>NC_140578.1:9079222-11509222 GCF_057381845.1 Rhamphochromis longiceps
TCATAGCCGTGTTAAAGACATAAGTGGATGATTGTGTTGTATTTTACTGCCATTTTAATGTTTTCTGAATGCAGAAGCTCAGAGATTTACAAATTATATAGATGACTAGAAGATGATAGGCATCACTGAGGCGGCAACACCTATCTTTCAGAAAGAGAAAAGCATTCCAAAGTGAGTAATCGTGCCCATCGAGCTGTGGTGATGTCATGTTTTTCACACAACATGACCAATATAGTGAGTATAATGGTCCATTAGGCACTGGCTTCACACTTCATATACAGTCTATAATACCATGAAACTATTAAATGCATTTGCAGGTGGAGCTTGGCAGTAGTATTAGAATTTTTAAAAAACAGCCGAGTTATGCTGGTGTAGACTCAGAGAGACAATCAAAAAGAGTAGATGATCTGACAGAAAAGTGACAAGGTTGGTAGTAAGCAGCATACTCCAGGACTAAAGAAGAAAATCAAGTGCAGTTAACTGCAGTTTTTTCATTGCCACTCGAGTCCAAGTTAATAGAGATTAAAATGTTAAAATGTCCAACTTTAGAGAAGAAATTAAAATGTTTACAGGCAAAAAAAAAAAGCTAATTTCCCACCTCATAAAAATAAAGATGATATTTATAACTTACCTACTGAAATTATATAAAATGTTGGTAGTGTCGGTGCCGTTATCTACATGCACTGGCCGCATTGTTATGAATACTACTTGCAGATATCCAATCAGCTCATCACATTGCATCACCACATCCATTTAGGCATGTAAACATGGATAGGATGACCTGCTGATGTTCAAACTGAGCATCAGAATGGGAAATAAAGGTGATTTAAATAACTTATGATGATCTACTGGGATTTTCCCACACAATCATCTCTGGGGTTTACAGAAGATGATCCAAAAAGGAGAAAATATCTAGTGAGCGGCAGTTCTCTGGGAAAAAATGCCTTGTTGATGCCAGAAGTTTGTCGAGAATCATCAGACTGCTTTGAGCCTATAGGAAGGCAAGAGTAACTGAAATATGCACTTGTTACAATGACAGCAGGCAAAAGCTGTTGAGCCTTGAAGCAGATGGGCTACAGCAGCAGAAGACTACACTGGGTGGCCACTCCTACCAGTTAAGAATGGGAAACTGAGGCTACAATTCACACAGGCTCACCAAAGTGAACAAAGATTATTGGCAAAATGTTGTCTTTTCTGATATTTCTCAACTTCTGCTGTGAAATTCAATGGTAGGGTCAGAATTTGGTATAAACAACTCCAGCTCCAGGTTGACTATGTCACTATGTACACCCAGAGCCAGACACAGTGTACCCATCTAATGATGGCTGCCTCCAGCAGGCTAACACACAATGTCGCAAAGATCAAATAGTCTCAAACTGGTTTCTTGAACATGACAAAGAGTTCTCTATGCTCAACAGTCATTAGATCTCAATCCAGTGGAGCACCATTGAGATGTGGTCGAACAGGAGATTCACATCATGGATCTGCCGACAAATCTGCAGCAACTACAGCAAAAAATCTGATGCTATTGTCCTGGACAATCCAGACCTTTTAAGTAATCAAAAAATGAGACAGAATTTATGTAGACAAACCGAAATTTGAAAAGAAATTTACCAATGAATTTTGAAGCTCTGAAAATGGGTGACTGTGTGTAAAAATGGCTCTAATCCCTAAACAGTTCATGCAATATTCTGTTAAAAAAAACAAAAAATAAAAATAAAACAACCGCCCCTGCTATGTGTTCCATACTGTGCGTATTCCCTGCGCACAGTATTGAGAAAGCACTTTATAAATGAAAACAAATGAACACAAAGACATGAAAACAATCAGAGCTTTCTATTGTTTTTCTCCACTAAGCGATCAACACACCAGCACACTTTGATGTGGGTTTTAAGGGGTAATGATCGGCACGTTGCACGCTCTCACAAACCAAATGTTTCTATTTTTGTAAAGTATCCCTCCCCCTTGCCACCCCCAACCCCCCCATCTCAGCAAATAAAGACAAAATGCGACATCCATTTGGAGGCAATTGCCCAAGTAGGCCGATCATTTCAGTTGGGCCTTTATACATTTCTATAGTTTATCCTCGAGGCTTAGTGACATTTGAATCTGTGATCATAATTTCTTTCCCTCTCTCTTTGTGTGTTTCCTGATTGCTTCCACACACTCGAAGCCAGTCCAGCTGGAGACTGTAAAAATAAACTTCATGTTCAAGAATGGGTAGATTAGCCCTTTTAAATTGTTTTCTTTTCATGTTTTTGCTTCCCTGTGCGTCCAACCTGGCAGGAGCCAGCAGGCTGAGAATATAGACTCAGTGTGTGTGTGTGTGTGTGTGTGTGTGTGTGGACTGTATGGGAACACAGAGGAGTCCAGAGAAACACTAATTGGCACAAAAGACATGTCACCTACCAGATGTTTCTTTAAAAGCAGTTAGCGAGGCACAGGTCCATAGCGAGGTGTTGGAGGCCTATATATGCATCAGAGGGAGCCGTCAGGATCCTGGACCACTCCTGCTGGACACCTGGCTTCCTGCTTCCCTGCGCAGCTGTGCACTGGCATGTGCTACATCATACTCAGACTATTCCGCTTTGTTCACGTTACATATTGTTCATGTTGTCAGCTTTTGTTCAGTGTTAAACAGAGATATCACGCAGAATTGTTTTTATTATTGCATCAAACACATGGGAACGATAAGTCCGAAGAAAGACTTTATCTCATTCTGAGGTTTATTACATCATAACTTTGCCTTTGGAGAAGGCTGCACGGGAGACGTGTTTGGATAAACAATGAGAGAATGTATTTCTAACCACACTCGAAATGTTTCCGGTTTCCCTTTTCAGTCTTTATTGTGCAGCCGGTGCTGTAATTACATTGTATAATCATTTTGCATATGGCATCACTAGAGGGGTAAGATCAGGACAGTGATGATTACAAGTTGAATTTTTTGAGCGTGCGCTCTCACGGCCACCTCTTGTTTTTCGACAGTCTGTCATTTTTCTGTGGCACATTTTGAAACCTATTACTCTTCACTCGTCACTTTTAGGGAGACAGATGGAGAAAGAAGCTTAACACGAACCTCAAGCAAAACCCATCTGGGAAGCTTAATTACAAGTAAGCTCTGTTTAATAAGTGGTGGATCACATATCCTGGTTCAGCATGTAGAGCAGGAGAGAAGAACCTCCAGAGGCTCAGGAATGTCAGTGTTTGTATATGATTGCACATGGTTGCATGCCGGCAGTGCTGCACATAGAAGCTGTTTAAAGCAGGCACTGTAATCCATTCTGACAGAAAAAGTTTGGCTACAGAACATGAATGAGTAACTCTCCCCCTTCTGTGAATGACTGTTGATGAGGCTCTCTTAAGCAAGGCACTTAACCTTTGATACACCAACGATCTCGGTGTAAAGATTCAGATCTAGACATATTCTGAAATTTGTTACTCTCAAAGAGGGCAAAAACTCAGCTTGAGCGATAAGAGGGGATGGATGGATGGATGGATGGATGGATGGATGGGCGTAACTTTGTGCAGAACACTGGGGGGGTCAAGATCTCTGTCTAAATAAATAAATACATCTGGGTAAATTCCCAGATGTTTAAACATGCAACTATTTTGCTGGTAATAACTGAAATGAGTAAAGAAAATCAACAGCCTATTTATGCAACATAACTCATAATTTTATTGGGCCATAACCCCCCCTAACCCCCCGGGAAATTACGCCCCTGGATGGATGGATAGATGGATGGATGGATGGATCCCATGAGACCTAAGTGTTGGGACTAATTGTAGTAGCTCAGTAGATGCAGTGCATTTCCCTCGGTGAATTGAGTGGTTGCAGCTAGTTCAGTAAAAGAGTTAGAGTCCAAATTAAAAACAAAAAAATCGACGAGATCATTGGATATTTTTGGATATGGGAAAATACAAGCTACCATAATGCAGTGCTCCTGTTTCAATCTCAGATTCCACAGCTCAGTCACATAGTCTCTCAAGAAGCTATAAAGAAAGACCTCAAATGGACACTGGATACTACAGCAAATCATCAGGTTACACAGTAAAAACCTCCGCAGAGAGTGGTGTCACAGGAGTGTGACCTATAAATGCATAAATTGGGTGACTTCACATTCTGCAGAAAAAAAGAAAAACATTTATATATATATATATATATATATATATATATATATATGTATGTATGTAAACCCAAAGGCCAGCTGCGGATTCACGAGTGAAAAAGGATCTGTAAACCAGAACTCTTAGGTACAATAGAAATCACATGTGCACTTTTAGCCCCCGATGCTGTACAGTACTCTATTTATGTGTCCCAGTTATGTGTATCTTGCATGCTGGTAGTTTAAACTTTCAGGTCATCTTTGTTTTCAGTGAAAATGAATATGGCTCTTGTGGTTGTGGTTGCTGTGATGACATCATCCATGGAGCGGTTTCATGTTGAACTTAAACAAACATTAAAGTTTTGCTCTTCATTACAGAGGTTGCGAACGTCGTATTAGTCCAATGCGGCCTTTCTACGACAACCAGCATGGTTTTATATGACACCGTTCTACCCATCCAATCTAAACTACTGTGAACAAAAATAATGGCTTTAACATGGCGTAACACTCACAGAGGGGGATTACCAGGAAAAATATAAAGGCATGCAGGTTTTATAAACTTTGGTGTATGCGATGTGTGACAAGACAAGAAAATAAGCTCCCCCATCAGGAGAGATCTCCATGACATCACCTTGCTTCCCCGCAAACTCTTTCTCAAATCAGATCTAGTGAAAGAAAGAAAGGGGGAAATAAGACAGTGCTTTCTTATCCTCTAGATTTAAACTTCATATTCTCGTAGTATGACAGACAAACATCAATGCTCTACAAAAGGTACTGAATGGTAATTTATTACTCTTCTTCTCAAGCTGCCAGGATCCAAAGAGAAGAAAATCTTGGCACCTCTAAACAAACACCTGGTCTTTGGCAGTGTGGATTTCAGTGTGCCTCAGGAGAGCTGCTAAAGACATCCAGTCCTTCAGATTTCATACACAGACCAGATGCTGTAAACACTGATCACACTGCCTTAATTTGATCCCAGGTGGAGCATATACACCGATGGACCCAAACATTATTGTAGCTTCATCCAGTACTTTGATTCATCACCAAATATGTCCTACAGAAGTGAGAACATTCCCACCAGCTTCGACTAGTGCTAATTAGCAAGTGTCAACTTTCTAAAATGCCAGGCTAAGACATGATAAACAATACCTGCTAGGTGCTGGCATGCTTGCATTGTGACTGTGAGCATGTTAGCATGCTGACTTTAGTATTCACCTCTGCAAACTTCCACAACCACTTCTCACTTCCAAGTTGAAAATATTCCATCTTTCTTAGGGAAACTAGATCCTTCCAAAAGCGTAGGAGTGATGTTATGTCACATGTAATCTTAAACTATATACCGTATTTCCCGGACTACAAAGCGCACCTGAATATTAGCCGCACAAGCTAAAATCAGGGGAAAATCCTGTTTTGTACATACATTAGCCGCACCTGACTAAAAGCCGCAGGTGTTTCAATATTGACTTATCATATGTAAGAGAATATGCACAAAGCGAATTGTCAGGAAAGAGATGGCTGTTTGGAGACACATCCCTTTTATTAATATTTTGAAAAACAAGTTATGGGTACATATTTGCATAACTTTTTAGGTATATGTACAAGTAGCGGTAATTACAAGTAGGAAACATGTACTGTGCTTCATAAATGAGTAACAAATGTAGTACATAACAATAACCTAGGGCACACCAGAAAAATAGATTGGACTACCTTTTAGGCTCAGGTGCAGTGACATGGCTTTAACAAGAAGAAAAGTCAGTCATTCACCACCATCTTCCTGCGCACTAAAACCACCAAAGTCCTCTTCTCCAGTGTCGGATACGAACAGGCTCAGGATGGCTACGTCATCCACTCTCAGCTTCTTTCCTTTGTTGTCAGTGTCAGAGTCGAACACCCTCTGAAGGGCCGTGGCGGTGTCCTCCTCTCCATCATGCAGCAGTCCAGCCCTTCGAAATCCGTTGGTGATCATGGATGTTTTTACACTTTTCCACGCTGTCAGATTCCACCGGTGGAGTTGGGCATAACTTGCTTTTCGCACGTTTATCGCCGCACATCATCCACGACTCCCGCTGAACGCATAGCACTACTTTGAAGTTTGTTTTTCGCGCTACTTTTACGGCACTATGTTGCCTGGCGGATGGACATGTGACCAACATACCACTCTTGAACCCGATACTGTGTGTCTGATCACATGCCCTTCCGCCAGGCAACGTAGTGCCGTACAACACCGGAACAATCAAAACAAATCGTCTTACGATATGACAAAAATCATGGACAATCCATAGAAAAGCCGCACCTGACTAAAAGCCGCAGGGTTCAAAGCTGGTGCAAAAAGTAGCGGCTTATAGCCCGACAATTACGGTATATTAAATGCTTCTCAACAATGGATGTGCACAGGAGGGACAGTGGATATGTTTGGCAAAGGCTGTTTAACATGGAGCTTCCAGGCAGTAGGAAATAAGGAAGTAAGATCACAAGATGATTCATGGCTGTAGTGAACTTGGACGTGTAGATTGCTGGTGTGACTGACTGAGATTTCCTGCTCCACAGGAATTACATAAAAGCCTGACCGTCTAATTCAAGCTACTGCTGCTAAAAGTGGTTATACATGCGATAAAAGGTATTGAATCATATACTTAGTTTTCACAAGACTGCACCGAGTCCCTTGAAAGCTTTGCAAGGTGCAATTTAGCAGTAGAAGCTATTTATTTTGTGAAAAAAAGACAATAAATTGGATGAAGAATAGCAGCAGGCAGACTAACATCCTGAAGGATGCATCAAGGTGCGGGAGATACAAATCACCAGATAAGCATGTGGTGGTTTGTGAGCCTTGCACAACTAATATGATAACATGAGTCCAACTACGTCAGTGGGGAGAGCTGTTATGTTTTGTTACCCTATAGGATTGTCATCTGATCATTTGGCTCGATCACTCATCCCTGCAAAGTGTCAACACACCTGTAGCTAAATAACTGCCGCTCACCATCACTGGAATTTCCAAAGGAATCCAACAATCCAACATTTGTTTTCTCTTGCTGAAAAACCACTCCAACAATATTCATAGTAATGCAAATGTAGCTGATTTGTCTACATTTTCATTTAATGGTTTGCAAGACCCTTATGAAGAAAACATTGAGGGAACAGTTTACCCTGCCCGGGATAGGGTTACCGGGGCCCTGCCCTGGAGCCAGGCCCGGGGAGGGTGCCCGAGGGCGAGCGTCTAGTGGTCGGGCCTTAGTCCATGGGGCCATGAGGCCCTGGCGGACTGATCCCCGGCTGCCAAGACTGGCAATTGGGACATGGAATGGCCCTTATGAAGAAAACATTGAGGGAACAGTTTACCCTGCCCGGGATAGGGATACCGGGGCCCCGCCCTGGAGCCAGGCCCGGGGAGGGTGCCTGAGGGCGAGCGTCTAGTGGTCGGGCCTTAGTCCATGGGGCCATGAGGCCCTGGCGGACTGATCCCCAGCTGCCAAGACTGGCAATTGGGACATGGAATGGCCCCCTATCTGGTGGGGAGCCTGAGTTAGTGCGTGAGGTTGAGAGGTACTGGCTAGATATTGTCGAGCTCACCTCTACGCATGGCTTGGGCTCTGGAACCAGTCTCCTGGAGAGGGGCTGGACTCTGTCTCAGTCTGGAGTTTCCCCTGGTGAGAGGCGGCGGGCTGGGGTGGGTATTCTAATATCCCTTCGGCTTGCTGCCAGTACGTTGGGGTTTTACCCGGTGGATGAGAGGGTTTGTTCCCTGTGCCTTAGGGTCGGGGAACGGGTCCTGACTGTCATCTGCGCTTATGCGCCAAGTGGTAGTTCAGAGTACCCAGCCTTCTTAGAGTCCCTGGGTGGGGTGCTGGAAGGTGCTCCACCTGGAGACTCTGTTGTCCTGCTGGGAGACTTCAATGCTCACGTGGGTAATGACAGCAAGACCTGGAGGGGCGTGATTGGGAGGAACGGCCTCCCTGATCTGAACCCAAGTGGTGTTTTGTTATTGGACTTCTGTGCAAATCACAGTTTGGCCATAACGGACACCTTGTTCGAACATAAGAGTGTCCATAAGTGCACGTGGCACCAGGACACTCTAGGCCGCAGGTCGATGATTGATTTTGTAATCGTATCACCAGACCTGCGACCATATGTTCTGGACACTCGGGTAAAGAGAGGGGCTGAGCTGTCAACTGATCACCACCTGGTGGTGAGTTGGATCAGGTGGCGGGGGAGGACGCTGGACAGAACTGGTGCACCTAAACGCGTAGTGAGGGTGTGCTGGGAACGTCTAGCAGAGGCCCCAGTCCGTGAGATCTTCAATGCATACCTCCGGCAGAGCTTCAACAGCATTCTGAGGGAGACTGGGGACATTGAGTCCGAATGGACCATGTTCAGTGTCTCCATTGCTGAAACTGCTGCATTGAGCTGTGGCCGCAAGGTGGTTGGTGCCTGCCGTGGTGGTAATCCACGAACCAAATGGTGGACACCAGAGGTGAGGGGAGCCACCAGGCTGAAGAAGGAGTCCTATCGGGCTTGGTTAGCCTGTGGGACTCCGGAGGCAGCCGACAGGTATAGACAGGCCAAGCGGAATGCGGCTCGGGCAGTGGCTGAAGCAAAAACCCGGGTGTGGGAGGAGTTCGGAGAGGCCATGGAAAAAGACTTTCGGACTGCCTCGAAGAGATTCTGGCAAACCGTCAGGCGTCTCAGGAGGGGAAAGCGGTACTCTACCTGCACTGTGTATAGTGCTGGCGGAGCGCTGCTGACTTCGACTGAGAAAATTGTCAGGCAGTGGAAGGAATACTTCGAGGACCTCCTTAATCCCACTGACACGTCTTCCGAGGAGGAAGCAGAGTCTGGGGATGAGGAGAATGACCCGCGAATTTCTGGAGGCGAGGTCACTGAGGCAGTTAAACAACTCCTTGGTGGCAGAGCCCCTGGTGTTGATGAGCTCTACCCCAAGTTCCTGAAGGCTTGGGGCAGACCGGGGTGGTGGTCCCCATCTTTAAGAAGGGGGACCGGAGGGTGTGTTCCAACTACAGGGGGATCACACTCCTCAGCCTCCCTGGGAAAGTCTATGCCAGGGTGCTGGAAAGGAGAGTTCGTCCGCTAGTCGAACCTCGGATACAGGAGGAACAATGCGGTTTTCATCCTGGTCGTGGAACATTGGGCCAGCTCCTTATCCTCTCGAGGATACTTGAGGGTGCATGGGAGTTTGCCCAAGCAGTCTACATGTGTTTTGTGGACTTGGAGAAGGCATTCGACTGTGTCCCTCGGGGTGTCCTGTGGGAGGTGCTGCGGAAGTATGGGGTGTCTGGCCCATTGCTACGGGCCAATGGTTCCCTATACAACCGTTGCAAGAGCTTGGTTCGCATTGCCGGCAATAAGTTGGACTCGTTCCCGGTGGGTGATGGGCTCCACCAGAGCTGCCCTTTGTCACTGATTCTGTTCATAATTTTTATGGACAGGATTTCTAGGCGCAGCCAAGTGGCAGAGGGCTTTCACTTCGGTGGCCTCAGAATCTCCTCTCTGCTTTTCGCGGATGATGTGGTTCTGTTGGCTTCATCGGGTGAAGGCCTCCAGCTCGCACTGGAACGGTTCGCAGCAGAGTGTGAAGCAGCGGGAATGAGGATCAGCACCTCCAAATCTGAGGCCATGGTTCTCAGCTGGAAAAGGGTGGAGTGCCCACTCCGGGTCGGGGATGAGTTCCTGCCCCAAGTGGAGGAGTTCAAGTATCTCGGGGTCTTGTTCGCGAGTGATGGGAGAAGGGAGCCGGAGATCGACAGACGGATTGGTGCTGCAGCTGCAGTAATGCAGACGCTGCACCGGTCCATTGTGGTGAAGAGGGAGATGAGTGTAAAAGCGAAGCTCTCAATTTACCGGTCGATCTACATCCCTACCCTCACCTATGGCCACGAGCTGTTGGTAGTGGCCGTGGCTACAATGTAGCTTGCCATCACCAGTGTGTGAACGTGTGTGTGAATGGGTGGATGACTGGTTGTGTAAAGCGCTTTGGGGTCCTTAGGGACTAGAAAAGCGCTATACAAATACAGGCCATTTTAGTGACCGAAAGAACGAGATCGCGGATACAAGCGGCGGAAATGAGCTTCCTCCGAAGGGTGGCTGGCCTCTCCCTTAGAGATAGGGTGAGAAGTTCGGCCATCCGGGAGGGGCTCAGAGTAGAGCCGCTGCTCCTCCACATCGAAAGGAGCCAGCTGAGCTGGTTCGGGAATCTGACAAGGGGTTGGCGTTCCGGGCATGCCCCACCGGGAGGAGGCCCCGGGGCAGACCCAGGACACGCTGGAGAGATTATATCTCTCGGCTGGCCTGGGAACGCCTTGGTGTTCCCCTGGATAAGCTGGAGGAGGTGGATGGGGAGAGGGAGGTCTGGGCTTCTCTGCTTAGGCTGCTGCCCCTGTGACCTGGCCCCGGATAAAGCGGATGAAGATGGATGGATGGATGGTTTGAAGTACCTATCTTGTAAATCTCAAACTGGAATAACAAGTGGTTTCCCTGTTCTTTCAGCTTCGACATCTATCACCCCAACATGGACGTTTGACTTTAAAGCTGTTTGACTGGGCCAGATTGGTATGAAATGTAGTGTTCGCAATCAGTGCCTTGTGACACTGACTTTTTTTCCCCCTATAGTGCCCTTGAATAAATATTATGTCATCTGGGCTCTGAAAGTTAATGCAAGCTATCTGGCCTCGTCTTCTTGTTAAAACTTTTATCTCAAACTTATTTTAGCTTTACATAACCAGTGTCTCTGTTAATCTGCTATAATTTAGAGTTATCGCTTTGTTGTCTGCGAGTCGGGTCAGTCTGCCGGCACTTCAATTAGTCTGCCGTCCTGAAGTTTTGTTGAAGGAGAGATGAAGGATTTCTGACTTGACTAATAGGCTGAGCTCTAATCTGGGGTGTTGATTGACACTGTCTTCAATGGGCGTGTTTACACACGGCTCCGCCGTTAGCATCTGTCATCCAGTCACCTCTCATACATGTCATGAGGTGCCCGTGTCCCCTCTGTTTGGCCCAGAGTCAGTGTAAGATACACAAACACGGCTTCTGTCGTCACTAACTAAACTTCCACATTCTCTTGAAGTCAAACGCAATCACGTTGTGTATATAGATCACATTCTTTTTGCAGTTTGTGTCTATTGCAGTGGCTGCTTCACTGTTTCTGCTAACTTGTACACCCAGTCTGCATTCATGCTTTTTCTGTGCATGAAAGGTTACAAGCGGCTGAGGATCTGTATTTATGAAACTCACAAATTAACACAAACTGTTGGCTTAATTTTGCCAGATTTTTACAAGTATTATGGAAGCGTGGTGCATTTCTTTTTCTCAGCTAAGGCATTTAATGAGAAAATAAAATATATATAAGTAGTAGTGACTTTTCACGCCTGTCCAGGATGTTTTTTTTTAACATTTTAAAATTAATTAATTTTTCCACCAGAAGGAGCAAGTGAAATATCCATGGGCAGTATTCTACTGATTCACAGCATCGTCCTCTCCAGGCAAAGAAACAGCACTCACACTATGTGTCTCTGTGCTGTGCTCAGTGGATGAGTGAAGAGTAAGGCTTCAAGTATCGACAGAAAACTGTTGTACACAGTTCATCTGAAAATGTGAGAGGCTCTCCGGCGCTTCAAACTTCATTGGGTAAAGTCTGATTACAGGTGTGAAAAAGTCAGAAAAAGTTTGAGAATCGCAGGTCTGCTTATGTGGGTAGTGTCTTATTTTTCCTCACAGTAGACCATCCACCAAAATGTTCATTAAGACATCTAGCAGAAGTTGGGATAACATTGAAATCATGTGCAAAAGTCATCCTTTTTCTTCTGCTTTTCCAGTTCAGAGCCTGGAGTCTATTCCACCTGTTATTCTGGGTAGTGTGGAGTGGGGCAGGGGAGCACATACTGGGCTGGCTGCTAGCCTATCGCAAGTTTAACACATAAAAACACACAAACAGCCATTCACACACACATCTATTTAGAATTGCCAACTCGCTCAAAACGCTAAATATATGATTGTTTTTGAACGGCGGAAGGAAGCATGAATACCTGGGAAGAACCCACACTGGCACAGGGTGAAAGGCCCCAGGTGGCCAGTGGATTCAAACCCAGGACCCCCTTGCGGTGAGGCAACGATGCTAACCACTACACAAACCATGATGCCCCCCCCACAACGTTTCTTTAAAAAGTGTGCAACATACCCTGAGATACATTTTCTGTTTTTTGTTGGGTGTGTCAGAAATTCTATCTATAATTTACACATAGATGCCACTTTAAAAAGGCAAACACACACACACACACACACACACACACACACACACACACACACACACACACACACACTGTACTGACTGAATAACAGTTTAAAATCGATGTAGCCTGGATAACATTCTGGAAATTACACTTTTCATTTTAGAACTATCTTTAAAGCATTACATTTAATACCTTTACACTCACACACAGCACTGAGCACTTTTCTGTGTGTTTCAGAGAGACAGAGGTTAAACCTGTAATTACAGCACATATGTTTACATTGCAGGAATTTAAACGACACCTGTACTGCTCTTGGATAGCAACAAAGGCAGAAAAAACCCTCATGAATATAAAATAAAGTCTGATCCACCTGCCGTGACACTAAGCCGCTTTTTTTTTTTTACGTACTTTTAATACTTCCCTCATTTGTCATTCGCAATAAATGTCTTTTTTTCTCAACTCTGTTGTAACACTGTTACAGTATGTGAGGTCTGACTGGTATATTGAACTATACTGTGTTTTCCAGTCCAGTAATTACACAACAGGAGCTTGCATCCCCACAACCCCGAGGATACGTCGCCATTCCTCTCTGGCGATGGGAATTTCCCAT
This sequence comes from Rhamphochromis longiceps, assembly GCF_057381845.1. Taxonomy (NCBI): domain Eukaryota; kingdom Metazoa; phylum Chordata; class Actinopteri; order Cichliformes; family Cichlidae; genus Rhamphochromis; species Rhamphochromis longiceps. Next base: position 9,092,176 of record NC_140578.1, read on the forward strand.
TTCGATGCGCTGCCTTCTGTTTCAGGTGTTCAAACAAGTTTTAATATGGAATATCTCCCAGAAGCCTTTGCCTCAACTTTGCCTGTGCATTGTTGAAGCAGGGTTATGGTTCCGCTGGAGGTCTTTGATGAGTAATACGTGCCCCTCGACAGACAATCTCTGATCTTCTATAGTTCAATCATCAAAGTTTTTGTGCTTCAGACGCAAAAGATGCAAAATTACGATGGCTGTGAGGAAGCAGCCTATCAAAACGAACAACCTTAAAGTGAGGGTGGCAGGATCAAATGTGACCAACCGGTGCGATGATGGGAAAATAGATGGAGTTTCGTGGAGGAATAATTTAACACTTCTGGAACTTTTCACGTCAGGGGAGGGTTTTATTTCACTTGCCTGTACCTGTGCACAAAACTCTGGCATCAAAGTTTCCCCAATTCTATGGCTTCACTTTAACTTTGGGCACCACAGAATGCCTTTGTGCACTGTGGAGCCTTTGTGGGAATACATTTAGACTTAAATGCTTTTGATTCAGCGTTGGCAGGGAATCAAGCAGGACCCAGTTTTTTCCATGCTGGGGACCACAGCCATGTTGAACCTGACCAGACATGACCTCATGCAGTAGACAGATGCATGTAACAGGCAACATTGCACGACAGCATTTCATCTCAGCCATTACGTTAAGTATCTTTCACATTACCTGAGTTTTGGATTACTTGAAATCAAGATCACTTCCCTGCTGAGTGAAAACAGGATGTTTGCGTTTTGAAGGGTTTTTTGTGTAACGTTTAAATAGAGTGAGGTATTAACTGTTGCTCTAACAATAGTAGGACTTTGAAAGATTACATGCTTTCTGAGTTATAGCCTTCACCAGAGGTTGTGGTGAGGACATGTAAATGTCATTATACTGTATATGGAATTGCCATGAACATATTCTATGTCTATATTTTTATCACGGCTCAATCCGTGTGTTGATTCACAACATCTAACTGCTTTATGTATTACAAGAAAGGCTGCCATTCGCGTTGCCATTCTGAATATCCAGCATAACACTACTGAAGTGTTTAACACCGCCATGTTATATTTGATCATTCATTTTAATATCTCTTGCTTCTATCAACCAGGTAGCTCATTATTTCCTGTTGGCAGGTTGACCAACTTCCAATTTAGAGGATATTTTCCTGCGCTTGGATGGATTCATGGTCACTGGCTTGGGCTGCAGCTTGCAAATTTATTCTTTCATCTGATCTAGGGAGATCCACCCTAGCTGTAAGGCCACTAGCCAGAACTTGTCATATATGAAAACTTATTTAAAAATTGGTGCTGAGCTCATCAGTGCTGCAGAGAAAAAGAAAAGAAAATGCCTGGGGAGCATGCATAGTTGATACATTGTAATGTAAATTCTGCAAGAATGTGTCCGCGGTCACAAAAAACTGACAGGAATTTTACAAATTTTTACAAATTTTACATCACTGGGACCCGAGCAGACACTACCAGTCTTGTAGATGTGGAGAAAACAGACCCTGGTTAAGAAGGTAATTTCTGTCCATAGCTGGTAGGAGTCACCAGAGAGGAAGCTGATTATTATTTATCAAAAAGGTGACATATTTACATTTACTCAAATGCCTGCAGGTACAGCAAATACTGTGGAAAACCTTGTGTTTTTACAGTTAATCTATGCAGTGGGTGTTGAATCATTCAGTCTAAAGATTAAAGAAAAAAAATCAGCAAACCTTAGAAAACCGAATAGTCCGGACCAAAGAAGTTGACTGAAACAAATTCTACATTATTAAAAGTATTTTTAGAGAACATGACATGTGTTCACTTGAGATTAGTTGCTATTGAAATGAAACATGCCACTTTAGCAAAATACTGTTGAAGTAATAGCTTTACGTATGTTGCCTAGATGACTAAATGGAGTACAGCTGGTAATGTATAATCCTATTTGAAAACATTTCAAAGTCATTCCAAAGAGAAAAACAGAGTGAATGAGTGGGTGACGGACAGACAGAAAGAATGAATAAACTGACTTTTAGGATTATGTCTTGATGAGTGTAAATATTATTCAAAGCTTTATTTATAAGGGTAATTAGTTCTTCTTCTGTGTTTTCGTATAATCTGCTTTCACTCTGTCTGAGAGCGACTTTTGGCAAAAAAAATTCAACACTGTTGCTTCAGTCCTGACCGGATAATACCACGTCCTTTCCTTTGTGTGTTTTAGCCCATCTTCTTTCTGCCAACGAGAAGTTACAGACAAATTAAGCTGTTACTTCATCTCGTCTTCCACCGCTAACGCTACTTTGGAGAGTCGTACCCTCAGCTGTGAAAATCATTCCTGTGTTTAGACACAGCCCTGTGACATGGGCTTTTAGCACACTGAGACCAATGAAGTGTTGCCAGCTGTGCAACGTGGCTGAAGAGTTCACAGCTACTCAACGCACAGGCGCCAATGGCAAAGTCAGACCGCAGTTCTCATTCAAAAAGTCCCGCACCAACACAGTTACCTCCTGAAAGACATCAGTGAAATAAAGCACTGATTAAACACAAAGACTTTATGGCAAAATTCTGGAGAGCACATTACGTCTCTAAGAGTCCCCAGAGGACAGGCGATAAAGGACGTGGTACAATGCAGAGGCCAATCCATCACTTAATGGGTCACGATCCAAAATTCCTCTTTTGAACACAGATCTCCGGTATAAAAGCCTCCAGACGAGAACTAAAAGTGACTAAGTGTTTCTATTTGAGTAAGTGAGGGGGTGCTTGTGTCTTTCTGTCTGTGTGAGTCAGTGTGTGACTGCAGGCTGTACAGTAGATAAGAAAGGGCAGCGAGAGGCACCGGGGTATCCATTACTCACTGGATGCCTATGGAGAGCAGAAGAAGCGGCAGCTGAATCTAGTTTAATGGTGGAAATGGATGCACAGTCTCCCCGTGGAGCGATCCCCTTTATGACCAAAGCTCACCTGTGATATATGGAAAGAAGACAGATGCCAGCGAGGGAGGCAGTGGGACACCAAGGTGATTGGACAGATTCTTCTGGGTGATGCGGAGGCTGAGTGTAGCTTTGAACTCTTGCCACAGTCCAGGGTCAAGCTGGGGGTGATTAAGTGCTGCTGCCGTGCTCCCGTAGGACAGGAAAAGGATGAGAACTTATTTTCAGCGAGCAAACAGAAAGAAGATGATCTGAAAAGGCCAGAACCTCAAACCGTGGTGTTTGCAGTGCACTAAGGCATCGGCTTTTAAAAGAATCAAAGAAAACATGCCGTAGCCTACCATCTGTAAAATTTTATTACATTATATAAGACTTGTGTCTGTACTAACGAAGATCACATGGAACTCCATAGATTCTGTAATGAATAAACATAATCAAGATAAATTTCTGATGATGACAATATACAAAGTGTGATCAAAATCTTACTAGGTTAATAAAACATTTAAAAACCTTACTGCTTTAAATTTGCCCATTCTTCCCCTCAAAGTTCTCTTCTAATGCATTTTCAGAGTCCTCCTTGCACTTGCACACCCCTGCAATATAAGGAGGGTGCTGAGCAAGTGGTGGTTCAACACCCTTTGGCACACAAGTGCAATGTCAATGACTACGACTATGACTAGCAGCATGCTTGTCAAAAAATGACAAACATGCTGCTAGCTGTGGTTTTCTGCTGACATGCCATCTTCAGGCTCAACTGTGTACCCTTCAACTGAAATCTTCTGGCCCATATCCAGAGACCCACCAGTGATGATCCTTAACATAAAAACTTTCCAGTGAAAGATGGCCAAGTACAAATATTAATACGCTGACTTACAGGATCCGATCTAAAAACACCAGCCACAATGAAAATGGCTTGACATGCACAAGAAAACAATCTTAAAAGAGAAATAAGGAAAGATTTTTACATTTTAAGTTATAATTTATTAATATATTTTAAAAACATTCAATATCTGCTTAAATCTCTGTAGGCCAAATGCTAACATCAGACAAAGTAGAACCGAGGCTGATAGAAACATCAGTTCATCATATATTTAGTAATAAAAAGTAATAAAATAATGAAAAGGGAGATAACATCATGACATCACAGCCACAAAAGTCACTGACTAATCTGATTGTAAACCAACAGATATCATTCAAATGTCAACTTTGTGGTGGAGCCAGAAGAAAATCTGAAAACTGCACATTGGCAAAATGTGCAGTTCACTATCTGAAAACCAAGTTCATATGACCTAGAAGTGGTGCTTGGGGGGGGGGGGGGGGGGGAGTCATTAGATCACCAAGGTCACAAAAATCGATCAACTACAGTAGGCACCATAAATGCACCATGAATAAAATATGATGGTAGTGCATTAAATAGTTGTTGAGATGTTTCAGTCAGGACCAGAGTGGTGGACTATCAACAGTGCTAGAAATAATGTGTTTGCTTACAAGATACTTCTCACGGTTCATCTTTGTTCATTGTAAGCGTTAGCATCTAAACAGCTGATATGATAAGCAGAATCTTCATTGATGTATAACTTCAGAAAGTATCAAATGAAATTCAAGCCACTGAGTACGTTTTCAGTGTCTGGCCTTGAGCACCGGTTATTGTACCATCATGTGGTTTTATTCGTGAATATAATCAACGTTGAAGTAAATAAATAAATGGAGCGGGCAGCAGTTACCTCCTCATAATTTCCATTGTTGACGTATTTCCGATCATATTACCTCATGAAAAATTTATAACAAAACAATAAGAAATATGAAAGGCAAAGTGAGAGTAAAGACATTTGCCTTCATACTTTTTAAGTATTGACACATTTCTGTAGGACTGTAATAAAGGAAACAAAAAGTAATATCCAAAGCATCTGGGAGAGGTCCTGCAGGCCAATTCATATACTTTATAATCATAGTCAGGCTGTTTTTGTACGTGGGTGTACGTTCATGGTGATGACACATACGCCTGTTAAATAATGGATATGTTTATGCCACAGCCACTTTGCATTTGCATCATAAAAATATTGAATTATTGCTCTCTGGGTGTGAAAAACTTCTGCACAAGTTGAAATGATGGCGCCGGTGAGGTCGGCTGCCGTCACGACTGCTCCGACCACTTTTTCTTTGTCTTTGTTTTTTAAGTTAGTTTTCAGCGTTTCTAAATCGGCAAAATCATCACCATTGGGTACATTAGGTATGACAGTGACACTCTTGTTTCTATTGGTATACAATGTACTCACAATTCGAAGTTTTTAACTCCGGATCCGAGCTGGCCGAGTGAGATCTCGAGGGAGAACAAAGGGAAGCGGCGGCGGCCTAGAGGGAAGCGAGCTGGCGTCAGGAACAGGCTGAGAGCTCGTGCACACCGCACACCTCTGCCTAGCATCCTGCTCGCCAACGTCCAGTCACTGGAGAACAAGCTTGACGACCTCAGGGCCAGGATAAAGTTCCAGAGAGACATTCGGGACTGCAATCTCCTCTGCTTCACCGAGACATGGCTGAACCCAGCGGTGCCGGACCACGCCATCCAGCCGGCCGAGTTCTTCTCGGTTCACCGCATGGACAGGACACGGGACTCGGGGAAGTCAAGGGGAGGCGGCGTGTGTTTAATGGTGAACAACAACTGGTGCAACAGTGCAAACGTTGTTCCTCTCACACGCTCCTGCACACCAAATCTGGAACTACTGTCCATCACGTGTCGTCCTTTTTATCTACCTCGGGAATTTACATCGGTCATTATAAGTGCCGTTTATATTCCACCACAAGCGGACACGGTCACCGCCTTATGCGAGCTGCATGAGGCACTCACACAGCACCAGACACAACACCGGGACGCTGCGCTTATTGTGACGGGGGACTTTAATAGCGCCAACCTCAAACGCGCAGTGCCGAACTTTTATCAACACATCACCTGCCCCACCAGGGGTGAAAGGACACTGGACCACTGCTACACTACGGTCAAGGACGGCTACAAGGCACAATCCCGCCCCCCGTTTGGCAAATCTGATCACGCCGCCATCTTCCTCATGCCAAAATACAAACAAAGGCTGAAACAGGAAGTTCCGGTTCAGAGGAAGGTCGCGCGCTGGACGGATCAATCGGTGGCCGCGTTACAGGACGCACTCGATGACGCAGACTGGGGCATGTTCAGAAACAGCTCCGACGATGACGTCAACGTGTTTACGGAAGCGGTTGTGGGATTCATCGGGAAACTAGCGGATGATACCGTGGAGACAAAGACTATCACAACGTTTCCCAACCAGAAGCCGTGGGTGGATAAAACCATCCGCGACGCTCTGAGATCCCGCACCGCTGCCTACAACACGGGACTCATGACGGGGGACATGGACCCGTACAAAGCCGCGTCATATAACGTGCGGAGGGCGGTGAAAGAGGCGAAGCAGCGCTACGGGAGGAAACTAGAGTCACAACTCCAACAGAGTGACTCTAGGAGCCTGTGGCGGGGACTAAGGACAATAACGGACTATAAAGCACCAACAACCGGTATGACGAACGCGGCCGTGACTTTGGCAGACGAGCTGAACACTTTCTATGCTCGCTTCGAGGCTGCAGCTAAGGTCTCCAACAATGCTAGTGTTAGCGGCGCTAACGGCTGCAGACAGGAAGATACTGCCAGCACCGGAAACGTGCTCGTCATCTCCGAGCATGAAGTAAGGAGAGCCTTCAAGAGAGTGAACACCAGGAAAGCAGCAGGACCAGACGGCATCCCAGGTCGTATCCTAAGAGACTGCGCATACCAGCTAGCTCCTGTGTTCACTGAGATATTCAACATCTCTTTATCTCAGTCGGTGATCCCCACATGCTTCAAAGAGTCCATCATTGTTCCTGTCCCGAAGAAACCCCACCCTGCTTCTCTCAATGACTATCGCCCTGTAGCCCTCACCTCAGTAGTGATGAAGTGCTTTGAACGCCTGGTCAGAGACTTCATCATTTCTTCACTACCAGACACACTGGACCCACTACAGTTCGCTTACCGTCCAAATCGTTCCACAGACGATGCCATCTCTCATCTCCTCCACACATCACTCACTCACTTGGACACTAGAAGGGGGAATTATGTTAAAATGCTCTTCATAGACTACAGCTCTGCATTTAATACCATAATTCCCTCCACACTCACCACCAAGCTGGAGCATCTGGGACTCAGCTCATCTATGTGTCAGTGGATCTCCAACTTCCTAACTGGCAGACCACAGGCAGTAAGGATGGGCGGACATGTCTCAGCCTCCACCACTCTCAGCACTGGAGCCCCCCAGGGGTGTGTTCTGAGCCCCCTGCTGTACTCCTTGTACACATATGACTGTGTGGCCACTACCAGCTCCACCACCATCATCAAGTTTGCTGACGACACCGTCGTGGTGGGCCTGATCTCTGATAACAATGAGACGGCCTACCTGAAGGAGATTAGGAATCTGGAGAACTGGTGCCAGAGGAACAACCTCCTTCTAAACGTCAGTAAGACAAAGGAGCTGATAGTGGACTTCAGCACTAAGCAGGAGAGGAACTACCAGACCCCCGTCATCAACGAGTGCCCAGTGGAGAGAGTGGACAGCTTCAAATACCTCGGAGTTCACATCACGCAGGACCTGTCATGGTCCTGTCACATCAACACCGTGGTGAAAAAGGCCCGACAGCGTCTCTACCACCTCAGACGCTTGAGAGACTTCCAACTGCCCTCCAAGGTGCTCAGGAACTTTTACTCGTGCACCATAGAGAGCATCCTGGCGGGAAACATCTTAACCTGGTTCGGGAACAGCACCATGCAGGACAGACGAGCTCTACAGAGGGTTGTGCGGTCAGCTGAGCGCACCATCAGCTCCGAGCTCCCTGACCTGCACTCAATCTACAGCAGGCGGTGCTAGACTAAGGCCAGGAAGATCGTGAAGGACCTCAGCCATCCCAACAACAGACTGTTCTCTCTGTTGAGGTCAGGAAAGCGATTCCGCTCCCTGAAGACCAACACAGAGAGACTGAGGAGGAGCTTCTTCCCGCAGGCGATACGGTCTCTCAATCACACCACCACACAGTACTGACCCACACATATGGTTCTTACACACACACACTGGACTTTCTGGACATTGTTTTTGCTCAACACTGGTCACTATATTCTTCATTTCCAGTTAATTGTACAGCTGCTGTTATTGTGTATATATTTATTTATATTTAGATTTCTTCATACATTCTTATATAGTTCTATATTGTGTATTGTGTATTTTGTTGTACAGTTATTTTATTTTCAACTTTAATTTATATATTTTATCTTATTCTTCCCAGTTAAATTTACCCTTCATTCTAATTTGTGTTGTACAGTTATTTCATTTTTAACCTTAATTTATATTTTATTCCTTCCTAGTTAAATTTACCCTTTTTAATTTTTCATATTTATTTCCTATCTTATTCATAGCCTTTCCTTTTTTGTTTTCTTTAGGTCACGAGCAGTTGTCCAAGCATTTCACTACATATCGTACTGTGTATGACTGTGTACGTGACAAATAAAATTTGAATTTGAATTTGAATGAGTCAAACAGTACTTCACACACACACACACACACACACACACACACACACACACACACACACACACACACACACACACACACACAGGCTAGTTGTTAGCAGTTATGATCTGTCATAGGACACCCCCACCCTTCTCTTTCACACTGGCGTTCAGAGGGGGAGTAAGAGCACAGAAGACTCAACTACCCAGGCTTTTTATTGCTTTATTGCTTCCTCCCAAAGTAAAGGAGCACAAGAGACTGTGAAGCTATCCCCTCCCGACCTCTCCGCAGCCCCCATCCCCACAACCCCTCCCCGCTCCTGCTGGGAAGAACAGGACTGTGGTGGGTAGGAGGTCTACCGCTTTCTAAAGACCAGTCCACTGAATAGTTGGCCACGGTCATCGTTATCCTCCCAATTAACACTCGTTTGTCTGCGGTGAATTCAATTAGAGCCATATTCATGAGCGACCAGCAGGGGAGGCGTGCATGTGGGAGGGTGGGTCACTTCCCTGGACCACATCAGAGCACTGCAGGTCAGCTCTTGTTCAGCCAAAGCATCCACACATATGTGAGTCAACCCCTTTCTCTGGAGAACAGAACAGAGCAATGAGGCGCGAGGGATCATGCAGAGTTTACAATCAATGCAGATTACGCGATGGAAATTTTATTTATAAATTCATGTCTAAATTGTGAGGTGTGTGTGAGGCTGACTGGCTAAAATCACTTTAGTTACATTCACGATTATACTACTTGGTCACCGTCTTTATCATAACATCACAACGTTGTGAAAGACAGCAACGTGTGATTTATGAACAAAAAAAATTGTAATCTATCACAGAACTGAGAAAGAATTTATGACACACAGATAAGGCAAAAATATTGTGTAGTCTAAACCCAGCATTGGTTTGTGGATTAGAATACAAACAGTTACAGATACGATTTCACAATTTCATCCTGAAATATAATTTATTTTTCCAATATTTTGTTATTTTGTTACTTAGTGAATGAGTGGGTGATGGACTCTCATTCCGTCAAATATAGCAACTGAGAGACACAATTAATTTTATTGGATACAAAACTGACTGAAGAAGTCCGAGCAGTGCTGCTAGAAGTTAATGGGATCTTCTGATTTCAGTCTACACAAAATTTTATGGTGATCTATCCAATAGCTTTCCAATACTGTCATTTGCATCCCTACAATCATTCTGCACGTAAAAAAAGAAAGAAAGAAAATGTTACTTCTCTCTTCTGACTTTTGACCTTCATATTGCTAAAGTATCAAAATGACCATTTCTAAAGCAGAAACACTGCTGAGGTTTTTTTTTTTAATGCATGCTGAGTAGAGCGCATTGTAAGACAGCACTGCTGAGTGCAGGTTCTCTGGTGTTGCTGGCTCTGCTCTTAATGTTACTGTGAAATGCTGCCTTTGCATGCAATGAAGACTGGATGTGTCAACAGACAATGCTAAATGAATCACATCTGTCCAAGAGCCTGGATCAGCGTCTCTGTGATCAATGCCGTGTCAGCATGGGGACACGATGATCACACTTGCAGCTTCTGCACCCGACCCCCGTCTCCACAGGGGGAAGAAGGGTGTATTTCTGAGGTGCGAGGCAGAATGAGTGAAGTGTTTATCCTTCTTTGTGTCTAACACTGAAGGCGATCAGGAAGTCAGATAAGTTGACACTGAGGCTGAGCGACTCTGACGCTTTAATTCGAAGGCCTGCTGTTCTTCATGAAGCATGAGATGGGGTCAGGTTATGAGTTTTCATATCTCCGCTTCATAATGGCAGCATGAATTTTAACTTGCAGTCAGTCCAAACCTTTTTTGTGGGTCGGACTGCTTTTTCACTCTAAAAACGTGACGTCATTGTTAGATCACGTCTTGATAAACCAGCTGACCCTTGCTTTAAAACGGCAGTGGGAATTCAATTAGCTGAGACTGTTGGCTGCAGTACAGTTCAGTCCTCCATGAGCTGATCATGCAGACTGACAATATATGTAAGTTAAATGCTTCAAGAAAAAAGTGCAAAAAATAGTCATGAAAGATAAAAAGAAGCATGGATGAGAAGCAAAGACAATGGCGATGATGGACAGTTTTAATTGTCCACCATCATTTACAATTTGTCTATAGTTACTTTTCTCTTCTAAGCATGAGGAGGCAAAACTAGTGTGCTTGAGCTTTGTCATACAGGTTTATCTTAATTCTTCATTCAGCAGGTCTGGCAGTAATCAGGCCTGGTGTGACAGTGAAATTGGACTCAACTTTCCAAAAAATGTCCTTGAAAGTTCATGATTTAACAAGGGTCAGGAAGGATTGAATATTTTATTTTGCTTAATAAATTAAATAATCATTTAAAAACTGTGTTTTGTATTTAGTCCATTAGTTATTTTTGTCTAATATTAAAATTAGTTTGATAGCTCAGTAGGTAGAATGGTGGCCCCGTCATCAGAAGGTCGGGAGTTTGAATCCACTGAACGGCTATCCTGAGGTACCCCTGAGCAAGCTACCATCCCTACACACTGCTCCCCGGGCACCCAATGGCTGCCCACTGCTTCACCGAATGAATGGATTAAATGCAGAGAGGAATTTCTCCAAGGGGATCAATAAAGTATACATTATTATTTAAAAAAAAATTACGTGTGACAAAAAACTAAGGAATACACTAATAAGTTTTTGTTTGAAAACACATCCTTTTCTCTCCGTTTTGCAAGGAAAACTGAGCTCTTTTGAAAACGGATACATTTGAAAACGCCGTTTTCGTGTCACAGTGTGGACGGCGAACCCGGAGCCTTTTCGAAAACGATGACGCATTTTAGTCATGTGATGCAGTCATGTGACCAATTAAACTAAGATAGCGGAGGGCATTATACAGCAGTTTTTTTTTCTCTCTTTAATTCTCACTTGCTTTTGCAACTTTGTACTTTTGTGTTACCACCTCATTGTTAGTCCATTTAAAAAACTCGGTGCTTTTCCTCAACATTTTGTCGCGACGTTTTAAAGAGCCGGAAAGTAAATAAACGACAGACAGAAATGAAGCAGGCCGAATCTTCTTGCGTTTCGCGCATGCGCTGGACTGTAAGCGTTTTCGGCCGTTTCAATGTGGATGAACAACTCTGTGAAAACGATAATGTGGACGTGGAGCGTTTTCAGACGAAAAGGGCGTTTTCAAATTTATCCGGGCCAGTGATGTAGCCTGAGGAGCCCTTTTTCACAGCACTGCATCTGCTGCAGCTACAAATGTCACTCAAGTGCTGAGTGGGGACCAAAACAATAACACTGCAGACCAGGAAAACCAAAACAAGAGATTAACAAATTCTTTCAGGTTCTGTAGATCTGAAACTATATCCTGTTCCCACGGCTAACACGGATACCTTTTCCTGTATTTTCATTACACCAAGCCAAGCAGAAATGCTCCAGAGCTGAAAATGAAGGCGACACAATGAAAGAAAAAAAATTGGTTTCTGTAGACTCTTATGTTAGAGTGTGTAGTTTTGCAGCATTAAACAGGGAGTTTTCAGCTGGGTACCAAAAATGTTTTTTGGCCTCTATGGATAGTTTCCTCCTTCTTAATTACACCTAAGAGTCACAGTTAGGTGAATAATTATAATAACATAACTACTTTGACACTTGGACAGATCAGCCAGGGATGAATCCATCACCCTTCCAATTGCCAAAGGCCCTGTTTTAAAACCTGAGCCAATGAGAGTGACTACATCCACCTTTTATCCTATGAACTCAGAAGAGCTTTGAATCTTGTTGTGTTCACCTAAACAAACAGCAAAAGAAAAAACAAGCAGTAAAAATATCACCAGGGAAAACTGAAAAACCCAGCAAACATGGTTGAAACTCCCGACGTCATCTCCCCGGTCAAAACTGGTCGTGGGGTTAGTGGCTGTACCATTTTCAGCATGCTTTACTCTACCGCTCAACAGCACTGCTTTGTGCAGCAAATGTGCACTTGTTAAAGGGCAGGACCACGGGAATGATGTGTGGTGGTGTGGTGAGTGGATCTACCCTGGTGGCTTTCTTTTTCCCAGCCTTCTCTGTAGTCGTTCTTGTTATTATCATGATTTTTACTCTGCATTTTAATCCTATAATTTGAACCTTGCGACTAATCCATTGCCAAGTCATATTTCTCCAGTAGCATGAGAAAGATAAAATAGTATTTATAACTTCTTATTTGTATGAGTTGATCTCTGTTATTTCTGTTCAAACCTTTTGAAAACATTTCAAACATTTTTACAGTCGTAGGTGCGTGAACGTTAAAAGCCTGCTGTGGTGCATTCCAGCTGCTGCCTCGTACCCTCATTCAGGCTGCAAAGGATGAGCGAGTTGCCTTAATGTGACACTGAACTAAATCATCATGCTTCACAATTTCTAAGATAATATCCTGGGAGATGTGCAATCATATCGCGGTGCGCATACTTACTTGCCTGTACATGTAGCCATGCCTGAATGTTAAGCAGCCTTGGTGAACATTCATGTCATTAGCCCTCACAGCTCCAGCGTGTGCGTCTGTGTGTGAGGTCTGCCCGCTTTGAGACCCCGTCGGCCTGCAGCCAGGGCGCGCAGGCCCATGCGTCTCCTGAAATCACCTTCATGTGGAGTGACTTTTTGCTCCACCGGCGACAGTGCAATCCCACTCTTCATTTAATGGCTCATAATTACTTCAGAATAGTTTAACGATTGCACTAAATTCAAGCTGAAGTGTTTAGGCCTCTTGTCTCCAGGATACAAGGCAGGCCTGGTGTTGAAGAGGGAAAGTTTCCTTACTGGATCCGATACAATGGACTGGCAATCGCTCTGTGTCTTCACTAGTGGAAATAATAATCAGTAAGAACTACATTATTTTCAGTGCATCTTTTTCCCCCCAAATAAATGTCAAAATGAGCAACTGAAAGATTGTCCTCCACAAATAGGATCATTTTGGCACAATTTCAATCCAAGAAATGAATTAATCTTACCCGGTGGAATATAACTGCTTGCAGTTAAGAAAAGACGAGACAGTTTTAAGAGGCTGGAAAGTTTTATGTGACTGCTGTTTTTATTAAAACAAATGTATTTCATTCTGAGAGACAACCCTCCCTCCTGTGATATGCTTTTCTATCCTATAACCCCTGTATTCTAGTATTTCTCAGATGTAACCAAGGCAGGAGGTTAAGAAAAAACAACAAAAGAAAGTTCTTATGATTACGTGCAATCCCCGTTAAAGCTGAACGTGTAGTTCTATACCAGCACATGTGAAGGCAGCAGAAAAAAGGAGACCCTGGTTGAGAAGTAGGGCATTTCTTCTTGCACTAATAAGCTTTGCTGATGAGTTCATTTATGTAAAAGCATGAGCTCACTTCATAGTTGGCACATATTCAACCCAGTCAAAACATAAGGAAACGGGTCCAAAAACAAAAACAAGCTTGTGCACTGACATTTGGGGGTGTTCAAGGGATCACACCACTGCCGCTCTTTAAAGGTCACAGGGTTTTGAGGAAAAAAGCCCATCTGGAGGAACCTATGACACAGGGGTGCAGAATATCAGGTAACACTTGGGTTGTATTTTTTCCACAAGTGTCAACTTTGGAAACGCTCTTGCACGTCTGACAGGGTTTCATTTCTAAGGTTCCCAACAGGCTTGTGTTTGACTTTAACAAACACCTCACTTTGTGACTCTCCGTAGAAATGCATGTGAAAAGTGGCTTCTGCGGGTAGAAAAACAATATCTGAAACTACCGCTGTTTTCAAAATGTTGTACAGCTTTCTTTCTTTTCTTTTCTTGAATAAGCCTTAGCGCCTTAAAACAACACAATATCTTTTCCGGTCATAACGGTTTCTTTTATCTCTATTGTGACAAATAGCTTTGGTAGCTGTGACAGCGAGCAGCTCAACGGGACACTTTGATTGTATGAAATTAAATGCAACCAGCTGCGGGGCTAATCGGGGGATATGCCATTTGGCTTTAATTACTGAAATGTCATGAAAGAACCACACTAGAACTGTGGAGCTGAAAGAAAGGGAAAATAAAAGAGAACCTTGTAGAGGCTGTCTCATGTAGATTTGTAGAACGTTGGAAAGGATTTGGGATTTATGACTGGAAATGGAGAAAATGCCTCTCTTTTCTATTCTGAATGACCCCAATCGGGGACATTTTTTTAGATTCATTTATTCTTTTCTGTACTTTGAGCTTAAAAACAGAACAGTATGCATTTTTCTAGAGCTGCACCAGTTAGAATTTTTCTTGGACAATTCTGCTTTCCTCTTTCAAAAAAAAAATATGACCACTAATTAGGATCTTTTGATTATTTTCTGAAATATAACTGACTGGTAGTCAATCAGGGGTCACAGACTAGTCTAACGACAGTACTGGACACATACCTGGGTAATGTTAGGACTGCATCTGGTGTAAAAAGTCTGTGCCAAATCAAACAGGCAGATTCATCTACTGTAGCAGCTCCTTGCGAAATAGTTGAATGTACCCTTACACCTAAAATCCAATAGAAAATAAACTGCACTTCAGCTGTTGTCAGTGTTAAACAGTGAATTTGCTATGCTGTGTTCAGCTTCTTCTAGTACTTCAATGCTAAGCGACCATAGACAGTATAAAAGATGGACATAGCTACTGGGTCTGAAAAGTAAAGAGAATGTGGAAGTGTCTGCATTGTATGTAACGTCCACCAGGAGGTGATACCTGTGGTTGCCAGTGGACTCCCAGCTTGGAAGATAAACCTGAACTATGGGGTCAATCTCAATTTAGGATCAACTTCAGGAACATAAGTGAAGTCAATTTCTTAATTATGGTCATTCAGACAGTCAAAGGATAATGACTAGTGATTGACAAGTCAGTAGCCTGTGAGCATGTGTTTTCACTGATCCACCCCTCGCTTGTTTGATTTAGTGTGGCAGCTAGTGAAAATGCTCAGTTTAAGGCTTCACAAATGCACTTCACAAGACAGCAACTACATACATCTTTTACACTATGAGACAATTGTCAGACTTTGAACTAATAAATGTTGCAAGAAAAATTTCTGGCACAACTCGACCTTCTTCCAAGGTGCATGGAGAGGATGAGAAACTGACAACGTAGGAACTCCAGCAACACTTAAAGGTAAAGAGGAACAACTTTATTAACTGACCAACACCTTTCACAGAATGTGATTTACCGTTCACTAGTCAGGTACATCACCTGGAAAACCAGCTAATTCAAGTCAATGGATCTTCGATTAGGCCCTCAAAAAACTGTCACATACATAATCAATGCTAAAGATTTCTACTGGATTGCCTATTTGCACAGTATTGATATCAAAAGTGTCAGCTTTGCCTCCTCCAGCTGACAACACTTCACACTGGTTAATGGATAGCAAATTACAAGCTACTTTGTGATCCTTATTGAGAAAGGTGCTAGATAAATACATTTTACTTACATATGACTGCTGCAGACTGGCAGGAAAACAACATGTTTACAACACTGAACAAAAATTTAGGAGGAAGTTTGAGAGCTCAGTAAAGCAGTAGGCAGCAACATATCAGTCCTGCTCATAGCAGTTCTGATATGTAGTCTTAGTTTAACAGGCTACCATCTTTATTTGGCTATAAAACCTGTTAGGTTTCTCTTATAGATCCAGATTGAAGCTAAAAAGTTTACCACCAACTAGACAAAAAAATGAAAGACTCCATTTAATCAGAAGTGAAAATTACGGAGCCAAAAGCACAGCCTTACTTCATAAAACTTAAAAAAAAATTGCTTTTTTCTGTTTGCTTTGTGTCACATGGCTAATATAATCTTAAATATTTGTCATATATTACATATTTGTCAGTATTTGTGTAACATTGGGTAAAACCCAGACTTTTCTTGCAGCCAAAGCTAAGGACCTGTGTCCTAGAAATGTATGGAAAAAAAGTAGCATGTGAAGTTAAACAAGTGTGGTTGTGGAATTACCCCGAGACAGATGCAGTGGATTAGGGGTGGAGCGGGGCCACACCCGGCCAGGCTCAGACTCATTACATTTGATTGATTAGTATGTAATTAGGCTGGTTGCTGATCACTGGTTGACAAAAATACAAATCACATCCTGTGCGCTGTGGACCAGAGAGCCACAACTATAATGACACAACAACCAGCTCACACAGTAGCATTGCAGGAGAGGAAAAAGTCATGCCTCTGAGCTTTTTTCCTTTTTTCACATGTGACATTTAGCAAAGCACGGGGGAATTCCATGCGGTTTTCTGTTGACAGCTGTAAGTGGGCATGGATCACATAATGCTAGACAAAGCAGCTCACTGTTTCGTGATGGTGATGCAGTGGTAAGGTAAAAGGGTGTCCGATAATAGATAAGGACGTTAACCAACCAGAGAGCATGTAGACCACAGACAATGACTATCAACGCCTGAATGTCCAGGTCACCTGACTACAGCAAATGCAGTAATTCAGTGATGGTGCGGTGTTTATTCTATATGCGGCTATAAAAGCAGCCACTTAGTTGGAATACAAGCAGGAATAAAGGCAGACCAATCTTCCAGAGCCATAGCACAGTGCTCTTTTCTCTCAGTTTCTCAGTATTTACAGGCCTCAGCTCAGCGCCTACATAGTGGATTCATATGAAACTCGTATGATCCTTCTTTCCTCCTGCCATTACACATGGCTGGAGGAAAGCCGGTATGGTCTGAGGGTTCCTGTTGAACCCAGACAGCAGGTGAGGATGGCGAGTGCTAAAACTCTGGAATCCAACATCATAAATAACAAACTGTTTAAACGTGTCTGACTAACAAGACCATGTGACCAACTGGAGTTTTCCACATTCCTCCACATAAACCGATTCCATATTCGCCCCAGAACAGGTCTAGGTTTTACTGCCAAACATAAACCCCGGTAATGGCACACTGCTTTACTATACATAGTATATCACCCATGTAAACATCTTCAAAATAAAGCATATGTGAGTATATGGTTTTCATTGGTTTCACTGGATTAAAGTTACAAAAATGTTTCCATAAGTAGATTAAACTGTCAGCATTCACTCCGAGAGTCTGGTGTGTTCTGAGTATCGTAGTCTCATGTTAAAAGTGAGACCAACTTTCCTTACATTAGAGGAAAGGATAGAAAATATTTATCTAAAACATTTGATATCTTTTTGTATTATAAATCACTTATAATTGCTGGTCTCACTGAAACCACTTTTTACTGTAAGTGTTCGACAGAAAATGTGGAAACTCTTATAAATCACTGTTACTGTGAATTTATGAGAACAGTTGCAGATTTTACTTCAACAGCAGTAACACACAGAACTAAAGGTGCAGAGAGTGTCATGCATTTTAATGTAAGGCTTTAGGTAAATGATTGTGGCTCAAGTGTAAAACGATAAAAGCCAGAAAGGGCTTTAAGCCATCCTCACAGTTCATCACATGAACCTCTGTTAATAGTTTCCTCCTTTACAAGCTCAAAATTAAAATTAAAAGTGCTAAACATATAGATATATACCGAATTTCCCAGAGGAACCCACCCGAGGGATTAATAAAGTTTTATCTTATCTTATATACATAAATGCAGGTGATGATCAGTGCAAAAATGGAACAGATCCAGAGAACACAGTATAGGGTCATGTGTTTGTGGTGGGAACAGTCTTACGGTTATTTTTCATGAGTCCAACAGGAGAGGGGATCTTATGGAGAGAGGTTCTTGTCATTACAGATGAAAAAACATTTCAAATAAACCAAGTTTACTTTTCCTCAGCCTGAACTTTATAAATCTATCAGTTAAATATTTCAAAAGCCTGTGTTGTTTTATGGCTGCTACATTTTCTGGAAGGCTCCCCAAACTAACCCCATCCTCACTTCCTGTCAACCTTTCCATGCCCGTCTTTAGGTTAGCAGACATTCCTTATAACCCAAGAGGTAGAGGCTGGGTGGGGGTCCTGTTGCACACATGGTGGACCAAACACTCTCACACAACATTACCACATCACAGTGTCAGGCAACTTAAGACATAGGTCAGCAAATACCCATTACATATTTACTAACAGAGGATAGATGTAGAAGAATAGGCAGTATTCTGTGTAGTGTACTAAAACCTAATATAGGAGACCAGTGACTGAATAAAAGACAAGTACTAAAAAAAGTGCTAGTCCTCAATCAGAACTACTGATATCAGTGGCTATGGGAGGGGTCCACTACAAGAAATTCACTAATGGTTTACCTAATTTATTAATCAGGTGTTTACTACAGACATTATCGTCATGAATTATGAAGGTATTGCTGCATATGTGCAGTTTAAAACCCTCTTTAAACTTTAATAACCCAAAGGAAAGACTCCTAAAAACAGCGTATACACCAGTGTTAATGAAACGGTTTATGTTAACGCTACCGACCAACCAGTGTTGGGAAGGTTACTTTTAAAATGTATTCCACTACAGATTACAGAATACATGCCCCAAAATGTATTTTGTAACGTATTCCGTTACGTTACTCAATGAGAGTAACGTATTCTGAATACTTTGGATTACTTAACATAGTATCATGCTTTTTACAACTGCATGAATGTACTATTGCTGTGTGATTTATTACTATTACTGAAGGTCCGCGGCTCCGAACCATAGTAAAGGGACCTCTGGCTAATACGTCGGGTTCCCTGTCGGGCTCGTAGCTGGAAACTAGCTTTACTTTGTTGTCTCGGTCAACTTTGCTAGCCAGAGACAGAGAGAGGCGTTGAAAGGCTCCAACGGAACTTATTGTTTCGGAGGAAAACACGAACACAGTGTACAATTGAGTCTTAATAGCTTACTTACAACTGGGCTCGTCAGGCACTCTTCTTGGCTGCAGTGGTTATTATTATATTTACATGCTTCCAGCTCCCGTTTCTGCTCGATGACAGCTTGTACTTTTCTACTTCCTTTTTCTCCCTCCTCGCGCTCAAAGACACATAACGGGTATGGCGGTCCATTCTCCCTGCAGCATGGACTACACTGCCCATGAGGCTACATTCTTTAGGGCTATGCCTGTAGCATTCTGTAGCTTAGCACAACAACAACAACAAAAAGGCGCTCTCTCACCCAGGAAACACACAGTCGCAGAGAGCGTCACACTGTAACCATGGCAACCGTAACGCTGCCGCCTGGAACATAGCTGTCAAAGAAAACTCAAACAGTCCTGACCATTGACTGTAGAAAACAGTCAATGGTCCTGACCCGCGACAATATGAAACAGGAAAATACCGCCGTGTAATCCATTTATTTCAACAAAGTAACTATATTCTAAATACCACCTTTTAAAATGGTAACTGTAATGGAATACAGTTACTCATATTTTGTATTTTAAATACGTAACGGCGGTACATGTATTCCGTTACTCCCCAACACTGCGACCAACAGCTAGCTGAACATTAGCCCATGCAGGGCTCGCAAACTCGCTAGCCGGACATCCTGGGGCTAGCGATTTTTCCAGTCGGGCTACCAAAATCCATTTCAGCCCTGCCCGTTGGGCTATCATAGGAAGGAACGATATGTCAATGCTTTTGCATTCTTTCGCAAATGTAGCTGAGTAATTATGTCATCAGCATCGATGAGCCACTGTCAATATGTGACACATTGAAATCGCGTTTGAATTTGCGCTTGTTTTTTGCTTTCACTTTCACTCTGCGATCGCGCGAAGTGTGTATAGAGAGCGGCAGCACTGATTGGTGAGTCACAGATTAATTGCGCACCAATTCCTCTGACATCGTCTTATCAATCGTTAGCTTACTATCAAACATGACAAGTGAAATCTCCTGCAGCAAGCTTAAACATGTGATAGAGGTTGATTGCGCAGAGAATTGCTGATCGTTATGTAAGTATGTGTGTAAAAGCAGATGGATTTACGCAGGTATTTTAGTTCTGCAGAGCCAAACAAGACAGGTCAGGGTGAAGAAGGGACAGCAAAGAAAAGCCTACCACAAAACGGAAAAGTTATTACAAATCAGACTATGAGGCAAAAGGAAAGCGCAGCTTTATGGTTTCATGGACAAAAGAATTTATGTGGCTGGAATATGACGAGCTAAATAACATAATGTCTGTTTCTGTTCAATTAGAACCAAATATTTGAGTTGATGATTGTAATTTGTTGTTGTAATTTGTGTTTTAAATATTTTTAGATTAATGTATAATATTGTAAAGGAAACGAAACATCAATCAAAAAAATTGTCCTCTTTTTTTTATTTATTTATTTTTTTTATTCAGGCTACTTCAATTTATTTTGGGCTACCAAAAACTGAACAGTGCCTGCCCGAAGGGCTACCAGGGATTTTGAAATTTTGCAAGCCCTGCCATGGCTAGCTAAAGAGGCACTTGAAACAAACGTTCCTTTGGAGCAGGGGTGGGCAACTTCAGGTCTTGAGTGCCAGTGTCCTGCCGGTTTTAGATATCACCCTGGGTCAGCACACCTGAATCAAATGATTAGTTAATTACCAGGCCTCTGGAGAACTACAATACATGATGAGGAGGTATTTTAGCCACTTGAATCAGCTGTGTTGGATCAATGACACATCTAAAACCTGCAGGACAACGGCCCTCTAGGCCTGGAGTTGCCCACCCCTGCTTTGGAGAGAGGACAGTCTCACACAAAGTCAGTTTCTGTACTGAAGAATAGACCTCCTAATTCTAACCTTAAGTTATTTCTAAGCCAAGTGTAAGCACCCCTGCAGTGGGGAAGCTCATTAGTGATGCAGTTTGAAAAAGAAAAAGCGCTGAATAAATCTACTGTATGCGCTTCATCTGATCCATGTCCCGGCAGAAATACGATACTCACAAATCTTCTTTTTTTTTTTTTTTGCCGCCTGTCCCATTTGGTTCTTTAGCCATCAGAATTGTTGTCTGAAGACCAACAAGGATACCCAATGGATTTACTTTGCCAAATGGATCATCGTGGCATTGCCGTATTGGTCCATTTGGTCGATCTTTGTTTTTATTATTTATTATATTTTATTTTCAGATGTTACAGACGGGACAGACATGAGTGAGAGATAGGAAAGGGAGAAAGAAAGAGGAAGGAAAGGAAAAACAGAAGGGGAGAGGGACAGTGAGAAAGGGGGGGAGAAAAAAAATAAAAATCTCCTGGATCACCTGTTGAGAGAAGAATAGAAAACAAGCAAAAAAAGACAAAAAAAACCAAAAAAACAAAGCAACTCACAAATCTTCTAGAGAAACAATGTGACACCCGACTTTAATATCCCCTCAGTGACGGCGCATGCAAGCGTGAGCCACAAGCCCCTACAACGCCACACACTTTTGCCATTGAAACCTTTAGCGGCTATTCTCGTCTCCAGCACCATGTAATTAAGTTCCTGTCGTTCTCCGCTCTGAAAACGTTGCTTAACATAAATGTTAATTAGTTCCAGTGTGCAATCACGAGCCACTGCTCTTAAACGATGAAACCAGCCCATTCTCAATCTGAAGCTTGGTGGTGGAGAAGGGAGGGCCATAAATGAAAGTGGAACATCAATCCTGAGGACCCGATGGGAGAAAGTCCATGTCATGTTAATAAAGAGAGCAACGGAAGCCAGTCGTAACAGTGGTCCTGACTGTGGGTATGCTGACTTCCTGAATTAATTATTCTTTCTGCCAACTCTTCTGCTGTATAGATTTTTAATGTAACATTTCTAAAAATATCTGTGCTGGAAGGAAGACATATGGTTGTTTCCATATTTGACAGAAATCAGATAAGAGAAATTGGTGAGGCAACGAATGGTACAGGTAGGAAGATGGAAGTTGCTCAGCTTTCATTTTCAGATGCAATTACTGTGCTATGGATGGGCAGCACTGATTAATGCAGCCTCATGATATACAGCACAGCAAAATGGAAAGGCATATTTATGAAGTTCTTTAATCTCCCTTGACAACAGTCTCATACGAGCCAAAAGGCTCATCTAGCATGGCCACATTAGGCCAACGGTTCTCCTCGCCACCGTGAATTACTGCTGTCACCTGTCGGAAATTTCACAGGACAGCGCCTCATTTGAGGTCAATTTCTGTCTTTCCCGGCAGATCAGCGGGTCCAGCAGTGAGGCAAGCCGATAAAGTTTGGGATTTTGAGCAGTGCGGATTATAGGATCAAAAGGCAATGGCGCTAATCCCTCCCCGTTATTAAAGATGATAGCGCTATAAATGACAACACATGCGAAACTTCTCCCAACTCCAAACTCTTGGTAGCGTATGTAAGTACTTAACAGAAACAGGCTCAAGGGATGGGGCCGCCTACAAGCTGGATTAGAGATGGGATGTTGATCCTATAGTTACTCTCTCAGTTCCCCAAGTTTCTTTTTTCAGTCTTTCTATCTGGAAGTGCATAAGTGACAGTAGAATATAGATGGGAATGCAGCAGCAGCAAAGTTGTGTGAGCTGCTGTCTCTGCACTGTACACTGCAATTATCTCCAGAAGCTCAGGAAGCTAATTGGAAGAGATGTGGGATAAATCCCAGCCTGGGGGAATTGTGCTAATTTTCCACTTTCATCTGACCTAATAAGAGGGACATCCACTGCCACTGGAATCATGTTATATTGGAAGAGAGAGGGAGAGAGAAAGCAATACTACTGTCATGTTAACATGCGTACTTAATGACCCTCACACACTGGAATCTAACTACACAACACAGATTATATTACATCCTCTGTGTTTTGAGCCTTCATACACTTACACAAGCATTCTTCTAAAATCCATGTGCACAAGTGTGTTACTTCTGGGAACTGAGCCCAGTACCTCTCCAGCTGACACTGCCCTCATATTACTTTGTCCAACGAACATCCCAAACAGCACGGACACTCGCTTCACGGATTCCTCCCGAGCAGTGAAGTGTGCACAACCACAGTCAAGGCTCCTCTGCGCATATGACAAATCTAATCCTCCTCCTTCAGAGGTCTAACTGGGAAGTCTCTATTCAGACATGAATTTAATCACATTAACCCCCTTTTTTCCAAACGAGTGCCAAACCTGCAGCTTGAACTTGGTTCTTGGGCTCCACTGCGTCGGGCAAAGCCCAAGCAGAGGTCGTACAGGAATTCAAGCCCTGCTACACAGCCAAGTTCACAGACCACAGTGTGTCAGTGAAAATCTGTTGTGAAAGACTTTTTTCATGGACAGGAAGAAATAACAACAGTGAAGAAAGACTTCCAACGTAAACTGACAATCACGAGTAAAATCTAGCATAAAGTTTATGTTCTGAATTAATATGCAGGTAAATCCACAGCCATATGAATTTGCAGTCACTAAATTGTGCACAATCCATTGTTTTGGCTATCTAGGCTACTGTTGTCCGCAGTAAAGTAACTGGAGAGCAGAACTGGATTCGTATCAGTCCTTTCCATTCACAGAAATACACAGAAACAATGTAAAATGTCACAGCAGTGGCTGCACATGAATCTTTTCCACTATTCTGTTCCAGTCAGTTGCACCAGATGTTTATCTTTGGAGCTAAGCCTTGTCATAACTCAAGTGTTTTAGAAGATGCTAGTTCATCATTTTCAAACCATACAGCAAAACTAGAGCTAAGAATCACTTACACTTGATTGATTAGTGTGTAATTAGGTCGTACTTGGGTAATTAGGGTTCCAGAAATTAAAGTTAAAAAAACAAAGAACAAAAAACAAAAAAACAACATGCTTCTGTTGATGGAGATCTTTCATTATAGTTTTGAGATTTCTTTTTTTTATATATAATAAAAAAACCCAAAGAAACAGCATTCTTGACATGTTTGAACATGTTCACCATACCGGTATTTACTCTTGGTAACTAAGAAATTATTACATAAACAAAACAAATACAGTATGCTATTGAATCTGGAGGACTTCACCAAAGCCCTCCTCAACACTTGAACCTTAATAGCACAAGTGCAACCTGGAGAATGTGAGTATATTTGTGTGTGACTCTGGATGGTTCAGATTTTAGGTTATGTGCATTATCAAAACAAAATGATATTTCATCTTATTTTGTATATCCCCTCTACTGTGTCTCGTTTAAAGTTCTAAACACAGAAAATAATTATTATATTTGAGGATCATCAGAAAAAAAACCCAAAAACTAGAGAACCATAAACAACAAATGGAAGCAATGGCATGCAAAACATTTTCCAGAGGTCGGCTCATAATGTCTTTTAATGGTCTTGTTTAACAAGCAAGGGAAGTGGTTTCCCCCCATTACCCACAAACCCCGAATTCTTGCCCAGCTAAGGACAGGGCTATCCCAGAGTTCAGTGGGAGAACCATCAATCTTCTTGTCTCCAACGTGTGCTTATTCAATAGGGAAGAATCAGCTGAGATTGGACTGAGTCTGAATTCACTAAACACGTATCACACAGCCTTTGCTTTTCTGGTTCAGCCAAACCCCTGAAATGCCACCAGAACAAATCAACTGTAATTGATGTTTTTTCGAGAGCAGTCTCAGCACCACAGGATAAATTCAACGAATCGTCTGCACGCTGTCTGGATTCCCACAAAGAAACTTCAAACACTTGGGATGGCTTTATTCCCAACATATTTGCTTCACGATGCGACTGCAAAATTTCAAAGCAAAAAAGTTTGTTGCAGCTATAAAAAAAAAAAAAATGCATTCATACATATTTCAGTTAGGAGCACTAAAATTAAAAGAAAATGTTACTTCTGTCTGCAATAACGTATATTTTACGGCTATGTTTTAATTTTCTTTTCAGAACTTCCTAGTAGAAGGATGGATGTGTTTGGGTTGCAAAGCAGCTTGCAGATATGTAGCAACTTTAAGTAGGTTAACCCTATACTAAAGCCAAAGTGCCTGATCAAAACTCCAGAGCAACTAAAACTGAGTGATTATTATGTATTTAGTTCACAAAGCTGTTTTTTTTTTTTTGACCACCAGAGATCTTAACAGAAACACAGCAATTCCACTTATTATATCCAGTGAAGGGTGATGAGATAAGGTTTAAAGGTACAGAAAATGCTAATACCTACCTACATATTTTGTCTGATTAACAATGCAGTTTCAGTTCAAGATTCAATAGCTTTATTGTCAGTACAACAGTATGCCGAAATTCTGTTTCACCCCAAGCCCCAAATGGTGCATTTACAAGTATATAGAAGATATATCTCCAAGAGATATAAAACTAGAAATAACATGCTAAATGTCTGTAAAATTAAAGGAAAAGCAGGTACTAATTACTAACTATACAATACTATAATGATAACTATACAATACTAACTGTACGATAAACAAAGACAGGACAGAGACAATACAAAGTGGATTGTGCAGTGGTATTGAATACCAGGTTTAAGTTATTGTCAGGATATTATAGACGAGACATGACAAAGACATGTGCTAGATGCAAAATGTGCAAATGTAGTGTAGTTTAGATGTGTTGCATTATAACATCCATGTACTATGTTAGATCTGGTATTATAATTTTATTCCCAGACACCATTAGAGGTTTAAGGAGAAAAAAAACAAAAAAAACCCCAAAACTTTTCTTCACTGTTAAGAGCATTTCATAACTTTTTAAATTCTGAAAACTGTGCCCCAACAATTCTCCTGGTTCACATTAATGCTCAGAGTTTAAGAACTAAAGTCACACTTTCCAACTTTCAATTACAGCCACAGTGAAAGGGTGCAGTAGCTTAGAGTTGAACTCCTGTCATATCATTATAATACGACCTTGTTTAAATCTTCAGCTACTACAGGTTCACTCTGTATTTCACTTGTCACTTACAGCTAGTCTTTTTTTTTATTTTCTTTTTCATTTTTTCTTCTTTTTTTATAAGCACATCCTTCATAATGTGATAAAATACAGATTCACAGGCAGGGCTAGTAGCTCACTGTAGAAATCCTCTGATGATAACTGACATTTATGACTGGGGTTCATGCAATAAATGCTTGTCAGCTCACATCCTTCTCTTTATTTTTTGCCTGATGGGTCAAACTCACCTTCACTACAACTATAAGGACAATAAAAGTCTCAGAAAATAGGAAGGGAGGGGCAAACCTTTAGCTGGGGTCATGCTGATGCATGTATTTATAGCTCTGTATTCATAAAACTAGGTGAAGATGAACTGTATTCACTGAAGCAACAACTCTTAAAGCAGCAGATATGATGACAACAATTAGCTTTTCATTTAAAAGCTCAGAAAATACACCATATACACATCGTTTCCGGCACATATTTCACACCACCAAACAAAAATGCCAAATGCCAATTTCCCCACCACCAGGCATAGTGGAATTGGCTCTGTTTGTCCACCAGTATACCTTTTTTGCTTTCTTCTGACCACTACTAATGCTAGGGCCTTCATCTGGATCTGAATTTTCTCCAGGACACAGGTCACACCTGATCATTTCTCACGGCACACGTATGTGCTGCGGCACAGTGGTTGGGAAACACTGCTATACAGAGATGGGCAGTAACGCGTTACCTTAATCCGATTACTTTTTTCAAGTAACGAATAAAGTGAGGGATTACTATTGCAAAAAAGGTAATTAGATTACTGTTACTTTCCCGTGAGAACGCTGCGTTACTAAAACCGTGATTTTTTTGCCAGTGTCTCATGACAATAACATAAGCCAGTGCAAGGTTTGCGGCAACAGCTGTGTGCAGATTAGCATGGATAATATAACGTGTGCGGGAGAGAGTATTAGCGTGCAGCGTTTAAAGCTGGAAGTACTGACCTTACTTTGAGTTTGATTCCGTAAAAAGTGACAAAAACATTAGCTTCCGCTGTTCACTGCCTGGGAAGAAAACTTCTTTTTACAGCGGAATAAAAAACCCCTAAACTTCTGCGCATGCACCAAGTACGCTGCCACGGGAATGTGAAATTCACAGAGAAACTGCCGTATCCTTCCACCCACTGACACAACGGCGGCTGCGACACACCTGCACCAGGGCAAACCTCCGCCTGTCCCACTCCTGCTAAACAGGTGAAAACAGAGCAACGGGACCGCTGAGTCTTAGATTTTATTTTCTGCTGTGTTTTACTTGCATCTATTTGAAAGAGTGAGTGTAAATACAAAAAACTATTTTATTTTATGTGCTGGAATGTGCAGAAAATAGGTTTAAATGTTAAACAAATTTCCTCCAGTCAGAGAATGTTGCATATAATTAAATTTTTTCTTGATGCATAAAGTTTAAAGATTAAAACTAATAAAACAAGTTTTAAAAAGATACTTTTTCATTTGATTACATTTTATATGATGGATTAGACAGAAAACGTGGAATTGGGCTGAAAGATCTATCGCTTTATCACCTATTCAGGTTGTAAATCATGTTTTTAAAAAGTAACTAAGTAACTAATTACTTTTAAAAATAAGTAAGCAGCAACGTAACGGGGTTACTTTTTGGGGAAAGTAATCAGTAATTAGTTACTGATTACTTTTTTCAATTAACTTGACCAACACTGCTGCTATACATAGTGTAATTTTTTTTCTCCTTTTTTTTTCTCTTTCTTTCTGAAGTACAGGACCAACATCAGGGACCTTTTTCAGGAGTTTCACCAGTTTCCTCCAGGAGCAGTTATAGGGATCACCAGAGAGATGCAGCCAGTATACAGGTAAGCAGTGCAGACCTACAGAGCACCTACTAGGGAAATCTGAACCTGCCAGTCGTTGGAAGCTTCAGACTGACACCAGTCTACTGCATCTTGACATGCACATGAATAAAAGTGAGGCTCTCTGCTTTTAACTTCAGCGCTCTTGCTTTCAAGTGTTCGCTCAATAAGTCAGTATAATTTCCTACATACATAGTATAATTTCTAAAGGGGGATGGGGGACGGGATGCTGTGCTACCCAAGTGTACCTAATAAAGAGTCCTGTGACTGTCAAGGTTTGCTGTGTGGCAGGCAGGATAGGACCCAAATGCAGGACTCGTGAATCGAAAGAGTAAACTAAAAGAGGCAGCTTTATTTTGGCTGTAAACAACTTCAAATACAAAACAAAACTAGAAACTGGGAACAAGTAAGTCCAAGTAGAAAACAAACCAGGGACTGGAGACTAGGAACTTGCTATGAACACAGACAAGAAAAACACAGCATTATGAGGACACAACACAACAATTGACAGAGAAAAACACAGGGCTTAAATACACCAGCAGGACAACGAGACGCTGGGGAATAGGTGGGAACACAGCTGGGCCAAATTAGACCTAACGAGGCAAAGAGAAGCAAGACTAGATACACTGCACACAGGACAAGGACTATCAAAACAAAACAGGAAACACAGACCGAAACTCAGACTCAAGACACGCAAACTTAACACAGTGACTGGAACGACATAGGGAGCATAGCAACAAGGGTGATAAGAAACGTGAGACACGGGAAACGCATGGAGTGGAAGTGGGACCAGAGACTCAACACTAATGGCAGGCAGAACAAAGATCACTGAGAACTAAAGCAAACCAAAATCATGAATAACAATA
Source organism: Rhamphochromis longiceps (assembly GCF_057381845.1). Taxonomy (NCBI): domain Eukaryota; kingdom Metazoa; phylum Chordata; class Actinopteri; order Cichliformes; family Cichlidae; genus Rhamphochromis; species Rhamphochromis longiceps. Next base: position 9,121,033 of record NC_140578.1, read on the forward strand.
ATCAAGGAATATAACTTAAACACACACAAAACACCACATCACAGACCCAGTACCGTGACAGTGACTATAGATATAAAAGTAATGCAGTTGACAGAGCTTTCATTTACAAGAACCCCAATCCCCAGTGTGAATGACAAACAAATCAATAAGCTATGACAGAGGCTGCTATTTAGGGAAGACCACACTGGGAATCAGAGGTGAGTCCCAACGCTGGCAAAACCCTCCTGTAACACAGAAACAAGAACAACACAATGTGTGGTAACAAATAGTTTTTCATAGATCAACAACCAGAAGGAGAGTGAGAGTGGCCCCTACCCTATCTGGAATTCAGATAAACAATGTCTAAATAGCTAATTATCACTTCTAATTGTTTGTAATTAGGTTGGTGCTACTGTTTTAGCTCAGCTAGAATCCCACAATAGTTCCGGTTTCAGATTAGTTTGTGATGCTGAGAGTATCGTGACAGTGTCTTCCTTTCTACAGTTTCTGAAAATCACACAAAAACATTTTGCCCTGTTTCACACAGGATTCCTTTAAAAAACATTCCTTGACCCAGAACTGTTAGAAGGTATTAAAAATTACATTTACGAGTCATTAGGGGAGCAGCTAATTTAAAGACAGGTGGGTATGGAGCTAACATAAGTCACTGAACCTCTTTGTTGTGCTTATTTGGCCTTTTATTTGTGCAAAATACAATTAAATAACAAATGATACGACTTCCTCTATGGTTAACCTCTTTGGCTACATTCTTTTGGCACACTATGGATTATAGTTTAGTGTTTATGCCAAAAACATTTGGCTGTGTAACTTTCTGCAAGAACCAGATTAAATATACATATAAAAACGTCAAACTTTTGATTTAAAGGCATATAAATTAACTGCGGATTTAAATGTCATTTTTGACCTTTGGTAATAGGCACTTATTATTTGGGAGCCAGTCAAACCACATCCAAATTTCAACGCTTTGTACCCAACTGAAAACATTTCGGTTCAGCGTCACTGAACAAAACAACTTGAAAGCCAACTCACTGCTCATACTCAGTGTGGGATTTTATAAACTCAATATATGCCTTCAATTTGTAATATCCGCTCTGCTCCAAGGAGGAGGAGAGGAAAGGAAACATTAAAGCAATCCCCCGAGGTTTCCTAGGAGGCACAAAGACACTTTAGGCATTATTGCATTGTATAGTGCTTTCTGCATGAACCACTTATAATATTTTCTAAAACAAACTGCAGCCCGTTCCTTTAAAATTCCCACATGAATACAAATTAAAAATGTTTTTATTATTTGTCTCCTGCTGTTTATTTTTCCAGATACTGGTAACCACGTTACCACTGAAAAGTTTAAGGGTTTTTCGGCTTCAGTTAAGTTTAATCTGTTACCCGGAATAAATCTAGAAGGATAAAATTCTGCTTAGCACCAAAAATGTCTTTAAGAAAACGCTGTGTTTCCATTACACCTGTGCGTTTCACATTTCACACAAGTAACAGCTCTGCTTTCCCCTTCTTCTTCCTCTCGTCTCTCCTCTTCCCTCTATCTGTCATGTTAATGATCCTCCCATTTGGGGTTTCTGATATAGAGTTTAGAGCAGCAGAGCAGTTTCCTCATTGATTTTGTATCTGACCTTCCTGTAACCTCGAGTAAAACAATCGCCTGTCTGCCCAGTGTCTCCCTACAGCAGGAAGAGTCCAACAAGCCTTCACTGGAGACAGTCAAACATAGAAACAGGCAAAGAAAAGAGGGGGGACTGTAACACTTCCCTCCTGGTGGCAAGAGGGAAGTGTGATAGTGAAAACACAAGGGAGACAAAAGAGTCACACAACGTGAGTATGAATGGTTGTTTTATCCCTGGTGGACCTCTCTAGGTACTTTTTGAAAAGTGTCAGCACGAGTCTTTCTTCATTACATGGAGTGAAAAATGTCCTGTATTCTCCAAGGATACCCATAAATTAAGCAGAGATATAGGAGGTAAGCCAGGAATTTCCAACTGTGTACTGGCCTGAAAAACAACACTGTGCCAAACCAAAGATGACACACAATTCAAGGGTCATTACTCTGTGATTAAATGTTGTATGCGTTACAAATCAGATCTGGAGTAGCAGAAGGGAGACTGTTTGTAATATAAGTTCAGGAGGAGTACACAGTGTTCATTGTGATCAGGGATCGCCATGCCTTTTCTTTTCTTCTCTTGAAAACCTTGCTAATGAATAAAGGTGTTTGCTCACCTTTTCCATTATCAGCACGCACTTGGTTCACCTTTAAACACATCTGTTTCTAGGCTGCCTTGTTATCACGGTCCTTGACCACAGCAGGGAGCTCGCTCCATAATAGAGATCACGGTGATGGATGAGCTGGAGTTTGGAGAGACCTCTGGAAAGAACTTTGGATTCTGTTTATGAAGTTTGACAGGAGTCCAAGAAGCCCTGGAGGGAGTCAGGAAAGGTGAAAACCTCAGGCAATGAGGTTATAATCAGGAGCGAGCTAACTGCTCATTTTCTCACTTTTTAGGGATTAAAAGCTGTACTCTGCTATCCATGACCGATGCTGTGATTGTCGCTGAGCTTAAAGCGATATGCACCACAAAAAAATATGCTTAAACTAGATATTTTTAGTTTAACTGACACAAAAACAGGTACACACGGGCGTGTCCTAATAGGAATCACTGAAATGTAATTGCAAGGATTGTTTTTTGGGATACAGCCTCGATTTTGGATGACTCCTAGAATGAACTTTTCCACCTTGGGCCATGATCCTAGGGTTTTTGTGTTCTGGGAGTTTCTGAACACAGCATGTCAGCTATTTTCATGCTTTTATTTTTTATGATTTCTTCTTTAATTTTGTTGTTATGTGTATGTAGCTATGTGTCCAACCTCCATATTTATGAATTGCTTCATGATCTATTTCACAGTAATGTGTCCCTTGTGGTTTGTCTTTAGTTTTGTTTCCTGTCTCATTAACTTGATTATGTTCAGGTGTGTTTTGGTCACTTTGTGTATTTATACCCTTTATCTTCCTTCAGTCTTTGTCTAAGCTCCTATTTATTGTCCCGTTGTTTAATATGTCTGTGCTTCTTTTTGGACTTTTGCTACTTTAGAGTTTTCTCTCTTAGTTTTGGACCTTAAACCCAAATTAAACATTATTTTTCTATTATTATGGTTTCATCTGGAGTCCTGGATTTGGGTCCTCTTTCTGCTGTTTCACTACATCTTTGTGCTGAGATGAGACCTTTTTTTTTCTCTAACTACTTTCTTTTCTCTTTTTTTCTGTGTATAATCAGAGGTGAGGGTGTGTGTGAGATTCCTCTGGGCTCATTATTATTGCTGTTTGTGGGACAATAGCTGAGGCAGCTGTTCAAACAGGGGTCAGTGGTGAACCAGCAGCTTGCTGCTTTTTACCCGCAGATATTTCATCACCTACACTGCCAATTCCATTGTGACCTTAGGCATAGCTTTCACTCTTTAAGTCTATTTTTCTGTATTTTCTATGATAAACTACAGTGATTGCGGTTTGGGCACTGAACACCTAGCAGTATTGCTAAAGCTAACATCAACAATAAATGTATTTACAGCCTGCTACAAAAAGTGCATTTGGTCACTCTAACTAATTGGCCCTCATACTAAGTATACAGGGGATGAGTTTGTTATTATTCACCCTTTTAAGCTTTATTAAAGATTAAAGTTAGGGGCATTGCCACTTTATTTCAGTGTCACATACTGACATGGCTGTAAATGCCATCTTCAGGTCACCATCGCTAATTCAAGTAATAGAAACTAGAAATTCTATATCATGTTTATGATGTTGGTGGGTTTGGAGTATTTTAACTGAATTATCTTACAGTTTTTTCTGATTGCTTAAGCACATGTTATGTAACTATTGGCTAATTTAGCAAAACTCTACACACAAATAATACAACCTGTCACCCAATCATCAAAACATTTTAGTTCTCTTGCAAAAGCAAACACAGCTAGATTAACTCTTCACACCTTTGTAAAAATGGTGTTTCCGTATCAAACAGTACACACAAGCCATCATCTACTAAGCACACAATGCGCCAACTGCACACCGATGGTATGAATACAAAACACATCTGGCGTTTGCCTTCCCTGTGCACAAGGTAGGCTATGTCAGTTTGAGCTCATACTTCTGTCATAGATCCATAAGCATGGAGGGATCCAAACTTCAAGTACTGGTGTTTATTCAAACACATCAAAACAAACACAAGTGTTCATTTCCAAGTATAGGATTATTTGCAATCGCCATAATGACTATATGGGTTACGTGGTCTGCAGTGAACATGCTTCCTCTGCCCCCTCCTCGTCTTCCTCTTGCTCCTCCTTGTCCTTGTCGTCCTCTTCATCCTACTTCTTCACCTCCACGTCCTCTTCCTCGGCCTCCTCTACTTCTCACTCTTTCTGCTCCCACCATTGTACTCCGCACACACAGCTTACCTGTATTATAGTGCTTAGGCTGATTGCAAAGTGAACGAATTATCTAAGAAAGTTTTCACATGTGAAAGTGTGCCAGACAGTTGGCAAATTAGTGTTAATGATAGCCATACATGTGTATACTTTTGCTAGGAGTGTGTTGGAAATTTGGAAATTGAGTGTTGTGCAGTGAATTGTGCCTACAGTCTTGCAAAGTGTGTGTTACAAAATTGCAAACTGAGTGCAAAGCAGTTTTTGTGCTTTTAGTTTTGCACACTCAGTGAGTGGTTTTGCTATAAGTCTGAATAGTTTTAGAGATTGTGCTACAGGAATCACAGTTAGGGTTTAAGCATTCGGTAAAAACTGTAATAATATTGCCTGTTGCTAAGTCCAAGAAGTCCACACTCTCCACATCTTGCTGTCAGATGCAGTTCCTAGTCAACCAACATACTCGATCGGCTGCGGCTGCTTCGGCCTCATCCCATGCAATGTCTATGGCACGCAAGTTATCGATGAATGTCCTCCGCCATGTTGTACGGGGGCAGCCAGGTTTGCGTTTTCCATGGGGTGGGTTCCATGTGATGGCGATCTTGGGCAGTCGCTGTGGGGGTTGACGTAGAACATGACCTCCAAGGTTCAAGGTTCAAGGCTTTTTATTTGTCGCATGCATAGTTATACAAGTATAACACACAGTGAAATGTAGCCTGACACGCTCCTCGACATGTGCAACATATACATATACTATATATATATATATATATATATATATATATAGTATACACACATATATATATATATATATATATATATATATATATATATATATATATATATATATATATAGTATATACATTGGGTGAATGTGCAGTAGTAGCAGCAGCAGTAGTAGCGGTGTGTCCAAAGCGCACACGCCGCTCAGACACAATGTCCTGGAGGGGACGGGTGGCAGTTCGACGGTGTACTTCTTCGTTGGTGACATGGTCCCGGTAGGAGACCCCCAGGATCTGTCTTAGCCATCGCTGCTGGGCCACATTGAGTCTTCTGGCGATTCTGGCTGATGTTTTCCACGTCTCAGAAGCGTAGATCGCGGTAGGTATAATGATGGAGTTGAGCAGGCGAATCTTCGTCGCCAGATCGATCTTTGGGGTCGACCAGATCGGCCGGAGCCGCTGAAAGACCGCACATGCTTTTACAACATTACAACATCTTCACAAATTAGTAGATTTAATGATGAGCCCTCTGTCCATCTTTTATATACAGTCTATGGCATGAATACCTCCTTTGTAGAGATACAAGGTCAGTGTTGCACACTCAAAACACACTTAAAGCAAAACACACTTAAAGCAAAACAGTTAAAGCAGGACAAATCTTTAAATCAAACCCAGGTATGTCACAGGTTACTCATCCATGACTGTCTGTGGTTGTATTTATCCACACAGAGGCTTTGCAGTGTAGATGGCTCATATTTTATTGTTTAACTAAGGCTTTTCTGTTGATTTTTAGATTTTGGTATTGAGGGTATGTATTTAGGCTTAGACCCTAAATCTACTCGAACAGACTTAACATTTGCCTCTAGACTCATTGAGTTTATTTTAGATGTTAAAGGACCCCTACTGAACCCAGCTCGACCAACCTGCATGTCACAAGATTATGCTAAAGGGTAGAAAGTGTGTTAAAATGCTAGGCTGGTCCTGAGAAAGCATAGTCATGTGGTAAGATGCACAAGTATGTTTTACTGGATTGACATTGTGCTGGATTGCAATATGTTATGCATGTGTTTCCATATAAGGCCTGACAGAAAAGTTAATTTACATTGTAGTAGCTCCATAGATGGATCTAAAATTGCTACATGCTATAGCTGAACTTCACATTTATTGCTTGTCCTCTTTCATCCCAGCATAATTTGTCCTTTTTTATGGTGCCATGCTAAGGTTGTCAAAGGTCTGTAGAAGCATAAGCATCCTCACTTCTTAATTGCTTTTCTTTGTCAAAAAATAAAGAGATGAGAAATTGCTCACTCTGCACATTTGAGATGACGTTAACTCCTTTTGACTCTCTTTCTGTCATTAGCTTTGCTGCACATGCAGCACATTACCATTACTTCTTTGGAACAAAAATGTGCGACACCACCACGAGTAACTGTGCACAGACAGGAATAACCAACGCCTACTACACATAAAAGGTATTTTTGTGAAATTGGAAGCTGAGGGTTAAAACTCAAACGAGACATTCCTGCCCTGTATCAAGGTCAGGGACTCTGCTGTAAGAAGCATGGAGGGAGAGGTGTGACCTCTACACTGAGATGTCCCCACTCAAGGTATGTTCAATGTGTGTTTTTAGCCTTACATAATGATATTACAGTAGTTAACTGTCTTATGGATGTTCATATCTGTCACAGCTGAGTCATACCTCATACAGGGTGTATTATCAGTATCAGCTTATCAATTAAGAGAGTGCTGAGAAAGAGGGTTGATATATATTTTTATCTTACAGAAAATAATCTAGTTGCTTTGTTTGACCTTTGCTCTTTCCTCCAGTAAATACTATGACATAGTGCTCTGTTAACTTCATTTCAGTTCAGTTCAATTCAGTTCAATTCAATTTATTTATATAGCACCAAATCACAACAACAGTCGCCTCATGGTGCTTTATATTGTAAGGTAGACCCTACAATAATACATACAGAGAAAAAAACGAACAATCATATGACCCCCTATGATCAAGCACTTTGGCGACAGTGGGAATGAAAAACTCTTTTAACAGGAAGAAACCTCTGGCAGAACCAGGCTCAGGGAGGGGCAGAGCCATCTGCTGTGACTGCTTGGGGCGAGAGAATTCTATATAAAGTCTTTCTTGGCAGCTGTGCATCTGCAAAATCGACTGTTGTAGCCAATGAAACTTTCAAGAACCTCACTGCAGATTGGAGAAGTTGGCTTTTTTAATTTAATTTATCCCTAAACCTAACTACACAGTTTTACTGCAACAAAACAGCATCACAAAAGTCAAAAACAAGTTCAAAAAGAAACTGCAAAGAACTCATGAAGGTTTTTGTCCTTCAACATGTTGGAAATTTAAAAACAACAACAACAACAAAAAAAAAAAAAAAACGGTGTCTTGAAAGATATCTGTCAAGCTGGCACCTTGTACCTTGATAATGGAACTAGGTGAAAGGGATTGCTAAAGATATCAGAGGTCATCCTGATGTAAGCATGAATATTTGCACACGAAAATGAAAATATCATCCTTATTGTGTAAACGCCAAACAGGAACCATGAACGTCTGTTAATGGCAATCTGTTATGGTCCTGGGTCGGTGACCCAGTGTTTTTTGAGTTTTGTACTTTTGGTTTTTGGTTTCTTCTCATGGTGTCAAGTTCCTTAGTTTTTTTTTAGTGTTTCTTGAGTTCTAGTTTTAGGGTTTGTTATGTGGCGTCCTTGTGTTCTGTGTTTCCTGTTTTATTGCGAAGGATGTGTCCTATGCCAGTGTGTTCAGTTTGCATTTCCCCTGTCTCGTCTTGTCAATCAGAATCAGCTGTGCCTCCCTCCTGTGTGTCGTTTCATCGTTCCCATCTGTGTATTTATAGTGTGTGTTCTCTCGTGTTCGTCGCTAGTCTGTCTGTCTTTCTGCCCTGTGTTTTCTCCCAGAGTTGCCAGTTCAGGTTTGTTTTGTTAGTCATTCCCAGTTTAGGTTATCTTCAGGTTCTGTTTTTGCTTGCCGAGTTTCTGTTTGTGCTACCAACGTTTAAATAAAGCTCGCTCGCATCCAAGCCAGTGCCAGCGTTTGGGTCCTCTCTCACACACACCACACATCTGCCACCGCAGCCATGACACAATCCAACAAGTTTGAGATATTTCAGTAGAATGGACATGAATTGCTCCATAAAGTCATTATTAGTATACCTAAAGCTAAAGTTGGGTGAAAGATTAAAAGAAACACAAGAAAAACACATTATAGTAAAACTTTGGGCCATTGTGTGCTACCAGAACAGACCGTCTTGGCATTGATTTGACAAGTTTTTAGAACTGGACTGACTTTATCTGTCAGGCCAAAATCTTCCACAGATGTTCATGAATTGAGACCTGATGAGTGTGGAGGCCATAATGTTGACACTATTTTCGTACTCGTCAAACTACTTAATGACCCCCCTGTGGATGGGGACACTGACACCCTTGAAGGCACCACTCCCATCAGTGTCTTATAATGGGACAGCACTTTGTATTGATTTACACAGCTCTTGCACATAAAAAGGGACCATCTGACCAAAATTATCCCAGCAGAACAACCCGATACGATGGCAAAATGTGCAATAGACACGCCGGTCCACTGTATCCATTTCACGCTTTTCGTCTCAAAAGAGCAAAATGGACACGCATTCAGAAGTTGCATTACTGCATGCAGAAATTGCATTACCAGTGGGGGGAGATAACATATCCAAGCCACGAAGTGAGTAGTGAGCAAAACATGCATGAAGTACATTCCAGGGTCCTTAATCTCCAGAAACGATTAAGCTAGGTGGCTCATATGTATTTACGTGTATGTAAATTCAATTCAATTTTATTTATACAGCACCAAATCGCAACAACAGCTGCCTCAAGGTGCTTTATATTGTAAGGTAGACCCTACAATAATACATACATGTGTTAATAATGTCGCTTTAAACACTTTCCAGTGATTATGTTCATGTTGGCTTGAAATAAAATATCTCCCTCTGCTGTTAATGCAGATTACTGCAAATTCTACACGTGTGTCTGTTTGACGATTGGGAGAGGAAAAGCGTGAAATAGACACGGTGGACTGGTGTGTCTATTACATATATTAGTATCTTTTGCCATGAGCAGAATGCCCTCCTACATTATAATGGATCCAATGTATATGATCATAGGGACCAAGGGTGTTAGGATCCCTTGGTTGTGGGCCCATGGCTTGGTGTTTGTAACTTCTTTATAAGTATTTGGGTTTTCTGTTCCCATCAGTTTTGGAAATCTTGTATGTTTTGTTAGGCTCTCAATATTTGCTTATTATCTTTCATGATCTCTGTTCCCCCAGTCAGACCCTTGTAGCTGTGTGGTCTTTGTGTTTGTCCCTATATGTATCTGCTGTCTCCCTGTCAAGTCTGTATGATTTAGTGGCTGTTTTAGTATTAGTTGTGTTTCCTATTTTATTGTGATAGTCTCTTAGTGTGTATTGTTTTGAGTGTTACGTCCCTTGGCTCGCTATCTATGATTTGCTCCTGCTGTGTTCCCATGTGTCTCCATTTCCCCTAATCACCTACTATATATATTATTACATATCAGCTTATTAAAGGGATTCCCCACAGTTAAACCTCCCTCTACCTCTGCGCCTTTAATTTTGGGTCTCGATCCTCATACCATGACAAAGAGTCTCAGTTTTCACAAATTTATCAATACAATGTGTCGAGAATGATGAGGTACACAGTCTAATGTAGATTATTCTCAGTAGCATTCTACTGGGTCTTAATATCTTAAACGTTTGACGTCATTTTTGGCTTCATTTACTTCTTTTTTTTAAAATCTTATCTCTCCTGGGACTTGGAACCTTGTTTAAGACTCAGATGTTTCTGGCCAAAAGTATATAAATACCATATGTTATCAGAGCCAAAGATAACAGGTGATGGCAGAAGCCAAGCTTCTGCAAGTCAGCTGTGTCATTGGCTTAAAGTACTTTTCTGTAAATCATTGATTAAATGAATAAGCTGGAGTTGTACAGTATTTATTGCTGTACAGTACTGTAACATTTGATTTTACTGGAGGTGACACGCACTCATGCAGGAGTCATACCCACGGAAGGCAAAGTTTACAAGGTTATATTTAGAGAAGTGAATTCTGTGGATATTTTAGACATCAAGCAAATAAACCTCAGTTGGTTCACCCAAACTGGACCTCCCTAAATGATGAATGAACCTGTGCAGAAGGTGCCAGCTCTTAAATCTGAGCCTTTCAAGGAGTAGTTGCACTCATGACGAAAGCCTAACAGAAGAGGATTACAGATGATTTAGTAATAAGACTCTTATGCACAGGTCAAGCCTCCTTTTTTCCTTCAGATCCGCAAACAAATCTTTTGAATACTTGCACTGGACGTGATACAAATAGTCAAATCCTCCTGTGGAAATGCTATATTTCTGAATGAAACCCAGATGTCTTCTCATTTGAAGCGTCCTCATCTTTTCCCATCCATGTTAGATTTCAAATCTGTTTAGTTCATCCATCATGTCTTTCCCTTTGCTGTTTCGATGTCCTAGTCACCCCGCCCTCTTGCTTCCTGCCACCCATTCTTTTTTCCACCCCTCCCTTCTACTCTGTTTTTTCCTCCCTGCTATTTGTCTTCTTTTCCAACCCTGTCCCCACTTGGGCCCACCTCCAAGACCTTTTCCACTGCAGCCCTATCACCTAACGCTAATGAGGATTTTAATCATTTATACAGAGGAAGAGAGGGATCGCGGCATCAGATACTGTGTCTGCAGAAAGAAGAAAAAAGCACAAGAAGAGAGAAAAATGCTACATACTCATTTGCAGAGTGATCATTTAGCCACACCCTGTTTATGGCTGCATAGTCTGCACATAGACACTTAACATACAAAGAGTTAGGACCTTCTCATCTATCTGAAACAAATGCAATGTTTAGCTAACTTGCAAACTGCATTGTGAAATACCTTACCCTTTACCTTAAAGTGGCCAGCCAAATGAAGGCATGATGGAAACTAAATTTTAAATGAACAGATTTCTGACTAGAAGTAATATGCTGCCACCCAATTTGGCCTTAGCTGGGCATGGTCTGCAGTTTTTATACACGATAATGTATGTGTGTAAGGCTTGTGTCCAAGGAGAGAATCCAGGCCCAGACACCATAGATCTAGGGCCAGAGTGGGTCTAGTGGTCCCTGGGCTCTTGTAAAATTAAAAGTAGTTGGAATGTGAACGCTTAGCAGAGGGAAAGAGCTGCATCTATGCAGCAGCTCAGCTGGGACCAGGCTGGCGGAGAACACCTGTCTCTTGACTGGACTGTCCTGCAATCTCTGAGCCTACATCGTAAACAAAATGTTCTGTGTGCAGTTGTGTGTGTGTGTGTGCACACATGTGCTCACATAAACAGATAAATTAATACACACACACAAAAAACCCACATCTGTTCAGGCTCATAAAAGCTTCGCTTGTTCCTGATTTTTGGATCAGATTGGAGTGTAGGATCAAGAAATGTTTTTCAGTGCGAGTAATGTTTCATTTTTAGTGCAATGACTTTTCGGCACTAATGGAAGGAAGTCGCGTATACTTAAGATTTTTAAATAACTATGTTTAAAAGGTTTATAACACTGTACATAAGATCCACAATATTCAGCTCAGTGCGTACAACTAGCTGGTACAGTATGCATTATTTCATCTGTAACTTTTGCTAACATGCATAATGCGAATATTTATACTTTATATTTTTATATATTTGTTGCTTTTGTTGTCTGTATTCATATTGAAAAAAAATTATAATGCTCCAGAATTGCTCATTTTTAAAATTGAGTTAGGGACAATATAATCTGTTATGGGACTCCCACGTACAGATGAAACAAGATCTCAGTGACAACAGACGTTATATTGATTTAGTCAGGCACAGCATGCATTTACCATATGGATACACAAGGTTAACAGCTGAAATATTCTGATATGGGCTAGTGTTGAGATCAACTAGTCTGTGGCTGAGCTTGACTTAATGCTCCTCATGTGCTAAAGCTCTGTTTTAATTATTATAATTATTCTATTCTACAACAAATAATTATACAATGGAAGAAAAATAAGTGATGGCTCATTGAGATAAAGCCACAGAGAATTATAAGACTCCACTTTGTAGTTTGTCTTTGTGTATTTTGGCTCATTTATTTGGTTCAGTACCATCACTCATAAATCCAGAGGCTTTATTTGCATTACCTCCGCGTTAGAGATAACAGGTCACGACAGCGTTTGTCAACTTTCCCTGTTAAGCCAACCTTTCTGCTTCAGTCTCTGAGCCACCTACTCTAATCAGAGATGTTATCAGGTTATGGTGATCCAACACAGTTGCAAATAAGATGAGAATTATGCTGCAGATAAAACAAACATTTTAATTCAAGTTAATTACTTAATCTGTGTGTCCATGTGCTGCTGTTTATTTCTGAGGTCACAACTACGTGTTTAAGATATGAAACTTTAAACTGAAACATATAAACATACATACTTACTGTGCCACAGTGTGATAAAGGAGATGGCTCTTTAGTTTTCCAGCAGGTCAAACTGAAAGTAGTTTTATTGACTGAACAGTAATTCCCCGTGTTTGTTTATGATGTAGTAGCTGGAATATCAGGATTTTAGAATCAGGTATCAGAGCATGTCTGCATTTTCTGAATCGCCCAATTAATACAAGTACATTCCTGTGACAAGGTAATGCAATTTGTAAGGTATGGCTTAACAAGTTCCACATCACACCACACCACACACAACTCTCCATTTAATCATTGGTTAATATCATTCTCCCTGAGCTGGTTCTGCCGGAGGTTTCTTCCTGTTAAAAGGGAGTTTTTTGTTCCCACTTTTGCGAAGTGCTGTCTCAAAGGCAGTTGTTTGTGCTTTCTGATACAGTTTTTGGATATATAAATAAAACAAGTTGGGGGGGGAAATTATTGTATTATAAAATCACTGTCACTTTAAATGGTAAATGGTAAATGGCCTGTATTTGTATAGCGCTTTACTAGTCCCTAAGGACCCCAAAGCGCTTTACACAACCAGTCGTCCACACATTCACACACTGGTGATGGCTAGCTACGTCGTAGCCACAGCCACCCTGGGGCGCACTGACAGAGGCGAGGCTGCCGGACACTGGCGCCACCGGGCCCTCTGACCACCACCAGTAGGCAACGGGTGAAGTGTCTTGCCCAAGGACACAACGACCGAGACTGTCGGAGCTGGTGCTCGAACCGGCAACCTTCCGATTACAAGGCGAACTCCCAACTCTTTAAAATTTGATATCAATAAAACAATCCCTGAAAATGTGGGGTTTTGAGCCGACCTTAAACCAAAACTCTGCTCTCAAACAGGTTGTGCTGAGAGCACAAGTTACCATGGTGATTTAGCCAGGTGAAAAATCAGCCACTTTTGCGACACAGAAAACTCTGATTTTAAGCTCAACATAGCTCACTAAACCGTTAATCTCATTTCTTAGTGGCACAAGATAACATAAGATAAAACACAAAGAAACACACACACACACACACACACACACACACACACACACACACACACACACACACACACACACACACACACACACACACACACACACACACACTAACCAAACAGCTGGCAGAAAAACTTAGCTACCAGGTACAATGGAGCATTTAGCAGATTAAGAGCTAGCTGTTTCCCTGTTGTGGTAAAGGGGAAGACAAAGCTAAAGAAAAGTAAATATTGGACTTACATTTGCCACTAGATGGCCAGTCACATGACTCCAAAGACAAGCCAATGCTCAGGTGACAATTTGTCAGTGATCTGATACCATTTTTCTAACAGACCCCATATGGCCAAAAAACTAATTTAATAGATGTTCATATAGTTCAATTCAGTGTATACTTCATGTTCTGTTATGATACAATGAAATCTTATTAAGAGCCACTCAGACAGTACACAGTAAATATCCTCGAAGCCAAAAAGATACAACTTTATTGGCTACAACACAGCTGTCATATTTTCCACTGCTGTTGGAAGTGCCCTTGCCCTGCAACAATAATCATTGATTCCTGCGTTATTGGTTTTACTACTTGAGGGCACAACATTACTTATTAACTTCCAACAAATAGTGACATCTGGGTGCTGCAAAATGGCCCACATGCCAACCCAAGTAATGATTTAAAGTTGTAACCAGGGCAAAAAATGTTTAAAGCTGCGTTTATGTCCGTTTCTCATGGCGCGAGGGTGTTGTGTTTATTATGTCACATTCTTTCGCACGAAGTGAAAAGGCAGGGGTTTGGGAGTCCTTGCGTCCATTCAGTGAGGCATTACCATGTTCTTTGATGGACTTCATTAGGCCCAAAGGAGAACGACGTAACCGTGTTTATTTAAATGCACAGCTTTGTGGGCCCTTAAATGCTGCTCTGTCTTCGTTCCTCAGTCACTGTGCTTCCATTCACAGCAAAAAACAAAAACCTTTGACCCCTTTTGTCTCCTTCATTTGTTGCTCCATTTGATTGCTATCTTTGGGCTTCATAGATTTCTCAATTTAACAATTTTCCAGTTAAATGAGGTCGTTTCTCTTTAGACCTGCCTTTGGCTTTCCTGGATGGGTTTGTGTGCCATTCTGGTGGGAATCTGCACCTAAAGACCTCTTTTAGCTGTGACGTTCCGATGGGAATGTTTGCCCAAGTGACATCGGCATAATAGATCAGAGTCTTTCTGCTTTCTCTTCTCAGCTTGTCACAATTCAAACTGTAAGCAAAGACACAAATCAGATTCCCAACCTAGCACAGAGTTATTCCTATTTCAGATAATAGCAGGATTAACTAATTGAGAATGGGCCATTATTTGGGCTAATACAGTGCAGGCTTGACAGGTCAATCTCTCTGCACTCTGCAAGATTATAATATTTCATTTTACAAAAGAGGTTTTAAACTTAATGTTATAATTCAGCCCTCTACTCACTCTTTCTCTGGCACTTCACTCAGTTAAACTACTTTTGGGTGATTCATGGGTCATCTTTTAAAGCGATGTCATTAAGTTCAAACTTTAAGAAGGCAATTTGATATAAAGTTTTAATGCAGTCAGGTCGAAACATATATCAGTTTAAACCCTCTTTAATCACGTGCACTATGACGGTCCTATTCAGGTGCAAAGAACCACTGGCACGCTAAATTGTTGTCTATATAATGCAGTTAATGCATTTTTGTGTAGCTTTGAATGCTTTTATGTATCTGGGCTGCGCCGCTCTGTTAGTGTCAGTTTATGGGCAGCTTTACGAGCTAGTTGCAGCTCTGCTCTCAGAGAATGATGGAGAGGCCTTGAACGGTGCCATTGACTGGGCTAACTGCAGTTCGTCTACAGCCAGCTAAAATCAACACCAGTATTATACGCTTTACTGAAAGACCTGCTAGTAAAACACGTCGTCGAGAAAGACTGTTGTGAGCAGTCCCTTTGCGATTTCCTCCTCTCTGCATTAACATTACTGTCAGTAAAAAAATGCCTCCAATCTGAACTATTGTCACAGAATACACAAACAATGACAGCAGAGAATATGGCCAACACCCTGTTTTAATGACCAGTGCATCCAACAATCTTGCACCAATTTTGGGTTTTGGAAGAAAATATGACCTCCTCCTAGCTGCCTTAAATTGTGACCCACCACAGAGAGGGTGTAAAAAAGGCTGAGGCAGAGACAGACAGGGAAGTGTGGTAATATGAGGTGTTTTATGATACCGCCAGGGATAGCCTGATAATCGTGAAATACTGTAGCAGCGCTGGGGCCAGAAATTCAGCCTTCAAGAGCCCGGGCACTGTTTCTCTAAACAGGATCATAAATTAGTCTTGAAACTGAGGGCCACACAAGACAAGGACCCAAACTGAGATTACGGCTTCTAACTTTCAACCATGGTGCAAAACAGTTCACTTCAGATGTTGAGGGCTGAACGCTGCTGGAAGACTCAAATGAGAGTTTGCAAATGAAATAACTGAGGTACACTTACAGTAAGGCCCTGCGATGGACTGGTGACCTGAACAGGGTGTACCCCGCTTCTCGCCCTATGACAGCTGGGATAGGCTCCAGCGCCCCCCGCAACCCTGAAAAAGGATAAGCGGAAGCGAATGGATGGATGGACACTTACAGTAATTAAAAGAAAACCCAGGTGTGTGCAATGAGTCACTTTTGTTCGTTTTTAAAAACATAAGATACATTTGTGACACAAAGCACGTAAATGCAGCTTTATTCTCGAGTGAAAATGTGTGTGCGTGCGTGCATGTATGTGTGTGTGTCTGTCTGTCTGAGTGCGTGTGTGAAAAAGAGAGACAGAAGGGGCAGCTTTAGAAAACCAGGGGCTCATAAAATGAGCAGGATTTATATGGAGTGAACAGTTTGTCCAAGAACCACTTCTGAGTTATGTGTCCTACAGAGACTTGTCCTTAGACACAGACCAGGGAGGAGCACTAATGAAATTCAATAATCTGCTCTGCGTTTAGCTTATTCAGTTCTCAGGCAGGGCCTCCTGGTGGCAATAGGCAAGAAGCTACAATTTACAGTTTTTTCTGATTGCTTAAGCACATTTTTTGTAACTATTGGCTAATTTTGCAAAACTCTTCACACAAATAAGAAAACCTGTCACCCAATAATCAAAACATTGTAGTTCTCTTGCAAAAGCAAACACAGGTAGATTAACTCTTCACACCTTCGTAAAAATGGTGTTTCCGTATCAAACAGTACACACAAGCCATCATCTACTAAGCACACAATGCGCCAACTGCACACTGATGGTATGAATACAAAACACATCTGGCTTTTGCTTTCTCTGTGCACAAGGTAGGCTATGTCAGTTTGAGCTCATACTTCTGTCATAGATCCATAAGCATAGAGGGATCCAAACTTCAAGTACTGGTGTTTATTCAAACACATCAAAACAAACACAAGTGTTTATTTCCAAGTATAGGATTATTTGCAATCGCCATAATGACTATATGGGTTACTTGGTCTGCAGTGAACATGCTTCCTCTGCCCCAGCATCTGGTCATCTAGCAATTCTGTAAAGTAACAATTTCAGTATTTTTACATCAATGGTGTTGGTGTGTTTCTCATTGGCATATGGCAGTGCTACAAATCTTTGTGCGAAGTGACTGTACTCAACGATTCTCATTTCAAGATGTCCTTATGGTACTTGCTACAGTGTAGCGGCTCGAGTTAGGCTGGACCCGTTGGCCAGCTTCCCTCAGGGTCATTCCACGGTTGATTACATGGTCCACTATTGTAGCTCTGATGTCATCAGCAATTCTATTTCTTACTCTTCCTACCCTTCCTCTCCCCCCCTCCTCATCTTCCTCTCCCCCCTCCTCGTCTTCCTCTTGCTCCTCCTTGTCCTTGTCGTCCTCTTCATCCTACTCCTTCACCTCCACGTCCTCTTCCTCGGCCTCCTCTACTTCTCACTCTTTCTGCTCCCCCCATTGTACTCCGCACACACAGCTTACCTGTATTATAGTGCTTAGGCTGATTGCAAAGTGAACTAATTATCTAAAAAGGTTTTCACATGTGAAAGTGTGCCAGACAGTTGGCAAATTAGTGTTAATGATAGCCATACATGTGTATACTTTTGCTAGGAATGTGTTGGAAATTTGGTAATTGAGTGTTGTGCAGTGAATTGTGCCTACAGTTTTGCAAAGTGTGTGTTACAAAATTGCAAACTGAGTGCAAAGCAGTTTTTGTGCTTTTAGTTTTGCAAACTCAGTGAGTGGTTTTGCTATAAGTCTGAATAGTTTTAGAAATTGTGCTACAGGAATCACAGTTAGGGTTTAAGCATTCAGAAAAAACTGTAAATAATTATTAATCACTGACTAACAATAAAAACTCACAACAATGAAATTTGTGTGTACAAAGGTTCACAAAAAACCTGAACCTGAATAAAGAGATGACGTGAAAAGAACATACATTTTGTAGTGTTAACGCAAAACCTGATATGCTAAGTATCTTCTTTTTACTGATAATGGAACATGTGTGCAATTCAATATACAGTATTTGTGTAAACATCATGGCTCACCTTCATCTGTCTTGTTCTGTGGAAAGTATGTGGTAAAGTGTGAAGATTAGACTGTTTCAAGCACATGCTGGGATAATATTTAATGGTAATAATCAAATAAAGCAAATGATTAACTTTCAATTAAGAAGTTAACCATAATGAATATTTAATATCAGTGATGATTAACTGTTGTCATGGAGTCTTTCCAACAAAACTTGGTGGAATCTACTTTAAACTACGTTTGTCTTTCATCCTGTCTTCCTTCTCCCACCCCAACCGGTCACAGTGGATGGCCCCGCCCCTCCCTGAGCCTGGTACTGCTGGAGGTTTCTTCCTGTTACAGTTTTTTCTGATTGCTTAAGCACATTTTTTGTAACTATTGGCTAATTTTGCAAAACTCTTCACACAAATAAGAAAACCTGTCACCCAATAATCAAAACATCGTAGTTCTCTTGCAAAAGCAAACACAGCTAGATTAACTCTTCACACCTTCGTAAAAATGGTGTTTCCGTATCAAACAGTACACACAGGCCATCATCTACTAAGCACACAATGCGCCAACTGCACACTGATGGTATGAATACAAAACACATCTGGCTTTTGCTTTCTCTGCGCACAAGGTAGGCTATGTCAGTTTGAGCTCATACTTCTGTCATAGATCCATAAGCATAGAGGGATCCAAACTTCAAGTACTGGTGTTTATTCAAACACATCAAAACAAACACAAGTGTTTATTTCCAAGTATAGGATTATTTGCAATCGCCATAATGACTATATGGGTTACTTGGTCTGCAGTGAACATGCTTCCTCTGCCCCAGCATCTGGTCATCTAGCAATTCTGTAAAGTAACAATTTCAGTATTTTTACATCAATGGTGTTGGTGTGTTTCTCATTGGCATACGGCAGTGCTACAAATCTTTGTGCGAAGTGACTGTACTCAACGATTCTCATTTCAAGATGTCCTTATGATGCTTGCTACAGTGTAGCGGCTCGAGTTAGGCTGGACCCGTTGGCCAGCTACCCTCAGGGTCATTCCACGGTTGATTACATGGTCCACTATTGTAGCTCTGATGTCATCAGCAATTCTATTTCTTACTCTTCCTACCCTTCCTCTACCCCCTCCTCGTCTTCCTCTTGCTCCTCCTTGTCCTTGTCGTCCTCTTCATCCTACTTCTTCACCTCCACGTCCTCTTCCTCGGCCTCCTCTACTTCTCACTCTTTCTGCTCCCTCCATTGTACTCCGCACACACAGCTTACCTGTATTATAGTGCTTAGGCTGATTGCAAAGTGAACTAATTATCTAAAAAAGTTTTCACATGTGAAAGTGTGCCAGACAGTTGGCAAATTAGTGTTAATGATAGCCATACATGTGTATACTTTTGCTAGGAGTGTGTTGGAAATTTGGTAATTGAGTGTTGTGCAGTGAATTGTGCCTACAGTTTTGCAAAGTGTGTGTTACAAAATTGCAAACTGAGTGCAAAGCAGTTTTTGTGCTTTTAGTTTTGCAAACTCAGTGAGTGGTTTTGCTATAAGTCTGAATAGTTTTAGAGATAGTGCTACAGGAATCACAGTTAGGGTTTAAGCATTCAGAAAAAACTGTAAAAGGGAATTTTTCCTTCCCACTGTCACCAAAGTGCTTGCTCATAGGGGTCATATGATTGTTGAGGTTTTTTTCTCTGAATGTATTATTGTAGGGTCTACCTTACGCTATAAAAAGCGACTTGAGGCAACTTTTGTTGTGATTTGGAGCTGTATAAATAAAATCGAATTGAATTGAGTTGAAGTGAAGTGAATTGAATTAAAACCATCAGTCTCAGTGCGTAAGTTATTCACAGAAGAAAACCTAAATAATCTAAGAATGTGCAGAAATGTATTAGCTGTTGGAAACGGTGGCCCCATCTGGCTTCCAAAGTAGTTGGAATATCCCAAATCCCTACTTTTACATAAACATCTCAATTTTGATTGAAGGCAAGCTCACAAAAAAGTAAAGCCATTGGTCCTCAACACTAAAAGGAGCCAGACAAGGTAATCCAGCATCTGAGTTGGATGCCTCCTGGAAACCTCCCAGGATACGTTGATGAGGTGTAGTTTCTCAGCCGGCTGAGGGAATATGCTTAAACAAGCTAAACAAATGAAATCTAGATTCAAAACAAAAAACAAAACAACATTTTTTCCCAAACCATCTATGGGTCACAGAAACAGCAGTCTGCAGAGAGAAACCTTACCTCCTACTCCCCAGCCACCTCCTTTAGCTTATAGTATTTTGTCATTTTTTTGTACACCCTTTGTCTTGTTTATTTTTTCTAGTGTTTTTTTCTAATATATCGCTGATTCAGTTTGTCTCCCTGCTCCTGTACCAAGTGAATTCCCCCAGTGTGGGATTAAATAAAGCCTATGTTCATGTCTGAAGCCAGTCTGTAGCCTTCATTTCAGCTCCAGCGAACATCAGTGTGTGACATCATTGCCTGTTAGGTAAATAGATGATGTGATGCTTCTTTTTGTAGTTGTAAAATTATGATAATCTGCAAGTCATTTGACTTCATATGCGAGTGATCAGCTACACATATACACCTGGTCTCAGTCACCACACAAAATTCAATCAGATGTTAAGAAATTAACAATTACAAAAATATGAATGGACATAAAACTAAAAGCATGACATGTGCAGTAGAACAATGGACAGGCCTGACTCAGATAGGTGGGTGAGTGGTGAGCAGGGTTCATGACAGTTAGGTGGAGCAGGTCACAGGGAGGTCAGCGGGACTAGGTTGGTGGTCTGCAGATGCAGAGAGTGACAGTTAAGACCTGGGATCTCTGAGGCTCAGCGAACGCGCCAAGGTTATCGCAGTCACCATCGCACACTTCCCAGGTTCTGGTGACATGTTATGGCTATCACTGACAGCGGCTTTAAAGCAGGTTACATCAAATAAAGCGCTCCGGCCATGCGTGTAAAAGCCCTTTGCAGCAACATATGAGCTAAATTAAACCGCTGCTTGGTTTATTTTCTGCCTGAAAGGCTCTGTTATTTCGGTTTTTTTATGCGCTAGCAAAGGTTACCAAAATGACACGGCTTGCAAGAGAAAATTGATATCTGATCAAAAATTATGTGATGTTTGACCAAACTTTGGTCACACTTTAGCAGATTTAAATTTCAAATTCGAGTGCATGCATGCAAATGCACACATACACATCCGCTGAAGCAGATCCAAGACATTTGTCCCCACTTTTTGAAATCCCTGGGACTTTTTTAAAGTTGTTCGTCAAGCAAGAATGAGTCATTGGCCTCACAATGGGCCACAGTGACAGCCCGTCCTCCGCAGAGCCCTGATAACAGGAGAATGCCACTCAGGGAGGGTTTAGTCACTTTATATTCTCTCCACGCTGAGGTCCTAACCCCCCTGTGTCGGCCCCCTCACCCCTCACCTCTTGTCTCCTCTAATGTGGCTTTATTGACTGTGACACACTGAGCATGGAGACGATGACCAAACAATTAAAAGTGCCCCCCAAAGGAAGGCCTATTAGAGTCCCAAACCATTCTACAGGCTTTGTGTGCATGAGTTTGCGTGCCTATGTGCACGATTTGTGCATGCTCCTAAGTGTGACAATACCCAAGGAGCAAGTGAGGTGGGTAAAAAGCCTCACACCGTACCCCACCCCCAGTACCCCCAATGCCACCAGAAAAGGACACCAGAAACACATTTCTCATTTTGGTCAAATTTATCAGAAGATCAGAAGGATCAAATGATCACATCCTGCTGATAGGAGTAACTCTACCCTTAAAACTTTAAACCAAGAGTTGCATACCGTTCTTTGCCAAGATTACTTTCTGACACTTTCTATCGCACATCTAAGCCTCCACAAACTGGGTTATCAGTGAAATCGAGCTCACTAAAGCTTGGCAAACATCTCAGAGATCAACTGGATTATGATGAATTTCAGACTGGGGTGTGTTCAGCTGCCACATAAAGCTTGCTCTCGGTAGAGATAGATCTTTAATGAAGTGAGGGGAAACGATGGCGTGTGACTAATGCTCTTAAAGAAACACCCTTGCATACATACAAATATCACTGCAGAGTGTTTCTGACTTGCTTTGACGGGTCTAGTTTTTGCTCTGGTTCTGTTCCGTCTGCACCATTTAAATGTGAACCCCCGTAATGAGGCTGCTAATGGTGTGCGCGACCTCTGACCTGTTGTTTCTCTTAGGGTCTTCACAGGGCTACAGGCCAGCCACATAATCGCTTCCATAGACTACTCAGGGCCCATCCAAATGTGACTTTTAGCCCTGGCACAGAGTTAAAAGTTAATTTTGTGAAATACAGCTAATGCTCCCCTGTCACTTGTCGTCAGGTTTGATTATGTTCGTGAGCTGTTGTTTGTCCTTCCTTATTAGTTTACAGCGCGATGAAATGATCTGTGTTTCATTATGAACTCCTGGAAACAATCCTGTCGACAATTTAGGCGCGCACACACACACACACACACACACACACACACACACACACACACACACACACACACACACACACACACACACACACACACACACACACTCACTCTCTTATTCAGAGCCAATGTCCAAACAGTATTCAAATGGACTAAAATGAAAGTAGGTAAAAGACCAAATTAGTTATGAACAAGATGATTTTCAGTACCGTTTCCTTATATATCCTGTGACTGGCATTTAAAAAACTTCATCAAAGAGTTCAAAAATCATCTGGCAGGAGTATGTTGAAACATCTTACCTATTAAAGCCTGACTTTCATGGTTGCCATCTGTGCAATAAATTCTTAAACCAACATCGGTGCACCCAGATATATCAGTAAATTTCAACCATGTTAAACATGTGCCAGATCTCCCCCCCCCCCCCATGCTGAGACAGTTTCATTACTGTTACAGATGACATCATCAAAACAACCGGCTCTTTTATCTTAGTTAGAAACAGTATCAATTGGATCTGCTGCCCTTAAAGAAAATTGGAAGAACATGAGCCTGAAAAAGAGTAAAGCTTTGAGAGGCACGGTGCTAACAGGTATGAAGAATTCCCCTTTCCTGTGTGTGTGTGTTTGTTCACAGAGGAAATCTTTAACTTATAAAACCATTTTGCTCCTTAGCAAAAGTTCAACTTGACATTTACAGGTGATACACTTTTGTGAACTCAGCAGGAGACCAGTTTTCTTTTGTTGATTATCAAAGTTGTGAAGCACAGATTTTCCAGATATTTCACATTAAATATTCTTGATGCTAAAAGTCCACCCAGTGTACAAAAACAAACCCCCAAAAAAACAACACCCAGAAATATGATGCTTCATGGTAGAAAAAATTAGAGCACCTTTTATGTTCCTTGGCAGGGCCTTTTTAAAGCCTTTCAGCTTACTGTCCAGACATAGCAAAGCCACTGCTCACTATCTGCATAAAACAGTAAACAAAGTTGAAACACAGCTGACCATCAGGACTCTTGGGCACTTGTGGGGGCAAGGCAAAAACTAGGGAGACTAAGCCTAGTACTAGAGTTCAACTAAATAATATTAATCTTGCACTGAGAAGCAGAAAGATGCCTGCCAACAGCCTGTCAGACGTATCCTTATTTAATCATATCTAAGTGGTGTGTTTATGTTCTCATCAGTAGTAACAATTTTCATTTTTAACATCCGCGTACTTACCGGTAACGCTATTGATGTTGGCACAATAAGAGGGTTGACAGGTTTGTCACAGCCTGTACAAATAAAACAAATCGCCGTCTGCAGTGACAAGTTAATTGGTATAATTCAAAACCACATTAATAAAATTATGCAACACTCGTGGACAGAAAGATTTAAACAGACAAAATTAAATATTGGCAATCAGCTTCCTTGTTCCTTGTTCCTGTAGCTGTTCCAATCAATGCAGTATTTGCAGTATTTGCAGTATTTGCTCCTCCTGATGTTTTTTTGATGTTTCTTGGGTTTTTTTTAACAGTTAGACTTTACAACTTTCTGACTGCTGAGATTGAAAATGCTCATTAGAAGCAAACTACATAACTGAAACCAAAGTTGCCGTTCTTCTAAAATCAAACCTTGCAACCTGGCAAGACTGAACCCTGCTGTGCTTAAATAGGCTTTACTTAAATGAACCTTGAGTTAAAAAGCAAAAGCTGTATGTAAAATAATAATAATAATAGTAATAAGAAAAATGACCAATCAAATCTGGTTTTAAAAGATGTATGCAAAAGACTTTGCTGATTTAAAATAAGATTTTCAAAAGTGCTTTTCTCTTAAATGGCTTCAAGTGAATATAATCATTACAGTTTTTTTACAGACGCTAGGACACATTTCTCAATACTTAGGTCACGTTTGCAAAACTCCTCACACAGTGAGCACAACAGAAGTCTATGTGGGCTAAACTGAGGACCAGTTATCATTGTTTTGGCACAAAATGCATTCAATGACTACATCTCTCAAATTACATGAATCATCTTCTCACTCAGACACAACAACTGCCAAAAACCTTTGTACGGACAGGACATTTTGCATGTGCTTACATACTGTTTTCAAAACTGTTAAACTCATGGCCAAAACAATAACACAATGCAAAACTTGAAAAGACAGCAAAATGCAACAGCAATATTTTACTGAAACATATTTTAGATCTAAAAATGCAGTTTAACCAGCCACAGCTGATTCTCATTGTAGATGAACATCTACACAGGTGTTACTCCTTCAATTTTTCAACTCCTTCAATTCTGGCATGCCAGAAGATTCTTTCCTAGGTGTGTTGCCCTAGATGACATAAGATGTGATGTGGATGAGAACCTGTGGCCAAATGGAGAAGACCGAGTAGATTAGCATTACTATTGTATGTGTATCAGTGGATGGTGTGTATACAAATTCTTGTATTTTGGGATTACTTAGTGCAAAAAAATAAAAATACATAAACAAATATTAACAAATTCTGCATGATGTCTGATTCATTCCAGTAACATATTGAAATTATAAACAGAGATGTGTCCTTGTTTTACACAGGAAAACACTGTGTAATGCTACATGTTGTTAGTGTTTTTTAGGTCATTGTTTTGTGGGTGACAAAGTGTGTTTGTCGGCTGTCAACCTTTGCTAGTGTTCTGGAAGAATGAGTTTATTTGAGACCTGAATGAAGTGTTTTGGTAGTTGTAGTGCATTTTGAATGTGAAATGAACTGCTTTGCCAAGCTGAAGGTCAGTTAGGAGGATTGTGTGAAGTGTTTTGCAAAAGTGACCTAAGTATTGGGAAATGTGTCCTAGTGTCTGTAAAAAACTGTAATGTGTAATAATGAATCAGTAATTCAAGTGTTCAACTACTTTGACTAACAAATAAAAACAATTCCAAATGCAATCAGCAGTCAAAAACCTAATTTGTAGTTACCCACTACTACCATCTACTGGACACTGATTTGCTATGTCACAGCCACCTGCACTCATGACTGCATTAAAGAAGGATGACCTTCTTGGGTTTCAAGTGTTGGAACCACAATCAGCACTAAACAAGAAATTATAGCCCTAAAAACACAGCAGAAACTGAGGAAATCCAGCTGACGTGACAGCAAAAACTCCCAATTAAATTCTCAACATGCTGCTCGGGAGGATTGTTACTCCGTTGTCCAAGTATGATCTCAGAACACTTGTGTGAGTGGGAAGCAGGATTAGCCAAAAACCAAGAATAAAGCAGCAAGTGTGAGCCACATGAACACAGGAGCTGCTTGCTCTGATGAGGTCAGGTTTCTCTGGACATTCTCTTGTTGCCAATGCCTTTAAAATGAAAAACTAAACAAAAAATGTAATTTCTCAGGTCTAATAAAAAAGGACTATTTGAATCACAGCTCAAGTTTCCCCTACGGATTCACAAATTAAGGCCTATGCTTGCTGTGTAGCTGAAT
This sequence comes from Rhamphochromis longiceps, assembly GCF_057381845.1. NCBI lineage: Eukaryota > Metazoa > Chordata > Actinopteri > Cichliformes > Cichlidae > Rhamphochromis > Rhamphochromis longiceps. The sequence goes on from NC_140578.1 coordinate 9,147,082, forward strand.
ATCTAAGCTGCCCTCACATGTTAGAGATAATTGCCATGTAATAAATTAGCAGCATTATAGGAACAATTGTTATACGGACACTACTAATGTACAAGACCTTAGTGGAATATTCTGCTTCATCTTTAAAAAGGGTAACAGCTCTTGGTGCCAGATGGCAATGTTGTAAATTCTCATGCCTTTTTAGACAGTGCCCCCCTCTGGATCAACTCAGAGAGCTCATCCAAGGCCTTCAAGTCAGTATAGGCCACACAAACACTGTATGTTCATGTGCACATGTATGTGAACAGCGTGTAGTGTCACTTACTGTAAAACAGGTGCACGTCTGTGGGTGGCAAATGCTGTGAATAAAAACAGCTATTAGGAAATGAATAGCTGGAGCTATCATAATAAATCCAGTGTTTCAGTGGAAGTTGCTGTTCACACCTTTTCCCTCTCTGCTTATAGAAAAGATTAATACAGCTCACACTTTAATTTGAAACATCTGCTATGCGCTAAAGAGGATGTGGATCCTGTCATAACATTCCTCAAACCAACAGCATGTCATTCCCTAATCAGATGACTCCGAGCACATCCATTGGGATTTGAAGACATTCCCAGTCTGCTTTCATCACACCCAAAGACTTACATAAGCCCAGAAGAATTTGCATGAAGGGATTCATGGGGAGACAAATGGGCCACAAAAGGTATTATATGAATTTGGTCTGGTTGAACCACACAAACGTCACGGACGCCTTTAGACAGACAGCAACATCCCGGACTCCAGAGATCCAAGAAAGAGTCCGCACCTGCTCTTATTAGCCGTTTATTAAAAGAACGAGGGGGGAGAGAGAGAACTGTCAATGAATGAGGCTGCTACGATGATATAAATTAGATGAAGGCCTAAGATGTAAACAAACAGCTGATTTACCCTGGATTCAGAACATAATCGTGCGCTGAATTTTAAGCCAGTGCTAAAGTCATTTGTCTTTGAGGCAATAATTTAATACATATTCACCATATTATCAGTAAATATGAGGGCAAACAGCCGGCCTCTCTCTGCCCAAAGATAACACAAATCTCTTATTTGTTTAATTCCAGTTTGTGCCAATAGCAATGTTTTCCTTCGCTCAGCTCACCTCGCTGCACAGCACACAGAAGTGCATGCATACAAAACAGATTTTGCACTTGTGCATGCCAAAGTGAAGTTATTTTAATGCAGATAGCTCCAACTACACCTACAAAGCCAAGAGAAACTATCAGAGTAGTATTGATAGCATTGTCTTTATCTCAATTGTTAAAAGTAAAATCATAAAGCTGTGTCAAGATTGCCACGTTCTACATTTTCCCTCACCTCTGGCATGTAGCTTGTTTGTATCTACTGCAAGTTTGAAAGACCCTCAGACTTTTCCAAAACTTCTCAACCCACAGTCACACTGCATAATAATACGATCTTGATGTGTCTTCTTGGACCAGTACATGCAAAATTAGACCTCAGCAAACACATTGCTCATATTCTTAAACGTAGATCCGTATTATTATTGTGTGACAAAGGTTGTTTTTGTTTGTTTGTTTGTTTTGACCTTTTCCCACTTTTATGCTAAGCTTTTATGCTAAGCTAACCACTCTTCACTGTATAGCCACCAGTGTTGGTCAAGTTACTTGAAAAAAGTAATCAGTAACTAAGTACTGATTACTCCCCCCCAAAGTAATCCCATTACTTTACTGATTACTGGTTACTTAGTTACTTTTTAAAAATATGATTTACAACCTGAATAGGTAATAAAGCGATAGATCTTTCAGCCCAATTCTTTTTCTGCCTAATCCATCATATAAAATGTAATCAAATGAAAAAGTCTCTTTTTAAAAGTTGTTTTATTAGTTGTTATCTTTAAACTCTAAGTATCAAGCAAAAAATTTAATTATATGCAACATTCTGACTGGAAGAAATTTGTTGAACATTTAAACCTATTTTCTGCACATTCCAGCACATAAAATAAAATAGTTTTTTGTGTTTACACTCACTGCAAGTAAGATGCAGGTAAAATACAGCAGAAAATAAATAAAATCAAAGACTCAGTGGTCCTGTTGCTCTATTTTCACCTGTATAGCAGGAGTGGGGCAGGCGGAAGTTTGCCCTGGTGCAGGTGTGTCGCAGCTGCCATGCCAGTGGAAGAATCCGGGAGTTTCTCTGTGGCATGTGTGACATGTGACATTCCCATGGCAACATACTCGGTGCATGCGCGGAAGTTTAGAGGTTTTTTTTCGCTGTAAAAAGTTTTCTTCTCACGCAGTGAACAGCGGTCGCTAATGTTTTTGTCACTTTTTACGGAATCAAACTCAAAGTAAGGTCAGTACTTCCACGCTTTAAATGCTGCACGCTCATACTCTCTCCCGCACTCGTTATATTATCCATTGTTGCACACAGCTGTTGCACATTACTTGTAACGTGCTACAAGTAACGCGTTACTGCCCATCTCTGATAACCACACTGAACAGAAAAAAGTGAGATCGGCATCAATATTTTTGTCTAACCTACTGACAAAAAATAAAATCCTTTTCCCCAAACTGGACAAACATTTCCTTTAAGACATATATTGATTCATGCTGCTGTTGCATAGCTGTCCTCTGCATAACCTTTTCTGAAGCTTAGGAAGGAATGACACTAGTTCATGGTTGGACCTTTGCACGACTAACCAGCCAATCATCAACTGCTCCAGGTCCCTGTTGATAGTGGTGGTGCCGGCACCCAGCCACCTAGACCTCAGCCGCTGTCATCTCAGCATACACAGAGGAGTGGTAAAATCACTAGCACATGGGTCATAACACACACACACACACACACACACTCCACTTATGTTTGGAAAAATGGTATGCTCAACACCACAGTCCTGACCTCCACTATACTTTTAAAATAATAAAAATAAATCCACCTGGGAAACATGAGATGATTTAGGACATATTTAAATATTTACAGGAGAAATCAAAAGTCTTGTATATATTGTGAATATGTCTGCAAGATCCTAATATATTGTGTGTTGCTGGGGTCTGGGTGCATATGTGTGAATGCATACATATTACACAGAGAGCTCTTTGTGTTTGGACCTAAACTTCAGGAGGCACCGGCAGCCAGAAAGCACTAACTTTACGTCAACGACTTTTCAACAATATTTATATAATGTTTGCATAAAATTATAAATATACAGGTGTGTTTACCTGCACGGACAGGGAAGGGGGGGGCCCTTCTTGCCACGTCGTCTTTGAGGCCAGGCACTGTGGAGGTGGTGTTGGACACATTAGGGCTGTGATTTGTATGTGTTTGTTTAAGCCTTGGGTTTCAGGTTGAGCTGACTATGCGTCATTTTCATTAACACATCGATGCCGCTGGCCATGTGACTGCAAGGTCATCTAGAGTTACACGCCCTTTCACTTTGTGGTTACCATAGTGCTTTGATTTTAATGCACTAGAAAATATATACTGGATAACTGTATATTTGAGAGCTTGACGCTTTCTAAATTGCTCATGTATATCATGTCAGTTTTTTTGGTGTTTTATTTTTGAGCAGTTTTCATTTGCACCTCTGTCACTTAACTATTTCTTGGAATCATTCTGCAAATCTGCCTCTTTTTCATCATTTTGTATTCTTCATTGTATTACCATATTTGTTTTGAAATACAGGGCCCACAATAAATATATTATTTTTGTGAGTGTGCAGCTGGAGTGGCCTTCTCTCCTCAGCGGTCTCAAAACTGCACCGTTAGCCACGTTGCAAGAGATTTATGAACTCTTCACAGTTCAGTATATTAAACCACTGCTGCCTGCCAATTTACAGAGGTGTTGCAGGTGTCAGTGGATGTGTGAGGTGCGCTAAAGCTGGTCAATGGCCCCATTATGAACCCGACACATTCAGAGAAGTAAAAAAAAATCCTAAGCTTCTAATTTGATTAAACTACCTAGTCTGTGTTTATGCATACAGCCATTCAACACACACTTTTTGTACACTTCTGGGGAAAAGAAACACATTTAGCCTCAACTTCAACCAACGTTTTCATCAGCATTACCCTACAGGTACAAACTCACAAAGCCGCAGATGCCTGCAAAGTTGCAGTTATTGCATTTTCTTGAAAATGTAACTCCAGAAAACAACACATAACAACAGAAAAAGTCTTTGTACATATCCAGCTTTGAAGAGAAAAAGGCAAAGAATATGCTGCATCATTAGCGGCTGTTAGAGATTGTTACTAATGCATCGCAGAGCTTTGAGCTAAATTCTGCAAACAAACCCACAGCAGAGTCGAGAAATGGGAAGGTTGGCAAGTTCCTAAGGGGAATTCAGCAAAACATTCTGTGTTACTTAAATGTGCTAATTATATGTATTATTAGTATTTTAACTTGAAAGTTAGTCTCTCATAACCAGATAGCCCTGTTCACATCTGTTGTCTGAGACTGAAGATGGTGCAGGTAGTACTTGTTCTGCTCTTTTCCAAAAAAATGTATTTAAGATACTGTTATTATATTACAGCAACAATCACTTCAGGGCTTTTTACATTGTAAGATGTTTAACATTATACTATTATAGAAGGAACCTAATAATACCTACTGAGCAAGCTGGAGCACAAGTCTCTTCCAGAAATCATGACCTAGTTTACTAAAAACAAAACAGGAAAATAAAAACAAAATGAAAAAAGAAAAACCTTGTCATGTAGAAACTATTTCTGCGTGCTATCGACGTCTGCCAACGCCTGTCTGTTTTCTGTAGCCATTAATGTTTACATCCTGTCACGCTGTCACTAGCATGAGCCTTTCATCTCAGTTAGGTGCAGTTTAACAAAGGAGACAATAGTTCCTACATGAAAAACCTTTGTGGATTTGGTTATTGTGTGTGTAGCCAGGTAATGACTCGTGGAAGAGACACTAATGTCGAGTTTTCTTGCTTAAGCAAGCACAAGGTAACTGGGTTTCATTATTCCATTATCGTTGTTTTTAAAAGAAGGCTGATATCTCTGTAGCCCACGTCTCCAAATTGGGTCAGCTCTAACCAAAATAATCTAGATGTATAAATACCACTACAGGCCAGACCAAAAATACAATCCTGTGCTCCTCTAGTGAACATGTGGAGGTTTCCTTGGGCAAAATACTGAAGCCTCACTTGGATATGCGCAGTGGATAAAATGCCTAAAGTGCATAGAATAAAGAGAAGTATTAATGTGATTTTAAAAAGTGCTTAGGGTGCTCAGTAAGAGTTAAGGTACCAAAGAAATACTAGTCCATTTAGCAGTCACGTTAAGAGCTCTTTTCTAACTCTTGACGAAAAGGTCATACTTCTCAAATAATAAATCTTTGTCTTAAGAAATATTTTGGTTTCACAGTTATCATAAAAATAGGGTCTAGGTGATATTGAGGGTGCCTGACAAAGGAAAGAACTTCATGTTTTCTTCCATTACTAAGTGTACAAATGAAACAAAAGGGTTTTGTTTTGGATGTGATTGACATCATTGACTTTCCCCGCAATTTAGAACAGGTTTCAAATCAGTGTGTTAGTCATAATTATAAAGCATCAAGCAGAAAATCTTAAATAAAAATCACAATTTGCCATAAATCCCACGGTGATGCTAAACAAACGTATCAGGGGATTATTGGAATTCATCCTCTTGGAACCACAAATGGCATTTCAGCGACTGTCCAAACAGTTGTTACGATATTTCAGTCTGGACCAAAGTGGTAAAACGACCGAGCGTCATCATCACAGAGATAGAAATGTTAAGAAAATTAAAATGTTCATGTTGAGACTCTGAGGGTGTCTGAAACTTAAGTGCATGTGGTTTTTCCATTTCATTTGAAGTTTAATACCAGCATTCAACATCTTATAACAAAAACACCATGATGAAAAAGCACACAGTGACTATGGAATACGGAGGGCTAATATGTAGGGAGGGCTTCTTTGTTATTGTCCGTCAGTCACAGCCAAGAAACTTAAGCTTCTCGGAGACGAGACTAAAAAGGAGCTTTCCCTGTCTGGTGTTGCTCTGTCATGATCCCCCTGCTGGCATCTTAGAGTTTCACTCAAATCTCCCTTTGAAAGTAATATTCAGTAGCATATTTCATTTCAGCTCGGGTAGGTTAGTGTTAAGCACCGAGCTCTCTAATCAAACCCGACAGTTAATTTTGGGGTCATTAGCCATCAGAAAGTTGACGATTAAACCTTATTATGTTGTTTTCCTTTTGATGTCGTGGGCCCTGAATTACAGATCTGTTCACTTCAATTCAATTTCACAATAACCAGGTGGCACCTCTGAAAGGTTAGTGCCAAAAAGTGTTACTCCAGTGCTACAGTTTTGGTCGCTGTTGTGCAAGATTGTGTTTCATCGTCAGAGTCAAAGTCGCTCACAGCCAGATGTGCGGGCGTGCTCCGTCAGTGTGGTAGAACTGCGCTCCACAAAAACAGCAGGCGTCTCCTTTTCACTCAAATGCTTATATCACTGCAGAACCAGTGGGTGAACCCGCATTTGATCAGTCGGTTAAAGGAGCAGAGATAATCACGGTGCCTCTGTCTGACACGACCAAAGCACTTTGTGTTTACGTGCTTGTGATGGAAACCAGTGCAGGGGGCTAAACTGTTTTTAATTTGACCAGTGAGGTTTTAGTTAGACAGAACTAAAGGGAAGGAGGGAGCGAGAGGAAGTAAAATGGGGCAGCAATGAATCCAAATGAAAGGTGCCTTGACGTTCTCAAATGGAGCTGATTATAAGCAAAACGTAACTGTTGCTGACCTGGCCAGCGGGGGTCCGAGATGTTAAGGTTGGACTGTCAGACATGACGAAGATTCTCTTGCCTGCCCCAAAAGGGGGAGGTCTTTGTTTATTTGGTTTAAGTTTCCTTCATCTTTCATTACCAATTATTAGAAAGGAGTCTAATTGCCTTGTTGTGAATAACTCTCCTTTTCTTTGTTGTGTCGGCTTGAGGGTCCATGACAGGCAACAAAGGCTTTGCTTTGTAGTTGTTCTTCCTCTTGACAGTGACCTCAAAATCAGAACAAGACATTTGAGGGTAAAACAAATTTGGCTTTGATTGTATTTCCCTGACTTTGCTTTGTTAACATCCTGGGGTGATCCAGAGATGACCTCAACCTGAGCACTGTGGCCAAATTGGAGCAAATGTAAAGCGACATCTAAAATATATAGCAGAGAGGTAACAGCAGTGTGATTTAACATTCTTCAGATTCTTTTTGTAAAGTATAAGAAATGAAACTGAAATCAGAAACCCCTCGTTCGGTAAAGTCCCATGAAACACAGCACATAATCTCCAGTCAAAAAAGCTCCTGCAGAGAAAGACTGTGCAGCAAAGTGTGAAATAAGGCATTGCTTAAAAAAAATGACTCTCGCTCAACTCTTCATGGCTGAGTAAATGTTTTAAAAAGTACTCAGAACCAACATCTGCTGCAATAATTAGATAAAGCCCATCCCATCCATCCTGACTGAGAGAAGGAACAGCAGCAGGAACAGAGCAGAGAGGCTCAGCAGCTAAAGAACAGGGTTACATGTCGAAACGGCAACCCGAAGGCTAAAATTTATGCCAAGCTACAAGCAGACACAATCATCTCTGACTTCAGCCTTCAGGCAAATTTCATTCTGCTTCTCAATCTTCAGGAACCTGAAAAAGCAGGAGAAATGGGATGGTACCCAAACAGCTCGTGGGCAGTCAGAGGAAACACAGATTTTATTATTTAAAAATTGAAATCTTTGAATTCAAATGCAAATCTATGGACTATAAACCATATCCTTTATGAGGAATACTTTTTTTTAAAAAATAGAATAGAAGATTATTGCCTCATTTTAGGTATTCCAGTAATGTTACTAAACAAACTATTTCTTTGTTTTGTTTTTTAGTTACATAAACAACCAAAGGACGAATAAACTCCACACACACACGACATTAAATGGTCTGTATTTGTATAGCGCTTTACTTGGTCCTAAGGACCCCAAAGCACTTTCCACTATGCACAATCATGCACCCATTCACACACTGGTGATGGCAAGCTACATTGTAGCCACAGCCACCCTGGGGCGCACTGACAGAGGCGAGGCTGCCGGACACTGGCGCCACCGGGCCCTCTGACCACCACCAGTAGGCAATGGGTGAAGTGTCTTGCCCAAGGACACAACGACCAACGACGGGGCTCGAACTGGCAACCTTCCAATTACAAGACAAATGCCCAACTCTTGAGCCACGATCGCCATTCCTATGTTTGTTCACAGTTAACAAGAGTCACTACTCCAACAGGATTGGTCAGAATTTGATTCAACTTACAAACAATGATCATATAAATAGGTCTTAATTCAAATAATGGTCAATTAAGTGTCACGTTTGTTGTTTTATAGGCAATAACCTGTGAATCATGGATCTGTCGGAACTGTCTACTCCGTCATTGATGTCCTCTGTTGTCAGTATTTTTGCACAAGCTAACGGGTTACTTGCTGTAGCTTGTTCAGAGGTTGAATGGATACGATCATGAGTTTATAAATCAGTTTAAATCAAAACAAACTGAGATGAAAAGCTGTGACATTATTTAACCACCGTCTACATAACACATACAAGCAGAGCCTGTTCCATTTGGTAAAAGAACTTTGCCCCTCGAGATGGGAACGTGAGAAGAGAAAGACTGTGTATCCAACAGAGTCTATTTTCTTTTCTTTCTTGTGCTCCCAAGCACTTGTCAGTCATGGTGAAGGACAGCCTATCAATGGGTGAAAACGCAAGCTCAACAGTGCCTTGCAATCTTGGCAAGCTATCGTTGTTGAGCGATTAATAGAATCAATAGAAAAAATAACTAGCAATAGCAATAATAGCAATATCAGAGTTTAGTCAACTTTTCCTAGAGATGATCTCATCTCTCGCAAGTATTTTATTTCTCTCTCTGTCATCTCTAAGGTCCTGCAGTAATACATCACTGACATAGTGGTAAGAAAATTGACCCGCTCATACGTGACAAGCCAAAAAGACACTAAAGTTCAGCAGTTCAAAAGTCTTGATAAGAGATCAACAAGTGACCAGTCAGTTTTCTGGACATTAGGAACACAATCCTGGAAGATCCCTCAGACTTTATTGTGAGGGGACAGGGTTTCCATCTTTGTCTTTCCCTTTATGTTTATCAACATGAGATGTAGCTTCCTGTGAGCACTTTTCTTACATTCCTTAATCTTTTTTGTGTTGACTGCAGACGATTCTACAGCAATATATTGGCCTATAAACTCATTATACTATTACAATCCTAAAACGGAGCACTTAAGCCTATGTCCTTTTTATATTTCTCCTTTAATTGCTCTCAGATCGTTTAACATTGCAAGCTGCTGGAAGACTGTTTAGCACATTTTTGCCTGTTAATTTAACAAAATGCATGACTGTAATTACATGTTGGATCTTCCCACATCTTAAAGATGCGATGCTAATAAGCATATTAACATGCCAGTTTTCCTTTCTGTCTTCAAATGAGTTATTTATATAATGCTTTTCCGGGATTAAATTTCACACACACAAACACACATGACATGCTCTGCTCATCTGACTGAAGTGCCATTGTATTTTTCCTAGTGTTACAGATTGATCGTCTTCATAAAATATCTCAGTCTGCTGACAGTAGACCTGTCCGTGGTTGTGGCTGGTTATATGCTGTTAATGCCATCTCATGCCCTTGTTTGACTTTTTAAGTTTCGTGTGACCTCTTCATCCGCCTTATCGGCCAGATAAGGAAAAGATAACTTGGCGATGTTAAACTTGCTTCCCAGCACAAGCCTCTGGTTCCATCCAAAGATAAGAAAATGCCCTTCAGCACCTCTAAAATGTACCAATTAGTACTTTTTCTTTTATTTAAACAAAAAATAAAAAATAAAAAATATTGATAAGTAAAAATGAATACTGCCTATTCTGCTCTTTTGGGAAATGTATTCATTGGAAGATCTACTGAATGGCTTTGAAAAAAAATGTTCATGCATCACATTTTTCCTCTCTTCTGGTGAAAGATGATATTGTATACTGTGCATTCATTCAACCTATTTTATGCCTTCTATTAATGACTGTCAGTGGCTGGAAACTGAATATTGGCCACTTGATGTGACAGAGCAGTAAAGTGTGATTTATGCTTCAGAGCTCTAATTGGCAGCATTTTCTCAGTCTCCAGGCTGCTCCACTCACATTTTTGATATATCTAAAAACCTTGGGAGATATATACTTGGCCTTAAACTGTGCTGGCTGCTCTCAGATAATTTATCTCTGTCTTGAGCTACCACTGAATAAAGAGCAGACCTGCTTCTGTGGCTGTATTTCTCTTCGGAAATATCGATTTACATAGTTCAGCAGAACAATGCCTCGATGGAATTTTTTTTTCTACATTTAGGAAGAAAAAACAATAAAAAGGTTATAGCTGTAGGCAACTTCGAAACAGCTCATATAATTTTACACCAAACTATATTTTTCCATCGATTTTATTATAATCTAAATATATTATGCTATAAAATGTTATGTAACACGATACCACGATATTTTTTTTGTTAATGTTGGAAATGACTGGACTTGTTTTTTCAGTGTGGCTCCATGGATGTCATTGTTGGTCTATCACAAATGTTTCAGAAACTGGAGTTCATTGCAGATATTGATGCCCCAGCATCCAGGGCCAGGGTATGATTTCTTTTACAAGTTCATGACCAGATGCCTGCAAATGTTCTATAAAACTGTTTCCATTTATCCAGATTTTCTTTGGAATCTGACAGCAGCTGGTTTGAAAGTTATTTATTTTGCATGTTTGGGGATAGTTATAACTAATATAGCATTGCTGTGACTGCCTGACAAAGTTATTAGCAAAGCTATGGCCAGTGGTATGATGTGACCCGCTCATTTACACAAAGCCAAGCCAAGAAGAACACCTCATTGCTGTGTGTTGTTAGCAAATCAGATTTTAAGCATCAAAAGTGAAAATACTCATTACGCAGAAAAATGTTCCATTGCCATGTCATATTGCATCTTTTTGTAGGCTTTCAGTGCATGTTAGATGCACTACTCTTGTTTTGTATTGTTCTTGTTCTGTTTGCTATTTATTCCCGATGTCTTTACGATTTATATTTCATATTTTTTACTCCTGCACAGCTGGCGTGGAGCACTCATAATTTCATCGTACATGTAGAATGACAATAAAGGGCTATTATATTCTATAATGTATCTAAATAATGCATATTTAATGCACCCTTACAGTAAGATGATGTTAATTCATAGGATGGATTTTATGGGACAGAATGCTGTTTGACATGTAAAATGGGAGTTTGTTTTTCCAGTTTGTTTTTAATGATGGTTTCTGTTAGACTTCACTGCCCACTACAATACTCACCTTAAAATTAAGATTTAAAGATTTTTATCAGTTGATGTTTCTAGCTTTGAAATTTTAAAATCATGCTGAGTGCTTCTGCTGATATATTTTTAATTTTAAGTATTTTTTTTATTCTACATTGATCTCCTTTATATAACAATGGTGAAAAGGAAAATGTAAAGGATTGTGTGGTATGTTGGCGCTTGTTAAAATGAAGATGTGAACACGTTTTTCAGCTGATTTTTTTCTCCCAGCAGTGTTACTTTGAAGTTATGATCGATTATTTTGCCGGCGTGTTTAATGTAATTTTAATATAATATTCAGATCTCCTTTTTCACAGTGATAAAAAAGAGACTGCAAAGGTATGTTGGCATGTTGACCTGTGCTTGTAACAAAAAACATCTGTAAATATTAAAAGTCAAAGTTTATTAATAAAACGACTCATTGTTGCTTTGTGATTGAAAGTCTTGCTGCATCTTAAATAACAGTACATCACCAACATAAAAATGATTTAAAAGTGTCAGTGATTCCTTTTCACAGTTTAGTTTCATAGAATTTATTGTTCCCTCGCATTCATCCATATTACATGCTAACTCCCTCCTGAGTCACCTCCAGTAAACAGCATAAGTGGTAAATTCAGTGAGAGCTGTGAGTTTCTCAGTCCATAATCAGAATTATTCACAGCTCCCTATGTCACTGCTGTGTTATGCAAACATACAGCACATGCCTGATTCATAAATCGTTATACCGTATCTATAAGGAATGATCTTAACAGAGCAAGAAAATAAGTGAAACCATTTAGCTGTTTGGGGCAATATCGATTTGATTTGCTCTCTAAAAGGGGGAAATTTATGGATGCGAGGAGTCTTCTCCAGAGAGTGATATTAGTTTCCCTCAGGAGAAAAGGATACTGTCTGAGTGAGGCGTGAAGAATTGGGTCCAGATTCAGCAGCGTGGGCCCCTTCGTGAATGTATTACATGTTATTAAAGGAGAGAAAGTTGTTACAGGACTGTTTCTCTTGAAGGTAACCCAAAGCTATCCAATTCTGTGGTTGCTGGAAGAAAATGTACTTCTCGCAGTACACTAAGCTCCGGGCGGGACAGCTGACGACACTAAAACCCTTGTCTCAGTTTCTGCCTGCTTTTCTTCTTCACTCACCCTGAGCTGCTTTCTCAGCTACATCCATTCTCGTTTTCACAGAGCCCACAAATTTACTCTGGGAACAGATTGTCTGAGCAGAAGGGTTTTGGTTTTTTTTCCTGTTTAGCTGAATTTTTCAATGCAGTTATTTGCAAAGCTGAGTAGGCCTTTTATAATAAACAACATTAATAAATGGGCAGCGTTGGGGAGTAACGGAATACATGTACCGCCGTTACGTATTTAAAATACAAAATATGAGTAACTGTATTCCGTTACAGTTACCGGTTAAAAAGGTGGTATTCAGAATACAGTTACTTTGTTGAAATAAATGGATTACACTGCGGTACTTTCCTGTTTCATATTGTCGCGGGTCAGGACTGTTTGGGTTTTGTTTGACAGCTACGTTCTGTTGTTCCAGGCGGCAGCGTTACGGTTGCCATGGTTACAGGGCGACGCTCTCTCTCTCTCTCTCTCTGCGACTGTGTGTTTCCTGGGTGAGAGAGGCCTTTTCGTTGTTGTTGTTGTTGTGCTAAGCTAACAGGCAGAATGCTACAAGCATAGCTCTAAAGAATGTAGCATCATGGGTAGTGTAGTCTGTGTTGCAGGGAGAATGGACTGCCATACACGTTATGTGTCTGTGAGCGCGAGGAGGGAGAAAAAGGGGAGTGGAAAGGTACGAGCAGTCATCGAGCAAAAACGGGAGCTGGAAGCATGTAAATATAATAATAACCACTGCAGCCGAGAAGAGTGCCTGACGAGCCCAGTTGTAAGTAAGCTATTAAGACTCGACTGTACACCGTGTTCGTGTTTTCCTCCGAAAACAATAAGTTCCGTTGGAGCCTTTCAACGCCTCTCTCTGTCTCTCGTAAGAAAAGTTGACCCACACAACAAAGTAAAGATATTTTTCGGCTACGAGCCAACAGGGACCCCGCCGTATTAGCCAGAGGTCCCTTTACTACAGTTTGGAGTCGCGGACCTTCAGTAATAGTAATAAATCACACAGCAATAGTACATTCACGTAGTTGTAAAAAGCATGATAATATATTAAGTAATCCAAATTATTCAGAATACGTTACTGTCATTGAGTAACGTAACGGAATACGTTACAGAATACATTTTGGGGCATGTATTCTGTATTCTGTAATGGAATACATTTTAAAAGTAACCTTCCCAACCCTGTAAATGGGAAACATTGAGAATTCAACTTTTTGGAGCAGTTATTTGCTGTTAACAGTGGAGTGATGATATTTACTATTTATTGGTTAAAATACGAGCGGCAGAAATGGGCTTCCTCCGAAGAGTGGCTGGCCTTCCCCTTAGAGATAGGGTGAGAAATACGGCCATTCGGGAGGGGCTCAGAGTAGAACCGCTGCTCTTCCACTTCGAAAGGAGCCAGTTTAGGTGGTTTGGCCATCTGACAACGATGCCTCCTGGGTGCTTCCTGGGTGAGGTTTTCCCGGCATGTCCCAGGACATGCTGGAGAGATTATATCTCTCGGCTGGCCTGGGAACGCCTTGGTGTTCCCCCAGACAAGCTGGAGGAGGTGGCTTGGGAGAGGGAGGTCTGGGATTCTCTGCTTGGGCTGCTGCCCCCGCGACCCGGCCCCGGATAAGTGGAAGAAAATGGATGGATGGTTAAAATAGATTTTAAAAATGCATAGCTAATAAACGGCTTTGGATTTGGATTCTTATTAGATATTTAAAGATGGCTAAATACTGTTTGGTGCATCTATAAACTTTATTTAAAAACCTTTTATAATGTTGAAATTTATCTTTCTAAAACCTATTTTAAATATTTAGCATTTTTTATTCTCTTAAGACTTTTCAGGTCACCTACAATTTTTAGTCTTTTGGTCCACATCTACCCCTTTATATCAAATTTCCACTGATTTGGCATATCCAAATCTTACAACAGAACAAGTTAAGGTATGTTAAACAGACTTGATTTGAAAGGTGACATCTTTTGTTTCCTGAAACTAGACAAAAATACCTGTCTATTACCCTTTTTATTTTATTTTATAACTTTTCACTGCAATTTTAAATATTTTATGAAGCCCAAAAAGAGAATGCAAGTCAGGGAGGACAACTTAAGGATTTTGGTTGTCCCAAAATCTCGGCTAAAACATAGAGGAGAACGAGCCTTTTCAATTATGGCTCCCAAACTTTGGAATACGCTGCCTTTAAATATTAGACAGGCATCTTAGTTTCCTGTTTTTAAGTCGCTTTTGAAAACACATCTTTTTTCGATAGCGTTTAGACTGGTGTGAGTTGATATGCTTATTATGTGTATTATTATGTGTTTATGTGGGTGTCAGTGGTTTTTATCTTGTGTTTTACCCCTTTGTTTCTGTACAGCACTTTGGGCAACTTTTTGTTTTTAAATGTGATATATAAATAAATTGGATTTGGATTTGAATAAACAAAATAAGCCAAACAGAGAGATAGCCGAAACAAAAAAGAAGAAAACAATTTCACACCATCGAACCAAGTTAAGAACACCTCTGAGGAGGTAGGCATGCCATTGTCAAGATCTATAATCAAAAGACAATCTAATGCTTGGAAATAAGAGGGTTTATGACAAAGTGAAAAACACTGCATGCTTTACCAGGTAACATCTATACAAACCTGTCCAAACCTCTGGACAGAGCAAAACAAGATTAACTTGTACCAGAAAAATTGATGAAGAACTAAAGAAACTACTGATGATCCAAAGCATACCACATTATCTGTCAAATACAATAGCAGTAATGCTATGGCATGGGTCTGTATAGCTGCCAATGGAACAACTGATTATTGATGATGTGACTGCTGATAGAAGTAACAGGCTGAATTCTGATGTGTATGAGGATATTCTCTCGGCTCAGATTCAGTCAAATGCAGCAAAATTATTGGATGGTGCTTCACACTGCAAACAGATAATGATCCAATGCTATTGCAAAAGTAATCAGAGTGTTTCCAAGGCAAAGAAATTGGATATTATCAAATGGCCAAGTCAAGTCACCTGGCTTGATTTCAACCCAACAGAGCATGCTTTGCAATTACTGCAAAGTGGACAAAAGTGGAGAAAGAACCGCAAACACGAAGCACCAGTAGGTGGCTGCAGTGAAGACTTAGCGGAACATCGCAAGGGAGGAAAAGCAGTATTTAATAATGGCCTCGGTTTCTAGACTTTTAAAAACATTCCTTATGTTTAAAAGGATGTTGGTCTGTCCAGATGCGTTTGACCCTCTAAAAATGGAAGGACTTACAATTAAAAACGGATTCAAAATTGATAAAAATTCAAAATTATAAAGTTACAAAAATTGCAAAATTACAAAAGTTGTGTCTCTGTTGAACAAAGTATGATTACTGTGACTGTACAGGGAGTGCAGAATTATTAGGCAAGTTGTATTTTTGAGGAATAATTTTATTATTGAACAACAACCATGTTCTCAATGAACCCAAAAAACTCATTAATATCAAAGCTGAATGTTTTTGGAAGTAGTTTTTAGTTTGTTTTTAGTTTTAGCTATTTTAGGGGGATATCTGTGTGTGCAGGTGACTATTACTGTGCATAATTATTAGGCAACTTAACAAAAAACAAATATATACCCATTTCAATTATTTATTTTTACCAGTGAAACCAATATAACATCTCCACATTCACAAATATACATTTCTGACATTCAAAAACAAAACAAAAACAAATCAGCGACCAATATAGCCACCTTTCTTTGCAAGGACATTCAAAAGCCTGCCATCCATGGATTCTGTCAGTGTTTTGATCTGTTCACCATCAACATTGCGTGCAGCAGCAACCACAGCCTCCCAGACACTGTTCAGAGAGGTGTACTGTTTTCCCTCCTTGTAACTCTCACATTTGATGATGGACCACAGGTTCTCAATGGGGTTCAGATCAGGTGAACAAGGAGGCCATGTCATTAGTTTTTCTTCTTTTATACCCTTTCTTGCCAGCCACGCTGTGGAGTACTTGGACGCGTGTGATGGAGCATTGTCCTGCATGAAAATCATGTTTTTCTTGAAGGATGCAGACTTCTTCCTGTACCACTGCTTGAAGAAGGTGTCTTCCAGAAACTGGCAGTAGGACTGGGAGTTGAGCTTGACTCCATCCTCAACCCGAAAAGGCCCCACAAGCTCATCTTTGATGATACCAGCCCAAACCAGTACTCCACCTCCACCTTGCTGGCGTCTGAGTCGGACTGGAACTCTCTGCCCTTTACCAATCCAGCCACGGGCCCATCCATCTGGCCCATCAAGACTCACTCTCATTTCATCAGTCCATAAAACCTTAGAAAAACCAGTCTTGAGATATTTCTTGGCCCAGTCTTGACGTTTCAGCTTGTGTGTCTTGTTCAGTGGTGGTCGTCTTTCAGCCTTTCTTACCTTGGCCATGTCTCTGAGTATTGCACACCTTGTGCTTTTGGGCACTCCAGTGATGTTGCAGCTCTGAAATATGGCCAAACTGGTGGCAAGTGGCATCTTGGCAGCTGCACGCTTGACTTTTCTCAGTTCATGGGCAGTTATTTTGCGCCTTGGTTTTTCCACACGCTTCTTGCGACCCTGTTGACTATTTTGAATGAAACGCTTGATTGTTCGATGATCACGCTTCAGAAGCTTTGCAATTTTGAGAGTGCGGCATCCCTCTGCAAGATATCTCACTATTTTTGACTTTTCTGTGCCTGTCAAGTCCTTCTTTTGACCCATTTTGCCAAAGGAAAGGACGTTGCCTAATAATTATGCACACCTGATATAGGGTGTTCATGTCATTAGACCACACCCCTTCTCATTACAGAGATGCACATCACCTAATATGCTTAATTGGTAGTAGGCTTTCGAGCCTATACAGCTTGGAGTAAGACAACATGCATGAAGAGGATGATGTGGACAAAATACTCATTTGCCTAATAATTCTGCACTCCCTGTATGTGGACATCAGCTGCTGGTTACAACCTAAAATTATTTACAGATTTTAATGTCAGCAAAAAAAAAACAAAACACAATTTTCAACTTTACAAAATTAATTAAAAATTTAACATCAACCAGATATTTACTGTGGTTTTGTGTATGAAGTGACAACCCTAACCCTAGGCAAGTTATGCAACTACATTTTTTCCAACAGTTAGAAACTGCTTTTCCTATTATTGCAACACCATATAAATGCGTAATTATGTGTGAAGTCTTTCTATTTTTATATTAATGGATTTCACTTAAGACTAGCTATCTAACTGCACAGGGGAAAAACAGGTTTCATAACAGTCTGCCTGCAGCAAACCTTTTAAGACTTTAGACTAAAAGTTCATTTAGTGTTATTATACGAGCAGACTCCCAGTTGTAAAGGAACTGTTAAACTATTTCTCTTTCAATGTGTAATTTTAAATGTTAAATAATATCTAGAGGTGTCAAGAAAAATGTGTACCCCCTTAATACCTGGTGAAGGTGGTCATGTTTTACATTCAAAGGCTCCACAACAGTGACAAATTTGAGCAATCTTTTAAGATTGCTCAAGAAAACGCATGTTACCATTGTGCTTCCCGTTTCTTTTGTGTCTGTGTGTGTAGTGTTGAAGTAATTCAACACAAAAAATTGTATGGATTAAAATAGAAGTCATATAGTTATGCACTGTAGAATTACTGTGCACTATGTCATTATATGGACTGGAAAAGTTATAATAGAGTAGAGGAGTATTTAAGTTTTTGCAAATATATTTAATGTGTTTAATAATAAAAAACAAAACTGGTGCATGCGCCTGGTTAGTAGTTGACCCTGTCCAAGGCTATAATTATCCTCTGTTGCCTTTATTTGACAGCTGTACTTGGATCAAATGCTTTACCCACCCAGACAGTTGTTTAGATTTTTTTTCTTTTGGGGTCAACCGCTTTTCAGGTTTTGCGGCGCTATGCTGGAATTACTGTATATGTTTAGTCGTCATACTAGGAGGAAATGTGTGACTGATGGCAGTCGGGTGGGCTGTAGGTTTGATGGATCATAATACATTATATTTGACTAAACAGTCAAAAAGTATAGTGAAGACTTTGCTTTACATAAACTAACTCAAAATGTTCGCTCAATCTGCATAATGAATACTTATGGTCCTAAAATGATATTTTTTAGATACATGTTTCATATTATTACTTCATTATTTTTAATATAGAACTCATTTTTTTACACTTTAATATCATTATTATTATCTCAAAATGCCTAAAAGCGTTTTGAGTTCCAGCAAATTCAAAGTCTGTTGCACTATTTTCACAGTAAACCACCCATTTGTCCCTATCAGCAGGCAAGTCAGCAAAGACCAACTAATGCATCTGTGGAACAGGAAGGTTTTTCTCAGCTACAATCAACAGTGAGACTGATAAAAGAGTTTCACAAGTTCAGTGTAATCTGCATTTGGGTTGATAGAAACACTGAGCAGGTATAAAAGAACTTCCCCGAACTGAACTACCTCTCACAACGACAGCATGCTGCAGACACTGGTCCTTATGCTGCTACAAGCAGCATATGGTAAGTAGTTTGGTCTGGTTAGAAAAGGGAAAAGTAGTTCAATTCTTACAAAAGACAAAATTCAGATACAAATTACATTTTAGTTATATAATCGAATATAATTGTAGTTTTTAGTTGTGGTACACCTGCTGTCCAGCCCAACACTGGTAGGGTTGTAAATGGAGAGGATGCCCATCCGCATAGCTGGCCTTGGCAGGTAATTACAGTTTGTTAATGTTTAATGTACTTCAACTATTGTTTTGTTTAGAATTACTAAATTGTCAGCTTCTTTTTCTCAGATTTCCCTGCAGGTGAAGCACGGCAGTCGTTACCATCACACCTGTGGAGGGACTCTGGTTGGACCTCGCTGGGTACTGACCGCTGGACACTGCATCTGGTGACTAGCTAAGCTTGATCAAGGGATGAGAGTTTAGAGCATAAAGACAGAAGTCGGGGACTGTGTAAAAAGCACACCAAAAGAACTCTGGCATTCAAAAGTATAAGGAGAAGAAAACTGATAAATCCTAAATGGTCAAAACTGTCTTACAGGCCAGGAGATGTGTACCGTGTGTTATTGGGAGAACATGACATGAGCCAGCAGGAGGGAACTGAACAGATCATAGATATTCTGCGCATTGTTGTCCATCCTAACTGGGACATCAACCATGTCTCTGATGGGTAAGTACATTCTGAAAGCTGAAGAAAATGCATTTCAAAAAGCAACTGCTCTCACACAAGACTATAAAACAATCTCGAAGAAGCATTTTAGCTGGTTTAAGAGATGCCTCCTTTCACCTCCTCGATCAGTAAAAATCTATGATGGTTCTCTTCCAGGAATGATCTTGCCCTGCTGAAACTGGATAAGAGCCCCATTATGAATGACAGCGTGGGCATTGCTTGTCTTCCACAGGCTGGAGAGATCCTCGCCCATGGAGCCCCGTGTTACATCACTGGCTGGGGAAACCTTTACAGTACTGTCTCTGTCTCTTTTATGTCATGTTAATAACTGCAGGTCATTGTCTTGTTCCATTTGTGTGAAAAGGTTCAATTTTAGCATATGCAGTCTGCATTTTCTGCTAATTTTGGGTAGTAATACCTTTTGTAAAAACCATGTAACTGAAGTCTCTCTTTCAAGTGGTCATACATTATGGTTTAGCAAGGAATGGGACATGCTAGCTAGCAAAGGTTTTCAGGGAAGAATGTGTTCAGTGAAGTTACAAATCATAGACTATATACAATAGATGGCAGTAGGCTCTGGAATGCCAACAGTAATTAGCAAGTGTTTGCAGACAGCCTCTTCCTTAATCACTGTGGGTGATTACAGCAGTCTGCCAGTAAAGAAAACAATCACATGGAGGATTTTAGTACAGAACACTCTTTTCAATCAATGTATCCATCCCTAAGATAAATAGTTTGCAACCTTGAGCAACCGTTTCCCAAATGGTTGGTGAATATACATTTTTCATGACATCGATGCCAGACCACTGCTGAGCAATGTGCACAATGTCATGTAAGAAACCTCAACAGAAGTCAGTGAGAAGGCAACCTCTCACCTGATCCATCCCCATGAGTTTAGAGTTTTAATTACTAGTTTAAGTCTGATTTCAAAAAGCTAAGATGATGGCAGCAAAAAGCTTGAGAGCTCAGAATCAGGCATTCACAAACCAGTGGGTGATGTCAAACTTTTGTACACAGTGTAGGAGAAAACAGCAGTGCACATGTGCAGTGGATGCAGTTAAACCAAGAAAACACATTTGGCTCATGCAGCCACGTGTTTATGATGTCTAGCTTGCTAATATTGCCCAAGGATGGCCCTGCATGCAGACGTAACTTTAGTTTAGAAAAGGTTTCATAACACATTTGATGGACCTGCCTAATAAGGTAATGAGTAACTGCTTTTGGTGCAAGTATAAATAATAAAGCTAATTAACTGCATGTAGTACTAGTAACAGTAATGAGCACTGGCTTTCAAACAACTTGTCTGATTCCGCCTGATGCATGCAGTATACAGTGTGTTGTATTTACGCATTGCTGAGCAGCTCTATCCTCTCTGTGTGTCAGCTCATGGTCCCATGCCTGATAAACTGCAGCAGGCCTTGCTGCCTGTGGTGGAGCACAGTGTGTGCAGCCGCAGCGACTGGTGGGGGATCAACGTCAAGAGCACCATGATCTGTGCAGGAGGAGACATCGTATCAGGATGCAATGTGTGTGAAGCATCAAAAGAAAGCAGCTTGTACCTGTCAGAACTGAATTACCTGCAGTGAACAAGGTCAGCTACTTCATGCACCAATCCTTCCTCTGCCTCTTTGTCTCTCAGGGAGACTCTGGCGGTCCTCTTAACTGTGTGGGTCAGGATGGTAGGTGGTATGTCCAGGGTGTAACCAGCTTTGTTTCCTCCCGTGTTTGCAACGAAGTGAAGAAGCCCACAGTCTTCACCCGTACCTCTGCCTTCACCGAGTGGCTCAGCGAGGTAAATTAATGCCGCTTTCCATTCTGTTCAATCTATAGAGTATAAAGTATTTCATCTGTCAATAAATGATCTTGTTTCTTTAGGTCATGCTGAAGTACTGAGGATCTGCTGGATACCAGCTGATCAACTCCAAAAAATAATGAGATCCCAAGTCAATATTTCTCCCTACACGGGGTGATCTCATTTACAGGTTACACATTACAATCAGAATTTTGTAACAGCTCCAAAAAAAATCCAAAACATTAACAAAAACATTCCATAATAAAATTTTCTTAAAAATGAAATACTTTAAATTGCTGTTTTCTTCATTCCTGCATTCTTGTCAAAATCACCGACTGTAAACAACCACAGTAAGCCTTCATGACAAGAACTGCAGTTTCCATGTCTTAAAAAATTTACAGGAAAGGTGCAAAATGAATTCCTGTCTCTGCAGCAACACTTAATACTTCACCTCTCCTGCTGTGTGATAAGAAGAAAGAGGAATGGATTCCCATCAGTGTGTGTGGAGGACTTATGAATCAGCATTTCCTATCAATCACTACCAAGGTCATCCAAGTTTCGGCACCAGTGAATATACTGGCTGATGGGAGCTGAGCTGGAAAGCAGGCCTTAACATCAGATAAATAACAGCAATCGGTTACCTTGATGCACAGCGCTGGTGGTCTGCTGCATCAGATAACAGGAGCGTTTTGGGACACTTTTGACAAACATTCATCCAGTTAATAAGACCAGACTTTCTTATTTTTAGCACAACAACAATAATAGCTTGAGTGAAATTTAGTGTTTCTACTTGTTTAGGCATCTTTGACATCTAAATGCAACTTTGAGACAATGTAGACACTGGCTTTAAGAATTTATGTGCACATTTGTATTTTATCATGTATGCAAAAATACATTTTAAAGATAAGGGCATGTTTTTAATATCTGGTTGAGCTGATGGCTTCAAGACTGACAAATAAAAAAATATATATATTATAGAAGTAAAGCCTTCAGAGTATCGTCTTCAGCATTTAAAGTACCCTGTGTGATTGAAATCTGGCAACTGGCTTATTTATAAGGTTTTCCAACTTATTTGATAATGATAAAATCTTTGGTCCCACACACAGTGCAACTGGAGCCATACCCTTGTTGTGGGATGAAGGTCCAGTAATGAGAGTGAAGCGATTTCTAATGATTCAACCAGAAATTGAGCCAGCCCCAGATAAAAAAAAAAAAAGACTTAATTGAAAAGAGACTGATCCTTAATTATTTAAAAAAAAAAAAAAAAAAAAGCTAATGCAGGAAGGCAAAGACAGGTAGCATAGTAACACACATGAGAATAAAAAAAACATCTATAAAGACACGGCCAGTAGATATACACAGAGGAAATGAGACACGGGTGGAAACAATTAAGACGGGACAGAGAAACGAGAAAGGGTGGAGGCAACATAAAGTGGGACACGAAACCACACTGAGTAACACCAACCATGAGAAAAAACATCTTTTAAACTTAGGCAGTAAAAAAAAGGCAAAAACTTAAAAGTAATAGGCAAGGAAGCATATGGGCAACACACAGGTAACTAGATACACAAGTTTATTTATATGGAGCACATTTAAGCACAACAATCAGTGAAACAATTAGGAAACACTGGGGGAAAACAAAATCACAAAACAGCAAGACAACATAGTTAAAAGAATAATTAAAACATAATTACAAAACACAACCAACTGTTAAAACAGTTACAGAACTTTTTTATCTAAATTTCTTAATATTATCCAGCTAAGACTAAGCCAGTTTTGCCCAGGCCTCACAGCACCTCCTCCAGGTTTGACAGAACACATGAAAAGGATACTTCTTGTCCTTCTCACTTTGATCTCATGTTTCCATAAAGCCTTTTCTGGCTTCTATGGAGCTATTATCTTGTAATGTAGCCTTTGTGACTCTTAACTTGTCGCAGACATTTATGAATTGTGATAAACCTGAAGTAGATGCCACAGAGTGTTTATCTTCACAGCTCGAAAACAACCTTCAGCTGTTTCAGCATCTGCATTCACATCTAAATATTAAATACTAATATTAAATACACTTAAAAGTACATCTAACGTGTGTAGTTCAGCTGTTATGCTGCAGATGATAAACTTTTAATTAAATTAAACGTTTTAATTAATTTCCCGATTGTATTTTTTATAGTGTGTATTTAAGTTACACGAATAAAACGTGTCTCTAAAAATAAGCTTCTTCACAAAACAAGTGCACTTCTATAGAGCGCATACTTGTGTTTCTACCGCAGGACTGTTGTTGATCGAGTGCACACAGAGCAGAAAACAAGTAAACACTTATTAACCCTCACTTCAAATTCATACAGTGAGCTCAGCCTTAAACAAACACTGTGTTAACTGTGTGAGACCAAACATTAAGGCTTCCAGGTTTGCTTTTAACCATGACACCAAGGCCAACCTTTTGGCATTTATATGTCCCCATCTACTGGTACACGTGTGAACTTCATTTCATAGAAGCTCCATCCTGGGGACAGAAAAGAAGAAAAGAGGATTAGGACAGATTGTGCATTGACTCCTGAGGGGGGAGACCTGTAGACA
Organism: Rhamphochromis longiceps; assembly: GCF_057381845.1. Lineage (NCBI taxonomy): Eukaryota > Metazoa > Chordata > Actinopteri > Cichliformes > Cichlidae > Rhamphochromis > Rhamphochromis longiceps. The sequence continues at coordinate 9,171,082 of NC_140578.1, forward strand.
CAATGTGAAAATATTTCATCGCTGCATGTTATTCAGCTAAAAGTGTGTGTAGTTTTAAAAAGGTGGCTAAAGTGCAAATACAACACAATGTATCACTCTAAATTTTCTCCAACAGTAAATGTTTGTGTTGCGTATAAAGTTTTTATGGTTCATATTATGAAAGCGGCCCCTTTCTCATGGATGTCACATAGCATAATGTCAGCTTGATTCATATTCATTTATTTATATTGCATGTGAGAAATTAATGAAATGTGAGACAACTAAGTCCTGTGAGATAGACACTGCATACAAAACAAAAGCAATTAAAGCTCTTTCTTCAATTTTTCATGTTTAGCAAACAAAACTCAATTTTAAGGAGACTTAATAAAGGTTTGCACAGGGTTTTTTTTTTATATATCAATATGAAGCTCAATAATACATCTCATCATAGAAACTCAGTCATTTTAAATCTAAAAGGTAATTCATAATATAAAAGCATCATACTGTAAGCTAACAGGCCAACAAGTGTTGCTAACTAAGTAGCGGCTGCAACCAACCAATGCCCAACACCACATACACTATACCAAGTAACATACATCAGAGAGTAATTAATGTTTCTACAGAGGCTGCTCCATCAGACACAATGGAAATTTGCACACAGCCTCTGATAGGTCCATTTTAAGATGCCTTGTATCCATCAGTCTCAGTCCACACTATGGCCATGTGGAGGCAGCAGGGTCTCACTCAAGTCAGTGCAAACACAGTGGCGTTAGGCTACTTTCTTTCTATTAAGGATTAACTGCAGTTTTATGTAAGATGTGAGGGGGTTTTCCTTTATTTCAGCAGCTCCAGACACCAAATGTTGCTCTCTATCTCAAGCAAACAGAGGCTTTCCATGCTGCAAAAGGTCAGTGTGAATGATGTTATTATGATGATCAGTCTTCCAATAAGCCAATTTAAATACAACTTTAGTGTTTGAACTTTTAAAGAGTCCCTCTGGAGTAGTAAGAAACCTTTAGATAGACACCAACCATCCATCACACTGTTGCTTTGGTTATAACCTTGACAGTTGCTCAGGTTTACCACCCTCAGAGATTCAACCAGTCAGGACAAATTCTAACAACAGTGTTTTATTGTTTTATAGATTGCAGTTTACTCACGGTTAGTACTTGAGGGCGGCCCTCCTTGGCCATAACGAGAGGGCAAGCTATTTGACCCCCTGTGGACTGTGCCAGCATGGCAGATAGACGGAATCAACTCAACAGCTCTTCGGGCAATCATTGACTTTGATACCATGACCATTCTCATAAAGAAAAGTATTTAAGATGTGTTATACAAGGTGTAAGAAAATATTATATACCAACTTGTAAAGGGATAATATTTTGAGATAAATTTTTTTAAAAGGTAAAAAACATATATATATATATATATATATATATATATATATATATATATATATATATATATATATATATATATATATATATATATATATATATATATATATATATATATATATATTCGGAATCGATGTAGCGGTTCCGAATGACAGCAATATCAGGAAGAAGGAACACGAGAAGCTGGAGAAATACCAAGGGCTCAGAGAAGAGCTCGAGAGGATGTGGAGGGTGAAGGTAACGGTGGTCCCCGTGGTAATCGGAGCACTAGGTGCGGTGACTCCCAAGCTAGGCGAGTGGCTCCAGCAGATCCCGGGAATAACATCGGAGATCTCTGTCCAGAAGAGCGCAGTCCTGGGAACAGCTAAGATACTGCGCAGGACCCTCAAGCTCCCAGGCCTCTGGTAGAGGACCCGAGCTTGAAGGATAAACCGCCCGCAGGGGCGTGCTGGGTGTTTTTTTTTTTTTTTTTATATATATATATATATATATATAAATTTTCCCCCATATATACACATATTTGCAGACATGACCACAAAGTATTATATTAGTATGTGGGTGGAGGAACGATCAAAGCAGAAGTCCAAAGTTTAAAGGAGAGTCTCAGCTGATTTTTCTATCATATGTGGGTCTGTTATAGTCACAAGGGGAGAACGTACCGCATCAAACCCAATGGGTTAGTCAATAAATAACCAGGCACACTGGAAATATATGGCTACTTCATGAGGCAACTTCATATATGACAACATGCTTTGGATCCTCAGTCTCGCGCATCACATGGATAGTACTAATTAGAGTGTACACTGTGGTCTGAGCAGAAACACAGTTAGAGCCAATCAAATAATATTACTGCTCATAACTGCACAGAAGCTAAGCCTCCAGGCGCAGAGAACCATGCACAATCATCAGAGAGATAAACAGATATTTAATCAATAGTCACCTCAGGATAAAGTGCCCCACCAGTTTTTATGTCTTTTATCTAGAAAATAATTAAAGCAGATACGAATTACTCCATTTGAAATGTAGCAAAGGAATATTTGATGGAATAATGAAAATGTGTTGGTGATTTACTACCTATACAGCCGGCAATAACAACACAAAGAAAATATTTGTCATGTGATAAGTTCAAAATAAGATTTAAGGTTCATTTGTTCAGGTTCAGTGGTGCAGTGGTGCAGTGGTCTCGTGACGGCACATCCACCGGCTGGCTGGAGGCTTTTCTGTGTGGTGTTTGTGTGTTTTCTCTGTGTCCTCTTTGGGTTCTGTCCAGATACTCAGAACTTCCTCCCAAAGACATGTATGTTAACTGGACTTTGGGTGTGGATGAGTGGCTGTCTCACTATGTTGGCTCTGTGATAGACTTGTGACCTGTCCAGTTGCACTGTTGGACCTACGACAGATTAATAAGAGAATGGATGAGTTGTTCAGGTTCAAGGTGCATCTGATGACTGGTATAGAAAAATAAAGTAGCTAACTACTTTCACATGTTAGTTTAATGGCTATACGATATTATACACAAACTTTGTTCACTTTTAAACATGGAGCTGTTTCTTCTGCATATTTTATTGCATTAAATTGTCTGTGAAATTAAAAAATTATTTTTTGTTTATTATTTATCTGATCTTTTTTCTTTATTTTCATTATTATTTCATTAAACCTGTTACTGTATACCACGCAATGGCTTCATAAGGCACACTGTAACTCTTCAATCAGTCAGACTTTATTTGTTTACCACTTTTTTGCAGTTTAGTGTGGTTCAAAGGGCTTTACAGAGGACCGATGAGAAGCTGATAATGTGAAAGAGTCAGATGTAATAAAACAGAACCAAAATACAAGTATAAGTATATTAAAATCAATTTAAAAATGGTTATAGAGTAAAATAAACCAAAACACCCTGTAAGATCACTAAGATGTCAAATAATGAGAAGCTACACAAACTCAGTAATGTAGATTAAAGACAGAATGTTGCTTTGTTAACACGTTTTGCATGCTTGCTTGACTATTTTCAGCTCTCAGAGCAGCTTTGATTTATTTCAAAATTTTGTTTGCTCATTTGCGTTTTCTTTATTTGCTAAGAGTTTCATATCATGCAGTGTGATATTAGTAGTATTTGTGATTTGTATCTCAGCCTCCAGTGTCACATCATATTTTCTTTGCAGGTTTGCATGGAAGTAAGCGTTTCTTTTGTGGGTATTTCACTATTAATAGTCTTAATTTGTCAGTGCACTTGTTTGGCTGAACACTGTGTACCCAATACTGCCTGCAGCTGCAATCATCTTATTGGTTGTGCAGTAATCAAGTAGTACAGTATAGTGATTGATTGTAGGCTATGGGCTGTTTTTTGGAGCTACAAGATACAGGGTCAGGTGTTTTTAAACTATTAAAGGAAGCAAATGAAAACACAAGAAAATAGAAAAAATAGTTTTTTGATTATTATAAATTTTTGTAATTGTGTTTGTAATTTTGATAGGTGCATTCTTTTGGTTATCATAAAAATTGCAGTTATGTTTTTTTAAAGCACCCTATATGTGCTTGGAAATGCTTTTGAGAATGTTACAAACAGTCCTGCTAGAAATTACTGATTACTCTCTCTCTCTCTCTCCATATGTGTGTGTGTGTGTATATATATATATATATATATATATATATATATATATATATATATATATATATATATGTGTGTGTGTGTGTGTGTGTGTGTGTGTGTGTGTGTGTGTGTGTGTGTGTGTGTGTGTGTGTTTTATTTCACGAAATATTACTTTTGTATTTGTTGTAAAGTATGGGGTTCATGTATTTCTTTTGAAACATGCAATGATAAAACCATCAAACCTTATATTGGTTCATTAAACAAGAGTCGTTCAACAAGATTTCATTTTGTTCTACATACATTTTTAACCTGTGTAGGATAAATTCAAACAAATTTGGCTCTACTTACTACTACTCTACTACTACTTAAATAAAAGGCTTGAATTTAATTAAAAGAGAAAAAACTGAGCTGATGTAATCTAATTAAATTTAACTAACAAATGAATGGGTTTATTGTACGTGACGTCAACCAACACATTTTTTTTCCACAGTACATTTAAAACTTTTTAAAAGTGCAGAAGACGAGCTAGACACACTGTTAAACAGGTGCTGCCAAACATCTAAAGGGATCCAAATCTAGATGGAAAAATAACCAGTAACCAAACTGGATTTTACGAATAAGGAACTCTTAAGGGAACCTTTGAAATCCATTTTCATGGAGTAAAGTTCAGTCTCAAAAGAAAACACAATCACCTAAGACAAAGAAGCCTGTCCAAAATCTACCAGAAAATCAGCAACTGCTCCTGGATTTTCCATGTTAAAATCTAAACCAACAATAACAAGATGGGCAATAATTACAATCAACTCAGTGAACCCTTTTTTTTATAAGCTAGGTAGTTATTATTTTATTGCATGGTGGGAGTAACTGTAACATGATTGTTGGTTAATCATTTGCTTATATTCACACCAGTTATTATAATGCAGTGCATCGTTAAAATCCTATCTCTGCGTATCTCTCACTATAATCTCAGACTAATGTAGTGACCAATAAAGACAGGCAGGTAAAAGACTGTGTGTGTGTGTGTGTGTGTGTGTGTGTGTGTGTGTGTGTGTGTGTGTGTGTGTGTGTGTGTGTGTGTGTGTGTGTGTGTTATCTAAGAAGCTGTAAACCTGTGCGTGGCTGAGTGGGTGGCATGAGCGTATGAGTGTGTGCAGACAAATGCTTGGGCTTCTTTGAAGATTGTGGAGATAATGCATGCAACTACAGTTATATTTAATATTACTTGTTTTAAGTTCTGTTTATGTTACAAGTACAGTTGCGATCAGTCGCTGTTGGTTTAAACTGAAATAAGATCAGTGTGTTACAACCCGTAATCCTTTACAGTTTTTTACAGTCGCTAACAAGCGTTTGTCCAAACAGTTGTCACATTTACAAAACTCTAAACACAATTAGCACAGGATTGGTCTGTTGTGGCCATACCATTCACACATTTCATGTCGTGTTCACCCAATATGCAGTCAGTGAACACATTTCCACAATGCTTACATTTTCTTAACAGACAAGTTATACCTCCCAACAAAACTATGGACTGTTCTTGTAGTATCTACGAATGTTAACACACAACATCCCACAATAGCAAAAACAATATTCCAAACCGTAGATACAGTATAAAAACCTCTGCCCCTGCAATGATATCAGTACAAAAACAATATCAATATCAAAAATATATCTCAGCTGTAAACAAACAAACAATTGAATAATTGACACACAGCTGATTTATGTTGGGTAAATTGGGCCAACCACACCTTCTTCCATTCTGGCTTAGACTCAGTGGGGTTCATAAGGCAAGACCTTGAGGAGTGATGTTTTTGGAAACAAAAAAAAGACAAACACTGTAATGTATGGTCGAGGAGGAGTAAGAGCAAGGGGCCCAGAGAGAAGAGCAGGCCCAAGGAGAGGGCAAGGTATAGGTGTAAGAATGCGTGGTGGTGGCATTCCAAGGGCTGCAAGAACAGTAGTCAGTGATGAAATCCGTGCCACTATCATTGACCATGTAATCAACCATGGTCTTTCACTAAGAGAGGCTGGTGAAAGAGTGCAGCCCAATTTGAGGCGGTCAACGGTTGCCTCCATTATACGCACCTTTCAACAAACCAACAGGTAAGTATTGCATTTTACATGGATTGTTCCTATTCTCACTTGACATGTCAATATGGTCATACAGTAATGCATATGTTGAATTGTCTGTCTTTCTAAAGAATGCAACGTCTTCCACCCTCTGGGGGAAGAGGAAAGCTCCTCAGTAATGATCAGGAGCTTGCCATTGTGGAAATGGTTACTGCAAATAATGCAATAAAACTGCGTGAAATACAAACCAGAATTGTGGCGGACCATGAGATATTCGACAATATCGATAGAATCAGCCTCACAACCATTTCGCGGACATTGTCCAAACATAGAGTGCGGATGAAGCAGCTCTACACTGTTCCCTTTGAGAGGAACAGTGAGAGGGTCAAGGAGCTACGACGACAATATGTCCAGGTACAGTGTATATTCAATCCAATGTCCAGTTCTATAAGCTTTGCACTTTGCAAGTAGGTAACCTACACAATACTAGGTTACAGTACAGTATGGTATACAGTACTAACATGACTTACATAAACTTTGTTTCAGAGAGTTATGGAATTGGAGGCCAACCAGGCCCCTCATGAATTCATATACATCGATGAGGCAGGATTCAATCTGGCCAAAAGGCATCGACGTGGACGGAATGTAATTGGAAAAAGGGCCACAGTTGATGTGCCAGGACAGAGAGGGGCAAACATTACCATGTGTGCAGCAATTGCAAATGCAGGATTACTCCTTCACAAATGTCAGGTTGGACCCTATAATACAGAGCGCTTGCTTGCCTTTCTCAATGATCTCCACCAGCGCCTGGTTCCAGAGCAGGGTCAGGAGGGTGAAAACATGAGGACCTTTGTAATTACCTGGGACAATGTGGCTTTCCATCACTCGCAAGCAATAACAACATGGTTTGAAGTCCACCCAAGACTGGTGAGTCTCTTCCTTCCACCCTATTCACCTTTCCTCAACCCCATAGAGGAGTTCTTTTCTGCATGGCGGTGGAAGGTTTATGACCATCAGCCACATGACCAGATGTCCCTCCTTGAAGCCATGGATGCTGGCTCCAGGGACATCACAGTTGACGATTGCCAAGGGTGGATCCGACATACCAGGCGGTTTTATCCCAGGTGCATCGACTTGGCTGACATCAGATGTGATGTTGATGAAAACATGTGGCCTAACCCTGAAGATCGCAGAGATTAGATGCAACTTTTTTGCCTTTTTTTAGCCCCCCTCCCCCCCTTTTTATCTTGGCTTTTTGCTGTTGTTTTTTTGTTCAGAATGCTCTTGTGTGTTTCATGGATATTTTGTTCACTGTAAGCAATACTGTAAAACTTTCTCTGTCCTATCATACCGTGTTTCTACTGTACCTCCTGTGGTAAACAGTAAAGAAAGAAAAACTTGTTTGCTTTTTACTGGAATGCTTTTGAATGTGAACATTACTGTACATGTGGACATACAGTTACCAACCAAGACATTTCTGGTGTCAATATGGTGGATTGCATGTTTCGCATGCAAATACCTGTGACACTGAAACATAAAAGTCTATGCAGTTTTTGTAATGTCAATAATAGCCAGTATTTTGAAACCTGGTGTACTTTGATTGACTGCATGTACCTTGTGAAGTGAAAACAAGTGTTATTCTTTGACAGACTAATTTCATTTTGAGTCAGATTTATAGTGTTTTTGTACAGTTAGTGTGTGCAGAGAAAGATGTGTTCTAATTTTGAAATGAGGAGTTAGTATATATTTAACAAAGTGTATTTTTGGGAAGGATATTATCCATTTGGCCAATTGTGTTTTGTAGGTGTGAGTCTGTGTTAAGAGTTTAGAAAAAGTATCTGAAGTATGGGTAGGCGCTTGTTAGCGATTGAAAAAAACTGTAATATAGTGAAATATTTAACGACACAGTGCATGACATCGTGGAAAGACCAGGGGATCAACACGATGATTAATTTTCACATAAATAATTGGTTTATCTGAAGAATGATGAAACCACCTAATGTTAAAATAAATTATCAAAAAGACAAAATTCCAGGTGGATTTATTTGAAACTTAACTTGGTTTTATTGCCATATGAGAAGAATTGCCATTTCATGCCACCAGGGGGAGCATGTTTGAGTTCGTTACACCTGTACCCCAGCCCACAGACTGAAGACAGGTGGAAACATTTTGTTTGTTTGTTTGTTTGCGTGTTTGTTTTGCTATAAGTTCAGTAGACGGTTAATAGTAGACATTGTCAAAAACATAAGGTCATAAAAAAAAACTTTCTTTAGAAAGACGAGTCAAAAATAGACAAATTAACACCAAAAAAAATCCATCTTTCCCCCGTTGAAAACCGTGAAATGTGTCAGTCTTAGTTTTTAGTCCCTCAGAAATTCAAGTCATGTCTAACTGGGTTTATCTGCCCCCGCCTGCAGATGCAGCATGCCTGCTGCACATGTGTGCGTGATCTTTGAACTGTCAGCAGCGGGTGTGCGGGTGTGCGCTCTGCGCGGCGCTATAAAAGCAGCACTCAGCCTCGGAGTGAGCAACAGGTAACTCAGGTGAAGCCTCCTGCTCCCCTCTCACAGATCTGGACACAAAGGCGCTCCGCTGCAGGTGCGTACACCGGCTGCCATCGTTATCTTTCTCGGCAGGACCGAGGCCACCTGAAATCTTGAGGATATTTGCGAGAAATAGCTGGAGGATTCAGTGGCTTGCGTTAAAAATATCCGCTATTTGGACAGATGTTATTGCTGATTGTCTTTCACGGGTGTAACAGTGCTACCACTATTGTGTTTCTTTGTTGTCTTAATTATGATCAACTGCTGAGCAGATACAGATGTGGTAAAGCTAGAATTTCATCTTGGATTACGCTGACTATTGCACAGCTGCTTAGTGGACAGAGTAAAAAGTGTGATAGATTGCTTTTGGGGGATAGCCATTTTATTTTTGAAAAGGTGAATAATACAGACTAACACTAAAACTATTGAAACTCTTGCCTTCTTTCTGTTTCTCAGATAGTCATGGCTCCTAGACCAGAAGTAGAGGGAGATAACTCCTCCTCTATCGGTATGTCCTTTTCTTGTGGATATTTTTGACCTCCTCAAACTGTTATTGCAACTTTAGTTTCTCACAATTTCCCCCCGCAATCTCTCTCTTAGATGAGAAGTCTCTGTCTAAAGAAGAGCATCTCCCACCGGCTTACTCCACTCTGGTCCTGGTGAAGGAGAATGAGGAGGCTGCGGAGGATCCCTGGGATCTCCCAGAGCTGAAAGACACTGGGGTCAAGTGGTCAGGTAAGGCAGCACGCTTTTGCGACTGCTCTATACAGCGTGGATCTCTTCACAATGCCAGACTGATTCAGTGCTTTGTGTCTTTTTTGCTAACAGATCTAGACACAAAGGGGAAGATTTTAAGAGTGTTAACCGGTATTCTGAAGCTGGTTCTGCTGCTTGGACTTCTCTACATGTTTATTTGCTCACTTGATGTTCTCAGCTCTGCTTTCCAGCTAGTGGGAGGTAAAACAAACAAACAAACAAACAAATAAATAAGCAAACAAAAACAAACCACTTCCAGGTTATGTAATGTGCATGGAGAGCTGTATTTTTACCTCAGTGTGTGCGTGTGTGTACAGGCCGAGCCGCTGGTGACATCTTCAAAAACAGTGAGGTGCTAACTAACCCTGTGGCTGGGCTGGTGATCGGGGTTTTAGTCACAGTGTTGGTGCAGAGCTCCAGCACTTCCTCCTCTATCGTGGTCAGCATGGTCGCCTCTGGACGTAAGTAGAAATACATGGAAGAGGCATGTGCACACATTTTACAGTCCGGTATACTCAAACAAATGTGTCGTAAACTCACAATAGAACCTCAAGGTGACAGTTTCAAAAATGCTTATTCTGAGAAACAATCTAAATGTTTAATGTGTGATATTTATATCTTAAAATACTAACAGTGACTGCAGTGTTAGTTTATTACACGTGAATGAAATGTCGATTATCTTTTTCAGTACTGGAAGTTAAAATGGCAGTGCCAATCATTATGGGAGCCAACATCGGAACATCTGTCACCAACACTATTGTGGCTATGATGCAGGCAGGAGATCGGAATGAGTTCCGCAGGTAAACGACAGCATGCAAACATAGAGATATTACACTAACTCTACAAACCGTTTCTAGCAGATGTTAGACCGAGTGTTCTTGTTTTTCAGGGCATTTGCTGGTGCTACAGTCCACGACTTCTTCAACTGGCTTTCTGTCCTGATTCTTCTGCCGCTGGAAGCTGCCACAGGCGTTCTGTACAAAGTCACCAAACTCATCATCGATTCTTTTCATCTCGAGTCCGGAGAAGACGCCCCCGAACTGCTCAAGGTCATCACAGACCCTCTGACAAAATCCATCATCCAGGTAACTATAAGACCGGGCCATGTTATCAGTATCAAGTATGATTGCCATTTTTAAAAATTAAAAAAAACTGTTTCTTCTCTTAGCTCGACAAATCTGTTATCTCTGCAATTGCCACTGATGACAAGGTTGGCATGAACAAGAGTCTGATAAAAAAATGGTGCAAAACAGAGACCAACACGGTAAGAAATCAACAAGACCTATTTACAAAACTAGTATTTACAGCTGTAAAAACACACATAAAGCTGTGGTTAGATCAGGTTTTCTCTTGATGACTAATGTTGCCTTGTGTTAGCTCATAAAGAGGTTGAATAAGATTACGCCGTACAGCTACAGTAGCCACTGCGTCGAGGCTTGCTTTTGTTCTTATACTTTCTGCTTTCTCTTTCAGACTTTCTGGAATGTGACAGTGAACACCTGCCCACCAGGTGGCATCTGCTGGGAGGAAGGAAACCAGACTTGGACCCAGATGAATGAGACTTTTACCAATTACATAAAGAGATGTGAGCATACATCCATGCCATTTCTGAAGGGGGAAAAAGAAAATTTACAAAGCAATTAGGATTACCTGATCTGCTAAAGCTCGGTGAAATATGAGAGAGCCATTCGGCCACATCAACCTCTTTAGACCAGATTCTCCGAAGCTGAGACAATGACCACCTTTGAGACGTTACAGTGACTCAGCAAATACTCTCCCTTGACCCGTCTACCTCCTCAATAGGTCCATTCATGTTGTTTGGCTGAAGTGTCACATGACCATAAAATGGATCACTTCTTCAAAGCATGCTGTTTCCAATTAAATGAAATGGTTTGATGCTTGAAGAGGTTTTTGTTTAGAAAGGTTTTTGTCTACATTTACATAAAATCATAAACTTATGTAGCTTGTTTCTCAATTCTTAGTGTTTACAAGAGCTCGGTTTTACCAGAGTTTACTCTAAATGTCTGTCTCTTTCACCATCCTTTGCAGGTAATCACATCTTTGCCAATACGACCTTGTCAGAGTTGGCCGTGGGCCTCATTCTGCTGGCTGGGTCTTTGTTCGTCCTCTGCACCTGTCTCATCCTCATCGTCAAGCTGCTCAACTCCATGTTGAAGGGCCAGGTGGCTGTGCTGATCAAGAAGGTGCTCAACACAGGTACAAAACCAGCAACGAGCCTTTTGCATGTGATGTTCAGCCTGTTTGATAGTCAGCACATCTGCTTCTGTGGTGATGCTTGATGAGCGACACAGGCACAGCCTTCCTGTTGCTTCTGGCTCACGTTCAGGTCGAGCGGTCCTGTTGTGTGATGGAAAAAGCTCAGACACATTTACTATTAAGAATGAAATGCTTGTTTTCTCTGGTCATGTAGATATAATGTTCACATCATGTGTTTCTTTTTGATGGCAGACCTACCCTTCCCCTTCACCTTTCTCATGGGCTATGTTGCAATTTTGGTGGGAGCCGGGATGACCTTCCTGGTTCAGAGTAGCTCTGTCTTCACCTCAGCTATAACTCCTCTTGTTGGTAAGCCATTATGACGCCAGTTTTTTTGTTTGTCTTTTTTAATTGTCACCAGATCTTATATTTTGTTTATCTTTTTTGTCAGGTATCGGTGTTATTAGCCTTGAGCGAGCATATCCTCTGACGCTGGGGTCAAATATTGGTACAACAACAACATCTATACTTGCTGCTATGGCTAGCCCTGGAGAAACACTAGAAAACTCTCTGCAGGTAAGAAACAATTAAAAACTGTTCTCATATGCCTGCTTACAGCTATGCTAGGTGATGCTCATTGGTCAGTTGGTTCAGACTATAGACTGTTTATAAAAGGATGTTGCCACAAAGATGTCACTCAGTGGTTTGTGGAGTTTAGCTAGCAAACCCAGTTTGCCCAATTCACCAAGAATCACTCACCAGGTCTAAAGAAACTGTCAGACCTTCACAGCAGTCTGTGTTATTAGACAGGCTTTAAGCCTTAAACAAGTTAAATGTGTGAGATGTGATAAAATACAGAAATAGCCTAGTGCTTACTATGAAGGGGGAATTATCCACCGTTATAGAAAATGCAGTGTTTGGCACTACTCTGTCAGCACCACTTACACGACAACATTTTTGGTTTTCAGCGAGACAAAATTATTTTGATGCATTTGCACAAATATTCCAGCTTTCCAAGTGATGCATTACAATAACTTTAATCCCTTTAAGCATATATTTATCAAAAACAAAACGAAATCTTTTTAAAGGAAAATCCATTTATTATATCCATCCTTTATTTTTTATTTGAAATCACACAGTGGTTGTCTTGTTTAAATCCAATCTTTCTATGCTTTTTTCTAGATTGCACTTTGCCATTTCTTCTTCAACATCTTTGGCATTGCACTGTGGTACCCGATCCCTTTCATGCGGTTGCCCATCAGGTTGGCAAGAGGGCTAGGGAACAAAACTGCCAAATATCGCTGGTTTGCTATCATCTACCTGATTTTGGTCTTCTTGGTTTTCCCCCTGACTGTCTTTGGTCTGTCAATGGCTGGCTGGAAAGTACTGGTCGGCGTCGGTGTGCCTTTCGTTGCTTTAATTATCTTTGTGATCGTTATCAATGTGATGCAATCTCGCTGCCGACGCTTCTTGCCCAAGTTCCTCCGTACCTGGGACTTTTTACCCCGGCCCCTGCATTCGATGGCCCCGTGGGATAGCATCATTACCTCAGCTTCAAGCTTTTGTTGCAAACACTGCTGCTGCTGCTGCAAATGCTGCAAGTGCTGCAAGAAAAATGAGGAGGAGGAAGCGATTGAGACGAGCAGGAAGCCAAGTCTGGAGATGTACGATAACCCAGCCATGTCTAAAGATGAGGACACAAAGGAGGCCACTAAAGGAACACAATTTTAGTGTATTTAAGTTTAATTTGTATCTATATGCAAAACTAAATGCAATAATGTATTTATGATACACTTGTAATTGTTCATCACTTCTCAGGTTGTGATATATTATTGATTCCCTTTTAATGGGCGATACACTGAGCATTGTAGTGAACACTGGTGGAGAATATGAACAGAAGTGTTGCACATATTATGAACTGACTGTTGTTGGCCATGTGATGTTTAGTTTTATGATGTTTTTTAGTAAAACATCATAAGATTTACTGCTGGTAATATGTTAATTATGGATGGTTGTGAATGTTATGAGTTATTTTTTTTTATTTCATAAGACACGTTGAAAGAGCCTTAAGTTGTTTTTTTTTTCAACATTTCAAATACAGATGTTTATTGTAGCATTTCAAATGTATCGTTATTAGCAAATTTTATGTTATCCCTCAGTATTTAAGACTCTGAAATATTTGTAAATAAAAAATTGCTATTTTTAAACGGCACTGTTGTCATTATGTTCATCTTGTTATCTCACTGACATCACACAGTCTTATAGTCACTGATATATGTATCAACTCATCTGATATTCAGCTCACTCTTGTGCAACATGTACATTCAAGGGTACTAAATATAAGAAAACACATTTTCAAGTGCATAATTGTCACTTTTGATTTAGTTTCATCACTCATGTTGATAACATACCCAGAATTCCAAGTTATTTATAGACTATAAATAGATAAAAATGTCCCATCCCTAGTTAGGGATGGGACATTTTTATCTATTTGCAGGACAGTCATGTTTTATGAGAGATCACAGGATTCATTGTAAGGTTGCAAAAAAAAAAGTTGTCCTGTAGCTGGGTTTCATATCTGATGATCCTTAGAACAACAAGTGTGTGAAAGAGGAACTTCTCTCAAAACAAGCAAAGTTTAGCTTCTGTACAGTCACAGTACAGCTTGATTTGATTTGTTTCAAATGTCAAGAAAAAAAAGTGTTGACTGTCTCTGAAGAAAATGTCCTGTAAGCTGGAGTCATGAGTTCTAAAGTAGCGTTAATAAAGTATCAGTTTATCTAAGATTTAGATGAAGATTGGATTAATTAAGGCCTAGGACAGCCAATAGTGGCTCTGCCTGTGCTGTAGTCCACTGATCTTATGAACCCAATCAAAGTACCTGCTCCTCCCTCACAACCGCCCACACCTGATTATTGCCTGTCCTCTATTTATGACATCCAGGAGTACCAGAAGACTTAAAGTACAGAGCATTCAGATCAAAAGGAGACTTTAATCCTGCATTTTATGGTTTTATATATTACTAAATCATTACTAGTACACATGAGATATCATGTCAGATATATCAGCCTCTGTATTTTCAACTTTTAAAACTTTCAATAGTTGTGAGCATTTATAATTTCTGACATTTAGCTTGGTACACGTCATCCATTTGTCAGCTTTAATGAGCGTCTGGTGTTTTTGTCACATTACAGTTAAACATTAGGATGATTTAGTGAGCGCGCTGGTGACATAAACATATAATTAAGTCCAGATATTTCATCTATTTGTGTCAACAAGTGCCTCACTGCTCTTTGAGAAACAGACACACCAGGAGCCGAAGAATGAGCGCAGTCAGATACAACGTGTGTGTGAGCCAAGTTTTGTTGCTGGCAGCTTTTCTGTTATCAGTATTAGATTCTGGAGATCAGGTAAAGTGTAGCACATTTTAATCTTTAGTTCTCTGGATTATTGCCCCGTTTATTGCTGTTACACATGTTTTAGGTATAGCTGCCCAGTTCAAAAATAAAAGCTGGAGAGCACTTTAAACTGACCCTTAAAAACAATGATAAAATAAATAGCACTGCATGAGAGTGTAAATATGAATACTGAAGTGTTATGTGGAACAGATGGTACTTACAAAAGCCACTGAGATTATAAAGGTTTATGAGCTGTGAGATATATTCAGTTTTACAGTAGTTATTAATATTAGGATCCAAATCAAGTTGCTTCACAAACGTTCACACACAAACACAGTCAGCAATCTCAGTGCGGCTCAGGAATGTTTACAAAGGGTCTGCATGGGTAACATATTCCAGCCGCTTCAGCACCACATGACTTTCTCCAATATGACATCATTCAGAAGGCATTATCTTTGATTAGCATGCACTGAACATATTCAAATGTTCATTAAACTTACAAAGAAGTATGTTTATGATTTGGTCATGATGAATTTGAACAATCTTAAAAACCGCTCTGAAGACTGAGTTAAGAAAATAACACTTTTACGACCTGGAAAGTTAACAAAGGTAAATATTCAGTAGTTTGAGAGATATCTCTCTAGGACTGCATTCCTAACAAGCAGTAAAGTGACTTATTAACATTCAAGGTCATCATTATGCTATAAACTCATTTAGCACTTGGCAACTCAAGGGATTGGCTGAGGACAATAAAATGTGTTTCTAGGACTACCCAGACTTTCTATATAAATTGACTCGTAGAAAAAGTATATTTCTAATAACTTGACATCACTTGGGTTTTTAATTCCTAAACAAATGATATTTAACTTGACAACAAAACTGGACAATGAGTGACCAATGATGAGACATCCTATTTTGGTGAGTAGCAGACATGGATCAATTTTCATTTGCAACCACAATATGAATGTAATACTAGAAATTTACTTTTAGTTTACTTTTAGTTCTGCCTTATCTGCTACGACTCAGATCCACATGTCTTGGTTTTGAGTGTTAACCTCTGCCAAGTATTGATCCTATTCCTGTGTTAAGTTAATAAGCTCACTCAGAAGACGATACTGGGAATCATTCTTCTGTGGCAACATTAAGGGTGACTTTGCAAAAAAATAAATTAAAATAAACAATGAAATAAGTACATAAAAATGCAATTTTACTGAATTTGTTATTTGTTTTTCTATGCAGCAAATGTATTTCCACTACTCTCACGTCAGCTCTGTTTGAGTCATTGCTGCCTGCTGCTGCTATTTGTTGCCATGGCATTTTCTCCTTTCATTGCTCTCACTGAATAGAGCTGACAACACACAGATGAGACAAGATGAACTCCAGTGTTACTCAAAACATAAACTGAGTGAAAGAAGACATCTCACTTGACCACAGTGAGCAGTTGAGTAAAAAATTAAGGCGAATAAACAAGTAAAAATACCTCAAAAGTGCTAACCCTTAAGTTGTGAAGAAGCTATTAGAGCCTTCCACGCTATGTTAGCTTTCTCACCACTAGTGATCAGTGCATAGTAAAGTTAGAACAACATAAACACTGACACAGGGACCACTCAGCAGCAACACAAGTAAAAATCTAAAGAAGAAAATGCAAGAGTAAAACTTTATTATTAAACATAACTGAGGATAAGCGTTGCAGAAAATGACATAAATAGAATGCAGTAGAATGAGAAAAATTACAAAATGAAGCAGGAAATGACTTTGACAGTTTTTTCTTTCTTTGTTTGTTTGTTTTTTTACATCAACCTGCCTTATAGTCTCATCTTCACATTTCTAAAAACTCTGTGTTGTTGTGCACATTTGCAATTACAGGCTGCTCTTTCTCTCTTTTATAAAACTATGACTATACTTGACAGGGTTTTTTTTTTTTAGTAAATTACTACTGCACACTCTGGGATACACTCTGCCACTAATTAACAGCTGTAGTCAGTGCATACGTAGTAACAATAAAGCACGTACTCTAGCCTAATTTAAAATGGCATATTGAAATGCTACAATTACCACAACTTCAGCTGAGAGGAAAAAGCTCACCACCGTCATCCAAAGAAGAACTTAAAAATAGACAGCAATCAGAAGTACTGCAGTGTTTTTTGTTCATAAGAGAAAACAATCTACAGTCCTTAACTAATGTTTCCTGTTTTACTGAACAGAACGTAGTGTAAGTGCTGTGTGCTGTGCATTTGTCCGAGTCCAAATCGATGTTTTCAAATCACGCATCTTACGGTCAGCATTTGCATACATGTGTGAAGCATTTCCCCTTTGTTTTTTGTGCGAATGCACAGGTGAAAGTCTCTGACAGTGTGAACTGTGCATCTTTTTACTAACAGCATTAGCAGTCACATCATCACCAGTCTGTTGAAAGGCCGGTTAATCTACTTATTAACTGCAGTCCTGATGGTTTTACAGCATACGCAGGCTAGTATGTAATTACGGTGTGCTGACGGGTAAAGGTCCACAGCAGCTAAGTAACAACTGAGCACACAGCGGCCGTGGCTGGATATGATCAATTTTTCAGTGTCGAGGGGTTTTTTTTGCAGCTTTTGTAAAGTCTGCATGGGCACATGGTTGTTGTCTGAAACTGCAACACAAAATGATATTTTAAAATGATGCTGAACTGACACAAGATAAATTGGTGTTATTCATGCTTGGTTACTGAGTTAGTTTACCCTTTTTTTCTGCTGGTGAATGTCAAAATGCCAATATAAAGCTGTATAAAGCCAATTTATATGAAAGTTTGAAGAGATGGAGATCGATATATATATAGATGCACAGACAGACACACAGACAGATAGATTTGACATTTCAGATCTCCAATAAACATTATTTTCATATTCAGGAGATTGTGTGAGGATGAACAATCCTTCAGTTCAGTGCAGTTTAGCTTATGTTTATCAAACGGATTAAAATCACTTAATTCACTTGTGGTAAAAACAGAAGGCTTTGAAAATTGTATTATTTAAAAACAATTAAATTCCCAGTATATTTGCTTGTCTGTACCCACAATGGCTAATTTTTGCAGGCCTGGCTGCTCTATCAACTCACTATCTAAACTCTTTATATAACATCATCATTATATTATATTATCTGTTGCTCTCTTTCCAAAGTAATAGCAGATACAATTATAGCTATATGTAAATGAATATTTTAGAAAAGCTATTAACATTCAATTAAGCCAATCAAACAAAAATCATCAAACAATAACAACCTATTACAATGATAAGTTCAGTAAGGGTATTATAATTAACAAAACAAAATTAAATGTAGATTGAAGTTAGAAACAAAATATATATATCAAGAAACACCCCTATATTATAATTGTTTTAAAAACAAAAAATAAAAACTTCATTTAAAGCTAAACATTTTTCAAAAATCAAATCTAAATTGAAAGGAGCACATTAAACAGACAAGAAAGTAAAATTCTTAAATCCAATAAAATGATCTAATGGTAAAACTAAATAACTCTGTTCTGTTTAAAGGTTGTTCCTCCTCTGGGCTAAACAGGGTAAAAGGTGTGCTCTGCTGCACTAATAACACCTAATCACCTCATTAGGAGCCTGGCATATACTTACACATGACAGGGTGAGAAATTAAACATGGGAAGCCAGAAAAAAAGCTCTTTTGACCTGATACAAAAGGTGCACTTTTACTGATATAGTTCTGTTTTGTTTGGGTTTTTTAAAAGATATGTTTGTTATAAATGTATCATTTCATTTAAAACACACACACACACACACACACACTTATTTTCTATGAACACTGATTCAGAAAACAACACTTAGCACAAAGTTGCCAGTACGCAAATGTAGCTTACTTTCACTGACATGGGCGGCGACATGTTTTCTCCTTGTGCATGCCCATAAAAACTCAGATTCTGAGATTCACTCTGATGAGGATGATAAATGGTGGATCTGGACTTTGTGTGCCAAAAACATTCAGTACTTTTTACTAACTGATGACATTTTTAGGCAAACAGCTTCCATGACCTTGAATTAGTCAGAGCAGTGTCATTTTTAAAATGTTGTGTGAAATTTCTTTTTAAAAACAACCCGAAAGCCCTGACAGCAGAAACCCTGTTAACATTGGTGACTTCTTTCACATTGTACCTTTGTGGTTTCACTCAATTGTTACATTTGCGCACATTAAAAATCATTTGTGCGTCCAGCAGCCAAGGAGTGCTGAGGGCTTGCCTTCTAGTCAGCCGAGGCTAAGGCCCAAATGGAAAATTCTGGGTCTGCATTGCAAGAGGGAAGGTTACACTGATTTAGACAGATCACTGTAACCTGTGGCTACAGCTGTAATGAAAATTACCCATGATGCAATTTCCCTGCAGGATTATTAAAGTTGTTTTTTTATGTGAATTAAAATTCTGATTACTGCCACCATAATGAGCCAACTGTTTGTATTCTTTTTTTGCCACCATGCAGTGAGACTAAAGCGACATTATTGTTGCAAATGGAATCTTTGTGACATGTTACGCTTTCAATTTTACACAAAAGATAAGCTTCACTGAGGATCTTTGTCATTCTCAGATTCAGACAAGCAGGGATCAAACTCTTTTCCAGGCAAGTCTTTTTCATTGCTTAATAAAGTAGGCCTCCCTCAAACATTTGTGTTCCATTTTTCAGCTTTTACATTTCAGCCAGTGATCTATACTCATTAATCAGAATCAGAATCAGAATCAGAATACTTTATTGATCCCTGGGGGAAATTATTTTTTGTTACAGTGCTCCATTTTAAACCAACATTAAGACAAGACAGACAATACACTAACTAAGAATAGTACAATATATACATATATATACATACATACATACATACATAAGTCACTCATAAATAAATAGTTGGAAAAGAAACATGTGTAGTTGTAGCAGCAAACAGTGTGTTAAGTGGATGCGTTGTACAGGGAGATGGCCACAGGCAGGAATGATTTCCTGTGTCGTTCAGTGGTGCTTTTCGGTAATCTCAGTCTCTCACTGAACGAGCTCCTGTGACTGACCAGCATGTCATGGAGTGGGTGGGAGGTGTTATCCAACATTGTCTTTATCTTGGACAGCATCCGCCTCTCCGACACCACCTTGAGGGAGTCCAGCTCCATCCCCACAACATTGCTGGCCTTACGGATTAGTTTATTAAGTCTGTTGGCATCTGCGACCCTCAGCCTGCTCCCCCAGCATGCAACAGCATAGAGGATCGCACTGGCCACAACAGACTCATAGAAAATCCTCAGCATTTTCTGGCAGATGTTGAAGGACCTCAGTCGCCTCAAAAAATAGAGACGACTCTGGCCCTTCCTGTAAAGTGCTGTGGTGTTTTTAGCCCAGTCCAGTTTATTGTCAATGTGTACTCCAAGGTATTTATAGTCCTCCACAATGTCAACACTGACCCCCTGAATTGAAACAGGGGTCAAGTGTTTCCTGGTCTTCCTGAAGTCCACGATCAGTTCCTTGGTCTTTGCCACGTTGAGCTGCAGATGATTCTGCTCACACCACGTGACAAAGGAGTCGACCACAGCCCGGTACTCTGTCTCATCATCCCTGCTGATGCATCCAACCACCGCAGAGTCATCAGAAAACTTCTGAAGATGGCAGGTCTCTGTGCAACTGGCTTCCCGCTAACAGCGACCAAAACTGCATCGGTTGTTTTCTCCTTCTGTATACGAGTTGTGACAGCCAGCAATTGTACTGAAAAAAGAAAAAAGAAATATGCAATATACCGCAAAATAAAATGTTATCAAAGATGTTTTTGTAGAATATGAATACCAGTGTTATTTTGTGACCTATAAATGGTTAATATTACATTGGCCATGGTAAAATATTTAACTTACACCTATTAGTAGTATTGAGACTGGTATGGCATGCAGTCTGGTTGCTCCATGCAGATTTTGGGGGTAAAAATGGCTTAAAATTAATCTTGTGATGGTGAAAGTAGCTAAGCAATCGATAAAGCATGGTTGTCTATAAATCACTAGTGATCAATAGCCAAAAATACACTCACAAAATACACTCACACACACCTTTGGTCAAACTAAGTCTGCACCAGCTGGGATGTCGGCTGAAATCCTGAAATCAGACACACACAAAAACAAAAAAACAAAACAAAAAGCCTTACTTTGTGGGATAACTCTGGAGTTAAAATGTTCTGCAGGTGGTTTTTAATTCTTTTTCATTCCCTTTTATCACCTCAGCGGATTATTGTTTACCATGTTGCTAGCCACAAACACTGCCAAAGTCCATCTAAGATTGCATGGAAATATATGCTATTTTTAGGCATATTACAACTGAGCCAGGGAGTATATCATAAGCATGCAATTCCTTTATCTTACTCTTGTATCTCTGGAGGTTTTTTTTAAGCTAATTAAAACGTGGTCAGGAAGCCGGGGCATTTGCTTTCAATATGTGTCCCATTTAAGGCCGTGAGTAGCTCAGTTTGCGGATTATTGTTGAGCAAACACGTGATGTTAGCTGGGTTGTACATATGATGCACTCCCAACATTAGACTTGCATTTCTGAAAGAGATGAGTCACTCCCCGACCCTGACGAAGAAAACATGCAATGTTAATGCTGCCTCTCTGGGCTCATGAAACTCTTGCAAAAAAAAAAATTGGAGTAATCTAAGGAGTTTCACTTTCTTATTAAATAAAGATTTATTTAAAAAGAAATTTTGAATGAGTGTTTTATGAGATATTTAGTGTCAGTCACTGTCTTCAAAAGCAGAGATCACATTGCAGGAAGTGTAGCTACTATGAGGGGTCAAAATTCTGTTAAATGCTGGACAAAACGTCTCTTGTAGATCTTCTAGAGAAGCTTTAGTAGAGTTGAGTTTCTTCGCAGAACTGTTCTTAAGAGAGATTGACCTGTAAATATTTGAGAAAAGGAAGAGGTGGTGGAATGCCCTACAAAACCATTCAAAACACCAGAGTAAATTTGAACTTTAAAATATCGACTCCGCAATCCAAATATTAGTTTCTATCGGAACAAGAATGCAGTGTGAAAGTTTAGATTCCTTCATAATAACCAAATAATGAAGAAGGTCAGTGAGAGTTCAATTCGGGTGGAAATGCAGGAATGAAATGCAGAGTGAAAGCTGCAAAAAAAATCTGTCAATGCTGGTAAAGTGTTTTAGTCACATATGCAGTACACAATGTGACAATTCAAGGTCACATAAACCAGCAATCGGCCTATTAACCAATCCAAAAAATTCCAACAATCCTAATCAAATGTAAACTGCAGTTGAATCATACCCGCGAAAACAGATTTACTTCATATACTGTATCTTAAATGAAACCACGCAGACGTACAAAAATCTAAAACTAATGACGTGAAAACAGCTGCACGTAATTTACTGGATGCTGAGCCAAAATTATGCTGTGAGTCCAGTAAAGATACTAATGAAATGTTTGTATGGTCAGTAAATCCATTTATTTAGGCCATGAAGTGATAAGGATGAGGTCAATGAGTAACAGTAATAGGTGAAAGTGCAGCAAAGATTCATTACAGTAACTACACTGACTAACAAATGTGGCTTTAAAACATTCCTGAAATATTTACTTGGGCTCTTAAACCTGCTTTTATTGAAATATCGTAGACAGCAACGGCAGGCTGTAAAATTTTGACCAGGCACACCTTAAATCTAGATAAGTTAACAAAACAATGCAGTTCTTAGGTTGGCAAACTTAAGCACCAGGTAAAGAGGTGGGCAAGAGTGAATCAGGAAATAATACCAGGTGATGTAATTAGAACACCTGTTGTTCATTTGCTAATTAACTTCTTCTCTCATTCAGTTTGGTGCTGGGAGCTGAGAAAACACCACTGCCTGCCAGTTTACAAGAAGTCTGAGTTATGGGTTATAGAGTGCGACCTGGGACCTGAGCATGTCCAGCGGGGCATGTAATTCGAGTATAGACTATCTCTGTCTAGGTGAACCCACAAGTAGTGAAGTCATGTGTGACGATTATAGGAGAGTGCCTATTAAATCAACTTAAGTATTCTCAGTTCATCTGAATATATTTTAATGGCTCTCTCTCTTATGAAATTAACTGATCTGAGGAAATAAGTGAACAAGCACTCTTGTATTAACAAAACCCGATGTTTCTCAGTCGTTTTTTAATTGTACAAAGGTGGTGTAGCACTGTAATCCCACTCCCTAAGGCAGACACGAGTAATGCACCTATTTTGACGTCAGTGACGTAGCAGCTCATGATCCATCACAGTTCACAAGTTATTGCAATGTTTGAAGTCCAGATATAAGTGAGAAGTTTTGTTGTCATTGGCTAGCTGCGTAGCACAAACTTATGAAAATTAAAACTCATTAAGGAGTCAAGGAGGCTCACAGTAGGAATTATTGTGAACTGTTGACGGATGAATGATTTGGCATCACAAATGCTTTAATGAAAAGTCCAACTTTACTTACCATATATAAGTATCACCAAGACAACATGATATTTACATTTACATATTCTTTTGGCAGTGAGTCGAGTGTAACTAACACACTTCTGTGTTAAAAAAGTGGATAGTCATGAACCCAGAAACCCATTTCACTCATGGTGTCACAGCTTTGCTATTTTAACATGAAGGTAAACGAAACCTGAGCAAATAACTCAGGATGACAGAACATAAACAGTAATTTAGTTAGCGCTTATAAGTTCCCACTGCAAACCTGGAACTTCTCTGCCGAGCACACCCACGGACTGGATGTTTTTTGTATTATTGTATATTAAGATAAGATAACCTTTAGTCCTACACGTGGGAAATTTGTTCATTCAATATCCAAATAAGTGCAAACTGTAACAGAAATACAAAAGACATAAACAGAAAAACTATACTGTTGCATGGCACTATGGAGCAGTTGCTTTCACTATTTATCACAACCAGTGAGGTTCTGTGATTTGTTCAGTTTGTTTCAGACTTCTCACAAAGTTATGAACCGATTTACGTGAAAATCCTGCCAGAGGTGTTTGACCTTGGTTCAGCTTGATTACCGCTGTTTTACAGAGCAACATATATACTGCATTTTATATCATATCTTTTCATATTCAGTTGAGGTAAGATAGAGTGAGAGGCCTCGGTTTGATGTTCTCAGGGAAATATCTTTAACAATAATCTGGATCCGTGTGTTCATACAAAAAGAAGGAATCTTCAGCTTTGGTTGGAGGTATCCACTTCTGATGTTGCGGCACTAGTGGGATAAATGGTTACAAAATAAATGGACTAAGCTTTGACAGAAACAATAAGTTTAACTGTGGCCTTATTCATATTTTTATATTTTGGTAACTGACAACTGGTAGAAATGAATTGATACCTTATTTTGCTTAACAGCATGTTAAAAAAAAGTTGTTTTGTTTTGACTTACGTCCTATGATGACCTTCACAAAAAATTTCTACCACATAAACTGCAGAAAACACTAGCCTAGAGATTACTGCAGTACGTGTAGGCAGTGTTTAAAGCCAGAGATAGACAACATCGTGGACAGAGATAGCTGAAGGAAGAGGGAGATCATTAGTCCATCCCCAAATTATACACAGACGTCACTCTACACTGACGGAGTGCCACATGGAGCTGTTTACACTGTGAAACTCCTTATTTAACTAATGACAGCTCAGTGAATATCAGCTATAAACTGCACATCATCACAAGTCACTCAGAGCTGTAAATAACTGTTATGAACTGAGTGACACTGCCTCTTCCTCATGTTCATTGGCAGCCATAGAAACACAATCCCTCAAAGGAAATTGCCTGTTATCTTTATGAATGCAGAAACAACAATACCACAGAGGCGCATTAATTTTTTTTTTAAACACTCCAACACATGCTCTAAAGTTGTGTTTGAAGTGTAACCAATTGTTATACTAACTTCCTTTCCAGCCAAACTCTCCTTAGTGATGGCGAAAACTGAGATATCGACCAAAAGCAGCAGCTTAACAGAGACTCAGTCAATATCAACTGAAATTCCACTGCTCCGGTTGTATACTGGGAACAATAGTTAAGTGCCCTGCAGGCTCATGCTGCATGTCTTGTCTCCTGAGAGACATTTATCATCAACATGCCGCTGATAGGACCAGGGACAAGCCTTAATAGTTGACTTATTAAAACACAGCTTCTGGTGTAACGTCTCATCCATCAGTGATTGATTGTTGCTTTTAAATATACATACACACACACACACACACACACACATACATATATATATATATATATATATATATATATATATATATATATATATATATATATATATATATATATATATATATATATATGAAAAAAACACCCAGCACGCCCCTGCGGGCGGTTTATCCTTCAAGCTCGGGTCCTCTACCAGAGGCCTGGGAGCTTGAGGGTCCTGCGCAGTATCTTAGCTGTTCCCAGGACTGCGCTCTTCTGGACAGAGATCTCCGATGTTATTCCCGGGATCTGCTGGAGCCACTCGCCTAGCTTGGGAGTCACCGCACCTAGTGCTCCGATTACCACGGGGACCACCGTTACCTTCACCCTCCACATCCTCTCCAGCTCTTCTCTGAGCCCTTGGTATTTCTCCAGCTTCTCGTGTTCCTTCTTCCTGATATTGCTGTCATTCGGAACCGCTACATCGATCACTACGGCCGTCTTCTTCTGTTTGTCTACCACCACTATGTCCGGTTGGTTAGCCACCACCATTTTGTCCGTCTGTATCTGGAAGTCCCACAGGATCTTAGCTCGGTCATTCTCCACCACCCTTGGGGGCATCTCCCATTTTGACCTCGGGACTTCCAGGTTATACTCGGCACAGATGTTCCTGTACACTATGCCGGCCACTTGGTTATGGCGTTCCATGTATGCCTTGCCTGCTAGCATCTTGCACCCTGCTGTTATGTGCTGGATTGTCTCTGGGGCATCTTTACACAGCCTGCACCTGGGGTCTTGCCTGGTGTGATAGACCCCAGCCTCTATGGATCTTGTACTCAGAGCTTGTTCTTGTGCTGCCATGATTAGTGCCTCTGTGCTGTCTTTCAGTCCAGCTTTGTCCAGCCACTGGTAGGATTTCTGGATATCAGCCACCTCCTCTATCTGCCGGTGGTACATACCATGCAGGGGCCTGTCCTTCCATGATGGTTCCTCGTCTCCCTCCTCTTTCTTGGGTTTCTGCTGCCTGAGGTATTCACTGAGCACTCGGTCAGTTGGGGCCATCTTCCCAATGTATTCTTGGATGTTCCTTGTCTCATCCTGGACTGTGGTGCTGACACTCACCAGTCCCCGGCCCCCTTCCTTCCGCTTAGCGTACAGCCTCAGGGTGCTGGACTTGGGGTGAAACCCTCCATGCATGGTCAGGAGCTTTCTTGTCTTTATGTCAGTGGCTTCTATCTCCTCCTTTGGCCAGCCTATTACCCCAGCAGGGTACCTGATCACGGGCAGGGCGTATGTGTTGATGGCCCGGATCTTGTTCTTACCATTCAGCTGACTCCTCAGGACTTGCCTGACCCTCTGCAGGTACTTGGTGGTTGCAGCCTTTCTAGCGGCCTCTTCATGGTTCCCATTTGCCTGCGGGATCCCCAGGTACTTGTAACTGTCCTCTATGTCTGCAATGTTGCCTTCTGGTAGTTCAATCCCCTCAGTTCTGACTACCTTCCCTCTCTTTGTTACCATCCGACTACACTTCTCCAGTCCGAACGACATTCCAATGTCATTGCTGTATAGCCTGGTAGTGTGGATCAGTGAATCGATGTCTCGTTCACTCTTGGCATACAGCTTGATGTCATCCATGTACAGGAGGTGGCTGACAACTGCTCCGTTCCGTAGTCGGTATCCGTAGCCAGTCTTGTTAATGATCTCACTGAGGGGGTTCAGGCCTATGCAGAACAGCAGTGGGGACAGAGCATCTCCTTGGTAGATCCCGCACTTGATGGTAACTTGTGCTATGGGCTTGGAGTTGGCCTCTAGTGTTGTACGCCACATCCCCATTGAGTTCCTGATGAAGGCTCTTAGGGTCCCATTGATCTTGTACAATTCTAGGCATTCCAGTATCCAGCTGTGGGGCATTGAGTCATAGGCCTTCTTGTAATCAATCCAGGCAGTGCACAGGTTGGTCAGTCTGGTCTTGCAGTCTCGGCTGATTGTTCTGTCTACCAGTAGCTGGTGTTTTGCGCCTCTGGTATTCTTGCCAATTCCTTTCTGTGTCCCGCTCATGTATTGACCCATGTGCCTGTTCATCTTAGCCGATATGATGCCTGACAGGAGCTTCCATGTAGTACTGAGGCAGGTTATTGGTCGGTAGTTGGAGGGGACCGGTCCCTTCTTGGGGTCCTTGGGGATCAGGACCGTCCGGCCTTCGGTTAGCCATTCCGGGTGTCTCTCGTTAACTAGCAGCTGGTTCATTTGTGCTGCCAGACGCTCGTGGAGTGCAGTCAGCTTCTTCAGCCAGTAGGCGTGAACCATGTCGGGCCCTGGTGCTGTCCAACTCTTCATACTGGAGACCCTTTCTTGGATATCTGCCACTGTGATGGTTACTGGACCCTGTTCAGGGAGGTCGCTGTGGTCTGCCCTCAGATCCACTGAGCATTGCCGTTATGGGTTGCGTCCTTCTCCCATATGCTCTTCCAGTATTGCTCCGTCTCCAGCCTTGGTGGTGCTGTTCTCTTATTGTTCCCTTGCCACTGAGAGTACACCTTTGCTGGTTCTGTGGAGAACAGCTGGTTTATTCTCCTGCCTTCTATCTCTCTGGTGTACCTCCTCAAGCGGCTGGCCAAGGCTGTGAGTCTTTGCTTGGCAGTTTCCAAGGCCTCAGGTATGGACAGCTTGCTGTATTTCTTAGGCACCTTATTCGTCGCACCTTTCTGCAACTCCGTTAGTTGGCTAACCTCCCTCCGTGCTACTTTGATCTTGCCCTCTAGCCTCCTTCTCCATGGAGGGTACTGCCCCTTGTGGCTGTTCAACTTGTAGCCAAGCATCTCACTGATCACTGCTGCCGTATTGTAGATCAGCTTGTTAGTGTCGGTAATCGTGGTTGTAGGTATTGCCTGTAGTGCTGCATTAACATCATCTAGCAGACCTTCTGAGGGTACTTCACGTAATCTTGGTAACCGGCTACGGGGGATCCAGGTTTCAAGCTTGGCCATGATCCTATTTTTCAGGTCAGTTCCTCTCGCACTCAACGATCCTTCTCCTATCGCACTTGGGGCTATGTACCCAATCTCGGGTGGGGGTGATGATATCTCCCCCCTGACCTGGCGTCCTGACTCCTCCTTGCCGTAGCATTTGTGTTGTACCTCGTCAATCTCTAGCTGTGAGAGCAGTCCCTTCTTTCGAATGTTGGAACACTGAGTTACTAGTTGTTTCGCCGTCATTGTGGATGTTGGGTATCGAAGAATCCATAGGTCCCTCATCCTATTCATGTAGCCCCTTCCGCCGGGGTTACTTGCGTAGTAGCATTCCAACAACGCCCTGTTTTCGTCCCTTGCCCACCGATGCCTTCTTGTTCCAGTAGCCCACTTTTCGTCAGGGTGCCCTGGTTCCTCAACACCTGACGCGGACCTTGTTGATCCGGGCGACGTCCGAGCCGGCATGCCTTCATATTTATCTGTCTCGCTCATGTCTGCGGTAGGCTTGCTTAGCATAGGGGGTCTAGCCTTAGGACCCTTACTGGATACAGACGCCCCATCGAACTTGCGATCCTCTGTTCCAAAGGCGTGTAGTCTAACCACTACGCTATCCAGCTGCTATATATATATATATATATATATATATACACACATGCACATATACATATACACATATACATACATATATATATACATACATATACATACACATATACATATACATACATACATATACATACATATACATATACATATATATACATATACATATATATACATACACACATATATATATATATATATATATATATATATATATATATATATATATATATATATATATAAAGAACTGTCACATTTATGTTTTTTATTATAAATAATAAAAACATCTCTAGATTCAGATTGTATGGTAAGCATTTTATTTTCCACAAATAAAACAAAAAAAATGATTACAGGAGAAAAATTATTAACTCAACCAAAGCAGCTTGCTCACAACCTGACCTTCTTTTCCTTCTCCCTTCCTGTCACAAGCCTCCAAAACACAAATGTGTCACACGAATAGTTCTGTAACTCATCTGCTAAATGTGTGCTCTTACAATATGTAGCGTCTGAGGCTTTTGCTGTGGCTATGGGATCACTCTTCTTGGTATCTTATGTCATAAAAGATGATAGAGGAGTGTGGTCCAGAAAGCACACAGGCACACGCCAGACGCAGTCACGGCCAAATCGCTGATCTGTCGCAACCACTGCTCCCCATTCATGGTAAGCCTTAGATTCCATGCCCCTCTGTAGGTTCTTCCCATGGTGCCATCTTGCTCCCTGTTCACGACGCCGCCATTCCTTGCCCTTAGTCCATTTGTAGGATTTCTGTTCCCTGTGTTAATTTACAAAAGAGGGAGGATGAATGGTTGTAAAGACACTTCCAGCAGCAAACATGACACTGACAGTATATAGATTATTTGCAAATTTGCAAATCATAAAAATGGGTAGTGTAAAGCAATGTATAATGAAACTGCACCATCTTGTGGCAACCACTGGCAATTAAGCGCAGTAGTGAACCACACAAATACTTACCAAGACTGCTCTGCAAAGGCACCACAACAGCAAAGATAAGGACAGAAAGAAGAGATGCATATGCCTACAAAGGATTACAAAGAAGCAGTTCACATTTCCATTCACAAAACAAAACGGCATACTCATGATGAAGATAAAATTAACATTTTTGCATTTTTCAAAAACTGAAGGATGTTAATATTCTGTAGTTTGTGAGTGCAGCGTGTGGTATGTTTCCCCTTACTACACACAGCATGAGTTTATCGCCTTATGCTTACCAAGAGGAGCTGTGCACCATTCTGAGTCATTCTCCTCAAGGCTTTTCCCATCTGGAGTCCAAGCAGAGCTAAAGAACAGGGTGTCACTGCCTCTTCAGCCTCCATGTCTACACATCTTAGGAGATAAACATGAAAACTGTGTTACATGAGATAAAAAATATAATATAACACGCCCTCATACCTATTTAGAAATAGCAGTAGAAGCCCACATTGAACGAGCAGATTCAAACCACTGACAGATGAATAAAACTGTTATCATATAAAATCATGTTATTGGAAAATTTGTGTCCTGGCATTAATGCGGATGGCAGTTCGCTTGAAATATTCCACTCGTTTAAACATTTTGCAGACGTAGAGTTCTCATTAAAAGATAGACTGCAGCATCACTGTAACATCACCTACTGGGCTGTGGTCTTCTCTTTTGAAGTCTCACCATGAGCATTTTAGCTGTCACTATGTTGTTATTTTGTAAGCAGACATGACAAACAGGGGGTGGATCTGAGTGAGACACCAAGGACATTGCACGCTCATAGCAACTTGTCCATCACAATGTGTCTATATCCTAAAGCATACACTGTGTATTTTGTGTATTGAATGGAAAAAGAGGTTACATAATAAACCTCATGTATTAAATAAGAGTTGAACTGAGATAATAAATTCTGCCGGAAAATGTCTCGGAGCTGGAGTGTGTATCCCTCTTTTTATGTACTGATGACCCTGACCTCCCTGTCAGTGTGCCCTGCCTCACTGCTTTGATCCAGACTCCTCAGTTTCCGATTCAAGTGAGGATCTGTTGGATGTGCTGGAACAAGCTCCCATCCCCTGAGCCCCCAGGTGCAAGACACCGCAGGATAACCCGGGGGTCTCATGTTCCTCTGAAAGATCAGAGCTGTTTTAGTTGTACCAGAGCGATGCACCAGTCGGTTATCACTCCTCGAACACTTAAAAATAGCAAAATAGCTGGCATGTCTCAGTTACACAAACAATGTCCTTTGGCTGCAGAGTGTCACTTGCTAGACATGTCAAAAGCATGTCATCAACCAAAAGGGTCTAAAGTATATATTAACCCTAACTACAATCTTTTCCTAAACCTGAAAAGCATGTGAAAGTAAAAGGCAATGGAAACTGAATGAAACAGCAAGTGTGTAAGTGCAAATGGGCATAACCCCCAGGCTGATAAGCCCGCGACTAATGACGCTGCCATCTCTCGAACCTTTTTTAATGGACTTTGTAAACTGCTAAAATAGGATTATCTGTCTGTTAATGTGTGAAGGCACCAAAGCCAAATGACACCTTATGCATCATGGAGAGATGCAGGCAGTATTTAGCATTTTGACATTTGCATCTTCTTCCTGTGTTTGCGTGAGTTCTCTCCAGGTACTTCAGTCCAAAGGCATGCATGTTAGGTTAATCGGTGATTCTAATTGGCCGTCAGTGTAAATGTGAGTGTGAAGGGTTGTCTCTCTCTATTAGCCTTGTGACAGACTGATGACCTGTCCAGGGTGTACCCTGCAAGTTGCCCTTTGACAGCTGAGACAGTCTCCAGCCCCCCCTGCAACCCTGAACAGGATGAGTAAAAGAAAATGGATGGATGGATGGTTCTGACGCTGTGGCTGATAAGTGGGAACCACTGTTGTTAGCTAACTGCCTTTGTCAAAAACTTCAGCTCAAACTAAAGACAGATGAGCAAAGCCGGCACAACTCCACAAGAAAGGTGGATTTAGCAGTGCAGACAGACAGGAGTGGTAACTATCATTTTATCTCACACATGGCAAGAAAGTAATTTAAAAAATGTACCACTACAAAGCTTCCTGAGAATTTACATTAGGAATATTAAACCTTTGTAGTATTGTTCAAATGGCAGTATTTCAAAGTTTTACCAACGTACTAGAGATCCCATTAATGACCATCATTATTCACTGTGGTTGTGAAAGCTGATTAAATTTTAAAAAGCACCTTTTTAGGATCTTCTCCATCACCATATCCAGATCATCGTGATGCGAAACATTAACGAATCTGAGGATGCTCCGGGGAAGACTGTGGCCTTCTTGTGCCAAAACAACCAAGTTGTACATTCCCTGTGAGCCAATATGAAAAACAAAATCATAACAGCAATGATGGCTTATTCACCGAGAAAGTATCTAAATAATAACACAATACAATGCTGTTTGTTGCTTTTATTGCAGAGGGCCAGAGCCTGTGGAAGTTTAATTAAGTTTATCACAGGGTGATGAGATTATAGCTGAAGTAAATCTGTCACCTGAGGGCTGCCTGCTAGTGCTGCTCTGCTATACATTGATATGGCCTGCTCAGCCAAGGATAATGAGTCCTCTTGTGTGCCGGGGGAATGGTAGTAGTAGTAGTCTCCCATTTTCAGTAGAGCTATAAAAGAAGATAAATACTTTCTGTTCAGTGACCAGATTGACAGGGAAAATGGATTTAAAGCAAAATGAAATGAGAAAAACTCACCGAAAGGATGCGGGTCATAGTTTAATATAGAGTAGTTATGATATCTCCACTGACATTCATAACCGAGATTCAGCTCCTGCATTTCGGAGAACGAGTGCACAGTGACAATGATGATTTTAATAGAGGAATTATGTGCAATTTGTTCATCAGCTTCAATCAGAATTCCACACGTGATTGCAGGATAATGACGAAAAGCCCAGGCTGTGTTTTGTTTTAGGGTAGTCATAATGGGTTAAACCGGTGAAAGAGCATGCACTCACCTCGCACAGGTGTGCAACATTGCTTTGGGCCAAAACCAGACCAGTTTGAGCTGCCAAAAGGTACTTCACAAAGGCTTCCTGCCTGTTGGAAACACAATGAAACAAATGTGACGAAGCAAAGACAATAATAAAGAGCAGTGACAATGATTAAATGCGGGCATTTGAAAAGTAATTGAAATTAATGTTTCCCTACCAAGAGCCCTGGAGGTAGGCCTGAAGAGCCTCTCTGATCATAAATCCAAGGTGTCCATTTCGCTCACAGACCTTTTTCAGCAGACTGCATAGAGGTTAAAGGACACCTGATGTATTATGGGATATAATTAACTCCACCTAAACAGAGAATATTTTAATGTGATCTAAAAATAGTTCCAAATTGTTGAGGTCATTCTAAACACAAGCATCAACAGCTGTAGGAGGAGCCTCTTTAAATTCATAAGATACCAGAGGAACATTGGTAAGCAGAATCTCTCTGCGCCAGACAATAATGCGGTGACAGTGGCTCTTATTTTTAGATATGCAAATACTGGGTTCTGACCTTGAATTAGCCACTGTCATTGAAATTAGATGCCACTAAGCTGCAGGCTACAGTGCAACAGCCCATAACAAAGCTTTCTTCAACAAGCTAATGAAAGCCCCTTACATTACAGCTCTCTTCATATCCTGAGACACCCCTTCCAGGCTTCCCATCGAAAGGTACCGAGCAGCTTCCACTGATGCAGTGACATGACCAAACCGAGACGCGTTGAGAAACTGCTCAAAAGCAGCACTCTGCAGATCATTAAAAAAAAAACAACACAGTTTGGCTCGTTGATCATACCTGGATAAAAATCCATTTCTGAAGTTGTGGAAATCAAACCTCATTTCTCCAGGGTCTATCTGGGTCCATCCCACTGAGATGATAAATCCCCAGGTTGAACATCCCATCATCGCTCCCGTTTAAAGCAGCTTGTTCAAAGTATTTCGCTGCATTTTTGTGGTCCTTCAGTACAGTCCCATGATACCAGCCTAAACCATTCAAGGCATTAATTGAGCCCTAAAGCAAGGAAACAGACGCCGGTATTCATAGCGAATTCACACACTGTAAACACACCAACTGACTTGTACACTCTCACCATTGCTGCTGCTTTTCTCAGCAGCCGAAAAGCTCGGGTGTAGTTTCTTTTCACTCCCTGGCCCTGAACGAATCAACATCAATCAGTGAATCGATAACTGTCAAAACACAGACGTCGCACACACATGCACACATCGTTCAATTCAATTGTAAAATAGCCATTTTTACTATCTTACACTACCTTCATCAGGAGGATGGAGTAGTCGTACATCGCAGAGGGATCCTTCATTTGCATAGCACTTCTCTCAATCCATTTCGCCGCACTCACTATGTCCTTTGAGACTCCATTTTGTCCCCAGTACAGCATTGTTCCCATGCGTTTCTAAAGTTAATGGAGTTTTTATTAGCCTATTCTGAACACTGACTGTGCTATTGACCACGAAGGAGAAATTAAAGTATGACTGAATTTGAACGGGTCACATGCACATATTTCAACAGTTCATCTTGTCAGAAGTCAAAAGATTTCGTGTAGCTCACATACCTGAGATTCGATGTCTCCTCTCTCTGCTTGGAATTTCAGATACTGGAAATCATCTTTTGTCTCATGTGTCAGTCTGTTTAAATCTTCTTCATTGTTTAAATAGATATGTTCAGTTGAGTGTTGCTTTAGAAAAGACAAACAGATGTGTTATGATAGTAAACAACTGGTGATACTAGCACTATGAGTAAAAACGCTACCGTCACTATATTTGACTACTACAGTTACAGCGGTTAATTTACCAGCCATCAGAAGACGGGTACACTGTGGTAATAAATGGATGGAAATGGACAGCAACAATACTCAGGTAAGTTGTTCTGGTTGAATGATACTTAATTGGTACTAAGGGGCTCAAAGTGTGCCAAGAAATCATCACACACCAATACAAGGCAGGATGGATAAGGTTCATGCTTTCATGTTTACACCAAATTCTCATCCTAACATCTAAATGTGGCAACAGAAATTGCTTCCAACCTCAAATTGTCCATTTTTGATGAGCCTTTGTGAACTGTTGCCTCAGTTTGCTGTTCTTAGCTGACAGGACTGGCAACCAGTGTTGTGCGTTCAGAGAAGGTCTTCTGCATACCTTGCACGTGTCTTACTTTTCCCTTCCAATCTGCTCGAAGCATTCTAGCCAGTCTTCCCTGTTCTCTGATATTAACGAGGTATTAACACCCAGATATGAAACATTTACCCCTTTTTGGAGCATGTAAACCTTAGACACGGTTGTGCGGTAAAATCCCAGTTGATCAGCAATTTCTGAAATACTCAGACCAAGCCATCTGCTACTAGCAACCATGTCACGTTCAACATCACTTAAATCAGCACTTTTCCCTATTTTACAGCAGATTGTTCTCATTCAGTAGGCTGTCTCAACCATGTCTAAATTCTTAAATGCATTCAGTTGTTGATTCTGACTGACTGATTACAGAATTGGCTGATTTATGTTACTGAGCAGTTTAACAGGTATACCTTAAAAACGGGCAAATCATGATTATGTGGAAAAATAATAGACTAGAAATGGCTTTTATACCAGTCTATTGACTGAACTGTAATTGTAAAGTTAATAATATATAAAGAAAGAGTGAATTGGGGATTTAGGGAGCTACAAAAGTAAACAAAAGTTGTGGCGTTGAAAGAAAAAGCCACAGTATAATTGGAAAAAAAAAGTGTAATCTTGTCATCTTGATTATCTTATTTTCATAATCACTGGAAGATAAAATTGTAATTTGAATTAAAATTAAAGACGCTGTGTTTGTGAGCTCGAGTTTAATGGCCTTTTAGAGCTTTTTCAGTAGAATGCTGCAGCTTGAACAATGAGAGCCGAGACAGAGAACCCAGATTGTGCAACACTTTTTTTTATAGCCACTTTAAATAATCTCAAGATACAGTCAAAGGTTAAAAACAAAAGAAACTAGCAACTAGCTTTTTCCTTTTTTTGTTTTCAAGTTAACAAATCAAAGTCTGCCCAAGCCTGACTGACAGGCAACATAAGCTAACAACCCAGCACAGTCACAACACTGAGATTTAAATAGTGCTGAATCCTGATTGGTGCACAGAAGTGCATGACATCATTGTTTTGTCTTTAAGCTGAGCCCACACCACCGAGAAGAGACAAAACAACACGAAAAGAAAGAGAGGTGGTTTTCGTTGCTTTTATCAAGATTGGATTCAGGGGGTTGTTGTCAGCTCTTAAAAAGCTCGGTCAATATGCCACGGAAAAATGATCACTACTAGGCTTGCTACAGTTGTTTTCTAGGTGCACTGCCTTGTTGAAGCTGGAATAGACAGTAAGGTCTCTCTGCTGTTTTCATGTACCTCTGTTCATTAGAAGCATGCTTATTTAAATACTCGAAGAATCAACAGGAAATCAGTCGGATGTAGCCTTTTCTCATAGTGCGCTCCTCATCTTTCAAGTGCAGTTCCTCCATTCATCAACACAGCTAAATCATTCACAAATGGCTGGACTAACAGACACATTGTTATCATATTCTGAAGGCAGAATGTCATTTCCACAGCATGCGTGCATGTTTGTATGAATGCATTTGTGTCTGAATGGCTCTTTTCATACTGCGCTTTGTGTGTTTTTAAGCTAAGCTCGCTGTAGTTGCATATTCAATACACGGATATGAGAGAGGTATCAATCTTTTCATCTTATTCTTTAAAAAAAACTTTAAAGGAAATAAATACGCAGATCTAGCTTTTTGAATATACTTTAACAAACTGTATGTTATAGCATATCTTATATGAGCCCATGTAACAAATTCCCTCACCCCATATATAAGCCCCTCACCCCAACCTCCCTCCCCTCAACCCAACTGGTCGTGGCAGATGGCCGCTCCTAGTTTCTTAATGTTAAAAGGGAGTTTTTCCTTCCCACTGTCACCAAAGCGCTTGCTCATAGAGGGTCATATGATTGTTGGTGTTTCCTTTGTAGGGTCTTTACCTTACAACAGAAAGCACCTTAAGGCTGCTGTTAAATAAATACAATTGAAATGAAAGATGTAATTATATTTTTGTTTCGGTAATACTGTTGTATAATGAAGAGGCAAAGGTAAGCAGATAAGCAGCAGACAACAGAGATAACCACTTGATATTGATTAAGTAACACTATGTTAAGGAGGAGCAGGGATGAGGCGGAGGGTTGCAAAGTGGCTTACAGAGTCAGTATCAGCAACAGACAAGCTAGAGCAGCATAAAACTGAAATATACTTTAATTATCCCAGGCTTGATTAATCATTTACTGGAATAAAATATTTATAGTACAGCCTACAAGAGATCTGGCTATCTAATGTTCAGATGATTATCAGCTGAGTGATTCTCTGACGTGTGCTGGCATTAAAATCAGCTGCTATCAGCTAATCTGTTTGAACTGTTGGCTCAGCTTGACTTCATGCCCTGCATGAACTAACGCCACTCTCAACTTACACGAACTCCTCTATTATCAAGGCTATTATTAGTTATTCAAATAAAAACACAAATTCAGAAGTGATCTTAATGATCTAAACATACCTTGTTTTCATATATCCTGGAACTGTCGATACAGGTCTGCGTTCCAATGTTGGAATAGTAGCTATAAGCCATTTCCAAGTCTTTAGGAAACCCATCAATTCCCATCAAGTGTTTGTACCCTGCATGCATCAGGGCAAAACGGTCATCACCTAAGGCACCAATCAAACTATAGACGTGACCCTGAAAAATGCAAGGGGGTTAGTATTACCTGTTACATGCAAATTGCTTTACGTGCGATAAAATAGTAATTAAGATACAACGAAGGCACTGACTGTACCTGCTCATAATTGACTGAATGTCCCAGGCCGGAGAGATGGATGGTGGCCAATAAGAGAGATGCTCTGTGATTTCCTAAGCAGGAGGATTCTTGTAACGCAGCCATTGATTGGGATGTGATTTTCATTTGTGCTTTATCCACAGAGAACATTGTTCCGACTGTCTCCTCAAACAAAACGCTCCCGAGATCCTTCAAGTTTAAAGACCCTTCAGAAACAGATAGGTGTTTATTAAATAATGTATCCTCTATAAATCAGATATTTTATGGTGATTGAGGTTATAACCAGATAAAAAAATATCTACCTGTTCTGATTTCCACCTCCTTTCTTAGCAAGAGCTGAAAGAGAGTGCTGTACTTTATCTGTGTTTCAAACGTCCATGTTTGTGTGCATGTTTTCTCTTTTGATGCAAACTGACCCAACAGCCTTAAGAAGTCGGGGGTACAGACATCTGAAATGAAACAAAAAAAGGAACCTGTTCACAGCGTTCTTTCCATACTCAATGGGTGCACTTTCAGTGTATTGACACACTTGATATTAGGTCTCTTAAAGGTCGCTCCACCCAAAATGGTGCAACATGGCTTTTATATGAAATATAAAAAATATTTTTTTACCTCTACTTACTGGCGACAGGAGGTAATTTTCATTCACTTCTTGCATAAAAGCTTTTGTAAATGCTCTTATTTCCTGACACTCTTGGTGAATCCTCTGCAATTCATTTAATGTTGGCATGGAGGGAAGTTGGTTTTTGATCTGTGATATGAATAAATCTGTATTTGAAATTAGCATTAACAGGCATAAAACAGAGGAAATAGGAAGTATTAAGCCTAGTTAATGGTCATCATGACATCACCGCAGCCTCATGAGTATTTATACCGTCATATGAGGTGTGCCAGACTCACTGCAGTCTTCTCCTGAATGGTAAATGTCATCACCTTGAAAAAATGTATGCGTCACCACTTGTACAAGAATGGAAAAAGTCGCAATCAAAAGCTAACGTTTTTTTTCTCAGTTGTTGCAATAATGTGTCATCTCTTCAAGCTATTGCAGCATCTTCATCTCTGTAATCTAAGAATATCTAATCTGTACTGATTTATAATTGAAATAGTGATAAAGTGATGTTGTATCAGTGGGCAAAAGATTAAGCAAACAATGTCCCTCGTGTTTAGTTCTATTTTGGTTTGGGTTTAAGATATTTAGGATACAATTGTCTTTAAAATGTAACTACTGTGCTCTTTTCCAGTTTTGTTTCTTTATTCTTATCTTTCCTTGATTCACAGCCTAAAATCGTAGCAATATTTTACTGGCCCTTGGTGCATCCTCTTGGTTTACCCACTATCTAATACAAGCCGTTATAGTTCCTCTCCCTTTATACACATTTTAGTCTAGATTCATATGATTGGAGGCTTGACCAGCAAGTGTGTGGGGTTTCTGTGCTCACAGTGAGAACTGTGCTTGAGATGACCCTATTACAGATATCAGATGACAATGACATCATAAAGATTCACAAGCAGGAAAAAACTGTCTGAAAATGAATGTTCAGAGGGATTTGGCCTCCCTGAAGCCTTGACCTTTGGCTTGTAGGGATTATTTTCACAAAAACCATCATTGTTTAAAAGTTCCATCATTGCTAATAGTATGGTGGTCAGACGTTTACACTCATCATGGGCATGAATGTCATGGTAATGTGGGGCTTTTAGTGATGAATACTGTTGTTTTTCAAGGCTGGAATGATTGAACAATATATCTGTAATGGTTGTAAAAAAATCACACATATACAAAACACTCATTTAGATCTTTTAAAAGGTGGTTCAGGAGGTTCTATCTCTTATTCTTGTTTAGAATATTTACTAAAACTAGTAGTTTATCCTTACATGCATAAAATGATTTATTTGGCAGCACTTGCTGGATTACCAAAGCTCAGAACTTATTTAGCATCATGCTGCTGGTTACTGATACACTGCAAAAAGTGGATGGAATAACGAAGAAGGAGAACTACCTCAAAAAAAATTACGTTTAGCTCAAACAGCTAGACAGTTGAAACTTGTATAAAATTGGATATTCCAATAATGATCCCGAACACACATCAGAACTGGTTTTGGAATGGATATGCTTCTGCAATGGTTTTCCCAAAGCCCCGACCTCAACCTGATAGAAAATTTGTGGGCTACACCTACAAGCCTGATCTGTGCCAGTAAAACCAACCAATTTGTAAGAACTCTCCCAACTCTGCCAAGAGGAGCAGGCAAATATCCAGCCGGAATTCTGCCCATTTGAATTAGAATGAAGCTTCTTGATGGCTACCAAAAGTCCAGTGGAGGTGCAAATTTCTGAAGAACCATACACCCATCCATTTGCTTTGACTTATCCAGGGATGAATAAATGAACGATTAAAGGACATTTAGCAAATAATTAATCAAATATTAGTCGGGGTGTATGCATATATTTCAACTGGTATGTATAATTTTGATCCTGTGTGGATTAGAAAAACTCCAAAATGCATCCAAACTTGTGTACCCAATTTTTGAAACTTTTTAAAAGATGACTGCAGTACAATCAATCCAATCCAGAAAAGAACAGTTCAAAAAATAATTTTAAAAAATTATCATGACCTGCATGATGGGTGTGTGTAAAATTCTTACCAAAACTGCATATATATGGCAGATAATAAGGAAAAACCTACAATGTCCACTAATGCATATGATTTTATCACTGCCTCATTTCATTACCTGTGTACTCTTACACGTGGTCAGGCTGTTTGCTGACATAATTTGGCATGAAACATTAATACTTTATGACCTTGAGATCATAATACACTGTTTTAGAGTGAGGCTGTGCTAGAAAGCAAAGCAAATGAATACATTTTACCTCTTTACACTTACCTGTTTGGTTCCAAAACGGTAGTATCTGATAGGCCCAAAATACCCACGGATGCCTTGTAAGTAACTGCCTCCTCCAATCACAAAGTATCCATCTGTGTCATCGTAATGAATGCTGTCCTGAAATCTATGACATTTAATACCACTCAAACCAGCAATCACAATCACTGAGCAAACAATATTTATTTTCCAGAAACTTGGCAACAGTGTGTTTTGCTTATTTTATACCAAAAATCATAATCGTACTTGTATAAATGTTTCTGAGTTTGACCATCCCATGTGGTTTCCAGCAGCACCTAAAAGTCAAACATAACAATACATGAGTCCTGAAAAACCTGCTCAGCTTTAAACAACTCCAAATTGCAGTACACACTGCAATCGCCTGGAGTTTCCCAGCTGGAAATAAACCATCTTTCAAGATCTTACAGCTGTTCCAAAGGGAAACAAAAGCTAGAAGTCCAAAGAAAACCCAGCAGAAAAAGAATGACTATAAGATGTTGCCAGAGCATTATTTTGATTTTTATTCCTCATCCCACCACCAGAGTCATTCTTTGGCGTTTTACCTCTGAGTCCTGTATGTAATAGTCTAATCTAATCCATTTCAAGAGAGGCAACATTGCTTGGACTTGAAATGCTTCATCTTCTCCAGTTATCTTTCGTGCCTGAATTATGATGTTCCCTGTACGGCACATATGACAGTCGTGAATTTCACCACAGGAGATCCAAAGCTCCTTATTAATACATATTTTTTGTGCTAGCAATATTAATAAATCACATCTGCGCAAAAACCACAAATCTTCACTCACAATCATGTTGTGACACCTCTTTGTAATCCCCTATCAGGTGTACACATGAGCTGGCATGACCCACCTGTGTTCGTAAGCTGCATCAGAACTGTGTCATATAAATTTTTTCTATTGACATGATGGATGATCCCACAGAGCTTCTTCTGACACCATTTCAGTAGGTATATCCACACAGATAAGGTGACGCTGGAAGCCAAGCAATGAAACATGATTTGACAAATCATTTCTTCATCCACTCAAGCATGAGGTTGAATTTAAAACGCGGCGCTGTCTGTTAAAAATGCCTGACCTCGCTGTCTTTCATTGACCGTAAGTAAAAAGCTTATATGCTCTGGTGAAGCGGCTTGGTGAAGCTTGTAAAGTCATTTAAAAAGACACTGAAGTAAAACTAAAAGTAGAGTGTGTTCTAACTGATGCCTGCACTGAAAAGGAAATGATCAGTGACTTGTGACCTGTCATTCTGCTGATATAAACACAAAGCAGAGCTATTATGTACTTTATATTTGAGGAAAATGGGCCGGAGAGTACCTTTGAAACATATAATATCAAACACTCTGTTTTACTTAATCCTTTGATTCAACATTTGGAAACTCAGCTGGAGATTTTTCATGCTGTGTGGCTGAACTTCATACTAAATAAGTTCCAGCTAAAATGAAGTAAATTAGAAGTCCAACCTGGGCTGTGTCACAGCGTGACGCCGGGTTCTCTCTAGAGCTCTGTCAATAAAAGGCTGGAACCTGCGGATCACTCCAAAGCGCTCACCAGTACTTGCCAGAGGGAACTTTAGCATATCGATTATGTCTGGGATCAAACAGAACAGCGAAAGGCTCCATTTGCAAACACTTGCATGTGTTCTTTAAAAGCTTTGGAGATAAAGATGAGACATGCAGAGGAAATGACAATGTGATTAAGGGTCAAACCTGATTCATGTGGACACTGATGGATTCTGTGGCTGGTCATCTGCCACATTAGTTGAGCCGACCATGACGGGCAACCAGTGGGAGGTTTACTTGGCCGCTCAGAGGGTGGAATTATCTGCAGCGCTTTATAAATCCTCAACATGGAGCTGTGGTATGTGCTGAGTTCACTGCCATTTTTAAAGCTGCCCAGCCAACCACGGACTGTCACATTCTGTGTGTCCAAAATGTTCCTGTTGAAAAAGTCGCGTTGATATGAAATGGACGGAGGCAGTCTAAGCAGCACCTGGTGGATCCTGTAGTCACGGAGTCTGCTGCTTTTCCATTTTCTCCTGAAGACCACTAAATCTGTCTTCTGCAATGTGGACACCACCACCTCAACTGCAAGCTGACATTGCCCAGAGCACTGATACCGCACGCGGACCACCGAGCCATCTACCACTTTGTCAGGGACGGTGTCAAACCCTATAAAATTGTCAGGCGGGGTCTCACTGCTGTGGGCTGAAATGACTTGTGAAGCACACTGTCCCTGGGTGAAGAGAAGGAAAAGAAATACACTTAAATGAACATAAAGGGAAAACAGACTTGCATGAAGTTTCATTCTCTCAACCAAATTTGAAAAATTTATCACCAGTTAGTTACTAACTGCTTGTAGTAGTGTATATCGAAAAACGAGAGCAGTCTCCTGTGAGCAGAATAAGTGAGGGAATAAAATTGCTTACCATTAGAGCAGAAGCAGTGAAAATCTGTCCAAAAATGATGACATGAAACACATTCATCTTTTGTTGTTGTTTAAAACTGAATAAAAACCACAAGCAAATTTGACATTCAGAGTGGTAAGTAACATTGGCTCTCACTGTTTGACACTTCCAGAAAACATTTCCAAACAGCCGTGCAATGGGTGTACCATTGCAATGCAGCATTACCTGAAATTCTGGTGTTTCAAGTTCAGTGATTAGCATGCTTTTAAAGGGCTAGCGCCCACGAGGGCTCGGCTATATTTACTCTTGATGTGTAATAAAAGTGTTGTTTGATTCACTTTATTAGTGATTGTATTTGGGACCTTTCCATAAGAGTGAAGCATCAGAGCTGACTTAATCTGATGTACGTGAGCCAAGACTTTGTCATCACCCTGCGTCCTCTTTGGCCAACGCGCTTACGCAAGACTTTGAAGAAATATGATCTGAAAAACAACCTGATATGGCAGCCAAAATTAATTACCCATGGGCCACTGACTGTTTATGTTTCAAAGTCAAGGGCATGACATGTGCTAATGTTGCTGATGGGTTGCTTTAGGTAGCCACACATACACGAACATGGTCTATATAAAAGGTGGCTGCTGTTTTCACACACATATGTTCTTGATGGCATACCTATGTGTACAAGAGAATAGCTTTTGAAGGCAATTTTATTGGATGTTATTGAAGAGTTGATTTTTTCAAGCAAGCAGAAAATGCTGTAAAAATATGCTTTTGTAGCTTTTTTCTTTTTTTGGTGTACAAAATCATAGGTCATCACTTTTAATGGCTTTACAGGACATATGCAATTTTCAGTCTGTCTTTGAGGACCGTCTAACTACAGAGTATCCTGCAGTGCCACATGGAAAAAAGATTCCTTCCAACTATGTGAGTGGTTTGCCCTTTAGC
The DNA here is from genome assembly GCF_057381845.1 of Rhamphochromis longiceps. Lineage (NCBI taxonomy): Eukaryota > Metazoa > Chordata > Actinopteri > Cichliformes > Cichlidae > Rhamphochromis > Rhamphochromis longiceps. The sequence goes on from NC_140578.1 coordinate 9,214,835, forward strand.
AATAACAAAAGTTTGTTTCACTTTTATATTCCAGTGGCAGAGTACTTAGATGAAAGTCCGATACAGTTTGGGCAAATCAGCACAGTCCAGAACTGCAGCGCCGTCTCATCTGAAGACCCCTTCTTAACATCCTCCTCCTTGCCAACATGCCTTCCGTTTGCCTCTTCACAGTCTGTGCCTCTGCCCTTTCCCATGGCTCATGGCACCACCACCTTGGCGTTCATGTTCCAGGGTGGCGTGATGGCTGCAGCAGACACTCGTTCCAGTTGCTCAGGCCTCGTCGCGTGCCCAGCCTCGCAGAAGATCCTGCCCATTCACAGTCACTTGGTGGGCCTGACCTCAGGCACTTCAGCCGACTGTGCGCTTTGGAAACGTATTTTGGCTCGCGAGCTGCGGCTTTACCAACTTCGCCACGGTCGACGGTTGTCCACGAGTGGAGCTGCCAAATTGCTTTCGCACATGCTTCACCCTTTCAAAGGAACTGAGCTGTGTGTGGCTGCCACGTTGTGTGGGTGGGATGGAGGAGAGGTGGACGATGGATGTGATTACCATGGAGGCACAGAGACTGGTCCTGGTAGTCGAGGAGAAACAACAAAGAATCAAATGACTGAGCAGAAAAACTTTGTAGATAGCACCAATGCAAAGGTTTCTCTGGCAAAGGATGAACGCTTTTCTTTCTCTCAGCAGTGCTCCATCAGAAAGAAAATGAATTTATCTGGACCAAGGCTTTTTTATGTATGCAGTGATGGTACTCGCCTACGGGGAATGCTTTTCTCTGTGGGCTCAGGATCCCCTTATGCCTACTCAATTTTGGACCAAGGTGTTCACTGGGGGCTGACAGTAGATGAGGCCAAGTCAATAGCTAGAGAAGCTGTGTACAGAGCTACGTATAGGGATGCATATTCTGGAAACTGTGTGGACATGTATCACATCACGTCAAAAGGCTGGACACGCAGAAACCGGGAGGATTTGAAAGAGGAATATTACCGAGAAAAGGAAAGGCGAAAGCATGAGAAAACAGAGAGGCGGGATGTGGCTTTTTCTGACTAAAGACATGAAACAAACAAAAATGGCTTGGGAAGCGAAAGGCAAACATTGGGGAGTATTTTGGAGAGACGTGATATTATGGCATCTTTGCAGCAGTTACTAAATTAATGAACAGGACAGGCAGTTGCATCCTCCAGGCTATTTCTCAAATGATTTGGGCATGCATATCGTTCCCTCTAATAAACAGCTGATGTTTTGTTTGTGCTGATGATAAAAATGTATTCTAAGAGCACCCTGCTTGCTGGCATTTTGATTTAGATGTTAAAGCATTATGAATCATTTCAAGAATGTGAGATAATTACTACCTACTCCAGCATGCGGGTAAATCGCATAAACACAGAGTAACAGAAAATGAATAGTCTAAAAATCTAAATGGCTGGAGGCTGAAGGTCATAATGTATTACTGTGTGTAAGGGAACACGTTTAGCCGCAGCAATAAACGGTAAAGGGGCTGTAAACTGATTTGTGCCTGCTGTCAGAAGACTTCTGAAGTTCCTCTGACACTTCAATAAATTAATGAATAAAAGGAATTTTGCTGCCTGCTCATTTTGTTTGAGCGCTGTGGTCATAAATAAAGCATAACTGTAATTACTCAACTGACAATGACTCTATATTGCCAAGTATATTAGGGTAAAAGGTACAGAGCTGTCCATCTTCATCCTCAGTGTTCAGCTATGTTCTCTAACTTTAGTGAAGTCCATGATGGGGGACAGTTTGCAGTGTAACATCAGTGTTGTGGCACACTGATTATACTACATGTCAAAATGTTGTAATGAAGTGTATGATGTCCTGTTTCCATATATTAAGTATTGCAATATATCGTATATGAATGCATTTTTTTAATGACTAACATATGCATATGTGTGCAGCGAGCATGTCTTATGTGTTATTAACGGCATAAAATAAATTACAGCCTGGGATGCGTGACTGCAGCATCAGTGGGGATGCGCACTAGTACTACTGTATGATTGACTGCAGCTGTGTGAGTAAGAGGGGAAAGCCTCCCATTCTCCCCGACCTCATGCATAATTCCCATCTTTGGAAGTTCATTAATGGCAGAATTATTGAGCGAGTGAAAACAAACAAACAAAAAAGGAGAAAGAAAGCATTTGGTGGTCTAGATTTGAAGTCTTGCAGGGACCGACTCTTGGGAAAGTGAGTCGGCGTTATTTTTATAGCACCTTAAAAGAGCATATGTCACAGAGCGCTTCACAATAAGAAACGGTTAAAAAGCAAAATATGAGGCAGCCAGACATTAAATGCACACAGGCAGATAAAAACACAAGGCGAAACAAGGCCGAACCTAAATCTAAACAAATTGCTTTCAGTTGCTTTCTAAAGGTGCCTGCAGATCTGACGTTTAAGAGATATAGCCTCAAAAGCACAGTCTCCTGTCATAGTCCGAGAGCAGGCAGGACTCAAATGCAGATTCAGAAGGCAGTTCGGAGAGTTTATTAACAGTGATGTGAAAAAGCTATTTGCAGTGCCTTTCAAAAAAGGGAAACATCCACAGTCTCTATGTACAGTATCCAAGTCGATGGTCCGATAGGTTCCACTCAGTCTTTAGATTCGATAATGAAACAGACTTCTCTCTCCGACTCACACACACAAATCCTCCTCGAGGAAAACAGGGAAGACTGCTGGACAGAAGAGAGATGGTGAGAGGTGCACACATGGAAACAGGTGAGCAGACTTACGTAATGAAGGTAAGCATCTGCCGCGACTCAAACACCAGATGAGGAGCAGGTGAGTTAATTACCACAGGTGTGCCGGAGGGCGGGGACCAAGAGGATCCTGCCCCTGCAAGGGCGTGCACGCACGCACACACACACCCACACCCACAAACAGACAGACAGAGGAGAGAGAGAGTCATGGTGGAGAGCGAGGAAAACTGGCAGGAGTACCACGAGGACTGAAGGACTATGACAGTCTCCTTTCTTGTTGAGACTGGAGCGAGAAAACAACCATCAAACCCTAATCGGAGAACCTCTCCCAGCAAACATTCTGACATTCAATGACTATTGTTTGCATGTCTATTCAAGCCATTCATGTCACATTATGATTGAAAACAGCTACATAATGAAAGGTGTACAGATAATTAACCTGGCTTTCTGCCTCAAGTTCCTTCAGCAATGTTGACTTTCTATGTCTTTTGATAGACATAAAGATAATTAGACCGAGCACTAGACAACAAATGCATTAAAAATATAAAAGATTTGTTAATTTGTATTTTAGGGCTCAATGATTATAGCAAAAATCACAATCTGGATATTACATCAAACATTCATTAACTTAAGCACGCAATATGCATTTAGTGGCGTTTTTAAAAAAGTGTCTTTTTACATGAGATTTCCATTATTCAAATGAAAAGCTAATAAATTAATGAAAAAAGAGATGTCTGCCAGTCCACACGATCGGGTCCATTAGACATCTGCAAGTGCAGTCTGTGGTAAAAGAAGCTCATGCCTCAGTGGACTCATGCACCTCAGGAAACCTGCAGTGAAGCCTGGGGGCGAAAATGCTGGAGAGCTGAAGCCGATGACCAACCAACACCTCCTCCTCCTCTTCTCATGCTGAAAGCAGAACAAGGATAAACCCTCAGTGATCCCAGGTGATAAGGAGTCAAAGGCAGCTGCAGGCAATCACTAATGATCCCTCTACAGGATCACTTACAGCAACCTGCTTCTTCTAGATAAATATTTTCAACCACAAACCTCCTTCTGTCATCTTGCCTTGAGTTAAACTAAACTGTGAGCATGGTTGAGCTTTTTAGGGACGAGCACTGTAAAGGCGGCTGATTCATAACACAAAACAACAGGTTCATAGCCAAAATTCATCCAAATAACTGAAAGTTTTTATTCAGTTATCTTGTTTTTGTAATCATTAGAAGCCAAAATCAAAACTGAAATTCAAATCACTGACTCTAAGGCTATGTTCACACTGCAGACGAAAGCGCATTAAATCCGATTTTTTTTTTACCCTATGCGACCCATATCCGATCATGGTATGACAGTGTGAACAGCACAAATCCGATATTTTCAAATCCGATCTGGGTCACTTTCGTATGTGGTACTGAATCCGATACATATCCGATGTTTTAGAAAGCGACTGCTGTTTGAACGGTCATGTCGCATTAAATCCGTCTTCTACATCACTGACACAAGACAGACGCAAATTATCAGCGCCGGAGAAGCACCCGAGAAGACATCGCGATCGCTTCCTGGCCATTCCGTGTAGATGTCAGTGAAACTGTTTGGAAGACAACGTTGGAGAAACGTGAACATTTTATTTGTACTGTATAATCTGCAGATTCTGACAGAAATCTGCAACTATCCTTTGAAGCACCGCTCCTCTAAAACAGCAATAAGGATCATTATTAGGTTATCTAAATTGTTATGTAAATAACAAAATAACTTAAAGCAAAAATTAGGAAACGTAAAGTCTTTATATTAAGGCCATCAGTCAAACAATACTGTTTGCTCTGGGTCTAAACAGAGCACGTTGTGTGTGACGTCTTCTTTTGCGCATGCGGGCCGCTTTGAGCGTTCACACTAGAGCGCGTTTGCTGTCGCATTTTATTTGTAGTGTGAACAAGCAGACAAAAAAATCGGATTTGATCAAAAAATCGGAATTGAGCATTAAGACCTGCAGTGTGAACGTAACTCAATTTATAAGAAAAGGTATGACTGGAAAACTGATTGGCTGGTTGGAAAGAATGTCACTATCTAGTCTAGTTATCTGTTTTAAAATCACTTTGCAACTATGCAGACAAAATGTTACCATTTTAGGCCGGTTGTCACTAACAGTTTCCTGCTGGTATTACTAAGCAACAGAGGTTTTTTATATAGAGAGGTATGTGCTGACCGTCCAAGGCTCTGAGCACAAGACTTTTGAACTTGACTGAATTTAATAGGAAGCGAGTACAGAGCTTTGTGCTTTGAGGAGGAAACAAGGACAGAATAGTAAATCAAAGTTTGAGTCTACAAGGAGAACTGAGTCCAAAATTTGAGTGAGCAATAGTGTTTCTCTTTGCTTAGCCTCTTCAATGCTTTTTGTTCAATTTTGGTAGTTTTTTACTTTCATGCAAACTGCAGCTGAGAGCGGAACGAGCTCCACTAGAGTTGAGCAAAAAGCACAGTGTCACAGACCCAGCCTTACATCAGTACATCTGTTTTGTTTTTTTAACTTTGAAAATATATGACCCTAACAACCAGAAGATTGGCAAAAATTCGCTGACAGCTCCCCCCTCACAGGCTAATTCAAGAACATGTTTTATGCTTAGAAATCTTTCGCTGTGAGCTCTCACATCCTCAGCACTAGATTGATTACTGCCTGGCTTTGTTTTGTGCTGCCGAAGTAGTTTTGACATTAATGAACCTCCATAGAGCCTGGTAGAAGGGATCTGAGGAGTGACCTTGGGGTTGCAAGCTTTCTTTCTAGTCATATCACGGAACACTTGTCTCATCACCACTTGTTTAAAGGCTCTCTTGTTTCTTAGTCATCAGACAGAATTCAGGCTAAGACATGATCAAAAACATGGTTGTGCAAATGAAGGCTGCACCCTGTAGATGATTACTTTTTACCTCATTCAGGTACTGAAACGCATGTTTCTGCTGCAGCGTGAAAAATAAATTATTTTAAATTAAAAATATCCAAAACAATTGAGGGATAAATGAAGCACAGAAAACACACAACTGTAAGATTAACAATTTAGCATTCCTGTTTTGCAGTGGTTTTGTTTGTCCTTGAAAATTTGCACATTTCTAGTTGGAAGTTACTCACCCAAAAAAACAAAAAACAGTCACCACAAAAATCAGCTTAAAATTTCAGACTGATGTTATATATGGAAAACACATCTCAAACTGAAATAAAATATGCTATGAAGTGTGGCGAGGGTGGTAATTACAGTCGCACAAATGTTTTTAGCAAATGAGAGAACGCAGCTGGCAAAAATTCCTCTTTTAATGCATCTCTAAGTGACAATTTTCTGGTCCTGCTTCTAGGTGAAGCAACTGGGAGAAATGCAAACTCACTGAAGTTGATTATGCAGACTAGCAACATTTAGTCAGATTAAACAAACACCACACGGCTTTCAAAGAAGCCACAACACCTAACCAGGAACTACTGAAGGCAATTAAACAACACCTGCTATGTTTTTGAAGATATTTTGTCATAGATGTCGATTATTTCAGCTAGGGACGCAGATGGACAGTGGTGATATTTACAGGAGATGCATTTGTTTCTACCAATAAAAAAAAAAGAAAGACGCATAACAATTAATTGTTTTAAAAATTGCTGTGACAGTTCTCAGTGAGGCACCACTGCCATCAACTGGTGCAAACCTTTTTACTTCAATTTTTTTTTTTAACACCTGGGACATGATTAGAAATATGATTATACACAGCTTTTTCATCTCAGTCAGCAGCGGTACGATGTCTTCTCTCTTCTGGCTCTATGCACACGTAGACAGGTCGATAACAATGAAGGTGCCAGAAAGAAAAGGAGGAGAATCAATGTTAGTACATTTTTCTCAAAAAAGTAAGTTGTAAGCTACTTTTTTTTCACCTTTTTGCAAAATAATACTGCCTGTCCATCTGGTTTTGAGATAGACTGCGTTACATAGGTGAGATGTATATGCAGCAGATTTCTCACCTGCACATCCATGATGCTTATCTCCCATTGACTCTAATCCTAAAGGTGATTTATTGCATTGAGATCTGGCGACTGTAAAGGCTATTTATGTACAGTGAACTTATTGTGCTGATCAAAAAAACAGTTTGAGATGATTTAAGCGTTGTGACAAGATGCGTTATCTTGTTTGAAGGAGGTATTACAGAGTGGGTACACCGAGGTCATAACAGGGATGGATATGGTCAACAACAATACTCAGGTAGGCTGTGGCATTTAAAAGACGCTCACTACTAAGTGAGCCAAGAAAATATCCCCCATTACACCCCCAGCAGCAGCCAAAATTGCTGATATGAGGCAGGATGGATCCATGCTTTCATGCTGTTTACGCCAAATTCTAATCCTGAGTGGTTATTTAAGTTTACTGTTTCCTTCTTATCAGCTCGAAGCAGTCTGGCCATTCTTCTCTGCCCTTTGGCATCAATAAAGCATTTTCACCAAGGGACTTGCAGCTCGCTGGATAATTTCTCCTTTCTGGACCCTTCTCTGTAAACCCTAGAGATGTTTGGGTGGGAAAATCCCAGCAGATCGGCAGTTTTAGATGAGTTAGTCTGGCACCGACAACCATGCCACTTTCAAAGTCATTTAAATTACTTTTCTTCTGCTTGTTTTGAACCTCAACATGGCCGAATGCACTGCCATGTTTGCATTAAGACAAAACTGAAGAGGTATACCTAAAAAAGTGAATGAACTCAAGCAGAAATCCAGCTGAAACATATCTGAGCTACTGAATAGGAATTCATAAATTTAAGTAATTCATCACGGACACGTGCTGTCACACGCACATTTGAGCAGGTTCCACCAACAAAAAGAAAAAAGGCACGAAAGCAGCTTGATATCACACAGAACTGTCAGTCTGCTGCACTCTGACTCTCCCTGCAAACGGCAAGAAGGACAGAAGACTTAATCATCTGCACATTTGTGTTGACTCGGGAGGGATAATATTAAATGAGAAAAACGGGGAATGATTTGAATTCAACACAAAATGCCTAAGAGCCCGACTGCATGATCTTTCACTATATGTTTACCTGAAACATGTTTTGTTTTTGTGCGTGTTTTCCACTGTACTAATAAATACGCAGAAATGATGCAGAAAAAAACAGAATGAAGCAAATTAAGAAATTCCTAGGGGAGGACCCCATGCTCCTTTACACGATGTCGCCAATGCTCAAGCGAAATCTATACCCACATATTTTGTCCAAGTACACCACTATGAGACTAACAGTTTGTCTTTGTGGCACTCAGTGGCCGCTATTTCAAAAATAGTAGGCTTTTAGAGTGACTATGGTCGTTGTGTGATAGTTACAAAGTAATGGAGAGAGGGAAAATAGAGAGAGGTATACAGAGAGCGAGGGACGGAGGAAGGGAGGGAGGGTTAGACGTAGAGAGCGAGAGCGAGAGAGAGACTGGGCTAAGTGGACAGACCTCACGTTGAGCTCAGATGAACCTCGGCATCCTTTCCCACGTTGGATCATTTCAGCCCCGTTAAACCAGAAGACCACCGGAGCAAAACCGCAAACACACGGTAAGCTTCTCTCATAATTGACTTTTTTTCTAAATCTTCAGAATTCAATAGTTGACACAGACAAGTTTCCAGCCTTCGCCTCAGCTCAGCTCTCCACTTTATCGTCCAAATTCTCGGCGTTTTTTGGAGGCTTTTAACCGGGTCGAGGCGGTTTCCAACTGTTTCTCTGTCAGTTTAAAGCTGTTTGTAGTAGATATCTGCGAGCTGTTTAGGTGAAATAATGGTGGGCTGAGAGAAGGGTCTGGAAAAGAAGACAATTATTTTGGGTGACTGAACTGAGCGCCAAGCTTTGACAGATGGTACGGATGACGCCGTGCTTTCCCTCTTAATTTCCCGGCTAGGTAGGTAATTTTTGTCTATGTGTGTGCGCGCGCCGTTCGTACTCACCTGCCGCGTGCACTTTGGCGCGGGGACGCTTGCTTGCAAAAATGAATGAGGTTGCTGGACCTTGGTTAAGTTGCCGAAAGCGGAATTTGGGGGACGTTGCATTCATTATAATAGTTAGCCCAAGTGTGTAAATCACATTAACATGCATCAAGTAGGTCATTTTTCTGGCTTCTTCCAGCAAGACAAGGTCACGCTCCGGGCTGTTTAGTATATCTCTACTAGATATGCTAATGAGCGGTCCAGATGTGAGTGTGCGCGTGCATGTAAACTGGCTTGTGTGTATCCGTGACCAAGCAGCTGTGTCACGTGTTGTGGCGAATGTAATATCAGAGCCGATCAGGGAGAAACATTCCACTTCCCATCTATCCCACTGTACGAAAATTGGCAGCAAGTCAGTAGGGGGCGCTCATGAGATGGTGCTCAATGAATAGAAATGAGTGGAATTACGTGGCTAGTCCATTTATTGTTTTAGCCTTTTCTAACACGGTATCAATAATTTTCTGAGGTGAAATACAGAACAGTGCTTATGTCCTTGCGTTTTTCTTATAATGAAGGTGATTTTTCCGATAAAAAGCTAGAATTTCCCAATACTTGCTGATTTTTCTGTTAAGGAGTTACTACAGGCCACGCTGCCTTAACGGCAGCCATTGACAGATGATAACTATATTATAGATGAGTGGTTAGAGTAAACCATGAAAGAAGCAGCTGGTTGTGCTGGTCTAAATGAAATTCTCTGTAAATTATTCATATTGCAGTGCGTAACACTTACAGAAAAGTGTTTTACTTGAGTTAAAAGTGATTACAAAAACAAAGTTAAAATGGAGCTGCACCCCTTCTGTCAAAAATATGGTAAAAATTGTTCCAAGAAAATGATTTACATTTTCTACTGCTCCACAGGGCTCCATTAGTTCTCGACTCTCTCAAGAGCGCCCCCTATAAAACGGAGTGTGGGAGTTGACTATCATATTTAAAATTCTCTGGTAATATTACACTGCCTCTTCACATGACAAATAAAACATGGCTAAACACTGACTTATCACAGGGCATTTGCTCACTTAAGCTGTCTGGTGTGTCAAACCTTGACAATAATGAAGTGACTGATGTGCTGAGTACAGTGGGCCTCTCTTCACCAGTCTGACTTGGATAGACTTAAGAGATTTCCCTGTGTGCACTGAGCCAGCGAGAATGGATGAGAGGTCTGTGGGCATTAAGACGAATGGCAAAAGGAGGGTAAGCCAGAGATGTTCAAATGGAGCAGAATCTGTCCACATCCTGGATGTTTAAGCCACCCATCTCCCCTCACCCCCCTCCCCAGTGTACTTCCACTACCACTTCCCCTGCTCTGCCTCCTTTATGCCCCCATCTCCCATTTTTTTCCTATGTAAGAGGCCTAACATGCACAGGCTATTTTTAATAAAAACGGAATAGCCTTGTTGCAGTGAAGCATCTCGATGCAGAGTGAAGTGAGACTGAAACAGCGATTTGCAATTTAGAGCTATGTCACCACTCATCATTCCATTCTGAGCCAGCAACAGCAAATCGTCCTCACGCTTTCATCCTCTATCCCTTGCCTTACATTTCACACATATCTTACACACACACACACACACACACCCTTACTCTAAAGACTTCAAACAACGGTGAATGACATGTACTGCTGGCAACATGGGTTTTGGACCAAAGCTGGCAGAGAGAAATGTAAGCCGTAAGCTCAATCTATGCTAATGCACTATAGCTGAGGAAGACAAAAGTGTTTTGGAAGAGCCACTTTTTGTATTTCCATAGATTTGGGAAACCGGCAAACAGATGCCGATGATGAACATGAAGCATTACATATGGATGACTTGATAAATTTGGTGCGCAAAATGCAGCAAAAATAATTAAGGGTGGATTGCCATTTGAGGGGAAAATAATGACGTAAAAAGGGCAGAAATTACTTAATATTTCCTGTGATCAAAGCTCAAATTGTCTCTGTTCTCAAGTGTACTTCTTTAAGTGGGTCACTATCTGCAGAGAAGAAAGAACATTGGCTTAATTTTAATGTGCCCATGCAGCATATCGTATCAGAAAATGTTGGGGTTAAGAAATGTTCTGGTTCGTATTATAGAAACCATCAAAGCCTACTGCATTTTTATAGGCCAACTTTGTGCCACGTTCCCTCAAAATTTATCAAAGTACTTGGTGCTCTGTACATTTATTTAGTCAGATGAGGCCAGGGGATTTAGTCTTCCCAGTGTGCACTGTATTTTATGTCCTCTAGCCAAATTATTGATAATTTGCATGAAATGCAGGGAAATCTCTACATTATTTTTAAGAATTTTAGCTTCCAAATCTGTTCAGAAGAGAAAGGCATGAAAACTTTATTTACATATGTTTGAAGACTACCTCCCTGTGTACCCATGACTCATGTATTTTGCTGTGCAAAGATGATCATGCACGCCTCCATGCATGCATAAAGGTGAAAGCAGCTGTCAGAACGTTCATTGCAGGGAAAAAGTGAGCCAGAGCGATGGATCCATGTGGGACATGGATGCACTGTCGTATAGTTTTGGATCTTGTTAAGTTGCTGACACTTTGCACTGCATCAAGTTTCAAAGATCAATGGCCAGAGATCTGACTCAAATACTGACAAAAAGCAGATCATTAAACTTTAGGGAAATGAGGACAAGTCATTGATTAAATTATTTATGAGCCTAATTAATCTCTTAAGGGGAACTTGTTTCAGAACTGGGCACTGAAGCATGGGTAGCCCATCTTTAGGGATGGCATCAATCACCTGCTGTCCAGGCAATTGTGTGTGACAAGGAGCAGTAAAGTACCTGAGCTCCACCTCATCGCCGTACCTTCAGGCTCTGAATTAATTGAAATTTTTTAGGACCGCACTTACCTTTCTGAGAATGAGATCAATAACCAGAATCACACAAAACGCCAATGAGAGGAATATCATCAACAGTATCAGGTACAAAGCGAATTGTCCTTTTCAGGTAACTTCTTATGAGACGTAATTATCATAGTTTCTGTTCAAAACTCACAGTTATTTGCACAGCAGCTGGCAGAAGGCTCAGATTAGCAAACAAAGCTGTTGAGCAAACGGCAGAACAAACATTTATCTTTAAATATGTCCTGAAATAAATGTCGTCTTCATATAATGAGTGTGATAGCAGACTTTTTTGTGTCTTTTCACTTCTGTATCTTAAAGCACTTGTTTCTCATAATAATGAATATAGTCAAGATCGCACTAATTATGTCTTCTCTCAGGTGATCCTCTGCAGCATGTGCACTGCATGGGAATATTTGAGTAAAGAAGCCGAAATGAAGACAAACACCAGGGAGAGGGGCGGAAGAACCGAAGCAGGGGCAGGACGAAGGCATGCTGGAAATAAACCATCATAAAAACCGGCAGCTGATCAGCCCTTTGTCAGCCACTTCACAAGACAAAGTGATCGGTGAACCTCAGCAATGGCAGCACATGTTGTGCTTCTTTTTCTTTTATTCTGCAAATGGGAAAGACACGGCATCTCAGAGGCTGTCGGCCTTTCAGAGGAGGATCCGGATTCTCAAGTAATATCAGACAAAAAGCAACAAGTTTTACATCATCCAAAGTCCCTGGACAAAATTTTTATTGGAATCAAAGAATTGGAAAGCCATGTACAGGCTTCAGAGAGTGATGCAAGAACTCTGCCAAATGTGGTTTTTCAACTAAATGACGGCAAACCTAATGATTCTGACTTTAAGAGCAATGCAGGAAAGCAAATCGACATGAGACTTAAACCTCCAGATTCTTCTGCCAAACCTCTTATACCTAAACATAGCTCTGAACTCAGTGTGAACCGTGAGAAAAGGAACAATTTGACTAATGGAGAGGTTGAAGGTGTAATTAATGATCACAGTCTAGTGCCAAGCTCAGAGGAGGAGTACGCTCTCCAGCCTCAACTCTATTTGGAGACAGGTGTCGGTGACGTTCAGCCTGAGAGGCTACGGGGCCTCTCTAAATGGGTCACAGAGTCTGAACATAGTCAGTCAGAGCCTTACCTGCTGCCTCACTCTCGCCGCCGTAGGAGCTGGCTCTGGAACCAGTTCTTTGTGATTGAGGAGTACAGAGGGCCTGAGCCTGTGCTCATTGGACGGGTAAGCTGTCGGCACAACCAGTCAGCATGCACATGCGAATCACCTGAATCTCACTGTATTACAACATAAATGTAAATTGCGCCTTATTTTTGAGAACCAACAAATATTTTTGCAAGCGCAATCATTTTTATAGATAAGTTATTGCCACGCAAAGGGTTTAATTGGAGCAAACAGAAATCTCTCCTGTGCTCAATACATGTATTTACATAAATCTTTTCTGTTCGCAGTGCATTCATTTATTTACATGTTTTTCTTTGTCCAAATAATTTCCCAATGACAACCTTTCCACTCTGCTTCATTTATTACCTCTCTCATCCTCTGCTCTGTGTGTCCCCAAGCTCCTGTTTGAGCCTCATTCACTGTTCATACACACAAATCGGTGCTTAAAACCTGCACACAAACATACTACACACTGTGTATGTGTGTGTATGTGTGTGTGTGTGTGTGTGTGTACAGAAATAACAAGATCGACATAAAAACATGTTTAACTAGCCACTATTAATAAAAGAAAAGGGTTTAAAAGAAAACAATGTTGAAAGCTATTAATTTGGACTGGCCAAATATATTAAACATAAAATTGATGGCCTGTCATGCTTGCTGTGTGTTATCACTTTCCCACTTATGGCTTTTGTCCAATGGCTGGCTATCAGTCCTCCACCTATTTTCTTCTTTTTCCTTCTAGTCTGTCTTTTATTCATCATTTATCATTTCATCCTCTCTTATTACATGTTTTGTTTTTCTAAATGAAACAACCACTAACATTTGGTTGAGCTTAGCGAACGGATAATTCTCCACCTGAGCAGATTGTCAGGAAATTTGGCCAGCGATTTTGGTATATATAAAAAACCTATGAATTATTGCACTGCTAACTGACTTATTAGTCAAAACAGGAAACTAAAAATAATAAAAGATAATGTTAAACTGCGTATATGGTTTTGGACACATTTTGATCACAGGAGTAAGGCTGGCCAATGTTGGAGTTTTTGAGCCAGAAGTTATTTGGATGAGAAGATGGCATGCTAAGTTATCAGCTTACATAAAGCTGCATCTATAAAATGTATGGACTCAATGCACACCCACACATATCTTTTAATTAGTGCTAAGTAACGGACCAAAAATGTATTACAGTATCCTCGGAAATTTCTTGAGTGACTTCACACAGCAGGTCATGTTATTGATTATATAAATCCATTAAAAACACCATAAACAGTGGCGAGGTCCAGTTCAGAGATTCACTTTATCAGAAGTTGGGCCTGTAAGACTACTATTGGCTAAAGCTCCCTTTGTTGGTACATGCATCAATTGTCTGGGCATTTATTTCTCAGAATTTAAATTAGTGAGCTTTCAAAAAGACATATCTTGCAAGCTTAATGAAGTACAGACAGAAATGTATAAAATTAAGTTTATAACCAGTACCATCAACTAATTACGTGTATGCCTATGTTGACATTTGGCAATTCTTAATGGATGCATGTCACCAATGAATACTGAAGTACTAGCGATTCAGTTGCAGGAAAATCTGTCATATAAAACATTAATTATAAAAATGGCAAATTTTGCCTCATGTTATTCACAAAGATATTACAAGGAAAACAATGTCTCGATATTGGTACCATGTATATTAAGAAAATACACCCAGCCCCTCCCCCCCAAAAAAAGAAAACAAAAGTGAACAATCTACAGTCCTCTGCCACTTTATTAGGTTGATATGATAGCAATTCAGTACATTCAGACACGTAGACGTGGTCAAATGTCTTGTTGAGACTGTAGGTCAGAGAAGACAGGCTGGACTGCTTTGAGCTAATAGGAGGGCAAGTGTAATTCAAATAAGCGCTCATTGCAACCAATGTATGCAGAAGAGCATCTTTAAATGTGCCACACATTGAACCTTAAAGCAGATGGGCTACAGCAGCAAAAGACTACACCAGGTGCCACTGCTATATAGAATAATAGGAAATTCACACCGACTCACCAAAGTTGTCAAGAAGAAGATTGGAAAAACGTTGCGTCCCAATTTCCATCTTGCCTTGTATCACACTTCGGGCTGATAGTGGTGGTGTAATGGTGTGGGGGCTATTTTCTTGGCAGACTTTGTGCCTCTTAGTACCAACTGAACATTGTTTAAAAGCCGTTTTCCACCTGAGTATTGTTGCTGACCATGTCCATTCATGACCTTTATGTCATATCCTTGATGTCATATCCTGACCGTGTACCCAGTTACTTCTAGCAGGATAAGACACGGCATCACAAGCTCATATAATCTTAAACTTAAACGGCCTCCACAGTCATCAGATCTCAATCCAATCGAGATGTAGGATGGGATGTGACAAAATTCCCATCGTGGATGTGCAGTCGACAAGTCAGCTGCAAATGACATCCAATGCTATCGTGTCAATAGGGTCCAAAAGTGTCTGAAAAATGTTTCCAGCACCTTGTTGAATCTATACCAAATAGAATTCACGCAGTTCAAAAGGTAAAAGGGGGTGCAACCAATTACTAACAAAGTTCACCCAATGAAGTATATTTATCTTCTTAGCATTACAAAAATTTCTCTCAATTTACAATTCATGTGCTTGCAAAACAAACAAAAAACATATTTGCAATGTTAAAAATGTTCCATTGCATGCTTGAGAGTGAGGCACAGATCAGATCGCACTCTTTATGCGTCACCATCCCCACTTGTCAAGTCACATACTTGAGTTTTTACCATCAGCACACCAGCAAGCCTCAACTGCTGTCTGTGTCGCAACATGAAGAGTGTCTGAGATGATTTAATCCACTGCACACCTGAACTATTCAATCCCAGGGGTTTACTTGTAGCACTTCACAGTTAGAAGCTCCACGCTAATGCAGCTGCTGGCAGCTACGGCATACTCAGAGTTGGATTATATCAGCTGCAACGCTAACAGGGAATTCTGCCAACCACTTTGTAGCTCGCAGTATACTTTATAGTGACAGTCTAGATTGGATTCTTACCAGTGCGGTATACACCTCATAAATGTTTAATCTTCCACTGTGGTTGTTATTGGTACAGTCAGGGAGGGGTGTTAAAGCAATCAATAGACACGCGGGACTGTTTATTTCTCTGCAAGTAAAGTCTTGATGTTGATATTCATGTAATAAAGCATGCTTCCATTGCGAGGAGTTCGGAAGCACAGTGTTTTCTCTCAGAGGTAGCTCATTTTGTTTGCCAGAAATAGAGAGATGATCATGTCAAAGCCATTGTCGGTGCAAGGTTTGAGGTGAGCTATCAACAGTTCAAATTAGGGCTGAACGATTATGGAAAATAATCTAATTGCGATTTTTTGCCCCAATATTGCGATTGCGATGCGATATGCGATTATTTTTTAAGGTCTTTGTCTTCTGTATTATTAAACAAAGACAAGCAATACATCATATAGTATGGCCAATACTATATTACATTAATTTTAAACTGTTCTGGAAGACAGACCTCTGTTATGATGACATGAGGTGATGCATGAATTGATGACTGACATTTTTATTTAACTTCTTCAATCACAACAGTATATTTGAACATACACAATAGTTTATTTTTAGCTTACAAACATCTGAGCATAAAGTGCTGACAAGGAACCCTGGTGTAAACATTAAAATGAAAGTCAGTACAATGTGCAGATTGCAGAAATATACATAAAATAAATCAGTGGCTTTACCACACTCAGTTTTTCGACATCTGTGAACTACTAGACAGTCATTCAATTAAAAAATAATATTAAATAAATAAAACTAATAAATAAAAAATACACACATCTTACTGATCTCTGCAGTCAGTAACATTACACATAAGGTGCAAACATAATAACAATTGTGTAAACACACACACAAACACGCCTTTAAATTAAAACTGGCTGAACATCTTGATTATCTGCAGTAAGTAACAGCAACACAGCACAAACTAAAGTGCACAATGAGTATGGCTCAGTTAGCCATAATCATCCTAGCTCACAGGTTTTTTGCTAGGAAGACTAGCATATCTACTTTTGCTGGCTTTAAGGATGAGCGAGTGCAGGTCACTATATTCCCTCCAGTGCTGAACAGACGCTCTGAGGGGGCACTTGTGGCTGGCACACACAGATATTTGCGGGCCATCTTGCACAGTCGTGGAAAGTGAATGTTGTGCACCTTCCACCAGGCTAAGGGATCATCCTCTCCGTCAATGACAGGGGTCAACAGGTAACTATTCAACTCTGCCTCCACGACATCTTCAAGTGGCAGAGGCAAAGCTGAAGAGGCCGCACTGGTTTTAAAAAGACTACCAATAGTCTTCTTTGCCTTTCCCCCAGAGGCCTGTGCACTTGGAGAATTTTGAGCAGTTTCAGTGCGAGACCTCTTCTCCTGCCAGATGGGAAGAGAGACATTAGTTTTGCAGTTAGCTTATTTTTAAATATTATGTGTTTGTGGAAATATAATTTTCAAGGATTTACCTGATTATGTGTACGTCTAGCCGATTCCACCATTTCTGTCTTCAGTCGGGCCTTAATGGCAGGAAGGTTGTCTGCGCTGATGTATTGCGTTTTGAACCTAGGGTCCATGAACGACGCAACATCCAAAAGCTCCTGGGTGTTGAGGTCACTATACTTGTCGTTGAGGTATGCCAGGACCTTGGTTTTAATTGATCTAGTCAGATCAGTGTCCGCAGCATCTTCAGCCAAGACTGATGTTGCCAGAAGATGGAGAACTGGCTTGAGGTAGGAGATGCTCACATACTCTTCTCCAGAAAGAGCATCAGTAAATTCGGAGAGAGGATGCAGTGCCTTATGAATGGACTCCAACACTTCAGCATCCTGCCAGGTTGGGATGAGGGAGCGTGCATGTCGGTCACCTGTCAATACCTGCGATATGGCTTTCATCTGTTCCAGCACTCTGGCAATCATTTTCTCTTTGGACCCCCATCTTGTAGGGCACTCAGTAATGAGAGAGTGCTCAGGAAGCTTAAGCTCCTTCTGTGCCTCAGTGAGAGCTGCCTTTTTCTTCCAACTGTGCGAGAAGTGCCCCACCAACTTCTTGCACAGCCCAATTGCTCTTGATACTCTACCATCTTTGATTGCATTTTCTGGAGGGAAAAAAAAATAAAGTAAAAAGTAAAATTAGTGTTAGACATACAATTGCAGTTATGATGCAAGGTTTCACCATTTCTCTCTCTCTCTCTCAAATTCAAAGTTGCTTTATTAGCATGACTATGGGAACAGTGTTGCCAAAGCTACTGTTACATACATCATGACATACAAGAACATAAGACCATAAGACAAAAACAAAAAAGAAAATACATAAGAAGAGGTGGGTACATCAGGGTGGGGTTGACATAACATATCTAGAATTAACAGCAGTAAAGAACAAGATAAATAATAGTGTGGTGTGTTTGTAGGAGAGAGTGATACACAGGCTCGCACATACATGCATGCACACGCACACACTCTCTCTCTCTCTCTCTCTCTCTCTCTCACGGCAGTAACTTACCAATAGCAAGATGTAATCTGTGTCCGAAACACTGGAGCCTGGTCCATTCGTTCAGCTGTGCTGCTTTCACCATATTTGACGCGTTGTCCGTCGTTATGCAGACAAGGTTGTCTTCAGGGAGATCCCAACACGCAAGCCCCTCTCTCAGGCCAGCAGCAATGTTTTCCCCTGTGTGGTCTTCGGGGAAGTAGGCCGTTTGTAGGCTGCGAGCTTCGAGGTGGAGGTCTTCGGTAATGTAATGCACCGTCAGACTTTGATAGGGCTCTGCTGTACGGCTTGACCACATGTCTGTTGTCGCCGCAAAAAACTCAACAGCCTTTAACTCCGCTGCGACCCTCCGCCTACATTGCATATGTAGCTCGGGTATTGCAGTCTGACTGAAATACGTGCGGGAGGGCATTCTGTACCTCTTATCCAGTGTAGTTACCAAATTATTGAACCCAGGCTTGGTCACCGTATTGACGGGCATCATGTCTTTCGCGATGCAGTGGGTTACTGCTCTGGTGATTTCCACGTGCCGTTTTGAAGTGCGTTCATATGGCGTAACACCATCAAACAGTTCGGTCAGTGATCCTTGCCGAGTAACATTACTAGGTTTATTCTGCACACTACTAGATTTTTTTAGCCATACATCTACCATACTCTGTTTTGTGCCGAGTCTTAAGGTGCTGGTACAAATTCGTAGTGTTTCCGCGAGATGTAGAAACTCTACCAAGACAGGTTTTACACAGTACCTGACTCTGTGCGACATCATCTGTTTTAAACCCAAAATATTCCCACACGGCTGATGTTCCATTCCTCTTTGGTACTAGCATCCCCGCAGGCTCTGGTTCTGTTGAACCTGAGGCCATTGTGTAGGCTACAGCTTTGCTTGCTAGTTCACTCTCGGTAGACTGTTTCAAAACTTTGCTCCCCGTGTCACGTGACCAGAGTGCAGCCTCTGTGGTTAGACAATCTCGTTTGATCATATCACATGTTTTACTCGCGCATGTCACGTAAACGGAGTATAATCGCAGCGTATAATCGCAGCCTTTGCGGTTAGAAAATTGCACTTGATCATGTCGCGATATTATCGCAAATGCGATATATCGTTCAGCCCTAGTTCAAATCACAGGTGCCACCACCCGTGCGAAAGAAGAAAGAATTTCTCTTGCAAGGAAAGCAGTGTGAAGCAGATATAAACCCAGAGGTGTATGTACTGCATGAGTGAGAGGAGGGGAAAATTGAGATTACAGAGTGAGAGAGAAAGTGACAAAGGGATTGGAAGAGACAGTTCCCTCTTTTTCTTGCTTTGCTTGTACGGGGTGGATAAATTTCTTCCCCACAGTGAGAGTGTTTTTCCATGCTGACTGAAGCGCAGCAGGACTGAGCCAGCAATTAGACAGTGAGGAGAGGAGGTCTGGATAGAAAGTGGGAAGCAAGGGGGGGCAGGGGAGCGAGGTGGGCACAGACTCTGACAAAGATGTCTCTCGTGGTGAAGTGTGGGATCAAAATCAAAGCTAGCTTTAAAGAAGAAAGGAGGGAGAAGGGGGTGGGTAAGAGATGAATAAAAAAAAACCTGAATCCCTTATCTAGCAATTTGTAGGGTATGCTATCGTGAGTATGTATAATCCCAACTTCATCCTTCCAACACATGCACATCACATATACACACACAATATACACTAATCTTATATTTTTCCTTGATCTCTGCTTGAATGCTGTGCTGTGGGGCAGACAATATGCAAATCTGCACTTTAAATGCATTTATGTGCAATATTTTCCATCACATGTTCTCACTTTAAGGTGGGCAGCTGTCTTAACCACACAAATGACTCTATGTTAATCATTATGTAGGCAATTAAACTTGTCTATTTTTGTGTTGCACATACAATTTTTTGTGCCACAAAATGAATAAGCCTGGCAACAATCGTGTGCAATTGCTCTGCACATTTGTAAACAGACAATGTTGCAGCTGCAATTGAAAGTCAAGGCTCTCATGAGTATCTAAGGTCCACTGCAAAGATTGTGAATAAGCCTTGTGGATTATGAACATGTGCAGATGGGCCTTGAGGATAGAGAAATGTGAAGGTTCTCGGTCAGAAAGCTCAGTGTGATGAAGGCTGAGTAATCTCTTTAGCTTTCTATTTTTGTGTGTTTGGCCTTTTACCTATCAAGCTCACACTAATATCCTCGCTGCCATTAAATACCAAACCACTATTCTGCACCACGGAGCAAAACAGCCAGACAGAGGGAGAGAGCGAGAAAGAAGGAGAATTGCGAGCAGATGGGCATTCTGAGTAAGCGAGGTAAGTTGATGAAAATGGAGAAAAACAAGGACTGGAAAACGAGGTGGTTTATAAGGTAAAGGCAAGTCAGGCAGATGGATTTACGAGAAGGGGAGGAAAGAGACAGATGGATAGAAGAGACAGAAAGATTTACAGATGGATAGTGCTTGAGTTAGCAGAATGCATCTGTGAGCATACATATATGACATTTGCAGCGCCACTGTCCACACTGATGTGGATTTGCCCTCAACAAACCCCCGATGGCATGCTTGGTCCATTGAGTTAATTAGCTGTATGCATCAGTACTCATCCCCGTCCCATATGTATCTTCCACACCTGGTGCCATTCATTTTAGATTCAGTGAGCCCATCCTGCCTTAGCATAAATCACTCATTTCACATAGTCAGGTTTGTGGTATCTGCTAAACAAATGCAAGTGTTAAAGAGTGATACCTGCATCAGCATCTGTAGGTAATGTTGCATGAAGGTGTTACAGCCATTTAGTCTGTACGTATTTGTTTTTCCAGCTGCACACGGATATGGACAAAGGAAACGGAAGCACTAAATACATGTTGGAGGGAGAGGGAGTGGGCTCTGTGTTTGTGATCGACAGCAAGACGGGCAACATACATGTCACCAAGTCTCTGGACCGAGAGGAGAAAGATGAGTATCGTCTCGTCGCGACTGCTACAGACCGTGAGACCGGCCGAGCCCTGGAGCCGTCCTCTGAGTTCATCATCAGAGTTCAGGACATCAACGACAACCCACCTGTCTTCCCCAATGAACCTTATGTTGCCATGGTGCCGGAGATGGCCAACATAGGTATGCAGCAAACAACATTGCAGTGCAACCACACAAAATCTCCTGAGAGGTGATCAAATGTTAGCAGTGTTTTACCCAACAAAGGCTTTGTTCTGAAAAACAAAACAGACACAGTCTTTTTCACTCTTTAGCCAGGGGAAAATCTCAGACATCACTAACAGGTGTCGAGAAACGCAATTGTAATTTTTGCATCTGTGAAAGACTTTTGCGGAAGTTATCTGTTACCTGTTAGTCAACTGTGGGAAATTATATCAGTCAATGTAATAACATAATGAGTTATATGGATCTGACCAAAAAATATATCACACAACACCAAAGCTAGCCCAGCCAATGGCTTAAAAGGAAAATTGCCTGTAGCTGGCTAACATTACAATCGAATTTTACAATTTTAGAGGAATTAAGTTAGCATCCAATGTCTAGTTAGCTACAAAGTCATATAAAACAATAAGCTTGCTTAGCACAGCTTAGCTGGCCAAAATATCAACAGTTGCTATGTTATAGGATTCTTTTTTGCACCTTTAGTTGAAAAGCTAATGCTATCCTGTTGTTGGAAACACACTGCCCATTACTCATACCTTTATGAATTATCCACATTCACAAACTGTTATAAAATTTGAACTTTTTAAAAATGCTCAAAGTAGATATTTGGATATTTGACTTGTCAGTCCATCTTTTATATACAGATTATGCTTCCTGCTATCAAGGCTAGAAAGAATGAATACTTGAAAAATATTTCTGCTTCTCGATCACCTCGCCAGCTGTCTATTCATTCTCTGAGTACTCTGCAAACAATCGTGTTTTTGCCAAAATGTGGATGTGGCTGAATGCACTTCTACTGGCACCATTTCAAGAAGAGAAATTGAGCAATATTGTAACTGGGAATGGATCTGTATTTATTCAAACAGCATATGTATTTTGGAACTTTGTGTGTGTGTGTGTGTGTGTGTGTGTGTGTGTGTGTGTGTGTGTGTGTGTGTGTGTGTGTGTGTGTGTGTGTGTGTGTGTTGTGAGACAGCAGAGAGTTGGATTATATTTGTTATATTTGCTCAGTTTTTGGGTGAAGTATTCCTGCTACATGGCTCATTAAGCAGCCACCTGTTTTAACATTCTTAATATGCAAGAGTCCATTGACCTGTCATCTGTATCATGCTTCCCCTCTTCTACAGGCACGTCAATAATCCAGGTCACAGCCAGAGATGCTGATGATCCAACATATGGAAACAGCGCTCGGCTGGTGTATGCCATTACTCACGGCCAGGACTTTTTCTCTGTGGACCCTCAGACAGGTCTGTGATATCTTCCAAAGTGCGGCTCAACCTTTTTAAAAGCTGTTTCATAACCTGACTCTTCTGCTGATGTTTACAATACACATAGCTAATCCTGGCACTGCTCTCACTGTATATATTGTGCGCCGTATCCCTTTCCACCTTATGTCCAGTATGGATAAGAACATTTGCGTGTTCCTGCATCTTCTGTGATCTATTCAAAAACAGAAGTGGCCTGAAGTTACATGCGTGCAGCTTCCTAATTCTAAAATATGTGCATCTGACTCGCGCTGATGGTAATTCAAAGAGGCACGGTGTCACTGTGAAATCTGTTGCTGTTTTGATTTTGTTGCTGCATGTCCTGCTCTCCTCTCTCCACCAGGCATTTTGCGGACGGCGGTACCTGACATGGACAGAGAGACTCAGGATGAGTATCTGGTCGTCCTCCAGGCCAAAGACATGGGGGGCCATCTTGGTGGATTATCGGGAACTACGACCGTCACAGTGAGGCTGAGCGATGTCAACGACAATCCCCCTCACTTTAGAAGGAGTAAGCAGATCAACATTTAACTGTTGGCTACTTTCAATATCTGTCGCTCTAGGATGTAAGTGTGTGTGTGAGATATCTAAGGATGAAACATCTTGTCGTGGCATTTGTGACAGCAGTTTGATATTTTAGCCTCCTCTGGGTCCAAGTCACTTTGACAGATTCAAGATAAGACCTAAAGCCCTAAACGAGCTAAATAGCTTGTCAGTCCACTCCTCTCTGTTTTGTGCACTCTTCCTAATCATTGTTTTTAGCATCAATTGTAATCACATAACCTTTGCCAAGACTACTATTAACGTTGATATAAACACTCCCATTTGGTCCCTGAGGTTTAAATGGATTCTGGCTTGACGTAGAAGAGTGAAAGATCATGTCCACTTTTCTTATCCAAGCTTTTCCCTGTTCCATGATATTAATATTTCATCTTAAAGTTCAGTGCTTTCTGCTTCAATAGACAGTAAAATCACTGCAGAATGTGTCTAACACTTTGAGACACATACTGCATTTTCCCCGTATACTACTTCATCTTTGCTGGCTTTTTCATCTTCTTCATCTCGCAGACTGTCTATGCTTACCGCTATTCATCTTAATGTTTAAAGCCCCTTCTCCTCACGTTGATAAATTGTTCTGCAATACAATGTTTTATAGAAGCTATTTAATATTTCCAAATGTCAGCAGCCTGTTATTTATTTACTGATATCTGACTACATCTTTTCCCCCCTTACTGCAAGTCGTTATTTTCAGTTTGACAATAATGCCACAGTTTACGCAAATGGTTCATTTAGTTTTTGAATGCAAGAGTGGAATATTTAAATCTTCGTCATTATGCGGAGGAATTGAATGATTAACAATCAGCAAGGTAGATCTGCTTTGATTAAAACGAAAGCATTTCCCTAAATGTGCCACGCAGCATTACGAGATATGTGCAAGTCACCAAGTAAAAGAGACCTGCCTCAGATCGCTGTGCCTGCTTTCATGCCTGCTAAAGAGACGCGCTCTAATCCTAACTAAACATAACAGAAAAACAAATTAACTCTGTAATTCTCTTTTTAATAAATACAGCTCATTCATAGCAAAGTGGGAAATAACTCTCAGTGAATTTGAGGCTTTAGAGTCTTTTTACTGTCTTCATTACTGATGGGATTTATTAGACAAGTGTAGCACCGGGGCTGTTAAACTGCTTTCAGTATCAATTGTGTTGTAGTTTAAAAATGTCAGTCAGTAAAATGTTACTGATGGCTCTGGGATGGTTCTTAATTGTGCATCAGTTCAAAGATCTAAGATATTCTTTAGATAGGAAATAAACTTTGCATTCGAGTAGTTTGAGTCATCAAATGTTTAAAGTTTTTGCCTAATGAAGTCATTCGAACCATTTTTAAAAATCGGTCAGAAAAGAGAAAATGTCTAAATTGCCGAGCCTAATTTGAACGTCCGTATCAGCGTTGATAGCAAAAGACCGTGCTAGCTGCGTTGACATATTTCCGATACTTGAATGGTTTTTAAAATGGGGAACACATCAATCTACAGTTTGTACAAAACACAGCACAAACACTTGAGGTCCAAAATTACTCTGGTTCTGATTCACTACAGATTCTGATTTCAGATTTTACTGATTACTTTGAAATTACTACATGCTACATAATACTCCTAATACCTTATGTCACCCAGAACCCCCTGAACCTTTAAGATCAGAGACTCATTAACTGTTACTGTTAAAAGGGGATGATGCATTCACTTGTTTAGCCCCAAAAGCTGTGGAACAAAGCTCCTCGTACTGATTGTGTGTTTTTCATTGTTTTTTAATTCTATTTTTAAATTAGCCTGGACTAGCCTGTACTAAAGAAGGGAACTCAGGATAGTTTCATATTTTTGTTTGAGTAGAAGTACAGGCACTTTGGTGTAAAGTTTCTCCTGTGTCACCTTTTCTACAGCTCGGCTCAGCAAGGTGAAAATGTAGATTGCCTCAAAGAGAAAATTCCACACTAAATTTCCAGTCGCTTTGAAGATATTCACCTTATTGGATGTGATACGAGCTTTAGTTGAGTCTTGAAATTCATTTTTCCACTGAGAACTATGACTGTCGTGGCCCAGTTCTTACTCTGGAATTGCATAAGTAGGCAATCTGGATCCGTTCATTGATTACAGCAGCCGGTACTTATACTTTCTGAAAATAATGTCAGCGCACCTTTAAATCTGGTCGTGAAATGTGTGTAGAAGTGCATGCTTTGATATCAAATTGAGCCATCGTCATCAGCATTCAGTTGCAGCACTGAAACTGTTAAACTCTCTGTTTTCCTCCCTGCAGGTGCGTGGTCCTTCTCTGTATCAGAGCTGGCGGCTCCAGGTGTGGAGGTGGGCCGTCTCACTGCCACTGATCCTGATCTGGGAGAAAATGCACAGCTGGAGTTTACCATCCTGGACACTGAGGAGGCTGAAATATTCAACGTAACTGGAAGAAATAAAGAGGCTGTCATTGTGCTGAACAAGGTGAGTGGCTGGACGCAGCTGCAGCAGAGGTGTGCAAAGCAGCTTTACTTTATTGCCTATACCAATTTTCATAATAGCTTACTATTTGAAGCCGTATGTAGGTGTTTATGCTTAAATAGCCACATAATGAGAAAAACATCTCCAATTTGCAACATTTGCGGTGATTAAAAAATGTGCTTTGGTCAGGTATTTGCAAATTAATTTGTTATAAGCAGATAAACACTTCAGCACCCCACTCAAACTCCCACTGTTGCTGATAGGTTCAGACTCCCCGGGCTCTGCTATGAGCAATTAATGAGTAACAGTGAACGAGTAATCAACTGTAGCTCACTTGAAGTGTTAAAAGCAGCCAGTGTGAAGTTGTCTTTTTACTTTTAAGCGTTTTAAAAGCGTTGGACATTCAAACATAATTATTGCACTTTGGAATCTTAGATTAAGAGGTTGCAAAGAATGTAGTAAGACAAGAGGATGATGATTAATTTCCAAGAAATGTATGAAAGCCAGATAAAAAATGAAAGTCTAAAATGGAAGTCGTATATTACACTCAGAGATAAATGAATAATGAGGTTTTGCATGTGGGCAGTAATAAACAGCAGATCCATATTTAAACCACATATGAGAGCTCTTAAATAAAGAGTAACTGCTTTATTCTTTGTTCAACAGATCCTGGATTATGAAACACGTAATTCGTATACTTTCTCAGTGGAAGTTACAAACCCTATAGTGGATCCCCGATACATAAGAAAAGGTCCCTTTAAGGACCAGGCAACAGTCCGGGTCATGGTCCTTAATGCTGATGAGCCACCGCGATTCTCCCAGGCTCTGTACCATCTGGATGTTTCTGAGAACTGCCCCCCTGTCTGCTCTGTCGGTCGGGTCTACGCCGTGGACCCCGATACAGGACAAAGCACCAACATTAGGTAATTATCACACCGACACTCTCTCATTTAGTCACCTGCTCGCTCACTCAGGGCTCTCTTTGCCCTTCCTATTCTTGATGGTGCCTATTACTTTATCTCAGGTACTCCATCGATCCCCAGTCAGACCCCGAGGCTCTGTTCCGCATCGCCTCTGACACTGGCTTTATCAACACTGTGATGGAGCTGGACCGTGAGCAGGAGCAGTGGCATAATATCACTGTCATCGCCACACAGAGGGGTATGTCAGACCTTCTGCCCTCGGGCGCTCAGAGCAGCAGAGCTCACCAAAGTAATCTTTCACTGAAAGCGCTGCCTGCAGTAGGGAATACAAAGTGTGTAGTAAAAATGATAGAAAGTCTGTGCAAATTTTTTAACATTAGTGTCAGTCTCTTGTTTTTTTCTTTTTTTTTTAGACAACCCAAATCTTGTGTCAAGGGTTGTGGTTGCCATAGAGACACTAGACCAGAATGACAATGCGCCGGAGTTGGACAGGCAGTACACGACGTCAGTATGTGACTCCAGTGCCCCCGGTCAGGTCCGTTCTTGTTTTGTTTTTGCCTGTTATTTCATTTAACTTCAGACTGTGCTCTTGTTTTTGTTCATTCTGTCTCAAACTCCCGCAAGTGATTGTTTTTCAAAGCCTGAGCAACTTTCTGTCCCACTTACAGAAGTAGAGACCAGATCACCTTTTACCTCTCAGATGTTTGGGATCCCTTAGAAAGCAAAGCACATTTGTCTTTTTAAATCCAATAGAACAAAAAGTGATTAGAGATATTGTAAATTAAATTCAGGATTAATGAAATAATTCATCATAAATCCTTTAGGATTTTTCACGGCGCATCTCTGTAGGCGTGCAGAGGCCCATTTTTCAGCAACCATCATGTGCTGATCATGGTTGCACAGCTGGAAAGAAGTAGATTTTGGCTAGTCCAGTGTGTGGAGAACCAGCCTGTCTCTGGACTCCTCAGGGGATTTTGTTCTAAGAAATGCTAGCATAATCAATTAGCCTTTAAACATGATAGGCTTGCATTAGGCAACAAAATATGCCTTTGATGGTTGCTGACAGTGGAACTTTGCGATTGCAATGACATTATTATTAGTATGATGAATTATTCCACTAATTATGATCGTCATTTACAACATATCTTATCAGTGTTTAGATAGCACACATTCACAACAGTCTTCAAGGTTCTCTATGTAGAAAGGTAAAGTACCTTACAATATCATGGGGATGGTCTATGAGCAGCAGTCGGTGACACGGAAAGGAAGAACATTCTTTTAACAGGGATCTCCAGCAGAACCAGGGTCAGTAAAGGGGCTGTGGTGTGCTGAGACCAGCTGGGAGTGTTAACAACAACAACAACAACAATCTTTATTTATAGAGCACATTTAAAGGCCTTGGGCATACCAAAGTGCTTTACATAAAACAATAAAAAATAAAACAGTTCACACATTAACATCAAATACATAAAGGTAACGAATTATGTTCACAGATAAAAGCCACCAATAAGAGTAAACTGCAGCACATAGGTTATAGCAAGGTAAGACTGTACCACCATGATAAAAGACACCAATAATGGAAAGATAGCAGAGAATTTAATACAATAGGTCAATAGGTCACTGCAAGCAAGCCAGCATTTAACTGGTAGAAAAGGCAAGTTTAAAAAGATATGTTTTTAGCTGTGATTTAAAAGAATGAATAGAATCAGACGCCCGGATGCCAATCGGGAGATTGTTCCACAGCTCCGGTGCAACTAGAGCAAACGATCGATCACCTCTAGATTTCAGTCGAGATCTGGGCTGAACCAGCAGTAACTGTGAGGATGACCTTAAAGCCCTAGCAGGAGCATATGGGTTTAAAAGTTCCTTAAGATAGCTTGGTGCAGTGTTATTGGTAATTTTAAAAGTAAACAACAAAATTTTAAATTGAATACGATATTTGACAGGCAACCAGTGCAGATCAGCAAGGACAGGAGTAATGTGGGCAAACTTCTTGGTTTTAGTTAGAATGCGTGCTGCAGCATTCTGAACTGTCTGTAATCTATGTAAAAGGGAAGAGTGGAGACCACAATAAAGTGAATTACAGTAATCTAGCCTTGACGTTACAAAGGCGTGGATGAGCTTTTCAAGGTCTTTATACGGGATATAGTGCCTGGCCTTAGAAATAAGGCGAAGCTGGTAAAAACTGGATCTGACAACAGCAGACACTTGTTTATCAAGTGTAAATGAGCTGTCAAATAAGACACCCAGATTCCTAACAGTGTCAGAGAAAGAACTAGTGAGAAAACCAAAGGCATCCCGAAGTTAGGGGGAAGAAGATGGGAGACAAGGATAACATAGAGAGAGCATAAACAACAGACAAGACAAAACAAAAACTATCTGAAGAGAAAAAGAAGTTACAAATCAGGATTGAAAAGAGGGAAGTGTAGGAGTGGTCAGTGCATCATGGGAAATCCCCCAGCAGCCTGAACCTGTAGCAGCATAGCTAAGAGATAAGCTATATCAAAAAGGAGTGTTTAAATCTTAAAAGTATAGAGAGTGTCTGACTCCAAACTGGGAGCTGGTTCCACGGGAACATTTCTGGTAGCTGATTGCTCTGCATCCCATTCTAATTTTAGAAATTCAAAAAGCAATTAAGCTTCCAGTCTGAGAGTAAAGCGCTTTATTAGGATAATATGGTACTATTAAGTATTTAAGCTATGATGGGGCCTGATTATCCAGGAGGTTGTTTGGAAGAGGAGCTTTTGTAAAGTAAATGTGAAATTTAACAGGAAGCTAATTAAATATTATGTACGAGTAAAATCACTGTGATTAAAAAAGACAAGCTCAGATGAAACTCACCCTCAAACGTTTGAGTAGCTGAGTGCATTTCCAAATATTATAATAACCGATTCCTAATTTTAATATGGATGACTGGTATTCCTTCAAAGTGGACCTTCATGCTAATTCTGTTGCACGGAATTAGGAAACTTGAAAAAGCAAAGCATTAGTGCGACTTTAAAGCTGTAATTCTTGGTTGGTTGATTTGACAGCTAGTGCAGCAGTGTGTTTTAATAAACAAAGGTCAGTCAGTAACAATTGCAGCTCTGATCTAATTTAATTCTGAACATTTTTTAAACTGATTCGCTGTTATAAGAAATAAATGAGCGGTCAGTTTTTGTTTCCCGTGACTGCTTCATAATTAAAGGCCTCCCTCGTGTTTGCCTGGCTAGTTGCTTTTATAATAAGACAAATAATAAACCTGATTTATTGGGCAGTTACAAAACAATCTTATAAAGTGCTTTTCATGGATGAAGCGCACATTTAAAACAATAGGCTAAATAAAATCACTCATCCATCCATTCATTTTCTAATCCAATTGGGGTTGCAGGGCAGTTGAAGCCTATCTCTGCTGACTTTGGGCAAGATGTTGAGCGTGCCCTGGACAAGTAGCCAGTACATCAGAGGGTAACACAGTGAGGCACCAAATACTCCTTCATAGAACCAGGAAACTGTAATGTGTACCTTCAGCAATTTATACCACAATCAGATCACGGCCATCACTCTTTAATATACATATGTGTCTATTCTGTTTCACTGATTTAGCTAAAGTTCTCCAAACAAATTAACAAATTTCTATTTTTTTCTAAATAAAAATTACGTTGTAACTAAAAAGGAAAGAGACCAACCTGCCTGTTACCAATGCTCATTTCAAAGGCCTGAGTCTCTGATGGTATGCAAGTGCAGCTTGCACATCTGGAAAGACACCATTGATGCTGATGATGGTTTTAGAGCAACATCTGCTCAAATTCAGATGACGTCTTTTTCAGGGAAGGCCTCAAAAAAAGACCAGAAAAAGATGCCAGAAAGAAAATGCTAAATCATATATTGCATGCAGAGCAGCATGGCTTTGTAGTGGAAGAATCTGGGTGTTGAACTGGGCTGCCTGCAGTCCAGATCTTTTGCCAACTGAAAATATTTTTTGCATCATGAAACAAAAGAAAACCCAGGACTGTTGAGCAGCTAAAATCCTCTATCAGCAAAGTCCAGCAGCTCGTCTCCTCATTTCCCAGACGTTTACAGACTGTTGCTAGAAGAGGGGATGCTACACAGTGGTAAACATTTTATGCTGCTGTAAAATTCAAAATTGTCTTTTTTCTTCTTAAAATGCTTTCTTTTTGTTTTTGCGTTCTTGTTGTTTTTTTAAACATTTTATACGTTTTTACGTTTTTTGTGAATAAACTGGGAGTTTGTGAGGTTTGCAAATCATTGCATTCAGATTTTTCTTTTCTTTTACACATTTTACACAGTTCATTGCAACTGAAAGATAAAGCATGAAGAACTTTTCAGAACATGCACAGAGTGCAGATATGAAATGGCAATTCAGATGGAGAGCTTTATTCCCCGCTACCATTTAAGTGTGAGAAAGTTTCTATGTAAAAGTGCAAACAGGGGGAAAATGTGCATCCGGAGGTTGTAGAGGCTGGACTAGAGTCAGACTCATGTTCCATGAGTTCCACAGTCACCAGTTATCCTGACATGTGTGTAGAGAAAACACACACAGGAGCACGTTTGATCCAGAGCCTTCGGGTTACAGTTTGACGCTGCTAACTCCTGTAGCACTGCCTGCAAATAAAATCAGGGATGTAAAAATAATAGAGAGATTTAATATGATAATTCAATACAGCACTATACAGTGAACATTAACGAACAGCACTAAAATTAAAAACAGTAATGTTGGATCATACGCATCGTTAATTCCTGTAAACCCCCTGTGTCAGACAAACACTATAAACAATAAAAACATCTGTGGAGGTAATTTCAGAATCTAAATTGAATGGTTTTTGCTGCAATAATGAAAACAAGAAAACTTATAAAACTAGAAGTACACGTTTGAATAAGAAATTTTTATTTGATTGTTTCATTTGAACAAATTTAGATGTTTTTGTGAAAGACAGAAATGCTTTTTCAACCTTTAATCATCCTTTGATTTATTTTGTTTCTTCTTAGAGAATTCTAACCTCCTTTGTATTATTAAAACAATGAATTTTCATCTGTGATTTCTTCAGGTGGTTCAGGTTTTACGAGCCATCGACAGAGATCAAGGAGGACAGGACGCTTTGGTTCACTTCAGCATCCCTCCAGAGTCCAGCTCTGCCCTCAACCTCTCCATCAGAGAAAGCGGAGGTTGAAAACATTGGCCCTATTTTTATTTTCCATGCAAAACCCAGAAAACTGACACCAGCCAAAAGTGGTGCATGTTTGTTGTGCAGTGACCGTGTATGATGTGTGTGTGTTTTGTTTTTTTTAATTTTTTTCTGCCACTTTATCAGGTGTGACAGCCAGCCTGGTGCTGCAGACAGCCTTAGAGCCCCTGCCTGGCTTCTCCTCATCTTTACTCACCCTTTACGTGCCAGTCGTGCTGCGCGACGGGGCCTCGGGTCTAACCAACACTGGCACAGTCACCGTGACTATTTGTCCCTGTTTGCGGGGGGGCATGCAGACTGAGGACAGGGGCAGACAGAGGGACAGGAGATGGGAGAGACACATGGTTTGTCTTCCCGTGCCGTCCGCCTCTCCGTCTCTTATATTCAGTTTGGTGACATTACTGGCCATGCTGGCCTGTGTCACAACTCTTCTGGGTACGGTTGGTCAGTTCTCTGAAGTCTCTGAACTACTTTAAACATTGTGTGTTGTTTGTCACTTTTTTTAAAGACGTTGAGCAGTTGTGTCAGGTTGCTTCTGTAATGTCCAAAGAGTATATGGTCATGTGTCTCTTTTTTTTTTTTTGCCCGTTAGTGGTGTGTGCACTCTCGCTGTCATTGCGCCATCAGAAACGAGACTCCCACTCAACCTTCGAGGAGGATGATGTCAGGGAGAACATCATATCGTATGACGATGAGGGGGGAGGGGAAGCAGATACTGCAGCTTTTGACATTACAGCGCTGCAGAGCATGCACAGAATACAGCACATGCACAACAACCGAACCATGTGAGCTGATCCCAGAAATAAAATAAAAGTTTATCCTGGCTTGTAGGAAGTGTGTGTGTGTGTGGGGGGGGCGGGGGGGGGGGGGGGGGGGGGGTGTACATGTTTAGACATCTTTGTGAGGATAGAAAATTGGCATGCCACTATACTTGTGGGGACCAACAGTCACTTACAGGGAGAAAAGCCACATCCCCACAAGTTTGAAGGCATTTTTGAGGCTCAAAATGTGGTTTTAAGCTACAGTTTGGTTATGTTTAGTTTTAGGGTTAGGCGTTCATTTTTGATGGTTAGGGTCAGGGTAAGATAAGATAAGATAAGATAAGATAACCTTTATTAGTCCCACACGTGGGAAATTTGTTTTGTCACAGCAGGAAGTGGACAGTGCAAAAGTTATGAGGCAAAAATTAGAATACAATAAGAATAAATACAGTACACAACTGTACAGAATAGAATAAAATGAAATACTATATACAGTAGAATAAAATAAAATAAATATACAATAAGATAAAAATAGAATACAAATACTATATACAACTGAGTAAAAATACAACGATGCTAAGCGGCTAAGGAAAGCATTTCTTCAATTAGATGTCCTTACTAAGATATGAAAACGAGTGTGTGTGTGTGTGTGTGTGTGTCTTTGACTGTGTGCTTCTCTGACATTTATCTCTTGGTGCAGATGGTACACCCAGCAAAATCTGCCAAGGGCCAGGACGTACAGCTGGAGTCGTCACCCATGCCCAGGCCTGGACTCTCAACAACGTCCGGGCTCCGCTCCGCTCTACGGGCGCTTCTGCTACGGCCTCCACACGCTGCCTGTTCTCAGAGATTATCCAGCCGGGCCACTGGAGGCAGGTCTGCAGCTAACTCAGCTGACCCACGGGCTCACCAGAGGTCATTTCAGCAATTCCCTCATCATCCAGAACCAGAACACCTTTGAGCCTGTGCTGCACTCTCCTGAGATGAGCACCAGTAGTTTCGAAGCAGAAGGCATGGTGAAAAGCAAAATTACAGAGCGAAATGAAGGCAGTGAAGCAATCGCAGCTGGCACAAAGGAGAATCAGGACCCAGCTAAGGTCAGACAAGAGTGCTGAAAAAAAAACATGAAATTTAACAATGGTTGTAACAGTTATATGGATTCAAATAAGGGATTACCAACTTAAATGAAAGTTAATAGCTAACTGTGAAATTATACACTTGTAGGGGACCCATTCTGCTGTGTGACGCTCATATTAAATATAAACATTATAAGGCTGATGCTTTAAACTGATCTAATGCTCAGTTTTAGACAATTTTATCTGTTCTTGACTTTGTATGATAGCAGAGAAAGAGAATGCCCTAATATGTTGATATTCTGTTTGCAAAGGGTAGCCAATCAGAAGAAAACTGGCTAAAGAGTTTAAAAGAGTGGGTAATCTGAGGGCCCAGTAAAAGACTAGTGGATACATTTAAGAATTATTTTAAACTGTGAATCAGTGAATGATTATGTGATGTTTAAGTGTCCCTTTATGATTATATCAGAAAGATCTTATTTTTGGCGTGCGAGTCTGAGACTGCACAGCCTGTTCAAAATAAAAATAAGTAAAACCTTTGGAAACTAACATTTTAAAAGTTTTTAGAGTCACGCAACCAGTCTTTCAAGATACTGCTCAGATCAAACATCTCAAAACCACATACTGCACATAGATGAACTGATGTCAGAACAATCAATTCAGGGGTGTTTCAAGTCCAGAATTAAATATTTAGTGGTGTTTACTGGAAGAAAGTTGAAAAAGTCACTCCTTTGATTCCATACGTTTCTCTCTTCGTGTCTTTTTAAATCATCTCCTTGTTTTTCCAGACAAAATCAACAGAACCAGAGTCGACACCGATCACCAGCATTGTTGCAAATTCGACCTACTGTGACCCAAATGAGTCTTCATGCCAAAGTCACACCAGCTTCTCATCAAACCAACAAGAGGGGCGACCGGGGTCATCCCAGACTCAAATCAGCACTGGAGCCACGAGCTGCACCGTAGATGACATTGATACTGATTCTTCTATTCCCTCCATTTCCGAGCAAAATTATTCAAACAGCAGTCAAATGAGTTCTGTAAACACTCCTGTGTACCTGAAAGGAGACACATACAGCATTGTGGGCTCGCTGAACCCAAACAGCCGAGGGACGTGTATGAATGGGACTAACAGCAGTGGGCTGCACCCAGCGGGAGTGCAGCTACTGAACATGTGTGGACTCCAGGGAAAGGATTTGACCCCACAGTCTTTGCCCTTACCTGAGGGGATGTTTGGCAACAGCAGAGGCTGGGCAAGTGGGGCGGAGCCGGCGAGAACAGAAACGACCAACCCGCAGCCTCTCAGGATGGAGGAGCTCTTGAATATTCGTCTGGACCAGGTCACCTTTGACCTGTCACAGCCACCATATGACTCACTGCAGACTTACGAGTTTGAGGGCTGTGATTCAAGGGCCGAGTCGCTGAGTTCGCTGGAGAGCGATGGAGAAAAGGATGAGGGGAGTGTGGTGGGAGGGATAGAGGAGCTAAACCAGAAGTTTCAGAGGCTGGTGGAGATTATCCGAGAGAGGAAGAGGGAAAAGGAAGGAGAAGGAGAAACGCCAGCGCCAGAGCGAGGCAAGACAGCAGAGACCACTCTCAGTGAGACTCATAAACAAAGTGAGGACAAAGGAGCTAAACTACAGAGATGGGATTTCTAGACTCCAATAAAAGAAAAAGTTTCAGAGAAGAGAACTATGTTGGCAGTGATGGATTTTAAACACAGCAGGGGTGGCAAAATACACAGCCTCTGACAGAGATCGTCTTGTTGTTTGCCCCCTGCCAGGAGGGATCCAGGAGGCTGACAGTACAGTGAAGATTTGTGGCGCAATCAGTGCACAGCATATAGTTTTCACCTCCACTGAATTTTAGCAAATGCATATGGAACCTGTCACTTTTCACACTTCTCTTGTAACTGATATTAATAATGCACTTGGGCTTTCAAAGCTAACATTATGAAAAATTTACTTTTATGTAAAATATTGATTCTAAGCCCTGAAAGCTGCATTGTTAGAAAATAGGCCTCATCAAATATTGACTAGAATTGTGACATTTAATATTGATCGTTTAATAGGGGCACACGCTCTAGATAATCCCTGAAATTTATAAGCATTTGGTTGGAATTGGAGAATTTTAAAACACGAGAATTTTAAACATGCCGTGACACACACTGCCGCATGTTTACAGAGCCTCTCCAATGAGTCGAGTTGTATCATGTAGCTCTGCAGAGAGACTCCTGCAAGTAGTCACCATTATAGTAAAACCTGCTCACTATGCAATTTGCTCACAATTAGAAATAATTAGACTGTCACTGTCAGACTTGTGTGTTGTTGTGAAAGTACAGTAAAAAATGTTCATATGTAGATAAACATCAACCTCGACTTCAGTGATTATTGCTGGATATTTACTGGAATCGCCTCACGGGAAATGCAAAGGACTGATTTTCAGTTAAACTGTTGCAGACACGAGCTTACACTATACAATTCCCCGTAATTTCTCCCACGCAAGATCATTTATAATTCACCATTGTGTTTGGCCGTCTAGAATTATCTCCAGAGGCTTATTTATCTCCCACCTTTTAAAGAGACAAAATTAGGCAAAAGCCATTATGCGACACAGTACACACAGCCATTGTTCTTGTGATGAGCCCAGAACACAGGCAACAGAAAAATAATCATTTACTTTGAGATTTGGTAATGTTATTCAGGCAGTTTGTCATTCTGACAATGACTCATTTCTATAGCTATTTCAAACCTAATTTATTATTCAGGGGGTATCAGAATGAGTTATTAAAATAACATTATTTTCTATAACATCGTAAAGCAATTTTTACTTTCTTCAGTTTTTCCCCTGTCCTGGCTTCCTCTGTAGTGGGAATTTAGGTCTTAATCAGCCTCAGTTTTAATAAGATTGGATTGCTTCTCGAATTAAATTTGACAGAAAACCTTTGGCTTTCTGACAAGGAAAAAAAAAGAGGCAAGACAATGAAATGCAGAATAAAAGGAACGGGCCAGATGATAAATCGCCATCACCACACAGCATATTATCAGGATGCTGCACATTGTCTGGCATGGTACTGCCAGATATTGCTGTAGCAATGACACGTTTCCTCCCAGATCACAAGAACGCACTGAATCTAATAATCAACTAAATATAGACACAAGTTAGAATGAGAAAGTCGAGCTGTGCTATCACTTCAAAAGTAGTCAGACAAAAATAAAATAACAGTAAATTAAAATATGTTTGAAATTCAAATGCTTTAAAGGTACATTTATGCACACTTTAAGGGATGCTGAGAAAAGTGCTGTGAAGAATAAGACCCCAGCGTTGGGCCAGGAAACAATATCTGACAGTACAATGGTGCCACCTGAAGTTAAAACATAAGGACTGCAGCTGGAAAATTACAAAGGAAAAGCTGGAAATAGTTACTGATAATTAAGAAGAAGAAAATGACAGTTCTCTTGTTTTTTAGAGCTAAAA
This sequence comes from Rhamphochromis longiceps, assembly GCF_057381845.1. Lineage (NCBI taxonomy): Eukaryota > Metazoa > Chordata > Actinopteri > Cichliformes > Cichlidae > Rhamphochromis > Rhamphochromis longiceps. The sequence continues at coordinate 9,251,892 of NC_140578.1, forward strand.
ATTCATAAAATTCAAAACACACTTCAACTAGATACAAATCGGGCAGTGTGAAAATTATTCAGCAAGGGGATCAGAAACGAAAGAGACTTAAAGCTGTTTAATTTTTTTATCCTCCCACACTTAGATTATATTTTCTAATAAAATAGAAAAGCTTATTAAAAAAAGAAAGGTAACTATGTCATACTTCCGGTCATAAAGGTTAATTTTACCATAGCAACTAGGCCCGGATAAAAGTATGTGTCGGTAACTTATGCTTCATTGAAAATTCATAAATACCTTGTATGCTGCAATTGCTAAATGGCACCGCGAGATGGCGCCACTTTCCTTGTAGTTGCGTTAAATTCTGGTTGAAAACTGTAAATTTAGGTCGATGTGATTATTTCTTCTATGATTTTTTTGGGGGGGACTAAAAAGCCAGCTCTTAGCTGATACTGGAGAAACCAGTGAAATGTGGCTAGTTTTCTGGTTTGTTTGTTTATTTAATGTTTTGAGGTTGCCGGGCATCTTCTGATTATTTCATTCAGGTCCCTCGGGGTTATGTCCATTTTCCAAGTCTGGTTTTAAGTATTGTCTTGGGAGGGATATCTCAAGAACATTTCTCGAGATGTGGTCTCTTACGATGGCCGTGTTGCCTGAGCCTCCGTCCTCTGTGTTAAGTATGATATAGCTGCTCATCTGTGCAAACCAGTTTGAATAAATACAGCACCCATCAAACTCAAACCACTCAAACTGTTCTCATAATGGCTCACGCGGTGACCTTTTAGCACAGAAAAACCTTAATGCTTGTAAACACCCTAAAAACTGTTCCCTTGAATCATGGGGAAAAAAACAATTTTTACAAAAAGCTTTTTTTTTATTTTTAGGAAGAGTAATCCTTTACCCCAGTGGAACCATCTGGAACTCAATATATGAGGGATGCTAAGGGTCAAAAACAAAGAGAAAACCTTTTGTGTTTTAAGGATGGCACCTATAACCTTAGTGCATAGCTTGACATGGATTTTAAGAGTAAGAATACCAAACAGAGAAAGTGAAAAGGCCAGGTCAATAAAATGAGGAATCAGAAATTTTCATCACTGTCATGGCTGCATATAAAGTTCTGTATTTGCTTTTTTTTTTAAAACAGTTTGCCCTTTTACATATAGCATATAGCATGTTTCCTCCAGAACAATGGCCACAGCATTGCTGCTATGGGTCCTCCTAAAAAAAAAAATCTGCAAACATCCCTTTGGTCACATTATTGATTAACAAATGGGTCCAGTGTGTCTGGAAAGTTAACTTAAGTTTCTAGAAAGTCAGCCTGCATACATATAAATAGAAATATCTTCCGTTTAGTCAGATTATTTATCTGTATAATTTTATTCAAAGTCAAAAACACATTTGGAAAAGTTACCACAACCCTTAGAGCCATATGAATGTTTAATAAGCTGTAATTATTCTGTAAATTAGAATACCATCAACTGGAATTATTTCTGAGTTAGTCACTAAGTCTCCTTGGGCAAGTTACTGAACACCAAGTTGCTCTCAAAGAGTTCATTTGAGTGTGAATATTAGATAGAAACCACTTAGGCATGAAAAAAAGTGTTTTTGTGAATGGATGAATGAGGCAAGTTGAACAAAGTGCTTTGAGTGCTCAAGCAGAGTAGAACAGCTCTATATAAGAACCAGGTCATTTACTTTTTACCACATGTTAACTTAGAAGTGCCTATTTAGTGGTGTTATTGCCCCTCTCTAAAGATAGACATCCATAAATGTTACCACTGTGGCATCAAAACTGCATTTATGAAACCAAATATCAAATGTGATTTTTAAAAATGTTCAAATGTTTGGTGAATTTGCACCAGATAAGCTATAAAGCTCTTTTTTCCACCATCAGCATTAAGACTTTATTAGTCTTAATCCAGTAAGTGCCAACAAATTCATCATCTCTGCTGATCCCATGAGAGCACCGAACGAATGCAGCTGCATACAAGCTACAATTTCATTAACAAGTGGATTTACCTGCCAGCACAGAGCTGTCAAGCGCTACTGAGTCAATGCTGCATCGTGATTGGCTCGTATGTTTCTAGGTTTAGCTGTTGATTGGCTCTTTGGTGAGAGGGGTGGGATATTCAACATCTTTACAGAACTCTGAAGAAAAATCTATAGAGTGTCACATCGTCTTTAATAATGTCTTTTATGTTACTCGGAAATACCAGTAATATGACCAGACTCTTTACCAGAATTACTGGTAACAGTTTACTACCTGTGAAAGGTCACCGGTGTTAAATCATTTGAGGGAAATGCCCTGCAGGGAGGCAGAATACAGCAAGTCAAACATTGCAGTTTAAACACCTGTTCACACATAATCTTGAAACTTTGTACCAACACAGAGTGCAGATAAGGAACCATGAGTGGTTTAACAGAGGATTTTATTGAATTCCTTCAAAGGTAATCATAAAGCCAGGCCTCCTAGACTTACAAAGGTAGGAATGAGCCTTCTTCATAAATGGGACCATTTGACTGGTTGTAAATGGTTAGTATATAGACCCCACTTTGGCAAAATATCTTAACACAACCCGTCATACAGAGATCTTTGATAAATCATCCTTCAACACTTTGGTTGAGGGGAAAAAACACATTTATTTGTAAAACGGCAGTTAAATAGTGTGAAACACTGGATTTGTTTAAGGCAGCCTGTGATTATTGTATTGAAAGGCCCAGCAAATTAACATGTCAAAACTGAAATGAATTACATTAGAAACTTTAAAGAAAATCACATAATTTTTCACACTGTGGCACGGCAGTTTTTTTATAAGAGCACTTTACATCTGCGTGAATCGCTCATCGTCCGAGAACGTCGAGTTATAAATACCGTCATTTGCACCGTTTTCAGCCGTTTTCACCCCTGTCTCTTCGTCGCTGTCCTCGTCATCTGCATCCATGTTTTTCTTCCTACAAAAAGAATGAGCAGATCAAATGAAGCTCAGTTATCATATTTTCAAAAAGCTAAATTAAATACATCCACAGTCATCTGCTCACAGTTTTCTTTGGACCAGAGGATACACAAGCAGGGCGATGATGCCGACGCTAACTGCACCCATGACCACCCCGAAGACAATGAGCCACGGAGGGGTGTCAGGGGAGACCGGTGCTGCCAGAGTGGGATAGATGCCATCGAACTCCAGAGTTTTATCTGTTAGCAGAAAAGCACCGTTGATTCGATTTCTCGATTTTCTATTGGACAAAAAAAAAGATTTCATTTAAGGGGATTATTCTGGAAAAGGCAAAACTGCACTGACTCTGGACAGCAACACAGTTTTTACAGTTTTGCCTCTTTACACCACCTAAGTTGATTAAATCCAGTAGATCTAGAAATACTTTTCTCTTCCCATCGTTCTGGTTGTCCAAACATTTTCTTAACTTTAGAAACAATTCTGTTATCATGCACTTCATCAGTTATCTTCTGTGGTCTTTAGGGTCTTTTAGTGTTGCTGAGCTGGTCTGTGCATTCATTCTTTTTAATGAATCTCTCCCTGATGGATTTATTTGGACGTCATGTTGAGCATTAAGGCCACAAAATGCAAGTTATTTCTCAACTACTTGACAGTCAGTTGTCCAATTTCTCTGAAAATACATAAAAGTGGCTGCAATTGAGGTTAATGCAGCTTTAATTAAAGCTGCATTTTTATCATATCCAGATAAAATCCACTGTAGTGGTGCGCAGAGACAAAAATCACAAAGTGTTTCATTGGCCAAATACTTAAAGATTTGCAACTTTGTGTCAAAAACACAAGTATGCGGACGTTAAAGTCACACTTTTGCTCCACGTGTTCATGCAATAGTGTTTCAGTAATGCTTAAATGTAGCTGATTTTAAACTCTTTCCTCCGGTCAGGGTCATTTCTCAGTACAGTACATCCTCCAGGGGATCTCTAAGTACTTCTTAAAACTGATGAGTCACACACAAAAGCATTTTTTATCATGAGTGATAAAACTGTTTTTAACTTTTAGGTTGACCTGGGGCTGGAACTGTTTTTTGGAAGCTTTGAAACCAGTTTGTCGTCTTAGAACTTAGCATCCCCTGAAACGAATGCATTAAGGAGGCAGACAAGAGGAGGTGGTGAAAGTATGCCAAGTTAACACAGCAGTGCCTCAACAGTGAGTGGTATACACACTGCGAACCCACTAAGTTAGTTTGCAGTTGGCCAGTTCCTCTGCAGGACCTGCTGTACAAGCTGGACACAGAAGCTACTGAAGTGGGCCAAGGCTGCCGAGGATCAGAAATAGTAATCAATGCATTCTTACAGGTATTAAACTGTATAAAAACATTGGCTGTAGTTTGAATTCAAACTACAATTTTAAAACTTTTTTTTTTTAAATTAGCTGACCTTATCGTTCCTGTACAGGGAAAAAAGGTTCAAAATACCCTGACTTCCCACATAAATTCTACAAGCTGGTGAATTTGTGCCAGAATCTTGGGAAATCTGTGATTCCAAAGTCTGCCTGTGAGTCTCCTCCTAGATATGAGCCTGGAAAACCTCCAAAGATAAGATGCCAGCTGGAAATAAACACGCTAGTTGACCAAACATTTATGAAGTGACTCGTCCCAGTACAAAGGAGTAGTGGTTCAGTGCAAAGTCCCATACAAAATTTGAGCTTCATAAATGCTAACCGTAAATGTTAAAAACACAAAAATGGTGAAGAGCACCTGCCTTAAGTTATGCTGCTCTATAACACATGCATTTACAGTAGAAACAGAGGATTTGTTTGGCGCTTTTTGGGGGGGTTACTAAAAATATTTGTTCGCTTTTTAAATAAATTCTACTGCTTTCTGTATCAGTTATTGTGATCCATTAAAATAGTGGATGTTAATGGCTGGTTGAGGCTGGTTGTGCATGAACAGCCGTCTCTCTCTGTTTCCCCTGTAATGGACTGGTGACCAGAAAAGTGTGATGGACGGATGGAAATGTTTAAATGAGAATGCTCATTACCCACATGAGGGAAATTATGTTCACTTAAGTACAAAAATAACCTGTTACTTCATAAAAATAAAAGGGATCGACTTAGTTTCTATGGCCACACTGCATAACCCAGGGTAAACCTGCTCATGCATGCATACATAAAATAGATGGTGTTTGAAAGCAAAGTGTTTGAAGTGTTAGTGATCAGGTTTGTGGTTTATGGTTTAGGTTGGAGCTTTGAAGCCTTGTTCAAAAGAAAACAAACCTCTGGCAGTGGCAAATCTTGTGTGAGAGAGTAACCAAAAGCCATGACACAGGCACACGTGTTAAAGCAAAATATAAAAAATGTCACGACACACCTGTTCCTGCGCTACATAATCTAGAAAGCTGCACTTTCGCACCATATGTGAGCCAAACATTCATTGGGAACATAATTACGCCCCCATTCATATTTATTTGGAAAACCCATTAGTTATTAGTCATTTTAGAATTTTCTAGGAAATGATAAAATGGGTAATAAATGTTTAAGAAAAATACTTTAACATCCATTATTTACATCCAGCTAAGAAGAAAATATAACAATAATAGTACCAATAACTAAAACTGTAGCATGTGATTACTTTATAGCCATCTCCACAGTTCCTTTATCAACAAGATCCATGGTGTTCGGCCTCGTCACCACAAACCAGAAGGACACTCTCTGAGTCTCGTTACACGGATGGATGTCTGAAACCCTGGTGAAGTTTTACAAGACAATGAAAGCGAAGTTATAAAATGTGAGTCACCTATCGTGTTAAGAGATGTTCTATTATGTTTTTACAACTGTTTAAGAACAGATGACACAAAAACAGTCTTACCCAAATTCTTCTCCGTTAGTGAAATCCCTCATGGCAAAAGCCAGAGCGGCCCGGAAAAGGAACATTTCATTTTTGTTCCAGGGATACTGCAAAATCAGCAACATCAGATTAGGGACTGTTTTTCAGCAAAGGTTAACTGTTCGCCACATGGACCTTGGCCTCATATTAAGCAGTCACATGCACTTTAAGAGAATTCTGGATAATATTAAGCACTTGATTGTAACCATGACTCTAAAATGATGGCGTGTAAAATATTAATAAAAGCAGAAGTTAATGATTTGGAAATTAGTTAATATTGGTGTGTGTGTGTGTGTGTGTGTGTGTGTGTGTGTGTGTGTGTGTGTGTGTGTGTGTGTGTGTGTGTGTGTGTGTGTGTGTCTCTTAAACTTCATACCATCAGCAAGTTGCATTTAAATTGGAAAAGTAGCATTTCTACTCCCTCTGTAAGTATTTGGAAATTTCCCAACACTTACTGCTGCTGTGTCCCTGCAGATATTTGAGGCCTCCTCTGTCATATTTGTTCCCTCATAATGTGCAGAACGGTTATAATGCCTAACAGGTCTGAACAGACGTTTAATCTCTCGATTCTCGATTTTATCTGCTGCAGTACCCAACGAATGTGCGATGTGTTCTTGCTGAAATAAGCAAGACTTTCAATTTTAAAATCTACGTATGCAATCGTGACCACCTTATTAGGTACATCTGTTTAACTGCTCATCAGCATACATATCTAATTGTCCAACCACACGCAAGCATGCATGTCAGTGGCTTTTAATGCCACACGTCCGGGTTCTGAGTACGGTATTTCAGGAATTTCTGATTTGCTTAGATGTTCGCACACAACCATCTGTAACAAAAAAAAACAGTCCAGAAAACAGAGAGAAAATATCCAGTAAGCAGCAGTTCTCTATGTGAAAATGCCTTGTTGATGCAAAGGGTCAGAGAACAATGACCAGACTGCTTTGAGTTAACAAGAAGGCAAAAGCAACTCATAACTGCTAGTTACAACCACACAGAAGATGATCTCTCGATGCATAGCACACCAAATCTTGAAGCAGAAAGCAGAAGACCACACCGGGAAGCACTCCTGTCAGCTAAGAGCAGGAAACTGGACAATAGAAGATTAGAAAGATGAGGATTAATAAGGTCAGAATTTGGTCTAAATCAGGGGTGTCCAACTCCAGGCCTTGAGGGCCGGTGTCCTGCAGGTTTTAGATGTGTCCTTGATCCAACACAGTTGATTTAAATGCCCAACAGACACCTTTGGAATGTGCAAAGGGAGATTCACATAATGGATGTGCGTACAAAATTTGCAGTCGCTGCATAAAACTCTGAAGAAATGTTTTCGCCGCTTTGTTGAGATAAAGGATTAAGGCAGATAGAAACAGGTCCTAATAAAGTGGCTAGTGAGTGCATCATTGAGTTTCAACGGTGCCTTTAAAGATTTGCAAGTTGCCCATGGTATCTTCACAAAAGCACTCAGGGCCATCACAGATCTTAAAGAGGAAAGCTGTTCAGGAGGTTTTTCCTCTTTGTCTCAATCTCTTTTGAATGAGCTGCATAAACTGAGACAGCAGCATCTCTGGATCTTGTTTCTGCATGTATTTTTTATTTGCATGGTACACTTTGAACTTTCAAAAGTATTCCTGAGCCCATGTGGTGATGTTCACTCCAGATTCATGTCTGATTTATATTAAAGTGTTCTCTGAGGGCATGACAGCCATTCAGCAGTGATTTGCAGCCCTTTTCTCTTGCGTACAGAGATTTTGCTGGATTCTCTGAAACATTAATGATATTATCTATGATCAGTGTACTGTAGAAGATTAAAATTCTCTCTGTTTCCTCTTTGTTCCACAAATCTGTGCCAGAGTATTGAAATTCTCCCTGTGTCGAAAGACTTACCCTGCCTAGCATGTTTTTTTTTTTTTTTTAAACGTAATCCTGTTTATCTAATTACTAAGATGTGTCCAAAGCAGGTGTTTGGGGGTGTATTGCTTGTTTTTTTGGGGTTTTTTTTAGCATTACACAACTTTTCTGGTCTATTGTTGCACCTGGAACTTCAACTGATTGTAATGCTGGACATGAATGATCACATTTCTCAGTTCCACCACATTTTCTTTGTAAATATAGGTTGGAAATCATTACTTTCTTTATTTATAATTCACAAAACATTCAAATTTTTTAGGGAACGGGATTGCATTCCTGTTTTTAATATTATGAAGTCAGAGCTGTTTATGGCAAGAAGAGCGATCTGAGGATGTGGAGGAATATTTAAATATATACATACAGCTTGATCTCCCAGTGCGGTTTTGATGCTGAATCGAACTTTGTAGGCTTCTCCAACACCTATAAAGATAAAACAGACTGAAATGTCCTCTGCGTGCCATGAATTGCTGTGCTAGGCTTTAGATGAGAAGTGTAGCTGCTGCAGTTTATCTTTCCTGTGCTGATAGACTGAATCCCAAGAGCAACAGCGTCAAATTTAGTCTCTCTCAGCTATTTCCTCATAGTTTGGTTGTAGATTAGCAATTTTAGGATCATTGTTCAAGTTTACAATCACAATGGAATGAATGAAACCCTTGTTGTGAGGTAAATGCTAAGTTATGTGTCTAATCTGACTTTGTTCCAGTAAATAGATTAGAAGCTGCATTCCACACTCACTTCTGGGCTAAGAAGGGATAAAACTCCTGTACACAAAGCCTGTGTTTACTCATATTAATGAATTTATGTATTTTTTTTAAAAATGTGAACACACAATATTTGACCAAAGGTTACATTTTAAGAGCCTTACCTGGTTTACAGAGCCCTTCTGCCACAGAAAGTGACAAACTGAGCAGGAGCAAGATCTTTTCCAACATTTTTCCCAGAAAACAAAAAGCAGAATAGCACAATACTGTAAAAGCTCAGGCAAAGGTCCCAGCATTCACCGATCTAAAGAGGTCGGCAGAGGATTTAACTGGATAAAGCCTGGGTTTAATGGTTAAGCCAAGACACACCTGAACTAATCTGTCCTCTCTGTAAAAAACAATGGCTGTCACTGCGCTGCACTGCATGGAAACAGTCAAGTGGGCGCTGTTTGTTCATGCTTTCCAAAGGAGCCAGATAGGTCTAATGTGATAGAGGCAGACCTCCCAGAGGAGAACAGAACGGCCCAGTCTGTTTCTATTTACCTAGTATAGCACAGTGTGTGAACTTCCAAGTTACAGCCACTTAAAATGGTATAATAAGTAGTGACCCCTAGAAACAGAAACAGCCTGGGAAAGAATATGTTAGGTGTCGGCTGTGTGCGGACAGGGATAGGACCCAAGGTGCAGACTCCGGAGACAGAACTTAAACCAAAACAGCTTTAATGCTGAACGCAAACATAACATAACTGGAAAAACTCAAAAATAAACTAACACCAGCAGATTGACAAAACACACAGCAAAGTAACCGGTAGATCGCAACACGGACACAGAGAAACACAGGGCTTAAATACACAGAGGGAGCAATCAGGGAATGGGTAACAGGAGGGAAACACAGCTGGGGCAAATCACGCCTAACGAGACAAGGGGAAGCAAAACCAGACACATTAACATCAGACATGGACTTTCAAAGTAAAACAGGAAACACATAACACAGACTGAACAAAGACACAGACTCGCACGCACTGCAACAGAGGGAACAGAGACGTGGGACCAGGGCAGACACAGACACTGACTGGACACGGGGATATAGGAACTAAGGATACACAGAGACGCGAACTAGACAAGGGGATACAGCTGACAGGGGAGACAGAGCAGCTAGAGAAGACAGAGACATAAACTATAAGACAGAACTCAAAGAAACCAAAGACTAGAAAGTATAAATAATATAATAAACTCAAAACCCCTGGGTCAACGACCCAGGCATCCTAACAGAATATAGCATCTACTAATTAATAGAAGTGGATCTCTTATCATTTTTTCCAGTTCCATATTTTTATTTTTACATATACGATATGATATGATATGATATGTAAACTGTTACCTTTCATTTTAAAAGAAAACAACATTAAAACATTAAAGGTGAAACTAACAGAGGAATTTAGAAGAAGAGCAAATAGTGCAACACACAGGGTGTAGTTGTAGTACAGTTGTTGTTGTTGTTGTTGTTTAAGCCTGGAACCCTGAGCCCCACTTATAAATCCTTGCACAGCATTTACAAAATCCCCTCACCCAGCCACAGGTATTAAACTATCTCGAGGAGCCGTGATCTTTGCAAAGGCTCGATGGTTTCTGTTCTAAAGCAGTGCTGCTGTTGGTAAGTGGTGGTAAACATGATCACTGCTGGTATCAGAGTGCATGTGCCATAGAAATAAAAGTCAAAAAGAGAGAGAGACAGGGCAGTACTCCAGAGTCAGATTTCTCATATTTGCCAGCCCTTCAGGAACTTGACAGGATTGCAATGACAGGATTTAAACAAGAAGGGTCTTTATCACCTATGACAAATCAAGGATATGAAAAACAACAATCTCATTATGCATTCTAAGAGGCTAGAAAATAAGGATAAGCAGAACAGGTCCATTTCAGGTGCAGTTCATTTAACCCGCCGGCGACCCAGCCATATGTTTACACTAGATCATGAAATGAGGTAGCAAGATTGACTGCAGGAGAAGCCTTGAGGATACTTGATGCACAAAATGAGGACGCAAACAGCTCAGCTGAAGGAGATGAGTTGGGTTTACTAGTTAACTTGAAAACATGGAGCATATCCCAGCTGCCACAGGGTGAGAGGCAGGGTGCAGAAAACCATTTGCACTCACATTCATACTTGTGGCCAATTCAGAATTAGCAGTGAAGCTAATCCCATACTGTAACTGCATGTTTTGGACTGTGGGAGTATCTCTGAGTACCTGGAGAGAACCCACCCAGACATGGACAGCATATGGAGACTACACACACACCGGACGGTGGATTCAAACCCCTTGAAAATCATGTTATCAGAATAAATATCACAGATAAAGGAAAGAGTACAAGTATGATACACAAAACAGTACTTCTGTATGAAACAAAGCGAAGTCACTTGATTATTTTAGTCACTAAAATATTTTGGTTGCGTGAGGGTTAAGCCCAAAAGTCTGATTTGGGATACAGGTGAAATCATCCCAGCACTCTCTGTCCTTTCTGACCCAGTCCTGCTCGGTCAGAGTCAAGCAGGACAAACTGTACTCTCCACACTCCCTGTTCCTCCCTACATGGTAATCAGGTCTAACCTAGCTTTGCTATGTCATGCAGAATTAAAATCTCCCACAACAGATCCCAGTGAACTCATTCTCATCCTCTTTACTGAAAAAGCCTTTGCAAACACTTTCAGTTATTCAGTCAATCAATATCTAAGCTGGCACTTATATAAGGTTAATGATCCATTCTTCCTCATTGGCTGTTAGGTTAATTTTTTAACCACTGTCTCAGAAAAGTATGCTTGAGCTCGTCAATAGCTTCAATGCTAACATGTTAAATGTAATGGACACTATTGCTCCCATTAAGGTGAAGGTTATCTCTGGAAGGAAAAAGTCTCCATGGAGAAACTCCACACTGGTGAAAAAAGAAAAAAGAGAGTGTAGGAAAGCTGAGCGCAGATGGAGAAAAACAAACCTCCAGGTTCATTATGACATTTATAAAGAGAAACTTCACAATTATAATTTACAACTGAGGAATGCAAGGAGGTCCTACTTCTCTGACATCATCACTAAAAACAGCCATAATGCTCGGGTCTTATTTTCTACAGTTGACAGGCTAACAAACCCTCCTGTGTCAGTGGCAGCTGAACTTCATTCGACCATGGCCTGCAATGACTTTGCCAAATTCTTCACTGAAAAAATCCAAAAAATTAGACAAGCAATTGGTACATCAACAGCAGATCCAGGATATGTACTGTGTCCACCAAAAAACTGTTTAAACACCATGAAACAGTTTCAACCTATTAACAGCAAAGACCTGGAGGACATCTTAGGTCAACTGAACTCCTCCTCCTGCTGTTTAGATGTCCTGCCAACAAGTTTTTTCAAAAAGGTCTCAAAGACTTTAGAGTCAGACCTGTTACAGATCGTCAACTTTTCTTTATTATCAGGTGTGTTTCCAGAATCACTAAAAACTGCTGTAATCAAACCTATACTGAAAAAGGACAATCTTGACAAGACACAAATGAACAACTACAGGCCGATCTCAAATCTCCCGTTTTTAAGTAAGATCATTGAAAAAGCAGTTTCTCAACAGCTCAGTTACTTCTTAAAACAGAATAATTGCTACGATGCCTTCCAGTCAGGTTTTAGACAGAACCACAGCACTGAAACCGCTCTGACCAAAGTGTTTAATGACATATGTCTGAATACAGACAGTGGAAAAATGTCAGTCCTAGTTTTACTGGATCTCAGTGCAGCATTTGATACAGTTGACCACAACATATTACTCAAACGACTGGAGAACTGGACAGGTCTTTCAGGAACTGTACTAAACTGGTTCAAAACATATGTAGAAAACAGGAAATACTTTGTATCAATAGGTAACTTCACATCTGAGCAGACAAGTATCACATGTGGAGTTCCCCAAGGTTCCATCTTGGGACCCCTTCTGTTTAACATCTACATGCTCCCACTGGCACAGATTATAAACAACAACAAAATAAACTATCACAGCTATGCAGATGACACACAAATATATATCACAATGTCACCAGGAGACCGAGGCCCTGTACAGGCTCTTGGTAAATGCATTGAGGAAATCAATGACTGGTTGTGCCACAATTTTCTCCAGCTAAACAAAAACAAAACTGAGGTAATAGTCTTTGGCGCCAAAGAAAAACGATTACAGGTCACCAGAGAACTTCAATCTATACATCTAAAAACCACAAACCAGGCGAGAAATTTGGGTGTAGTGATGGATGCAGACCTAAACTTAGAAAAACACATTAAGACAATAACAAAGTCAGCTTACTATCACCTCAAGAATATATCAAGGATAAAAGATCTGATGTCTCAACAGGACCTGGAAAAACTAGTCCATGCATTCATCTTTAGTAGGCTTGATTACTGTAACAGGTCTACCTAAAAAATCAGTCAGACAACTACAGCTCATTCAGAACTCTGCTGCTCGAGTCCTCACTAAGACCAAAAAAGTGGACCACATCAGTCCAGCTCTGAGGTCCTTACACTGGCTGCCTGTCCGTCAGAGGATAGACTTTAAAGTTCTGATGCTGGCCTATAAAGCTCTGAATGGTTTAGAACCAAAATACATCAATGACCTCCTGACCCAGTATGAACCATCCAGATCCCTCAGGTCATCTGGATCCGGTCTTTTATCAGTTCCCAGAGTCAGAACCAGACACGGAGAAGCTGCATTCAGCTTTTATGCTCCTTATATCTGGAACAAACTCCCAGAAAGCCTCAGATCAGCTGAAACACTCAGTTTATTTAAATCCAGGTTGAAGACTCACCTGTTCTCAGCTGCATTTGAATAAAGCACCAAATCCACACTTTAAGATTAAATTTCAAAACTTACATTTAACTACTGATTTTATCTACTGTTCTGATTTTATCTGTTTTGATTTTATATACTGTTTTGTTTGTTTGTTTGTTTGTTTGTTTGTTTGTTTGTTTGTTTGTTTGTTTGTTTGTTTGTTTGTTTGTTAATTAGTTAGTTAGTTTATTTGCTTGTTTTAATCAATTTTAAATCATGCTTTTTATTTGTTCTTGTTTCTAATGTCTCTGTAAAGCACTTTGAATCACCTTGTTGTTGAATTGTGCTATACAAATAAACTTGCCTTGCCTTGCCTTGCCTTGAAACCGCCATTTATTGGAAATTAAGTTCACATGGGTCAAGTTTGAATGTAAAGTCTCCTTTCCCTGATAACAGACTGTTTCAGTGATTAAAACACCACAGCAGACCACATGAAACTCTCCTACAATAAACGATCTTTTGTACCCATAAAATGTCATAAGTGTTTTCCAATAAAACAGACCACGATGACGCATCACTGAGGGTTGAGCCACTGGGTTACAGTAAGAATAACTGGTCTTTCCTCTTCCTTCCTCCTTCCTTGACAAATCAGCCAATCAAATGGCAACTCAGTGCATTTGGGCATTTAAACATGGTCAAGATGACCAGCTAAACCTCAAACCGAGCAGCAGAATGGGGAAGACAGGCAGTTTAAGTGAGTTTGGCACCTGATGGGCTGGTCCGAGTTTCCCACATTGCCATCTCTGGGGTTTGCAGAAAAATAGATAATATCTAAACGATGAGTCTCAATTTCTGCTGTCACAATTAAATGGTGGGGTCAGAAATTGGTGTCAACAGCATGAAAGGCTGGATGCGTTCTTCCTTGTATTAGAGGTTCAGGCTGGTGGTGATGGTGTAATGATGAGAGGGACATTTTCTTGGCACTCTTCAGACCTTTTATTGGAACATTGTTTAGACAAAACATCACAAAGCTCAAATAACTTTAAGTTGGATTTTTTTTTGGGGGGGGGGGGGTTAAATGCACTAAATGCCTTTTCGTTTTCACCTTTTTGGTGTGTATTATCTAAATTTTGAATTAATTTTAGCTTGATCACAGTTCACTTCCTGCTAAGCACTTAATTAAACTCCCAGAGAGCAGCCATTTAGCTTTTCTACCTATAAAACCCGGAGAGCAGCCAAATGGCTGGTAGGCTTTTAGCTAAGCTTTAGCTTCAGCCAAGTGGAAGCTAAATTGGCTAGTCATTCATATGTATATTAGGTTGTTACCTGGGAATTCTGGAGGGAGGGGAGTGGGGGTGTGTGATTGAAGGGGTGGGGGAGCTGCTAAAAGCTGTGCACTTCCTTTTGTGTTTCATCTTGATGCATTCTCAATCATCCAGGGAAATAAATCTCCAAAAGTCACCAACTTGGAGTGTTTCAGGGCAAACTGAAACACTCCAAGTCACAGCTTTTAGCAGCTCCCCCACCCCTTCAATCACACACCCCCACTCCCCTCCCTCCAGAATTCCCAGGTAACAACCTAATATACATATGAATGACTAGCCAATTTAGCTTCCACTTGGCTGAAGCTAAAGCTTAGCTAAAAGCCTACCAGCCATTTGGCTGCTCTCCGGGTTTTATAGGTAGAAAGGTAAAAGCCTGGGGATGCATGTGTTAATTACTTTTCAGGGTGCAGGTATTTTCTCTCTACACACGGTGGCAGCAGAGGCCCAGACATGACAGCCATTGCAGTTTTTAACCCAATCATTGTGAAACTAAAACAAAAACGTGAACCTCAATACACTGCATGAAATGCATCTGAAAGTAAAACTCATAGTGTGAAAAGCATTTTTCAAGGCTTTTAGATTTTGTGTGCTTCTTTAAAGGGCAATCAAGGTTAATCATCTCAGTGGGCAGATTACTGCTGGATCTGCAAAATCCAAAATATTTTATTTCATCTGAGACTCTGGTGATATTCAGATTGAAGACTTTCAAAAATATTTTTTAAATCTCTCCTGGGGAAAAAAAAAAGAAAAACTATTGTCTATTAATGGCTGTGTGTACAAAATATGCAAACATAACACAGTTTGACAGGCATAAAATAGTATTTTTGCACCAACAAGGTGCTCTCCCAAAGCTGTCAGCCTAAAAACTGTTGGCTGATAGCTCTAAAACACATCTACGACAGATAAACAACATCTGAAAGTCATGCTGTTAAGAAACAGGATAAAAACATCAAGCAAAAACCTGACGCAGGACCTGCAGATGATCCATCTACTGCTCACCAAAGGCTCATCAGAAATGGGCTCAGTGGAAGGACAGAATACTATATATTCTTGACCGCTATACAGAAAGAGTCTCATCAGCAGTGGCTTCATTTTTCATGATAATGATCCCAAAAACACTGCCAATGAAATAAAAACATACTTGGGTAGAAAAACATACAATGAATCACTATCAGTCACGGACTGGCTTCCCCAGAACCCAGACCTCGATATTACTGAAGCAGTGTGGGATTCAACATCCAAAGAACAGCTTTGAATGTCCTTCAAGAAGCCTGGAGAACTATTCTTAAAGACTGCTTAAAGAAAATAAGGCCATCTCATAGAGTTCAGGCTCTGGTGAAGAGTAACAGTGCTCATACCAAATATTGATTTTCAAGCTTGTTAGACTCTCACAGACTCTGATTCATCTAATATACTGTATTTCAGTTTATGTTTGGACATTTCTCATTGAATCGTTTTCCATTTTCCTACCAGTGGATAAATAAATAGTGGCTTGAGACTTTTGCACAGCATCATGCAGGTTTGAAGGTTTGCTTAAAGCTGTAACAGTGGCAGTAATGTGGCATTTCTGAGTCCAGTATTTTTTCTGTGCATGTTTACTGATTAATAATGGCCCCATTTCTGTGTCAAAAGGTCATTTTTAATACAAGTGTTACTTTAATGTCAGGACGTTAGCAGTATTTTTAAGGTGCTAATATTAGCCTCCATGAGTAAAAGTGACATTAAAGTAAGTTGCATTGTTTGTTTGCTAAATTTGCTGTTTATTTTGCTCTTTCTAGTTCCTTTATTGTATAAAATTTTAGTTTTGGATGTTGGCCTAAAGTGTCTGAACTGTTTATCTCATGATGAAACCAAATTCAGACTATTTATAGAAGGCTATTCTAATTTAGCAGGAAATATGAGTGATATTCAAAGTGCTTCCCTATGTTCCCTCAGAGCACAACAGATTAATTGTTGGCTTCATTATGCTGTATCATATTACACCGCATCTGTATTGTGATACAGGACAAGAATTTGTACAAGGTCCTGTAATAAAATAAGCTTTATTCAATTATGGATTGGAACGTAGGGTCTTCTTTCAGCTTGTCCTGGGCTCTGTCGCCCCCAGCAGGCGCACGGCGGTAGTGCTACAATCACTCACAATAGGCAGTAGGAGTGGACGAGCCTGAGGGTGAGCAGGCGGGCTGTCTTCACAGGGAACTCTCCTGTAGGAGGTGATACTAAACCCTCCTTCTTTTCCGACCTGAAACAGGAGCCGGAGTCCGGAGCAGGATGTATTGATCTGTTTGTTTGTAGTGCGTCTCCGGCGGATCCTCCATGCGTCAGCCCCGGGAATGGATCAGGAATCCGGTGCGGCGTCTGCGGGGAGTTTCATCTCCCTGAATGAGCATGAGCAGAGGTATTACTCAGGTCTCCACGGTCTGTGCCAGGCTGACACTTCAGGAAAACTGTCGTCCAGTAAAGTGGCAGAGCTGTTCAAGGCGTCTCAGCTACCTCCCGAATCTCTGCATAAAGTGAGTGTGGTGCTTGTGTCTGCGGCTGCTTGGTCAGCTCATGTTATCAAGTGTGAGGGGCTGAGGGCTGCGGCTGCTGCTCCCTAAACCCCCAGATGCAGGAGACACAGAGCCTGCGGTCTACTGTGTATAATAATGAGCCACATTTTCATTGTGATGCCTTTCTGATCTCTGTGTGTGTGTGTGTGTGTGTGTGTGTGTGTGTGTGTGTGTGTGTGTGTGTGTGTGTGTGTGTGTGTGTGTGTGTGAGAGAGAGAGAGAGGTTTCACAAACCCTCTTTCTCCCCCTCCTCTTCTACACAGGAAGCCAGTCTATTTACATATATGAGGGTATAGCTGAGCATGTGTCTGTAGGTCTCATCACTACATTAGTAGCTGTGTCGGTCCTCAGATGTCACCTTGGAGATGTTGTAGTTTAGGTTAAGGTTAGGCCTTTTGCACTCATTTCTAATAAGCTTGTTTACTGTAACCAATGATTTTTTTTTGATGTGATCAGCACCAACAATAGCCTTTGTCAGTAGTTATGTTTACAAATTGTTGTGCTGTCCCCTTTAAGAATAACAACTGTGGTTCTGAAATTTTAAACCATTCACTTCCAGAGGTTGACCAATACTAAATTTTGAGTGGCCGGCACCAAGTATTTGTGAAAAAAAAAACCTCAATATTGATCCATCAGCAAATAAGATTTTTATAGATAAATGCATAATATTCATATTCGAGTATTCTGTCTGCTCAGAAGTGATGCACTCTGAATGTAGAAGGAAAACCACTTTTTCATCCATCATCAGACTGAAATAGTGAAATCATAGTGAGTTTCTTATCACTGTGATTTAATACAGCAAACATCACAAAGTCATTTGGATACAGGGACTTTTGTAAAACTGGAGCAACCTTTTGTCAGACAAATGGTTGAAACATCTTAAAATGAGAAATAATTTAACTCAATCAATAATAAATAGATTGTCAGTTTGGTTATTTCAGCTCAGCAGTTCATCTGATATAGAAATCATAACCTATAAACTTGATGTTTCTGTGATGGATTATAAAACATATAGATTCTTCAGACTTGCTGAGGTTTAATATGGCACATAAATGGCTGTTAAAGCAGTTTTACAAAGACAGCAATATATCTGAAACTTACAATACTTCAAAAGTCAAACATTTAAAGCATATACCATATCATTTGTGGTTATGGATCTTAAAACTTGTAAAACCCACCACTTTATTAACCGATGCTTTCAAAATCCTTTCTGAAAGAATGAGGGTCTAATTAAAAGCAGACAAAACTAACACGTAAACAAATTTAATTAAAACTTTTACTGAGCTCCTTGTTTTTCTTTGCGTGTTATTGATTAAGCTTTATGGGCTGATACCCGACAAACTTGACAGACAACTTAATAGCAGTGGTGGTGTTAACTGTGTCTCGCTGGCTGCAGCATGAAAGAACCCAGTGAGAGTCATTTTGCCGACCCATCACAGGAATAAAAACACATTTTTCCAGCTCAGATGAGCACAGCGGGTCGCTGTCTCCGTTCACGCCACCCTCTGTCCCAAGGGGTCTGCTCCCTTCGATGGGAGGCTATTGTGTCTCTGCGTGGGTGTCAGGAAGTTTGGCACTGAGCCGCACTTCCTTCCTGTCAGGCCTGGATCGCCGCCACCGCTTTGGGGTGATTGACACGCAGCCTTCTGAGCTGTGTTTTGGCCCTGCGGCAGGATGCCTGCACGATCGCTCCTGAAGTCACTGCTGACTTCTGGGTCATCATGTCACACAGTATCAGAGACTGGCTTATGTCCTCTCTTGCCTCCGTGAGTTAAATGTCATGTTGTGGCTCTTGAGGTTGTGCTACAATCATGCTATAATATTTGCTAAAACAAAGGACATTTTCCACCATGTGCTGTATGTAGAGGTATGTTCTGCTGATTTACGATTTAGTAAATTTAGACAGGAAGTTTCTTTTTTTTTTTCTTTCCTAACTGATCTGTTTACAGCAGATAAATAAAAAAGCACGAGGCTTCCGCCTGCTGCAGTGAGGTCAGCTGTTGTGCTCATTAAATGGATGTATAAAGACTTGGGGTCACACTGCTATTGCCTGAGATTAACTTTACCGCCATCTAAGCGGATGTCCCTCATAACATTTTATCATGGGAAAGTAACAGCCACTGCAGCCACTGTAAATCCCAACCTATACAATTCGCAGTACATTTGTAGTTCATTTTCCTGCCATGTGTTTGTGCATAAATGCCACGTTCAGGTTCCTGCACAGAAACGATGTGTTGACAGATGTGCTGTCAAACCTGTCCAGATGAATGAGGGTGTGGTCAGAGTTCCTGTGCTCACATCCTGGTTTGATGGTGCTGGTGCTGCTAGCTGATTGTTTAAAAATATTAATGGAAAAAGGCATATGACTAATATATCAGTACGTAAGTTGTCTAGTATGAAAAAACTGTTTGTGGTACTTTACAAATGGCATCATCACATTGTTTGTCCGGGGGTTCCTCCAACAATCTGCAGTGCATATAGTAGATAATGTATCACAGCAAAGAAGTAGTTGATGTGCAAACGCTCAGTGTTATCACCGTAATTTGCTGACTAATTCGTTAAACAGTGCAAACACTGACCACCTTTTCTTTCCACCATAACGTACTGTTTAATCAAACCTAAAGTAAGTGTAAGTAGGTTTAAGTGCGCTTACTTCCTGCAAGATTAATGGCTGATTCTAAATTAAGAGCGTGTGGTTAATTGGTTGTCAGGGTTTTTCCCCTCCAATGGACTGATGACCTATCCTCTTGGTCCTGCCGTATGATGGTTGGACTATAAGAATATAAATAAAGAGTTATTTGTCTGTGGCCATATCTAATCAACCAAACACATGCTAGAAATTCAATGGATTCAGGCATCTAGACATGACCTGCTGAATCTCTCAGAATGGGGAAGAAAGGTGATTTTCGTGACTTTGAACGTGGCATAGCTGTTGATGCCCGCCAGGCTGGTCTGAAATTTGCCCAAAACTGCTGAGGACTTTCCCACAAAGCCATCTCTAGAGTTTACAGAGAATGCTGTGGAAAAGGGAATGGTAAATTGAGGCTACAATTCAAAAGGCTCACCGAAATTGGACAACAAAAGATTGGAAAATCACTGGCGGGTTTGATTTCCGCTGTGAAACTTGGATTGTAGGGTCATAATTTTCTGTAAACAACATGAAAGCATGGATCCACCCTGCTCTGTATCAACGGTTAACGCTTGTGTTGGCATAACAGTATGGGGTATACTTTGTTGGCATACTTTAGACCCCTTAATACCAACTGAGTTTTGTTTATAATACCATAATGTTGTTGCTGATCATGCCCAGCCCTTTATGAATCTATACCATGAAAAATTAATACAATTTTGAATTTCAAATGGGGCCTAATCCTATACTGGCAATATATTTAAAAATATATTTATTACTTTAGACACTTAAATAAAGATTTTTATACAGTTAAACAGTACACATGCACTGCAAAAACAACATATACATATATATACTAATTATTATAATACTTTAACACACCAAAACTGGGGCAAATCGACCACAGTCGAGAGGTCCAGTTTGTGACTTAGTTGAACAGGAGCTGCCAGCTACAGCTGGACATGTCGACATCCACCTGTCAGTTAAAGTGTCTATTTTCCTAATAATGTCCTAACTCAGGCGAGCTATAAATAATCCCTATGCAGTGGGTAGGAAATTGTAGAACCATTCTCACTTTTTGGCGTTGTATTTTTCAGCTTTGGGGGCTGCTGTTTGTTTCCAACCCAGAACTCAAGTTACTCCTAAGAGTCAAATGCTGATTTCTGTGCTTTGTGTCTGTGAAACAGCAGATGCTTAACACCACAACAAACAATAAGCTAAATCTGGCGTAACTGCTGACAGTTGAAACATCAATGCCACCCAGACTGCTTTTTGTATCCACAATAGATGTGAACCCATGGATTAATCTTGGATTTTGCACATCAGTCAAATACTTTTACATTAAAATGTAAAAGTACTTTTACATTAAAATGTAAAAGTAAAGAGAAAAAAAGAAGTTCCTGACTGCTAACAAATGCTTTTTATCAGCAATGACAGTGGATCTGGTCAGATTATTCTCCCTAGTACTACAGGGTAATATGTTGAATAACGTGGCTCTTCTCTAAAATTACATCCTCAGCTAGCCATAAGATTCAGTAGTATCCACAAAGTTGCACCAGTGTTGACGTAGTGAGCGCTGAAATGCTTCTGGCATCATTCCACCTTCCTTAAATAACTTTCCCCTAAGGCCGTAGATCTGACCTGTCAGTCTGGTTCCTGAAGGCCTTCGCTGTTCTTCCTGCAATAACCTCACCATCTATCATTTTTCCGCTGAAATCAGGCGCACACATCAGTGCTGCAGACCTGACCTCCAGCTGTATGCTCAGCCTCTTCTCACAAGACTGTAGCTGTTTTGAATGTCCTGCCCCTGTGAAAGCTGTTTAATGAATACACTGCAGGTCAAGCAGAAATAATGTCTCATAAGGCAACGTGAGCCCTTTGGCCTCATTAGACAATAGATAGGACCAGGGCCCCATGTTCTTCGTATTTCAGAAGTGCATACCACTAAATGTTTAAAAATGGGCTCATGTAGGCTTTTTTTTTTGGTGACGTATAAAAAAGTAGACCTTGCTTTGAATTTTGTCAGTTTATGAAAACATGTTTGTGTTACTGGTTTTAATTCCATTGTTGCCACAATAAAATATCTATCTGGATTTCATGAATCCAGCCTTAGTGGAGATGTGGAGAATGGCCAGAAGAAGAGGGCATTACATTTTGGTGAGGATCCAGAGCACTTAGGCTACTATAAAATTTGCAAGATGGCATTGGCCTTGGCGGAAAATGTGCTCTAGTGATAAAACCAAGGGTGCCTTATTGAGTTGCTGGGACAGTTTGACAGGGAAAGAACACCAACACAATTTAAAGTTTACTTTTCAATTTAGAAGAAATGTCTCACCCACAAATAAGCCAAACAATAAAGGGATGTATGGCCAAAAAGTAGCATAAACAAAACGGTTAGCTTACCCAGTAATAACAAAACGGGTTGCTTTAAAACTGCTTTAAGAGATTTTTTCTGAATTAAATGGACATGTCATGTTTATTGCGTTCATTTTTAAGCTATTTAAAATGATAGTGATAAATGGTGTTACCATACTAATTGTTTTCTTCACTGCCACAGATTTAAGTTAAGCAAATGGGGGGGTCTCGAACTCCAGGCCTCGAGAGCCGGTGTCCTGCAGGTTTTAGATATCACCCTGTTTCAACACACCTGAATCAAATGATTTGTTCATTACCGGGCTTCTGGAGAACTTCAAGACGTGTTGAGGAGGTCATTTAGCCATTTAAATCAGCTGTGTTGGATCAAGGACACATCTAAAACCTGCAGGACACTGGCCCTCGAGGCCTGGAGTTTGACACCTGTGAGCTAATTATTTGCTTAGCTAAAAAAAAAATTGACTGTAATACCACAATTATCGCTTAATTAATCAATAATTGGCTAAAAGATATAAAATCAACAAGGACTTTAAAAAAAAAAAAAAGAAGCTAAAAGTCAGAGTCTGCTACTTCTAGTCTAGTGCTAAGAGAAGCTAAACCCTGTGCTAATATGCTTAGCATAGCTATAGAGCTGTCCCTTTATTAATAAATGTGTGGTGAAAAACTAAAGGACTACAAAAGGTTGTTGTTGTTTTTTTTTAAGAAAGCAAAGCCAGGCTAGCATTTGTCAAATTTAGGCTAGCCTTTTTGCTAAATTAAGCTAAAATGAGGTTTGGTTCGTATTTTAGCTAGGTAGATAGATAGGGTACTGTTTGGTTTCCTTAAGTGTAGACATAATATCTTAAAACCAGAGCGTAGAAGGTGTTATTACTTGATTCAGTATTACAGTATTTTATAATCCTAATCCGCTGTGCTTCCCAGGAAGCATTGTACCTTGAAACAAAAGAGAAAAAGACAAACAGATTACATCGTGCTAATCTCTTGCATACTTTTCTTCTAGTTTTATTCTATTTACCCATAATTTTCTACTATACATGATCTTGATCAGGGTGTAAAATAACCACATTCTTAAGCTAGCCCTGGCTAGATTATATTTCTGTCACTGCAGGCAGCATGAAAGCTGAGATGTATGACATTGTTGGACATAGATAACTGTGTCACAAATTCAGGGCATTGGTCGTAGCATGTTTCAGCTGGTTTCAGTTGTTCACAATGCAAAAGTCTTTTTTTGACTTCTTTTTCAGGTGACCGAGGTGTGTGGAGCAAAGCGTCTGGGTTACTTTGGTACATCTCAGTTCTACGTGGCTCTGAAGCTGCTCGCAGCTGCCCAGGCTGGTCTACCCATTCGCCTGGAGAGCGTAACCGCCAGTAAGTCTGCTGCTCAGAGAGGAGGCGTCTTATGAGAGGAAAAGGGGATCAGGAGATTATCTTAACATGGCAGGATTTGGCCTAATCTGGATGAAAGGGGAGTCGCATGGAAAGGGCTAAGTGGGTTTGCCCTTATTACAAGGAGCACACAATCATTTACACCCTGCCCAAATAGGAAACCCTAATGTGTGTGTGTTTTTTTTTTTTCTTCATAAAATCACATAGCTTCATGGATTATTAGAAGGAATATGTTTATCGGTTCATATTCATTTTTGTATGTAGTAGTAGCTCTCCTCAGCAGAATAAAGCCTGTAAAGAAGTTCATCCTGATTAATTCCCTCGTACTAATTCTAGTTGTATCAAAGGTCATTGTGCTAGGCCTAAATCATGAGACAAATTTAAAAAAACACTTATACTGTATATCCACTTAAGCATTTGAGTTGGTGTCAAAATAAATAATATATCATTTATATCAATGATTTTTGTGCTGTCTCTCCAGATCTACCTCTACCTAGATTTGTTGGTCTGAAGAATGAACCAGAGATGCGATACTCGA
Organism: Rhamphochromis longiceps; assembly: GCF_057381845.1. Classification (NCBI taxonomy): domain Eukaryota; kingdom Metazoa; phylum Chordata; class Actinopteri; order Cichliformes; family Cichlidae; genus Rhamphochromis; species Rhamphochromis longiceps. Next base: position 9,275,906 of record NC_140578.1, read on the forward strand.
CTGTCCCTTCCTGCATAGACGCTCAGGGCGCACAGTGTGGCTCTGCACCCGGTTCTCTTATCTGGACTCCAACAGACAGGAACACCTTCAGACATCTGGAGGCCGGCACAGACAAGAAGGTAAGCCTGTGTGCGCTGCCATCTGCTACTTTTGGCCTGTATGCATGCATCAAAGTTATTATAGCTTAGTGCAGCTATGCAGTATGACCAAGAAGTATGCAAATACATTCCAGTCAGCTCTAATCATCGGAGCAGTTGATGAGAGATTAGAGAAGAATGACAAGCCTCTTTCAGTCATTCCAGTTTGTCCTTAATCAGAATTACTAGAACTGGATGACCGGAGACCTCCCTGACCACAAATTGCAATAACTTAGTTATGCCAGCAGGATCAAACTTTTGCATCAGTGTCATGGATTTGTTGTGTTTTTTGCATTTCAGCAACGGGTGTTTGCAGAACAATCATAACTGAGAAGGAGTGAATGGAGCGAAATTGCAAAACTATGTATTACCCTAGTTTTTAAAGACAAAAGCCAACATTGTATTTATATTTTTCAAATATAGGATGGATAAGATGAACAAATTGAAATAAAATTACTAGCGCATGTTATTTGGTTGGTTAAGGCTTCATAATATAATGTTCCTGCTTAATGGCAGATGATAGCTAAACTTTAAGTGCATATGGTTGGTGGTTAGTTTAACTATTCATTTCATGAGTAAAATAAAAATATGGGGTTCCATAAAATACCTTGTGATACTGTCATGTCCCCAATACTCCCAGAAAGGTGCTTTATTACAATCACAACCTATAAAAATGAATCTCGTTAAAGCCTAATAGGCCTAATAAAACCAGGCCTATTAAATAATTAAACATTAAACATTAAAGCCATAACCGCATTAATGTCGCAAATCTCCGGGGCTGCACGGCGTCAACGCGTTAGCACCGTCCAGCCCCGTGCACAGGGCGATCTGTGCTAACTTGCTAACAGAGATTTGCGGCGTTAATGCAGTTATGGCTTTAACGTAATTTTAAAGAGATTAACGCTGACAGCACTAATAAAAATACAAAAAAAAACTTCAATTTCAACTTCAACTATTGTCTTGATCATAATTTACAAGTGATGAAAATGTTTAGCTCACAAAATGTGCATATAGCCCCATTTATTCTAGACCTGCGGTTCCCAAACCCCGGTCCACCGGTCCGTGAGTCGTTTGGTACCGGGCCGCGAGAGATGAGGCTCGGGTGTGAAATTTATGGCTTTCAGGGTTCTTGTCGTTACCTCAGTTTCCCTGGGTCTTTTCCCATGTTGTAGTTGTGTGTCTTATTTTGAAAGAAATATGTACGTGTTACCATAGCGACCAGAGAGCTTTAAGGAGCAGAAAGGAGGATGTTACGCTGCTAATAAAGTTACTCAATTACACAGTGAATTTGCATTTATTATTATATTTACAAAATACCAAAGTTTTTGTCTTGGTTGTATCATTTTATTTTGTTGTATTTATCCGCAACACGGATAAACACGCCTTTAAGGCCGGTCCGTGAAAATATTGTCTGACGTTAAACCGGTCCGTGGTGCAAAAAAGGTTGGGGACCGCTGTTCTAGACGACCTTGCAAGGGCCCCCTATGAACCCAGCAGTGTAGAAGGTGGAAATTCTATAAAGAACTTTATTATCATTGGTGCTCTGGTGGACTACAAAGATGGAATACAAACATGTCATACTCTGAAAAACTAGCCCACTGGAGGGTGAACTAAGTGTTGTGACGGTAGGCAATAACAACTTAGCTGCTAGCTTATGTAGTTATGTGTAAGAAAGCTCCTTTAGTTAGCCAAGGGATTTGCGAACATAATATTTTTACTTATATCTTTTCATTCTGCTACAGCACAAGTTGCATATTTTAAAAAATGGTTTGAAGAAATATAACAGCCTAAAACTGACATCTGGATTAAGACTTATCAGTGATTCATGGTGTCCCTGTTCTTCTTACTGATGCCACACATCTTATGGTCTGTGTAAGGTGTTTTTGATTTAGTCCTCTGCATTAAATCTATGCTGTAGGTACGTCATAACTGCAAATCTGCTATAACTTATCGTTGACAACGTGTTGACGCAGCCCAAAATGGCTGTAATGGTACCATTCTTCCCTCCTACCCAGGAGAAACGCCACCATCAACCAATTTTTTTTGGGGCACCAAAACTGCAGAGCACACTGTGGACAAATATAAATACTAGCAACAGCATCGGCCACTTAGGTAGGCAGAATCTTAGGCTGTATATCAATCAATCAATCAATCAATCTTTATTTATAAAGCACTTTTCATACAGAAAAAATGTAGCACAAAGTGCTTTACATAGTTAAAAGCAGCCCACCCCACCCTCCAACTCACTCCCCACACTCTCAATACACATATATACCCCCACCCACACACACATACACACACGCGCACACTTAAAGAGTAAAAATTGGGCTGGGCTCGCATGAGCCAAGTGAGGAAACATTATAACAGAGAGCCGTCTGCACCGGGAGCCGGTCACAGACCGCAGCCTCCGGGCTGGGCACACAGCCGGAGGGAGGCAAAGGAGCCCCCCAACCAGGCTGAGAGGACCCCAGAGACCCAGCAGCCACGGTCAATAACAGCCCCGGTGCAGAGAGCGCCCTCCGAGGAAACACTGGAGATATGACGCAATACGATGTATACAGGGTAAAATGATAAAATAAATAAGAACAGGATACAATATAAATATAAATATAAATAGAGTAAGAAGATTAAAAAATGAATAAGAATAAAATCAAGAAATATTAGGTAAATCCTAAATTAATAATAGAATAACAGGATAGAATAAATAAGCATAAAAAATAAATAAACGCTAAGTAAAAGCTAAATTAAAAAGGTGGGTCTTGAGCCTGTTCTTAAAAACATGTACGTTCTCTGCGGCCCTGAGCTCCTCCGGCAGGCTGTTCCACAGACGAGGACCATACCACTGAAAAGCTGCCTCTCCGTGAGTATGTGTCCTGACTTTAGGGACAATCAAAAGGCCAGTACCAGAGGACCTCAGGGTCCGCGAGGGTTCGTATGGTAAAAGCATATCTGAAAGATAAGAAGGCCCAAGACCATTAAGACATTTAAAAACCAATAAAAGAACTTTAAAATCGATCCTGAAACACACGGGGAGCCAGTGCAGCGATTCTAAAACCGGTGTAATGTGGGCCCGCCCTCTGGTCTTCGTCAGCACACGAGCTGCCGAGTTTTGCAAAAGTTGTAAAGTTGAAATATTCTTCTTAGGAAGACCAGAGAGCAGGGCATTACAGTAATCAATGCGACTGGTAATAAAAGCATGCATCTCCGTGTTGGCCCGAGAGAGAATAGGGCGGACTCTGGCTATATTTTTTAGATGATAAAATCCAATTTTGGTTACATGTTTAACATGTGGGATAAAACCAAGCTCAGAGTCAAAAATGACACCCAGGTTTTTCACTTGTAGCGAAGGACATAGTGAAAATGCCTCTAATTTAGACAAGAGTTTCTCTCTCTGAGCCTCAGGACCGACAATTAAAACTTCAGTTTTGTCCTGGTTAAGCTGTAAAAAGTTTTCTGCCATCCAAGATCTTATATCCAAGATACAGTTAAAAAGGGCATCCATTGGTCTGGTGTCATCAGGAGACACGGAGATGTACAGCTGCGTGTCATCAGCGTAACTGTGGAAGTTCACTCCATGCCTCCTGATGACACTGCCGAGAGGCAACATATACAAATTAAAAAGTACAGGGCCTAGAACCGACCCTTGAGGCACACCACATGTCATTTTATGGATCTTAGAGGAGCATGTATCCATACTCACCATAAAAGATCTGTCAGAGAGATAGGAAGTGAACCAGTTGTGTACAGCACCAGAGAGGCCCACCATGTGTTTTAGTCTGTTTAAAAGAATAGCGTGGTCTACTGTATCAAAGGCTGCGCTTAGATCCAGTAGCACCAGGACTGAGAGCTTTTGGGCGTCCCAGTTACATCTAAGATCATTTAAAACCTTTAGGAGAGCAGTCTCTGTGCTGTGGTTCACCCTAAATCCAGACTGGAATATCTCCAGGATCTGTCTATCATTGAGAAAATCAGTAATCTGAGTAAAAACAAGTTTTTCTAAGACTTTACTTAAAAATGGTAAGTTGGATACAGGTCTGTAGTTATTAAAATCATTACAATCCAAATTGCTCTTCTTCAGAAGGGGCCTCACCACCGCCGTTTTAAAGGCAGCAGGGAAGACACCCAACTGAAGAGAGCAATTCATCATGTATAAAAGCTCAGCCTCAAAAAATCCATAAAGTGTTTTAAAGAGTGAAGAAGGAATTGGATCTAAAAGACATGTGGTGGGTCTCACTGTGGAGAAAACTTTCTGAAAGTTCTCAGCATTAACCAGGACAAAGCTGTCCAGTGTCTCCTCAGGTACAATCGAGCCATCAGATGTGTTTACAATCATATCGCGATTAGATAAAATATCAGATCTGATGGCGCTGATCTTTCCCCTGAAGTGGTCTGCAAACTGCTCACAGAGCGAGTCTGTGGGGGTTCTTTTGGAGCTTTTAAAATCAGGGTTAAATAAATGATCTATGGTGGAAAAGAGGACCTTGGGATTATTTTTGTTAATACTGATTATTTTGGCGAAGTATGAATTTCTTGACTTCCTTAATGTATTATTGTACATTTTAAGTTGCTCGGAAAATATTTGATGGTTGATATTATTTTTATTTTTCCTCCATCTCCTTTCTGCTGCCCTGCAATTTCTTTTGAGTTTTTTGACTTCTTCGTTTCTCCAGGGTGATGCATGTTTTACGTTAATCTTTTTGGTGGTGAGTGGAGCAACGGAGTCAAGGCTTTTCTTCAGTTTGCTGTTAAAATAACTAAAAATCAAATCGCAGGGTGCAGGTAAAATCACAGGGGGGCATTTGACTAAAACCCTGGTAAAATTTGCAGCCACTTCAGAGGTTAGATAGCGCCTCCTCACAGTTCGCACCGAGGTCTTCCGCTGAATAACACCGGTGATGTTAAAAAACACACAGTAGTGGTCAGAGACAGCCAAGTCAACAACAGAGGACACGCTGGTGGACAGCCCATGGGTGATGACCAGGTCCAGAGTGTGTCCTCTGTTGTGAGTCGGCTGTGTGACGTGCTGGGTAAAATCCAAACAGTGAAGAATGTTTAAGAATTCTTTTGCTGCAGGGTCAGAAGGATTATCTATGTGCAGGTTAAAACCACCGGTTAAAATTATCATATTATATTTTGAATGTATGTTTGTTAAAAATTCTGAGAATTCCTTGATAAAAGCAGCGCTGTCTTTAGGTGGTCTATAAATTGTGACAGATAAAACTGGAGGGCTGCTGAAAACAATAGCATGGAATTCAAAAGTGGTAAAATGATCAAATAAAATTTGTTTGGTGGTGAGTGTGTTGTTGGCTAAAGATGCAGTCCCACCACCTCTCTTACCACTTCTAATAGAAAAAGAGAAATTAAAATTTGGTGGGGAGGCCTCAGTGAGAACAACTGGTGCATCCGAACCCAGCCATGTTTCAGTTAAAAATAAACAGTCAAGTTTATTATCTAAAATTAAATCATTAATAATAAAAGACTTGTTCGACAGAGAGCGTACATTTAAAAGTGCCATACTGATTGAGACTGGTGGATTATTGACAATAGAGTTGAATGGATGTTGATATTTTTGAAGAGGCCGGAGGTTATTAATGTTTTTGGAGTTACTGGATTTATGATAATTCTGTTGCTCTCTGTTTGTGATTATGACGGGTATTGTGTTGACTGTGGGAGAGAAAGGTCCTAGTCCAGAGTTTTGTGTATTACTGTTAAAAGTGGAACAAATATAGGAGCTGGGACCAGGGGAACATCAGTCAGTGGCAGACAGTGGCGATGTGCGGGAGTGCTGTACGCCAAATGCCAAATTGGCGGACAGCAAACGGCGTCCCCAGGCGTTGAGGTGGAGCCTGTCTGCCCCAAAAAGATGCCTGTCACCTAGAGAAATGTTCACGTGCTACATGCTGGTTTGTTTGTGTGAAATAACAAATACTTCCTCCACGGTTTGAGAGAGATAAAATTAATATTGATCACAACTAAGTTCAGGTTACTTGTTTGTCCTGTCTGCAACAGTATCTGTTTCTCATGTGGGCTCTTTGGAAAATCGATTACCCACCCCTCATTTATACTGTCCCTGTATTTAAAGGAACCTTGGTCGCCACCACGATCCCCGTGTAGCTCACCACCTCGCTCGCCATTGACATATCGCAGTTACCCATACGCCAAGCAGAGAAATGGAGTTGACCCGCAAATCGGTGAGATCATTTTCACTCCTATTAAAGCTGGAAATCAGAATTTTAAAAACCCTTTTTTCCCTTTTAAGTTAAGTTCTACCACCATCTGTGCAGTTGTAGAGTTCTCCAGAGTCTTCACGTGCCATAAACTGTCTGATTTAGCATGTTTGGAGCTTGCTTGTACATTTGTAATTAACAAATAATTCGGACTGAGAAATGAAAACGATGAGGTTTTCCTGAGTTTCTGACACCTGTTCATTCCTCGAAACTTTCGGTTTCTTTCTTCTCACGGTTCCTTTTGATCTGTAAATCTTTCATTCTCTCAGATCACATTTTTCAGGAGTGTAATCAGCAGGAAATCATTGCATGTCAGTCTCAAGTTTCTCCTCCGTCAAAGCTGTGTTTTTCTCTTCTATCCTTCAGCCTACGAAAGCAAACATTCCTCGCGGCCGATCGTTCAGCTGGAGCAGCACTCCTCACCAAGCAAATACGGGACCAAACCCACTGTGGAGCATCCAGCTATGGCTCAGGTACTGATGTTTTTCTCTTTAAAGATTTACAAATATGTTTTATTAAGTCTGTATTATGCCACTTTGATTTTCTGTATGTGCTCAGGCTTCCTCAGTAGAAAGGCTCGAGCAGCAGGCTGTTTCAGATTATACTGAGGATGACCCCTGGAGGATCACAGAGGAACAGCTGGAGTATTACACTAATCAATTCAAGAGCCTGCAGCCTGACCTGGGGGCTCTCATCCTGGGTATGGACAGCCCACCTGCACCTCAAATGCATTCATCTAAAGATTAAAAAAAAAACAACAAAAAAAAAAACATCTTGCTATAAAAGTATTTCACTGTTTTTTGCACTTTGTTATTTCAAGGAGCTGTAGCAAAAAATTTCTTCACAAAATCCAAGCTCCCAATTCCAGAGCTGTCCCACATTTGGTAAGTGCTGCTGACTTATGATGGTGTTGTCTGTGTCCTTGTTCTGCTCTGGGGTCAGTTTGGTGTTTTTCAGCCAAGAGCCTCAGCATGCCCTCTGAGGCAGACAGAGGCCTTTGTTTTTAAAGTGCAGACCAGTGCTACACTTCTCCTCCTCAAAGGGAAAAGGTTTCGCCTCAGGAACATTCTTTAACTCTTTATTTAATGAAATAAAGGGGGAAGATGAGATTACATTAGTTTGAACTGGAAAACTGGTTTAATTTCCTCTTATTTGAAATTACAACTTTTTTAAAAAATTATTCTTTTTCTTTTTTTTGGCACAGTTAGATTTATAAAAAAATGAAGCTCCAGCTTATGGACATCAAACTATAACCCACTGGTGAAGACAGTAGTCTTCTTAATGGCTCGGTAAATTGAGTAATGCTGAGTTTAGGCAGTCTCAAAATTAGTCTTATATCCTTGGAACTATGATTATTTACTTTCATGTAATTCTACTCACTGCTAGATGGGAAGAATGAAGCTGTAAGCAGATAAACATTAACATAAAATGCCATATAACAGCAGTTGGTGGTTAAATTGGCATTTTATTATTATATTATTATTGGCACTAAAATATTTACTCATGGTATCGTAGTTTATGTCAATTTAATAATAATAAATGAATACAAGTATATACAGTCTACAGTATTTCTAGTCAACACGCTAGGTTACCTTATCTTGGCTGCTGGGATGAAACAGAGATCAGCAAACATAAATGTCAAATTAGCTTATTTACGTAACTAGTCTGTGACTGAGTAAGAAAACCTTGAACATAAAGACATGAGGCTATTACTCCCTGTTTTTAAAAGTTGGACATTTGGGGATTCCTTTTTTTGCTGTGTTACTGTTATGCTTTCGTTAGTTAACTCAGTAACAATTTACCTTTAATTTTAAATATGTTTATATTGTCTATCCTGTAAAATAGTCAGATGTCTATTCATATTAATGTACAGAATTCATCTGCTTGCTGCTACTACTGCACATTCACCCAATGTGTGTGTGTGTATTAGAGATGGACCGATCCGATATTACGTATCGGTATCGGTCCGATACTGACCTAAATTACTGGATCGGATATCGGAGAAAAATAAAAAATGTAATCCGATCCATTGAATATCACGAAAGCACCTCACAAAACTTGCAACACGCCGTAACTCATCTCAGAACGTTAGCACGTCGGAGCAGTATGCATCACGTGATAGAGCGGCTGTGGCATGCGGGACCTGTCGGTGGTCTGGATAGCATGTGGAGCTTCGCTAGCAACCCGGCATTTCATCTCCGACAAAGTTATCCCCGAGAGAAGTAAAGCAAGTGTGTAAGTCCATCTCTGAATGTTTGTAAAGCATTCCTGCGTTAAGCTTAACAAGCGACTGCCTCTCCTGCTGCTACTTCAATCATGAAACTGCTTAATGATCAGCTGATCGGCTTTTCTGTCGCGAGTACGTCTCTCTGGTTTGTTTTTGGCCCACTTTGCACCAGAAAGAGGAAACCAGCGGCTGAACAACAGCAGCACGTTTAAGCTTGATAAGCTGTTGTTAGAATTTATTTATTATTACTTTCTACTCGAGGATCTTTTTCTACGTAGCTGACGCTGGTAACTGTGCAGGGGCGGATCTAGCAAAGTTTAGCCAGGGGGGCCGATAGGGCATGAACAGGGAAAAGGGGGCACAAAGACATACTTTTCTTTCTTATTCTCATTTAAAATGTCGAGCTTTTAATAAATAATTATCCGAATCTTACACCCAAAGTTTTAATTTGATGTAAAATGAATAGAAGTCAATTACTGTATATAGTGACTATTAAGTCTAATATATATACCCTAGTAATACACTAATACATCCAGCACCATCATTTTAAACACGGGGGCCCCGCAGGGATGTGTGCTGAGCCCCCTCCTCTTCACTCTGCTGACCCATGACTGCACTCCATCACACAGCTCCAACCTCTTCATCAAGTTTGCGGACGACACAACGGTGGTGGGTCTCATTAGCAACAGGGATGAGACCGACTACAGAAGTGAGGTGAGACGCCTGGCCACGTGGTGTGCTGACAACAATCTCTCTCTGAATGTGGAGAAGACGAAGGAGATTGTTGTGAACTTCAGGAGAATGCACACCCAACATGCTCCTCTGACCATTGACGGAGCGTCTGTGGAGAGAGTGAGCAGCACCAAGTTCTTGGGTGTGCACATCACAGAGGATCTCTCCTGGACGTACAACACCACAGCACTGGCCAAGAAATCACAGCAGCGTCTCTTCTTTCTCCGCAAACTAAGAAGAGCAGGAGCTCCAGCCCCCATCATGTACACTTTCTACAGAGGCACCATCGAGAGCATCCTGTCGAGCTGCATCACTGTGTGGTTTGGAGCCTGCAATGCGTCCTGCCATAGATCCCTCCAACGCATAGTGAGAGCTGCAGAGAGGATCATTGGTGTCTCTCTCCCCTCCCTCCAGGACATTTACAGCACCCGTCTCACTAAAAAAGCCCTTTGCATAGCGGCTGATCCCACGCACCCAATGCAAAGCTTCTTCAAGCTGCTGCTGTCAGGGAGGAGACTGCGGAGTCTCCAGGCCAGGACCAGCAGACTGAAGGACAGCTTCATCCATCAGGCTGTCAGGAAGCTAAACTCCCTCCCGATTCTGCCCCCCTCTCCCCTCTTCTCCACCACGGTCTCACTGAACTCTGTCACACACACACACACACTCACTCTCTGACGCACTCACTGGCCTGCTCCAGTCACTTTGTGGAGCATTGGACTGCTTAAGCATTGGACCTCATAAGACTCTGTTGTTACACTATCTCTTACCGTACACTACTAAATCCCCATTTGCACTATTTGCCTATTTTGCACCACTATGCCTTCTTACTTGAATATTGTATATTGTATATTGCATAGCTTTTTTTTGTTATACGTAAAATTGTATTGTATTTATTTAAATTTTTACTTTTTAATTATTTTATTTGCATTTTTCTAATCACTAGGGTTTGAGAGTAACGCAATTTCTATTCTGTGTATGTCCTGTACATGTGGCAGAATTGACAAATAAAGTTGACTTGACTTGACTAGTAAGCTATAGTACTTTTTCCTTTGGGAAGGTACCATCTGTGCAGTCTGCAATTTTGCTGAAGAAAGATGTTGAATCGATTTAATATTTCTTGAAAAATAATTGATTTCTGTGCATTTTTTTTCCACACTGCATCAAATTAAGGTTGATTACGTCGATTAAGCATCATGAGGTGGAGCGTGAGGGGTGGTTCCCTATTTTTTTATTTTTTTATTTTTGTTGCTGGGAGTTGGAACCCTATTAGTTAGGTTGCTTAATATTTACGCTAAGTACTCTTTAAAATACCAGAATAGGGAGGATTGAGTAGGTTTAAGTTTATTAGATTGATCAGTATTGCTGAACTATGAAATTTTTTTTTTTTTGCATACAGGTATAACAGAATAGCTTTAGTGTAGTTGTTGTTTTAAACTTGAGTATGAACTTATACAAAATGCAGCAAGATATTTAAAAAACAGTTTTGTTGATTAAAAAACACTATATCGGATTCATATCGGTATCGGCAGATATCCAAATTTATGATATCGGAATCGGTATCGGACATAAAAAAGTGGTATCGTGCCATAGTGTGTATATATATATATATATATAATGTTCTTCCTCTACCCCCCCCCCCCCCCCCCCCCCCCATTTTTGCACATGTCGAGGAGCGTGTCAGGCTACATTTCACTGTGTGTTATACTTGTATAACTATGCATGTGACAAATAAAGAACCTTGAATTGAATTGAATATTAACATTAAGAAAGAAAAATATGACGGTAGCAGCAAGTTAGCTTAGCTTTAGCTTATAATGCTAGAAGCAGGCTATCAGAATAACTCAATAGCTTTGCTAACTGCCTGCCAGCAGAGGTTGGCGTCAGCGTCAAACTCTTTCTGTAATGTTGACAGAAGAGTATTTGCTTATATCTTCACAGTTTATGTTATTATACAGTATGTCATGGCTTAGCTTTCACTTGTAATAAATTTTGAATAAGACAAAATCTATACAGAATGCCTGCTAACCGCTAATGCAGTATCATGTTTAAAAGGCCAAGTAAACATTGTGGCAACACTTCATTTTACTGGTGTATAATTTCAGATTAATGTCCCTGTAATTATAATAGTTTCCTGGAAAGAACTTGGTAATATGTCACAAATTTATGAAACTGGAGACTGTAATTTATATACTTCTGCTCAACTGATTCTAACATATTACTGGTTTAAGTAGTCTTTGTGGTCCGTGCGCTGCATGCCTGCTACTAAATTCATCTTTATCTGATTTTAAATAAAGATTCAGTTTCAAAGAAAGCTATATTTTCCAAGAATTTTGAACAGATTACCAGGTGCTTTCCACGAAACTTAAATACAAAGTGTTAACAGAATAGTTTCATGCAGCTTTATGTGTTATTATTGTTTCACAGCTCCATTCTCAGGTTTTGCATATATTCTTTGTGTGTCATTTCTTTTAAAGGGAGCTGAGTGATGTGGATAGAGATGGGGCTCTCACGTTTTCTGAGTTTTGCACAGCGTTCCACTTGATTGTGGCCCGAAAGAATGGTTACCCTCTCCCAGAGACGCTGCCTCCCAGCCTGCGGCCGGGGTTCATGCAGCACGAAGAGGACATACCGGACACTCATGAAGTACGACGGACACAAGTAGCAAAAATTAATTATTTGGGCTATGAATTTATTCAGACTTGGGCTCTTTATACCATGCTTTCTCAACAGAGTACAGGGCCTTTAATTGTCTTTGAGGATCCTGGACGGAGGCCGAATCAGATGGTAAAACAAATCGTCAGTGGTTTGTTTAAAATTTTATTTGTAGTTTCATCCTGTTGCCTGTAGGGGGCACTAGCAAGCTGAACACGAGACAGAACAACCAGGTTCAAGTACATTGCATACCAGGCAACAGGTTGAGCTTAGAGCATCTTTTACTTCCTGAAATGCACACTTTAAACTATTTCAGTCTTTGCACGTCCTGATTTTCTTCGCGCCATGTTTTTTTAGGATCCGAGCATTATGCAGAGACTCCAGCCAAGCTTAACCTCAACGAAACAAGACTTGAAAGAAGAATCTAGTAAACAAGGTAATTATAAAGCAATTAGTTTTGTTTTTTTGAGTAACAAATGTAAAAAAGTTATGCTTATTAAAATCACATGTAAAACAGATTCACTTTGAACTAGGTACTCTCCCAAAGGTATAACACTATAGTAACTGGGATAATGGTTCTCAAAAAGTCCCATGGTGCTCTTTCAGTACTTCTTCTCTCCAAGCCATTTGCACAGAAATAAATCCACCATACAGTAAGTATGGTAATTTCCTTACACTAACAAACAAAAGGACAATACATGTCTGTTATCCCACTCATCCTCTAAGAGTAAACAAAGCAGAGAGAGAATGCTAACATATGTTATTTCTTAGTCCAAAAAAAGATCTCAGTTTATGCGATACTGAAATAAAGCAAATCTATTCAGTGAACCATAATTTCTTAAGTAGTGAGTAAATGCTGCTCTGATATGCTCTTGATGGATGGGTGTTTCAGAGTGGGCCCTTGGGGGCCGAGTGTGTATGAAGACATTATTAGTCTAAGCAGAGTTAAGGCAAAAGGTCTTTATTGCTTATCAGAGTTTTTAAATACGGGGGGGAAAAAACACTTTTTTTGTTGCATCGTCATTTCTGATCTTTCTTTTTTACTGTGTCTACAGATGTGAAGATGCTCGCGACATCTCAAGACAAAGTAACTCTTCAGCTCAGTGCTTTTCCTGAGCGGCCAGGTGAAACTAACCCTTCCCTTAGCATGGGGGAGATTTCTCTGTTCCTGTGTAAAAGTACATCATGTGCTACAAGTTTCAGATGAGCTCGGGTTGGTGGGGTGCCACAAATAACTCAGTACTTTCTCTGAGTTGGGGATCTTTCCTCTTTTGTCTGCTTCGGTGAAAATGCTTGTTTGTTGTGATTTGGTTGCGTTTTCTAAGCGCACGACTCTCTCCTGGCTAGATGTAAGATATATTTTTGGTGAAAGATAAAAATAAAAAGTAACCCTAGTGGTTATTATCTGCCTACAGATGATTGATTGAAAATGAGCACACTTATTAGTATTCATCTTTCTTACAGAACCGCCTCAAGATCTGGATCCACAGATGAAGACAAAAACTAGACCAAGGTGACAATGAACCCACTCCAACTAAAATGATTCAACTTGAGCTGCTCATTAACCATTATTACATTTTCTCATCCGTGTGACCTCCAGGTCCTACTCCAGCACTTCAATCGAAGACGCTATGAAGAAGGCCGAGGAGCCACCCACCCCTCCCCCTCGACCCCAGAAGACCCACTCCAGGGCCTCATCGCTGGACCTCAATAAGCTCTTCCAGCAGGGCGCTCCAGGTATGACCTGCTCCTCCCATCATATTATCTCTGCAATACGGAAGGTGAGAAGCACAAACAGCTGGGAGCAGCAGTGCGTTTTGCAACTGAGTTAATATGCGTCGTTTATGGCAGTTCTCCTTTTACGGGGAACAAAAGCAGAAATGGAGATGCGTGGTTTTCAGTATTCAGTCTGAAAGGTGAGAGACTCACAAGAGAGCCATTCAGTTTGTGGTTATAAATGTGCATGGTATATTTGAGTTTAAGGAGGGAAATCTGTATCCCGAGAGCAAAGCAGGGGTATGACATCATTGCAATGTAAGCTTTTCACTTGGGATTCCAGGAGTAAAAAGTGGATGGTTGCTGCCTCCTCCAGCCCTCCCTCCTAGACCGACAGCTTCGCAGGTAATTCCTGTTTGATTAAGATTTTGACGGTAGTACTGCATGCTGAGCAAAGCAATACAACAACATCATTTTTTCTCAGATTAAAAGTGACAGAAATCTTCTTTCCTGTCAGGTTTCTCATTTTATCGGCGCTTCGGAGAAAACTGTCCAGAGCAAAGTGCAGCAGCCAAACTTTGCTGACTTCAGTCACTTCAGAGAAGAGGTGAGCATTAAACCTGAACGTCTGCCTTTGTTTCAGTGGGAATTTGCAAATGTAGCAAACAGCAACACAAATTGCAGTTACAAAAAGAAACGTCAGCATTTTCCACTTCACAACTTTCCATCGCAGATATATAAAAGTGTCATCAAAGACGTGCTTGGGAAAAGTATGAGTTTCTATTACGAGACACAAATAAATGAAAAGGTTGACAGAAGTGTACATGAAAGTCCATGCAAATTAGATGGCTTTTTAAAGCCTAAATTGTGTATTTGTTAAAAATCCTTCCTGAGAAGGCGGTACTACTCAAAGAGTTTCCAGTGGTGCTACTCAGTTTCTTAAAGCGAGTTACATTCAGACTGAATTGAACGCAATACACGAGTCGTTCCTTTCAGTATGTTTTTAATGATAGTTGGCTTTAAGGACCTGTGAAAATGCTGAAAGGTTTGTAATAAATTAAACTGATGGTTCTGCTCATCATTTATTTTATTTTGAAATACTCCTGCATCCTCTCAGGAAGAGCACTTCCTTTTTCTCTTTGTGTCATTTTTGTACTTCTCCATAGTCTGACAACTTAGACATTTCCTCTTCCTTCAGTAGGAAGCCTAATCTAAAAATCATGGGTAAGCACCATATTAGGAAGTATCCTCACTTCAGAATCCTCCGTGTCCTTCAGCACATATGCTGCTTGTAAAACTGAGCTGATTTTGTGGTTGCTTTCTAATGAATCGCTTTATAAACTTCACTGCTGCCGTATGATAAGTAACACAAACGCTAATTACTGTGGTGCATTTGGTACTTTTATCAATGTGTGTGTTTGTTTAAATGAGCCGCACACCCCACAGCCATAATCAACGCTGTGTGCACATGGAAAAGTACTGTATTTTACTGCACTACATTTCCTGGAACTGCAGGTGGAAAAAAAATCCCCATTCCTTTCTCAAAGGTTATTGTATTTGCGCAGCTATGTTCAGTATTTGTTTTTCTTGTGGGAGTGAAGCGATTTTGGCAGCTTTTTCTGGCTTTATGGCGTCCAAACCTCTGGCTTTCATTACAAAAATCATATGTAGTTTTAACGTCAAAAGGCAAAGCAGCTCCTGCTTCAGTACTGCCCCTCGCATCAGGTGTTGTGTGTTCTAAATCATACTCTTCATTAGACAAGATGTGCTTGAAGTGTCAGTTTTTGTGGCGTGCTAAAAATGTGCATAGATTAGATTTGTTATTGGCCCAGCATCTGCCTACGTTTTGGTGTGGATGTGGGGTTTTTTCTAGTTTTTGAATGCTGTAAATCAGCGGTCCCCAACCCCCGGGCCGGTCCGTGAGTTGTTTGGTACAGGGCCGTGAGAGTTGAGGCTCGAATGTAAAATTTATGGTTTTTATTGGTTTTTATTGTTATTTTTTAAGTTGTTTTTATTGTTAACTCGGTTTTCCTGGGTCTTATGAATAAATCTTCTTTTTTTTGTACCGGTACTGGTTTTACTTTAAGGTGTTGCGGATAAATACATCAAAGGCCGGTCGGTGAAAATCGTCAGACATAGACTAGTCCGTGGCGCAAAAACAGTTGGAGACCACTGCTGTAAATCACTCAGTTCTAACTTCTGTCTTTGTCATCACTTATCTTTAAGGTGCCCTTTCATTACTCTCACTCTGACCTTGGATCCATTACTCTTTCTTCTCCTCCCCATCACGATAGAGCACGGCCATCTCTCTGTCTCCCCACATGGTGTTTTACTTAATTAAAACCAGCTGCACTAGATCATCCCAAAGGTAGCTATAAGATGTACATTTCTCACTTAGTAAGGCAAATAGAAATCCACACCAGCCCAAGCTCCTCAGAGAGGCATTGTAAATCAGTGAAGTATAAGCGTCCTTAAAAATAACTTCCTTTTACATAAAACATGTCAATCTTGAGTTAAGTGTGAATATTTTGACACCTGCTTTTGTGGGGAACTCATGGGAGCAGTTTAAGTACATGGCTATGTCTGAAATCACTCATTACTTACTGTATTACAGGCTATATTCTGTAGTGAGTATTACTATACCTGATGCGCTGAAGTCAAAGTAGCCCTACATGTGGTGAAAAACAGGTGGTCACTATTGAAGCATCATGCACTGCATTTAAGAGAAAACTAGAGGGAGGAATGAAGCTTGTTGAAGTACTGATATTGTTATTTAGTTATTTTCTGAAAGCCTGGGAGAAATGACCCTAATGGTAAACTTGATCTGTGAGGTCAGTAAAAGCTTTGATGTCACGTTTTACGTCTCAATTGTTAGATTTAAGTTGTATTTAACGCAACGTGAAATTTGTGGTCAGAGCAAATGAGAGACCAAATCGGGGTTTATTTTTAGGGTGGGCCTGCTTTGTGACTGAGCCACAAAGTTTGCGAGTGAGAGATTTGTAGTTAACAAACCAGTGGGTGGCATCACTGTAACCATGTCCATCTTTTAGGTACAGTCTATGTTATTGCCACAGTAGAACATATTAACGTATCTGTTAGCTCAGTTATTATCCGTGCTTACCATCAGTGCAACTTTGTGCTGAACATTGGGGGGTGGGGTGGTATATTGGTTGGGTCTGATTATTAAGGGGGTCATAACCCCCCTAACCCCCTGGAAATTACGCCCCTGGTGCTTACCAAGGTCCACTGGTCTCTTCCAGGAGTGGAGAGAGTCCAGTTGATCCATTGCATGCATTGATACATTCAGACAGAAAGTTGGACAAGGTTAAAGTTGTCTGTTTTTGATTCATTTGTTGTGTCCAGTTTGTGTTTTGTTTCCTCTTGTTTGAATAAGCTTCCTTTGTCTCATTGCTCTTAAATATTCCAGTTGAATGAGGAAAGTTTTAAAAATGCACGCTCTAGAAACTGACAGTGATGGCACTTCTTTAATACCAGCCTTTGCAGCTGATTTGACCACACACTCTGCTTATGGTTCTGCTGTGGTTTTTTTGCCGCTGTAGCAACTACTACAGCGTCTGTATGTTTCCATGCTGTGGCTGTGTTTCGCGTCCAATGGAGCAGTGAATCTCAGGGCCATTTATTTGAAAGTCAGTTGGTGTTTCTGAGCAAAATGCATTTTTAGGTTTCTTGGGTACAATTTACAACAGGAGCCTGCTTTAAGCATCACGAAAGCCCACTGCCGCCACAGTGAAGACTGCAGCCCGGACAAATTAGCGGATCAAATTCACTAAATCCAACATTAACAGATGGGAAAGGCTGTAAGAAATGCCTTCAACTTTCACAAAACTAGGGCCTGTCCTCACACTTTCGCCCTAAAAACCATGTGGTGACACATTAAACATCTTAAAACAAAGGAATAAGGCAGCAAGGTGATGCAATAAAAGCAAAGTAATCCATCATGGCTGCCCCTGAGCAGGCCGTGTCTGGAGAGCCCTACATCGCAGTCCCTGCAGGGAAGGTGCTGATTTATACACGGTCAGGGCCAGCACATTTCTTTCTGCCTCTTTATAGCTCCTCTCTCAATTTAATTCACCTCATCATGGCATCAACACTCTTTTCTCCGTGGAGGAATAGATCTTTTATCATCTATCTTACATGACAAACGTCCAAGCCAAGTTTTTTGGTTTATTGCCTTTAGGAGGAGAGCAGTGTGAAACCTGAAGATCAGGGGCCACACTCCAGATTTGGGCTCAGCACTGAGGACATGACGAATCCTTCACAACAGGTCAGGACTGCTCACTGAGCCACTCCTCTTGTGTAACAGTCAGTGTCTTTCTTACAATAATTCTATCTTTTCATCTGTTATGGTTTCAGGACATGACTGCCGCCTCTCACAATCAACCTCCACAGAAGCCAGTTCGCAGGAAATATCTCCCAGAGAGCCAAAACCTGGAGACTGTACCTCCGCCAGCGGTGCCATTTCCTCCTCCTGCTAAAACTCCTCAAAAGTTAGTCAAACATTTAACTTGTGACACTGATCACTTTGGCTAAAAATAGCCACCACTTTTAGCAGTGGTTAAAATGTAGCCAGGAACACTAACCTGTGTTAAATTTGGTGTAGTCATTGCTTTATATAAGAGAATAACTACATAAATCGCTGGTTGCAGTGATAAACTGACAGAATACTGTGAGGTTTTCTTAAATGTGTTAGCCTACAGCCTGCATGTCAAAGATGGACTTGGCCACTGTCACTCATTAATTTTGGATTCTGTATTTTGAAGCCTCAACTTAATCATTTATTTTAAGCCAGCAGTGACCGTTGATGCTTCTAGGTCTTAAAATGTGAAGCCAACATGGAAATGCCGTAAACCAGCTTTGCATTTAATGACCAACAGGTTTTAACCTTTATTCGTTAAACCATTAAAAAAAACCTTCAGAAGACACTCGCACAACAAACACATAGTGGAGAGATCCAGCTCAGTGGCTCAAATTAGATCAAGTGAGGCCTAGCAAAGGTCTGAAAGGTGTCAAAGCAGCAGCTAATAACTTTAAGTCCTACCAGAAGCAAAACAGGTAAATTATAAAAACAATAGAAACAAAAAACCCTTTTTCTGTCAGACTCTAAACATGTTCATTTCTGAGCATTGTAACACACAACTTGACTGTCAGGTGACTAACTTTTGGAGCCTCAAATTGGAGAAAATGCAGTTTTTGTTTCAAGCTTTAAAGGTCACTGCATGCAAAGTTCTTGTAAACTTTATGAGTAAAATATACCAATGTTTACAGCTTGTTGCTCTACCTCAAGTGGCCAGAAAAATGAGTTAATGCAGGTCAAAGAGCTTCTTAAAAGTACCTACATGCTCTTAAGTGATCGTAAAACCCACAAAACCCACCCAAAGAGGGGAATTCACCAGACATTAAGGCACACTCTAACTCACTATAATGACTCTACCATGTGTGCTTCTGTCTCCTTATTGACCAGACTGCTCATTGAAACTGTCAGTGCGATACACGGTGATCATCAATAACAGCGGAGGCCTCCTAGTTGCAGCGACCCCTGCAACTGGTCTTATTCTTCTGACGTGCAAAGTTCAAACCTCTGATAAGCTGGAAGAACTGGAGATTGTTATAGCCATGCCATGCTGTTTTATTCACCTTAAAATTCTATTTAATAGCAAATAAAAACTGTATGAAATTCTTTCAGACTGCTGCCCAGACAGAAGAGGGAGATCCAGCAGGCTATCCGTAAGAACAGGGAAACCAATGCTGTGCTGACACGCCTTAATAGCGAACTCCAGCAGCAACTTAAGGTTAGTTCATGTGGTATTTTTTGAGCTCATGACACTTTGTATATACCACTTGGGTTTTGCTGTAGCGGTGTGTGCCCATTTACAACTTTCTCACATTCCCTGCCCTCCACCTCCTTCAAGACTCTGGGAAATGGGAAAACCAGCCCTGCAGTGCTTAGAAAACACATATAAAGGGTGCCCGCTTGACACACAGAACTACAGTGTACCTTTAACTCTGACAGTTCAATTAAACAACAGAAGTACTAAACATTGCATTTCAGCTGCAACCACAAGAGCGTGGTAGTGTTCAAGTTAACTCGGTTTCAAAATCCCCTCAAACGTGTGTCAGAAGTTGAGTTCTGCTCTTTTGCTGCTGACAGCAAAACGCTCCTACCGATCCAACTCTGTGAAAAGCCTCAAGCTCAACTGTCTGCCCTCCTTTGCCCATCAGTCATAGCTGAACTAGACTTGGCTGGCAAAGACTTGGCTGTTTGCATTGGTGATCTGCCCGTGGAACACACTCTCACTCACATTTGGAGCACATGCTGCATGCCTGTCATTCTCCTCATAAATGATCCAGGAGCGGAACCTTCACGCTACCATGCAGGGCTTTTATAGCTTTAATACAACAGAGGAAAAGGAATATAAAGGAGAAGAATGCTACCAACAAAGGACCTACTTTGTAACATCTTAAAATATCATGCAAAGAGGCTATTTTGTTCTCAGATTTCAAGGATTTATGTTTCCTTTCCCTTTGTGAAAGGTCATCTGGAATGATATTTATTCGTTCTAATTCTCCCACGTCCTCAAAGTATCTGTGGAATTCTGCAGAGAAAGGCATATGTGTCTTTATATAGACCTGAGCCTTATTGAAATACCAAACAGCCACTGGCATTCACAACTGTCTTCTTCAAAATATAGCCTGGGCCGGTCAGGCATCCAACTACAACAGGGTGTGTGCATGTGTGGGGACAGAAGGAAGGCTGGATGGAAAGGAAGACTTGACTTTTTACAAAGACAGTTCAAGAAAGTTTAAAGAAAAATATCCATAAATGAAGGGTGGATTAATATGTTGTCAGAATCACTGATTAAAAACACTTTTTTGAAAAGTCAGCAAATTTGGTTATGAGTCTTGCTGAGAAACATGGCTGATGAAAATAAAATATCATAGGAAACTTTTAATTGAAAATCTTCCTACATTTACTTTGTAATATTAGGTGAGAACCATTAGACCATTATCAGTTGATAGAGATGACTGAAGTCCTTATGTATAAAAATGACTGGAAACCATGACCACCAGGCATATATATGGACATAAAATATATTTTTACAGGACTCTGTGCAGTCCTGTGAAATACTGAGTACATCTTTCCATGAGGGTAAGTAGTAGCCAGGTGCTGCTAAT
Organism: Rhamphochromis longiceps; assembly: GCF_057381845.1. Lineage (NCBI taxonomy): Eukaryota > Metazoa > Chordata > Actinopteri > Cichliformes > Cichlidae > Rhamphochromis > Rhamphochromis longiceps. The sequence goes on from NC_140578.1 coordinate 9,296,791, forward strand.
CAGATACTCTTGATTAAATAATCATCACTAATCAAGTGTGAACAGCTCTGTAAACGCAGACATTTTAACAATTTGATGGTCTGGAGAATTTGGGTGTTTTACCACAATGCCGCAGTCGACATCTGAGTAAATTCACCACAAGCTCAGACTAAGCAATTCTCAGAGAAACTGCAAAACATGGCAGCACAGCTTAGGTTTGCAAAGGTGCATCTGAGCAAACCACAAAACTTCATGAACAACGTCCTTTAGACGGACAGAATGGACATGTCAGACCATAACACACATCACTACGTTTAGAGAAAAGCAAAGACAGCACATCAGCATAAACACCTCATACCACCTGTCGAGCATGGTGGGGGATGCGTGCTGATTTGGGTTTGGTTTGCAGCCGCAGGACCTGAGCACTTTGCAGTCATTGAGACAACCATGAATTCCTCTGTATACCAAAATATTCTAGAAATAAATGGCTGTGTCCCCCACAGCTAAAGTTTGGCTAAAACTGGATCATGTAAAAGAACATTGAGCACATGCACTGCAGCAAAACTGCAACAGAATGGCTGAAAAAGAGAAGAATCATGCAGTTGCAATGGCCCAGACCTCAACCTGCCTGAAACGTCGTGCATAAACAAGTGCCTGCAAACCTGAATGAAATGAAGCAAAGCTGTAAAGATGAGTTTGCCAAAATTCTTCCACAGTGATGTAAGACACTGATAAAGTCATACAGAGATTACGTCAAGTTATTCCTGATAAAGGTGTTTTTACAAGCTGCCTAATCATGGCATGCATTTAGTTTTTCACAGAAATGCAGAGAGTCACGTGAAAACGTTCTTTTTCAAGACTGTAATTTATACTATAGTGGGACATATACATAAAAAACATGAGTCATTTTCGTTTTTAAATGACATAAAACAAAACGATAATAGGCACGTGAGCATAATAAAGTTAGAGGAACAGCTTCTTAACTCTGGAAATTTGTCCAACTGAGCAGCACTTGCATGCAACACAAAATCCAACCGGGGTTTTGATTTATCCCAGAGAAGGAAGTGCATAAATATTCCAACAAATCTGTTAATTCCGATGAAGTTTTCATCTGATACGGTTAAGAATGTTGATGTTCAGTGAAGATACGTTGGCAGGTGCAGGCCTATTCAAGTTTAGCCTGGATAGACATGATCCACCAGCAATGCTATTAGTCTGAATTTCCAGTTTAAATGTAGGTCTCATGCTCTGCATATACAGAAATCTTTTCCATTTGAGCACCAACCTCAAGCCAAAATATTAGCTTTTCATGCACTAGCAGTCTAATAAGTGCAATGCATTCAACTCGATATATCAGTGACCTTATGACCTTTATTCTAGTGCAGAGTGGGGAGACACCAAAAAGTAAGTGTCTAATATTAACTCTGTTTATTTTCCACGTTCACATCAGAACTGACCTCGTGACCTTTCCTCTGTTGCCACCTTCAGGGTAAATCTTAAGCTTTCGGGCCTACAGCTAGTACAGCACTGAGAGTGGGAGAATCCTATTATGCTCAGTTCACATTTTTGGGGGTGTAATGAACATTAGGGGCCACTTCGGGGGATTAATCTTTTTACATTGTTGAGTCTTGAGTCTACTGCTATACTCACATGGCAGTGTACGCTCTCCCTGGGGGCACTTATTGTGTTCACTCCTCTTTCTCCTGCTGTGCAGAACTTTGTGCTCTCTTTTAGGGAGCGACAAGGTCAGGGCCTAAATTCCAGATATTAATGCTGTAAATATTCCACATTCACTCAGTCTCTTCCACTTGAGGTGGCAAACTGTAATATTTCCTTAGCTACACCCTTAGTCTTAAGATTAGTCAGGGAGTTTCCATCGTTCTGTCCAACACCTTCATATTGGGGGTGTAATGAATATTAGAGGCCACTTGAGGGGATTAATCGTGTTACACACACAACATAGCAAACAGGCAGTTAACTTAACTCTCCTGCTATACTCTTATTGCAGTATACCCTCTCCCTGGGGGCAAGTTATTATCGTCTCTCCCCCTCCATGCTGTGTAGAGCTTTGTGCTTTAATGTTGGGAGTGACAAGGTCAGATTCCAAATATTAATGCTGTACATACTCTCCACTCACATAATCAGTTCCATATTTTGTGCAGGGGTTCACAAGGTCTGGGAGAAGGCATGTGATTGGGCGCCACGCAGGAAAAACGCATACATCAAAGAAAATAATTCCATAATCAGTGATTTATTTTAAACACTAAGCTGCCCAAAGTTTTCACAGGAGTAACACACCGGAGAATCTGCACAGAGGTCTGACACAAGCTGTTAGCGGGCGCAGTTTGACACAATAATCCAGTAATAAAAGCAGGCTGCCGCGACAGCCTTTATTTTCCACCGTGCCCGTGATGAACGGAAAAGTCAGTAATCGGTCTGTCTGCAGTGTTTTGTGTTTCAAAGTGTAACTTTTAATCATTATTTGAAATCTTTGGGTTCAAAGAATGGTTGTTATTGTATGTTTCTGTTTTTGGGATATTAACACAAAATGTTTGCTTTAATACTGCTCTGATGTTTCTTAATGTGAACTGGGGTTCAGTCAAAGATCCTGTATTTCCCATTCATGCCCTCAGTTTTTTTTCTCTTCTATTTAATAAAGGCTTGCAAAATTTTACCTCATACCATGAATAATTTCTAATTCACAGGCCCTCAAAATATGATGTGCACTGGAATTTTGCACCATTATATTTTTCTTCATATCCACATGAAGCTTTCAGGGTGAAAAACACATTTTTCTCAGTTTAAAACTGCAATCAACTGCATCGAAAGCCAGAAGCTACCATTCTACCGTTTGCCCGCAGGGAGCACATTAATAATCCTGATTTTAGTTAAGATTTCCTGCTTCGTTCTACAATTTGTAAAAGTCATCTTGTATCTCAAATCTTTGCAAGCTGTTCATTTTTTTCCAGCACTTTCATATTTTGTAGTAATTAACAGTGTGATCTTTTGGGGCCGTTGGCCAGATTTCAACCTTGTTCTTGGCCGTCGTCACCACAGAAAACAAAGCAAATAATGTCATTACCGCCTGAGGTGCATCTCTTGTTCAGACTGCAGCGATCAGAGGTCATGTTTTCTTTTGCTTGGCTGCAGGTGGTTCATAAGGAGAGGGTCACCTTGGAGTCCCAGCTGGAGCTCCTACGGCCTCTGGCTTCGACATGACTGAGCCCGAAGTCTGATCGGAGTCACCTTCCCGTTCTGTCACAGGGGCGCGCATCGGTTTCTCTATTAAACACAAATGTTTAAGCCAAGACACAAGTGGTTGTTGTCTGACGATGGAAGCAAAGTGCATTTTTGACTCAACGGACAGGGATGTTACTTTTCTTGAATTATCAGCTCCAGCTCGAGTCCATGTGTTTGTTTGCATTATTGTTAAAGATGCTCTGCAGGACTAAACCGTGTGTTTTTAATCACTGTATAATATGCACATGTACAATGTTTTCTTTATGACTTTCTAACTTATTTGTGTTGTGATTCACTGTTAGGTTCTCTCATAAATCTTTTATGGTTTACAGGACGTGTTTGCACATCTATCCATGATTATGAAAAATCTTATTTTCTGTCCAGCCCATCTTCTCAGATTTCATGTTTTTCTACGCACCACATTTCATCTATATACACACACACACACACACACACACACACACACACACACACACAAACACACACACACACACACACACACACAATAAAACAAGCGATGGTGCTACAGATTGATTTCTCGTTCTTACGCTGTTTGCACTGGAAGGAAAAATAAAAGTGCACATTTCAAAGGATGGCAAAAAATAAAACATTAGATGTGGAATGAATCTGATTTAACAAAACATTTTGAGCGTCCACAAAAAATGTGTGTTTTGAGGACTGTATCCGTAGCACATGTGACGAATGTCGACACTGGATTTGTATGTAATATGAGCATTTTCATGTGAAGTTGCTACATGTTTGATGTAAGTGTTGCCTGACATCTTTATGTTTGTTATCATGCAGAGTTGGCCTTGATGAAAAAAAGATTTCACAATGTCAACAGTTATTCTTCATAATAATTGCGATTTCGTAAATTGCCTTTTCCTTAGTAAAAATCTACATCTGCTATTGGCGAGATTATTTTAAACTCAGAGTTTTTTCTAAACAGCCAATCTGCTGTTATAACAACTTTTATAATATTACAGGCTAAAAAAAAAGCAAAACCCAAATCAGTATTAACGGCTAAAAAATGAAATAATAAGCACAATAATCATCTAATAGTCATGATAGATTTAAAGACTGGCTGAAAAAGCAGGCATGGTCATGTGTTTATTGCTTTTTTTCACACTACTGTTGGATCATGATTGTGATAATGAGATGACAAGCCTGAAACTGCATGATTGTGTTAAACTTATGTGAGAATGTAAATGAATCTGAAACTGTGCACGACTGAGCTCTGGTCTTAAGACAACAATGGAACTAATCAATAAAGTCTATTTTTGTTGCTTGAAATGCTTTTATTACCACTGGTTTGCTGTATAAAGATGCCTCAACAGCTCCACTAAATTTGGATGTATAAACAGATGTCTGAGAAACCGTTATCACATGTTGGGTATGAGGGCAGGAGAGATCAAACGGGCAGCAGTCGAAACTTTCTGGCAGTCACAAAGCAGCCGAGCTTTTCTGTGACACAGACACAACAACCGAGGGTCACCCAGATCACTACTGATGGCTGTATTCCCAGACCTTCTGCTGCTGCCATCCCAAAATATCCTCTGACACACTTGGCTCTCATTAAAGACACACCACCCACAGATGGGCCGCTTTCTCAGTCATGTGCTGCACTCGCGTCTCTAATAGCTCCTCTGATTGTTATTATTATCATGCATCATCTGTTTTTTATTAGTTACAAATGTGTTATAGGAGCTGATGAGAATGCTGGCTCACTCATTTGGTCTGTTGGCTAATTGGCATGTTGGTCCAAACAAAATGTTTCACTAGCTAAGGCTATTCTTTATATTCGTGATCCACAGAGGAGGAGGAGTCGTGATCTTTGGGATTAACGTTCTTGGCAAATTTGACATAACATTAGGTACTAAATGCATATCCCCCCATGAGGGTAATTTGGAGTAACTTTGGTGATCTGCAGACCCTCTCTGTCCCACCTTCCTGTCTGTGTGGCAGCTTTTCTTGTAGGTACTAAGTGGAGGCATCACAGCCAACACCTGGGCCTGGTGTGCTGGTCCTCTTTCAAAGCACTCCACTGGAGCTTTGAAAGAGGCTCCAGTGGAGTGCATTTGGTTCATGGCATTCAGAACTTCTCATCTCACATATTCACCTACACTACTGAGCCCACTAATAATACTTTATGTGGTATTTTTCTTTGTTTGTTATGATTTTGAATTATGATCAAGTTCTTCTTATGATCAAGAAGTGTCACATTTTGGTAGTTTGCTAGAAATATAGACTGCCTATTTAGCCATATGTTTAGTAGCTAAATGACATTGCTAGAGAGGTGGTACTCAGTACTAGTAAATACAATGTTATAAATAAGCTGCTAAAAGGAAAATAATTTAATTGAAAGTTTTAGTTAAGTAAATGCATAAAGTATTAGAAAACATAAATATCAAAAATAAAGTCAACTAAAATCTTATCTACTGTATAGTTTTCCATTATTATTTATTTATTATCATGTGCTAGCATGTTAAACATAATCTATAAAGTACTTGCTCAACTTGTTATACAAAAAAAAGTATATTATTTACTTGAGATTGTAAATACTCTAAGTATCTCAAAGTGTTACTAAACAGTATTTGAGTAAATATAGTTACTTTCACTTTGAATATTTAAAAATTCTGGTTTTGGAGTAGTATGATTTTTTTTTTTTTAAGTCTGCAAAACATTCAACAGCTCCAGCTCAGTGACTGCATTTGCTGAGGAGACACCCAGCAGACAGCTGTTGGCTGCAGCTAACAGCTGTCCCAGGTGTCAGACAAAGTGGCTCCGCCTCCCTCATTTTAAGCCTCTAAAAAATTCAAATGGATAAGATATCGAAAAACTCTCGATGTTGTTGTTATGAAGAGGATTTAGCTATAGAGAAACAAACTATTTTTGTACTAGGGTGTAATTTTCACAGCAGCTAACATCAGAGTCTGTGGGGAATGGCTTGCCTTCAGAGTCTGCCTCAAGTGGCCGTTAGAAGAACTGCAGTTTTTGGCACTTGTCACGTGTCAGCCATGCTGTTTCCCATTTAGTACCTCACATTTTCTGGAACGTGCAAATCCTCAAGCAAGTTTGATCCCAGCTTTAGTCGCTCATTTCATCTCTAATTTCTCCTGTAAGTAGTTGATTATGACTTGTTTCCAATATGTGAAGTTTTCTCCAAGACTAAATTAAGCCTATCACCGAGACCAAGAAAAGACGGATACTCGCTGAATTCTTTTGCATGATTGAATTCCCAGGGCATTTTTAAGGAATAGAAAAGAGAAACCGATACTCAATCCAAGGAAAAAAGGCAGAAAGTTTTTGAGGCATCTGAGAAAATGAATGAGCCTGAGTAAATAAGTTCAGTCTGGGAAGCAGACGCAGGATGCCAGACGACAACAAGACGCTCGTAATTCCTCTGCGCCATAACCAATATTTGGCACAATCCTGCATGTCGGTACCTGCTGCATCAACTTACAGTCACTCCATCCACACTATAGGTTTATTTCATCTTATACAACGGGAGAGGACTGTGTGCATTCATTAAGTCAGTTGGCTTAACAGAGAGTCATTCTCACTCAACTATAAATACTATTTAAAAATGTTTGGTTTGCATTTCAGGATGACAACTGAGCGTGATGAGGAAACTGTATGTCAGCCATGTGCCTCTAAGTATAAGCCTGCTCTTATAATAACCGTCTCCCACTTAAACAGCAGCTGCCTGATTATTCTGCACGTGCTTATTAGTATTAATGATTCTTACAGATGGATTGATATTTTGTGTTCTCAGACACAACACAGAGAATTAACCGGGCCTCCATTTTTATCTCCATATAAATGAATGACATAAAAATGACACTAAAAGCCAAATAAAGGCATATCAAGACATAGATAGTGTGCTTTGACAGAGGACCTAAGTGAGATACCACAGCTCCGATGGCTGATACTTTAAAAATATCAAAAAGGAACAGAAAACATAAAGAATAACAAAAGGCTGAGGAGGAGATAGGACTGGATGTATACAGAGGTCTGACTGAGAAACAAGAAACAAGACGCAGGAGGATTCAATCAGGAAATCAGAGGTGGGAAAAATAGAGCAACAGAAGACACCAAAATAAAACAGGAAGCGTGCCTGTGAAATGCATCTAATATTCAAAGCTGTCTCATTTCCAAACATGCATCAGGAAGAGAGCAGGGCCTTGCTGTATGCACCACCTTTTTTATATGCTGAAGTTCAACACATCTTCACAAAAGATACGCCAAGGTTGTAAAAATATTATAACTCACTCCACCTGTCAGCGCTTTTTAATGTTGTGATCTGTGGACGTGGAGAGCACGTTTTTCTCAGTTCACGGTAAGTAAACTGTGTCCATATCACCCCTGCTCACTTCAAGTTAAAGCTGACTCTTCTCACAACAAAGATTACCAGCTTTTGTCTGTTCAAGTTCGGCCTTTTGTTCCAGCACCATTACTCAAAGATGACGACATACGGAGCTTCTCTCGTCCCGCCTTTGTCCGCGGCTGGGCTTTGCAAAGGTTGCACTTCTGGTGTGGACATTAGCTAGGCCACAGGAAAGGCTTTGGAGCTGTCGATTCTGGCCCCGTCAGCTGGTGGGATTTAACTAAACACTCATTCAGCAAATGTGAATGAAGCTCGGCTAAGGCTGTCAGGTCTGCAAACAGAGTTAAAAGTGAAGATTAACCTACACAGGGGTATGACAACGTGAAAGCTGAATTATTGTTGTTTTACTGCGCAAGAGTGAATGAAGGAAATGTGCTGGATATCCCTATAGCAAATAAACTAAATCAAGTCTTCTTTTTTTTCAACAGACTTCCTGAAGCTTAAGTTAGATTTAAGAGATTTTAATACTCTGGATTTACTTTAAGACTAGAACTAAAGAAAATAAAACAACATGACTTACTTTGTGTTAATATGTTTGTGTTGTTTGAGCTTCTTGTGAAACATTGAAACAAATGCATCATTTTTAGCACTCGGATACACAGCCCATCCCACCTTCTGTTTCGTTACCTGCATGCTGATCAGGCTGGTATTGTATTCCAGCTCCAGTGTGTTGGACTGCAGTTGGCAGCAGTACAAATTGTTGGGTGAGATCTGCTGCTGGCTGCAGGGCCACATCAACCAGGACATGCAGCAGGTGGAGAACTGAGCAGAGCGAGGAGAAAGCTGCAGTCCAAGACATCTGCCTTGTCAGAGACGTAGCTGAATGGCATAGAGGACTGCACATCAGCCACTTTGGAGCTCAAATGCAGTCTCAAGAACTCAAAAGCTAAAAAACATAATGGTTGGCATGAATGCGCTGAATGTCCCCAACATCTAGTTAGCAAACACCCTCTCTATGACACGTAATACATGTGATGTGTTTATAACTTGAATATTGCCAAAGCTTTTATTAAACCCTAACCGTAGATACCGCTGCTGAATATTGTATGGTAAACTAAAATCAAAATAAAAACAATGACACGAAGTGTCTCCTTCTCTCCTTTATGTGTGTCCTTCTCTCCTCTGATGCTTTGCAGGTGGAGGCAGGTTCCTAAAGCCAGAAAGAAAAACAAGGAGGAGGTCAGACATCAGGACTTTGTCTCAAAATAATTCTCGAAAGAAATTCAGAAGTTTCTTAACTAATCTTAAGAAAATGATAACTAACATTTTTGTTTTCAGTTAATCTCAGTAGCTGCTGAGGTGCACATGTGTGAGACCTTTGACATTTTAATATATTACCCCAATAATGAAATCCCTTCTTTGTCTCCCAGTTTAGCATATATCTTCCTTTAAAGCAAGCAACTGTTTGCGCGATGTTTTTTCCAAACACATTTAAAGACACTTCGTTAACCTTCTTAACTTAGTTTTCTCTCTTTCCTTCCTCTTTTTTTATTTGACTGCATTTTCCTTTTGTCTTATTAACAGCTTATGGGCCATCTGTTAAGGACTTTTAACTGCAAATAACCTGTATGGATTTAATTTGAGCAAGTAGTGGCACTTTTGTAAAAACATTTTACTAACCACAGGTTTTATCAGATTTAGATGCAAAGCAGATGCACATTTTCCTCAGTAATACTTTGTATTTTTCATATATGTTTGCCTGTTTGCTTGTCTTTTCCCTGCTTTTAATATATTTTGTATGCCTGTGAGGACCTTTGAACCATTACAGATGATACTGGGCTATACAAATAACATTCCCTGAAAGTAATGCATCATGCCCCAGAGCCTCACTGCATTACAGTCCAGTTAATGTTACCCAGTCACTGATTTCTGTGTTTTTCTTTACGTAAACAAAGACATGAGGTTCATGCTATAGCATAAACTGGTGCAGGAAATCCACCAGACTGCAGGGAGTTAAGTGTTCCTGTTCACTGTGCATCCCCAAAACGCAAAGAAAACCAACATCCATGCTTTTTCTAAAAAAGAACAACTTTAGAAGAATAATAAGAATAATTTAAAAATATGGCCTTTTAATTAATTGCTCTTTTAATATTCTGTAGTGTTCGTTCTGCTATGCCTCCAATGCATCTGAAGCGTTTGCTGTGGAGTGTTTACAGGGTTGAAGCAGGCGGAGTCCGGATCCACTCATCCCCGGAACTCCACTCCGGGACTTCCCACATGCTTCTTTTTAAAAACCACCTCTTTTACTTCGTAACAGTGAAAAACACACCAGCATTAGGGCAGCAGATGACCCGGCGCAGCGGCGAGGAGCACAACAGTCCTCTCTAACAAATGAAAGGATGGGGGGCACCAGCGGCAGCAGCAGCTGAGTTCAGTCAAACTGGATCGGGGGCCGAGGGGGCACAGCAACTTTCTTCTCACTCCTGGGTGACTTTTCTTGGATTTATTTCCCGCTCCACAACAATATGCCATTTGCCAAAAGAATAGTGGAACCCCAGTTACTGTGCAGGTATCAAGTCCCAAACGAGGAGGGTCTGGTTTTCGAGGATCTGGTCTCCATCAGTAATGTGGCTCTATCTCGGACCTTGCGGCAGCTGTCGGACCTGGCCAAACATGCCTACTCCATATTCCAGGAGCTGGAAAACGAGCTCACAACCACCAACCAGCGGGTCCGGGGGCTCCAGGGCAGGATCGGCCAACTTCAACAGACCTGCTCCGAGCTGGACCCCAAACAGGAGGCAGTGCGTGAGTACCGACCCGCTCTGAGTATCTGCTTATACCCGAGCTGCCTGCGAGCGCGCGGCTCTGGGAGACAGCTGCACGAGGAGGCACCGTTTTTATTTTCCATCAGTGACGTTTATTCCAAAAAATGACGCAGATTTAAATAAAAGTTGTGTTATTGCTGCTACAGTAGCTCAAAACCAGCCCAAGCTGTAACAAAGTGGCTCAAAGGTCATTTAATAACTTTATTTTTTATATATCTTCCAGAGAGACCTGTGCTGTCTTCCCACGCCGATGGGTGTGTGACAGTTTGGCTGTCCCAGCCTCAAACTATGAGCCACTTAAATCCGGCTATTAATTTGCTATAACTCACCCAAGCAATGACTCTCTCCATCAGCATTTTCTTTGCTGACATAAAAGAGCCACAGATTTAACAACTACATTAAAACCTGACAGATCATAACCATATGCGGCTCTTTAGTGACCTCTAATAAATATATATATATAACCACTTAAATATGCTATGATTAAAGAGAACATGTGTGCATCAATGAAAGAGAAGATTTGAATTTTTAAAAAATGATACCACTGTTAATGAGCTCAAACTTATGCATGAATGTTTTTCATTCAAGTAGAGAATTTTGACCTTCTACCAAAAGAAAATAAAAAGGTTTTTAATCTGTATTTTGTCGGGCTTAATTTAACCCATTTTACCATAATGTTTCTTTCTTAAAGAGCTAAAAGAGTCCTGGTAACTAAGGCAACAGGTGTGCTTTAACTACTATAGACTAGTCCTGCTTACCTGTGCAGTCATCCCCCAAAGGCTCGTTTTGAGCAGGAAAAATTCAGTTTGATCATTTTTGGTCATCTCCCCTTTCAAGACCATCAGAATCATGGCAGTCTTGGTGTATATTACATGGAGGATATGGAGCTGTGATATGTGAGGAAAAGGCTCATCCCTAAAGTTATTTGCCATAATACCGATATGAGGAAGTTTGAGGATTATGATGCCCCTGTCTCTGGCCCTTTCACTTTCACCCATGTGTGATCAAGCTCCAACATAATTCACTTTAACCGTGAATGAATTAAAGAAGCAAGCAGGTCTTTTTTCCTCCGTCCTTCTCACTACGGTAACCTTCTGACAAGTAAAAGCTCCGGTGAGTGTCGGTGTGGGCTGCTGTTATTTGTAAAAACAGAAAGACTTCTTGCCCTGAGCTGACTTCTTGGCGTGTTAAGATTAAACATGTTATTCACACTTGCCCTTCTTCATATGTAAAACGTTGCTTGGCCACCAGAAAGCATTCATTAGCCTGATAACACAGCATGTGGCCATCCCCTCGCTCCTTTAATCTCCCTTCCCTGAGTGACTCGGGGGTGATGTGTTTTGATAAGTGTGTGTGTGTATGTGTGTGTGTTTAAAATGACACCCCTCTCAAGTAAGCACTTAGAGAACCTGCATACCCCTCTCTCTTCTGTCCACATCCCACAATTATCCATCCCCAGAACAGTTTCTGCAGCCTGGATATACCCCAGTGCATTTACCCCCCCTCTTTTAGTTTACGTTCAGCAAGTCCTCGCATGTTCCCCATGCAGAACCTGCTTCCTGAGGTCTGTGAATGGGTTACTTTGCCTTAAGGTATTTATGTGCAGGATGGATATCTGCTGACCCCTCTTAAACTCAATATAAACTTTAAGATTTCTTCGGAGATTTCTTTTAATCAACAGATGTGTGTAGTTTTTTGTGGCTTGTTTTGTAGGATTCAGTCACAATAAGCCGCACATGATCAGTAGGAGTCTCTCGTTCATGGGTTATCTTGAAGCTGTAAGTCAAAGGCAACGGTGATGGTAGCTACCCCTTTCAAGTGATCGCAATCCTCTCTTAATTCAAGCTGCTTCTATCCCCATTTTAAACATTTACTGTTGTTACATACAAGTAATACATGCAAGTAATATTACTGGATGAAACGCCACAACAGATTTTGCATGCTGTGTTTCTAGCTAACCCCCTTCCCTAGAAAAGCCTAATTGCTCTTAATTATGCTTTTCATATTAATGTGTGTCACGGGTAGCCATAAACAGCAGTACCCTGCCCTATCTGAATGACAATTGGTGTAAATGGAGCACAGATAGCTCAGTAGGCACTGCGAGGGGGGGTGGGGTGGCTTTCATGATGTGGCTGTGACTTGACCACAGGACGACTGCTGGAGGTGGAGGACGCAATGTAGATTCATTCGCCAATAGTGAATCATGCAGGATCAGATGCTAACCTGTTGGTAAGGTATTGCTCTGCTGTGCCACGTTAGCAGCCTGCTGCTTTAATATTGCAGCTCGCTGTGGTAATATTTGCATGCAGGCATGTTTTTAAATCCAGGCTGAGATGCTGACACATTTGGGTCAAACGAGTCCTTTTTTGCTGGGAATGCTGTGCATCTCTTTCACTTTTACTTTGATTGCTTTGATTCTTTATCAGCTACACCAGCTGTATAGGTGCTGTACTGTACTTTACATTTTAGCAAATCTGTCTTTAAACACTGAAATTGATGCTCTCACTCTCATTGATTTCTTGTGCATTGCCTCTGTAAAGTAAAAATCTGTCATTTCTTTTTGGTATTCTTTCTTGGACACACGCAAACACATACAAGTCATATAAGTCCTGTGTTTGAACAGTTCTCCTGTGACACCCCATCAGTGAGCTGAACTGCCATCAGAGCTCCTCCGTGTAGTCTCATGTTAGAGGACTCTGCTGGGTTTTAGGTTACACTGGCTCAGTACGAATGAAGCGCTGTAATAGTTGTGGCGGCAAGTGGCCCTCTGGCTTTTCTGGTCCAAGAGCGCATGGCTGGCAGTTCACCACATTCCTTGTACAAACCACGCCAGAGACTGCAGAAGAATAAATCCAGAATAAAGGAGGAACAGAGCAGACTCAGAGCAGCACAGAGACAAACTGAGCAGAACTCCAGCACGAGATCTGAACTCCCTAAATCCACTGCAAGACCTTCGTGTGCAAACTGTGTGCAGAGTCTTACCTGATAATCTTGTGACTGCAGTTGAAAGTGATAAGACTTGTTACTGGTTGTAGTATTACAACATAAACCTTCAGTAACGCCGTAAAATGCTGACGAAAGGCTTCAAACAACAGAAGTAATACCAATGAGCTGGCATTAGTTCACATCGGATCATAAGCTCTATAAAGAGATATTGGCATATGAATATAGAGCGTCTGTCGGGAAGGGACAGATTTTTACTACTGGAAGCTGTCTGGTTTTAATTTGTAGCTTCAGCTGCTTGCAAGAAAACTGTTTTTGCTAAGAGCAAAGGAGGGACTGCGTGATTTCTGCCAAGTTGTTAAACCTGGATGCTGTGACAGTCGTGGGGGTGGTTGTTGAGTACAATTTAATGATGCATTGGATTTGTGTAGAGCAATCTACCCGTTATAGCTCTAATTCTTAATTGTGCACTTAGCACTGTTATGGCACAGACCAAACATATGTGCACCTCTGCACACAGTCATGGAAACCCATGCAGTGAAGCTCCCAGTGCACAGTTTTTGTACAGATGTTCATGTGAGGTTCACGTCACAATTATACAATTAAAGAGTTGATCTTGGAATATCTAGAAGGGAAGAAATTTCACTAACTGACTTGTTGCATTGGTGGACTACTGTTATACCTGACGTATGTTTCACTAGTAATGACTTAACCTGATGTGCATCCGTGAAATGTAACTACACATCGGGTTGCAACTATTTTGACTGGCCTGAGCAGCGGCATTGATTCCTGCTGTGCATTTTTGGCAGTGTTTGAATTTATGAGTCATTGTCTCGATATAAGAAATAACAATCTTAGCATCAATGCAGGGATTCACAAATGTCAACAAATTCCTAAAGGGAAATTGGTTAAACTGTTAGAATGGACGTGAAGGAATGTACAAAGAAGTGGAAAAACTAGAGGGACGAGTATGTTTACCTCTGGGAAAAACTGTCGACAACAAAGAATGGAGACCCAGGAGGGGGAAAAGTCCTAGCATTTTATTTTTGTCAAGTTGGATGGCACTTCATATAAAACACCGGGGCATGACCATACAGTAATTAACATGTACTGCACCAGCATGAGCATAAATGCCTGTTTCCCACTTACGTATGGTTACGTCATATTCTATTCAAAGATTCTCTGCACAAGTCTAAATCAGGCCTAACCACTGCACTGTTGACTTCAGTGAGCTCTTTAGAATGACCCATTCTTTTACAGATGTTTGTAAAGGCACCTGTTGGGTGTAGAAATGGGACTGAAAACACCTGAATTCAAAGATTATGAGGTATGATCAATAGTTTTGTCAACATACAGCACCGAAAGCAGCGAATATCACTTGACCTCATTCACTTTACTGGACATCAGTGGAACTAGAAATACACTATTCGGTTGTAACGTTTCCCTGGTTCTTGATTTTATGTTTTCAACTGCCGTGATGCTTTTAAAGATCTTTTTATTTAGGTAAAAACTAGAAACTGTAGCCTAAAACGATACATTAGCTAACAGTTAATGGTTTTAGCTTTGGTATTAACAAAAAAACATGGAGCTTGACACTTTAGACTGGCAGGAGTCAACCAACGACTTAAAAACTCTGACAGAAAAACCTGAACTGTCATCTAACGATTTGGCCTTTTTTTGGCTTTTTTATGTATACGTATATTGGCATTCATGAAAAATAGAAGGGGGCGTGATATAATGATAGTAATGATGGATTGCATTTATATAGCACTTTTCAGGACCCCTCAAAGCGCTTTACAATACCACTATTCATTCACTCTCACATTCATACACTGGTGAAGGCAAGCTACAGTTGTAGCCACAGCTGCCCTGGACAGACTGACAGAGGCGAGGCTGCCATATCGCACCATCGGCCCCTCTGGCCATCACCAGTAGGCGGTAGGTGAAGTGTCTTGCCCAAGGACACAACGGCCGAGACTGTCCGAGCCGGGGCTCAAACTGGCAACCTTCCGATTACAAGACGAACACCCAACTCTTGAGCCACGATCGATGTGTACATTTAAAATTGTGCCATTTTCCTGGGCGTAGTTACTGGAATAATGCAGTAAAATGGCTTGTAATTCCACGGTCAACCAGAACCAACACCTTATCTTTAAGATAAGACAAAGTGTGCAGAAGACACATTTACTACATTTGTATCTGTCAAAGAAGTCATCAAACGTGTTTGAAATGAAACAAATCAGGTCACGCAGTACTTTCTCTGACACACAAACACTGCATTTTATGTAACATTTAAGACGAGAGCAGTTCCTCACTTTCACAGGAGCTTTTCTCCTGCCTAAACTGCCCATGACGAACGTTCCGAACCATCCTGTCTGTGGACTTCACTCCAGTCTTCCACTTCATCTATGTGACTGTCGTGCAGCTCTGCAAGCCTGTAATAGAAGTTCTGTGGATGGCAGTAGCGTGTCCCCTCGGTGCTTTAAACTCCGCTGAAGCAGCTCAGACCGATAACCCACATTATTCTGCCGACAGCGTTCTCTTATGCATTTAATTGATCCAGTTGAGCCATTACTGCGACTTTGATTTACTAAGTGAGGCAGCGCTGACGAGTCCATCCAAAGTCAATATTTGTCAATGGTGGAATTCATCACAGAGCTTCAGATAACGTAGGAAGGAAATGTTTTGTCAGTGAGGGAAATCAAATTTTATCGGTAGCGTCCTCTAATGTGATTCGGTTTTTATTTGTCAAGTAACTGAGATTAGTTTATGTAATGGTGGAACAGAGAGGGAGAAAGACACAGAGAGGAAATACATCACTGCTTTTCGACTCTCCGCTTCTCTTTTCCCTTTCATTATCAGAATGCATATTTCTGCAGGTCCAGACAACCTTCCATTGATATAGTAGCCCAGCTAATTATAGAGCAGATTTTCAAAGACTTTGCTCACTCATTCCTGCACCATCCCCCCCTTTCCTCCTCTTCCCAGACAGACACAGAGAAGGCCGAGACAGCCTTGATGCTGAGGCTTGTTGTTTTCATTCAACTGTCATATAGCTGATGTCATTTCTTTCTACTTCCTTTGCGGTTTATATTCATCTCCATGACTTTGCATTTTTATGGAGCAGATTATTAAAAAAAAGTTCTTAGCTGATCAAGCTGGACCAAACTCGTTGTTTGGTTTTGTGTTCTATATTTAAAGTTGAGTCTTTGCACCAAACTGAACTGAAGGCTTCCCGTTCACGAGGCCTCATTAACCACTATATAAATACAGGTCATTTACCATTTTACCATTTACGTGTGCGTCTCAGCACCTCAGCCCCGGGTGGGTTGCCTGGCCTGCGATTGAAGTGGTTTCTGCTGAACCGTTCTGTCAAGTCAACCATTCCCAAAAAGCCAGTGACCAGGAAACCACAGCGCTCCCTTGCACTTCTGAGACCTTGCACCCCACACATGCTCCCTAAATTGGCCTGGATAGCTGGTGTCATTAGGGGAGAAAGGGGGAGAAGCTGGAGGCTCTGTTTGTTTATGAAAGGAGGCGTTTCGCTAAAATTATGGTTAAGGCTTTTCATTGCTTTGATTGAGTGAAACGTGTTAGTTATTACACATTGCATTCCTGCGGTGGGACCCTCCATGAGTGCAAGTGCTCCTCAGGCTGTCTGCTAAAATCCCTCTGCTGGTCTTTTGTATATTTTCAGGTGAATAGGCTCCGGTTCCTCCAGAGAAAGTGAACCGTTGGTTTGTTGTTGGTGAAAGGTTTTGCTTAGAGCAGAAATCAAGCATCATGATAACGCGTCTCTCTGCCCTGAGGTGTATGTGAGCGTCTCTACCACACAGACAGTTAATGAATAAAATTCTCCAATTCACTGGTGGCAGGGGGAGCCACCCACCCCCTGACCTTAAAAGCCCGCTGACCTCCCAACCCCCTCCAATCACAGCCCATCAAAACACAAAAGAGCAAACACAGCCGCCTCCATCTTGCTTATCACTCGCCCTCTAAAGACTTGACCGGCCAATTAAAGTGGATTTACCGTTTGACATGAGGCTGAATAGCCACAGGTCGCCAGGCCGACAAAACCCAGTCCTGGGCCTGGTCTAATTAAACTGTCAGATCAATAAAGTAAACAAAGTCATTCGTCCTGGTTGTTACTCATGGCTGCTTTTTTGTCTTTTACTTCCTCCAGGTCCTGTAAGTTGACTCAGATTTCAGTACAGTGCCTGTCGTTTTATGGCTAACATGACCTCCGTAGGGCACGGCAAGTAATCAGATGTTAATCATGATTCTGGGCTTACCCACATTGTGACATTTTCTCTAACTGCTTTATTTTTTGTTATAAATTAACCTGTGACTTGCAACATGTCGCCCTTCCAATCTCCCAATGTGGAGTCTTTAAAACATGGCTGTTATCTCTCAGCACCTTATAGCGCTCCAGGTAGTGCATCCAGGAGCGTCGCCAACAGACAAAACTGGAAGATTTCTTCCACAACATCTGCCCAAACGTCTATCCACACGCATCTGTTATCCTGTACTGCAGCTGAAACTACAACATTTCCTCCAAAGATCAAATATACACATCTGTGCAGGTTAGACTAACTTTACTGCAGCATGCATTTACGACGTCGCACCACATTCTTTTCCGTGGCAACCTGGAGAAATATTGACAGCTCGCAGGGCTGTAAAACCATTGTCGGCTGGCCTTTGTCTCACAAGAAGCCTTTCAGGGCACCCGTGCTGATTCCCTAACTCAAGACTGCCTTTAAATGACTTTATATCCCACCCTGCTTTTCCCTTCCTCTCAGATCACCACCGGCACCAAGAAACATTTAAATATTATGCAATGGTATTATTCATAAGAGAAGTTGGATCTTTGCAGGCAAAAAAAAAAGATAAAAAGTCAAGTGGAATTCTTCTGAAGTCCACATGAATAGCCGGCCCGCTGTCGGCTGTTAGACATTAGTAGGAAGTAAAAGATAAAGGATCTTAAACACTGATGGTGAGTCATACATGTAAAAAATATGAAGAGATTTAAATTAAGTGCATGCTTGCAATTATATTTCAAAGACTTTTTACCAACACAACATTATAGACTGCAGTGAATTTTACTCTATAAGTGATCCTTGACCACAACTGTGCGTCATGACTTTAAAGAAACTCATGCAATGTTACTAAACGCTGGAAAAATCTGGAGCAATGTAAGTTGAAACTGACAGAGTGGCTTTTTAACAGGCAGGAAACACGTGTGATTGTTCAGCAGTCTTTGCCATGCAGGTGTTTAGACTGGGCTTTGACTGGAATGTGAACTTCCCTCACCCTGCCTCTGTATACAAGCGCACGGATCAGCCAGGTTGAGTCTTTTAAAGATGAAAGAGCCTTTTCATCAATCACCGCACCATCACCCGAGTGATGCTAAAACAGAAGGCACCTGTTGGATATGTGGGTGTGTGTAAACGTTAAGCCCGTCACTTTAGGTCTATTTTTATCTGCTTCCTTTGTCCTCAGAAGCAGAAGCTGTGACATTGAGGGTTTTATGCACTCCCATATTAGAATGGCTGTTTAGGTGCTCAAGCTTTGGATTTCTCCATGTATTTAAGATGTTTGTTTTCAATTACAGTATTCTTTGGCCTATTTCTGCTGTTGGCTGTGAAAATAAAACGATACAATGCTTTTATAAGGTGTTGTAGGTGCATAAAGGCAAAAAACAGGTAATTTTGGCTCTTTGATAGGTGGTTACTAGGCAACTATAACTAGGCAATCATAACATCTAACAAAGATAAGACCCATCAGGGGGCAAAGATGTACGCTTCTGCCAAGTTTGGCTGCTCCAATCCTGATCGTGTAGTTGGAGTTTGTGGCCAGAGAAACAAGCAAACACACGCAGACATATGTCTTACACTGAGATTCAGATTTTAGGTTGATTTTAGCTTTAGCCCTGTGACAGACCTGTCCAGAGCATACCCTGCCTCTTGCTCTAAGACAGCTGGGATAGGCTCCAGCCCCCCCGCGAACCTGAAAAAGGATAAGCGGAAGCGAATGGATGGATGGAGGTTGATTTTAGGTCGATTTTAGAAACTTTTCTGACCCCAAAGCGCTCCCGTGGTTGCAGTGCTAGATTTGTCCGTGAGAGTTTTTGACAGCCGTGGCCGTCTTTCTTTGGCTTTGCATGTTTCCCTTGTTTGTGCAGTAGCATCTAATCTCACACACCACACAGGCCTTACCGGTCTGACTCCCAGCAGGAAGTTGTACATACTTAGTCTGTTTTTGTTGTTTAATGACATTTGACTGGTAACAGTGCATTACATCCTGCCACGTGCTGGTAAAACCCAGAGAAAATACAAATGTATTTAAAGATTAAAAGCAGTCAGGCAAAGTATTTGATTTCTTTTTGAAACTCAGTGACTAAATCGTCCCATATCATCATCATATTATAGAAACTCTCTCTGAAAAAACAGATATTCTGTTGCCTGTAACTTTGTCTCTCAGTGATCATTTACATGATTTTATCAATGTTTCAGTTCACCAAGGTCTAATGCGCTCTAAAAATGTGACATTGTTTACCATCTCTGCTTGACAGCCTGCCGCTCCTCTCACAGCAGTGATAATGGTGCTTCGGTTCATGTCGACCTCGCAAACTTAGCAACATTGTCACAAAATTCAGCGACGCTTTTTAAGTAAGCAAATCAGCAAAGGTCACACTGAGTTTGTTCATCGTGTGGGAGGAGACAGTGTGTTGCTTACATTCTTATAGCTTTCTCCCTGTGTGATCTCATCATAACTTTAATGTTTAACTATTGTGTTTTTGTCAGATTTTTCAGGCAGACGACGCCACTTTTATCAATCAAATGGTCAAAAACGACAAGAAAATACACAAAAGGAGGTACTGCTGAAGAAAAAACCTTCTCCAAGTGATCTCATGAACCTCCCTCTGCTCCTCTCATTTGACTTCTGTCATTTCAGAGTCCAACTCTTTCTCTGCGGTCTTATCTGCCCCCTGCTGTGCTTGTTCCCTCCTCTGGGCTTTCTCCCGTCACACTGATTTGCACTTTTGGTGATACAAGAGGCCGCTGGAGTGTTTTTGAACAAACTGACCTGGATACAGAGGTTTTGTTGGTCTGCCTCTTGACACTTCAACACCATGTCACTGTCTAAACTCATTCCTTTATTTATTCCTGCAGTCTTCTGGGGATTATTTCTGTTTTAGGAAAAACACGGATTTCCGTTTGTTCGGACGAGTCGAGGTTTAATGCCTCAGATAACACTGGACAGGTCAGGATGACTCTTCACTAACCAGCTCATTGTGCCGTGAAGCACATAAATTCACCCTCCTTCAGCTTTTGTTCCTCCCTTCTTCTTCTTACCCTCCTCGTCTGGGACATTTCCTCGCCATCCCGATTAATCTTTTATTTTCGCCAGTAATTTCGGAGCCTGTCCACTGCCTCCGGCTTTTTTTTTTATACTTTGTTCTTCCCTTCTGACTGCAAGCTTTCTCTGAGCTCTCAGAGTCTCTCTCTATCACTGTCCCTCTTTTCAGTATCCTAGTTTCTTTTTTTGGGATTCAGCCAGTTCCGCTCCCAGCAGCCCCACTGGGAAGAGACCATCCTGCTATAGCAGCAAAAAAGTGCAGTGCCATAAAAATGGATGACCTGTTCTCCATTATGTTCTGCTTTTCAGTTTTCTGAATTAAACATTTACTGACCACCAATCAACCCTGAAAATACACGCTTTGTACTCGCAGTAAATCTGCTTGGTTTAATATTTAATGCAGCTTTTCAGCACTTGTGTATAAATCACTCCACAGTGAGTTTTTTTTAAATGAGGGGCTCCAGACTCAGTGTTGACTGCAGACCTTCACTGGAGTCAAACTGGAGTAATCAAGCATCCTGTGACTCAGACTGAAAGAGAAACAGAGTTCTTTAGATTTCCAAGGAAATCCTTTGAGGTTTATTGTGACCATTGTTACTGATCTCATAACACCTCAAACTTCCACTGTCAGTTCTTACCGTTATCTATGTAATTAAGAGAAAATGGGATATTCTAGCTTATTTCTGACATATTTCCAAGAAATTGATTCTCATCCTGAAGGAAATTCCCAGTAACCAGCCTGAAGAGCTCACTGGGGAGTTCAGAGGGAACTTCCACTGATATCTGAGCTCTGGAAACATGTGTTGAAAGAAATGTCGTACTGTTGTTTCTGCACAATAGGTAAATCCACAGACTCCACCTGTTTAGATTCTCACACACCCCGGCATTATGTCTGTCCAGAGCTTGTGTGGAGCTGTGTTCTGTAAGTCTACCATAACAAACTACTGCTTTGTATACTGTACACACAAGAAATGGCACAGTTCATCAGCAGCTAAGTGGGGGGATAACACCTAAGTGTTCAGCACTCTGGGAAGTGGGGATTGGTGGAATAAAGTGAAATTATATTTGACGCAAACCCAGATTTATAACCTCCATCGAAACTGCTGTAGGGCTGTTGGGGCTTTTTCTACTTTCTATCTTCATACCGCTCACACCATCTACAGCAGAGGAGCTTTGTTACTTGAGTTTTAATTCAGTCACACCACTTCTGTCAAGGTTTTGTGTTAGTTAATTATTTTTTGTTTACTTTCTGTTTCACTTGTATCTCATTTTCATCCTTCTGCATGTGTATAGTCAGTGTTTCCCTTTGTCCTTGTCAGTTTGTCTGGTTTTACTCTGTGTTTGATTACTTCACATGGCTCTGCATCCTGTATATGGGTACACCTCAAACAACCCAGACAAAAGAAAATTATTATTTATAACTGCAGTAATATTTGGCAGCATGAATCTGGGAGCTTCCTGACCTTCCATGCTCATATCTGCATATGTAGAAGGCAGACAGAGCAGCAGCAAGAGAGCATAGCAGGCATCAATAGCGGATGGATGGATGGATGGATGGATGGATGGATGGATGGATGGATGGATGGATGGATGGATGGATGGATGGATGGATGGATGGATGGATGGATGGATGGATAGATAGATAGATAGATAGATAGATAGATAGATAGATAGATAGATAGATAGATAGATAGATAGATAGATCGATAGGCAGGCTCTAGCCCTTCTGTGACCCTGAATTAGGGGGATAGATAGATAGATAGATAGATAGATAGATAGATAGATAGATAGATAGATAGATAGATAGATAGATAGATAGATAGATAGATAGATAGATAGATAGATAGATAGATAGATAGATAGATAGATAGATAGATAGATAGATAGATAGATAGATGGGCTCCAGCCCTTCTGTGACCCTGAATTAGGGGGATGGATGGATGGATGGATGGATGGATGGATGGATGGATGGATGGATGGATGGATGGATGGGCTCCAGCCCTTCTGTGACCCTGAATTAGGGGGATGGATGGATGGATGGATGGATGGATGGATGGATGGATGGATGGATGGATGGATGGATGGATGGATGGATGGATGGATGGATAGATAGATAGATAGATAGATAGATAGATAGATAGATAGATAGATAGATAGATAGATAGACTCCAGCCCTTCTGTGACCCTGAATTGGGGAGATGATGGATGGATGGATGGATGGACGGATAGATGGATGGGACTTTAAGTTTGATTTGGTTTTAGCTTTCCTGTTGGGCTAAGTCTTTCTTTCTTGGCTTTCATCTTGGCTCAAGTTGAAATAAACCTGCTGCGGTGAGTCAGGATAGGGAGAGGGGACAAAAAGGGGAGCGCTGGATTTATAGCACAAGGCAAAACAAGAGTACTGTCAAGAAATGTAACAGTGCAATAGTTGTTTGATCTCAACTTTTAACTGTTTAAAGCTGCCGTTGTGCTGAGTATGAATTGCCGTGCTGTTGTTGGAGGGAAGCTGATCGTACTGCAGGGGCTGTCCTGATAAATGGAATATGGGCTTGGGAAGCAAAGAAAACTGACTGGAAAACTTTTTCTCCTCAGTTAATTTGGTAAAGTATGAGTGCTGTGGTCAACAGTGAAAAGCAGTAAATCAGCAGAGAAAGTGAATGCAACCAAAAAGAAGGAAGGCAGGATAGCGATCCTGCTTTGATGCCCCAAGGTGTGTGAAACAGTGATTTCAAGGGTCATCACAGCAGGACAGGAGTTCAGGTTTGTTTTCATATGAAACGTGACCCCGTGGCTTTGTTTTATATGTATCAGCTGCTACCTTATGAAAGTATTCTGATTGTCTAAAAACAAGATTTACAGTTTCGGTCACTACAGTTGCGGTTTTGACTTGTTTTCGCTCTCAGACCCAGGAGAAAAGGTTCCTGGAAATAGCTTTTTATGGGGAGTCTTTTATGGGAAATGCGAGGGCTGTGTTGACCGCTGTTGCATCACAGGACTAATAGAGGGTCGGTCTGCTGTGGATTGTTCACATCGTTTTATCTCAAGAGAGTATTCCCTCCCTCGGGGTGTATCTGATATAGTAGGATGTGATGCACCAGAGAAAAATACCTAAAGGCAGTGCTGTGCTCAAGCCCCATCTGTTGGCTGTCAGCCTGCAGCTTAAAATGCGGCGGAAGGTGTCTTTCATTAGAAGCACTGACTTTCATATTGGCTCTGTCCTCCTTTAGGAATACTGCTAAACTCCAACCCGACATCAGGGTTTGTTTGTGTGTGTCATGTTTTCCTTTCACTTTCTGGGAAAAACTGAAATAGTTTGTGAAGTGCATTCCAACTCCTTCACATTTTTAAGTGTCACTGGTGGTTTTATTGTTACCTCACAGAAAATTGAATCAAGTAGTCAAATGGGCAAATGAGGTCGGCAGAAATCGTGTATCTGTGGGGAAAGTGCTGCATAATAAAGATGAACACAGAGCAGATTAGCGAGCCTATTAGGCACTTTTTGTTTTGAATATTGGAATACACAAATTACCCACACCTATCTGTGTGAGAGGTTTGCCCTTCTATCTGCGCACAACAAATTTGACTAGATAGTCCTTCAAAGCAGCTCAGAATTCATTTGCATTCAAACTCTGCATCACGTGCGGTCAGATGTGTCCAAATAGAGCTTAACTTTTCACGACCAAATGTTTCCTAGGCACATTCCGCATGAAGCCACACCCGTATTTAGAGCCGAAGTCCTGAAATATGATCACACAGGGTTTACTTTGAGTCTCTGACCTGGACATCTCAGCCACGTTTGTGGTATTTGTCACTTTTGAGCATTTTTAGTGGAATTATCTGGCAAATAATATGTGCTGCTGAGAAGTTAATTGTACTAACAGCCTGTCCAAGAAGTCTGTGCTTCAGCTTTGATGAATGCTTTCTACCTATGCACTCACCAGTGTGTCAGGGGCAACTTTGGGCATTCCAGTTAGTAGAAGATCTCCTCATCCTTGGCTGAACCTGTATCTGTGCCTTTCTAATCAAGCTTTGCAGTTTTATCTGAAAACTTAGCCCTTCAAACTACATATATGGTCACTTCTGACTCCTAAAAATGATCATGGTGGTGGCCATAATGATGAAATTGAGGCTTGAAAACAGAAAGCCACAAAAAATAGTAACTGTATGGTGGCTATAGAGTCATACAGTCTATGTTCCGAGGCTGAAAACACCCGCTCTCCAGAATCCCCACCTTCCAGTTCATGGGGGTAAAGTGGATATGTGTCAGATGATCCAGCTAGAAAAGATAAACTCACACATATACATGCACAGTGATATGTCTGAGTGGGATACAGACATAAAAGCGCTTGTGCAAATGAAATGGAAAGCAGGTCTTGAACAGCTGCCGCGCTGAAACAGGCCGACGTTGGGGCAAAAGTCTACCCTTGCAGATCTCTTTGTGCCGGCGAGCTGCATGCCAGCCGGCTGGCTGCTGGGAACCTTTGTGTGACTCATTACCTCTCTATTGAGCAACACAAAGATGGGGCGCACTTGCCCATCAGAGCTTGGAGTCTCCCGGTCCCAGTCTTCACCTTATCGTGAAGTCAAGGTCACGGCCCCCGTGCTGAGACGACGCCTGGCGTCTTCATCGCCCAGCAGCCAATCGGTGACTGCGATCTCGGTCACGGGATCCGTTTGAATAAAGCTGTCAGTGGGACGTCTCTCCATTCACTTAACGTCTGGGTTGTTACCTTGGCAGCACTTTGTCTAAGAGAAGAAATGTCTCGGGCAGCACCCATTGATAACCATTGATTTGAATTCTTTCACTACATGTGTCCTCAAAGTGTGCCCTTGTCTTCTTTTACTGCCCCCGCTGTTTGCTCACCCTTAAACTAAATGCCACGGTGGCACCAGTCTGTGACAGAAAGGCCTCATTTATCTCCTTGATGATGTCTATTCACTCCTGTCATAAAGCTGCTGGGTCTTTGTTTAGCATAGAACATAATTGTTAGTTTGAACAGGGTGGGCCAAGAGGTGGGGGGAGCTGTACTGTGGATATTGTTTTCGGAGGGGCAGGGAAAAAGGGGAGTGGATGAGGTGGATCAAAGATACCTTGATTCTGACAGAATAACATCGTAATCAAAAGCATGTGTTTCAGGCGATCCAGGTTGAATACAGAGACCTGAGAAAAAGAAGCAGATACGGTGTGAAAAATAGTTGCCGTGTTATTCTGGGCTTATAAACATACTCAACTGCATACTTGTGCAGATTATGATGATTTACCTAAAGCAACAATTTCTCTGTTTTTGGGGGGGGGGGGGGGTTCCCTCGCTCTCCCTCAACATGTGTTGATTTTTCTTTTCAGTGAACCAGCTCATATCAGGTTAACCCTCTGTTTCAATGTGGGAACCTGTAAGACTCTATCAGCGCCATCTGTGACACTGCAGATGGCCCTGCTTGTTAAAGTGGGCCATGCTAGGACCCTGCCGTCTACCCAGGACGGGACAATGGAGATTACGGGTGTCTGATCTCTTGGTTTAAACGCACAGTCTCAGGGCTGCAGGACACAGGGAGGGGCTCACTGCCCTGATCTTTGAATCAAGGAATTATAAGACACAATGTCATTTACCCTCTCACTGAAGGTTCACAGGGATATATTCACGTCATCTCACATGTAGCCATGCAGCATTGTCTTGCTTTTGTGCTAGTGTCCACAACTTACATGAGATGAAATAAATAAATCAAGCCTTAAAACGCCAGAATTATTAAACAATCATTTCATTCTCCCGTTACTATGGCAGCCAAAGTTTTCTGGATTCTTAACAGACATCATATTAAATATAGATACTCTTATTATGCAGAAATTAAAATGCTACGCTTGACTCAAATGCAGATGTTCTACATACCTCCGGCTGTTTTTACTGACAACTTTGATCAAATTTCCAAAATCTAAAAATACTTCTAAAATATTTTACGTCACTTTTTTTCTCTCTTCTCTGAGTGCATGGTCTCCATGTGCATATCTGGATTTTCTCTAAAAGTCCAAAGACAGCTTGTTCATTTAATTAGTGGCTCTAAATGGGCTGGCGGTTGTCAGTCCCTCTGATAACCCGGCAGCCAGTCCGGGGCGTACACTCCTTCTCGGCCTCCTTATAACCTTGAAGTTGATACACAGTTGGGGAAATGTATGGATAGCTTTGGATCTACATAATATTTTTTCATTTGGGTTTCATTGTTTAGTTAACTATAGCAGCCTGGTACATGAAAAAGGGAGTATTTTATTTTAGACATGAGTGAAAAGCTGTGCGGTCGAACAAAAATCTTTGTACTTTCTGCCTTGAGATCAAGCTTTGCTCTTGTCCGGAGCACATTCCCACACCCTATTTGGTGATCCATGATTCTTGATTGTTGTTGATGTTGGTGCTCTGCCAAAGAACGATGTTTGCTCAACCTGTAGGGCTGCCAGAGTGAAACGTAGCTCTCCGGCAAACAGAAGAACGTGCAGAAGATGCAGCGTTAAAGCCTAGGAATGATGGTTTCAGTCTTACTTAATGGGTATGACAGTCAGTTTCCCACGAGTAGAGCCGTTTTGACACTAATTTACTCCTTTAATGTCCATGCTTTTTTTTTCTTTTGCTACGTCAGTGATTCTGGCCAGTCATTAAGATTCAAACTCACCTCTTGAGCACTGATCCTGATCTTATTAAGGAAGTGTTGTTCTGCGAGTGAGAGTTTAACATCACAGGCTGAGCCAGATTCTCTTGGCTGCCTCATTTAACATGAATAGCTGATGTGCAAGTCTTCAAAAAAATTTGACGGCTCTCTCCCAGTAATGTGATCAAGCAGTAGAGACGCTGTTCTCGAGCATGTGTGTTTTGGCATTGTGGTGAATCCTTAGTTATTGCGCAACAATCACTTGACTTGTTCCTCTTCCCATAGCTTTTGTTTTCATGACCTTTGTCATGTGAATACTTAAGAAATCCGAGATGTTGGGAAAGATCCAAGGCTAAGGTATAGTCGAGTGATTTAGTTCTCTGTTTAAGCCCTCCTCACCCGTGAAACACCTTGTGATTTATGACTTCATCCGAGGGAGTAAAACAGTCCCAGAAAATGTGTCTGGTCACTTTTCAATCCAAATATTAGAGGTTACTGCACTTCGTATATCTTAAACTGTTATTATACATGTAACTGTATGTATTCTAATATTCTCCAGGCTTGACTCATCCTCTATTACACATGTATTTCTTACATATTTGTTTCTAGAGCAAGGTCTTCATAATAACACCAACCAGTGAAGGTTTATTAATAAATATGGTATATAAATATAAATCTTTTTAAGATTTTGGAGCTTAAATGCCTTTTAGGTGGAGACAAATGAATGATGCACTCAGTTAATGTAACGCTATTAACCCGTTATAACAGTAATTGTGCAGAGAAAACAGTCGAGCTGTAAATGTGCAGCTCTGCACACTGAAGGAGAGAGGACGGAGACGAAGAGAAACAATCAGATGTTTATTTTCCACTTCTGGCTAAAGGTTTAAAGATTGGAAGGAGGAGGACTCAAACACCAACAACAGAGATAATCTAAAATCCAAATCTTTAATCTATGTGCTGGTATTCAGTCAGAGTCCATTAGACCAGAGAAGGAACAAAAACACAAGGAAGACTGGGAACACTGGTAATATCTGAAAAGAACAAGGCAATCTGGAAAATAAATGAAGGAAAGCAGGGGCGTCTATATAGTGGTGTGATTGGGAACAGATGTAGCAGAGTAAGCACAGGTGATAATAATGAGGGTGGGGCAGATTGTTGTAAAGAAGTGGGAAAACTAACCCTGGGAACACACTGGGTGTGGATGCATCACGTTCCAGCTCTGACACGGATGCTTGCCGTTCCATCAGATATGCTGCAGCACATCTCAAAAGTATCCCAGGCTACAGCCACACGTCGTCTTTTTGACTAATACCTCTGTTCACATGGATGTGCAAAAAGGACATGAATATGACAAGAACATGCTAAAGCAACAGGTAGAGATGTAACTGTAACGATATAGAAGGGCTGGCCAATCAGTTGCCTGCAAATAATGACACAAGAAATGGAGATAAAAGTTCACACCTTTAACGTTTCAAAATCTGTTTTCCTTGTTCACAAAGAAACACAGAAACAGTTTCTGCAAATCTTCACCCAGAAACGAGTTTTTTTTTTCTATTTCCACTGACATAAAACAGATTCCGCAACATTCCTGATGTCATCTGAAGCCGTGCTAAGGACAGAACGAAACTCTGTTACAGACATGGACTTAGAGGTGCAGTTTGTGTTTTCTTCTGGCTAACAAGAGGGGAAGTAAGACCAAAGATTACAAAATAATTGTGAAAAATTAACAGCAAATCAATAGTACAGACTAGCCACAGAGCACAGAATAACTTAAAACAGTAAATTGGAGCTGTAAGCTAATTGTGAACATGGACAGTTAACTAGCTCTAGCTCTTGTCTACAGCCAAAAATCTTAGTCCCACCAGCAGGAGGTCAGCTTAAGCCTGTTGGGCCACCGGGCTCGTAATACTCCGGGGGAAAACCCTGCAATTTGCACCGCATGCAAAACCAACTCAGATTCATGCATTACAGTTATGACAATGAAAGAGTACTTTAACGTAATTTGGGGTTCAGTCTATCATTCATCCTTCCATCACTGCTCACTTCATCTCAGTGCCTCCATTATGTTTAAGTCCTGTCTGCAAACAGCAATGCATTTCTAATAGCAACACGCAGGGATGCATGCCTCTCCAGTGATGTCATGTGCGGCCAGTCATGCCAATAAGCAAGAACTACGCCGTGCTTCTTCTTTGAAAGGCACTGGGGCAGCTGCTTCCTTGTTCTCCATCTGTGAAATGTATATGTTCAACCCGGGCCTTTGTTGCTCGGAGACGATGGCACTGACCCAGGGTCAGGGGTATGTATCACACTGTGGCTACCCATTGTGAAAACATACACATTTGTGGTATTTTAATGCAATTTGACTTGGACCAGGTGTCATCTTCTTTCAGCAGCTTTCAAAAGGAAGGAGCGGCGTTTGTAGTGATTGAAGGGGAAATTGAGACTGAGGTATGAGTGGAAATATGCACAGGGATAAGAAGTGGCATCAACAAAGCCATCTGTCAGTTTGAGTGTGGGCAAACAGGAGTGTTAGGCGTGCAATCTGTGTTTTCGCACTGTTGTTATATTTCACAATAAAGGTTATTTTTACACTCTGAAGGACTATAATTGAACCACTAAAGTAGATTCTTATTAAGTGCTTTGCAATAATTATCACAAGACTGTATATAAAAGATGTACATACCCATTATGACATCACCTACTTGTGAAGCCTGTTTTAAAGCCTAGAGTTGAGTGATTTGGACAACACCTTTTGTGTTTTCTGAACCTCAATGTAGCAAGCAACGCAACGGACAAACTGACCTTATACACTCAAATACACAGGCACATCCAAAATTATAGCCTTCTTTAACCCTCTATATTACTCTTATTGGAACCATTATTTTCCAAATTATCATCATGTTGCATTATATCAGATTTGAAACTAGCAATTGTGGCCATAAAATTATTGGGAAAATGTTTACTGAGATCACAAGTAGATGTCGAATGAAAGCTATTTTTTCATAGACTTGACAATCTGACGTCTTTATGCAACTAGAGAATTTGCCCCCTGCTGGTCATTTGAAATAATTCTGATGTAGGGCATTTCTGCACTTGATAGAAGCTAGCATAAAGCTTTATATATATATATATATGACTCAATAAAACTGACCTGTTATGCTCATTTCCAGGTCCATATCTTTATTCATGAATATTGTTAGTGTAGCTTTTCATGATTCAAAGTTCAAACTCATCCTTATTTGTCTTCAGGGCTTGAAAATAAAGCAACTGGGCAACATTTTATCTCTTCTTCAGTTTTAAAACAGCTGATGGAGAGTGTTTAACCCCTAATGTTCCTGTCCCCTCCATCACCTTCGAGAATACTAGATGCCCTAAGAGCAATTATAGTTACGAGTGGCTTTTTCAGGAGGAAGAGCACCCCCTGTAGCAGTCAGATCGGTGGTTTGATCCCCTACTCCTCCTGTCTGCATGCTAAAGCATCTCCTTGGGCAACATAGTGAACCCAGAGTTACCTCTGAAACATCCCTCCAAGAGTGTGTGAGTGTGTGTGAATGTTAGACAAGGTGCTAAGGTATAGAATAAAAGCACTTGCCGCATTGTGTGCAGCATTTCTTCTTCCTCCTCTAGTTTTTTCATACCAGCTTGTAACCAGTGCAGGTCAGAGCTGAGCAGAGGCGCCCTGGCTTGGTGTAATGGTTGCCATAGCACATATAAACTAACATGTTGCTGTTAAACTTGGATGCTTGGACTGTGTGGGTCTATTGATTGTCCCAAGTCAGTTGTAGTTAGTCATATCCACATTTATGGAGGAGCTGAAGATAAAATTTTCTCAAAAATAGTCATGGCTTAACAGCAGGGTTTTTATGGCCTTATTTGCTGTATTACAACGTGAAGAAACACACCCTTTAAAAAAAAAGCCGAATACAAATTGGTGTGTTTGGCAGCTGCAGCATAATTCATGCAGTCATACTGAACTTTCTTTTCCATTTATTGCCCCACACTGGCTGACGTCTGCTGTAAGTGGGAGAAAATGAGCATGATTTACAGTCACTAGTGTTGCATTAACTGTGGTGTTTTACTGGATTCAATTGGTTAGTGTTGACAGTAAGGATTGTTGGTGTCTGGTGTTGTAATCACGTTGCTTTTGTTGACATGGACGGATGTCCGTGGGAGTGGTTGTTGATCACTCGAACAAAGAAGTCTTTCATTGACTGTTCAGACTGGATAGAAATTTTATGATAAGATGTCAAAAACAAGGTCCGTCTTCGCTCACTGGAATTTCACATACAGCTTTGAAAATATGAGGACGGTCCAGTGTGGGCGTGGTGTGAATCATCATTTAGAAGCCAGTTTGTTTGTCTTTTTTAGCTTGTAGAGCTACTGGATAATGAGTGAGTCAGTGTAGTGAATTTGCAATATGATTTTTTTTCTTAATCTGCCTTTTATGATACTGTAGTTTGAACCCTGCTATCTTTTCAGGGTTCTCTTTGTTACTCATTTCTGCAAAGTCGTTTGTGTTGTAGTCCTCCAGTGTCACGCCACATGGCTTTCATTCTTCATGGGCATCAGCGAACGTCTAGGAAATCAGAGGAGCGGGGAGAAGGAAAAGAGAGGGTAACCTTACAGTCCTGACATTTCCAAAGCCCTGAGGGTGAAAGAGTACAGAGGTGACGGAGGATACATTCCTCTGAGCAGATGTGACCTGTCCATCTGGACTTTTACTTTCCGCAAGGTCACAAATAGCTGAGGAGTTACTTGGAAAGGAAGCTGGAAGTGTGATTCTGTCAATTCGCTCATGTTTCTTGTCAGATATTGCGCCATAATTACATTGTTTTCACACCCGAAGGAGTGACGAGGCTAAACCACAATCCACTGAGACCTCATTTCCTTCCACAAACAAACTGTGGAGTGCTTCCAGAGGGGCCCGGCTAGACCTTGATTACTCATTGTTCCTAAATCACTGGGAGTCAGCATGGAAACATACAAACACATCAGATAAAGTTTAGTTCCAGGCGAGATGAGACTCTCTGTGACCTCACACTTGTTCTCTCTAAAAGCCAACGATGCGTTCTAAAAAGTGTCAGCCTGCCTCGTCTCTCTTATGCAAATTGCTGTTTCATTTTCCTTGGCACTTACAGAAACTGTTGGTCATGTAGCTGTTGTAACATTAAATATTTAACATGACCACAGATGGGAGCAGCGGCATCCTCCACGTTCGCTTCAGGCAGCAGCTTGACAACAACATCTGCAGCTCTGCACTTAACCTCACACTTACAGATGCCTCGTGCTCCGTGCATCGCTTCCATCCTTCCCGTGGCTCATGTTTTGGCTCGTTATCTGAGGCATTTTGGACTTGCGCAAGTTTCTGATTTGTTCTCCGGTTGCATGTGTATCAGCCTTGTTCGCCAGTCTTTCTTTCACTTTTGCTTCTTGCTGTTTATGCAGAGGTGATGTCAACAAGCTTGCGCAAATCTTAACCAGTTTTAATACTGCACAGCTTGCAGCGGCTTGTAGTATTCAAATTTCTTTTCTTTCCAGTGAGGTAATTTCCAGGTGGATCGTAAATACTGCATTCCTCTCTCTACCTGTATGACATAATACTGCTACAAAATTAGAAAAATATACCTTTGTGCCTTTAGAGCAGTCTGACTTTTACATACACTGACCTCAGTTTTTGAATCCATTATTGCAATAACAAATATATGATAGAAAATAATGAAAAGTATTACAAATACACTTTTTAGGATTTGTCAGGAAATAAACCCACCTGAAATAAAAATATTTAAATACTGCAACTTAAAAGAATTAAATTAGTTTATAGTGCAAACAACAATAAAGTCTCAAATGTATTTTCACTGTCAGTGCCAGCTCTTCTGGTGCAGAGAAGACTAGCCTTCATCCATCCAAAGACTGTCACAGATTGTCTAAAAGTACCAGTGTGCTGTTTCAGTGCAAAATGAAATAGAAATGTTTGCTATGTAATAAAAAAAGGCAGAAGGCTGTAATCAAGGCAAAATACTGGTTTCATAGTCAACAAACAGGATTATACTGTAGCTGCCTGTTTATTTACTCATTTATTTGGTTGACAGCACATTGTGCAGTTGCATTTGGATATTTCTTTACATTAAATGTTGAAGTTAAGCTGTACACCTGTCCAAATGGCAATATGTAAAGTGATATCTCATTAGTGTGTTTATATGCCATTTAACATTTTGTGCTGTACCGTATTTTATCGGGTTATAAGGTGCACAGTCGATGAAAGTGTCTGTTTTCATACACCGGATTATAAGGCGCATTAAAACACTTCCCTACCATTAATTCATTAATGTTGAATTCCCTCGCAGCTGCTCTATTGTCTAGTGTCTATCAACACCATGCTGTTGCAGTATATTAGTGGCTAACCTTGTATTGTGGATGAATTATCTCAGTTGTTCTCCTGACTGAAGTTTGGTCCGTTTACAGCATCCTGCCATGCGATTGAATTTGTCCCTAACCATAGGGAACCCTCACAGTGTTTATCGAGTGGAAAAAAGTTAACGTTCATCCTCCAGCTTCACTGTGTTTATGTTATGCTAACATAGCTATGTTGCTAGCACGTAGCACATGCACATGCCAACTACCCCAACTTCAGTAACCCTATAAACGTCACTGCTGTTTAGTTTTCTGTCTTAATTTATGTTGGAAGTGATAGCAGAGCTGTATGTTTAAATTTTTTCAAAAATCTCTCAGTCAGAACATGGTTTATCATGTTTAGGTGGAAACTAGCAAGCTAACTTCCTGCTAACTTCTAACTCCGCTAAGTTTAATAAATTCTATTTTCATGGATGCCTGGATGTTAAACTTAATTGTTACACCTGGTAAAGCAGCAACACTGATCAGTTTATTAAAGATGAAAGAATTTAGACAGTTTTTAACTCTGAGTGATGCTGCAGTGTTTGTTTGACTTTAGGACCTGAAGTAGAGTTTTGGACCCGCAACGCTCCTGACTACGGTAGCCGTAATGCTCCAACAATCCATGCAGCTCCTTAGCTTACCAAAGTTGTACTAAAACATTTTTTGACAGATTTTTGAGTGCCGTGGACCACATAAAATCGGTTTGAGGTCAGTAAGAACAGCCAGAATTCATACATAAGGCATACCAAATTATAAGGTGCACTGTTGACCTTTGAGAAAATTAAAGGATTTTAAGTGCTCCTTATAGGTACTTGTATAGGTACTTGTATTCAGTGCATCCCCATTGTCCCTAAAGTGGAATAAAACATGAGGCTAAGATTAAAATAGTTTTGCACATACAAAAGTATATTCTGAACGGTTTAATTTTCATTAATAAAAGCGTTTCATAAATCTCAATCCCTGACATTTATGTGATGAAAAACAAGAAAAGTAAGATGCAGGATCTATAGCATTTAACATTGTTGATGTGAGTAAAAACCACACAGGTTTTTTGCACCTGACCTCAGACAGATCTGTTTAATCTGGGACGCTGCTCGCCCCTAATCTGCTTTTTCACCGGGACCCTCGTTTGTAAGGTGGCACACTTTTGTCCCTGTGAAGTTTGCTGTCACTGCTGCTGATCCGTACAGAGACAAAGCGTGTGGGAAAAGCCCTTATTTCTCCTCATTAGCATTCAGTCTCAATCACAAGCTCCGCCCACACAGGCGCTGGTGACATCTGGTGCGTTGCGTGCTGATGTCACTGACCCAAGATGCCTTTTAATCACGTGTGTTTTTATTCAAATTTTCTGCCAGTGCGCACACACAGGCCTGTTTCAGTCTAGATATTTGTGGTTAATTGATGCATTTTAACACAATGAAAGATTCTAAACAGGAAATGTCATCAGCAGCAAATTCATAACAGGGCGTTCATAACACTTTATCAGCCTCTAATATTCTTACATTTAAGGAGAAGCGGCAAAGGAATAGGAGTGTGCGTGTTATTATCTCGCAGCTACAATTCATAAACTATACATATCTTGCTAATTAGTACAGATTAATAAAATACTAGACTTTCACTCACCAAAATTTGGAGCACAGATTTCTTTGGACAGCTTTGATTGGTCAAGAAATTCAAAAAGTCACCATCCACTTGCTGATACACAGCCCTTCTCCCAATAATGAATACATTTAAGCCATAATGATATTTAAAAATATACTAGCAATTTTGCCATAAAAGCAGAAACCGGGTATAGAACCAAAAACTGGTTTCTGTAAACATATTGACTTCATAGCTGAATTGGGACATTTTAATGTGGGGATTGAATCATTTGTAAAGTCATTTTTAGCCTGAAGCGATAGTTTGAGGAACTGCAGTTTCTCATATTTATACTTTGTGGATTTTTGGCTAATTTGCTGGACAAGCGCACTGAAAAAAAACCTTCAAGTTGTAATCGTGCTGCTAATCCTGCAGTGAAACCACAAGGGATTGTCTTTGCACTTAACTATGCACAGATTAAAGAAACCAGATCAATTGCATCGATTATGGAGCTTTAGAGAGGTTTCCTGTCTCCATCTGTGTATTTAGTGTTAGCTGTATCCCATCAGCTCTTGGAAGGGAAGCAAAGACGTTGAACTATTCCTCTAATGTTAAAGGGCCTCATTCCTCAGCGTGCTGCATGACTTCAAACCATTCAGACTGTGTGAATAAGTTTAATCCTTAATAACCTGGACAGGCATCAGCGCTGAGGTTCTGATCTGTTAGCACTGAGCGAGCTGCTTTTGAAGACCTTCGGCGCATTATTCGATATCTCACAGTCCTCTTCTTCGTGATTAGTGGGTCTGTGGAGCAGCAGTGAAGCTTTGGAGCCTCAGACTTGTTCGTTTCTATTGGATTTCCATTGGGGCCTGCCAGGGTGGGATAAACTCGCAGCTCCCAGTGATGTCCCTTTGCCTTAGCTACAGAGTTGATGTGATTACCATCTTAGAAATCACTGTCAGACTGTGGAGACCAAATTACCAAGCTCGATCCCTCTCTCTCTCCCTCCCTGTCTCTCTCGTTGTGTCTTCCTCTCTTCAAGCGCTCCTGCTGAACCAGGTTCACCCTGCTGTGATATCATGGCCAGTGGAGCCCAACTAATCACAGTCACTTCTCTGGATCATTCCCACACTCTGCAAGCCATTCCGTCAGTGGGATTGTCTCCTCTGCTTAGTCAGAAAAGGGTGTGGGGGGGGGGGAGCTTATAAGTTTTTTTCCCTCCATGCAGTTCATCTTTTCCTCTTGTGCTTTGCTCTCACTACTGCCCTATGTCAAAGGGAACTTATTGTGCACACAACCACATTAAACTATACAAGTGGCTTGTGTACGAGATTTTGGTGGCTCTAAAAGCATTGTTGGCTTTCCCCTGCGCTCGCATTCCTGCAGCTCTCTTGAACAGCCTCCTGACCACACAAGAAGGCTAAAGCAGAGGAGCCGAGGAGAAGTCGGCGGTGTTTGCCAGTTATCAAATATTTACTGTTTGCACAGTTATTCTTGTGCTTGCGTGTTGGCAGCGTGTGAAGATCTGAGACATCAGGAAGCAGATTAATGAAACCCTGACAATATTTTGGCTCTCGGAAGTTGGGGAATTAGAGTTTAATACACAGTCGCTGATTAGAGAAGCCAGGAGAAATCATTTAGAGGCTTGACGAATAAAGGAGCCACAGAAACAAACCGATGAGTCCCTTTATAAGATAGAAGCTTGTTCAATGGGTGGGGCTGGAGTCCACATGTGTATACCCTACACACACACACATACAGGATTATATATGCACATATGTATTTCCCTCTTTTCTATATATAAAAGAAACTCTGATAGGCCCTTAAATCAGGCTTTCCCCTTTATCTTCATCACTGTAGCCACTTTTTACACCAAAGACTGATCGAAGAGACAAATCAGGTACATCAGCTATTGACGGTTTTCCATTGCTAAGCATCACCAACAACTCAGACTCTCATGCTCTTATAGTGGTGGGTCAGATATGTTCAAGGCAAAGCTCAGACTTTAGACCAGATGGGATATTACAAATATAGTCATCTCAGGCACACAGCTTTATCTACAAGCAGAGATCTTCCGTGGTCCACCCAACTGCTTCAGGAGAAAGTTGCTTTAAATGGAGACGAGCGTCTGCCCCAAGGCCCATAGAGAGTCATAGAGGTATTTGAGGATAGGTCTCCATTAAGGAGCAAAACAAGGATTACTGGGTTTGAGGTGTGGCTGATCATGTTCATGTTTTTGTGTTTTTGTTTACTTGCATGAAACATGAACCAACAGTATTTATAGCCTGAGCTAATTTGCAGTGTTAGCCCCAAGATTGGCTCTTAAAATACATCAAGCTGAGCAATACATATGGAAGAGTTCAAAACTCTGAACATAACCAAACATAGAGAAACAGTTTAAGGCATAAACTGTAAACTGTAAGACAAGGAGCAGATTATGCAGGACTGAGGTTCCATTCAACTCTATTCTTTTAGTCGCTCGTGAGGTTTAAGCACCAAAAACTACTTGATTATGTTTAGGAAAAGATTGTGGTTTGAGTTTAAATACGCACCTTCACAATAATAATGCTGTGCATTGAAAAATGGCGTTTACATTGTGTGCTTAAATGTAGCATTGAGGACTTACAAGCGTCTGT
Organism: Rhamphochromis longiceps; assembly: GCF_057381845.1. NCBI lineage: Eukaryota > Metazoa > Chordata > Actinopteri > Cichliformes > Cichlidae > Rhamphochromis > Rhamphochromis longiceps. The sequence goes on from NC_140578.1 coordinate 9,334,704, forward strand.
ATGTGATGATTTTTAGACTGAAATCTCTCCAATGATAGCCTAATCCGGTCATTAAGTCTGACGTCACTAGATTTGTTCAGTAGACTGCTACTGGAAAAAACACAGGATGTCAGGGCTTTAGAAGTCCTCAAAGGCCTTTTACCTCCATCCTGAGGGTACTAGCTCATATTCACCAGAGACAATGACAATGATACATCACTGAGGATCTCTTCCCCGTTCCCCACCGTTTGTTCAATAAAGCAGAATCTTAAAATAGTGCAATTATTATCATCCTTCTCTGGGCATGCGTCATCACAGTTTTGCATTGATTTGGAGGATTGTTCAAGATGTTTCTCTCGCGGCGTATTGTCTATTCGATACGCTTTGAATTGGAGGGTGTGCAGCACGTTGCAGAGAAACTAGGACAAAACTGTAATGTGATACATCTAGATGAGTTTAAACACTGGATTTTATGGTGGGTAAACACTCAGCAGGACCCGAGCAGACGTTTGCAATCACATCAAGCTGAAAGGTCAGTCAAAATTACATCTGTCCTTTAAAAAGCTTTCATTATGAAATTTCGGTGGGTGTAATTGTGCCCAGATTGTCCTAGCTGCTACTTTAGAGAACCTACCTATAGTTTAGTCTATAAGGTTGCTCTCCCTCAGACAAGTTGCAGGAGATTTCATGAGGCAGGAGAAGGAAGGAAAATCCGGTCAGGGTTCACGTGTAAACTGGACCGGCTGGGGGTGGGGGGGTATGAAATACCCAGCGTTGTGTTGCCAGGCAGGCTGAGCTAAAGCCGCCTGCTCGTATTTATACTGGCCCAATATTTGTGCTGGCTGAGGGATAATCATCCTGCGACTACAGACGCTGTCTTTGCAGAATGGTTTCCTTCAGAATGAGACGAAGCGACAGAGAAATGAGAAGAATGTGCTGATTCACTGTGTCTTTATATCAGATTTGGTCTGTTTATAGTGAACATGTGCAGAAAGATGTACACAAGCAGGTCAGCTGAGGGGTGAAAGTGCTTGTGCGATGTGCCACTATATGGGGGTGTTTACTTAATGAATTATGTCCGTAATTGGGAAAGGGCAATGAAAGTGGAAGACAATTGAATCATCTTGCTTGGTTGGCTTCAGTATTGAGGTCGGCCCCATTTTTGAGCCCCCCCTCCTCTCCCCCACCCTACACACCCCACGAGAGGGACCGGGAGGACTGAACACACACAGAAACAATACAGAGCAACACCATTGGCTAGCAGACCACGCACCCCTGGCCAATAGCAACACATGGACATTATACTGTATTTAGTTCCCCAGAGAGCATGATTTTCTATTCAGTGTTTTATTTGAACTTGTTTAAAGCCGGAGTCATGCAGCCGCTGAGCTTACAGCCTAAAATGTGCACGTGTGGAGCAGCAACGTGATTCGTTATTTTAACAAGACCGCATTAGTTATATTTACAACCATCATAACCATGATACAACACAGTTTTTAGTCTCTTTTCAGGAAAATGGGACTTTAAGTGGAGGCAGTGGTACTCTAAGACTGTTAATCTGCAATAGGTTGATCAATCAGCTGATAATGAACTGTCAGCTTGTTAGTGATAACCCGCTGACACTTCAAAGTCAGATCAAAAGAAGTGTTGGTTGCTCTACTGATGTTTAAACTTCACTCGACATCCAGGTTGATGTCATGTGAGTTTTACTCCAGCATTTGGTTACATAACATGAGCATGTCAGGCACTGCCGAGCCCGCGGTGACTTCATAGTCTCTTGGCAGAGCGTGTCTACTTCTGAGGTATTTTCTGAGGAAGTTGCATGTTTTTTTGAAACATGAGAGCTGCTGAGGAATGACCACTTCAAGCTTGCAGAGAAAATAGTCCGTAATTGACGAACACATCCCTAATCCCTTCTTTTTAGTAACCTCATAGTGTTGAAGAATTCATATAATCCTTGACAGCCTGGAAACTGAACGAGGTGCAGTGGCTTAGAGACAGAGGAAGGTTTATCACAGCCTGGGGGTAAGTTTCATGAACGTGACTTGTCCATGTGATGCTCAGAAGTCCACATGAAAGTGGTCAAAACAAGGTAGCGCTGCATTGAACTTTCACTTGGAGGAGGAGTACAACCAAACGTTGGAATCAAGTTACAGTAACCTCTTTTTAGAATTCTGCAGGAAGTCCTCACTCTCACTAAAGGCTAACCGGACAGCAATATTAAGCTTATCGTCCATTTCCATTTCGTTGCGTTGCCCATTGTGTTGCAATCTGACCGAGTCCTTCAGCTCCATTATCTGCTGGCAGTGGTAGCTCCTGTTCTTCTCTGGAGATGAGCTGCAAGCTGAAGGTCTGCTCTAACCAGAACCTGGAGCCAACCGTGAGCCGGTTTCTTTGCTGCTATAGGGAATTCACAGAGACTGCAGCACCTTCTTTGCAACCGATTTCACCCAGCAGTAGGCAGGATCACAACCAATACACTGGATAGCTCTCAAGCAATGTGCACACACTGTCAGCTGAGAAACCTCAGTAATTCACTGGATTGAAAAGGTGACCATATGCTTAAAAGCATATGCAAAGGCCTGGGTTCAAGTCTGCCTTGGGATATTTACTGGAAGCCTTCCTGTTCAAAATAAAGGCTTCAAAAGATGGAAGCTTCTGTTTGCAAGATGAGAGTCTCACTGAAGATGCAGCTGATTTTTTGCTCTGTTATTTACTCTCGTAAGGAATATATTGTGTTATTTAATTACTTTTTAAAGAAATGCGGATGTGCGTCCTTTTGCACGCACTCGCTCTTTCCCCCTGCTGCCACAAACAGAATCGAATTCTGTGGCAAACCCTGCTCTGATCAGGGGACCGTGCCTCCATGCATCACGTCTCATTGAAGTCATGAGCTGAACTTCCTGCACACTTTTTGTTTACATATTTTTCACTTCGTGCTAAGTTAAAACTCATAAGCAAAAAATGAAACAGTCCGGGTGTAAGCTGCGATCTTTATCATAACTACATCAGAATAAAGCTGCAGGAGAAAGGTGAAACCGTATGTGATGATACAATTTTTTACTCAGACACACAAACACACGTGTTGTATTAGCCGGGGAGCTTTAATAGAACCTGGTTCTCGGGGGTGATTGTAGCTGGGGAGGTAGAGAAGGTCATTTGCTAATTGGAAAGTTGGTTGGGTCTCTGGCTGATTTAGCCCCTATCTTAAAGTGTACTCAGGCAAGATGCTTTCTGATGCATTTGCATTGTATGCAGGGCCTTAGGTCCAGTAAAAAAGCCCTACATAAGATCCAATCCAATTTCCAGAATTGATGAATTGATTGAAAAGAAGCAAAATTCCAGTTGCAATTTATGCAGTTTAATGTCATTTATGGTAAAGAATAAAAACCCTTGTTGTTTGGGTTAATGCTCTGATGGTTATAGCTTATTTATGTATAAAATATCATTTTGGCATCTTTATTTAGTGAGACCAAAGGTCTGATTTAGATTTTTTTTAATGGTGCAGGAACCTTGTTTATGAATTTAGGGTCGTGTTCATTTCAAAGACTTTGTTCTTTGTCTTGTCAGCACAATTCAAACCGTCAGTCTTTGCTTTCTAAACAAAACATGAAGCAGCTTGTACTTTAGCGAGGGCAATATTAGAGGAAGCAAGTACTTTGGATTTTTCCAGACCTTAAACAACTATTTTCCTATGTGGTTATCCTCAGGCCTTAAACAGTAGTAATGTGTTTCTTCTGTGTTGGACGTGGAAACATTTTATATGTAATGATGTTAGCTCGGATGAGGGGAAAAGTGCAGTTTTAATGCTGCTAAGCTGCAGAATTTATGAGTTTTTATGATCTAATATGGATTACGATCCTGCATGAAAATGGCACGTTGAGGCTTTCATCACTGCAACAATAAAATGATGCAGAAAAGTGTTGACGTGTGAGTTTGCATTAAAGGATGTTAGAGCAACAGGACAAAGTGTTTGTTCTGGGCCACAGCGCGATCCCACTGTTTTCTCCATTCAAGTAACCACCGGAATAGTCTGTGATCAAAGAAATCAATGGGGAGGGGTCAGATCTTTGTTTGCCTGCCCGGATGTGTACTAGTGTGTACAAAGCAGAACCATCTGGGTTTGCATCACTTCAGTCTGAACCGCAGCCCACTTGTCGAATAAACTTGGCTCATCCCCACCTCGGAGAGACCATTTGCTGCCTTGCGGCCCGCGTCATTGTTTACAAAACTGCCTGTCTCTTACGGCTCAACATCTTGAACAATGTTGAAACTGAAAATATCTTAATATTGTGACATGGCCATGTAGTGCAGAGATCTGCGGTTGGGCCGCTGCTGTGTGGTGCAAGCTCTGCCCAGCCGAGGGATTCATTATAACGGAGCGTGTGTTTTACGAGAATTCAGCTGTTTGTCAACAGAATGCCATGTGGCTGAGAGATGTAAATGTGCTGTGGTTTACGTGGTAGTTTACACATTTGGGCTAACGTGTGAAATTCCGCAACACAGTTAGCCGCAAAAAGTTAGAGCGCTCCAACAGACTTTCTCTGAGCTCAAAGATAAGACTTAAGAAGTTGGAGAAAGTAATGAAATTCCTTTCTCCCTGCTGATCCTTCTACTACTCTGCCTTTTCTTGATGCCTTCTTTTCCCTTTTATTGGCCCCCTATGCCTAGTTTTTCCCTAATGCCTGTATTACGGAAAAGCACAGGCAGTACTCCTGGGAGAGTCCCTCAAGTCCCGGCTCATGTGAAAACGTACCGTGATATAATATATGATTTAATGTTAAAAAAAAATGCCAGGATCATGGACGGAGAGGGAGCAGCTGATCGGGAGATAAAAGAAATATGAAACATAAACAGGAGCTGTTCGACCAACCTTTGATGTGTGCATCCACAAATCCGTTCCTGCCCGCTCCCTTTTCTGTGCATGAAGGATCGTGCATGGACTGTCGTGCAGAGAGGAACCACTTTAAGCCCCTTTCTCACTCAGATCGGCTTCCACCGCTCACTACATACACCTTCCATGCACACGTGAAGAGACACATGTTTTCTCTTTTCTTTATTGGGCCTTCTGACATGAAGCCATCCAATTAAACTGGATCTTTTCTTTTAGAAAACGGCCTCTTCGCGGTGATTTGTTCGCGTACATAAGAGGCAAACTTGTCTTTTTCCTCCCACTTTACTTCATCCCTGTCACTTGTTCTCTTGCAGATCATCTGTTCTAATCTGCAGCTGTTCCCTGTGTTGAATAATTCATTAAAAAACCTAATTTTCTCAGTTCTTCTTTTGTGTAACTGGTCCTATACTGGCTTTGAAGCTGCACTGGGCGATATGTGTTTTTTAACCTCTCAATATTTACCAGGTTACTGGCAAACAGTCCAGGCTTAGATCAGGTAACAGTCACCTATTTATATACCAATGGTTGGTGAGTGGTTACTGGCAGGCTTGACATTTGAATGCAAAGAGGCATTCAGCACTGGATTGTTAACGTCCTTATGATTGCTTTGGCCACTACCAGCTAGCCACGGTCACCTGTCTGCAAACACTACTCCCCAAAGCTACTCACCAATTGATAGTGAAAGTGTGAAAAGTGCAATGCAGTCCTGGCCATGCCATCATGTGACCGTCATAAAAAAGATTGGATTTGATGGAGCTCGTCTCAGAATTGTAAACAAAAGGCTCAGAAACATGAAACTCCAGCTGAACTGCAATACTACACCTATGGGAATAACCACCTCAGGAAACTCTATATATGCTCTCTATAAAATACAATGCAGCTGCTCAGTGCTCTGGAAGGGCTTGAATCTCAGGCTGCCGACTGACTTCTGATATTTAGGCAGGCGGGGCAGCCAGGGGCCGTGTTAAACGGATACCCAGTTGCTTGTGGGAGGATTCAGTTTCTCTTTATGACAGTCCAGACTGACAGCATCACTGTTAGACGCCGAGGGCGTTAATGAAGCCAAAGCCGCTGCCTCAGCAGTTTAATAAAAGCGCCTACAGCTGAAAATGTAACTGCAGTTGAGTGTTGGGTGCTCGGTGACACCAGCTTCCCTTCTGATGCGATTTGTAAATTTGATGGCAGTCAACAGTGTTGTATTTATGGCTCTGCACCCTCCACGGATACATACGAGACGTATTTAGCACCATAAACCCAGCATCAGCCATTAATCACCAGGACCCAAGTTATTTATAAGCCAGTTTCATTTTCTTTCCTGATTATATCCAGCTTTAATAGTTGATGGCTCGCTTCTTAGAAAGAAGGATCAAATGACTAAATTCACCTGAATATACTTTTTACTGGAATCAGTTTACGTTTTTATTGTACATGTGTGAATAATTAGAGACTCTCAGAGCTTTGCTGTTATCAGAAAAGATTAAAAACCTATGGAAGCCCATTTCGGCCACACAAAAAAAAAGTATCCATAACTCAAAATTTCTAGCTATCTTTCTCAAAATTTCAAGTTAGCGCTGTCAATCAGTAATCTACGTGAATGATGTCATTTTCTTGTTACCTGGAAGGATATGGCGCAGAGGAATGCGGACTCAAAACTGGATCACAACAAATTGGCGCTTTCGAGAGTATACTTTGCTGATAGTAACGCCATGTGATTCACCTAATAACACACAATTTCATCATTTGTGAAGCCACACTGAAAATACTCAGCAATTTGTGCATTCATGACTGGCTGTAATATTGGTAGCTTAGCTGTAACATTTGCAGCTGAGGGCTTCAGCTTCCGGGTAACAAGGAAATGATGTAATTCACGCAGATTACTGATTGGCAGCGCTAACTCGAAATTTCGAGTTAGTTTTCTAAAAGTTTAGGTTAATAAGTCAAAATTTTGAGAGAATAACTCGAAATTTCGAGTTATGGATACTTTTTTTTGTGGCGGAAACGGGCTGCCATAAAAACCAAGCAGTCACCTCTTAAAGTGCCAAAAGTTGCAGTTCCTCTTTTAGCCACTTGAGGCTTGTCTCAAGAAGTAAGTAAATCTCCATAGACTCCCACATTAAAATAAAAAAACAACAACAAAAAGACAACAACACTAAAATCCACTGAACAAAAAATGAACCTACAAGCTTCTAAGGTGGCTATATCCGACTAACATATAGACTCTATCTATAATGCCTTATAATAACCCGAATGCACAATTTACTCTTACTTAACTGAGGCCTACATATTAATATTTGGCCTTTTTTTTAAAAAAAGAAAAGAAAAAAAAGAAAAGTGTATAATTGCTGTGATGTTCACGTATTATTGATGTTTTTTATGACAATGCTCATGGCTGACTCTGATAGTATGGAGGCTCAAACATCAGCTGAGGCTGAGATCCCCATTTGTAAGCTGCCTATAATCACGATGGCTCTCTACATCGCCACCTCGGTGTCCTAAATTACAGCTGTCCTGCATGTAAAGTGTGTTTGTCTGTGTTCCTGTGTCATATCTGTGTGTCATCAGTAGTGCTGGTATGCTGAAATGCTGACAGTCAAATCCTCACACATATCTGCCTCTCTGACAGACACACCTAAACTGCTATACGCTGCACGAGCTGTTTGTTCAGCTGGAGTGGGCGCTCCTCCCCGTCTTTCAGTCAGAAAACTCTCGGGGTCTGGAGCATCGATAGCAGCGGCATAGAGCAAGAAGTTGTCGTGTTTTTCAGCCCCGATTTGCTCTCCAAGGGTTGTGAACTCCAAAGCGATGTAGAGCAGATTTAAGGGCTTGTATGTTTTTATTGCTTGGCTGCAGCTCCCACAGGTGCTTTAGGGGAAAGAGTCCAAGTTGCTTGTTATGATATTGCTCAACTCTTCCTGAAATGAGCTCATTTTTCTTTTTTGTTTTGCTTGTGTGTTTTGATCAAGCAGAGAACCTGCGTAAAATTACAGGAAATACGCTGAAGTGTTTCCACTGGGAGGCCTGAGAGACTCCACAATCAGCGATAACAGCTTGGCCTCGCTCAGGGTCATTTATTATCTTTGCTGAATACTCTCTGCTTCGCAGCTCACTTTTAGTTTGGATTTCTGTCTCGTTGCTGGAAACTGTTACTGTACACTTCAGCATCAGTGCAGACTTTGCAGTTTTGAGTGTGACATTATAGAAGCAGGTTGGTTTGATCTCGACCTTTGGTCGCACTTGTCCTGTGGTCTGCTTCTTTTACTGGAATCAGTTTCACTGTCGTCTGTTGAGAAAAGTCATCTGGCGGGATTTCAACACCATTTAACAAATTTACTGGATGAAGTTCATTTTTTCTCTTTTTCACCTCTGCTGTGTGCTGGTGGTCTCATACATGCAGCCACTCAAACCAAACTGGAAGCCAGAAACTTGAGCTGGGGAATAAAAACAGCCTCCAGACGACATACTATGTTCAGAAACTATATAAATAAACATTTGTCAGATTGGTTTATTTTCTATCTACCAGGGAAATGCGGGAATTTTACCTTAAGCAATCTAATTTTATACATAAAGTGATTTAAGAGTGAAAACAAATTACTAAAGCTACTTTTATGGCTGACATGGCTAACATAAAAACATTATTTGGCAAAAGCACCAACAGAATGGCTGAAAAAGTAAAGAATCAAGGTGTTGCAATGGCTCGGTTAAAGTCCAGACCTCAACCTGAATGAAATGCTGCGTCAGGACTTTAAGAGAGTTGCGCATAAACAAATTCCCCAACAAACCTCAGCAATGTCGTAAAGAAGAGTGGGACAGAATTCCCCCACAGTGATGTGAGATGGTGAAAAAGTCATGCTGCTACTACCTATTGAATCACAGGTTGTACTTTAGCTTCCACAGGACTGTACAGATGAAAGATGCTAGGCTAATTTATCCACAGCAGAAAATCAGTGTAAAGCAGTTTTCTGGGGATTTCACCATGTGGCACCGTGATTGATGTGTGCATACAAGCGCTCTGTATTTAATTTCCTCTCAACTTTGTCAGGTGAGCAGCTTGCAAGTTGTATAAAGCACCTTTTGAATTATATCTGCCGATTTCATAATGTTTGGTTTGGTAAGCTGCCTGTTTTCTTATGTCATTGAAGTAAGCGCACACACAGATATGTAGCTATCGCCTTTTAGATCAGTCTTTTTGTTTTTCTCTGTCTTAAAAGAACAGAACAAGTTGCAACACCTCCATTATTTTTGATAAATCTCTGGAGATCTGAGTGGCTTAAAAAACTTAACTGCTTGATGCAAACATTTTGCACCCACATGGCCAACATGAAACTAAGAAGTATGTATGGGGACGTTAAGTTGGAACCAGTTTGACGTACTTTTCCAGCCTGCTGGACACACCCATGCTGTATACTCCTGTTTCTGCTGGAGATGTATCCATGTGTCTGAGGGGGAAAACAAACGCAGTAGCTGGTATTCTCGAGAACTCTGACTTGCGTAAAACTGTCACCACACGCCCAACAGAGTGTGTCACGGGTGCCATGTGTTCAGTTGCACCCACTAATTTTACATCATGTCATAACAACGGGACCCATCATTACCAAAATGCTGCTGATTGCAGGTCAGTAGAAGTTAGGGCGTAAGAGCTACAAGAGACATATGTCCTTAGAAAAGACTTAACAGCATGCAGGAATTATAAGAGAAAAGACAAAAAGCCCGGACCAAATAAAAGCAACTCTACAGGGCATGGCTGCTCTTTATCTCCTCCTTTTTAGCCCCAAATAATATTTGCTCTTTCAGCTTGATGGCGCATGTCCCACGAAGCATAATAACCAGCGACCGCCAGGATTTCAAGGCTTCCTGGCATCTGTTCCTACGGCCTGCCATTCACGAGGCACTTACATGAACGAGCCCCCCGGGGGCAGCAGGATATTCAAGAGTCAGGCCTACTTTCTTTTCTAGCCTTTACCCGGGACCACTTCTTTATTTTTCTCAGGAAAGTCCCTCAGGACAGAGCAGCATTCAGAGCCAGGCTGCCGACGCGTGAGCCGTAGCCCGGCAGGTCTGGCATCTGTAAAGTTCTGCAAAAGAGAAAGCCTCCGGGGAGCACGCACGTAGAGATTAGAGGGAGGTGAAGATGTTTGGTTCCTGTTCGGGATGATAAGATTTTCTCAGGAGAAGCAAAGCAGGATTGTTCCCGATGTAATGAAAAACAACCCTGCTACTACAGTAGTGCACCTCTAGAGATTCATCTGAGCTGAATAAATAGTTTCAATTATAACAAGATGTGTTCTTCTAATATCCTGCTGCAATCAACTATTAATGTGTTTTCTTTCTTTCTTTTTCATGTGCCCCCCGACTTTCTGCCTTTATTCTCCCGTTAACGAATAGGTAAGTACCCCTAACACTTGACATACATCTGGAACCCATCTGAGCCTGTAAATTCCAAACAAATAATTTATTCTTGTATGTTTGATAGTTAATATTTCCCACTGCTGCGCATACACACATCTGCAGAGGACTCAGGGTTCACTGCAGGGCTGTACTTTCCTTTCCACAGCTGAGGTACGATGAGCTGCGAGAGACCGCACCCGTGTCCGTGCACATGTGCCCATTTCCATGGAGACGCAAAGCTTAAAATAATACACACAATGGCATCCTTTCTGAAACCTTCTGGCACGAGTTAGTATGAGGTGTCAGTGTGGCGCTGACAGCCCAGCTGTGATTTCCACTCCAGCTCATTGATGCTTTCCGTACCGCTGTGTTAATGAGTAAACACGCACGCTCTGTTTCAGTGGAAATCTTATGCACACACACTCCTACAGCTGGGCACTGCTTTACAGAATCATCAGTGTACGTTTGAATATTTGTGTTGGCCGACAATAGAGAGATACATGTGGTATAATCCCAGTGTGTCCTGGGAGAGTCAGGGTGCGGCTCCGAGTGGGCGACACGCTGGTCTGGAGAAAATGTTTCTCGGTGAAGTGAATGTGATTGGATTGGATTTGTGACGGTTAAAGACACTTTATAAGGAGCAGACAAAGCATTCAAATAAATGTATTGAACAGCTGAAGCAGGGAGCATTTCAACTTATCTCTCTACTCGTTAAAGTTAAGTAAAGATGTATTTAATTAAAGGTTTTGGTTGACTGTATCTCTAATATTGTTAGCGTCTGCACTGAGCCATTACTGGGCATTTAGCTATGTTGTAACCCCAAACTCCTCTGAATCTCTAGGAATAATAATCACAGCATCAATTTAAGGACTCACAAATGTCAGAAGATTCCCAGAGGGAGATCACTGAAACGGAATTGGAATTGGGAAAGGCGTTTGGGAATATACAAAAAGGTGCAAAAAAAACAATGTTTGTTTGAAATATAACATGTAGCAGCACAAATAACTGAAACAATTATCTAAATGAACAAAGGAAAGAAATGAGGAAAGGGTACCCACCACATCCATCCACATTCACCCACTCTTGAGCGACTTGCTCTTAGAAGGACTTTGTGCCCAAGCTTTCCTACTAAATTAAAAGCAATACACAGTTTATGATGAATGCAGACTATACAGTGGTGGTGTGGTTAGATCTGTCGCAAGAAGGTCCTGAGTTTGGCCGTTGACACAACTCTGCAATCTTGGACTGCAGGTGTACAAGTTTAAAAAACGCCAAAGTGTGTGGCTATCTGTAGAGAAGACCAAAAATAAATAAAAAGTGCACTTGCACTGGCTGATTCATATCAGGAATTTAAACAATGGAGGCATGCACTCCTAACTGAAGACAATTAGGCCTTCAGAGAAAGGAAGAAAGACAGGAGGTGAAGACCCAGAGGAAAGGTACACTGAGGAAATATATTACTTAAATAAAACAGGAGGTGGAAACAAGAAAGAAAGCGGAATGAAACAAGGAGAGAAAGGCAAAGGGAGGCTAAAGACACAAGGAAAAAGTGAACATGAAAAACACGAGAACAGCATGACAATTAAATCAAAACATGGCCCAAAACTACACAAAACCCAGGACCATAGAGGAAAGTCTGTGTGTGGGAAACACTGTGTTGTATTAGCAGTGCTATTTCTCTCTAAATAGTTCCACCTCCTGGTGAAGCTTGTGGGTTTGGGGGCTTTCTGGGTGTGGTGCTGGAAGCCGCCAGGATTTGGTGCTCCATTGTTTTCCCTCTAAGGCCTGCTGGGTTTGCTCTGTGCATATCCATCCATCCTGCCAGCGACTGGTTTGTCTTGGACCAGCCGGGCCGCCGATGTATTCTCTCTCTGATTTGATTCCCAGCAGACAGAAATGTGTGAGGGTCAGCCCAGCTCAGCCTAATGCCGCTCCCTCTTGATGACTTTCCCTGAGACCCCCGCAGGTCACTCTCCTACAAAGCTGAACCCAGTCTGACCATAGCTGTCTGTTAAACCGAGGTTTCCACTGCGATCGTCCAGCGCCAAATCTGCCCTCGTCATCCCTTTTCCAAACCACACCTTGCTCCATGTCTGCGTTCAGGGTTCCCTATTTTCCCCTCGAACACTCTGTCTGTTCTACTTATTGTGCTCCATGTGAGCGGCGAGTGATGCCAGTAAACTGGTGAAACCACAGTCTGAGGCTCACACAGCTCAGTGTTTACACAGGAAACTGTGGTGAAAACCTTCTGCGATTAAGCTATTCAGACACTTACATAACAGTCTGCATATTCCTGTGTACCTTTAGTGCCAGGTTACAAAGCGACTCTCCAACTGTGTGAGGTTGTTGCCCTCACTGATACCGAACGCACACATTACACACGCATGTAAGTTTGTAATCGCTCGAGTGTTTCCGTAACCTCTGCAGCTCCGCCTGTGACCTGAAACTGTAGTGCCATGTAGGCTCCTACCCTCTGACCCCTCAGCTTGTCATACACTGAGCTGATAAATGAGCAGCTGTGCAACACACTGGATGCGCTTCTGTCGCCAGGAGCTGGTTTTTGTTTAAAATTTAAACACTAAGCAGTGTGCAGCCTTTCAGTCAAAGCAGAACGCAGATATAGGCCAGTGCGACCGTGAAACAGTTATACGAGACACATAAGGTCAGGCAGGCGGCAGCGTGCAGACAGGACTCTGCAAGTTTTCTGTTTTATGACAAGAGAAAGAGTTATTTACTCTTAACACACATGCTATTATGACTGACACGGCACTGTGTTTGCCTTTGCACGGCAGGCCATCAATCCCTCAAGAAATGAAAATTGATAAAAAGTCCTAAAAAAAAGCAAAACAAAATGTTTCAATTTACTGTTTTTTCCTCATTTACTAGCAGGAACCACATCTTCAAATGTGATTAAACAGCTTTTATTGATCGTGAAACAGCAAGTTAGGCCTGATGATGGTCTCATTGGGGACTGACTGTGGATTCTGGGGCTGGCAGACCTGGTTGGTACCTATAAGACAGGACGATGCAAAGATTGTGGGCATGCTAGTTCCTCTCATACTCTATCCACTGCTGAGGGACGGAGTTGGAGGGTTGGGTACTTCAACAAGTTTACTTAATATTAGTGCTGTCAGCGTCAATCTCATTGAAAGGACGTTAACGCCATAACTGCATTAATGCGGCAAATCTCCGTTAGCGAGTTACTGCGGATCGCCCTGTGCGCGGGGCAGCACGGCGTCAACGCATTAGCGCGGTTACCTCGTTTTTTTTCTGTTCTCAAAGTGATCTCCCTGTTGGAGCTCTGTCTGGGGGGAGTTCTTTTTTCTCCTTGTCTTTCCTGATGTTGTGTATTTTCCATTGTTCGGTTCCGGGTCGCTGCTCGTGTGGTCGACCGGCCAGTGCTACCTAGCCTGACCTGTCTCCCCAATGAGATGTTTGTGTATTGTATGTATGGTCGGCAAGGTCAGTCTCTCAATTTCCCCTCGAGGATGAATAAAGTCTTCTGAATCTGAATTTCTGGTGGAGTGTCAATCTTGTGATAGACTTGGCGTAGTGGTCTGGTCCAAGCCATTTGTAAGGTGTGAGCTGCCTCCTTCCTAAGCGGGCCCTGCCAGGACACATTTTGTAACGCACGTTTAAATATTCAAAGGAACGGTTCAATTAAACACATCCTCCCATGTCTAATGTTGCTTTGTCATGCATGTGGAGTTGTATTGAAATTACATAATGTGCGCAGCATAAATGCAGCCTGTTGACAGGTTAATCTCTCGTTCCCGTCTTGTTTTTCTTGGCTTTGTGCATGTGGAAAGGTAAATTCGCTCCTTCCTCGCTCGTCCTGTCCAACCACAGAGGAAAAAACACTTTTGTTTCACCTTTTTGAATGCAACCGTTTTCCCGTAAGCCTTCTGGTTCATGTTGACAGAGCTGATCGTGCCGAGGCTGCTCAGGTTACTTCTTCTGCTTGTTCTGACTTCAGGGGCTTTCATTATCTTCTTCCTTGTGGTTAACACTACCTTTACTTCCAGTAAAGATGGGAATGAGTTTTTCTTTTTGTTCTTTAAATCTCTTCCAAAAAAGTTCGCCTTTCTCTGGGTGCTCCTGAGACGGAACAAAAGCAGGAGGTCAAAGGGCGAATGTTTTAATTTGTGAGACTAATAGGCCAGGTGGACCTGGAGGCTACGGAAACCCAGAGAGCCTTTTCAGCTGGGACCAGCCCAGGAACGCCCCTTCCTCCTCTGCTGAGTCTGAGTGTGTGAGTACTTCAAAGGTGCAGGGAAAGCAGGAACCCGTGCCAAGCTCAGCGGGAGGGCCATTACAGCCCAATAGGAGTCAGCTGTGACCTCAAAGACCGTTAAATGATGTGATATGAGAGGGCGTGCTGCAGCCTCCCGAAGGCCTCTGTAGCAAATCAGGAGGGCAGAGCTGTAAAATGAGCTCCTTGCTGATTTAAAGGTTGAAGGAATTTTAAGTGTACTTAAAAATATAGGCTGTTACTTTTCTCTTACATGTGTTTTTCACATTTTCCCCTATGTTGTGCATTAAGGAACTGCTCGATTACTTTTTTTTATAGTTTATATTTGTAACTTTTCAGTGTTTTTTTGCTTTTCTATTAAGTTTAAATATGTAGAAATGGGTAGTTTTTATCACTAAGCATCTGAAAACTGAATATCTATAGTCAGCAACGAGGCTGTGAACAAGTGGCCAATAAATTGGTGATTTACTTGAGTGTTTGCTGATGTGAGCTGACCCCACAGTCTGTATGCAGACATAATAATGAGGTGTCTAGAGGTCAAGAGGTAAAAGGCTGCTGAATGCATCGGCTCTGACCTCTCCCGACCCCGCTGAGTGCGCATGTAGAGGAGAGAAAAATGAATCGCCCATCTCTGCTGGCTGGGAGTTGCTCTCATTCAGTTTTTGTTATACTGAGGCTTTTCTTTTCATCGCTTAGAAGCTGTGAGTCAAAGAGCGTACGCCTGTATTCAAGGGGGTCAGGTTGTATGGCGAGGGCAGGGTAATGAAATATTCACAACACAGAGTGAGAGTCGATTCGAAGTGAAGCTAATATGAATGAGTTGGTTTGGGCTTTTTACAAGATTTTAATGAGAGAACATCTGCGGACGGTAAATTCCAGATGATTTCATCATTGTTTTTGCTCCTGATAAGTGTAAATCAGGATTTAATTACAGTGAGCTGAGAAGTGCAGTGGAAACTCCCACTCATGCTGTTTGAGCTGTTCAGCATGACTAAGGGTTGATTGCACCGCATCGCTGCAAGAGCTGGATTCTCCCTGGATGTTGTCATTCTTTAGTAGCACTTTGATAGATGTACTTATTTTGCTCTTTGGTGGATCAGTAGAATAAGAGGGAGGTTTAAAACTGCAGGTTTAGCTTTCAGAATTGCATTTATCCGAAATCTTTTCTTAATACACTTTTAAATCTCTGCTTAGAATCTTATATAAGTAGATTTGCAAACATTTTCTTCTAGTTAAGTCTTCTAAAGCTTTCTTTTGTTAATTAAAAAAAATACAGTATCTATATATACTGTGTCAGAGTGAGAAAATAAGAAGTTAAAAGAAAGAAATTGATGCTTGCACCAAGCGTAGCCCATCTTTATTATATATATATCACTGTCACTGTTTACAAACTGAGCATCGTGTAGTATTCAATAAGATTTGAAACTAACAGTTGATCACATAAATTAATCACGAAAGTGTTTAATGAGGTGATAAATCAAGTGAACCAAAGGGTCATTTTTCCATAGACTTTCATGTAATTTGAAGCTTTTGTTGTACTCACCCCCTGCTGGCCACTAAGTAGAATGCAATGGCTTTATTTTTCAAACCCAGAGGCTACGTCAAGGATCTCGAACTCCAGTATGATTGAACAATGCATGATTTAGCCTACATCCATTGAACAGTAGGATTGACAGGAGGTCAACTCACACCCGGTGGGCTGTTGGGTTTGTTATACACTGGCAAAAACACCATAAAGAGAGCAAAGCATTACTGTAAAACCAAAGTAATGAGCTAAAAGTTGCGACAAGTTGCTACAACTCCCCAAAAGCAACTGCCTTCGCATTTCATTTAGCCATTTGATCTGCTGTTGATATGAAAGCCCAGGTCACCCTTTCTATTTATTCATTTGTCTGGATTCAGCGTCGCATAAATGTGCAGTGACGCTCTCGCAAAACTGCCTGCTCATTACCGTGCTGTAAAACACGCCGCACACTCTCGTGAACATTACACAAGCTGGAAAAGTTTACAAAGGAAATGTTTCTGAGGACGTCAGACGTTCAACACATCCTCCTCCTTTCCCCACCAGAAACGTCTCCCTCGAAAGAGAGGGAGATCTTTTTGTTGGCGTCACGCCTACCCTGCGATGTACAGCGCTGTGGAGGGTTCAAAATGAAAAGTATTTCAAAGTCACCGCAGCCTGCCGACAGACTTTGTAGTGGTAATTTAAAGCAGCTGAGGAAACAATCGCGCACCGCTCCTCTTCTACAACTCTGAGCCTTCGTCAATCTTCGGGAGGATTTCGGCTCAGCAGCAACAGAGTTTCAGATATTATTCCAAATAATTCTTAACCAGCATGATTTAAAAACTGCGTGTGTGCGTTTAGGGTATGGATAAACTTCAGAAACTTTATAGCTTTGCTGAGGATTGTATCGCAGGAGGGAAGCTTTGGGGTTGTGGTTTTGAAATTTCTTTCCTGTTGATGAATATATTTTTGGGCTTTCCAAGCTTGTATGGTCGTCTGTGTGTTTATGCACTTCGCTCTTGCATTTTCCTTGTTATTTGCCTTCAGTAGAACATTAGGTTTATCATGAGGTCATGTGTTTTAATGTTTTACAATGGAAAACTGTGATATCTGATGGGATTCCCCCTCCCTTTCTTCATTTTCACCCTTCACTGTACCTCCTGGCACACAAGCAGACAGACAGTTTGGCGCTCCAGGCGCTGGTCCAAAATCTAAAGCAGCGTCTCCTGAAAGTACACGTGTGATTTCATTTCACCACCAGACGGGTTTTCGTGTGTGGGCTTGCAGCGCTGCCAACCCCTGCGTGCTGACCTCAAGTCAAGAAACACAAGCAGACTTTAGTGCGTTTTAATTCATCAGGAATAATTTCACACTCCTGCCGTGCTTTTCCCGCCGTGGTGATGTCATTAAAGAACAGATTAGGTAGATTGAAATGTCACTTTTATGGGACTATAAATAGAATCGTGATCCTGATGGGCGTATTCCTCGTTTCTCAGCCGGATAATTAGCTGACTCATATTGAGGGACAGTAAAGCACTTTAGGAAG
This sequence comes from Rhamphochromis longiceps, assembly GCF_057381845.1. Lineage (NCBI taxonomy): Eukaryota > Metazoa > Chordata > Actinopteri > Cichliformes > Cichlidae > Rhamphochromis > Rhamphochromis longiceps. The sequence continues at coordinate 9,352,264 of NC_140578.1, forward strand.
TTAACCAGCAGTTTGATTACTGCTCAGCAGCTGTTTGCTGTGGTACCTGCAGGCACCTGAGAGCAGCATCGGGCTGCAAAAAAGGCTCATTACCCCCCCTGTGGACCTCCTGGTTCCCAGCATCGCATTCCAAGCAGAGCCCACATCAAAGCTCCAGGTGAGCTGAGGGAGTGCCTGTTTGAATAGGTGTGGTAGGAAGAGAGACAGATGGGAACACCTTCAGTTACTTGTACTAGAATTAGTCTCAACTATGACCAGTCTGTGCAAGTCCAGTGTCAGAGTGGAAACGATCCCAAGGGCCACTTAAATGTTACACGCTAAATACACCAATTAAGTTGGACAGTTACCACATTACCCTTGCTTTAAAAGCAAGTGACACCTTCTACAGCAGTGACAACAAAGACTGTGAAACAGGTGGATAAACAGGGGCATGAAAGCACAAAGGGCTCTTTTCTTATGGATATATTTGGTGTGATGACTTCTAGTTGAAAGGATGCTGGTTCAATCCCAGGGATTGAACCTAAATGCTCCCAAGGCAATTTAGAGTATGTGTACAAAGTGCTGTGTGTGGTTTAAATGAGGCTTGTATTGAAAAGTGCTCAGTTAAGCTGCAAAGTAAGTGCAACTTCATTTACAAGGTTCCCTTGGCTAATTTTTGCTATGTATAATATAACCACATACCCATTTCTTTTCTGGAGAGTTATGACTGATTAAACATGATAGATTTCCTCAAAGTGCTTTTATGTCTTTGGAGTTTAATATTAAAGTGGACCTATTATGCTTTTTAAAGTTTTCTGTCATATATAAACTGTCCCAGTGTTGGATGCTCATATTAAACTCAGCCAAACCTCCAGATAATGAGGTCGTGGTATGTATTCCCTGTGAGCCTCGTTATTTGGACCTTTGGTAAAGAGAAAGTAAGTAAAAGCATAATAGCTTTCTCTTTAAAAAAAAAGTGCTTCAGAGGTGCAATCATGGTGCAGTTATGGGAAATGTAGGATCCAGGGTCTGTGGGGAGTCACCAGTACCGTGGGGCTGTTATACTGTGCAGGGCATTTGGCAAGGCTTGGGTCACATTTACAGTGAGAACATAGCCCTGGTGTGGGGGTATAGCTCAGAGGTAGAGCATTTGACTGCAGATCAAGAGGTCTCTGGTTCAAGTCCAGATGCTCTCTCGCTTGCAAATATGTGAAGCTATTGGACCAATTAAACAGTATTGAGTGTTCACCTTTATCTTTTGTTGTTCAGCATAAAAAAGCCTCCATCATTAGAGCATGAGGCTTCACTGGGTGGCTTCGTTGTTACACTGACACAAATCATATATTTAAGCCTTTGCTGTTCCCATAGCTCAACCCAAACCGAGCACCATCATCAAAACACCAAATGATGGAGGATCATTTAGAAGGACAACTCTATTTTTTTCCATTCTTGAACTCCAAAGTAGCTTCACCCGATTCACATTTCAAAAATAAACCTTATGCATCTTAAATATTTTATCCCCAACCTGAAAAAACAGTTTTAGCTCACCACAGTATAAGCCAGCTTTCTTCTGATTGGCTGGCTCTCACAAGCAATTAGGTATATATACCGTTGCTATTACGTTAGATCTGTTATGCAGTTGGGAGCATGTCTAGAGGAGGCACAAATCCCTTTATGTTTGCATCAGGAAGGGCAAGCAGTGTGAAAAACCTGCAAAAGCAAACATGTGGAGTTGCCTGAGTTGGCTACTTCTTGTGAATAAGAGCAGCCAGATGTAGCTGGCTCTTTAATTGGTTAATATTATGCTATATTTCTGCCATTAATTCTCCTGTTCATCACTCTTATAATCAGCAACATTTCAACATTTCAGCAACTCTTAAGCTTCCCTCAGCTAGCCTGTTGGTTTCTTATTGAATGTCAACAATCTTTTGCCCCACCTGATGCAGCTGGTCAGCAGCGGCGGCAGCGACATCACCATCAGCTGGGTGGATTTGGGCTCAGAGCGGATTACTGGGGAGAGGGGTATTATTGTTTTTTTTCCTACTGGCACTGGGACTCTACTCTTTGTGCTTTCCTAATCAGACCTCAGTGGAGACTTTCTCCAGCAGCTGACTGGACACTCAGCAGGAGAGCAGCGTTGTTTTCTTTAATAATCGCAGATGTTACATTGGAGCATTTTCATTTTTGATTACAGAAAAAATATGAAAGGATAAGTCTCCCAGCAGTTTGGTCTGTTTACTTTTTCTTCAGGTGAGTGCCATGCATCTAGTTTTAGATGCTTTGCATTTGCTTTCACTAACAAATTTGATTAGAAAGTATTGTGCTTGAGTAGTTCAAAGCATCTAAACTATTTATTTAAAGAATGAACTGCAATATTTAACACAAAAGTTCAGGACATGCACTGTCCCGTGCATCCTTCGGCATTCCTCCGTACCCTCCGCGATCCTTCATTGTAGGTTAAGCGGTCAGTGTTGTTTCAGCGGTTTGGATTAACACTCCTCTCCTCCTATAGCACACCATAAACAGATTAGTGGTCTCCAAGTCAGGGCACGGCTGGGCCATCTGTACCCTGCACTGGGTGGGGATGGGGACATGGGGGTGGAGTGTGAGCAGATGTTCCAGAGGGGCTGTAGGTCAGTAGGGCCGAGGGACCGTCAGTCACGAAGGACGCGGAGTTCCTGTTCAGGTGACGGATTTAAAGTGAGTTTAAACCACCGTGCATTGTCATGGCTCTGGGATGCTGCATCGCCCTCACACCCCAAGGTACTGTATAATTTACTGAGGCTTTAATTGAGCCGCATGCACCTCCCACTTCGCTCCTGCTCTGCATGTCAACCACAGCGGTTTCACACTTTGTCACAAGATGTAAGACGCGATGATGAAGAGTTTGTTTTTCACGGTTAGTTTGAACCGTGTTAAAAACCCAAACGCTCCCCACACACTACACTTGTCCTGCAGCGTGAGTAACCCCAAAGAAAAAAAGGAATCAAAGATTCACTCGCGTAAATTACACACAGCTGAAACAGCAATGTGCAAGCTCATCTGTCTGCCTGTTGCATGTACAGAAGTTCAGATTTAGAGTTTTTCTAAAGTTCTACGTGTGACCTAATGGCTGACATCTGCGGCTCTGTCCTCCCAGGCCGCTGGCAAATTGTAGGTGTGTGAGCGTAGGTGTGAGGCTGTTTTGACTTGGCTCCTGTCTGAGCCAAAACCGAGAAAATTACAAGGCAGAGGCAGTCTGGGGATGCATGCAGGCTTTCATTGCCCCTCTTCTCCTGGCCTGCAGGGCTGAGTGCAGTGGGGGATGATCCTGCAGCAAATGAAGAGGTGGAGATGAGATTGATAGGCAGTGTCACAGTGCACATAATAGAGTGTGATTTCACCTCGCCAGGAAAGTTAACAGAAAGATGCCACAAGCAACGACGCAAATATACAGAAATGCTCCTCAAAAAAATTTTTTTCTCTTCTTCTTCTTCTCACCGGAGGCCATGTGGCTCATTTGGCTCAATATAGCCATGCTGCAAATCAATCAGCCCGATGTGAAACAAAGAGAAAGCTGCCAAGAGGTCAATGAGATGGCTGCAGCCTGATGTGTTTTCTTAGGCCTCACTGGGGGCAACAGCTGACCACTAAATTAGCACTAAAAGCTTTGCCCATATGGACTTCTGTGTCCATGAAAACCTCTCTTAAAGGCCTCTAATGAACTCGTGCTCTGGCGCACAAACACAGCCTCACTTAACCAAGATTTCAGCGAGCAAGGTCAAAGGAAGTACTGATGTGTTTTTTAGCTGGAGGACGATAAAAACGGGGAAGGTTGAATGGAGTCAGATGATGAGAGCACAGTGTTTGTCCTAGTTGTGGCTGCTATTGTTGTCAAATGGGTTTTTAGTGTGTTGTGAGACACTGAGGGTGTCACAGCAAGGCCAACAGTTCACAGCTCAGTGGGGAAGCACTGAGGGGAGAGGCTGACAAGCAGTGTCAGAGGGCTCCTCATTTCACCATAATTTACACGACAAACGTATCATCTGCTCCACGTCTGAAATATTGTGGGCGTTTGCTCGGTAATATATTACTGCACCGATATTAAATCTGTGGCAAGTCCAATAAATAAATATAATAAATGCAGATATATCCATCCAGGTCCTACAGGGGTTTTCCTGCATTTAAAAAAAATTGGCAGCTAACAAAGGTGACTGTTTCATGTTTTATATTTTAAACCTGGCTGTTTATTTACAACACGCATGCAAAGTCATATATGGCAGCAGGTAGGAAACATCTGGCGGGCGTAAAACAATTTCATTAAGATTCGAGTGAAGCGGTGCTTCCACACCGGTGTAAATCTTTGCTGAGTTCACCTCCAGCTTCTCCAGCTGTGCAGGAGATGCAACACAGAGCGTGTTTTTAGTTCAGCGAGGTCACACAGCAGAGGGCTTTTAGATCACCCTGGAAAACGTCAGGTTGTGTCGGCGTAGCTGATAAACACGTCGCGTCTCCTGGGGATTTCGCAGTGTTTCTTAGAAAGGACCTGCCAGAGGATTCATAGCAGTGATAGTGATGTTAGAAAAGCACTTAGCATACGCAGCAGTTGGATACACAGGCTGAGGTTTAGTGTCGGGCTGCTGCGATGGGTCTTCCTGACCTTTAGTAGCTCCAGTCAGGAGTTGGACCGTGTCCTTTTCTGTGTGAACGAGGCTAAAGTTAACTTCTGGCTGCAACACAAAGCAAACTGCGAGCCAGAGCTGCCTCTCATCAGACACAGAGGTCAGATAGAGTGCGATTCGGCAAAGCTGCCCGGTCAAGGACAGGCCCAGAAATGTCAGGCAGGTAAGAGAAGACTGACAGATCTGTCTTTGTGTGCTATCAAAGCAAAAGCTCAGCAGTTAATCCTCAGGATTTTACTTGGATTTCGCTGCAGATGTCTGAGATACTATCTCACGCCAGTGCCTTCAATGAAGGAGTCTTATTTCATGCAACCAAACTATGCTGTTATTTTAATCTACTCATGCTGGTTTCTCTCTGACATTTTGTTCTTGTATGAATAACTCCTGTGCATACTTCAAGCAGTCAACATCCAAATAAGTCCCAGCACAAAGACCAGACTTCATCCTTTTGAACTCAAACTTTCCCCATTCATGCAGCCCCTCCATGCATTATGTGTAATTTGAAGCGGTGCAGTAACTCGAGGAGATGTAAGGGGGAGCAGTGGGGTTATTCCATGTATTGGTCAGTGTTTAGAGGATGAAAGTCACACTATCAGGTTGCATTAATACCTATTGTTTGGCTGCAGGTGATAGCATTGCATTAGTAAACAGGCTATTGTGCTGCTAACATTGGATGTGATTATCTGGATTTTTAGTCTCAGGCTTTAAGCTGACTCTGTTGTTCTCCCAACTAATAAAAAACCCTTCAGTGTTCATATGTAGAAGGAGATAACATTCAAAGCCACCACAAAGCAAAGCTCATCAGTTGCATTTGTTTCAGAAAATGTGGACGTCACACATTTTAACCACAAAAATGCCTGAATGAACGTCCAGTACAGTCGTGATGAAAGCTGCCTTTCCGTGATGCAGCCATCATGTCTCAATAAGGGTTACAAGAAGCATGACGAAATAATGGACTGATAGTAGCCATTGTCCTTTAAAGGAAATCCATGAACGATAAAAATCTGACTGTTAAAGTTATCAGATAACAGGTTGGATAAACTAGTGAAATATCAGCTAATTATGATGAAAAGCTGGTCTCTATAAAGTGACAGAATAAATTAACTAATTAATGACCCACCAGCCAATTCATTAGGTTTACCTGCTTGTTAATACAAGTATCTAATCATCCAATCACGTGGCACCAAATGAATGCATTCAGGCATGTAAACATTGTCAAGACAGCCTGCTGAAATTCAAACAGAGCATCAGAATGGGGAAGGACGGTGACTTTGTCTCTTAAATCCTCCGCAAACAATTTGGTTAGTTCTCTGGGTGACAGTGGCTTATTAATGGCCAGACTGCTTCAAGCTGAAGGCAATAGTAACTCAAATAACCAGTTGTTAAAAACAAGATATGCAGAAGAGCATCTCAAAGCTTGAAGGATATGAGCTACAGCAGCAAAAGTTCACACCTGGTGCCTCTACAGTCAGTTAGGAACTTCAAGGTTCAAGGTTCTTTATTTGTCACATGCATAGTTATACAAGTATAACACACAGTGAAATGTAGCCTGACACGCTCCTCGACATGTGCAAAAATTGGGGGGGGGGGAGGGGGGGGGGGTGTAGAGGAAGAACATATATATATATATATATATATATATATATACACACACACATACACTGGGTGAATGTGCAGTAGTAGCAGCAAGCAGGTGAATTCTGTACATTAATATGAATAGACATCTGACTATCTGACAACTTGACAACTTGAAACTGATGCTAAGATTTAAAGTGGCTTTTTCCAGACGATTGGAAAAACGTTGCTTCCCACAGAATAGCAAAACCAAGTGATTACTCATAGAGGTTCGTCTGATTGTTGGAGCTTTCTCTATTAATGGAAGGCTCATTCAATTGAGATCTTTTTGTGACCATTTCTCCTCACTAAACTTCCAATGTAAAGCAACACGTTTCAAACTATTACCTAGTCACATGGGTGTGGCTTAATTTGTGCTTCAGTGAGATGTTTTAGGATCATATAGATGCCCTTGTGCCTTATAAATGATGACACTGGATTGTCTGTGACCACACTGTTGAATTTCACTAGAAAAGGTTTGTCATTTTTAGCTATCTCTCTCTCCCTGACAGCGGTATCTAACCTGGATGTGGAGAGTAAGCTGACAGCACACTACCAAGCTCCCTGGCATCAGCAGAGGAACGTTTTCCATCCCTCTACGCGGCCAGAATGTGTGGAAGAGCTCCACAGGCAAGCCAAAACCAGCCTGTGGGCCCTGCACCGAGGTGAGGCCCTCAGGAGCACTCAGCTCCTCAGATTGCAACACAGGAGGGAAAGCTGCTCTCTGTCATGCCTAGTTAATAAACTGCTTCACTTTTCCCTTATGTGCCATTTAAAAACATTTCAGCTATAACATGCATCCTTCCAGGCAGGTCTGCAGCCTGTGTTTGGAGGCATCGTGCCCTCTAGTGGACATGTTGTGCAACTACAACGTAAATAACAAGCATGTTCAGAGGCCATTTTCACACAGACAGTCTATCTACAACTTAAAAAAACCATAAATAGTCAAGCATCAAAGAAGTGCACTTATGAATTCATCAAAATCACTTTAGTCATGCACTCTTAAGCACAACACTACACAATAATTCCTGGGTAAATTCAATGCAGAAAAAATGGCTGACCAAGGACTCATATCTAACCAGATTAATCTGACCCCGCAGGTCGGTCTGCATGTGACACCTCTCGACACTTATATTTTATTATCTCAGTGAACAAATACAATTGATCTTCAGTGTTTTACATCTTTTTTGCTGCAGATCACCAGAGGAGACGATCGGGCAGCAGGGAGCGGAGAGTTACCATCGCAATCTCGCCGGTGCCCCCAATGCCGATGTGTCCCCCCCCTCAGAGGGGAACAAATTTAACAACGGTGAGACGATTGTCCTCGACTTTGATCCAAACTGCTTTAAAAGATCTTCTTGATTTCAGTATGAAAATCACCAAGTCCAGTGACACCATCACTATAATTCATATTGATAGACACAGATGTGAAAAATAATCATCTTTTGATATTCAAATGTTGCTTCTATTGCATTTTAAAGGGAACTTAATCTGCTTTTATTTATTTTCTTACATATACCACACCAGTGGTCAGTGCTTTTACTACCCATGGCCATAGTTTCCAATAAAGAAGTCAGTGCGTATACAAGTAATCCCTGTGAGCCAACAGCTCAGACAAACACTCAGTTTAAGACAGTTTTTTTTTTCCAATCTTGGCTCTTGCTGACATCAGTAAGAGCAGATATTCCTTATATGATCTCAGGTCAGTCTCCTCTCTTTCCCAGACTGTAAACTAATGAAATGTCACTAGTTTACACCCGGTTGTGTTTTAGTAATGACGCTGTTATTTATAATATTCTAATATGCATTTTTATATAAATATTGTAGTTTTATTTTTAAATGTCAAGGTTATCTTCAGTACCAGTATATTATGGTACAGCTAAATGCTATAATAGCCTGTCCCAGATCACAGAAAAGGATCAGATGGAAAATCCATTCTGGAAAAACTGTGAAACAAATCTGTCCGTACCAGCACTGATGCAGAGCTTTCTTTCTGAACTGAGACACGTCAAGCACCGATATGAATGGTTTGAGGGTTGCGATGACATTACAGCACACACTGTGCTGTGACCATAACTGAGGCTCTGCTTGTGTAGTTAGCCTCCAACTGCATTCCCAGTCATAAATCATTCAGATGTGCCTTATATTTTCTCCTACTGTATTTGTTTAACTGTCCACTTATTGTGCTACAAAACACTAAGTTTCACTTACATCAGGGATCTCGAACTCCAGGACTCGAGCGCCGGTGTCCTGCAGGTTTTAGATCTCATCCAGGATCAACACACCTGAATCAAATGTCATGTCAAAGACATGTTGAGGAAGTCATTTAGCCATTTAAATCTGCTGTGTTGGATCAAGGACACATCTAAAACCTGCAGGATACCGTTGCCACCGCCATCACTGACACAGACTTTATGGCCTCTAAAACGGGATGGTTATCTCTCAATGCCTTGATTCTAAAAGACATCTTGTGCGCAATGAAGAGCAGCAAGCAGCATCTGAAAAAATGACCATTACACCTGTCCAAGCCTTCTGTCCGAGAAGGGGAGCCAATCAGAAGAAAGTTGGCTTGATGAAGGGAGGGAAAGGGAGTTAAAACAGTATAAGACAAATCAGAGTTTTCAAGAATCTTTTTAAAAATGTAGTTGGAAATGTGCATAATGATTTCCCTTTAAATAATATTTGTATGGTTTTTATTTCCTTTGATCAAAGGAGCCAGAGAGGCATTTTAGAGATGCAACGACACAGTTAGCACAGGTAAAGGGGACTGTGTTTGTCACGTGTGTGCTGCTTCATTCATGTTTTATTCATTTTTTCATCACCATAACTGGTTCAGCATCAGCTCACCAGCCTGCCTTGACCCAAATATTTCAGTGTTCATATTCCTCCCTAATGTTGTCTCTTATGTTTGTGTGTTGAAGATCTCCATGTTCATTCCTGCCATGTGCTTTTGTCCTTTTTTGTTTGTTTTTCACCCTGTAATTCAGTTCGAATCCACCCGCTCCACCTCCCCTACCGAATGTTGCCACTTCTCTCCCTGGAGCAGAAAGGTATTGGTCCCTTCCCTCCCTCGCCGTCCTCCTATTCCTAACACCTTATTTCACATGTCCGCCCCGACTGACCTCTACTTATCTCTTTTTAAATGCATGCCCTCTCTCTTACTGGCAGTAGTAGCCATCCTGCTCCACCCGGTTGAGAGGGTGGGGTGATACTGAAGGCGAGCACCTCTTTAAAGTTTCACCCACACATCACATGTTTACATACTGTTGTTGTTGTTGTTTGAGTTCATATGAAGGGCTTGGAGTATGTGAGGAATGTGTATGTGGGCCACAATCACAGCCGCCCGGGTTTCTCTAATGATAGGGTCGGCTTCTCGAAACTTGCGCCTGTGATTACCCATGATCCCTCTGTGCTGTGGTTTCCCCACTGTACAGCTGACAGCCTCGTGTTTCTCTCGATTCTCTTTTCTTTTTTTAAACAAGTATCGTGCTTGATGCCCGTCGTGAGACAGGAATGAGCTTCAAACTCTGCCGCTCCTTTTTTATTTCCCCTCATCCCGTACGTGCCCACTCTTCCTCCTTTTTCTCAAATCCCTCGTCTCTTTCTCTCAGCCCGCTCATCCCTCCTCTCAGGCACTCCTGAAACCGTTCTCAAAACAAATCAGCTGTAAATGGTCTTCCTTTGATTTTTTTTTTCCCTCCTAGTTGCGAGAAGTTTCCAAGGAAACCAGTTTCTTTTGTGGTCGGGGTTTTGTCAGGGTCTCATTGGTCTGCTGGGAACAGGGAGCACAAAGGCTCGAGGGTTGCCTTTAAATGGGGGTGGGAGGTTGTCGGGTTGTGGAGGTGGGAACCAGTTGAAACTGAGAATCACTCCCAGTTTCACATGTGTCTCTGTGTTGGAATCTCAAGGTAAGAAATTCATTTAGCATGCAGATATAAAGACAAGTGGCTCTGCAGAGTCTGAGGAGGCCCATGGTTGAGGAACGCTGCTGTGAAGTATTTCCTCTCAGAGATTTCTGGACACTTGTTATGATGCAGGAGACCCTCGGAAAAATTTTGGAATGTTGGAGCATGAGCTAAGAATTGAAGTTATAGTTTGTCATATCCTGTGAGTGAAGGAGGCATCATTTTATTTATTTGTAAAGTATCTGTCAAGACGTGTTCTGTAGTGTGTGTGTGTGTCAAACTTTTTATTAGCCTGAGGCTCGGACACAGTCGGGTTTCTGAACCTTAATTTTTGCATGACGTAGAGATTCTTTGAATGCTTCTTGTGCTTTCCATTCTCCCTTTTTTCCGAAGCATGCTGTTCATTTCCATGACTTAATGGTTTCTTTGCACTCCAACATTAAACTCAGCAGCTGGAAGGGCATGTGTATTGATTTACCTCTGTTCTGCCTGCAAAGAAGGGAGCACTGACTGCTGCAGATTATTAATAAGACACTAATCTCTTCATCTACTCTTCAGTTCTTTCCCAAATAAACACTTGGACAATACCAGTCTAATCCTTTACTTTAATCAGCACATTCCCCTTCCTGAAGCTGAGTTTGGTCACTTTCTAACTCCGCCAAACCATATTTCATGTAATGCTGGCCTAACCTTAACAATCTAACCATGCAAATATCCATCTGTTGCAGGCTGCGCCCTCTGACCCCGACTCTGACGGGGTGGCTCTAGGTCACCGGTCTAAGTTTCCCATCCCTAACATCCCCTCCACCCTGGACAAGCAGACTAACTGGTCTAAAGCTCTGCCGCTGCCCACTCCAGAAGAGAGAATGAAAAGCAATTCCCAAGTCATCACCTCATGTGTCATCCCCATTAATGTGACCGGTAAATTGAAATCACTGAATCTGATTGTTGTGACTGAACTAAGGTGTGGTGTGCAGTTGTCAGCAGTTGCAGCCACCTTTCTGGGTTTTTTTTTTTCCTGCATATAAACTTTTTTTCCTTTAGTGTTAAATAGGAATATTGATACCACTCAGACAACAAAGCAACAACCAGCTTATATTAAGTTTAGAATAAAGACTGGAAACAAGGAGCCAGCTTGCTTGACTTTGGAAGGTGAAAAAGCAAAGACGCACAGCGTAGAGGCAGCTCTGAAACATTGTAATTACAGCTCATATAATGTATTTTCAAATCTTTACAAAACCTGAAGTGTTTAAAAATAATTTTGTGATTTTTGGCAAAATGAAATTTAAGGCACCAGTCTTGCCATAAAAGTGTAAATTTACATTTTTCCTTTGCTCAAAAAAAAAAAAAAAAAAAAAGTGATATAAAGATTAGTTGGATTTATATACATTTTAGCAAAGCCAAGCTTATTGTTTAACCTTTGTTTTCAGTCATGCTAAAATAAACAAATCATCCCCTTTTTCAGGCCAATTAGCCATTATAGCAGTAGTTCTACATGCTGACCTTCCTATGTACCCATATTCGTTATAGGTCATGGGGGTGGTTGATTTGTACATAGTGCTAAGCTAGCTCTTTCCCTCTGTTTCTTCTGATTGCTAGAGCTGGCAAGCTAAGCTATCACTTTCCCATAGCTATATTTTTAGAGTAGCGACACAACTTGCTAACACTCAGTATAAAAAAAAAAAAAAAAAAAAGGTAATATTTTTTACTTCTACCATAAGTTAGGGATTTACTAATTACTAATTAGCTAATCTAGTTAAAAGTTAGCAAAACTATTAACCTGACTGAAAGTAATGGAGCTGAAAAGCAGTAGTAAATAATGTAAACAGCTGTTATATTTTTTAGATAACACTGTTATAAATTAGCAACAAAAAAATGATTAATTGTTCAGCATAATTTATAAAAATTGGTAAATTCTAGTAAATTACAAGTAGTAAGTCCTAACAGTCAATCTGTTAGCAAATAGCTATAATCATTTTTAGCTAAATGGATTAACAGCTGAAAATATTAGATAATGCTATCCAAAAAAAGAAGAAGAAATATTAGTTTAATATGTTGGCCATTTTTTTTTAAGTTGGTGAGCAGTTAAACCTAAAGTTTTTATTTAAAAGGTGTTATCTACATAAGCTAAATTTATGGATTAACAGTTAAAACTGTTAACTAATGCTACTAACAACATTGTAAGCTAGGTTAATGGATAAACAGGACAGTATTTTGCTAAAAACTGTGATTAAACATTTGAAAATTATTTACTAAAAGTATATTAAACTGTTAAAAAAAACTAAAAACATAAATTGAAAACTAAAAGGGAGATGAAGTTAACTATATGTGCTCAAATGAACAATGTTTGGTTTTGGCTCTTCCTCATGATACTAAAATTTTTTTCACTGTCTAATTTTCTTGAAACAATGAAGTACCTGGAAGATATAAGGAAGTGTTGCAGTTCAATCACTACTAAAGAAGCCACAATTAATGTTGCTCCAGTCACTCTCAATGTGCAAGTCATGCTTTGTGCCCAGTTAACTTTGTTTCTCATCCTTTGACGCTTTGTGCCTGCTGTTGCAAAGAGGCGAGATGCAATGACATGAATGCTGATTAGTTCTGTCCAGATTGTTGAAAAGGGCAGCCTGACGTTATTTACTCTCGCTCATTTTCACTCAAAAGGAGAGCTGTACAACAACACCGGCCGAGTCAGAGACAGTGGAGGGTAAAAAATGCACATTGTAAGCAAAGCACAGCAATCGCTATGGAGCTGAAAGCTCTGACCTGCAATCACATGACAGTAAATCATATAGAGAGGGAAAGCAGAACCCTGCACATCAGGAGTTCTCTTATGTGTACAAAACCCATCATCAGTACCATTTGTTTTCTGTCCTTTTCCAAAGTTTCTTACAATTACTGCTTTGTCATTACGTTAAGCAGTAAATAACTTACTACTTTGAGTTCTGTCAGATCTCTTTGCTCCACTCCTCACTGCTATTTTTGTGCAACACCTAAATTTGGTATGGCCGAGCGTCACCTTAAATGTTTCTTTATGTGACAGCGTGAGAGTTAAAGAAGGAATCTCTGCAGTCGCCACCAAACAAAGATTCCTCAGATGTGCTGTCTCCATTGCAGGGGTTGGCTTTGACAGAGATGCTAGTGTGCGTTGCTCGCTCGTTCACTCGCAGTCTTTGCTTCAGAGGAGACGGAAGCTGAGGAGACGGAGGACTGTTGCCGGCGTTCCGAGACAGGTGCAGCGAGACTTAGGTATGTTCCTTAAACTGACACATGCGAACACAAACTTGATTCAGTTTCGTTTTTCCTCTATTGTTTTATGTAGTTACTAGAACTAATAGTGAGTGTAGTGCACAAGCGCATATGTTACAATTATAAGGTATTTTTGAATACCAAATTCACATTGGCCAGTACTGCTTTCTGAACTAAATGCATAGTTAAATAGTATTTTTTTTTTTAACTCAGATAATTACTAAAATACTATCTGGACTACTTTGACTATTGTTTGAATTATCCTGAAACAAATCCAAACTGCTCCTCAATTACTGTGCATAGTTGTGGTAATCTTGTCACATGCTTGCTTTGCTTGATTTTACCTAGTGGACCTTGTTAGCATTTATTTTTCACAACCTTTTCATAGTTGTGGGGTTTAAATGTTTCTCATGTTTGCTGAATGCCGTTTAATTCCACCACACAATTGGCCTAGTATCTGGTATTAAGTAGGATGGTTTTTTTTTTTTTGCATTTTTGCATTTACTTGTGGCTGGCAAACAGCTTCCCCTGACTTAAAAAATACCAGAAGCTTATAATAAGAGGGAAAATGTTTATTTTAAGATTTTTTTAGACAGCACGATACCTACCTACTACACATTTATTCATCACTGTTGTTTTGGACTGAGTTAGTACCCAATTCAGACTTGTAGATGTATGTATTCTATTGAATACAGTGGTTCTCCAAAAAATACATTTAAAGAACTTCATATGGGTACTGTTTTCTTTCTACCAAACTACAGCTACCAAATTTAACTGTGTATTAAGAAGTGTGCATCTATCAGTGTTGCAAACTGTATTTAGTGGTTAACTATCCCTATAATATTTTCATTGGACCATCAACAGCAGAGTTGATGGAAAATAAGATGGGAAGATGCAAAGTGCCGGTTGGAACTCCCCCACCCCACTCATACTGCTCATTTCCAGCTCCATATTAGTTTTCTTGGACCATGCTTAGAGTAGCTTTGCGTGATTCACAGTTCAAAATAATGCTTGTTTATGTTTTTCTGGGCCTTAATGCAGGCCGTCCTGTCCAAAACAAGCTGTACAGGTCCTTCCACTGTATGGCTGAAATTATCATATTTGGCATATCCCTCTCAGTGATATCGTCACAAACCAAGAATAGAAAAACTGCCTGAAAGAGTATTTCAAGCATGTTTGACTCACAAGGATTACTTCTACATATATACTTGATTTTCTTATTTGAAACTTTGGCCATGTTTGATTTGAGCATCCACAATTGTAGCAGTTTATATATGACAGAACATAAAGACAAGCATTACAACAGACACAAATCCCTTGCAGTTTCTCTCAGGAAGGGCAAAAGTGTAAAGATCTGCCAAATCAAACGTGCAACCACCTCCTGTGGTGACACTTTGTGACAAGTGGAGCACCTGAAAGTATTTTTTTTATAACAGGTTACCTTTAAATACATGAAGAAAGACATTTGAATTTCTTATTCTTGTATTTTGTGTGCGTCTTGCTTCTCACAGATTCTGATGACTCTCCTGGCTCCAGAGAGCGGACAGTGATAGTTCACGCCAGTGCAGATATCACCCCTTCCATGCAAGAGTTTGCCAGCCATCTCAACACCAGAGACTCGGGTTGTCAGACAGAAGACTTTTTGATCTCAGGAGCACCATCTCGAAGGAGGATCAGGCTCCAGAGAGGCCAGGGAGTCTCCCTCTCCCTCTCACATTCTGCAGGAAACATCTCCTCCCTCCCTGAGACCTCGGACGCCATGTTCAGTGCCTCCGTTGGAGCACACCTGCGTTCTCGGAGTCTGCCCCGAGACACCAGCCGAATGTTGGACAACGGACATAACGACAGCGACGATGAGGAGGACCTTTCCCCCTTCGACACTGAGGGGTTTCTGACTGGCTCTAGGAAGTTGACTCTGAAGGATGAAGAGGAGAGTACTGATGACCAGGCCATGTCTGAACACCAGCTAGGAAGCCTTAAGTACAAGCAGCTGTCACAGAGTCCGGAGCGCAGCTGGATGGAACGGACCAGATCTCACCTGCCTAGAAAAGCTGACATGGGCAGCTGTGAGATCTCATCTAGCTCGGACACCTTCAGCAGCCCTATGCACTCCATCTCTGCTGCAGCAGTGCTGGGAGGCCAGATAGACCATAAGGAGGACCACCAGTCCTCCAGCGGGAACTGGAGCGGGAGCAGTTCCACATGCCCCTCCCAGACATCAGAAACAATCCCTCCTGCCGCATCTCCACCTCTGACCGGCTCCTCCCACTGTGACTCTGAGCTCTCTTTAAACGCTGCCACTCATACTAACGATGACCAGACAGGCTTCTTGCTGGACCACTATCAGGGCCTCAGGACCCAAAGAGCAGGCTCCTTCTCCTCCACAGCTATGGACATATTAGAAGAAGTTGGTGTCAGCAATCCCATCGAGGGGGAGTGGAGTTACCCCAATCCAGAGCCTCCGGGGTCACAGGGCTTCAGCCCCGAGCCAAGCAGAGAGGCTGAGAGCAGTCTGGGCTGCCCCAGTTTCACCAGTATGGCTACCTGTGAGAGCAGCTTCTCCGACAAACCACCGTCAGAGAAAGCAGACACCGTCTCGCACTACTCTGTGGACAACGAAGGTTACTACACCTCCATGCACTTTGACTGCGGCTTGAAAGGTAGCCAAAGCTTCACTTATAATAACTATGCACCCTCAGGCACTGACTGTGGCCTGTCAGACTCAAGTGGTCACATGACACTGGGAAGACGCTGCCTCTCCTTAAAAAAACCAAAGGTGAAGCCATCGCCACCTAAGAGGAGCTCCTCCTTAAGGAAAATATGCAGTGAGGGAAACATCCCTATTAAGAAAGAACCAAAGATTACATGTGGGCAGCAACTTCATCTGTCTGCAAAGGAGAGGAAACTGCAGCTGGCTTTGTCTGGCTCTCTGGCTCACACTGAAAACTCCTCACTGGTCAGAGAAACCCGGGTAGGCTGGGGGGTTGAGGGCTCAGCTGATCTACCCGACTTAGTCTCCACAGATACACATTCATTTAAGGATGAGGGGGTTTTGCAGTCAGACTATGCAGATCTGTGGCTCCTGAATGATTTGAAATCCACAGATCCTTACCGATCGTTGTCAAACTCCAGCACAGCTACAGGTACGACGGTTATTGAATGCATCAAGTCACAGGATAGCTCTGAGTCGCAGACGTCCCAGTCTGGCTCCAGAGCTACCACCCCTTCACTTCCATCAGTCGAGGAAGATTTCAAGCTCATATCCCCAGAGAAGTTGGCAGGCCTGGCAAGCCCATCCAGTGGCTACTCCAGTCAATCAGAAACACCCACCTCCTCATTTCCCTCTACCTTTTTCCCTGGGCCACTGTCTCCATCAAGTGGTAAAAGGAAGCCCAAAGTCCCAGAGAGGAAGTCCTCTCTCTCATCACTTTCACTTCAGTCACTGTCCTCTAGGGATGGTGCAACCTCAAAGAGAGATCTGGAGCTGCCAATTATCCCTCCCTCTCATCTCGACTTAAGTGCCCTTCACAGCGTCAACAACAAGGCGACAGCTTACAAGACCCAGATGCAAATCCTTCACCAAAACAAACAAAAAGCAGCAGTGTCAGCCAAGCCTATAGTACCTCACAACCCAGAGGTATTCAACGCCTATTGCCTGTCCATTACGCCCACGGTGCTGAACTCAGTACACCTCCGATCGATCAGTAAGGAGCAGCATGAAAATCACACCACTTCCAAATTCCAATATCCCACTGTGAACTCACCTAGCAAACTTTCCACTAGTAAATCTTTAGAGCTTAAGAGTCCCGCACTGTACAACTCACACCACCATCATCTTCACCTATCCTCAAAGGAGTCAGGTGTGTTTACCTCAAATGAAGAGCTTACAAGTGGAAGGTCAGCATGTGAGACTGAGACAAGGAACGAGCCGGAGCAAGAGGCTCCTGCAAAGTGTGTGACAACAGTCAGGCTCCAGTCAGACTCATGTTTGAACCAGAAAGGTCCAGAAGTCCCCGAACAAACCAGAAGTCAAGAAAGAGAGACCTGTAGAGAGCTGCCAGAAACACCTGCCTGCCTCGGAGACTTCAGCTCACAGTCTGAGACTTTACAGCAACAGCACTGTGAAGAAGAAGAAGAGGCGTATCCTCCTCCTCCTCCTCCTGTCCTACACAGTTCCCCCAATAGACCCAGCAGTCAGGATAAAGTGCCTGCTACTGACAGTCAGTTGGAGACGCTGCAAAGCAGTCCAATCAGCAATGAAGACAGCAAAGAAATGGATTCATTGGGCGAGTCATCCGAATGTATCTCACAGGAAAGCAAGGAGTCCATGCCAGACATGGAGGACTATTTTAGTAAAGGTAATGACTTAATGTCCTTGTGATCCCCTCCTCAACCCCAGTTTGTACTCAATGCAACTCTCTGCTCTGCACCTTTTTCTCCTGCTTTTTGCCTCTGTACTGTCTGTTGCAGTCATTAGCGCTGCCACAGCAATAAGGTCTGTCATCTCTGTGTGGAGTTTGCATGTTTTCTGTGTGCCTGTCTGGACTTCCTCCTGTGACACAAAGCTGTGTGTGTGTTTGGGTAACTGGTGATTCTGAATTACCTGTAGGTTTGGATGTGAGACTGTGTGGTTATCTGCCTCTCTCTGCTCCTGTGAGGGACTGGCAACCTGCTCAGGCTGATATGATGTACCCTTCATTTTGCTCTGTGACTGCTGGGGTAGACTGCAGCCCCTCTGAGACTGTAAGCTGGATAAACATTTAATAAAATGGGTGGATGGAGGTCAATTCTGCCTGTTTTTGTCCCTAAGTTCTTCCAATTGTGGGAATATTCTCTGAAATAGGATTTATGGCTCAAAAAATTGCTGACCCCTGTAAAGGATCATAGAGCTTGTTAATTGTGAATAAAAGTTCTAGGATGGAGGTGCAAGATAAATTTTAAGGGTGCGGAAACGATCTTTTTTATGTATGTAAACTGAATCTCTTCTGTAATTTTACTTATACAAAAGCTGCTGAAACTTGATATATCTAATAATTGAATGAGCTTTTTGAACAAAACAAATTATGAAAAATTGCTAAATGGTTGGTTAGTGTGGAATATACAGGATGCAGTATATTCATATGTGTGAAATGTTCCTGTTAACAGACTCCACTCTCAGTGACAGCACTCTGTCCTCAGTGCATGATGAGTCAAGGCCAGAGGATGACACCGTGTTTCTGTCCCCCACTAAGTCTCGCACCACTGAGGATTTATTCGCTATGATACACAGGTTAGTATCTTAGATAGATAGGATTTTGTTTGTGTATACTCAAAATGTACAGAAATTCTTTAATCAATGTGGTCTTCTTCAGGTCTAAAAGGAAAGTGTTGGGGAGAAAAGACTCTGCCGAGTTGGGTGTGAGGAATCGCCTCGGTGGCGCTTCGGGGAACACGCCACCTAACAGCACTGCAAGCTCCCCTATCTCTGTGGCATCACCTTCCTCCGCTGTGACCCCACCTGGCCTGCACAGAGTCCCCGGTCCCATTTACAGGAATGCAAAAAAGTCCAGCACCTCCAACGAGGAGTTCAAACTACTGCTGCTTAAGAAAGGAAGCCGCTCCGACACTAGTTACCGCATGTCAGCTACAGAGATCCTCAAGAGTCCCATCACCCCTAAATCACTTGGAGACACTCTAATGGAGTCACCCATACACCCCGACGACAACACCTTCCCTCAGCAGCAGCCCCAATCAGGACAAGACCACCTTTCCAGCCCCTACTTGAAAACCAACGCAGAGGGCTTTTCACCGAAATCCTTTCATACATCTGCGGCCTCAAGGCAGGGACGCTCCAGGATCCCACCACCTGCCAACAGCAGCCGCTACAGCATGCGCAGCAGGCTGTACTCAACGCCCATGCAGGCCATCTCTGAGGGTGAGACAGAGAACTCGGATGGGAGCCCTCATGACGACCACTCATCGCAGGGCTCCACATAAAAAAAAAAGCAATAATTAAGTAATTTTATTAGTTTACAGCAAACAGACAAACAAAAAAAGATGGACCAGAATGAGGAGAGAAGGAGAGAAAATTAGACGAACGTGAACATTTTTTAAAGAAAATCATAAATTTAGTAATTGATGGTGTTTTATACAGACTGCATTTCTAAGAAAACATCTTTATGAAATGAACAGTTGGCTCTTGTTTTGCGTCTGCATTACATGGAAAAATATGATTTACAAACCGGAAAATCTTCTCAGTTCTAAATTTAAACGGGGACCTATTTTTCTTTTCTTTATTTTCTATCATATATGTATGGAATTTTGACTTATTAACTCAAAATTTTAAGAAAAGTAACTCCAAATTTAGAGTTAGCTTTGCCAATCAGTAATCTACGTGAATGACGTCATTTTCTTGTTAACCAGAAGGATATGGCGAGTTACTAACTCAAAATTTTGAAGAAAAGTAAGTCAAAATGTTAAGTTACTTTTTGAGAAAGATAACTCGAAATTTGGAGTTATGAATACTTTTTTTTTTTGTGGCGGAAACAGGCTTCCATATATATGTGATGCTCATAGCAACACATGGCCAGAGTTCAAGGTATAATAATGAGGTCAGTGCACCTAAAAGTAATCTTTTTTGACCTAAAACTCTGTCAGAATTAATGGAGATCCCCAGTATGGTCAGAGGCGGTACCATCCCATATAAAATAAATAAGCATTATTATGAACTGTGAATCACTCTAAGCTACTCTAGAGTCTGCAAATAAAAGTATGGAGCTGGAAATGAGTTTAATAGCTGTTCTGTTAGTTTAAGGCACATTTCCCAAAGTCTTGTAGACCCAACCCAACAACGTAACGTTTTTAGAAATAAGCAAGAGAAGTTGATCTGTTATAATTAACCGTATGTATTCTGTGAATACAATTAGACGGACATTTCCTCTAACCAGTTACATCGAATGATTTTAATACCCTCAAAATGAACATCAGAATTGACAAATGTCAACATTCAGTCCCTATTCATATTTCCTGTAAACAGAATTGATACTATGTATATTTTACTCAGTTTGTCATATACTAAATTATATCAAAGCTTATTATTAGAATATTTTAACATACTGTACATATAGCAAGAAATGGTAGACGTAATTATTGGTGAGACAGGAAGTGTCAAAGCCGAGCACTAACTTGACAATCTCGTGAGACAAGAAAGGAGCAGGTGTTAACATGGGACATGAAAAAGTGATCAAAAAGTTCGAGGCAGGGAACTCGGAGAGCTGGAAAAGAATGCTGAAGTCATAAAGAAAAACTTACCAATGGTCATTTCTGGTTTGCTGACATGATGTGTTTATGCATTGTCGAAAGAGGCAAGTGGAAAGTACTCAGAGGATCAAATATGCCTTATTTTATCCAACAGGAGAAAATATGTGATGAAGCAGCTGAGGTCACAGCAAGTTGAGTGTTTTTGTGAGATTTTTGATTGTATGGTTAAATATGGAGCCGGGTTATTAAGTCTCTTGAAAAGAGAAATGTCTGGATTTGGCATTTTCTGCCCCTCAATATTCAAAAAACTATAACTTCTATATTTTCTGTCTCAAACCAATCTAAATATATTTATTTTTATAACATACACAAAAAACCTTTGATCAAAAATATGCAATGAAGTGCTGGAATTTTTATTTTTTATTCACATACTTATTTTGTTCATAAGAGATGTGTTTTAGATCTTATACGAGACACTGGTTACAGAGACAAATTGGAAACTTAATTATAAAATTTCATTAAAAATGTAATTAAATGCCAAAAATATAAATGTAAGGTTTTGGTTGTAACCCTGGTATATTTTAGTCCCATGTATTCACCATAATTTTATAAGTACATGGAGCTTATTGGAGTGATGGTACTCAAACATTATGCAAAACTGGCAGAAGCCTTGTTCTTCCCTGTAGGTATGCTGTCAATACCCTTTTAATTTTCATATTAATAACACTATATAACAGGGTACACAATGAGTTAAGTCTGTGAACCTTCATTCCAACTTTTTTGTTTTTTTCCTGCACTGACAAAATGATGTTTGTGAAGTTTTTTGTCTCTTGCTGTACCTGGAGATATTTATAGATGTGTACATGCAGCTGTTTCCCTTAATAATATTCACACCCCGAGGATGCTTTAGGAGTGAAGTACAGGAATGCTTCTACCAAAGGCTAAAAACACGTGGTGGCATTGAACTGTTGTCGTTTACTTGACTGAAATGTTCTTGAAAACAAACCAATAATAAAGAACTAAACTTACGGTACTAGATGCATTTCATCTAGATACAGACCAACCTCTGTATACAGTACTTGTAGGTTTTAGTGGGGGTTTTTGTACAAACTTGTAAATTAAATAACGTTTTAGAATTGTTACAAAGGTTGTTGAATTGCTTCTTATGTAAAATAAAAAAACATGTTTTTAAAGTTTACATTAATTTCAGACCTTTGTATATTTTTGAGCTGTGGAACACGTTGTCTTGTATTTATTTTTTAGTAAGCATTCTTGAAATCCCATAGTAAATCCTATCAAAGCCAACTGCTAGCACAACAGGCTGCTTAGCAAATGTGTATAAAAAGATGAATAAATGTGACTGCTTTGAAAATGTCTCATGTATCTTTAATTTCTGGCTACTTCAGATCAAAATACCAACCTTTCTTCACGTGTTGCACTCTTACAACACAGCCTGTCTGATAGACTCACGAGCCCCTTCGTCATTAATACATCATGTTGAGATATTTTTATAACACATTTCTATTCGACTTTGCATTAGGGTTAGGGTTAGATATAGTTACCTACTCTTTGGATGTTTAATGCCCGTTTATCCATACCATTAGTTATTTACAGTATTTCATAAAAGTGAGTACACCAGTCCGTGAGTCGTTTGGTACCGGGCCGCAAGAGTTGAGGCTCAGGTGTGAAATTTATGTTTTTCAGGGTTTTTATTGTTATTTTTTATAGTTTTTATCGTTAACTCGGTTTCCCTGGGTCTTTTCCCGTGTGTTATGAATAAATTTTCTTTTTTTTTTGTACCAGTACTGGTTTTATTTTGTTCTATTTATCCATGACACTGTAAAGGTCTGCCCGTGAAAATATTGTCGGACATAAACCGGTCCGTGACGCACAAAAGGTTTGCTGGTATTTTTGAAATCTTTTATTTTTAATCAAATGTTTATCTTGCTATTTATGTCAAACATTAATCTATACTGTCAGCAATTTCTGCCATACACACCTATAGAAGTCACACATACACCTAAAATATATATTTTTTTTATTTATAATATAGGTATATATTTTAGCTGTTTGTCCCTTGTGTTTAGCTAAATACTTAATTAGCTTCTCTTCACTGTTAGCCAAAAATATCAGCTGCTAGCCATTTAAACCTAATACATTTTAATATTTTATCACTATTTATAGCTAAATAGTTCAACTTTTTATCCATTAAGCCAAGCTAGCATTTTTAAAAATTATTTTTGTCTAGTTTATTCACAGTTTTAGCTTGTTTTTAGGGAACTGTTAGCTTTCAACTGCTAGTCATACTTTCTGTCAGGGCAAGCAAGGCATCTATTTCTATATTATCAGTATTATCTAAATGTAATGTAAAAACCTCCCAAAGTGAAAGCCTCTTCTTGCATTTCAAACACTTTTGACATAAAGCAGTTCCCCTGCTTACATCCGTCTTTTAAATTACTGCCATCTGTGGCCCCAAGCTTGCTTCTGATTCTACTGGAACCACCAGTCTATGATGGTTATGCCCATGTACCATCAGTAAAGCCTTAAGGTGGGTGAGCTATGAGACCTGCAGCTGGTTGTTTATGTAAATCTACCTGGTGCCTGACAATGAAAGGTAAAAAGAAAGACCTCCTAGTAAATAACTTGTGTGCTTCTATAGCCAAATATAAACAGTTGGGATGAAAGTTAGCTCAAGCCACAACTTCCAAGCTAGCAAGACGTATCTGTTCATGCTAGCATTAACAGTGCCTATACACATACGCAGCACACACATACCGCATATTCACAGCATGCAGTAAAGACAGGCATAATTATGACAAAAATGAACTTAAAACACACTCAGAAACATCAGGGTAGATAAAGGTATAATTAATGTTGGAAAAACATTATGCCTACCTCTTTCACAGGGGAATTGTAGAAAAAGGGAGAGGCCAAACAGGTACCCCAAATTTATAGGGTTGCACCATAGAAGAAGAACAGGATGGGGAGGGGTTCTAACTGATAATGAAGATAACTACAGGCTTGGAGGTCCTAAAAGTCAGTTATACCAGGAACAGTGTAGGGTTTAGAACACATTTTGTGTAATTATAACAAAATATAATTTATGACCCGGTTACATTTACACTTTTATGGTAATTGTGGACAAATCTCTGGTCTTTCAGGGAAACTGTTGGGAGACTAGCATGTTAGACAAGCTGCCATGGGATTTTCTTTCACAGCTCTGAGATTAGTTGCCATCTGCCATCAGACCCACTCAAAGTGTTTTTGAAATGCCTTCAGTGTATCTGACAGTTCATAACACCTATGTAGGACAAATGGCTTTTTATCTAGTTGAAGTGAAGACAAATACATTTTGTTATAAAAGTAAAAAAGCACTGCAGAGTTTGACTATAACAGTGTCTAACTGTCTTCATATCCAAAACACATGTTTGGCTTTTAAAACCAAATGCATATTTTAGATGACTTGAAGCTTCTATACTTTATGTTTTTTGCTATGTTTGCCTTTGCTTCTTAACTGCAATGTTGGGCACCAATATGAGCTCACCTGTTTCAGCAGGTAAGCCATGTTCTGAAGGCTTTAGATCCAGGGCTGAAGTTCTCCTCAGACCATTTTTTAAGCATATCATCGTTTTTTAAAGAACAATGCAAAACATCTCAAAACAAGATAAAGGGAAAAAAATCAGCCTTTGACATAGCAATAAATTTTACAAATCTATTAAATGAATTAATGAATAAGAAATAAAGGAAGCAAAATGATAAAGCATGCTTGAAAAAGAAAAGTGATGACAGGGAGATCATATTTAAAAGCAGCTTATTTCAGTAAGAGGGAGCTTTTTCCAGCTTCCTTTGAATTGCCAGTAAAAAGGATCTGATCAGAGCTTCTTACACAATTTGAAGAATGAGGAAAAAAAATAGTTTCAGATGATACGGACAGTTAAAACATTAAAAAATAAACTGATATCAGTGTTGTTGTGATATATCAAGAAATAATGCACTACTGTCCTTTTCAAAATAGGAATCGGACTGAATCCCTGGCGTCTAGAAGCTGGCTGTAGAGGTGGTAAAGCAGGCAGAGATCTGAAGACCTGGAGGTGGAGCAGGAATGGGAGTCTGAAAAGCAGAATAACAACAACATACATTTAATATACATAAAACTGAAGCTGATTGGTTTCTAGAAAGTGGGAAAGAATCTTATTGGAGCAGAGCATTTCCACAGCATGTCTTTCATCCTGTCTTCCTTCTCTCACCCCAACCGGTCGCACCAGATGGCCACTCCTCCCTGAGCCTGGTTCTGCCGGAGGTTTCTTCCTGTAAAAGGGAGTTTTTCCTTCCCACTGTCGCCGAAGTGCTTGCTCATAGGCGGCCATATGATTATTGGGATTTTCTCTGTATGTATTATTGTAGGGTCTACCTTACAATATAAAGCGCCTTGAGTCAACTGTTGTTGTGATTTGGTGCTATATAAATAAAATTGAATTGAATTGGATGTCGATGACGAGACTGAGTATTATGGCGTGGGAAAGTGAAACTGATGACAAGAATGGAATAGTGGCTTTATTTCATTGCATACTAAATAATAAAGCAGCACAGATTTGTCGTGATCCTAATTCTGATTTTGATTTTTGAACCTTTTGGGTTGTTTGCTTTCCCTGTTGGTTGTCCTTCTGTGTTAGCCCTGCGATAGACTGGTGACCTGTCGTGGGTGTTGGCCTCTGACAGCTGGGATAGGCTCTATCCCAGCTGTCAGACTGATAGATGGATGGCTTGTTATAATTTAATCTTATTTTGGAGTCTAATTTGTTCCCTCAGTGTTCCCTGTCTTATCCTCTTGTGTCAGCTCCACTATGTTAAGTTCATTCATGTGTCAAGTCTAATCTGATTTATTCTAATCAGATTTGACTTTTGATTCTATAGACAGAATTAAATCAAAGCTAATTTATGTAATTCTTAAAAGAAATACCCAGATAAGTGACCATAGGCCTTTCAAGATGAATAACCAAGTGCCTAGCCTGCAGGTGTCTTTATCTCCATTTCTACTCTCATCATGACCTGTGTCAGGTGTGGTCTGGACTGTGTGAATAGTGCATTCTAGGGGTTTATTTGAGATGAACACTAGAGGGAGTTCTTCATCTGAGTCCACAGCAGGATGTTCTCTGGGTAATTCAATGCAAATTTAGTGTAAATTTCACGTAGGCCTCTTTGTGTCCCATCTGTGATCATTTTAAACATCTGAATGGGTCTGCACATGTTTCCCTATGTATGACAGATTCAGCTCTTAGCTGCAGTTCCTAACAGGCCATATCTCCATATGTTTTGTCACTTCCATGGTCATGAGCCAGCTCCACACTCAGAGCTTTAAGTTCCTTTGTTGCTCTGGCTAATGTCAGACGGGCCCGTGACGGACAAAAACGACTTGTTCTCGGTCACTGCGCGTCAGCTGAGCTGAGATTGTGAGTGAAGGATTTTTTTTTTTTTTTAAAAAGGTAAACAAAGCCTTGGACTGTTTGGGTGCCCATCAAAGGGCATGCTGACCAAGACCTCGATTAACGCTGGAGACATGATGGCTTGGCGTGACTGGTGTGGGGAGAAATCGAGTATTTTTGTTCTCAAGGGAAATGTGTGGGATGTGTCACAATGTCACTGAATAGCGTGAGCAGAATAAGACAATTTTTTTGGTTAGACAGCATCTCTCCATGAGGAACTGACCTTCGAGCTTTTATGTCTGACTAAAGTCTGAGATCTCTCACTGTCTTTATGCTGAACATCAGGCTTTGTGTCATTATTTGCCCTCTGGTTCTACAGACAGTACAGTAGACACTGTACACGGCTCAAAAAGAAAATGCCAGCCCAGAATGCTTTTTTTTTTTTTTAAATCTTTGTTTAATTATGAAGAGAGAGGACAAAGGCAAGCAAAGACCTCCAAAAGAACATACACGCATTTACAGCTCACTGCAAATGTAAGAGACTGTGTGAAGATTCAGACATTAATAGACAAATAAGGAAGCCCCTGGCCTAATAGTTTATTGTAAAAGGAAGGCATTTTTTTTATTCATTTAACACAAATATATTATTTTAAACTGACTTTTTGAGATTTACATAATAGATATTTGTAGTTTTATCGTGCAGCAGTATTTGTGTAAATACCCTGCTGTAAAAAAGATATCTGTCTCTGTAAAGGTGTCGTCAGATAGGAACTGAAGCACCAACTGTGCAAATGTATGCTGTAAGCAGCTGCCAGTAGTTTTAAATTTTATCTTCCTCATAAACCTGGTTCATAAAGCAGTCAGGTTTGCATAACTTTTCCACAGAAGCATTTACATGTTATATAGATGATTATTTTCATGCAGCCTCTTTGTGCATTACATCTGAATGCATCTAGTGCATAGACACTGTAAAAGATGGACATAGCTGCCATGATGTCACCCAGTGGTTAGTGAAGTCTTGTTATGAAATCTCGAGTCGAGGGGTTTTACAACCTTTGTGTCTGGAAACTGGACATGACGTTGTCTATTTGTACCTGGAAGCTACATCCATCGTTTATTCTACATATGATCAATCTTCAATTTTATGGTAACTTGGAAGTGCCGTATACTGCACTGCCTCAGTAGCTCGAGAAAAGCATATTTTAGCTAATCCGGAACTCAAAATCTATGCTAATCCTAACCCTAAAGGGAGTGGCATGACTGTGCTTTGGTTCTATGACAAGACTTCAAAACCTATTTTGCAGTCAAAATATATGCAGTACCCAGCAATGCTGAGTACTCCTGTCTGTGTTTGTGCTGCTGTCAGTGCTTTCCTTTAGACTCTGCCCTGGAGAACTTTCTTGCAGTCAAATGAAATCATCTAATCTCACCAGCGTCAGCTTGTGCTTTTTTTCTTGATCTGTAACAATTGTTGTTTTTCACTGACGCTTTCTTCTCCAAACCAACCTTTCAACCAATCAGTGTTCTGCCTAAGCATAACATCTTCAGCATCCAGCTACACCCTATTTTTTAGGGTTGCACGTCTGTATTTGTTGCAGACCCATTATCCTACAGTCTGCATAACCAAATACCTATACAAACAGACACAAACGCAGTATCATAAATTCATTTTAACTCTAGATGGGGCAC
This sequence comes from Rhamphochromis longiceps, assembly GCF_057381845.1. NCBI lineage: Eukaryota > Metazoa > Chordata > Actinopteri > Cichliformes > Cichlidae > Rhamphochromis > Rhamphochromis longiceps. Next base: position 9,380,023 of record NC_140578.1, read on the forward strand.
CAATAGCTTGGCGAAAGTAAAGAGCTTGGCTGCTTTCACTCAGACCTTAGCTGCAGTTATTAGCATGTCATATCCCTTCACAGTCTTTGTTTTAAGTCCTTTTGTTGCTCTGCGAAATATGTGAAAACTGTCATAATGGAGAAAATGCCTTGTTCGCAATCAGCGCTTGGACAGCACACGACTTGTAGTTATATAGTATGTATATAACTGCAACCAATGTAGGCAGATAATTTTTAAAAACATATCCAGCCTTTGTTTGGGATTATAATTGTGTATACTTGTAATGAGGTATGTTGAGGCATATTTTTCTAGTATGATCTACACAGAAACTTGAAGAAAAATACCCCAAAGATGTTTCCTTCAGATGGCGAACTCTCTTATATTCATTGTTCCAGCTTTGGTACTGATAGGAGAGCTACAGCATGTGAACAACACATTCATCTCATGTGAGTAACACTGACTGCAGACAGAAGGGGGGAGAGGGCACATCGAGGAGGTAACCACACCAAAGTCACCATCATGCCACCAGGGTACATTGTGAGGCTCATTAAAGTGCATTAAACAACATCCCTGCGGAACAATGAGAGGCCCTGGGGCCCTAAGGCAGAGCCCGAGGCTGGCTGGGACTGATATGGAGACCCAGGGGATCCTGTTCATCCAGGCCTGTCACTACCAGACTCATCTACAGCTGCCAAACTCCATTCTCCTCTGATTCTGTCATCAGCCAGTCAGCAGGCGAATACTGTCTGGAGCTAAAAGAAAGGATAAAACACAAGCCTGTCAGCACTCAGAAAACATGCTGCTGTTCCTATTTGGCTCCTAAATTGTATCTATGGGAAGATTGTGTGGGTTCATGTACAAGCCATGGTACATTGTACGTTTATGATCAAGGTACCACACATTCAGTCATGTCTGTATTTGCTGTTTTTCTTGCCTTGCTATTAAAAAATTAGATTATTATAAACAGTGCTCTCTGTATATTATCAGACATGTACTCGCCTAAATTTCCTGCAAGGTCCCCAGAATTTTCCAGTAAAAACTAAAGTGGATTCATTTAATTGGGAGTGTACTAACCTAGTATCATTTTTCAATATATTGTTTTGGTTGTTGTTCTTTGTTTTGAGCACCATTAGCACAGATGAAAAGGTGCCTATCTGGGCTTGTCTGTTACAATATAAGCATATGCACTGATCCTTATAAATAAGTATTAAATTAGAGAAGATTTATTAGAAAATGTTAGGAAATTATCAGAAAATTTCACACTTTCACCAAGACAAACATGTCTAGACAAACTTATACTGTGTAAAACTGGAAGAATTTTTCTATATTTTTTTTTGTAACTGTTAGGACACGTAATTGTAATTTTAATAATGAAAAAAAAGTAATATTATTTATTTTATCTTTGTTTTATCTGTAAAATTACAGGAACACAATATTTAAGCATAAAACATAAACATTACATTAATTTATGAATTCATGTATTTATTTGTTATATTTAGTATTTATTCCATTCATTTTTACCATTACCTAATACTCAAACATAAAAGATTAGGATGTTTATTAGTACGAATGATTAATAATGAGTTAATTATAAGTTAATTATTTATTATTATTTTACGGGTTGTTGTTTTTTACTTTAAGTATTGATTTGTTTGTTTGTTTGCTTGATTCGCTTTTTTGTCCCTGCTAGTGGTGGGGGAGGAGAGGGGGGAGGGGGGAGGAGAGACCCGCTGACGATGCTGCGTGCGCAGCTCTCCGTCTGGAGTCGCTACGACGGGACCGCAATGAAGAGATAAATGGCACCCTTATCTATTTATTTGTAAGTCTCACGGAGCTCGGTCATCGTTAATTAGGAGAGAGTGGCTCAATAAAACAGCCGCGGACACTTCAAAGGTAAGAAACACTGGCGTTTGTCGCAGAGCGGCTTTATTTTCTGCACGAAATACATTAAAGGACCGGAGATGAGGCAGGGTCAACCACCGGTTTTCTGGTCTTTACGTCGCTGAAGCGTATAATTCGTTTCAACCTCATCACGTAGAGTAAATGTGAATTATTCCAGGAGTGTCGGGGTCTCGGTTTTAAAACGTAACAAGGCGTTTTTCCTAATTTCCCTGGCGATTGCGCAGCAGCTAGCTTGTATCGCGTCTGACAGCGCGTTAAATTTACGCCAGCTGAGGGTGATAACAGGTTATTACTGAGCTCCAGGAGCCCTCTGTCCCTGCCCCGGTTGCGGCTTTAATGTCAGCGGGGCTTTCGTGTTGTTGCGCGAGATGTGCGGGGATGTGCGCGCAGCCTCCTCGCTTTTCAAGGCGAGCCGTCGGCGGCTGGCTGCGGGCACCAGACAAACCAGGGACTGGGCTCATAATACTGTGCATATTTTTGTGGGAGCACGGCGACGCTGGGTGCAGGGACACAGAAATGTGGAAGGAAGGCAGGAAAATATCCTCAGATGAACCCGGCAGTGTCATACCCAAGGTCTTTTGCAATAGCCTGGGCATTTACTTAGAAGTGGTACAAGAAAACAGCTCCTGCAGATATGAGCTCACCCGGGAGGAAAACACTCAACACGGTCTCCAATTTCTGCTCTTTCTTGTGTAATTTCTTGTTTATAATGTCCAGCTTGTGTGAAAGGAAAACGAGACTTGCAGATGCAGTATATTTCATGTGGAAACAAGTGTCAAATTAAAGGAAAAATATGAACCTTTGACCCCTGCTGTTATAAAGACTGAGGGTCCAGTCTGTGTATAAAAGATGGATACAGCCACAGTGACATCACTAATTGGTTCATGGACACTTTGAAGCCCCAAATTTGCCATTTTGAGCATCATGTGTTTTTGTTCTGGATTCATACCAAAGGATGAAGTTCTCAGTTATACACTGTGTAAAGATGGGACCAACACATCGTGAATAAAATCAGCAAAATTGATATTTGAGTCAATCATGTGGTTGTGCTGAGACATGTGACGTGTCTGTGACATTAGCATGACGTTTGTCTGGTGCTTTCATGAGATGAGCAGAAGCATCAGCCATGCCCGCACTCCATCGTTGGTCCATTCATCCATTGTCCTCTGCTTATCCAAAGGCCAGTCGCAGTGGCAGGTGGTTTCTCATCCTTCTCCCCAGCCACACTTTCCATTTCCTTCTACTGAGATGTATGAGGGAGGTGCCCAGGAGACTTCCCAACCACATGCCCGAACTACCTCATGTGGCTCTTTTTGACATTGAGTTTAGAATCTTCCCCTTCATTCAGCAAACCCCAAGATCTGGAGCTCAGTAACCTTGCTAGGTAGTGGGAAAATTGAGCCCTCTCCTGCAGCCAGGCCCAGGATCAGAGCATCTGCTGCCCAGCTTTCTGCCCATGGGGCATGGTCAGGGTGCTCAGGCACAGCCAGAAAAAAAAAAAGCTTTCCAGGACAAAACAATACTGAGTATTTTGAGCGTTTTTATTATTATTATAATTATTATTATTATTTGTAAATGGTGAAGTTTTTGTGTCCATTGAGCACTTAAATTAGAGAGGGACTACCTGCCAAAATCACCTAAGATTCAAGCGAGTAGGCTTACCCTGGGAGTACACCAGGTATCAAATCCTGGTTCTGGCTCCACTCAAAACCATGTTGTGGTGGCAAAACAGTTCAAAAGTACCCAATTTATATATTTGACAGCACTGAATCAAGCTGCAGAGAGCAGGCGTGGAGGGCTGGAAGTCGGTCACACAACAATATAAAGAATTGAGTTAGTTTTCAAAATAATAACTTCTGAAATCCTCCCTGTGTATTCTTGGACTTAGTTAGCAAGACACATTGATAAATTGCTTGGGTGCATCACACAGACAAAGATGCATACATGCAAATTAGTGCCGTGTAAACGTTACACAGAACATTATAGCCTCTCTTCCATCAGCACTGACTCAACTCTATTCTGTTTTTAGGGTACTCCATTAGGTATCAGGTATTTTTTTAGGACCTACTTGGTTCCTACTTGTTCCAAGCCAGCTGAGTCGAGCTGAAAATGTGTCGCAGGACTTTCAGACCTCCTTGCTATAACATCCCCGCCCACATTGAGTTGGTACTCAATTGTAATGGAAAACAAATGAGACCCAAGTGAAGTCAAGTAGAGCGGACCCAAGTAGGTGCTAGTAGAAAAGAGGCATAAGGGAACTGACCCAGCTGTTCCCATGTCACAGTCCTTTAGAACGTAAAAATCTCCTCACTCAATGACTTAGATGAACATGAAAATGATGTGACTCATTTCAGTCTTCGGACCTTGACTCAAGTGAACACGTGGAAGACTTTGCACCAATTTTGGTCCATTAAGTAGATAGAAGCTGTTCTGTTGGGGTTTTTTTGTACGGTTTCCTTTAAATTGCAAGAACATTGATGAGTGTTGTACTAAATAAACAAATACTAAAGCGTACGTGTTAGCTGTACTTAATTAATCTGTGCACTTCTTACACAGTCATAAACCTTGTTTTAGCCTGAATGAAGATATTACTGAAGAAGGTCACACTTTACATGCTTAGAGTTTTATATATTCATTGCGTTTCAGACAGACCTTATGTTTATCTGCATGTTCAAATGGCGGTGATTACTAAAAAAAAGCCATTTGTGACCCACCCATGCATAATAATTACTGACCCGAGGTGCAGATTCTCGCTGTAAATGTATTTTAATGTAGTTGAATCGCTAAATAATCGCCATCTAACCTGGATTTCTCACTGGCACACTGGTTAAAAATGTGACACAGTGATCATCACAATGAGTATTCCAGTGCTAAATTATTGTTATTGTGAAATTTGACTGATTGTGGCATTTAGGGGATCAGCTGGCGGACCACCCGCTGAATAAAAGATGAGCTGCACTGATGTGAAAGCAGTCTGCATCGTGATGAGGCTTCTGTGTGTCTCTCTAATGAGATGTAATTGGCCACTGGAGCGGAGGGGTGTTGAGAGCGATGACCTTTTAGATCATCAGCCGTGCTCTATCCATCCCCGGTGCTTTCGTGTCCTCTGGTCTAAAAGCTAAATCAAGCCCACAACGAGGAGGTAAAAAGAGAAAATAGTCCCTGTAATGTATGTCGACTGCAGTGCAGCTTAATGCAGTTTGAAGGCGAGGCGTTGTTGTTTTTCTCTCTGCTGTTGACTTACTACGGTATACGTTCCACCAATGAGCAAGGGGAAAACACAGAGAGGAAATGTGGAAATCATTACAGTAACGGGGACAGGGGAGGGATCTTATTTGGCTCTCTCAGTTGGGTCTCCTATTTACTCAATTAGCTGTTACTGGCTGGTGAACACAGACCTCTCCCAGATGACGTGTGAGATTTAAATGTGCCGCTGGTCTTATCGGTGTGAAGAAAACATACTCTGCACTCATTCAGACATGGTTACAGGTTTGTTTGTGCTGCATGTTTCCTACATTAGCTCATATATCAGGAAAATTTCATTATCCTGGAGCTGTTTTTAATAGCTTAAGCTACAAACTCTGTTATCACGTGGGACTGCAGATTCTGTTAGCGAGCTAGGACATTAAGCTAAGATTGGAAATAAGCTTTGTCCTGTCCTGTTTATGAGGTGTTGGATGTAGCCAGAGGAGCTGGTTGTATTTTGTTTTTTTGTTTTTCCTCTTGTTACACCACAAGTCCACGGGTTTTGTGAAATTACTTTAACTTATAATTAGTTAAAGTTAAATAATTAGTTAATAAGTTGAAGTAATTTATAGATATATAGATGTCTTTAGTAGAGAAAATGTGTTATGGATTTTACATTTTACTTGGGTTGGCAGCTGAGAAACATTTTAGGTCTCGTTTCAGCATTTTATTATTTTTATTTTAAATCCATCTGAGACAATGGTATCAGCTGTGATCAGTTTACATCCTGTGGCTCTTATTTTGAAAGTTTAGTAGCAACCTGCCCCACCATCTAGAAGGTGGCTGTAGCTTCCACATCTGAAAAGTGAAACAAGTGCCATGTGCCTTAAACCTGCATTCTTCTTAATGACTAGCAAGTTGTTAAAAAAAACTTCCTGTCTTATTGAGGTTTCTTGCATGACGTCATACATACCTAAGATTTGTCAATGAGTCAACCGCTGGTTTTTATGGGAAAAATGTGTATTTCCTGACTGGCTAGCAGTGTTTCCTGGAGGCCGCTGGCTTATGTTGGGTGAAATCATTTGCAAAAAAATTGCTATGCCAAAAACCTATTGGTGATTGCTTTGGTTCCTTGCTGGTTCCCATTGTTAACTATAGCTTTTCATCTTTGTCAGCAAATACTCACCAACTACCAGCTAAGCAGTAGTAAAACTCGAAAAAGTGGGACACACACTGGAAATGGATAAGCTTTGCCTCCATAATAAAAGCTTTGCGTCAGTGCTGGAACCAACACATTTCCAAAAGTACACCCTTTACTTTGAAGGCTAATGGATCCCGTTTACAGTTCAGTGCACTTTTTACAGTTTCTCTTCAGCTTGGAGAGCTGCTGGGCAATGTCCGCCACTTCCATTTAAGCTGCGAGTGCAGCAATGTGCTGGCCACCAAAGTATTCGAAGGAGGTCTTTACCAGCGAGTTGGGAAATACATGTTTTTTCCTAGCAACTGGCTCACTGACTGGTATGTAGGCCTGTGTGACTCGGGGTTTTGCAATCATTTCCCTGTATTGTCATCATTTTAGTCATAAAGGCGTGTTCAGTTAGCATTTGGTGTCCATTCTCAGAACACCAAAGTGGCGATGCTAAAATGTTTAGCTCATTTCTTAACTTCACTAACTGGCAGGTGATGCCATAGAGGGTACATCCAACTTTTATACTGTCCATGGATATCTTTGACATTATTCAGATGCTTTCAGAGAGGATCTCATCCCGCCCAGTGTCCAACTTTGCCGTGTTGGACTGCAGCTAACCACAGTAGTGCGCTGTAGTAGTAGTGAGCTGGAGGGTCACTTTAGCAAGAACCTGTAGCTGGTGGACAGCTGGTACAGTGCTGCTACACTGGAGAGCAGAAAGAGGACTAGCGTCACCAACAGCAGTCCAAGAAAGACTGTTTTCATGGCATATGGTTTATAGCATTGCTGGGGGGAAGCTAACAGCAAAAAAGCAGCAGTTTGGAGGTATTTCATAAGTTGATATGACCAAAACGCTGGGATAACAATGCTTCTTCTGTTACTCGCTCTCCCTTCTGTTATATTCAGTCTAATATCTGTTTGAAAGCTTTTATCGATTACTGTTAAATTTAATAAACTCGTCGGCTCCACTGTCTATGTGATGTGTACTCACACTGAGAACAGTAGGCAGTAAAGATGCTAGCATTCAGACAAAATCAGAGTAGTTTAGGTAAATTGCATTATTTTTATCCGGCTGTCATTTGTTATCTTATTAGATTACAAATGAAATACATTTATATGCCGGATGCATTCGTTTGTGAAATTTTAATGTACAAAGTTAGGAGAGAAGTTTAAGTTGAGCCTGATGTTTCCTTACACGTAAAATGATTCCCAGTCTTTTCCTCGCAGTGAGAAATGCGCCTTATTAACTTAACATGAGGACCAGACTGGGACTTGATTTTAGCAAACAGCCAAGGTATCGTTATCTAATCAAAACTAAACGATAAATTCAATGAGTGTGCCTTGGATCAAAATAACATCTTCAAATTTCTCGATTTATCTAACACAGAGTCTAAACTCCGGAGAGATTCACTTTTCTTGGGGGAAAAGCATCAAAAGCTGTTTAAAAGTGATTTAATGTTTGCTGAATAGTTCCAGGGCCTGAAATTTATATTTAAAAATTGTGTGTGTGTGTGGGGGGGGGGGATTCCCCCTTGAATGCTTCCCACAGGGAGGATTTATACTTTGTGGGACTTTAACTATGGGTCATATACGGTCCCATTCTTACCTCAGAATGTGTTTTTCCTTTGTTGTTCTTCTCCAGCTCCAGCATTTCTCTCATTTCTGTCTCTGTTTTGGTGGCTTTGTTTGTTTTTATGACTCTACTGTCATCCTAAAAAAGGAATAAAACAAATTCAATTAACCATAGAATCAAAAACTGAAACTACTATTAGATTCTGTTTAACTCAACTTCAAAGTTAAATTTGAGGCTGTCGAGCCGGTGCTTAAATCTTCGGATGTTCGGTTAGATGGAGTGTAATTTAATTATTGCTGTTTTTAAATAGCTCCTTGGTGTTTTTGTTTTAAAACGAACGCCATATTCTTGCAAACTCTGGCACACAAATGATTCTGTCTCCAGGTAAACCCCCGTTAACCTTGAATAACCTCACCTGCTTCCTTGATGCTGCATGTGGGCGGAGCCTGAGCTGAGACTCGCCCACAGTGTAACAGAAAACAAGTTTTGCGTTTCTCACCAGCAGAAACGACTTAAATTTCGGTCAGTTTGGAGCTTCTCTGCTTTCTTTTCGTCATCCTCCATCTGTCTCGAGCCTCCTCGACCTGACCAACTGAAGCATCTTTAGATCGTAACGCTGGTTTTATAGTAGGCGTGATGGGTGCATCAGTTCATCTTCTTACCCTGATGCATCCATCATTCTGGAACAGGATTAATCTGGACTCATCAGACCACATGACCTTTTTCCGTTGCTCCACAGTCTGATCTTTAAGACCCATGAGAAATCTAAGCCTCTACTTCTAATTAGCCTCACTGATAAGTGGTTTTCTTGAGGCAACACGGCTGTTTAGTCCCAAATCCTCGAGTTCCTCTTCACGTTGTGCTCTTATGCATGTTAAATAGTCAAAGTGAGTTTCAGATGTATAAGTGAACACTGATCACAATCATCCAGGATTATTTTCCCAACCACATTTCTTTTTGAAGATGATGATTCATCACTGTCCTTCCAGGTTTAATAATGCATTGCACAGTTCTCAACTCAACCTGTCCTTAGTAGTTTTCTTTGCTTGATGCAGACCAACAATTTGATACTTTGAAAACGGAGTAACATCCTTTCCTCTGAGCTACAGGGAGGGGAGGAGGGTCTCAATTTTTCAGTTGCATCTAATGTCTTTGTATTTACAGAAATATAGATTCTTAGATGCAAATTTGTTCCTCGTTTTCTTTTTTTCTTGGCAGCAAACAATGTTATTTTTCCACAATTACTGTATGATCGTAAAATATGACACCTATACTGTACATGCAGACATCATATATTGTACGTGCATCTTCAGTGAAACCCTGGGTTAACTTCACAAATTGATAGCCAGCTTCATGTGACTGTTTATCCTGACTGTCAGTGTTAGGCTAATGGAAAGATATGCTGGGTATGTTATACTCGTTTCGTGGTATAGGGTCCTAGCCTGATGAGGAAGCTCTTTCTGTGTTCATTACTGTTACCGTTCAGGCACTGAATCCAAAACCCTGAACTGCATCAATGCACAATACTTCAAACTTCTCTTTTTCTTTTGTTTTAATGGTGGAGGAACCCTTCTGTTGCATGTCAGCAGGGATCAGTTTTTTATTGAGCCTTATTATTACGAGATCTTACTTTGACCTTCCCTATCTGTGATAACACAGAGACAAAGCAGAGTCACTGAGTCAGATAATGTAGCTGGGAAAAACAACAATGGTGAACATGATCTGTGTGTACTTTGGTTCACTCTGCTGGTTAAACTTCCTCCTCCTGCTCATCTGCAGAGTTTTACTTTTTATCACATGATTCAAGCGAAGTTGGAGTGAACACCACTGCAGGCTGACTGTATGTCACCCAAGTGGCGATTACTGCTGATGTCGATGGCTCAGAGTAAATCCTGCTTTTTTTTTTTCTTTTTTCTTTTTTTTTTGGGGTGGGTGATTTCCTCCCTTAAAATAAAGTGAGTCCATATCCCGATGGCAGCCGAGTAAAAAGAGACAATTAAGCTTATTATTTGGGGGAATTTCCTCATTTTGTGCACAGTCAGGCTAACTCATTGGAGTCTCTGACAGCAGCGGCGCTTCAACTAAGAATGACTCCTTTCATAATGGTCAGGGAGGCATTATCGTGTCACGGACCTCATGACCGCGTTATCACACAGGAAATGTCTTGCCCCGAGCTTCCTGGAATGCAAGTGAGACCGCAGCATCCAAATAGTGGAAAAATAGAATAGATCTGAATTTACTATTCAGTCTGAGCTCTGATTCATAAATGTGTCTGATAACCATAACAGAACAATGTAATAAAAATGACATACTCTCAGTGACTAAGGTTAGTCTTAGTTACGGTTATGGTTGTCCCTTTTTAGCAGATTAGGGCAGATTTATAATTTAGTGTTAAATCAGTGTTCGTGTTGTGGCTACAATGTATCTTTCTGAAACTTTACCCTGTAACCTGAGGTGCAACTGCCTAGAATATAACTACATGATGCTGTTGTTGCTTAGGCTACATTGTAGGCTCGACGTAGATTTACTGCAGCAGCGTAATTCAGATAGAATTCAAAGGAAAACCATGTGGTATGTATAATATACATGCTAGCTGGAAATAGCAGGTAAGAAAGAGCTACTCACTTTTACCACATACCAAACAGTCACGCTCATGTGGTCGCAGATTCCGAACCGTAGACGCTAAAAGGAGGACGAGCATTTTTGCCGTCGGTGTTGGTGTTTTGAAACTGAATGTATGCTGGGTAATTCTTATTTCGGACACTTTAGTGACCAGAAATTACTAAATAAACTTAATGTGTCATTCAGTTTGACAGGACCTAGAGATTGATCCTGTAAACTCATCAGGAAAGTATTTGCAGAGGTCAAGACAGAGGGCTGTTTTCCCATAGATTGCTTTAGGACTGGAAGTCTTTATTAAACACAGGTATCGCCCCCTGGTGGTTTGTGAAAGGACCAAAAAATTAAAGCACTTGGTGTTGGCTTTACTTTCTTTTATGCTGTGTTTTGTTCCAGCAAATAAATACTCCATTTGTCCAAATCCATTTTTTCCCTAGTCTGTAAAGTCATGACTTTGAATGAGAAAGGTCATCTCCTGGTTCATCAGCATCTCCTCCACCAACATAGTTATGTGATTGCTACATTTTTTTTTGCTTCTCAAGTTTATTTATAGTTTTAAGTTTATTTAAAAAACATAAAAGCATAATGTCTAAAAGACAATAACAGTATCGTACTATGGTATCAAACACGCAGCCCATGAAATGGTAGAGTTTGACCTGGATGGCTTTACAATGTGTGAAATTAAGCAGATTAAGTTATTAGTTACAACAAATTTGCACAGCTGATCTTGTATGTTGATTGCAGCTTCATACAGGAGGGAAAATTTGAATTTTTATCATTTTAAAAAACCTAAAATTCTATTTTTGTCTAGTTATAAAACACTAGTATTAAATATGGACTCAAACACATGACACAAAGCTCACAGTTAATCATGCGTTAGGATCTTTAGGAAGCTCTTGGAAATTTCTTTGTCTTTAAAGGGTGCATTGTCTGAAAAACTGCGAGTCTACAAAGGCTTTTACTCAGTTCTTCTAGAGTATGGTTAGGTCTGTTTTACAGTTCCCAAGGTGCACACACTTCCCAGACCTTTCCTGTGCACGAACCAGTGACAAGATTATCAGCCAGCCGCCTGGCCATGTAATCCATCAGAGCCTTATTACAATATCCCGTCTATGCTTCGCAGAATAATATAAAACCAGCCTGGAGGGAGAGAGAGAGAGAGAGAGCTTCTCCTCGCTGCTCATTGTGGCAACCCAACACCACATAAAAGCCACCCGGAGAGGAAGAAAAAGTGTCATGCTCCTGCCAGAAAATCAGAACTGCATGCGTGCATTTAATTGAGTTTTTTAACTTTAAAGGTTAAAGCATACACTTTGTAGTTTTTTTTCAGGGTATTTAATGTTTCCCTTTTTCTCCAGTACCTGAACATTATCCCGCTCGCTCCCAGCCGTATGAATAATTGACCTCACTGACACGAGATGCACCCAGGGGACGTTTTATCACTGTGGACGGATGGGGGTTGACATCCAGTGCAGGCAGGACATGTGTTGTGCAGAGGTATCATGTAGTGATAGGAAAGCCGACACAGTACGGTTATAAAAGCACAAAAGCATGTGTGATGTCGGATGATGGATAGAGACTGAGATGTGTAGTTGATCAAACATGCTGAGTTCCTGTTTGATCTTTCTGCGTCAATATTGTATCTTGGTGGTCTTGGACCTCTGCAGAGATGAGGGATGGATAGATGGGCAAATATAAAATGGAAATCCTTCACGGCTCAGACTTTAATCAAACACACAGCAGAGAGGAATGTGTGTGTACACAGGGTTACAATAAGATATTTTCAGTGTGGAGTGTTAAACATTTCCCAAGTTATTCAATGAATAACCCGTCTCCACATAAGATGAGATGTTGTAAGACTTCCCGTATCACACATTGATTTAACCTCCTAGGACCTGGCGTCCACATATGTGGACATCACATTTTGGGTTATTTAGACCAAAATACTCAATTTTGCTCTGCAAGGGCCTGATATCCACGTACGAGGACATTATACTGCTACTGTTCTATCAAAATTTTAAACGAATATCCTCATATGTGGCTCTTGAGTTTTCATAAAACAAAAATAAGGAAAAAAAAATCTGGTAATTCTTTGTTTTTACATTCATTGGGCCCCAACATGCCCAAATATCAAAGAGAAATTAAAAATGCATGCTGGGGAAGAGTTCGGGTCTTAGGGGGTTAATACTGGACAATAATCAATGGCTCATTCTCATGCAAAAAGAGGTTAAAGATTAATATAGGGTTTTTTAAAAAAAAAACAAACAAATAAAGATCACATAATTTTCCTATGCCATTAAAGATTGTAATAGGAATACTCCTTTATTTTTGTGTATTATTTACCAGGTTGAGCTGTTTTCGTCATGCATTATTTTAAGCTGTTCAAAGTTTAAAAAGGTAGAGAGAGGCAAGGTTGAAATGATTTGGAGATGTGCAGAGGAGGGACAGTGGATATTGAACAAAGGATGTTAAAAATGGAGCTCCCAGGCAGGAGGAAAAGACCTCGGAGGAGCTTCATGGATGTAGCGAAGGAGAACATGCAGAGGCCTGGCGGAGGATGCTCGGGATGGGGTGAGATGGAGGCGGATGATCTGCTGTGGCGACTCCTACAGGAAGCAACTGAAAGAAGAAGATGATTATAATATTGAGTTATTCTACTTTATTTAAATCATGTTGTTGTAGGTGGTTTTCATTGTTTTGGCTGCTGTAACAAGCATTTCCCAGCTTTGGGGATAAATAAAGTATATATAGAAAGTAAAAACTATATATAGTTAAAAACAGTTTTACACATGGAATAAACGATTGAGGGGACACAGCCAGCTGTTGCTTCTCCTCGGAGTCTCCCATCCTGTGGATGAAGTCTGCTTTCTCTGTCTTGTATCAGCATTAGCGACGGCAGTCGTTGTTCTGCTCTGTGGTCTTGGTGAGCAGAACAAGGATTCGCAGCTCCAGACGGTGGAGATGGAGTCTGATCTCATTTCATTTCATGAAACTTTATTAATCCGAATCAGTGGTGGTTGGCGATCTTCACCTCTCTCTGAGGAAGCAGCTGAATAATGGCGAGGACTGCCGAAATATCAGTCTGGCAATGTAGTCAGCTGGTAGGGTATTGCTGATTATTACATTTTTTTTCTCCCATAATTTACAATTTTTTTTTACAATTTTTTTTAAAATATAAATATTATATTCACATAACTGAATCTTAGATATTTGTTAACAGCCGAGAACAGGAATGTCTAGGTTAGTTTGTGAGCACTGAACTTAAGATCAGCAGGACTATCTGGGATCATTTTCAAAATAAATAAATTTAAAAAAAACGCTACAATGGGTAATCGTACACTTTGGCTGCCTTTAACTGTGAGCTGTGTGTCATAATCTTTGAGGACTCTGACTCTAACCTTGTTTTGAAGGCTAAAATGACTCTGTTGATATCACCTAGGGGACAAAAACTAAACAGTCTAATTGCCAAGACTTGCGAGAACAATATTTAAACAAATAAAAATTACGTTTTTATATTCATAGTGTTTATATTTGTAGTCCTGTATTGAATCCCAGTCGTAAAGGGCGACCTCATTGTTTGCATTTATTCTGGTTTGTCTGCATTACTCTGTCATCAGCAGTGAAACTGAGCTCACCGTGTTTGACTTGGAGCTAATAAATCTTTAACAGCAGTTACTTCTACGAAAAACAGGAAGATGAAGAGAGATGAAGTCCGTACATGGATTGTTAGAGATTTGAAAATGCAAAACTGCATTGCCAGAATACTAGCCTTTTATAGCACAATAACCAAGATAGTTACAATATGCTATTGGTTTTTTTCTTACTACCATACTGTGTTTGGTAGTAAAATAACACTGTTAAAACAGACCTATCACAGATGTGGTCTCTTAATATATCTGAGCAGCTCACCCAATTGAAGTCTGAATGTGGGAAACACTGCAGGAATGGCTTGTTTGGTTTCAGAGTGTCTCTGTAGCTCGTTTGCTAGCATTAGCAAGCGTGGAAGACGCCACGCACAAACTGAAGACTCTTGGCTTCCCCTTTTGGTTTGCACTGCTGCTTAGTTGTAGTTTTCTCAAATTAAAAAAATGAAAAATTTTCCACTTTGTTATGTTGTCAGCTATCGGTCACAGTCTGAATCACATTGGAAAAATTCCCCCTATTTAGCAGCTCCATAAATAGATGGAAGAGTTTAAAAAAAGAAGATTTTAATATATAGAATTAGCATTTTATTGTTGTGTAGTTGTATATGGAAATAACAATCCCTAAGCATATCTGAACTTAGTTCTTCATATTAGCACAGTATTGGGGCCCCTGCTTTACTCATTGTGTATATATGTTTTAAGATTTTTCACTTTTTATTTTTAAAGTGGGGCTTACCGTCAAACCTTCTGCTCTATGTGTTTCAGGGCTTCTTACAAGAATAATGGACGAAACCCGTCACTGACTTCATGAAGATTGATATTCAGGCTGAATCATGGAGGGTAACGATGACAAGTCTGTAACCATGACCCAGCCACAGACTGAAGTGTGCAACTCTGAGGCGGGAGGAGGAGGAGAGGTCTCCAGCAAAGTGGAAGATGGAGTAAATCCACTCACTCCTGCTGATTCCTGTGATGCTAATATGACAGGACTGACTAAAGGAGGCCTCTCGAACCTGACAGACACTCCTGCACCCCCAGTGGTGAGTCCCACTGCTGAACCTCCAGGAGGTGTGGCTCTTAAAGTGGCTACCACTGTACTCCACCCAGTTTGTCTGGGTGAGAGCCCGCTCATGCTGCCCATTCACCTCCAGATGGCCGGAGCAGCCGGGCCTCAGCTCGGACAGATGGGGGCAGCACCGTACTTGATAACGAGCCAAAGCCCAGTTTCACTGCCCCTGGTCTTGGATCAGCAGGTGATTCAGCACATGAGTCCTTCTGTAATCCCTCAGACCACCAACTGTGCACAGCTCCAGAACAACGTGCTGTTACAGAGTCCTTTGACGTTTGGTTTACCTCCAGCTGTTGATCAGAAGTCCACAGGACAGACGCAGGAGGCTAACTTGCTCTCTCTCCTGCAGAATCCAGCTTTTGCTGCCATCTTGCAGGACCTCTTCCCTTCCCAGGGGAGTTCATCAAGCTGTCAGTCTCCAGGCTCTCCCTTCTTCCCCCTTCCTCCCCTCACCCCTCCCTACACCTCCCCTCTGGCCCCTCTGGTCCCTCCTGCGACACTCTTAGTCCCATACCCGGTCATCATTCCTCTGCCTGTGCCTCTGCCAGTCCCTCTCCCCATCCCTGTCCCTCAGACCGAGGACTCAAAGGGTAACATGCCAAAACCAGTTTGCACTGTGAGTAAAAGCACTCAGACTTCGCCAAAAGATACTACCTCCCCCTCGCAGTCTTCAAGGAAATGCATGCCTCCGTTCCAGCCACAAAATGCATCCCCATCCTCACTTCCTCTAGAGGAAGGACAAGCTCTGGACCTTTCTGTCAGGCCATGTCCAGTTGAACCAAAACAGGAATATCCCAGTCCACAGCAGGACAGTGTGCTGGATTTGTCAGTTCCTGGTGTGAGGAAAAAATGTGCTCAGTCAGACAGAGAAGGAGCCTCACAGTCCGGCCCGGATGGCAGCGGCACATCTTTGTCTCTGGGCGTCGATTCCAAACTCCTCGGCAGTCTGGCATCGCTGGAGTTCAGCCGGCAGCATAAGTGGTTGGTTGACAGCAGTGCTGCTGGGTCTAGTTCTTTGAGTCAGGAGGCGTCTCTTAGCGGTGCTGGAAACCTCGAGATAGTGAGCACCTCGCAGACAGCCAAGGTCATTGTCTCAGTGAAAGACGCAATCCCCGCCATCCTCTGCGGAAAGATAAAAGGCCTTTCAGGAGTCTCAACCAAAAACTTCTCCATAAAACGGGATGGCAGCCAGGGGGCAGCTCTGCAGCAGCTCTACGGTGTGCCGTCGGGATCCCACGGGGAGCAGCACGACCCCAACAACCCTCTTAAAAAGGTCTCTAAAAGCAGAGCTATCAAACTGAAGAAGGTCAGCTCACAGGAGATCCACTTCCTTCCCATTAAGAAGCAGAGACTGGCAGCGCTGCTCCCCAGGAAGTGAGCTCGCTCACTGGGGAGGGAGACTAATCTGTGGACTAGTTTTCTGGTAATCCCTCCAGAGAGTATAACATAAAACACATGTGGGACATTCTGTAATCAAATTGAAACGCTTGTGTCCAACCAAAACTCAGAGTCTGGCTTTAAAAGCGGGGCTCTGACAATGTGACACAGTAGTTACACAAACGGTTTCTTCTGAGTTTTTCTTTTATGATGCACTAGTCTCTACAGTGTTTTACTAAACCATAAATGTTTCAGTGTACGGCAGCTTAGTATGCTCTCTGTGAGTCAGAGATGTCTGTGATTCATGGTAACAGCAAAGACACAAGTTCGATTCCTCCGTTTGGGTTTATGGTTTGTTTCCACATGTATTATGTTTTATATTTTGGTGCACTGAAGAGCGTGTACTGCAGGACGTGACTGAGGCTGTTAAAACATGTCCCATCAGTGGAAATTCACATGGTCATCAGTAGCTCACTGGAGCGATTCATTCTTTCCTGATTGGTTGGGATTTAGCATGACAGGCTCATAATGACTTGGCGAGGCCTGAGCCACAGTTTCATTAAATGAATGTTGGCAGCAGCCACTGATCACAGCAAAATATGTTCTTATTTTAACAACAATAGGGAATAAAAGAAGCTTCTTAATTACTTTCATGTTTAAACTGACCTTTCTATCCAAAAATGAGGAAACTACTAAAAGAGCTATTATTGTTGATGGCTAAATTAGCCAAAGCAGCAAGTGTTTAAAGCACTGTAACTCCCTGCTGTTTCCACTTATTAAAGGGGACCTAGTCTACTTTTCCTTGTTTCCTATCATATGAATATTGTTACAATGGCTGATGCTCATTGATGAGGTCAGTGTATGTACAAGTAATCCTGAAACCCAAAAACTCAAGCTTCAGACTCAAAGCTCGATTTCAGCTTTTGTTTTGTTTCATCTCAGGCACACTTACTGTTCAAACTTCGTCTCCAAGGAGCAGCCAATCAGAAGAAAGTAAAGAGAGGCATTTCTGTAGAATGTAGCTGTGTTCCATTCGGGGGACCCGGCCTTCGTGGTCTACGTGTGCCGGTTCCTTTGAAGGCCGGAAGTGCGAGGCTCTACCATCTAACACTTCTGTTTAATCAGTTTTCTGTTTGATGTTTATTCAGCTGTGTGAGAACTATAACTTTAATCTCAGCCAAACCGATTTACTCAAACTAATAAAACAGAAAAAAGCCAAACAATACATTTTTTTATGTTATCTAAGTGTCTTGCATATCATAATCTTAGTAACAAAAGACCGCAGGAGGTCCGAAAATGATGTACCGGGAGTTTGCTGTTCTCACCGGCTCTAGCGAGCCTAGCTGATCCCCGGCTAGCTATCGAGCTGGTGGGTAACAGACTTCTGTGAAAACGTCAGAGCACTTTTGCAAATATGTGATATTTTGATAAACCGAGCAGATATTTGACGTTTACACAGCTACATTCTCACCTGAAAATATGTTAAAAGTTTATTTTGTGACCCAGAAAGAGTAATAGGAGTCATATTAAAACTAAGCAGCTGCCGCCATTGTTGGAAACTGGAATTGGCTGGGCCGCGCTATGAATTCTGGGATAGGTTGGGCCACGAAGGATACACCCGACCCATCCTTCACATTCGGGGGGAATGAAGGACTGCATTTGGAGCAGCCTTCGAATTGGGACAGCCTTTGTCACCTGGCTTTGACATAATTGGTCTACAAATGCGGTCTCCGAAGGATGTGGCCTAGGTTTTGGGACACAGCTTGTATATGAAAAATGGACTTAGCCACCATGACAGTGACATCTACATTTTGATGCCTTCACTTGAGTATTTTGGCTACAATCATTTTCATTTTTGTGGAGCCACATTTTAATATTTTCAGGTGAGAGGGTGGCGCTCTAAAATATTAGGTAACGTTAGCTATATCTGCTAATTAGCAGGAATTAGCTGAAAGTGTAAAGACAGTGCAGTTGCTCTATTGTTCACTTGAAGCTGTCTCCAATCATCTCCCTAGGCTTAAATCTTAAATTTACAGCTTGTTCTTCTGGTTGAAAAATGTAACATGGTTGTGGCCAAACGTGGGTAATGTTAAAGTTTCTAAATATGGAGCCTAGAAGCCAATGGGGGACGTCAAGATCGCTATGAAAAGGCACAGTTGTTATGAAGGTGGAAGCTGGCTAAAGAGACCAAAACTGCTTTGTGTACAACTATGTAAACGTGTTTATTTCTGCTGTATAGTTGGGCATTTTAACAGTCTGTGGAGACTGACTCAGTTATGGAGAGAGCCTCAAATGGCCAGTTTAGGAACTGCAGTGTTTGATGATACAGCTTGCTTGTTTCAGCCAGTGGATAAACTGCAGGAGCTCCACCAAGGCAGAGTATAAGATACATCAGGATTATTTTGAGCTGTGAATTATGCAAAGTTGCTTTTAAAACCATGTAGCTGGAAATGAGGAGAATAGGTCCCCTTTAAGTGAATCTGAGGGGAGGTTTGCTATTGATTAAATCAGCTGTGAAGCAGAGCTGAAACTGTAGTGAAAAGCTGCCGTTAAGAAGAAATAATGACCAATTTCTTGGCTTCAGTGAGAGAGAATTCTGTTTGTGTATGTGTTAACTGTGTGATTAGTTTATTAGAACCAGTATTGATGAAAATCCACCCATTTTCAATCGTGTAAACATCTGTTCCAAGTGGTTTAAGTGTCTTTTTTTGTTGTTGTTTTTTTTAATTGTTTTTTTGAGCATGGTAATTTTCTGTCCCAGAGTTGTGAATGTGGATCATATGTTGAGTGCACTTTGTCATAGTTAGAGGCTGTCCTACCTATTATTCTCTCCAAACTGCATTGCCCCTCTTTTGATTGCAAGAGTTATGTAAATCTGTGAATTACAGGCCAAGAATTAATAACAGCCATATGCAGACTGTCTAGTTGAACAGAGATGGAAAAAATCTTGATGCTCTCCTTCCTTTTTTTTTTTTTTTTTTTTTTTTTTTTGGAAACCAGTTTCTTATTTATATCTGTGTACTTTAGCAGTCTCAGCACATCTTAACTCATGCCTGCAGTCCTTTAAACAGAGCTCTTTGGTTTAGTAGTTTGACCTGATCACTCTAGTTATATAGTAACATCTCTAATTTATTACTTGTGCAACTTTTATTTATACAGCGTGTTTATATAATGAGTGATCAGTTAGGAGGTAAAGAGTGAATTGATATTGTAATACAGCCGAAGCACCTTTTTGCTTCTGACAGCAGATTTATTAAAAGGTCATCATTTGAAATGTGGTGGGAGATAAATGTTTGCTTACTGTACAGTATGTGTACTTTTTTATATGGAAGTGAACTAAAATCTTCAATTCTGAATCGTTTGCCTGAGTTTTCTTTTTTTTAAAAGAAGTTGCAGTCTAAAAGGTTTGTGGTTTCTTGGTGGAAATGGTTTGATATCGGAGGACAACACACTCTGTCATGCAGACGGAGAAGGTTACTGGTAAGTGTACAAACAAAGATGTTTAAATATTTAATTCAATGAGTTTGTTATTGCTTTATCCTTGCTCTTTGTACATGTGGTTTGAATCAAAATGATTTGGTCTCAGACTGGGTTTTAATCCTATCAAATGTCAGTTACGGTCTACAGTTGTGGATCCCCCATTTTTATCTGATCTACTGCCAAAGTCCTGTCAGATGGATCTGAGAGCCCCTTCACCGTAATCTCTCATATTCAAATGTTTTCATTTGCACTTTAAAATTTATGTTCACCAGTTAAAGTTAGCGGCTAATAAACTGTCACAACTTTTACTTTTATGGCTATATTTTTTATATTTAGTGCAATAATTTTTTTTAATTAATTTTTTTTTTTTAGCCAGTAGTGAAGTTTGCTTGAAGAATGTAATTTATTTAACTGTTAATTATTGCTCTTAGCTAATAGTATTTTTTTTTTTACATTTCTTTATTTTTTCAGACTTTCATACTGTTAGCTAATAGTTTTTACAACTAGCAGTAGTTTTAGCTTATATGTTTGAAGTATTTATTCATAATTTGAACTAGATACTTCAAACCTTGATCAGTGTCAGTTTAAAGAATTAAATAATTAAAAATAGTATTTTAATTACTTCCAACTGTTGATTTATACATTTAACTAATAAAGCTGCTAGCAAAACATTTAGATTTCAAAATTATGAACAAAGTTTAAATATATGTGTGTTAAGATTTGGTTGTGCTTCAAAGTATTTTGTTTTCTCTTTCAACTTTTAGTGTTAAGAATTGAAGTTGTTAGCAATGCCTTTAGGTTATATTTTTTACTTGTTTAATCTTACAGAGAATGTGATGATTTCATGGATATTTAAAGTAAGCACTGAGAGAAATTTAGTAATGGCAACATATTAAAAGAACAATATGTCTTATATATAATACATTTATATATACAGTGTCAAAGAAACCTGTCTTTGAGTGAAGATTTAAGGTGACAGGAAATATAAATAAATGCAGCTTGAATCTTTACTGAAGCTCAGTATTTGAAACAGTTTATTCGCTGCTGTAATAATTAATGATTGAAATAATAACTTTAATATTGGCCATATTATATTTACATTACCAAAGTAAGATGACTTTAGTCTCATGAACAACATTAAGTAATTGTTATTTACTAGCTAATCTTAAAATGACTGTTCAGTACAGAAATGAAGCCCAATAATCATGTTTTACAGTCCTGTGGTCTCAGCCTCAGATACTTATCAAATCAAAGTTTGAGGAGTTTATCAATAAAATTACCGAACTATAACATTTTTGTTTTAAATACACAGAAATTCTCACTTTCCTGAATTTTTAAAACATTTTCCTAAATCAGCAAAACTGACAGTGAGCTTTTATATGTGATCCTGGTTAATCAGATGAAAAAGTCAGTAACAACACATCTTTTTGTTTTTGACAGGTTTATAGAAAAGAAGAGAAAATACACAACATCATAAACACATTGTTTATCTGGTGTGATGACTTGTAATGGACAAGTGATGTTTTGCAACACTTTTTTCAAGTAGTTTAAAGAAGATGCAAGAAGGGAAAGAAATCAACAGCACTTGGATCATGTGTTGACTATTTATATGGCACAAGTCTTTAAGTAAGGGAAGAGGGTAACAGGAAGTATATTATAAACAGTATGCTACAAAATCTTGTACTAACAAAGATCACATAAACCTGAGAAATATTGTAGGTAAAGCAAGGCAGAGTTTAGTACTGGGAGTATTTGAACTAAAAGCACTGCGTTAACTATTAAAAAGAAGAACCCCCCATCCCCCTTTATCTTCACATTTCTAACTTATTTCCTTAAAATATTACGTTTCTACAAAATGTACATTCTGTCGCTGATATTCATGGTTAAACCCATAAAACTGTACACATCTGTTTTCATTGCTAACAGTGATTGTAATGGTCGAAAGTGACAACACTGAGGTCGGACCGATGAGCTTAAATGACACGACTGATAAAAATATTAAGTCAAACTTAACAAAGAAAGCCCTTAGAAATGTCCGATTTGCACTTCCTAAACATTCCCATCCGTTGAAATTGATAAACCCTCAACTGGCGTGTGCTTGGGATGCAGACGGTTTGGAGACCACCGAGAATGCCTTGCAGCAGGAGCTGATTCTGCCAGACACTCGTGGGAAACATCAGAATATAACATAATCGCCTTGACGCCGACAAAGTTCAAGGCAAAGAAAGCTCGTGTGAAAGAAGTGGAATGGGTTCATATTCTTCAGGCAGGCAGATAAACCGCTATACATGATAAAAAATAAAATAAAAATAGCATTCAAACCCTGTGGAGGAATATCTGATGGATCTTTTTCTCGGTATACCAACCCTTCCTTATCGATTTAACAATAACAATTGATATAAGAAGAAACATTCACCATCTTTGGGGGATCCAAAACCAGGATCAAAAGATTTCTCCTCCATTTTAAAAAAAAAAAAAAAAAAAAAAAAGAAAGAAAATGTGCGCACATGTGCAATGTAAACACTACGGGGATTATTTTCCTTTGGGATTTCAGAGTCAGCATGTCTATGAGAGCCGAACAGCTTTTTGTTCACTGATGAGGGGATGAGGTAATGTGTCAGCAATGCACGGCACACTTTCTCCACTCGCAAAGTCGGGATGACGTTGTAACATCCATCCGCTCCCTCCAGGTGGAGTCTGGAGTAACATGTAACCCCTGTGTGCCCCATGAGTCAGTATGCAAACGCCGGCTCTCTCGGGGCTTATTGCTCGTGGGTTCTGCCGGGATCTCGTAGTTACAGTTTGCCTTGTTTCAGCCTCTCTATGTGATGGCAGAGCTTCAGTGCGGGCCCCAGTTTCAGACCCATATACTTCATGATCATGTCGCTCCGCAGGAGCATCAGAGCTTTGCCATCAATCTCCTGTGGAAACAGACACCGGGACTTGTATTAGAAAAACAGAAACACTGTCATTAGCTTAAATAACCATGCAGTAATTTAAAAAAATATATATAATTCCAATTGAAAACAAATATTTTGGGGGTCTTCAGCAGTGAGTTAGGCCCCAGTTGTGGGGTTTTTATGCTGAAAGTGCATCTCGCTGCTCTGCCTCCAACCCAGAAAGTCTGCTGGGTGCACAGTGTGTTAGATAAAGACCCAGGTGACACTGCCTTCACAATCAGACACAATATCTGTCAAAGGTTTTAATAAATGAATAGGAGAGTGTGCCCAAACCTTTCACTTTATCAGATTGTTGTAACAGCTGGAGTAAAATGAGGTTCATAACTGAACATAACCATGACCATCTTTTCACAGGTAAAACGATGGAAACCTCGAGGCTTATTCTAGATCTTGTTAAATTAAGGCCATCTTTATCATCTTAGCCTGAGCTGCCTTAAATAGAGTGTTTGCAAAGTTTCCTTTCAGATTTAGATCACAGACGATAGAAAACGGGCTTATTGCCGCCATCTGTGGGTAGTTGAAGATGTGCGATTGAATGAAACTGGAGAAGAAGGAGAAAAAGCAATGAAATTACAGACTTCCTTTCAAGATGGTTCTCCACAAACGAGCTCCAGAGTAAAAATGAATACAAACAATGAAAATCGGATAAATTTTTCATTAACTTACATGTTTTCTGAAGAGCTCAGCATGAGGTGCCAAAGCTGTGGGGTCGGCGTCCCTGACGAACTGCATCACCTCTTCGATGGACCAGGAGGAGGGGTTTTTGCTGGGGAACTGCAGACTCTCCCTCTCAGACGCCAGAGCCTCGGGACCTGTGGTGGAGCTGGCAGCTGCACAAAACATTGAAATGGAATTAATTTCTTCTCATGTTCAAACTCCAGTAGCAAATTACAGAGTGACTGGCAGGTTACGTTCATCTGGAACTCTCATGTCTGATTTCCATCTCAGAAAGCTGGAGCTGCCCCACTGACACAACGATCCAAGACAGCGGCAGTTTTAATCTGTAGCTACTGTTGTTTATTTGTAACTCACAAATATTAAATAAGCTATCCACAAACTGCTGATCAGGCTCCATTCATCAAAAGAAAAACCTTTTATGTGGTATTGCTAGTGATGCACAAATGACCATAATAAGAATCAAATCCTCTGAGCCTCCTAGTTGATGAACCGTTGGTAACAAGTTGTTGTGTTTATTATGTTGGCCAAAACATGCTGGGGTCATGCACAGCTGGAGCTTCAACCTCGTACAACAGCTCACAGTCTGCTAATGTGAAAAAAAACAAAACAACAACAACAACAACAACAAAAAAAACCCCAAAACAAACTATTTGGAGGTCAAAGTGAGAGAAACAAAAATAAGCATGTTTTATTTTCATGCCTGTTTTGTCTGTGATAGTTTCCCCTATTTACTCATTTGGTATAGTAACTTCATTAACACATGGATCACTTAGGATCTGACTTTAACTTCATCAGTGGGGACTACCCATCACGCACTGCTCGCCACTATGGTGAAGTTCATGTCTGAACCATTGGAGAACAGCTGATTACAACTTTATAAGTACATGATTCATTTATGATTTATGTAGATTTGCAGCAGAGCACCTTTTATATTGTGTTATTTAAAAGTCTTTTGAAAACACAGGTGTATCTGACACACACAAGCTCTCTCTCTACCTTCGACTCTTCTGAGGGGTTGTGTGGAGCTCATTTCTGCAGGGTTAGATGAAAGGCGGCGCATCGGTGTGCTGCTGCTGCTGTGATGGTAGAGGCTGCTGGCCTGGGAGTGGTACTCCGAGAAACTCCGCATAGTCTGGGGTCGCGGGGTCATGGAGTTGGAGGCGGAGTCCATGTAGCGCTGCTCCTTTATTAAGCCATTCTCTTCATGGGGCAGAGTCTCTGCTGGAAAGAGAAACAACATGCACAACTTTAAAATGTCATTTTAGACAGAAAGAACACACACAGAATTGTGAATTTGCAGATCAGCGTCTGTAAAAGTAATCCCTGTGAGTCAAAAGCTCAGGGTTCAGAGACGTCTAAACGTCCACAGTTTTTTCTACTTTTGGCTCAGTATGAGGTCATACAGTGGATCTCTTTTATATGGTCATCTTAGGCGCACAGATCTGGCTGCACAGTCATTGCGCGCACTGCTTGCTTAATTTTGTTTCTCTACACGTTTTAAGATGCCGCAGACACGTCCAGACGCCTTCCTGACCGCTCCGCAGGTCACATTTCATTGCGTGTTGTACTTGTATAACTATGCACGTGACAAATAAACAATCTTCAAAGTTCAACGCACAAATCGTAGCAAAAACCTAATCAGGGGGGTTAGCCTTGACCGTTGAGGGGCAGCCAATCAGAGGAAAGTTTGCCTCAATCCTTTATCACCCACATATCACCGGCTGCCTGTACCCATTTTGTCATTTTGGTTGTAAAACTAATTTTTCAGGAATTAATGGAATTTTCTTTCTAGCCCAAAATGGCCGAGTTAAAGTAATGTGAAGCACAGATGGTAAGATCAGTGTTGCCAACTTAGTGACTTTGTCGCTATATTTAGCGAGTTTTCAGACCCCCTTAGTGACTTCTTTTCTAAAAAGAGACTAGCGACAAATCTGGCGACTTTCTCTGGTGTTATTGGAGACTTATTTATGACGGCTTTTTGACGTGAAAGTGCGTATCGCTCTTACTCTCAACAAGCAGCGGTGCTGCGGTGGGAACCTCGCCCGTGCCAAAGCGCTTACGGGCGGAGGATAGTCCTCCCCCAGCTGCTATCAGGGCAGGAGATGTTCACACCTATGCGTCCAAGCGGCAAATGAATCGCGCATGAGCGAAGCCGCAGCTCTCGCACTGACTGTAACGGAGTCAGTTCTTCTTTTACTGTTATGATGTTTTGTGGATCACAAGGTTTAAAACTACTTATAAACACACAAACACACACAGTAACTCCACTAGAGTGCCTATTTCGGGTCACTTTTTTCTTGGTCCAAGCCCGGATAAAGGAGGAGGATTGGAATTGTGACATTACAAAAAAAAAAAAAAGAAGCAATAATTGGTAAAAGAAATTTTATTTATAGTTCTAAAATCTTTCGAAATGCATTTAGGACGTTTTTTTTACTCACTTTATGTCTTTTCCACGATGTTATTTCTCTCTCCTACAACATAGGTTACAATTACATTAGCATGACCAATTATGCAAATTAGGCGATGACATAATTTAGCGATTTCTAGCGACTTTTAGGACAGCCAATAGCGATTTTCCTTACTGAGGAGTTGGCAACACTGGGTAAGATCGAGGTGGAGCTGATTTTTCTGATTGCGTTCAGACAGTAGTAGCTTGCGAGTGCTATGCACTACCACAATACACTCTATTTCTGTAAAGCTCGTCTTCTCTTCTTTCCAAAACCATTTGAATTTTCTCTTTATCATATTTTTCTCTTTAACGGTGACTGAGTAACGATCAATTAACAAGTGTTTGTGAAATGGGCCCACTGACAGCAAAGTATTCTAGCTGGGTTCAAGAATATAAATAAAGAAGTGGAAATGAGGATAATAGCCCCCTCCCGTAAGCTGAAACAAGCCCAAACAGGCACTCCTAACCACATTAATATCTTAGCAGGCTCTAATTAAACACTGAGATTATGACTGTTTTCCTGGGCTTTGCACTCTTTATCTGCTTTTAATGAGGAAGTGTACTGTGCAGCAGTAACAGAGCTAACAACAGCAGAGCTATGGGTCACAATAGAGTGAAGCTACAGTGCTGATGTATTCAGATTCAGGCAGTGAGGACAGTGATTCAGTAACGTCACTTTACTGGGATGATTTCTAATTGTTTGTGCACTGAAGACTTCCCAGTCTGGGAACACTGGGACAGCTAAGTGAGCTCAACCAGCTCTGTTTGACAGGACCAGAATCACGCAAAGCTAGCCTAGCAGAGACCAAGAATAAGCATACAGAGTCAAAAATGTGTGCTTACCGATTACAAAAAACATAAAAAAATATTTTATACAAGGTTGCGTTTTTCCACAAATTAAGGTTTCTGAATAATTTTAATTGGCTGCCATTTTCAAAAATAACTACATTACATCCTGATGTCAGCTGGTTATGACGTCACTCTGGTGTCAAAGGGCATTTTAATGAAAAAACTGATTTAGGTGTGAACTTGAAAATGAAATCAGCTTGAGGCGTTGCCCACCATCACACAAATCTGATATCATGAAAACTGAACAGTAGACTGCTAACAAACAGACAAACGTAACAGATTACATAATCCCGCTCTTCGGGATAAGATCCGTAAGGAAAGCTGTACCTTCTGAAGGATGAGCTTCAGCACGTAAATGTTTAGGAGACAGCGGCGCTGCATACGGTGGAGAGACTCCAGAGAGACTTCGTTTACTCCCTCTTGCCAGTGATGGCGCGTCCATCACCTCTTCTTTCACTGAAACACAGAAACTCACTTTAACTCACACCAGTGGTTTGTGTATAAATTACACCACCACACAAGCTCAAATATCAGTAAAAAGATGACTGTGTGGCTTCTGAGATGTCTTTAGTTCTCAGTTTGATTGCGCTGTCAGATTTTATCTACAGCCTAGTTGCACAATCTGGATCTAACAAGACACCTGCCATTTTTATTCCAAGAGTGTCGTCACTCCACTAGCCTACATGCTTCATTGCCTGATCAGATTCTTTCACACAATCCTAACAAACACTCTTAGTCCATCTGTTTGAGATCCATCTTTTGAAGAGGGCCAAATTTCTCTCAGGAGGGATCTTTGGGTTCCAAGAGCCTCTTTAGCTTTCTTGGAACCATGTTAGTGTTAGCCAGCTCCTCCCAACAGATGACGCACTCGAACTAACGGCTGTTGGCATCCCCACTCCAGCTGAAACCACACAACCGGTTACTACTGACTGTTAGTCAATCGTTAGGTGGTAGGTCCTCTGCACTGGTAGATAGTTGTGGTTTGAGCCACACAAGAAAGCAATCAGGATTTTCCCCCAATTTTTTAATCTCACTGCAGTCAGTCAGCAGCTTAATCTTAGACCTCAACTACTGTATGTGCAAAAACTACAGGACCACACAGGACAGAATCTATATTTCATGTTCTTTACACAGGTGAAATAAATCCCAGAGCACTACATCTGTGGCTGTAGGATTCTTTGAGATGCTCTCACCTTTCTGTGACAGGAACAGAAACTTACACCACCTTCATTTAGATGTGCTAAGAGTTTGTCCGTCACGTTCCACTTTTTTCAACAATGGCGAATTCAAAATTCCACATTTCATTTTATATCTGAGAAAGTTTAAAGATAATCACACAGAACTCTCGCTTTTTTTAATGGATGTGTGGAGTTTCTTCTTCCAGATTATTGCAACATTTTTCTTTGTGGTGCAAATGAGACGTTACTCTTGCGTTACTGCTGGTTTAAAATGCAGCAGTCTGGTTTCTTACTGGTTTTAGTAGTAAGGCAGGGCAGGGATAGCTCAGTAGGTAGAGTGGCGGCCCCATGATCGGAAGGTCGGGGGTTCGATTCCCCTGAACAGCTACCCTGAGGTACCCCTGAGCAAGGTACCGTCCCCACACACTGCTCCCCGGGCGCCCAATGGCTGCCCACTGCTTCACTAAGTGAATGGGTTAAATGCAGAGAGGGATTTTCCCCACGGGGACCAATAAAGTACACCTTCTTCTTCTTAGTATTCCATCACCCTGATCCTGGCTTCTCTACCTTTCTCTAGACAGCAGAAACGTTGACCCCATATTGTTGCCCGTTCGTAGCATTAGATCATCAGGTTAGGTCTTCCTGCTGCTTCCAAAGTCCAGGATTAAATACGAAGATGATCAACCTTTTGCATTAGAAGCCCTTGATTGTTGAACAACCTGCCTGAGGGGGATGTGGCCCACTGACATCCCTTCTTTTACTAAACTTCCTTTTATGTAACATCTTCTTCTTATCATCCTCCATCACTTCATATCATTTTGTAATGTCCTTGAAAGTTTCACTTCTGAAAATTTCCTTGGGTATATTTTCTGTTATAGCTGATGGAGTTTTGTCTTTATATTTTTCCTCTGTTCTAAATTTTTCATTTTAAACTGGATTTGTTTGCCCTTGTGTCTCTTTTTATTTGAATTTACCATCCTTGTTTTGCTGGTTTGTCAAAGTATTCTGTAAAAGCAATTTGTAAACAGTGCTATTAAAAATAAAAAGTTGCAGGCTTTACCTGATTTCTTCCTCTCGTAAGCCGAGTAGTGGCTGAACGGCTGGCTGCTGAACAGGTTGTCGCACTGCAGATGACGACACATGGTCTCCAGGAAGCGCAGTACAAAGGAAGCACTGGAAGCTGACGGTAGCCTGACCACACGGACTCCACCATCTGTTCTCACTGTGGTGATGAGAACATGTTTTAGTATTCTATCAATCATCATGCACGGCTGCCTAAGGTGACAATAACAGAACAACTTTATACCTTTGACGACCTCCCCTCCGCCCGAGTCATTCTGCAGAGCGCTGAGCAGGACTTTAGGCTGGTATGCACAGTCTATACATGACTGGACGACCTGCTGGAGCACAGAGTTCACTGGACCTGGTCCAAAGTGGTCAGGTAGATGCTGCATCTGCTTCCTGTCCAGGTGGGGTCCGCAGTTTCCGTGCTTATTAACGTACACACACACTGAAACAACGCAGACACACTGAACTAATCAGACATTCAAATGAGAGCTTTCATTCTGTGCACCAGTAGAGCCGTTAGCGTTTACCTGTCGAAACCACTGAGTTTAGGTTGGCAGGACTTTCCTGTGGCACCTGGATGCTCGGCAGCTGTGTGGAGCCTTGGATCATTTTGGGCTTTCTCTGAAAAACAGATGTTTATAAACAATTTAACAATAAGGAATGTTAAAGTAAAGCTAATTCTTAGTTCTGGGTGTATATGTGTGCTAGGGCAGTAATTATAACCTTGATTAAAGAATTAAAAAAAAAAGTTATGAGGGTAGTGTCTGCATTATGGCTGTAAGTCTGACAAAAATGGTTAAATGTCTTAGATACATGCCCTCCTTTGCAGTGTTTACATCTTTCAGAGCCACGTTTGAAAATCCTGCTCTCACTGAAATAAACTGGGTAGAAAAGTGCACCACTGTGAGTGAAAAGGGGGTGCACCTGATGCATTACACAATAAAACATTAAAGTGATGACATGCTGCTGTAAGCTTTAAGCTCGGTTAAAGCAATGCTCAGTGTTTAAAGGTTTCACAGTGTGGACACATTACAGGCAGATTCTGAAGAGCTTTGTTTTCTTTTTATGGAAGCATACTTCCACCTTTCCAGGCTCTCATTACAAATCAAAATGTAATCTGCAAACAATCATAGTCCAAGGAGCCAATCACAACTGCAGTTGCATTTGGTCCATTTTACAGAAATCATAATCACCACAGTTACCAGCTCAGCACACAGACCTGGAAAAACTGAAGCAATTTTGATGTGTAACTTTGTCAGGACACGCAGTTTAAAAGAACATTGGGGTTTTTCATGAAATTATTCAAAGATGTAAATAATGCCCTACAACATCAACTGCTTGCTGTTTAACCACATTGTTTGGAAAATAGGAAACAAAACTCCCCGATACTGTTGTTGGGTAGTACTGTTTTCTTGAGCTTGTTGCCTAGAAAAAAAAAGGAATTTTTGCCACATTTTCAGTGTCGTTTTCATTTCAGGACTGCTGCGGTTGTACGGCAGTTTTCCCAGTTGTTGCATCTATTTTGTGCCTGTGAAAATGAAGCCATTATTGGCGTTCATTGATGATTGTGGACAATCGCTTTCTCATTCCAACATGGATACATTGACTGGATTTCAGTCGAGCATATAACGCTGGTAAGTCCCTCAATCAGAAGATGTTTTGGACTGTGATAAACGGTTTTAGAATCTTCAGGGTCAGAAAAGTGAAAAAAGCAACAATTTGAACATTTCGGATCATTGTCCATAGTTCTGGCATGAAGCATGTTTTAGTTAGTATGATTCAGATATAATGATAATGACAAAGCCCAAAAACAAAAAGGATTTAGTGATAGTTGAACTGACGTAGCTTGTGTATTAATTTTGTGCTAATCAAGCATGTTTTCCTAAACTAGAAGATGATACCTTTCAAATTGAATTGTCATACATGAGTTTTTGCCCACTAATTGTTCTCTTATAGGCTTTTGTATTTGGGTGTGCTGTAAAAGGGAAAATTTAATAAAAATGTGTGGCTGATAACAGATTAAACAGTCAAAGCTGGGCCTCACCTTGCTTCCCGGTTTGGGTCCTCTCTTCTTGTGAACTCGGGGTACCAGCTGTGTGTTTTCAGGTACAGACCCATTTTGGGCCGCGGCTGCCTCGGCCACCGCTTTGAGGAGAGCGATGGTCTCGCTTTTGGGCCGACGGCCTCTGACCCCCTTCCTGACCGGCAAAGGGGGCAGAGGATTGGGGAGTCTGTAGGGGGACTGCATGGATCGCCGACTCGGTTTAGAGGGCGACGAGGGAAGAATCTGCAGGTGCTTCGGCAGAGTAACTGCAAGAAAAACAAATGGAGTCAATGAAAATATGTCCTTGGAATAAAACGTGCATAAAAATGTAAAAATAGGATATTAAAAAAACAAAACGAAAGCAAAACAGATGACATGCAGGTCATGCATATGGACAGGGTTGTCAAAGGGTGTCCCTCAGGTCCCTCGGGTCAGCGCTCAAACACTACAAAAATACCTTACTGCTGCCTCCAGTACCCTCTGGACCCTGAACTGGCTCCCAGTCAAATAAATAGGAACTCATGCTGAATGTTTTTTCTTAATTTAAAAACTAAATAAATTTAAAAAAAAAAATATTCTGGGTGCCAGCCTAGGATAGGATAGCATAATGTTACTGAAAATGACACAGGGAGCGCCCCAAATCAAAATAATATTGTGTATCATTCGAACAGAAGCCAGTTTTAAACAAAGTGTTTTTGGATCCATACAAAAAATTTCACCAAGTGAAAGTTTCATGAAATGCTGTAATCTTTGCAGTTTTTGTGTTTCTCTAACCAACAGCACAGACAACAGCTAATAAGCTACAAAGCCAGAATGACCAGTTCACAGGTTTTGGTGGGTGTTTATATGTGCAGTGATTTCTGTTTCCCTTCTTCTAAACTCTCAACATACTGGAAAAAACAAAACAAACAAAAAAAAAACTACCACATACCCACACAAAGCAACAGCCCATGTATCCAACAAGTAAATACTTGTGTTTGTGTGTGTGCTAAAGAATACCTAACAATAGCAACGTGCAGAGAAACAAGTGATAAAAATGCTTTTCAAGGTTCTACACAGACCAAATAGTGGTAGGGAAAGACTTTTTCCAGCTTTTAAAGTAGTCTCGGGGCTCATGTATGACACAGAAAACTAAAGAGGGCTTTAAGTCTTTCATCTGTTCTGTGGTTAATAATCTTATCCACTATATAAGGAGTGCTGGTGCAGTAGAGACTACACTGAGCAGCTTTTATGTAAACATATATTCTTCCATGTAAACAGGTACGTAGTGAAGAATATAAATCCCATTCCTCCTCCTCTTTCCTGCTGCTGCTTTCCTCCCTTCCCACTTGTAATTCTGTCCGTTTCATCCCAGCCACCCTAACAGACACGCACACAAACGTAACAGGCCTCCATACTGATCTGCAGCTTCACACACAATACACCGCTCGTCTCCTACGACTGTTGGCTCGGGGCTTCTGACGCTCTCAGAAGCGTCAGAAGCCCCGAGCCTGCGGCTAAGTTCTCATTTCTGAACTTAGCTGCAGTCTACAAAGAGGACCACGTCAAAAAGTAGACATTAAGATGATATAGCAGCGCCGTAGAAAGGAAATCGATCCAGATTGAGCATGTTGTGTGTGAAGCAACAAACTCACAATCAGAGGCAGTGCAGGACTACCGGTCTACTTCTTATTAATCCAACTGTAAAAACAATGGCTGTGGAGCATTTCCTGTCACCAGCTCTGCATGTTGAAGTCAGGAATGAGGGAAACTGAGGACTTGTTGACAGGCAAGTCATCCCAGATAATCCTCCTTTCTAACTTAAATATTTGCCACAATTTACAAAACGACCTTCATGTTTCATGTTTTATTTAATATGAGCTAAAACCAGCAGCTGACACCAGAAAGTTATCAGGAAAGTTCCCTGCAGTCACAGATTGACCACTTTCTACAGCCAGAGGAGTTACAGCCTGCTGGCCATTGGAGAAAGTGCAGGTTTTAGGCGTTGGCCAGAAGCTCCGTAATAAATGGGAGCATGCAGATTGTTCAATGGTTCTTTAAAAATTAAAATAATTATTTAAAACAGCTTGTAGACAAAAAGTCAGTTTAGTTTTTGTAAATACAGTCTCAATTTCAAAGCATTTTAACTGTTCTTACACTGAAGCCAGTTTTATCCATTAACTATCACTGCATGCCGATAGGACGGTTAAGGACTGTGGTGGTTGAAGAAGTGTGAAGATATGTGTGAATGTGTGTGTGAATGGGTGAATGACTGAATGTAGTGTAAAGCGCTTTGGGGTCCTTAGGGACTGAGTAAAGCACTATACAAATGCAGGCCATTTACCATATCTTACACCTATCAAAATCCACCCAAAAAATCCACAAACAAAAGCTGTTGGTGCTATGGTTAGCTACAACTTCACAGCATCCCATTAATTCTGGGTGATTTCATAACATTCGCCTATGACACACACAATACACCCCCACCACCCACACACACCCACCCACAAAAAAAGAAGGACATTTCTGTGCTTTATCTGCTTGTACTCTAGCTAAACTCTGACTTTCCACTTTAATGCCATATGGATTCATTTATAAAGCCTTCCGAGAGTTTAGTGAAGAAATACCCACCGCCTTTGTTTAACAACACAACTGAATAACCACCAAAACCACCAACCCAGCCTAAGATGGCCATAATCACAACCACACAACTGAAATAACAACGGTAAAATGGTAATATTCATCCACTCTCCTCAACCAACATATAAATCAAGTATACCGCTTTGAGGTTTGAGCCTTTCAGCATTACTGCCACATATAGTTGCCACACTTACAGTTTGATTATTTTTTGCATTAATTCCCTTTACTTTTTCTTTTCAGTTACCAATCTGCTGCTCCCTTGTTGAGGGTGGAGCTGTTAATAAGAGGACCAAACCATCCTCTGCAACAGCATGGGGCCAATGGACTTTTTTTGCATGAAATTTAGTGAGTGTTCCTATAGTTTAACCCCTTTTTGTTTAGAATGGTTTGCTCTGCTACTTTATAGTTTGTTTATTTACGTTCTTGTTTTGTACATTTTTAGGTCTATACCTATTTCATATTCTTGTGTACTTCTGATATATATTTTTATTTTCTTGGGTTAAATAAAACCCTTTCTTCACACTCGCCAAATCTGAGCATTAGTTAGGTAGTTTTTGGGTCAAGGCGCGGTGACTGAGTGGGTGAGTTCTGTGGAAGTCTACAGAGAAATCATCAGCCCTGAGCTCTGTAAACACTTTCCTGATGAGTTCATGGGCTCATTTATTTTGTTTCACATTGAATAAAACATTAGGTTCATTTTGTAAAATTACAGTTATTTTAACAGTTAGAAAAGCAAAATAGTTAATCTTGTCTGACAAATCATTAGCCAATCGGCATGTAGTTTTTTTCTTGTCACATTTCAAAAAACCAAGATGGCAATGATGAAAACGCTCATCTCTATGTTTAATGACGGGACTGCACTAATTAACAGGTGAGATCACAGTGGCTCACATCCATCTTTTATAGTGTTTATGGGGACAGCACAGTGAGAACTGCTTGTCTAGCTCAGCTAGTTTGATGGAAAATCTGCTTGGGAGTGTAGTGGGTTAAGCATTTGCCTAACAAGCAAAAGATCCCTGGTTCAATCCTGGAAGAAAGTAGGATTGGGATTGCATTAGGAAGGTCACCAAATCAAACATGTGGAGCAATGCCTTATGAATAAGCAAGCAGCCAAAAGTAGCTGCTTCTTCACTTATGAGTCATTGATCTGGGAAGTTCATCTCACATATATCCGGCAAGCAGCACATTCTGAACAATTTGTACATGTTTCATAGTTTTATTTTTACTGTGCTGTGGTGAGGCAACAGTTAAGAAAGATAGCAAGTTCATTCAATATCCAGCTCTTCTGCCAGTGCAGCGATCAGCTGCAGACATTCCTCTTGAATTGAGTGTAAGGTTGCCACGTATGGAGACAATTTGATACAGTATGCATTGTGAAGATTGTATATATAGACTGAAAAAGTAAACTTAAGGAACTTCACATGAAGACATGAAACCTATGGGTGGATGTATTCCAGTTTGAGGGAAATACAAATTATCCAATTTTCCAGACAGAAATGGTAAAATGGAGGGTTACTGGAAGATTACATTTTCCAGTAATAAAATGGGAATGTTTGCAGCTGTGCTTTTTAAGCAGTACACCTGTGACTGTGTCCTCTGATTGGTTGGTCCCTGTCACTTGGTGTCACTTGGTGGTTTATATTTTTTCTTTCCTCTCATCTCTCAGAGAGAGGTGGAAGAAGTGTAAAAGACCTTTATATAACTGCTAAGAGCCATAATATCACTCACTGAAATCCATATTAAAATCTATATTCATGCACATATCCAAATCTGTTATTCTTCTAAAATATGTGCATTTATATGTAATGTAATCACACATACAGAGGCAAACCTCAAGCCTTTTCTACTGTGTGCTCAGCACCTGTTAAAAATTACCCTGTGTATATTTTCCTCTGTCAGACTAAGCAACAAGACAACATGATTAATGTTAATTGCGTTTATATTTATCTAAC
Source organism: Rhamphochromis longiceps (assembly GCF_057381845.1). Lineage (NCBI taxonomy): Eukaryota > Metazoa > Chordata > Actinopteri > Cichliformes > Cichlidae > Rhamphochromis > Rhamphochromis longiceps. Next base: position 9,415,859 of record NC_140578.1, read on the forward strand.
TGTGGGTGTAATTTCCGGGCTGGTGTGTGGGGGAGAGGAGGAGTGTGCTGCAACTAAATGAGCATGAATGAAAGATTGATTACAAACAATAGCATCTGCCTCAAACCGCATTATTTACAGCAGTGAGGAATGCGCGGATGTCTGCTGCCCCCTACAGTCGAAGACTTACCACTGTTGCCGGGTGGCTGAAGGCTGTGCTTAGTGAGGGAGCACCAGCCTACCGGGAAGATGTCTCGGGAGTCGTACTTGCACCAGTAGTCAAAGGCGCCCCGCCAACCGTCAAACATGATGAAGACCTCATCGCCCTTCACTTCTCCAATTGTGGCGGGGCAGATGAGGTACGGGTTCTTCTTGTCCACCGCCTCCAGCTTCATGCCTGGCTTAAAGCTATTCTGAGGGGGTCTTGGTGGTTCCTGGAAATAAAGGCAACGTCCTCATTCGTCATTGCAGCAGCTTTTAAATACTTTATACTTTTTTAAAAGTTTTACAGAGGTAATACAAACCTTTTTAAAGGCTGTTACTGGTGCCATCTCTGCTCCATTTAAGGTTCTCAGCAGAAACATGGGCCAAGAGGAGGCATTCATCCGAAATCCTGAAATGACAGGAATTTAGGCTTAAAACCAAGTTGAACTAATGCAGAAGACAGAAGTTACTGTTATTAGTAGACCTTGTTATTTAGTCAGTGCTGCTTGTTAGGCAGCATTATGGTATGTTCACATCAAAATTCCACACAATCCATCCATCCATACAAATGTTTAGACCTTTCTGCAACCCCTAAATATTTTCCCCGAACAGTCAACGGAAGCACTTCAATGATAGCTGGAAAAAATAACATATTTCCAGAACATACCAGAAAGTCCGAAGATTTCACCCACTTTTCTCCGAGCTCGCTCATTTTCTACTGTCTAAAAGCGAAATTGAATCAAGCAACTCTTGTTCTCCACTTTGTTGCCATCAGTCGAGTCAGCAGCTTGTGGGCTGACAGGCTTTTAAACACAGCAACAAAAGAGTTTGTCTGCATTTTAAATCACGCATTTGAATCATGTTAACTTGTATCTTTGATCTACAGATAGATTATGTATCGAGTGTTTATTAAAATAGACTTTTTTAAAAATACTGTGACGTAAGGCCCTCGTTGTGGGAAGTTTGTTTATTAGGTTTCAGGCGACTCTAAATGCTCAGCATCAGTTTTTTCTACTCTTTAATACTGATGATGTAAATGAGACAGGATATTCCTAAAATAGTCAATTTAGGCACACAGCTCTGTTGCTAAAAAATCTTCTGTTTGTGATGGGTAGCTAAACAGAATACGCACTAAAACAGCTTGTTTCAGACAAAAGATAAACTGGGGGTCTGCACAGAGGCCCAATATGAGCTAAATAAAGATGTACAATATGATGAAAGCAATCCTGTCACCATGTATTTCTATTTTAAAAATATTCCAAACATAATTCTTCACATGTCTGACATTGTCTTGACTTCAGGTTGTAACAAAGTCAAAATAATGATGACATGGGAGTTAAGTCTTCCTTATTGAATAATTTGCAGCTCATGTTGTGTGTATTGTTACTAAAGATAAAATCAAAACCTTGTATGTGCTTCTTTCCAATCCTTACCCAGCGGCGGCTGCAGCATATCTCCATTCTTCTCACAGGTGCCGATAGGCTGGATATCAGAGGAGTCGACTAGTCTCCAGAAGTCATTGCTGTTATCACTGCCGTCCAGACGGAGGCGCAGACGGACCCCAGTAATACCCATCACTGTGGCAATGCAAACTGAGGTGGAGTTGCGTGGGTCGTGAGCTTCAAGCTTCATTCCCACCTTGAAGTCATTGGTAGGTGGGACTCTAACCTGAAGATAACAGAAAAATGTCACGAGTGTGGTTGCTGTAATCACAGCAAACAAACATGTTTTTGAACTCTTTATACAGTCTAACAAAAGCTGTCCCAGTACACCCAGTATGAGGTGTTGGGAGCATAAAAAACAAGTATCCAAATGAAGAGAATTTACTGAATCACTGTCCCTAACTGCCTGAATCCAAATACATCAGCACGGAAACCTCACTCAGTGGTGATCCCACAGCTTTGTTACTAGCTCTGCTGTGATTCACAGTACACTTCCTTGTTAAAACCACATAAAAAGGGTGCAAAACCCACACAAACAATCACAATCGAGGGCTTGTCTAGACCTGTATTTGCTTAGATTCTTAGATTCTACTAAAGTAGCTCTGAATGATTTACAATTCAAAATAATCCTTATTTATCTTACACTAGCCTATCTTACACTTGGTGCAGGCCCTCTGTTTGTCCTGTCTGAAACAATTGATCTGATTGGCAGGTCTAAGCAGCATGTAACTGGGACTGCTGCACTCACACTCAGACAGCTGCGTACCAGTCCAGAGTTCATGCATGAAAACAGTCTTTCAGCCCTTCATCAGACCGTTGAAACATTTAGTCAGTGCACCATTGATGTGACCCAGCTGATTAACATCGGCCAAAGCCATTTATAAACTTCATCTTATTTCCCGATTCCAGTGTCACTCAACGAGGCGATATCCCTTACATTTACATTTTCCTCTAAGACACTGGGTCTATATTCATGCAAATGGACCTCGGCAAATGTTTCACTAGACTAGCTGGGGCTCACTTCCTCCAAGGCTGAAAACTGCAGGTCCAGGTTACTCTGGAATGTTTTCTTGAGAACAACTCCAGAATGATCACAGTTTTTGTTATTTCAAATAAATACATTTGTCAGTAATCCTGCTAACACACAAACCAAACCAGTCACATGACCATGACTTTGGTAGCATTTATAAACTCAGGAGGACATACCTGACGAAAACAGGTTGCTGGTGCTGGTATCGATGATGTTTCCTTGAGATATTCTTCCCAGCTAAAAGCATCTAAAGAGAAACAACGAGAAAGCGATGTGAGAAAGTGAAAGTGTATTTCATCTATTAAATATATCAATTATTAAATATTACAGAAATGAATATCCGTGTGCAAAAGCTTGAAATAAAACTGTTTATCAGTGTGTGAAATGTGACATTATACCATGATTTTAGTCCATCTATACAAGCCACACAACTGAGCTTCTCATTTCTTAAAACACTGAGAACAAAATCTCAATAATGACAAGAAATGAAGAACATCTCTTGTGGATGTTTAGCAGTATGTGATACAAACAAACCTCTCTCTGTTGCAATGGCTTGTCATTAAAAGCTCATGAGGAAGTTACATAAAACAACTATAATCCTGCTCTGATTACATAAATACCTATTAGAGTGCATCTTGTGTTTCATCAACTTCATCATGTCTGAGAGTTAAACATGAGAATGAAGTGAATCCTTTCACAATTTAAAAAAAAAACTTGAAGGGGTCATACCTGATTTCTCTTTTTTGGCTTCTTTCTGATCTAAAAATTACAAAGACAACAACAAAAGAAATTTAGAAACATTTTAAACCCCTATATCTTACTTCAGGCAATGTAGGCATTACAATACATTGTCCTTATAAATGTAACTTATATTACAAGCTTTAAATTACAGTCTGAACACAGAACATATTCATAATTATGGAATGTAATAGAGTATAGGCACCCTCTGTTAATTATAGCCATTTTATAAACAAAAAAAGTTAATTTTTCTAGGATAAGTGAAGCCCCGATTAATAGAACTGGTTAGAATATGAATTTAGTCACAATATGGGTGGTTTTCCTTTTTGGCTCAAGCCAAAACTTGTTTGGGTGGGCGCCACATACCCTACAATCTGTGTAACAAACATTTACAAACATCTGAGGGAAACTACTACCAGTTTTTTTTTACATTATGAAAAAAACCCCATTTTTTTCCATTTTGTATAAGCACAAGTACCAGCTTCCTCAAACAAATGAAAGGTCCTTGCCTTTTAGCGGCGTTTTCCCCATGGTGACAGATGACCAATGTGGCACTTTTATGGTGATGAACAAGGTGCCAGATGATCAACCGACTTGTTTCCGTATTCTCTGAAAGTTTGTCCTGAAAACACAAAAATGGATCATTTGGGACAGAAACAAGACAGAAACGCCTTAAAAATATTGAAATAACAACAAGGCAATTTGTCCAAAGCAGAACATCCAACTCCAGGGAGTGTTCGAGCTGAAAATTCCAATTGTGAATTTAGGAATTCCAGCTTCCCACTTCAAATGTTACATAGCATAAGACTCAAAGAGAGGAATAAAAGATGTGCAATTTAGCAAATGAGAAACTGGGATGGACAACTAAAGCCTGACTTATTATACTCCTTCTACATCTATTTGCGCAGGTATTTGGCTACAGAGAGTGAAGTATTATGGGTATTTAAGAAATGCAGACGACTGCCTGCAGACCTCTAAAAAAAACGAATAGAGAAAAAAAAAAACGATGCACCAAACTAGTATCTGGACTGAATATCTGGCAAATATGACATCTTTGTTTTGTGTTAACTTCATCGAGAAGAAGCTAACACAGCATGGAAGAACGGTCAGGTTTGGGGGTCAGGTTTTTACTGTTTGGGAATGGTCCCAGTCTTCCTCAGTGTCGGAGTACCAGGTTATTTATTGATCACAGATAAGATATTTGGTATCAGCAGATATCAACATCTATGGTAGTGATATCAGAAAATGAAAATCTTAATTGGTACATCCGTTACAGCAGAATGAAAGAAAACAAAAAAAACAAACATGAATCCTCCTGATCCTCGAAGCGGTAACGCCACCATTATCAACATGAAGTGACAGATCCATGTTGGAGTGAGTGAAGGTATTCAGCCATGAAATCAGGGCAATGCAACAGGTAGAGCCCACATGGCACGTATTTCACCTAATGCCTTCTTAAATCTCTACCATCCAATCTAAATTTCTGTGCACCTCAGGTTTGTTGCAGCAGCCTTTTTTGGTGCCGTGATGTTCCCTCTCACTCTCTTACATGATTAGCATATCGATAAATGGTTGTTACTTCTGCTTGATCCATCAGAGATTTCCCCTAATTTGCATAATTTCCAACTGGCTGTAGGGAACTGAAAGGGAATGTTACCTGTTAAGTACAATATGTATTTTAGTACTGAGCAGTTATTAATAATATCCCTGTGCACCTTTAAGGCTGAGACAGACTGGAGGGTGAGACCTTTTCTTTCAGTGCATATTAACTTTAATTATCTTGACCCTTTTTTTACTGCAGCTACTCTGTGGGCACTGACTGTAACAGTATTTGTGAACTGACACAATAAAAGGTTGAACAGCTTTTGTTCTGAGGTTTCGAGAGTCTGTCTCTGTCTATATTAACCATCCCTGTGTTATTCTTTTAGAGAACTAATGTGCAGATGTTAATTCCAGCTGTTCCTCAGTCTGCTGAAATAATCACAGCAGCTGCTGCTTATGGGTTGGAACAAATTAAACTTCTAAATATTAGCGTTTAGTTCATTATGCTCCTTTTTATGTGAGATCATTTACAATTGTTTACATCTACAGTCATCTCAGAGAGAGAGGAGATGCCAGCATCTGAATAGGGACTCAAATCAGCAGACCTTAAGTTACTAATCAGCTCAACTGACATTTAGCATTTAATATGCTAAAAAACCAGTTGATTCTGAGGAGGTCAGGCATGAGCTTATAGTTTTAAAGGAATAGTGGAGATGTCCCTAAAAATAGCCCACATAGTAAAAGTATGAAGATAGGCAAAGGATACTGTGGTTAGCAAAACGGAAATCAACCTTTTTTCGTAAAGTAAAAAACCATGAGAACCTCTTTCGCGTACAGTATTGTGGTTTTCCAGTAATGGGTCACTCCCACGGAGACAGGAAGCCTCGTACAAGGTGGGTTTTTTTCATGAGGTTCAGCTACAACCGGGCCTGTGGTGGGACAGCCCATACGACACAGTCTGCAACTTTGTGTACATTCCCTCAGTTTCATTCCCAAAACATCTGTAGAATGTAACTAACTCCACCACCAGGAGTCCCGTAAGTTAGTGAGTTTGGTATAAAGAAAGCACAACAGCTGTTCTAGGTCAGCAAATAAAAGCTGCGTGCCCTCCCCTCAAATTTACAGTAGAAACACGGTCTCAGTCATTGAGGTAATATTAGCCACGCTGAATTGCCTATTATAATGACGCTAATAACGCCCCGCCTATGAGCTAAATTAACGTTACATCGACCCAAGAGGTTATTATTCACAACACCTACATTTATAACCTCATAATTACCTACAGCCAGAACTACATTTTCTAATTTTTACTCTCAAATCAGCTGGTTATGTCGCCTCACCCACCAGCCTTTTAATGTTAACTTGGATTGTAACAGCTAGCGAGGCTACATGTCGAGGCAGGAAGGTATAATTTAATTAATTTATCATAACGCCGAGTTTTAAAGTGTTCCATATATGATGTATATATGATATATGATGCATCTCTGCTCTCTGTTGTGTAACATTAACGGTTTCAGGTAATAGTCTAGGCCCAATGTTGACAACTGGAACTGCTTGTATGTTAGCTACCGCTGCTGGCTAATAACTAGGTTGGCTAACCTTAGCGTTAACCCTCTGAGAACAGTTTCTTCCACAGTATCGGAGAGAATCGCACGTAGGCAGGATTGAGAAGCTTCCACGGATAATTTCCCCAACCTCCAACTCATTCATTCTGAAGTATTAACTTACAAGTGCCTTCTTTTTTCGACTGAAGATCCACTTTTTTTCTATTCGTCAGCTGCCATTTTTTCACGAATGTAGTGTATCCTTACACGTACGTAATATATGCCAAAGATTGTGCTGAAAGGAGAGTACAGCTACGACACGGGGACTGACTGCAGGAGGAGTAGTTCAATGGCCAATGAATTCGCTTGCTGCTCACAGTAGTAGCCAATCAGGAAAAGACTCAAATAATTTGTCCAATAAGAATCCGGACTGCATTGGCTGTAGTTTCAGCTTCAAAAAACTTGTATGAGTGATCCACTTCAGCGTTCCTTCCTCTTTACAGGGTCTTTCTCCTGTGTCCCCCACCTGTGCTTCAAAACTGAAAAACTGTAAACATGTAAGAAAACGCCTCGAATAAACAATGTAAGATAAGTGGTCTGGTCTTTAAATACGTAAGGCCAAAACTACAGAACAGAAAATAGTAAAAAGAAAAATAATTAATGCAAAATGCTAAATTCGTATTATAATATAATATAATATAATATAATATAATATCATGAAAAGCAGTAAGTACATTTGGAGCAGAACTAAAGCCCTGTCCTAAATAAAAACTGTTTATGTTAGTGAAACTGTAAAGTGGTTGTGGTTTGTTCTCACTTAAAGTGGGTAGTAATGCGTCATCACAGAAAAATAGCGTATGACTTACGGTCACTGTCCCGTCTTCACTGTTTTTCCCCCGCCCACACATTTTTTTTTAAAAAAATTTCCTCATTAACTTCAGATCAGGAGTGTCAAGATATTTTTTTTCTTCATCTTTAAAAAAAGAAAAAAAATCCTTAATTTAAGTGTAAAGAAGTATATTCTGATAGACTTCATCTAAGCCACATCCAAGACTTTCTTAAAAACAGCTAACCCCATCAAAGGGTTTTATTTCTTTTCATATTAATTTTCTAATTAGATGAGAGATCCGGTTACAAAGCTGGCGACAAAACAGCCTGAAGTGTTTTCAACATCATTCCTCATCATTCCCAAATTCATTGAATTTTCTGTTATTACATGTTACATGTATATTACACACGTAACAGGCAAAATGCTTTGGTTTCCTGTCTTTATCTGGATTCACTACAGCAGGAATTATCACAGTGGAAAACAGTGGTGCTATGGGACAAAACACATTCAAATTAACTGTTTTTTATGCTGAAATATTCATAATATAATGAGTGTCTGGTAAAATATGATGGTTTTATACCTAAAAAAAAAAACCCTAATATAGTATGGATGCACTGGTATTGTAGTATCTGGTCATACTGACTTTGTTAAATGATAATAACATGCATTTGCCATATTAGTGGTGGATATTACTCAATTTTCCTTCTAGACGCAAGCTTGGACACTTAGCACCCATCTTGACTTATTTGGGCCTCTATCTTTAGCATTAACTAAATTAAATTGATGTCACTGGAACCACCAGTCAAATCAGATAAAAACACTTCTAGTCTGTTTATATTGTTGCAGAATCACAAATTTAAAGTTCAGGATCCCTATTTTGCTCTCTGTTCCACATGTGGCTGTTCCACATCAATTTAAGTTGGCTAAATGTATGAGAGCTTAAAACATTTTAAGCATTTTGACTTAAGAGTCCCATTAGTTAAAATTAGCCTTTAACACTCGTAGTTTTTAGCTTGTAAGGCTTCCCTTTTCCAAATGTTCTTAAACATACACACCAAAATTTAGCTTGTAATCGCTGTAATAGAAATTTGTTTTAAATTCCACTTATGTGGTGCAACTGCTGTGGTTGTGGTTGTTTGTTTTCACTTGCTCTGCATTTTCTTTTCCAATATAGACAGGAAGTGTGGAGCAAAATGTTGTACGATATCGCTCCACTTTCTCAGTGTTTACTGAAATAAAACATTTTCAAATAAAGTTGTATTAAAAAAAATGTTTCTATCCATAAATATAAATGTCAAGTATTGTAAAAAGAATTGTGGAGACCGAAGCAAATTCCTGTTTGCAGTGACCAAACAGAGCAAATACTGAAAAGTGTCAATCATTTGTGAAAGAATTATAGAGTACATGTTCCTTTTTAATAACAAAAAAAATAACGCTGGGGGGGTGGGGGTGGGGGGGGGGGGGGGTGGTTGTCATTTGATAAAAATAAAAAGTGTCTCTAATACCAGGAATCCTTCCATTTTCGGCTCAGTTCTTTGTAGGAAAGAAGTTGTTTGTGACACAGAAAATTATAGAAGTTTCACATCCTTATTTGTCACTGGTGAAATGGTGCTGTTTGCCTCAGATGTGCAGAGGGCACCTGTTATAGTAGTTACACCAACAGTGACCTCACAGCTGTTTAACTTTGCAGAACAGCCACTCAGTGTCCAAGTATCAAACAACATAATAACTAGAGCTCATAATAAATTGATTCAAACATTATCTTGAAAGCTCTGGAATGGGATGGGTGGGGGTGGAGAAAGGTTAAAACCCAGGACAGGACAGGTCACCATTACATCCCAAGACTAACATGGAGAGACACAAAACCAACCGATTTAGAATTACCATTTAACCCAGTAAGGATGTTTTTGTGGGAGGAAATTGAAGTACCCAAATAGAAAATGGAAACTCCCAAGTTTTACTCTCATAATGTGAAAACATAAATATTCCTTTTGCATATAATTCATTCCATTTAAGCTCTCACCAGACCCTATTAGATCACAAGATTTTTATAATGCACCCATGCAAAGTTTTACATTATTTTTGATTTTCCAGTAAGGTGCAGCTCTCTCTGTATTTGTCCAGTTAATGAAAAAAAAAGGAAAAGTTAGACTCTATCAATGATTTGTGGTTCCATAATTTGATGATCCTGCATTTAAGAACACCTTACCGCTACATTGGTAATTATGCGTGTTTTTCAAATTTACCTTCACTTTTCCTCCAAGCAGACAAACTCAAGTTTAAACTATAATTTATCTGGTTTGAAAGGGTTCTTTAAGGGTTCAAACACATGTAAGTCAAGTCAAGAATTAAGTCTATGTTACCTTATTTGAAATCTTTATTTTCTTTTATACTATAGGTTAACAAAATCATGTGTTATATAAGAGTAATCCATGTTTCCATAAAAAAATATAAAATAATAATAACAATGGTGGTGTTTTCCGATGGCTCTGGTTAAAACTTCTTCTAAAATGCCTTCATAAAAAGAAAGAAGAACCTGATCACTTTAATTTCCAAAATGTTAGAAAAACATCTGCCATCTCAAAAAAAAAAAAAAAAAAAAAAAAAGAACTTAAGTGAGATCTTGAGGGAGAACAAAGGGAAGCGGCGGCGGCCTAGAGGGAAGCGAGCCGGCGTCAGGAACAGGCTGAGAGCTCGTGCACACCGCACACCTCTGCCTAGCATCCTGCTCGCCAACGTCCAGTCACTGGAGAACAAGCTTGACGACCTCAGGGCCAGGATAAAGTTCCAGAGAGACATTCGGGACTGCAATCTCCTCTGCTTCACCGAGACATGGCTGAACCCAGCGGTGCCGGACCACGCCATTCAGCCGGCCGAGTTCTTCTCGGTTCACCGCATGGACAGGACACGGGACTCGGGGAAGTCAAGGGGAGGCGGTGTGTGTTTAATGGTGAACAACAACTGGTGCAACAGTGCGAACGTTGTTCCTCTCACACGCTCCTGCACACCAAATCTGGAACTACTGTCCATCATGTGTCGTCCTTTTTATCTACCTCGGGAATTTACATCGGTCATTATAAGTGCCGTTTATATTCCACCACAAGCAGACACGGTCACCGCCTTATGCGAGCTGCATGAGGCACTCACACAGCACCAGACACAACACCGGGACGCTGCGCTTATTGTGACGGGGGACTTTAATAGCGCCAACCTCAAACGCGCAGCGCCGAACTTTTATCAACACATCACCTGCCCCACCAGGGGTGAAAGGACACTGGACCACTGCTACACTACGGTCAAGGACGGCTACAAGGCACAATCCCGCCCTCCTTTTGGCAAATCTGATCACGCCGCCATCTTCCTCATCCCAAAATACAAACAAAGGCTGAAACAGGAAGTTCCGGTTCAGAGGAAGGTCGCGCGCTGGACGGATCAATCGGTGGCCGCGTTACAGGACGCACTCGATGACGCAGACTGGGGCATGTTCAGAAACAGCTCCGACGATGACGTCAACGTGTTTACGGAAGCGGTTGTGGGATTCATCGGGAAACTAGCGGATGATACCGTGGAGACAAAGACTATCACAACGTTTCCCAACCAGAAGCCGTGGGTGGATAAAACCATCCGCGACGCTCTGAGATTCCGCACCGCTGCCTACAACACGGGACTCATGACGGGGGACATGGACCCGTACAAAGCCGCGTCATATAACGTGCGGAGGGCGGTGAAAGAGGCGAAGCAGCGCTACGGGAGGAAACTAGAGTCACAACTCCAACAGAGTGACTCTAGGAGCCTGTGGCGGGGACTAAGGACAATAACGGACTATAAAGCACCAACAACCGGTATGACGAACGCGGCCGTGACTCTGGCAGACGAGCTGAACACTTTCTATGCTCGCTTCGAGGCTGCAGCTAAGGTCTCCAACAATGCTAGTGTTAGCGGCGCTAACGGCTGCAGACAGGAAGATACTGCCAGCACCGGAAACGTGTTCGTCATCTCCGAGCATGAAGTAAGGAGAGCCTTCAAGAGAGTGAACACCAGGAAAGCAGCAGGACCAGACGGCATCCCAGGTCGTATCCTAAGAGACTGCGCATACCAGCTAGCTCCTGTGTTCACTGAGATATTCAACATCTCTTTATCTCAGTCGGTGATCCCCACATGCTTCAAAGAGTCCATCATTGTTCCTGTCCCGAAGAAACCCCACCCTGCTTCTCTCAATGACTATCGCCCTGTAGCCCTCACCTCAGTAGTGATGAAGTGCTTTGAACGCCTGGTCAGAGACTTCATCATTTCTTCACTACCAGACACACTGGACCCACTACAGTTTGCTTACCGTCCAAATCGTTCCACAGACGATGCCATCTCTCATCTCCTCCACACATCACTCACTCACTTGGACACTAGAAGGGGGAATTATGTTAAAATGCTCTTCATAGACTACAGCTCTGCATTTAACACCATAATTCCCTCCACACTCACCACCAAGCTGGAGCATCTGGGACTCAGCTCATCTATGTGTCAGTGGATCTCCAACTTCCTAACTGGCAGACCACAGGCAGTAAGGATGGGCGGACATGTCTCAGCCTCCACCACTCTCAGCACTGGAGCCCCCCAGGGGTGTGTTCTGAGCCCCCTGCTGTACTCTTTGTACACATATGACTGTGTGGCCACTACCAGCTCCACCACCATCATTAAGTTTGCTGACGACACCGTCGTGGTGGGCCTGATCTCTGATAACAACGAGACGGCCTACCTGAAGGAGATTAGGAATCTGGAGAACTGGTGCCAGAGGAACAACCTCCTTCTAAACGTCAGTAAGACAAAGGAGCTGATAGTGGACTTCAGCACTAAGCAGGAGAGGAACTACCAGACCCCTGTCATCAACGAGTGCCCAGTGGAGAGAGTGGACAGCTTCAAATACCTCGGAGTTCACATCAAGCAGGACCTGTCATGGTCCTGTCACATCAACACCGTGGTGAAAAAGGCCCGACAGCGTCTCTACCACCTCAGACGCTTGAGAGACTTCCAACTGCCCTCCAAGGTGCTCAGGAACTTTTACTCCTGCACCATAGAGAGCATCCTGATGGGAAACATCTTAACCTGGTTCGGGAACAGCACCATGCAGGACAGACGAGCTCTACAGAGGGTTGTGCGGTCAGCTGAGCGCACCATCCGCTCCGAGCTCCCTGACCTGCACTCAATCTACAGCAGGCGGTGCTGGACCAAGGCCAGGAAGATCGTGAAGGACCTCAGCCATCCCAACAACAGACTGTTCTCTCTGTTGAGGTCAGGAAAGCGATTCCGCTCCCTGAAGACCAACACAGAGAGACTGAGGAGGAGCTTCTTCCCGCAGGCGATACGGTCTCTCAATCACACCACCACACAGTACTGACCCACACATATGGTTCTTACACACACACACTGGACATTCTGGACATTGTTTCACTTCATTACTTAAATCACGCTGCTGTTATTGTGTATATGCTGCTGTTATTGTGTATATATTTATTTATATTTCTTCATACATTCTTATATAGTTCTATATTGTGTATTTTGTTGTACAGTTATTTTATTTTCAACTTTAATTTATATATTTTATCTTATTCTCCCAGTTAAATTTACCCTTCATTCTAATTTGTGTTGTACAGTTATTTCATTTTTAACCTTAATTTATATTTTATTCCTTCTTCATATTTATTTCCTATCTTATTCATAGCCTTTCCTTTTTTGTTTTCTTTAGGTCACGAGCAGTTGTCCAAGCATTTCACTACATATCGTACTGTGTATGACTGTGTACGTGACAAATAAAATTTGAATTTTATGGAAGAAATATAGTATCATCAGAATTCAAGTATTTTTAGACATTGAATTTATGACACTGAATTTTTATCCTCCAAATTTCCCTGCAAAAATATTCACCTGCAAAAAATTCACCTGAAAAAAATTCACCTGAAAAAAATTCACCTGAAAAAAATTCACCTGAAAAAATTCACCTGCAAAAATTCAACTGCAAAAGTGATGAACTTTAATGACCCAAGCCAGAGCAATCAGCACCAGATCGAGTCGAGTGGCTCTCAGCCAATTAAATTACGCTGTTTGATCACATGACACCGTTAGCCAGCAGTGTGTCTCCTAAAAGAGAGCTGTTTAAAGGTGAGTGATTAAGTTTTTCTCCTAAATAGAGATCATTACAGAACGCCTAGTCCTACTTAAAATCCCATTTATTATTATTATTTTTTATCATCTACTCGAACTAAGGAAAACGTTTGACTAACTCAAAGACAATTTCCACGCCTTTGGTGAAGGGGTAAAATACACCATGAATAAAGCCATAGAGTGAATGGCTGCCATGGTTGCAGAACAGCCTGATTTAATGACAAGAATGGGGAAGAGTGAGGTGAAGTGAACCACAGCCACAAAACACGGTCAGACAAGGCGGCAAAAGGGCAGTGATCTGTCCGTCAGTATGAAGTTGGTGTGTGCTTTGGTGAACAAAAACTCCAGACTGGTAGCAGGAAGATGGGAGACTCGTGTTTCACTGGAATAGTGGTGAATTAAAACATCCTTTGTTGGGGACATTTCGGTGTAAATGCATCCATACAGGCAAGACAGAGGCAGACTAGACAGTGAAGAAAACAAGGCAAACATTAGAAATATAAAAACGGAAATATAGGATGAGTCGGGGATGAGTTCCTGCCCCAAGTGGAGGAGTTCAAGTATCTCGGGGTCTTGTTCGCGAGTGATGGGAGAAGGGAGCCGGAGATCGACAGACGGATTGGGGCTGCAGCTGCAGTAATGCGGACGCTGCACCGGTCCGTCGTGGTGAAGAGGGAGCTGAGTGTAAAAGCGAAGCTCTCAATTTACCGGTCGATCTACGTCCCTACCCTCACCTATGGCCACGAGCTGTGGGTAGTGACCGAAAGAATGAGATCGCGGATACAAGCGGCAGAAATGAGCTTCCTCCGAAGGGTGGCTGGCCTCTCCCTTAGAGATAGGGTGAGAAGGTCGGCCATCCGGGAGGGGCTCAGAGTAGAGCAGCTGCTGCTCCACATCGAAAGGAGCCAGTTGAGGTGGTTCGGGCATCTGACAAGGATGCCCCCTGGGCGCCTCCTGGGTGAGGTGTTCCAGGCATGTCCCACCGGGAGGAGGCCCCGGGGCAGACCCAGGACACGCTGGAGAGATTATATCTCTCGGCTGGCCTGGGAACGCCTTGGTATTCCCCCGGATAAGCTGGAGGAGGTGGCTGGGGAGAGGGAGGTCTGGGCCTCTTTGCTTAGGCTGCTGCCCCCGCGACCCGGCCTCGGATAAAGCGGATGAAGATGGATGGATGGAAATATAGGATTAATATAACATACAATTAGGGAAAATGTAAGGAACACAATGTAAATGATATTGTAAAGTCATTAAAACGGCATACTCTGATTAAAAGAAACACATAATTGGGTAGGATAATAACAATAATAATGTTAAAAAACATGTACAAGATGGGTATGTATACTTGTAGCCAGAATACTATAAAGTTGTAGCATGCCAGACCATCTTGATTGAATGTAACTTCGCTCCACACAAGTTTTATGGTAGACATATTCATATTGGTATCTAATAAATGATTAATTCTTAGATTTTATCGAACGTTAATTTATAAATTGTTTCTGTCTTTATGTGTTTGTTTCAGATTATGCAAGATGAAATTATTCAGTCAGCAAGACACTTGCTGCAGTTGCTGACATCATCCAACTGAACTGCTGCTGTGATGAATCAGAATACAAGGTTTACTTTAGCAAGACTTATGAGTTAATGCTACATTTAACTAAATTGTTATA
This sequence comes from Rhamphochromis longiceps, assembly GCF_057381845.1. Lineage (NCBI taxonomy): Eukaryota > Metazoa > Chordata > Actinopteri > Cichliformes > Cichlidae > Rhamphochromis > Rhamphochromis longiceps. The sequence goes on from NC_140578.1 coordinate 9,430,990, forward strand.
TTTTTTGTGTCCAATATTGTCTCCATATGATTTTGTTTTTTGCAATATCTTGCAGAGAACAGAGTCAAGGTACCAGCTTGGTCAACCCTAAAAGACCATATGTTCAATGACCAGGTGAAAAAGTCATAAACTAAACACTCTGCATGAGCATGGAATTTAGGATGCAACTTTATATCTTACCTGCTCTACACTCAGGGCTTGAATTACAACAACAGTCAATCACATAAAAAAATATACTTTTGGTAGTTCTGTGTCTCTGTCTCTCTCCTCCAAACCCAGATGGCTGCTGGTACTGAACCGGGTTCTGGTTCTGCTGGAGGTTTCTTCTTGTTAAAGGGGAGTTTTTCCTCTGCACTGTCACTTCATGCTGCTCAGTGTGAGGGATTGTTGAGGTTGAGTCCATATGTCCTGCGAACAACTGCTGGGCAATGACACCATGCAATCTTCTGGGATTCCTTGGATAGAAAACCTGTGAACTGCACTTGTCCTTGGTCTTCACAGCTCACCTTTTTACTGTTTATTGAATCAAAATGCTCCAGTGACATGGATTCTACATTGTAACTGATGTGATGTTCTATAAAGTCGTTTTAATAAAAAAAAGGCAAAAATTAGTTTGTTTCTTTATTCAATTTTTGAACAGTGATACTCATTCAGTAAATGCAAATTATTTACATGGCAGTGCACTATAGGCATAAATCTAGACCCCTAGATAAAACATGATGGCATTATAGCAGTGACAACTCCTCCACAGTAGCAGGTGGGATTTCTTTTTTGAGGACGGCTCCTTTTACCTGTCACTACAGATGGTCTGTTTATGTTTTGATCAAGAGCCTTTTTTGGGCAGCTGAAGAGGAGAAGTCTATCTTATGGCCAACCTCTGACTGTATCTTGGTCACATTACCCAGCAAAACCCAGTATGCAGGTTCACCTGTAACAGTCCTTGTGCCACAGATCAACACTGTTGCTTCTACATTAAACAGAAGAGCAGTGACGTGGGTGCTGGGGCCCGTTCTTCGTACGTCGCTTACTACATCCAAGATCAAATGACACATCCAAGATCAAATCATCGCGCTAACCGTGAGCTCGCTAATCCGGTTCCCCGAACACACCTGCTGTTGACGATTAGTACAGCTGGACGCAGTAATGTGACATCACTGGGTGTCATAAAAGGGGCTACGCATCGATAGTAGAAACATTGATCGGCAACCCTCTGATTGGTCGGCGAAAATGTCGAAGGAGCGCGCTCGGCTCGGTATTTTTCGGCAGCAGAGCAAGAACTCCTGAGTGAGGGATTTCAGGAGTTTCAGAGTTTAATCAGAACGCAAGGGAACACTGCAAAGGCTGCAAAAGCAAGGAGAGAGGGCTGGCAGAAAGTTGCTGACAAATTAAACTCGTAAGTAATTTAATAATAATAATAATAATAATATATTGGATTTATATAGCGCTTTTCAAGGCACCCAAAGCGCTTTACAATGCCACTATTCATTCACTCTCACATTCACACACTGGTGGAGGCAGCTACGGTTGTAGCCACAGCTGCCCTGGGGCAGACTGACAGAAGCGAGGCTGCCATATTGCGCCATCGGCCCCTCTGGCCAACACCAGTAGGCGGTAGGGTAGATTTATTATATTACACTATATTATCCAATATTATATTACATTATATTATATTGTTATATTATATCCTCTTTCACATTAGAGCCACAACAGGACCCACTAGAACATGGGAACAAGTAAGAGTGAAATATAAGAATATTCTACAGAATGGTAATATTTATCACTTATATTGCTTTTAGTCTCTTGGAAAGAGAGCCTGAAATAATCTGTTTGTTTGTTTATAACAGCAACCAAGAAAAGGGCAGAGCAAAAAAAGACAGGTGGTGGTCCTGCACCCCCTCGTCAACAAGTTGGTTAAGTAAATAATATCCTCACGGGAAAATCGATATCTCTCAATGAGCACACTGTCGCGCTGAGCTAAAGGATCCTGTCTGTCCCGCAATATACGCTGAATTCTGAGGACTCTCCTTATCAATCTTGCACCTTCCGCAATGGGTTGCTCGCGTAAACGGACAGGACATGGCTGCGACAGGCTTCCCAAATCCACCTTGGCTTTTATAGCCGTGGTCTCTCATCTTGATTACACGAAGTAATTTACAATTACTACTCTGAAATATGAACTAGAAAAATTTGCATTTCCTGCGAAAATGCAGTGTGGATGCTTAAAGCTGAAGCTGTATGCAAAAAGTAGCTGAAAAAGCTGAAAAGTTGCAGAAATTGTAAAAACTTTGCAGAAGCAAAAGAAGTTTGCTAAAATGGAATAACTTAGCAGAACTGCAATATCTTAGAGGAAACATAATACTTGGCAGAAATACAATAGCATAGCAGAATTTAGCAGAAATATTGTAACTTACCAGAAACATGATAACTTCTCAAAAATACAAGAATTTAGGAGAAATAGTATAAGATAACAGAAAGAATATATTTAGCCAAAAATACTTAAACATTACAGAAACACTATGATTTAAAAAAAATAGTACAACAGAGCAGAAATATTGTGATTTACCAGAGACACTGTGATGAACTATGAATATTGTAATTTTAAATTGAGACTATGTTTTAGCACAAATATTATAATTTGGCAGAAATACTATAATTTAGCAGAAATACTATATTAAGCACAAATCCTATAAAAAGCAGAAATGGTATGATTAAGCACAAATACTACATTTAGTAGAAATACTTTGTTTTAGCACAAATCCCATAAAAAGCAGAAATACTGTACTATGATTTAGTAGAAAAACTATAATTAATCAGAAATACTAAATTTAGCAGAAATACTATATTAAGCACAAATACTATAAAAAGCAGAAATAGTATGATTAAGCATAAATACTACATTTAGCAGAAATACTATATTAAGCACAAATCCTATAAAAGCAGAAATAGTATATTAAGCACAAATCTTATAAAATAGCAGAAATAGTATGATTTAGCACAATAGTAATAAGTTAAACAGAAAAATTGGAAAAGCAAAATGGACAGCTGAAAAAATGCTGAACATGCTGAGGGTCCCTCAAATATACTTGTTAAATGACAAAAATCTGCAAAAAAATTTATTACAGCCACACAATCACAAATATGTACACATGAGGAAACACACATGCACAGAGAGACCCACACACAAGATCCAATTCAGTCAACCAGTCTAAATATATTGAATTTAAATCTTAGAATGAGATCATCCCATTAAAAGTCTCTCTCTCTCTCTCTCTCTCTCTCTCTCTCTCTCTCTCTCTCTCTCTCTCTCTCTCTCTCTCTCTCTCTCTCTCTCTCTCTCTCACACACACACACACAGGGAGAGAGAAGTAAGTTTCTAGGTCAGCCTGGGAGCTGGTGCATCTGTTTACACACGCAGCAGCACAGAGAGACACAGGATTTTTGCAGTCTATTTCTCATAGTGACGACTCCCCTCAAACAAATGACCGTAATTTCCTAACCGTAGGGGCTAGAACGGTCATTCTTACACCGTTTTGTTCAGAAGAGATGGGGGAATCTTCAAGTGTTGACAATTTAATATTAAAATATGAATTTTTAGAGATATATGACATGGATGACTTGTTGACTTAGAAGCCACGAATTCCCCAATATGCAAATTTGAATGCCTGAGACCACATATGTGATTGGCTGGCTGGGAAGCCGTGCAGGCCCTGATTTGTGGATTTGAATTCCTCAGCCCTCAGATATGATTGGCTGGCTTAGAAGCCACGAAGGCCCCAATATGCAAATTTGAATGCCTCAGGACACTTATTTGATTGGCTGGGAAACTGTGCAGGCCCTGATTTGAAAATTTGAATGTCTCAGTCCTCACAGAGGATTGGCTGCCTGGGGACCTGGCAGAAATATATAGAAATACTATTATTAAGCATAAATACTACATTTAGTAGAAATACTATGTTTTAGCACAAATATTATAAAAAGAAGAAAAACTATAATTTAGCAGAAATACTATATTAAGCACAAATCCTATAAAAAGCAGAAATACTATAATTTATAACAAATAGTATAAAAAGCAGAAATACTATAATTTAGCAGAAATACTATGTTAGGCACAAATCCTATAAAAAGCAGAAATACTATAATTTAGCAGAAATACTATATTAGGCATAAATCCTATGAAAAGCAGAAATAGTATGATTTAGCAGAAATACTGTATTTAGCACAAGTACCGAAAAGTACCAGAAATACTATGATTTAGCAGAATAGTAATAACTTATTGAAACACAAATGCACAGAGGGACACACAAACACAGGCTCTAATCCAGTCAACCAGTCTAACTATGTTCAATTTAAATCCTACAATGACATGCTGTCAAATAAGGGCAGGATCCTCTCTCTCCCACTAAACACACACACACACACACAGGGAGAGAGGACTAAGTTTCTAGGTCAGCCTGGGAGCTGCTGAATTTGAATCCACCAATCAGAGAGGCTGTTTACGTTTTCCCGCCAAAACAGGTGCCTCTTTTTACACACGCAGCACAGAGACATAGACCTGCTTCTTTCAGTTTATTTCACATAGTGAGGATTCCCCTCAAACAAATGACCATAATTTCCTAACCATAGGGGCTAGAGCGGTCATTCTTACACCGTTTTGTTCAGAAGAGATGGGGGAATCTTCAAGTGTTGACAATTTATCATTAAAATATGAATTTTTAGAGATATATGACATGGATGACTTGTTGACTTAGAAACCACGAATTCCCCAATATGCAAATTTGAATACCTGGAGCCCACATACATGATTGGCTGGCTGGGAAGCTGTGCAGTTCCTGATTTGTGGATTTGAATTCCTCAGCCCTCAGATATGATTGGCTGGCTTAGAAGCCATGAAGGCCCCAATATGCAAATTTGAATGCCTCAGGACACATATATGATTGGCTGGGAAGCCGTGCAGGCCCTGATTTGAAAATTTGAATTTCTCAGTCCTCACAGAGGATTGGCTGCCTGGGGACCTGGCAGAAATATATAGAAATACTATGATTAAGCATAAATACTACATTTAGTAGAAATACTATGTTTTAGCACAAATACTATAAAAAGCAGAAATACTATAATTTAGCAGAAATACTATATTAAGCACAAATCCTATAAAAAGCAGAAATAGGATGATTAACCATAAACACTACATTTAGTAGAAATACTATGTTTGAGCAAAAATCCTATAAAAAGCAGAAATACTATATTAGGCACAAATCCCATAAAAAGCAGAAATAGTATGATTAAGCATAAATACTACATTTAGTAGAAATACTATGTTTTAGCACAAATAGTATAAAAAGCAGAAATATTGTAATTTAGCAGAAATACTATATTAGGCACAAATCTTATAAAATAGCAGAAATAGTATTATTTAGCACAATAGTAATAAGTTAAACAGAAAAATTGGAAAAGCAAAATGGACAGCTGAAAAAATGCTGAACATGCTGAGGGTCCCTCAAATATACTTGTTAAATGAAAAAATCAGCAAAAAAATGCACAGGGAGAGAGAAGTAAGTTTCTAGGTCAGCCTGGGAGCTGCTGAATTTGAATCCACCAATCAGAGAGCCTGTGTACTTTTTCCCGCCAAAACATGTGCCTCTTTTTACACACGCAGCACAGAGAGGCACAGGATTATTGCAGCCTATTTCTCATAGTGAGGACTCCCCTCAAACAAATGACCATAATTTCCAAACCGTAGGGGCTAGAGCGGTCATTCTTACACCGTTTTGTTCAGAAGAGATGGGGGGATCTTCCAGTGTTTACAATTTATCTTTAAAATATGAATTATTAAAGATATTTGACTTGTAATGCACCATAACGGAGTAGAGCGAAGCAAAAACTGCCTTGACTTGCCCTCAAACAACGCTTTCTAACTCGAAATCTATTTGGAGTATCGATATCATTCTTTCACCGTAAGAGACAGCAGGCTTTGGTGAACAATCATGGAAATTTTCAGGTCTCTGTGGAAATCCAACAAAAAGTTATGACGAGAGAAAAAAGTGGTTCATTTCCACAGTTTGAAATCTGAAGAAATCTGAGCGAAGGACGAATTTCCTACCCTCAAACAAGTCCAACTCATTTCAGAACGGTAATAGGTGAGAAAGAAATTCTTGAATTGTGAGCGTCAGGGGTGTCTGAAGATATTCGGGGACAAGCCTCATGTCTTAACTTTGCTTCGTTAAGGAGATATGACGATTCGAATATGCCTCTCATTACAGAAATCCAGCGGTGATTTTGAACAAGCTCTCCATTCACTTTATATGGAGAGTTTTCTGACCTTGTGTTAGTCTGAGGAGATTTGCAAAAATTCTATAAATCCCACAACAATGATGGTGACATTTTCTGAAAGCCAGCAAAAATACCTACGTTTTGATGTATAATTTGTGGAAGTTGAGTGAAAATTGAGCAAGTAGCAGGAAGTTGTTCGGACATGAAGTGAAAATTGCAAAACCTTCAGTGGCACACTGGAAGCCAAGAGCATAGCAACCATAACAACACATGTATTTTGTGAAAAATCACAATTTTGCAACTCAAAACTTTAAGAGGCATAAAAGTAAAACAGTAAAAGATTTGAAAAAGCTGAATCATACCTGAATAGCCAAATAATTTGTGAACATTTTAAAATTTGAATGGTTGTTCTAGGTGAAAATATGAGGAAGTAGTTAAGTTTCAAAAACAGGCAAAATTTAGCAGAATTGCAGAAGTTTCCCATTCATTTCAATGGGACAAATTAAAGGAAAAAAGCTTAATATTTTAAAAAGTATAATAGTTAAAAATAGCAAAAATCGTAGCAGGAATTAGCAAAAATAGCTGAATAGTTTAAAGTTTGAACGGTGAAAATAGCACAAAAATTGTGGAAGTAGTTAAACGGCGAAAAGTGTACGGAAGCAACTAGAATAAAGTATAAAGAACTAGAAAAATTTGCATTTCCTGCGAAAATGCAGTGTGGATGCTTAAAGCTGAAGCTGTATGCAAAAAGTAGCTGAAAAAGCTGAAAAGTTGCAGAAATTGTAAAAACTTTGCAGAAGCAAAAGAAGTTTGCTAAAATGGAATAACTTAGCAGAACTGCAATATCTTAGAGGAAACATAATACTTGGCAGAAATACAATAGCATAGCAGAATTTAGCAGAAATATTGTAACTTACCAGAAACATGATAACTTCTCAAAAATACAAGAATTTAGGAGAAATAGTATAAGATAACAGAAAGAATATATTTAGCCAAAAATACTTAAACATTACAGAAACACTATGATTTAGAAAAATAGTACAACAGAGCAGAAATATTGTGATTTACCAGAGACACTGTGATGAACTATGAATATTGTAATTTTAAATTGAGACTATGTTTTAGCACAAATATTATAATTTGGCAGAAATACTATAATTTAGCAGAAATACTATATTAAGCACAAATACTATGAAAAGCAGAAATAGTATGATTAAGCATAAATACTACATTTAGCAGAAATACTATATTAAGCACAAATCCTATAAAAGCAGAAATAGTATATTAAGCACAAATCTTATAAAATAGCAGAAACAGTATGATTTAGCACAATAGTAATAACTTAAACAGAAAAACTGGAAAAGCAAAATGGACAGCTGAAAAAATGCTGAACATGCTGAGGGTCCCTCAAATATACTTGTTAAATGACAAAAATCTGCAAAAAAATTTATTACAGCCACACAATCACAAATATGTACACATGAGGAAACACACATGCACAGAGAGACCCACACACAAGATCCAATTCAGTCAACCAGTCTAAATATATTGAATTTGAATCTTAGAATGAGATCATCCCATTAAAAGCCTCTCTCTCTCTCTCTCTCTCTCTCTCTCTCTCTCTCTGTCACACACACACACACACACAGGGAGAGAGAAGTAAGTTTCTAGGTCAGCCTGGGAGCTGGTGAATTTGAATCCACCAATCAGAGAGGCTGTGCACTTTTCCCCACCAAAACAGGTGCATCTGTTTACACACGCAGCAGCACAGAGAGACACAGGATTTTTGCAGTCTATTTCTCATAGTGACGACTCCCCTCAAACAAATGACCGTAATTTCCTAACCGTAGGGGCTAGAACGGTCATTCTTACACCGTTTTGTTCAGAAGAGATGGGGGAATCTTCAAGTGTTGACAATTTAATATTAAAATATGAATTTTTAGAGATATATGACATGGATGACTTGTTGACTTAGAAGCCACGAATTCCCCAATATGCAAATTTGAATGCCTGAGACCACATATGTGATTGGCTGGCTGGGAAGCCGTGCAGGCCCTGATTTGTGGATTTGAATTCCTCAGCCCTCAGATATGATTGGCTGGCTTAGAAGCCACGAAGGCCCCAATATGCAAATTTGAATGCCTCAGGACACTTATTTGATTGGCTGGGAAACTGTGCAGGCCCTGATTTGAAAATTTGAATGTCTCAGTCCTCACAGAGGATTGGCTGCCTGGGGACCTGGCAGAAATATATAGAAATACTATTATTAAGCATAAATACTACATTTAATAGAAATACTATGTTTTAGCACAAATATTATAAAAAGAAGAAAAACTATAATTTAGCAGAAATACTATATTAAGCACAAATCCTATAAAAAGCAGAAATACTATAATTTAGAACAAATAGTATAAAAAGCAGAAATACTATAATTTAGCAGAAATACTATGTTAGGCACAAATCCTATAAAAAGCAGAAATACTATAATTTAGCAGAAATACTATGTTAGGCACAAATCCTATAAAAAGCAGAAATACTATAATTTAGCAGAAATACTATATTAGGCATAAATCCTATGAAAAGCAGTAATAGTATGATTTAGCAGAAATACTGTATTTAGCACAAGTACCGAAAAGTACCAGAAATACTATGATTTAGCAGAATAGTAATAACTTATTGAAACACAAATGCACAGAGGGACACACAAACACAGGCTCTAATCCAGTCAACCAGTCTAACTATGTTCAATTTAAATCCTACAATGACATGCTGTCAAATAAGGGCAGGGTCCTCTCTCTCCCACTAAACACACACACACACACACACACACACACACACACACACACACACACACAGGGAGAGAGGACTAAGTTTCTAGGTCAGCCTGGGAGCTGCTGAATTTGAATCCACCAATCAGAGAGGCTGTTTACGTTTTCCCGCCAAAACAGGTGCATCTTTTTACACACGCAGCACAGAGACATAGACCTGCTTCTTTCAGTTTATTTCACATAGTGAGGATTCCCCTCAAACAAATGACCATAATTTCCTAACCGTAGGGGCTAGAGCGGTCATTCTTACACCGTTTTGTTCAGAAGAGATGGGGGAATCTTCAAGTGTTGACAATTTATCATTAAAATATGAATTTTTAGAGATATATGACATGGATGACTTGTTGACTTAGAAGCCACGAATTCCCCAATATGCAAATTTGAATACCTGGAGCCCACATACATGATTGGCTGGCTGGGAAGCTGTGCAGGCCCTGATTTGTGGATTTGAATTCCTCAGCCCTCAGATATGATTGGCTGGCTTAGAAGCCATGAAGGCCCCAATATGCAAATTTGAATGCCTCAGGACACATATATGATTGGCTGGGAAGCCGTGCAGGCCCTGATTTGAAAATTTGAATTTCTCAGTCCTCACAGAGGATTGGCTGCCTGGGGACCTGGCAGAAATATATAGAAATACTATGATTAAGCATAAATACTACATTTAGTAGAAATACTATGTTTTAGCACAAATACTATAAAAAGCAGAAATACTATAATTTAGCAGAAATACTATATTAAGCACAAATCCTATAAAAAGCAGAAATAGGATGATTAAGCATAAATACTACATTTAGTAGAAATACTATGTTTTAGCACAAATAGTATAAAAAGCAGAAATATTGTAATTTAGCAGAAATACTATATTAGGCACAAATCTTATAAAATAGCAGAAATAGTATTATTTAGCACAATAGTAATAAGTTAAACAGAAAAATTGGAAAAGCAAAATGGACAGCTGAAAAAATGCTGAACATGCTGAGGGTCCCTCAAATATACTTGTTAAATGAAAAAATCAGCAAAAAAATGCACAGGGAGAGAGAAGTAAGTTTCTAGGTCAGCCTGGGAGCTGCTGAATTTGAATCCACCAATCAGAGAGCCTGTGTACTTTTTCCCGCCAAAACATGTGCCTCTTTTTACACACGCAGCACAGAGAGGCACAGGATTATTGCAGCCTATTTCTCATAGTGAGGACTCCCCTCAAACAAATGACCATAATTTCCAAACCGTAGGGGCTAGAGCGGTCATTCTTACACCGTTTTGTTCAGAAGAGATGGGGGAATCTTCCAGTGTTTACAATTTATCATTAAAATATGAATTATTAAAGATATTTGACTTGTAATGCACCATAACTGAGTAGAGCGAAGCAAAAACTGCCTTGACTTGCCCTCAAACAACGCTTTCTAACTCGAAATCTATTTGGAGTATCGCTATCATTCTTTCACCGTAAGAGACAGCAGGCTTTGGTGAACAATCATGGAAATTTTCAGGTCTCTGTGGAAATCCAACAAAAAGTTATGACGAGAGAAAAAAGTGGTTCATTTCCACAGTTTGAAATCTGAAGAAATCTGAGCGAAGGACGAATTTCCTACCCTCAAACAAGTCCAACTCATTTCAGAACGGTAATAGGTGAGAAAGAAATTCTTGAATTGTGAGCGTCAGGGGTGTCTGAAGATATTCGGGGACAAGCCTCATGTCTTAACTTTGCTTCGTTAAGGAGATATGACGATTCGAATATGCCTCTCATTACAGAAATCCAGCGGTGATTTTGAACAAGCTCTCCATTCACTTTATATGGAGAGTTTTCTGACATTGTGTTGGTCTGAGGAGATTTGCGAAAATTCTATAAATCCCACAACAATGATAGTGACATTTCCTGAAAGCCAGCAAAAATACCTACGTTTTGATGTATAATTTGTGGAAGTTGAGTGAAAATTGAGCAAGTAGCAGGAAGTTGTTCGGACATGAAGTGAAAATTGCAAAACCTTCAGTGGCACACTGGAAGCCAAGAGCATAGCAACCATAACAACACATGTATTTTGTGAAAAATCACAATTTTGCAACTCAAAACTTTAAGAGGCATAAAAGTAAAACAGTAAAAGATTTGAAAAAGCTGAATCATACCTGAATAGCCAAATAATTTGTGAACATTTTAAAATTTGAATGGTTGTTCTAGGTGAAAATATGAGGAAGTAGTTAAGTTTCAAAAACAGGCAAAATTTAGCAGAATTGCAGAAGTTTCCCATTCATTTCAATGGGACAAATTAAAGGAAAAAAGCTTAATATTTTAAAAAGTATAATAGTTAAAAATAGCAAAAATCGTAGCAGGAATTAGCAAAAATAGCTGAATAGTTTAAAGTTTGAACGGTGAAAATAGCACAAAAATTGTGGAAGTAGTTAAACGGCGAAAAGTGTACGGAAGCAACTAGAACTAGAAAAATTTGCATTTCCTGCGAAAATGCAGTGTGGATGCTTAAAGCTGAAGCTGCATGCAAAAAGTAGCTGAAAAAGCTGAAAAGTTGCAGAAATTGTAAAAACTTTGCAGAAGCAAAAGAACTTTGCTAAAATGGAATAACTTAGCAGAACTGCAATATCTTAGAGGAAACATAATACTTGGCAGAAATACAATTATATAGCAGAAATGCTATATTTAGAAAGAAAAATACAATATACTAGAAATAGTATGATTTAGCAGAAATACTGTATTTAGTACAAGTACCAAAAAGTAGCAGAAATACTATCATTTAGCAGAAATATTATGATTCAGCAGAAGTACTAAGATGTAGTAAAAGTATTTTGATTTAACAGAAATACAATTATGGAGGAGTAATACTTTAAAATGGGAGAAATATTGATACACACACACACATACACAGAGCCTAAAGGGAAGAGAATTTGTACCATGGAGTGTTAACAAGAATGTGAGGTCCATATTAGAAAAGCTGGTAAAATCATAAAAGTTTGCATAATTGTAATAAATGCTGAATATGAACTACTGGTCTGTGACAGTGTATTAATTTGTAGGGAAAAAAACATGTTGACCAAGGTGGAATCGAACCCACGATCTTTGGCTTGCAGACCCGTGTCATTACCAACTGCGCCACTGGGAAAGAGAGGAGCTTCTTGGAAAGACAGGGTGATGAGCAGTCAGAATTAGATCGCGGTGAGAGGCGAAAAACGCCGTTTTTTGGAGTTACAAAACGTTGTGTAACTCAAAAACTAGGTGGACTAGAAGCATAATTCTTGTACTGGGTGAATCAGCGGACTTTGGTGTACTTTGACTGTGATTTTCATTGCTCTTTGTACAACCGTCGCTGAGATATGACGAGAGAGGAAACGGAAGACCTCAGATATGATTGGCTGGCTGGGAAGCAGGCCCTGATCTGTGTATTTGAATGTCTGAGTTCTCACAGAGGATTGGCTGCCTGGGGACCTGGCAGAAATATATAGAAATAGTATGATTAAGCATAAATACTACATTTAGCAGAAATACTATATTAAGCACAAATCCTATAAAAAGCAGAAATACTATATTAGGTACAAATCCTATAAAAAGCAGAAATACTATATTAGGCACAAATCCTATAAAAAGCAGAAATACTATATTAGGCACAAATAGTATAAAAAGCAGAAATACTATAATTTAGCAGAAATACTATGTTAGGCACAAATCCTATAAAAAGAATAAATACTATAATTTAGCAGAAATACTATATTAGGCACAAATCTTATGAAAAGCAGAAATACTATGATTTAGCAGAATAGTAATAACTTACAAAATTACAAATATGGAGGCATATTGAAACACAAATGCACAGAGGGACACACAAACACAGGCTCTAATCCAGTCAACCAGTCTAACTATATTCAATTTAAATCCTACAATGACATGCTGCCAAATAAGGGCAGGGTCCTCTCTCTCCCACTAAACACACACACACACACACACACACACACACACACACACACACACACACACACAGGGAGAGAGAAGTAAGTTTCTAGGTCAGCCTGGGAGCTGCTGAATTTGAATCCACCAATCAGAGTGGCTGTGTACTTTTTCCCGCCAAAACAGGTGCTTCTGTTTACACACGCAGCACAGAGAGACACAGGATTATTGCAGCCTATTTCTCATAGTGAGGACTCCCCTCAAACAAATGACCATAATTTCCTAACTGTAGGGGTTAGAGTGTCATTCTTACACCGTTTTGTTCAGAAGTGATTGGGGAATCTTCAAGTGTTGACAATTTATCATTAAAATATGAATTTTTAGAGATATATGACATGGATGACTTATTGACTTAGAAGCCACGAATTCCCCAATATGCAAATTTGAATGCCTGAGGCCACATATATGATTGGCTGGCTGGGAAGCTGTGCAGGCCCTGATTTGAAAATTTGAATTTCTCAGTCCTCACAGAGGATTGGCTGCCTGGGGACCTGGCAGAAATATATAGAAATATTATGATTAAGCATAAATACTACATTTAGTAGAAATACTATGTTTTAGCACAAATACTATAAAAAGCAGAAATACTATAATTTAGCAGAAATACTATATTAAGCACAAATCCTATAAAAAGCAGAAATACTATATTAGGTACAAATCCTATAAAAAGCAGAAATACTATATTAGGCACAAATCTTATAAAAAGCAGAAATACTATATTAGGCACAAATAGTATAAAAAGCAGAAATACTATAATTTAGCAGAAATACTATGTTAGGCACAAATCCTATAAAAAGAATAAATACTATAATTTAGCAGAAATACTATATTAGGCACAAATCTTATGAAAAGCAGAAATAGTATGATTTAGCAGAATAGTAATAACTTACAAAATTACAAATATGGAGGCATATTGGAACACAAATGCACAGAGGGACACACAAACACAGGCTCTAATCCAGTCAACCAGTCTAACTATATTCAATTTAAATCCTACAATGACATGCTGCCAAATAAGGGCAGGGTCCTCTCTCTCCCACTAAACACACACACACACACACACACACACACACACAGAGGGAGAGAGCTGCCGAATTTAAATCCACCAATCAGAGTGGCTGTTTACGTTTTCCCGCCAAAACAGGTGCATCTTTTTACACACGCAGGACAGAGAGGCACAGGATTATTGCAGCCTATTTCTCATAGTGAGGACTCCCCTCAAACAAATGACCATAATTTCCTAACCGTAGGGGCTAGAGCGGTCATTCTTACACCGTTTTGTTCAGAAGAGATGGGGGAATCTTCCAGTGTTTACAATTTATCATTAAAATATGAATTATTAAAGATATTTGACTTCTAATGCACCATAACTGAGCAGAGCGAAGCAAAAACTGCCTTGACTTGCCCTCAAACAACGCTTTCTAACTCTAAATCTATTTGGAGTATCGATATCATTCTTTCACCGTAAGAGACAGCAGGCTTTGGTGAACAGTCATAGAAATTTTCAGGTCTCTGTGGAAATCCAACAAAAAGTTATGACGAGAGAAAAAAGTGGTTCATTTCCACAGTATGAAATCTGAAGAAATCTGAGTGACGGACGAATTTCCTACCCTCAAACAAGTCCAACTCATTTCAGAACGGTAATAGGTGAGAAAGAAATTCTTGAATTGTGAGCGTCAGGGGTGTCTGAAGATATTCGGGGACAAGCCTCATGTCTTAAAGTCGTTTCGTTAAGGAGATATGACGATTCGAATATGCCTCTCATTACAGAAATCCAGCGATGATTTTGAACAAGCTCTCCATTGACTTTATATGGAGAGTTTTGAGACCTTGTGTTGGTCTGAGGAGATTTGCCAAAATTCTATAAATCCCACAACAATGATAGTGACATTTTCTGAAAGCCAGCAAAAACACCTACGTTTTGATGTATAATTTGTGGAAGTTGAGTGAAAATTGAGCAAGTAGCAAGAAGTTGTTCGGACATGAAGTGAAAATTGCAAAACCTTCAGTGACACACTGGAAGCCAAGAGCATAGCAACCATAACAACGCATGTATTTTGTGAAAAATCACAATTTTGCAACTGAAAACTTTAAGAGGCATAAAAGTAAAACGGTAAAAGATTTGAAAAAGCTGAATCATACATGAATAGCCCAATAATTTGTGAACATTTTAAAGTTTGAATGGTTTTTCTAGGCGAAAGTATGAGGAAGTAGTTAAGTTTCAAAAACAAGCAAAATTTAGCAGAATTTTGGAAGTTTTCCATTCATTTCAATGGGACAAATTAAAGGAAAAAAGTGGAATATTTTAAAAAGTATAATAGCAAAAAATAGCAAAAATCATAGCGCAAATTAGCAGAAATAGCAGAATAGTTTAAAATTTGAACGGTGAAAATAGCACAAAAATTGTGGAAGTAGTTAAAGGACGAAAAATGAGCAACTTGAAGAATAATAATAATAATAACTAGAAAAATTTGCATTTCCTGCGAAAATGCAGTGTGGATGCTTTAAGCTGAAGCTGTCTGCAAAAACTAGCTGAAAAAGCTGAAAAGTTGCAGAAATTGTAAAAACTTTGCAGAAGCAAAAGAAGTTTGCTAAAATGTAATAACTTAGCAGAACTGCAATATCTTAGAGGAAACATAATACTTGGCAGAAATACATTAGCATAGCAGAACTTAGCAGAAATATTGTGATTTACCAGAGACACTGTGATGAACTATGAATATTGTAATTTTAAATTAATACTATGTTTTAGCACAAATACTATAATTTGACAGAAATACTATCATTTGGCAGAAATACTATGTTTCAGCACAAATACTCTGGTTTAGCACAAATATTATAACATAGCATAAATACAATTATATAGCAGAAATGCTATATTTAGAAAGAAAAATATAATATAGTAGAAATAGTATGATTTAGCAGAAATACTGTATTTAGCACAAGTACCAAAAAGTAGCAGAAATACTATGATTTAGCAGAAATACTATGATTGAGCAGAAGTACTAAGATGTAGTAAAAGTACTTTGATTTAACAGAAATACAATTATAGAGGAGTAATACTTTAAAATGGGAGAAATATTGATACACACACACATACACAGAGCCTAAAGGGAAGAGTATTTGTGCCATGGAGTGTTAAGAATGTGAGGTCCATATTAGAAAAGCTGGTAAAATCATAACAGTTTGCAGAATTGTAATAAATGATGAATATGAATTACTGGTCTGTGACAGTGTATTAATTTGTAGGGAAAAAAACATGTTGACCAAGGTGGAATCGAACCCACGATCTTTAGCTTGCAGACCCGTGTCATTACCAACTGCGCCACTGGGAAAGAGAGGAGCCGTCTTGAAAAACAGGGTGATGAGGAGTCAGAATTAGATCGCGGTGAGAGGCGAAAAACGCCGTTTTTTGGAGTTACAAAACGTTGTGTAACTCAAAAACTAGGTGGACTAGAGGCATATTTCTTGTGCTGGGTGAATCAGCGGACTTTGGTGTACTTTGACTGCGATTTTCATTGCTCTTTGTACAACCGTCGCTGAGATATGACGAGAGAGGAAACGGAAGACCTCAGACATGATTGGCTGGCTGGGAAGCCGTGCAGGCCCTGATATGTGATATGTGTCTGAGTTCGCACAGAGGATTGGCTGCCTGGCAGAAATATATAGAAATAGTATGATTAAGCATAAATACTACATTTAGCAGAAATACTATATTAAGCACAAATCCTATAAAAAGCAGAAATAGTATATTAAGCACAAATCCTATAAAAAGCAGAAATACTATATTAAGCACAAATCCTATTAAAAGCAGAAATAGTATATTAAGCACAAATCTTATAAAATAGCAGAAATAGTTTGATTTAGCACAATAGTAATAAGTTAAACAGAAAAATTGGAAAAGCAAAATGGACAGCTGAAAAAATGCTGAACATGCTGAGAGTCCCTCAAATATATTTGTTAAATGAAAAAAATCAGCAAAAAAAATATATAACAGCCACACAATCAGAAATATGTACACAGAAGGAAACACACATGCACAGAGAGACACACACACAAGATCCAATTCAGTCAACCAGTCTAAATATATTGAATTTGAATCTTAGAATGAGATCATCCCATTAAAAGCCTTTCTCTCTCTCTCTCTCACACGCACACACACACACACACACACACACACACACACACACACACACACAGGGAGAGAGAAGTAAGTTTCTAGGTCAGCCTGGGAGCTGCTGAATTTGAATCCACCAATCAGAGTGGCTGTTTACGTTTTCCCGCCAAAACAGGTGCATCTGTTTACACAGGCAGCACAGAGAGGCACAGGATTATTGCAGTCTATTTCTCATAGTGACGACTCCCCTCAAACAAATGACCATAATTTCCTAACCGTAGGGGCTAGAGCGGTCATTCTTACACCGTTTTGTTCAGAAGAGATGGGGGAATCTTCCAGTGTTAACAATTTATCATTAAAATATGAATTATTAAAGATATTTGACTTGTAATGCACCATAACTGAGTAGAGTGAAGCAAAAACTGCCTTGACTTGCCCTCAAACAACGCTTTGTAACTCGAAATCTATTTGGAGCATTGATATCATTCTTTCACCGTAAGAGACAGCAGGCTTTGGTGAACAGTCATGGAAATTTTCAGGTCTCTGTGGAAATCCAACAAAAAGTTATGACGAGAGAAAAAAGTGGTTCATTTCCAGAGTTTGAAATCTGAAGAAATCTGTGCGACGGACGAATTTCCTACCCTCAAACAAGTCCAACTCATTTCAGAACGGTAATAGGTGAGAAAGAAATTCTTGAATTGTGAGCGTCAGGAGTGTCTGAAGATATACCGGGACAAGCCTCATGTCTTAAAGTCGCTTCGTTAAGGAGATATGACGATTCAAATATGCCTCTCATTACAGAAATCCAGTGATGATTTTGAACAAGCTCTCCATTGACTTTCTATGCAGAGTTTTGAGAGTTTGTGTTGGTCTGAGGAGATTTGCCAAAATTCTATAAATCCCACAACAATGATAGTGACATTTCCTGAAAGCCAGCAAAAATACCTACGTTTTGCTGTATAATTTGTGGAAGTTGAGTGAAAATTGAGCAAGTAGCAAACAGTTGTTCGGACATGAAGAGAAGACTGCAAAAGCTTCAGTGGCACACTGGAAGCCAAGAGCATAGCAACCATAACAACGCATGTATTTTGTGAAAAATCACAATTGTGCAACTCAAAACTTTAAGAGGCATAAAAGTAAAACGGTAAAAGATTTGAAAAAGCTGAATCACACATGAATAGCCCAATAATTTGTGAACATTTTAAAGTTTGAATGCTTGTTCTACGTGAAAATATGAGGAAGTAGTTAAGTTTCAGAAACAAGCAAATTTTAGCAGAATTGCAGAAGTTTCCCATTCATTTCAATGGGACAAATTAAGCTTAATATTTTAAAAAGTATAATAGTGAAAAATACCAAAAGACATAGCACACATTAGCAGAAATAGCAGAATAGTTTAAAATTTGAACGGTGAAAATTGGCTGAAAATTGCGGAAGTAGTTAAGTGCCAAAAAGTGTACGGAAGTCCCAAGAGGAACTCAATAGTGTGGATGCTTAAAGCATCCACACAATAACTAGAAAAATTTGCATTTCCTGCGAAAATGCAGTGTGGATGCTTTAAAGCTGAAGCTGTATGCAAAAAGTAGCTGAAAAAGCTGAAAAGTTGCAGAAATTGTAAAAACTTTGCAGAAGCAAAGGAACTTTGCTAAAATGGAATAACTTAGCAGAACTGCAATATCTTAGAGGAAACATAATACTTGGCAGAAATACAATAGCATAGCAGAACTTAGCAGAAATATTGTAACTTACCAGAAACATAACTTCTCAAAAATACAAGAATTTAGGAGAAATAGTATAAGATAACAGAAAGAATATATTTAGACAAAAATACTTAAGCATTACAGAAACACTATGATTTAGAAAAATAGTACAACATAGCAGAAATACTGTGATTTACCAGAGACACTGTGATGAACTATGAATATTGTAATTTTAAATTAAGACTATGTTTTAGCACAAATATTATAATTTGGCAGAAATACTATGATACAGCACAAATACTCTGGTTTAGCACAAATATTATAACATAGCAGAAATATAATTATATAGCAGAAATGCTATATTTAGAAAGAAAAATATAATATAGTAGAAATAGTATGATTGAGCAGAAATACTACAATATAGCATAATAACAATAATTTAGCAGAAATACTATGATTGAGCAGAAGTACTAAGATGTAGTAAAAGTACTTTGATTTAACAGAAATACAATTATGGAGGAGTAATACTTTAAAATGGGAGAAATATTGATACACACACACACATACACAGAGCCTAAAGGGAAGAGTATTTGTGCCATGGAGTGTTAAGAATGTGAGGTCCATATTAGAAAAGCTGGTAAAATCATAAAAGTTTGCAGAATTGTAATAAATGATGAATATGAATTACTGGTCTGTGACAGTGTATTAATTTGTAGGGAAAAAAACATGTTGACCAAGGTGGAATCGAACCCACGATCTTTGGCTTGCAGACCCGTGTCATTACCAACTGCGCCACTGGGAAAGAGAGGAGCCGTTTTGAAAAACAGGGTGATGAGCAGTCAGAATTAGATCCCGGTGAGAGGCGAAAAACGCCGTTTTTTGGAGTTACAAAACGTTGTGTAACTCAAAAACTAGGTGGACTAGAGGCATAATTCTTGTACTGGGTGAATCAGTGGACTTTGGTGTACTTTGACTGCGATTTTCATTGCTCTTTGTACAACCGTCGCTGAGATATGACGAAAGAGGAAACGGAAGACCTCAGACATGATTGGCTGGCTGGGAAGCCGTGCAGGCCCTGATATGTGATATGTGTCTGAGTCTGCACAGAGGATTGGCTGCCTGGCAGAAATATATAGAAATAGTATGATTAAGCATAAATACTACATTTAGCAGAAATACTATATTAAGCACAAATCCTATAAAAAGCAGAAATAGTATATTAAGCACAAATCCTATAAAAAGCAGAAATAGTATATTAAGCACAAATCCTATAAAAAGCAGAAATAGTATATTAAGCACAAATCTTATAAAATAGCAGAAATAGTATGATTTAGCACAATAGTAATAAGTTAAACAGAAAAATTGGAAAAGCAAAATCGACAGCTGAAGAAATGCTGAACATGCTGAGGGTCCCTCAAATATACTTGTTAAATGAAAAAAATCAGCAAAAAAAATATATAACAGCCACACAATCAGAAATATGTACACATAAGGAAACACACATGCACAGAGAGACACACACACAAGATCCAATTCAGTCAACCAGTCTAAATATATTGAATTTGAATCTTAGAATGAGATCATCCCATTAAAAGGCTTACTCACTCTCTCTCTCTCTCTCTCTCTCTCTCTCTCTGTCACACACACACACACACACACACACACACACACACACACACACACAGGGAGAGAGAAGTAAGTTTCTAGGTCAGCCTGGGAGCTGCTGAATTTGAATCCACCAATCAGAGAGGCTGTGCACTTTTCCCCGCCAAAACAGGTGCATCTATTTGCACACGCAGCACAGAGAGGCACAGGATTATTGCAGTCTATTTCTCATAGTGACGACTCCCCTCAAACAAATGACCATAATTTCCTAACCGTAGGGGCTAGAGCGGTCATTCTTACACCGTTTTGTTCAGAAGAGATGGGGGAATCTTCCAGTGTTGACAATTTATCATTAAAATGCGAATTTTTAGAGATATATGACATGAATGACTTGTTGACTTAGAAGCCACGAATTCCCCAATATGCAAATTTGAATGCCTCAGACCACATATATGATTGGCTGGCTGGGAAGCCGTGCAGGCCCTGATTTGTGGATTTGAATTCCTCAGCCCTCAGATATGATTGGCTGGCTTAGAAGCCATGAAGGCCCCAATATGCAAATTTGAATGCCTCAGGACACATATATGATTGGCTGGGAAGCCGTGCAGGCCCTGATTTGAAAATTTGAATGTCTCAGTCCTCACAGAGGATTGGCTGCCTGGGTACCTGGCAGAAATATATAGAAATACTATGATTAAGCATAAATACTACATTTAGTAGAAATACTATGTTTTAGCACAAATACTATAAAAAGCAGAAATACTATATTAATTAAGCACAAATCCTATAAAAAGCAGAAATACTATATTAGGCACAAATCCTATAAAAAGCAGAAATACTATATTAGGCACAAATAGTATAAAAAGCAGAAATACTATAATTTAGCAGAAATACTATGTTAGGCACAAATCCTATAAAAAGAATAAATACTATAATTTAGCAGAAATACTATATTAGGCACAAATCTTATGAAAAGCAGAAATAGTATGATTTAGCAGAAATACTGTATTTAGCACAAGTACCGAAAAGTACCAGAAATACTATGATTTAGCAGAATAGTAATAACTTACAAAATTACAAATATGGAGGCATATTGAAACAGAAATGCACAGAGGGACACACAAACACAGGCTCTAATCCAGTCAACCAGTCTAACTATATTCAATTTAAATCCTACAATGACATGCTGCCAAATAAGGGCAGGGTCCTCTCTCTCCCACTAAACACACACACACACACACACACACACACACACACACACAGACACAGAGGGAGAGAGCTGCCGAATTTAAATCCACCAATCAGAGTGGCTGTTTACGTTTTCCCGCCAAAAAAGGTGCATCTTTTTACACACGCAGCACAGAGAGGCACAGGATTATTGCAGCCTATTTCTCATAGTGAGGACTCCCCACAAACAAATGACCATAATTTCCTAACCGTAGGGGCTAGAGCGGTCATTCTTAAACCGTTTTGTTCAGAAGAGATGGGGGAATCTTCCAGTGTTAACAATTTATCATTAAAATGTGAATTTTTAGAGATATACGACATGGATGACTTGTTGACTTAGAAGCCACGAATTCCCCAATATGCAAATTTGAATGCCTGAGGCCACATATATGATTGGCTGCCTGGGAAGCTGTGCAGGCCCTGATTTGTGGATTTGAATTCCTCAGCCCTCAGATATGATTGGCTGGCTTAGAAGCCATGAAGGCCCCAATATGCAAATTTGAATGCCTCAGGACACATATATGATTGGCTGGGAAGCCGTGCAGGCCCTGATTTGAAAATTTGAATGTCTCAGTCCTCACAGAAGATTGGCTGCCTGGGTACCTGGCAGAAATATATAGAAATAGTATGATTAAGCATAAATACTACATTTAGTAGAAATACTATGTTTTAGCACAAATACTATAAAAAGCAGAAATATTATAATTTAGCACAAATAGTATAAAAAGCAGAAATATTATAATTTAGCACAAATAGTATAAAAAGCAGAAATACTACATTTAGTAGCAATACTATCTTTTAGCACAAATAGTATAATAAAGCAGAAATACTATAATTTAGCAGAAATACTGTATTTACCACAAGTACCGAAAAGTACCAGAAATACTATGATTTAGCAGAATAGCAATAACTTACAAAATTACAAATATGGAGGCATATTGAAACAGAAATGCAGAGAGGGACACACAAACACAGGCTCTAATCCAGTCAACCAGTCTAACTATATTCAATTTAAATCCTACAATGACATGCTGCCAAATAAGGGTAGGGTTCTCCCTCTCCCACTAAACACACACACACACACACACACACACACACACACACACAGAGGGAGAGAGCTGCCGAATTTAAATCCACCAATCAGAGTGGCTGTTTACGTTTTCCCGCCAAAACAGGTGCATCTTTTTACACACGCAGCACAGAGAGGCACAGGATTATTGCAGCCTATTTCTCATAGTGAGGACTCCCCTCAAACAAATGACCATAATTTCCTAACCGTAGGGTCTAGAGCGGTCATTCTTACACCGTTTTGTTCAGAAGAGATGGGGGAATCTTCCAGTGTTAACAATTTATCATTAAAATATGAATTATTAAAGATATTTGACTTGTAATGCACCATAACTGAGTAGGGCGAAGCAAAAACTGCCTTGACTTGCCCTCAAACAACGCTTTCTAACTCTAAATCTATTTTGAGTATCGATATCATTCTTTAACCGTAAGAGACAGCAGGCTTTGGTGAACAATCATGGAAATTTTCAGGTCTCTGTGGAAATCCAACAAAAAGTTATGACGAGAGAAAAAAGTGGTTCATTTCCACAGTTTGAAATCTGAAGAAATCTGAGCGAGGGACAAATTTCCTACCCTCAAACAAGTCCAACTCATTTCAGAACGGTAATAGGTGAGAAAGAAATTCTTGAATTGTGAGCGTCAGGAGTGTCTGAAGATATACCGAGACAAGCCTCATGTCTTAAAGTCGCTTCGTTAAGGAGATATGACGATTCGAATATGCCTCTCATTACAGAAATCCAGCGATGATTTTGAACAAGCTCTCCATTGACTTTATATGGAGAGTTTTGAGACCTTGTGTTGGTCTGAGGAGATTTGCCAAAATTCTATAAACCCCACAACAATGATGGTGACATTTTCTGAAAGCCAGCAACAATACCTACGTTTTGAAGTATAATTTGTGGAAGTTGAGTGAAAATTGAGCAAGTAGCAAGAAGTTGTTCGGACGTGAAGTGAAAATTGCAAAAGCTTCAGTGGCACACTGGAAGCCAAGAGCATAGCAACCATTACAACGCATGTATTTTGTGAAAAATCACAATTTTGCAACTCAAAACTTTAAGAGGCATAAAAGTAAAACAGTAAAAGATTTGAAAAAGCTGAATCATACCTGAATAGCCCAATAATTTGTGAACATTTTAAAATTTGAATGGTTGTTCTAGGCGAAAGTATGAGGAAGTAGTTAAGTTTCAAAAACAAGCAAAATTTAGCAGAATTTTGGAAGTTTTCCATTCATTTCAATGGGACAAATTAAAGGAAAAAAGTGGAATATTTTAAAAAGTATAATAGCAAAAAATAGCAAAAATCATAGCGATGTTTAGCAGAAATAGCAGAATAGTATAAAATTTGAACGGTGAAAATAGCATAAAAATTGTGGAAGTAGTTAAGTGCCAAAGAAAGCAGAAAAAGTGGCAACTAGAATAATAATAATAAAAAAAATAATAATAATAAAGAATAAAGAGAAACAGGAACTCAATAGTGTGGATGCTTAAAGCATCCACACAACTAGAAAAATTTGCATTTCCTGCGAAAATGCAGTGTG
The DNA here is from genome assembly GCF_057381845.1 of Rhamphochromis longiceps. Lineage (NCBI taxonomy): Eukaryota > Metazoa > Chordata > Actinopteri > Cichliformes > Cichlidae > Rhamphochromis > Rhamphochromis longiceps. The sequence goes on from NC_140578.1 coordinate 9,455,285, forward strand.
GATGCTTAAAGCTGAGGCTGTATGCAAAAAGTAGCTGAAAAAGCTGAAAAGTTGCAGAAATTGTAAAAACTTTGCAGAAGCAAAAGAAGTTTGCTAAAATGGAATAACTTAGCAGAACTGCAATATCTTAGAGGAAACATAATACTTGGCAGAGATACAATAGCATAGCAGAATTTAGCAGAAATATTGTAACTTACCAGAAACATGATAACTTCTCAAAAATACAAGAATTTAGGAGAAATAGTATAAGATAACAGAAAGAATATATTTAGCCAAAAATACTTAAACATTACAGAAACACTATGATTTAGAAAAATAGTACAACAGAGCAGAAATATTGTGATTTACCAGAGACACTGTGATGAACTATGAATATTGTAATTTTAAATTAAGACTATGTTTTAGCACAAATATTATAATTTGGCAGAAATACTATAATTTAGCAGAAATACTATATTAAGCACAAATCCTATAAAAAGCAGAAATGGTATGATTAAGCATAAATACTACATTTAGTAGAAATACTTTGTTTTAGCACAAATCCCATAAAAAGCAGAAATACTGTACTATGATTTAGTAGAAAAACTATAATTAATCAGAAATACTAAATTTAGCAGAAATACTATATTAAGCACAAATCCTATGAAAAGCAGAAATAATATGATTAAGCATAAATACTACATTTAGCAGAAATACTATATTAAGCACAAATCTTATAAAAAGCAGAAATACTATATTAAGCACAAATCCTATAAAAGCAGAAATAGTATATTAAGCACAAATAGTATAAAAAGCAGAAATACTATAATTTAGCAGAAATACTATGTTAGGCACAAATCCTATAAAAAGAACAAATACTATAATTTAGCAGAAATACTATATTGGGCACAAATCTTATGAAAAGCAGAAATACTATGATTTAGCCGAATAGTAATAACTTACAAAATTACAAATATGGAGGCATATTGAAACACAAATGCACAGAAGGACACACAAACACAGGCTCTAATCCAGTCAACCAGTCTAACTATATTCAATTTAAATCCTACAATGACATGCTGCCAAATAAGGGCAGGGTCCTCTCTCTCCCACTAAACACACACACACACACACACACAGAGGGAGAGAGCTGCCGAATTTAAATCCACCAATCAGAGTGGCTGTTTACGTTTTCCCGCCAAAACAGGTGCATCTTTTTACACACGCAGGACAGAGAGGCACAGGATTATTGCAGCCTATTTCTCATAGTGAGGACTCCCCTCAAACAAATGACCATAATTTCCTAACCGTAGGGGCTAGAGCGGTCATTCTTACACCGTTTTGTTCAGAAGAGATGGGGGAATATTCCAGTGTTTACAATTTATCATTAAAATATGAATTATTAAAGATATTTGACTTCTAATGCACCATAACTGAGCAGAGCGAAGCAAAAACTGCCTTGACTTGCCCTCAAACAACGCTTTCTAACTCTAAATCTATTTGGAGTATCGATATCATTCTTTCACCGTAAGAGACAGCAGGCTTTGGTGAACAGTCATAGAAATTTTCAGGTCTCTGTGGAAATCCAACAAAAAGTTATGACGAGAGAAAAAAGTGGTTCATTTCCACAGTTTGAAATCTGAAGAAATCTGAGCGACGGACGAATTTCCTACCCTCAAACAAGTCCAACTCATTTCAGAACGGTAATAGGTGAGAAAGAAATTCTTGAATTGTGAGCGTCAGGAGTGTCTGAAGATATTCGGGGACAAGCCTCATGTCTTAAAGTCGCTTCGTTAAGGAGATATGACGATTCGAATATGCCTCTCATTACAGAAATGCAGCGATGATTTTGAACAAGCTCTCCATTGACTTTATATGGAGAGTTTTGAGACCTTGTGTTGGTCTGAGGAGATTTGCCAAAATTCTATAAATCCCACAACAATGATAGTGACATTTTCTGAAAGCCAGCAAAAATACCTACGTTTTGATGTATAATTTGTGGAAGTTGAGTGAAAATTGAGCAAGTAGCAAGAAGTTGTTCGGACATGAAGTGAAAATTGCAAAACCTTCAGTGACACACTGGAAGCCAAGAGCATAGCAACCATAACAACGCATGTATTTTGTGAAAAATCACAATTGTGCAACTGAAAACTTTAAGAGGCATAAAAGTAAAATGGTAAAAGATTTGAAAAAGCTGAATCATACATGAATAGCCCAATAATTTGTGAACATTTTAAAGTTTGAATGGTTTTTCTAGGCGAAAGTATGAGGAAGTAGTTAAGTTTCAAAAACAAGCAAAATTTAGCAGAATTTTGGAAGTTTTCCATTCATTTCAATGGGACAAATTAAAGGAAAAAAGCTTAATATTTTAAAAAGTATAATAGCAAAAAATAGCAAAAATCATAGCGCAAATTAGCAGAAATAGCAGAATAGTTTAAAATTTGAACGGTGAAAATAGCACAAAAATTGTGGAAGTAGTTAAAGGACAAAAAATGAGCAACTTGAAGAATAATAATAACTAGAAAAATTTGCATTTCCTGCGAAAATGCAGTGTGGATGCTTAAAGCTGAAGCTGTATGCAAAAAGTAGCTGAAAAAGCTGAAAAGTTGCAGAAATTGTAAAAACTTTGCAGAAGCAAAAGAAGTTTGCTAAAATGGAATAACTTAGCAGAACTGCAATATCTTAGAGGAAACATAATACTTGGCAGAAATACAATAGCATAGCAGAATTTAGCAGAAATATTGTAACTTACCAGAAACATGATAACTTCTCAAAAATACAAGAATTTAGGAGAAATAGTATAAGATAACAGAAAGAATATATTTAGCCAAAAATACTTAAACATTACAGAAACACTATGATTTAGAAAAATAGTACAACAGAGCAGAAATATTGTGATTTACCAGAGACACTGTGATGAACTATGAATATTGTAATTTTAAATTGAGACTATGTTTTAGCACAAATATTAATTTGGCAGAAATACTATAATTTAGCAGAAATACTATATTAAGCACAAATCCTATAAAAAGCAGAAATGGTATGATTAAGCACAAATACTACATTTAGTAGAAATACTTTGTTTTAGCACAAATCCCATAAAAAGCAGAAATACTGTACTATGATTTAGTAGAAAAACTATAATTAATCAGAAATACTAAATTTAGCAGAAATACTATATTAAGCACAAATCTTATAAAATAGCAGAAATAGTATGATTAAGCATAAATACTACATTTAGCAGAAATACTATATTAAGCACAAATCTTATAAAATAGCAGAAATAGTATGATTTAGCACAATAGTAATAAGTTAAACAGAAAAATTGGAAAAGCAAAATGGACAGCTGAAAAAATGCTGAACATGCTGAGGGTCCCTCAAATATACTTGTTAAATGACAAAAATCTGCAAAAAAATTTATTACAGCCACACAATCACAAATATGTACACATGAGGAAACACACATGCACAGAGAGACCCACACACAAGATCCAATTCAGTCAACCAGTCTAAATATATTGAATTTAAATCTTAGAATGAGATCATCCCATTAAAAGCCTTTCTCTCTCTCTCTCTCTCTCTCTGTCACACACACACACAAACACACACACACACACAGGGAGAGAGAAGTAAGTTTCTAGGTCAGCCTGGGAGCTGGTGAATTTGAATCCACCAATCAGAGAGGCTGTGCACTTTTCCCCACCAAAACAGGTGCATCTGTTTACACACGCAGCAGCACAGAGAGACACAGGATTTTTGCAGTCTATTTCTCATAGTGACGACTCCCCTCAAACAAATGACCGTAATTTCCTAACCGTAGGGGCTAGAACGGTCATTCTTACACCGTTTTGTTCAGAAGAGATGGGGGAATCTTCAAGTGTTGACAATTTAATATTAAAATATGAATTTTTAGAGATATATGACATGGATGACTTGTTGACTTAGAAGCCACGAATTCCCCAATATGCAAATTTGAATGCCTGAGACCACATATGTGATTGGCTGGCTGGGAAGCCGTGCAGGCCCTGATTTGTGGATTTGAATTCCTCAGCCCTCAGATATGATTGGCTGGCTTAGAAGCCACGAAGGCCCCAATATGCAAATTTGAATGCCTCAGGACACTTATTTGATTGGCTGGGAAACTGTGCAGGCCCTGATTTGAAAATTTGAATGTCTCAGTCCTCACAGAGGATTGGCTGCCTGGGGACCTGGCAGAAATATATAGAAATACTATTATTAAGCATAAATACTACATTTAGTAGAAATACTATGTTTTAGCACAAATACTATAAAAAGAAGAAAAACTATAATTTAGCAGAAATACTATATTAAGCACAAATCCTATAAAAAGCAGAAATACTATAATTTAGAACAAATAGTATAAAAAGCAGAAATACTATAATTTGGCAGAAATACTATGTTAGGCACAAATACTATAAAAAGCAGAAATACTATAATTTAGCAGAAATACTATATTAGGCATAAATCCTTTGAAAAGCAGAAATAGTATGATTTAGCAGAAATACTGTATTTAGCACAAGTACCGAAAAGTACCAGAAATACTATGATTTAGCAGAATAGTAATAACTTATTGAAACACAAATGCACAGAGGGACACACAAACACAGGCTCTAATCCAGTCAACCAGTCTAACTATATTCAATTTAAATCCTACAATGACATGCTGCCAAATAAGGGCAGGGTCCTCTCTCTCCCACTAAACACACACACACACACACACACACAGGGAGAGAGGACTAAGTTTCTAGGTCAGCCTGGGAGCTGCTGAATTTGAATCCACCAATCAGAGAGGCTGTTTACATTTTCCCGCCAAAACAGGTGCATCTTTTTACACACGCAGCACAGAGACATAGACCTGCTTCTTTCAGTTTATTTCACATAGTGAGGATTCCCCTCAAACAAATGACCATAATTTCCTAACCATAGGGGCTAGAGCGGTCATTCTTACACCGTTTTGTTCAGAAGAGATGGGGGAATCTTCAAGTGTTGACAATTTATCATTAAAATATGAATTTTTAGAGATATATGACATGGATGACTTGTTGACTTAGAAGCCACGAATTCTCCAATATGCAAATTTGAATACCTGGAGCCCACATACATGATTGGCTGGCTGGGAAGCTGTGCAGGCCCTGATTTGTGGATTTGAATTCCTCAGCCCTCAGATATGATTGGCTGGCTTAGAAGCCATGAAGGCCCCAATATGCAAATTTGAATGCCTCAGGACACTTATTTGATTGGCTGGGAAACTGTGCAGGCCCTGATTTGAAAATTTGAATGTCTCAGTCCTCACAGAGGATTGGCTGCCTGGGGACCTGGCAGAAATATATAGAAATACTATTATTAAGCATAAATACTACATTTAGTAGAAATACTATGTTTTAGCACAAATACTATAAAAAGAAGAAAAACTATAATTTAGCAGAAATACTATATTAAGCACAAATCCTATAAAAAGCAGAAATACTATAATTTAGAACAAATAGTATAAAAAGCAGAAATACTATAATTTAGCAGAAATACTATGTTAGGCACAAATCCTATAAAAAGCAGAAATACTATAATTTAGCAGAAATACTATGTTAGGCACAAATCCTATAAAAAGCAGAAATACTATAATTTAGCAGAAATACTATATTAGGCATAAATCCTATGAAAAGCAGAAATAGTATGATTTAGCAGAAATACTGTATTTAGCACAAGTACCGAAAAGTACCAGAAATACTATGATTTAGCAGAATAGTAATAACTTATTGAAACACAAATGCACAGAGGGACACACAAACACAGGCTCTAATCCAGTCAACCAGTCTAACTATGTTCAATTTAAATCCTACAATGACATGCTGCCAAATAAGGGCAGGGTCCTCTCTCTCCCACTAAACACACACACACACACACACACACACACACAGGGAGAGAGGACTAAGTTTCTAGGTCAGCCTGGGAGCTGCTGAATTTGAATCCACCAATCAGAGAGGCTGTTTACATTTTCCCGCCAAAACAGGTGCATCTTTTTACACACGCAGCACAGAGACATAGACCTGCTTCTTTCAGTTTATTTCACATAGTGAGGATTCCCCTCAAACAAATGACCATAATTTCCTAACCATAGGGGCTAGAGCGGTCATTCTTACACCGTTTTGTTCAGAAGAGATGGGGGAATCTTCAAGTGTTGACAATTTATCATTAAAATATGAATTTTTAGAGATATATGACATGGATGACTTGTTGACTTAGAAGCCACGAATTCTCCAATATGCAAATTTGAATACCTGGAGCCCACATACATGATTGGCTGGCTGGGAAGCTGTGCAGGCCCTGATTTGTGGATTTGAATTCCTCAGCCCTCAGATATGATTGGCTGGCTTAGAAGCCATGAAGGCCCCAATATGCAAATTTGAATGCCTCAGGACACATATATGATTGGCTGGGAAGCCGTGCAGGCCCTGATTTGAAAATTTGAATTTCTCAGTCCTCACAGAGGATTGGCTGCCTGGGGACCTGGCAGATATATATATAGAAATACTATGATTAAGCATAAATACTACATTTAGTAGAAATACTATGTTTTAGCACAAATACTATAAAAAGCAGAAATACTATAATTTAGCAGAAATACTATATTAAGCACAAATCCTATAAAAAGCAGAAATAGGATGATTAAGCATAAACACTACATTTAGTAGAAATATTATGTTTGAGCAAAAATCCTATAAAAAGCAGAAATACTATATTAGGCACAAATCCCATAAAAAGCAGAAATAGTATGATTAAGCATAAATACTACATTTAGTAGAAATACTATGTTTTAGCACAAATAGTATAAAAAGCAGAAATACTGTAATTTAGCAGAAATACTATATTAGGCACAAATCTTATAAAATAGCAGAAATAGTATGATTTAGCACAATAGTAATCAGTTAAACAGAAAAATTGGAAAAGCAAAATGGACAGCTGAAAAAATGCTGAACATGCTGAGGGTCCCTCAAATATACTTGTTAAATGAAAAAATCAGCAAAAAAATGCACAGGGAGAGAGAAGTAAGTTTCTAGGTCAGCCTGGGAGCTGCTGAATTTGAATCCACCAATCAGAGAGCCTGTGTACTTTTTCCCGCCAAAACATGTGCCTCTTTTTACACACGCAGCACAGAGAGGCACAGGATTATTGCAGCCTATTTCTCATAGTGAGGACTCCCCTCAAACAAATGACCATAATTCCCAAACCGTAGGGGCTAGAGCGGTCATTCTTACACCGTTTTGTTTAGAAGAGATGGGGGAATCTTCCAGTGTTTACAATTTATCATTAAAATATGAATTATTAAAGATATTAGACTTCTAATGCACCATAACTGAGTAGAGCGAAGCAAAAACTGCCTTGACTTGCCCTCAAACAACGCTTTGTAACTCGAAATCTATTTGGAGTATCGATATCATTCTTTCACCGTAAGAGACAGCAGGCTTTGGTGAACAGTCATGGAAATTTTCAGGTCTCTGTGGAAATCCAAAAAAAAATTATGACGAGAGAAAAAAGTGGTTCATTTCCAGAGTTTTAAATCTGAAGAAATCTGAGCGAAGGACGAATTTCCTACCCTCAAACAAGTCCAACTCATTTCAGAACGGTAATAGGTGAGAAAGAAATTCTTGAATTGTGAGCGTCAGGGGTGTCTGAAGATATTCGGGGACAAGCCTCATGTCTTAAAGTCGCTTCGTTAAGGAGATATGACGATTCGAATATGCCTCTCATTACAGAAATCCAGCGATGATTTTGAACAAGCTCTCCATTGACTTTATATGGAGAGTTTTGAGACCTTGTGTTGGTCTGAGGAGATTTGCAAAAATTCTATAAATCCCACAACAATGATAGTGTCATTTTCTGAAAGCCAGCAAAAATACCTACGTTTTGATGTATAATTTGTGGAAGTTGAGTGAAAATTGAGCAAGTAGCAAGAAGTTGTTCGGACATGAAGTGAAAATTGCAAAACCTTCAGTGGCACACTGGAAGCCAAGAGCATAGCAACCATAACAACGCATGTATTTTGTGAAAAATCACAATTTTGCAACTCGAAACTTTAAGAGGCATAAAAGTAAAACAGTAAAACATTTGAAAAAGCTGAATCATACCTGAATAGCCCAATAATTTGTGAACATTTTAAAGTTTGAATGGTTGTTCTAGGTGAAAATATGAGGAAGTAGTTAAGTTTCAAAAACAAGCATATTTTAGCAGAATTGCAGAAGTTTCCCATTCATTTCAATGGGACAAATTAAAGGAAAAAAGCTTAATATTTTAAAAAGTATAATAGTTAAAAATAGCAAAAATCATAGCGTAAATTAGCAGAAATAGCAGAATAGTTTAAAATTTGAACGGTGAAAATCGGCTGAAAATTGTGGAAGTAGTTAAGTGCCAAAAAGTGTACGGAAGCAACTAGAATAATAATAATAATAACTAGAAAAATTTGCATTTCCTGCGAAAATGCAGTGTGGATGCTTAAAGCTGAAGCTGTATGCAAAAAGTAGCTGAAAAAGCTGAAAAGTTGCAGAAATTGTAAAAACTTTGCAGAAGCAAAAGAAGTTTGCTAAAATGGAATAACTTAGCAGAACTGCAATATCTTAGAGGAAACATAATACTTGGCAGAGATACAATAGCATAGCAGAATTTAGCAGAAATATTGTAACTTACCAGAAACATGATAACTTCTCAAAAATACAAGAATTTAGGAGAAATAGTATAAGATAACAGAAAGAATATATTTAGCCAAAAATACTTAAACATTACAGAAACACTATGATTTAGAAAAATAGTACAACAGAGCAGAAATATTGTGATTTACCAGAGACACTGTGATGAACTATGAATATTGTAATTTTAAATTAAGACTATGTTTTAGCACAAATATTATAATTTGGCAGAAATACTATAATTTAGCAGAAATACTATATTGAGCACAAATCCTATAAAAAGCAGAAATGGTATGATTAAGCATAAATACTACATTTAGTAGAAATACTTTGTTTTAGCACAAATCCCATAAAAAGCAGAAATACTGTACTATGATTTAGTAGAAAAACTATAATTAATCAGAAATACTAAATTTAGCAGAAATACTATATTAAGCACAAATCCTATGAAAAGCAGAAATAGTATGATTAAGCATAAATACTACATTTAGCAGAAATACTATATTAAGCACAAATCCTATAAAAGCAGAAATAGTATATTAAGCACAAATCTTATAAAATAGCAGAAATAGTATGATTTAGCACAATAGTAATAAGTTAAACAGAAAAATTGGAAAAGCAAAATGGACAGCTGAAAAAATGCTGAACATGCTGAGGGTCCCTCAAATATACTTGTTAAATGACAAAAATCTGCAAAAAAATTTATTACAGCCACACAATCACAAATATGTACACATGAGGAAACACACATGCACAGAGAGACCCACACACAAGATCCAATTCAGTCAACCAGTCTAAATATATTGAATTTAAATCTTAGAATGAGATCATCCCATTAAAAGCCTTTCTCTCTCTCTCTCTCTCTCTCTCTCTGTCACACACACACACACACACACACACACACACACACACACACACACACACACACACAGGGAGAGAGAAGTAAGTTTCTAGGTCAGCCTGGGAGCTGGTGAATTTGAATCCACCAATCAGAGAGGCTGTGCACTTTTCCCCACCAAAACAGGTGCATCTGTTTACACACGCAGCAGCACAGAGAGACACAGGATTTTTGCAGTCTATTTCTCATAGTGACGACTCCCCTCAAACAAATGACCGTAATTTCCTAACCGTAGGGGCTAGAACGGTCATTCTTACACCGTTTTGTTCAGAAGAGATGGGGGAATCTTCAAGTGTTGACAATTTAATATTAAAATATGAATTTTTAGAGATATATGACATGGATGACTTGTTGACTTAGAAGCCACGAATTCCCCAATATGCAAATTTGAATGCCTGAGACCACATATGTGATTGGCTGGCTGGGAAGCCGTGCAGGCCCTGATTTGTGGATTTGAATTCCTCAGCCCTCAGATATGATTGGCTGGCTTAGAAGCCACGAAGGCCCCAATATGCAAATTTGAATGCCTCAGGACACTTATTTGATTGGCTGGGAAACTGTGCAGGCCCTGATTTGAAAATTTGAATGTCTCAGTCCTCACAGAGGATTGGCTGCCTGGGGACCTGGCAGAAATATATAGAAATACTATTATTAAGCATAAATACTACATTTAGTAGAAATACTATGTTTTAGCACAAATACTATAAAAAGAAGAAAAACTATAATTTAGCAGAAATACTATATTAAGCACAAATCCTATAAAAAGCAGAAATACTATAATTTAGAACAAATAGTATAAAAAGCAGAAATACTATAATTTAGCAGAAATACTATGTTAGGCACAAATCCTATAAAAAGCAGAAATACTATAATTTAGCAGAAATACTATGTTAGGCACAAATCCTATAAAAAGCAGAAATACTATAATTTAGCAGAAATACTATATTAGGCATAAATCCTATGAAAAGCAGAAATAGTATGATTTAGCAGAAATACTGTATTTAGCACAAGTACCGAAAAGTACCAGAAATACTATGATTTAGCAGAATAATAATAACTTATTGAAACACAAATGCACAGAGGGACACACAAACACAGGCTCTAATCCAGTCAACCAGTCTAACTATGTTCAATTTAAATCCTACAATGACATGCTGCCAAATAAGGGCAGGGTCCTCTCTCTCCCACTAAACACACACACACACACACACACACACACACACACACACACACACACACACACACAGGGAGAGAGGACTAAGTTTCTAGGTCAGCCTGGGAGCTGCTGAATTTGAATCCACCAATCAGAGAGGCTGTTTACGTTTTCCCGCCAAAACAGGTGCATCTTTTTACACACGCAGCACAGAGACATAGACCTGCTTCTTTCAGTTTATTTCACATAGTGAGGATTCCCCTCAAACAAATGACCATAATTTCCTAACCATAGGGGCTAGAGCGGTCATTCTTACACCGTTTTGTTCAGAAGAGATGGGGGAATCTTCAAGTGTTGACAATTTATCATTAAAATATGAATTTTTAGAGATATATGACATGGATGACTTGTTGACTTAGAAGCCACGAATTCCCCAATATGCAAATTTGAATACCTGGAGCCCACATACATGATTGGCTGGCTGGGAAGCTGTGCAGGCCCTGATTTGTGGATTTGAATTCCTCAGCCCTCAGATATGATTGGCTGGCTTAGAAGCCATGAAGGCCCCAATATGCAAATTTGAATGCCTCAGGACACATATATGATTGGCTGGGAAACCGTGCAGGCCCTGATTTGAAAATTTGAATGTCTAAGTCCTCACAGAGGATTGGCTGCCTGGGGACCTGGCAGAAATATATAGAAATACTATGATTAAGCATAAATACTACATTTAGTAGAAATACTATGTTTTAGCACAAATACTATAAAAAGCAGAAATACTATAATTTAGCAGAAATACTATATTAAGCACAAATCCTATAAAAAGCAGAAATAGGATGATTAAGCATAAACACTACATTTAGTAGAAATATTATGTTTGAGCAAAAATCCTATAAAAAGCAGAAATACTATATTAGGCACAAGTCCCATAAAAAGCAGAAATAGTATGATTAAGCATAAATACTACATTTAGTAGAAATACTATGTTTTAGCACAAATAGTATAAAAAGCAGAAATACTGTAATTTAGCAGAAATACTATATTAGGCACAAATCTTATAAAATAGCAGAAATAGTATGATTTAGAACAATAGTAATCAGTTAAACAGAAAAATTGGAAAAGCAAAATGGACAGCTGAAAAAATGCTGAACATGCTGAGGGTCCCTCAAATATACTTGTTAAATGAAAAAATCAGCAAAAAAATGCACAGGGAGAGAGAAGTAAGTTTCTAGGTCAGCCTGGGAGCTGCTGAATTTGAATCCACCAATCAGAGAGCCTGTGTACTTTTTCCCGCCAAAACATGTGCCTCTTTTTACACATGCAGCACAGAGAGGCACAGGATTATTGCAGCCTATTTCTCATAGTGAGGACTCCCCTCAAACAAATGACCATAATTTCCAAACCGTAGGGGCTAGAGCGGTCATTCTTACACCGTTTTGTTCAGAAGAGATGGGGGAATCTTCCAGTGTTTACAATTTATCATTAAAATATGAATTATTAAAGATATTTGACTTCTAATGCACCATAACTGAGTAGAGCGAAGCAAAAACTGCCTTGACTTGCCCTCAAACAACGCTTTGTAACTCGAAATCTATTTGGAGTATCGATATCATTCTTTCACCGTAAGAGACAGCAGGCTTTGGTGAACAGTCATGGAAATTTTCAGGTCTCTGTGGAAATCCAAAAAAAAGTTATGACGAGAGAAAAAAGTGGTTCATTTCCAGAGTTTTAAATCTGAAGAAATCTGAGCGAAGGACAAATTTCCTACCCTCAAACAAGTCCAACTCATTTCAGAACAGTAATAGGTGAGAAAGAAATTCTTGAATTGTGAGCGTCAGGGGTGTCTGAAGATATTCGGGGACAAGCCTCATGTCTTAAAGTCGCTTCGTTAAGGAGATATGACGATTCGAATATGCCTCTCATTACAGAAATCCAGCGATGATTTTGAACAAGCTCTCCATTGACTTTATATGGAGAGTTTTGAGACCTTGTGTTGGTCTGAGGAGATTTGCATAAATTCTATAAATCCCACAACAATGATAGTGACATTTTCTGAAAGCCAGCAAAAATACCTACGTTTTGATGTATAATTTGTGGAAGTTGAGTGAAAATTGAGCAAGTAGCAAGAAGTTGTTCGGACATGAAATGAAAATTGCAAAACCTTCAGTGACACACTGGAAGCCAAGAGCATAGCAACCATAACAACGCATGTATTTTGTGAAAAATCACAATTTTGCAACTCAAAACTTTAAGAGGCATAAAAGTAAAACAGTAAAAGATTTCAAAAAGCTGAATCATACCTGAATAGCTCAATAATTTATGAACATTTTAAAGTTTGAATGGTTGTTCTAGGTGAAAATATGAGGAAGTAGTTAAGTTTCAAAAACAAGCAAATTTTAGCAGAATTGCAGAAGTTTCCCATTCATTTCAATGGGACAAATTAAAGGAAAAAAGCTTAATATTTTAAAAAGTATAATAGTGAAAAATAGCAAAAATCATAGCGTAAATTAGCAGAAATAGCAGAATAGTTTAAAATTTGAACGGTGAAAATCGGCTGAAAATTGTGGAAGTAGTTAAGTGCCAAAAAGTGTACGGAAGCAACTAGAATAATAATAATAATAAAGAATAAAGAGAAACAGGAACTCAATAGTGTGGATGCTTAAAGCATCCACACAATAAAGAATAAAGAGAAACAGGAACTCAATAGTGTGGATGCTTAAAGCATCCACACAATAATAATAATAAAGAATAAAGAGAAACAGGAACTCAATAGTGTGGATGCTTAAAGCATCCACACAATAAAGAATAAAGAGAAACAGGAACTCAATAGTGTGGATGCTTAAAGCATCCACACAATAATAATAAAGAATAAAGAGAAACAGGAACTCAATAGTGTGGATGCTTAAAGCATCCACACAATAAAGTATAAAGAATAAAGAGAAACAGGAACTCAATAGTGTGGATGCTTAAAGCATCCACACAATAAAGAGAAACAGGAACTCAATAGTGTGGATGCTTAAAGCATCCACACAATAAAGAGAAACAGGAACTCAATAGTGTGGATGCTTAAAGCATCCACACAATTACATCTGTAATAATCACATACATGTAATAGAATGTTAATAGTACATTTCCCTTTTTTAGGAAATGACCTGTATGTATCTGTGTGACATCAATAAAAGGATCAAGTGCTGCATTATCTTCAGTTACATTGATGTTATTTATTTATCGCTGTTGCTTTCGTATAAATGAAGCGGACATACCTGCGTGGCCGCGATCTAATCCTGTTTACATAAAGTAAACCTGCTCCCGAGCAGGTTTACGCTTACGGCTCTGTTGCTATGACAGCAAGTCCCGGATGAGCTTCGGGGAACCGACTGATCCAGGATCACGCGAAATCGTCAACAATCTAATCCGGCTAACCTACTTAGCGAGGTACGAAGAACGGGCCCCAGGTCTCCGTGACTCCGGCCTTACAGCTGGAGTGGGCGGCTTCAACCTTCCCTGTGATGCTCACAATGACCCATGGCTGCAATGCTGGTTCATTCAGTCTTTGAGAGTGCAGGACCTGAAACACACACAAAGTTCTTGTCTTTAAATGAACTATGAGCCAAGGCTGACATAAATGTTTTATCTACTTAATCATTAATGTAACAGTGTTTAGAAAGTTAGCACATACATGTAATTTTTCATTTCTTTATGTGTCCATCTATAGAACGCTGCATGTTATATTCTAAATCTGCCTGTTCTGTCAGAAACCTGCCTGCAGAAAATGAACCTAAAGGATGTAATGCAAGGATGTCATCACTTTCAAGATGGAGAAAGCATAAAGTGACAATTATGAATCACTTAATATGATAAGGAGATTCTGCAGGTCATTAATCAATGTATAAAATTAAAATAAAATGCATTTTTAGTGACAAGATACAAATATGGAAGCAAGATGTATAATCGCTCAGTTTGGGGAAATTGTGGGTAGCCTGCAAGGGCCTCAACTTCTCCATACCCACAATGTGCAACAAATGGGCACAGCTGATCTTCAACAGTGGAACATCGGCCAGTTACTTCCAACTTTAACGCAGCTTGTAGTCTTGGAGAGCAGCACACCAAAACTGCATGCACAACTTCTGCTAACAGTGGAAACGGATTAAGAAATCCATGCAAACAGATTCATAAACCGAAAGAATATTATTTTACAGGATTTATGATCATATCAGCTGCTGGCTGATCACAAACCCTGAGGGTGTATACGAGAAGCAGAAGAAGCAGAGGGAATATCCCGTTTAAGTTTAGATAGTATTTGTAAAGATATTGACCATATCCTTTTCTGAAAGTGTGGATATAATGGATGGGGTAAGGTACTGACATGCTACAACTTTATAGTTGTTAAATTCTGGCTACAAGTATACATACCCATCTTGTACATGTTTTTTTTTTAGTTTTTTTATTATTATTATTATTATTATTGTTATTATTATTATTATCCTACCCAATTATGTTTCTTTTAATCAGAGTATGCTGTTTTAATGACTTTACAATATCATTTACATTGTGTTCCTTACATTTTCCCTAATTGTATGTTATATTAATCCTATATTTCCATCCATCCATCTTCATCCGCTTTATCCGAGGCCGGGTCGCGGGGGCAGCAGCCTAAGCAAAGAGGCCCAGACCTCCCTCTCCCCAGCCACCTCCTCCAGCTTATCCGGGGGAATACCAAGGCGTTCCCAGGCCAGCCGAGAGATATAATCTCTCCAGCGTGTCCTGGGTCTGCCCCGGGGCCTCCTCCCGGTGGGACATGCCTGGAACACCTCACCCAGGAGGCGCCCAGGGGGCATCCTTGTCAGATGCCCGAACCACCTCAACTGGCTCCTTTCGATGTGGAGCAGCAGCTGCTCTACTCTGAGCCCCTCCCGGATGGCCGACCTTCTCACCCTATCTCTAAGGGAGAGGCCAGCCACCCATCGGAGGAAGCTCATTTCTGCCGCTTGTATCCGCGATCTCATTCTTTCGGTCACTACCCACAGCTCGTGGCCATAGGTGAGGGTAGGGACGTAGATCGACCGGTAAATTGAGAGCTTCGCTTTTACACTCAGCTCCCTCTTCACCACGACGGACCGGTGCAGCGTCCGCATTACTGCAGCTGCAGCCCCAATCCGTCTGTCGATCTCCGGCTCCCTTCTCCCATCACTCGCGAACAAGACCCCGAGATACTTGAACTCCTCCACTTGGGGCAGGAACTCATCCCCGACTCATCCTATATTTCCGTTTTTATATTTCTAATGTTTGCCTTGTTTTCTTCACTGTCTAGTCTGCCTCTGTCTTGCCTGTATGGATGCATTTACACCGAAATGTCCCCAACAAAGGATGTTTTAATTCACCACTATTCCAGTGAAACACGAGTCTCCCATCTTCCTGCTACCAGTCTGGAGTTTTTGTTCACCAAAGCACACACCAACTTCATACTGACGGACAGATCACTGCCCTTTTGCCGCCTTGTCTGACCGTGTTTTGTGGCTGTGGTTCACTTCACCTCACTCTTCCCCATTCTTGTCATTAAATCAGGCTGTTCTGCAACCATGGCAGCCATTCACTCTATGGCTTTATTCATGGTGTATTTTACCCCTTCACCAAAGGCCGTTCTCGTTTCCAACATTATATTTGCAGTGTTCGTCTATCTATCAATATCTGCGGAGTATTTTTTTTAACGAGTATCCCATTTTCTAAAGCACAGCATGTAAAGGGTAGCTCGGTTAGCAGGATGCTAGCATGTAGCGCTTAGTGAGACACGCCTCAGACGAGTTGAGCAAAGACCCCGTCTGTGTACTTTATACGTGAGCAACGGATTTAAATAAAATTAAGGTTTCAAAAGACAAACTTGAAGATAAAAAATATATATATACTCACCGGAGAGCCGCCAGGGTTTGCCGCTGCCATCTTGGCGCTCCTAAATTCAAAACTGCCTCTGCAGACAGGCATGGGAGGCGTGGAAATTGTCTTTGAGTTAGTCAAACGTTTTCCTTAGTTCGAGTAGATGATAAAAAATAATAATAATAAATGGGATTTTAAGTAGGACTAGGCGTTCTGTAATGATCTCTATTTAGGAGAAAAACTTAATCACTCACCTTTAAACAGCTCTCTTTCAGGAGACACACTGCTGGCTAACGGTGTCATGTGATCAAACAGCGTAATTTAATTGGCTGAGAGCCACTCGACTCGATCTGGTGCTGATTGCTCTGGCTTGGGTCATTAAAGTTCATCACTTTTGCAGTTGAATTTTTGCAGGTGAATTTTTGCAGTGAATTTTTGCAGGTGAATTTTTTTCAGGTGAATTTTTTTCAGGTGAATTTTTGCAGGTGAATTTTTTGCAGGTGAATTTTTGCAGGTGAATATTTTTGCAGGGAAATTTGGAGGATAAAAATTCAGTGTCATAAATTCAATGTCTAAAAATACTTGAATTCTGATGATACTATATTTCTTCCATAGAATTTGAATTTGAGGTGTAGCCTTGAGGCTGTATCTCTCTCTAGCTCATTATCCCAGCAGATGTAGGTGGGTGTTCATATTTCCATTGAAAGGTTGCACATTTTTTGTGCAATTTAATACATTTTAGTGGGTTTTCATTTTCCTCTATAATCAATGTTGTACCCAAGAGGGTTAAACTTGATTCAGTCGGGATTAAAAAAAACTGCACTGGGAGCGATCGTGTTGGTTGATCTGATGTGGCGTGCACATTTAAAACTGCTCAACTGATTTATTTGCTACGGGGAAATAACTGCCCAATGCAGGCATGCGCACTGTCTTTGACGTAATAAATACAGGAATTACTCAAACAATAATGAATAATTTCCATGGTTAATATGGACTTAGTTCTCACTGGCTGGGGGAGAAAACCACCTTTTATGACAAAAGAATTTTAAAGGGTGTGGTTTGCTGATTGAAAAGATCTGATGCAAAGAGAAAGGTGAGGTTATTAAACTCCACCTTGTTTTTGCAGGTTCTGTGTGAATACAGGTATGGGCAGGCGCAGATCTAATCTATGCAATACAGACAGTGTTCCTACTTCAGTGTTACACCTTTAGCAGAAGAGATGAGGCTTTATTCTGTGGTGTAATGTATATTACATCACCGAGACTCCATTGTGTAATATAATTTTCCAAAACCTGGTACTTCCCAGCCACTTCTTCAAAATTATAGTCAAGGACTTCTTGTTCACCTCTTCAAACTTTAAACTTCATAGTGTTTAGTTTTTAATGTTTAGCTTCTTTTTAATGATTTTTATAAAAGGGTTTGGAAGTTCTGAGGTATTGCAGTATAACTGCGACCCTTTCCCGGTCTCAGTCGTCATTGTCATGCCTCTGGGATTTCCTGATAGGATCTTGACTTCATATCTTAGATGCTAAGTTTATCTATCTGAGTCGTGGTTTATGTTTGGTGTTTTGTTAATGTTCCAGTGTTTTAGTTTTCATTTCCTGTTTTCTTTGATTTGTGAGACTTTGTTTCCTGTTTAATTTCACAATGAGCTTCAGTTTTATGACACTAGTTTCTTGGTGTTTTTTTTCTTCTGGTTTCTAGTGATTAACACAGTTTTGTGGATGAGTTTTGGTTTGCATCATCTAACTGTACTCAGTGTTTCTGTTTGTGCCCTCTTCTGTTTTTACACCTCGGGCTGTATGTGTTTCCTTGTCTCTTACATTTGGTTTATTGTTGGTATTCCTGCCTCCTTTAGTTATTTCCTGTGGTACTTTGATGGTTTTGTTTTCTTTGTGTATAACTGCGGTTTCCTTGCTGAGTCATCTATGAATGTTTCTTCTGTGCACCCTTTCTTTTGTACATTACTGCTTTCTTCACATTTTTCTTTTTACATTTTTCTTAATTTTGAACCTATGTTATGACAGCATATTTTAAAGCCTTACTCTTTGATTCATTCTAAGGTTTTTCCTTTTATTCCACTGACTAAACTGTTTTTTTTTTCACAGTTAGTCTTAGTTTGAGTAACACCTTTGATTTGAAATAGGAAGTTTGGGCTTAGCCAAACTGTGTTTACAAAACAGCCAACAACACATGGGTATAGTTTATGGTAGGCATGGTAGGAATATGTTCCCACCACCACTAATTTGATCTTAATGGCATATGTTTAAATAAAATACTGTACACTGGCAGGGGAATGTCCAGGGGTGGAGGGAAATATAACCACACCCACCCCAGGTGCCCCCTGTCAAGTTGTCTTTTGCGATATTATTTATTTGATTTTTTTCAGTTTGTGTGCTCAAATATATGACTTTACAGGATAGCTTTTTTCAGATTTGAACTAACCAATAATCTGAGTTTTTGATGTATCTGTCTCAAATCACAGATCCGGATTCATTTTTATAGAGAGGGCTGTGAAAATTTCAAGCTTTTATCTTGAAGTATTTTTGGGGGGGTCTTTTTCTGGCTTTATTGGATAGGTACAGTGAAGACTGACAGGAAAGCAGAGGGAGAGAGAGGGGAAGACATGCAGCAAAGGGCTGCGGGTCGGACTCAAACCGGGCTGGCCGCTTTCAGCCATATGGCATATGGTCGCCCGCTCATCCCACTGAGTTAAACTGGCACACTCGGCTTTTATCTTTGGTAGTTTCTGGGATATTCATGTCAAACGTTGTCTCTGAAAATCTGGAATACAAAAACTACCACAGACTGTCCAGGATCTCGGTGATGCCATGATGCTACACTCAAAAAAAATAATTAATTGGATGAAGGTAATTTTATCTTGCCACTTATATTCCATCTAAACAAATCATGTTATATTAATCCATATTGGTTGTGTTGTGTCAACACGATATATGTGTGTAGGTTTAACATAATATTAACATTAACATTCAATAACCTCAGTGATTTTCCTGTGGTTTGACATCCTGCAGTTTCCTGTCCAATACCATCGTTCCCTCGAAGCTGGACAGGAAACTGCAGGATCTAGGACTGAGCAGCTCCCTCTGCAGCTGGATCCTTAGCTTCCTGTCTGACAGACGCCAGGTGGTCAGACTGGGCAGCATCACCTCATCCCCCATCACACTGAACACTGGTGCTCCACAGGGGTGTGTACTGAGCCCTCTCCTGTACTCACTCTACACCTACGACTGTACAGCCACTAACAGCTCCAACATCATTGTGAAGTTTGCGGACGACACTACAGTGGTGGGTCTTATCACCAACGGTGATGAGACGGCTTACAGGGAGGAGGTCAGCGCCCTGACCCACTGGTGTCAAGACAACCATCTCACCCTCAACGTCGCAAAGACAAAGGAGTTGATAGTGGACTTCCGGAGGTGCAGAGAAGTACACACCCCCATCACCATCAACGGCGCTGCTGTGGAGAGAGTGAGCAGCTTCCGGTTCCTTGGCGTACACCTGGCTGAGGATCTTACGTGGTCAGTACACACAAACAAAACAGTGAAGAAGGCGCAGCAGCGCCTCTTCTTTCTCAGGAGACTGAAAAGATTCGGCATGAGCCCCCGCATCCTCAGGACCTTCTATCGCTGTGCCATTGAGAGCATCCTCACTGGATGCATCACCACCTGGTATGGCAACAGCACCGCCTACAACTGCAAAGCTCTCCAGCGAGTAGTGCGGTGCTCTGAACGGATAATTGGAGGTGAGCTTCCCTCCCTCCAAGACATCTACAGGAAGCGGTGCCTGAGGAAAGCGGGGAGGATCATCAAGGACTCCAGTCACCCCAGCCATAAACTGTTCAGACTGCTTCCATCAGGAAGGAGGTTCTGCAGCATCCGGTCCCGTACCAGCAGACTGAGAGACAGCTTTTTCCATCAGGCCATCAGACTGCTGAACACGTCATAGACACCTCAGCTTCACTACTGGAACTTCAACATTATGCACTCCACACTGTATATAAATGCCACTTGTTTTGCACATATTCAACTCTGTATATTTTATATATTTTATTATTATTATTATTTTATTTTATTTTTTTACTATTTAATTTGTAAAAATGTGTATACACACACACACACACACACACACACACACACACACACACACACACACACACACACACACACACACACACACACACACGTAGGAAAATATTTAGTATACACATCCAGAAATGCATACACTATTATATATTGTACATATATTTATTAGTTTCAGGTTGGCCATTCTTGTATTTTGCTCGTTTGTGTTGTTGTGTTTGCACATCTCTGTTGCTTGTGGGGCTCGCACACAAGAATTTCACTCGCATGTGCTGTGCCAGTGTGCCTGCACATGTGATGTGACAATAAAAAGTGATTTGATTTGATTTTAATGTGATCTTGTGAATTTCGTGAGTCGACTCAAAAAATGAAATTGGGTGGTTGTTACATGCACAAGATCCAAACTTGTAATTTGAACTAAATAATTCCATGTTTCTATGGTGAACGTACTTAAATCATGTAGCATCTGCATGAAATCCAGCAACTTAATTTGTTCTTGTTGAGATGACATGATACAATCCAGTAAGAGTGGCTGGATCCAGGCAACTAACCACTCTTACTGGATTGTATCATGTCATCTCAACAAGAACAAATTAAGTTGCTGGATTTCATGCAGATGCTACATGATTTAAGTACGTTCACCATAGAAACATGGAATTATTTAGTTCAAATTACAAGTTTGGATCTTGTGCATGTAACAACCACCCAATTTCATTTTTTTTGAGTGTACACTCAAAAAAATAACTCTTTAAATGAACATAAAAAAATCATGGAAAGAATTTCCACGTGATTAAATTGCTTTATTTTAGCATTATGCAATTCTGTTACTCCAACTTAATGCACTCAAGTTGAATCAACTTAATTAAAGATTGATGAATCAACGTATTTACTGCATTTTGATCCAATATATTTTAATAGTGTTGATCCAACTTAAAGAGTTTTGTTCCAACTCAATTCAGTAGGTTTTCTCCAACTAATTTACTAAATTTGGTCCCAGCTTAAGTTAATTGAGTTGAACCAACTCATACAAATTAAGTTATTCCAACACAAGTCTTTAATGCTAATAGAAAGCAATTTAATCACGTGGAAATTCTTTCCATGATTATTTTAAGTTAATTTAAAGAGTAATTTTTTGGAGCATTTAACAAAGTCTAGAGTCTGGTTAACATACATTTCACTATTACATCTAAAAGGTAAATAAAAATTTGTCATACACATCTTTTTGTTTTCTCCAATTTATTGAATTTATAGCAAATTTCACATAATGTATAAAGAATACATGAAATGCAAGTACAAGTTACATAACAGAAAAAAAGTAGTGGACAAAGTGGAAAGTTAACCTGTTAAAACAATTTTTTAACAACAATGAATGGCTGAAGCAGGTGATTTTCCGATGACCAATACAACTACTTTGAAGGTCAACAGATGCACTTTCAAAAAAGAAAATATCTGCAATTATTTTAGGTTCATGGTCCAGTTACATGGTGTAGCTGTTGTAATGGGAACATTTCTCAACAAGAAAATAGCGTTTTGAGAACCTGTACTTTGTGTGCTGTTGGATAGTTTGTGTGCATCTAATTCCATAAGAATCTTCTGCAGGACCTCAAAGGTGTACCTGAGTTCCAGAGGGTAGCTCAGGTTCAGTGAATAGACCAGACCAAGCAACATTGTCACTGCAAAAACTACATTGCCCAACTCACCCATCACTTCCACCCCCTCTAGAACAATCACAACATCCTGAGGGTCATCGCCAGGCTCCGCACCCTCTGACCGAATGACACAGATTCCAAAGACTGTCTCTGCTATGGCAGTGGCGATGCTTTTTATCAACTTCCTGTGACAATAAAACAAACAAAAAAAAGATAATGATTTCTCACTAATGTCCATTGCAAACAGTTTTAAAAGTAAATATATGTTTTACATTAATGTAAAATACCTAAAAGCTTTATTCATTCAAGCCTTATAATAATGTAAATGTAATCAAAAATGACTGCCCGATATTTTTCCTGACTCATGAGAAGTTCATTCAATACCTCAACAATGTCCTGTCTTTCAAAATCTTGTGATAGGGGTGACTGTGGCACAGGAGGTAGAGCAAGTTGTCTACTGGTTTAATCCCTGGCTTCTCTAATCTGATACTAAAACTATCAATGGGTAACATACTGAACCCCAAGTTGCTCCTGATACATCCATTGAAGTGTAAATGTTACATAAAAATCTTGTATGAATGTGTGTATGAATGAGGTTATTATAATGATATTATAATAATGATAGTATAAAACACTCAAGAATGGTGTGTGTAGTATCCAGTGAGAAACTTAAAGCTCTTACTTTTCCTATTGGTAGAACCTCAAAATCCCATCCTTTCGTGAACCTCGGGACCAAAAATTGTCCCGCCCCAAAAGTGCTCTAAAAATGTTATATATTAATATTTTTTTCTACTTTAAATTAGTCAATCTTTTAAAACTACTTCTGCTTAAAATATCCATGTCAAGTTTTAATTATATTTTCATTGTTTTAACCCTTTAAATCCCAGTTTGATTACATGAGCGCCCTGTTTTTTTAGCCCCAAAAAACAAAAGAACTAAATATTTTCCAAAAAAAACATTTGAAGTAATATTTGTTTGTTATTATAATTAGGCCTTTAGATGGACCAAAGATTGGCACCAACATTCATTTCGATCCACTTTTATTTTTTTTGCAGGAGCGCATTTCATAAAATGCACACACTATCTGTCCTAATCGACCACGCCCAAAAAAGTGCTATAAAAAATTTATATATTAATATTTTATTCCACTTTAAATTAGTCAATCTTTTAGACCTACTTCTCCTTGAAATATTCATGTCAAGTTTT
Source organism: Rhamphochromis longiceps (assembly GCF_057381845.1). NCBI lineage: Eukaryota > Metazoa > Chordata > Actinopteri > Cichliformes > Cichlidae > Rhamphochromis > Rhamphochromis longiceps. The sequence goes on from NC_140578.1 coordinate 9,478,840, forward strand.
AATTACATTTCGCGGATTTTAACCCTTTATATCCCGGTTTCGTCACATGAGCGCACTGCTTTTTTTGCCCCAAAAAACATAAAACTTGAATATTTTCCAAAAAAACCATTTGAGGTAATATTCAATTGTTATTATAATTAGGCCTTTAGATGGACTAAAGATTGGCACCAACAGTCATTTCGATCGCCTTTTTTTTTTTTTTTTCAGGACCAGAAAATGGTCTCCAGGCGGCAAATGCTGCTCCTCTAGGCCGAAAAAAGTGCATCTTCCCGGGGTAAGTCGCGACGATCACCGGGGCACGATCACCGGGGACTCCTTTTTCCAGCACACACGTCCGATACCACGTGACAACAAATACGTCATTTCCTGTTGACTAAAAAAAAATTAAAAAAAAAAAAAAATGCACCCTCTCACGGTCCTAGGGACCGAAAATGGTCCCGCCCGATCAGCGGGCGAAGCCGCTGCTGCACGCCGGGAATCAGGCTTCCTTTCCCGCAGGTCTGTTTAAGCAGCCCGCTGTTTTCCAGCAGGGGTCAAATGTGAAGCAAGGGCGCCACCCGGTGGACAAATAAAAAAATTACAACTCTAAGGCCTCCTCCAAAATGAAAATGAAACTTAAACATCGACGATCCCTTTGACCGTAATTAATTTGCAGTGAAAAATAGCGTTTATAATGGGTTTCAAGGGGCAGAAATCGGCCACGAGGTTCGATAGTGGATGTATGCCTTTTATTCAGCCATTTAAGCTCATTTAAAAAACTCAGACTGAAATTTTAAAATAAAATGGGAAAAAAATACATGTTTGAAAATTTGGCTATACTCCATTAAACACAGTGGAAATGGCGTGGAATTAAAAAACGCAAAGGCCACGAAATGGTCCCAGGTTCTACAGAGGGTTAAAAGGTATTTTTTACAGCCACCGGTAATTTATAGGAAAACCCCATCCCTGAAACTTTTTGTATGTAGTTCAAGCTTATCTTTGATCATCTCCTTAGTTAAGGATACAGGCAAGTTAACATACCAGGTAATTCTTCACCAGCTTCTCAGGATCTTCATTCAGGTACACGCAAAGACCTTTGGCGATGTATTCTCTTCTGATTTCAACAGCATCAGTCTTTATACACAGAGGGGGAAAAAAACAAATATATACGGAAATCCATCTCAACGACCTAGCAGTGGGATTAAAGAACTTTTAGTTGAATTACCAGGAATTTGTGAGAAATACAGAGGCTATTGTTTTACGGTCTTAATCTTTTCAAATAGTATTTATGCATTTTAGACAAGTCTGTCATTTTAATATTGTTTTGTAATTTGTGTATTAATTTACACAAATTACCTTTTCATAAGACCCTTATGAAAAGGAAACCGAGGGAACAGTTTACCCTGCCCGGGATAGGGTTACCGGGGCCTCGCCCTGGAGCCAGGCCCGGGGAGGGTGCCCGAGGGCGAGCGTCTGGTGGCCGGGCCTTAGTCCATGGGGCCCGGCCGGGCACAGCCCGAAGAGGAGACATGGGCCCATCCTCCCGCAGGCTCACCACCCGCAGGAGGCGCCATAGGGGTCGGGTGCATTGTGTGCCGGGTGGCGGCCAGGAGCGGAGGCCCTGGCGGACTGACCCCCGGCTGCCAAGACTGGCAATAGGGACATGGAATGTCACCTCTCTGGTGGGGAAGGAGCCTGAGTTAGTGCGTGAGGTTGAGAGGTACCGGCTAGATATAGTCGGGCTCACCTCTACACATGGCTTGGGCTCTGGAACCAGTCTCCTGGAGAGGGGCTGGACTCTGTCTCAGTCTGGAGTTGCCCTTGGTGAGAGGCGGCGGGCTGGGGTGGGTATCCTAATATCCCCTCGGCTTGCTGCCGGTACGTTGGGGTTTTTCCCGGTGGACGAGAGGGTTTGTTCCCTGCGCCTTAGGGTCGGGGAACGGGTCCTGACTGTCATCTGCGCTTATGCGCCGAGTGGCAGTTCAGAGTACCCAGCCTTCTTAGAGTCCCTGGGGGGGGGGGGTGCTGGAGGGTGCTCCACCTGGAGACTCTGTTGTCCTGCTGGGAGACTTCAATGCTCACGTGGGTAACGACAGCGAGACCTGGAGGGGCGTGATTGGGAGGAACGGCCTCCCTGATCTGAACCCGAGCGGTGCTCTGTTATTGGACTTCTGTGCTAATCACAGTTTGGCCATAACGAACACCCTGTTCGAACATAAGAGTGTCCATAAGTGCACGTGGCACCAGGACGCTCTAGGCCGTAGGTCGATGATCGATTTTGTAATCGTATCAGCAGACCTGCGACCATATGTTCTGGACACTCGGGTAAAGAGAGGGGCTGAGCTGTCAACTGATCACCACCTGGTGGTGAGTTGGATCAGGTGGCGGGGGAAGACGCTGGACAGACCTGGTGCACCTAAACGCGTAGTGAGGGTGTGCTGGGAACGTCTAGCAGAGGCCCCAGTCCGCGAGATCTTCAACGCACACCTCCGGCAGAGCTTCAACAGCATTCCGAGGGAGACTGGGGACATTGAGTCCGAATGGACCATGTTCAGCATCTCCATTGCCGAAGCTGCTGCATTGAGCTGCGGCCGCAAGGTGGTTGGTGCCTGCCGTGGTGGTAATCCCCGAACCAAATGGTGGACACCAGAGGTGAAGGGAGCCACTAGGCTGAAGAAGGAGTCCTATCGGGCTTGGTTAGCCTGTGGGACTCCGGAGGCAGCCGACAGGTATCGACAGGCCAAGCGGAATGCGGCTCGGGCGGTGGCTGAAGCAAAAACTCGGGTGTGGGAGGAGTTCGGAGAGGCCATGGAAAAAGACTTTCGGACTGCATCGAAGAGATTCTGGCAAACCGTCAGACGTCTCAGGAGGGGAAAGCGGTGCTCTACCTGGACTGTGTATAGCTGGCGGAGCGCTGCTGACGTCGACTGAGAAAATTGTCAGGCGGTGGAAGGAATACTTCGAGGACCTCCTTAATCCCACTGACACGTCTTCCGAGGAGGAAGCAGAGTCTGGGGATGAGGGGAATGACCCGCCAATTTCCGGGGGCGAGGTCACTGAGGCAGTTAAACAACTCCTTGGTGGCAGAGCCCCTGGTGTTGATGAGGTCCGCCCCGAGTTCCTGAAGGCTCTGGACGTTGTAGGGCTGTCCTGGTTGACACGCCTCTGCAATGTTGCGTGGAGATCAGGGGCAGTACCTGTGGACTGGCAGACCAGGGTGGTGGTCCCCATCTTTAAGAAAGGGGACCGGAGGGTGTGTTCCAACTACAGGGGGATCACACTCCTCAGCCTCCCTGGGAAAGTCTATGCCAGGGTGCTGGAAAGGAGAGTTCGTCCGTTAGTCGAACCTCGGATACAGGAGGAACAATGCGGTTTCTGTCCTGGTCGCGGAACACTGGACCAGCTCTTCATCCTCTCCAGGATACTTGAGGGTGCATGGGAGTTTGCCCAACCAGTCTACATGTGTTTTGTGGACTTGGAGAAGGCATTCGACCGTGTCCCTCGGGGTGTCCTGTGGGAGGTGTTGCGGGAATATGGGGTGTCTGGCCCATTGCTACGGGCCATTCGATCCCTATACAACCGTTGCAAGAGCTTGGTTCGCATTGCCGGCAATAAGTCGGACTCGTTCCCGGTGGGTGATGGGCTCCGCCAGGGCTGCCCTTTGTCACCGGTTCTGTTCATAATTTTTATGGACAGGATTTCTAGGCGCAGCCAAGTGGCGGAGGGCTTTCGCTTTGGTGGCCTCAGAATCTCATCTCTGATTTTTGCAGATGATGTGGTTCTGTTGGCTTCATCGGGTGAGGGCCTCCAGCTCGCACTGGAACGGTTTGCAGCCGAGTGTGAAGCAGCGGGAATGAGGATCAGCACCTCCAAATCTGAGGCCATGGTTCTCAGCCGGAAAAGGGTGGAGTGCCCACTCCGGGTCGGGGATGAGTTCCTGCCCCAAGTGGAGGAGTTCAAGTATCTCGGGGTCTTGTTCGCGAGTGATGGGAGAAGGGAGCCGGAGATCGACAGACGGATTGGGGCTGCAGCTGCAGTAATGCAGACGCTGCACCGGTCCGTCGTGGTGAAGAGGGAGCTGAGTGTAAAAGCGAAGCTCTCAATTTACCGGTCGGTCTACGTCCTATGGCCACGAGCTGTGGGTAGTGACCGAAAGAACGAGATCGCGGATACAAGCGGCAGAAATGAGCTTCCTCCGAAGGGTGGCTGGCCTCTCCCTTAGAGATAGGGTGAGAGGTTCGGCCATCCGGGAGGGGCTCAGAGTAGAGCAGCTGCTGCTCCACATCGAAAGGAGCCAGTTGAGGTGGTTCGGGCATCTGACAAGGATGCCCCCTGGGCGCCTCCTGGGTGAGGTGTTCCAGGCATGTCCCACCGGGAGGAGGCCCCGGGGCAGACCCAGGACACGCTGGAGAGATTATATCTCTCGGCTGGCCTGGGAACGCCTTGGTATTCCCCCGGATAAGCTGGAGGAGGTGGCTGGGGAGAGGGAGGTCTGGGCCTCTTTGCTTAGGCTGCTGCCCCCGCGACCCGGCCCCGGACAAAGCGGATGAGGATGGATGGATGGTGTATTAATTTAATCATGCCATACCCCCAATTCAAGAAAGTTTAGATGATGTGTACATAAAATCAGAATGCAATGTTTTCTTGGTCTCAAAACTATATGTCACCTACAAATGAATATATTACATTTTTAACATAGGAATGTGATAATTTTTAAGAAAAATATTAGCTCACCATGAATTTGATGAACTGGCCTGCCAGCTCTCCAGACCTTTCACCACCTGATAAGATTAAACATTTATTATCTTTACAGGAGGGAACTGCAAGTCTCCAAGTTTATTAAGTAGAAAAATATTAAATTTCAAAAAAATTAAAAAACAGGAAAACATATCTGTTCATGTTTTGTCTTTCCTCCTCAGTGTACTAAAAACACATAAATTGTTAAATAAACCACTGTCCATCAGTTGCAACTTACAAACTTACAAATTTCAACAACCCACACGTAAAATGTAAATTTATCACAACAGTCTCTGTGGTAGAGCCAAACTAGCTTATGTGCAGAGGTTAAGTTATAAACAATATCTATATTTGGAGTAGCTAAGTCTTTCATATTAGGCTATCATGCTAGCATGACATTGTGCTATATTCTTGCACTAACGTGTTAGCTAGCTAGAATGGCATAAACAAACAGATATTTTTTTTAAAAAAAACAAAAAAACAAATGTGAATAAATAGAACTGAAAAGAATCGACAAACTAATGATACCTTTGTGCAAAAAGTATTTTCATCAAGATGGATGAAGATAGATTCACTCTTACCTTTCCAAGATGACCGTGAAGCAAACCATGTGCTTTCCTGCCTCTTGTTGTTTAGAATCTCACGTGATCTTGTGATATCGCGAGTCTTTAAGGCAGCTAACCACTCTTGTTAGATTTTATCATGTCATATCAACAAGAATAAATTTAAGAGGCGCTAAGTTGGTAAATTTCTTGTAGATCTTATATGATTTTATTACGTTCACCTTAGAAACATAAATTCATTGTGTTCAAATTACATGTTAGAGTCTTGTAAATGCAATAACCACCAAATTTCACTTTTTTGAGTGTACGGCCCGAGAAGAGATCCTCTAAGAAACCATCGACTGCCTTGTAAGGAGCATGCACAGACATTACAGGAGTGCATATAAGCACATTGCTGAGCCACATTAAAAAATAAGTCTGTGTTTTCCATTTTATTGAATCTAGGCCTGAAAAGCTTGATGATTTAGGTTTTCAAATGTTTCTCAACAATCCAATTTAGATTTTCACCTGAAATATTTCATTCATCAGGCTGTATAAATTCAATTTTCTCCTAATTTTTTGCAGCTGTGTATTTCACTCATCCGGCACCCTTAATATTTCTAATTTCACTGCCCTCACACATTTCAAGTTTATTATTATTCGCTCTTTACCAATATTGTCTCTCCTCTGTATTACTAGCTATGAGCCGGCTATTTTGGAAATAGATCTGAGTCTTGTTAACTGGTTTGTAATGAACATCAGGCTGACATATTAATGGATTTTATGGCTGCAGCAACTGCTGCAAGGAGCATAGTTTTATTATCCCTGTAAATACAAGTTAGAAAGTGGTGCCTCCTGCATTGATTAAGATGGTGATGGCAGTCGTGATTATGGATTAAATAATGACTGTAACTGTATTAATATTTCAGCAAGTGTAAAATTATAGCTAATAACACAGACAATTAGGTCTCATCAAATAAGATTTACCCAATTAAATAAACCATAACATATTCCACATCACTTTACTCCACTAGGTATGTACTTTCCACTTTCTCTGCATCATGTTTAGGGTCAGTCTGCTTGTCTGTCTTTTGAGTTGTTTCCTGTTTTACTTGGTACTTGTGACAGTCTTCATTTGGACTTCCTGACAGATTCATGTTTTATTTTCCACTTTTTATTTCTCACTTTTCCACCTTGCTTCCTTTCTTCATTTTTTCCTTGGCTCTTGTGTTCCTTGGGATCACTTTTGGATCACTATATTACATTCACAGACTCTGCTTCACATAGGCAGCAGTTTTGTTGACTGGAGAGTATGTTAGTTTAAAAAATAACTTTATTTATCCGTAAATTTAAGAATAACTGGCTGAAGGCCTAAGCTTGTTTTTCTTTTACTTTCCATTCTGAAGTGAGGACAAATTGTTTAGAGTCCTCCACAGTTTGTATACTCCAGCAGTGTGCTGCACCTCTTTTATAATTTGAAGGAAAAAACACTTTTCCAAAGGTTAAATCTGAGAAACCTTGATTAGAGTTCCTCTATCAAGCCACTTCTTTTCTCAAGGTGCATTTTGGAACGCAGATATCCTTCAACATGGTGTCCTGAGAGTGATTTCTATGTCGAGGGAAGGATGAGGACAGAGGAGATGAATAGGCACAAGTTTGAGAAATGATAAAAAGCTTTCTGTGTCCTTTCCCTGGTTACACTCTTGATTCACAGTTGGTTTGAAGTTGGAAAAATAAACCTTGATACACTAAATCATAATTTCGAGGCTGATTCCTTTCAAGGACATCCTTGAAGGAGATGATGACCATGTTGATGGCAAACTTTACCTCTAAGCCTCCCAGTTAACTCACATCATGACAAACTGAAGAAAACCTGATGAGCTCAGTCATTACTGACTTCAGGATTGTTTAGAGGGATCGGCTAACATATTTGGAAACTGCATTTCAATTCAGTTCCGTTTTATTTATATAGCACCAAATCACAACAACAGTCCCCTCAAGGTGCTTTAAAAAAGAAAATCTAAAGTGAAAAAAATGGAAAGTTAGTCAATGAATAATCAAATTTAACAAAATAAATGACATTAGATATCAATTAATCACTAATTAAAATGACTTTTTATTAACGGACTATGTTTTTAAATGCAGGTGAAATCTCAAAGTACACACACATGCTTTCTTTAAGACCACAGTACAGCCTGGATTCATTCAGTTTCAGGACAATCCTGTCGGTGGCAGCATTGGTCAGCACAAACACTCAAAAAGTTATGCAGCAGGTTTTGAATGAAAATAGGCAGGAAGGGGAAAAACAAGTTGCTTTCTGCACACTAAAAATTAATTTGGAATTAATCTAGTAAGCTGTATCTGAAATGTTGCACACAAAGCATGATGGCTGCTCATTGTTAACATGTGCAGTGATAAGGTTTTACAGCCCCGTGGGTATTCAGCTGACATTAATAAGACAGGAATGCTCTCTGAGTGTTACAATCACCTGGAAAATAAATAATTTACTCAATAAAATTAATGTGTGTACAGTTGTTGTTTTGCCTGTATCTGTATGAGTGAACTTTGTCTTAATGGGGCACCTTACGTTTCTGTGCATATGTTTTTCCTCAGGGAGGGTGCAAACTGTCTTTGTGTCCTCAAAGGGCGAGTTTTAAACAGTCTTTGTAAATGACAAGAAACCCCACATCAAGCAACCTGCTGCTTTATGAGAGTGGAAGGCAGAAGCTATCTGCCCTCCTTTAGCTCCAGCTCCTCAGGTTTAAGAGACAAACACCAACTCTACTTTTAAGGTCAGGGTTTAAACTTTCCATTGTGATAAAGCTTACAGTCAGAGCTGGATCAGGTGACCCTGAGACCTCCTTTGGATAGATCAAATTCAAATTCAGACCCTTGTAGCTGTTGACGGGTCTCTGAATTGAGGGATAGAGCAGAAAGAAAAGCAGCATTTCTGGGCATTTATACTCCTATCAGATTAATGTACAGTACTTGTGTCTTGAGTCACTCTTTATTTCTTCATATGTTGTTCAGTTATCTAGACTTTCTTGTCATTTTTAGAGCAATAGTTCGCCAAGCTTTCTAAAGGTCTTTGAAAGTTTGTCTTTGGACATTGGCTTTCTCACTCATTTTCAATCCAGTCCTTTTACCTGACCATTTTCAGAGGATTTGTTTGTTTGTTTGTTTTTTGTTAAGCCACTTAATACATATCTATGAATCATTCACACACACATAAAGCCCCCCAACTCAAGGGAGGGAGCAGTTTTGTGTCTATACATAACAGAAAACTTACCAAAGAACCAATTTTAAGTTAGATATTAATTTCTTTAGCTAAATCAATGAGAAATGTCAAAAATAGCACATTTTGACAGGAATACGATAGCAGTTTTCCCAAACAACTCTTAGCTGAAAACTTGGCATATCCTGGTAGGGTGTGCAGTGCCTCCTTAAAAGTTTAATGAAACTGGAAAGGTGGAGGACAAAAAGAAGACGTGGCAGATCTAGAAAAAACAAACAAACAACAATCTACAGCAGATGAACATTATCTGGAAGTCACGTCGTTAAGAAATAGCAAAATAAATCCAGCAAAGACCTGACACAGGACCTGAGAGATGCACCTGGCAGTTATCTGCATCTAGCCTGGGCCTCAACATCTTTGAAGCAGTGAGTGATCATCTCAGCAGAGAACAGAACCTAACACAGTGAACATTCATAGAAGAGTGATGAAATGTCCTTTGAGAAGCCTGCAGACTACTTAAAGAAGTTACAAGAAAGCTTGTCTAAGAGAGTTTAGGCTGGGAAGTAAAGGTGGTTGTACCAAATTTTAACTTTCAAGAAACTCTGTATTGGCCTCATATTCTATATTTCCACGTATGTTTGCAGATATTTCAAGAAATTGCTGCACCTATTTCCAGTTTTCCTAAAGAAATATGAAGAAATGCAAGATGGATCAAGGCTTTCAGACTACTGTGTCTCCTGTGGTGATGCCTTTGGAAATAATAGCGTACCATATTTTTCGGACTATAAGGCGCACTTAAAATTCTTAGATTTTCTCAAAAATCGACAGTGCACCTTATAATCCGGTGCGCCTTATGTATGAATTCTGGTTGTGCTTACTGACCTCGGACCGATTTTACGTGGTACATGAGAAATCTGTGAAAAAATGTTTTAGTATGACTTTGGTAAGCTACAAAGCTGCACCGCTTGATGGATTGTCAGAGCATTATCCGGGTCCAAACTCCGCTTCAGGTCCCAAAGTCAAACGAGCACTGCAGCATCAATGAGAGTAAAAAACTGTCTAAATTCTTTTATCTTTAATAAAATCATCAGCGTTGCTGTTTTACCAGGTGTAACAATTATGTTTAACATCCAGGCATCTATGAAAACTGAATTTATTAAATTTAACTGAGTTAGAAGTTAGTAGGAAGTTAGCTCGCTAGTTTCCACCTAAACATGATATAGCATGTTCTGACTGAGAGATTTCTGAAAAAATTAAAACAGACAGCTCTGCTTTTACTTCCAACATAAATGAAGACTGAAAACTAAACAGCAGTGACGTTTGTAGGGTTACTGAAGTTGGACTAGCTGGTATATAATGATGTGCTATCTGATCGCTAGCGACATAGCTATGTTAGCATAACATAAACACAGTAAAGCTGGAGGATGAATGCTAACTTTTTTCAATTAGATAAAAGTTAACGTGAGGGTTCCCTATGGTTAGGGACAAATGCAATCGCATGGCAGGATGCTGTAAACGGACCAAACGTCAGTCAGGAGAACAACTGAGATAATCCATCCACAATAAGAGGTTGGTCATTAATATATTGCAACAACATTGGAATAGAGTACCTGCTGGAGAATTTAACATTAATGAATCAATGGTACGGAAGTGGAGGAAGCAAGAACAATGAGTTGAGTAAAGTTTGACTTATCTGACTGTTTTGTTTCGCTTAATGCGCCTTATAATCCGGTGCGCCTTATGGTCCGAAAAATACAATACCTGTAAAGTACCTTTGCTGCAGATTCTGTTGACAGGCTTTATAATGAATCTTGAATCGTGAATCTTTTCCTTTCCACATCCTATCATTTTAACTAAGAATGTGTTCTTCATGACTTTACCGATTAAATAAGTAATTAAATTAATAAGTTCTACTGGCTCACTGCACCACCTAGTGGTGAAAACTGGCATTGCAAAAAGTGCAGCCCAGCCTGTGTTTAGCTACAGTGGATTTCTCTTGAAAACAATGCACACGATTTGGATATAAAGTCACAGCAGTTTCTTCACATTCCACTCTAAGTTTTGAGACTGCAGCTGGGAGTCTCAATTTATGGCTCATTCACTCCCTGATGCATTTATATCCCACTATTACACACCATTAACGTGTACTTACTCTCTCTTGTAGTTTGTTTTGTCCAGTTTTTACCCTTACCCTTAAGCAAGGCACTTACTCCTCTCTAATGTAGCTTGTGTATACACCTTACATCAGAACATCCTTAAAAGGCAATCTTTCTGCCTCTTTATGTACTTTGGAGTGGCCTTTAGCTAAATTATGTTGTCATATTTGAACGCGGGGTGTGATTTGCCAGAATTATGTAATTGAGAAATTAGAACAATAATATCCCACCTTCATACCAAACACCCTCAGACCGCAACACAGTTTTCAGCAACCCTCGCCTCGCCCCCCCTCTCTCCGGAAGCCATCTGTGCTGTAATTGGCTGAAACTAAGGGGGAGTTGGAATAAACAACAGTTCCGAGCATTTTCATTGGCCGCTGTCACGTCGCTCGAACTGTTGCCTGGCGATGGGCTCGGAGCTTGTCAACCGCACGATCCAGTTACTGTAGCTGCCTGCTGCAATGAAAATAACGTCGTTGGTGGGTGGATATATTTATATGGGCCTGTTTCCATCGTTTTTCCCCAAAAACAGTGACTGAGTGAGTAGTTTTTTTTTATTTTTACTTGGGTAACACTTAACCTGCGAGGGTGACTCGGATCTCTTATGTGTTAAGGCAGGCGGGAGGTTTGTTATGCATGTTTTCTGAATCAGCTGGTTCAACAACAACTAGGGAAAAAAACTGTTAATTTCTGTTAAGTTGGCTTCATATGTTTGACTTGTTGGGTTTGCTGTTGCTCTGCATTAAAAATGTGGGCGCTACAGTCAGTCTGTGGGCAGTCATAGCTCCCTGTCTCTCTCACACACGCACACGCATACATATGTGCATATATACACAATTAGATACACAGGCTACAGTTAAAAATGATGATTTGTGACAGCTACATTTCACCTTTGTAGCTGTTAAGAATGTGAGAGACTTGTTATAAGAAGCAACACCACAAATGCAGGTGAGATTTTTACATAAACAGCAGTAAATTTCTTTTCCTTTTTTCAACCATAATTTTATCTTAAATTTAAACTTGTGTCTATTGTTGTTTGCGTAATTGTGTGCAATTAACCCAAAAAAATCACGTTACTCTAAACCTGAGTGACGTTGTTAGATGGATCCCTTTGTTGTTGTTGTTGTTGTTGTTGTTGTTTTTTCTACAAATTTCCACCACTTTGTCAAATTTTAATCATCAGAAAGACACAATTCTGCATAAATACTAGTGCACTGATCATATGAAGAGATTTTGGAGGTTCTGCATTTTCAATTCCACGCACCACGCATGAGTCATGCTGTTGATAGAGACAAAATATACGATCTACAGCCATGCACTGTGCATTCCTGATCATATTATCCTTCCAGGAGTGGGCCTGGTGGGTTAGTTGGCAAAAATCTGCTTGGGAAAAACAATAGGCTTGCATGCCACCTCATGTAGGCTGCAAGCTGAAATGGACCAAAGGAAGCACAGAAACACACTCATGAGTGAAAAATAAAAGGCATTTTCTGCGAGGTGAAAAGTGTTTGAGTTTAGCCTACAGTTGAGGGTTTGCTGCTGAGTAAGATAAGGGAGTAACAGACCACACAGCGATATTTGGTGTTCAGGGAGACTCAGTTTATTTTGGTGCCGAGGTTTTTGCATAGTGATGAGCAGCTCCTGTGCCCACAGCTCTGTAGGAGATTGCAAGTGTGTGTGTGAGTGTGTGTGTAGGCTACACAAGTCCTTGAGCTTTCCAGCTAGGAGAAGATGAAATGGAGAAAGTGGTATCTGGAGTCTTATCTGATTCAATAAAGAGTGTGTGGATACCAGAGGAAATCCTTTGATCACGTTCAAAATGCGTGCGGTGCCCTTTCACTCTCTCTAAACAGGTAGGAATTTACTATTTTCACCATCATTTTCATCAGGTTCTGTAAACTATAATATGGAACCTTTTTATTTACTTAATTTATACTGACGAGACAGTCCACTGATTTCACACATTCGCGTCTATTCGCTCGGTATGTGGAGCCTGCACAGGCTGTTAATACCCTTGTGCAGTGTCTTCTGTGGCTCTAGAGGAGCTTCGTCAAGTCTTGAGAAAATAACCCTTGTGATATGATCAGGGTTATCTTTAGTAAAGCTGAAGATATCAATTAGCTGGGAGAAAGCCTGTGTTTTAAAACTGTGGGCATGGAGATCGAGAAATGAGGGCGTGCAGGCAAAGGAGGACGAGTGATAGATTGTATTAAACTGCTTTCTGGGAATTGGATCCTGCTTTTTTATTTTAATAGGGACCAAAAGTTGGGACATTTCAGCCCCTTCTTCACCCATTTTGATTATTGTTCTTTCTAGTCACCCTTTCTAAACTCCTCCAGCTTAATAAAAGGGACCTATACAAAGCAGGAATCACCCTTTAACTAAAGGATTGCTAGTTTTGTGACACAGATTCATTTTTTCTCAAGCTTTCGTGAATTCAGTATCGGTAGATTTTCTTTTAACTCTGAGCTAAGAGGGCTCTTTATCTATTTTGATTTGGTGCATTGTTTTCCTGCAGGTGAAGACGAGGCACTGACGGAGGCATGTGACGGATATTATGGCTTACATCAGGCGTTCGCCTCTCAGGAGCCGACAGCTGGCCGACTCATGCAGTCCTGTAGCCGGGGCCCCCGAGCCTGAGCTCCACCCACCTCACACAGCATACCTTTTGACTTCATGAAGATCCCTGACCTTGGTGATGTAATGAATAAATTTGAAGTCCTTGGGATTGTGGGTGAAGGTAAGTGCGGTCATTTACTTGCTGAAAAGCCTGTTTTGTGCGATTGTTTTTCAGTCTGCAGTAGATAGTAAGAACTAGTCCAGTCCAGCCTTTCATGCACACTTGCATGGCTTTTTAGTGAGCCATCGGTTGATTGTTTTTAACCAATTTGCCTGCAGAACAAGCCCATTAAAAGCCTGACCTTTACAGCTTATTAAGGTCAAGGGCGTCTGTTTTATATTTATTTATCCAAAAGAATTTAAATGTGACAAACTGAAGCTAGATGCTTTAATGTGATTCATACTTTCATGTTCTTATTGGATAAATGAAGTGGTGGTTTGGGGATTTCTTTTGCTTTATTGTAGTAAATATCAGCAGGGCATGGCTGTGTGATAGTTAAATTCCCCTGAAATGCTTCTCCTGGCTTTTGTTTTGCCTTGAGCTACTTGGTTGATAGAAAGTGGCAGTAGCCCTGAAGGGAGGCCACCCACACGTCCTAGTTTTTACACCCTTACTCTTCTACTCCCACGTCTTAGAAGTTTTATAATGCGTGGCAGAAAGACGCGGGGAAATCTCGAGCTGGATTTTAAAAGCTGCGTGCCTGTCCGATGATGCGCCGGTTGGGAAGGAAGTCAGCACTTTTAGTGTCACATTAAACTGTAAAAGTTGTAGAAATTTTCCTGCTCATCTCCCCGTTTCCTGCCGTAGCACTCATTGCACTGTATGCTCCGCTTGATCCCAGCATCATAGATTTTTCCTCAGTGATCTTGAGGTCAGTCAGTTTTGTTAATGATTTAGTACTAAGTGCTAAGTGCATGCAGCTCACCCCAGCAATTAAAAATACACTGAATTATGTGCAGTTATCTCCAGCTCTTCATTGAAGGACGGAAATGAACGGGAGAAATTATTTTCCATCTTTTAATACTTCAGGCACGTTTTGCAGCTTTTTGTGCACTAATTTAGTAGGAATGGGGTAAGAGATGTGGCTAATGTGTCCCTGCTTTACTAATGACATACAAAATGTCCTAAATTGTCATGAAACCAGGCTGCATACACCAAAAAAATCCTGTCCAGTTTGGTTTCTTGTTAGTCAGTGGATTTTTCACTGGTGGCGGTCATGCTTGCTGGAACCGCTGGAAGTACATGTGAAGATTAAAGCCAAACTAAGATGCTGAAGGTGGCTGATTTAGTGAAAATAAACAAGAGTTTAAGGATGCTGTTGTGTATGGTTATGGTGGTTATGCTATGTGCACAGCACATCCTCAGTCCAACATATAGCTTGATGTGTTATTACACGTTTCTTACTCACCACTGTCTTCTGGGTGGCGCGTACCCAAGATAATTACACGTTCAAGAGGTGAAATTGAGTCTTGGATTATATTAATAATAATAAAGACACAAGTTAAAATTGTTACAGTTGTATAAATAATACATAGACCCCATAGCTTTAGTCTTTAAAGTGTGTTCGACTGTAGAGCAGATAACTTCTCAGCACTGATGTTCTCGTAAAGGAGCACAGATCCATTCGTCATATGTCTGCTTGGTCCAAGAATTCCTCTCGAACCCTCGGGGGATGCATGTGTGTGACTGCCAGGGTCGATAACATCAGATCTACAGTAGCTTGCCAACACTTGTGTCCTACTTTCTGGACCACCTGTCCTTTTTATAAAGGGGAGGTGGGGGGGGGGGTTAGTTCATGTGTAGTTCATGCGAACATATAGGAAGCATTCGAAGGGGTTATTTCAAAAGCTTTTCTCTTCTCAGTTGGAGTAATACTCCTTGTTTGTTTATGGCTGTAGATCATGGTGGCATGTTAATTACAGAGTTTCAAGCTGATTTTTTGTTTTATTATTTACTATTATTGATTCTACTTGAAAGAAAAAGTTACTCTGAATGGATGAATAAACAGTAAAGGAAATTAAAGTAATCTTGCTTTTTGCTTCTGTTTCAGGTGCCTATGGTGTTGTTCTGAAGTGCCGACACAAGGTAAGGTTCACATTATTTATGTTTGTAATACACTGTCAATATGAAAAAACGAAGTTTTAAAGGGCAAAAGATTTATGTTTGTCAGCAAAACTCATGAAAAACTAACAGTAAAGCCAGAATGTGCTTATTCCTCTGTGTTGTGGAGCTCTGTTGTTTTCTGTAAAAAACACATAAATGAGTCACGCTGTTGCACTTGGTGACTCGATTGTTCCTTACGGTGAACCGGGGCAGTGTTTTATGGCTCAAGCTAATCTCACATACACTGCTGTAAATACTCACTAGAGCACAAATGTGTATAATTTATGGTCGAACAGTTGCGTTGCTTCTGTTAAAGTAACATTTACAAAAAAGCTACCAGTACTGTGATGATTTCTTTCTTAAGAAGTTAAATATTATACGTGATCTGCTTTAGAAGTGCAATGGGGTAAATAATTATTTGATTTTTGCTCACTTAGAAAGAAATCAACAGTCTCTTGTATTTATGCTAGTTTCATTTTAATGGAGAGAGGGAATATTAACCAAAAATTGAGGGAAAAAATACGTTATATAAAAGTTATACATTGATTTGCATGTTGCTGAGGGAAATTAGTATTTGATCCTCAAGCAAAACATGACACAACTTAGTACTTTGGTAGAAAAACTGTTGTTGTTGCACAACGGTGAGAGGTTTCTTGTAGTAGGTCACCAGCTTCCTTCTTTACAGAAACTCTCTAACTCCTTTCAGTTTCTTGGCTGCTGCTTGGAAACATGAAGCTTCAGCTCCCTCCACATATTTTCTGTAGTGTTGATGTCTGGAGACCAGCTAGGCCACTCCATGACCTTAATGTACTTCTTCTTTAGTTGCCTTGGCAGTATGTTTTGGGTCATTGCCATGCTTAAAGACCCATCCACGACCCATCTTTTTATATGGTTTTAGCTTGTTTTTTTAAAGCATGGTATAACATGATAAAATGGAGCAACAGTGGACATTTTGGGTCATATTTTTGTAACTATATGTTATACTGAAATGAGCGGTATAGCTAATCCAGGGACCTGATTCATACATGTTTGCTCTTGTTTGTGGAGCACCAGCCTTGTCCTTTGAGTGTGGTGGTCAGAGGGTAATGTTGGTTTGCCTGATAAAGAGATAAAGGCTATCTGAATCAGGCCCAGAGAACTTCTGATCTAGATCGTGTTTGTTTTCCAAAGGAGCAAGCACTCCTCACGAACCTGGTCGCACCGTTTTTGTTTAGTGTTGTTGTCGCATTGGGTTACAGTTACAGATGCTCCTGCAGACTGCTGGATAACTGGTTATAGTCCTTTTGTCTCCACTCAGGAGAGCAAGATCTGCTTTGAAGGATAAATTCATTTCTTCCACTACTTAGATTTTTTTATTCACATAAAGGAGACTCTGTTTAAGCAGTTAATTTTTAGGAAAAGAAAAAGGAAATCAAAACAACCACAAAAAAAAAAAAATATAGCAGACGACCCACACTGCACACAGCCTTGTCATCTCAGTCCATGTGAGGAAGAGGCTGTGCCAGGAATTGACAGCAATCCAGTATGAATAAGAGAGGCTAACTACCTCCTACTTACAGAGATCTGCAAGAAGGAGACAAAAACACTTTCTCAGCCTCTCCTATCAAAATCCTCAGCAGGTTTTTTTTACTTGCTCTACAATTACCATGCATCTGCCTTCATTTTATCATGTTTATTACAGAAGTGATATTACTCTGTTTATCCAGTGGCCTGGTGTCTAATGCCAGGCAGTTAGCTTAAATGTTATAACAAAAATAAAAAGACAACAACACAAAGGGTTGATGTTGAGGGAGGAAAAATAGGAGCGAGGATATAAATATTATTCAAACTGATTGATCACAGGCCGAGGCGTTCGCAAATGCCAATGTCTCCGTTTTCGAACAACAGAACTCACATCAATAAACCGCCGTTAGGTTCGCACCACAGATGGCGGCTGCTGTCTGCAACGCTCTCGGTATTGTCTTCATTTGTGCGAAAACCCGTCAGCGTCAAAATTCAGCAACAAAAGTTTATCAGAACAGGATGAAATAAAGCTCAGCGTCAGCGTACATCTGCCAGGCTGATATGTTGCCTAATCAGAGACGGAGGAAGTTTTGACAAGGTTTAGGTAGCTCTATCCTAAACCTCATCAGAGCTTTGTTTTTAAAAAAATAATGCTGATTTTGGTATAGTCCTCAGATGTCTGCGTGTACGGCTCTGCTCAGAAGACATTATACCTGAGCGTGATATTCTTCTGTACTCTATATTTTATTTTACACATTGGTTTAATTTGGATTTAATGACACAAACATCAAGCAGAGATGATGATTGTTTAGCTGGTAGAGGAACATTTGGGGGTTAAAGCCTGATTAATCCACGAAGGAGATGGTGGATCTCAACTTAAGCTAAAGGAAAGTGTAGTTGTTGGATGCAATACATGTAGCTTTGTAAGGTAACAATATTCATCTTGCAACATGATACTTACTTACCTCCAGTTTAGCTTTGAAGACACAGATCTGTAGAAACTGTTGACCTAATCAACCAATAATGGCTGAATGCTCGTGATCTCGGAAGATTTTGCCGTTCTAGTGACTCTCAGATACGAGTGCATTGTTCCTCAATGAGACTCATGTTTTTCTGTTCGTGATGCGATAATAGTGCTTTGGGTAAAAATACACACGTGTATATTAACGAGCTACATCACGAAACGCATTTTCATTAGTTGGTAAAGCGTTTTTGGAATGCATTTTTAATTAGATCATTATTTGGTAAAAAATGATTTCTCGAAACAAACGAGCCCCCAGAAGCCTGACATTTTGTCACACATTGCCTGGGCCTTTTGTTGGTTAGAAACTCAGTAATATATGCATTTTTGATGGAATTTCTGCTGGTGACTTTATTGGTTGATGTGTGAAAGCACCGGAGGATAAATGCTCTGGCTGCAGATCAATGTGGACCTGTGCCATCTGGAAAATATTGTATTGTTAGCGTGAATGAACTGGCATGTTTTTTCAAGGGCTAACTCACAGATCTATGCTGCATAATTATGTGTGCATACACACAGAGGCTGGCACAGTGTCAAACACACTCTTCACGCACTCGCACACACACGTGTGTGTAAGCGGAAAAACACATAAGCTTAGCAAGGCTTTGATGATGCTGTGAGGATGGGCAGGGAAGTGCACTGACCAGAGAAAATGGCTGCATTTATATGGCACTGCAGCTGCTCATTCTCACAAAACACATTTATTTCACCAGTGACACGCCCCTTTGTACTTGCACTACCCAGTACATGTATTTAACAGGAATAATTAGATCCAAGAAAGACGTGGGGCCAGATATAGGAGGGATGGAAATAGGGAAACGTGCATTCAGTTTCTACGCAATAATCAGAATGTGTTTGAAAAGGCGACGGATTACAGTGTGTGCACCCGACATTACAGGATCCTCAAGAGTCAGCTGGGCTGGTTGTTGTACAGAGAGGAGGCGGAGGACATAGATAACTGTTTTTTTTTTTTATTCAGGTGTAATCATTTTATTGTCAGCAGTAGCAGCAGCAAAGGGGTTTTTCGCAGTAGATAAATATATGCGGATGATTTATTATTCTTGCAGAGTTATTCTCCTTAAATATTTATGCAGACACAAACGGGATAAAAGATTTGATCTTAATGCTGAATGTTTGCTTCTCTGGCATTGTTACACGATTGTGATAACTGCGTGCTTCCTCATCATATTAATAACCGTGATTTGTGATCCTTTTGGCATCTCTTTACGAAAGATTGTTGATCATTTACTTCATTAATGTGTCTTGAACATTATCCTAAACACTGTGTAGGACATTCGAATGACTAGTTGTCATGATCGATTCTGCGGTTTACTCCTACAAGCGCACATGTGCTGAAGTAAACATTGTGTCAGTTATCCTGACATTTGAAAAACCTTTATTAACTCCTTAAAACCAAGTGTATCATATTAAATGGGTTTTTGAGACGTCCTCAACATCACTAGTGGGATTTTTTTAACCTAACCCGATCTTGTTTGTTTAAGATAAACAACCTTTGAGCAATTTTCTTCAGATATTAGCAGTGAGCAAATGCTGACTTCTATGTCAGCAAATGCTGAGCAGGAAGTCTGTTTACATAGTCGCCACCGAGTAAAAAAGATATATAAAGTAACCTATTATCGTATTACCGTATTACCGTATTTCCTGTTCTGCATATGCCACTACACTTTCAAATAAAGAGGTGGGCGTATGTACAGGAAAGGACAGAGAGAGGTGATTTCCCTAATATGGTCACCTCAGGCACACAGCTCCACCCATCTGCTACTTAAACCTTATGCTTATGAGGGGTGGCCAATGAGAAGAAAGGGGGAGAATTTTTTTTTTAAACAGAGGACGAAGTGCAGGGCTATTTAAAGGCCCAGTGTGAAATAAGCAATGATTATTTTTAACTGTGATTCATGCAAAGCTACCCTAGTAGAGTCCAGGTCTAGTAAAACCTGAAGCTGGAAATGAGCATAATGGGTATCTTTGAGTTGCTTTAGCCTGTCTACAGTTGCTCCTTTTCATGCTGTGTCTGATTTAATCAGTGTCATGTCTGCTGTCATTGATGCCTGCTCTGCTCTGTGTGGGGCTCTTGCTGCCGCTCTCCGCCGCAGGCTTTTCATGCATGCATGTGGAAGGGCGGGAAGGTTCAGAACAGAGCCGTACAGCTAAATATAAATCACTGCAGATGGAAATAACAATCTTCTTTTGACTATAGTGGCCCCGACTGAAATAGGCTCGACAGAATCACCTCATACCTTACAGGGACCCAGTTGTTCTCAGTAATGCTTTTGCACTCTCCAGCTTCACTCACTCTTGTCGCTGCTCTGCCAAATGTTGCCACAGCTTTTTGATAAAGAGAGTGCTCAGAGTAAAACTGCAACATGCTGCTGTGTCAAGAGGGTTGAGCACACAGAGACACAGAGGAGCTTTTGTCTTGTACTTCTGGCTCCTTTGTTATTATTTTCTTGTCGATTTAAATAGATAACCGTAAGAACACGCCTGGGTTCACTAATTCATTTTTGGCCACTCTTTTGGGAATGCAGCCCATCATCATGGTGTGAGGAAATGAGGGGGCTACCAGATTCATGGATGCCGCAGCTACAGATCCACCTTTTGCCAAGTGAGCCACGAGGATGCTTCAGGACTTTTTCTCTTGCCTGCTGATGCTTGATAAAGCCCTATGAATTATGCTAATTTATTGTAAGCTAATTAAGAGGCTTAATCACGCTGATGTCGCTTAAAAGATGTCACAGTGCAGCTGTTTTTTTAAGCTTTAAAGGTTCAAGCTGAAACAGATTTTTTTTTTTTTTTTTTACCAAAATGCACATTTTCTGCACACAATGATTTTTGTGACTGCCCTTGAGGTGTGACCTATGTGAGCTGCGGAGGCTTGAGACAGACGTGTGTTTGAAAATGCATTTCTATGATGTTTTATCCAACAGTTACACGAGGGATAGGCTTTTATAGCTGTCCAGAAAGGCCACTCTTCAAGGTGTCTGTAAAAAGCTAGTGTGAAACAATAGTCATTTAACTGAGGTTGACAGTTCAGACCAAAAGTGACAGAAATAGTTATAATGAATGAAACTTGATCTGATGACTGATGTGGGAAAGGTGTGGGAGGTTTCCAGAGCTCCTCTATTGAGCCACTCTTTAGTCCTGGTATATAGATTTGAGTCAGTTCTTGGTAGTTATGAAGAAGTTAAATCTAGAACTAAAAGTAAAAGAAAAAGAACTATGAACTGTTTGTGTTGTCACGTTATGTCTGTCTCTTTATCAGTCGGTGGATATTGAGCAGCTTGATGTAGCACTTTTTCTCCACTCCTCTTTTTTCACTTCAAACTCATTTTTTCTTCTGTTGCATATCATTAACTTCCCTTTGCTCTCTCTCGTACACACCTGTCAATATGTTAACTTCACTTCAGTTTTATTTATATAGTGCTTTAACAACAGTAATCTCAATATGCTTTTTATAGTAAGTGAAAACCCTACAATATAAGAGGAAAAAGCCCAACAATCAGACAGTCATCTAAGAATAAACACTTGGAAATGGTGAGGAAGAAGAACTCCCTTTTAACAGGAAGAGACCCTGTTGCTATAGAATCAGGGTCCCCTCTTTTCATCTCTGATGTGTTTATATACCACTACTAGTCATGATGGTTTGCTGCTTCTCAGCAAGGATTGTTTTGTTTGAGGTCTATTCCTGTTGAAGAGTAGTTCTTCCTCCCCACCATCTCCAAGTGCAGTGTGGGGTTTTCTCTATATGTTCTGAAGTAAAATCCGACAATATTTAAATGTCTTGAGATGACTAGCATTACATAAATGAAATGTAACTAAATATTTTATTTATATAATGATACTTCAATACTAACAAGTCAGGTTTCTGATTCATGGTCAGTTTCATGGTGAGAGTAAGTGCATAAAGAAAAGTTTGGATGTGACTCCAGGGTGCAAAAACCCCACCGCTATGAGTTTGATATTATTCTTTTAGTAATATTCAGCTGATATTAAAGCATGTTGATAAGCTCGGGTAAGCAAATTACTCTGATTGAGCGATAAGTTAAAAAGTGAAATTAACAAACTAAGTCCAATATTAATTAATAATAATAATAATAATGGATTGCATTTATATAGCGCTTTTCAAGGCACCCAAAGCGCTTTACAATGCCACTATTCATTCACTCTCACATTCACACACTGATATCACATCATAAATTCTTTTTGCTTTCTAATCTGTATAAATGACAATAAGAAGATTGTATTCTTTAATGCCTACAGTAAAATTAAGTTATTACTGGACTTTGATTGGTTGCATATCATTTGTATCTTTTCTTCAAAATTAAAAATCTGTAAATTTGCAAAAGCACATTTCGAACTTGGCGATAAGGTTTATTCACACTGTTGACGAAACTGGGAATATCAGGACTGGGAGTGGAAACTGCCAGTGAAACTTGCACAACTTTGACCTCACATGTTAAAAAGGTATGTTTGCTCAACGGAGATCACAGACCGAACTCCCACACATGCGGCTCTCATCTGACACACGCACACACAACAATGTTTAATGGACGAGTGTTCATATGATTACTGCACGTGAGCTTGTGTTTTTGCTCTAAATGAGTGATGTGTTATATTTAACCGCAAACCTTAACGTCATCAGACCAGTCTAGTGCATACTGGCGTCTAATATATAAAATACCCATACTATATTGAAGTCTATCACTGAGAACCTTAATGGAAGAAGAAATGGTTAAAACTGGGGATAAACATGTGACACACTTTCTGTTTGCCATGTGTTGTGTTTTAAGACTTCCCACTAAACTCTGAGACGGGGTGACTTACAAATGAAACTCTTTGTTGAAACTTATCTGAGTCAAATACAAAGGCTTCTCTCTGAAAGCTAATCTAAATCCTGGATAAGGCCTCTGCGTGGCCTTGTACACTGGTGTTTTTGTAGCACGCGACAGTGTGTGGACTGTGGAAGCAGGAATTTAAACATAGCAGTGCAGAATATTTGTTTAAGCAGAGAACATCTCTTATACTACACACCCACGAACTGATTTCTAAAGACAATCAAACCAAAAAAGAGGTAAAAGATGGACAGGAGGGTCATGTCTCCTTTAATAATAATCAGTTAGAAGCAGTGAATTATCTGTTTTCGTCAATTATAAAGAAATTGACCTTCTACATGAAAAGTCACGGCCCTTGAATGCAGCGGCGTCAGCTCGATGCTTTAATTGGATTCCAGTCAGACTCACGTGAATTTAAATGAGTCATTCTCACAACAAAGACATATGCAAACGATATATGACTCAGAAAAATGTCATGGGTCATGTTGGGACCTTGTGCACCTTTCTATCAATCAAATATTGATATTCAAAGCTGTTTTCAGTTAAGTAATATTTCATGCTGTGTGTGCAGGGGTTGAAGAAACTAAAGAAACTCAGCTTGTCCGCTCTCCATATTGGAGCTTCCCCTCTCTGTGATGGAACTTGAAACAATAAAACTTTATTTATAAAATAAAACATGTCTACAGCTGGGCAGTGTGAGCGAATAATTACATTAGTCTATATGAAATATGCCCAGATTTGTCAACACACCCAGTCTGATGAGGCTTTGGAGCACATCTTTATTGAAGTATGTGTGCCTTCACTGAGTGTTGTTTTTATATTGTAACATTTATTACAAACTTCTTAAATCCTAACCCTGGCAAACACCCTCCACATTATAATAATTAAAAACAAAGACTGCAACAGCTGAATGGTGTGGAAGGTTACAGTGTAGGGTTAAGTTAAGACATTCATTTTCTGCAGAAGTCTAAATCAGGCATTAGTCGTAGAAATATAGCTACATGGCGCAGACGCAACTGCTGTGATTGGCCTGTTCAGTACTGTTGCACTTCCTGCTATTTTTTGCAGCAGTTTTTCAATTTGTCTGTGAAAGAATAACAATCAACTTTTCAATATAACGAAAAATAATCACAACGGACTCACAAATGTCGGCAGATTCCGACATTAAATTGTTGAAACTACTAGGATGGATGTGAGGGAATGACAAAAGTCCCATCATGTTTGGTTCCATCATGGCTGAACTGCATAGGAAACACATGGACACAAAAACAACATGGATCACTCAGAAAGACTCACAAAACAGAACTAAAACAAAAATGTAACTAAAATAAACAAATGTGCTGTAGAAACTGAAATGAAACTGAATTCAAATCAAAATAGAAACAAAAACTCATCACAAAATACGGAATTATATATAACTGATGACAAGACAAACTCCTTTTGGGACTTTTTAAAAATTAGCTGGCAGAAACAGACACAGCTCCTCTCTGGGGCGTCTCCGGTCTCTTCTGTTCCCCCATCCCATCAGGCTGTTAGTTACTATTACCCAGCATGCCATTTGCTGCTTTCATTTTGTAACTGTGCAGAAAGAAATGGTTTATATTTCGCAAATTAAAATGTCTCATAAAGATATTTTAATCACATGACTGGGAAGAGTCACAAACACAGGTTTCCTATTAACACACCCTCTCATACTACTAGTTACTAATAATGAATTTAAACCGCCTAATAAGCCACAAAAGCATCAGTCTTTAAGAAATTCACATCATGTGTAAAACGATGTAAACTGAGAATTTCACATAAAAATGTATTCAGATCGGATAATCATGATGCTTCATATGTAATTAACACCATGGGAACAAGCAAAACATTTTATTTTTTAATAAAGTTGTGAAGTTAGACATGATATATAATTATTAAAGCATGTTTGCATCTTAGACCAGCGAGTGTCTAACTCAGTTTCACTGGAGGTCAGACACTGACATGCTTTAATTCACTGAAAATATTCAGTGACGTACAGTCTGGTCCACATAAAGAACTCATGAAGCAACATAATGATTACAACAAGCTGCTTACCACACAGCCAACTCACATCTACCATCTATTCACAAGCTTGAATGTGACAGATACTGGCAGTAAAGTGTATTCAACGTCAGAAAATACATCTGGATGTTCAGAGAAAATAATAAAGTCTCAGTTTCATTCTTGCAGATATTTCTACAAATCTCACAAAAATGTAAAATAATGGTCTAGTTTAGCTTTTAGCTTACCTTACAGCCGTAACTATAAGCTAACATTAAAACAACATGTAAATTTTTGCAGTGTGACTAAAATTTCCTGACTCAGCTGCTTTTTCTTCGCTGTAACATTTGATCAAAGAAACATTTTGCTGTATTCAAACTCCTCTTTTTTAGTTTCAGCTCCCTGTGTGCTTTCAGACTAATAACACAAATTATAATTTTTATGGCTAATAGATGCAGAGCTACTCGGGTTTGACGTGTCCACAAAGATAGAAAGCAAAAATCATCACTACAGACTTATTTGTCAAATATCAATAAACCTTTCAGGGAAAGTGTTCCTGTCAGAGCATCAATACGATCTGTATGTCTTAGGAGTCTGCAATGATTGCAGCATAAAGGATACAGCAGCACAGGTGTGAGTGCGTGAGGTGTCATCTTCCTCTTCTACAAAAACATCAACAAACAGGCGGCTGTTTTCCACGTCAAAACATAACTTAAAACCACCTGGTTTGTTTTTGTGGATGTTACGTTGGCCCGTTATGCCTGCATAGGCCATGTATGAAGTACAATCACATTACTGCTGACAGAATAAATGATGAACAAGCACAGAAACAGCAGGTGTGAGGTGTTTATTACCAAATAATGTCATTAAATTCTTTTTTTTCTCATTTCCTGTAACCTTCATTCAAAAAACATCTAACGTTTTAGCGACAGATGCACAGGTAAATTGCACATGTTCAGAAACATAATTTAAAGTTAGTACAATATACTAAAAACAACATTTTAATCTCCTAACCCTTATGAAATAAGACAAGCACAGCTATAAAAATGTAAAGATTTACTTTTCCAACTACAGTGTGAATAAGAGGGGCAGCTAGTTTTAGAATGAGCTGAGTTTTTAAGCAGTGGCATATTTAAATTTAAAACACGTACTGTATTTTGTAACATTTTACAGTTGCTTCATTATTCATTTCAGCGCTCAAGATCACATGACATAAATGCTTCATGATTTTTTCTTTTGCATTTTTTTTTGCATTTTTTTGCATTTCAGTTCAAAAGAGTCCAGAGACTGTGTGAGTTGCACAGAATATTTAGCTTTCATACTGTTATATAATGTGGAGTAAATTATGCAGGATATAGAAGTCCACAGTTGTGACATTATTTCCTGGCAAGCCTCTTTTCCCGTAGTAAGATCAGGTGTATTTTTGACTTTCAGACTTGCAGCTGTGAAATTATGGAATAAAGAACGGCAAAAAAAAGAAGGTAAACCTATCATTATTTTATTTGAAAGGGTCGTTTTTAGTACATGGATGAAAATTGTCAGCCGATTGCTCCCTGTAGTCACTGATTGCAAATTGAACATATTAAGCTTTACTGTGTTTCTTCCCTTGAGATGCTCTGCAGGCCTTCACTGCGACTGCCTTCAGTTGGGTCTCTCTGCATTCAGTCTTGTCTTCAGTAACTGAAAAGCATGCTTTGTTGGGTTTGAGATCAGGTGACTGACTTGGCCTTTGAAGAATATCCCATTTCAAGCAGCCCAAGAGTTTCTGTCCTAAAACTCACTCTTGCTGTTCTCTAGCTGAGAGTATAGCACCGTACCCTCTATCCTGCTACTTTATCAGCAGTCAGAATAAACGCCGGTGACCCGGTTCCCCTGGCAGCCATACATATCTGCATTATATCACTTCCTCCACTATGATGCGGTATGTTCGGATTAGGAGTCGTTTCTCTCCCTTTCCAAACTTTCCTCTTCCCATAATTCTGTTACAAGTTCATCTCAGTTTCATCTGTCCAGTGGTTAGCACCTTCCTCTAAAGCACCTGTATCTCCATTCATGAAGGCGTCTTTCGATTGTAGATTTTGAAACCTTGACATTTCCCTGAGAGTGTTCTTGACTTGATTGGATGCTATTTTTTGGAACTGTGGAAATAATTCTCTTATCGTGCACTTTAATTGTTTTCTGTGGCCTTTTGGACCTTTTAGTGTTGCTGAGCCAGTCCATTCATTCTTTTTAAGAATGTACCAGATTCTTGGTGTGGCCACTCGTAAAGTTTTTGTTTTGATTTTGTTGTTGTCCTAATGATGACCCCGCACATTTGCATTTGCACCTTATCTCTTTAGACTTTGAATTTAAAATTAGAATGAAAAACTCTTAAGTACAAATTTGACGTCTGGAATCAACTTGAAATATTATGTCTGCTTCATTTGTCATGAAATAACAAGGGTGCAGGCTTCACCTGGCCCTGAAACTGCTTGTCAGTCAATTGTCCAACAGTTTTTGAGCCATGAGAAGAGATGCTAATGATATGTTGGCATGAAAATCAAAGGGAAAGACAGGCTTAAGTTGATTTTGACAGGTATCTCCATGCATTACTTGACATGCAAGAAGGATCTGACAGCTAAGTAAACAAGTAAATTAATTTCCCTCCTGCAGTAAGTTGGCACTTTCATTAATTAGTATGAGGAAACTTTGCGGACAATAATAAATGCTTTGCATGGGTTGAATTGAATTGGGTTGAAACAGGTTTTGTGATCTGAGGGTTAAGAACAGAGCGAATGTTCTACTGAGTAGCAGAAAGCATCACATGATCACATGAGTCATCCTGTTAATAGCAAGTGAACACGAACATATGTGGCACATGCCAGGGCACAATGCTTGCTTCTTATGGTGAAGGCTCCTGGCAGCTCCACTGTGGCGTGGGGTTGTATTTTCCTGGCATGGTTCAGGTTCATAAAACCCCCGAGGGCCGGAGATTGATGCCAAAAAGAAGTCGTCCTTAGCGAATATGTTCAGGAAATGGTGGAGGATCAGTCAGTCATTTTTCACTAGGATACAGCCGAGTGAGACCATATATCACAGCCTGTTAATGCAGCAAATGCCACCTCACTGCCGTTTTAAAATATTTGGTATTAAGATGAATTTTTGGTGTATTGTTTGCAGCCTCAGGCTCAAGACTTGGGTGCCAGCTACCGTGGTACTGTGGGTGCCTTTGCTACCAATCAAGTCGATGACTAGAGCATACATATAAAATTTTAATCAAATTTGTACCACAGTGAGGTTTTACATCTATCTGCTCTCTGTTTTTTAGTAAAGAGTAAATTATTCACTAAAATGTCTCCCACTCTCAGACGCTGAATTTTTAAATAAATGTTTAAAAAAGTTCTTAAACACGGGCTGTGTGGGGTTATTCGCATTAAACTGCTTTTTGATGTGTTTGCAATAGAAAAGCACCTCAATCAGGGCCACAGTAGGACCAAATAACATTGTTATTTCACTCTACGCTCATTTATATTTACACGGGTGCAGAGAACAACATACTTACCTTCATACAACAGCGAGAACCGAGCACACACTAGTCCAAGCATCAGTGACATCACGTGTGAAAGGAAGAGATGGGTTGCAAAGTTGCTTGCAGGTGCACAGCAACTATGGGCAGACTAAAGCAGCTTTAGTAGTGTATAAGAGGATAAAGAGATCAACTTTAGCTTTGGGATATTAGTTGATATGCCAAGATTGTCTGACTGAACTAACTAAAGATTGTGCTTTGCCACCCCACATGTACTGCCAGCAGTCATGCATGACTAAATGATGTAAGGCCAAGGCTATATGGGGCATCATCCCATCTATAAAGGCTATATTTTTTAAAACAATAGAAAGAAGCCTCTGGTATATTTTAAAATAGATGTCTGAATATAAAGTTTTCCATACAAAACTTACAATGTCCACAGGTCCTCCATTTGTCCACCTCTGGACGCCCGGCATATATCCACAGTGGTTACACTTGTCCCATACTTCTGCGAACATGACTTGTGCTACCTACCAGCAACCATGTGAAACCTCTTGCTAACAGTGCATGTCTCGATTGTTATCAGTGAATGGCTGTGGAATAAAAGCACAAATCCGACGATGATTTCTTTTGGATACACCCTGTATAATCCAGGAGATTTTTATCTGTTTATTTTATTAGGGTATAAACTATATAAGCCTTAGTGAACCCAGGTTTGACGCTGCTGAGCTGCAGGTTTAAATCTTTGCATTACTGGCTGTTGATTGATTGATTGATTTTCTTTTTTTCCCCATATCATTAACCAACACAAAGCCTGACTTTTAGATCGTAACACGGCACTTTTAGTGGGGATTTTGCCTATTGTGTTAATTCACCTTAAGCTTTTTTCATGCCAGTTCATGTCATGCTGTTTCCATGACAGAGGTGGGTATTGTTTAATACCTACCTCTGAGTGCACAGAAGCAATTAGCAGTGGCGGCTTTGGCTTTGAAAGCATATGCTTTTAAACTGTGAGGTTACTCTCAGAATAGCACGTTTATTTATTTTTTTGCCTTTTGACCCTCCACATCTGACCGGAATCTGGCACCCTTGTATTTTTGCACTGTGGCTTCATGCTAGAAAGTAGACTGTGAAGGAGTAACACTAGGTGTGATGTCTAATTAGGTTGTGGCCACAAGTGTAATATGTGGTGCTCAAACATATTTAGCTTATAGAGTCATTTAAGACGTTTTTTTGCTGTGTGATTCATGGATAATTTACTCTTTAATGCTGTGTCACTTTGCCTACTGAGACAGAAATCTATTATCTGCTGGAGATTAGTCGTATTTGCATTGCCTTTGCCTGTAACTTGCCATGCTGCAATTCAAAAATTAGCAATTAGTGTATTGACTAGATCTAACAGGCCCATCAGTGTTTTAGGAGCTGCCGTGTAGCATCAAGTGAGTCACGACCACTCTGCAGTCATCTGTTGTTTGTCCTATCTTAATCATTTTTTTCATATTATCTTTTATTTTAGTACTGCTTCAAGTCTTCTTCTTTTTTTTTCGAGATTATATAACTGCTGGTGCTTTTTCCGCCAATAATTGAACTGATGCAGTAATTTTTTTCCCTCCCATATAAGCTGTCAATAACATCTAGATTTATTTAGAGGGAAAAAAATGTCTACCGCCCCATTTGAAGCGAACAGTTATTTTTGCACCCAGTGAACAGAAACTGGGACAGAAGAGGAAAAACAGGACTTTCACAGCATTAAATGGGTCACCTTGAGTGGAACACTTGCCTATGTGGTCCTATTAGGAGCCAGAGAGAGAGAGAAAGACAGAGAGAGATGTAGAGGGGGCACATGTTTCCTGTCTGAATGTTAAAGTTGTAACTGTCTCCTGATAGATGGAGGCTATTTAAAGTATAAATCTGAAGCTTTGTCAAGCGCAGACTGTTGGTGCAGCCTTTTGTGTGCGCACGTCCTGGATATGGGCTTTTTCTTTTTGTCACGTGTTTATACATTACAGAGCTCAACGTGCACAGAAAGCACTACCTGGCTTCAGCCGACTTTAACATGCAGTTTAGTTTTAGTGAATCATTTACCTAAAGTTCCTTTTAGCTTTTGCCTTGACCCCATTTATTCAGTCATTGCCCAGCCCTGCACAAACACTTTTCACTAGTACCATAAAGCAAGCCAACCCAGTTTACTTTGCAAGAGTGCATGTTAGGATTAAATTCACTTATTATTTATTTAAATAGTGCCAGATCAGCTGTCATTTTAAAGTGCTGCATAATGTTAGGTGAACACCCTACAATATTCAGAGTTTCCCACAGGATTGCATTGTGGCAGTATCAAAGCGGAGGGGGCATATGCACTCGCAAGCACTCATTTAGCAGCAAATGAACCTTCAAACTAAGAGCGAGCAGATTGTCTAACAGTGACGTTATTGTCTTGGGCAAATGAAAAGTACTAATATATCACAAATAAGGCCCACGTAAAGCCGCTAATGTCACAGAGAGAACCCCGGTGAGCAAGCGTTTGGTGACAGTGGGGAGGAAGAACTCCATTTTAACAGGAAGATACCTCTGGAAGAACCCAGCACAGGTAGGAGCATCCATCAACCTCAAACAGCTGAGGTAAGCGAGAAGAGGAACATACAGAAGTGAAAAGAGGAAGAGAGATGCTCAGTGGATCATAGGATGTGCACCAGCAATTTGAGACAATAGCAGGATGATTGAGTAATAGTTCTGGGTCACCTGATTCAGCCCTCACTATAAGCTCTGTCGAAAAGGAAAGTTTTAATTTTAAAAGGAAACCTTTCTATGCTTCTTTCACTTTATGGTGACATGTTTAATCCAACTAAGGCTATGCAAAAGCTTTATTTACACTACTGCATTGACTCCTTGTTCAAGTGGAGGCCATTTTTTCACTTTTGACCTGGTTTCTCTGCTTTGCTCTCCGATCGCAGGTGAAACTGTGCATGCTGGACTTCGTGCTCATAAATACTGAACAGCAGGTTATTTTACTGAAACTCAGAAAGGAGACAAGGCTTTAGGGCTATCGGAGTCTAAACACATATTTCAAAGCTGTAAAAATAAAAACAAAAACAAAACAAAAACAGTAAATGTCTTCACTGGCAGAAGGCACAATAATAATGCCAAGGACAATCTCACATTTTATTTCACAGAATCATTATCCTGCAGCTAACCTTAATCCAATTCAATTTATGCAGCACCAATTCACATCGACAGTCACCTCATTGCTTTTTATTGTAAAGTAAAAACAACAGAATATTAGAAAGAAAACCTCAATGATCTACCAATCCCCTTTGAGCAGCACTTGGTGACAGTGGGGAGGGAAAACTCCCCACTTTTAAGGAAAAACTTCCTTAACAAGAAGAAAACTAACAGACCCAGGTTCAGCGAGGGTCAGACATCTGCTGTGTTGCTGCGGTGTGACGGAAAAGAAGACAGCATAAAGTGTCCAAGGACTCCTCGGGTTACTCTACCTACACCATATATTACCAAACAGACCAATCAGAGCTGGTGAAATCTCCAACAGTGAGACATGTGAATGCACCTATACAGCGAGGTCTTGATGGAGACTTATCCTTCAGGAGTTTGAATGTGAGAAGAAAGATTGAACTTCTAAATGAAGAAAAACTAATTTGGGAGAAATATCACATCTAATTTCAGTTACTTTCAGTGTTTTGGATCAGCTAAAGGCTGTATAAGGATTTGTGGGACTGATGTTGCATTTTAAAATGAAGAAAGAGGATTGATTGACACTTTTAGCGTAGGTCCTTCTTACTTTTTTATGCCTTTTAGATAGTCCATAGGAGTTATCTCCAGGGACGTGAGGGGCTATCATTGAACATCACCTAGAGTCCCCTGCATTGTCTGAAGTGCTGGCTCAGCAGCCTTCTGTACAGAGGTGCTCACTGGGCCAAAGAAGGAAAACTCTGGCTCTTTGTACAGTATCAATAGTTCTGTTGGGGCAAAATTAAAGCTGCAACCTAAACATTTTTCACCAGCCTCTCGCTTTGCTTTGGGGTAATTTTTCTGCTACCATTGAACATTTTATTGGCTTTGCACTTGGAGCATTTATCATCACGGAGAACTACAGAGCTGTTATTACCAAATCTCACAGCCTGGTGGTTCACGTTTGATCTCCTTGTTTGGACAGTTGAGCATGGGATCTTGACACTAATAATATGAAGCTTTACAAGCCTTGACACAAAACCAATGCTCCTAATGCTGGGTTCAGTGTTGTAGTTTGCCACAGAAGATCGGCAGCAAACACTTCAAACCAGATGGAAAAATGATGCACAAAGTAACACGGCAGAGTTATGACTGCATCCTCCACTGACTAATTGTGGAAAACACAGGAGATGACTGATTTAATCAAGATTATGAACGATGAATAACTTAATTTAATTTGACGTCTTTTATCAGTTCCAGTGGGTGAGATTTGCATAGTTACAAAACCGATTTATCAGTGTCTGGAAGTGAAAAATAATCCCACAGTGGGAGCTTTAATCACAACCAAAGCGACATCACAGGCGCCGTATATTTCCAGATGTTTTTAAAGGCGAAACAAACAGCTGCTGCATTTCTGGTTCGGGTGTGGCCAGAAATTAAAAGTAAACAAAAGCTGGTGATCTTCCGTTTTTATGGGCCGATGATTTTTTTTTTTTAGTAACCGTATAAACAATGAAAGATGGTGGATTGGCCAGATGCTGGCAGATGTGTAAAAATAACTCGTTTGGTGGCGGATATGGCGGAGCTGCCACAAGAGGCCAGGTGGATGAGGGAAAGGGGAGGCAGGAGGAGAGACCTGAGGCGGCCGCCGGTCCGAGTGTCAGGTGAACTGAACTTCAGGTAAGAAGTTATGACCTGCAGTCTGTCTGGGTCAGATATAAACCAAGTTTAGTTGGAGTTTATTTTCGTTGTGCTGAGTTTTTACAGTCAGTTACAATAACTCGTACTGCGTACTAGCTAGCATGACGGAGTTTCTATACAGCTGGGTGGGTGCTATGATGTTACTGATAGTGAACTTTATTTTATTCACAAGGTTGGTTAGTAAAGTTGCCAACCGTGCCATAAAAAACGGAATCGTCCCGTATTCAGAGAAAATATTATGCGTTTCATATTGAGCTGAAAAGGAACATAGTTTGTCCCGTACTTCAGTTGGCATGGAAAAAGACACAAAGCTGGATTTATTCTGTGTCTTTACCTGCAGCTGCCTCTTCTTCTCTCGTTCAATCATGAAACTGATCATTGATCAGCTGATCTCTCTTGTTTGTTTATCGCCGACTTTGCGCCAGAAAGAGGAAACAAGCGGACGTCAGCTGTTGTTAGGATTTATTTAATATTAATTTCCAGTATCAGCTGATGTTTGCTGGAGCCACAGCCGTAAAAGCTGCTGGTCATGATATCTTTTTTTTTTATCTGGTGAGAGGGAAACATGAAGATGAAACCAGGAGATGTTCTTACTGAATCATCAGAGCTGAACAGGTGATGGAGAAACAGGTTTACCTTTTAGGTGACATGAATGGGTTGAAGGGAAGTTATGAACTGTTTCTGAGAGACAAATAACACCAGGATCCTTTTTTTATGTAGCTGACAGCTGGTAACTGTGCAGGGGCGGGTCTAGCAAAGTGTTGCCAGGGGACCAGGTAGGGCATTAACAGGGAAAGGGGGGCACAAAGAAATGCTTTTCTTTCTTATTCTCATTTAAAATGTCTCGCTTTTATTAAATAATTATCTGAATCTTACAACCAAAGTTTTTATCTTTATACCAACAAGACAGTGTACATCACTGTCACAACAGCGTTTGTTTTCATTCAAAGGCTTTATGGCTTTTCCTATAATACCTAGTGGGCCGGTCTCTAGTCAAAATGCCCAGGCCGGTTTTTTGTCCCAGTCCAGCCCTGGGCACGACACGCAGTGAACTAATCTGAGAGGGTGCATTAAAAAATGAATGGCCGGGTCAGCGGTGCACATCACAAATTAGCTCGCATAGACACATAAGTTGTGCCGCTTCTTAATGATGGTATCTTAGCTAACAACCCCAATTATCAGATTCAACTTGTAATTGGCTAAAAATCACTTAGCCTACTGGTGAGACGGACGTTGCTAGCTGTCAGTTTTTTCAAGCGATGTTGAAATTTCCACATTCCAACACTTCAAATGCTTCAGGAGCTCTCCGCTCAGCGCAGCAACTGTTGATATACAGCGTTATTAAATTTATTGCTAATGCAATTATATGGCACATTGACTTCTGAGGAAATTTTAGATGGCACTCGTCATCAAAAAGGTTGCCTACCCCTGTTATATCCAAAGCCGACCTTTTGTACGCTGCTGTTTTTGGTGATGATCATCATGTTATGGTACCTGTCATGCGCCGTGGTGCGCGGGCACGAAAGGATCCAGGCGCAGACTCCGAGCTAACAAAAAGACACTTTATTAAAACAACGAAAGGCGACCCGGGGAAAGTAGAGAGCAAAACAGAAACTAAAAATCCGGGGAAACAATGACACGAGGAAGCCGGGATCGGGACGGCGGGGGGCTGCAATAGAAAGGGGAGATGATTACTAGGGAGCCAGGAAGCGGGGAGAACATATCAGGACTGAGTTAGAGTAGGGGCTTACGATAGAACGGAACCGTGGGAGCTCGGGAGGGAAGTGTGGCAGTCCGTGGGGGCAGGAAGTCCGTGGAATGGCGAGTGGGCCAGGTGAGCGCCGCGAGATCCAGTTGAGCCGGAGGACAGGCAGGTAGCAGACGCCGAGTAGAAATCTGGACAGAAGTAGGCAGGTTAAACAAAGTTCCAAGCAGAAGAGAATGCACACTTTTCGTGGAAGTCTGGTTACCACTGTGGGGATGACTACGGACTGGCGTGGAGCATCCGTCAGCGCCGGATTAAGTGGATCTCCATGTAATCACCGGGATGGAGAGCAGGTGTGCTAGTGATGGCCCAGCCCGGGGGTGTGGCTACCCGAGCATCACGCATTCCACAGACCATGACAGTACCTGGCCTTAGGAAACATCAAACAGGTGTTTGTGCCATCCGGGCGGTGGGAGAGGGACTGTGCTCGTAGTAAATAATCATTTACCCAGCTTGGTTTCTCTCTCACATGAATGAGCTTCACAGTCCATCGCCACATGGGAATTCCTACAAAGCTTAAAATAAAAGGCAACTCAGAAAGGTTCAGAGCGCCTGGTGTTCTGCGCCGATCCCTACAACATTAACATGCTGTCATAATGAACTACAAAACTCTTTTGACTGTTATAATTTGCTCCTGGATGGCTGTTATCAGCTGAGAGATGAGAGCGAGCGCTGTGTATGTGTGCTGGATTTGCCATCACTCTGGCTGCAATTTGTACCTGAAGCAGAAATAACTTGAACCGACTTAAATGACTGATGTGATGCAGTGTGAACTGGAGCAAAGAAAGAGGAAAGTTTGCAGTCATTCGCCGGGTGGTTTAGGTGTTTTTCTGCGGAGGTGGAGATGATGGGAGTGTTCTCTTTGAGGACCCACTTCTGAGACCTCGGGCTGGTGCGATACAGCGCTTCTTCCCTCTGCTGTGGCAAGTGTGTGTTTACTGGCACGCTGCTGTGTCCGTGTCAGAGAGTGCAGAAAAACATTTTATATTATCAGAGATGTCAACAATGCTGTTTTCAAAGGTTGTTTTGGGGGGGAAATGGGCAGTGGTCTCTGGGTGGAACTGAGGTGAGACAAGAAGTAAAATCAACTGAAACACCTACAGATCAAATAAACAGGCCACACGTCATTTTAAAGTGGCCCTAAGGTGCTTTTTTCCCCCTTATTTTCTGACTTATACACTCACAGGCCACCTGCTCAACTTCTTACTAATCCAAATATCTCATCAACCATACACATGAAAGCAACTCAGTGCACTTGGGCATGTAGATGTGGTCTTAGTTTTCCACATTCAGTGAGCTTGTTGTCACTGCATACCTTGCTTTTTGATGTACTGCTCACAGAGGCAAGGCCAGAAACCTTCACAAATTTTTCGCGATCCAAACAGTTTCTTTAGCTCTAGAAATACTTGTAATTTTCCATCGATTTTTCACACTTCCTGTGTGTAATGGCAACATCACCAGATAAAGAGTAGCAGTGTATTTTGCAAAGGCATCCAATAAACCAAATTAGACCATTTGGTGGGCAGGTTCTGGCCTTGGTCCACATCTTTGATGGCTGATCTTTAAACTTGCAGCTTCAGAGAGTTTTTTTTCTACTTTTCGATATTTATGATTTCAAAGTTAGGGGATGTACTTTATATGATTCATGTGATGACTGTCTTATTGGAGTTATTTGCTGGTTTATGTATGTAGTTTTTTTGTGCTGGTTAAAAATAACTGCAAGCTGGTGAGACTTTGACGATGTGTATCTGCTGTGTCCTTTAAAGTAATCGCTCACTTTATCTTCAATCCAGGTTCCTTATTTATATGAGAGTTGAGTGATGAAGAAGATCTTTTTCGTTTCGCTGTCATGAAAGCGGAAATATACAACAATCAAAATCTAAAGGAAAACAAACCCAAAAAAATGTCCCACATTAGAATCAGCAGATTGTTTTAAACAGTGGCATCGGTCCAGACTTTCACCATCTGTCCATCCCTGCATGCAGTTTAAGCTTCTGATTTTCTGCGTCCTGATGTTTTGAACTGAATGTGTAGCTTCTGATCAGGTCTAATTTCCTCCATTAGTGATCAAGGTTCACACATGAGAAAGGTTGTTTAGTCTCTGCTGCTCGCCGTCTTCCTTCACTCAGGCTGGCGTGCTCTGACCCCGCTGTGAGTCATCTTGCATTTCTCGATGCTGGCAGGAGTGCTGGCTGTTCGCTCTGATCCATGCTGTAGTGGTGCGACGCTGCCTTTGGCTTTCTGAAGGAGGGGTGGGGGGGAACTGGAGCACAGCTCTGAGCCATAGGCAGAAATACCAGGCCTAACTAGGACATGTCAAAAAACGGGGCTAGTGGCGGGGTGTCTCTCTCGCAGAGAACTTCCTGAAGGGATGACAGGAAGTATCTTGCCGTTGATGAGTTCCGAATTTCTTCTTCTGCTCCACTTATTGTTGATAATTTTGTACCTTATACCTTTTAACAAATAACACAGATGCTTTTTAGAATTATTGAGCTTTAAAGTTTTGCAGGTACACTGGTTCTGTTTGTGCTGCACTTCAACAGTGACTCATTCTCCCAGTTTTTTCTATGGTATGACCCCTTATTACAAAGCAAAGCCTAGTCATCGAGCGTTTGATTTGCCCATCGCACTAGAGCTGCAGATAATGATCCATTTACAATTTTTCTATGGACCTTCTCTGCTTTTCTTTATTTTCTGTCATATATATGCTGTTAAAATGGAGACTGTTCATATAAAGCATGGCCAGAGTTTGAATAATTAGGTCAGTGTCTGTACAAGTAATCACTGTGATCTAAAAGCTCAGATTTTGCGCAGCTCTAAATGCTTTTTCTGACATCACAGAAAGTTGATATGCCCAATATCCTCCTGAGAACCGAGGAAACAAGTATTTTTCAGTTAAATTTTTTGTGATGTCTTGCCTATTTGCAGCTAAAAGAGGCCACCCAAACACATGAGATGTCCTTGGCCAGGATGTCTTCTTTTGACTTCAACGGTGGTTAATAGGATAGCTCAAATAAGTCAAAAGATACAGACCAAAACCAAATGTCCATTAAGAGGACATAAATGTATAGGCTGGTTCTCATGAGGATATGGTCATCTCAAAATAGACAAATGTCTCGCTTATTAATCACTCAAGTAAGTACTCTTGTATATGAATCCTGTTTATTGATTTCATTTGCTTACATTTCAACTAGGAAACTTGGTGTAATTTGAGATTAGATACATATAATCAGATTAAATAACATTGTAACCTCTCAGATCCACATCGTGACCCTTTCTGGATGTCCTGAGCCCCATGTGAGCCTTTTTGCAACTTGTTTTTCTGTTTTTGGGTGCTAACAAGCTCAGTTAGCACGGTGCAGACTATCATAGACCGAATGGCCCATTTTCCAGTCTGGCCTCTACAACATCTCCCTGCACACTCTCAACCCGCTACACTAAGTGCTGCTCCAAACCAACAAATCTTCCCCTTTAAAGTAGGTTACAGAGCCCTCCTACCTTGAGTCTGCGCTGATGCAGGTGTACTAACCTCAATTTGTGAAGGTGTAGGACCTTTTTTATGTCCCATATGCAGGAAACCGCATGCACCAGTGAAGGAGATCTTTGTGATTATACCAGGACTGTTAGAGTAATGAAGAGAATTGATGGGTTTGGACACAGTTTTTGAAACATGCTTCACACATTATTTAGTTTTTTGTTTTTGTTATCAATTCTGATATTAAAGACCAAAATGAAGATAAAAATTAAGGCAAATGGTAGCATTTAAGGAATTGTTGGTGATAATGGAGCAAATTTCCATTAATGATTGTCAAACTCTTTATACCTTTATACTGGCATCATGATCTGATAGCGGTATAAATCTCTGAAGATGCTGATTACCAGTTCCTGTTTCTGTCTGAGAAAGTTGAGGGTGTCTTAAAGCTTGCATGCAACTTCATAAGTTTTCAGATGGGCTGTTTGTAGAAATAACTATCAGATAATATGCATTAAAGAACATTGAAGGCAAAGGTTATCACAAAGAAAGAAACTGGCCTCTATCAAGCTATACCAATGTTCATTTAATTGGTTGAGGTGTGTATTTTAATATGAGGGTCTATGGCAGACTTGGGCAATTAATTTTCCCAAGGGGGCACATGAGGAATGGACTGTTGTGGAGTCCTGGTCCACAACAGTTCAGTTTTATCAAGTGAGAGATATCTAGCTTAAAGTCAGAGTCAATGTCAGACAGGACAGGGTATCTGGATTTGTTAAACTTCATCACTGAGAATGTTGGTTCACATATGATGGTAGATCCAAAGAGAACATCTTCTAATCTTTAGCACTGGCATACAAAACAGCTCCCGGTGTATAAGAATATAAATGCTTATTTCACTTCTGGGTTCTTTTTAGTCACTTGATCTTGTATCTTTTTCAAAAGTCCACCATTCTTCCGTGTCAGATTTGGACAAAGTCCAGTTTTTCCCATTTCAGCTCAAGCCTTTCCAAGCAAGCACTTACCTCCATGAACAAATCATTCCCTGTCCCTTTCACTGAGTGCATTGCTGCCAGCTCCTCCAAAATCTCCAACTCTGTCTTCATCCCGCTTACAAAGATGAGTAACTGGGCGGATATCACAACTCTCATCCAGAGCCGAGTAGCCATCGGCTCATTGTCAAACACTTCTTTTTTTCTCAGGGCATATCAGCTCAGGAAAGTTGACCAAACACTCTAATAAACTCCCCAGCAGAGATTGGCTCACTTACTTTGGTTTATAATTTTTGTGGGAAATAACAAAACTGGTCTTGACTGCTCCATCCTTGGATGTGTAAAAAGTCATGTCGATTTTGCAGCTTTCCTCGCAAACGTTCAGATGTCCGTTCTCACTTTTTTCCAGCTTCAAAGTTGCTGCTTGAAACACAGTTTCAGGTTCAAAGCAATATCCCCATCCTGCATGCTAACGTGAATGCTACTGATATTTAATTAGGCATGCTTTTTGTAGATTTGGACTTGAACATCTGTTTGTGTTGCTGATTAAATAATTTATATACTTTCAGCCACAGTCCCCACAGCTGAATGCAAAAATGTGTTATTCTCACTACTGAACGCAGTAGTAAAGGCAGCAGCAGTAACACTAATATTCATGATTTGAGTCAGCCTCACTGTTGTGTTTTTCCACTGTCGTGATGCAATGACAGGATTGATTTCTGTGTTTTTGCTGCAGGACACCAATGAAATTGTGGCCATTAAGAAATTCAAGGACAGCGAAGGTAAGAGGGCTCTTCGCTCCCGATGGGCAGGCCTCATCAGAGAGCACTTATGATTTCTATTGTAATGCAGGCTGTCCTCGTCCTTTATTTCTACTGGCCTGCTGCATCCCATATCTATCACAACATGGCAGCTCAGTGTGATCCTCATTTCCTGTCTGTCTCACCTCCACGCAGAAAATGAAGAGGTCAAAGAAACGACCCTGCGGGAGCTCAAAATGCTCCGCACGCTCAAGCAGGAGAATATTGTTGAGCTGAAAGAAGCCTTCCGCCGAAGAGGGAAGCTGTACCTTGTTTTCGAATATGTGGAGAAGGTAGGTTTCCTCCACAGGCCGATACCTGCGCTGACTCTGGTGTTACTCTCACCCGTCGCCTGTAGCAGAACAAGTTCAGCACACTCTTCTCTTCTTCTGGCTTCACTTACCGTAACATCAACAGAACGATGAATGAAGGTGGTTATCAGCTCAATAATTCAATCCAGGGTTTTCCCAACCTCGCTGTGAAAGAGATAACATTGGCAGCATATGACGAATGACAAACACAGGGAGGTATACTGGCAACAGAGCAGGATATTTTCCAAAATAACAGCAAACTATAATATTTGAAAAAATACAAAGAGGTTAAACACATAATAGAGGCTGAAAGCAACAGAGCTGCAGCAGCCAAAGCAGCAGCGGGCGAGTTTGTGTGATAGGGAAAGGCTGTAGAGCACTGTGGTATTAAAACACCTGGTCTGAATGTGTAGGACTAGTAAAGGTACAAGTAAAGAACAACCAGAAGAAACATCATTCAAACCTGTAAGTTGCTCAAAATCCAAATTTCAAGTTGGCCAGCAAATATGAGGCTTAGCTTATCACTAAATTAAGTTCTATTCAACATTATAATTGTTTAAAATTGCTCACAAAATCAGGTAAAAAGCAGAAAAAAGTCCTCGTCTTCAAAATAAAATACTTTAGACCAGAGCTATTAAACGCATTACAGCTTCAGAAATGGCAGCCCGAAGCAGTCAACGCATTGTTCTCACTTAATGAACCTTCTATTCACAAAATAGATAATTAAAAAATAGGTATTGTTTCTCAAATATGAACCATTTTTCTCCAACAGAAAAAAAAACAGACTTTTGTCACACTTTAAAAAGCATGTCGATCTCTTACCTCAAATACAACCTGCACCAGAGGTGGTCAGGTCTGGACGGGTCCTCCCGATGCTGAAAACTCAGGGTTAAACCTAGAATTCGTTCGCTAAACCCCCAAATCCCTCATGATAATAAAGAGCTCAGCTTTGATTTCTTCAACTGTGTCTTTTTCCCTCTCTCTTTTAGAATATGCTCGAACTGCTCGAGGAGTTACCAAACGGTGTGCCGAGTGAAAAAGCGCGCAGCTACATCTTCCAGCTAATCAAAGCAATTCACTGGTGCCATAAGCATGACATTGTTCACCGAGGTAAGGCGTTTTTCTTGACCTGAACATAGCGTACAGAGTGTTAGTACGATAGAGGAGAGGCCCCCAGAGCAGGAAGACAAATGCAGCATTATTTTGCTTACACTGGAGAAAAAACATGGTCATTCCATATAAAATCCACCAAACTGGAGAAAATTTCCCACACGAGCCCTTCAGAATCACCTGGTTTCCATAGTGTAGTGATTTACATGTGTGTCTAACAAGCAAAAGGTCCCTGGTTTGAGCCCATGAGAAGACACAAATACCTTTGGGGTTGCATCTGGTGTAAAAATCTGTGGCAACCCCTTGTGAATAGGGTATGCTGATAGTGCTCTTTATGTGAGACTGCACAGCACTTTTATTACTTGTCCTCCTTTCCCACATCTTGAGACAGTATCCCAAATTTTGACTGAAAATGTGGTGTGAAGTGATACAATATTTCTGTCTCATAATTGGTTAAAAATGGCTAAAATTGTAAGATATGGTGCAAAAAAACATGTATGAGAGTATGGATGCATCTTTACTGAAACCCAAAGACGGCTAAAGATCTTTTATTAGCAAGAGAGTTGGAAATGTTGCATTTAAATGTAATATATTTGACTACCTCTCAGTATTATTAACACGTCTCACTTTGTCCCACGTTCAGTTTGTTGTGATATGGTCACCTTACTCATTAAGAAGAGAGCCGCCAAAAGGAGCTTTGATGCATCATGTAAAATTTTACCTTCTTACTATGAATATTTTCCAAGTGCATCACAATTTGGTGTTTTTTAATTTGTTCAGTCCTCCTATGTTTTTAAATACAGAAGACTGATATAAAATACATTTGAGAATTGTTAAAACTTTGAGCATCAATATTATGGGATACATCATACTCTCTGTAACATCTAAATATTTTTGGGTCCAGCTTCATGGTTCGTATCACTATGTGAGACAGGTGTTTGGTCAGAATAGGCTCACTTTCTATCTGTTTAGCTTCATAGTTTCATCTTTTTCTTTTGGCTGCTCCCTTTAGAGGTCACCACAGTGGATCATCTACCTCCATCTCGCCCTGTCCCTAGCATCCTCCTCTGTCACACCAACCCTGTGCATATCCTCATCCATGAACTTCCTCTGAGTTTCCTCTTTTCCTCCTGTCTGGCAGCTCCATATTCAACATCCTTTGCCCATTGCATCCACTGTCCCTCCTCTGCACATGTTCAAACATCTCAAACTATAACTTTGTCTCAAACCCGCTCAGCCTGAGCTGTGCCTCTAATATACTCATTCCATACCTATCAATCCTGGTCAATCCCCATGATATCATAGCATCTTCAGCATTATATCTATCAGCATTATAACTAAGCGATGTACTGTTCACTAGAAGAGCTTTTGGTGAATCAGTGGCAGCAGAGCAGGAAACCAGATGGCCCATGTGAGCTTTTGGCACACTGAGAGCAACAGAGCAGGCATCCAAATGGCCTGTAGTATATCCAGGCACCCATATGACAATGTTATCGAGGGATTCAGTGTATGGGTTATAGTTTTTTTCCCCCCAATCTGTGCATTTTTGCTGATGAAATTCCATTTCTCTGAAGGGTAATCATTCAAATCGCTCTCTCAATGAAACAGATGAATGTGTGGTGGCAGAAACTGATGGAAGTGATGTAATAGCGATGATGATAATGATGCCCCTCTCCAGCTTACTCTCCATCTGTGTTCTTCCTCCTCAGACATAAAGCCAGAAAACCTTCTCATCAGCTCCGATGACGTCCTCAAGTTATGTGACTTCGGTGAGCCCCTCTATTCGATCCTCGCGCTGTAAGAAAGGTGCTCAAACAGTCAGAGCTGTGATGTAAAAGGAGTGTTTTCAACAGATACTATATTTGGCTGAAACCAGTGCTTCAGGAGTGCAGCAGGCAGGCTTCATCCGGTTATCTAAAGCGGTGTGTGCGCCTCCCCTCTCTGCGGCTGGTCATTCTTCTTTCATCTCAATTAATGAAATGTGTTGGGCAACAAGAGCATAATCATGCTTCAGCTCAGTCTGGCGGCACCACAACAGAAGCAGGGGGAAACGTAAAACATGGCGTGGCCAGAATCACACAGGCAATCTGGTGTGAGAGACTGAAGACCTGCTGTTTGCTCTGTGTCAGCCAAAGGCATTGAGAGAAGAGACACGGGCCAAACAGACTCCGCTGTGAAGGTTTACGTTTCAGACCGAGTCTTGCCGCGCGCAGTCACTTTCACTGTGTGTTGTTTTGATCGGGGAGTTGGAGCTCTGAGAAACTGGAAATGAATGGCTGGGTTAATGTAGTAAATGTCCAATTGTGAGGGAAAAGTTTCTCCTTGTTTAAACTTGTTTAACCTAATATCATGTAAAGGTTCAAAGGGTTTCACAGGCAATATAAAAACACTATAAATATGCTGTCTATCTATCCATCTATCTATCTATCTATACACACACACACA
Organism: Rhamphochromis longiceps; assembly: GCF_057381845.1. NCBI lineage: Eukaryota > Metazoa > Chordata > Actinopteri > Cichliformes > Cichlidae > Rhamphochromis > Rhamphochromis longiceps. The sequence continues at coordinate 9,522,892 of NC_140578.1, forward strand.
CACACACACACACACACACACACACACACACACACACACACACACACACACACACACACACACACACACACACATATATATACACACACACACACACACACACACACACACACACACACACACATATATATATATATATGCAGAAGTGACTAGCACAAGTCACCATCAAGTGCGGGATCTACCAAGGAGATGCTCTGTCCCCACTGCTGTTCTGCATAGGCCTGAACCCCCTCAGTGAGATCATTAACAAGACTGGCTACGAATACCGACTACGGAACGGAGCAGTTGTCAGCCACCTCCTGTACATGGATGACATCAAGCTGTATGCCAAGAGTGAACGAGACATCGATTCACTGATCCACACTACCAGGCTATACAGCAATGACATTGGAATGTCGTTCGGACTGGAGAAGTGTAGTCGGATGGTAACAAAGAGAGGGAAGGTAGTCAGAACTGAGGGGATTGAACTACCAGAAGGCAACATTGCAGACATAGAGGACAGTTACAAGTACCTGGGGATCCCGCAGGCAAATGGGAACCATGAAGAGGCCGCTAGAAAAGCTGCAACCACCAAGTACCTTCAGAGGGTCAGGCAAGTCCTGAGGAGTCAGCTGATCACGCCCTGCCCGTGATCAGGTACCCTGCTGGGGTAATAGGCTGGCCAAAGGAGGAGATAGAAGCCACTGACATATAGACAAGAAAGCCCCTTACCATGCATGGAGGGTTTCACCCCAAGTCCAGCACCCTGAGGCTGTACACTAAGCGGAAGGAAGGGGGCCGGGGACTGGTGAGTGTCAGCACCACAGTCCAGGATGAGACAACGAACATCCAAGAATACATCATGAAGATGGCCCCAACTGACCGAGTGCTCAGTGAATACCTCAGGCAGCAGAAACCCAAGAAAGAGGAGGGAGACGAGGAACCATCATGGAAGGACAGGCCCCTGCACGGTATGTACCACCGGCAGATAGAGGAGGTGGCTGATATCCAGAAATCCTACCAGTGGCTGGACAAAGCTGGACTGAAAGACAGCACAGAGGCACTAATCATGGCAGCACAAGAACAAGCTCCGAGTACAAGATCCATAGAGGCTGGGGTCTATCACACCAGGCAAGACCCCAGGTGCAGGCTGTGTAAAGATGCCCCAGAGACAATCCAGCACATAACAGCAGGGTGCAAGATGCTAGCAGGCAAGGCATACATGGAACGCCATAACCAAGTGGCCGGCATAGTGTACAGGAACATCTGTGCCGAGTATAACCTGGAAGTCCCGAGGTCAAAATGGGAGATGCCCCCAAGGGTGGTGGAGAATGACCGAGCTAAGATCCTGTGGGACTTCAGATACAGACGGACAAAATGGTGGTGGCTAACCAACCAGACATAGTGGTGGTAGACAAACAGAAGAAGACGGCCGTAGTGATCGATGTAGCGGTTCCGAATGACAGCAATATCAGGAAGAAGGAACACGAGAAGCTGGAGAAATACCAAGGGCTCAGAGAAGAGCTCGAGAGGATGTGGAGGGTGAAGGTAACGGTGGTCCCCGTGGTAACCGGAGCACTAGGTGCGGTGACTCCCAAGCTAGGCGAGTGGCTCCAGCAGATCCCGGGAACAACATCGGAAATCTCTGTCCAGAAGAGCGCAGTCCTGGGAACAGCTAAGATACTGCACAGGACCCTCAAGCTCCCAGGTCTCTGGTAGAGGACCCGAGCTTGAAGGATAAACTGCCCGCAGGGGCGTGCTGGGTGTTTTTATATATATATATATATATCTATATGCCAGCTGTCATGAAAAATAAACGGTAAAAATTACCAACTTCATGTTTTTATACTCTAATCTGAATGAGCACACTGGATCTAATTTGAATTAAAATTTCACTGGAATTAATCAAGCATAAGACTCAACCGCTTAAATGAGTTTTTGTCTCCAGGAAGTAAATAACTATAATTTGGCATCTTAATCAATAAATTAAAAATGTTTTTTACTATTTTTTCTTCTTTTTGAAAAACATTGAATTAGAAAATGCATGGATGACAACAATAATTACATTTTAGCAGTAAGAGAATCCTTTTGATTAAAAGGCTTGTGCATACTAGTGATACCAGCACAAAAACCATTTTGGTAATTACTAATACTGTTAATTTAGGACAGCTGTGGTATAAACCTCACATTTGGTGGGGGTCTAATAAATTTCCATTGCACCATATATAATGTAGAATGAAGAAGTCTCTTTCAATTAGGATACTTTTTAATATTATTTGATCATAATTAGAAATCCTAGAAGGCAGCTATTTTAATATACAGTAACAGTCATATTATTTTAAAAAAAACTCAGATTGATTGGAAATAAACTTATTTCCCAGCATGTTGAGTACCGTTCTTGAAAACTGTAATCAAATTGATAGGAAAACAAACTAAAACAGTTAAAATAACTGAATAAGCTAAATGCACGAGTGCCAAAGTGCAGACAAGCTGCAAAAAATGTTGAAGATGCAGTCACCCTGTATCTGTTGGTTATGTGAGTAATTGGCAATAAAACATACCAACATGAATATTAAACTGGAACGTGTCTATATGTATGTAAGAGAGCTAGAGGCTCTAAAGGTGTGCTTCGATGCTTGTGCAGCCAAAAAAGCATCTCACATTAATCAGCTGAAGAATTCAAAAGGCAGGATCTGCTGCTGTCAAAGTGTTCAGGAAAAAAAGATCACATCTGGCGTCGTCTCTGACCTAACTTTACAAACTACTTTGTAAGTCAAAGCTTTAAAGCATAATGAGCGTCCAGAGAGACATTCAGCTGAAATTCATTTTTAGGTTTCTCAGCATGTGGAGCATAACTAAAAGCTCCTCATCATATCCTATTGCTTTCTCTGTCTTCTCTTGCCAGGCTTTGCACGTAATCTCTCTGAGGGGACTGACGCCAATTACACCGAGTATGTGGCCACTAGATGGTACCGGTCTCCGGAGCTCCTGCTCGGGTACGCCTGCTATTTTTTTACGTTTTCCCTTTAAGCTCTGTCCAGTCACCACACTGACATAAATTCTTATTAGCTCTCATTATGCGTGGCCTCTCACCACCCTCTTAAATCTGCGGTCTCAGGGCTCCTTACGGGAAGGCGGTGGACATGTGGTCAGTGGGCTGCATCTTAGGAGAGCTGAGTGACGGGCAGCCGCTGTTCCCGGGAGAGAGCGAGATCGACCAGCTCTTTACCATCCAGAAAGTGCTGGGACCCCTGCCACCAGAGCAGATGAAGCTCTTCTATAACAACCCTCGCTTCCACGGGCTGAGGGTAACTTCAGGCCCCCCCCCCCCATACTCTGCTGACCCATCCCTCCATGCTGCTCTTATCACTGCTTTTCTTTCCTCTCTCTCCTTGCTGTCTCTTAAGGCCTCCTCCTCCTCTGTTTCTTCTTCCCTTATTTATTTTCTCTGTACACTCTCTTCTCCTTCTTCTTCTTCTTTTTCTGGCTGAGTTTGCTGTGCCGTGACTGACTGGATCACAATGACTCATCGTGTATCATGTATCCTGTATGCACTGTGAAGGAAGGCTGTGATAAGTCTTCTGTGGCAGGCTGGTGGTGCAGCAGACCTGGGTCGTCCTTCCCTTCGCCTCACTGCCCACAACCCAGGATTTAATTATTAGTTAGCAAACTCCCCCTCTGTGAATGCCTGGCAGTGAATACCCAGTGATAAGACCACTTCTTGATTAAGCTGCATAATAAGCGAAACGCTTTACGGTCTACACCTTGAATTTTCAGCTTCTATCCACCTCTTAAACACCCAAGTTGTTGTTCCTCAGTAAAATCCTTGCTCCGGTAAAGACAGGCACACGTTGGCCGTGTCTGTTTCTTAAAAAAAAAATAGCGCCTGCTATTGTTAGTACTTGCTCAAGGGGAAAAAAAACGAGCTCTACCTCCACATTTATGTGCTTGTTGTCATTTAAATGAGATCCTGCAAACTTCGCTGATCCCTGCACATTATCGCTCACAGTCAGATCATCCTATTAACACCACGAGAGGGGAGAAATAGTGTTTGATGGAAACACGCATGCTGTTTTTATTAAAATAAATCAGACCAACAAGAAACCACACAACACTTTTGAGTGAACAGAGGACGCTTGATGGTTGTTTCATCACGTTTCCCACCTACGATGTGCTTTTCTGTAACACTCAGAAATGTGTGATGTAAAAAGAACGGCTTCTGGACTCTTTTTTTCCGCCTGCAAACGGCAAATTCAAAATATTCAGAGGAAAAATTCTATTAGAAATGAAAGGTTGACAATGGAGGATTTGCACGTGGTTGAAATCACAAGTTGTGTATTTGGGCATTTCTAAAAGAGTTCACCAAAGCATTGTCATGGTTACAGGATTTTCCAATCAAGCTTAGAAAAAGATTTCTTCAATACCAAATCCGATTATACAGAGATACAAACAAACCTGTCACAGGAGACAACAAGTAAACGATGTTCGACAACAACACCGATATTAAAATATAAGGTAACAAGAACTCACAAGATAGGGCTACAATTTCAGGAGTTTCTTTTTTATTGGGTAGCATTCAGGGGACCAAGAATGAGGCAGAGTGTGAATTGGTGAAGAAAACACTGGGTCATGTGCAGCCCTATGTACTGATAGCTTGTCAGCTACCTTTATTAGCAATAAGGTGAAGTAATTAGTGTCACTGTGGAGGATTTTTATCCTTCTTGACAACATTGCTTCAGTTCTTTTAGGTTTACACGCATCCGCTCTGTTAAGGTCCAGACACAGCACATGGCCTTTGATTGGACCATTCCATTTCCATGAATCTTGCTTGGAATCGTGTTCCTGTTGTGTGACTCAGTTTGTGCCAGGCTTTAGCTGTGGGACAGATGGCCTCACATTTGACTCTAGAATACTTTGGTATACAGAGGAGTTCATGTGCGACTCACTGACCATAAGGTACCCAGAGCTTGTGGGTGCTAAACGAGCCCAAATCATCACCCCTTCACCATCATCATCATCGTGGCTCAAGAGTTGGCAGTTCGTCTTGTAATCGGAAGGTTGCCGGTTCGAGCCCCGGTTCCGACAGTCTCTGTCGTTGTGTCCTTGGGCAAGACACTTCACCTGTTGCCTACTGGGGGTGGTCAGAGGGCCCAGTGGCGTCAGTGTCTGGCAGCCTCGCCTCTGTCAGTGCGCCCCAGGGCAGCTGTGGCTACAATGTAGCTTGCCATCATCAATGGGTGAATGACTGAATGTAGTGTAAAGCGCTTTGGGGTCCTTAGGGACTAAGTAAAGCGCTGTACAAATACAGGCCATTTACCATGCCTGATAGTTTTTATGAGGTAGTGGTTTTCTGCAAACATGGTGCTGTGCATTTTAGCCAAACATATTGATTTTGTTCTCATCTGTCTAAAGGACATTGTTCCAGAAGTCTTGTGCTCTCCGGCATGAAAACTTACTTCAGAAACAATCATATTTTAACTATATTTTAACTTTCATGTATTTAGACTCTTTACTGAAGTAAAGATGATAAAGACATTCAAGTAATAACAGGAAGGTTTAATTTAAAATACGATGAAGGTGTCTAAAATAAAAATATTTAATATGCAAGTGATCTTAGTTCTGATTAAATAATGCTGCACACCATAGTGTTGCAGCTGGAGATTAATTGAATTGAAATACTCCTGGGTGGCTGTATCTGTTATAACAGCATGATACGTTAGCAGTTTTATATTTTAAAATATGCAATATAATAAATAAGTAAAGCTTTAAAATAAATAGGTTGGAGTACAAGGGACAATATGTATAGTGGTGTTGAAAATACAGGGGAGTAGAAGAAAGTATAGCATAAAAATACCTTTAAAAAAACGACAAGTACATCAGAACTGTACTTCAGTGAAGTACTTGTTACGTTACACCACTGGTGCTGTTTATACTTTGATCCCCTGCTGGATTAACAATACTCCAGTTCAGTGACACTGACAGGGGAGCAAAAGGGGGGCAATCATTTTTCAGGGAGGGATGGTACAACTCAACTATAATTCCATCCATACATTCATCCATCTTCCTCTGATCCACTTCACACCTACAGTGAAACCACTTTAGAGTCACCAGTTAATCTAAAACCCACACAGACAAGGATGAACATGCAACCGCCACACACAGAGGCCTCAGGCGGTCAGTGGATTCAAACCCAGAACCTGAGGCAGTAGTGCTAACCACTGCACCACTGTGCTGCCTACTAAAACCCCATGTATTTTAATCTAAGAAACAACCATAAGTCTGATAACTGATAACCTTTGATTCCATTCATTCCATGATTTTGTCTCTGTCCATTAAAATGAAACCACCATAAAAATCAGAGGCTCTTCGTGTTTTTGTGTAAGTGACCAAACTTACAAATTCAGCAAGGGTTCAAATAATTACTTCCCCCATTGTAAATAGCATTATTAACATTTGATATGGTCAGGTCTCTAAAAGAGGAAGACACTTTAACCTCAGGATACTCTCATACTGACGATCGATCACTAAGGACATTTGATGCTGTTGTTTAGTAAAAGCGTCTTATTTTCCACTTATTTATGGTGGTTATCATCAAGGTGGTTATCCACATGTGGGGCATAGAGCAACTGCTTGAAGTTGTGGACAAGTGGAACTATATGGAGTATTTTCTTATTTATGACATGAAAGTTTTTTGACTGTACCATTATCCACTGTCTCTGCTAATGTTGCAGTTTCCTACTGTGAGTCACCCTCAAACCTTGGAGCGGAGATACCTGGGAATCATCGACGCAGCCCTGCTCGACCTGCTGAAGGTGAGGCGAGCCGAGCGACTTTAATGGTTTTATTCTTAACTTTTGTCTGTTTTCAGAGTATCGTGAAAACGTCCAGTTAACCACAATAATTTTCATAAACTAGACATCTGATAGTTGCATCATTATCACGGTGTTTACGTCGTGACTGCACGGTGCCTCCTCCCTGCTTCGGCATCTCTCAGCTCATATCCTGGTTCCACTGCTGTTATTGCTGTGTCTACACTGTAAACAGGAGCTCCATGTCAAGAATGTAGGCTGTGCTTGTGCTCTTGCGCTTTTCCCAGCAGATAATGACTCACCGCTAACATGATGATGATGATGATGCCATCTCAGGACTGACTTAAGCAAGGACAGGCGTCTCTCTAAGAACTAATCGGGCTTTTTTGTGTTGAGTTCAGATACAATTTAATAACGTTTGTTTGCTAATCGTTAACGCTGAGCTGCACGGCTACCAAAGAGCTTCTGATGTTGACCCAAAATGTAGCTTCCACTGTATATTTGTGTTATTCAAAAACAAAGCTGCATCCAGATTTCAGTTTGAGTTTGTTCATACATTAAAGTGAGTTCAGAGAGACTATTAAACACATTATTTGGGTAAGAAAAAGCAAATGTCACAAATCACATTTCACATCATTGTTTGGCTCGTTTGGTGACTGTGAGACACAATTAAATGCGGCAGCAGCTTGACTTTTATGATAATGGCGATGATTCATAGTAGCACGACTGTTTCGGTTTGTTTGAGAGGTCTGCATGTTCGGGGTGTCTTCAGCGCTCACGGGCTCCATCTGTGTGGTTTGTGGTTTAGAACATGCTGCTCCTGAACCCCACCGAGCGCTTTCTCACAGAGCAGAGCCTGAACCACCACGCCTTCCAGACCCTGCGGATGGTGGAGCGGCCTGGGCCACCCACACCCACACCTGTACGCTCCTCTAAGAGAAAACCTCACCACGGAGACAACACTACCCCCAGCAGGTCAGCAGTGAGCACTATATTTGGGGAAAGCTTGCCAGTGTAGATGTATTAATGGGTCGTTTCATGAACAAATGCTGCCAGATGTTTTTAATCAGCAGCCACCATCCAGCAACATTTGACAGAATATTTCAGGATAATTCATATATTGTCTGTCTGGTTTAGTCTGTAATTATTCTGCATCTCAGTGCACTTTTGTTTCCTAAATTTTAACTAACGCTATTTACATATTGAAATAAAGACCTTGTTTTTGGAAACTTTTCTTCACTTCATTTTTCTTTGCTGTTCATATTACCAAGACAACAGTGAATTAAGATTTTTATATCTAGTCTTTTGGGAGGTTTTGATGTACTTTATGCTACTCATATTCTTTCATCACCCTGCACTTACACCAAACCTCATCCAATAAATAAAAATAAATAGCTGATGTTTTTAAAATTTCTATTGCAGTGTTTGGCCATGATAGTCACTGAGTGACAATATAATGTGACAGCATCAAGTGAGACTCTTTTAGCTATATACTTAACCCTTTAAGACCTACCATAGAACCAAGTCCGCCAGAGCTTATATTATATTTTTACATGCTGTAGAGCCATTTTTGGGAGCATTTTAAGTTGATATACATCAATACAACCATTATAGCCCAAATTTTAATAATATGTCTGCATTAAGTGCATAGTAATTACATAAATTGCAAAAAAGTGCAATAAACTACAAAATATTTGAAAATCCTTTTTGTTTTTTTTAACATATATTTCTAGTTAGAGAAATTTAAGAGGCTTATCCCTCAAAACTGTAAATACAAAAAGTTGCACAAAATAGTTTCCCACCACAGGAAATTTATTTTAAGTGTCTTCATAGTTTTATTTTTGAAATACACCAATTTTTATATACTGCAGGAAAAATGAAAATAAATATTATAATGCAAATTTGCAAAAAAGCAGCATATGCATCAAAATAAACTATTTCCAGCAGTGCAATATGAGTCCTAAGCATCCCAGAAACGACACAGAAAGTCATAAAGTCAAACATAACTTTTGAAAACACCAGTATAGGCTCATAAGGCCCTGATGGTACAAAACTACATTTCCGCAAAATGACGTCACTTCCGGTTTCGGGCAGGTCATGGCGGACATGCGATAGTTCGCGCTGATCGAGTAGGAAGTGTTACAAACAGCTGGTCGGATTTGCAAAGCATGTTTTTGGAATATTATGTTTTTGTTGCTGCAAGTGTTTTTTATGCAGTTTTTGCAAAGCCATATGTGGACGGAAACTGTAACCTAGGACAAGCTGATGGCATGAGATGCAAGTACAACTCCTCCGGTTTCATATGCAAAAAAAATTATTGCGCTAGCTTACGTGGTTGCAGTGCTACCGGGATTTTAAAAAAGTTACGCAAAACGGAGCGTGCCCGCTCCGACCAGCTTTAAAGGGTTAACATCCACTCTACTTTACTAAAAAATCCACTGTGTCAACGACACTGTATCATCGACACACAGAAAAAAGCTCATAATAAACTGCAGGTTTCATGTCATCCATATGTATTGGGAAGAACAGGGGTCTTGCAATTGATCCCTGTGGAACACCTTTCCTTATTAAATGCAGTAAGTGGTACCTTTGCTGCCACTGAGTTCATTATTACATGTTTTTGTCTCTGCTTTTCCTTAGGAGCCATGGGGGAAAGAGCTCAGGAAGCCACCGCTCCAGCAGCAGAGAGTGCTCCAGCTTACCCCGACATGAAGACCTCCACCCCAACAACGACAGCTTTCTCAACGGCAACATGTCTGCAGCCATCAACCTCAGCCCCACACTGCATCCTAAGAACTACCAGCCGCAGATCTTCAACCACTCCACCGCCTGCAACATGGACCTGGCCAGCAGCAACCTGCCTCATCTGCTCAGCCCCGGTGAGACCAAGTCCAAGGGCGACTTTGAGATGAACTTGGGGTCTAAGGTGTCAGATGGCCCAGGGGCGAAGTACCTCAAATCCAACTTCCGCTCACAGCAGAACCGCCACTCTTTTGTAGAAGGGAAGACCAACACGCTTCAGTCAGGGGACAAACACAGCCGACACAACTACATGGAGTCCCACAGCTCCACGCCATCCTCCTCTAAGTTTGCCTACCTGAACTTGTCCAAGAGCTATGGCACGCTTAGCGATGCCAAGTCAGTGGGGAACTTAAATGATGTGCATCTTTATGCAGATGAACCCACGTCTCGCTATTTTCCTTCCAGCTGCCTCGACCTCACAGCTCCGGGCAGCCCAGCGGCCCGCCGAGTGGAGAGGCTGGGACCTGGCACAGGTGGCCGAGGAAGCATGCGCTCAGAGAGAGAGAGCAACACTCTGGACTCCTCCTACAGGCGCTCCTCCACCCGCCATAAAACTTCAGAGGAGTCCAAGTCACCAGACTCCCTGGATCCCGGGGAGAGCGAAAGGAGCCATTCCCATTCTCTCTCTGCCCCACATGACCCTCTGTCTTATGGTCAGGGATACACCAGCCCCTTCTCCTCCCAGCAGAGGCCACACCGCCACTCCATGTACGTACGGAGGGATCACCAGAGGACGCACGGGGGAGACGAGGGACTGTTGGTCGGGCAGGGAATACCCACCAGAGCCAGCAGCCTCCAGCTCCTGTCCCCACAGCTGCAGCACCGCACACTGCCTCGCCACTCTGGGGGCTCCTCCAGAGAAGAAGACATGAGCAGGGTCAGTCCTCAGCCCACATCAAAACTCTCCAGCTTTAGGGAAAGCCTTCAGGATGTAATCATAACAAATGCCTACACCAGGTTTTGTTGGACGGCTCTGCCTCAGTCTCAGTTTGTCCAGTGACGCAGCCAGGACTTATTCTGGTGGCGTCTGAAAACATGGTGTGTGTTTAGGTTCTCAGCCAGATCTTGTGTCCCAGGTTTATAATGAATTGGAAAGGCAGGATTAGCATAGCTGCAGCTTCATCTGTGAACATTTGAGGTGCTAAGAGTGTGGCTTTCTTTTTAGGACATGCAGTGAATCATGCTACCCGTATATTTATATATACTGTATACACACATATAGTATATATATACCGTGTGTGTATTTGTATGTGCTGCAATGCTGAGCTCACTTCATGCTTCATCATGTCTCCATTAACAGAACGAACAGGCACCCACTGAGGTCACCCACAGCAGACCTCCAATAAGGGACTCCACAAGGGACAACACCGCATCTTTTCACACACAGCGGAAAAAAAGCGAGGTCCGACATTCTGCCTGCACCCACCATTCCCCACCCACATCCAGTCTTCCGAGCGCGCGGATGTGGGTGGATACTGCTGTCATGAACTGCTCTCTCTTTCTCTTTTTTCTCTGTCTCTCCTGCATCAGATGCCTCTTCATTTTCTCTGTGTGCTTTGCTTCCCTCTAATGTGACTTCTTATGGTAGCGCAGTCGAGCTCGTCATCGCATCGCATTTCAGTTCTGGGCTACATTTATAGCCCGCACAGATGTTTTATTATAACGGCCAATCATAAATCAATACGCCCCCACCTTATTTTTCTGTCCCTTCAGGTAAATAAAGGTATCGTTTCAGACAGAGAGGCATGCAAAGCAGGCAGCCTCGGAGATTTTATGTCATAAGTTTCTCTGTTGTGACTCAGGTTGGCTTATATCATGACCAGCAAACAGAAGATGGGGGTTCTTCCAAAGAGAACCGCAACATCTACAGCGAATCCATGCCAAGGCGGGTGGGCAGCTTCTACAGAGGTTGGTTTAATCAGGAGTGATATTTATGGCTGTGGCTTTCTCGCTTTCATTGCTGCAGTAAGGGGGGAAGATTAACTCCAGACACATCACTAGAGGGAATATTATTTTTTACTAATCACTGATCAGCTGCTTGTATATAGAGAATTATTATATTATTGCAGATTCTTGAGATGTCTACACTAAGTTAGAGAGAAATACAGCTGTTTCACTCAAAACTAAAAATAGCCATCTTATCACCAGACTCGGTGATCTTCATCCTCTAATGTCTGTAGATTTCATAGCAGTTGATTAAAACGGTCGGGCAGTGGGCCCGTTCAAAATCAAAAGCCTTACCTAAATTAAATTTGGCTGATCTCCAGTTCGAGGTCATCTTCGCGGGCATGTCCAGACAGCTGCTATTTTTAGCCCACTCTCTGGAAGTTCTGTTCTTACCGCTTCCACTGTGCACTCGGCTATTTCACCACACACCTCAAACTTGAGAAGAGAGCATAAAACTTGTGTTTCAAACCGACTGGAATTTCACAAGATAACCGCTGGCGATGAGAGCTGGGTTTCCAGCGACAGCTAAGCAGTTTGCAGCCATTTCCACCAGATTTGCCTCGCTGTGGTTTTGTCCACTTTCCAAAAATTAAAATCAAGTTAAAGGATCACAGTTTTGACATGTTGGAGGAGATTCAGCACACACTGCAGAAGTACAAGGAGACAGAGATCTAAAAAATAATAGCAGCACTGAAAATGATCCAGTGGTGCACAAGAGGATGATCAACAGGAGACTGATCAAAAGGAATCGTGTTTCATTCTTTTAAGCCCGTCCTGGAACTTTTTACTCAAACCTAATTACAATATGTCAGGAAGCTGCTGAAAGCAGGCTTAAGAGTTTTGACAGTAACGCAGACTGACTGAGATAACTTATTAAAAGATGTGCTTGCCACTGTTTTGGAGTGCACAGTATGCTATAATGGAAAGAACATCTGATGCTAATGTGTTCAACTTCCTCTTTAAAGTAGTGTCCTTGAGGCAGCAGCTATTTTAAGACCAAGCCATGTGTGGCTATTCAGACATGAGGACTGGCTCCATTGTATCACAATAGTGACATTTCAACTGGAGTATAATCTTGAGGAAGAAGGTGAAATTACAGTGAGCCAAACAGGGCGAAATGTAGTAGGTGGTGAGCACACCGTGAGCTAGCAAATACTGCATGTACCACCGCTACGGTCAACTGGACGCTCTCCTTTAGATATCTCAGGGAGTCACTTCAGCTTTGGGATGATTTTGTGATTGTTGGGGACAAAAGTGTGATGCAGACTCTTCAAGCGTGTTTCTGAATGTGGTTGCCTTTGGGCACTGCAGAATCTTCCACTGAAAATTGAAGAGCGTCCCTTTGCGAAGCCTTAAGCTGAGCGTTATTGCCCTCCTGGTAATGTTACCCGGCTTAATCCTCCTAAAAGGGACCATGACTTGCAAAATTATTTTGTATTAGACAAAAATGGAATTTAGACCAAGCGCAGTAAAGATCCAAAGGGCTGTTTTTTCCTCATAGACTTCAGTACGGCCAAACTTCTTTTTACAAGCAGAAAGGATGCAATAATAAGCACTTCTTTGCTTCACATTTATACAGTCTGTGGTCTGAACAGGACTTCGCCATAGTTGTTGCTAACCGTTGCTGCTCTACACACGTAACTCATTCAAGATGCTACACCTGTGCATTAGCATTAAAATGGAATAAGATCTGGTTTGCTGAAAATGAGTTAAACCATATGGAAATTTGTGCATTGTTTGGCATTAGTCCATTTCCATAATACGAGGGACGCAAAAACTCCATCAGGGTATTTTTATATTCGCTTCTTTAGCATTTTTGGGGGCGGCCAATGTTTAAAACTTTGAGTTTGACACACGATTACTTTAGTGTATGAATTTGCTTTAAAGTCTAACTTATGGAACTGCACAGGAGCCTTTGTGGGCGCCATTGTTGTTTGCACTGGTGTGTCAAGTCGTACTTGGAGAAAAATCTTGAGGAACACTTTCAATTCAATTCAATTCAATTCAATAAACTTTATTGATCCCGAAGGTTGGCCCCGAAGAAAATTGGGTTGCTTTTATTGAAAGGAAGAGGAAGGTCAAAAGAGAGAAAAGTAAAACATCTAATCGAAACAGAACACCATCGATCGCATTAGCGAAATGCACAAGTTTGATACAATTGCAGTCTGTTACATTTTCAGTTCGCTGAGGTCTTTTGCGTGTGCCAATCAATTTCCGATGTTTACACGGCATGTTGCAGCCAAGCCAACATGTCACAGCTGTTAAAGTCTACAGCACTGTTAGTTATGGTATAAATTTCTATTTACTTGCAGCTTTTTTAAATTATATTCCCTGTTTTTTGTTGTGTATCTTTGGAAATCTCGAGTTATGTTTTAATCTTAATTTATTTGTATTACCCGCCTAAACTTTAGATATATGTTTGGGTCAGAGCTAGAATTATGACATCTAATGACCTGTGTTTATGTGTTTATTTCTCTGTATATTGGACGTAAATTAACCCATTTGTTGTGTTTGTTGAACAGTCCCGTCTCCCCGGCCAGACAATTCCTTCCACGACAGCCGGGGTCAGAGTCGGGGCTCGGGCTTGTCTGGCGACGGCGGCAGTTTGGCGAATCACTCCAAACGACAGCCGGCGTTTGACCCCTGGTAATTATATCTTCTAACCACGACCGAAAATAGTTTCACACCAAAAGAACAGCAGCGTTTATTCTCTTCGCTGTCTGTGGCGCTGTCAGAACAGTATACCGTCAGATTTAATTTCACACCGGCCACATGACGTGGCATTTTTAACAGAAGTTCTTACTGGGAGTTAAAACTTTTTAGCCGAGACATCACGCTCATTACTCTTTGTTTTTATTTCAGGACTGGCCCAGATACTGTAGTCTTGAGTGCCTCTGAGCCTTCCAAAGAAAAGGAGAAGCAGGGTTTCTTCAGAGCAATAAAGAAGAAAAAGAAGAAATCTCAGATGGTATGTTGTGTGTGAAGTACGTCTGAGGACTTACGCCCACATGTGGATGCAGTGTTTTCCCATCTATGAGCCTCATCGGCACCTTTACAGAAATATAAAACCATTTATTGTTGTTGTTGTTGTCATGTGCATCATGTTTACCTCTACCACCAGTCATGTGCCTCTGTAATTACAGATGGAAGTCCCTGATGGAAGGCCTCCTGTCATCAAGAAATGTCTTTTCCCTCTGTTTAGCCCAAAGAATAACATAAAGCATAGTTCCTCTGTGAGAGTCCTCCCTGTAGTGTCCTCTCCCATGGTACATGCTGTTTTACACTATCCTACTCACCTCCTGCCTCTGTGTCACCCATCTAACATTGCATGCTTTAACAGCATTGGTCAACACTGTTTTAATGTGTGATTTTTAAGCCTGGTTTTCCTGGTGGTGAGTTGAGTGAATGAATCAATAAACCAGCTGGATCCATCTATTCGAGAAAAAAAAAGCTCCCACTTTGAAGAAAAGCATGCACTTGACTGCAATCGGTTTAAAAGGATGGATCTGACGGGTCATTTTTGTGCTTCTGATCACTCGCCAGTGATTTCAGCCATGGCCCTAACAGCATGTCTCTGCTTATGAGCTGAGGATGGACGAGAGCGCTCAGGCTTTAGCTGAGCACACACGGTTTCAGGAGTTTGCGTGCTTGTTTTCACAAAGCTTTACTGCTTACCGGCATCATGCAGAGGCATTTGATCAATTTCTCTATGTGCACCTAAACCCGTGACTTTATTACAGAGCAAAGATCACAAAGTGATGGTGGAGCTACGATGGTACTTGCTTAATATAAAAGCGACCACATTTTGGCGTGTTAAACTAGCTGCCAGCTCTGTGGCAGTGGTGGTTCAGCATGAAACAGGTGTTTGAGGCTCTTTCTTCCCTTTGCGTTTCTATTTATAAGTGACAGTTTGCTCAGATTCGGGGAGGGGGGGTTACATGCTGATGACAGAGCACAAATAAATGCAATCTGGCCAGGAGGAGGAATCAGGCAGTCAGACTCGGAGTCGGTGGAAAACGGCATTTACTGCATGAAGAGGATATCATTTGAACTGCGTTTGAATTACGCTCAGAAAACATCTTTTATTTATCAGAAACGAGTGGAGTGTTCTCTTCTCTTCCTCAGATCAGCAAACACATTGGGGTTTGGCTTCTGATGCATGTTTTTTGTCCGTTTTCTTTTTATTTCTTCTTCACTGCACTGGAGATCAATAAGTAACAACGCAGGTTATCAGATGTAACTTCACATTTATGTCTGTGATGAATGAGCGCATGTAAAGGGTAACATGAAACACAGAAATCTGTTTACTGAAGACGCTCATTTCCAGCTCAGACTCTGATAGAGTAGCTTTTGCATGACTCACAGTTCAAAATAATCCTTATTTAAGTTGATTAGCTGTCTAAAAAGCACAATTTTAGCTCTCTTTTCCTCTCAGGTACCTTTCTACTGATTGGCTGCTACTCAAAAACAGAAGGTGCAGGGATTGCCTATTCTCTCTGACATCATGCAGAACCAGAAGTAGAAAAAACTGTTAGAAATGAGTGCTTAGGCCAGTTGGAAACAATATAAATTAACTTCATAAATAAAAACAGTTTAGCAGATTATGTGAGTGTTTTATGTTGCCCTAAACATTGTGCACTGCTGTCCTAGTCATGAGTGTGAAATGTGATTGGATGAGTAAATTATACCTCCGTGCTCTGTGTCACAGGTTTCCAGTGAAGGCGTGGATACGGTCATCCAAAAGTCCTCCAGGTCTTCAAGTCACCAGAGCAACCGCCACAGGTCACGTGACAAGAGCAGAGACCGGGACCAAGACCGAGACAGGGACAAGGACTGGCCGCCTGAGAAACTGTCCGATTCACACTCTTCGGTGAGAGTTCTCCTCGTGCGCTGTTGTGAAGTGCTTGATCTAAACATTTATTCATGAGCTGCGTTTCGTTACATACGCTCTTCCCGAGGAGAGCGCCAAATAGAAATAAGAGCAGGTATCCTCGTCTAGAAGATCTAATCAATGCAAATCAGCATCACCTGCTAACCAAGATGTCAGGGAGAGAAAAAACAGATGGCGAACACAAAGGGTGATAATTTCTTCTAGAAAAAATGCTCTTTTTCGCTCCTAAAGATTGAAATTTTGTATAAACGTTTCAAGAACTGAACTGTAACTGAGCCAAATAAGTTGTAGACTTTTATATTTTACCAATTTTCCTGTCTGTCCAGGATGATTTAGTAATCAAATAAACTGTGACTCAGATGTTGGTGTTTAATAAAAGCAAAGACACACCTTAATCCCTTCCCTGCAGTAATCATAAGAGACTGTCTGACTGGACTGATCGTCCGTCATCGACGGGATTAAACCTGTCGTGAGCGCAATTTTTCTTTCCTCTGATATTTTGTGTTCTGTCGTGTCTTTCAGAGCCAACCGCTGAAGTCGCTGCGCAAGCTCCTGCACCTTTCCTCCTCATCGTCCAACCAGACCGCATCTTCTGACATGCGCTACCAGCCGCTGCCTAACTCATCCTCTGCTCAAGGCGGTTTCACCGAGAGCCGGGGTCACTCAGGGGTCAGCACGCCCCAGCTCAAGGCCCGACAGTCAGCGTACCCGCTGCCCGGACAGCTGGATTCGGGCTGGCACACGTCCGCCCTGGGCCGCCCCGAGGGCAACCCCTACCCGGAGCAAATGAGCATCAAAGGAGGCCAGAACGGGCACGGCTTCGGACGCCCGTCCAGATCTCGTATGCCAAATCTCAACGACCTGAAAGAGACAGCTCTGTGATCTCCAGCGCCCCACTGCTCTCACGCGTGTGTCAGACTCCTCTGTTACCACCTCCCTCCTGTAACACCTGCTCCACACACACACACAAACACACACACCAAACCATCAGTTCAAACACTGCTTGCAAACAGGCCAAAAGCCTTTTTACGTCCAGATTTTTTTAAAGCTTCCATGTTTGATAGACTTTATATTAATACCTATGTAATTCTGATTATAATTTGTATTATAAAGTAAATATATTATAAATTCAGTGTATATATATATAAATGGATAGATAAAGTGTAGATTTTAAGTGTAAGTATTTTTGTTTCTATTAAATATAGAAATATAGTACATTTTACTGCGTAGTATTATTTAAGACTAATCTAAGGCATTCGAAGCAAATGCAGTTTTATCAGTTGTTACAATAGAGATTGGTAATGTCAGTATCTCGTGTTCATCTCGTCCAGGATTGTAATTCTGTGTCCAAGCTGTCTTGCCTATGGATGTGCTCTGTCAGACTGGTTACAGACGCTCAAATGTGCAACTGCGAGCCAGTGCAGCCGTGTTGAAATCTAGCTATAACCTGTGCAGTTTCTCTGAGCTGCAATTGACAATCTAAAAGCTTACGTTTTATTGCTCTTTTCCTTCTTTCTTTTTTCTGGAAAGATTTTAGGTTTTACGTCTTAAGTGCAGCCATTTTAGAAACTACGGTGCCATCAACTAACAGAAAGCCTAACCTACATCGCCCTCTGTGGGAGATATCGAAGCACTGCATTTCCTGTTTTCTGACTGAGATTGTCAGGCACATTTAGACTTTTCCATGCACTGTATGTGTAAATGACCATTTGCATAATATAAACCAATGTTACGTAAATAGAGCAAACCTCACAGTTTAAAACAAATGTGTATCTATACAAAGGAGATGCAGGAGCGTTAACGTGCACTTACGGATGAATTATAACGTGTTCAAATGTTCTGCAATGCTTTGAGCAAACGTCAACAAACATCTGCAGCTGATAACAAAGGAAGTGGCTTTTCTCTGAAAACTACAGGATTCAATAAAGACTCTGTTGTTTGATTATTATTTTTTTTTTTAACTTCCAAGTGGTTCTGCTTGTTTGACCAGTTAAAAACATGTAGAAATGCACCCAAAAAAAACCCCATTTAAAGTTTAACTGCTGTAAATGTAGATTTCTTTATTTTTTAGAAGGTAACAGCAGTTAGAGGAACAGATAAGCCATTCTGGGTGTATGTGGTACAATGACTCCCAGCCTGTGAAAATAACCCAAGCACCACTCCTCCACCTGTTAGCTATTTAACTCCACACATTACAATATTTAAAAGTGGATATTACAAGTTTTCTTTGTTTAATACACTTAAACTGTCAGTATTAGGGTAATGGAACAGCATCTCTTTTAGTAACCCTTTTAGCCAGACTGACTGACTGACCAGATGTTTGGCCATTCATACGTCCATTTACTTGATTTGTATACATTCAGTTTTTCTACCAAGCACATTTTCCTTAAATATCAATTATATGAGTAATTAAACCTTTGATTTTGTTAATTTCAGCTGCATTTTACTCCAAATTATTACTTCATGTTTATTGAGGGTAAATAATAATTTTGTTTTGAGTTTACACTTAGCTGTTTCAACTATTTATCCATTATTTTAATTACTTCCACCTAACCATCCATTTAAAAGCTCCAGCTTTTTCAGCTAGTTTAATGTTTTCCAGCTGCTATTTTCCCATTTATTAAATACTTTAAGCTGAACTATTTTTCACATTTATCTATTTCTCTGTTTTCAACCGTTATTCCACTATTAGCCGTTCCAGCTGTTAGTTGAACGTCATCAGCCGTTATAATTTTTATTTTTTTGCAACAGTTTCTTTTCTTCTTCTCTTTTTTAATTGAAGCTAAAATATGCTTATCCCAGCCAATTATCGATGTACTCTGGCCTTTTCTTTCTTTAGCCATTTCACCATCGCCCACCTGTTTTCTGACTGAGGTCGGCTTTCCTTTAACATTAACCGTTCGCCCATTTCTTTCCACAGCTGTAGTATTTCTTTCAGCTGCAGCATCCTCGCCCTGGTTGGGAATCACTGTACTGCTGTATTTTTAACTGTTTGCACACACTGAACCACTTGGGATATGCTTTGGAGAAATCTTAAAATGGAAAGGCAGCGGGGGGCAGAATCTGTACTGTAACGTTGTTTTTCTGTTGGAAATAAAGTGCCATGAGAGTAGCTTGGCAGAAATAAATCCTAACCTTTTTAATGTTGCACTTTGAAGAGACTACGTGGCTCAGCAATATTGCTCTGTAAATTCTTCCTCACTTTCATGTTCGTGTGCGCAGTGTGTGAATATTGAAAGACGAGGGAGGGGGGGGCCCCCGCCGGCTCCTGCTGTAACGCGCTGAGCCCAGACATGACCGTGTCGTATTGTGTGTGGTGCATCTGTAAGGACTGTGCACACTCTGTACTTGACACGATACGTTTCTCTCTTTGGATTATTGTTTCGCTGAAGGAGCACCGTGTATTATATTAATACTGATGTGTGACTACTTGTTTGGTAATATTTATAACAGAGGATGTTTATCAACTGTTTAAATGAAATCAAGTATTAAGTTTGTGCTTTTATTACAGACACAAATTAGTAGCATAGTCAGTGTTTATCTGCTTTTTTTTTCCCAACAGAGCATTTACATGACAGCATAAACTCCCAGATGAATGCTTAACAATTTTAGATTATTCATGTTTACATATGTAACAGTAAATCTCAAATAAAACAAGCCCGTTTGATTTGACTCTGAACATGTAGAAGCTTTTTTATTTCCTGACGCAGTTAATAACTGCTTTATTGAAGGTAACAAATTTCAATTTGATCTGGAACAGTTTGGTGTTTACGTAACAGCACAATGCGCTTTTGGAAACTTTAATACAGACAAATAATCCATCAGAGGACACCAGAGATGTCCACCTGCCCAGAGAACTGTGAGCCTCACCAAATGGGGACAGACTAGACTTGTATCAAAGGATCTTACAGTGTTAGACAAATATTCCCCTTTTGGCAAGTGACAGGGTTGGCAGGGGAATGATGGTCAGTGAGGTAAGAAACACTTCAGGTGCATTTGTTCATGCACATCAGCAGCTCCATCCTCATGGCAATGCGGGTGTGCCAGCCCAGCGGCAGCAGGCGTATATAACGAGCCACAATAGGCGGGCGCAGCAGGTTTTGTACCGTGGAAGAGCGATCGGAGTTTCCGTAGAAGACCTAAACAAAAAGAAAGTACACAGCATTTAAACATCCAGAGTGCTCATTTTGTATCATTTACACACACAATAATCAGAAAAGGCTCATGAAGAGGACCTTCTATGATTACTTCCACCTCCATAGTTTTATTCTTTGAATAGCTTTGCATGATTTCACAGTTCAAAGTACTGTAATCCTTATTTATATTAACAGTGCAAACACTCAGTTCATCTACTATATGAATCAAACAATTTTAGCTCCCTTTGACTCAACTTTACTCTGATTAGCTTCTCATCATTAACCAGAAGCTTTGATTTGCACAGCTATGTGCATGATGTGACCATATTAGTATCCTATATTTTTGACAGCTTAGAAAGCCAAGCCAAATAAACTCGGCAGCAGCTATGTGTGGTGAACTACTAAATCATTCACGAGGACTTAAAGCAGTACCATATATATAGCAGAAAAGCATAATAGGTCCACATAAAATTACAATATAACAGCCTCTTAGTTGGATATATTTAAACACTTTAGTGTGTACTGATTGGTGTAGGCCAGAGATTTCAAACTCATTTTATATTGTGAGCTTTATGCGGCTCACTTCGAGCATAAATCAAATCAAAATTAATTTATATAGCACATTTAAAAACAACAGTTTTGATCATAAAATAAAAATAAAAATAAGACAAACACAACGCAAGACGAGACAAACATAGAAACCAACCAAATGATAATCAAACTATCTTACATCAAAGCCAGAGTAAAAAGATGGGTCTTTAAACGAGATTTAAAAGACTGAACAGTCTCAGAAGAGCGAATGGCAAAAGGGAGGTTGTTCCACAGTCTAGGAGCTGCAATAGCAAAGGCACGATCGCCTCTGGTTTTCAACCTAGACTTAGGTTGCATTAAGAGCATCTGGTTAGAAGATCTTAATGCTTTTATAGGATTATACAAATGAATAAGTTCTGTTAAATAGCTAGGGGCAGTGTTATTTAAGATTTTATAAGTGAGGTGGACAGATGAAATGTCCTTCTCTGTCAATGTAAAGATGTTTAACTGCACATATAAACCCTGAGATTACTGCAATTTAATAATAATGATGGATTGCATTTATATAGCGCTTTTCAAGGCACCCAAAGCGCTTTACAATTCCACTATTCATGGAAGAGGCTGCCATATCGCGCCATCGGCCCCTCTGGCCAACACCAGTAGGCGGTAGGTGAAGTGTCTTGCCCAAGGACACAATGACCAGGACAGAGAGCCCAGGGATCGAACCAGCAACCTTCCGGTTACAGATGAGCTTCCCAACCCCCTGAGCCACGGTAATCCCAATAACAGATCTCAGTTTTTCCAAATTACAAAGAAATAATGCTGAAGTAAATGAAAGTGGAAATTTTGGGGGTAATTTAAATGGTAAAAAAGGCCACAGGACTCAGTTATTATGACGCTTTCATATGTGACTCCTGTTTAGTGTACCTACCCTGTTATTTCCAGTCTGGTCTTTGTAGTAGATCCAGTTAAGAGTTTCTAAAGTGCGGTACTGGATGCTGTATTTAGTGATCCACTCATCAGCGTCGCAGCGGCCCTGGGTGAGGACACCCGACACCACGCTCACCTCCTTCAGGTCGATCTGGATCCACTGGTACTGATCGTTGAATTTGGACAGCCATGCGCACCTAACAAAGATTCACATTCCCAGTTATTTGTTTATCTGGGGTGCGCTGTGTGACACGAACTGGAGACTGGGTGGCCTTGACTCACCCAAAGCCCTGGTTGTTAAGGCGAGCCTTGTTCGGGATCCAGGAGGAGTACCAGCCGGTGTACTGGTCCTGACTGGAGCAGCTGATTTGGTCTGAGGTCACAGATCCAGATTCAAATCCCAGCGGTCTGTGGTACGGACATTCTGTGAAAGGAAACATTTCCAGGTTACTGTGGCATTAAATCGTATGAATTCCTGAAAATAAACACTTAGTAAACTTTCTAAACACTTCCAATGAGCTGGGATGCAGCGATTGGTTCGTTTTTGTGTTAAAAATGACTTAATGCCATTTGATGTTTTGAAGCAGAGCACAGGGTAGATTTAACTGAGCACAAACATTACACGTTCACATGGTAGCAACTACACTATGTTATGTTCTGTATGGGGTGGTCATGATGCTATACTATATGCCTTTTGCTTAGACGAGCAGTGAGCAACAGGTACCAACAACCTTACTGACATTGTGCAAGCACAACAAAATTACTGTTGTGCTAAGCTCATCAAATAACAAAAAAAAAAAAAAAAAAGTAGAAAATGTTAGAAATACGAAATATCAAAATATTGGATTAACATTGTCAAAAAACAACAACTGCATATTTGCAGAAAACCAAATCAGCACAAAGATCTCACACCAGCTGTCAGCACTGTTGTGGAGAGGTGATGAAATGGACTTGTTTTGCAGCCACAGGACCAGGACACCTTGCAGTCATTGAGTCGACCGTGAGCTCTTCCGTATATCAAAGTATTCTAGGGGCAGATGTGAGGCCACGTGCCCCGCAGTTAAAACTTGCGCAAGACTGGGTCATGAGGCAGGGCAATGATTAAAGCCCAGCAGCATCTCTATCAAGGAATCAAGGTGCTGCCAAGGCCGAGTCAAAGTCCAGACCTCAGCCTCACTTTAATGCTTTTCACCTTAACCTCAATGAACTCAAGGAATGCTGTGAAGAAGCGTGCGACAAAATCCCTCCGCAGTGATATGACAGAATGATAAAGTCATATGGAAAACAATAATTTCAAGTCATTGCTGCATAATGCTTCTGCAGTTTCACAATAAATAATGACACGGTGGAATATGTCATGTGTCGTCCTTCTTCTGATGCATTATTTACCCAATGTTTAAGACCAGGTAAGGACCAGATGGTTTTCCCCGGTTGGTTAAACCAAAGAAGTGAAACAGGGTTTACTTTCTTTTTTCCATGATGATAAATTGACTTCAGGTAATAAAAAATATATCAGTTACTTCAGATGAAAATTACTCCCTCTCACCCCTGACTGGATTGGTTTGAAGCTGTCAGAAAAGCGGATGATAGAAGTGATAGAAGAGCTGCCTGAAATGAAATGTTTATTCCATTTTAAAGACATTAAGAACGCAGCAAAGTATCCTCTTCCAGCTTTTCCTCGTGTAATAGTCCAACTTTGCTAATCAGAACTCTTGCATGATGAGGTAGAAGAAGATGATCGGGGCATTTTCTGATGTGTGCTTCCTTTGCTGGTATCATAGGTGAAGGTCATGGCCTATTTGGGCTCCCTAATCTGTTCGTCACATTCCAGCACAGGTAATGAGATTATCTGAAAAGCATTTGCCTGTGCAAGCTTCTTCCTCACAGCTGTTCATTTCTTAACCTTCAGTGCAAGCCTCTTTCATCTTACAGGCTGAAAAACTGCAAGATCAGAGAGGTGATTGTGCACTGCTGCAGCATGAAAGCACATGAGGACACAGCCAGCCTCCATCAGCTGTTTGATCCATCACAGATGTTAAATAAAGATCCACAGGACACAACTCTGCCCACCATTCATCTTCACATGCGTGACTTTCTCCTGCAAGTTAGTGTCCTTTGTATAAAGGGGAACCCATTAATCACTTTTTAAAACCTAAAAAAGGGCATCCAGCATGAGTATAAGTGAAACAGACAGAGGACTACACAGGTGGAGTCCTCACCTGGCATGCAGTTCAGCAGGTGACTTTGAGATGGTGGCGGTGTTGGCAGTGAGGTCGGGGGAACAGGTGGGATGACAGCAGGGATGCGTGCAGATTCGCAGTCACAGGTGCAGGCTTTCGCTTTTGTGCTCCAGGTTTCGATCACCTCCTGGTCCTCCTCCTGCAGGTCCAGGTCCTGGATGACCTCCTCCTCCTTCTCCTGGAGATCACACAGGGTGGAATGAATCGAGAGTTTGCTCTCAGAGTTTAAGACTTTTAAACCACATTTTAGACCTTTTTGAGACTCTTTCTTACCTCCTCTGAGTGAACAGTGACAAGGGCTATACACCCCATTGACAGAAGCATGAAACGTAAGAGCAGATGATAGAATAAAATGTGTAAGAAAAAAGAAAATGACCTAAAAGAAGCACCATGTCAAACAATCTTATGAATTATTGGATTGCATCTGAGGATTGCATGAAGGAAACACCAAGGAAAAGCTTTTTACCCTCTTTATAATTTCACTTGCAGCAGCAGCATTTTTGTGTAGTACTACGCACTGCTGTTTTAATAACTTGTGGGACCATTAGCATTATCATAAAGGCACAATAACTGTTGCGATTATTTTAAGGCAGGATCAGCTGCACAGTGACTTACCCTGAGAGAGAAGCAGGAGGAAAAGCACAGCAGCTCGACAAGCAGGCATCTCCATCTTTCCTCTTCAGCTGTGCTGAAATGAGATGTGTATGATACCCACTGCAAGTGGATGGGATTACTGTAATCCACAGGCCTGCAATGGCCTTACCTAATGCTCCTTATTGGCCCTTAGACACCTCCCTCAGGTGCTCTTGCACTGAATGTCATCACCTCATCAATAAAAAGTGGGCATCATTCGTGATGGCAGTGGTGTCTTTGAGGTTTTACACTCAGTTGAAAAAGCTAATTTTGTCACTAAGGTCATTTATGGTCCTATTATACATCACACATTTGTTTTTATCATAAATATACTTTTTCATTTATCTGTGCCTGATAAAGGCTGCTTTAGGTAAGCCATATCTAGACACAGACCAGTACCAGCGAATTAGTATTCAGTTTGGGTACAAACAAATATGATCAAATAGGCCTGAAAGCAGCAGGTTTGTCTATGACAAAAAAATCACTTTAAATTCAAAGAAATCAGAAATAGTTACAAACATTTTAATATTCGTTTAATATGTTTGACTTACACTGGGATGGATCACAGTTACCCACAATTGCCATCATCCATAAAACTCACAACCTACAAGTTTAATAATTTGTTTAAAAAGGCTACTGTAAATATAGGCGGAGATTTTAATTTTGTAAGTTTGAGAGTTACTTACAATTCAGAGTTATCCCAGCATGAAGAGATGGGATGTAATCTCACATCTGCTTGTTTTTGTCAGTTATCTGGCTGATAATTGTAATTTATAACATGACAAGTTGCCCTAAGGTGCCTGAAATCTTATAAAAGCTGGTTGTTTAAATGTGGGTCAAAAAGATGACCATGGCAGATGTTGCAAGTTGATTGTTCCAAAAGTCTTATTTCTAGAATATTGAAGCTTTGCAGTGACGTTAATCCGTTCAAATCCCCAATCAGTGCTGGCTGTCCAACTAAAATAGACACACTAGAGTTCCAGTTAGGAAACCACAACAGTTTCCCCACCAAGTAAGCACAAAGTATTCTGTTTTGAGAACTTAATTTTCTATTCAGATGTTCATTTTGCCCTTTAAAAAGTTTGCAATCCTGCACCTCTACCATTAAAATGTCTTGGAGAGCTTTGTTTATAACACCTTTAAGACCAGATCCTCAGGTGACACACACACCTGCTTTTAATTAAGATTCATTTCCATCCTTTCATCATCATTTTCATGTCATTTACCGATTTTACAGTATGTTTTTGTAAGTGTTGGCCTAGATGTTTTTTAGGTTTTGCATATATCATATTCTTCTACAGCACATGAAAGTTATTGGCTAAACCTGATACGCTGTATCCTTACTCTTATGAGAATACTTCTGTGTGTTTTAACTGACAAATAAAAAAAACAAAGCTAACAGTAAGTACCGAGGCTCAGTTCAGCACTGCAGCTTGAATTGCCCAAAATTTCAGTTTTAAGTGTGGAAAAAGTTCTCTCAGGTGTGTCATCACCTGACAGGTTGTGGACTGAATGGCCACTCTGCAGCACACAAACCAAACTGAGTCAGATGGGAGACTTAATGTATGTCGGAATGGCGCAAGACTGCTATTAAAATGTTTGAAGAGTTTAGTGAATGATCTGATGTGTTTCAGCAGGCAAAAACTTAACTCCGTAAAAAATCCACAGAAAGGGACGTCATTAACATGCAAAAGTAGAAAATAAATAGGGTAGGGAAAATTTAAAAAGCCAAAAATACATTTTTTGCAACATACTGTGGTGCTTTGTCTTTTTGTCTTTGAATGGTTTTTGGCCAGCAGAAACTATTAAAATGACAAGGAAGGGTAAACTTAGACATAAGAAGAATATAATGTATAGAGAGATTATATTAAATAATAAAATACATTTTTAATTTTGTAATAGATTCAGTGTAATCAATTTAAATATTTAATTATTTTTTAGATTTAGTAATTTAATTTTTATTTTTTCAGTTTTTGTTCTCCATATCTTTTCAGTCTCACTTCAGGTTGTTCCGTCTCTGTTTAATCATTCAGCATATGTTTGAGGTAATGAAGTTTGAATGGGCGGGACGGAGTGGTTTGATTGCTGTCCGTAGCAGCCAATCATTTGTATGTTGTCTAATTAGCGCGTTGACAAAGGCGGGGACTACAAAAACGTGTCAGCCAATAAAAATCATCATGTTCGCCCTAGTGGCCAATCAAAAGGTTGTTATAGACTGGCCGTGTTTCTGGGTGGTGTTGGGTGGCTCATTTCTTCCGAGGGGGGTATACACAGTGTTATTATTCAAGGTAAGTAGTTTTGAATGTGTGAAATTTTGTTTTTCCATTAAAATGTACAAACGCGCTCGGTCACCTGTGGGTTTTTTAACAGGCTCTATGATAACAGGACGTGCTAAAGGTAGCAGTCGCTGAATAACGGTGTTAACGGTACTTCCTTTCGTCTGTGTTCATAGCGGCTGAAACGGGATGATTTCAGTCATGTTTCTGGTTTAGCTACATGGATTTAAATGCTTTAAAATTTGGCCGTGAAAATAACTGTGGGGTTGCATGTGTTTGAATGCTTTTAGTGAATTTAAAACATGCCCTGTGCGCTGTTTTCCGTCAACTGTTTACCCTGTATTTAAAACTGAAGTGAAAATAGTGTTGGTATGATGGAGGGCTGTCGAAGTCGATCGATATAGCTTTTTTTTTTTGTACCGATACCAAGACTCATTCTTAGTAATCCAGGGGATTGGTATCAAAATTTACAGTCAGATAAAATGCTGGTGCTTTAGCAATATGCAGACCACATTTTATGACAGGAAAGCTGTTATTCAAAGCTTTGCTGCTTTTTTTCTAATTACTTATACATTATAATGTGTACATGCAACGATAATTGGAGTTGATGCGTTATTGTTCTGTTATTTACTCTTAATTTACTCACTTGTTTTTGGCATGCCACTTTGTCAACTTTTTAGTGTTGTGCATTTTCCCATCCTTATTTTTCATGTATTTTTAAGGGAATTTGAATAAATTTAAATGTATTACCAATACCAAGAGAAATCCTTGCAGTAGACTGGCAGCCTGTCTGTGGTGTGCCCAACCTTTCAGCAATTGGCAGCTGGGTTAGGCTCCAGCCCCTCCCTGAAATCCTGATTTAAATAAGCGAAAGAAAGTGGATGGATGGATGGATGGATGGATGGATGAATGGAATACCAATAGAATTGACAGTAGATACTCCTCTTTTTTCTGATAGAGAACTGAGTTTCTCTGTTACTACCACACTTACTTCTTTGATCAATTTTAATGTTCTTCTATTACAGTTTTAGCTGTTTGGGGTAGTCTGAAGCTCGCTGTTAACTTAGGTGAAGGGATGCACACAACTACTCGACTAGATATTTAAACATTAAGCAAATTATTATTATTATTATTATTATTATTATTATTAATGTACAACAATGTTTTTGTGTTGGTTTTAAAGCACTGTTTACACAGGACTTGCAGCAATGTCATGACCATAGACGATAGAAAGTCAGTAATATTTGGAGAAGAAAAGCAACAACAACAAAAAAACATTAGTGACGTGATGTAGGTAGGGTCCTAAGATAAACCTTCCTTATTTCAAGATGAACAATCGAAGCTACTGAAAACAAGATTGCAGGATACAATGCATTGGCAAATGACAGGGTAGTAAATACATTATTAGGTTACCAGAGGCAACCAGATTCTTAAGTGCCTATTACAAAACTAACCATCAGCTTCAGTGTTGTTGTTGGCTGGTGTTAGCTATTTTCCGATATATTGGTATTGGCATGTATATTAGATTATAAATGAAAATTTAAAAAGTGGAGAAGAAATCACAGAAACACCAGCTGTGTTATTATGAGTAACAATGTAATCCACAAGCTTTGGGATAATTAAAACAAGATTATTTTTAAACAATGCTGTCATACTGTCTTAGTAAGGATTGTTAAACAAATACATGTAACAGATGTTAGGGAAATAGTTGATGTATGTTACAACTGTCTAGGTTTTGTATGTCAGAAAGGAAAAAAAATATTGGCTTATGTATGAGAGTTTTAAATAATCAAATATCGGTATCAGTATTGGTCTAAAAAAAATCATGTATCAGTCAAGTTATAATCGATAGCAGGCTTTTTATCTTTTACACATGGCAGCAGATCATCCAAAAACAGCAACTCACTGTCTAATTTGCACTGGTTGTCCTTTATTATTCATTTTCCAAAATTTGATTGACCTGATTAAATTATTTTTAGGCATCATTTTTATTCAATTTAACTTGTCAGCATGTTACATCACATAAAAAGTGCTGTGAATTTCTTTTTTGAATGCCTTTTTTGTGTCTCTTTGTGCAGATGTCTTTAACCGCCCACTCCTTCCTCTCATGTCTTTATTCACAGCCCCTCTGTTTTTGTGTCATCTCTTCATTTCAGATGCAGTTCATGCTTCTTTTCAGTCGGCAAGGCAAGCTTAGGCTCCAAAAATGGTACGTGCCTTTGTCTGATAAAGAGAAAAAGAAGATCACCAGAGAGTTGGTGCAGACAGTCCTGGCACGGAAGCCTAAAATGTGCAGCTTTCTGGAGTGGAGAGACCTTAAAATTGTGTACAAGAGGTGGGTAGGAACTGGACTTGTTTCTGAACAAAATGTGTTCTGGTTGAACGCCCTCAGAATAGAATATTTTCACACGTCCCTGGGCAATTCATAGGCCCGTCATTCATAGACATGGCTCTGCTGGGGAATCAGGAGAGTGTTACCAAAGAGATGAAGGCATCATCATGACAGCACTCAGACTACAACAAGAAAGAGCATTAATTTAGTCTCATTATATCCTGTTGCTGTGCCAACGGACAAGGAGGCAGACTGCTTGTGAACCGGAGTGACCCCACTGGGATGGACTAACAGAGCCCCTGAACTGCTGATCAGTCTGCAACCATTGCCCCACCACACAGATGTTTATGTCCTCAGTTAAATTCTCACTAAGTGTTAATAGTTCTTAGTATTTTTTTTACATATGTAAAAGATAGATGTAGCAAATGTGATATTACCCATTGGTTTAGGACATTTTGAAGGACCGCTGCTAGGATTTTGACCATCACTGTGTTGGGTTTTTGGAATCAGAAGTGACCACATGTGAACAACAGGGTGGAGTACTAAGTTATCAGTGTGTTATTAGGCCTTGTTAGCAAGCCATTTCTTTAAATGATACTGGTGGATTACCAATCGGTGCTAAGTAACAACTTAAGAAAAAAATCTAAAATTTCACTCAAATTTAAATTGACTGTATAAATGCATGGTGTTTGATGGCCTTGGTTTGGAGCCACAGTATCTTGGTACCTTGCAGTTATTGAGTCGACTATGAGCTCCTCTGTATCTCTTCTAGAGACAAATGTGAGGACGTCTGTGTGACAGCTAAAGCTTGTCTTAAATTGGATTGTGCAACAGGACAATCCCAAGTATAGCAGTAAAATCTCATGGTTATAGCCACTGTGACATTGCCTGTTAGTTTGTAGAAACTGATTTGAAGCCTGATTTGAAGCCATGAGTTTAGTATTTTGGTAACTCTTCCCTCAACATGATAGCCACAGCCTAAAGCACGTTCAGCTTCATCATCTATTTTACTCTAAATGGGACCATAATTTATAATATGAATATCAAGTTGGTTCGAAGAAGGTCTAAAACCAGTGACCAAGATCATAAACTTACCGGGAAAATGTATGCTTAGTTTGTAGATAATGTGAACTGTTGGGTAATTTTCCCAAAGGGAGGGAGGGAGACAGGACAAAAGACACGCTGTGGAGGAGAGCCAGAGATTAATGACAGCTAATGATTAAATGCAGAGACTGAAAAGAAGTGAATGAACAAGAAGGACTCGGTGCATCATGGGAGGCCCCCAGAGGCCTAGGCCTATTGCAGCATAACTGAGGGATGGTCACCTGATCTACCTATAAGCTTTATCAAAAAGAAAAGTTTTAAGCCTAATACTTAAAAGTAGAGAGGATTTTTGTCCCCTGAATCCAGACTAGGAGCTAGTTCCACAGAAACCCTGGAAGCTCTGCCTCCCATTCTACTTTTGAATACCATATGAATGACAAGTTAGCCAGTAGTCCAAGTGCAAAGTGCTCTATTTGGTTGATATATTATTATGATGTCTTAAAGATAAGATGGGTTTGGTTATTCAAGACCTTGCATGTGATGAGAAAGAGAATAAGTGATTCTTGATTTAACAGGGAGCCAATGAAATGAAGGCAAACATAGAAATATGTCAGAATTCTACAGAATTCTGGATCAACCGAAGCCTTTTCGAGGATTATTTAGGACAGCCTGATAATAATGAATTAACAGTAGTCCAGTCTAGAAGTAATAAATACAAGAACTAGTTTTTCAGCATCACTCTGACACAGGATGTTTCTAATTTTAGCAATATTGTGCAATTGCAAGAAAGCGGTCCTACCTTTTTGTTTAGTATGTGCATTGAATGACATATCCTGGCCAAAAATTACTCAGACATCCCTCACAGTGTTATTAGAGTTCAAGGTAATGCTATCCAGAGTAAGCATCTGGTTAGATAATATTTTTAAAGCTGAGTACAGTAACCTAATTTTTATCTGAGTTTAAAAGCAGGAAATGAAATGCCGTAAATATCTTTAAGACATTCCTACATTTTAACTAATTGCTGTGTGTGATATTTGGCTTCAGGGATAGATAAAGCTGGGTATCATCTGCATAGCAATGAGAATGTATGCTATACCTTCTAAGTATACTGCTGAAACGGAGCACGTATAATGTAAATAGAATTGGTCTTCTTTTCTTTTATGCATGAGACAGATTTCTGGATTGTTTAGCTCTGGCTAAAAGTTTCTTTGCAGAAAGAAATTGTCTAATTTTGAGCAACAACATGGATCTGTATGTTGACACTAATGCATCAACCAACAGCCTGTCAGTGTGTAGACGTGTAACTTGTAACACTGAAAATTTCTCTGTATAATTTCTCACATCTTACAGTAATTTAGATGCTTGCAAGCATCGGTTTAAAACTGATCTTCATATTTTCTTTAAATGTGACAGAGAAACAGAGCAAATTAGAAGCAAATAACGAAGCTTAATATTAGTTTTTAACAAATGACTGATTCTTCCACATGCATTTTTGTTCTTTTGAGCTGAACCAGGACCAAAATCTCAGTGAGTTTAATAGAAAGCTGAGAACTGAAACTGTGCCTAAATTCTTAAAATGCATGCTGTTTCCCATCTGATATGTCAGAATTGATCCAGGATCAGAAACAAGGATGGATCCTTTGCCAGTGGCACTACTCATGGTGATATTTGGTGCCAAATTAAACTGTCCGTAGCTCTAAAACGTAGCTCAAAGCCAGCAGTGGGTAAAAAACCTTTCTGACATAATTATGCAAACACATTTTGGGCTAATCTACTTGTAAATCTGATTCTTACCAAAAACCTTTGAGAAGCACGTAGTCCAGTTTGTTAACACTTGAGTTATTTTGAAGCCTGTATTTACAATTTTCACATTAGTTGTTTAACTGGACATAAACACTGCACGAATAGAATCACCAGTCACATAAAAAAAAAGGCTTTTGGTTTATAAAAGTGCTTGAAGTTACATTTTTATTATGCATGTGAGAAGTTATTTGACTTTTCTGCTTCATTATGGCTCAATCCAACATGAACAGCTTCTCTGCACGTGCTATCAGGGTGCTGAACAATTCTAGTGCACCGTGATTGGATAATATGTTTCCAGGCTCAGATGTTGATTGGCTCTTTGAATGTTGGGCTGCTGCCATCTTTACAGTTTCACAGTTCTCCCATAAATTTCTTTAAGGCTTCTCCTTATATGTCAACTGTGATTGGATGCTTTGCCAGCAGAACTCATGCTGATATTTTTCCCAAAGTAGACTAAATTGAAATTCAAAGTGTACCTCCAAGTAAGGCTCTAAACTGTCTGCCACATGTGAAATGTTAATATAACCCTTACTTACGTGTTAAGCAACATTCTATAAAGATGTCTTATTGAAGACTAATCCACTTATAAAACAGGGGGACCTGTGCCATCAGGCTGCCAATGCAACATAAAGATGTTCTTTACTTTGGGAGCCTTCTCTACACAGAGTGTGCATTATCTTTTAAAGCGTTGACTTGTTTCTGGAGTGAGTCAGCTCCAGTAAAAATGCTGTCTCACTGCTCTTTTGTAATGACTGAACCGAGCCCTTTGTGCTTCCTGCTTGGCTACACCTTGCATTAATTTTCACAAACTGTAGACAAAGATAGACAACAGCTCGAAACAATCAAGAATTCACCACCAGAAAACAGCCTGGCTAATAAGCAGCTTTGCTGTTCTCTGTGACCTCTGCGAGTATTGTACACGTGTCTTTTTAAGAATCTGCAGCCCTGTCCATTGTGTCCTGCTGCTCCTCTGGTTTCAGAGGATCAACTGACCAGCTCCTTTATTAGCCAATCATCACATGCCTAGTGCCTTAGGGATTATCAGGGATAAAGAACTATGGCAGAATGGGTCTTAACTGTTTCAGCCTTCTGCGTCCGGCTTCTGGCTTTTAAATGAATACCCTGTGCACAGTAAACAGCAGGCCTTAATAATAACGGAGAAATGCCCTCTCAGCACCATTTCAGTGAGACAGTACATCACTGTGAGAGCCTGTCGCAGCTTTACAAATGCCTGAAGTCTGCTCCTTGGCTTTGGCTATTTGATGGTGTAGTTTTCACAATGAAAGATTGTTATTTAAAGGGATAGTTCACCTCAAAATCTAATTCATGTTATTTTTTCTCTGGGCTGTAGTGATGGTTATCTTTTTTGGGTGTACGGCATGCAGTTTTGGAGACATCAGCTGTGGAGATATTTGCCCTCTCTTGATTATATCGAAGACCCTGAGACATTTAAAGGACACAGCAGCCTCCTTCATGCACTCTGGCAGGAAATATAGACTCTATAAATCACACAGCAAATGCAATGCATGTTGTACTACCCTGTATATTGTTTCGACTATGTAGTTTTTCCTATTTTAGCCTTTAAGAATGAATGAAAATAACAGCCTCCACTGTGCTGATGGGGATGACTTTTTCTACTTGACAGTTGTAATTAAAACAACAGTTTTCATATGAAACTTTCTCAGAATTATTTTTCTGAGAAAGCAGGGAACGAACTTTTTCAGTTGAAGTGAATTTGCTTCTCGCTGTGTTGCAGATATGCCAGCCTGTATTTCTGCTGTGCCATTGAGGACCAGGACAACGAGCTCATCACGCTGGAGATCATCCACAGATATGTGGAGCTGTTGGATAAATACTTTGGCAGTGTGCGTTTGTGATGTCTGACTTCCTAATATTATTCTTAGTTATAATTCCCACGTGCTGAGCTGTTCATTAATGTTTAAAGTTATTGCATGTTGGTCACCAGGTTTGTGAACTGGACATTATTTTTAACTTTGAGAAGGCCTACTTCATCCTGGATGAATTCCTGCTGGGTGGAGAAGCTCAAGAGACGTCTAAAAAGAATGTGCTGAAGGCCATCGAGCAGGCTGACCTGCTACAAGAGGTAAGATATGTGATAAAACCACCATGGGAACAATAACAGTTTCAAATACTACATTTCTGGTAAAGATATTTTACACTAGTACACCACTATTTCCTATGTATATATATTGAGGATTTCTGGAAATCTGGAGACATCCCCAGTTATTGGTGGTGGCAGCAAGTAAGGTTTAATACTTTTTGGCTCAGTTTGCAAGTCATGCATTAAAGCCAGTCTTTAGACAAAAAACATTTTGTAGTAGTTATTTTTCTTTTAGTCGAGGGTGGATTTAATCCAAGTATGGTAAACTGGTCTGTGATTGTTTCTTTTATTGTTTTATTGCATTTTATCACTACTTCTCAAAAAAATTATTTTTAATTCGCTAATGAAAATATGTGGATGAAAAAGCATGTTGTGGCTTTTCTAAGAAAGAAACATGTAGCTTCTTCTTCTTTCTTAGAAAAGCCACAGTGCGTAGGCCAGCATGGGGGAGGTGACCCACTGGTGGAAATGCTGAAAGTGGTGTAGAGAGGACAAGCAGCAATCTGGCAGCCAGAGACCATGGGAGTTTGATGAAATGTAGTGATTTGTAGACAGGTGAAATGGGTGATTAAAGAGTCAAAGTGATTGAAGTGACTGCCAGTGGAAGCAGTGACATATAAGCTAGTAAATACATGGTTATCAACCTATTTGGAACGTGGAACAGCTGCTTTGTTGAACAGCTGTCAGCTACAAAGCTGCTCCATGAGCGAATCGTTTTATATCGTTTATCACCAGGTTATTATCTCTCTGAAAATCTTTATGTCTATGGTGAAAATAAAATGTGTTTATAGTTCGAAGGGAGATGCATGAATTTTTAAAAAGTCTTTCCAAGACCCTGAGATTGTTGTTCAGATATACTCCAGTGAAAAAGACAGCTACAATCAAAGGTTTGTAGCTGAGAATGTCAGACTTTCAATTTTGTAAATAATGAGTCTTCCCGTCTGACAACACAAAGTTACTGAGACCTGCAGACTAAACCAGCCACAAAGTCACTTTTTCTGTGGTTTTTTCTTCTTGTTCCATTTCTCACTGCAGTGTCATCAAGTGATCCTCTAATAAGATTCAGTCAGTGATTTCCTGTAAAAGCTCCATAATAGAATCCATTCTCAGCTTCTAATGCCAAGCAAACATTAAGAAATACTGGTTTTGCATCGGTAACTGCTGCAGCCTTAAATAGAAAAGCTGATATTTTGACTGCCTTATTTTCTTTCATAGGTATGCTGTCATAATGGTGGATGATTGTAGTTTCATCAGACCAATCAGAATGAAATAAAAAGATAGAAGAGAAGAAGTGAAGGGCTTCACCAAGGAGCAGTATCAGACAAATAAGGATTATTTTGAAATACAGGTCATGCAAAGCTACTCTACTAGAGTCAGAAAAAAATATGGAGCTTGAAATCAGCACCATTGGTCCACGTTAATTAAATTAATGTGAGGATTATAGTTTTTATTGTAATAGTTAAATTTCATGCAGCACGGTGGCACGGTGGTTAGCACTGTTGCCGCACAGCAAGAAGGTCCTGAGGTCAATTCCACCATCAGGCCGGGGTCTTTCTGTGTGGAGTTTGCATGTTCTCCCCGTGTTTGCGTGGGTTCTCTCCAGGTACTCCGGCTTCCTCCCACCGTCCAAAGACATGGAACTTGTGGGGATAGGTTAATTGGATAATCCAAATTGCCACTAGGTGTGAATGTGAGTGCGAATGGTTGTCTGTCCCTGTGTGTTGGCCCTGCGACAGACTGGCGACCTGTCCAGGGTGTACCCCGCCTCTCGCCCTATGACAGCTGGGATAGGCTCCAGCGACCCTGAAAAGGATAAGTGGTAGCGAATGGATGGATGGATAGTTAAATTTCATATAGTAGAAGTAAAAAATGTTTCTTAGAGTTTACCTCAAAGTGACAGCTGATTTTACTTTACACTCTCCAGTCAACCCAGGAAGTTGTTCAGCTCTTTTCATAATGCTCGACTTGAGTTATTTATAGTGTTTTTAAAGCATTCACAAGAACTAATACTCAGATAAGTCTCACTGTTTTAGAGTCACGCAAAGAAACGTGGACCTCGTTACCCTCAACTTCAACTAGAACTTTCTTTACCCTTTATTATTTTTACAGAAGGTTCAATGTTGAGTTCTTGTGTCTTTCTATGTTGCATCACTTCCCTTAAGTAGAGGGAAGGCTCGGCACTGCTGGTGCTATATGTTTATTCTCTTTTTACACATTTTCTCACATTGGAGTCCTGATGATCATTTCTGTCTTTAATTTTCAGTGCTGCATGAATACAGCCCTCAGATGATTCATGCAGCCATATTTTTGAAAATATTTTGTGTGTCTTGCTTTTAGTTTGCTTGATCTTAATCCTGATTTCTGCTGACACATTTCTCCCTTTGCTTGTTTATTCTTTACTGTTGTGATTTGCAGAATATAGACTTTCAGATGCGCCTGTTTGCAGGTAACACTTTGTTAAAAAATCCCTATTCTGTAGTGTTAGATCTGTAGCTTTAGATTCACCAACACAATGTTAAATCCAGCAGAAAAAAAAGATACCAGCAACACCAAAGTCTCAAGTGTCATCAGCACACTTTGAATTTTGAAGTTGCTGATATGTTTTCTGCCTCATACTGACCCTATATCAACTCCAATGTCTCTGATGTCACTGTAAACCTAACCAGCAACATTTAATGTGACGAATAGTTACACAAAATTGCTTAAAAATAAAATAGCATTCAGTAGTTTTTAATGAAGAGCCTACATTTCTAAGTTACTTATAAAAGTTTCTGCACAGGCCTGGTTCAAGGTTGGATGTGGGCAGTGCTCAGGTTGTAGTCTTCAAACAAACCCTCATTGTATTCACTGCTGTGACAAACAGGACACTTCTGTTCTAGATTAGCATTTCATATAGTGGGAGCGTAATTATAGCATCAAAACCACAGTATCGCAGCAAGGGTCATTTTGACCATAAGCGCTGTCAGCAGGATACCAGTACACACTGATCACAGCTCCACAGCTGGTTTTTCACCCCACTCTCAATCCCGGGCACAATTAATGTTGTTTTGTCAGCGTCTGACGTAAAAAGGGCGATTTTACTAAACGGAATAAAATAGCGTTGATAGGTGTGGTTAGTTTTATCGGTGATTTACAAACGTTGCACTGTTTTCTAACCACAACAAAAACACGGTTCATTTCAATATGACATACCCAATGTGCCAAGAGCTCTGACTTCAGCAAGTGTACGGGACATGCAAAGAGACACAAAAGCACTTGTGACCCAGACACAAGAGCATGACAACAGCGGTATCTGGTATGGCAAAGTCAGTGGATACTTTACTACAGGCTTAAAATTCCATAAGTGAAATGCTGTTGCACATCCTTGGAATAATAACAAGAAGCACCTCCACTCACCCTGGACAACAAGAACTGCAGGGCGCAAAAAGAAAGTGTCCTAGAAGCCAGGGAGAAACCAGAAAGCATCAAAAATAGGCCATGTTTGTGCATAATATCATGACTTATGCATATTATATTCACATTTGTTTTATTTCTTGCAGTTTCAGTACAGTAAATCTATTTTAAAAGTTATGTTTTTCAAGATGGCACTTTGATTATTATTTTAAGCATTCAGTTTTTTCTCTTTTTAATAGAGCTATCTATAAAGACTACAGCTTCTGTTGAATTTATTTCAGCATATGACAACAATAGCATTTTCTGTATTAAATGCTAAAATAGCCAACACATTGACCATTGAGACAACTGTCAAATGTGTACATCTGTCCATGGTCCTGAAATTATAGCTATAGTTTTTTAACACAAATGCATTGATCAGAATAAAAACAAAAAGCACTTCCAAACTATCAAACCAATTCAGAACATCAAAATGAAAAATGGGCTGCTATTATGACTTCCTGTGCCTGCCATCCAGGATCCTATCCTGAAACTGATCAAGCCTTGATTAGTTTTAAATTGCAAAGATGAGTTGCACTCATCAGTGCTGATTGTCTCAGTATGATTTGAATATGTTGGCAGTCTGTTTCCGTTAATAATACAGACAGCAGTTATTTGCAGTCCTTCACCAATCTGCCTGCGAGTGGTTGCAGTCAGTCTGAGTTGGACCATGATTGTTTAGAGCACCAGGTGACCTATGCATTTGGCTTAAGATTGAAAGTGATCGCCCAGAGGCTGAACGTGTTGCCTCCTCAGCCTCTAGGTCACTGCAACTAGTGGGAATTGATTTCCAAAGATGCAACCATGGAGGTATCATTTTTTTCTTTTTCTTTTTTTTTTAACTAGTTGCGAGGTTGCCATCCTACTTTACTCTAGTGTGACAGAATGCTAACCAAGTTTAAGTAGCTAAAGCTAAATGAATAATTTATAGTGCTTTATTTAACCAAGTAGTTTTTAGTAAACATTAAAAAAATCAGCATGTGAAGAAGAAACGGACATCCTGAACAAAACAACGTGAAGCACAGTCTCCAAGGTGACAGACCTTCGGCTCATGCCATTACCATGTGTGTGTGCTCCCACTGTTTATTGAATGTATAAAGATCAAAAGGTAACACCCACGGAGAGCTTCAGAAAAGAGCGGACTGTTCTCAGTTTTACCAATTTGTTCTGGCCAAGTCAGGAAACACTTCAATGTTTCGATCTAGTGGCTTTCATTGGAGCATGTCTGGTACAATGTAAGTCTAATCAGTCAGTTAGACAGCAGACTGATTGGTTTCCTGGATTTGTTTGTCGAACATTTAGTCTGTTAGTGCTCCAAAAGGCCACCGCTAATGAGTTCTAGGAAAGGAAATCAGACCACGGCTGACAGCCCATTAACATCTACATGGATAAAAGTGATGTGAACCATGGAGAATTTCTGAGGAACACTTACTTTTTGTAAAGCATAAATAAAAAGATTTTATAAATGCTCCTATTAACGATTAAAATTGTTTATTTATTTTACAGTTTAATTGAAGTGAATTGACTAAAAAAATGGTTCTATCCTTTATATTTGATAGAAATGTCTGTGAAGACATTCAGGAAATACGACAGATTAAAAAAAAGTTTGAAATTTCACTCAAGTTACAACTGAATATAAATTGGACCTAAGTGAGTGATGTGAAGCTGGAAAGCATTTAGAAGTCTGAATGTGGTTGTTTGCCATTAGTTGCGAGGCTGCTGCCACCACCCAGCCAAACCCATTATCCCAGAGGACAAACCGTAAAGCTGTTCATTGATTTATCGACAGCAGGACCATCAGATGGAGAACATACTGTACTGAAAGGCTTAGAGTAAGGCTTTTTCCTGTAAGTGTATAAAGTAGGTAGATCTTTAAAATGATTTAGCTGATTTTCTCACTTAGGAGGAAGTGAGTTCAAAATCTGAAGGGGACGAAGCCAAATCTGAGTAGGAGAAAGGGAATGAGGTCTCTGACTGGCTCAATTCTGTATTTATAGAGCCAGAGTGAAGACTGGGGAAGTTTGCCAAATGAGGAGATCTTATAAAGAACTAGAGTCCGTCCATGCCTCCATCCAGAGTATTGATAAGTACTAGACTGGTACAGTCAGTCAGTCAGCATGGGTTTCCAGTTCTGCGTGCCGTCAACTGCATGTACGCCTGTCAGTGTGACTGTCTCATAACTCTGAGTCTAGATACAGGCTGCGATCAAAGGGTAGTCCGACTCTGCCCATACAAAGAAGAAACCTTTGCCTCTTTTAAATTTGATTTGTTTCAATGTAAAAAAAAAAATCATCTTCCTCTGCACCTCTGGACCACACCCAGCGCCTGTGTGACTCATTTGGACCATTTGCATGTGTGTTCTGCAGTTACACAACCTAACCTAACATTACGCAAAGAGCAACTCCTACGTCAAACCAAATTCCTAAGGTGCATGCTCATTGTATTTTTACATTTGTGCAAGGTTAATTCATTCAGTACAAAGTTTGATGACTTTGCACGAAAACAAAAACAGGTTTAAGTTCCTAGTTCGGCTGTTAATTGTCTCATTAGGTGGTACACGTAATAGATTTGTCTGTTGTTGCTGATTCTACTATAAGGCAGGAGATTATGCATAAACCACCGGAACTGTAGCATGTGCCATCGTGCCCTCACTCACAGAGACATACCAACCCACACACTGCTTATCAACCACACTAACAGCTCTTTTCCACTAATACCTACTTGAGTTGGTTCGGCACGGCTCGACTCAGTTTTTAGGGATTTCCACTGAGTTGTAGTACCTGGTACCGGGCACTTTTTTTAGTACCTACTCGGCCAGGGGTCCAAATGATCTGAGGCAGTCTGAAAATATAATGCCAACAGACTGCATGGCACAGATTGACGTCACTCAATGAGTCATGAGTCTCTATCATGAAAATCAAAACCACCATTATTTAAAAAAACAAAAACATCCCCTAGCAAAGATAAATTGGCTTCACGAAAAATAATACCCTCATCCCCGAGTCTGCCAAAAAGCCATACACCGTGTAGCAGATGTCCTCCTTTGTTGTGGCTAGGGCTGCCACAAACGATTATTTTGATAGTCGACTAATCAGATCATGCATCCATTGGACGAACAACGTACAGCTTATTGCACCAGCATGCATCTGCTCTTATATAACTATCATTAGCTTACAGCTTGCTATCTAAAATATAACAGGACACCGGAGTATATTCTCGAGCATCTCACACTTCTGATAATCAGTTGTCTGCTTGACGTTTATTCAGCTGTGTAAAAACTATAACTTTAATCTCAGCCAAACCGATTTACTCAGGAACAAATAAAATACTGAAAAAATCCAAACAATAACATTTTTAAGTTATCTAAGTGACTTATACAGTGGGGCAAAAAAGTATTTAGTCAGCCACCGATTGTGCAAGTTCCCCCACCTAAAATGATGACAGAGGTCAGTAATTTGCACCAGAGGTACACTTCAACTGTGAGAGACAGAATGTGAAAAAAAAATCCATGAATCCACATGGTAGGATTTGTAAAGAATTTATTCGTAAATCAGGGTGGAAAATAAGTATTTGGTCAATAACAAAAATACAACTCAATACTTTGTAACATAACCTTTGTTGGCAATAACAGAGGTCAAACGTTTAC
Organism: Rhamphochromis longiceps; assembly: GCF_057381845.1. Classification (NCBI taxonomy): domain Eukaryota; kingdom Metazoa; phylum Chordata; class Actinopteri; order Cichliformes; family Cichlidae; genus Rhamphochromis; species Rhamphochromis longiceps. Next base: position 9,564,445 of record NC_140578.1, read on the forward strand.
TATAGGTCTTTACCAGGTTTGCACACACAGTAGCTGGTATTTTGGCCCATTCCTCCATGCAGATCTTCTCGAGAGCAGTGATGTTTTGGGGCTGTCACCGAGCAACACGGACTTTCAACTCCCGCCACAGATTTTCTATGGGGTTGAGGTCTGGAGACTGGCTAGGCCACTCCAGGACTTTCAAATGCTTCTTACGGAGCCACTCCTTTGTTGCCCGGGCGGTGTGTTTTGGATCATTGTCATGTTGGAAGACCCAGCCTCATTTCATCTTCAAAGTTCTCACTGATGGAAGGAGGTTTTGGCTCAAAATCTCACGATACATGGCCCCATTCATTCTGTCCTTAACACGGATCAGTCGTCCTGTCCCCTTGGCAGAAAAACAGCCCCATAGCATGATGTTTCCACCCCCATGCTTCACAGTAGGTATGGTGTTCTTGGGATGCAACTCAGTATTCTTCTTCCTCCAAACACGACGAGTTGAGTTTATACCAAAAAGTTCTACTTTGGTTTCATCTGACCACATGACATTCTCCCAATCCTCTGCTGTATCATCCATGTGCTCTCTGGCAAACTTCAGACGGGCCTGGACATGCACTGGCTTCAGCAGCGGAACACGTCTGGCACTGCGGGATTTGATTCCCTGCCGTTGTAGTGTGTTACTGATGGTGACCTTTGTTACTTTGGTCCCAGCTCTCTGCAGGTCATTCACCAGGTCCCCCCGTGTGGTTCTGGGATCTTTGCTCACCGTTCTCATGATCATTTTGACCCCACGGGATGAGATCTTGCGTGGAGCCCCAGATCGAGGGAGATTATCAGTGGTCTTGTATGTCTTCCATTTTCTGATGATTGCTCCCACAGTTGATTTTTTCACACCAAGCTGCTTGCCTATTGTAGATTCACTCTTCCCAGTCTGGTGCAGGTCTACAATACTTTTCCTGGTGTCCTTCGAAAGCTCTTTGGTCTTGGCCATGGCGGAGTTTGGAGTCTGACTGTTTGAGGCTGTGGACAGGTGTCTTTTATACAGATGATGAGTTCAAACAGGTGCCATTCATACAGGTAACGAGTGGGGGACAGAAAAGCTTCTTACAGAAGACGTTACAGGTCTGTGAGAGCCAGAGATTTTCCTTGTTTGAGGTGACCAAATACTTATTTTCCACCCTGATTTACGAATAAATTCTTTACAAATCCTACCATGTGAATTCATGGATTTTTTTTTTTCACATTCTGTCTCTCACAGTTGAAGTGTACCTCTGGTGCAAATTACTGACCTCTGTCATCATTTTAGGTGGGGGAACTTGCACAATCGGTGGCTGACTAAATACTTTTTTGCCCCACTGTATATCATGTTTAACCTGAGTAGCAAAAGACAGCAGTGGGTTTGAAAACGATTTGCCGGGAGTCCGGTGTTCTCAGCGGCTCTAGTGAGCCTTGAATCCCGGCTAACTATCGAGCTAGTGGGTAACAGACGTCTCCGAAAAAGTCGGAGTGCTTTTGAAAATATGTGGTGTCTTGATAAACTGAGCAGATATTTGAAGTTTACACAGCTACATTCTCGCCTGAAAATATGTTAAACGTTTATTTTGTGACCCAGAAAGAATAATAAGAGTAATATTAAAACTAACTAGCTGCCGCCATTGTTGGAAACTGAGCAGGGCCGCGCTATGAATTCTGGGACACAGTTTCTTCTTCTTCGGGGTTTAACAGCAGCTGGCATCCTTGTACATGCAGTGCTGCCATCTTCTGTTTCAGTTCGTTATTACACTCTTAAATCCTACTACTTATTCCTGCAGCTTTTGTGATCTTACAAAGCTTCAAACAACGCATCGACGATTTTAATAGTCGACGTAATCGTGACTAGTCGACTAATCGTGGCAGCCCTAGTTGTGGCATTCATGGCCTCACAGGCATCACAGGACTTTTGACCGCATTGCTATAACAACCCTACACAATTTGGTGGTACTCAGTTTTAATGGAAAACAACAGAAACCAAGTTGAGTTGAGCTGAGTCAATACCAGTGGAAAAGGTCTATTACTGCCAGATTTGGTCACCTTTTTGACACTTTGGTCAAGACCTTAGATCCATCGGAGCGGTGCCTGCAGAGGTGAATTGCTGCCGCTGAGCAATCCAAACACAGAAATAATGGAAGTTGTCCAGAGGTGCAAAACTTGATGATCATGAAAGGAGATTGGACAAATTTGAGGTCAGGTAAGGTTTTCATTTTGATCGCACCTCGTACGTGACACAACATGAGGGTCATAACAGGCACCAAGTCAGTTTTGAATGTTTAGACATGTCTGAGTAGACTACCAGGCAGCATAATCCGAACCTTCCTACTTTTGCTTTGGTCGATTCTGATTGTAAATTTTGATTACTGTAACGTTATTGCAGAAAATTAAAACTATTAATTCTTGTATTTAAATTTTTTCTGGGATTTTAAATTGAAACAAATATGCTGCCTGTGTGAAGACCAGCTGTTGTTCTAACAGCACTGAATGAAACTGTTCAAATTTATGATGTTGTACATGATTTCTTTTTACGCTATAAAATTATTATATAAGCATTTGTACTAATACTGTTCACTTTCATTCATTCTTATTAATTGCCAATATATATTGAGACAGATTGCTTTTTTTTTTTTTATAATTACAAATCCAGAAGAAAAGACCAAAACCAAAGTGACGCTCTCTCCATGTTTGCTGATGTGGTTGATAGCTGTCACAACAACCACATCTGTGCTTAAAAAAATAAAAATCTTATGAATATAAATATGTTTTAATAATTATTTAAACATTTAAATAATTATTTGTAGTTCCTATCAAACTTTGCTCACTTATTATAAATATTAGCATTTTTTAGGACTACAGTGGAACCCCGACTTACGAATACCCCATTTAACGAAAAATTCAAGTTACGAAGGCACTTAACTGCAATATTTCTGCCCGTGTTATGGCAAAATGCCCGCGTAACGAAATCCGCTGGCTCTGATTGGCTGAGCCCAGAATGCCTACAATGCCCACAATGCCCTCCGAATCATGTGACAACCCCTTTGGCTTTCGTACTTGCGCTTCGCTTTTCCAGTTGAGCGACGTATTGTTGTTGCAGTTAGCAATTAGCCTATAACCTATCGTTCACTCAAAAGGCGCGATGGGTGCTTCGACTTACGAAAGACCCTCGGGAACGAATTAATTTCGTAAGTTGGGGTTCCACTGTACTTTGGGTGTAGAATAATACACGTGGTGTGGTACAAACTGTTTCCAGCAGCGTAATGGTGTTTGTTGGATTACCTTAAAGTTAACGACAGGATGATTATTTGGGATCATGAAGGAATGTGTCACACAGTGGAGCTCTGAGACACAGAGGAATGAGTCAGACCAGTTCATCGATGGTTTTGGTCTTTTCACAGTGAGAATCAAGAATGTCACCAGCATGAAAACCAGCGCTTGATAATTAGTCACTATTCTGATGCTTCTTGTTTTTTTTAGTTATTTTAAATTCAGGAGAGCAATCACATCAAATTAAAAGCGCTCCTGGTGATTGAGAAACTGTTTAGTTCACAAATTTCTTGACAGTGTAATTCAGTAATCAGGCTACTCAGCAGGAAGCTTTAACACCACAGGGTAACAGTGGAACATCAGATGATAAACAAACAGACAAATCAGGCTCCATTTTAATTACTTTAGGGGCAAGAATGTTTCATTTTAATTTTCCTTAAATTTAAACTTATATTAAGTTTGTGGATACTAAAAACTGCAGGTAAAAGTGATGCGGGAGGAGCTGGGCTCATTCTGAGTTAGGTCCTTGTGCCTTTAGGCATTAGTAAGTGCATAGTGCAGTAATTACATGGAAAACATACCACAGGGGATTTGGTTGAAGCGATTTCAATAAGCCTTTAATGAAATATTTCTCAGGAGCTGGCCATTACTTTGGTGCCAGGAAGGAGATCTTCTTTTGGAATAATGATGCCTCAGAAGGTTTCCAGCCCTGCATGGGAGACATCAGAGATAAATTGAGCAGAGCCATCGCCACAAAGAGGGCACAGTTATTGTGGTGGTGCACGGTTAATCTCCTACTCCCTCAGCAGAGTCTGTAGATGTGTAGTACCCGCATTGTAGGTTGCTGAGAGTCGTGACGACGGTGTATCATACTTACTTTGTCCTTGTAAAAATGTTTGCCTCACAGGTATGGTGGTTCCAAATATGGCCTCTGAGTCTTCTGGTCTTTTCCAGAATTAGCCCTGCTAAGGTGAATGCGTCGTGTCTGTGGATTTAGGCTGTGTGTACCGCTAGAGCCCTCATGTCTCAGTGTTTTAACTGTGTGAACTAATCAGCCACAACATTAAAACCACTGACAGTGAGGTGAGTGACACTAATTATCTCATCACAGAGGCTCCAAGCCCATTGTTCCTTCAGTGGTCTGGTTTCAGTCATTATGCAAAGGTACTGTTTATAAGGTTGGGAAAACCTGCAGTCACTTAGATGAAGTCACTTAGATGAGTCACTTAGATGAGTGACGAAACGTTTCTCCCACTGAAAACGCTACGTTCAGATGAACAGAATCAACTTTGGAGGATTTACTTACCTGGATGATTGAGCATGCATCAAGACATAATGCACTACTGACCCCAAAGGTGTCACTTTATCAAGTAGATGCTGTTTGTCAACCACTAAACAACAAAGACAGAAGAAAAGCACTACTGGTCCAATGCATGGCGTGCAGTGCAGTCTACTGTGCGAATAGGAGAAACGTTTAAAGCCATGGATGACTGCTACCATCAGAAAGTTTGGAAAAATAGGAGAAAACGAGGTCCAAACTCTGCCAGGTAAAGTTATTCTACTATAACCACACAGTCATATCAGAGCGGGGGCCACATTTGAGGAATAGTCAAATTGCTCCCACTCTTATCCACATCTTTAATACGATAAAGAGTAGAGAAACATACTTGCAGCTATACAGTTGAAACAGCTGTGAACCTCTAATATGTAGCACAATAAGATGATTCCCATTTCAGCAGTTGATTGGCTCTTTGGAGCCATCTTTGTTATTACAGAATTCTCTAATAATTTGTTTGTAGTACACAGCTGTCAGTACCTACTAAAAGTGGTCCAGGGAAGGATGATCAGTGACAGGAAGAATTTAAGAGAAAGACATGGGACTCAAAAAATCTTGAATTTTCAAAACCTCATTTTGGTGTGAAGTCAGCAAACATTTTAAGCATTTTTTTTTACCGGACCTGACCGGTGATTCTGTTCATGCTGCGTCTATTGAAAATAATGTTAATTTAGATAAAGCTTTAAAATAAATCAATGAAAAGGATCCAAGATGCCTATGAGTAGCAAGACATGTTTCTAGAGGGGCTTTGCTAGTGCACAGGAACCATGATCTAATTTAGTCTTGCTGAACTGCTAAAATCTCCTACAACTCACACATGAGTGGAACAGCTGAACCGTGGCGCCATGGAAGGAAGAGGCCTGGACTGCACTGTTTACCTGCAGAAAGATGGCACCTGGACACAATATGGGAAGAAGGCAGCCCTGTGGGAGCAGCACAGTGATCTGTGTTATGTTCTGCTGGGAAACATTGGGAAACATTTTGACTTTTACTGGAATGCTGTTGCAAACCACATACACCCCTCTATGACAGAGATGTTCCCTGATGGCGGTCACTTATTTCTGCAAGATAATGGGTCCTGTCATAGTGAAGAACAAGTACAGGAAGATTTTAAAGAACCAAAGTCCAAGATCCCGATTAGACTTATACATTCCAAAGATTTCAATCTCCAAGATGAGTTGATAAAACACATTAAATATATGAAGGTCCACCTCAAAACTTCCAACATATAAAGAATGTGCTGTGAACGTCTTGGTGTCTGATACCTCAGGAGAAATTCTGAAGTCTTGATGAGTCAGAGCTGTTTCGGTGGCTTTTAATGTTGTGACTGATCGTTGTCTGTGTGTAGCATAGTTCGTGCTGGTTTAGACGGTCTTCCTGGTCTCGTTCATCGACTCCTTTTCACAGTAACCAGTCGTTTAACTCTTAAATTACATGTTTACACTGGAAACTGAGGTCTGTCCTTTGGTGCGTTCACGCCAGACATGAAGCAACGTCTCACCTTGAGTTACTCATACAAATACGGGTGCATTGAAAAAACACAAATGTTCGCCGCTAGCAGCCTACAAGAAGAGGAGGCGTACACTCAATAGCTGGAATCAAGTTACACTTATCTATTTTCAGAACATATCATGAACTCCTACAGTTTTGTTTTTCTCCAACTCTGTCTCCTTTTTTTTCATGGATGTAAAAGTGACGTTGAGCCATGCAATTCGATCTCCCCTGACATGCGTCAGTAAGCTCAATTGGTGACGTTCAGAGCATCACAGCTGATGAGGTTTTGCAACACAGTGTGAAGTGAATTTTTTTGCAAAACTTTAAATAACCTCATGTGGATGCAAGTTTTAAACGCATCTTATCACTTTGCCTGCATTAATTCACCTCTTCATGTTGACTTGATATGTAAAAACTTTGCTTCGTGTTTGGAGTGAACTCATCACTAATCTGTCTTTATTCTACTTTCATATGTTAACATTTCAGTGACGCTGTCCACTACTACGACTTGTATGATTACAGCTATGTTGTACCTGCTGTGAGATAACGTTTAATAAGTTAGACAGTGTTTGTACTTTCACGCTGAAAATGATTGTTTCACCTTTGGGAGTTTTTTCTTTAATAAGGTAAGACGGAAAATGGGTACGTTTTTTCTAGAATTAGCCACACTTATGTATTACCAGCTTTTAAGCTAAGCCAGAAAGCAAACATTTGCCAAACTTTCCTTTGAGAGGAAAAGAGGAAACAATGGTGAGAGTCTTTTGTCCTGCCTGCTGCTCTGTCTCCTGCACGTTATGAATGAAGTGGCTGTTGGAAGCAGTATTGCCTTTGTTTACTAAGCTGTGTGCATTTCTCTCCTCCAGCCCCGTCATGAGTACTTTAATGTGCCTGTGTACTGATTGGCTGCCACCGCTGCTGCTGCTGCTGCTGCTGCTGCTATCCACCTTGCATGCTGAGCTCCTCAGTGCCTGGCACCTTCCTTTCTGCACGCGGCACCTGACATTGTCATTGGTTTGGGGGTGTAACAGTATTTTCAGTTTTCATTCATTTTCATACATGACAGTCATGATACAATATTATCAAATTCAAATTTAAAACAACCATGAATGGAAGCATTTACACAAAGAGATCTGCATCCTGTTTATGGGGCGTGAAAACGTAATCAATATTGTTATCGATCCATTTGATATTTTGCGGTGATGCATTGTCACATGCCTGTCATTGCTCCACTGAACTCTTTGTATCATTTCAACAGTTTCCTTGTTATTGTTGTAAAGCAGCAAATTAAGTGCCATCATGACCCAAAAATAAAATATTAACAATAATTTAAAGTGGACCTATTATACTGCAGGAGTCTGCATGAAAACTCTTAGATTAAACGCTTTTCTGGGTCACACTGAATAAAACTTAAGAGTCTGTTTTGCAAATTTTGGTCATTCCAACTCTCAGAAAGGAGGTAACCCAAGTATACATGTTGGTTTGTGGTTTCACAGTCAGATATGACCAAAATCTGATATCCCGATATAAAACATCTATCGTCCGATAACGATATAAATCACAAAAATTTTACATTTTCTGTAAATTCTGTGAATCTCGGGTAGCTGAAGTGTTTCCAGCTGGGCGTCGTGTATCTGGAGTCGAGTTTTTTACCGATGCATTAAATGACACATTTTTAGACATAGGTTGTAACTGCCGCCGTTTTCTTTGTGAGAATTTATTACACGGCGTGCTGCGGGGAAAAGCCTGTTCTAATGTTTGAGTCTAAGGTTTATTTTTTAGCACCTGACGGCTCCTTTTTTGCTTCTCATCGGTAAATACTCTGCATACTCTTTCACGTGATTCAGTTTATTTTGAAAAGTCTCAACAGGATCTTGAGCTTTATTGTGAAAGGTTTATGTAGAAAATAAACAAGCGGACACGTGATGGTGTTGCCATCGTTGTTGCTAACGACAACGCATAAAAACAGGCGCTTGTCCTTTGGTAGTGTGGTTATATTAAATATAAGAGAAAGAGAGAACTTTAGGAAATTAATATAGCCACTACAGTGACCATCAAAACGATGAAAAAATATTGCCCTAAACAGTTTATTTTGCAACAGCACAAAACAAACGATAGCGTAAAATGAAACGATAGACATTTTTATATCGTCATCTGATATATATCGTTATATCGAACAGCCCTAGTCAGAGCCACGCCTTGCTCATTGCAACCAGTTTCAAAAAGAAGATGTGACGGCAAGAGCGTTCATCTCGAGAGACTTCCACAACCAATCGGTGATGTCACTGCTCTTTTATACCTCTGTGGTTGTTAAAAGAAACACTAGAGACAGTGTTTCTTTCTTTTAATTCCAGTTTGTTTCCTCCGCTCCTCTGCTTTGTGTTTTGAGCTAAAGCTAGCTTCAGGATATTTTGAACAAGTCAGGTCCAACAAACAGCGTCTCACATTTAATTTACTTTTGGCTGCCGTAGTCATCCACTGAAAATCTGGCGTTGTGACAGCTTTGAGTCAAACTGTTTATGAAAATTGTGTAACAGAAAATAATAGGTCCACTCTAAATAGCAGTTCCACTTAGTAAATAACTTCTTCCGCTTCATAGCTGCATCACTTTCTGGAAAAAACGCATTAAGTTGACCTTGTTAATCATGATGGCATACAAGACTGATTTAGATTTATGTCAAATAAGAGATTATATCAGTTTTTTATGACAGATGTTCTTCACAAAATGTTTCTTTCATTTTTTTGTTCATTTGTGCTGTTTCTACTTGGTCTTTGGGCAAACAAGTAGTACAGGTGCTGACTGTGTTTTAAAAATACAGTTCAGTACTTTTAAAAGTATTTAATTATAAACACAGAGAATTTCAAAATTCTTGAAGTCCAGATCACAAAATACAAACCTGAGCTTTAATTAAACACAGACTCCACGCTCACCACTCATACCTGAGTCAGTATTACATCCATGAGGGGTTCATCCAGTTTTTTCATGTTTTTAACTTGTTTTGACTCACAGGTCATGTTTGTGGGAAGTGAATGCAATAGAAGTCATGTTCACCCATTTCTGTATCTCATCTGTTTTGCTTGTATCTTCTCACTCTCACATCATACGTATCTGTTTGATTTTTAGGTTTTTCTTTTTGCTGTGATCTTGTAAAACGTTCTTATGAGCGTGAAAATCAAACCAGTGTTCACACTGAAGCGCACAGTAGACGTTTTAATAGTTTTTAAGTGTCTGTCTCTTAATAAGCAGAGTTATTTTAAAAAATATTCACAGATCATGATTATTTCCTATTTAAATAAATATTAAAAAAAGTTTTTCAAGGTAAGTGGTTTCAGAGGAATTCTGCCTAAATGAATATTGTATTTGCAATGATTGCACGGATTAAAGATTCTTCGGGGTTTTATGTTGATTATAGACGTTAAAACGCTTGAAACAATTAGACCTACAAATATGTTTTCTATTATAAATAAATAAATAAATATTTCATATGAAATGTCTTTTCTGTGGCTTGCTAATGAAAGCCAGCTGAATAAATGGACCCTCACTTTATTGATGTACGTAATGGATACATAATAAATTGTTTACGATTCTCTGTCACATCAGCACACTGGTGTCTTTCTTTAATATAACCGTTGTTCTCTGAGTTTATGGATTTCCCCCCTGTGGCTCTCTGAAATTGGAGGGTTTTTTCCACAGCTTTTATTTTCTGTCTGAATTGTGCAGAACGCCATTCGTTTCCCAGATTAACGGGTTTAGCCTACATAATCGGCAACGAGGGATTCATCACTCTGACAAAATATTTCCCCTGTGTGAAAAGTCTATAAAGGGTGATTAATGCAGAGTGGATGTTTCGAGGTCACGTCTGAACATTTTGCACTGAAAATGAAACCACAGACGCCACTGTGTGGAAGTGTTAGCTTAAATGAATTTTATGTCACTGCTCTGATGAATTTACTCTCTTTACTTTGTGCTGAACCTTTTTTTAGGATGCCAAAGTAAGTGATTCTCTTTGTTTCTGACACAAGCCCTGAAATTTGTTAACTACAACTTGTGACACTAGTTAGGGTAGAATTAGCAAAGTAGATGTGCATTAAATAGGATAGAGCCTGTCTGTCCTGTTATTTGTTTATTTATTCCAAGTTAGTGCATATATAAATGTGAGAGATGTTGAATGGTGAACATTTTTTCTATAAAATCACCAGTTTATTAACAAAACTGAAGTATGAGGTTGTGGGTGGCTCTTGCTTGTTCTGCTTTCACTTGTATTTAAATGTATTCCTTTGTAGAACATCCAATAAAGTGTTAAAGAGCAGGTCAGGAAGTCGGGCCTTCTATGCATCCTATTGGCAAACCTCATATAGATCATGATGTTTTAAGATGCTTTAGACCCCTGCAAACCTGCAAGCTCCTTTGCACCTCAGCTCGTCCTTCTCTGACTGAATAAAGATTGAGATTGAGAGTAAAAGATAAATCAGCACCCAAGTACCTTAAACCTGCATTTTCTTTTTTAATTGACACCAGGGGCGACTCTTCTGGTCCTACCCGAGTCTATGGGAAAACGGGCCATGACTCACTTTCACTGTGCCCCTGATTAGTTGCTAGTTTCACGTCATACTGAATCAAAGATTAAGTTCAGTTTTTCATTTTTATCTTTGTATTTTTAGAGTCAGAAAGGAGAATTAGCCAGGTTGTGCTCGTTGGCTGATGTCAAACACTAGTCATCTATAGTTGACGTTAAGGCTGCTGCTTCTGTTTTGTATACCTGCTGTGATTGTCTGTCGTGATGTCAGCCAATTTTTTCCCCCCTCATTTTAAAATTTTTTACAAATGAATAAAAACTCAAATTGACAGATGACAATATGACATCACATCAAGCACAGAAGCAAATGAACAGAAATAGTGGAGTGGAGGCAAAAAGGTGGATTTTATGTATTTCTTTAAATTTGCATGGCGTTTGGTCAGTGAGGATCAGTAGGTTGGACATATAACAGATGGGGATTGTGGGATCCTGAGGCTGGGGAGCCTGGACAGCTGCCCCATGACCCAGAACTGTTCTACTGGAGCACAAAGCCAGAATGGGTAGAAATAATCATCTATTTCAGTGGGACAGAGTGATGTTACTTAAACCCATTATGTTCATTTTATGAGTGGTGATGCTGTGAAAACACGTGTTTGTGAGATATTGGGGGGGTAAAGGATGCAGATTGTTCTTAAAACAAGAGATGATGATCAATTATGACGTTTTTTCATTTGGCGTTAGTGATGGTTCTAAGGTGTGTTTGTAACAAGTACATAAGCTAAAATAATTTAAGTTGGTTATGAGTAGTTGGGCTAATTCAGAAGATATCAGATTTGGCTCTAGGAGGTGAGTGAAGTACAATAAACATACAACCACAGATATTGTGATTACAGTTATTATTTATAGTGAAAATAAAGTGCAATTACCAAATACCAATATTTACAAAATCTGCAGACAGGAAAAGATAAAACATAATTCAAGCTTGTAAAATATCCGCTGCACAGCGGTGCAGCAACCTCGTCCAACCTCTGGCAAACAATGTCCATAAAGTTTATTTCATGATTGATATAAGTCCAACGCGTATGACAGTCTAGACAGGTTGAAATTGGAAGTATGATGATCAGCACTAAGATTCCAAGACTGAAATCTCGGAAGTGAGATTTAGGGGACTGAAAACCAAGAGGGGAGAGTGTAGGCCGCAGCAGCCTCCTGCCAGACCGCAGGAAGTTGTAGCTGGGGTTCTGGCTCGTTGGGCCTAGCTCGCCATCCAAAGTAGTGGTGTCGCTGTGGTCTCTCCAGGGCACCACTAGCCTGCACATTCACTACGTGCGATGTCACATACGAGCCCCACGCATCTACCCGCGGCGGTATCAAAATACTGTTGCTTCCATCCGCTAACGCCTCTCCCCCGCGTCGTTTCGAGGCGACAACCCGGAAGGCATATAATAGTGCCTCGCGAATAGGATTGGTCACAACAGGCACGTGCAGCCTCGCGGCGTGGCGTGCGTCATGACGCGTCACGATGCCTTCACGGACACGCTCCGGTTGGAATTTAAGATTCCGATTTAGTTATAGATGCAGTTCTTTTCATTTTTATGTGGGTTACATCCTCCCCGCCTTAACCATGCACGTCCCGTCGCATGTTAACCGCTAGACAACGTGAACAGACGAAGGACGGCTAGCATCATGGCCCAATGCATTGGAAAGACTATGCAACAAAGATAAGACAGGTGGTAGAGGGGGCAGTGTAATGTCTTTGTTGGGACACTTTCGACCCCTTAGTATCAACTGAAAAACACCACAGCCTACTGGAGTATGTAGCTGACCATGTACATCCCTTCATGACCACAATATCCATCTCCTGATGGCTATTTTCAGCAGGATGACCCATCATGACACAAAACTCAGATCATTTCAAACTGTTTTCTTGGATATGACAATAAGTTCACCGTACTCAAATGGCCTCCACAGTCACCAGATCTCAGTACACTAAATCTTGGGATGTGGTGAAACAGGAGGTTCAGATCATAGATCTGCAGCAACTGTGTGATGCTGTCATGTCAGTATGGACCAAAATCTTAGGAATGTTTTCAGCACTTTGCAGAATCTATGGCATGAATAACTGAGGTAGTTCTGAAGTGAAAAAGGGGACCAACCCAGAGGACACGCCACCTGCTGGCCATTATAAAGAATGCAGGTTTAAGACCTATAAGTTACGTACGTCTTTAATGTCCAGTCCTATGTATCCTCACAGGGAGATCTGAGGACCAACAGAAATTACAATTTTATTTTGACTATATTACTCCCAACTTTCAACCATAACAGGCTATTTTTCTCTAAAATCTAAAAAAGGCCAAGAAGATGTGCAGAAGTCTGTTATCCTCCCAGATTACTTGAGTTAGAAAAGCTGAAAGGTTAAAGGTTAGATTTTTGCCCAGTGGTGCCTAAAAACAGCCTAGCCCAGCTTAAATTCACTTTTAAAATCTTCATGTAGATTAATGTGGCTTTGATTAGATTTATAGTATCGAATGTAACAAGGAAATCAATCAGAATCTATTTTACAAGCAATCATTTCCTTAGAATATTTCTGTAGTGCTTCCACTGCTGATAACAGCAGATGAAACATGGTGTGTTTGTGTGCGCGTCCAGCTGAGCGCTTCACTGGAGCTGTGGTTCTTCTTTCTCGTCACAGGAAGCAGAGACCCCGCGCAGCGTGCTGGAGGAAATCGGACTGACATAAACACCATCTTCATCGCCATCCACACTCCCCCATCAGCCAGCTACTCTGCTATATGTAGCTGATAACAGTTCACCTTTCAACACACACACACCAATATAATTTCCCTGTGCATCTGTGTAACACGACTCTGCCTTGTTTTCTACTGTTTTTAAAGACAAATGATGTAGCACTCTGTGTGTATCTCCTGCTGAGTTATTGATTTGTTTCAGTGTGATGACATTAACTGTTTACCGAGACACAAATCCAGCTTAATTAAGCTTCATGCTGCTTTCAAATCCACACCAGGACGCTGTGCTGAGTGAATTCCTGCTTGATTTTTTATTTATTTTTGGACGCTGATGCGATCTCTTTATTCAGTGTGAGGTGTTAGCAGTGTTCTGAATTTAAAATATGTTAGTTAAACCCAAAGAAGTGGCTGTAATACAAAGGCAAGTATTACATTAACAAAGCCAAAAAGTTTTGTTTTCTCTCATATCTGCATTGTGATAATCCTGAACTCAGTATATCCTACAGCCAGTATATTTATACTTTAATAAATGAGACTTATTTGAATGGGCCAACCCACTTTGATCTCATGCGAGCCACACTAGTATGCCCACGGCTCCTTTGTGCTCGAATTAAACTAAAACCTTCACCACCAGGGGCAGCAGTTTCAGATGTGTGCCGCTGATTCGTTAACCTTAAATATTTCTTTGGCCTGTACTGGACCCCCGGCCGCATGTTTGACACCCCTGCTTTTTTGCATCTTAAACTGAAATTACTGTGAAATAATTTGAAAACAGAAAATATGTGAAATTAAGAATTTTCTCTCAGTTTACCAGCAACCCTCGCTCCTATATTTGGTTTCTAAATGATGTTCCAATTAATGCTGAATGCCTTAATCGCTCACTGATGTTACTATTGCATAACGGATATATTTGCATGCCACTGGAACTGAATTATTTATTTATTGTTTTTATTAATGTTTACAGTTTTTTCTTGATGTTTACTACTGTGATGATTATTTTGTTTTATTTTTATAAAAACATGTCACTGAATCTGTAGGTAACATTTTATAATAACCATCATATGCACACCGTAATTGGTACCTGATTGAACATTGATAGTGATTTAATGTTAACAAACAGTGAAATGATAATTAAGGATGTGGTTAATGGTTGGATGTTATAAATTTTAAACCACACAGTCAGAGCCCACAGCTTAATTAACTATCAATGTAGCGTTTAGTAGCAATGGCTAATATAAAGTGTTACCAAACATTCAACAACAGCCACAGTACAGATGAGGTGACATCGAGTTCCCAGAAGGTTTACGAGCCAGGATATGAACTCATTCAGCTCTTTGTTTCTTTACTGGCTAGTCACAGATTTTATCGTGATGTGATTTACAATGAATAGAAGCTATTACAGATGGTTTATAAAGTGAAGCACCTTCAGCATGAGAGCAGATTGTGTGTTATATTACCAGACATGTGTTTACATTATTGTTGTCTGAAATGGACAAAAGAGGAAGGTTGTGTTTGTTAGTGTAGGTATTTCCTGTTCTTTAGTTCTCTGTTGTTGTCCACAAATATCTTTAAACCATGAGATTTACTTTCTTAATCAGTTAATCACAAACTTTATGTTATTGTGGCAACAGGGTGCACAGAGGATTAATGGGAGGTTGTGTGGAACAGCTGAAGGGACCAAAATAAAATTGAGATAAAGAGGCTCAGATTTTGGGTTTGTTAGGGAGATCTGTCCCATTCACATTAAAAGTATTCTTCTCATTTCCAGATAGAACATGATGATTAACACAGCTTTAAGTTCACACTCAGGATAACTGGCTTTGGTGTTATTTGATGGATGTAACCAGGACATTAGCTTAAAATCACTGACTCTGTCTCCAATCTGTAGTAAATAGTAGTTACTACAGTGCATGGTCTCATGTTCCCAATCCCATAAATATCGTTTTTTCATAATGTCACTGAATATAAACATACTGTATAATTATTAGTATAATTCTGACTGCCTGATTACATCTCTGCAGTTTTCATGAACTCATTCAGAAACATTTATAGCTGAAGTCGTCACTGCGTCCAGCAGAGGTTGAAACAGAGTAGTTATTTGGCTTCATGGTGGTGTTTACCTGTTTCGTGTTCTGAAGGTCTTTCTTTGAGTGCAGGTAAGCATGTACTGTAGATTACTGATGTTGTATTGCATATACTTCTTTTAAAAGATGTAATATTTGTCAGCACCAGTCCAGTGCTCGTGAAGAGCATTGTACTTAGAAAACTTGAACGTTAGAGCTCGTAAAGACACCTCCATCACTCCTGTGTTAGATTTGTGTGAAGTGCATCCAACAGGGGGTCTAGCGACATTGTGCTCCACCCATCTACACCCTGAGCTGAGGTCTCATCAGGACTACTCTGCTAAAACCGTTTCACTGTCTTTTGAGTATAAACGACTCTTCGGCCTGTGACAGCCACACACTGTACAGCATGTAAACTACCTATTTACTGTGACACTGCTTAAGTGACCATGCATTAAATAGCAATAGTGTCGTAAATGTACTGAAAATAATTTACAGCCGCTTGGATGAAAAAGCAAATGTTTCACACATTTAAAGTGGACCTGTTCTGCTGATTTCCCTTCTCTTTGACTCTGTTAGTGTCGCTTTGAATGATTCGCAGTTAAAAAATAATCTGGGCCTAAATGCAGCCACTCAGTTCATCTCCTGAAGCTAGTCAAGCTGCTCCTGATTGGCTGCCCCTTGTAAACTTGTTTTACAGCAGGTGGGCGTGTCTATTAGGGATATCCAAAAAAATAAGAAAAACTGCCTGAAACTAAATTTTTGGCTCAAAGAAATGACTTTTACATACATCCACCATCTTTACAGTATAAGACAGATAATAAGGAAAAACATAATAGGTCCACTTTTTGACACACTGGGCACAGGACTGTACAAATATCATAAAGTGGTGTCTATTTTCTGCTCTGTGCAAGTTTGTTTTAATCCAAACGTCACAGCTCGTTTACACTTTGAACTACTCTTAAGCCTCTGGCTGTTTTCTATAACTTCACATGAGCATTTTTCATGTACAACTGATAGTGTGTGGTTTACAGTATATCGGCAGTGTGACTTATGGAGAACAGACGCTATTCCATACTGTGTATAAAGTGAATTATACAGCAGCTTCAGCGTGAGTGCCGAGCAGCCTGTGCGTGATGTGTTTACAGCTATCATTGTCTGAAATGGACAAAAAAAAGAAAGAGGAAGTTAATGTTTTGTTGTCAGGTTCAGCAATAAAGAGAGAGTATCACAAACAGCCGGGCTCCTCTCATTCATTCAAGTCTCACTCACACCACACAGCTTTTCAATGATGTCTGGAACTGCAGAAAAACATCTTTAATGTACAAAAATAAGGGGGGAAAAGTCCCAAAAAACATAGACAAGAGGAAGACTGCTTCGGACCGGCATGGTTTCACATTAAACAATGCATTCAAAAAACCTGCATGTTCACTCATCTGTTTAATAAATTTGGTGAAATACATGGAGTCCAAAGCCTGTAGGTATTTTATTAACAGCATTTAAAAAGCATGACAAACCAACAAATCATTTGTATGTATGAAAAAGGGTGGCTCAGTCGAGGATAAACTTTGAGAGTTATACTTCACTGGTTTCATGAAATTCTCCAGATCAAAACTAAAATCTCTGGTTTAATGAATTACAGAGAATCTTCACTGTTCATAGTCCGGTTTAATATATAATTTCTGCCAGAAATGTAGCTTCCACACAAGCCTGCTGTGCAAATGAAGCAGCGCTTGTATTCTTCCTTCAGTGTGTTGCTTGTTTTTTTGCCATAGCCTCACATAATATGTATGATGAAAGACTGCATATAAATAATGGGCACAGCCACTGTGATGTCACATGTGACCCAAACTGGTTATCTTTAGTGTCTCAGCTTTTTAAAACCGAGGTACAATGGATCTGACTGTGAAACCCAAGAATGCTGTAAGCTCATTTGTTAATGACTTATCAATCACAACTTAGCCCCGCCCTGAAGCACATCCTGCTTTATTGTCCATAAGCCATACAATAATTTATCAAATGAGCTTCACTTTGTGTTCAATAAAACATGAAACTACCGATTCAGGCTGTGAATTCATCACAAACATGTTTACGGAGATCATGGATTACAGGAGCTGAAGGCTGAGTTACCATAAACCTCTACACAACTGGAGGTCTTTCTGAAACAAGAGTCACCCCCTGCTGGCTGTTAAGAGAATGCAGGGTACAGCCACTTCCACACTGGCTCCACTTCAGTGCTCAGAAGTAGCGTCCATCTTTCATAGATTAAGTCCATTGCCGTAACTAGTAACAAAGCTCTATGCTTGACTGGCAGACTTTTACACCAGATGCACCAGGAAGCTTTTGCTTGTTAGGTGAACACATAAAATAAATAATGGAGCCACTACCTATCACGCCACCCTTTGGCCCAACTTCTGGCTCAAAAAAACAACAACAGGGCAGCCAAACACTGAGGCTTTAAAATGTGGAGTCCAAAACCAGTGTGATGTGTCACCATGGCTACAGGCGTCTTTTTAACGGCACACTCAAAAACACAGTGGATGAAAGTAGATATTTGATTTTTGATCACTGCTGGAAATTCATGTGCTGCAAATCAAATTTTTCATCCGTAACATGACATTGAGTTGGTAACTTAGTCACCCACCATTCAGAGTGAGCTAGATTACCGAGAAAATATCTTTATTAGCTTTAATCCTGATAACAAATCAGGCAAAGTAAAAAAATATATATATACTGTAAACTTCTATTAATGTGAGACACATTGTCTTTGTAACATCCATTTTCTCTTCACATTTTGAATTAAACACGCATGAATGCAAACTTCCCAGCTCTTCATCTGGGGAGCGCATGGATCCACGGAGAGCTGTTGGAAGACCGAAGATGTAAGAAATCACCAAAGCGCCTCTGAAGGTGTCGCTCATTACTCTAACTCTCCTCCTTCAGCATCTCTTCGATCTCCTTGTCCCAGTTATCATCGTGGGTTTCGCTGTCAGCCAACACGTCGTACTCCCGAAGTTCTTCCTGCAGCTCTCTCTCCCAGTCTGGCATCTCCTCTGAAAACAAACAAACAAACAAAAAAAAACACACTGAGCTCACACACACACACAGTACAATGTCCCAGTTTAACCACAGCACTCACCCTGCTCTGGATTTAGGTTTTCCCTCTTGTCCAGAACCAGCTCTCGCATCTCTTTGCACAGGTCGTCCTTGTTGATCTCACAGGAGTCAAAAGTATCACTTACAAATTCAGACAGCTGCAGACTGGTGGAGAGTTCTTCTTCATCCTTTCATAACGCAAACAGAAGCTCAGATTCAGCTTTAAAATCTGCTTTATAATGACCTTTCTGCAGCAATAATAAATGATAAAACTATTACCTTTAATTAGTTAACTTTTTACCATCAAACAATGAAATGACAGCGTTTGCAAAACCTCATAAATGATTAAGGGTCGCAGAGTAGTGTGTGTATAAATATTATCTAGATCAGATGGCGGTGGTGTAAATCACATGACTGAACCTGGAGGTCATTCTTTGTGTCCTGATTCGCTCTCTGTACAGTTGCTTTTTCCCCACCAGCTGACTGGTTAAATTCAGGAACCAAAACCAACAAAAAGATGAAAAGTTTGTGTTTTCGGTTCAAATAAAGTTATGAGAGTGAGCAGTAGCAGTTAAATATTTATCACAAAACCACAAAAACAGCCGATAATCATTAAAAAATAAATACCCCTTATAAAACACGTGCCAATCAGAATTAACCTGAAGAATCTCTTGTCAAAATAATACAAAATTCAATATTAATGACTAGCAAATATTAACAGTAAAATAATCCTTTACTGTATCCTTTATAAGACTATTAAGGTGTCATTTATAACACGTAGGTATCATAGCATGCTGCTGAGGTTTGTTTTGTTTTGTTTTGTTTCATTGACCACTGATAAGAAAAACTCACTCCGTGTCACTAAAATCACAAACATGAAGAAAAGTAAAACATTTTAAATTTGTTTTTTTTAAATCCTCTGATAACTGAGATATGTAAGAAAAGCTTTCGAAAACCAGAAACCACATATTCTGCCAGCCTTTGTTTAGGATTGTTTAGATCTCAGAGGTTAAAAACAGGTAATCTTACCTCACTTGATTTTGGTTGGAGGCTGCTGGCTTTTGATTTAACGGCATCTACAAAAATAAATAAAAAAATAAATAAATGAAATGTCATCATTGTGAAAAGGTATTTAAGGGAAAAATGTGATATTCAAAATGTTCTAATACTAATAACATTTTTTTTTAAATCCCACTGCTATCAGGACAACAAGAAAAGATAAATTAGTTTTCACACTATATGTTCATACAAAAGCATGCATCAGTCTGCAGGAGGGTGGAGCTAGATCCTACTGATCAAAATGCTGCTTCTGGAATCACATCATTACCTGGAGCCGAAGAGCATGCCTTTTCAAACCTAATGGTGCTTTTAATGTTGCCTTTAAGCACAGACTGTATATAAAAGATGAGCTGCCGGGTCTGAAAATTCAAACCAACCCCAAAATGTCTTAAACCTGAATGCTCTCCAATGACCAGCAGAGGGCGACGCCTGTGGTTGCAAGTCAGAATGTATAAAAGTCTAGGGCCGAAAAGACCCTCTGCTTCTTTATTCGAAAATCCAATTAGTTTGTGGTCTCACTCTAAAGCATTTGATTTCTTCGTGAACACAACTGAGCTGTCTCGGATTTACAAGTTGACTATGTATGAGAGTATTGTCTATGACGTCCTCTTCATTGTGACATCTACCTTTTAAAAAGCAATGACGAAAACACTCAGCCTTTAAAAACAGGACTTCTTAAAACATTTCCCCATCTTATGGACGCAGTCTAAGCCACGAGCGTCAACCATATCGTTGATGGAACAGAAACGGAACGTTAAATCGTCTAATCCTGCTCATGAAAGCTTTACAAACTATGAACACTGAAAATAAATAAATAAGTACAATTATTCAAAACACTGCAACTCTTGGTGTTTTAAGAACATTACTGCACAAAAAGCATGTTAAGATCTAAATGTTACGATCTAGTAGCACACGGATGTTTTAGTTAAGTTACAAAATAATTCACATGTGAATATTTTGTGGCTTTATAGATGTGCAGTTGATGTAATGAGATATACTGATGGGATCGCACTTTTTTTCCTTCTGACGTCTCCGTCTGTTTGCCATTTTTAATGGATTGTTCACTGAATACATTTTTACTTGTACTTTTTCAAAAGGAAATTTTTTTACTGACTTTTTATGTTGCTGTGCAGCGTTTTTGCTCATTCAATCCACTTAAGATCAAACTGGACTGTATGTGGCCCATTAAATAAAAACGTGTTTCACTCTATGCTCAGAAAGGTCCAGAAGTTAACTCACTTTTTTCTTTATTGCACAATAAACTTGCACTCTCTGTTCTAACTAGAAATGCTATCAGTCAAAATCAAAACAAATCTTCCTTGAATACTAAGATAAAGAATTACACAAATACTTACAGTCATATTTGTACATTCTTACATTTGATCAACTTTCATATCATAGCTTTAAAAATCAACATCAGTATTTAATGCAGAGGTTTTACAGGAGAGAGCAGACTACCATTTTGATGAGGATCTTTGCAAGGGTAGGAGGTTTTCTTCACATCAATCCACTCAGCCGCCTGTTGGGCTGCGAGAGCTGTGAGCTGAGCCGACTGTTTTATCAAAGACACGCGGTAGAAGTAATTCTTCCAAAAGACTTCCTCTTTCACCCTGAGGAGAACAGCATGGAGGAAAACGCAGTCACCCCTGAGGGATGCAGGGAGGCTCACATTGAAAACACAGCAGTTAACATAGTTAACTTATGACACACTCACTGTTTGGGGACCAGATGGAAGCGCATCTTCCTCAGGAGCTCGTCTTCCTCTAGCATAACCATGGCGACTGGATACATTTGGTCAAAGTCAAAGTAAAACTGCACCCCAGCAGGGGGGTCACGCAAAAAATTTCTTTTATCCTGAAACAATGCAGTAAAGTTACAGTGAGGCATAATTTAAGTAACTTTCTATAATAAATGAAATGCTTTTTAAAGATATTTACAGCTGAGAGAGCTAATATTTGTTCCTGTATGGCATCCTCTTCATTATAACCCACCCATAGAGGCACAGCAGCACCTACAAGCGGCGAAAAGCAGCAGAGATGTTCTGAGGTGTTCTGAAAATATTTTTCAGCTACAATTAAATGTAAGCTTTAATTAATGATTAAAAACCGATATACAGTTTGGTCCACATGTTTGTGGACAAAAACGCATTTTCTGTGCATCAGCACTGTTGATTTTAAATCAAACATCTACATCAATTAAAAGAGCTTTTGTTACATTTCATGTCATAAGTACACAACAGAAGTACTCACCATACTCTTTAGCTCTTTTCTCCTGAACAAACCTTTCTTGTTCCTTCTGGAAATCACCCAAAATGGTCTAAGGGAAGAAGAACAAACCTTCAAACATTCCAAACTTACCCTAAATAGTAAAAACTTGATATCAGCCTCAGACAATAGATGAAACTTTTCACCTTATCAATAATTCCACTGATCTTCCCCTCCTCCACGCTCTTCTTTAAGGTTTGAGCTGTTTCTACTACGGACTCAGATAATTTTTTTGAGGCGCTGCTGGCAAAATTATAAATGTAACCTGTAAAGAAGCCAGAAAAACCCACATTACTGTGTTGCATAGTTGCAATTAATCAACAAATGGAGAAAATAATCAGCAGAATAATACATTATCAAAAATAATCATAAGTGAAAGTTGCATTTACAAAAGAATCCAAAATGAGCATCATCTAAACAAACTACAAGAGGTGCAATTTTAAAACATAAGTAATTTCAGTTAACTATAATGAAAGTCAAATCTGATAGTGGATGACTATAAGGCAGCTATCATCACAAATTGATTTGTTTGTATTGTAATCAATGATTTCTCCCCAAAGCTCAAATCGTGCTAAAAACCTATAAAAACTGACCACAAAACCAAAACATTAAGAAACACAACAACAATATGTGGACTGCAGCGGACTCACCACTGAAACCTTTTGCTTTTTGGAGAAGCTGAGCATCTGTCCCAGCATCTCTGCCCTGCTGGTCGCTCGGTTTGTTTATTTCACTAAAGCGTTTTTCTTCGTTAGCATCAGCAGGCTCTTCTGTAACTTGGCCGCTTTCTTTCTCTGCTCCAAGCCAGCTTGACCAGTTCTTAAACATACTTTATGTATTTAGTCTAAATACTTTAAAATGAGTTATTTAACATGCTCTAACTATGCCTTTTAAACTCTAAAGTTTAGTTTTCCGATAGTTTAAAACTTATGTGATGGCTACTCGTCAAGTTTCACCTCTTACCCACTTCCGCGAATCGTTGTCCCATCTGGTTTGAGCTAACCTACCATCCGTAGTTGTGGTTGTCATGGAAAGGAACGCTCTGAGTGGGCGGAATCCACTCAGAGCCGTTTCATTCACCGACGTTTCAGAAAATTATACGTTTCTATCGGACTTTTATTCCTCGTGATTGTATAAAGTCACCCACAGAGAGACAAAAAACAACAGCTTTGCAACATGATAGCTGTAGCGGTAGTACACCGAAAAATGAGACGATCGGAGTTTTATATTCTCTTTAAGTCTTTTATTCATTACCAAACGGCTAGGTGGCGAGGTAGCAAAATTAGCATTATAGTTGCAGCAGCTGTTGCTGTATTGTAAAAACTGATAACGAAATTTTTAGTGCACATAATAACCATACAGCAGCTCATAATATTCAGAGTTCATTCATGTGTGCTTTATTTATTTACTTTTTTATTTACTTAATGGCTCTGAACCAAAATATAATAAGAATGCATGATATTCACAAGGATAGCTACACTAGCAACTCTGCATTTTTGGAATAAGAAGCATGACAGTAAAATTAAGCGTATGAGAAAATAGCCCAATTACGTGGCTAATATTTGTTTTTTTTTCGCCTGTGTACATATTTAAACAATAATTTGAATGTGTTTAAAGGTACAGTAATGAATTTTTGAGGATATGAAATAGAAAAAAATATTGTACTCATAAATATACATTGATTAGTGTTTTTCTTTTTGTTTGTTTGTTTTTTAATTGCGTCTTCCACACTTTTAAGAGGCACACGTTTTAAAAGTTTTATTAGTTTTACAAATAATTAAGATTATTTCATCAAAGATTGTAAGGGAAAAATGTACACTGGGATTAACTAATAAACAAAGCTAACATAGCTAACACATTTGAATATTAATTGCATTTGAAGAACTTAATAGAAAAGTTAAAATTTTATTTGGAATAACGTGGTATTAGTTTAGTTATGCTAAAACAAAGACAGTATAAAAAAAACAGAGCAATGATTGTGAGACAGATTGAACATTGCCTACATTTTAAAACTGATCTCACAGCTACAACAAAATAAGAAAAAAAAAAACACAAATAAATTAATTATTGTAAAAGTAGAACAACAACAGTTTATCACACCATCCACAACTGCATCCAGTTGCACACTGCTTCTCAGTCTGCAGCCCTCTTCCGCTCTGCTTCTTAGGCCTGAAACCCATTAATCAGTGCTATTAACGAGTTTGTAGATAATGAGATGCTGACCAGATCAGACATCAGCAGATATCAGCAGAGCGCACATGAAGTCTGGGTATCAAAATCTTTGAGTAGCTCTCATGGATTGAACCACTGTCAGGGATGCAGCATTGATGTTCTGCATAAAAAATTTCAAATTCTGATTCATCTAACCACACAGCAGTTTCTAAGTTACCTTGGTCTATTCTAAACTAAATTAGACCCATAGAAAATGACAGTATTGCTGGATGATGTTCACATATGGAGCTTTCACCTTTGGTTTTGGATGGTACAGTGAACTCTGTTATAATACAGTTATTTCTGGAAGTGGTCTTTAGCCTTGTCGCTTGCACAGATGTACTGTAGATCATGAGATCTACAATACAAAGTCTTCACAGTTTATACTGAGGTACAGTATTTTGAAGTTAATCTGTAATTTGTAGATGCAATTTTTTGCAGACTGGTGAAACTGCCCATCTTTACTTCTGAGAACCTGTGCCTCTTTAAGCTGCTGTTTTTATATGCAATCATGGTACTGAACTGCTGACAGTCTGATTAGTTATGAAATGTTACTCCAGCTGTTTTATTTTAGTACTTCTTACTTTTCCAGAGTTGTTTTGCACCTGTCCCAACTTCTTTGAGATGTGCTGCTGCATTCAAATTCCTCATTAGCTAATAAAAGAATTCTCTCACAGATTTTAATTCTGTCTCTGTCCATGACTAAAACCAAAATAAGAGGTTATTTATTTGGATAAATAAAGTGGGAAAGTAGAAATATAGGTATAGTTACTACGTAACGTGTTTGTCAGTTTTTATTTAATATTATTACTAAAATTAGCCGTTTTAGATTACACTTGCTTGTTCTTCCCGCCTTTCCTTTTGGCTAACGGTAGGTGTCGCGCTTGCGCTGCAGCTTTGTTCTCCCACACTTGTTATCCCTGCAGTCCATGGATGGAGCTAGTTTAGCTTAGCTGATTTAACCTCTCCCGAGTGTGTCAGTGTGTCGTTCTCGGTTTGTAACATGAAGTAGGAGGATACGGCTGGAGCTGCTGCGTTTGAAACAGCGTAAGGTCGCCACTTCGTTTAAGAGTTAGCGTACGATTTATTTTTTAAAAAGTTGTTCCTTTTAAAATAAAACCAGTTAAAAAAGATGAAGTATGTGTAACGTAAACCTGGGATATTACTCCGTGCCAACCCGACGAAGCTTTCCTGTTCACCGGTTCATCCAAAACTTGGATTCTCAGGTAAGGTCCGCCGTTTCAGAGCGACTTTTGTAATATTTTTCCCAAAATAGCTGCGCACCTCATGGAGTAGGTGAGTTTCTTTGATTTTGCTGGTGTGGGACGAAGTTTGTGTTGCCTATGTGAGCGACCAGGTCGGTGTTACTCGGCTTATTTGGTGGTTGAGCTGGATGGTTTCCATTGTGCTGCTGGTGCGTTTAATTCTCTCGCACGTAAGAGCATTAAGTTTAAATCACCCTGTCTGCAGTTTGACAACAACAGGTGTTACAGGTTTCCTGCTTTAGTCTCGCAGAGCTCCGTACAGATGGACGTAGAAGATATTTTATCACTTAAAGAAGTTAATAAATGAAAGTCTGCATGTTCGTGGTAGGTTCCTTTCAAAATAAGAGCCCTAAATCCAATGTTTTGTCACTGTAACCAGAGTCCGCGTTATTTTTCAGGCGTTTTTATTTAGTTTTAAATATGTTTTATTTCTTATAGTTCCGCTCAGTTCAGCTTCCAAAGTGTTTTTACTTTCCCAGTTTACCTTTTATTTCTTAATTTGTTTACTGTCTCGTCACTTTTTTATATAATCTAATCTGCACTGTGGCTCATTTCATATAAAATCAATTTATGTTATTTTGTTCAGTAATTTTAGTATATTAAATAAAGTTTTGTCTTCATTTCCTGAATTTTTTCAGAATTGGAGTGCCTCGAAGTACATACGGGTGGGTTGAAATGTAGTTTTTTCAAGCATTTTTAAACCCTCATAAGTTCATATCAACTGGAGATATCTACATAAGTTTTTCATGGCTGAAAAACACGTTATGCTCTGTCACAAAGTACTGCGAAGTCAATCAAAAGCCAAAATCTTTGTTTGGGCCATTTTTTTTTTCTATAATCAGCTCTGAGCATCATTATCATGGGATATAACAGAGTTTCAATAGCAGCTGTATCAATTTAATGTCTGTGAAACAGAGTAACAGAAACAGTCACTGGCACTCTGGAACCTTTGCCTGTTTCCTGATGATTCACTGGAGGAAAACTTCAAAAACTGCAAATTTTTGGGTAGACTTTTATATGACACATCTGCATATGGGATAGGTGGCTGGTGAAAACATGTTACATTATTTCAAAGGTTCCCTTTTTTTTTTCTTTTTTTTTTTTAACCTACATTTTGATACCAGGCCCATCTTTTAGTCAGGATGTGTTCTGTGCTAAAAGACTTTTTCAATATGGTCAACACTCAGGAATTTGGAGGACAGAAGGAATCCTGGTTAGAAGTTGAGCCGGTGTTGCAGCAGCCAAAACATTAAATATAACATGCCGCCAAATAGCTCAAATAAAGTACAAAACTTGACAAGACAAGGTAGCTCAGTAAGGTAAAAATAAACAAAATAAAGGAGTTTTATAACATTTTTAAAAAGTAAAACAAAGAAATGAGCTCTGTTTTAAAAATAAATAAATAAATAAATTAACAAATAATTGCCAAGTAAAAAGCTCAATAGAGGGACTTCAGTTAGTAAAAAATATCAACAAAATACAATACAGGTATTGTGGTATACGCCAGGAAAGATTTATACTGATGTATCAATAGCCATGGCATCATGTATGTTGTCTCATATGAAAACTGGAGATGAACTGGTGTTTATGAAGTGCTTTTCTAGTCCTACGGATCTTCAAAATGCCTCAAACTAAAAGATAGCATTTTATTCTATGACCTTTAGGCCCTTTATTCACCTCAAGAACTTATGTCTTTTGAAGGAAGATATGAATCCTATGAGGCGTATAGTGTTTGTAGTAAGTGTCTGTATGGCTGTGGTAGTTTTTGTGTGATCTTGGTGACAAACTGCAGTGGTTACATAGCTCTTAATTTACAGTGAAACATCTTATCAACCAGTCTAATTCAGAGTCTTTAAGTTTTTCCAGCCACTGGTATGTGACACATTATTAATAAAAAGTCAGTAGTTTATTTTTTAGCCAGTGGAAGAGATGCAGAAAGTGATGAGTTCATTGAGTTGATTTCAATGGGAGTTACAGCTTTGTGTCATCAGCATATCACTGGGACAAACTGTGCTAAAATGGTATGCGTTAGAAATAGACTGGACCAAACAATAAGCCTTATGGAAACAGTCCCCTGTGGTAAACTATTATTTTAGAGCGGTACCCATTATGATATATTGACTGGATATCTATCTCTCCTTTTTTTTTTTTTTACTTTTATAGCAGTACAATGGATGCTGAAGGATATAAAAATGATCTGCGCTGTACAGAAACGGAGAGCTTTTGGCATGTGGTGCAGAAATCAGGAGATCTGGATCAGAGGAGCAGAGACTGTGAGAGCTTCAAGCTGGTGGAAGTATTTCTGTCAGGAGGTGCCCCGTGGGGGTTCACGCTCAGAGGGGGACTTGAACACCGGGAGCCACTGCTCATAACCAAGGTAAATATTTTCATTTAGTCTTTTTATAGTAAACACAGGTAAGAGTTAAAGTGCTGAGGTTGTGAGTCAGAGAGCAGGATCTAATGCTTTTTTAAAAAAATCTAGTCAAGCTTTTGAATTTCATCTTTTTAAATGTTTTTTTTTTATTCAGACAGTGATGCCATGCTCTGATTTTTCATAGGGATGTAGAGGTCAAAGTTTTAGTCTGATGTATTGCTCAATTTTGATTTAAGGACTTTAAAGAAATGTTATAAATGATTATATTTAGTGGTTTGGTAAATTTTCAATAGCTGTCATAGATCACCCATGGACAAAATACAACAAATTGACGATCTCAATTGGGCTGCTGATGTCCTCAAACAAAACAACCTCCCCGCTTCAAAAAAACTAAACAAAAAAAAAATCAATAAAAAGTGTAGCTTGAGGGCACTGACCACGTGCCATACGGCTGAGAGCGGCCGCTCCGGCTTCAAGTCC
This sequence comes from Rhamphochromis longiceps, assembly GCF_057381845.1. Lineage (NCBI taxonomy): Eukaryota > Metazoa > Chordata > Actinopteri > Cichliformes > Cichlidae > Rhamphochromis > Rhamphochromis longiceps. The sequence continues at coordinate 9,592,621 of NC_140578.1, forward strand.
GACCTAGGGGGCCTTTGCATGTCTCTCTCTCTCTCTCTTGCTCTCTCTCTATTTAAAACAACATTTTTTTAAAAAAGTGTACCTTGGACAGGAACAGTGTGCACCTGCATTAAAAAGCAAATATCAGCTGATTCTTCACTGAGCCTCTCATCCCTCGGATGGACTCAAGCTCCATCATCTTGGGCTATGGTTTGCCTCAGAGAGCTCTGGGCAGCAGCTCACAGCAGAATAAGGCTGACCGTCACCAGCTGCAGTTCAAGACGGTGGAGTTAGTTCGTCCAATCACAGGATGAGGGTAACAGCGACCAGCCTGCTAAAACAGGAAAATGAGATGGGAAGGGTCGGTGCGCACTGTGTGGTGTTGACTGAACTTTAAAACGAAGAGAATGTGGATTGTCCTTTTAATATGAAGGAAAAACCACTAACAATGTGTATTATGTTATTCAGTGTGGTGCTCGTTGATTACTAAATCAAAATCAGTCTGCCCCTCTGAAGAAGGATGTTGCCCATCCCTGGTACAGACTTCATTCATACATGTGTTTTTCATAATTATTTTTTTTCAGTTTCTTGTGTAATATTTCAGTGTGAGCTGCTGTTATTTGACTAAAGTCAGCATTTTAAATCCCCGAAACCTAAACATTAAACAGGTCAAGCACCATATCTCATTTGCTATGTGGGTGTTTACGTGAGCTGCAGTTTGCGTACAGCACCCAGCAGGAGGAGAGTGTGTAACCACAGAGCCTGCCAGTCAGCTCTCAGACCTCAATGAACCCTCACTGTAAGCTCATTTCTCTGTTGGCTGTGTAATGATTGACAACAAAAGACCTTGCTAGTTATTTGACTCGGTAAAATACCAACTGCTGTTTGTTGGGAGCTGTGGCATTGCTTGGTCTTAGTTTGCCATTCCTGTGTTGACGTTCCAAAGTCCATCCCAGATGGATGAGACTCCACCACAGGACACTTAGGACCACTGCCACCCCGCAAACGTGATTGAAATGACTCGCATCCTGACTGTTTACGAGCTATCCATTTCATGGTATGCTGCAGTTTTTTGGTTTGTTGGTGTCAGTATTTATTACTAATGTTCTGGCCCTGAACATCATAATAAGGACCAACAGAAGCGGACCTGTTTGGATCAGATGGTGAGATGTTAACTCTTTACTCGCAGCTTTTGATCTGTAAAATATTTAATAGATTTTTTTCAGACTCTTTCCTAGTTGGTGTAATTTTTCTTAATAATCTCATAAGTGAATTAGTCATGGCTAGGATTTAACAGAGTTTAGTTAGCTGTCACTTAGCCTCTGGTCAGTGTTATTATATCTCACCTGGATATTTGCTTTCTCTTACTTTTGTGCTGGGGTAGATTTCATTTGGAGGAAAGCTTGTGGTGCCAGGATCTGGGGAGGAATGCTGCTTTGTTTGATTTTCTAAATGTAGTGAATTATCCATGACAGTTCGACGCCTACTGGAATGGCATGATGGGATGAATTAAATCGGGGTTAGTGATTTGTGCTCTTTTGGAGTGGCTCTCAGATTATAAGCAGTGATTTATGAAGGTGGGTTGGTGAATTATTTGGGTTAACTAGACGATGATGCAACCAAACCTCGTGTTCTTTCTGATTGATAGGAGGACAAAATTAAGAGCATTTCTCCTTTTTGCCTAAACAATGACACACGTAGGTGAAAGTGCAGATTAGTTGGAGGGTAAGCCTTGGAACATGGTAAACAAAAACTAATAAAACAAGTCATGTAAAAATGCCTTAGTTGGTAAAGAAACACAATCTAACTTAAGTTAAAAAATAATATGTATTAAAATGGTAAGAGAGGAATTCTCTTTAGTTTTAGTCTTTTTGGACATGTGTCAACAAAAACATCACAATCCTTTGTTGGCTGTTTTTGTGCCTTCATGTGCAAGAGTGGCACATGTGAGCTAGAATGAACTCTTAATAGTTGTTCAATTTGAAGAAAAGTTAGACTAGTGGTGTGCTGCTAGGCCATGTGCAACTACATTTGTAGTACACTATGCTGAAACCCTGCCATCGTGATGTTGTTTGCACTTATACTCAAGGCTGGTGTGTTTGCATTGCTCTGCTATCACAAGTGAAACTGATCATGTTTAACTTGAAGTGTTATGTTTACTGACACAGTGGAAAAGAGGACACTTTATAACCGGCCAAGTCCATACACGGATTGTTAGAGTTATGAAAATTCACATTATCCCATTATCTTCTTTGTGCTCATCAAAATATTGTGTTTATACTGCATATTGTTAGGGTCTGTGTCATGATTACATCTCTTCATATTTCTGGGAAAGTACCCGTCAGGCTGTGTCATAGATACAGTCGCGCTGTATCAGAACTCAAGCATGACAATGCAGGAACTTCACACCTTTGGTAGTTTCCTGTACTTCACCCACTTTTCACTTTCCAGTATCCAATTTGACATTCAGCCCCAGTCAACCCTGTGAGGTCTAAAACTTCATCAGTGATGACACAAACCCTCACCTTGTTTTTTCCCCTTTTAGGCAAAAAGCATTTGAATAGTTTTTGATGTGTTCCAGTTAGAATGATAATTTTGTTTTGTTTCCCAAGTCTTCTGAGAACAGTTTTTTAAAAACAAAGTACATGTTTCGATAGCAGAGAGTTAAGCTTGGGGTTATCAGTGATGACAGCCTGGACCTTATTATGTTAAAGAGTTAAATTCAATTCGCCATTGAAGTAGAAGTAACCTACAGCCATCTCAGTCTTATAGTGTTTGCTTGTAGCTCATATTTTTGAGTGAAAATTAATTTGATTTGAGATTTCTCCAGTAACGTGATCTGCTTGGATTACGATCCAAGCAGACAGATGCCAAATAAGGGCCCTGATGGCAGCACATCATAAAGGGAGCGGGGATATATTCCAGGCTGAAGGCTGCACCTTACAAATTACCACATCCAACCATATTTCTTGCCATCCAACCATATTCGCTCCATTGTTAAAAGGTTGGATGAAGTACAACTGAGAATAACATTGCAAAGTATGATTGTATGGTGTATTCCAGACCTAGAATACATCATGGTTAGGTCCTGGCCTTTCTATCATCTCAAGGGATAATTGCAGTCTAAATAACACTGCAAACTAATGCTATGTTAGTACATGAAATGTTACACTTTGCCATTAGCAAATATCAGAACTTGCATCCAGAAGAAGTTTTCACTGTCACTATGGACTTTAACCAAGCTAACACCTTTTCGTTAATTTCACCGGAGTGTCAAGCGTCATACAAGGGCGCAAGAATGTACTGGATTGTGTTTACACAAATCTAAACAATGCATTCAGGGCTTTACCCTGTTCCGCACTGGAGATATTTCTTTGCTAATGCTACCTGAAAATAAACCAGTAATCACCGCAATAGCTCCAGACTTCCAAGTCATTAGCAAACCTCCACTCTGCTCAGCTGTTTTGTCCTATAAGAGGCAGAAAATAGATGGATAGATGCCTTTTATCAGTACACAGAGACTGTCACAGCAATCGAGGCAATTTCTAACTAGAAACGTTGGCTTATCTCGGTCTGGTGACGCATGAGTTATTCTCTAGTGAGTGTTGACGTAAAGCATGGCATTAAACAGAAAAATGTAACCGTACCTCCAGGAACCCTCTATAGAATTTCAGGTTACTCAAACACATCTCCCACTATCACCATGAGCACAGGCCTTCCCCAGGAGGTCTAGGTTGAGCCTTCTTCTGTATTCACTCTTTATCCATAATCTTTACTGTCAAACAAGATGACAGAACAGATGACCCAACAGACATTGGTTTATCTCCAACAATAAGAATACACACAGGCGAAAGGTAATGAACATGGCAGCTCCAGTAGCAGTCTTATGCTCAACAGCAAGACAGAGGAGACCGTGGCAGATTTCAGAAAGAAAAGAAATGCCCTGAGTCCAGTGACCATAAACGATTGTGGAGAGAATCCACTTTTTGTGAAGGCTAACCAAGGATTGCCTACCCAGGTTCATTGTTTCTGCACTGCAGTGCTTTGACAATAAAGGTTATCCTTGAATCTTGAGTTTTATTGCTATATTAATGTGAGAGTCAGTTTCAGCCAGTTCACAGGGAAGTTGATTGATGTAAATGGCATCACTGACCTAACCCAACATGAAAAAACAAAGAAAAATACTGACATTGTGCCATCAAGGCTTCGGTCTTAATAACCTACACCTCTCTTTACAGTTCATAGTTTTTCCTCTTAGTTTTGGTTTCTAATAGGTCCATGACTTTTTGTGAAATCCAGTTTCAGTGTGAGTAATGAGCATTAAGCACCTAATTTGGTTTTGGCAAGTATGTCTTTCATGTATCAACCAAAAGGGCATAGTCTCCCTATTTGTCTGCCTAAATCAGTACTTTTGTTGGCTCTTTTTCTCTTAGGTCCCTTCAGTTAAATATTTTATTGTAAATGGGCCCAGAGTTTGATGACAGGTTCAGGCTACTGGTTAAAAATATCCTGGATCTAATTAAAATTCTGAACATTCTTCTCATAGCTCAGTTATGCTCAAGGTCTTCGTGGACTTAAAGCCCTTAGCCCCAGTAAACTTAAATAATCCTGTTTTACACAAGACAGCTGGGTATGCAGCCCTAATATGTTTCCTCCACTAAGGGCTACATTTTATATGTAGCAACATATAGTTTGCTCTTAAAGACATCCTTCAATGTCTCTGTGCTTACATGCTGTGATAAATCACGCGCAGGTGAACAGGTTTTAGCAATTAATGAATCCTCTTTGTGACCGCGTAGTTTTGAGTGCTCTAGAATTGCTCAACCTCTTAAGAAACGATGATTCATAGAGCAGGATTATGGTTCATGTGGGGCAAAAGACTTCAGAACAGAGAGATGTCTGTCAGGAACCTCATATCTTGCATGCTTTGGCAAGGAGGCTAGAGCAGCTAGGGATCGGATCGCCAACCTTCTTATTGATGGATGATCTGCTGTACATCTTGAGCCTAAGCCACCCCAAAAAGAAACTTTGAGGAATTCATATCTTGGGTATGTTGAACTTGGTTCATAGTACAAAGCGCAGGTTCTGAAGATCCACTTTAACCAAAATCTACATCAAGTGGACAGTTGCTTTGAGTGCTGCTACACCAAGTTAATCAACAGAACAATGGTGACCAGCTCTAGTCTGAGTTGGAGTTCAGCCACAGGATGAAAGTCTGCCTGAAGAAGCAGCGGATTGCTCTGGTATTTGTTTGGAAACCGTTCCATATTCAGTTTTTTGTTTGTTTTTTTTTTAGTACGCCATATGGATTTAGAGCATATAATTTTAAACATACTCAAAATAGTTGGTACAGATTGTTCAAAAGAAGTGTGAATACTCTTCTATCACTTGTACTTCTGAAAGTGTCATGACAGAAATGGTGTCCAGTAATTTATTCCCGCCTGCTTGGAATTGATGGCAATAAAATATCGAGGTGAATAACTGTCACAGATGTGTGGGTCACAAGCAGATGTTTGTAAAGTGTCTTAAAAAGTGCTCAATATTATTGAAAAAAAGTTCACTTTGGGGTTACTTTCAGTGAGTTTTTTTTTTTTTCTCCTTCCTTGCTCGAGCTTTGTCAAAGTACAGTGACTATTCTTAGTAATGTGTGCAAACATGATACATAAGCTGTGTGTTCAGCACACTGCGCAGGAGATCTGTCAGTAGAAAAGACTCATCCCTTACCCTCATCGCCACCACATCCTTCCCTTCATGACCCACATGGGGACAGAGGGCTATTTTTGAGGAGTCCAGGATGGCTGCAGTCAAACTGATTGCAGCCTGAAAGGAGATGGTAAACAAAGAGCATGGTATGGTTCATGCTGATTGAGCTTTAATGGTGAAACATGCTGGAAGAAGCAATGTGAATCCCCTGCCTTCATGTCATATGAACAAAAGCCCTGACATTTTGTGTGGTTTTTAGGCTGTTCTCCGGAACCGTTAGATTTACATTATTCAAATCTTCTTTTCCTTCTATGTTTCGTGTTAATTTGTATGAAATGAAGAGACTTGCATGTAGCCCAAGGGTGTCATGGGCAAGTTGCTGATCTTGAAAACAGCTTTTCTTGTATGTGCACTGCCTAAACAGCAGTTTGAAGAAAACAGTTTTTACCTCAATTTTTATACTGAAAGTTATTTTTTTAAAGGTATTTTTTTAAACTTGTTTCTGTCCTTCTGTGATGTAAAAGTTAGTGTTCCTGCGCATATAGGAACACAAGTCAAACATTAAATGCTCTTTCACCTGCCAGCTCCCGAGTATGCCACTGTATCAGTTGTGAGTGGGTATTTAAATAGGTATTTATGCCCCACTTCTCTCTTATACAACCTCATACTTGACAGGTGCTATGTATTTTTTTTCATGTGCAAGCTACAGCTATTAGCTGTTACTTTTACGTATAAAAATACCCTGAAAGCGTTAGCAAGACTAAAGAACTTCAAGTATTTGATTATGTAAACAAATTCAGACTATTCGTTGACAGCACCTCATATCTTTTTAGCTGAAGGTTGGCCTCTAGTGGATTCTTCTGGTCCTAGTTGCCCAGTTAACCCTATATGTCACACCCATAGTTGGTAAAGACTCGCTTAATCCAGGATGAGTTTATTTTGGGGTTTTTTGGCTATAATTTTCACTGATTTTCATTTACATCCACCTGTCTGCTGTGTGGATGTGTCGGTAATTCATACTCTCCATACTCCACAACTGCTGCCACACAAGCTGTCTTGTGACCTAAGCATCTTCAGCGATGGCTTTGTTTCCTTTTTTGCTTTCCTCTGTTCCTAAACTAGCACCACCTATCGTTTATGAGACTGCAGCAAGTACATCATGGCTCAAGCGCTAGTACAAATGGTTACGGGGTATGAGGACACCACAGTTCACCCGAGCAGTATCCTGAATCCTTTTTGTTTTTCTTCACGCTGATGTGTTGCTGCAGTTTTAAATCTTACCATATTTGGCTGTTTAGGTTTCTCCATCATTAACCAACACAAAATACCACATTTAAATCATAGCACACCACTTTTATGAACTTCTTACTTTCCTCTTCTTCCTTTTTTTTATTTTATTTTATTTTTTTTATGCTTTTTGGCCCCTTTCACATCTGAAATGAGTCCAGCACCCTTGGCCTTCAGTAAGAATTGGGGCCACAAAAGGGAGACAGTTTAGAGAAAGGAAAAACATCACGAGATTTATTCTATACCGTTATACCGTTTGCTTCCTGGTGTCTGACACCTCTATTTAAGACGTTTTATGTTAATTTTACCCAAACCAAAACTACTAAGTTAAAACTGCCTTCATGGGAAACTCGGTGCGATTTCTGTTTCTTAGTACAGGCTATAGTGTTTCTACAAGTGGGAATAGTTTCAACTTTCAGTGAAACTGAGGGTGTTTTGTAAGCACTTTTAAACATTGTAACTCTCAGCAAATGTATCAGTGATTCTCTACAGAAAGCATGACCATATCAGGATCAGATCAGGAATCTCTCCAGCCAGCATAAAAATCCACCCTGCCTGAACCTCCGCGTTACAGAAAAATGAAAATAGGCTGCAGTGTGATTAGTGCTATCTGGGGCTCTGAGGATAAAGGCTGTATAAGAAGGAATGGTCTGTAAACCTACACATACTTGTGCAGTTGAGTCATGCAGCCCCCCTCTCTCAGGTTGAGTGCTTGGAGGACTGATAATCAGCTGCAGATTTCGACTTTTGTATGTTAATGTGCCAACCGCCAAGCAAAGTCTTGCAGCTTTTCTTTCCACGCTGACCATCATGCCATCATGCACGTCTCACATCTGAGTTTCTGACCTTCTGAACCCTCACGATTTCTCACGTCAGGGTTCCCATCTGTGTAAGCTGTGCTTCAGTCAGTGTATCTAAAAGAAGTTCACTGTGTTCGCTATACATCCCTTTGTGCTATTCCAGGTGTTTTTTCCCCCTCTCAAACAAACGCAGAACAGTTTGTTTTTTCATCATCATCACGCCACCGGCTTGTTCAGCAGCCTTTTGAAGTGTTTTATAGCCTTTGATTCGTCTCTTTAGAAGTCTGCTGGCCTGCTGTTCATTTTGATAACCAGTGGAGTGTGTGTTCTGTCACTGCTACTCTATAAAATCTACAGAGAGTGAATGTCAGCAAGAGACTCGGCTCTGACACATTTTTAAAAATGTTGAATTTTATTAAAAAAGCAGAATGTAGCTATGTTGCCATTTTGAAAATGAAAGTATTTCATGGTGATGAATCACAATGTGAAATTGCGGTTCGATAAACAATGTTTAAAATACCAATATGAAAAAAGAACTATAATTAAAGTCATCTTTAAGCTTGTTAATCATTTTAAATATGAGCTAAGGAAGGTGATGTCTTTATAAAAGCTGTAAAGTAAGGACTTGCACACCTATTTCTGTCCCTGCGTGTTATTAGTATGATACCAACATTCAATTTTTAGATGTTAGCATTATCCTCAATGTCAGTGTGTGTTTAAGGACACCTGCTCTTATTTACCTTGGATCAAATGTATCACTCTGCACAAAAACTCAGCAGTCATAGCATTTATAGACACAAAGCAATTATCTTATACCAACAGCCTACATTTTAGAATATTTGTTAGACTGAAATACAAAGCATTAAACATTAAAATGAAACTCTTCATAAGCTTGTCAACTCACTCCTTCTTGCTGTTGAGCCATGGCTCGCTGTTCATGGCAGGTAAAAATGGCCTTCAGGCCAACAGGAAATGGCCCGGTGCTCCAAACACATAGTTTAATACAGTTTTATAAACCAATCCGTTGATTTGACCCTAGCAGCTGGCAATATAGCCTCAGAATTCAGTCACAGTATTTCAAGGAAAATGAAGTGCGTTTTCCATCCTCCTTTTCCCATGACCTGCTATCATTGATAACGCACTGCCTAATTCAAAGAGTGACTCTACTACCACAACTTGCCAGCAGCAGCCACACCATTATAGTACCAATAGCAGTGAGACGGATGCAGTTACATTAGCCGTTACTCACTGTTCTGCACCGTTTGCTGTCATAAGGAGTGCAACTAACAAGCGCTCCAGCGACATTTGCTTGAGCCAGTTTGTTTACTTTTGCCCACATATCACCCGCTATGGTTATTTTCTCCTCACCTGCCTTGGTATCCCAGTTGTACTCAACGGTGTCTTTTTGCCTCAAGTGGTGAAACAAGTTTGTTGGTTTCTAATTACTTGTTTTTATCTTTGCCTAATATTAAAAACAGTTTGATCTGAAACAAAAATTAAAAAGAAATCAAGACATTAAGAAATATTTTTCACAACACTGTCGCTCCCTTCTAAGGAGCTGACATCCGAGACCGACTCGCTGCGCTCACACTCAGACACGTTTGGGTTGTTGCTGTGTACACTACGGAGCATAAACACACAGTATGTCATTGATATCTCAGTGTGACACTTTTATATCATGTAAAAATTTATACTGTTAACATACTGGTATTATACTGGTATGGCAGACAGTGTGATACTGCATAGTTGGCTCGGTAGTTGAATATTAGCCAGTGGCGGATGGCGGTAAATGCCACTGTATTTAGAGATTTATGTCTGGGCTCTAAGTGAGTCTGTATTTGTATTTCAATTATGTATTTGTTTATTTAGCCACTATTGGCAAATTAAAACTAACGTTTATGATAATCAAAAGTCATACAATCACACCATTTTTTAATTGTTTATTTAATTAATAATCCTAAATAAAATGTGGCTTTATTTAAAATGTCATATTTACATGACATTTGGGTTTAAAGGTTTGTCTTTTTTTTAATATTTTGAACAGTTTATTAGATAAATAAGAATATAACAGTTTAATTTAAATGAATTCACTGAAATAAAACTCGTGTTTGCAGCCGTTACACAAGCACTACATTTTAAGGTCACACCAGAAGGTTTTTAAAACTACAGTAAATATCAGGGATTTGCTTATCAGCAGTTTCAAAGTGCTGAGAGGCAGTAAGTAACACCAGGCTTAGTTTGTATCAGGATACTTGATCTTTTTGACAACACAGCAGTGGGAGCCTCTAAGATATAAAAAGTCTCTTTTAAACTGTATACTCTGTACAGAGGGAGCTGTTAGCTATTCTATGATGTAACAATAATCACTATAAGGGTAAAATCTACCCCATCGGGCAAGCTTTTGTTATATCCATATTCATTTTATTGTTTTTCTTTCTTCTTCTTTTTGATGGAGGAGTTTATTAGTTTTTTTTTTTTCCTTGCATACATAAAACTTTCAAGAGGTCTTGTTCTTCTCTCCAAATAAAAGTTGTAATGGCAACACATTCAAACATTTTTATTTGATTTAGTTTTCATTTTTTTCGAGAATATATATTTTTTTAAGTCTCGCAGTAACAGAAAAAGTCTACAGACCTGTGTTAAGCAGGCTATTGAAAACTCTTTGTCTTGGCTGCATTCAGGATAATTAAATTTGGAACGTTATGTTCATAGATGTAGTCATCCCAAAAGAGCCAAGAAATTCACTGTTTTGCCTTTTTAATCTGGTAACTTACTTTTGGAAGTAAGTTGTTATAGTGAAATTTCCTTTTATAATATATTTCTTTCTTACTACTCAGAAGAGTAACTCTTCAGAGTAGCTTTTTTTTTTTCTCCATTCCTTGGGGACATTGGTTATGTTGTCCAGATGATGTGTACCCTACCTGTACATTATACAATTTTGCTTTCCAGTCATTTTTATACCAAAAGGATTTAACTGACAAAGATCAGTCAGGTTGAACAGTTTTTATCTTGTGCATCGAGTATCTGCCTCAAGGCTTCTGGAGCAGTAAATGTCTCCACTCGGGGTCTGTTAGTCACAGTTCACTGCAAAACATTATAGCGCCTAAAATATGTTTAACTGGATAAATCCTTCCAGATGTCAAGGACATCTATACAAACAAACTGGTAATAAAAAAACACACAATTATGTAACAGAACAAAAACAAAACAAATAAACCATAAAGGTAAAAAAAGAAGAAGAAATTTTAACTACAAAATAAATCTAGTAAATAAACAGAACCCTGACATAATTCTTAAAACTATAAGGAGTTTCGTTTGAGCTGACAAAGTCAAGCATATTTCAATGTGAAAAGATTATGAATATCGGATATTTAAAGGCTATTTTATTTATAATCAAAATCATTAAGGCTTTGTTACCAACTTTCTTTGATACCAAAGAGGCATTAAAGAAAAATCGAGTTTCTAAATTCATAATATTAGGCAGCAGGAAGGTTAGTCATAATTTGAACAAATGAAATGTTCCATCAGAATTGGAAAATTGTTGTAAAGTATATTCTTAAATAGCATACACAAATATATCTGCACGTGACTTTCCATTATTCCTGCCCACACCATTGGATCAATTACTATGAAAAATGTGTCTATAATTTTAAAATGATCACAACTGCATTTATAAACATACAACTAGGGTCCTATGACACCACTGAGTTGCTTGAAGGTGAAGTAACTCTGTTTTGTGTCTGCTTTCCAGGTTGAGGAGGGCAGTAAAGCAGAAGCTGTGGGTCTGCAGGTGGGAGACGAGCTTGTCAACATCAACGAGATTCCCCTGACTGGATATAGACAGGAGGCAATCTGCCTCGTAAAGGGATCCCACAAGACCCTCAGTCTGGTGGTGAAAAGGTAGGTAACCTGTCCCCAGTTACAGGATGTTTACATCCCCTTCGCCCGATGGGTCGCTGTGGTAACAACTCCAACCATGGAGATGGAGGATCCTGCTTCTCACAGCTGTTTGAGTGTATGCAGTCCAGCCTTTCAGGGATTTCACTATTTGAGTTCCCAGCAGCTGGATGTTCCTGTTTTACCAGGTTGTTTTAGCCCGTAGTCATTAGGAGTTAGTGGCGTGTGAAAGTTGTTCATGACGAAACGGTTCGAAGAAGGAAGTAAGGATATGAATGACATCATTTTTCTGTTGGATCCCACACAGGAAGGTGTGGCAAGCACGCACACACAAGAGGAAGCTGTTAGGCAAATCCCCTTATATGGCACTGAGATTTTTTTTTTTTTTTTTTTTTTTTTTTTTTAAATCTTCGCCAGTTGGTCTCACATGCTCCATGATGAGGCTTTTCTTGTTTGTGTTGTTTTCAGATAGCAGCACTTTAGCCACATGTCACTGTCTTTTCTCTTTAACCAGTGAATAGATCGTTAAGATATCAGGAAACCACAATCAGTTATTATAGTTACCAAGAAACAAACTAAGAAAACTAAATATAAAGACCAATTGAAAATTGTTTTGTACTTGAAGAAATAAAAAAGCATATGGAGAAAAAAAAAAAAAAAAAATATATATATATATATATATATATATATATATATATATATATATATATATATATATATATATATATATATATATATATATATATATATATATATATATATATATATATAAAAAAATCTTATAAAGTTTGTATCTGTTTTCAATATAAGATCCCTTGAAAAATCATATAAATGAAACTTGTATGTGTTTTGGATACTTACTAAAACAATGTATGAAAGTAACGAGAAAGTGGCCACTTTCATGAGTAAATCATATAAGCCTTATATGATTCACTATATGAAGTAGGCCGCATCTTATGCAAGTCTTTTATAAGTCTTTACTATTTCTTTTCCCTATGGGTATAGTTTAGGTTTGGTTGAATCTGAACCACCAGCCTCAGGAGGCTGGGCTTTACTGAACTGTTCTGAGCTACTTATTACCAATGAGAAGTGACTACCAGTGAGAGTAAAGGATGCTGTTGACTGGGATATGACAGCATGGTTAATGCATAAAAGGGTCTCTTAGGCAACTGGACCTGGGACTGTCCTCTCGTGACCAACTGTCAGCTGCAATATGATGTGGGATGAACAAATTGACTGTTCCCATTTGCAGCGTGGCAGATGCCTCAAAAACTAAAATTAGCACTGAAACAAATAAAAACAACATTGAAATAAATCCACTCTCAAAACTAACTGAAACGAACATAGAATTAAAACTGAATGGAAAATAAAAACCAATACGGCTATAATAACAGACTACAATCACTGTAATTACATCAGTGTGCTGGTTAAAAGCCACTTGTTGTGACTTATGGTTTACTTTTCATATCTGGTATAAGTGATGACTCATTTGTCAGTCCTGCTTACAGACGGGTTTGTTCTGTGTCAAACAGAACTCTCATTGTGTCCTCTTTGCAGCCTGCATTTCTTTCTGTGTTCTATCATATCATAACGTAACCCCTGAACAAATCCTACCGTACAAGGAGGTTCACTCACCATTTATCTCTCCACAAGGACGAGGCTGTGTGACTTGCTTATTGTGGTCTGTTCTCAATGGACGTGTTTATTGTTGAGTCTGGAAACTAGCAGGTTTTACTGTTTATAGCAAGCTGTGTTCATTTCATGACCAAGCAGAAATATGTAAGAACACGTAAACTTGTGCATGCGTTCACTTTACGCTTCAAAAAAAAAAAAGGCCTGTAAACCACACTTACTTAATCAGCTCATTACTGTAAGTGTGAGTTTCATAAACATTATTTTTGCCAGCTCTAATAAACAGGGTGTGTCAATGCAGGTCATTATCTACCTACACCCCAGTTTTCCTAATACCCTCTATAAACAGCCACCTCTGAAACTACCTTTCCTTTAGGGAAAAACATTTGAAGATATTCAGAATGCATTTAAACCTTTCCCCTTTTTTTTTAAGAAGAAAGACTTATGTGTAGACTCTCATGATGTGATCTGTTTTTAAGGTTAAAAAAAAGTAGTTGGGTTCAGCGATGGTATAATAATTTCACATAGGATAGTTCAGTGTCTGCATGTAGCCTCCGAAACCAAAATTTCATTTTCAACCTCAGTTTTTCTTTAGAGTGGAAGAATAACTAAAACATCCTGAGAGATGGATGACCTGCATGAACATAACCATGTGACTGATTTAAGATGCCGAAAGATCATTACCAATTAGAGCTACTTTTTATAGTGGAGCTGATAAAAATAGCTACTCTGATAACTTCTGTATGAATAAAAATGTAATTAATTTACATCAGATTTGATCAAACTACTCCAAAAAGCATGTGAGGATCAAAGTTATTGTTATTTATTTATTTATTTATTCTTTTTTTTTTATTCTTTTTTTTTTTAGTATTTATTTATTTTTAGTACTCATGGCTCCGTAAAATGTCAGAGAGGACTCAGCCTAATAAGGTCATATCAGAAGCCCCACCAATTAAAAAGAAGTTTGGTCTTGAAGGGAAGCTAAAATTGCTTTTTTAGATTGATGTTAAACTGAGGGGCTGCACCAAGTACAAAAACAGGGAGCTGGAAGTGAGGATACAGGCGCCACCTTTAATGTATGTTATCTGGGGCTTAACATAGAGAAAGTTGCACTGAAATGGCAGCAGGAATGTAGATCTTTCTGACTTGATCAGATAGCAGAAAAGTGAATGAGGGTTAGCTGCTGTGGAGCAATCAGAGGCTGTAAGAAGATAAAAATGCTGAAGGTAGACCTGGGAAACACCACCCGCACTCACCTTCTTCTTTTGCACTTTTTACATGAAGTATGATAAATTACTATACCTCAGTCATACACTACTCACAAGAATTAAAGGAACACTTAAAAAACTCATCAAAAAAATCATGCTGGATATCGATACTGATATGTGCGAAGTAGAAACTCCCCAGTCAGATGGTGGATTCAAATCCAAGACCTTCTTGGTGTGAGAAAGTTTTCAGACTTAAAATTTAAAAAACTTGTATTTCTCATTAGCTAACATGGAGTTTTGTTATGCAGTGCAACTCCCTGTAAATTTCCAATCATACCCTGGTATTGCAGGACTGTATGAGACTGTTTGACCTTTTGTTAGCTTAAGGTAAATTAACTGTACCTAACAGCATGAATTTGTCTTTTCTGTAATAAATATCTGGAGAGCGGTTAGACTTGTAAACTTCACATAATGTCTGACTGCCATATATATTATTCCTTGTGAAAAAGAGGAGGGAATTTTGGATTTATTATGCGACAGGGGAGCAGGATGTATGAGTAAAGGATCTGGGTATTGTCATTTCAGACGTTTCCTTACAAGGTCAGGTCTTATTGTTCATGTTGCACTTTACAGACTTCCAGTCCCACGGGACTCTTTCTGCTCGTCTGTGGTGAAGAATTTGCTTTGTTCCGGCTGTCTGAGATGGCATCTCCACTCAGTCATTTTCCAAGGCCACAATAACAAGTCTGTCTGATTTAGCTCACAACAGAGTGATAGTGGTACATTTACTGAGCCTCAAAGCTTCAATTTCAGCCCCATTTTGTCTATTTTTCATCCAGCTGCAGTCTGATTGTTGTGTAGAAAACTTGTGTTAAGGTTTTAAAATGTTAAAGTGACTCTTTCCTCATCAC
This sequence comes from Rhamphochromis longiceps, assembly GCF_057381845.1. Classification (NCBI taxonomy): domain Eukaryota; kingdom Metazoa; phylum Chordata; class Actinopteri; order Cichliformes; family Cichlidae; genus Rhamphochromis; species Rhamphochromis longiceps. The sequence continues at coordinate 9,608,038 of NC_140578.1, forward strand.
TAACACGGAGCCCTGATCTGTGTCTGTGTGTGTAACACCTTTGTTGTTATTTTAGGGATAATATTGGATAGTTGAACAGGGACTAGAAAGCTGTCAGGACCTGCTCCAGTTTACAGGTGTGGCCTCTGCACAGACAGCAGGAGGGAGGAGCTTGATGCAGTGAGCCATGTTTCTTTGTTTTGTTTTTTTAGGTTTTTTTGCATGCGGTGACTAATTTGAGATAGTGAGCATAATGTCAAAGGGGAGAGGCTCGTCGCAAGTCACACGAGAATCACAAAGGTGTGGTTACGTGTGGGAAAAGCATCTCGTATTTGCACACGCCTCGACAAAACAAACGTGCTTCAGCGTCAGCGTGCGGCGTGCAGAGATCTCTTGGGTTTTCCAGAAAAACACATTTTGGTCTACTTCAAAAACACAATAAGGGTATGAGCTGAGCTAAAGCTAAATTGCACCTTCCATCCACAATTTGTTTTAAACTTGCCAGCACTAACTGCAGCATGCAGTCAAACACTATAATTCTCCCACACACTGCATTTGCATGAGCGCCAACATGTTATTGTTGCTGTTTGTGGAGTCTGAAATACAAAATTAGTCGAGTTTAGTCAAAGTCCTGCATGAAAGTTTCGGATCTTAAGTATTAAGTTGTGCTTTTTTTATGGCCCACTGAGTTTAGTTTGTTTTTAATTTTATTTCCCTTATAACTTATGGTTATTTTGGCTTTTATTTGGGTATTATTATTTTTTACTATCTTTTCATTCTTATATAATATGGGCGCTAACTCTCATTTGTTGCCAGCCTTACATGGCCACTTGAGGAACTCTACTTTTTCAGTCATTTTTCTGCATCCGGTTTAGTTAACAATACTGGTCGGAGTCTAAATTGAAATTGCTTGTCTTTGGTAACCTATTTTTCATTCAGATAGCAAATTGTTTAAATTGAAAACAAGACAGTGACATGATACCAGAACGATACGTAATATTGAAATTGTGGTGCTATAAAAAGGTGTGCAAAAGCATTATCAGTGGTACAGTTTTACACTGAGTATAAAATAGTTGCATAAAGTATAAAATATAAGCTCAAATGAAGTGCTTATGTATGTTCTTGGTCTTTAGGACTATATAGTAGGGACTGTTAAGAAGTTGTTGTATTGTAATGTTGCTGTTGAAGGTTGTGTCTCTAGAGTAAAGCTCTTGATGAAGAAACTTTTTTTTTTTTCCTCCGTGCAGTTCACTTTATTTTGTTTGTTTCTGCAGTTTGGAGCTGTCAGGGTTTCAGTCCCTACGAGGCCCCCTACAGTCTGGACTGGCTTCCTTTCAGGCATTTGCTGTACATGCCACTAACTGTGGAGTGAATCATTAAACTGTACATGCGGCTTGTAGTGCGTTGTGGCATTTGGTTTCCTGCTCTTGGTATTATTACAACGCTACCACAGTCACAAACCAGCCTCGTTATTTTGTACTGAAAGAGACGTCTCCAATACTCAGAATGCGTGTCTGTGTCTGATTCAGATACATGAAGGCTGCGCAGTGTTTCAGTGAACAATCCAGTTATACCTGGAAAAGCTTACTGGCATCAGTGCAAGCATTCAGCGGGGGGTGCAGAGCTTACATTTGCTGGGCTTTGTTTTTCTAAATAAGCCCATGCACTATGTTGGGTATGCAGTGTGCTGAATTGTTGTTGTAAGCAGATTTCTTAAAATTGTTTGTCTCAAGTGAGGAAATGATAGTTTAGATCAGTGATTCATGAAGTGTGATCCGTAGCCTTTTGATGGACCATGAAGGTACTGCAGCAGAGTTCATGCAGGCCCTTAAAAAGTTTTTGAGTAAATTGAAGAAATTAGTGTCTTAAAATCTAATGTATCTTTGAAAAGTGAAGTTACTTGCTTAGCATGCCTGGGAGTATGGCTGTTGGGATGGCATTAAAATTCATAGTACAGGAGATATCAAGATGAAAAACAAATTCAACTAAAGATTAATCATTTTTATGAGCACTCCAATTCTCCAACTATAACTCTGACTTGTTCCTAAAATGCAAATCTTTCATTAAAGCTTTCTGTATTCAAGTGAATAAAATGTCAAAACTACCATGTGGATTTGACAGAGAGAGGTGAAGTGACATAGTATTAATCGAAGACAACATGTTATCTTTCCAAAAGGGTAATAAATGTTTCCCAGCAAGTAAATTATAGTCAGGGCTGGATTAGGGGACCCTAAACCCTCCCTTAATTACGTTGGAATAGGTCTTGGCTTCTGGGTTTCCCATGATGCACTGAGTGTTTCTTTCACCAAGTGCTTGCTCAGAGTCGGTCAGTCACATTCAGGTGACTGTGATTTGGCATTGTATAAATAAAACTGAATTGAACTGAGTGATCTGAGTGATGTTCTTCTATCTTCTACCTTAAAGAACATCTCTCTGAACATGTTGAGTGTTCAGAGAACACTCAACATGTGGGGTTCCTGTTCCAGAGGGGCATGATTCAACACAAACCATGTCCTTACACAATTACACATTAGCTATTAGTGCCTAAACATGACACTGTAGTTTTTAAGATATACTGAAGCAGCAAGTGGATGTGGAATAAGAAAACAAACGAAGCAAGTTGAAACCACTTACTAGGGATTAAAGTGATATCATGCATCCCGAGCTGCTGGTTACTTGAGATGTCACTGATTGTTACAGTGATAACTTCAGGTCTTAAGGTCAGTAACCCTGAGGGGTAAGGTATCTATCTATCTATCTGTAATCTGATCGAACCCGACAACCTTTGTGAAACCAGCCTTGTAATGTAATGTATGGATGTTGTTTTGAGACATAATACTGGGAGGGTCAGCCGTGATGTTTAGATTGTCAGCCTCCGAAAATGAAAAAGGTTTCCAGGTGTTTCTGGTCTCTGGTCAGTGCAGCAGCCGGTGACTTGACAGCTGGTATGCCACTCAGCCCAGGAATGTGCTGGTCATTACGTGCTGCTCACGGTTCACCTCTCTCACCCGAAACATGACTGGTTTGATTGTAGGATTTGCTGAAGAAGGTCTTTGTGAGTGCCTTTTTAGAGACCAAATACAGCCCAACAGTTTACCTGAAAAGTGCAGGTTTGGCAACCTCACCTTTTGTTGTTGTTGTTTTTAATGCTCCATCTTTTCAGGTCACTAACATGTGCTTTCTTGTTACATTTAGGTTTTTAATCGTAGATATTGCAACAAATGTTAATGATATCAGCTGCGTTTGTTAAACCTGTGAAGAACATAATCCCACAGCTGAGCCTCACAATGCAGACCTTGTTCAGATGGATTGTACGCTTGATTGCTTCCCTCACAATAGAAGACTGTGAATTTTATTGCCTTCCTATCAGCTTTAGGGTGCAACCTTTCTTCACTAATCTTCTTGCCTGTCACCAGACCTCTTGCTGGTGGTGCCAGAGCACATTTTTAGTCAGGGGAAAAAGACACACAGGAATTTGTGCTTGCTCTCCATCGCACAAAGTTAAATATTCTTGTAAGAAATTGATTGATTTTTTTAATTTTTTTTGAAGGTGGCATGACAGGTCATTGAAAGTGAAATTGAAATGAAGGAAAATAAGAGTTTAAATGTCTTATAGTTTCCATTAATTTGGGGGGAAACAGCCAACACAGTTATTGGATAGGATTTTTGTTAATTTCCCAACTATTTATTTAAGATGTGTGACATTAGCTCACACACTGCAGGCAATAACCTAATAGAACAAATGACACATCTGCCACTTCTCTACTTCTCAGCATCAGTAGATTCTAGTGCAGAGGTGGGCAACCTTTTTTTCCCTCATAGGGCCAGACTGACTTGGATACAAGAAGCAAAATGCCAAAGATTGACAAGGCAAAAAAAACCCGAGACACACAGTGGTGAAGAGTGTCTACAAATGTCTTCATTTTCTGTGACCCATGTTACTTTACTGTAATTTTGATACCATCACAGAAAAGATCTGTATCAACAAATAAAGAAAACCTCTATTTATGAGCACATGGTACTACAAATACAGCGAAATTAGTGAATTACTTTCCACCAAGATTTTTCATGGGATTTATTTTGTCTGAGACAATCAGATGGTTTAAACATTGAGCCCTATCTTACTTTGAAACTTAAGGTGCTGTTTTTCTGCTTTCCTGTGATAGTGATGGTCCCCATAGTCCACCACCCCCATAGTCAGACAGACTTGAAGTCCACCATGATGGCAGTTTTTGTTCTGTTCTGGAGAGCCTCTGTGAGCTGGAGGGTCACTCTAACCAGAGCCTGCTGCAGGTGGAGATGCCTCCCCAGAAACGTTCTGGCTCTTATTGCTTTATGTTTTGGGTGGCTGACATAGTTTCATTTGCCTTTTAGGTTGTTAGTGTTAAATAAAGATGGTTTGCAAGCCATTTTCAGCCCTTGGGCCATATTTTGCTCTTGTGTGATGTCGTTAATTAGGAACATGCACTGGTAACCTGGATGTTTTCTGATAATTAATGTCAGAAAGGTTTAATTTTAAAGGGCAATATCAACCTGTCAGTGACTTTTCAAAAGAAATTACAACGTAAGGTTTCCTTTTTTTTTGCTTTCTCTGCATTTTGATACCAGGCTCATCTTCAGAAATAATTTTCTAATTTACTTTGACACCAGTTATAAGGCTACACTTAAGAAGAGTAAGAAGCACAATTTAATGCAAAGTCTGTTGTTGTTGCTGATGTTTCTTCCTTAGCCATGCTCTATAATGGAGGCTTTCGGGAAACTGGGTGCCCTCACACCCTAGAGATCAACCTGTTGCCATAGTAATGGTATAAATGCATGTCTGCCTCACAACAGGGGAGATGGGAAGGGAAGAGAAAAGTCCGGCATTTCATCCCATCATTAGCATATTAGCCCTTTGGAGCCAATGAGACGGGGCAAGGTACGGGCTGGCTGTGACAATAGCCCTCCTCCTCCATTTCTGCCCACTCCTGCACCCCCTCTCAGGGGAAAAACCCAAGTAATCCTGAAGGAAATCTCCTCTCTGCTCAGCCTAAATCTATCAGGAGGACTTAGTTTTAGTAATGGCTATTCTGTGTTGAATATTGCACGTGAGCTATCCCTGGCCTGTGAGTTTGGTGGTATGGATGATACCCAGCGGCCTGTGTGCCTCTTTATTTCGGCGCGTCTTTGAAGTGGCATTGGAATGTGGTGCCTGACCAGCACATGGACGCAGCTGGTCCTTCAAACTGATTTCCAGCCTGATATTATAGGAGTATCTTTTAAAAAGCAGATTTCCTTCTTTGTGTCATTTCTGAATTCCTTCGTGCAGATCTTTGGTGAGTGCTAATGAACTTTTATTTAATGATTTATTCGCTTCTTAAATTCAAACCTTTGATTTCAATGTTTGGAGGCTTTTTTTGTCCTGTCACACATCTGGGGCCTCTGTGCTTGTTTTTCTGACCCTAATACTCTGTTATTGTTGTGATTGCTTCTGTCTTATCACTCAGTAAGAGGTCACCCATTATTTTAGGTTAAGCCATGATCAGCAAGACTTAACATTTCAAAACCAGATGCATATTAATCTTTGACTGAAAGGATTTTAGCTCCCAAAAAAAATTTGTGAATAAAGTATTATTAATTAACTGACCATTAGTTGTTAAGCTTTTTGGGGTTTTTTTTTGCTGGTACTTGTCATTTGAAACTGAATCTAAACTGGTCAGTCAGTAAAAATCTACCCCCCCCCCTCATGCCATCTGATTCACTTTCCAAGCATATCTGTGCTGGTCCAGCTGTAGCCCTGACGATAGGCCTAATAAAACCAGCCTCATTTGCATACCAATAGCAGGCGCCATGTGTGGTTAGCGGCTAGTGCCCCAGAAACATGGACTGATGGGAGATGAGGAAGACCGAGCCCCCGTGTTGGCTTTTCTTTGTCCTCTAAATAGGCCTTAACTCTAATCCACAATTAATTTTGTGGAATCGTCCCACTTTATTGAGCTTCACCTTAAATCTCAATCTATAAAAAGAGTGCAGGGTGCAAAAATAAAAGCTTAGGTTATGAAAATTGTTTTCATGTCTCCGTCTGAAGGAAGTTGCTGTTTGAATCGCTTGCCATCAGACTGCTGAGAGCAAAGTGACTTAAGGGGCAGAAACTATTGACCCCGAGGTTTCTAGCACAGAGTTCAGAACATTATTTTCCAGAGAGCCATACTGGAAGTAGACAAAGTGCAACACATTGAATAAGTGAATTAAAACACGATGGGCATAGTTCTGAAGTGTTAAACTCCATCAGTTGATAGATGGATAATGGATTTTCTAACCCAGGAGGCCTGAGTCCCTGATTCAGCAAACGCGTCCTTTAAAAATGACAGAAAAAGTTTGTTGTCCCCAGAGTTCAGGCAGTACCATCAAAATGTAAAAAAATCATTTTGTTTGGTTTCTTGTGTAATATTTGAGAATATTTTTACCAACTCAAACTTTATTAGTAGCCTACAACTGCATTGCTGAGGAGCACTGAATGATGTTATTCTCACCTATAAAAATATGTTTCAACCAAAAACACATTTTTGTTTAGCGAATTGGCAAAAATTGCAGAATAATGAGAGAAAACAAAAAGCACAGCTGCACAGTTGTTTAGTTTTATTAGAGCCCAGCTAATTCATTGCTGGGTCAGTATTTACAGGTCTATCAATATCAGCGATTATAAAGACTGATAAATGATGTGATCTGTGTCCAGGAAGCATGTTTAACAAACTCTGAGTTAATTAACTCAATTAAGTAACAGTCAGCCGTATCTTCACCATGAGTTAAGCACATGTGAGAGTAGGTAGGGAAAGCTGTCATAAATAGAGCCCTGCTAGAACAGAGCCTTCCAGCAGACCGTATCAGTGCTGACCATAATATAATATGAGGGTTTTTGCTCAACTTGAAATTTCATTAGATGAAACATTTAATTTCTAAATCTAATTATTCAGCTGTAACCTGAGAGGGACAAAATGTAGGTGACAGAAACTGAAGATAAAATCTGGAGAAACTCATCAGACACAGTTTACTGACGGCCCTGTGGTATTAGTTGCTGAGATGGCAACAGCAGCTCGGGGTTGGATTTGCCCTCCCGTCAGGTTTTTTTTATTAGGTAAAAGTTATTTTTGCTACAGGTTATTACCATTTTGTTGTTCCAGTAATTATCCAGTGAGGATAAAAAAGCTTCATGAGATTGAAATAAGAACTATTTCCAATCTGATCCAACATCAGCCTTCACTGATTGATGATGGCTCTCTTACAGCCATACCAGAGATGTTTTAGGAGTGAAGAGTTCAGTAATAGTTTCACATTTAACTGAAAAAATGCAGATTGGCTTTCCAAGTCTTTAATGAATTTAAAGTTTTGTCAGTTAAAGAAGACATGCTGTAAGAAATGTCTAAGCTTGTATATATTTTAAATATTCCATTGTAGTTGTGGGAGGACGAGCTATTTTAAATAAGAATTAAGCCATTATAAATGGGGCCAAATCTGCAGCTTTACTTTAGACTCTGTTACCACGGTAACTGACTCAGAATTAAAGGTAAATCTTTCTGTAACAAAAACCTGAGTTTCCCTCATCTTAGGGTCAACGAGTTGTTAGCTAGACCTGCCTCCCAAAACAGGGTACAGGTTAGATAAAAGTCAGCGAACAACTACAAACAACGACTGTTAAGTTTCTTGTGTCTGAACACATGAAACATAAACGAGTGATAATCAGCCTGTAATATTTTTCGATGCCAAATATCTGCATCGGTCTTAAAAATCTTGAGCATTAGTAACACCGTCTATATCATATAAAGTCACAGTTATCGTGATTCCTCTATTTCAGCTGTTTTGTTATAGGTTGAGTTTAGTGTTTTGGCTCATTTGACACAAATTTCCAGATTGGCGAGAAATGTTGAATTATAAAACCAAACACTCGGTTATTTTAACGACCGCAGGTGTAACTACAAGGTTCTCCTCATTTCCTCGTTCCTGTCAAACTGTGTCAGTTTAACCTCGGTGGGGACAGAGAGGCGGTCTGGGAGGCAGACGACAGCTTGGATTGAGGGGTGAAGAGGCTGATCTGACTGTGTAAGAGATCGTCTGTCCTCTTAAGCGCCCCCACCCCATGCTGGGCTGCTGTTCCCTCACAGACCATATGGCAAACTCTGAGCTCACCTCAGCTACGCTAACATAATGAGCCTAATGACTGATCAGTGAAACTGCATTTGCTCTGTAATGTACTTTTCTGTCCATCGTGACCAGGTATGACCTCATGCACATGCCCAGACTTTGAGCATGCTCATGCTGTGACAGTGTCATCAGTTTTTGACAAGTAGAGGGCGCTCTAGCACTACATATCAGCAGGCGTCTCCAGAGCTGTAATACACGTTCCTCGGCTGTCCTGCCTATGAGAATACTCAGTGATAAATAATGCCTCCCATTAATTATAATTATATTTTTATATTATTATGATTTTTGGCTTCCACTGACGATTAAAACAATATAATCAAAAAGATAACCGTCTTTTTATAAGTTTCATATATCCACATTAATGGCATTCATTTCTGCCTGTAGGCTTTTGCAGCACAACATAAAAATGCAGTGACTAGAAGGGGAAAAATTACCACAAAAATCAAAGCCTATAATGATAAAAGCATAAATATATTTGACCCTACACAAATTTCCCATATCCATGCCACACCAATGTGTCCATTACAGTTTGTACACATGTAAATAAAAGTTGTAGGTGAAGTAGGGCTGGGGGTCATTTGAAGGTTCAGGATCACTTGTCCTGCTCAGTTTGTGAGACACTGCCCTCTAAGTGTGAGGTTGTCCTGTGTATGCCAATCGAGCTCTTAGTATGTGTGTATGTGTTCCTCCCCTTGCTGCCCAGGAATATGAAAATGGTGGATATTGTAGCTCAGAAAATGCCCTCAGAGAATGACGTGCTTGTGGCGAGAAGCTTTCTTACGAAGATTTTGCGAAGTTCCATGAGGTACGAACCTGCAGCTTCATTGTAATCCGTAGTGAACATTTTCTTTTCTTCCTCTCCTGTCCTTCATTCCTTTTTGTCTGCCCTGTGCCCATAATCACATAAATCATATATGTAGTGATTTTATTACTGCTCTCATAGAAAGTTTATCTGCACCCATCGGCATGCCTTTCTGTGTTGTGGTTCATTAGATGAATGATGTTCATCCCATTCATACAGCATGCAGTTCATTATCTGCTAGTAACTGATAATACAATTAATGAAACTTTGTTGTTTTTCATGTTTGTTTGATTTGTGACATGGATCTCAGAAAGCAGCACCTAAAAGGGTAGGTTCCTTATAAATATAAATATCTGGTTAATCAGGGAAGTAATAGTTTGACAGACAAGCAGCAGCTCACTCAAGGTGTAGATTCAAACAGAAAAATCACACAGAGCCGATACGTGTAGGAAGAAAACTGAAAATGATGAATACACTCAATGAGAAGGACGACGACATGCATAACAAATGAGAAAGCTGTGATTTTAAGAACAGGCTTAAAGGTTGTTACTGATTCTCTGAGCCTCACCTCTTCAGGCAGGTCGTTCCACGCTGAGGGGTCCTGATGGTCAAAGTTCCATCACCTCTGGATTTAACTGAGCCCAACTCGAGGAACGAAGGCTGCAAAGTGGCTTTTATAGGATATATAACTGCTATATAGTTGTTGTTGTTTTTAAAAAAAAGCAAGCAGGGAGCTGATTGTTTTGGGCAAAACCAGCAAATAGCCAGGGTGCTGCTCTTGGAGGAGAGTGAGTGGCTTTTCATTCATGCCTTGTCAGTCATAGTGGAGGGAGGGTGTTCACTCTATATAAAATCAGTCAGATCTAAAGAAAGTTCCCAAAGAAACACAGTTTGTTTGGGTTTTTTTTCTTTTGTAAATTAACTTTAGTATATTTAATTAAACTAAACTTTGCCTTCATATAATTAAGATTTCCTGAGTTATAGGTACTCAAAGTACATAGCTTAGGTTGAAATGATACTTTTAAGTTTCCTTTTTTTCCTAATAATTTGTTGAAGAAAACTTCAAAAACCAGGTTTTAGCTTTAGATTGTGACACTTGGAGTGGGTGTAAAATTGATTTTAAGAAAAGCTTGCATGGGTTTTTTTTTTTTTTGGGGGGGGGGGGTTTAATGTGGATATCTCCTTTACTGAAGGTGGTTTGGGGCCTGTACAGACCCAAACCTTCAAGGACAGAGATGGGTGTACTTCAGGCCTTTTTGCAGAGCTTTAATGACTGAAATTAGTTGGTTCACGATAGTGTAGACACCTATGAATGATTTTTCTTTCCCCAAAAGTGATTTATTTCTGCAACAGCTGCGATTTTTGCTTCACATATTCACATAACCGATTGTCCCTCTTTGATTAGTCACTAAAGTTTTACATAGTGCTCACTCCCGACCATTTTATTATTTAAATTTCAACTCAGGGTGAAGACCATTAAAGGTGTAATGAGTGGTTTCACCTCTGAACAATCAGGCCTGGCTCTCGTGTTTCAGCAGAATGAAAAAAACATATCGCAGCAGAAGTCTGACTCCAGTGTGATTTAAAAAAAAAAAATCCAACCTTACACAAAATGTGCAATGTTTTTGCTTATTGGGTCACATTAGTGGCTTTAGCAGCATCTTCCAGTTGTAGTGGCTCATTATGTGGAAGCACATACTGTTTTCCATAAGGATTTGGTCTCTAATCCTAGTCTGTGTTTTTTGCCCTCTCTGCAGGAGGAATGAACCTATAAGTAGGCCTCACTCCTGGCACTCCACCAAGTTCAATGAAAGCCAACCAGGGACTGCCAAAACACAGTCTCCACCCGCGGCAGTCTGGCACACTCACTATGATGCAAGGTACCTCAGACTCTGAATGTTGCACATAAGCACTTTTGATCAGCAGTATGTGATTATGTGCTTCGTGTCCTGCAAGCTCTAAATCAAGGGCGTCAAACCCGTTTTTGTTCATGGGCCCAATTGGATCTCAACTGGGCCTGACCAGCAAAACCACTCCAGAAGAAATTTTCCCCACTAAATTTATCTTTCAGTGTTTAAAAGAAACCAAAAAATTAAACTTCAACGAAGAAATTTCACAAACAATCCTTTATAAAGCAAGTGATGAAGCCCCTGAAATGTGCAACCTCATTTACAGAGTGGAGCTATGAGGCAAAAAACCTAAACTGTAAAATATTTCTTTTTTTACTTGGGACTTTGCTTAGTTTTAAATATATTTTAAATGCAAAACAAATACATTAAAAGTAGTAGCTTTGGTGGAAGACACTGGTACAACCCAACATACAAAGAGTTAAGACCAGGCTAAGAGCCTGTCTCATGAGGGCAGCTATGAGTACCTGCCAGCCTGCCTCTGCTGAAGGATGTTTTAAGGTGCCGACAAGGACGAAGAGAGGACCAGACCCAATGACTCACTCACCACAGGAGCCCTCCATGGTGTCAAGGTTTGAGTGACAGAGCCGAAGCTATTACCACCTAAAGATGGTCAAAGATACTGAGAGAATAGGAGACACAGCTGCAGGTAGCAGATAGTCAATCCTTTCACTGGCCCACATACCTTGAAAACCTTGAAAGGTTTGTCTTCTAGATAGATCTTGGTGACAGAAGGCTCTTTTTTAGTGATGTTTGGCTTAAGCCGAACTAAACATCCAGTGAGTGACCTTTCATAGACGTGCTGAACAGAAAGGGCTGCTTTTGATTTGTAACATAAGAAAAAAAAACATGAGCTTCATAGTGAAAATGAACACACGAAGTACCAAATGCTTTCTATCTCAGTTGTTTTTTTTATTATTGGAAATAAAAAAATTAAAATTGGATTAATTTATTTTTGTATTTAGTTTTTGTATTTCAAGCAATAGTCATGATGTAGACCAGTCTCACATTATACCCCTACACCGAAAGGCCAAATACACAATAAGGCAGGGGTGTCAAGCATGTGGTGCAGGAGCCAGAACCAGGCCGCCAAAGTGTCTTTCTTTCATCATGCTACTCTGTGCTGGACCCACCTGAGATTCAATTGGCCTGAATGTAGCAAATGGCTCAAATAATGTATATTTAACAGGTTTTAAGATAAAGTGTTTAATCTGTGTTTACTTGTGTTGTGTCTGTGTTGTTTGGTGTCCAAAAAGCTTATAATTAACTACATCTAAATGTGATAAAACGAACAGGTTACATAGTGGTACAGATTTAGATCCCTTTATTATTAACGGCAAACTTTTACAGCTGAAAAACCAGTTGTTCAAAAATCTGTCATTTCTCTTAACCTCTAGCTCGTCATCGGCCAATCTCTCCACCAGCTGGGAGCAAACAAACCTGCGCAGAGTGTCCGACCAGTTCAGCTCTCACGGCAGCATGGACAGCCTAGAGCATGTGTCACACCCATACGCCGCTGGTCAGCTCTCACACGCCAAATCAAACAACAGCATGGAGCAACTCGGAGGAGGGAAAAGGGACTCGGCCTACAGCTCTTTCTCCACCAGCTCCAGCACGCCGGACTACACCCTCTCAAAAAGCAATGCTGCTTCAACAGAGAACATGGTCTACAAAGTCGGGCAGTGGGAGGGGGGAGGAAAGCACAACAGCAGTGGCAGAAATGGCCACAGCCTGGCTGCAGAGGGAGTCAGACAGGATGACAGGCTCACGTATTTTCAGATGCCAGGCGTCAGCTCAGGCTGCGATGGTCCACAGACCGAGGAACCGGCTGGTTCCCACCATTCAACTTCAAGTAGAACCAGCTTTGGGCCTGTTTGGAACGTCCCCGAGAAAAAGAAAACTGCTTCTTCTTCTCCTCCGCCTCCACCACCACCCACACGCAGTGATAGTTTTGCTGCTACTAAAGTCCATGAAAGAGGGCTGATGATTGCTCACCCCGAAGGAATCGATTCCCACCTGCAATCCAGAGCTTCATGTGAAAATCGCTGTCACAACATTTCCCTGAAGAACGACCATGACAGTTTTTACTTTCAGTCTGAAAAATCCCATCAGGACCAGTTCACTTCAAACAAACGGTATTCCCACTCCAGTGACGTTCGGCAGCCCACCCATGTTAACCAACCTTACCATCAAAGACACCACAGCGAGAAAACCACTTTTCATCCTCAGCCTTGGGCTACTTCTGCACCAAAGCCAAAGAACGTAGGTGGGTACTATTACAGCATGCAGGAGGTATCTGCTAACGGTTCAACACAACACACTGGCCAGAGCCAGAGAAAGAACTTAAGTTCCTCTACAGGCCCTGACCAAAACACAGAGAGCAGCGGGCACAGCCGTTACTACTGTGTGACTACATGCCAGCCCACACAGCCGAACCCTGTGTCTTTGTCAGGAATACCAGAGGACAGGGGCTGTGCGACATATCTGCCACAGACTGGAAATGAGCGAACCTCTCACAGTCCGCTGACGGTTGCTAAAGTGAAGTATCATCTGCCCCAACAGCAGCAGCACTCACACACTAAAGACACCAATGGGTACAGCAAGCACCAAGTCACTAGTGTACATGAAAACCCGGCACTTAAAACGGGCTCAGAAGATTGGGGAGGCCAGAGAGGGCACAATACACAGACAGAAGAATCTCGGCACAGCAGTCAGTCTGAACAGCGCCGGCTTCTACCACTGCAGCACAGAGAACTGCCCCAAGAAGTCAAGCACGACAGCCAAAAGAGCAACATCATCTCCCCCCAGGCCAACCCCATGCTCCACTCACTGTCTTTGGATGTCGCAGGGCAAGATGATAGAGGAAGAGGCGGTGCAGTTTCTGACGAGTCCACTGAAGCTAAGCAGTTAAAGCGCGAAGACCGCTTTGCCACCACACTGAGAAACGAAATCCAGATGAGAAGAGCAAAGCTGCAGAAAAGTAAAAGTGCGGCTGTCCTCCCCTGGGTTGAGGGTCAGGCTAAAGAAGATCAGGACATCCGGAAGTCCACCGAAAGTACAACTCCAACCTCCTCCTCCAGCTCCTACAAGGACCACCTGAAGGAAGTGCAAGAGAGGGTGCTCAAGGCTACATCTTTCAGGAGGAGAGACCTGGAGCTAGTTTTACCAGAGCACTCTAATGCTGAGGCTTTACCTAACTACCCATCCTCGGCACATGCGCGCAAAGATGTCACGCCTCTGCCAGCTGTCACACAGTCAGCAACGAGCCATTCAGGAGGTCAGGTGACTCGCACTGGTGGTCGAAAGCATTTTCCTTCAGAAAAGAAAGTTAAGTCTTTCTCTGAACCAGACAAAATTCACAAAGTGGGGACGAAAGAGGGTGTCGCTCCAAGTGATAATACAAGCTCCTCATTAGACCAGCAGAAACTCTTTGAAGACGGTAAGAAACCAGGTCTACCTCACCACATGCCCCTTGAGAGCCATATCAAGCGCCAAAGTCGAGAAGCCGCCTCTGTTGGTGCAACAGAAAATGCAATGAAAGGAATCAAAGGTAGAGATTACGCTGAGGAGGCCTTCAGAGTTTCTACACAAAAGCAGTCCATCCAAGACCAGCAAAGACTGGGCACGTTTGCCGAGTATGAGGCCAGCTGGAATACACAGAAGAAACCTTCAGAGAAAAGGGTCTCTGGACGGTACAAGTCAGCTGATAACATACTCGATCCAGGAACCGAGGAGAGAGCCAGAACCACCTGTTCCCATGAGAGGTTCAGATCGTCTCCATCTACAGAAGTCTACGAACAGGTGAGGCATGAAATCTCACGAGGTCCATGATCTCAGAGTAACTTTTGTTAAGATAGAATTATCAATGCACGAAAAATTTTTCGTCATTTTGAAGTCCCTGGTGTGTCAAACCCTCTTGGTGGCCTTTACATCTCATTAAGAGCAAAAGTGCTGACTGAAGGTACAGCGACAAAAGAGAAGCCAAGTCAAATATTAATCCATGTTTATTCTTAGTGGCACACCCTCAACTTAAGCAAGAGAAAGGGGCAACCCTTTCACTGGTGAGAAACCAGGAAGCAGCATCATGAGTTGGTTTGAATAATTATCGAAAGAAAAAGTTAAGCCTCTGGGATACCTGGGAGCCTGTCTGCCGTGGATGTTTGTGCGTAAATGCATTTGTTCGACTTTATTTACAGAAGATTCCAGTTCCTGCAAAGAAGTCAGAGGCAGAGTATTCAGAGCCGGAGAGTAAACCTGCTGAACCACTCAGCTCTGACACATGGTGAGTAAATCCAAAGACGTTATGAAAGAGCGATATCATGGCACTGGATGAATCCTGAATTAAAAGCTGTGTGAGAATTAGGCAACAGCAAAAGTGGTGATAAAGTAGCAACTTCCTGTCGGTGAAAAGGCTTGTTAGAGGTCTTGTTTTGGGTCAAAGGCTGCAATGCATGAATAGTTTTTAATCAGATTTGGCTGTTGATTCTACAACACTGATATTATATGTTTTGTGTTTTTATTTAGATTTTAATGATTTAATTGTTTTCAATTCATTGTTGGTTTCCAGAGTGGGTTTGCTAGTTTCTGTTTGGTCTTTATCGTTTTAATGATGTTTAGTTTTGGTTTACTTTTTTATTATAATCTGGGGAGTTTATTTTTCTGGGGCTGATTTAAGTTGAGAGCAGGTAGTGCAAACACTCGACTCTCAGTCATATAGACCTCCCAGTATCAGGAATGGTCTCCTCTAAGGCCTCCTGAGATTGTCTTGTGTTGACAGATTAGCCCAAACCCATAATATCTTAAGCTAAAGCAGTTATTGTTTAATATTTTTGGTATTTTAGAAGTTTTTTAGTAAGTTAGTTTTTTGGGTTATACTGGGGTACACAACTAATACAGTTAATACAGTTAAAACACAGTGATTATCATTTGTGAAATACTCAGTCACTATTTCCATCTCCCTGAACACACATTTTTTTAATGTAGTGAAATAACCACACTTAGACGATATAGGCATGCAGGAGTTGTGAAATATTCCCATACTCACACCAAGACTAAATTACACTTTGTGTTATTTTAATGTGTTAGCGCTGCGACAGGTTGCTGACCTGTCCAGGGTGTACCTGCCTCTTGCCCAGTGGTAGCTGTGGTAGGCTCTGCGACCCTAAATTGGATAAGCAGATCAGAGTGAATGGGTGGATGGTGTTATTTTAAATGCGTTACTAATTTTCAAAAAGCTGTATAATGACTGT
Source organism: Rhamphochromis longiceps (assembly GCF_057381845.1). Taxonomy (NCBI): domain Eukaryota; kingdom Metazoa; phylum Chordata; class Actinopteri; order Cichliformes; family Cichlidae; genus Rhamphochromis; species Rhamphochromis longiceps. Next base: position 9,624,153 of record NC_140578.1, read on the forward strand.
TTATGCAGATTTTGTGTATCAGTGATCTTTAAAATCATTATTCTAGATAATAAGGCTGCTCAAATAAGGGTCTCGGGGCATTTCAACATGGCTACCAAATGGCAAAACATGCTTCTATAAAGATTTTGGTAAAATGTCATGAAAATATGCCAGCTATGGCATTGGGCTGGTGTTATCTCCACTATACAGCACCAGCAGAACAATTGGTGTTCTTACATGTATTTGCATCAATGCTTATCTCACAGGCTAATGTTGTAAAATTATTATCTTCAGTGAACAATTTAACATTGAATACTTGTTTTGCTCTTGCCGCACCATCTTCGTGTTATTATGCTCATGAGCGTTATCAGTAAAAGAGGGCACAGAGCTTTTGGGGGAACACTGAAGTCTTTATAATCTGTTAACAGTGGCGCTGTCTGGGCGCAGCTGTAACAACATAAGCCGTCTCTCTGGCTGACTATTGTCTCGTTTAGTGGAGGCTTAGCGGTGTAGGCGAGGCATCTGAAAGTGTCCGTGACGGCAATAAAGCATTTCTTCAGCCCTGCATGGGAATATATGAGGGCCCGGAGTGCAGGGGGCCAGCTCGAAGGCATGACATTATCATCGATAAGATCTGCCAGTCTGCATAACTGGTTTTTTTGTCAGTTCCAGCTGTGTGATTCTGAGAATGCAGGACTGTTTGGTGCAACACAAATATCCAGACTGGGATATCTCAGCTATTACAGCTACTGAATTCCACCATGAAATTAATTTGTGCGATTTAAGTACATAATGAACAAAATAAATAACTTGAGCAATCATATTTATGTCCTTTTTCTCTAACTAATCACCTCTGAGTGTGACAGGGACCAGGGGACTGATTTAAGTTATGTATATAGTTAATAAATATATAGACACAAATTTCTCCATTGTAAGTAAGTGTGGAAATATTATGTGTCATACAGTATGTTTATATTTAAGCTTCATAATCCTGCGAAGCTGTCTGTCGATGTCTGTCTGTGTGTTTGCTAAAACGGATTAATGACTGATTAATCTCGCTCCTTGGTGACTGTTTGTGTTGCTGGTGACAGCTGACGAGTTCTCCTTTGATGACTCTGATATATTGTGTAAAATGCTCAAATGTAGCGTCACCTGTTCCACCTGTCCTTCTCTATCAGCAAATCCACTGCTTTGATTGTTTCGTGTTTTTCCACTAGCTACATCCGGCCCGTCGCGTCCTTCCTCAATTGTATGGATGGTAAAACTAAAATATTGTAGTTTAGCTTTAATTATTATAGAAGCTCAAGATGGGATCATTTTAAAAAGGTCAGTCAGTAGTTTTGAAAGGTTTCTCTGATTATTATGATTCAGTTTTGAGCCATGTATGGTGACGTGGGGAGGGTGACTTCATGCTTTGTAACCAGTTATTCAGGAGTCTTTTGTCACTACCTAAACTCTCATGGGGGTGTCGAGTATCCGATGTTGAGCAACCTCTCACGTTTCCATAACAACCACGGATCAGAGGGTGGTATTGTCATTGATAGTCTGCGAGATGACTTAAGTGATCCGTGCTCCACCCAGTTATTGTTACTGATACAAGTGTAAAGAGACACCAACAGGTGCCTTCTGTCACAGAGAGCCGCCAGACACTCACTTTTTCTTCAGTTCAGTGGAAATGACGAGATTAAAGCGTCACATTGGGTGAGTTATTTAATACGTATTTGTCTGTTTTAGCCCTAAAGTGACCAAGCTAAAGTAGCAGATGTCATTTATTACACTTTGTAAAGGAATATATCATTTTTAATGGGTCCGTTTATGTTTTCTTTATCTATGGCAGATACTCTAAATTATAAAGAATAATACCTTTTAAAACTTATGGTACGCATGAGCAGGGTTTTTCCTGCTCTTTGGTGGGTGTCTCTATATGTAAACATAATTAAGTCAAGCCAGAGACTCTGTGTTACCTTTATTTAGAAGTTTATGTATTTCTACTGATATTTGGATGTTTCTTTTACCCCCATTTTTAAAACATAAATAAATAATAATAATAATGGTGAGATGTGATAGACTTTTACTCAGTCTTTCACACTAAAATGTTACCTTTTTAAAACCTTTTTAAAAAAGTAAATGCTTCAAAATAACTGCCCTGAGACATTAAAATGGCTGTGGGGTGGTGGCACTTGATTATGATTATTTACAGTTTGTCAAAGATGACAACTAAAAAAAAAACTCATTAAAAACTAAAATAAATGACTGTGAAGAATTTAAATAAATGCACCTTTAGGTCATTAGATCAAAATTTCACCAAAGCAACAAAAATAAAAAATAATTAAAAATATAAAATAAGTGGAAGACAAAAGCGACTGTTTCATGAACATTGATAATCATACCTCAGTTTTACATATTTTTATTTTTATTTTTTTACCAGCGTACCACGTTCTCACACTTTGCCCGGTGGAAGCAGTTGTTCATCATGCAACTTGTTGCAGCTTGTATGGGTTCATATTGGGATGTTTGAGTTACGGCGTCTGCCTGTCCACCTGGAGTGGCATTTTATCTTACAATGGCAGATTAAAGCTGCATGGTAAATGAATCAGTGTTGTCTGAATGCTCCACATTAAGGTTGTATTGGAGCATGTATGGAAATGTAATCTGTGTGCAGGAAACCACACTATTACAGCTAGATGTTTGCATGCTTTAATCATGTCTGCGTGATGAAGGCATTCAGACATGATTAAATCAGGTTGACAGTGGAAAGCATGTATGGCGATGCTCTCGGTGTGCTGCTGCTAAAACGTCAACCACTCAGTTCTCTGCTTGGGGCTGGTCCCTCTCATCTCTCTACACACGTGTAAAAAAAATAAAATAAAAAAATCGTAATCTGTACCAAAAGCTTTTAAATGGAGCCGAAACCTTCAATTTAGTTTTATGTAGCACAAGTTCACAACAACCGTCACCTAAAGCAGCCTCACCGAACGGTCTTTAAGAAACCCGAAGAAGTCCAGTCACTTTCTTTCCAAGCTCCCATGACCTGGATCACCGAGAACCAACATTGCTCTTGAAGTTGGACTGAAGTTAATTGGTTGCCGGGTTGTCGCTGTGTATGATCTGGCTGTTCTGTTCACTCACCCATACTTTGTGTCAGTATGTCAGTGCAGTGGCTGCTGAAAACCTTGCTAAATGTTCTGTGGTGCAAATATAACCATGGAAAACCAAAGAGGCAGTCTGTCTTCTGGTAAAATTACATATTAAGTTTATTTTTTGAGCAACCTGGCAGAGGAAAACAGACCAACGGACATCAACTGTTAAGTGACTACATTATACTTTATTATTCCTGTGATAAAAAATAATTTTGCAGAGGCAGATGGGGGGAATCCCCACGCCTCTTCATGCCTCTCCATGCAGCCTTGCAAATCGCACCCAGTATATAATGGCTCTGTTAATGACCTGTTTTCTCTGCACTGCAGAGTCGAATCATACTTAATGATAAACACCTACAAGTTTAAATCTGTTTATAATCACCTTCAGCTCTCTGAAGACCTCCACACATCACGTTCTCCTCCTCCACTGTTTCCACTCCAAGGAGTTAAAACTCCAAATATGAATGAGGCGGGGGGAAAAAAGTGCTCTTCTGCTTCTAGAGGATTATTTATTCCTCTTTGCAGGCTTTGTGGGAACTGAAATATTCCTCCTCAGGCTGCCAGCTGAACAGTTACCCGCAGAAAGAGGGAGAGACGTGTGTCTTGTCGTGCTGGTGTAATGATAGTGGCTGCTGGAGAACAAGGCCCCTGCCACAGCGTATTATTTGATTGAGCTGCTGATGATAGCCCACGCTGCCTGGCTGTGTAATTAAAAGCTTTCCTTTGTGTTCCTCAGGTTCCCTGACAGAGCTCCAGGTGATTGTAAAGTGAGAGACAAGCCTGCAGAGTTTGAACATTACTCAGCGCCACCCCCTCCTCCCATGACGGGAGCAGACCCCGACTGCAGACACAGAGCTGCTGCTGCCACCCTCAGCCACAGACCCACATCTATTTCTCTCGACCTCACAGAGACTGCCCCCCCTCAGCCTGAGGACCACAGTCACACAGACCCGCACTCTGGACTCTGGAGAAAGCCCCCTGCACTAGAGAACCCTCTGCCTCCACCCAGATGCCCAGAGGTCGACTCCCACGAGTCCTCTGCCGGTTCCCAGAGTGAAGGCTTAAACCTCTCTGATCATAACTCCGCCTTCAACCACACCCACGCTGTTAAAGGAGACTCTGAGCAGGGCAAAGGACAAGGGGCAGGACATCATCTCTCAGCCTCTCCCTCTGCGTCCTCCTACAGACCTTCAGGGCTGGCCAGCATGGAGGGGCACCGCTCACCATCTCCTCAGTTTTCCCCACAGAGACTCAGCGACAGGCCTCCGGTCTCTCTTCAGGATGAATTCTCAAACAGGTAACGTTTGGGTTTTTTTTTTTTCCCCACACATTTCAAAGCTGCACAACATTCTGAACAGCTACTGTAACTCCTCCGCTCATCGCGTCTTTATGCTTCAAGTACAAAGGGGCTCATTGAGAGTCGCTGCCTCTGTAGAGTCAACATGTGAGTGCTATCAAGGCACAGTAAATTAGAGGGATTCTCTGTAGTTCAATTCAGGGCACAAGCAGTTCTGAGATTATTCTGCTCAAAATGTAAACGCCTCCATTTCTTAAGCCCCAAACATGAAACTGTTTGTTCATTTTCTTGATTCGGACCTAATTGATATCATCTGTAGCAAACGTATGACTGTACAGTACCACAGAAAGTGGTGGGAGGAGTCCAGAGGTCTCGGATATCTGAGCACACTGGGCATGGAAAAAATCTCCTCTGCCATCATGCAATGAAACTTTAAATCAGCTCATGGCTGAGAGAACCACAACAGGACGTTTTCTTCTTGTCTAAGTGGAAATTTTCTTCTCTCTCTCTTTTGCAGGATGGAGCATGTGATAGAAAACCAAAGCTCTGCAGTGAGGAAAGTGCCCATCAGGATTGTGCACTCGGGAGGAAATGCAGAGAAGGAAAATACACCGTTTTTGCAGCACAGCAGCCCCCCTGCCATTGAAGCCGAGGGGCACGCCGTGACTCGGCTCGGCAGCCTCGGAGCTGCAGGTCAGGACTCTGTCTTCTGCGTCTTCACCAGGCAGAAGGAGCCCGATGGGGTCCCACACCCTCAAAAGCAACAGATGCCCCAGAGAGACACATACATGACCACTATAGGAGATCACCTCCAACCGCCGCCACCCACAGACGTGTCCAGCAGCAATAAATTGGCGACAAACACAGGAGTGTCCAAGGCAGAGGATCAGAAAAGAGAGGAGCTGGCCAGGGACATCATGGGGAAGGATAAGTCACTAGCAGATATTCTGGATCAGAGCAAGATGAAGACCACAATGGACTTGATGGAGGGCATCTTCCCTCAAGGGGAGCAGCTGGTGGAAGAAGCTCACCAGCGCAGGAAGGTGCAGCCGAAGCAGACAAACTCCCGGCCCGCTGAGGAAAGGTGAGCATCGAGGTCATCCATAGGTGCTACTCGTGTATGCTGTCACCAGGGGGCAGTGTCAGAAGAATGAGGAAGAACCGGGCTGTTGGTTCTTTAGCCTCGTTCCACTGCAGATAAGACGGCAGAAATGATTCAATCATAATGGAGTGGAACTGACCACTACCAACAGCGTCTGTGAACTTTTAATTTTTTAATTTATTTTTTTATTTTTAATTTGGTGAACTTGTCTTTCACTTTCATTGGCTGAGAAGCTGTCTTGAACAATCAACTTTCAGGCCTTTCAGTGCATCTCTGACACAGTTTTGTTTTTGGTGTCACTTCATGTCGCACTGGTAGCGTTTTAGGAGCTTTAAGCCTGTACTGGATTTTTTTTTTTTTTTTAATCTGAAAAAACACCTCTTGTATCCAACTTCCTGTCCTCCTTGTCTTCTCTGCACTGCTTCATGTGTTTGTAAAAGTAAATTATTGATGATTATAGAGTCTGCGTGCAGGCAGAATGCTGATTGGTTGAAAAGTTGGCTTGAACAGGAAAAGGAGTGGCAGCTGTATTAACTACAAAAGGGAAGAAGGATGGAAAAAATCCTCTTGTGTGATAAAACCAGCAGGAGAAGCTCAGACGGCAGATGATGGTCTTTTAATTTAAAGCTATAACAGAGCAGTGGCTGTTACTGAATGTGTTACTGTAGAATTTGCATAACCAAGCAAATCACAGTGCTTCATCTTTAGTTTTGTGATGCTTGGAAATGTGATTTGAAGCTCTGAGCAGCACAATGAAATTTTTCAGGCTTCGGTTCGAGTTGCCCAGTGTTAAAGTCATTGGCTGTAGAGATGTCTGGAAAAGAAATGATTTTTTTTTCTTTCATGATTACAGCTTTAATAACCTCACTCTGCTCCGTGTTAGTGTGCAAAAAAGGTTTCATTTTTCCCATACTTACAGACTTAACTGCAAATCTGATGCAGGGGTGAACTGTCCCTTTAAATGTTTGTATTCCCCTCGCTACAAAACTGCTCCTGTAATCAATTTTAACTTTTACTTACAAGCAAGCACCCACATGAAAAAGCGCTGACTCCCATCATCTTTGCAGTTGTGAAGCTGCTTTTATGGCATATTTAAACTTGTGACCTGTTACCTGTTTAACACACCTTGTTCAAACTGATGAGTGTGTCTGCATATACTTGTTAGTCATGAGGTGAAACTTCCTGGAAAATGCTCTTTTCATGCTTTTCTGCATTTCTGAGTTTCTTACTGAATTTATTTCAGGGAAAAGGAGGACAACGTGGCAGCAGCTACCTCGATGGTGACCAGCTCTGCATATTACAGCACATCTGCTCCCAAAGCTGAGCTCCTTATTAAGATGAAGGGCATGCAGGACCAGGAGGAGGAGGACTCTGAAGATGAGCTGGACAATGATTTGGCCAATAAGAAGGTACCAGAAACCAGTGTTTGCTTGTTAAAAAGCTTTACCCTTCGCACTGTTTTGGACTAATCTCTCAGCTTCATCTTTTTCTGCAGCAAGAGCTGATCGACAGCCTCAGCAAGAAGCTCCAGGTGCTCCGGGAGGCCCGGGAGAGTCTTCAGGAGGACATCCTGGACAACAACGCTCTGGGAGAAGAGGTGGAAGCCCAGGTCCAGCAGGTCTGCAAACCCAACGAGCTGGACAAGTTCAAGATGTTTGTGGGGGACCTGGATAAAGTGGTGAGCCTTCTGCTGTCCCTGTCGGGGCGCCTGGCCAGAGTGGAGAACGCCCTCAACAGTCTGGAGGAGGATGCTACGCCAGAGGAGAGGGTGAGCAAACCTTCAGGAATTACTTTAGATAAAGTTCCACTTCAGGCACAAACAAGTGGTGGAAAATGAATAAAAGAAGCTCAGTGTGAGTGTTCAGCTGGAAAAGGTCAGTTAGTCTATTTCATGAAGCCACGCTAAACTTGACCTGCTTGCTAAGAAAATTTTGCGAGTTACATGCGATTGAAGTACAAAAGAATTTACCATATGCACTTTTTCAGATTTCCTCCAGTAATAAAGCATTCAGGGTACCAGTGCTCATTTCCGTTCCTCTGCATCAGGGATGTCAAACATCACGGTCTGCATCCAGCCCACTTTAATCAGTGATATGTCCTCTCTGCCGGTACAGTAGTTAAACTACACATTTAATCCCTGAGTTTTCTTATATATAAAAAAAGAAGTGCAATTTTAACAGAAATCTGTCAATATAACTCTTTGGGCTTAATTTTAAAGAATTAAATGTTTATGACTTAATTACTTTGGTGTAGTATTAATGGCCGTGGAGGAGGTCTTTATCAGTAACTGCAGGAAAAAGTACAAAACTTCTGAAAATGGAGTTAAAATCCAAAATCTCTGTTCTCTGTCACATTTCCCAAAGCCATCCAGTGGGCGGGACGGAAGTCTTTGCTGGGCTGATTCTGGCCTCAGCGCCTTATGTTTGGCACCTGCTTACATCAGAGTTGAAGATAAAACGCTGAACAAAAGCACGATTTTGGCTTTGCATTGTTGTTACTTGGAGTGGGTGTAATTGATTTGGTTTTGGTGTTTAATATTGTTTTTCAGCCCTGAAAATTTTGTGTCTGACTCCATTTTATTCATATTAATTTATGAAAGCTAGAAAAGGTAGAATTTTTTTAAAGCTGTCCTTTTTTAAATATTTTTTTTATGTACTTTGAGGGCTTGTAAATCTATTAAAACTATTTTTTTAATCATTATATGAATGGAAAGTTTTGCATGGCTTCATAAAATGTTTCAGTTATTGTATTGAGTAAGTCAGATTTGACTAATACTATATGTATAAATAAATAGGCAGTACTTCAGAGGCTCACACAGGATGCAGCGTGTGCTGGGCTCACGTGAGGACAGAGGACAAAGGAAAGTAGCTCTATCCTGAACCCTTTGTTCTCATTACATCAGGAGCTTTAAGGCATCTGTGGAGCTACTGGAAGGAAGATCTAACAAGTTGAAGCTTTTCTTTGATGGAAATTTATTTAGATGTATCGATACCAAGTGAATAATTTGATATGGGATAGTTAATATACATCCTTTCACACTCTCTCTTTCTTCTTCATCAGCGTACGCTGATTGAGAAGAGGAAGCTGCTGATCCGACAGCACGAGGACGCAAAGGAGCTGAAGGAGAACCTGGACCGCAGAGAGGGTGTGGTTTACGAGATCCTGGCGAGCTACCTGCAGGAGGACAGCCTCGCGGACTACGAGCACTTTGTGAAGATGAAGTCGGCGCTCATTATCGAGCAGCGCAAGCTCGAGGATAAAATCAAGCTGGGCGAGGAGCAGCTGAAGTGTCTGATGGACAGCCTGCCCATAGAGCAGCGGCTGGCCCTCTGAGGAGGACAGACACTGCTGGGTCTGAGAGTCACGTGGTTTCGGCTGCACATGAGCCCTGTGGCCAGCAGATGGCGGCATAGTTAAGAAAATCTGCACATAAACAGCCTATTTGGTGCATTTTCCTGACTTTGTGAGCATGTGTGTACATCACAACCACAAAAAACTCCACAAAACTTTCTTTTTGTAAAGATGGTGGTATTTTTTTTGGGGGGGGGGGGCAACCAACCACTAATGCCCTTTTATGATATTTTTGCTTTGTTTCTTATGATTTATTTTTATTTTTTTTTTAGTAATTTATTATAGCCTTTTGAATCTGGAGGAGACAGTATTTTATCTTCAACCGATTTAGCTGATGCGTGCTACACACTGAGCATTTAAGAGTATTTATCAAGTATAAATGTCACGAGATCTGTCAAATCTGGCTAAATATGTCAGTAAATTCATCATTCTTTACCTTTTACACTCAAACTAGTGGCCTTTTTTTTTTTTTTTTTTTTAAATAAAATATTCGTGCCCCTGCTTTCCTCACTGAAGAAACATTTCCTCGAGATGAAGATGCACGCACCTGCAGAGAGAGGAGAGTGTTTAACATCACTAAACAGAAGCAGCACTTGACGTCCAGGCTTGATTGGTCACATTTGAAGTGCGCCGAGAACCACTGCACACACTCTTCAGTCCACTTCTGCAGGTCGCATTATTCAGAGCGCTTTTTAGATTTATTCACAGGCAGAAAAGTGTAAAAATCCACAGGATGATGTCACCATGTACATGTTGACCAGGTGTTTCTGTTTCGTCTTCTCACGTCACCGCGGTTTTGTTTTTCATGGTGCAGAAGTTGAATCTCAACACTAAAAGATGTTCAGATTGATGATTATGCAAACAGATATGGATAAAGAGGTTCTTTTTTTCTTTCTTTTTTTTTTACCTTGACCTTCAAATTTCAGACTCTATGGATTAAATCTGTCTCCCAGATACTGGAGAACTTTTTTTTTTTTCCCCTGCACATTTCAGTTTGTTACAGTTTCACACACTTCGTGCACTTCTACATCCTAAATGTCTTAAAAACGTTATCAGCTGTGCTCCTTTCTGTCAAATAAACGAGTCTGCTGTAGAGTCTGACTGAGGTCTTCTTCTCTCTGGTGTCATTCATTAACTCCACCACACCTTCCTCTCTCTACTGATAAACACTCTTACATAGCAGGGAGCGTATTTAACAGCCCGTTCACGTAACCAAAGCTAATCACACTTCATCGGAAGGATTCGATCTTTATTAATAAGGTGAGACGCATCTAGGTGAGTCAAATAATTAAATATTATTAGGAGTGGTTTAAAGATTTGAATGAATAATCATTAACTACAGCAGTGCTGGCACAGACGGTATGTACGGCTACAATAAAACGAGCTCTTTCCTCGTTTCTACTGTAGCTTTGTTCCTAGTTTCACAATAACTGGCAGAACTCTGTTTTTGAAACATCGGAAGGTAATGTCTTTCTCCTTAACGTACTGAATCTGAAGATGTTAAACCGATCGTATCTTAGCAGAACTTAGTCGAATTAGTGACCTAAAGTGCAGATGTGTGGCTTTTAGTGCTGTCTGTTATTCTTAAATATTAATAACCTGAATATTTGTTAACGTGTGCTTAATGCCTGTGCTTTATTTATAGCTGCTTTATTATAAAAGTCAATCAATGTCCACGCTGTTAACGTAAGAAAACAAAGACTACCTTTAAGAACGTGTGCAGTAGTTCAGGGTGAGCGGAGTGAATAAAAAGCGAAACTACTAACTAATATAATAACATGTAATGCTACATTATCTTATACATATAAAACATTTTTTTAATGTTTTGCTGTCTATTCAAAGGGAACGTTTGCATAGTTATCAACATATCTCCAGCAACAGGTTAAATATTCTAATACACTGACTTCAGTCACTGATTAGTTTCTGTTCTCTGTATTTGGCATGAGAAGATGTTTCTGCTGTAGCCAAAGTTAGGACACGCTCACATTAATATGAGATAAACTAAATTATAATTTGGGAGTTAAGAGAATAAAAAATAGTAATAACAAGCTGGAATTAACTGAAGGTTTAATGGGAACGGAAAGCTTTTCACATAAGTGGAAAAACATTCGATAAACAGAAAGGGTTTAAATTATGAATATAAAAGTTAAAAGTAGTTGGGGGGTTTTATTTATACCAAATGAGACTGTAAATATGTGTTCTATCTCTCATGTAGTCTTGTTCTTGTTGACCTGGACCTGAGTGCAAAATTTAATTTTATATCCTGTTCAAATGACAATAAAAATCCTACAAAAATATCATTAGCAGTTGAAATGTTTCAGGCTTGACAAAATCATGGATAAAAGGTAGAAGCTGTGAGTTAACAGTTGATATTTTTATCTGAGAGCATAGATTAAAAGATCAAATCGATGCCTGATAATATGGACGAACAGGTTAGATAAATGTTTATTACGGTTTTTCTCAAAAGTTTGAACACATTTCCAGAACCTGTGGCTCAGTTTCACACAGCTCTAAACATATGATCCTGGTCAAAAACTCCTCAAGTATCTTGCAAAATAAAATGCAGCAGTTTTCACCTACAGCGTGTATGTATAACGAGAAACACTACATAGAAAATCAACGCACAGATACAAAAAGTTCACAGCAATATTTAGAAATGGTTCTTTATTTGTCAAAGTGTTCACCTGAATTTTTTTTTTTTTTAAAGACACAAACTGCAGTGAAAAGGAAACTTCGCACTCCATAAATGTTAAAGAGGTAAGTATTTTTCAGTTGCATTGAATAGATAGAATAAACTGTAGGAAACTAAACAGCAGAAAGCAGAAGAGAAAGAACCATTTTAACATAAACCAGTGACACACTCCGGGGCCTGATCAACCCTGGCAGGGCCTCCTTGGATGAGGGTGTCTAGTGATAATGGCCGAAACACCCGATGAATCCAAGGTCCACTACTGACGATGTGTCCCAAATTTTAATATGATCATTTAGATCAGATCTCTAATCCCTAAACCTAACCAAGGAAAAATGGCAGATTAGCCTGGGTAAAAGAATGAAAGTTGAGGCACACAACGATGTTTGCCGCTGGTAAAGTTTCTGGGCTGCTTTTCCTCATAACAGCCATCCCCCAAGGTTTTCTCCGTTAAAGCAATGCATTGTCAGGGATTGTAACATCTAGTCCTTTACTGAATCAGTTGGACAAGCAATGAGTTAAAATATTTTTTTGAGTGTTCAATAAACATAATAAAGAGCGACACTTGAAGTAGTCATTAAAAGTAATGGAAAAATGAGTAACTTCATAAATTATTAGCCTTAAAAAAACGAATCAACGTATGGTTAGCTAAATGTAATCACTAAAAAAATGATGAGATGAACCTGGTTCAGGTCTAGTTTAAAATGAGTTCTTTTATATGGTGCTAATTCTGCTGCATCAGCAAACCACTTTGCAACCCAGCTTCTAGCTTTCATATCATACCACTGTCTTCATGTACCACCAAGTTTAAATGACTGCAGATGGAAATAATATGCTGCCTTAAATGTGGTGACCAAACCCTTTAAAGGTTCCCTCAGAGCTCTTTTCAAATCAAAATACCCTTTATGAATATTTAAGAATAATGCCGTAGTCTTAACTTGTACATGAGAAGCGCACAGGTCATCTTACCACGGCCCTGTGTGTGTTGTTGTTTGCAGCAGGAGTGATGGCTCCAGCGATCGGTCGCTCTGAGAATTAGTGGTCAGACTGGACAACAATGCTTTACCTCACTCACACGGCTCACTGGCAGTTCCTGGGCCTGATAGTCGGATTCCTGGCATGGATCCTCACCATGACCACCGCCGGCCTCAACGAGTGGCGTCTCTGGCGAGTAGGCAATGCGTCCATCATCAGCTCGAGCGAGGCCTGGGTTGGTATTTGGAGGACGTGTTTCTACAGTCATGTCCTTCCCGATATGGAGAACTGTCGAAGCATCAGCATATCGGACAGCTTTCTTCCCGTGGAGATCCCTGTGGCTCAGGTGCTGATGATGCTCGCGGCCATCTTTGGCCTTGCCGGGAACATCTGTGCTGCAGTGGCGGTGAGGATGGCCTACTTCTCTGTTGAAGATCGCAGGAGCATCAGGCTAGTCTTCCTGCTGGCAGGGGCGCTGTATTTGCTCACAGGGATGTCCTCCTTGGTGCCACTGGCGTGGAACATGAACTCTGTGCTGAAAAACAGCACCATAGACTTTCCTCCTGAGTTCCAAATCCCTGCTCCTCCTGTCAGCCAGCGAGTTGGCTCAGCCATTGGAGTGGGCCTCTGCGCCTCCATTGCGACACTCTTAAGTGGCCTGCTTTTCCTTTGCTACAGGTACGCTTGGCGGGCCGTGAGCACAGCGGGCCCTGGCGACCAGCTCAATGGCCCCTGGACAGTGACAACACTGCCACGCAAGTCTGAACTGGTAAATAGAGCAGGCATGGATAACGCTGCCTTTCACAGTGAATAAAACTCAACAGAATAAAATCTATGAAGGGAGACTGACTTTAGGGCTTTTTGTTTTGTTTTGTATTTTTTAAAAAGAGGCTAGGTTTGATACTAGAACTAAAAAAAAAGACTGACTTGCCATATCTCAACCAGAAAACCAAAACAAAGAGCTAAAAGATGCTAAAATTCCTTGTGAACATACAAGGGATATTGATCAATTGTACTTTTATCATAAAAACAATGATTTCATTGTACTGAAAATAAAAGCCAGTGACTATTTACCCTATAGTTTCTATTTTAGGTTTATGTGACTGATTGAAGTTCAGGGATGGCTGCTTATCTACAAAAGTAATAATAAACTTTATCTCTGTTACTGAGGAGTGGTGTGTATGTGTGTGAGTGTGTTAGTGGCCTCAGCTTTTATGTAAGAACTGTTACGATCAGTGTTATTGCCACACAAGCCCGTGGGAGGCGACATAACATTTCAAGGTGTGGCTTCTTAGGAGTCCTGCGTGAGGAGGGGTGAGAGTCGGCCAGGTTGACCCGCACACGTGACCTGGGTAGGAGGCTGACGAGAGCAGGCATGTGAGCGTGAAGAGGGGGCTGCTTCATTGGGGTGATTGTTACCATGGAAGGCACTCATACACACACTGGCCCTGTGGCTGGCTCTACCTCTCTGGAGGCGGCTAGCTGATGGAGAACAAAAAGCCCTCTTCAGACAAGCACAGCACTCAGAAACGCAAGGCTCAGAAGTGGATGACCAGTAGAGCTGCTTTAAATACTGCAGAAAACTACTATTTGAATTAGGTGTAACCAAATTTTATTATTAAAAAAAAAACAAAAAACAGGCCTGTAAAAAGTAGTAAATAATTATTTGTCTAAAATGTTCGTCTGTCTCCACAAACCCTACCTACCTATCTCACTTGTGCTGTACATATCCTTTAGCAGATAAAGCTGTTGTGCTTTGTTCTCTATCTTTATCATTTACGGTGTTTTATGGAGGAAAACTGATAAGAAGACTGATTGCAAATGTGTCATATCAAAGTCTGTAGAATTAAACCCAAAGGTAACCGCAGCTGGATAACATCTCACCCCATAATATGAGATTTTACTTGCAGAAGATCTGGAATAAAACTCTAGATGAGCAATTATATCTTAAAGCCGCTGTATTTTCCTGAAGAATTGCCACAATACCCAGTGGCAATGTTCAGTAATCAAGACCAAAATCGTTTTATTACTCTGTGCCTGTTCACGTGTCGCCAGCGGTGGAAAAAACGTTGTCTCAAAGTATTGATTAGCGACTGAAATTGATAGCTAAAAGCCTTTAGCTATCACAATTACATTTGTTTTTTTTATATTATTACCAATTAAAACTCTTACCAATGAATTAAAAGTTGAAATACGAAGCTAAAAATGCAGATAAAATGTTGTTAGCTAAAAGGATAGATTAGCAGTTGAAATTGTTAGCTTAAAAAAAAAAGCTATTAAACTGTAGTTATAAGCAATTGATGATTTAAAATATGAATAACTTAAAAAAATAAATGAAAGAAAGGCTAAACGTAATACTTAATAGTAAACATCTAGTATATAGCATTTTTCTCAAAGCCCACGCTAAGGTTCCGGTATTTACAGAAGGAGATTTCAGGTACCATGGATGTGCTTTTCCTTTTTTTACTTTAACTACACTTGGTAGTGATTCCTGTGCAATTTTGTATTTTGCTGATATTTATGATATTAATGAACTGATATTCTTTATATTTAACTGTGATAAAATATAATTATTGCTATTTCACAGTTGCTGCTTCAACACTTTACCAGTAAAATCGAAACATCAGGTGCAGAAGATAGTTAAATGGTTTTGTAAATGGTTAAAATAGAAAATCTTGCTCAAGAGTGACTCATGTATTGCAAAACTTTAGTTTCCATCATCTAACATTGAAACAGAAACTTGGATGATCTTTATCTCCATCTGAACTACCAGAATGGGTCATGATTTGGGTCATGTTTGCTTATCAACCCATCTACACAGGTTTGTTTATTTGCAGTCGGATGCATTTAGAGTAAATTATTCACGACTACAAGACATATAATTTTCCTTGACGTTTCAGTGGCATTTACAGTAAACAAAGCAAAAAGAAAATATCTGCAGCTATTTTTATGCCTCCCTGATGCCCACACATAGGGAGACTATGTGGCATCGGAGGACAGGATTGTCCCTCTCAGTGGGCCTCAGAACCACCTCTTCAGGAGCAAAGTCTGGCATGTCATTGGCACCTCAGGTAACATATGCTCCTGTGACAACTTCATTATCTCTCATTAGCTTCATTCTATAAGAACTAACTCCACAGACATGCACCAACCATGGAGGTTTATAAATCCTCATCCTCCCATGCAATAACACATTATGTCAATGTACTTTGAGCGTATGTAAATGACACAGACAGTTATGGATGGCAGAGCGCGGTGGCACCCTCTGACCTCAGCAAATTTGTGTAATTATGTCAGCTTGTGCTACATTCTTCACAGTACACAGTGCCCATTAATGCGTTCATTAAACACAGCTTAGCTCAGCGAGTGACCAGGAAATCTTGTGGAATTAGACTCAAGCTGTGTTTCCACCGCCGCAGACACACCTGACAAACCAACGGACAGGTTTTTAGTCCCATTTGGTCGCCTGAGAGTCACAGACGAGCAGGGGGGGCTGATGAGGGATTGAGGAAAAGAGCAGCCATGTTTCTACCTCTGACATAACTGGAGTCAAACCTGCTCATGGCTTCAGAAAACATTTTAACAAATACAGGAAATTTACCTTTTTTAATAAAAAAAAAGAGCCATTTTTCACCAGGATTGCAATGAAATTCTTTATGTGAATCATCTCAGTGTGCAACTCAAGAATAGTTTGTGCTTTAAGAGTTATTCTGTATGTTTACAGACTAATAATTGACAATTACAGCATTTAAAAAGCTCAAGAGTCCTGCTAAACAGGCTTGAAATTATATTTTTCTTGTAAGAGAAAAAATTTGAAACCACTCCAGAGTAATGGATAAAAAGGCCTTTTATAAAACATTTCTTTATAAAATAGATTTATTCTTGCTGATCACAGCAGATCGTCTTATAATGTCTGATTGTGCAGGTGAGTCATGTAAAAGGGCTGAAACAAGGCGTAAATGTCACCATCGTATGTTGTCTCGGTGGTTTACATCATTGCTGTAAAGCGGTCCGACGTGCAGATCTACAGGTGATTGTGTTGTGATTTCAGTCTCTACACAGGTAAATCATCTGTTAAACGTACTCTGTGCGCTTCCTGTAATTTACACCTGTGCCCATCACCTGGTACCGCCGCTGCAGCACAGGCTGAGGCTCCACCTGAGAGCACGAGGACGAGGTGATCAAGATCAGGCCGGCAACTATGAGGAGAAATCCTGCTGCCCAGCCGCAGTACAAAGCGTCTCCAAACTCCCACCGAGGCACCACGTCAGGCACTTTGTCATCAAAGAAATGCATCACTGCTATATGTGCCATATAGGACACGGGAATCAGACACAGAACCCCAGAAACCATCCCGAGCACCCCTCCCGTGATGATTAAAATCCTCTTGGTTTGTTGACCGCTGTCCTCTTTACAGCTGTGGACCAAGTCAAGTCCAGGTATTCCCACGAGAATTCCCAGCATGCCCACAGCGAGGGCAGCACACATGAGGATGCGGGCCAGCTTGAGGTCTGTGGAAAGGCCCAGCAGGCTGTCATAAGCCCTACACTCCATCCCTCCAACGTCCTGGACCACGCAGGTCTCCCACAGGCCCAGCTCGTAGCTCTCCACAGGCAGCAGCGCAGTGCTCATGGTCAGCCACTGCGGTAAGATAGTGGTGGTTAAAGCGCACAGCCATGCTCCAACGTAGACCAGCATCCCCAGCAGCTCCAAAGCGCAGGCGCACGTGTCCATGTTTCTCTCCCCCTCTCTCTGGCCTCCACGCTTGACAGAGCCACAAGAGTTCTTCTTCTCCTTCTCTGGCTGCACTTCAGATGGAGAGGCCTGTCGCTGTACAGTCGGGACAGGAACTGCTCAAAACACCTGATAATTAGAGTTGACCGCTCTAGCTCTGAGGCTTGGAGTTCGTTCTCAAACAGTTCCCACTCAGAGGAGCACACATCTTCTGCTGCTGGAGGGAGAGGGGGGCCCGCATGGCCCTCCCCTTTGTGGTCCTCCTGCTCTCGCTGCTGTGCCAATGGGCAGCAGGGGCAGAGGCAGAGATGGCCACGATTTTTACAAGACCATTCCTATATGCTCTTCCAAAACTGCATGCCATAAGGGATGTCGTTAAAAAAAACAACAACTGCTTGAAGTTCAGTTTGCATCCTGCAATCCAGCAATAACTGGGTACAAACATATGAACAAGGGGCCACACACTACAGCAAACTCAGCTTATTATTTGCAAATGCTAAACACTCTTGTCATAAACTTAGTTGCCATTAAAGCCCTTCATCTCTGTCCTCAAAGGGTTTTTCCTGTAGCCATGAGTAGAAAAACATTTCAGTGTTAGAGTATCATAAAGGCAGTGTTGCACAACTAGGCCTTTGAGTGATTTATTACCAGTGAAAAATGTTATGTAAGGACAGTAATGCTGAGATTTGCTCATAACCATTTAAGTTAAATTTAAAAATATATGAATATTTTTGTCATATTCCTTGTGGTGGGATAGCTGCTCACAGTCAGGCTGTCTGCTGCATGTGACTAAATCTGAAACAACAGAGCAGCTTATTGTGTGCTCTCGTATGAACACTGCATGGTTGTGGGAAATGATCGTAGGAGGCAATAGATCAAAGCTGAGATGTGAGAAAATGTTTCCCGTTCATAAACTCATAGACAGCCGTACAAACCACAAACAAACACACAAACAAAAATGCACAGATAATATCCCCGGGCTGCCAAACTCCTCCTGCTCCGGCGAAGAAAACACTCAGCTGACTGCTGTGATGTCCTCACAAACACTTAAGGAATACCAAACGATACCAGAAACAAGCTTAATCTCAGCTTTAAAGGGACGTCTCTGCAGCTATAGACAAGTTACTCATGATGTTCCTGGCCAAGAATGTCACATTACACATCCAACTTAATTTCTGTCTCTGAAAATATAAAAAATTAAAGTGTAGTTGCAGTTCCCCTTCTTACCCACAGAGGCCGCCAAATATCCTGCACAAATAAATAAATTGGCATGTGGTGGGGGATATTATTCAGAGTTTAAAAGAGTATTTTTTAATACTCTGAGAGAGAGTCTCACCTAGTGTCTGGTTTTACTGCTCCTCCTAATCCTCTTTCTAACTTGTTCTTCCACAGTTTTAAACTTAGCTGGATGCACAGTGTTAATTATGCTGACCACAAAATAGTTTGTAAATTTAAGTGAAAACCCCCTCACTACTGCACAAAGAAAGACACACACTTATTGGAGGTATTTGTCCTTCTTGCTGTGACGCAGCTGAGAAGATCCTGGCCTGTTTTAGTCATATTGTGTTTTATGTACCTCTGTACCATTCTACTTCTTGTGTTTTTTCATAAACAATACATAACTTATAAGTAATAATAAAAAAAACTTTATTGCCATTTATTTTATCATAGCTTATAAAAACCTTAATTGTAGATTTTTAATTTTGACTCGCTGAAAATGGGAGAAACCAGGAGGGAAGATAAGAATTGAGTATTTCAGAGGGACATCTTAGATTGACCAATTTGGAGACAAAGTTAAAGAGGCAAGCCTGAAATGATTTGGTATTAGTACATACAATACTATACTAATATAGTATCTAAAGTACAGAGGAGGTATAGTGGATATTGGATAATGCATGTTGAGTATGGAGCTTCCAAGCAGGAGGAAAGGAGGAAGATCTCAAAACATTCACTAATGTAATGAAGAAGGACATGCAGAGGGTTGGTGTGACAGATGAGGATGCAAAGAAGAGGGTCAGATGGAGGCAGATGATCCCCTTTGGGAACAAAAGGGAAAACCTACAAGAAGAAGATGATAGTTGCATATTTTAGGTAGGTAATTTGGATATTATTTGGTGGGGTGGGCTGCTTTTAACCATGTAAAGCACTTTGTGCTACATCTTTGTATGAAAAGTGATTTATAAATAAAGATTGATTGATTGATATTTGAATCTACTTTTAGCTACTTAAGTAAGAATAATTGTAAAACAGTTGAAACGCCAGGAAGTTGATCTGGGTGGCCGGTGTATGAGCTGTTGCAGTGCCAATTAAGGCCAAGAGGTGGCGCAGGTGCACCACTAAAACGACTCCTTCAAACAACAGCGTGATCGGGGGAGTTTCCCTAGATTTTATATTAAAATGATATCTTTTTTATAACTGTCTTATATTAATATTAAAATTAAAAATTACTTATTTAAATTGTATATACACAAACAGAAGCTACTCTTGAGATACATTAATGAGTGAATCAACAGGTTTGTGTCGCAGCGTTAGCTAAATCACTCAGCTGAATTAACATTAAAATGAAACTTTAAGTCTATTTTATAAGGTATGTTTTCGCGGCGCCGTGAAGCTTTAATGAAAGTGTTGAGCTCTGAAGTTTCCTCATTGGACAGGGGGAACTGGCTCCGTCGTACGTATGCAAATCCGCTCCCGAATATGGACACGGGGAATGAAATATGGCGGAGAAGGCGAACATGGAGAAACGAGCACTGAGACAGCCCCGCCGCGCTGATTTTGGAGGGTTGTAGAAAGAAGAAGAGGAAAGTGGATGTACTCCCGGTGGGACTTTTTCCAGCCTCGGTGGAAAGTTTTGTATCTGCGTTTCTTTTCTCCAGCGCGTCCAGGTCGTTTGGTTGTAATGCAGTGAGGAGCGACTTTTTCAGGGGGATAAAAGCAGGGCAGGGGGCTGCAGCCCTCTCACCGTCTCGACGCTATGCCGTGGGTCAGCGGCGGAAAGCGGAGAGAGAGCTCGGAACTGCCGCTGCCCGCGGGCTGGGAGGAAGCCCGGGATTACGATGGCAGAGTGTTTTTCATCGACCACAACACCCGGCAAACTTCATGGATTGACCCCAGAGATAGGTACGCTTAAGGCCCTGGAGTAGTGTTATTACACACACTAACAAAAAGTAATCTTAATACAACGAGACTTCTTTATAAACTGACATAACTCACAGGAGAGCAGGGGCGTTTCCAGGGGGGGTTTAATGGGGTGGCACAGAGGGACCGAGAATGAGACAGGGTTGGCTCACTGGAAAATAATTGTAGAAAAGTAATATAGAAAACATAAACGAACTACGAACCATCCTATTCCTTCAAATAGAAGCTTTTATGTGCAAAATGGCTCTTCACATAAGCCTGAAAATTTCATTCAAAGCTATTTGAAAAAGTTTCACCATCAACATACACTGTTCTTCTTCTTAGTTTTAGTTTCCTAAAGAAACCTACAACTTTGATCACAGAGAATATCGTTCCCCCCCCACATAATACATCCTTAAATTTTCTTTCTTTTTTCTGGTTATTTTTATTTACTACATTTGGCCTTATGTTGAACCCGTCAATTTAAGATTTTGTTTTGATGCACTTGATGATAGTAAGCTGTTCTGTATGCATGTCACCAGTTTAGTTCTTAGTTCTAGACCAGGGGTCCCCAATCTCAGTCCACGAGGGCCGGGGGCCCTGCAGGTTTTAGATCTCACCCTGGGTCAACACACCTGAATCACATGATTAGCTCATTACCAGGCCTCTGGAGAACTTCAAGACATGTTGAGAAGGTAATTTATCCATTTAAATCAGCTGTGATGGATCAAGGACACATCTAAAACCTACAGGGACACCGGCCCTCATGGACTGAGATTGAGGACCCCTGGTCTAGACTAAGACGAAGATTATTAGCACTGTGGGCACCAAAATTTCTTGTGTAGTATCTTGTTGAACTTAAGAGATGAACTTAGGCGTATAAATAAGGAAAAGTCAATGAAATCGCCTCTTCCCCTTCCTATTATTTTTTTTATTTATTTATTTTTTTTATAGGGTGGCACAAAGCAAGAGGGGATTCACGGGAAATCAGAAAATATAATGTAGACCGTAAATGAAAGTAGAAAGCATTGCAGATCCCTGTGCTATAATAGAGTTTATGAGAGTGTGAAAATGGTTTGATGAATAACTGTTTAAAGCGGATGTGGAAACTGTTTCTGTTATTTTCATTTAAGTTTATGGTCGACATATAGCTCAATATGATTTAAAGCAAACTCTAAATTTTTCCTACCTTTAATAAATGTCCTAGTTTTCACATTTAATGAACCAGTTTACAAAAAATATAACTGGATAGAACTGTCTTAAAATATAGGCGAACTAAATAAGTGGGTGAGTCTATCATGTAGATAAACAATAGTATTTTATGCCTGTATTATATTATTCTTGTAAAAATGTCATTATTTTAGTATTTGACTTGGATCTTCAGTCCTCCCTTCAGCTGGCAGTTTTTATTGGGAAACACTAAGCAATAATGTCAGTGCAGTTTCCATATAAAGACACTGAGAGGATTTAAAAGTTTTATCATTAAATATACTTAAAGTACTTATCATCCAGAATCATGATTATTCATTTAATAATTTTTATAACTGTAATATTGTAGCTGGAGATTATTTTAATTACTTTATTACCGATTGATTGATTGATGGATTGATAATACTTTATTCATCCCAAGGGAAATAGTCTGATCTCTCCTATATTATTAGCTGTATATTTTAAAATCAAATTATATTTGTAATATCGTATTTACATATAAAATAGAGTAAGAGTAGAAAGTAGAATAATATAGAAATAAAGTAGAAGTATAAATAATAAATGTACTATATTAGACTATAACACTGGCCCTGTTCATGTTCTTGTAAAATTACCCGCATATCTGGACAATGCCCCTGTTGGAGCAAGGTTGTAATTACTATCAGAGGTTGTGTTTTGGGGATAAGTAAAGTTTAAGTTTGGCACACAGCACTATACACGAG
This sequence comes from Rhamphochromis longiceps, assembly GCF_057381845.1. Taxonomy (NCBI): domain Eukaryota; kingdom Metazoa; phylum Chordata; class Actinopteri; order Cichliformes; family Cichlidae; genus Rhamphochromis; species Rhamphochromis longiceps. Next base: position 9,646,468 of record NC_140578.1, read on the forward strand.
GCTAAAATAAACATGAAGATTAGGTGCCAAAGAAAAATATAAGACGCAGTAAAATAAACAGGTAGTTTTAAAATAAGTAAATAACAATTCAATAAAAGAGTCTTCAACAGAAGACCAGTTTTTGACTGCTTTTTAAAAGAATCCACAGGGGCAGCTTCTTTATTGTGAGGTTGTGGTGAATCATGTGGCCACAGTCGATGATCGTCTGAGGTTTGGGAGCAGCTGTGGGCCTCCACAGCGCCTACAGAAGCTCCCTTACAAACATGATCATGGTCTAATGATCCCGCATGTCGGTTTAAACATGAAATTTGACAGTTTGGACGTAAAATTAGACAGCAGCTCAGCCTTTCTATTGTTGCAGAGGAGTTGTTTTTGTCCAAGTTAACCCTGTCAGCGTGGTCACCTGAGCTATTTATCTGTCCCTTCTTCACTTAGAAGAAAACCTATTGAGTGTGTGTTCGCATGTGTGTCAAACCTCAGTCATCCAGACTCATCAGTAAGCCCTGCAGATTTATGACTTCCAGTGACCTGAAACATTCCTGGCTCACACACCTAATACAGAGCGCCATTGTTATCCAGCTCCCCTTTCCTTTCCACACAAAGACACCTCCTAAAGACCAGTCAGAGAGTGAAGAGCTGCTCTCATGTTTGTCATGTCCAGCCTTCAAAAGATGACAATTTTAGTGTGTGATTTCCATTGCATGGAGATTTCAGCATGGAGATTAGTAGTCGGACATGTGCTTTAAACTCCAACTCCCAGAAATCTTTGTGAAAGTATGTGAGGAATGCTCGCTGGGCCACTGAGAAAGCTGCAAGGATGTGCTTTTTGCGGGGACTGGGATTTTTACCAGCCCAGAAGCAAGCTCAATCAGGCATTCAAAGCAGACTTTGTTGTGAGATTACTGGGAATTACAGCAAGTATTTTAGCTCTGATGTATTATGAGGGGAAAGGCTGAAATTCACAAAAACCGAGCTCAAAGTATGGCGAGTACTAGTGTACATTTTACTCCAGCAGTGGGCTTCTAGTAGCTGCGTGTAATCTAGATAAGGAAAACCTGATTTCCTCGTGAGTTGATTAACCGTTGTTGTTTGCAGCTAATAGCAGTTTCACATATTTTTATAGTCATCAGCATTTGAGGGAGGGCCTTCTTTAGTAAGACTAAAGAATGTTTTCTGTATTTGTTCTGGTGCTACTCCGTGATTTATAGGCTTTCTCATTGGAGGAATGTCTGCTGTCACCACCTGATACTGACTTTCCATTAAATCACATCGCAGCACAAACCTTCTGCTAATGAGCAGCAGATACAAAAAGGTGTCAGCTGTTCTGTCAGGGTTTTAAAAAAGCAGATAAATGAGGCTGTTTGCATGCACGTATGTCAAGAGCAGAGAGATGAATGCAGAGATAAGAGGTTCGTAATTTCTCCTGTCAAGTCTCGGTTTGACAGCTGCTCTGCTGAATTGAAATCAAAGGATGAACGTTACTCATTGGGTGTTGAACCCCTGAGAATCAGCTGATCTGCTCTGTCCAATGACTTTTTTTGTAAAGCCTTGCAAAAGTTTGCTTTCTTACTGTTCATATTTTTGGAGTTACAGGATCTGAGAATACACTGGGCTGGGTTGAAATTTGGTGCTTTTTAGTTTGCATGATTTTTTTTTTTTTTCCTGCATTTTTCCTCCTAACTTTGTAAATACAAGAGACAACTTTTTACTTTTCGATACATTTTTATGACTAAAAAGAATGCTATTTTTAAAGAAGAAATCACCTAAATTAACCCACCTTTATCTATTTGAGGTCCTGTGACAAAAAACAAAGACAAAAAAAATCTGCTGATTCTGAGGGGGTCAGGAGGGAACTTCTTACAGCAGGGTCATTTTGTGACTCATTTGTTTTTATAGGACTTCATCATGAGATCTGGGTTTTACCTGAGGCTGCTAAATGGAAAAAAATATCAGCCAGACACTTAAAAGACAAATCATGTGATGAGATTCTTTGGAGGTGTTGTGGAATTATAAAAATGCAATAAATGTAGTCAGGTGAAGACTGTTTGTGTGTTTAACCCTCAAGCCACCAAGATAATGACCAGAGGCATTCTCCTGCAGTAAATATTTCTACTCTGCTAGGTGCTTACATCGGAGTGTGAGTGTGTGTGTATTAATGATAAAAAGCACGTAGAATGAATAAAATAAAGTGTTGCATGTATGATTGGGTGCGTAGTAAGAGTAGAAAAGCGTTATTTACATACCAGTCGGGGGAGCGGGGTGGAGGTGGAATGCTCTATATTTTGGGAATAATATGATCTGTTTTACAGAAAACACTGGCCTCAGATTTGCAGTTTAACTCCTGGCTCTCAAGAAACAAAAAGTACAGTACAGCAGCTTGTGTGATCTAGTGTGTTGCTCACCAGGTCTGCCTGATGCGCCTTGAGTCTGCTGACTCGCAGAGAGGAGCGTCAGTAGTGGATTATCACTGCTAATCGCTAAAACAGAGGCACCATTGAAGCTGGAACATAATTGTCAGTGATGATCACGATGAGCTGTAATGGGGCGGCGTATCAGCCAGAGGTCGAGTTTGTTCCTGCCGAAGATGGAGACGTTTTGGTTAGATGAGGGTGTGTAGTGACTCATTAGACGGACTTGCCAATGCAGTGCACAGATACCTGAGAAATTGAGGGTTTCTCTGTTTACTTTGGTATAGCAAGTAAATAAGTATAAGGTAATACAGACTCATTTCTTTCAATGTACAGCTCTCAAAAATGAGCCTTTGGTGGGTGACTGTGCACGTTTGGTAGGCGTGTGGTATAAAAATGGCTGTGTTGCCTGACTTTACAGAAGTGCGTGCGTTTTCTTGTTGGCCATTCCATAAACAAAAATGTATTTGAAGCTTGAATAAATTAAACCCATTTACAGAAAACTTAAAAATCACCATCCAAGAATTTTTTTCCCCTTGATGGAAGGCCAAAACCTCAGTGGTTTTTAATATGAAGGAAAATCCCTGAAGAAGAAAATGCTTCATGTGATGATGATGATGATGGTATGAAGACGATGCAGCTGGGTGGGCTGAAGATTTTCAGACTTTTGAAGTGGTATAAGATGACCGGGGACTGATAATTAACTGATATTTCTTGTAAGTCAGCGTAAATATCAACAGAAAAGTTCGAGGTTCCCTAAAACCACCCTGATAAATGCGGATTAATCATAAGGAACCAGGAAAACCCCTGACTTTGCAAGCAGCTGAGACCCCGTCCGAACTGATTGCCTTAATTTCTGATGCTTTTTTTTTTTTTTTTTTTTTTTGGGCTGACGGTGGATACCTCAAGCTGCTTTCGACCAGCTCCTGCAGATAAGCTGAGCAGCTCTGAGGAGCTTTTTTGTTGCTGTGGAATGAACGTTATGTTAGGCATGCCTACACTAATGCCCGGGGGCTCTGCTCGCTCGCGGCCCCAGACAAAGCAGCAGAACAGAGGCAGTTCCCACGTGTCTACCTCCTCCTCTCATCCTGGGCCCTGTAGGCCTCCTTTATTAGCTCTGTTATGCAATGGCCATGGCCGGCCTGCCACTCAGCAAAGGGAGGCCTTTATGCTTGGTCACAAAGCACATCAAATTCAATTATTCTGGAAAGGGTGAGCTGTGTTGCCAGCACCGAAGGGTTATTCACATGCGCTGAACCCCGCTGTTATTTTGCTTCCCCCAGTGTTTTCATTATGATGGCTCTTTTTTGTCTTTCGGTTGCGGGAGGTTGCGAACATGTCATTGCTTGATCTGGTGTCATTTTGCCCGTGTTCTTTTTCATGAGCAGACAATATGTTTGTCTTCAGCTTTCACCTCACTCCTTCTGGAAGCGCAAACACTTTGTCCTTCAGCAGTTAGTGCTGCAGGCGCCTTTGACGTCCAGGTTTCCCAGCTGACTGTCTTGTGGTTTGTTTGTTTTTTTGGGGATGATTTATTGCTACAAAAACAAGAAAAACACTCACTCGTAGCTTAAACCCTGCTTTATGTTGTTCCTCAATATGCTTTTCTCTGGCAGCGTCAGCCATCAGTCAGATGTGTAGGTTGGCAGTGTTTTATGTGTATATTGTGAAGAATGCTACCTAAACAGGACATGCCAGACTCCATGGACCAGCCTTCAGCTCTGGGTGACCATTGTTTTTTTTTTTTTTGTTTTGTTTTTTCTTCCTCTTCCATGCATCTGCACAATTCTTATTCAAAAGTGAAGAAAAATGCTGTTGACAACCTGGACTCTACTGTTTTTCTGTGCTTTTACAACTACAAAAACTACAGTTTCTCTGTTATTATATTTCAACAGATCTTGATGTGCTTCTGGTTGATTTGAGTTATTTTGAAACTATTTATAAAGCTTTCAAAAACATTAATGTTAACAATTAAACATAAGACCCAGGAAACCCCAGCAGAACAGGTAATTCATTTCGAAGCAGCGTCTTTTAGTTTTTTTTAAAGAATGTAAAACGTGTCTATCTGCTTGTTAAGCCTGACATAATTAGCTATTTCCGGGCATAAATGCTCCTTCAGTTCCCAAAAGCAAACAAACACTGAGGCACCTTTGACAGTTAAAAAACAATCCACATTTTTTTCCAGCTCCAATAAAATGATCAGTATGGCTGTTCTCCCAGATGTTACAATAAAATTTAATATCCAGGCATGAAGGAAAGAGAGTTTACAAGACATCTGAAAATCATATATCATGTTCCTGTGCAGCACTGCAGCAACTCTGGACGTAAGCAAAGACTGAAAACTGACTCCAGCAAAGGTTGAAGGGTTAGTGCAGTTGAGCTAGCTGACATTATGATGTTCTACCTGGTGGCTACCTACAAAGCTATCAGTAGGCATATAGTAGTGTAGGCGAAACTGCATCCTGTCTAACAGGATGTTAGTCATTCTTATGACGGTGCATGGTTTGGATTACGCACTATGAAAAAGGCCTGATCCTAAGCCGTGGTGTTCATAGCTGTAGTAAAAGCCTCATTTTAAAGAGAACTTGTAACAAAATGCTTGAGAGGCTGAGAATGATGACTGAACTGTTGTGGGGAAACAAGAAGCAAAGCACTAGAGCAGGTTAAAAAGACGAGAGCCTCATGAAGGCAGCGCTTGGACCCAGAAACGGGGTTATGACATCATCACTATTTTTTCTTAAAAAGATTTATATAAAGCAGTGGTTCCCATTTCAGGACCTGAAAGACTCCACTGATCAGGCTGTTTGAAAACCACTAAATTACAGTCGCTGATGTCATTTCTAAAACCTAAGCAGTGGAAATGCACAGATAAATCAGCCTGATGTTAAATGACACAATAGTTACCCTTGGCAGTGGTCAATAATAATGTGCAACATTAATTTTATGCTTTAGAAGATTTCAGAAGTATTGTAATAAAGAGTCATTATGCTAATTTCCAGCTCAATATTTTTATTATTGAACTCTAATAGAGTTGGTTTCTATAATTCACAGTATATAAATGAAATGATCTTTATTTATCACATACTGTACCTTGGTGCAAGGCCTCCAATTCATCCTCAAGCTGCTTTAGTGCCTCTTTTGAAACCAGTTTTCTTCTGATTGGCTCCCACTTGCAAAGAGAAGGTGGTTGGGCGGGATTTTGTACTCATAACCAGTTCTATGTGCCTGGGATGAACGTATTAGGGATACTATCCTGTCTTTAAGTGATGACGTGATGAATCCTAATTCCAGGCCCAAACTACTCTTCGTTTAATAAGGCTGTTGTGTATTTTAATGCGTTGTATCTTGTTCTATTTAATCTCAACAAGCCCCTGAAAACAGTCAGTGATCACTGTCGGTAGGGCAGGGATATGGCCAAAAATATTTATCACGATATATATTTGGAAATTTGCGATAACGATATAACTGATGATATAATTGACGCGAGACAAAATACTTTACAACTCCACAACTTTATTGGTGCAAAAAAAAAAAAGCCCATCAATGCATTTTCACTGAAACAAGCAGCTGTTTTTTATGTGCATTAAATCTATATAAAAATTTAACAATGCAAATGCAAATTCCTTGCTGACAGTTTAACCAAAAGGCATTTCCAGTGGAAATGGGCTGACATATCCTGAGCATATAATATCCACAAAACTAAAAAAGAGGTAATACACACACAATATGGTAATATTATGTTGAAGCATGTACGTAATAGCAGTACGTATCACTCTACAAGGCTCCCGACTATGGTAGCCGTAATCCTCCGACATAACGATCAAGCGGTGCGGCTTCGTAGCTTATCAAAGTTGTACTAAAACATTTTGAGCGCCGTGTACCACATAAAATCTGCCATGTGCGTATGAAAACAAAGGCACTGTTGCGCATTTTACCCATATTTTATCACGATATTTCATTTTCTTATCATTGCCTAACGTTATACCGGTATTACCGTGAATGGTATGATAAGGCCTAGTGTTCATCTTCCAGCTTCACTGTTTATATTATGCTAACATAGCTGTGTCGCTAGCAATCACGTAGCACATCATTACATGCGAATTATCCAAACTTCAGTAACCCTACAAATGTCACTGCTGTTTACTTTCCTGTCTTCATTTATGTTGGAAGTAGTAGCAGAGCTGTATGTCTTAATTTTTTCAGAAATCCCTCAGTCAGAACATGGTATATTTAGATGGAAACTAGCGAGCTAACTCCCTGCTAACTTCTAACTCCGCTAAGTTTAATAAATTCTGTTTTCATGGATGCCTGGATGTTAAACTTAATTGTTACACCTGGTAAAGCAGCAACGCTGATCATTTTATTAAAGATGAAAAGATTTAGACAGTTTTTAACTCGCAGTGATGCCGCAGTGATCGTGTGACTTTAGGGACCTGCAGCGGAGTTGGGCCCAGGCACAGCTAATGACGTCAGACTTAAAGACGGGATACAGGTCAAAGTATAGAAAGAACTATTTGAAGATCTCTGTTTGGTTCACAGGGATTACTTCAGCATAACTTTATTATTTGAAATTCTTAACCACAACAACAGGATATGTAAAATAGAAAATAGTTGTTCCCCTTAAAATTGTCCATCTATCTTTTATAACATTTTTGCTTCTCTGTCACACTGAGGGGAAAAATACAAAAGCTTAAAAAAACAAACAAAAAAGCCAGTAATTTCACAATTCTGCATCCCTACTAACTACCAGTTAAACAGAGTGTTCATCCAGCTGTATTTAATTGCAGTATTTTGCTATTGTCCTTAGCTAACTACTGTCTTGAGTTTGTGACTACCCCCAAACTCTCAATAATTCATTTAGAGCGTTTTCATTAAGAGAAAATGTGGAGATGCGGTGCTATGTGCTAATTTTGAATTGAAGCTCCAGACCAGATTATGTGTTCAGCCTAAGTTGCCTTCTTCATTTTCCTTTTTAAATACGCCCAACAAAAGCTCCACCTTGCTTCTATCTCGTGTTGTATTGGGAAGATGACAAACAGTTTGCAAGCCAAAAAGAAGTGCTGTTGCCTCAAAAATTCCTTTCTGTGTTAAAAAAGAAATGTGAAAACAACTTGGGGAGGAATGTCATTTATGTCCAGACTGTCAGAGGGGTCTGGTGCAGCGTTTCAGAGTGAGGCCTGAAGCAGCTGGCAGACAGACGGACGCACAGACACCCGGTTCTCCCATTATGTGTTAAATCTTATAGAAATAGGTTTCTATAAGTAGCCTAAGATCCCCGTCTCTGTACACATTTAGACAGCGCCTGAACACATGGACGGGGCTTGTCCGCTGGAGCTGAAAGCTAAAAGACTGTGTAGCAAGTCTTGAAGGGCTTCATTTTTATGAAACGGGGCTTTAGCTCTAATATCACCTTAGCTAAAAATATTGAAGTAGCTCTTTCTAATTACAGCTCTGAATACTACAGTATAAATGAAGATTTGGTAATGCTGTGTTCGTAAGACCTCATCTGTGTAATCTCAAAGTGGTTGCTGGGTGAAATCGGTCTCTTGGCATCTTTCACCAAATGGTCTAGTGACCACCAAGTAGTCAACCTTAACCTAGAAATGGAGTGGTTAAATTCCATTTCTAGGTTAAAGTTGACTAGCTAGGTCCAGAAGAGAGGCACAGAGGAAAGCCAACCTAAGATTCACTTCCTTTAAATTTTCATGGAAATTCTGACCCACTTCCTTTACACAAAAATCAGCCCTTGGTACCTCTAACAGCCTTAGAAACAACAAAGAGATTATTTTTAAATTGCCTTACTGTCCAAAAAAAAAAAAAGTTTAATACACAAACAAAACCTGCGTGATGCACCTTTAAATCAGGGCCCAGCCCAAAGTGATTTACATTTTCCCCTCAGTGTCACATTTGGATGCAATGAATAGTCTTTATCTTTAAATCCATAAGGTTGGAAATTTCACACTGATGCTGAGAGTGGACCAGGTGGTAAAATCGATGTGTTTCTGACAACTCCACTCTCTGGTCTTCTTGCCAGTACCACTGCTACCTTTAGCTGTATTTCTTTTCTTACATTTTCTAGATCTCATCACTTGTTCATCTAATGTCTCTTACTAAACTAGGCGGCATTTCATCAGTCCGTTTTTAACCAAGTAAGAAGAGTCAGCTGAAGTAGTGTCAGAGGCTACATTATATGAAGCTAAAAGCCTGGATTAATGAAGAAATGTCTCTGCGTGGTGTTTTAGGTTTTCTTAAGACGGCAAACACAAAGAAAACCTGGTTATGTTGAACCAGAAGCATAGTCCACCCCTCTGATTAAATGAGCAGTGCTTGTTGTGCAAAGATCTCTCCTCTGGTCAGATTTGTAGACTTCAGCAGTAGGATTGTGGGATCATAAAAGTCTTTCAGTGGCTGATTAAGTGTTTAGTGATTCTGATTTGATTCTTCTGCTGTGGCTGACTGGCTGTTTTATAACATAGCTGCATTTATAGTGAACCAAACAGTGTCAAAAATGCATTATATACGGACTGTTTGGGGCTGTTTGTATTTAAAAAGTTGGCGTAATGAGCTGTATGTTTTTTAATTTATTATGAGCTGTATTATGAACCAAATAAAAGCCGGCAGCAGCAAGAGAGCCTTTGAATTGTTGTTAGCTTCTTGAAAACATGTGGCTGTCAAACCTTAGTGAGCTCATTGTGGTCGAGCTGAAGGATAGTAACCCAGATTCAGGGTATTAAATCCAGCTTCTGAGGTCCCGTAAAGAAATGTGTGAAGGCAGTATTATTTTTAGTGGAATGTGCAGACTTCTTTCTGGAGAATTTTAATTGTTGCAGCTCCGAAACAAAGGCTAAGGAGCTGGTGGTGATGACCCAGCTAGACGTGGTTCGGTGGCCCAGACTCGAGTTTCACATGCCTTTCCCATGCAGCAGGCCGTCGCCGCTACAGATAGAAATATCCTCTGGGACAACCCAGGATGGCACAGATTATTCTAGAATTAGCAAATGTCTTCAACAACTAAATATATTTTGCTGAGAATTTGCGGTGCACGAGCAAGCCCGGCAGCATTTCATTCCTCCACAGCTGAACATGCTTGTCATTCTCGCAGCCTCTATTTTTTTCGGTTTCAGATATGTCTCATTTTCTGTTTCCGCTCAGATTGAAAGAGGATCCTGGAGAATGTTTAATGTTTTAGAATAAACCATTAACCGCCGACAAAGCCTCAACATGCATGCGAGTATTATTTTTTTATTTAAAAATGTTTTCTCAGGTTTATTTCTTGTCTTAATACTTCTTTGGTGTTTCTGGTCATTCTTTGTTTGTTTTCTTTTTCATTTCTGGAAGAAAATGGCTAATTTTGTGACAAGAACTATGTCTACACCAATTATTTTCTATAAAGCCTTTCTCACATATATTGTTCCCCTGAACATTTCTAGACATAAACCAACACAGGTCCAAATGTCCAGTGCAGTCTGACCTTAGATGGTCTTTGAGTTTTGTGTTTTGGCTTCTGCATGCTCCATCCAGACAGTTCTCTCGCCTAAACCACTTTGGGTATTTCCAGTAGCGCGAACACGTCTAAAGTCAGCCTTTTTCTGCTGTTTGCTTCATGTGAGAAAGTGAAAGTATGAACTTTATCCAAACCTGATTCTCCTGATATTTGATTAATACTCATTTATTTGTTTCCAAAACCCGAGGTGATGAATTGAGATTTGTTAGTTTGATTTGTATTAAGATTAAGTCAACACAAAGTTTGGAACTGGAGAACAACCCATGACTCAGAAACTGGAAATGAAGGATTTTTGACAAATTGTTAAAACAATGGCTCCTGTTAGTTTTACTCAAAATATCCACAAAGTAAAGAGCTGATGTCTGCTAAGTTTCATAGAACCAGTCCTTGGTCTACAGGAGTCCTGTTGAGAGAGGATGAGAGGATGTAGTCATCTCAGCTTCGAGATGAGTTGATGTCAGCATTACTGCTCAGAATGGCATTCCTAAAATGCTGATGTTATGCATGTATATCCCTACTGCGTTCACCTTCATAATTAACCTTTTTTGCCGTGCTGACAAACTGGGCTTTATATGTGGCTTTTAATGTGGTGGTTATTAGTCTAATTCATCATTTGGTCATTTTATCCATTATGTACTTCAACCTTATGTTAAAGCTTGAGGAAATTTAAGGGGGTCACTTAGGTTAATATTTATTTTGGGGAGATTTTGGAGTCGTTAAAATAATCGGTTCAGTACTTGTTAAGATATTTCAGTCTGGAACAAATTTGATGGACAGCACAACCCATAGACAGATTTTGCCATCCAGAGAGACACACTGGCTAAAAACTGCCTAAAAGTCCCTGAGAGCACCTGCTGTGTAGGGAGTGTAATCCTGCAGCAGCTCTAAAATAATCCTAATGGAATATGATTATTATGGAAATAAGTGCTTGGGCCTAAAACGGCCAAACAGTATTGGGGTGGGTAAAGCATCCCGTTGGTTGTCTCACACATGCTCTGCATCCTCTGCAGATCTCTGATGTAGTCCATATCAGCGTCCTAGTAAAGTTTGATTGCACTTTTCAGAGCAGTGGAGGTCCTGTGTTCTGCCTCCCGCACCATCATCTAAACCAGTGATTTCCACACATTGTGTGCCATGGCACACAAAGGGGAAAACTGTATTCACATCTGTGCTAAACAGATTCTTGGTCACCAGACATTAGGCTGCCGTCTGGACTTTCCTCAGCTTCAATCTGGGACAAACAGATTAATGTTTGTGATAAATGTTTCACTGCTTCAGTGTGAAACGGGAGCTTTACTGACCTCTTGGAATTCCTCATAAAGTGTTGTTCGGTGTTGTGAACGGTAACTACTAGCTACTGGTGAGGGGAGGGGGCGTGTGGCTGTCAGCCAGAGGAGGCAAAGACGCCACTGCTCGTGTCAGTATTGTTGGAAATGAGCATCTAATCCAATAGTGATAGTAATTTTTAGTATAAGTTAGTATTTGAGTGATTTTTTTTTTTCCCCTTTGGAACAACCGTATTTGGCTACTGTAAAAAGTTGGATTGCATTTATACTTTGCAACAAGCTCTTCTATCATGTTTGTTATCCACTGCTATATCAGCCCATTTAGCACAATCAAGCAAACCATCTCAGACTCTGTTTCAGATCCAGTGGGGGTTTTTTGTTGTTGTTGTTGTTGTTGTTTTTTAAGGTGGGCCAAGTTTTGATCTGAATGGTTTGTTTTCCACGTGTCTGTTTGGCTTGCTTGGTGTCAACATGAACAAGTTTCTTCAGAAAGGCGACTCGCTCCAGCTCATTGCTGCATCCTTCTCGCTGTCCGAGCCTGTTGTGTCACTTTGTAATAATTCCTGTGCGAATGGATTTCCATTTGACAGAAGAAAGGTTGAAACTTTTCCGTTGTATGGGAATGAGTGCATACAGGATACTATCCAAAGTTTGGCGCATTTGTCACAAAAACACGCCGCACACCTTGACTTTCTTCAAGGGGCAACAGCTTGCTTTAGAGCTGTCATCAAATTGGAATTTGATTATATGATTGGATTTTTAAATACTAAAAAACAAACTTATTTTAATGTGCTTTTGGAAGCACTAGTGTGCCTCAGTGTACCACGTGGGAACCACGGGCTTGAACCAAATGGAGCCTTTACAATTGTGAGACTGTCTCATTTTTGTGCCCCGTGTAGGAAACGTCCCGACTTAAATCTCTCACATTTTATTCAGGCACAGCTGTTTCACTGTGTCAACTGAGGCTGACTGTCAGAAAAGGTCATAAAAATTTCTTCTGGTTAAAAGTGGACCAGAAATGCAGACTTACTACACACAGCTAGCTTCAGTTGTCCAGTTTTTCTGGCTGAATCTATACTGTCACATTGGCCGTCTCCTGCTCTGTGCTGCTGTGTGTCCCTCTGCTGCTGCTGTGAGTTTTTTGTGCAGTGGTTACAGACTCTCCCAAGACCAAGACATTACTTGGAAAAACAGAGGCTGCTGTCACAAGACCGTGTAACAAACCAAACATTCAGAAATTCAGATTCAGATCTCTGAGAGGACATGTTTTTCCCTTCTGCCTTTTTTCTTTTTTTCTTAGTCTCCCCAGGGAGGTCAGAGGGCAGTTCAGGACTAACCTCCCTCTGACGTCACATAGCTTCCCGTCCAAAGCCTCTCGTGGTTGTTCTATTTCTATCACCATTTCAAATCACCCAAAATAAAGCAGAACTACTATACATTATTGCTGCTCTTCATATAACCTTGCATTGCTTTTTTACTATAGATTTTTTTGTCTCATTGTTTCTCCTACAGTTCCTTTCTGCACATGAAACCTGACAGCAGCTGTGTTACAGTCAGTGTTTATTTAAGTATTTACAAGTGCAGTTGGTGTCTGTTTACCTTTAACAAACATTTAAAGCAGGAGCAGGTAGGGAGTGTGCTCTTGTTTGCCTTGTCCTGGTGTTTGGCAGCTGGACAGTGCACATAGTTCATCCCTTTAACCCTGCTTCAGCCTGCCTCTGGTAGATTTGAGCAGTTATTTGTGAAGCTGCTGCAGGCCTGTGCACTTTATTTTAGGGGAATATTTGGGTATTAAGTGTGCCAGTGTTTCTAGTTAGGAGAGGCCACTGATGAAGAAAATATGATCAAACAATTCATCTGTGAATCATTTAGTCTAAGTCGAAGTTTGACCTCTTCAGGTGTGGACATTATTAAAACATGAATGGGTCAGCTAGCTGTGGCTCAGGTGTTATAGCTATTGCATTGATTGATCCTTGATTGAAAAGCAAATTAAAAGTGTGTAAAATAAAACGGCATGTGAATATAAATGGTGTAGCTCGTAGACTAGAAAAACACTATCCTACCAATCAAATGCCGGGACAGTGATCTACTCACCTGTAATCCTACATGTAAAGCACATGTTAAAAGGTCAGCAGTTTGAAGGCGTTTCACACCTTCTACCTGTAATAATTTCGTTTACTGGTAATTGCTAATTGGTCAAGTCACAGCTCAAAACTTTGACGAGGAAACTTTTCCTGTCAGCTTCTCTTTCTTCTCACTTTTGTTGTGTTTGGTGTAACACTTGGATTTGTCGTTGTCAGGAAGAAGTTATTCAGGTGCTTCATCAGACAGTATTGTGAACAGTGAACGTGCTTAAGCTGTTTTGCTTGAAAAAAATAATGAATCCATTTGTAAAATACCCAAGGCATCGCAAATATTATAAAACATACATTGCTATCCATGATTGGCCATAGGGCTGAACGATATATCGCATTTGCGATAATATCGCGACATGATCAAGTGCAATTTTCTAACCGCAAAGGCTGCGATTATACTGCGATTATATTATACAATTCATGGGCTGCATCCTCCTGAGGCTGCATTTGTAGACCGATTACGTCACAGCGACGCGCCGAAGGCTGTCCAAATTACTACCATATCCCAGAATTCATAGCGCGGCCCAGCCAAACTCCAGTTTCCAGCAATGGCGGCCGCTACTAAGTTTTAAAATTACTCATACTAATCTTTCTGGGTCACAAAATAAACTTTTAACATATTTTCAGGCGAGAAAGTAGTTGTGTAAACATCAAATATCTGCTCGGTTTATCAAGATATCCCATATTTGCAAAAGTGCTTCGACGTTTTCAGAGGCGTCTGCTACCCACCAGCTCGACAGCTAGCCGGGAGCTCGAGGGTTACTGATGCGGCCGAGAACAGCACAACTCCCGGCACATCATTTTCAGATCACCGCGGAGTTTCGCTGCTCGGGTTAAACGTAATATATAAGTCACTTAGACAACCTAAAAATGTTATTGTTGGGCTTTTTTCAGTGTTTTGTTTGTTCGTGAGTAAATCGGTTTGGCTGAGATTAAAGTTATTAGATTAGATAAAATAAAACTTTATTAATCCCCCGGGTGGGTTCCTCCTTGGTTTTCACACAGCTGACTAAACGTCAAACAGAAAACTTATTAAACAGAAGTATGAGACAGTCGAGAATTTACGCCAGTGTCTGGTTATATTTTAGATAGCAAGAAGCAGACGGCCGAGTTTATTAAACTCCACCGAGACAGCGGTGACGCTAATCAGAACTAGCCTTCTGATTAGCTAATCAGAAGGCTAGACCGTCCAATTTCACGCCTTTAAACTTTAAAGGCGTGTTTGTGTGTGTGTTTATACAATTGCTATTATGTTTGCACTTTATGTGTAATGTTACTGACTGCAGAGATCAGTAAGATGTGTGTATTTTTTATTTATTAGTTTTATTTATTTAATATTATTTTTTAATTGAATGACTGTCTAGTAGTTCACAGATGTCGAAAAACTGAGTGTGGTAAAGCCACTGATTTTTTTTTATGTATATTTCTGCAATCTGCACATTGTACTGACTTTCATTTTAATGTTTACACCAGGGTTCCTTGTCAGCACTTTATGCTCAGATGTTTGTAAGCTAAAAATAAACTATTGTGTATGTTCAAATATACTGTTGTGATTGAAGAAGTTAAATAAAAATGTCAGTCATCAATTCATGCATCACCTCATGTCATCATAACAGAGGTCTGTCTTCCAGGAAAGAACAGTTTAAAATTAATGTAATATAGTATTGGCCATACTATATGATGTATTGCTTGTCTTTGTTTAATAATAACGGCTACCCTGAGGTACCCCTGAGCAAGGTACCGTCCCTACACACTGCTCCCCGGGCGCCTGCTTAGTGGGCTGCCCACTGCTTCACTGAGTGAATGGGTCAAATGCAGAGAAAAAACAAGTAATTTCCCCATGGGGATCAATAAAGTATCCATTATTATTATTATTATTATTATTATTATAATACAGAAGACAAAGACCTTAAAAAATAATCGCATATCGCATCGCAATCGCAATATTGGGGCAAAAAATCGCAATTAGATTATTTTCCATAATCGTTCAGCCCTAATTGGCCATGATCACTCAGCGGTCGATTCTTTGTATTGTCTTAAAGGATCGCATCATAATGTTGACTGAAGCCATTTTCTGGTTCTCAAAGGGGAATATTTGGGTCTTTGTTGGGTCAGTGTTTGTAGAAAGCAGAGGTCAGTTATAAGGAAAAAATGTAATGTCGCACATAATACTTCAGAGGTTCAGCTTCTCTTGTCTCTGTAATATAAAAAAAAAAACATTTATGAAACTGAGGCAAAGAAAATGTTGCCAGTTGCAGTTCTACTAATCTCATTTTGCTTCTTAACTTTCATAGCAATAAACGGTAAATAACCGTCATACACGAGTTAAAGACGATGGCTATGCTGTGATTTTGGCTACATGTACAGTGATTTCAGAAATCAGCTTTATTTCCTCTCACGTTCTGAAGCTTTTCTAATAAACACATCAGGGAGAAAGAGATACTGATGATCCTGCTCCAGGACATCAAGATGTTATGACGAATTATTTTTTCTCTCAAAACCGTTTTCTGGAGGGGAAAAAAAAATTGTCGAAAGGGATTTGAAAATTGGCCAAATCCAGTGTCAAAGCTGCTAATTTAGCAACAGTGAGGTGAGCTGAAGCATGATAATCACTGCTCTCAGTGAGAGGGATGTCAAGCATTGAAAAAACAGAATCCCCAAATCTGAAAACTCGATACCTACTCAGCTGAATATTAGGCTTCCTTAACTAATAATTTATGAACACATGTTTGAACGTTTAATACTGACTTACAACACATGCAGAGCTGCACTTAAGCAGCAGATTAGGGGTTTTATTGAATTAGAGGTAAGCTCCTGTGACCAATCATCAATTAGGATTCAGTACAGCTTTGTTTGTGTTAGAACGCCTTGTTTTTATGTCACTTCAATGAGAGCGAAGGGCTAATTCTGCATTGACTCATCAACTGGCTCTTAATCCGAATGCCAATTCTTTGACCGAAATGAGGTAGTGAGATCTGGTGAAGTGAGTTTGCTCTGAGGAATGCTGTGCAGAATGTCTCAGCGTCTCTCTCCGGGCCATCCCCTCATTGTATGCATACCTCGACAGGATCAGGACTAATGCGCTGTCTGCATTGTAGGGCTGAACGATTATGGAAAATAATCTAATTGCGATTTTTTTGCCCCAATATTGCGATTGCGATGCGATATGCGATTATTTTTTAAGGTCTTTGTCTTCTGTATTATTAAACAAAGACAAGCAATACATCATATAGTATGGCCAATACTATATTACATTAATTTTAAACTGTTCTTTCCTGGAAGACAGACCTCTGTTATGATGACATGAGGTGATGCATGAATTGATGACTGACATTTTTATTTAACTTCTTCAATCACAACAGTATATTTGAACATACACAATAGTTTATTTTTAGCTTACAAACATCTGAGCATAAAGTGCTGACAAGGAACCCTGGTGTAAACATTAAAATGAAAGTCAGTACAAATTGCAGATTGCAGAAATATACATTTCTGCAATCTGGCGTAAATTCTCGACTGTCTCATACTTCTGTTTAATAAGTTTTCTGTTTGACGTTTAGTCAGCTGTGTGAAAACCAAGGAGGAACCCACCCGGGGGATTAATAAAGTTTTATTTTATCTAATCTAATAACTTTAATCTCAGCCAAACCGATTTACTCACGAACAAACAAAACACTGAAAAAAGCCCAACAATAACATTTTTAGGTTGTCTAAGTGACTTATATATTACGTTTAACCCGAGCAGCGAAACTCCGCGGTGATCTGAAAATGATGTGCCGGGAGTTGTGCCGTTCTCGGCCGCATCAGTAACCCTCGAGCTCCCGGCTAGCTGTCGAGCTGGTGGGTAGCAGACGCCCCTGAAAACGTCGAAGCACTTTTGCAAATATGGGATATCTTGATAAACCGAGCAGATATTTGATGTTTACACAACTACTTTCTCGCCTGAAAATATGTTAAAAGTTTATTTTGTGACCCAGAAAGATTAGTATGAGTAATTTTAAAACTTAGTAGCGGCCGCCATTGCTGGAAACTGGAGTTTGGCTGGGCCGCGCTATGAATTCTGGGATATGGTAGTAATTTGGACAGCCTTCGGCGCGTCGCTGTGACGTAATCGGTCTACAAATGCGGCCTCAGGAGGATGCAGCCCATGAATTTGGACATGTCCAGAGTATAATCGCAGCCTTTGCGGTTAGAAAATTGCACTTGATCATGTCGCGATATTATCGCAAATGCGATATATCGTTCAGCCCTACTGCATTGTGAGCATAGTGTGGTGGTTGCTGTTCCTCCTTTTTCCTTTTGTGCTGATTTGATGGAAATTAGCTACTGTATGAACTGCTGTCATCAAACCCGCTGCTCCATGACTCACTGATATGATTTGTTAGGGTAGTAGAGATCATCATGTGTCAGGCTGTCATTTGCCTTGCCCTTGTTCTTTGTGTTTTTTTTTTTTTTTTTTTTGGGGGGTGGCAACAGACTTTACTGGGCTACCTCAAGCTGGCTCCTTTCGATTTTGAGGATCAGCAGCTCTTCTCTGAGCCCCTCCTGCATGAATAAACTCTTCATGCCATCTCTAAAGCCTAGTTTATGGTCACTGTTTTTGCCCTTGTGAATGTTGATGCATTGTAAATATGATGTCACATCCACTGGCATTCACTCTGCTTTGGTGTCATTTTCGCTATTGATTGTTGTTAGGCACACAGGTACGCGTACATGGGTGTACGAGTGGGTCAGCCCTCACCACCGTTTCAATGTTATATTGGTAAAGGAACTCAGAGACTCTCAGATTACAGAGTGGAAGATGCTGCAACAGCTGGAAAAGATGAGGCAACTATGAAAAAACCTCTGATCCCTTTTGATTTCTTCTGCTCTACTCATTTCTGCCACTTGTGATCAGGATCATCTTTCAGCCAATGACAGTAACTCATGGCCATAGCTGAAGGTGGGATTGACAGCTTCAATTTGACATTCGGCTTTCTCTGTTCGCCACAACAGATGCCACTACAGTGCTGCAGTCTGTCAATTTTCCACTTTACTCTGGGGGGGATTGCTGCCTCATAATAGCTCAATCTGGGGCTAGTTTTTTGTAGCAATGTTTGTTATTTAGTGTTCACTTTTAGCCACAGCTAAATTGCATACCTAGTTTTAGATTTAATTTTATTAAATGCAGTTGGTGATAGTCACCTGACTGTGGCATCTTTCCTTCCTGTGTTTCTAATTACCGTTGGGTTCTCTGGTCAGGTCGTGCAGACTCAAGACAGACTTCTCTGTCCTGGACTTTCAGTTTTAGTCCTTGTTCTGCTCTACAGATCCAGTGGAGTGGGGCGAGGACTAGCTGCAGTCCATGGATGTGGAGTTAAACCACAGGATGTAATGATGCGTGAAAGTGTCAGCTGGTTGTTTTGCTCAGGTAGTTACTTGTCACAAATAAAGTACTTTATGTACACACATGCACATACTCACCGCTGCCACAAATAGAATGTAAATTCATAAACATGTGAAGGTCACTGACTCAAAGTCATTATATCTGACTCCAAAGCCTCCTGAAGCTCATGATTCATATTCATTTGTCTAAAATCTGTCAGGGAAGAGAAAGACGTGTTTTTTGGCGGGTAAAACAAATACTGAACATGTCATAAATGTTTTTTAGTAAATATATTTTTAAAGGTGCTATTGACATGTGGCAGTGGGTCATGAGCGATGGTGCAGAGGAGTCACGGACTGTATTGTGCATATGATCTGTTTAAGAATGCTTAAACAGATCATACTGGTATTATGGCATGTAAAGTATGCTCTATGCACTAATTATTAGAGGTGGGAATCACCATACATCCCACGATACGATATTATCACAATACTTAACGCACGATATGATATTATTGCGATTTTTTTTTTAAAATATCTGCGATATTCAGATTCTGTACATAAAGGTTTATCAATATTCATTTTATCTAATATCAAAGCCTCGCACTCAGTCTTTCTCTCATTTCAGTCATTTTTATTGTTGTACTACAGTCTAGCCCAACTTAACTGAATGCAACCATCTGGTACAATTATAGCTATTCTGAACTATGCAATTTATGAAAACTATGCAGCCCATTCAGCAACTGAAGAATTTGAAAGTAAATTAAAACAAAATATAATTTTACATTAAATAAAAAAGTTCTAAACTTAATTAAAATAAAACATGTCTTAAATTAAAATAAGTAAACTGTCATGTTTATTGCTGCCAAAAAAAGTTAAACACATTTGGACAGTGAAGGAATGTCAGGATTCTTGCTCAGAAAAAGGATCAACATGCTCTGAAGTCAGAGCACAAAAACTTTTTTTGTAACAAAATATCGATTTCTGCTGTCCCTGTATCGATACATTATTAGCAAACAAAATATCACGATACTACACAGTATCGATTTTTTCCCCCACCCCTACTAATTATGCAAAATTTTGTATCAAGGTCATAGGTACATTTGTGAAAGATTTAGCTTTTTGACCATGTAGGGTTCACCTGCCTGCTACCACTTATAGTATATCGAGCAACTTTGTTATTTGATTGGTGCATTTCAGGTTATGATGTTTGATGTTTGTTTTTTTTTTTTTATGCCAATTTCTGTGAAATGTATTTTTGCATTTTTGAATTGTGTTGTTTTTCTCGTATTACACGTTCTCAACTGTTTTGGTCATTTAACCACACGAACA
The DNA here is from genome assembly GCF_057381845.1 of Rhamphochromis longiceps. NCBI lineage: Eukaryota > Metazoa > Chordata > Actinopteri > Cichliformes > Cichlidae > Rhamphochromis > Rhamphochromis longiceps. The sequence continues at coordinate 9,666,497 of NC_140578.1, forward strand.
CATAAAGAATAAATGTTTGCTTTTGTTCATTAGAACTTAACACACCATTTTACTGTATGTACATAATAAATGAGGCAGAAAATGTATTTGTATGAATGTTTAAATGAGAGTAACTAAACAGGATGGGAATGTAGTGAGGTTTATTGATCAGTGTTTTGATATTGAAAAAGAAGTGAGAGTTTGCAGGATACATGTTTTTATTCTGTATATGATCTTCATTGCGGGTTATTGTTTGCACTGAAATATTCTCAATAATTTTCAGGATCACCAAACCGCTGACGTTCGCCGACTGTGTTGGAGATGAGCTGCCTCTCGGGTGGGAGGAAGTTTATGACCAACAAGTGGGAGTTTACTACATTGACCACATTAACAGTGAGTACATTAACTTGGCTTTTGTCCCCTCAGCATAAAAATTAAGCACAAGTAAATGCAACTTGTATTAAAAAGACTTTATTTGACTATAACTTGGCAGAGTGAAAGCCCACTGAATTTTAATACAGTGTACTTATAGTTTGTAGTTTCACATGTCTTTGTGCAATTATTTGTTGACTCCTGTCTTTGTCGTCCTGTCAGAGACCACCCAGATTGAGAACCCGCGGACTCAATGGCGGCAGGAGCAGGAGCACATGCTGAAGGAGTACCTTGTGGTGGCCCAGGAGGCCCTCAAAGCCAAGAAGGAGATATACCTGGTCAAGCAACAGCGACTGGAGCTGGCTCAGCAGGAAATGATGCTCTTCCACGAGCTCTCTGAGGACAATCGCTCCATCACCAGCAGTAAGACGCACAGATGTCCTTCACTCGTCTGATAGTGTACACCATATTTTGTTTTATAATAACATGCACAAAGGAGATGAACAGAAAGGAATGAAAATGGATGCGAAAAATATGAGCCTGAAGCTCTCATGGGAACCAAACATGACCTTGGCTGACCCAGTTATCTAGTCTGGACATGTATTACTGCTGATATCCCTTTAAAGACTTTTGGGAGGGGTGCAGGTCTATAGAAAATTTTCCAAATCCTCCCTTTTAACTACCTCCACCCAATAAACCCTGACTCCTGCCAGCTGTCACACACACGGTGTCCAGGGGGCATCTGAGAGATGACACCTTAAAATCATCACGGCTAACTAACTCGAACCTGTCTGCTTTTCCTTTCTGTGTGTCCACAGCGGTCTCTGGCTCCTCCTCAAACGCGAAATACGACCCTGACCAAATCAAAATGGAAATAGCCTGTAGACGAGAGCGGGTAAGTCATTATCGCAGGAGAACAATGGGCTGCAGTGAGGGGCCCTTTTGGGCAGAGAAAGGGGCTGGGGTGTGGCCCCTACAGGATACAGTGGCTCTGGCCTGGGGCCTCAGGAGGATGAGGATGAGATCATGAAGGGGTCAAGCTGAGGTCCCTGATAGGGTTATATAGGACATTTCTCTCTGATCAGTACTATGGGCGAGGGTGTTTCTCCTGCATGAACAACATTTTAACCTGAAGTGTTGAGTAAGGTGTAATTTTGATGTTACTGAAGAAATCTGTCGACAAATCAGAGAAATTGAGTTTCTTTAAAGATTATATTGACAAATTAGGCAACGTCCATAAATAAACATATTTACAGTGATTAAAGACCAGATAACTCAGATTTCCTGGTAATCAATGAAGGTCAATATAATCTGTGTTAAATATTAGGATTAATTTATGTGACCACCATCATTACAGTAATATCAATGCAATCAATGAAATAGTTTTAGACTGATTGGAACCTCTTGTATCCACTTGTAACTCTCTATTAAGAACTTGCAGCACGGTGGTTCGCACGGTAGCCGCACAGCAAGAATGTCCTGAGTTCAATTCCACCATCAGGCCGGGGTCTTTCTGTGTGGAGTTTGCATGTTCTCCCCGTGTTTGCGTGGGTTCCCTCCGGGTACTCCGGCTTCCTCCCACAGTCCAAAGACATGCAGTTAGTGGGGATAGGTTAATTGATTAATCTAAATTATTAATAGGTGTGACTCTGTGCGTGAATGTGAGCACGAATGGTTGTCTGTGTCTCTATATGTTGGCCCTGCGACAGACTGACGACCTGTCCAGGGTGTACGCCGCCTCTCGCCCAATGACAGCTGGGATAGGCTCCAGCGACCCTGGAGAGGATAAGCGGAAGCGAATGGATATTTAAAAACTAATATGACCTTAAAAGATACACGTGTTCATTTCCCTCTCCATGTTGTTATTATTCTTGGACTCTACAAGCATAGCTTTACATGATTTACTGTTTACAGTGATCTTGGTTTATTTTATACTGGGCCTTGGTGCACCTTATCACCCACAGACAGTATAAAAGGTGGATCGAGCTACTGTCATGTCACTTTTTGTCTTTTTTTTTTTTTTTTTTTGGAAGCCTCGATGAGAGTTTTCTCCATCTCCATTGTAGTTGCCGCAGACCGGATCTGATTGTGAGGGGCGGGGTCTGACCGTGAAAATGCCCATCCATTGGGTAACGACTTGTGATTGATGGGTTTTTAGACATTGAGTTTCCTTTCTATAACACAGATAATCCTCCATCTGGTCGCCTTCAGAAAGAAGGCAGAAAGCTTCATCCCTGTTTATACTGTCTTTGCCATCAGCTCACACTCTGGAATGAATTGTTTAGCCCCTCCCACTTTTAAAACAGACTTTCTGCTGATTGGTTGTCTTTTAAAAACTGAGGGTTTTAACAGCATACGGGTGTAGCTGTGTGCCTGAGAGGCTCATATTAAAGCTGTTTATTCTCATTGAGCTCGTAGAGAGCCAAGAGTAGAAAAAACTTGTGGAACTGAGAATTTAGAGCGGTCTGAAGACTGAACTGTTTCTTTCACAGAGATTCCTTCTACATAGGCGGACCTCATTTGAAACAGTGGGATGTTCAATGAGCGCATGCTCTGTGGTAACTGTAATAACTCCCCTCTGTTAACATTCCCGTTGTCAACATGTTGTCTGACACTGTCCCAGATATGAACAATATTTATTGGAACAGGTTGGCAGCCTGTTTAAAGCAACATCATCTTCCTTGTAAGGATCTGAATATCGTTCTAGGTTTTACTTATGGGATGGAAATGGTATCTGTGTTGTTTATCGATGTGGCCCTCATGAATTTGTGCACACACCGAGGAAGAAACGATTGCGAGGAGAAAAAAGGGCCCTTAAATCAGGAAGATTCTCATTAGGCAGATGTAAGATCAATGTGTTTGTATTGCATTCAGCTCGCAGCTGTAGCTGTTAGTGCAAGAAAACTTTAGTCAAAGCAGCCACAGCACTAACATTATGCCCAAAATATGTTCAAATAGGTGAATTATTAAAAAAAAAAAGACCTTCTGTGCAGTTGAGGTTTAGGGGAAACTATCCATAGGGACCTGTTTGTTATAACAGGCTCTAAACATGTTTATTTCTGCTGTAACCTGGAGTCAGCCTCAAGTGGCCATTAGAAGAGCTGCAGTTTTTTGACTTTGTTGCTTCTGTGTTTAAAAATAATTCAACAAACATCAGATAAATTAGAATAATGCCTCTTTTTAAAAAATCTTGACTCCCTATATATTGTATTACAGGCCTTCTCCTAACCTTTGATTGTCTCTAAACTTGGTAAATTAAAATTCACGTGCCCTCTGTAACTCTGAAATTGTTCCCTTTCCCTATTTCATATTAAAATAATATTTTTAAAAATCTTTAACTGGGTCACACTTCACAGCCACCATATCAATTATAGATTTCTATTTTTCTAAACCCTCTCAAGCACAAAACGCCTCAGTGTGTGACCCTGTGTGTGTGATTGTGTGTGTGTGTGATTGTGTGTGTGTGTGTGTGTGTGCGGTCCTCTATATAAACATAGCTGAGCATTCCTGTATGTGAATAGTCGTGACTTGGCACTTTTGGCCGGTGTCGGTGGTGAGAGAAGCCCATTGTGTGCCACGCTAACCCGGTGCTCGCTTCTGTCCGCAGCTCTCCCGACTGAAGCAGGAGCTGGCCCAGGTGAAGCAGGAGCTGCAGTATAAGGAAATGGGAGTGGAGACCCTGCAGGAGTGAGTGTTCCTCTGCCTCTGTGTGTCCCAGGCCCACCCTTCCTCCCATGGCCGCCTTTCTCCTTCCTACAACACTCGGCCTTGTTGCTCCCCACCCAGCGGCCTTTTCCCTTTTTTATTCTTTCTCACACTGTATGTTTGGTCTCATCCTTTAGGTTCCTTTAAAACCTTTTCCCTTTCCTCGCCACACTTTTATGTTGTCTATATTGTTGAACAGAGCTTTCAAATTTAAATATTATAATCTTTTAAAACAGTTTCCACTGCTCACAGTTTAGACACGATTTCGTTTACCTAAGACTGATTCAAATTTCAAAGATTTCAAGCAAAAAGGCCTTTGACTCATTTAAAAAAGAAAAAGAAGATATTTAAGTTAATAGGAATATATTGTGATTTAAAGTAACTTTTCTCTATTATTCATTGTACTTCTAGTTTTTGTTGCTTTTCACACACATTCACATGGCGTCTTCCTGTGCTGGGAACATTTCTAAGCAGCTCCAAATTTCATGTTAGAAATAGAAGCTCCACCTCTGAGAGGAGAAAAAAAGAGAGAATGTTTCAGAAAAGGCAAATGGAGGGAGTTTTTGATGGAAAAGGGGACTCCACCTCAGGAAGAGGATGCACCAGTGGAGTGCAGAGAGCCAAGGCTCAGCCTGGAGAGGAAGTTGTCCCATGGAGAAGGGGGGGTAGAGGTGGAGGGGGTGAAAAGGGGGGGGAGGTGTGGGCTTGAAAGCAGTTTCAAAAACACAGAGATATCTGGCAGCAAATTCCTCTGCACTTCCTGAGTCCTGGCAAAGAGTCCCTTATCTCTTAGATAATACACAACTCAAGTGATTCCCAGAATAGACAGGAGAATACACAGCTTGCAGAAAACGGAGACGCATCCTCTTCTTGAATTTTTTTTACGTGTGTGTATACGTGCTCATATGCATGTTTATGTCTTTGTTAGCCTTTGTGTATGTGTGTGCGCGTCCCTTTGTTCCCTCTGGGTCACCCGGTAGGGCTGAGGCCATGAGGAACCCTACGGCTGTTGTTTTGGGGTTGTTTTTTTTTTCTCCAATCTCAGCTGTTGTCAGCGATATAGCTAATTGTTCTCCACGCCATGTCGCATCAGATAAAGCAAACCAACAGTTTCTGGTGTAGAGCCCTCCTGCTCTTTAATCTTCATTGCTCGACTTAAAGAATTCAGGAGTTGGACTTAGGAGTTTTAATCTTTTGGACAGTTTGCCATACAGACGTCTCATCTGTTCTCCATCTTATCTTGATGAATTTCTCTGAATTTTTGGATGCTTCACATGCTTCCTCTGACCTGTTTCTGTAGCCAACATCGCAATCAGCAGCTCTAAGAATTGAACTAAAATAAATGTAAGCATATATGATGCTGTACGGCACGGGGGAGGTGGGGCGGTTCAATACAGCCAAGCACAGAAGGGTGGGCAGTGTCCTGTTTTCTGCTAAACACATAAACCTATAAACTCCTCGGCCCTGCCAATGGGCCGGGGGGAACAAAGCAGGGCTTGTTTTGGGAGGAAGAGGCAGGGTCGGGTGGATGAACAGTACCTGCTGTTGAAGGAGAGTGAAGGAAGCGGGTTGTGGCGAGAGGGGAGGCCACGTGCCAGGTCCACTAACGGAGGAGGCACGGTCCTGTGCTCTTCCAGCTCCCCACCAACCAATCACCTACCTAACCACACACACACAGACTAGGGATACAAGATTTACTCTGCAAGCACGATGAAATGCGCAGATAGGTCATATTTGGTGTACTGTGATATGTTTTTGTTTATTTTTTAATGTCATGATCTGTAGGATAAACCCACGCAGAGATTTCACCTGCTAAATCAGGGAGAGCCCAAACAATCCCTGATTGTTGAAAGTAAACGAACGGAGCCTTTATACCAGTCTGTCACATGCAGTTTCAGTATTTCTGAACTAACCACAGTCTAAAGAAACACTTGACTCATTCATGAATACAATACAGTAAGACTTCAGATGTTCATCAGATTATTTTGTGACTTTACTCACCACTGACAAGTTTTCCCAATACAAAGCACCGTATCTTGTTGTGCAAGTGAATGAGAGATTCATTCCTAATTTTAAACTACTTTAGATACAAATAAGAAAGTAAAGGTAGGTAAGAGTCAGATTGGTGATAAATAACAGTTCAGTAGAGCCGATTAGCTCTCATTCTTAATCCTTGTGCTTCTTTTGGTAATTACTCTTATTACTTTTAGTGTCCGAAATTAAATCCATTTCAGTTTTATCCTGTCTTAAAGTCAAAGATGAACAAAGATGCTTGAAAACATTAACATAAGTTTAAACTTTTAGTTCTGACATCGACCTCTATGGAAGCCCAAAAATGACAGAAGACTCATGAATGATTATCAGCAAAAAATAATATATTTGTTTAAAAATCTTTTTATATTATTAACTAATAATGTTCAGTTTGCGGGCTTCATATATCCATCTCAACCTCACTTAGAAAATCACCGACATACATGATGCTGATATACCTTTAGTTTAGTTTATTAGGACCCACGTTAGCTACAGCCGTGCAGCAACTTTTCTCCCTGGAGGTCATAAAGGGAAACTTTACATTGTTACAGTGCAGCAAAGCTACTTAGAGACGTAGCAAATTAAAAAAGCTGTAACTCCAAACACACACACGAGAACACAAGCTTGTTAAAACCGTCGGACCATAAAAAAACTGGTTTGTCTTGTGTTGTCTTCATAGCTCAGTTCATTAGTTGGATTGAATTTGATTTTCAGCAGATGTCTTTTCAAACATCTTTGATTTTAAGCTTTTTAAGAACATAGGAAAAATACTGAAACCATGAAGGTTTGCCCTCTGGGACCAGGGCTTTCAGAGTGTGGCCTGTGGGTTAAAGACTGCCCTTATTAACATTTTATGGGGCGTCCATGAGTGCTGACTGCACTACTATACATTTAATTAATTCACAGTTCATGTCATACTGTGATAAAGAAACAAAACACAAGAACAAGGTGGCATTTCTCTTCACATTTAACTATTCTAGTGTTACCATCACAGCAGGCTTCCCTTCATCCACCAGCTTTCTACTGCTTATCTGGGCCCTGTGCTCAGACCTCTCTCCCACCATCTCCTGCAGCTCTTTCATGGGGATATTGAGTCATTCCCAAGCCAGGAGAGGCATATAAACCCTCCAGCATGCAGTGAGTCTGCCACAGGCCCTCTTCCTGGTAAGTCCAGGAACGCCTCACATCAAATGTGCTGGGAAACCACCTCCTCCTGCTTTCAGTTTGGAGGAGTAGTGGTTCTACTCCTGAACCCTGTCTCTAATGAACATCCCAGCTGCCCTTCAGAGGAAGCTGATTTCTGCCCTTTGGTTCCTATTTTTTTTTTTTTTTTTTTTTTTTTGGTCACTACCCAGAGCTCATGGCCATAGGTGAGGGTGGGAATGTAGATCGACCAGTAATTCTGAACAGCTTCCCTTTCACGCTTCGCTGGCTCTTCCTTATAAAAATCAGAGGAGTGTACACATCACTGGTGATGCCACACAAACCCATCCCCATTCTCCTGTCCTTCATAAACAAGGCCCTAAAAGCCCTCCCATCACAGGGAATTAGTCACATGGGCCTTCAGTTACCCTGACAGTTACCTTTACTGTCAATGAATGTAACAGCCACTTTAAAGTAAAAAAAAAAAAAAAAAAACCCAAACAAACTACAAAACAACAACAAAAAAAATCAAAATAAACCACATTACATGCCACTCGGTCATAATGTTTCGAGAGCCCTTGCTGTACATCAGAGCTTCATTATACTTTGCAAAAGCCAAGAGTGTCTTAGCAGATATAAAATGTGTATTTTTTACCTTCCAGGATTGACAGAAAGATGTCCTCCAGTCAGACAAACTACAAGCTGGACGAGGCTCAAGCCATCTTCAACGAACTGCGTAGCATCAAGAAGGCCATCAGCACAGGCGAGAAGGAGAGGCAGGACCTCATCCAGGTGTCTCTTTTTTCCCCTTCTTCTTTAAAGATCATGTTGACTTGCTAGCTTCAGAAGTTCTCAGTTTTTTTTTTTTTGTTGTTGACATGTTCGATACTGACCTCTAGTGTCTGTCAGCCTCTGCTACTTCGCCTCATTGTCTATTATTAAAGCACATTTCCAGACATCTGAATCACCCACCAAGTTTCAGGTTTTGTCAGCAAACCAAAATATACGACGCAGCAATAAATTGTGAATAATCGAGCGGTAACAGGATGATAATGATGACCACATTTGCAGATGCATTTCCTGGCAGCATCACGATCTATTTTTGAGCACGCAGTGGAGGCAGATGACACTTTTTGACATATTTTTTCTTTATCAAAAGAAAAATTCACACAAGGCATTTAAGAAAAAGCAAACGATCAAACGTTTATCATACAAACACGTTAAAGCACCTACTCACATAAACTAAAACGGAGGCATTTAATTTGGCTAAAAACTCCCTGTAAAAACAAACTCTGCATGATTCACAATAAACAATTACACTGATAACAGAGAAAGTAAAAAACGGTCTCCAGACCTTTTCAGACTTGTCTTCTTTGGCCTTCAGTATTTATGTTATTCTTTCTAGTAGAAGGTTTGATGTTAACTTTTATTTTATTTTTATTTTTTACCACTCTGGCTGTGGGGGCATTTTCCAAGCTATCTTTAAGTGACCGTAACTGGTGACCACCAAAGAAATTTGAACCTTTTTTCTTCTTCTTTCGACTGCTTCTTTTAGGGATCACAACTGCAGGTCATCTGAATCCATCTCACCTTATTCCTAACATCCTCTTCTGTCACACCAACCCTCTGCATGTACCTCCTTCACTATGTTCATGAAATTTCTGAGGTCTTCCTCTTTTCTCGCTGTCTGACAGCTCCATATTAAACATCCTTTGTCCAATATGTCCACTGTCTGAACTGTCTCAGCCTCTCTTACTTTCTCTCAGTCTACTCAACCTAATCTGTCCTTTATTATAATGATTTCTTGTCATTCCCAATGAAAGCTTTAATATCTTCAACTCCTCCAGATGCGCTTCCTGTCTTTTCGACAGTGCCGCTGTCCATAAACCGTACATCATAGCAGGTCTCGCTAACATCTTGCAGTGAAAATCAATAGAAGCAAGACGGAGTACACCTGTGTGAATAAGAAAGAAGCAGGCCGTTGTTCCCAAAGAACAAAAACTACTCTTGACTGTTTATTAAAATGAAGTCATATCTCTAACATATCCCGGTATAAGTTAAATAAAGATTATTTTGAACTCTGAATCATCCGAAGGTTTGAATTATTTAAGAGTATAAATATGGAGTTGGAAATGAACATAACGTGTCCTCTTTCTCACAGAGCCTGGCTAAGCTGACTGTTAACTTCCAAAGCAGCTTGTCGGTGAGCGATTCGGCCAGCGAGATGGCGAACAGCACTGGGACCGTGGGTGACAATCTGCAGCAGTACTGTGACACTGGCTGTCAGACTGACATCATGGGGGAGGTAGGAGACGCCGCTACACCTCCCTGTCTCACCCTAAATTAATAGTCAGCATCCCAGATGATGAGTGTATTACTTTATTTAACTCCCTGCATAAATTTGAAGTGACTAAAGCCAAATAATCTGATCGTATCGTGTAATCTGGTCCATTGCCTTATTTCTCTTCAGTATGTTTCCCAAGACTCCTCATATTTGGTGGACAAAGTGAAACTGAACTGGCAGTACGAGGAAGCCAAGAAAAAGTAAGTGTGCCTGGCTGTTTGTTATTCGTACTACTATGACACACCAGCAGTGGGAGGATGTGTTATGAATAGTATTTGCGCCCGGTGGACGTGGCTGCTGAGCGATGTCTGGCCGGCAGAATGAGCTGGGTGGTCACATTCTTGCCTGGCCACGCTGCTGCTGCTGACTGTGTGCTGCCTTTGTGCACACAGCCAAAGGGAGAGGACTGCCCACAGCCAGCCTCCATGTCAAACCCTGTTTCTCCGCAGGGTGATTTAATATAGACACTGTTTGGCTAAATATATCCCAGCTCACCCTATAGCGTAGACCAACTTATATGTTGGCAAAATCAACACTGGATAAAGCATGGAATTCCTTTACATTAAAAAAAAAAAGGGTGCTTACGAATTCAGCACAGGTTCGTCCAGTAATTTGGGCTGTAAATGTGACTCAGGCCACTTCGGTTAAATCTATGTGTTAGTTGGTCACCATATCAGGATCTCTCAAAAAAATCAAGGGAACATCTCTCACTAATTCACTGAGGACAAATGTGATGATGTGACAGCAGTCAGTGGAAATTCTCAACTGTTTGAAGGCTGGATTCAAAATCATATCAATGATTAAAGTGAAACATTGAAATCAGAAGCTAATCCAGCTGATGTCGTCATGTGTCCCAGTACTGCGTACCAACCCTACGTGCCTATATGCACTGACACGCTTACGAGGAAGCTCATTTAGGTCAATTGTATCTGTGATGCTGTTCTGGCGGATTGCGCAGCTCATGGCCATAGGAGAGGGTCGTTAAACGAGTAAATCGGTTTTGCTTTCACACTCAGGTCATGCCTTATCCAAACTATGTGTCATTATTATAAGAAAATTAAATTACAGTGGAAATTATATGACCCAGTTCACAAAAATGACAGACGGTGAGAAAATCTAGAACAAACTTCTGATGTTTGTGTTGTCTAATGATTCCTGGTCAGACAGTCTTCCAGCTATAAAGAGGTTACAGCAGCAACATCCTGAGTTATTACTTTGGCTCGATACACATTAAAAAAAAAAAAAAAAAAAAAGATTCATGTTGCTGTTGTGACCCAGCAGCTGTAGTGCCAACCATGACATCAGGAGGGGAAGAGAGGCAGGGAGGGAGGGGGGAGACCTGTGGAAACTTGCATGCTCTGTCACTGAGTCACTCTGTCTCAAATCCATCTCACATAAACACAGTTATTTCATCCAAGCTGAGAAATCACTCTGTGAGAACCCAATTAACTCTGAGCAAACATCTGGATCGTATACACCTGTAAGAGCACTCGCTGATGCAGCAGGTAGCTCGGGCAGAAATTACAGACACTGAATGCTGTCATTATAAATCACAGCATGAAGCGTCAGCAGGGCTCAAGTGTGCAGTGTTAAGTGGAGCCGATTGTACGTGTGTTGCTATAAACACTTGTGCAGAGTAAACAGAAGCTGTACATAATGCTGCAGGTAGCATTTATTCAGCAGCCGCTCATAAAAATATTAATATGGGGCCACAGAGGTTGTGAATGTGAGTGTATGTAAACTTTAAACCACAACTATTATCATGAAGTTCTGAGTCTGAAAGACTGATTTTTTTTAAATTTCTTCTTAATCATGGTATGTGAATTTAAAGTGAACGTGAAATTTACGATGTAAAAATGTAAAGGGTTTATACAGCATGTGTAATCTTTCCCGCTCCTCTCTCAGGGTGCAGAGCATACAGCACCAGCTAGCACAGCTGGACAGTGAGAGCTGGTCGGGGCGGGCCGAGGCAGACCGCGACCGGGACTTCTTGCAACTCCTGCGCGAGAAGGAGGCCCTCCTGCAGGAGATCATTCATGTCAGCAAGCAGCAGCACCTGCCGGAGAAGCTGCTGGAGCTGGAGGAGGAGCGCTCCAGGCTGGAGGAGGAGGTGCAGAGGGCACAGAGCTCCCAAAGCCAGGGAGCCAATCAGAGGTGAGAATGATGACAGTGTGCTCTCTTACTGTATTATTTGTTTATGCATCTTAAATTTGCCTGTCAGAGTGATAATTTACAGTCAGGTGCACTTTAATGTTATTTAATAAATATTGGGTTAATAAGTAACAGTTATCATCAGAACACACCAATAGCACCATATTGGATATATAATAATAAAGACACCTGAAGACTCATTCCACATTCAAACAGATGCCAAATGAAGCCAAAGGTTACTTTGTGTCATAAATGAAGATAATCTCAAGGTGAATGGTCTCACCATAACAGTAGTCAAGCGATCGAGTAAACAAAATGTGTATCACAGTTCAAATTACAACTCTTTATACAAACATTTTCATATTTATGGAATAAGCAAGAAAGACATAAAAACAACAAAACAAGAGAAGCCACAGAGAAACAAATGGAAAGAAGTTTATAGCAAGAAAATATAAAGTCATATAGATGGAAATGCTGAGATGTCATATGGTCCTCTCGAGTAATGGAGCCTGTGAAGTGCCGCCAGTTTTTTTTTTTTTGTTTTTGTTTTTGTTTTTTTTAAATCAGCTTGCTTTACCTAACACGTCATATTGTTCTACATCCATTAAAGGTACTTGGAACAATAATTTGTTGACACTGTATGAACTGAGAGTGGTACACATTGTGTTTAAATGTTAACAGGGCATCAGTATTTCCAATCTTTTTACACTCATTTGGAAATTATTATCTTCTCTGCCCCATCATCGCCTCCACTGCCTTCATCATAGCTGTCATATGTCTGTGAACTTAGCAGCCTGTGGGGTTTCTTTTTGTATCAAGGGGATGCACATATACTCACATACTAAAATGAAAAGCTGTAAATCCATCATCATAAATCGCAGTGAGCTGTTGGACTGTGTGTCCATTTCCATACTACATACTAACTGTCACCAGGTTTCCGTATGTGGTTTGTTCACACTGGGAAAAATGACAAACCAAAGAAAACTCAAAACAGTTTCCATGCAGAAACAATTTGTTACTGATATTTTTTATTTATTGCCCGCTTTGTTTCAGCTTTTTATCGCACAGTTTTTAAACATTTACTAAAACCTTTTAGAATGGGTTTGAAGTGTGTATAAAAATGAGCTGATCAGGGGAAGGATGCCTCAAATAACTCTCCTTACATGAAACCATAACATAGTGTATCTCGTTCACTATCAGATTAGGTTTGCAGCTGTGTTCTTCTAGAGGGAATATACCAGTGCCCTCGTAGCCCAGTTTATCCTGTAAGATTAAAACGCAGTGAGCTGTTACACAAGCCTGTCGGCTGATATGTGATGCCATACATTGAACTCTGGATTTCTTATACATCGAAGTGAATCTCCCAACAGGATCCTGCAGCAGGAGAAGAGGAATGTTCTGCTGAGACAGCTGGAGGAGGCAACACGCATCACCACCTACCTTCACTCCCAGCTGAAAAGGTGCAGCACACACTCCTAAAGTTCCTCAGTCATTGTCTGTGTCTGCTCTCTCATGAGTCACATGTTCTGTAGTTTTGCCACCACTGGGAGTTTTAAATTAAAGTGAAATTGTAATCAAAATAAAACAGAAGTGCAGACAGCTTTAAATAACTATAATAAATAAAGTTTTCATTTACTGAATTCATAAAAGGCATTATTTAGATTTCTACCCATTTCTCTCCTGCTCCTTTGTCTTGTCTGCCTCCAGCCTGTCGGCCAGTTCTCTGACCGTGTCGTCCAGCAGCAGCCGCGGCTCTTTAGCCTCCAGTCGGGGTTCCCTGGCGTCCAGCCGAGGCTCCCTCAGCTCCATCAGTTTCAGTGACATCTACGGTCTCCCCCAATATGAGCGCCACGAGGGCGCTGGAGAGCCCCTTGAGCCTCACCTCCGTTACCTGCTTCCCCCAGAGACCGTCTCAAGAGACTGCTCCATGTTTACCCCCGACCCTCTGACCCAGAGCAAAACCAAACGCTCCCACGACACCCCGCAGTCCCTGGCTTCGCTGTCCTCCCGCTCCTCGCTCTCCTCCCTGTCACCGCCCAGCTCGCCAATGGACACGCCCTACCACTCTGCCCCTCAGGACTGTCCCCTCACCCAGATGACGGAGGAATACATGGAGCAGGCGGGCCGCGGTATTTTAGAGGGGCTGCGGGCGCAGTCACAAACCCTATCACACACCTCCATGATAAGCAGTGAGGAAACGGTCAGCCCGGCCGCTGTGCATCAACTGGATAACAAGATTCACAGAGACAGTGGGGCTCAGGCGGCTTTCACCTCCACAGGTAAGCGAAGAAACTCTGTATAAACCTAACTCAGAGTTCACAAAAAAAATGTTATATTAATGGGTCAAAATGATTAAAACGGTCACTGTGCTGTTTTCTGTTTTGCTGTTATTATCTTGTTTTGCCTTTCAGCACATTTCCTTATCGTCACTGTAGACATTCAATAAAGTTAAAATTCACTCTCTGCCAAGATATTTAGCTACTTAATTTGATTTAATTATAATAAATGTTCACAGAAACCCCAAAGAAGTTGAGTTTGTGGGTAATTATCATGATCTCAATAAAAGAATAAAGGCAAAAGAGCAGAAATTCTAAATGACACAATGTCTAATCAGTAAAAGACAGCAAGAGACAACAGCTCACTCATTCTGTGAGCTGCTTTTCCTGAGGCAGGCTGTCTTCCTGAGACTCTAAAGATATGATTTTACCTAAAATGCTAAAGCCTACCTGCTAATGCATTGAATTAACTCCAAATCTTTGTAGGAGTTACTCTGAGGGGAAACAGTGCCAACAGAAGTGGCAGGAGAGCCAGGAGAGTCTCTGCAGGTGTTTCTGAGGATGCTCTGGCCACCGACAGCGGGGTGTTTGAGGCCTGGGGCAGAAGGTGAGTAGAGGTCTATTCTCACAGTATTAAAGCTAAACTTTAACACCTCCTAGTGGAGAAGGAGAGTACTACACCCGAAATAAGAATGCGTTCAGAATTTGTGACTGTGGTGTTTGCATGGCATTGCATTTCATTATAAATTCAGGTAGTTATAATCCTGTCCATAGAGGCTTGACTACCTTTAGTAGACTAAACAAAAAGCTTGTGTCCAGTAAAGTGGGAAAACTCTTTGCTCATTCACCATTTTTCCATTCGTCCAACAGGGCGGAGGAGTTTGATGAGATGTCATACATGAAAGAGCTGACGTCTGCGAGCGAGCCCACCCAGATCCAACTGGGACTGCTGTGAGTAAACAAGTTAGTGCAGACAGTGCGTGGGTGGCAAAGCTCGTTCCTCGTTAATATCTCTGGATGAACTGTATTCTCTCTTCACAGGTGGGAGTCCAGTTCTCAGTCTCTGCGACTGCATCTGTTACAAGTCAAAAATTTAAATAGGTCAATTGTGAGAGACGGCTATAAAGTGTGAGTACTTTCAGCTCTGAAAATGAAAGAAATACTTGTGGAAGAGTTAAAGTGGCAGAAGGAGATGACTCTATATTAATCAGATGGTTAGTTTACGGGATGCACAGGGAAACTGCTGCTACTCCAGTTTAGGTTAAAAAGAACAGACTTGATGGATTTCTAGTTTAAAAGTCAACTTTTTAAAAAATTTATGCAGTTTTTTTTTTTTTTATCATTAATCTGTTTAGCTAAATTTCCCATATCTTTTCTAACTCGTATTGAGACTGTCAGGCCACTGAGATGATAGGCCTGGTGCACAGGCTGGAGCATTGGCTCACTATCCTGTTTTTATTACATGGAATAAGAATAAAATATCAACAGCAAAACAACACTGCACGAGCTGTATTCAGCCATAAACATTACAGTTAAAAGGATGTCCGAGTACTTCGTTAGACTTTCCTTGATCTTTGCACTTTGCGTTTAAAGGCACCCACTTATCTCCAGTTTGCCTCCTGCAGTTGTTCGTGGAATATCAGGGGAAGAAATTTCACAAACTGATATGTTGCATCCTATCACAGAGGAATTTATTGAGCTCTTTAGAACAGCCCATTTTTAAAATAGTTGTTTAATGTAAAGGCAGACTCAATGACAAAGGGAGTAGAAACTTCCTTCTTCCTATAGTGTTCCTTTTACTTGAGCCAACACTCTGAATCTTTTCTGTCTCAGCACTCTGAGGACACTCATTTGCATTAAGTAGAAGTCTGAGTATTGTTCTTTTCATGCGTTGTTCTTCAGGTATGTGAAGGTGCACCTGATTTCACTGGACGGCAGCAGGGCCTGTGCGTTTTACTGTTGTACAGCATTGGAGCCACAATCCCAGATGACTTTCAACGAAGGCTTCCGCATTCCTGTCCCAGCAAACGCCCTGGCGGTGTGCGTTCTGCAGCTGTCTGTCTGCTCACTGGGACCTCAGGCTCAGGAAGAGCTGCTGGTGGGTCTGAAGGGCTCAGCTGCCATAACCTCACTGCTGGTGGAGACTGGGGTTACAGCTGTTCAGATTAAAATGTCCTGTGTTTGCCTGCAGGGTAAAGCCCAGGTGAGCCTGGCAGATTGTGAGGGGAGCCCAGAGATGGTTTACCACTGGCTGCGAGTGCAGATGTTGAATGGGACAGAGTCACAAAGGCCTGAACAGAGGAACGTCATCCAACGCAGACACCAGGATGGCCAGGTTGACGAACAAAGGCCCGGAGCCATGGTAAACATATTTTATTTAGTCAATAACAGCAGTGTCAGGAAGCAGCTGGACGGTGCTGCTCAGGTAAAAATCAGTTAAAAACAAAGACTTTGGCTGTGTGACTGCGTCTGGAGGACCTGGTCAGGGAGAATTCAGACCAAATAGTCATTTTGCCCAAAACATTAAGGTGTCAAATCGCGTATATAAACCAGATTGACATTACAGTTGCTACATCCACAATAAAGCCGCAGCCTGTGGTTCCAAGAGCTGAGCCTGAGTAAACTAATTTTGTTCACTGGATCCTGTAAGTTGTAATCCTGCTAATTCTTTTGGATAAATTCACATTCCCATTGTTGAATAGCAGCTTGTAGCCAATGGCCTGCAGGCGTGTAGCTTGTTCAAGTGCGTAATTGACAAGAATGTGTGTCAGAAGCCAAGTCAGCCTGCATGCTCCAGCCTCAGCAGTCAGAGGGAGGGGAGTGATGAAAGACTGAAGATCTTTTTTGAGGGATTAAAATGTGATGTTACAGGACACTGCATGCAATCTGCTGTCACGCAACACCCCCACCCACCTGGAGGAGCGGGAGAAGAAGGACGAGCCTGGGGAGGCAGCGTCGGAAAGGTGACATTATCCTCCTCTCAGGCTAGATTTTGCTTTGACAAATAAATACATCGTTTTGGCCCCTGTCATGTTTGTACCTTTATGAGGATGGTGCATTTTTCAGGAGTTGGCAGGCGGAGTCAGTGGACAGCGGCTGCAGCAACAGCATTGCATTCACCGCTCCCTGCTCAGAGGGCCTGTGTGCAGAGGGAATCTGCATCACCACCGGAGGACGCTGTGACCAGACAGTCTGCAAACCCTCAACAATAAAGGTACGAGGTGACGCTTTGGTAGTGAGGAGATTCTTATTGGGGGAAAAAAATCTGGCATTAAAAGTTCTGTTCATACATTTTTTTGTAGGTAGAAAAGGCAACCATGACAGAAGGCATGTTCCCGGAGCCGGTGCGAGTCCGACCTAAAGAGCGGGGAGGCCGCTGGGGTCACGCCTCGCCGTTCATGCGTGGTAGCACCATCGTTCGCTCCCAGACCTTCTCACCGGGCGCTCGGAATCAGTACGTGTGCAGGGTGAGTATTTTATTTTATTATAAAAGTGACAGCATATAGATACGAATATAAGATGTGTAGTGTAATTCTCATCTTTCTTTCCTGTCATGCTGTATATCCATCTGGATGAAAAGGCCGTGCACGATTAATGTGCAGACAATGTGCAGGAAAGCCCCCCCTCATTTTAAGTATTTAAAATGTTCAAACATGAGCTGATTCTTGAATGTAATTAACTGTTTTACAGCAAGTTAAACAGACAACATTCAACCTTGTCAACCATAATTATGACTTTCTGCCACCCGCCCGCGCCCCGCCCACCTCCAGGAACATTTATACTGTATTGTTTGGTTTGAGTTGCCCATCAGCTGTGGAGGTGTCTCCTTTATCTTAATATATATAGCTCAAAAACATCATCTGACAGCTGTGTCTCTTTCCAGAAATCATGACCTAGTTACTAAAATACCCAAATAAAATCCACAAACGCTGTTGTGAGCAGTTTCATGTCGGAACTAATTTCTCTCTACTGTCTACATTTGCCAACCAAAAGAAGTGCACAGCTAGTTTCTGCTCAGCTGTGAGGGGACGACTTTAAGTGTTTACATCCTGTGTAGATTTGCGCTTTCGTCTGCAGCGCTAAGATCGGTGGGTGTAGTGCGGTAACAGGTTTGTGTTTTTAGACTAACTGGGTCATGATTTGTGGAAAGAAACATGAATGAGTGTCTCACATTTTTTGTGAGATGAATGATTTTTAGTCCTTTGTGCCACACTTAACTCTTATCTATGAATCATTCAACCATAAAAAAGGCCCCTAATTCAAAGTACGAAGCAGTGTTGTTTACATGTAACACACGACTTGGTAAAGAACCAAATGCATCTTAAATCTATGAAAAACTAATTGAATATATGAAAAATGCCAAAGACAATATATTTGCTTAAAATAGTATAGAACGAGGAATAAGCTGAAAACTTTTGGAATACTGTGCAAAGTGTCCATAAAGTGGAAATGGCAGTCCTAAAAAACTACATCAGTGCATTGTCTTCCTTCTCTCACTCCAACCAGTCGCAGCAGATGGCCCCGCCCCTCCCTGAGCCTGGTTCTGCCGGAGGTTTCTTCCTGTTAAAAGAGAGTTTTTCCTTCCCACTGTCGCCAAATAGCTTGCTCATAGGGGGTCATATGGTTGTTGGGTTTTTTTCTCTGAAGGTATTATTGTAGGGTCTACCTTACTATATAAAGTGCCTTGAGGCGACTGTTGTTGTGATTTGGTGCTATATAAATAAATTGAATTGAATTGGACCTGAAGCTGAAGTGGAAATGGCAGTCCTAAAATAAATCGGTGTATAAAAGAAAGAAATAGGACCTGGCACAGGACCTGAGAGATACATTTGGCCCTGAAGCCTCATCAGATGTTGTCTCAGTGGAAGAGTGGCTGTCAAGTAGCCATTCTTAAGGAAGGGAAACAGGGAGCAAAGGCTGAGGTGTTCCAAATTACAGGCATCACTGAGGGCCATCGTACTTATGGAGCGATCCAATTTTATTCCAAAATCTATAAACCATGGTTTGTTGTAGTTTGAGGCTACATTTCAGTCAGCAGTGTTGGGAATCTTGTCGAAGTGATGTGATTAATTTAGCATCTGATGGGAAACAACAATGGACTGGCCTCCCCAGAGCCCGGACCTTAACATTATTGAAGTAGTGTGGGATCATGTTCTTCCAAAGAAGAGCTTTGAATGTCCTTGAAAGCCTGGAGAACTGTTCCTGAACACTACTTACAGAAGGCTGGTCTGAGAGAGTCCAAGCTGTGTTAAAGGATAAAGGTGGTCGCACCAAATATTGACATTCAAGCTAATTAGAATTGTTCAAACCGTTTTTGGTGCACAAAGCCTTGCAGGGAAGTCCGTGTCTCCACTTGTCTGTAATTAACTAAAACATTTGGGCCAGTTTAAGCATGAAATAAATCACTGCCATATTTTCCATATTCATAACAAAATGTAAAGAAATTAGGGTCGGCTCAAGAGTTTTGCACATTACTAAGCGTGGCTCACTTTAAAATAAGGCAACTCGCACTAAAATAATCTAGCTGGATTATTTGGCACCATGGGGCAGTGGAAACATGTATTTGATTTTAGGGTGAGCTGTGGCCTTAAAGTGGATGTTATTGTTTCTTTCAGCTGTATCGCAGTGACAGTGACAGCTCAACTCTACCAAAGAAGTCGCCTTTTGTTAGAAACACATTGGAAAGAAGAACACTGCGATATAAGCAGGTACGTTCTCATTATGTCTCTTTCACCCTGTGCCTGTACGGGTTTTTTTGTCGTTTACCTGAGTTGTCTGTGTGTGAGCAGCAGTCGTACCGCTCCCCCCTGGCCGAGCAGCCGACGCGCACCTCCCTGGACCTGGAGCTGGATCTCCAGGCCTGCAGGACCCGTCAGAGGCAGCTGATGGAGGAGCTGAGCGCCCTGAGAGAGCTGAAGCTGCGACTGGAGGAGCCGCAGACCAGGGAGGCCACCGAGCTCCCCAACTGGGCGCTGAGGGACGAGCGCTTTCGATGCCTGCTCAGAGAGGCCCAGAGACAGGTGAGGAAACCGAGTGGGCTGCAGCTCCCTTACAAATACGCCTCTCCCAGCAGCGTTTGACAGTTTTTGCTGCTTTACAGGCTAACCAAAGCAAGCAGGAGCAACGTCAGGAAGAGGCGGCAGAGAGGAGGCTGAGGAAGGCCTCTAAGGAGGTTCTACAGATGAGAGGGCAGAGCCAGAAGGAGCCGCTGCCTGTGCAGACGTTCAGGTGAGAAATGCACTGATCAGTTTTCACATTGTTAGTCACGGCACCGAAGTCCAGGAAAATTACTGTGCCTGTCAGCAGAGGCTGCACTTCAGGTTAAACTGATGTGATATATAAGTCAGCTAAAATCTGTTTCAGCTGTATGCTATGAACACCCGCTGACCCCAGAAGAAGTCTTAAATTTAGCTTGGCATCTATTCCTTCCTCGTGTTCTGAAGAAAGATATCGTGGAAGAGGACTGTTGTTTAGAAACTTAAGATCTACAGAGCTCCTACTTTATTCATATCACATATCCATAGTTTAAATCGGGAACCTTACATAATGTTACATTTGTGGTTATTTCCATCAGAAGAAAGTCATGGCAGGCCCAAACAGTGGGTTCCACTAAATTAAATTCTTTAAGACTTAAATAATCAGAAATGTGACAAGTAGCAGGAGAAGAATTTCTAAAACTTTTACTGGCAAATAAGTCAAGTTCATGCAAAGACTGATCTTTCTTCTTCATTCATAACGTCTGCAAATCTCTGACACATTGGACATCAAAGTCTAGACCTAACTGATCAGCGACGATGCATTCCTGCTTTATCAGCACTCCAAGTTGCTGATCCACCTGCTCTTTAAGGACTAACTAAAAATATCCATCAATTCAGGACCAATTTGGTGACCATGTGTGCATTTTTCCAGCCTTACACAGCACAATGTCACAATGCAAAAATGACACATTGTGCAAAACTGACCGAAAATCTACGGTCAAAGCAGCAAAGTGTACGAAACACAAAACGACAGAACTTTTGTCTACACTGATTTAAAAGTCAAACACCAAAGAGACACGGCACAGTTCACAAGATCACTGCTGATTAGGAAGCTTTTACTAAAAACGGCATATTAATTATAACAAGTCGTCGTCTTTGCCTGCAGAGAGAAGATGGCTTTTTTCACAAGACCAAGGTTCAACATACCTCCTTTGCCGGCTGACGATGTATGAGAGCTCGTCTCTGTGTTATGTGACTAAACATGAAGTATTTGTGCCTTTTTTTTTTTTTTTTTTTTTTTTTTTTGAGCTTATGAAGTACCAAGATTTCTTCTAAGGCCACAGGCGACGTGACCAGCAGACTATGAAGACTCAAAGCTCAAAGGTTTCACATTTTCAGAAACATTTGTGTGATTATTGTAAACACAAACACACTAAAGATGCACAGTTATCGACGACAGCGCGGCTGCTCGTTTCTTTTTTTGAGGAAAGTGACTTTCGAACAATCTCCCTCTCTGCTCCTGTATGACTATCTTCTGTTTGTGCTTACAAAAGGCTGGAAGACGGGAACAAAAGTCAGTTTGAACAAATTCACTGTACTGTAACTTATTTTATAGTACTTTTCCTTGAAGGAAATAAAAAAGAACTCTTCCTGCTTTTTTTAAGTGTATTTTGTAGCTTTGAACAAATAGCACTTCAGTGTTTTTACATACAGTAAAATTGAATTATTGTCTGATTTGTCTCCTAATTCTTAAGAGTTATTTGCATAAAAAGTCACTTTGTAATCCACTTTTGTTACAGATGTCATTGTCCTTTTATTGTTATTAAAATTAATATTATTTCATGTACTTTTCAATATATGGATGAATATATGAAACACTGTATTCAGATTTTTTTCTTAATGTATGAACATCTGCAGTGTTACCTCTTGTGAAGATAAAACCATTAATCTGTATCTCGCTTGTAATCAGTTGTGCAAAAAGCAGGATTTTAATGTATTTATTCAACCTGTGCGAGGATGGAGGTGGTGTCATATTCTGCACACGCAGGCGCTTTCTTTAAATGTGTCACAGCATTACACAAGATTTTTCTCTAACCACAGCCAGCCTCCGATGACCCATTTGAGTCTAAATTTGCAGATTCTTGAGAAACCGTACCACAGTCGAAGCAGGCAGCTGTGTCAGCTAATTATCTTTATACAACATCCTGTTGAAGTTTTTTCATAACGCAAGGAGAGGCAGCAGATGTAATTCGACTGCAGCGCCGCTTCAGAGGTTTCGTTAGCAGACAAAGCGACTCAGTTGGATTTCTCATGGAGGCATCAGAGGCAGCGACGTGTTGACACATCTGCAATCAAACCTTAAAGTTCTCATGGTTCGTCTCTAAACCGAAAAATTCAGCTTGCTTTTTGTAGAGGCCCCACGAAGCCCAGGAGCGTGCCTCTGCTTGTCTGTATTTTTTGGGGCCAATTTTACAAACGCTTGTGCATTTTTCAGAGGACAGCTCGGGGGCAAGTCTGATGTGGGCCAACACACTTTTCAGTCATTCAACACTTTTATTGTAACATAGCATCAAGGATCCCCTGAGAATAGTTTCCAATGCAGAAGGAACATGAAAAACACCAGATTACCCCCCTGCTCTTTTTGTTGTATTCAGTACAAAAGGTTAGATGCTAGGGGGGACGACAACACACTTTAACGCTCATACAGAAAAAAATAATTGCTAAAACTTTTTAAGAATAACTTAGTTGGAACATAAATTAACAAAAGTGGGTTAGAGAAAATGAATTCGGGTGCAGCTTACAGAGAGGTATAAATGCAAATACAAAAGCCACAAACCATTTTTACCCGCACCTGCATTCTCTTTAAACAATACGAACCACACACAATATAAGAAAACACGATGACAAACCACTGTGTTATGCGTCCAGTTGAGCAGCTGTTCAAAATGAACAGGCACCTGTAATAGGTCATAAAGGCTGAGAGAATATAGTATCTGGGTCAATGTTTGCACATCGTAAGTGAGAGCCCTGCTGTTCCACTCAAACACATATACATCTGTTTGTAGTGACGTGTAGGAGATGTCCAGTAAAACAAACAAACATTCACGAATCTGTGTTTTCAGGCTTTAAAATTAAAGGGGAACTATTATGTTTTGCCTAAATTTCTGTCACATGCAGTACTGTGTAAAAGGCCTGAGCCACACTTCATTTCTTCACATCCAGGGAGCCAGACTTTAAGTAGACTTGAGCTTTCAGCCCAGTCCCCGTACCTGTCCATTTTCAGAGGAACTTCTTTTGTTAGTTAAGCCACTCAGTCACCTACTTATCACCAGAGCACAAAAAAGGCACCTAACTCAAGGGATGAACCAGTGTTGTGTTTTTACATAATACAACTTTGCAAAGAAGTTCTTTTTAAATTGTATCTCTTGGTGCTTTTGCAAGTCTGCCAGTTGGATGCTGTATTTCCGTGTCTTTTGTTTATTATATGAAAAAAGCCAAAGCTAACACAGTTTGATAGACATAGAATAGTAAGTTTACATCAACAAGGTGATTCCCTCATCAGAAGTGGTCTCAGTGAAAGGCTGTGAAGAAGCCATTTGTAAGGAAGGGAAAAAGAAGTATGCGAAATTACGCGAGAACTGGAGCGAAGAATCAGTGGTAACAAATTCAAATTGGAAAATTTTTGGTTTAAATCACGGTCAGTCCATAAGGATGAGATCAGGGGCCAATAGCGGTCATCTGTAAAACATGGTGGGGAATCTTGTCAAAATTCATGGTCTTAGGAATGCTGAAAGTACCATCAGGTTTTGATCCACCATCCAATACTTTCCTCTGATTGACATTGTGTATGAGACCACTGTCAATCTGCTAAAAGCAAATCCGGACAGAAAAGACAAAAAAACCAACACGCAACACTGTTAGTCATGAAGCCCGGACGTCAACATTATTGAAGTGTGATCTTGACAGAGAACAGAACAAAAGGCAGCCGACATTCAAAAAACAGCTTTGAATGAAGCCTGGAGAAAATTACCAGAAGGTTCGTCTCAGAGAGTTTAGGCTATGTTGGAGAATAAAGGTGATAATGTATTTTAAAAAATGAGCAGTGACTCAAGACTTTTGCACAGTACTGTAGATCGCTCCAGTTTGAGATGTTTAATATAAACATGTACAAGGAGATCAGTGTATATACATAAAGTAAATCCCAGGCTGTTGAACCCGTGTATCTACTGTTCGCCCAGCTTGACCAATGTTCAACCAGGTGAAACCAGGTTGAACCAGGTCTGGTATTGTTGGGCCCTGAGTGAAAGCAGTGCTAAAGTTGGGGTTGAAACCTGTTCTGCTATCAGCGTTTTCCCTGCTGTGCTCTGCGTGAAGCGTACATTATTGAGGAGCAATTTACTAGTCCTATAAATCAAGTGTAACCATCAACTACTAGGAGGCACACCCTCAGTTTAAGTCCAACGTAGGTGCTCGAGATGTGAAAACGAAAGCTTTCCTCAAACAGTTCTCAAATTTAATTTGTTTTTTGCACGCACACACTGTTCTGCACACTCACATCCAGAGACTGTGTCCTCACAGCTGTGTTCTTTTCAAAAACGCAACTTCGTGATTACCTGCACACGACGCATTCAGGCGACATGTGCAAACTGTAGCTTTAACAAAACAACATGGCTTGCACTCTCCTCGGTCTCTGCAGCTGTACGGTGAATAAGGATTGCTTTGATCTGTGAATCAGGCAAAGCTCCCGATTCCAAGAGTAACATTATCTTGGGCTGGGAATGATAATAGACCCCCTTTAAAAAACAACAACAAAACAACAAAAACAAAACAAACAAAAAACACGAGGTGGAGTAGCACCAGTGCACATACAGCATGATGCACAACGGCAAAGATATATATATTTAAAAAAAAAAAAAAAAAGCCTGAGTCTGCACGTCTATCTCAGACCAACACTGGCACTTCTCTATATGTTAATTTAAACACACAACATCTGTCTGTTCACAAAAGCACCTCATCACTCTGTCCACCTCCTTAATGACCAACAGCCAATAAGATTTAAGTCCAGTCTGTGAATCCAGCTCAGAGTTTTTTTAAATGGGGATGGAGACTATGGTCGGAAGCTCCCCGATAGGAGGTGGGTTGTACTTCTCGACCCTCATCAGCCGCCGCAGGATGTCATCCCGATCACGTGGCCATCCATATACATGTGTGTTCTGGAGCCAGTTAGGCACGTGGCACTGATTATACATTCAAACAAAACAACAAGAAACAAAACAGGGTGTGAGACTGGGTGGTGGGTGGAATCAGTGGCGCGATCTCACTCAGGAAGACATGTGAAAATTACCTTTTTAGCCCCGGGGAACAGGATAGGAATGAACCTGAAATTCTTGCTTCCATTCTGGATGAATTCATTCTGCAGCTGAGTGACACACACAGGAAAACCACATACACAATTTGATTTCACAGCGGCGATGAGAGCACGCAGTTTTTCGCTCTCGTTAAGATTATTTCAGTCTTCGTTTGGACCACATTCAGGTCGCTCACCTGTTTATGTATGTAAACCGTGTTGTAGGTCCTCTCGTCGCTCTCCAGGCCAGCAGGGGAAGCGGTCACCGTCTCGTAGTACTTGGGGCTGATGATGATGATGATGAGATACTCTTTCTAAGACAAGAGAAAATTACAACTGGCAGTAAGCTACTGCAGCTATCAAACTTCTTCATGCAACAAGTTCACACTTGCAGAACGTCTTGAGTTCCTAGATGTGAAAATGACTTCCTCTGTAGGCAGATTACTCAATTTAAATTGTTTTCATTCCATTTGATCATCATGAAAGAATTTCACCGACAGTTTGCTTTTTTTTTTTTTTTTTACCTCACTCAGGTATCGCTCCATGAAGTCAATCTTGCTTATGCTTCTGAACTGCTGCTCGAAAATGTCGATCTGAAACAAGCAAAGCTGCGAGTCAGACAGTTTAACCCTGCGCAGAAAACACACAAATTCTTTATACATTTTAATTGTGTAAAGCCAGTTAACAGGACAAGCTGACAAATAACACGCAATAACTTGTAAGATATTAACAGAAACTCAGAGTCACCAACAAAATGAAAGCAAGAAATATGTAACGTGATGAGCTGATGAGAGTCTAGACTAAAAGTTCATCTGTAGCATCCAGCATTCACTCTGGGAGGAAATTACAAAAATAGGCAGGAATCACAATTTAGTTCAAAAATCACTTGTTTAAATGGATATACAGTAAGCTATTTAATAAGCTATTTATTATATACTATATTTATAATAATTGCACCTAAATTTGTAACTTTAGTATTACAATGACAAAGTTTTTTAAAATGTTTGTTAAAATCTAGCCAGCTGAATTTTAACTGTTTTTTTTCCAGCTCCTGACATTTTAAGTTGCTCAAACAAAACACACAAAAAGACTAAAAGCTGCACGTACGTGCGTGTCAAAGCCGTTGTGCCGCAGCAGAGCCACAAATTTGATGATCTCGTTGACATGCTTGTCGTTGTCTGCTTCGTAAGTGACGAAGACACGCCCTGCAACAAAAACAAACTTTTTCAGAGGCGGGATCGTCTGACAACAGGACCAGGCGTCTGATCTGCTCGTGAGCACTCACTCTGCTCCAGAGACAGCGGCGCGCTGCAAGGAGGGCGCTTCTCTTTGACTGGAACGTTGTGTCCGCTGTATGTAGTTAAAAAAAAAATATTTTAATAGCAGAAACAAGCAACAGAGTGAGAAAGAATTTAATTGTAATTTTTAAAAAAATAAATAAATAAAAAAATCAAAACTCACATCTGTGTGAATCCACCTGCAGGAACTCTGCAGTCACCTGCATCTGCAGCAGTACAGACAAAATAAATACCGGCTGCGGTCTGTGCGTGGTTTAAAGGTTAAAAAAGGGTCCGGCAAACTTACAGTACTGGCGGTAAGCTGGGTGGTACTCAGGCCAGGGATGCTTGTTGACCATAGGCTCCCTGTTGAAGGCGTCTGCAGGGCACTGAGCACAGCAGGCGGGCCCCTGTGGTGCACACGAGTATGGCGATAACGTGTGGTGGTACAGGTTGGCTGAAGGCGGGTTGGAGCGCAGAGAGAGAGGCTGCTCTAAGCTGCCCATGCTGCTGTGAGTGCCGGGGAGGGACAGGAACTTGCATCTGGAGAGGCAGCTCTCTCCAGAACAGCTGGAGTAATCTTTCTGGCTCAGACAGGACGGCAGGCTGTTGGGATATCCCGACCAACTGCTGGCGAAACTCGGGTGGAGCCAGCCGCTGTATGCCTGGCTCGGGAAAGGAGTTTGGGGGCTGTACCCAGCTGGCAAGCTGCGAGAGGGCTGGGATGGGCAGAAGCTGGACTGGGGGAAGATCCTAATGTGCTTGTGCTCCTCTGTGTCCAGGCTCTGCTTGCCGAACAGAGAGCCATCACGGTCTGAAAGAGGGTGGTGGCCCAGAGGGTCGGAGGCGGACTCCGGTTTGGAAAGAATGCTGGGGTCTCTCAGCTCTGCACTCATGGTTTCATCGTCTTCTTCAGGTGTGTTGCGGTGACTGACCAGGTGGCTGATGTGACTGTGAGCCGGAACATTTACCAAAACGGGGGAAGGCAAATTAATTTCAGTCTGACTTTAGTGGAACTTCTGTTTCACGCACTTTATCAGCTCTTATCAAGTGTGATATCCTCTGTGACTTTCAAGTGAAAGCACAGCAGAAAGGCGCTGGGATGCGTGCAGTGTTTCTCTCACCTAGTAGTTGTTGAAACCGAGTAGACCGACGTGGGCAGCATCATTGGACCTTTTCCTCCTGACATCCATGTGTGTGGGGTTTGAGATGCACATGAAATTCTGCTGGAGATAAAAACACACACGTGGGTATTTAAAGAACCCGAAAATGTGAAATTATGATGTGAACAGGAGGTGTAAACAGTCCCTTGTCTGTGAGACAAGATGAACGGCAGTACATGTTGTGATTAACATCCAGATCAAAGTTGATATATTTAGTTGACATATTTAAAGAAACAGAGCTGATGAGCTGTTAAAGCCAAATTTATGAACGGCCCTACATTACTGCAAACTCCACACAGTGCACAGTAGGTAGCGTGGTCCCCCCATGGGGCGTGGTCACCTCATGATCGGAAGGTCGGGGGTTCAAATCCACTGAACGGCTACCCTGAGGTACCCCTGAGCAAGGTACAGTCCCTACACACTGCTCCCCGGGCGCTGGATTGGTGGCTGCCGACTGCTTCACTGAGTGAACGGGTTAAATGCAGAGAGAATAATTTCCCCACGGGGATCAATAAAGTATACATTATTATTATTATTATTAATAATAATAATACCTGCAGAAACACTCTTGGTGAGGCAGGCTGTGTAAATAAATTACACTTTCTCTTGTGTGATTGTTTTGTCATTTCTATAATATTACAGTAGTAGTTAGTAGACGGAGGTCGGATTATTTTTTTTAATCCTGTTTGGACGTTTTATTATAATAAACCCAGCTCAGTCAACTCGGGACCACTTTTATTCGAGGTGAACAAACTCATAAAGCACTTCTGATATCTGCCCACACTCGGTGTCTTTTTGACTTGATTTGCAAGAAACGTGCCTCCCACACAGGGGACTTTTCTCTAAATGTTTAATGGTCAACACATCAGGAAACGCACATGTGGGAATAAGGAAATGATGGTTCTCATTTACCGGAGAAATCAAACCACAAACATTTTAAAATGTAAAACTTGCCTCTGGGATTTCAGAGGTCTTCCCGATGTCTTTTTGTGTTTTGTTTTTAAAGCGCTCAAACTTCCATGAAAACTGCTTTCAGTGAATTAAAGAGAAAAAAAAAGTCTATCGCATCCCCTTAGATCGTTTTTTAGGGTCACCGTTCATTTTTCCACTGACTTTCTCCACAGAGAAGCCGTGTAACCTCGTTTTAGGTGGGTTTGTCTTCCAACACACCCCTGATAGTTCCCGTAAATGTAAATCACACTCATTAAAAGCCGATCTGTGGTCGCAGTTTGCACTTTCCACTGACGCTGACCCAGATATTTCTTCGTCTGCTTAAATTTCAGGCTGACTTCCTGCGGTTCAACATAAAGCATAAACACACACACACACACACACACACACAGCGTTCCAATAATCACACTTTCAATTTTCACATCACTACGAGCGTTAAATTAGCTGTAGTACAATCTGCCGTGACTTTCACTTCTGTCTGAGCTTAAAGAAAGAAGAAAAATGCTCAAAGACAAAGAGAAAACTAAATAACAAACTATTAATATATATATCTATATATATATATCTATATATCTATATCTATATATATCTATATATCTATATCTATATATCTATATATATATATATATATATATTTAAGGTGTGATAAGCGTGAGGTGGTTTGTAAAGCGCGTGACCAGGTAACGTGTTGTGTAAGCGTAATAACTCAACTCACCGACGCTGCTTCCACTCATCAAGCCTCCTTCAGGTCACTGAGCCGCGGCGTGGAAACACAGGAACACCTCAAAGGGGAAAACGGTCCTCGAAGAGTCTCAGAGAAATATTAATTAACGAAAGAAGAGCTCGAGCCTCAGTAATAATTGTCCTTTTTACCCACGTCTCCGCGAGACACATGAAAGACACTGACGCACAGACCGGAGCCAGTTTGATCTTTAGCGTTCTGCCGAGCTGCACCGCCCACCCCAAAAACTCCACCTTCACCCAATAGACTTCCTCCCCACACACACACACACACACACACACACACACACACACACACACACACACACACACACACACACAGAGTTTACTAATTGATTTACATGTAGTCATTAAACCTCCTGATCCACAGACTGTATTGAAAAGATGGAGGTAGCCACTGTTTAATGTGACCTGTTGGTTTTGGACCCTACATTTAAAAGCAGTGTCAGCTGGTGAGTGATCATATTTGGAAAGAGAGGATGAAGAGCTGAATTATTTTTTATTTTTTTATTTGTGGCTCCTTATAAAAAAGTGCCACGCCTTAATAATGTAACCTGAGTCTTCAAGTTGAAAATGATAAGTAGGGATGGGAATTAATAAGAATTCAGCGATTCCATATCACTTATTGATTCTCACTGGGTTTCCACTGGCTCTGCTTTGAGAGTCGCCGCCATCGCTAAGCAGCATATCAAAGACATTACATGCATGCAAATGAACTCTATGCTGTGGGTCAAATGTTAGTGACTGCTGAAGCTATTTCCCCTCTTTGTTGTGATCAGTGTTGGATTAACTACTCAGGAAGTAACATATTACACAAATTACAGACTACTTTTCTTAAAAGTAATGCAGTATGTAACTTGAGTAATTAAGTAATGTACTTAACACCGTCTCACAATCACCATTCAAAAATATAAACCTGAGGCTACAGCCCCACACACCAACACAAATCCCTGTCCTAATCAGTACACACATATGATTTTCTCTTAGATTTAGGTATGAACAAAAAGCCCACAGCACAAAGTTCAAAACCAGCACAGAGACTTCAAAGCAATCGCTACAGTGATTCGACTGAAGAAACACGAACACTGGCTCCAGCCTGAGTGCTCATCTGTTTGTTGGGCTGGGGTCGGCATTCACTCAGCTATAACATGACTCTGGCTATTCTTGGCTATCTTGCCGTTAGCATCATATCGCTGTTGTTTTTGTTCTGGATGCACTTAACGCTTTACCGTTGCGCTCTCGTCCTTTTGTGCAATAAAAATGAAAATATCAAAAACTTTCAAAGCTCAATTCACCTTACAAATAAAGAGCAGCACTCAGCCGTGAGATAATTCATTCAAATTAAAATATTTACACCTCTCTGCACTAAATCAGCAGATTAACTATTTTCTCTAACGTTAATCTGGTCCCACAGTTAGATTTTTTTATGTTCTTCATAGATTGTTAATTGGCATCTTATCATCATCATCTGAAAATGTATTATTAATAAACTGTTTATTTATTTGCAGTTGGGTGTTTTCATCATGAGGCGATGTGCATTCAAAATGCACATTGCCACGTTTTGGTGAAAACCAATCACAGCATATCAGTGCAAACACCTCATACCAACTGTCTGCATAGCAACAAACCTACAAGAGAAAAAAAGAAAAGAATCAAGGTCAAAGAGTCGAAATTCCTCCACAGCGATGTGAGAGGCTGAAAATGTTACACAGAAAACAATGACTTCAACTTATGGCTGCTGAGGGTGGTTTTAGAAGCATGGCGTCTACTTAGTTTTTCACACAGTGCTTCTGCATTTTGGTTTAGTCTGTTAGATAAATAATGTCAGCGTGTAACACGTCATGTTTTGCTGTTCATCTGAGGTTGTATTTAATTAATCTTAACACCCGAGAAGGACCAGATGATCCTAAAACTTGCTGTTAAAACTTAAGAATTAAAAGAGGGCCACGTTTTGGCTTTGATATTTGACTTTGGGAACGGCTGATCTCTAATGGTGGTCAGTTTCAGCTAATAGCAAATGTTTTGTAAATCGCTACAGAAGTAATTTTTCTCATAAATCATATGTTTGTACTATACTAATAACCCTAAGACTTGAGAGTGCAGAAAGGTGATGCATCCATATGCTTAAATCTGGTCCTGTTTGTCTCATTGGTGTGTTTACACCTGCTTTAAAGTTTATGTAAATAGGCAGGCATGATGGGGGGTGGGGTATAGATCACAAGACTGTAAACATGCAGACTGCAGTTCCTATCCTGTTCAGTTTTGCTTTCACTTGTTTTTTTGGTTAGGTTTAGTAAAAGGTTGTGGTTTGGGTAGTATTCTGAGAGGCCCATCCTGCTGCAGTATTTGCATCATGGCAGACACTATGTATCTCTGAGACTGTAGCTGTTTGCAAATTATAAGAAGAATAAAATTCTGAATACAAAACTATGAGAATTCTGCAACAGAAGAATAGATTTCATAATAACTTAAACCTACTTATTTGGGGATAAACTTCAAAACAGAAGTGTTTTTTTAATCAAATTTGATTAGCGATTGTTTACATGTATTTATGTTATGGTATCGCATTTCATATGATATCAATCGCCATGTATGGGCGTGTCCTGACAGCACTCCTGCTGTAGGTACCACAATTTTCACAGTGCTTAAGTACAGAGAAAGCAAAGCTCCAGTGCAGAGAGCTGTTTTTTCCACTCTGACATTTTTTTCCTGTTTTTACGGAAATGTAACTAGCAAATTTCATCATTATTAGTTAGAAAACATGTAATCACCATTTCATTGTTTAATGGTAAAGTTACTCTAAATTAATAGATAATTAAACTGTAATCTACAGTTCTTTAATGATAGTAGATACACATCATGACTTTCTTCCCACCCAGAAAACAAAACACCTGAATTCATCAAAACTAACAACAAAACACAAAGTCCAACATCTTAAAACCCGTTTATTTGCTCATTAGATGTTCTGTTGAAAAGTTTCCTCTTTGGAGTGTGGCACAAAAAATTACAGGATTTTTTTCTAAATATGCAAAAAAAAATCAATAAAAATAAATTACTTTTACTAAAAAAAAAAATCATTCAGTGATGGAAAAAGAAATTTGGTTCTTTTCAGTTTCACACTATCTTATTTTGAAGGAAGATTTAATATGGAGTCAAGGAATCCCTGAAAACGTAACTAAAATAACTTACGACAAGACTATTTTAAGTGTAACCTTCATAAGTAAGACTATTGATAAAGGAGTTTATAATCTAATAAAATGTTATTAGAGACACTGAAACTGCCTTAAAATCTTAAAAGCAAGCACAGAATTTTATTCTGCAAACCAGAAATCACTTGGATGCTGAGATGCCTCAGGTCAAGGTCAAAGTGTAAAGGATATGAACCCGTATAATAGATCTATAGTTACATTAGGATCGTTTTTTCCCCTTCCTATACAACTTGAAGTTGCCTCACCCGTTTCTTTATCATAGATATTCAGCCTATACCCGCATCTGTCCAGTCATCTCACTGTTTGTCTGTGGTCATAAAGATTTGATCAAATTGGATGCGACAAAACTTTCATGAAAATTAAGAGAAACCTGAGCTCAGTGATCACCTACACCAAGAATCTTCCAAATCACTTTAAGCATATTTGCACTGCACAAGACATAATGTGGATTGCACAACACTGGTCACTATATTCTTCATTTCCAGTTAATACTTGTACAGCTGCTGTTATTGTGTATATATATATTTATTTATTTATTTATATTTCTTCATACATTCTTATATAGTTCTATACTGTGTATTGTGTATTTTGTTGTACAGTTAATTTATTTTCAACTTTAATTTAATTTATATATTTTATCTTATTCTTTCCCAGTTAAATTTACCCTTCATTCTAATTTGTGTTGTACAGTTATTTCATTTTTAACCTTAATTTATATTTTATTCCTTCCTTATTTAAATTTACCCTTTTTAATTTTTCATATTTATTTCCTATCTTATTCATAGCCTTTTCCTTTTTTTTCCCTTTAGGTCACGAGCAGTTGTCTAAGCATTTCACTGCATATCGTACTGTGTATGACTGTGTACGTGACAAATAAAATTTGAATTTGATTTGAATCTAAGTGTAATAAGATCATGAAGGGGTAAATTTGTGTCCAAGAGGAGATTTAGAAAAACTCACCAGTTAATAATCTACTCTTCATGCAGGATAAATGCAGTTTCCAGTAATTCCCGTGAGCTCAGGCCTCAGACTTCTCTAAACAACGAGAGTGGGGAAAAACCTGCCTGCAGCTAAGTATGATGTCAGTGACAGAGGGATAGTGATAATATGGTCACAGCAGCCCAGAAGCACCTCCTACCTGTTGATCAAAACTTCTATTTGTGAGAGACAGCCAATCAAAACAAATTTCTCTTATAGGGAGAGAAGCAAGCTATATTTTTTCAGTAGTGAATAGTGCAAAGCTACTTTAGTAGAGTTCAAAGTAGCAAAAATGCAGAGATGGAAAGGAGCAGATTAGGTCCACTTCAGAATGGCTCATTCTCTTTTAGTCAGAGTCACTCAGAGCCTAAAATAGTTCCACGTTAGTTGATTTTTGTTAAAAACGAGCTTGTAGATGTCTCATATCTGCAACTGGATGTGAATTCAAACTACACAGTTTAAATTCACATTTCTGTTTGCACAGGTTTCAGAGACATGCATGTTAGGTTAATTTGTGTTTCTACAGTAGCTTGCAAAAGTATTCGGCCCCCTTGAATTTTCCCACATTTTGTCACATCACAGCCACAAACATGAATCAATTTTAATGGAATTCCACATGAAAGACCAACACAAAGTGGTGTACACGTGAGAAGTGGAACGAAAATCATACATGATTCCAAACATTTTTCACAAATAAATAACTGCAAAGTGGGGTGTGCGTAATTATTCAGCCTCCTGAGTCAATACTTTGTAGAACCACCTTTTGCTGCAATTACAGCTGCCAGTCTTTTAGGGCATGTCTCTACCAGCTTTGCACATCTAGAGACTGAAATCTTTGCCCATTCTTCTTTGCAAAACAGCTCCAGCTCAGATTAGATGGACAGCGTTTGTGAACAGCAGTTTTCAGATTTTGCCACATATTCTCGATTGGATTTAGATCTGGACTTTGACTGGGCCAGTCTAACACATGGATATGTTTTGTTTTAAACCATTCCATTGTTGCCCTGGCTTTATGTTTAGGGTCGTTGTCCTGCTGGAAGGTGAACCTCCGCCCCAGTCTCAAGTCTTTTGCAGAATCCAAGAGGTTTTCCTCCAAGATTGCCCTGTATTTGGCTCCATCCATCTTCCCATCAACTCTGACCAGCTTCCCTGTCCCTGCTGAAGAGAAGCACCCCCAGAGCATGATGCTGCCACCACCATATTTGACAGTGGGGATGGTGTGTTCAGAGTGATGTGCAGTGTTAGTTTCCCGCCACACATAGCGTTCTGCATTTTGGTCTCATCTGACCAGAGCACCTTCTTCCACATGTTTGCTGTGTCCCCCACATGTTTGCTGTGTCCCCCACATGTTTGCTGTGTCCCCCACATGGCTTGTGGCAAACTGCAAATGGGACTTCTTATGGTTTTCTGTTAACAATGGCTTTCTTCTTGCCGCTCTTCCATAAAGGCCAACTTTGTGCAGTGCACGACTAATAGTAGTCCTATGGACAGATTCCCCCAGCTGAGCTGTAGATCTCTGCAG
The DNA here is from genome assembly GCF_057381845.1 of Rhamphochromis longiceps. Lineage (NCBI taxonomy): Eukaryota > Metazoa > Chordata > Actinopteri > Cichliformes > Cichlidae > Rhamphochromis > Rhamphochromis longiceps. Next base: position 9,701,664 of record NC_140578.1, read on the forward strand.
CTCATCCAGAGTCACCATGGGCCTCTTGGCTGCATTTCTGATCAGCCTTGTTCGGCCTGTGAGTTTAGGTGGACGGCCTTGTCTTGGTAGGTTTACAGTTGTGCCATACTTCTTCCATTTCTGAATGATCACTTGAACAGTGCTCCGTGGGATGTTCAAGGCTTGGGAAATCTTTTTGTAGCCTAAGCCTGCTTTAAATTTCTCAATAACTTTATCCCTGACCTGTCTGGTGTGTTCTTTGGACTTCATGGTGTTGTTGCTCCCAATGTTCTCTTAGACAACCTCTGAGGCCGTCACAGAGCAGCTGTATTTGTACTGACCTTAGATTACACACAGGTGCACTCTATTTAGTCATTAGCACTCATCAGGTCTCTATGGTCTCTCTCAGTTGCCCATAGACATTGCTATGGGCAACTGACTGCACTCAGACCAAAGGGGGGCTGAATAATTACGCACACCCCACTTTGCAGTTATTTATTTGTAAAGAATGTTTGGAATCATGTAAATTGGCAGTAGGTATGAATGGTTGTCTGTCTCTGTGCGCCGGCCCGATGATGCACTGGTGCCCTGTCGAGGGATGACAGCTGGGACAGGCTATGCCCCGTGAGCCTGAATTGACAAAATTAGGTGTATGAATGATTTTGTGTCATTTATATTTCTTTTAAACCTAGTAATGTATTTATGTAAAACACATCAAACCTCCTCCTTTGTTGTTGTTCGTTTACTCCTTATGCTGCTTAAAGATAATCAATTTTAATAGCTATCAAATGATCTGCACTATGTGTCAAGCATCCAACAGTGAACTCAGAGTTCATTGTGACGAAGCACAATTTAATGACGTAATTTAAAAACACACCAATAAAACAGTGTGTTATCTGAGCTTATGTAGGTACTGTGCAGTGTTGATTCTTGTTTGTTTGGAAAAGCAGGACTCGAGCCAGGCCCTCTGCACAGGAACAGCCTGACTGTACTGACGCAGCAGATCCTGGAGCTCCTGGTTCGAACAAAACAAAGAGATAGTATTTAATTTACATCGTTTACAACCTAAAGAAATTTAATCTGCCTCAAGAAAATGCCTCCTAACTCTTTCCGCCCCACCTCGACAAATAAACATTACTGGAAAAGATTATGTATGTCAAACGTCAGATAAGCATCAGTGAGAGTTACCATGACACTAACCTGTGAGTGGATGTTGTTCTCCACCTCTGCTACTATGTGGGTGACATCCGGACTCATGATCTCCTCCTCATCTCCATCATAAGTGCACTTCAGCTAAGGAGGAGTTATAACATTATTTGAGCATCGTACCACACCTCTGTAGTTCGCAATTGTGGCTTTTAAGCTTTCGGGCTCTTTTCTCAACAAAACCACACAAACTGCCGCAGATGAAAGCACGCAGGAGACAGTAACTGTTAAAACACCAAGCTGTGGCAACCAGTATTAAAGGATATGTGATAAGATAGCGGGCCAGCCTCTTCCTCTCTGATGCAGGCAAGTTGTAGAAAAACACACGGACCCCGTTCATGAAACTAGGGAGGTCTGCAGGGCTCTGGAGTGTAGCCGAGGGCCCGGAGGTTGCAGAGTCGGTGTCATCAGAATTTTGCAACTGTAGCCCCGGGGAGGATGCTGAAGTGGATGTCTGGGGTATAGCTGTGTTCTTGACATTTCTGCTATGATAGTATCTGAAAGTTTGGTTAAGAGAAGATTACAGACATCACAACTACTACTACTGAGTCCATGCTCTGAAAGCACTAAAAGATACATGAATGTGGGGATGCCTCTGGAAGCAAGGTGCTTCCTGATGAGCCTCTCTGTGCCGTACCAGTTGAAACCTTTGGTAGCGTGACCGATACGTGGAAGATGAACACTTGCTTTGTGTGGGAAAAAGACAACAAGGGTTAGTGGCTGTTAGCAGTAGCCTCCTGCAGTCTTTACCATTGAAAGTATTTTAGTGCAGAGGGTTACAACAATAAGAAAACACTGTGGTGAATGAGAATTAAGTCAAGCCAATTTATTTGTAGCCCAGTATCACGTGTAAAGGTTCAAAGGACATGAGGAGAAATAATAATCAAGTCACAAAGAATTTAAGAGGCATAAAAAAAGAAGAGTATTTGCAATAAAGACCTATTGAGCCAAAGAGAGAAGAGAGGGAGAAAGAAAACAAACCTGGTTTGATAATGTGCACAGCTGTGCCTCGATTACTAAATGTAAGATTTAAGAAGCGTCTTTACGAGTTTCTTAAAGGTATCGGTTGATTTTGGGGCACAAACAGCAAAAGCAGCGAGTGCAAAGTCTTTTAATCAGTTCATCTAGCGTGCAACATAACTAGAGGAAATATAAATTCCCGCTTCATTGGTTGTTCTTCTGCAGTTGTGTTTGTAAGAATTTGTGCGTGCACACATCAGATGGCACACAGCACGTCCTGTAAATCCTGCCAATCAGGTCTTACAGTAATAACGCATCATTTTCAAGGTGTGTTATTACTGTAAGGTGTTTGGTTATTATTCGAACCTTTACAAGGGTTTATGTGAGCACTGCTGACTTGACTTTTTTCACAATTTCACCAGTCTCAGGCTACATGAAAACAAAAAAAAGACATTTCACACTTTTTTGTATTAAAATAGCATGAAATGCTTTACTGCACCCTTGGTTCTTTTGGCCGCTTTGTAAATCTTCTTCAGGCCTTCATCCAGAGCACTCAGAAAGATCCCAGACAAGTTGTTGGCTTTGTCTCGCTGCTGTGCCACTATTAGGGCTAACTGGGTGACAGGAAGGAGATGGAAGCTGATCAACACATTATCTGATCACTGTTGCATGGCACTGAGTGCTGTTCCTCACAGCTTTGCAAGCCTGTCACCACACATTAACCCAAAGCAGGTATATCACACAACTGATCACTACTACTGCAAAGAAACAAAAAATATTGTGAAACAAGCATGTTTTTTAAGACATTCAGGGTGTTTTATGCAGCAGAGTTCTTCAACCAGAACCTACTTGATCTTGGCTGTTCAATCTGGACTGTTTGTCATTAATTGGGAACAGAAGCACACTTCCAAGATCCAAATCTGAAACAAATCATATTTAATTTTGTGACTCATTCTTTAGTCAGACCACCAAAGAAGAAATAAAATGCTTTTTTACTGTCAATCTTACCTTTCATCTTTCCAGCTAACTCATACTGCTTTCGCGGCTCGTCTGATCTCACCTCCAGTGCTGTAAACAGACCTCCTCTTCCCCACCGACCTGAGTCATCTACACAGGAATCACTACTTTGGTAAATAACACATGCCGTGGTTTGGTTTTCAAACTTATTGTGCCCAAGGGGCACCAAACACGAATTAAAAGCCACACCTGCATCATATCGTGGCAAAGTTACCATCTGACATGTTGCCAGTCGTTTTGGTTTGAACTGATAAATTAAGGTATTAATTAAGACTTTGCACGACATCAAAGTTTTCACACCAGGTTCTTTTACGCAATCCAACATTCAGTCCTGCTGCAACTGGTACAGATCTAGTTCTCTTTTGTGTAAGATAAATCTTTCTCTCTACAGAGGCCTGTTTGGCACCATGTTGGCATTAATCAGCTTCTCTAAGGTAGAAACCGTTGGTTAGGGTCTGCTCAACAGACTTTTTTTTTCTTTCCTATTTCCATTAGTGAGTCGTTCAGTAGTTCTTATTTGCTTTGCACAAGAAAATGATCAATTTTGTACTTTTTTGTTAACTTTTGCACTATAAGTCAGGGCTTTTAGTGTATCACACTGTAATAACAGGTAATTATCTAGTAGCCTCCTAAAACTGAGAGACTTAATGCTAAGGATGTGGTTACTGTGACTGACAGCTGTCCTGACAGTCTTATTCAGGTTCAACCTCTCCACTGTTGGTGTTTTTTGGAGGATTTTTAATCCAATGCACATCATATGTTTTACTCACCAGACCATATGAGGAGCTGAAGTTTGTGCTTTAATTCTGGTGAAAATAATTCTTGGTCTTAGCTTATTACTTAGCACCTGTACCTGTACCGAAAGGTGACATCATGTAATGTCCATATCCATCTATAGTTCCTACAAAGCGCACACTGAATTAAAAAAATTCTAATGTGTCAGTTTACGAAGTAACAAGAAAAATGGGGCACGTACCAACGCAGTGGACGATGATGGCGTCTCCCCGGGCGGTGTGAGGATGAGTAACATCCCCCAGAACATAGTGGATATCCGTGCTGTCAGAGTCTGTGGAGCACATGCTGCTGCCATCCTCCTCTTCTTCCTCCTCTTCCTCACTGTCCACAGACGGCAGGCACCGAGATCTGTACCCGCAGGACTCCCACCAGGCCATTCTGCACAACGAACCCACAAGTCAAATAAAGGGAAAAACTGTTTGTGCAAAAGAAGTCTCAGAATTGTTTTAAAAAAGCAAATAAACTAATAAATCTTTACTTTTTCTTGTATTTCTGCTCTTCCTGCTTCTTCTTCATCTCCTCCTGCATTTTGGCTCTCTTGGCTGCAGCCTCCTCCCTCCTCTGCCGCCTCAGCTCCAGCTCAGCCTCCGTGACAGGCTTCCTCTTCCTCGTTGGAATCCCAAGGGCTACCGACAGTGAAACCTGAGAACCCATCGAGAAAAATCACACTCATATAACGCTTGCAACACTGGGATTATCAGCGTAAGAAAACATGTGAGGCTGCTTTGTATCCATCCTTTAAGTAACACTGAAAGCCTGGGTTTTTGTGGTTGCTGGGATTTCCTGTAATATTCATTCAAATCAACCCACAGATAAAATTAAAGTCAATTAAATGTTGCTCAGTCCAGAGTATACATTTGATCCATTTTCCATTTTTTTATTTGTGCAGTTTAATTTCAGTTGAGATTTTATGAGTTTCAGTAATCGCTTTGGTATTTGGAGAATTTTGAGGTGGATAATATTTGTCAGGCGCAAAATGTAAGAAAGTAGAATTTATAATATAAACAAAGCTTTCTAACTGTTGACTGTCAGTCCTGCGGTGATCCCATTCTCAATAAACACATCTACCAATGTGACAGTGTTTGAATATTTAGCAAAGTTAACAAAAACTAGCTTAGTTAGTTTTCGTTAACTATAATGCTCTCGTTAGCGATGTTAAAGCTACAGCTCCTCCAGAGTTAACAACCCGGTCCCATAGGAGCTACAACACTGAGTGTGGTAGGGAAAAAACCCAAGGCAACAAGAATCTTGTGATTAAAATAGGTTTTAACTGGTATTCACTTTTGATAACATTAAAAAAAGGCTGACAGCTGAAGGAAAAATTGTGACACGTAATGGTGAAATATGACCGAGGACCAAAAACAGCCTGCGGAACGTTTCAATCACCTGCAACATCCTGAAAGGAAGAGATAACAATCCATCCAACAATAATAAAAGAGGCAGCATTATTATGAGAAATCGACAACAAGTCTGAACTACTTCTTCACCTGAATTCAAAGCAATGACCTTCATAGATGTGCCTGTGAAGTTTTTAGTCAGCTACTTTAAAAAATATACTTTCTATTGTTGTCTCTGATTACATTAATCAGGAACATCCGGAACAAATGGTTTCGCAGACCGCAGATGTGTACTACAAAGCAGGATTTGAACGTATCCAGGTAACTTGGCGGTTAAGTTCTTGTGTACATTTCCATGATAACATATGCTGCAGACCTAAACTGCTCTGCAGCGGTTTATGACTGGAGATCAAAAGGTACAAAATTATCGCCTACTGACCAATCAGTTCTCTAGGAAACAGCTTGGCTGTTCCTGGAAGGTCTTTTGGACCACTGTGCACAGGCAGTAGTAGTTCTAATGGCACCGAAAGTCTGCCTTTTCCTGATTAGCAACACAAGTTGACTTCACATGGATTCAACCATTCCTTTGATTTTGGTCCTTATTGACATGACGGCATCACACAGTTGCGGGTTTGCCGGTTGCACATCCATGCTATGATTCTCCTGTTTCACTACATCCCAAAGGCGGTCTGCAGAAGATGAGTACATTGTGGTCATGAAGGGATGGACCTTGTCAGTGACAACACTCAGGTAGGCCATGCTGTTTAAATGATGTTCAGCTGGTACTTAGGGGCCCAAAGCACGCCATTACACCACCAGCCTGCACCTCTATCGTTACGCCCACATGTTGTGGTAGCGACGAGGACACGAGCAAAAAGCAAAACTAGAAAAAAGTCTGTCAGGACCGAACTGATTGATGTCCCCAACATCTTACAGACTGTGTTACACTGTGATCATCACAGTGTTCCCTTCATTTTTCATGGGGGTGGATGTGTCCTCCGTCCAAGTGTTCCTCGTCTGCTAATTAACTTTAAACTGCAGAGCCACGATGAGTGTCTAACATGGCTAATTTCTTTTAAGTTTTCAGCATTCTGTCTATACATAACTAACCTCATGTGGGATGCATGTCCTTACAAAGATAATTCTGTTTTAATTTAAAGTCGGGGCGTCTTACTCCAGTTTTGTGTCGCAGAGCTCGTCCCTCTCCTGCTGCTCTCTGAAACCCGGTCAGCTGCTCCTCCAACAAACGATCAAAGCTCTTCTGGTCCTCAGAGCTGGGGTCCTTACTGTAGTCTTTCCCCTCAAAGAAGTACAGGTGGTCTAAAGGAGCAGAGGGGACAGAGGTTTGAGATAATCATCACAAAGAGAGAAAAGACTATGTCGGCTGTGATGAAGCACAGAGGAGGTCAAAATCTGCATGTAAACTAACAGGCTCCTGGCTTCTTTAAAGGCTTTTAATGGAGGTGTCAAACTTAAGGGACACGAGAGAAATGAGAATCACATCGGGGGCAAGACATATTTAGTTTGTCCTGCTTTCATTTTGTCAAAAGCCCATTTTTCTCTACTTAAACTTATCTCGTTGCCCGTGAGGAAAATTTTATGGAATCATCTAATTTATTGGGATGAAATTTGCTGCACATTACACCCGAAACACTTTCTCAGAAAAATCATCTTCTTAATGGCCTCCCTGACTTTCATTTCCTGTGCTGCGGTGAGACTTCCTTTTACAGAGTCGTCACTTTGAGATGGGTTCAAACTTATTTTGCTCTAGATTTGTGTCTTTTTGACGGAGCACCTTCCCGCCCCTCTTTGCTGTCCATGACTCAGTATCTCTGCTGGTGTTTGAATTCAAAATGATGATACAAATTATATCATTTAAAAACAGCCGTCATTTTATGACACATCAGTAAACAGGCCTTTCTTCATGGTAAAAAAAAAAGAAAAAAAAAAGTACCCACTCATTGCCAGTTATGCCATGCTGTGTTAGTTAGCTGTTAGGCTTCAGCTGTATGAGGGGGGGATGACTGGTTTTAATATATAATATAAAAATAATCTAGTTCTTGGAAGGTCTTCAGGTTGAGTTGTAACGCCTTGATTCTTTACCTTTTCAGACATTCTGCCGTAGATTTGCTGCTGTGTTTGAGATCATTGTCCTTCTGCATGACCCAGCTTCGGTCAGGCAGCCAGCCTCATATTTGACTCTAGAATACTTTGTTATACAGAGGAGTTCATGGACGAGTCACTGACTGCAAAGTTCCCTGATGCTGTGGCTGCAAAACGAGCCCGGATCATCATGCCTCCGCCACGATTGACAGCATGCAATAGGTATTTGTGACAAACATGGCGCCGTGCATTATGCCAAACACCTCCAATTGGGTGTCTTCAGTCAAAAGATGTTGTTGCCCAAGTCTTGTGGTTTGGGCTGATGCAGGTTTGCAAACCTAAGCTGTGATGCCGTAGAGAGAAGATGTTTTCTCCTGGTAATCCTTCCAGGATTCTTCCATGTTTTTCTAACTGTACTGTCATGAACTTTAACATTTAACATGCTAACTGAGGCCTGTAGAGTCTCAGATGCCACTCCAAGGTTTTTTTGCAGTTTCTTTGAGCCTTGCACTGTCTGACTTCAAGGTGAATTTACTGGGACATCCACTCCTGGAAAGGCTGTGGCATTGTGTTAACACACACCTCAATATACCACAACAGAAAACTGGTAAAATCTCTGCTTTTATACTACATTCGATAAGCAGCACCTGGCTGCAATGTACCCTTTTAATCCCTATGGAAGAAGTAAGGTTGTTTTTACCTTTTTTATTTTTATAGGACTGTATTTGAACACTTATCTGTCTTACTCTCAATGTGATTCTCATTTTCTCTTGCAGCCCTATGTGAAACTAAATTTGTCACTCCTGACCTAAAGTGATTTGCAGATTTCCTCTGTTTTCTTTGCAACCTCTAGTGATGAGCCCAAGAGAAGCAATCTTGGGTGTTTTCTCCTCTGTGGTTTGCAGTTCAAGAACCAAAAGTAAGACGGAGTCGCTTACATGCAGGAACAACATGTTCGCTATACCACACCAGTTACATTATATTAGTAGTTTTTGAAATTCGCACACTAAGAATAGCCCATAGTGATTTGAGATTTCAACATGTACACTATAATGAAACATACTCTGCCCGTCAGCTTCAGATCCTTTCCCTTCATCATCCTCTTCATTTTCTTCATGCTGGGAGTAGTCCTCATCATCCACCCAATGACCATTATGTGACAGGCCAAGGATCTTCTCCAGTTTCACATCTTGTATGGAGCTCTCATCAGATGACAAAAGCTTATCCATGCCAAACTTCAAGATCTCGCTTAGCTGTGCCGAAGAGGAAATGTGAGCAGAGGAGGTGAAAACTGGAGAGGTTTTCATACAAAGCGGACACACAGTAAACTGAGCACTGAAGGATTCAGAGATTATCAGGGATTATCCTGCAGTGATAGAATTTATTTTCAGTGATTTAAAGCTCACAAACCTGCAGCCCTCCTGCAGCTGACTGAGCTTGATCCAGTAAAGAGAAGCGGCCTTCTTCAATAACAGTGTTGGTGAGCTGCAACTTGGACACAGCGCGAGAGTACATGATCTCCTCCACAGTGTCTCGTGCCAGGAGGCGGATCACTTTCACAGGCCTGTAGGAAATCATTCAAATATTGAACCCCAACATCACATTGAACTTCCATTAAGTTGAGAATTGTTAAATTCATAGAGTAAAGCTCAAGCTACCCATAATCAATCAGTCAATTAATCTTTACTTTTATAGCTCATTTCCTGTAGATTACTGCAAAGTGCTTCACAGACGACTGACATGCAGATATTAATACAATAGAAAATGTAATAAAAATAGACTAAAAGTTAGGTGAATCAAACTGAAAGGATAAACGTATATAAATTCAACTGCAGCAGTCTGAGACTGTAAATGTAGGTACATATACAGTGGTTGGAGATCTATTAACCAATCATGTCTGAGATTTGATTACATACAGTCTATGTGGCGCAAACGAGAGTCTACATTTGCTGAAATTCACGATAAGTATGGGTTATTATCTAGCCTTGTTCTGAAACAAATTTACAGTCATTACGGACGTAAACAGATCTCTTGGACCTGATATCTACTGGCTAAGTCAGAGCCGAGTATGGCAGCCAAGTCAGCAGTCTAGCTGACTGATGCCAGACTGACAGTGTCATGCCAAGGCAGTGTTGGTATACAGCAAACACCCCCACAATGTTAAGGAGAACAACCGACTAATACTACCTTAAAACATGAAAGTCTGTTAGTCCAGAACACTTCAAAAACCTTTCAAGTTCAGTCACAAAAGCCATCAAAGGGGACATGAAACGCAACACATATAAAGGCTAATTTACATTTTATTTTAAAAAGTGACAGATTTTTTATTGTTGTTTTGTCCATGGCACGCATCGGCCTACTTTTCCTACAGACATACTGTTAGGATATCCAATCGTGCTTCAGTAAGAAACACAGTTATGTTTGTGGTGTGCATGTAGTGCTGTTATGTTGTAAACTGGATGTGCTCGTGGGAAAAGAAAGATTTTTTTACTGCATAAAATAGTTTTGATCGCATCAGCTGACTGCGCCCCTTACTTGGCCAGACGAGGAAAAATGTGAGTTTCTAACACCAGCTTGTCGGTCCGGTGAATCACCTCACACCTGGATCAAACAGGCTCTCCTCCACCTCCACGCAGTCCTCATTTATAAAGTGCGTAACAAACCCGAATATTACGGTTAACAGCTCGATTTTCCCCCTTGAGTGCAGCTAGCCAAACAGCGGGGAGCCAGATACTGCTAACGAGACGGAGAGTGAAAGTAAACAACGTAACATAAAACTCATTGTAGCAACACAAAAATGACCCCTTTAGACTGATTTTTAGTTGTTTTTATTTTTAGTCTCCTTGCTCTTCTTGGAGTTATCGGTTCTGTCACTAGTTAGCTAACAGAAACTAATGTAAGTTTATTAGCTGCAACCAACCAACCGGTTAACGTCATTTACTGACAGAAGATGGTGTTAAAGATGTTTAACTTTAGGTATTTATTTCTTAAATCCAGTTTCACAGACAGTGTTACATCTATGTCAGTTGAGAGTAGGTCTCAGTGTTATAAATAACCTTTATATGTGTAGTGTTTCATGTCCCCTTTAATGAAGACCACCACAAGAGAAAAAGACATGAAGACCAAGTAGATCATTTAATCGAAACTTAGGCTACGTTCATACTGCAGGTCTTAATGCTCAAATCCAATTTTTGGATCAAATCCGATTTTTTTGTCTGCTTGTTCACACTACAAATAAAACGCATGCGCAAAAGAAGACGTCACACACAACGCGCTCTGTTTAGACCCAGACCAAACAGTGTTATTTGACTGATGGCTGTTAATATAAAGACTTGTTTCGGACTTTACATTTCCCAATTTTGCTTTAAGTTATCAAGTTATTTAGATATGGCCTAATAATGATCCTTATTGCGGTTTTAGAGAGGAGCGGTACTTCAAAGGATAGTTGCAGATTTCTGTCAGAATCTGCAGATTATACAGTACAAATAAAATGTTCACGTTTCTCCAACGTTGTCTTCCAAACAGTTTCACTGGATGGCCAGCAAGCGTTCGCGATGTCTTCTTGGGCGCTGATATTTGGCGTCTGTCTTGTGTCAGTGACGTAGAAGACTGATTTAATGCGACGTGACCGTTCAAACAGCAGTCGCTTTCTAAAACATCAGATATGTATCGGATTCAGTACCACATACGAAAGTGACCCAGATCGGATTTGAAAATATCAGATTTGTGCTGTTCACACTGTCACACCATGATCGGATATGGGTCGCAAAGGGTCAAAAAAGTCGGATTTGATGCGCATTCGCCTGAAGTTCATGGTGAAACCACTCTTAAGGTCAGCTGTTGGAGGTGTAGTGTGATGTGTTGCGACTTGCAGATATGTGCAAAATATTATAATATGTAAAATATTCGAATAACTAACAACAGATCATATCTTTCTCTCCGAACTCATCTCGTTCTTTGCCAGTATGCCCCTCTCCCATCAGCCGTATTTGTACCTCACCTCTGAATGCTCTACCTGTTGATCCCCACCCTGCACCTGATTTTTTGCAACGTATCCTACAAATATTTTAAAAGCTATATATTTCTTTAAAAGAAATATAGTTTCTGTCTAACCAGAGGACAAAGGGTTATATAAATATTGAAACAACATAACACATAATCTTTAATAAGAAGCTAAATGGAGACAGCGACAACCACTAAGTTTTAAGGTGGAATATTTTCTCGCTTGTTGTGAACAGATCAGTATATCAACGTGACACCTCTAACAATTCATTCGATTTTAAGCTGGTCTCTGCATAATACACGAACTGCACTGCCTGAACTGGTCCGGTTATTTCAACAACAGTTACTGCATGAAAGAAAAACAAAAGGGGAGCTCTGCACTCATACTACAGTCATGATACTACAGCAACATTAAAAAAAGGCTGACAGCTGAAGGAAAAATTGTGACATGTAATGGTGAAATATGACCGAGGACCAAAGACAGCCTGCGGAACGTTTCAATCACCTGCAACATCCTGAAAGGAAGAGATAACAATCCATCCAACAATAATAAAAGAGGCAGCATTATTATGAGAAATCGACAACAAGTCTTAACTACTTCTTCACCTGAATTCAAAGCAATGACCTTCATAGATGTGCCTGTGAAGTTTTTAGTCAGCTACTTTAAAAATATACTTTCTATTGTTGTCTCTGATTACATTAATCAGGAACATCCGGAACAAATGGTTTCGCAGACCGCAGATGTGTACTACAAAGCAGGATTTGAACGTATCCAGGTAACTTGGCGGTTAAGTTCTTGTGTACATTGCCATGATAACATATGCTGCAGACCTAAACTGCTCTGCAGCGGTTTATGACTGGAGATCAAAAGGTACAAAATTATCGCCTACTGACCAATCAGTTCTCTAGGAAACAGCTTGGCTGTTCCTGGAAGGTCTTTTGGACCACTGTGCACAGGCAGTAGTAGTTCTAATGGCACCGAAAGTCTGCCTTTTCCTGATTAGCAACACAAGTTGACTTCACATGGATTCAACCATTCCTTTGATTTTGGTCCTTATTGACATGACGGCATCACACAGTTGCGGGTTTGCCGGTTGCACATCCATGCTATGATTCTCCTGTTTCACTACATCCCAAAGGCGGTCTGCAGAAGATGAGTACATTGTGGTCATGAAGGGATGGACCTTGTCAGTGACAACACTCAGGTAGGCCATGCTGTTTAAATGATGTGATCGGATATGGGTCGCAAAGGGTCAAAAAAGTCGGATTTGATGCGCATTCGCCTGAAGTTCATGGTGAAACCACTCTTAAGGTCAGCTGTTGGAGGTGTAGTGTGATGTGTTGCGACTTGCAGATATGTGCAAAATATTATAATATGTAAAATATTCGAATAACTAACAACAGATCATATCTTTCTCTCCGAACTCATCTCGTTCTTTGCCAGTATGCCCCTCTCCATCAGCCGTATTTGTACCTCACCTCTGAATGCTCTACCTGTTGATCCCCACCCTGCACCTGATTTTTTGCAACGTATCCTACAAATATTTTAAAAGCTATATATTTCTTTAAAAGAAATATAGTTTCTGTCTAACCAGAGGACAAAGGGTTATATAAATATTGAAACAACATAACACATAATCTTTAATAAGAAGCTAAATGGAGACAGCGACAACCACTAAGTTTTAAGGTGGAATATTTTCTCGCTTGTTGTGAACAGATCAGTATATCAACGTGACACCTCTAACAATTCATTCGATTTTAAGCTGGTCTCTGCATAATACACGAACTGCACTGCCTGAACTGGTCCGGTTATTTCAACAACAGTTACTGCATGAAAGAAAAACAAAAGGGGAGCTCTGCACTCATACTACAGTCATGATACTACAGCAACATTAAAAAAAGGCTGACAGCTGAAGGAAAAATTGTGACATGTAATGGTGAAATATGACCGAGGACCAAAGACAGCCTGCGGAACGTTTCAATCACCTGCAACATCCTGAAAGGAAGAGATAACAATCCATCCAACAATAATAAAAGAGGCAGCATTATTATGAGAAATCGACAACAAGTCTTAACTACTTCTTCACCTGAATTCAAAGCAATGACCTTCATAGATGTGCCTGTGAAGTTTTTAGTCAGCTACTTTAAAAATATACTTTCTATTGTTGTCTCTGATTACATTAATCAGGAACATCCGGAACAAATGGTTTCGCAGACCGCAGATGTGTACTACAAAGCAGGATTTGAACGTATCCAGGTAACTTGGCGGTTAAGTTCTTGTGTACATTGCCATGATAACATATGCTGCAGACCTAAACTGCTCTGCAGCGGTTTATGACTGGAGATCAAAAGGTACAAAATTATCGCCTACTGACCAATCAGTTCTCTAGGAAACAGCTTGGCTGTTCCTGGAAGGTCTTTTGGACCACTGTGCACAGGCAGTAGTAGTTCTAATGGCACCGAAAGTCTGCCTTTTCCTGATTAGCAACACAAGTTGACTTCACATGGATTCAACCATTCCTTTGATTTTGGTCCTTATTGACATGACGGCATCACACAGTTGCGGGTTTGCCGGTTGCACATCCATGCTATGATTCTCCTGTTTCACTACATCCCAAAGGCGGTCTGCAGAAGATGAGTACATTGTGGTCATGAAGGGATGGACCTTGTCAGTGACAACACTCAGGTAGGCCATGCTGTTTAAATGATGTGATCGGATATGGGTCGCAAAGGGTCAAAAAAGTCGGATTTGATGCGCATTCGCCTGAAGTTCATGGTGAAACCACTCTTAAGGTCAGCTGTTGGAGGTGTAGTGTGATGTGTTGCGACTTGCAGATATGTGCAAAATATTATAATATGTAAAATATTCGAATAACTAACAACAGATCATATCTTTCTCTCCGAACTCATCTCGTTCTTTGCCAGTATGCCCCTCTCCATCAGCCGTATTTGTACCTCACCTCTGAATGCTCTACCTGTTGATCCCCACCCTGCACCTGATTTTTTGCAACGTATCCTACAAATATTTTAAAAGCTATATATTTCTTTAAAAGAAATATAGAGTTTCTGTCTAACCAGAGGACAAAGGGTTATATAAATATTGAAACAACATAACACATAATCTTTAATAAGAAGCTAAATGGAGACAGCGACAACCACTAAGTTTTAAGGTGGAATATTTTCTCGCTTGTTGTGAACAGATCAGTATATCAACGTGACACCTCTAACAATTCATTCGATTTTAAGCTGGTCTCTGCATAATACACGAACTGCACTGCCTGAACTGGTCCGGTTATTTCAACAACAGTTACTGCATGAAAGAAAAACAAAAGGGGAGCTCTGCACTCATACTACAGTCATGATACTACAGCAAGACTTAACAAGTTCAATGAAAATTCAATTGTTTTTCTTAATAATGAGCCAAAACACACTTTCAGGCCTGCCACTCACAATCATCCACCCTAAACCCAACGGAAATGGTTTCAGGTGAGCTGGACCACAGAGTAAAAGTAAAGCAGCCAAGGACAGCTCAGGAGGTGCAGGAATTCTTTCAACGAGAACCTCCTGGCAATGCCCTCATGTTGCTGGTTGTGAAATGATGAGTGTGCAACATAATCTTGGCTTGTTTAACTTGTTTTTACGACATAAATCAAAAGATATCGCAGACATTGTTCCCCAGCATGGGAAAAAATAAAAATATGGAAAAACACTACCAAAGTAAGTGTTAACATTTTTGTCTCGCTCTGCTGCATCAATTTTGTTGCTTTCTGTAAGCATCCCTATGAAGCCTTATTGATGTGCAATAGCTAGGTTGCATGCAGGGAGTACTCTTTCACACCTAACTAGAGATAAGCCTAATGAGATAGTTATTTTCTTCAGCAAAACAGGACATCGTGCAGAAGTTTTCACCACTTCTTTGTGCTGTCAATGCTGCACGTCCCTTTGCGAAACGGTGCGACTTTCAGGACACCTAAATGAAATACCGATTGGATCCTGCTTGGAATCATTTCTCGTATGCTTCACCTGTTCTGACCAATCCGGTGGCTGCGTGCGGCAGCCTGCAAGTCATTTTGAGGGTTGAAGTCACTATCCACAAAAATGACAGTGTCAGCAGCTGTCAGGTTCATCCCTACTCCCCCTGCAAAGACAGAGGGAAAGAACAAAAACTGAAAATTGTGGCTCTCGATTTTTGTGCACGCAATAAAGAAACAGTAGGATTGGTGCATTTACTGTAAACAGGTTAAAGAAAATCATAATCTGTGACAGGAAACATGCTGGCCTTATTTACACAGGCGTTTCATTCTGCTGCAGCTCTTATCTCCTGTCATCACTCCCCTTTCCTCTCTCAGCCACTTCTGTGTTAGAAAGTCAGCTCAAGCTGAGCTTGCAGGCTTGTCTGCATATCTGAATCTACAGCAGAGTTCACAGAAGTGTTATCTTAAAAATTGCCACAGTCTTGTTTGTGAAATGCACTCTCAGCACTTTTGGCATCTAAAATGTCTACAGTAGAAGGGGTTACTGCTTCCCCTTTTCATATGCCTAGTTCCCAATCATAACCAGTGGGGTGCGTGATAGCGGATCATATGATGACTTTCTATCCCTATTTAGGTTTGGGTTTTTTTTAGCAGGAACCAGGATCTCTTTCAGGATCGTCTTTGACCGATCTACTATTTAGGTTTTGTCTACCTGTTTCTTGCCCATGCAGGTGAGGCTGAGAGCGCAGAAGTATTTGGTATTGAGTAGCAGGGGAGGGAAGAGGTGGTAGCTTGCTCTGAAGCTGCATTTTGTAAACAAATGCCAGCTTTTTTCCACATCCTCCTGCCTAAAGACCTGCTTCTTAAACATCCCTCTGAAATTTTCTGTGGCTAACCAATAACAGCCACTTCTTGTATGGGCTCTCCATGTGACATTTACCAGTGAGTTATATTAGTTATGTTGCAGTAAAATGAAAAAGCAAAAGATCCAGACATTTGTCTGAAGAATATCTTAAATAGAACCTATTCTGTCCCAGCTCTGCATTTCCATTCTTCTACTAGAACAGCTCTGCACGAGTTCAAAATGCAGCCCCTCAGTTCATCCTCTGACTGAAACAAGTAATTTTAGGTCCTCCACCTTTTTTCTGATTGCCGACAGCAGCTGGGTGGGGCTCCGGTGCCTCTGATGACCATATTAGGAATATCTGCACTCATTGAGTGAAAAAAAGGTTTTTAAAAAAGGAAAAAAAGGAGAACCTGACTGAAACTGAACATTTAGATCAGTCGGAAGTCTGCGCTATTGACTCACAGGAATTACTTGAATAGACTTCATTACTTGAAACGGTTTAACATGAGTTTATATATAAGTATATCAAAGAAAATACTACACCAGGGCTTTATTTACCGGCTTTAGTGCTGAGCAGAAAGACGAAGACATCTTTGCTGCTGAAGTTTTTCACTGCTAGGTTTCGTTCCTCCCCTCGGACTGACCCATCCAGACGTTCGTAGCTGTAACCTGAACAGAAAAGCTGAATTCAGCATTTATTTATAACTAAGAATAAATCAAATGGTTTTCAAGTTTGCCATTATGAAGAATGAGAATAATTACTAATTAATTCATGCCATTAAGAACAATTAATAGTAAGTCAATGAACAATAACCCCTCATGTTCACTCTCACTCACCTCTGTACTCCATGTAGTCCTGGAGAATATCGAGCATCCTCGTCATCTGAGAGAACAGCAGGATCCGATGGCCCCTTCAACCACAGATATGAAAACACAAATATTGTAAGACTCAATTTAAAGACGAATATGTGACTTAGAATATCACAGCATTACAGCAATGCCGCACTAAACCACCAGGTGGAGCCAAATAACACATCAGCAAACCCTTTGTGGAGGAATGTCAGCATGCTGTCCAAAAGACAAAGTTTTCCACTGGCTTCAATGAGATGTTCCCCCATCTCAAATGGCTCTGGCTCAACTCCTATCCAAGAAACAGACACACAAACATAGAATGTAATGGAAGCGGCTTTATCCTGTCCCACTGAAAACACACCTACGCCTCAGGTCTTTCCTGTAGCAGAGAGAACTAAAGCCAGTCTTTTTTACATCATCACTCTGCACCTCTCACCGTCAAACAGATAAGGGTGGTCAACACACTTCCTCAGGTTCATCAAGATGTTCAGCAACCGAGTTTTGCTGCCTTGGTCATTTCCAAAAGCCTCTGAAAGAAGAGTTTTAGAAGCAGATTGAATTTACAAATGACTGATGCCACTAAACAGATACTATTAGAACTATTATTTCCACTTGGCACCTTTAAAAACAGCCTACAAAGTGGAAAAAGCCAAAATCAAACAACAACAAAATCAGTGTAAAGTTATAAGACATGAAACAAGGACATAAGGACATAACAAAATGCCTTTGTTATGAGTTTTTGGTGGTTCTCAAATGTAACTTAACACCCGAGTGTTTCTTAGATGTAGACTAGTTGGTTAGTCTCATTTTTGTTCCTCGTTTAGTTGACTGAGAAATTAGTTGCCAGGAACATCCCTAGTAAAACTAGTAAACTAATAATAAAAGCTATGAAGCAACCATGAGAGCTCAGAATATTCGTGCCTTGATCACCTTCAGGTTTATTCATCGACTTTGGAACAGACAAAAAAATAGCACATTTCTCCTACACAGCTGGAGACCAGACCCAGAAGTTCTTTAAGGTGATGAGTAAAACCTTAAAACCAACTCTAAAATAGAGAGAACTGATAGAGAGAAGTCAGGATTTAGTGTCTGTTATGCCAACTGTAAAAATCAGTGATAAGCTGAGCTGGTGCTTTCTTGCTAATGCTATAAGTAAAGAGGCAGGGTAAGTACTGCAGAGAAAATGCATTTATAAATGACACAGCACACCATAGCGCCCAAGTCTCACCCAGATCCTTCATCAGAACAGCTTTGTAGTATTTCTTCTGCAGAGCGGACATGCCGTGATAAACCACCAGCTCGGTTTTCTTGGGCAGATCGACGGCCACCTGAGACTTGACTCTACGGAGCAGGAAGGGCTCCAGGATGCTTTGGAGCTCAGCAGCTATAAAAGTAATAAGATTCATGGTTAGCGTTTCTACAGTGCATTACTGTACTCCACTTTTTCGTGACCAATATTCACCCATTATATTTCAAAACATTTATTTGGATATGGAGAGACGCATGGACTCAGAAATAACACTGAATGTAAGCTATGCTTTGTTATGCTATAATTATGTATCGTACCCAACGCAGGCTGACTTTGTACATCAGAGTAAGAGTTGACAAAGCTGTCTGTGTCTTCTGGTATAAAGATATTGGGCTGGATGAAGCTCAGCAGGGAGTAGAGCTCCTGCAGGTTGTTCTGAATGGGAGTCCCTGTCAGCAAGACTCTGAATCCCACGAAAAACTACAAGAGAAGAACACAAACAAACTGATTTAAGAGGTCAAGGGAAAGACAATGAAGAAATCTGCCCAAACCAGGTGTTGCTTAGTACCTCTGTCAAAGTTTTGTGCAACAGCGAGTTTTGATTCTTCAACCTGTGAGCTTCATCAACCACAAGCACCTTCCACTTCCACCTGAGGAAGAGATCAGGGAAATATCAGCACATGAAAACTTTGTTCTCAGTGAACAAACCTTTAAAGACCATTATTCTCTTCCTTTTCTTCTGTCACATATAATTTGATACAAAGGTGGATTGCTTATATTAAAAATGGCTCACGTTTAAAAGAATGACCCCTCTCTAATAATCTCTGTAGATTACTACAGACACACAGGCTTCAGACTAATATTAAAGCTTTGTTTGTGACAGTTTTTTCTAGTCTTGGTTTTGTAGTGTGGCTAGAATAACATGATCATCTCAGGCATACAGGTCGCTAACCTAGATAACTACAGTTTAAGCCGATCTTACTGGGTGAAGGCCGGGAAGAGCCGACACAGAGCGACCTAAAAGCAATATCTCTGTTGGTACTGGTCCTTTTTTCTGTCACCTCTTGCTTAAAACTATATAAACTTGTATTAGGACCCCACAGTTAAATTTTCCTCACAGTACATTGCTTCCAGAGTAGTTTATGTAGATCAAGAATAAGTACAAACTCACCGTTTCAAGAATGAAGCATCTTTGAGACACAGCTGGAAATAACAGGTAAAAAAAAAAAAAATATATATATATATATATATATATATATATATATATATATATCAGTTTTAACAAAGGTGAAACCTTATCCTGTTTTGTTTTCACTTAATAGCCTCCGACCTCATATGTAGTGAGAAGAACATGGAAGTCCTGAGAGTTCGCCTCCTGCTGGATCTCTGTCCGCCTTTCTTTGTCTCCTTTGTAAACCAGGACCGTCAGTGAGGGAGCGAAGCTGAAAGCGAGGCACACACAGGTTTACAGACAGCGCTAAAAGCACATTATCAAATGAAATGCAATTACTGATTAATGTAGCTCCACCTTTCCAACTCATTCCTCCAGTTCTCCAGGACAGAGAGTGGGCTCAGCACCAGAAATGGTCCTTTCTTCCTGAGAGCCCCTGACATGTACACCAGCAGAGAGATTGTCTGAAGGGATACATGATGACCAGGACACCGTTAGAACATGTAAATAATAAGCCATATATAAAGCAGCCCCCAAATGGTCAGATTCATGAGTGTGTGACACATAAGGGGAAAACTTCTCATTCAATTGAAGCAAAGTGTGTAATTTGTCTAACAAGCCACTTGGAAACCAAGAATCTCTCTTCAGAGAAACATTGCTTAACTTTGAAGAGCACTGGCTCTGATCCAGTGTATGCTAATGTTATAAAGGTGTAAGCCTATGGAGTAGAAAAACTGCATTAAAATAAATGTAATTATAGTAATTATACAAATGTCACGTTAGGTCCAAGTGACAGAAAAGTGCTATAAAAAATATAACGAAAGGCACAATTGATATGTCACATGGCACTGAGGCTTTTTAGAATCAACTTCTGGGCACCCCCAGTGTAACAGATGCTCCAAGCCTCACCGCCTATATAAAAACTGTCCAGCCATGCCAGGGCTCTGGATTACAGGTAAACAGATGATGTCATACCTGGCAGGTTTTACCCAAGCCCATCTCGTCTCCTAAGATGCATCCCTGCTGGTTCTTCAGGCACTGAGTTAACCAGTGCACCCCGTCCAGCTGGTAGGGTCTCAGCTGTATCCCTGTGAGGAGAAAGATCATCACCGCTGGAGCACGTTTAATATAATCTCTGAAAATTACATGTAGGACGGCGCTGAAAGTGTATTAATCTGCTCTAAGTGCGTTTAGTTTGTATCCACAGAAAACGCCATGTCACTGTGAATGAGTGAAGACAGCCTGAAGTTTGTATGTACTTTGCAGGTCAGTCGTCCAGGTTAAAAATAGCCTTTCTACCTCTCAATCCCCATTTCTTCAGGTCACTTTGAGCAACATCCGCCTTCTTTTTCTCCGCGATGCTGTTTTTTATTCTCACCAAAATGTCCGACATGTTTGCTGACCGGCAGGACTACAATTTATACGAAAGACGACTTTATCGGAGACATGTACAGACATGCGAGTTCCCACTGTTGTTTTCATGCAGTTTATGCTTCCTGACTGGGTCACGTGACGCTACGGAAAGGCGCGCGGTTTTTTAAACTTCGCCAAAAGTTTGTTTTCTTTCTTGAGCAACGCTCATTTCTTTATATTTTGCTAGGAAAACGGGAAATATATGCAAACATAAATGCAACTACAGAATATAAGGGGAAAACAGTTTTTAAATTCTAGAAACGATTAAGAATTTGCACATTTTACAAACTTTGGCTTTTTGTGACAGGTCGCTAGTAACTAAGTGCCTGATAATAAAATTTAATGGTGCTTTCTTTGCTAGAAGTCACACTGGTTAATCTCTGAAGCCCGGGGTCTTTTTTATGCTTGAATTACTCATGACCTCAGAAAACAAAAGACATTCCTCTTTAAATGGACGGGTTCGAGGACTGGACTGAAAATGAGCGAAAAGGAAGCCAATGTCCAACAAAAAGACTTTACAAAAAAGGCTCCCTAGAAACAAAATAATAAGAAAAGGTCTTAAAAGCTCCACAAATAGATGTAAAAATAAGTGCTTCGAGTTTTAACGTGAAACAGATTTTCTGACAGTTTAGTTCTGAAAACAGAAACAAGAACCAAAAATATAAACTTATACTAAATGAGAGATAATTCCTGATAACTAAAAATTCACCATTTAAAAAAATACATTTTGCATATTATAATATTAACAGGACCTGTTCATACCCTGATTAACTATTTGAGCTTCACATTCAAATACCAACACAATTTAAGACCATAAGAACTTTTAATAAAAATAGATTTTTTCTGAGCAAGATGAAAACAAAAATCAACAACAACAAATTTAAAAAGTTTAAAATACTGATTTATTACAGATATTTACACATATTACAAACAAAGTCTACAATAATTATAAACTGGTTAAATTTGAGTGGTCACCAAAAATTAATCAATCAATCAATGAAGCACAACTGAGAAAGATAAATAGAAAATTTGCTTCTTTTTCACCTATAAACAAATGTCTGAGCAGCAGGAAGGGCCAGAGACTCTCTAAAGGAGCCAATTTTAGCAACTTCAGTAAGAGACCTGCCCCATTCTTCAACACTTCATCCAAGCTGAACCTTCACCGCAAACACACATGGCCTATTTCATGCACATGGCCAGCATCCTCATGATTGCTTCTCTGGAAGGTAAAGAACATAAACCAGACATTTAGGCTTTGAACACCACTTTTTTCTGATTATTTATACAGAAGATTTGAATAAATGGAGCAAAATCTACAAACCTCACACATGGGATGTATGACAAGCTGTACCTGAAAACACACACATTTTATGTAACAAAAAACAATTTAAGACTGAAAAAATTTTTTAATTAGATATGTAGAGACTCACCAGGTAAATGACAAGACTTGCAAGATAACAAACAACAAAGCAAGTCCAAAGTTCTTCCACTGTGAGAAAAAAAGAGAGAGATTGGGATCAAACACTGACATTAATCCAACAGATAAACAGATAAAGTTAGAAGTGATCATAAGTATTTTTTGGAGGCTCACTCACCCAGAAAGCCGCACAGAGAGTCAGAACGAGACAAGTCTAAAGCAATGACAGAGAGACTTTTAGCTTTAATTTGAAGGGTTTTAACAAAAGTCTGTGTAAACTGTTTTTGAAGTACAGCTATTTTTTGGACACAGACCCTCATTTTTAGGCTCTCACATTAACTGTACAAACTAACATAGTTGTAAATATAAGGATTGTTTAATACTTTGATAAAAATCATTGACTGCTTAAAGTCTAGAAACCATGGATATTACCAAATGTCTTGCTGTGCTAGACCTTTACTTCTGCTGCCTTTATTTACTCCTAGTTTGTGAGTCTTTCTGCATTCAGTTATGTAGTTAATAACTGAAAAGCATGCTCTATTGATTTTCTCATTTCTTTTCCTGAGAAACTGTTGGGTTAGTGTGCAGTTTGCTTTGGGTCTATTTGCACTGTGAAGTGCAGTCTGGTCAGTTTATACCCCTGCACACTTCACAGGTCATCCCGCAACTTCTATCAACAGTCACATCATCAATAAACACCAGTAACCAAGTTGCACTAGCAGCCATACATGCCCATGCAATAACATCGCCTCCATCATGTTTTACAGATAATGTGGTACACTTCAGATCATGAGCAGTTTCTCTCCTTCTTTTCCTTTCCATTCATTCTGGTACAAGGTCATCCTGGTTTCATCTGTCTTATATTTTCTGTGGTCTTCCCTTAGGCTTTTTGGTTTTGCTGAGCGAGTCAGTGCATTCCTTCTTTTTATGACTCTACCAGTTTGCTCATTTGGCTATCCCTAAAGTTTTTGGTTTCTATCTGATGTTGTTTTGTTTCAGCCCAGTGATGACCTCCCTCACTTGCACTAACATCTCTTAGGGCCTGTTAGTTAACTATAATACCCTTGCTTCCAGTTGTATATGTCAGAACTGCAAAGTATGATGCTTGGGCATTACATAGGCGACATGGCCATGCTCATAACCACATTAAAGCTGAGAAAATCTTCAGATCTACAACACAGGTGTCACATTAGTGTCTGATTTAATTATTTACCTACATGTAGTTTAAATATTTGCATACTGAGCACTGAAAGAAAGAGGATGGTAACCTAATTGCACCTGCTGTGGGACATTCTGAGAGCAAATCTTCCATCACAGCAAATATTGTAGTTTTAAAGAGAGACGTTTGCACATCAGGGTCTGATTTTTGTCAGTCCATCCACAACCAAGTTTTATGAACTCTAGCTTGGTGTTGTCATGCAATCCTCTAAGCAGAAAGCTGTGTTATGCAATCCTTTCACCTTTAACCAGCTCTTGAACTCTTAAGGAAAACAGAATTTTTTTTGCAATGAATCTAAATTTACTGAACTCAGTCCACTCATGTTTGTGTAACATGTTCTGTCTTTTGGGGGTTGATTTTTTTATTTTTATTTTTTGCACTTACCAACATAAGGGTAGTAGCCAGCGCTCTTGTTTTGTCACACATCCTTTTCAGCTGCTTCATTGGGCCCATCAGAAGCATTGTGCTATTGGACACAGTGAAATGTGCAAGAAAGAAAAGCATGTATTAAGTGTGTAAAACATGCAAAATAAGCTTCCCATTTCAAGGTATTTTTTTCATCACTAACCTGCACAGAGCACATATGTTGCCAAATGTGTAAAAGACAATAAAGAGAGTGATCCCAATCTTGGGGAGGAAGAGCACACACACTCCCTGCAAGACACACGTGAATGCAGGTGGATCACACGTCATGTTTTATAAGCCTCACTTTAAGGAGGGACTAGGCAGTGTCGCCAAATGAAAGAGCATCACATCTTCAGCATTCCTCAGAGCAAGAAGAACCAGTAGGGCAACACCAGCTTTCTCTGAGCTCTTCCTCGTTGTGGAGAGCGACTGAATATTGTCGTAGAAAAAACAAAAACAAAAAACACAGAAATTAAATTCTTACCAGAACTGTGCATGCAGCTCCCACCACGAAGCAGGCGATGAATCCCTTTATACGTGTGCCCCAGCCTAAAGTCGAAGCTTGGTTCATTTGCTGCATTAGTAGAGATTGAATAAACGATCGATTAATGATCCAGCTGAGATTACTAGCCACAACAGTGAAAGATGGGATTAAGGCTTTACCTGTATAATGTTCCGGTCATCTCTGCGCGCCTCCTCACCGCTCAGAACCGACTTTAATTTATCCATGCCCGAGGAGCTTTAAAATTCGGCTTAATTGGTGAAGAATTATAGTTGTTTCCTGAACTGATAGGAACTTTGCCGGGTTTTCTCAGATCTGTGTGAATGGACAACAGCGTCACATGCCAGCAGAGGGAGAGCCGGATGAGCTGCCAGTACCTTACCTGGCCAGGTGGGTCACTTCATCGTCACACCTGAACCGGAACAGCAGCAAAGACGTCTCACTCTGATCTTTTTTTCCCAGACGTGACTCAGTGTTAGAAAAATTTAAACGCACCACCCAGTACAGCCATGAGTGAACAAGAGGGTCCAGACACCACTTTTATTTATTTTTTTCGGAGATAACAAGTTTTCTCTTAAAACTGTAAAAATAACTATACAAGTTAAATAATTGTTTTGATTCCCCGGGGAATCAAAACAAAGTGGTTTGGTCCATCGTATATAATTCACTTCTTTACTTTGTAAAGCTGGGCTTAAAACAATTTATTTCTACTAGTTAGTGGTAGAAATAAATTGTTACACCTCTCTTGCATTTCTGAATGAATTGATAGAAATAATCAAATAAAGCACCTTTTGCGTTTTTCGTAGTATTTTAACCGAACTGCTTATCATACCTCCATTAAATGTGCAAAGACTGTCACACAGAGGCCCACTTTTTTCAAGACCGAGTGTTTAATCTTGTCAAAACAGAACATCTTTGTTTATCCCTCTTGTCAACAGATGTTTTGTGTTGCCCTGCCCTGACAAAAATAAATCTGCACAAGCACTTTATTAGGACTGATCATTTGGTATTAATGTGATTGTGTTCTAAAAATCAGGGGTTCTCAGGCATTTTAGGGCTAGTAGTAGTCTTAGTATTTGAACTATTAGACACTACTGAAACTTTAATCCTGGAAGTTTTCAACCAGCTCAGACAGGGGAAACTTTATGTTCTACAATCTTATCAACAAGAGAATGGGGCTGAGAGCAAAGGACACAGTAACTTCCCTTTATTGGTAGAAACCACATCCTTTGCTGTCACCTTTATAATAATTTGTCGCAAATTAATTGATCATTTCAATGACCCTGTCTGAGAGCCACTGATAGATGATGGTGATTATGGATACATGAATAAAGAGAACCAACTTTAAAACATATAAAAAAGTAAAATTTGATAATAGAGGCTACCATAAATTCTGTATTGAGTAGCACATTGTAAACACTTACATACTAGCTATAATGTTATGCAAGGTGTGAAGGAAATGATAGGAATTAAATAAAATTTAAAAAAATTTACTGTTTGAACAATTTTATTTTTCTTTTTATAGTTTGACACTTGGTTTGAGTCACTTGCTAACATGAAACAATATAAAATGTACAACTAGTGCTTTCAAGTAATACACATGATGATGCAGTGACGTTTTCACCACAAAATAGCACTACTGAATACCAAACTGTGGAAGAAGTTTAGCAAGTCAAAAGTAAAGCATGAAATCCATTAAAAGCTTTTCATTTATATTGAATGCGCAAAGTAGTAACAAAGATATGACAGAGTATATGAAAATTATATTGCTGTAAAATAAATAAGAGCAGCTTGTGACTGCATACCTCCACTAAGGTAGGTAATCCCCTCCGCACCTTGCATGAACCGACTCTCTGCATCCAGATTAATTTATATTTTCACAAAAGATGTTATCTTTTGATATTTATTATTAAAACTGTATTTTGTAGCTGTGATGTTGTGAAACATCCAGTCTTGTTCTCTTGCAATGGTAAATGATTCAAAACCTTCTGGATCCAGGTGGCGATGCACATATTTTTATAGTTTATATATACAGTCACAAATTTTGCCAAGCCACAAGAGTTCTGTCCAGTAATCCTGCTGAAAAATAAACTGAACAAATCATAAAGCTTCTCTGGAGGAGGTAATAACAAAAGTACGTTTAAAATGTTGTACAGCTGGTTAATTAAGGCAGAGGTAGAGACGCATTTCTAAGGTTAAGGTTCCGTATCCACATCAGTTTCCACATCTGTGTGCCTTGCTTCTTATTCTGCTCCTGGAAATTTGAGCGTTTTATCCCTGATTGTTCTATAATGTTCATGAGCCACAACGTAGATGCACAACAGTCTTCCTCACATAAGCTCATCCTCAGACTCTGGATCTCGCTCTCTTGCCTTCAGAAGTCCCATTTCCACTGGAGGAGTCTTCTTCAGTCTGGAGCGAACCGCACTTCAAGAGGAAAATAACAACAAACACGAGAATCACACATATTGTAAACTGTGCAGGTCTCCAGGATAAATAAACAAGTGTCTATCAGATATAGAAAAACACAGTACATTTTTGTCCCTATAGGTATGCACTAGGGCTAATGATTGGAACTAAAATTAAATGTATAACTTTTGAAATCCAAAGGTTTTCTTTTTGTTTGTTTTTTTTAATTGATGTGTTACAGTGGTCCCTCGCTATATTGCGGTTCACTTTTCGCGGCCTCGCTGTTTTGCGGATTTTTTCGGGGGTGCAATTTTTCATTTATTTATTTTTTTAAACAGCGCAATGTGTTCTGCGTCCTGATCGGCTATAGACCATTTTCAATCAATCTCGTGCTGTGTCTTTTATACAGTACAGAATTCGTTCAGCCTGTCAAATCTACATAAATCTTCGCTAGCAGAAGACAACAAACACAACAGTGTCTACGTCAAAGGATTATAAGGAGCATTAAGTAAACCAAACAGTCAGATGAGTAAAACTTCACTCAATTCCTTCTTCTTGCTTCCTCTACTTCCGTATCATTAATTCATTAATGTTGAATTGTCTCGCAGCTGCTCTATTCACATGTTCTGGACTTGAAAACAGGGTTTGATCTTTGGTTTCATTCTATAATACTGGACTTATTTTTCTACGAAGGTTTGAACTTTGAGAGTGTTTAAACAAGAGAGAAGCGCGTCAAAATGTCGATGCCTGTCTGAGAAAAGTGTATAAAGTGTGTAGTGAGGGGTTTTTTACAGCCTTAAAACATCTATAATAATTGTAAAAAATAAAGTTCCCTACTTCGCGGATTTCACCTTTCATGGGTTATTTTTAGAACATAACACCTGCGATAAACGAGGGAACACTGTTTTTTAAATCTACATTCTTGAGCAGCAAAAACACATTTATTACACATTTTCTCTCTTGGATTTTATGGTGAAATAGTGGCAAAAACCAAATTTGATTAAATATGAATCAGAGGTTTGTTCTCCTTGTATCTGGTTATATCTGCACCTATGGCCAATTTAAAGCCTTATGTGCTAAATAAGACAAAAAAAATGCATTTCCAATTCTTTGAATATATCTAAATCACAATGGGATGTCTTATTGGATTGTCTTTTGTGGAGCAGGTTCTTACCAGCTGACGATGCAATAGAGCACGCTCACTATAAGCATGGCGAAGGCGAGGTGCCAGGAGTAACACATGGTAATGAACATCATATTGTTGGGATCTTTCAAGTCCCACTCGGGGCCGCGGGGCGGGTACAGCACAAAACCAACCTGTGGTTTAGAGGAGAAAACATTGGGAGTAACTATAAATCAGCAAACATAAACATCTGCTCATAAAGCCACATTCAGATTTACCTCCCAGAACCAGGTCCCCTGAACCACCGTTAGCGTGCACCGCAGCAGCTCCAGAATGATGTTGCCTCGGTGAAAGATCTCCAGGAAGGCAACAAGAGTCTCTCCAAAGACCGCGTACAGAAGGAGCAGATGCACGTGGACATCCAGCATGCTCCTGCCATGGAGGTGGTAGAGAAAAAGAAATCCTGCAGAGAACAAAAAGCTGGTAATGTAGGTAAATGTGTTTGTCTTGATCAGTTAAACTGCATCTAAACTTCAAATATTTATCCCAAGCCATCGCCACAGATTGTCTTAAATTCAAACAGTGCGAAAATAATTGACTCAAAATGCTGTAAAAATGCAGAAAGTCCTATCTGTGCTTGGTTTAAATTAGGCTTAATTAACCCCACAGGGTACACTTAAAATGACCTTTGAATGGAAGGAACTCAATTTGATTAACAAGAAATGTATTTATACAAGTTTATTGGAAAATGTACAGACAGGCAACAAGTTGTAAATAAAAACCTGAATTAAAAAAAAAAAGATCAGAGTATGAAAGTTGGTCTGTTGTATGGGAACATACGGCAGAAGCAGTGAAAACAGTCCATCTACAATTACAGTGATGGATAATAAAGGTGGATATAATGGCGCACATTCATAAACCCCTCAATATAAAGCTTGGCCAAACACTAATGGAGGATTTTTTTGTGTTTTAGATGTAAGACTATCTTCGAGAATAGTATTGTTTAGACTTTGAAGGAACCAAGGATTAAACTGATTAACTTATTAGTAAGCGATCTGCCCTGAAGCACTGGCTTGAAATAAAAAGGATATCAAAGGATCTCAAAGACAATGATTACATTCTATTCTTCTTACCTTCATTAAAGAAAGCAATTGCCAGCATTAACCGATCCAGTGCCAGTGGTGCCGCTTCTGTGGTGTGGATAATCAAAGACACTGTTGCAAAGAGCCCAAAGAACAAGTACATGGTGGCGTGGTGCCAGCTGTGCAGATGGTCCCAGTGTTTCTCTACGAAGTCGTACAACTGAAGCTTCGGTCCACCCGATCCAAACTGTTCTGCCAACATCCCTGAAAGCACCACATCAGAGGAAACACGCACATCTCCTTAATTAAAGCCCTGATTTGTCTTGGATTTACTCGAGAAGAGTCTTGCTAGTTATATCTGATATATGGATGCATTAAGAAGCTTTTTGGACACGCTTACCAACAAGGGAGAAAAAGAGTATGACTGAGCTCTCAATGATCTCCAGCCGTCGCTGTGAGGCTCTGCTAGCCAGACGAGTAGAACCAATACCCTTGTTCCTGCGCGTGGCATGCCAAATCGAGTACTTTACCGTCCACCAAATCCCGGCAACAAGGAAGAAGGTCCCAGGGAGAGCGTGGCCTCTGAAGCTGCCCATGATACCTCTCAACACCTAGAGAAACAGATTAGGTACTTCATGGAATTAGAAGTACATATTACAAAAACACTTCTTCCCACTACTAACATGTTTATTTAAATCAGCCAGATATGACTTGAAACAAACAATAATTTAACCTAACTTATCATCTGAAGAGTAGACAAGATCTATTTTTAGCACAACTGGAATAAGTGGATAAAAGAAAAGGGAAAAAAGTGCAACAGTGCCCATAATTTAGTTAAACAGCGTAATCAAACATAATTAGCGTGTGTGTTGGCGACCGTCCTCCAGCTGAGCTCAGCAGAAGTGCGTCTAGCTGTGGGAGGAGGCCTGTTAGGAGTGTCACGAGTCATTTACCTTTACGTGCAAAAATAGAAACCCATTTCTTAACATGCACTCCAGAAAAAGCACTTTGTTTGCAAAGACTGCAGCAGCATCTAACACTGAGTATAGGATCCTCTTGATAATGACTAAATATCATTAAACCTGCACCGACTTATGTGGACTGCTGAAGTCTTTGTCTGGCCAGTTTCTTAACAATTACTTTCACTCACACGATCTCAGTTGGTCATTATCAGAGACGAATGAAAGACTAACGGGGACCATCATTTACAAAAGGAACACCCTGTTGTATTCAAGAAGAGCTGAAACTAGAGCCTGAGCTTATAACCCATATGTAAAGGTTTTACTGAGGTCAAAGGGTGAAAAAGACCAAGATTATTTTAATAGTCTATTATGCACCAAAATATATTTTTGAAAACAGAATCACCACCCCCTGCTGGTTATTAGAAAGAATGCAGGCTCAATAATTTCCCTTTTCAGACGTGGAAACTATGTCTATTGTGTCAAGTTAAATTATGTTTCTAGGTCAAACAAAAGGTTAATAGGAAAACTTGCAGACTTATCTAAAAAATAAAACTCAGAATTTGATATTCTCCTTTTTCAAAAGGCAGGAAAAAGCATGAAAAGCAGTCAATACGTCATTATATTGAGAAACATGTCAAAATGAGAAACAATTTACATCATTTACCAAGCTTGATATAGTCCAACATAGTTCATATTATCATTAAAACAAGACTTTGGAACAATTTTATCATATTAACTTAAAATGTTACTTATGTGATCAGAGGTACTGGAATGGTAAACATAATGATATTGTCTCCGACTTCTATAAATTCATAAGGCTTCATATTTAATTAAAGAAAGAAAGCTTTTTAAAGTGTTTGACTGCAGTGCTCTTAGGTAATGACTGCACTTTGTAAAGTGAGAGCAAAGCTGGAGTGGTATGAATAGCAGGCAGAGAATAAGAAAAAGGCACATGGCTGTACTGTCCTTTGTGATGGAGATGACCAGGCAATATTCTGCTCGGCAACAGAGGAAACCTTTGAAGGAGGACACTCAATAGAAACCGATTGAGATGTTAAACCCAGCTCATCTGTGTCCGACAGTCTTTTGGGGGTGCAGCCTCTCCAGACTGAGGAAAACACTCCAGTCTCCATGGCACTCAAGAGCCACTAGAGGATTCATCAGTGTTTGGCTGATTCAGTGTTTTGGCTGATTTAGTTTAGCCACAAACACTAGTCATCTGCGCCAGACCGTTTTTATGACAACGACGTAAAATAAAATAAAGTATGCTTTTATTACACCAACATGGTGGGAGTGGTGTAGTAAAAGTGTTCGCCACAAGTACAAATATGATTTCTATTCTGTGAATTGGTCAAAACTATGAGCATGAAGAGGTTTTGGTGCATATGTTTGAGGCTGGGATGTCTGGGAGGCAGCTGTCTTCAAAGGGTGTTCCTGTTTGAGTTTTGCTATTAAAAATATAACAAAAAACAAACAAGCAAACAAAAAAAACTTCAGCTGAGCTAATTAGAAAGGGTGCACACTTCAATAAAGTAGGTTTTTCTGTAAGTTTTTGAGTAAATGTAGCATGGTGCATACCACCACTGATCCCGTCTCATCCACTGTAAGATTAACAATATTCTAGATCAAGCCAAAATTAAATATAGACATTACTGAATAAGTAGCGTCTGCATCACATTTGTGAACCTACAATATGTGATACTTCACTCTAAGGGTTTATACTAAACGTTTTAGCAAGTTTAAATTTCCAAGCCAATCTGAAGTGAAATTACTCTGATTTATCTCTCCTGAACGTAAACTTTGAGGACAGTGATGTCTTGAGGTCTACAAAAAGAAAAAGAAAAAAAATGGAAACAGTCGTTTGACAGAATCAGAACTTTCTTTTTTTTTTAGTAGTTTTTTTTTTCTTTTTT
This sequence comes from Rhamphochromis longiceps, assembly GCF_057381845.1. Classification (NCBI taxonomy): domain Eukaryota; kingdom Metazoa; phylum Chordata; class Actinopteri; order Cichliformes; family Cichlidae; genus Rhamphochromis; species Rhamphochromis longiceps. Next base: position 9,733,601 of record NC_140578.1, read on the forward strand.
AAGTAGTTTATTTTAGCTTCAGGAGATGAAACAGTGTTGTGGAAGTTAAATCGTGAAATCACTCAGCAACATTGTCTAAACGGCCACCCGATGTCTTGTACATAATTCTCGATGGAGACCTTCCTAATCTTTTTTCCCCTTCCTTCCTTTCTTCCTTCCTTCCTTCCTTTCTTTCTTTCTTTCTTTCTTTCTTTCTTTCTTTCTTTCTTTCTTTCTTTCTTTCTTTCTTTCTTGACCTGGCTTTACATTTTATCTACACATGACACAGTAGGCTTGATTTTCTTTACTGTGAGAGGAAAAGAGAGGGTCTCTTACCCAAGTTTGTTTTTCTCCGAAGATCAAAAGTTAGTGGAAGTATTCAGACAGAAAAGGGGAAGAAATTTTTTAACGCATCTTCACTTTGCCCCCCAATCACATAAAATCTTTTTTTTTTCTTTTGGAAAAGAATATGGGTCTCTCTCTTATAGCCTAGACACAAGAAGTAAACATCTTCTCCGAGTCGGAATCCCAGCAGGATCCAGACCAGATCCGTTTCACAACCCTTTTTTCCTCCCCTACTCTAAACACTTCGAGCTTTTCTCTTATCAAACCCTCCCATTGGATGAGTGTGAGCTTGCGTCACCTGTCTGTGCGGTCATTGGTTGGAGGTAACGTCAATCTCAGGTGTCCACGTGTGCACTTTCACTCCGCCTGCTCGTGCACGGCTCGGTCCCTCCTCACTCTGGGAAAACCGCTACTTTCCGTCGTGCCAGGGCAGGCCTGGCTGGGCCGGGACAAGATTTCCAGCACGTACACCACAGCTGGAAGACTTCCTCATCCTCAGGCAGGAGGTTTCTTGACCAAGTCTCGTTTTACTCGCTTAATTGTCTCCAACCAGTCCACACAGTTTAAGTTACAATAGAGGAAAAAAGTAGAAAGTCGTGAATGTTCATGAAGGAAACGACTGGCCACGTAGGGGCGTCTCCAAGATTTTTTTTTTCAGTGGGGCGACATAGGGGAGTATACGGAAGAGGATTAGGGCCACTGGGAAAAAAAAGTGGGCACGTCTTTTTTCTTCTTCTTTTCCTGAATTCTGAGAAAAAAAAGTCAGAATTCTGACTTTTTTCTCAGATTTTTTTTTCCAGTGGCCCTAATCCTCTTCCGTAGGAGTACCAGGGACCTTGAAAGAAAGAAGAGAACTTATTATGCAGAGTTATCAATTATAGTACTGGGCCATAATTATTCATTATAGCACTTTAATGTTGTAGCTGGTGTTAACCATTACATTATATGTAATTAAGGTTAACACATCCAGCTAACCAACAGTTAAGAAAAACTTTCTGTACAAGCACATGGCCTTGCTTTACTATTATTTACCCTCTTCATGCTGGTGGCTGTGAGATTAAAATGATATGATGCATTTATGAAGTGTTGTAGGTGCATAACGTTAGAGGAAATAAACTCATTTTACTAGGTGGTTTCTAGGCAACATCAAGATATAGATATTTGGCATATTAGATAAGAAACTTTGTGCGTCACATTTGGTTGCTCAGTGTGAAGATCAAAATCGTAAACTCAGGTGAATCAAGCAGGCAGCTCAGAAAGGAGCAACACTGACACTTGGGATAACTGGCAGAGGAGGATGAGACACAGGCGAGCATACTTAGAAGGTTACAACAATCAAAGGGTCAGGGAAAGATGGACAGAAAACAACCCTTCAAAGTAAAACAGAAAATAACCAGAGGAGAAAAACCTAACTACCTGAACACTTGTTTTTACTTGTTTCATTAACCTGGGTAAGGCGGATAGAATAAGGAAACAACAAAAGGGATCAAGAGATAAACAAAGAGATACAGAACAGGTGTTTCACTCATTTCATTGTGTTTTTATTCAAGAGTGCAAAAACAACAACAACAGTGAAATGGAAACAGTGAACACAGCAGCTGGAAGTTGGTGCTGCTGAGAGTCATAAAAAGTTCTTCAGCTTTTTAAGCACAAGGTTGGAAAATGTAATTAAACACATAACCTCCGTGGTGTAAGCATACTGAACCCAACAGCCTTTAACTGTTCTGCAGAGTGCAAAGGTTTTGTGTCTTTGTGCATAAATCTAATGGTAGTTATGAGCATTTGCTGGTTAAATGAACTGCTATAGCAGCATTTTAAAATTGCATTCTAATTTTCATTAACTACAGAGCTATCCTTTATATAACTGCATATTTACATGGCTAAATATATACATAGGCCAGCTCTTTTTAGTTGGACTTTGTGTACATACTGTAAACTTCTCACATGGAAGTGCAAAACACACGGCACAAGAGAGATGTTTGAAAACGATCGAATAGAAGTCACACGCAAAAACCTTTACATGCAAAACAAAAGCTAATTGGGTAAGGCAGGAAGACGGTGCAGATGTACGATAAGATATGACACTGATGCAGGGGAGGAGTTTTGTTACTTAAGAGAAAGCATTGTGAATGCAGGCAATAAATAAATGTGCATGCTCAATCCTTCAAAATAGCAGAGCAGAGCTATTGCTAGTGCAGCTGTTGAAATTTCTCTACTGGGTAATCAGCATTGACTGAAATACACCAACCACCTTCTGCAGAATATGCAAAAAACCCATACTGACAGGTGACAAAGAAGGAAAATCAACTTCATGCTTCTCAATAAGGTATTGAGCTGCCATGTGCTGACAGAGCAATTCTAATGCACCTTAGTACCGACTGAAGCCTCTGAAACATTATCATTCCAAAAGACATTCTCTCATATGGTGTACAGCACTGCTTAACTTAAAATCATGTTCTGAGTAATAAAAGCATTCAGTAACCCCTTGTGTCGAGTAGAAGGTGGCATCTTTCATTGTAGCATAAAAGTAACCAGTCAGACAAAGTTTGTATCGCTATACAGTGACGCTGTCTGGACTCAAATCAGTGCACCAAAACATAGCCACTGGACCCCTTCAGTGCGTGGGTCACTGGTTTTGATGGTTTTCCTTTAATTTGTCACCTGTCTTAGAGCTGATTCTCTGTAGTTTTCAGCTTTTTTTAAGACTGTTTTCAAGATTTTTAATTAAAACTATATCAGGAACTTGTGATTATTATAAGATGTCAGTCAAATGTTGTCAAAAAATATATAGAATATTTGTGTGTATGAATGGTTTTGGGAAAATATTTACGTTCCCCATATTTCTGTGCTAAATATAAAACCAAAGTCAGAAACTAGTCAGCTTAGCATTAAACTTTTAACATTTAAAAGCTTTAAACTGAGGGGAAACAGCTTGCCAAAGATGTGCTCAGTGGAACTCAGATGGGAGGTCTTATGAGCCCTGAAATTCGACTGCTACTGATGCACACATTCATATGCTACCTGCTGTAAGAAGACTAATTTATGAGTTGTTTGTTTATATTTCATGATGTGATTTTATATCTAAGTTCAACTTCAGAACTTGGAAATATTCAACCTCAACCACAAACTCAGCAGAATTCAGGCAGATTATTTTGTTCATTACCAAAAAATATTGTCAGTTTTGAGGATATTTGCTCCACCTAACTGCATGTCATTAGAAATTGTTTAGAATCATTTTTGGACAAAAACAAAATAAGAACAAGAAAGACTAATCCTCCCCTGATAGTGCATTAATTTACAAGAGCTCTTATATAAATAATCACCGTCCAATGACAGCTCGTGTCTCTCACATGAGATATCCTCACTCTCATTTCCTGCTTCCTTCAGGGACAGAAGACAGTTTTGCAGAGGGTGTTCATGCAGAAAGAACGAGGCGTGGAGATGGAGAGGAGGAGGTCTTGGGGTCACATATACATGCAGGCATTTCAAGTGTAGGTGCAGGACCATTATGGGACGGTGGTGCGACAAGAAGGCCAATAGAGGGGCTTTAGCATGGATACGTAGACACGGCATGTGGGACAGTTCCTTTTCCTCCATAGCCACTGCTCCATGCACTGAAACACATTTTAAAACACACCATTGCATCATTGTTGCTATGATCTGTATCATGTATCATTTATGCAGTCATTGATATTTTCAACTGATGCCAGGAGGTCATTTCCAACATGTTGATGCATGAGCAACAGGATCTACGTTCACAGACCCTAACCCTTAGCTGGAAGGGACAGTGTTGCTGCCTATTTGAGCAGCTTTCTCTGTTTCAAAGGCTACGAGTCAAAGAAGGTTTTAAATAAATTTCTTTACAGTTAATAATGTGGTGCCTTGCTTTTTATTGACTTTTATTATATTCACTTTGACAAAATGTTAACATGTTTACAAGTTCTGATTGTCAACAGATTCAACAGTATATAAAGTGACTCACTGTAGTTCTGATGAAATGCTTTTATAAACTGTAAATATTCTCTATTGATTATAAAGTATATTTATTCTAAAGTGATATTTAAAACCATTTAATTAGTATAATCATAGAGGTATCTTCTCATCCAATAACGTGCTGTAAGTCTAATAACTGAATACAATGACCGTTACATACAGAGGCGTTTCCAGGAAATTTTATATGGTTTTGGCACAGAGGGACCCAAGAACCAGTAAGGGTGGTGTAGAGCACAGAAAAGGAGAAAACACCAAATGAAATCAGAAAAAAAATGCCAAACGAAACCACTTGAAAATTGTTTGAAAATCCACTGAGTTATGGTGATTTTAACTTTGACCAGACTTGTATCCATGGATACCAATGCTGGTACTAGTGTTGAATCGATACTAGAGCAATAGGATTGATACTTTGTTTCTAACCAATAGTGAAATGTGTGAAAAACAATAGTGAAAAATCCCTGAAACTTTTTGTGCTGGCCGTCATGCCTACTTTATTTATTTAAACAACATAAACTGATCCAACATAAACCGATCCAAAGTGCTTTAGAAACAGGCACACAGCTGAATTGTTTTGGTGAAAGGAAAAATCACAGTGATTTCATTAAAGTGTGTTCAGACTTTGTATATTGATGATACTTCATCTCATCTTCAATACATAAGCTGCTTTCATTGGTTAAATGGTATCGGTAATACTGGCCCTGTATTTAGTTAGTATTGAATCAATGCCAAAATTTGCAGAATGCAGCACTAGAGTCAGGAAACAACAAGCAGTGGATCAAACCACTGTGAGGCATGTCATGGGGGAGTCATACATCCATAACTGAGCAGAAGAGCTTTTAGTGTGTATTATCATATTATATAACATTATATAGTTATATTTACAATAATGTATTGAGGAGTACCACAGTGTTTTTACAGCAAAAATGTAACTGGACACCTTACATCCCCCTGTTATTTTCACTCATGTTTTCATTTACATAATAAAGATTAAGCTGGGGCACCAGGTGGACCTAATAAATTTCAGGCCCCAAGCCAACACTTTAGCAACACCCCTGTTTACATAGTCATGGTGCAGTACAGTTTGTCATACTCAGAAAACTTTGAGTTCAAACCTTTAAACTCGGTCTCAATTTTTTTTTCTAACTCTAACCCTTTTCAAACATTTTTAACTCTGTGTTTGCACACTGAAGAGAAGAAGTTGCAATTATTCCAAAAGTGACCTAAAACTCTGGCCCAGAGGGGATTTGAGGCCCTGATTTTTCAGTGTCACATCGTAGTAAAAGTTCAGGAGAAATCCTGATGTTTTCACTGCAAATCATGCATTTTCCCCTTCTTGAAAACAATATCAGCGATGTCTCCTCAGGGAATGTTGACGATGGAGTGTGTGCTGCTCCTTCTCCGTGGAAATCTGTCCATCTGCAGACCTCCTCCTCTCCTCATAGAGCTTCCTCCCCTGTAAAACAGCTGCTTCACTGCTGCTTCGGGGCCGACACTGCTCTAACCTCCGAGCTGCCTTCAGCACCCACCAGATGGAAACATCATAATGAGTAAGTATCCAGTTCCTGGGACCTCAGGCTGTTCAGTGTACTCCATGCATCTACAGGGATAAGTTTCTGCTGCAGGCATTGTGTTTTCATTCCAGTTCACATCATGCATGTCAGGGAACAGGCTGATATCATGCATCAGAGATCTGGTGTCTGACTTGCAGGGATTTTAGGGAACACAGTGTAGACAGAGGTCATGCAGTAGATCTGACGTGTGCAGGTTCTCTTACCTCTTTATGAAAGCGGTGTGTACAATGTGGCACTCCCCTCCCATTCTTACGCATGTCCTCATGACAGATCAGGCACAACGTATCGTCCTTCTTCTGTGAGAAAAAGAAACAACATCTGACCAAGATTTCAATAACTTATGTATTTATAAAAATAATAAACCTGTATTATTGCATCAGTGGGAGATTAAGTGACAGGAACTTCATATATGTAACTTATATACCAAAGTGAAGGAGCTCCATTTAATTTCAGTAAACTAATAAATAAAGATATAATTTTTCACAAAGTTATGATAAGCTGTAAATGTTATTTGCACTGTGTATGTTATGTATCACGTTTTTTTTATTGATTTCCTGTGACACCACAAAGATACAGAAACACCGTTTCATTAACATTAAACCCCTGACAATGAGTTTTAACAGGGCTTGACAAAAAATTTTGTTCCAAGAAAAATCAGGTATAAAAATGAAAAAGGATTAAACATGCATTCACAACTATATTCTTTAGTATGCCGACAAAAAGCATGGACAATAGAAGAAAAAGAAAACTTCAAGGTCCTTGTGTGCATTCAAGACCAGTTAATTATGTGGGTATTTGTAGGTTATGTAATTCACAGCTTTGTCTTTGGCAGCACATAAAAGTAATGCAGCGTTTCAGGCTCCTTAATTTTTACGGGCTTCGTAATTTTATATGAGGAGGAGAAAGACCATCAAGTCTGATCGTCCTTCGGTCATCTATAACACTATGAGAAGGTAAAAATCTGTAAGGACCATTTATCGTTCGTTTAGTTAATGTTATAAATCCTCCTGCTCACCAGAGACGTGGTCTTCTTATCATTTAGACAGAGCCTCTTCTCAAGTGTCTCTGTGAGCTCTGGGATGGTGGTGATGCGATTCTCTGCGATTGCAGTCTTAGCGCGGATGTTGTCATCTGCAGAGGCACGGCGAGGCTTCTGGTGGACCCTGGTTTCCCCCTTATCCTCTCTTGATTTGACGTGGCTGGGAGTGGGCGCCATTGTAGCCGCATGAAACCTGTTTAACTTCATGACATCTAACTGTGACTGAGGATTAAGAACACAACGATAAGTGTTATTACACCACGTAACAACACTTGAGAGTAAAATTATTGTGTCACATTCCCTCTAATAGTGAGGCGGAGTTGTAAGAAGATTAAACTAGAGAGACAACCATGTCTGCCTTATGTCTGTCAATGGGGTTAAACACTCACTCGCTAATATCCTTAAGTAACATGTTGGCAAAGCAGCTACCTATATATAGTTTGACTCTAGACTCAGGACAGAACGTAAATATATATTTACACAACAGCAATAATCTGATAATGCAACTCCAGTAAAACATCAAAGGTGAAGGTACAGATGAATTTCAGTGTTTGGCTAGACTTGTAAATCTGTAACTACTGAACTGTTCTCTTCAAATGATGTATTTCTGGAGCACTCATTACTAAACCAAGGTTTAACTCTTAATGGGAGCTTTAAATAGCGATGCACTAGACACAGGCTGACATTCTACAACCCCAGAAGTTATTTCTGGTTCTACTTAACTTTATTACTGCTGCTGAGGAAAAAAATACGATGTCTAGATGTTCCTTTGACTTTAAATTTGAGGAAAAAAAATAACATGAGAGATCTGTGACAATGTGATTTTTTCTGTTTAAAGAAACTAAACAATGTGATAAATGTTACTTTAAATAGGTCAAAATATGTGTAAAGGTGTGAAAAGTGCAGTCAACGCTGATGCACCTTAATATGTCAGATTTTCTGTTGATCTACTATCTCAGTTAGTACTGTCAAGACTTCTTTAACTGAGCAGGTTCTTCAATTTTGAATTAATCGCCTACCACCGCTTTAGGGTGTAGCTACTTTAGGAGTCAAACGTTTTTATATGTGCAGTGTATTTTTTCTTTGGATCAACCCCTCACTTCGATTTCATAAACCTCGATCTCACCAGCCAAAATTTCAAACTTTAAGCTTCAAACAGGACTTCAAAAAAAGAACGGTCATAGGGGTTAATTACATCTTTTATATATATATATACTATGTTTTTATGGTATTTGCAAGAAGCTTTTTTTGTTTTGCGGTGCAAGGAAGTGGCTTGTTATGTTGATGTTGCTAGTTTTAACTGTTATAGGACAAACATTGCTATTTGTAGCTGCCCGCCTTGTTGACTGATAAACGTCCTGGAACATTTAGTAACGTCATGGGCTCATCTGTGACACCATTTTTGCATTTGCTGCATTTTAAAAGATAAATGTAGTATGAAGAAAGGCTAAAAATATTCAGAATAGTTGTTATTTGAATGAGAATTTCTTTATTTCCCAGAATAAACTTATATAGCATAGGCTTTCAGCAAAATTGTTATTTTAAATATACTGACCAATAGTTCCACTATCAGACCAAGAATCTGTGCATTACTTCTCTATTTGCTTGCTTAAAAACAGAGCATACGGGGAACTGCAGGCTTCAGTTTAAACAGCACTTCTTCTGATTATTAGTGAAAGGTTACACTATGCTACTACATTTGTTTTTTTGCATTTGTCAGTGCTTCCTTCATGATGAGAACTGATTGTGCTCACCCAGTGTTGTCTGTAAACTACTTGCTTGTAAGTTTCTTTTCTTCCACAGAGAGACCACTTTATATGTGTGCACTTACACTTTTGTGACTCTTATCACCTGCTTTAGATTAGAAAGAGTTTCTTTGGCTCCTTCCATCCTTTAGTTTTCGCTTAACTCCTATGAAATTTGTCATCACACTAATGAAAATATACCAGAAAACTATAAAGTAAGCACCACTATTCACCACACAGGCCATGACACTTGACTATGCTGATAGATAAGTTACCCTGTTCTGTGTTATTAATAAAAAATACAAATCACTAAATTGTGCGCCATTCATGTTGGTTGCTCTTCTGCTTGTTTGCTGCTTTAAGTTGTACCTCTATTTTTTGCTAAACATCCACATAGCCAGAGGTTATGGAAGAGTTGGAACGCTATTGAATGAAGAATATGTGTAAGAGCTTTGGCATGCGGCAGCCCATGACTTAAAAACATTGTTTATATAAGAAAATGATATCAGATGTGAAGGCATTTTTAGTTGGAAAAAATAATTTTCCTACAGACCTACACAGACACAGCTACAACACAAACACCAGACTGGTCTGTATTCATTATAGAACTATACTGTTTTTCCTAATGAGACTGTGAACAGCTCAGCACGTGGCACGGCATTTGCAGTGTTTGATCGCTCTGATGTAAAGTAATAGAAAACAACTCACTTAGAGCATCAATAATTTCGTACTTTGCAGGCTTTCATGGGGAAATTTACCAAAACAACAGTTTGCACACTACTAGAGGCTTTTTGTTCGGAAGCTTTAATATTTAATTAGTTCTCATACCAGCTTGTAAAACATACATGTGCATTATTCTGCTGTCATAGTCCATATTTTGTCTTTTTCAGAGAAAATAAAACTCTGTGTTTTATAAATATTCCATGCAGTGATATTTGCAGTCAGTGAAGGTATGGGATCTTTCTAACACCCTGAGCTGCTTTTAAAGAAATACATAGAAAGTATACTGTCTGATAAATGTACTTTATTATATTTATTAAACTGGCCTTTAATTAGTATAGTGAAATACATTCATCAGAGAGTGCATATATTTTATTTTCCCTCCAATTATCAATGAAGGGCTATACAGAATAAAATTTAAGATGTTTATAGTGTCAAGTGTACAAGCATGCTGTCCATATGTGGTGTAAAACTGGACAAGAGAAACTGCAAAAAATGTTTGTTAAAAGTGTTTTGCTGCTGTTTAAATGTCAGTGCATGCATCAAGTCGAATGCTGCAGAGCTGAACACATACGTGAAGTGCAGCCGGTCCTTACCGCAGTCGGGAGTGATGCTCGTCTATCAACTTGTGTTTTTGAAGGCCTGTGTTTTCTTTCTCTGGAATGTACAGCGTCTGGTCCGTGACCCCAGTAACTGCTCATCCATTTTGTGAAGTTACTATCATCGTCCTCGTCATTGTCCATAATGATAGCAGGCAGAAGCCGTAGAGACATGATGGAGCTGTGCAGGGAGCTTCTTGGTGCAGCAGGTCTTGGTACAACAGATGAAAGTGAATGGGGTGAGTACTGACAACACTCAGCTGACCTATTGAGTGTCTAACAGACCAGCTGCTCTGCTACACTGCACTGTCCCACATGGCAAAAGTGACTTACTTCAATTAGATGCCTCTAGTGAATCAAGCTGTCGCTTTTGTTGTTATCCTTGGACAATCTAAAAATAACCTGCAGAGATTTAGCTCCAGTCTTTAAATAAGTGAATCCTCTATAATCTATTTAACGTCACTGGTAGAACATAAACTGGAGGTGATTGGAATAAACAGCGAGGTGGTAGCTGTGACGGAACAGCTAGTATTTTGGCACAGGGTGGGTGATGTGACCACTCCTTTTAATCTTTCCATTACAGTCATCAGCCTCGGGGTAGACAACTGAAACTCCAATTTCCCCATACTTTCCACTCGCTGAGTACATCAAACCTGTCAATAATTATGGAGCGCAGGCAACTGGGTGCTGAGAGCCCAAGGCTTGTGCAATACAGGGCAAAGAGCTTTAATATTACACTGTATACAAGTTTATTTGTTTTGCTCTTTTAAGTCAAGTATGTAAAATCCAGATTTTATACATGAACAATGAAAACATGTAATACAAGGCCATCAGCTAGAAAAGCAACATCTCTGGCATCATAATTCAGTATATATCGTGTCAGTTCAGTCTGAAAAATTAGTAGTAGTAGTATTAAATACTATTGATATTACTACACAAAGGGGATTGTGTATTATTGGAAATATTCATGTTAGACACACCATGTTTTCATTAGGTTTTTGTGTTTTTTAACAAAAAAGCAGAAGAAATTATATAAAAGTCTTTTTCTGCTCTTTTACAAACTCAAAGTTTCCCTGTGCTAATAATGTTGTAAAGATCTCAAAGAGAAGGGCAGGGCAGGCACTGTTATGAGACATTCATGCTGCTTTATCATGTAACCTCAGATCCCCACTGAGAAAGAGATTACGGTAATCTGTGTTCTTTCCAAAAATAAGGATGAAACAAGGTCACACCTGAAGACAAATGACCACATTTTATTAAATAAATGAAGCGTACTATCCGTGTGCGCCGTTGAGATATTATAATATCAACGAGCCTCCATCCAGTATTATTATGGGGTCTTTATCTTACAATATAAAACACTTTGAGGCGACTGCTGTTGTGATTTGGTGCTATAAATAAAATTGAATTGAATTAAAAGTATTGAAAACAATCTCGTATTCATACATTACAAATCTGCACAGGTTTTTTTTTTTTAAAATATAAAATTAAAATTGTGTTTCAGATTTAGGATAAACCCTCTGTATCAAACAACTAAAACAGGAGAGAATAGCTATACAATACAACACCACACCATATAATACATAATAAAAATACAATGACTTATTGATAATTTGTTATTACTGATAAGTGACTGTGTACAGCAGCTTGTTGCATACCATACAAGCATGCATTCATGCAGACACATAATCGTACTCTTAATCGATTAATTACATAATCATCATGCTTTTTTTAAAGGCCGAATGACCACGATAATCAGTATAAAATGTTTCAGAAAATGCTATCGTATTAAAGCTAGTTTAAATCAAAGCAGAGGCATAACCTACTTGATAAGTTGAAGAAGGCTGTTCCAAAATTTAGTTTTGGTCACCTCTACATTTAAAATCAGAATGCACAACACTTAAAATACCCTGAGTGGAATTGGGTTTTAACAGTTTTAACAGTTCTTATGAAAGCAGGGGCCGGCCTTTCAGTCTTTTGTATGATAGTAAAATTAGAAAATGAATTTCAGATTTCACTGGAGGCCAATGAAGGGAGGCAAGGAATGCACAAACACAATATTTTATATTGTTTTATTGAGACCTTATTATACATTTACATACAAAACATACAGTCTACATATAGTTAAACCTTAGTGTCACAACAAGTGTTTGCTAAAAGAAAAAAAAAAGCAACAAAGAAAAAGTTTGTTTTGGGTTTTTTTTAAGGGAAAAGGAATTTGGGTTCCTTAGAAGGAAGGAGATATGAAAGGAAAGGCTTACGTGAGGTATAACATTTCTTATTGGCCCCTCTAAGAGAAACTATAAACTTTTCCAATTTAAGGAATGACATTAGATCTGTCGGTCAAGACTTTTCTGTTGGTGGCTTGGGTGACTTCCAGTGTGGGAGAATACATCTTTGGGCAATTAAAGAGACAAATGAGGCAATACTTTCTGTTTAGTTGACTCAGATAGATCACCTATCTACTCATAGCTATTAGCTGTAAGTATGTTGGGATACGATATCAGTCTCTAGGACTTGATTTTGAAAACATTTTTCTAAAATCCTGTTTAAACATGACATGAGACGGGCCTCACAAGTTTATTATTATTAGAGCAAGTTTATTATTCAAATATGATCTGAATATTTGAGATTTGTAAAAAAAAAAGTGGATTTTATAAATACTATAAATGAAGAACAATGTTTGCAAAATGATCCCTGGAAGCAGGAGTTACCCTGGACTCACTCACTTAATCAACAGACTGCACTGCAGAAAGAGCAGCAACAACAACCTGCATGAATAAACTATACCAGCATGAATTTATGTTAATCAGATTAAAAAATCTAAATGGAATAATCTGCTGTGTTCACATAGCTGATCTGTAAAGATTTACATTTCCAAACAACATGCCACGTGCATCAGGAGAGCACAGACACGTCTCAGTAATCACAGGTTACCAAGTACCTGCTGGCAGCAGCTACAACTGAGCCACGCAGTGCTAACAATAGCAGGCACAGTTTATAGGAATAACAGGTGGAGTCAACAGAAGATCAGACATTCTTAGTAGCCCCTATCCATCCATCCATCCATCTTCCCACAGCTACACACACACCACACATGTAACACACAAGGTTATTGTCTCACATCACATGTGGTGCCAGGCAAAATTGATTTTATGGCCTTCATTGCAAGAATCGATTATGTTCAGGGCGGGCACACGTTTTGTGCTATGCTCAACTTTAACAGATTGATCGATTTTTACATATCTTGCTCTTAATTCAATGAAACTGAAAAACAGAAATATTTGTATTTGAAAAACAAAAAGGATTAAATTCACTACAGAAAGAACCGGAGACAAGTGACAAATTAAAGGAAAAAGTTGAACTCTGGCTCTCCACAGTGAGGGGATTTGGGGCTTTGCTCTGATGACAGGGGGGATTTTGCTGGTATGGTTTGGTAATTGGTTTGGTAAAGTTGTTTTGATTGATCACTTTTATCCTGTGATAAAATATGCAATGGGAGTGGTCTCTCCCAGGTCTCTCCTATTCACACTGCATGGTTCAATGAGCACTCTCAGGTTAATAAAGGTGGTCTGGTTCTTCAAAGAATCTCCCCAATAGAAGAAACTCTTTATTTTAATGATGTTTTTTTTTTTTCATATACTTCATGTGGTTCTATTATGGTTCTAGATTTTAGTGTTGTTGTTTTTAAAGTTTGTTAATTAATTTAATATATGTTAAAATTTGAATTTAGGTTGAAGAGTGCGTCATGTGTTGAGTTTGTCTTCCCTCATAAACATACTGTTTACATAAGAATACTTACATTTAATATAACAATAAAACAATAGAATATAAACTAGTCAAACATGAAGCATGAAGTCATGACACCACATGAATCATTTTAATTTTATATATGAAACTGACCAAATTTCAACCACCTTGATCATCTATTGTAGATGTTCTAAGATGCTTAACTGTGTTTTGTTTTCTTTTAATTCATCATCTGTGTGTAAGTCAGTTATGATATAATTTAAAGCCAGACCTTGCATTGTCCAACTAATCAGGGAATAGTTTTTCTATGAATAGATGTTACAGTCAGACTCTTCTGACAGCTAGTAGAGTTGACTTTGAAAAATTGCCCACTGCTGGTGACTGTTTGAGGACGGATGGCCCTAGGCACAAATTGAGTAGCCAGGCAGCAGCACGTTCCAGACAGACCAGCACTCCAGCAGATGACGGCTTCTCTCTGTCTCGATCTCCCCTCTCACAGTCTGTTTTGAGCAGAGGCTTGGAAACACACACACACACACACACACACACACACACACACACACACACACACACACACACACACACACACACACACACACACACACACACACACACACACACACACACAGAGGTGCCTTGTTTCTCTCACGATCTCTCAGGTAGGTACAGGTCATGAAGGAGAAAGCAACTGAAAAAGTTCCCCACTAGTATTTAAAATCTTTCTTTTTTTTTTAAAAATTGCAATCTGCAAACAGAATTGGGCAGAATGTGACTAATATTTTGGCCATTACTGAGCTTTCACTTGTTAAGAGAGAATACCTTTTGACCTTTGAGACTTTGTAGTCATGTTCTCAGCCTTCACAGATGACGATTAGCAGTTGGTTCATTAGTTTATAAACTATTTTCAGTTACAGTGAAATCAAATAAAAAGAAAAAGGGGGATCACTGCTGGAGGTTTTATCCCAGGAATGGTGCCTGTCTCGTGGGGAGGGCTGCTCCGTGAAGACGGGGGTGGCGCACACCAATTTGACTCAACTCTACTTTCCAATTAATATTCACAGGTTTCATTTACAAACAATCATTTAGCATGCAATCCCAGTGAGGGGACACCTGTATGACCTGTATTTAATACGCGTAAGACATCGGTCTACATGCTCACTTTAAATATATTGTCACGGCAAAACTGTCACAACACAGAATGGACCAAAAACACAGACCCAAGACAGCGGCACAGGTTAGTGTAACGAGATTTATTTACAGTGATTGTGATATGGTGTAAACAGTCATATGTACAGGACGTGACACAATATGAGCTGAGAGCAGGTGAACTATAACAATAGCTGTGGGATAAACTCTGCCAGTGACTATATACAGGTGCAAGGGCAAAGCTAAGGTAAATCCTAATAACATGAACTGTGAGGCATTATAAAACTACAAAGCTATATACAAGGTCATACACACATAGTCATAGAAACACTAACTGTGAGAGGCATACGCTGATTAAAGCTATGAAAGTTACGTGAACAGGAGTGAAAGCTTGATACGGGAGACCCAGGGATGATAGTGGCACGTTAGTGAACTGTAGATTGGAGGCACTGCAACACAGGGAGAGGTGAGTCACAGTGGATCCAACGGAACGGAAAGAAACTGATTCAGTGTGGATATTGTGTGGGGGGCATTTTGACTCTCCCCTCCAATTATGCTCTCACCAGAAGATCTCCAAGGCTGGGATTTTTTCTGAGAGCCCTAATAACTCTCTCCTGGTGAGGCACGCTCCAGTTAGTTTGCCGCAAACTGTTTCACCACTAGATGGAAGCATTGTCAAAGCACTGTCAAATTTGAATTGGAGCATCACTGGGCTGCAATTCACATTGTAGAGGGATACAAAAACAAACAAACACAGACACACACAGACACAGAAACAGACAATTAATAAAAAATTATATATAAAAAATGCAAAAAGTGAAAAAAAAATTGATTATGTCCTTCTTCCAATGCATTATGGGTCCTCAAAATGGAACCCTTTTTTTCACTCCCAACTCAGCTTCTGTACCTCCTACATCCAGCAGGTGCTATATTGCCCTAAAGGTCTCCTCCAGCTCTATCCTATGATACACATACCTCAATGTCCTACCTTGCAACCATGATTCAACCAGCCACTCCCTCACAGGCCTTTAAATACCACAGTGGGCACCTAAGGGGCTCAAAAATTGAACTTTCTCCGATTGCCACCAAACTTGGCAGGCACGAGCCTACTGCTACCAACACCACTCACACAAAATTTCCCCACTGTGCTTATGCTTCTCCAGTTATTGATGATCGTCACATGACGATTGTGGTTATCGCCAACCCCTTGGTATTTGGACACATGGCTTAGAAGCTTTCAAAATCTTTTTTGATAAATTGAACAATCACCACCCCTTTAATGAAGTTACAGTTTCAACTAAATAAATTCCAAGTTAACTTTTTAGACACAATAGTTTTCTTTAGAAACAATAATAATCAAAGCAAACAACTATTTGTTG
Source organism: Rhamphochromis longiceps (assembly GCF_057381845.1). Taxonomy (NCBI): domain Eukaryota; kingdom Metazoa; phylum Chordata; class Actinopteri; order Cichliformes; family Cichlidae; genus Rhamphochromis; species Rhamphochromis longiceps. The sequence goes on from NC_140578.1 coordinate 9,749,867, forward strand.
TTTTAAGGATACAGATAGACACATACTGTTATATAAAAAAGTTTTCATCCTAGACATGTTTTCAGGAGTATTATTAAATCTCAATTGATTAGATTCCATCGTATCTGTACCTTTAAGATGCATGTGGAAGAAGCTACTTCAGCGTTGTTTAAGGCTTTAAGACCAAGAGGTTACTCAGTCCGCTTTTAAGGGCAGATTTAAAGTGAAGTGAAAGCACTCTTTGATAGGATCAGCCAACAATTAGGAGGAATAATCAGAGTGAATTGATTCAGTTTGTAATCACCTTTTCAAGACACATCGGAGTCTTGAATCAATCTCTTAATACCTCTTTTTTGATGGCCCAACAAGCCCTTCCTCCTTTACAGCAATTTAAAAGTTACAGCTTATAGAAGAAATAAAAATCTAAAGGATATTTTGGTGCACAACAAATTGAATCCTATAAAGAATTTAGATGACAGATTTAAACAAGTACGATATATGGAAAATATTAGTAAGAGAGGGCTTTCTATTCAAAAATGGTTTTTGAAAATCTGTTTCTATTGAGTGTAATTTTTTTATGAAATCAATTTCTCATTTATTAATGGATTAATAATTCACTTTGAAAAATTGATTTAAATGTTTTTATTTTTAAACTATTAAACCAATTACTTTAATTTTGTTTGAATAAATAAAATCATTTTGAAAAATGAATTCACAAATGGATGATTTATTATACAATTCATAATTTAAGCACAGAATTCTTTGTTTCAATGCATGTGGCCTTGTGGTCCTCTATAACTGGCTCCCAGTAAAACTTTTAAAACTTTCACACAGGATGCGTAAATTCCCACATTAAAAATATTTTCGGACTTACCTATTCTTACACAGTGGATGCGTAATTCCACAGGACAAATTTGTGGCATTTATTCTTTCAAACCGAGCTAGATTTTTCTGATGTTTTGGATCCAAATAAACAGATTTGTCCAAACAGACCACTGCATTTGTCATCGTTCAGTCACGCCATTGTACTGAATATGCAACGACACAGAAATAGTAAAATAAACTCCACACTTTGTGTCCATCGATAAAGAAAAAGTTTGACAGTTTAAAGAAATTCAGACAAAGGGGAGACAAACATTCAGACACAGGTTAAGTTTTCACAATAACAGATTTATTGCTGAATAAATGTCACAATGAAGCTGCAATACAAAAATAAAACAAATGAAAATCGACTTCACATCAGTTACCTGTTCATCAGGTGCATTCCTCTACCTCACCTGTACAACATGAAACTAATCGTCTAACACTGACCTGATCACCTGACATGATAACGTCAGGTTACCTGTCCAAACTTTTAATCCTTTAATCAGTTGTCAGTGGTTACCATGACATCATTTACATAAACTGTACATAAAACCAATTGAACGTTTTACTCAAATCAGAAAAGAGCAGATTTAGTTTCCGTAACCTTTGACCCCAAATGTTTTAAAGTAAACCTGCAGAAATTGATACAACTCCAGTTATGTTCATAACAATGCTGACAGTCAGCTGTCAGTCATACTGCAAATTTCAGTCCTTTATTGTGGATGAATGCCCACACAGCCAGAAAAATTACTTACTGACATAAAGAAAGAGGGCATGCTGGGAAAAACTGAGAAAACAGACAAAAAACAAAAACAAAAACACCTGTTATTAGTTTTAGCCTTGCCCCCTCCTCTACTTGTGCCCCTTGCTGGTCTTGAAGGAGACCTGCAGGACTTTGTCCCCCAGGCGGTACCCGTTCAGGCTGTGGATCGCCATGGCAGCTTCCTCGTAGTTTGCCATTGTAACAAAGCCAAAGCCTTTGCACTTATTGGTGTTAAAATCTCGGATCACTTTCACATTCAAGACTGCACCGAACGGGCCAAACATCTGCCACAGCATGGCCTCGTCAGCTTCCTGGCCCAGGTTGTAGATGAAGATGCACCAACCAGAGGATGAGCTCCCCGAGGCCCCACCCCCTCCGCTCATGTGGTCGGTGCTCATTGGAGAAAACCTGGACACACGAAGTATTAGACAGCTGCAGATTAACTGATTCTCATCGAACAGTAACAAACATCTAAGTCAATTAGCTGCTGGATCTCGGGACAAGGTAGGTTAGAGTACTCAGACTACAGTAATCAGGTTATTCTGAGCAGGTCAGCATACCGGAACCTTTGTGCCTGGTGATGGACAGGCCCCCCAAAGCGTCGTGATTGGCCGTGGTACATCTGTGACATCATCTGGGAGTTCCTGGCCTGGTTGGGATTGGCAGCAAACTTGACCGTGATTGGCTCAGCGCTGCCGGGAGGCGTGTGTCCGTTCAGGTGTTTGACAGCGTCATCGGCCTCGGCCCTCTTATCAAAGCGGATGAAGGCCACGCCACGTGACAGACCTAAACAGCCAACCAGAACAGAATTTTTTCAGTTCCAAACATCACAAGCCATCACATGACCCTGAGCTTACTGAGCGCGTGCGGTACCTGAAGCCTGGTCCACTAACACTCTAGAATTGATGATGCGACCGTAGTGCGAGAACATGTCCTCCACGTCCTGCTGACTGAGAGTCCGTGGCAAACCACTGATATACAGGTTCGCATCTTTGATGGCGTCCGAACTCGGCCGTGCAAATGAAACCTGCGGGGAAGTGACAGGAAGTAAGTCAGCTGATCATCTTTACAAAATAATTGTCACAGAAAACAAACTGTGATGAAAATAAAAAATACAGTTACATTGAGTTCAAATAAAATCCAGATTTAAATTTTTAAATATTCAATAAAAATAAATAAAAATCCACAATTTTTCCAAACAACAAAACAAAACACAAAATAAAAGCATCCAAACAGGCTCTGATCACCAAAATAAAAGCATTAATATCATTAATGTCTGAAAGTAAAAGGTGCAGTACGTTGTCTCACTGAATTGAAGAAATTCACAGATTCAGTGTTGACACGTGTCGGTGCGAAAACAATAAAAACAAAACAGCAGAGTTTGAAAATACCTTCATCCATCAGACAGGTGAGAGTGCCCTCTACTGTCCGGGGAACATAACACATCAGTTGAGACAGGAAAAACAAAGAGCACCTGTGGCACGTTACCTTGATAGTTTTAGACTGTAGCCTCAGGCCATTGAGGGTACTGATAGCCCTCTCTGCATCACTAGGGTTAACAAAGTTAACAAAGCCGTAACCTAAACTGTGGCCTAGAGAAACACAAAGGAAAACAACAAAATAAAAAACAAAAGCGTCTGTTACAGCTGCTACACAGTCCGAGAGAAACAAACAGAGTTCAAACTAAGTACAGAGATCCATACAGTCAATTGGAAAACATCAGTTTTCTGAACAAACCGAGAAAACCTGCCGCCACCCACCACGCTGCCTGACCGCCGCGCACCTACCACGTTTTAGCTCTCAAAACAGTTAGCCAATGTACCTTGCAGTGTCACCTATTTAAAAAAAATAAAAAATAATAAAAAAAATCAACTTTGGAAAAAAACTCACTACAAACAAAGAAGTTAAAGGTCATCTCTCCTGTTACACTTCAACACAAGTTAGTTCTCACAGAAAATAAAGTGATGAAAATAAAAACTGCACTTACATCGAGTTGAAATAAAATACAGATTAAATGTTTAAATATTCAATATAAATATTAATTTATTTTTTATCTGAAAAGGTAAGATCTCACCTGATTTGGCCAGTTCAGGTAAGATCTGTCCATGGAAGTAAATAATTTATCGTCGTCAGTGAATGAGGTTAAAGATGACTCACTGGTGATATATTACTTTGGCATGACGGTGGTTAGCCACATGATGATGATGATCAAACCGTCGGCACAAATCATCTGCACATGGTTGTATTGAACGCACGACGACCTGACGATTACACGCTGGCAGGATGCAATCCTGCATCACCCCACACGACTGTTGAAAACGATTGTTTTCTCGACTTGTTCAGAACAAAAAAAATCTTCAAATATTTTTAAAGTTTTACAAACAGCCTGAAAAAAAAATCAAACAGGTGAAAATACTTTTTAAAACAAACAAACAAAATAAAACCCCACAAAAAATAAAAAACAAAACACCTTTATCAGAGGCTGGACGAAAAAAATTCAACCAAAACTTTCATTCTTTGCTCAGGCACTGACATGCTCGCCATTTGCTCGCCAATCAAAGTTATTCTGTTTCTGCTGTAGGGCAGAAGACCTGAAAACCTGCAACCAAGCCACGTGTCATCTGAAGACATTCATCACCAGACGGCCGTCGCCTCAAAATGTAATTACAAAGTTTCAAATTCTTATAAAATAAAAAACAAGAAGTTCAGTTAGTGTCAACATATTCTTGCCACACCTCTTTTCTAAATCATTCTTTAATTTGTTTTGAATCATTCAGTAAATAACTTTTTATTTACTTTGTTCGCCCAGCCCTGATGTAACCAATCAGCATTAAGTACCTGTTAGACACTTTGATGTCATTAAACCTGGTGTGAAAAAAAATGAAGATTACAACAACAAAAATATCCAAATTGTTTTATGACAAAAAAAAAAAAAAAAAAAAAAAAAAGAAAGAGAGAGAGAGAAAAATCACAAAATTCACCTAAAAAAAAGAAGAACAAAAAAACAGAGTTAAAACCCCCCCAAAACAAACAAAATCAGCTGATCGTCTTGAAACCCCCCAAAAAACAACAGTGAACAGGAAATACTGCAAACAGTACTATAACGACTATGTACTGATACTACAACTACTGCAAAATACAGCTGTGACCTACTTCGCAGTATAAGGAGTACAAAGTACAATGAAGCATGAACAAGTACACGTGTTAATGCTGAAATACATTTACTTCAAGTACTGAAATAAAACATATTCACAGTAAAACTTATAATGCTTCAAAAGTAATCTGGTATTTGTCTTTAGTAAAATTATCATCATTAGTCGTAAGCAAAGTAATACCACAGTACTACTGTGTGTAACAGTACCCCAGTAATACCATAGTACTACTAGAGCTGGGCGATAGAACGATAACGATATGTATCGCGATATAACTTTGACTCGATAGAGAAATTAAGCTATCGCGATAGACCTCGCCGCTCTTGTCCTCAAGAAAAAAGAAAAAAAAAAAAGAAGGTCAGCCAATCCAAATTAAGTAGCGCAGAGCCGAACCAATCACAGCCGCAGCATCACGTCGCGTGACTTGTTACGTACAGCACAAGTGCCAAGCCGCACGTGTGTTTGTTTGGGAAGCAGCCAGCGGGTAATGGAGCCAGCGCGTAATGGAGGAAATGAGTGTGCCGACTAGAAAAATCAACCGAGCGTGACCGAAGAGAAAACAGATGATGGTTCCAATGCCGGAGAGATTGTCGAACGGAAGAGCCATAGAAGCTCCGTAGTGTGAAGGTATTTCGGCTATTTCAAGTCTGACAAAAAACAGAGTAGCGTGCACTGTAAATTGTGCCGAAAGCAAGTCTGGAAATACAATAAACTGGTGCATGCGTCACACTGTGCGCCACGTTATTGTTTCGGTGAAATGAATTTCTACAATACTGTTACTGTTAATTCTACTCTCTGCAGTGTTTAAATGCTTACATATACACACAGTTACTGTCCCTCCACACATACGACTCGGTTCTGCTTCTATGCCCCAGCTTTGTTTACTTTTTCCCACCGAGGCTTCTAGACTTCTGATTGGCCAACATTTCGGCACGGTTAGGAATCTAGCGCCACCTGCTGCTTTGGCATGTTCATAGCAGTGTTTTCCTTCATTTCTGCCTTTATGTGTGGACGGGATTATTTTTTAAAACGAAAACGGAAAATCTCCGTTTTCAAAAATACCCGTGTACGTGTGGACGTAGCCTCAGTCTCTGACTGGAAGCACTAATTCGTCATTCGGCTTTTGTCAGACTAAAGTAACTGTTAAAACTGTTTGAAAAGCTCAGCTATACAACAAGGAGAGATTGAGAATTTCCTTTTAGTTCTCAGTTTATTTGATATTGACAAAAGTTAGTCAGTTTTGTCTGTTCTTCTGTAAAACAAACTAAGATTTATTTTTAGAATTAATATTTTGTTTCTAAGTGGAATTGACAATTTAGTCTGTTTTGTTTGTTCTATTTTGAAACTTAAACGCTTTAGCGGCTGCCTTTTGTGTAGTTTGCAATATTTGCCTTTATTTATCTGAAAAAGTCTCATGTTCCTTAAGTACATCTACCCTGTTGAACTTATTATGGGAAATAAATATTTAAATAAAAACAAGCTGCTGATTATTTCACATTTTACTTGTGAGCAACGGCACATTTAAATCTTACAAATATAGTTATTTGGCTTATATCGTGATAGATATCGTTATCGCCTGAAATGAAAAAAACATATCGTGATATGAAAAAATCTCATATCGCCCAGGTCTAAGTACTACCTGAATAATACTGCAGTACGATTGGGGAGCTCAGCACCTGCTGCAGTCCAGGTACTCAGAAGTACTACAGTGATTCTACTGTAGTACTGCAGTAGTGGTACTAACAGTGATACTGCAGCAGCACTTCAGTAGTACTGTATTAGTGGTACTTCAGCACTACATTAGCAGTACTTTCATCGTTACCTGCCACTTTGTCGCGGATGAGCTTGGCAGACTCGACCTCGCCGACGCTGCTGAAGAGGCTGCGTAGCTCGTCCTGGCTCATGCTCTGCGGCAGGTAGTTCACAATCAGGTTCGTGCGTGCGTCTTCGTCCTCCATCATCTGCTCGCCGTACCCGTTATCGTACAGCTCCTGAGGTCATTACATCATCACCATCATCACTTTCACTAAAGTCAAAAAGATGCCAGAATAAAGGAAGTGAACAGATTCAGCCAATCAAAGCGTAGCACTCACATTTCCAGCAGCTCCTTTAGCGGCGAGCGAAGCGTCTCTGACATCACCCTGAGAGTTCTGAACCTCACACACCTGAAACACACACACCACACACACCTGTCATAAACATGCACTAATCCCCAGGCCCTGATTCAGGAATTGGGTTCAGCTAAAACTCTGAGTTTGTTAACCCTGAGATAAGATAGACTTGGGTTTCTGTTCCAGAAAGAGAGCCACCAGGGTAAAGAATTTTGGAAACTAAACTTTGGGTAACCTCTGACAGGTGTTCCCTCTGACTCCTCCCCTCCTCCTGGACCTGAATTAGCTGAGTGACCCTTGCTTTCATAAAGTCACAGCTATTAAGTCAGTCCAACCAACCACTCATCAATATATCAGCACAGAGACAGCTATTCCATCAATGACAGATTACAACTTAGAATCAAATCTCTAGTGACAGTATGAGTGTAATACGATTACAGTTATTGTAGAATCACCGTTTACATGACATCGATCAGCGATCAATTGTCAGGCTCAGTGATGGATTTTAGTGACAATAAGGCTGAAATGACTTTCAGATCCAAACTGAACTAAATGTGTTTAAAGTGACATTTTATAAGCAGACAGTCTGACTGTAGTCTGATTACATTTCATGCTGACATAGGTTCACAGATTCAGATTCTGTCATTTGGGATGGGTGACACTCATCTACTAATTGGAAGGTTAGTGGTTCTGCTGCAGTTTGCAGGCCAAAGTGTCCTTGAGCAAGACACCGAAGCCTGAGCTGCTCTATGATGCGTTTATCGGTGCGTGAAGGCGAAACAGAAAGCAGTCAGGTATATTAAAAAGTGTTCGTATGAATGTTCAAAGTCTGAAAATCGCCTGAAAAAGTCTCACCGACTTGACCCAGAACCAGATCACCCAAAGGAATCATAGGCTCCGGTTTTCAGATAAGCTCTGAATTCTCTTTGCGATTACATTTGTAGTACAAAGCCAGATTGCCGACTTAGCAAGCTTAAGCTCAGAGTTCTGTGCCACAAAGGTGGCATTCTTTGTACCTGTGAGATCACCGTGGTAATGCGTGCCGATCACATGGTCAGGAGCAGGTTTAAATCTGATGGAACTGCCTTGTTTTCACCGATTCTGTCATTTACGGTCTGAGTCAGCGAGACTGAGATCCTCTACTCATCGTTTTATTTGTAAAACCTGTTCAATGGCCTCTGGGTGACATCATGGCCGAAACCCAGGTGTGAAGTCACATGATGCATATGTTCAGCTGCTGATGTAGAAAATGCAGAAACAGTTTGATGTTTGGTCCTCGTGCTATCATTTTGTTAAGCTGGTTAACTGAAAGAAAGCTTGAATTTGTTGAACCCGCTTCACAGCACAGCCTCTGAACAGGTTAAAAACACTTGATCGCTACTGATCCACTCACCTTCAGGTACCTGATGTGTCCTCGTCTTTGCGCCATGGAAATGATTCAGGAAGTTAACTGCGTCTGGGAAAAATAGCAAAAGCAGCTGATTATTGATCATTGCTTATCATTTGCAAGCTACTCGATAAACTGAAGGTGATCAGAATTCAATCTGTTTCAATCAGGAAACCCAAACCAGTAACTCTCTGATGATGGGTCCCCAGTTTAGCTCATTTCACTCTGTATTATCTTATGTTCCTGTTGCTACAGTAGCATTATTGATTGAGAAGCACCTGTGAAGTCCGGGTGTTCTCTGTGGATCAATGTGCAGATGTTGATTCCAGATCCCAAAACGTTGATTATGTTCATCTGGACGTGTTCAGTGGGAGAAACGTTTCATCACCATCCAGGTGACTTCTTCAGTCTCAGCTGACTGCAGGTTTCCAACCTTATAAACAGTACATTTGCACAACAACGGAAGCTAACCTACTGAATAAACAATGGAGTCATGCAGTCAGCTGAAAGTCACCTACATGAGGATGAAATGTTTCTCCCATCGGAAAAGCCACATCAAGATTAACAGAATCAACCTTTTGGGAATTACTTACCTGGATGATTGAGCATGCATCAAGACATTGATTCCAGATGTTTCTCGGCCTGTTTGACTCACCTGCAGCTTTCTATAAGATGACATCTGACCCCAAACACTGCCAATCAGAATGACGTCTGAGAATGTCATCAACATTTCTAACCAACCAAAGAGCTCTAGAACTACATTTACCTGCCTGACACCCCGAGAACCGTCTAACCGCTGAAGCACCGCCCACAGGTCCAGGTGAACACATTAACTTAATGGATTAACACATATTTACTTAATCACTAACTTAATTACAGAGATCGCTGGCGTTTCTCAGAAAAACCCGTAGGTTTCCAGTTCCGGTCCAGTTCGCGTTACAGTCGGGTCTCACATGTGGATAGGTAAGCAGGTAAAGTGGGTAAAATAAAAGCGCGCACTTTGAGGCCGCGGAGCTGCTAGCATTAGCCGCTGTTAGCACCGCGGACACACCACGAGGCTACTCGGCCACTCGCACCTTGGCACTCAAAGACGTCACCGTTCTTACCTGTGGGAGTGCGGACAGGTGATCCGGTGTGATTGGGTCAGATTTCGATCCGCAGTTGGAAGATGAGATGATCTGTCGATCCTAACAAGCACGTTCCCTACTGCACACAAAGAACCAACTGCCGCCCAGTGAAGTATCGCGAGATCTCCCCCTGTCCTTCTTCCTCTTCTTCTTCTGTAAAATAGGACTGTGCTCCTTATTTGCCCCCTGCTGGAGTCATTGGGAAAACACGAAAATCAAATCAGAAGTTTTGTTTTGATTTTACTGAAGAACTTTATTTATAAAATAGAACCAACAACACGTGTACCAGAAAACTAAACATGACATCACCCAAACATTAACATCCAGCTGTAAAACATCTGTCTGCTCAGAATGAGATGGTCAACTCCCGCAAATGTTGTACCTTTTATATTGTAAGGAAAAGACCCTACAATAATAAAAAGAAAACAGCAAAACCCCCAACAATCACATGACCCCCTTATGAGCAAGAACTCTGTTGACAGTGGGAGGGGGAAAAAAAAACCTTTTACAGTTTTTCACAGTTATTTACACACAATTTCTTGTACTTCAGACACAATGACTACAACATGTATCTGATGCACCAACCCCCTGAACCAATCCTGCTAAACTACAAACACAATTTCTGCTTTACACTCAAATTGCAGTTTTAAAACACACTTTTTTTTAACACACTACATGCAATTCTCTGCATTTGGCACAATTTTCATGAAGAAAATCTTTGTTTTCACAAGAAACACACTTTCATTCAAAATGGTAAGCTCAGTTGCCCTACTTTTCCTACTAACTCATCACATGAAGGGCTCTAGACTGCGACCAATTTGGTCGCAAAATTTTTCAACTTAAAAAATCCTAGGTCGCACAGGTGCGACCAACTGTTTGAGTGGGAAAAAAAAAAGAAAGAAGAAAAAGAAAAGCCCCCACAACTCTGACAGTCTCCGTGTGGTCAAAACAGACACACATTATGCCCCTATTGTGGTCTAAACCAGAGGCGGAGCCAGACATTTGAAACACCCAGGGCTTAGCTCTAAAGGGTAGTATGCATGTGGGATTTTTTTTTTTTTTTTTTTTTTTTGGGGGGGGGGGGTTTAGAAATGACTGATTAATTGGCTCTGTTTTGAGTTTTGTTCAAAAAAGAATGACTTCATATAGGGAAAAATATATATCACGTATGCAGGACACCTTAAACGAGTTTTTTAATTAAGCAGCAAGGCAGAACAAAGTCGGGGCTGTATTAAGACACAAGGACTAAACCCCAATTCAACCAGACCCAGAACTGATCCGGAATTAAAACAGGACTGCAACAGTTCAAAATCAGGACTGATGACTTAACCAAGACAGAACCAGAATCAGAACTAGATGATAGTAGCACTAAAAATCATCATAGACCTGCAGTACACTTATTTTTTTAATTCTACCAAAGTACACTATTTAGATTGAGAAAAGTTTATATAATTATTTAGCCTTGTTGTGCAAACAAGCCTGCATAACTTAATAAATGTAGAATTTGAAAAATAGTAAACCTAAAAAGAAACACTAGGTACGAGATACATGAGTACCTATGATACGGTGATACTTTTGGTAAACGACCATTTGACTAACATGTGTGTCTCACCTGCTCTTGTTCATCTCTGTTCTGTCCTCATTCTCCATCTCCCTCTCTGTTCCTCTCTCTCCCTCTTTGTGCTGACAATCATCAAATATACAGTTGAAACCAGATATTTACAAACTCTTCAGATCAAAACACAAATACTTTTTTATTTGTAACATCAAATCAGACTAAATGTTTATTTTTTTTAGATTGATAAATATATCATTTATCAATAACATATTTGTTAGCTTTAAGAGTAAAGAGAGAAACTATCTGTATTTCTTAATTGTAAATGGCACCAAATTGTATTCAAAATTGAGCCACACTTAGGGAGCTCCACGATTCTTTTCCTGGTGTTTTGGTTGATAAATTTAGGGCTGGGTATTGTCACTGATTTCTAGAATCGATTCAATTCCGATTCACAAGGTCCTGAATCGATTCGATCCACGATTCGATTTAATTCGATTTGATTCAATTCAATTCAATTTGAATCTGGGAAATTTTGACAGTCAGAAAAAGGAAGCTGACACACGCAAGACTTTATCAAAGGTGTGAGCATCACAGCAGATGCCTTTGTGTCAAAGTAGCTGAGGATAAAACACAGAAAAACATGAAGGCGATTTTCCTGGCCTGGATTTTATAAAAATATTCTGCAGTACATCAAAAACGAAAGAAAACCATTAATCAACACATGAACATTACCTCTGACGTTACAGCGGTTTTATTAGAGACACGGCTAAGCGTTTTGCATAATTTAAAAAAGTTTAAATTTGTTCAGTATTGAACGGCAGAAATTAGGTTTTCTTTTCGGAAGTATATAAAAAAAAACTTAAAAAAACGTCGGCCGACAGCGCTGTAAACAACGGTAGACTTGTGCATAACAAGCAAGCGAATAATGAAGAAAACAGATTTTTAGACGGGAAACTGTTCTTGAAGTACAGAGAGAGAGGGAGAGAGAGGGAGAGAGAGAGAGAGCTGTGCATCGTGGTCGAAGCAAAACAGTAAAAGTAAGAGTGAATACATGACGATGTTTATGTGAAGCGTAGTTTGGATCTTCTTTTGCTGCTGGTTCGGTCAATATTGTTTGGAGAGACATCAAACTAACAGCTGTAGAATCAGCGCATAAAGGGCGTGAACACAAAGCGCGGACAGATCAGAATCAGCGAGCTGTCGGCTTTCAGCCCCGACCGTGAGAAAGGCCACATCTAACTGATTTGAACCGCGGGTTGTGCTGTGTGTTTAAGTCTTTGTGCAGAATCTGTGTTCCTGCTCTCATTTATTGTCTTAGCTGTTTGGTGGTTGTTGAAATTTTGTGAGATTTCACCAGAGATTCTGGCATTTCGGGCAAAATAAATTTATATTAAAAAATCGATTCAGGATTTTAATGAATCGATTTTACATTATCCAAGCCAGAATCGATTTTAATCGATAAATCGATTATAAAAACCCACCCCTAGTTGATATCTCTTAATTTTCCCATTTCAAAGAAACAGGCTCTGTTTTGCCTTTTATGCATCCACAGCTGTGCCACCAATTTACTCACATGGACTCTACTAACCTATCAGAAGCTTCTTCAGCTCAGAATGGAATTGTCTGGAGTTTTCTTATTAATTAACAATAAACTTAGTGTACATGTACTCCTAAATTTGATGAAAGTGATAAAAAATAGGAAGCTCTGTCTCTCTTTATTCTGACATTTAACTAATTCAAAAGATATTTCAATATTTATTTATCCAAAACAAAACAAGTTTACTCTAAATTGATGTTGTACAGTAAAAAAATGTTCTTGTGTTTTCCATAAAGTGTATGTAAATATCTGGTTTCAACTGTGAATATACTGCTGTGTATTGAAGTTCCTCTTGTTTTGCATAGGAATATACTGAACAACATACAAAGCATAATATATAAAATACTACCAGAGTTTTTTCTTTGAAAGAAGCTTCTTATGTCCATTCTTGTATATCAGTGCATTACTGAAACCGATTTATTTAGCCGTGGAGGGTAACAACTGAAAATATGAAATAGACACACATGTAAGCATAGCTGGACTGGCCATCGGGCATACCGGGCACTTGCCCGGTGGGCCGCTGGCGATTTTTTGTTTTTATGGGCCGATGGATATTTTTTTATTTTTATTTTTTTTTATTTTTTTTTTTTAGGAAGGGTATATATAATGAATGGTGTTGGATTGGCCAATTGGTCATGATCGACTCTGGGCTGGACCAATTACAGCCGAGGAGGCTGGATGCACCCTCCCCCTTGTTTAGCAATCACGTGATTTTCGCGCATTGCATGCCGGGAACTCGTGGCAAAACAATCCAAGTACCGCATCAAATGCAAGCATTTGCAGCACCGCAAGACGTTCATTCTCCGGTTCCAATACCTTCTTTTTTTTTTCTTTGCCGCACAAAAAAGGAATGTACAAAACAAAAGGAGAACAATGCCGGTCCGTACAAAGACAGACTCGACGAAAAGACAAAGAAAAGATACGAGGAAAAAATCAAAGGAGTGAAAGGGTCAGACCCTTACGAGCACACAGAGTGGACAAAAGACGTCAGTGTGCTGCCCACTTTCACCACGCTCAGATTTATAATTACACGGTTCTTGGAGTGAGTGCATACACTCATGAAGTTTAGTAACTTCAGGTCACTGCAACAAGCCCAGGTACAGTTTACCGACGGATGGGTGCAGGACCTTGAAATGCACCGTGTAGGACGAAAGACTATTGTACGTATCATAAGTTTACCAGTCTCACAAATCGTCTTCATAAATACACATTCATTAACAGTTTATTAATAGGACCTTTGAGCTCAACGGTAATTAATTAGTAGTGGAAATAATTTCTGGTAGTGTAACAGTGTTTGTGGTATTATTCCACTTGCCACAAATATCAGTGTAATGGGGAAACAGCGCCCCCCCCCCCCCCCCCCCCCCGCTCTCAGTGTGGCTGGTTAGGTGAGGCTGGCTGCAGTAATCGCTGCCAGTCTGCCGTAGCCATACGAGAGGTGAGTTGTATTGTTCCGCACACAATATAGCTAAGTAGTACAGACACATAAAACATGTTTGATTAGCTGACGAGCACCGAGTGTAATAAGTGCTTAGTGGACACATGTCCAACACCAGTTTTATGTACTTTTCATTTGTTTATTACAGTTTTTTACAGACGCTAGGACACATTTCTCAATACTTAGGTCACGTTTGCAAAACTCCTCACACAGTGAGCACAACAGAAGTCTATGTGGGCTAAACTGAGGACCAGTTATCATTGTTTTGGCACAAAATGCATTCAATGACTACATCTCTCAAATTACATGAATCATCTTCTCACTCAGACACAACAACTGCCAAAAACCTTTGTACGGACAGGACATTTTGCATGTGCTTACATACTGTTTTCAAAACTGTTAAACTCATGGTCAAAACAATAACACAATGCAAAACTTGAAAAGACAGCAAAATCCAACGGCAATATTTTACTGAAACATATTTTAAATCTAACAATGCAGTTTAACCAGCCACAGCTGATTCTCATTGTGGATGAACATCTACACAGTTGTTACTCCTTCAATTTTTCAACTCCTTCAATTCTGGCATGCCAGAAGATTCTTTCCTAGGTGTGTTGCCCTAGATGACATAAGATGTGATGTGGATGAGAACCTGTGGCCAAATGGAGAAGACCGAGTAGATTAGCATTACTATTGTATGTGTATCAGTGGATGGTGTGTATACGAATTCTTGTATTTTGGGATTACTTAGTGCAAAAAAATAAAAATACATAAACATAAATACATGATGTCTGATTCATTCCAGTAACATATATTGAAATTATAAACAGAGATGTGTCCTTGTTTTACACAGGAAAACACTGTGTAATGCTACATGTTGTTAGTGTTTTTTAGGTCATTGTTTTGTGGGTGACAAAGTGTGTTTGTCGGCTGTCAACCTTTGCTAGTGTTCTGGAGGAATGTTTTTATTTGAGACCTGAATGAAGTGTTTTGGTAGTTGTAGTGCATTTTGAATGTGGAATGAACTGCTTTGCCAAGCTGAGGGTCAGTTAGGAGAATTGTGTGAAGAGTTTTGCAAAAGTGACCTAAGTATTGAGAAATGTGTCCTAGTGTCTGTAAAAAACTGTAATGTGTGAAACTGTATGCTAAAGCGGAATGCTAATGAGATGTTCTGCCGTAGTGTGCTGTGCGGAGTGGTGTGTGGCGAGCCTGTGCACTGATAATACACCGTTGTTTCCATTCAGGTACATAATTTGTTGTTGCTGTTATTTTATTGTATATTAGAAATTGTAATATTGCTGCAGTAATCGCTGCCAGTCTGCCGTAGCCATACGAGAGTGTGCTGTGCGGAGTGGTGTATGGCGAGCTTGTGCACTGATAATACACCGTTGTTTCCATTCAGGAAATAAAGTGGCAACGATCGATCAGAGACTCCTTGTCTTTTTAAAAACACTACACAACGCAGAGTCGAGGAGTCTGTTTGGGCCGAACTGTTGCAGCGGGATGAAGCAGAAACCGGTTACAGTAGCATTACAGAAATGTAGCAGTGACAATAATATTGTATGTTGTAATCGCAATGGACAATAAGTGATACAAAACAACTGTTTTATCCTGTGAATAAAAGTATATGTTTTTGTCAATGTACCATGGTAATAACAGAAGCGAAACACAATATTGTGTCAGGACAATTTACTATTTATGCACAATAAATAAAGGAGCATAGCGCGACAATTTCTGTTCAGCGCCAGACTTGCTTGTAACCTATATCACCAATTATGTTAAGAAAAATGACGTATTAACTACTAAAAAACTCTGACCTTTGTGGGAATGCTTGGAGCAGACTAACATGTGAGCTGGAGTGTTCTGAGACGTTATATTTGGTATATCCAGACCATCCGTCGGCTCTTACTTCGGAAACATGGCTTAAAAAATTTCTCTTCAACGACGTAATCCGATAAAAAAAAAAAAACGATCTCTTTACCCATCGGCTTCCCGTGGCTGTCATGCGACCGGCTATTGAAGTTAATAATACAACAGCTTCTTGCCATTTTTTGGGTTTCTTTTTATCGCTGTGTAACTGAGTTCAATTGAAAGCCTGCGTGCGCTAGTACCTCTTGCCACAAGTTCCCAGAATCCTTTGCGGTTTTATCCCTGAATGACGTCACATTTTCAATCTTTATCCTGGTGGGCCGGTCTCTAGTCAAAATGCCCGGGCCGATTTTTTGTCCCAGTCCAGCCTTGCATGTAAGCTAAGACTCTCTAAAGAAACAGCATTGTTGTTGTTCGGCTTTTCATTTTCGCCATTTGTTGATTCACTTGAAGAGCAAGTAACGTAATATGGGTCAAGCGATCAGTTTGATATCAATCTTTCGTGATACACCGTCATATTTACATTATTTGTACGGTACGAATGATTTGTTTTGGTACCTGGTCAAACTTAAGCTCTCCTTAGTATGGCTGGCTCCGTTTCTCCAACAGCGCACTCACAGGCAGCAGCTGCCCCGCCCTCTCACTCAGTCCTTAGTGCCTGAGCTCGGATCATACCAATATCAGGGGGAATTCACGCACAGTCGTAAATTCCCACAGTGTGCACTATGTGCTTCGAATATTGTGTGTACTTTTTGTTTTATACAGTTGTCAGCCAGGCATCTAACTATGAAAAAATTACACTCCAAAAGACCCCAGGCTTCTGACAAAACAACCCGGGCTTAAGCCCAGTAAGCCACCCCCACGCTCCGCCCCTGGTCTAAACCAATCAGAGCTAGTCAAGGGCAGGACCTCTCTGATTGGCCGTGGTCCAGTTGAACGTGCAGGTGGATAGAGAGAGGTGAGTAGCTTGAATAAAACGATAAAGCTCACAAAACTATTTCAACAACCACCAAACAGGAAATAAAACTTCAGTTACTTTTGACACAAAGGCATCTGCTGTGATGCTCACACCTCTGATGAAGTCTCACATGTATCAGTACTGATAAGTGATCAGAATTATAATATGTCTGACTGTCAAAATTGGATCGAATCAGGACCTCGTGAATCGGAATCAAATGGATTATAGAAATCAGTGACGATACCCAGCCCTAGTGAGCAGTCTAGGCCTGACAGAAGTGGATTTAGCTGTGGGTAATAAGAAAAGATGAAAAGAACTATTGATAACTTTTTTGTTAAGTTAAGGCCTGATCCGTCTGAAATTCATAGCCAGTCCTCTGACACGGAGCTATCAATCTCTGAACCCTGAAATAGCACAGTGTACCCAGAAAACACATTATATGATGGAATAAATGCACTGCCCAAATGGGTAAACACCTTTCACACATAATTGCAATTAAGAAATCAGAGCTATATAAAAGGGCAACAGGTGAACTCTTCTGTTTTGGAGGAATGGATGCTAACCAGAGGAGTGAGACTAAGAGGAGGAGGACAAGGACGATGAAGGCCAAGGAATGTAATCTCCGATGAGCTCAAAGCCACTTTGGTTGGCCATGTGGTCAACCATGGTCTAACAATAAGGGAGGCAAAGTGTACAGCCAAATTTGATCAGGTGCACTGTAGCATCCATCATCCGGACTTTCTGAAGTGAGAATAGGTAAGAAATCTTACAGTACTCAATGAGTACTTTACTGTAGCACAGTATTGCCTGTGGACTGTTCTGTAGAATGTGAAAGTAAAGTATGTGTCATGTATTTGGGAAATGTATTCCTATATTATATTCCTACATAGTAGGCCTATTCATAGTATTTTACAGTATACTATTTGTATTGCAGAGCTGAAAGCTTACCAACACGAGGTGGTCGGGAACGTCTTCTGTCTCCTGAACAGGAGAATGAAATCATTAACATGCTTCTAGAAAATAATGCCATAACAGCACAGCAAATACAAAGAAAAATAATAAAAGACAACAACATGTTTCAAAATACTGATAAGGTCAGCTTATCAACACTGGAACGTGTCCTCAGAAATAATCTGAGGATGAACCAGCTCTACAGGGTGCCATTTGAACGCAATTCAGAAAGAGTCAATGAATTGCAATACATGTGGAAGTAAGTCCCATACAATCCCACAATTAATGCATACTCTCAACAGTATATAAATTACAGTACTGTACATACGCATACTCTGATTATGCTTCACAATAGTGACCACTCCAAGTCTGTATTACGTATCATGTTTGTTTCAGAGTTGGTAACTGGTTCACTGTCCACCCACACTTTTTAGTTGTTTATCTCCCTCCATATTCTCCATTCCTCAAGCCCATTATAAGGAATCTTTTTCTGCCTGGAGATGGAAAGTGTATGACCGAAATCCACACACACATATACCCCTTCCCAAGCTATGGAAGATGCATGTGAAGATATAGCAGTTGATGCTATTCATGGCTGGATTCGCCATGCTTGGCAATATTTGCCCTGCTGATCAACCAGGGCAAACATTGCTTGTGATATGGATAAGGTGCTGTTTTCATTCAAATTCCGGTGCTTTCATTCTATTTTTTTTGTTTTCATTCAAATTCCGTTGTTTTCATTCAAATTCCGTTCTTTTCATTCAAATTCCGTTGTATTCATTCTAATTCTGTTGTTTTCATTCTAATTCCGTTGTTTTCATTCAAATTCCATTGTTTTCATTCAAAATCTGTTGTTTACTTTCAAAATCTGTTCTTTTCATTCAAATTCTATTGTTTGTTCTCAAATTCTTTTCTTTTCATTCTAATTCTGTTGCTTTCATTCAAATACTGTTCTTTTCATTCAAATTCTGTTCTTTTCATTCAAATTCGATTCTTCTTATTCTAATTCCGTTCTTTTCATTTTAATTACGTTTTGTTCATTCAAATTCCGGTGCTTTCATTCTATTTTATTTGTTTTCATTCAAATTACGTTCTTTTCATTCAAATTCCGTTGTTTTAATTCTAATTCCGTTCTTTTCATTCAAATTCCGTTGTATTCATTCTAATTCTGTTGTTTTCATTCTAATTCCGTTGTTTTCATTCAAATTCTGTTGTTTTCATTCAAATTCTGTTGCTTTTATTCAAATTCTGTTCATTTCATTCAAATTCCATTGTTTTCATTCAAAATCTGTTGTTTACTTTC
This sequence comes from Rhamphochromis longiceps, assembly GCF_057381845.1. Classification (NCBI taxonomy): domain Eukaryota; kingdom Metazoa; phylum Chordata; class Actinopteri; order Cichliformes; family Cichlidae; genus Rhamphochromis; species Rhamphochromis longiceps. The sequence goes on from NC_140578.1 coordinate 9,768,924, forward strand.
AAAATCTGTTGTTTTCATTCAAGTTCTGTTCTTTTCATTCAAATTCTATTGTTTGTTCTCAAATTCTTTTCTTTTCATTCTAATTCTGTTGCTTTCATTCAAATACTGTTCTTTTCATTCAAATTCTGTTCTTTTCATTCAAATTCGATTCTTCTTATTCTAATTCCGTTCTTTTCATTTTAATTACGTTTTGTTCATTCAAATTCCGGTGCTTTCATTCTATTTTATTTGTTTTCATTCAAATTACGTTCTTTTCATTCAAATTCCGTTGTTTTAATTCTAATTCCGTTCTTTTCATTCAAATTCTCTTCTTTTCATTCTAAATCCGTTGTTTTCATTCTAATGCTGTTGTTTTTAATGCAAATGATGTTCTTCTCATTCTAATTCTACTCTTTTTATTCAAATTCTTTTGTTGTCATTCAAATGCTGTTCTTCTCATTCTAATTCTTTTCTTTTCATTTTAATTCCGTTGTTTTCATTCAAATTCCGGTGCTTTCATTCTATTTTTTGTTTTCATTCAAATTCTGTTGTTTTCATTCAAATTCTCTTCTTTTCATTCTAATTCCGTTGTTTTCATTCAAATTCTGTTGTTTTTATTCAAATGCTGTTCTTCTCATTCTAATTCTACTCTTTTTATTGAAATTCTGTAGTTTTCATTCAAATACTGTTCTTTTCATTTTAATTCCATTGTTTTCATTCAAATTCCCGTGCTTTCAATCTAACCCTTTTGTTTTCATTCAAATGCTGTTCTTTTCATTCTAATTCCATTCTTTGATTCTGTTCTTTTCATTCAAATTCTGTTCTTCTCATTCTAATTCTTTTCTTTTCATTTTAATTCCGTTGTTTTCATTCAAATTCCGGTGCTTTCATTCTATTTTTTTCTCTTTTCATTCAAATTCTGTTCTTTTCATTCAAATTCCATTCTTTTCCTTTAAATTCCATTGTTTTCATTCAAAATCTGTTCTTTTCATTCACATTCCATTGTTTTCATTCAAATTCTATTGTTTGTTCTCAAATTCTGTTCTTTTCATTTTAATTCCGTTGTTTTCATTCAAATTCCGGTGCTTTCATTCTAATTTTTTTTTGTTTTCATTCAAATTCCATTGTTTTCATTCTAATTCCATTGTTTTCATTCAAATTCCATTGTTTTCATTCTAATTCCATTGTTTTCATTCAAATTCTCTTCTTTTCATTCTAATTCCGTTGTTTTCATTCAAATTCTGTTGTTTTTATTCAAATTCTCTTCTTTTCATTCTAATTCCGTTGTTTTCATTCAAATTCTGTTGTTTTTATTCAAATGCTGTTCTTTTATTTTTAATTCCGTTGTTTTCATTCAAATTCCCGTGCTTTCAATCTAACCCTTTTGTTTTCATTCAAATTGCGTTCTTTTCATTCAAATTCCATTCTTTTCCTTTAAATTCCGTTGCTTTCATTCAAATTCTGTTCTTTTCATTCAAATTCTTTTCTTTTCATTCTAATTCTGTTCTTTTCATTCAAATTCTTTTCTTTTCATTCTAATTCTGTTGTTTTCATTCAAATTCTGTTGTTTTTATTCTAATTCCGTTGTTTACATTCAAATTCTGTTGTTTTTATTCAAATGCTGTTCTTCTCATTCTAATTCTACTCTTTTTATTCAAATTCTTTTGTTTTCATTCAAATTCTGTTCTTCTCATTCTAATTCTTTTCTTTTCATTTTAATTCCGTTGTTTTCATTCAAATTCCAGTGCTTTCATTCTATTTTTTTTTTGTTTTCATTCAAATTCCATTGTTTTCATTCAAATTCTCTTCTTTTCATTCTAATTCCGTTGTTTTCATTCAAATTCTGTTGTTTTTATTCAAATTCTCTTCTTTTCATTCTAATTCAGTTGTTTTCATTCAAATTCTGTTGTTTTTATTCAAATGCTGTTCTTTTATTTTTAATTCCGTTGTTTTCATTCAAATTCCCGTGCTTTCATTCTAATTCCTTTGTTTTCATTCAAATTAGGTCCTTTTCATTCTAATTCCGTTGTTTTCATTCAAATTCCCGTGCTTTCATTCTAATTCTTTTGTTTTCATTCAAATTGCGTTCTTTTCATTGAAATTCCATTCTTTTGATTCTAATTCTGTTGTTTTCATTCAAATTCTGTTGTTTTCATTCAAATTCTGTTGTTTTCATTCAAATTCTCTTCTTTTCATTCTAATTCCGTTGTTTTCATTCAAACGTTGTTGTTTTTATTCAAATGCTGTTCTTCTCATTCTAATTCTTTTCATTTCATTTTAATTCCGTTGTTTTCATTCAAATTCCCGTGCTTTCATTCTAATGCTTTTGTTTTCATTCAAATTGCGTTCTTTTCATTCAAATTCCATTCTTTGATTCTGTTCTTTTCATTCAAATTCCATTCTTTTCCTTTAAATTCCGTTGCTTTCATTCAAATTCTGTTGTTTTCATTCAAATTCTGTTGTTTTCATTCAAATTCTGTTGTTTTTATTCAAATGCTGTTCTTCTCATTCAAATTCTACTCTTTTTATTCAAATTCTTTTGTTTTCATTCAAATTCTGTTCTAATCATTCTAATTCTGTTCTTTTCATTTTAATTCCGTTGTTTTCATTCAAATTCTGTTCTTTTCCTTTAAATTCCATTGTTTTCATTCAAATACTGTTCTTTTCATTCAAATTGTTCTTTTCATTCTAATTCTTTTGTTTTCATTCAAAATCTGTTCTTTTCATTCACATTCCATTGTTTTCATTCAAATTCTATTGTTTGTTCTCAAATTCTGTTCTTTTCATTTTAATTCCGTTGTTTTCATTCAAATTCCGGTGCTTTCATTCTATTTTCTTTTGTTTCCATTCAAATACTGTTCTTTTCATTCAAATTCTGTAGTTTTCATTCAAATACTGTTCTTTTCATTCAAATTCTGTAGTTTTCATTCAAATACTGTTCTTTTCATTTTAATTCCGTTGTTTTCATTCAAATTCCCGTGCTTTCAATCTAACCCTTTTTTTTTCATTCAAATTCTGTTCTTTTCATTCAAATTCCATTGCTTTCATTCAAATTCTGTTCTTTTCATTCAAATTCTTTTCTTTTCATTCTAATTCTGTTGTTTTCATTCAAATTCTTTTCTTTTCATTCTAATTCTGTTGTTTTCATTCAAATTCTGTTGTTTTCATTCAAATTCTGTTCTTTTCATTCAAATTCCATTCTTTTCCTTTAAATTCCGTTGCTTTCATTCAAATTCTGTTCTTTTCATTCAAATTCTTTTCTTTTCATTCTAATTCTGTTGTTTTCATTCAAATTCTGTTGTTTTCATTCAAATTCTGTTGTTTTCATTCAAATTCTGTTGTTTTCATTCAAATTCTGTTGTTTTTATTCAAATGCTGTTCTTCTCATTCTAATTCTACTGTTTTTATTCAAATTCTTTTGTTTTCATTCAAATTCTGTTCTAATCATTCTAATTCTGTTCTTTTCATTTTAATTCCGTTGTTTTCATTCAAATTCTGTTCTTTTCATTCAAATTCCATTCTTTTCCTTTAAATTCCATTGTTTTCATTCAAATTCTATTGTTTGTTCTCAAATTCTGTTCTTTTCATTTCAATTCCGTTGTTTTCATTCAAATTCCGGTGCTTTCATTCTAATTCTTTTGTTTTCATTCAAATTGCGTTCTTTTCATTGAAATTCCATTCTTTTGATTCTAATACTGTTGTTTTCATTCAAATTCTGTCCTTTTCATTCTAATTCCGTTGTTTTCATTCAAACGTTGTTGTTTTTATTCAAATGCTGTTCTTCTCATTCTAATTCTTTTCATTTCATTTTAATTCCGTTGTTTTCATTCAAATTCCCGTGCTTTCATTCTAATGCTTTTGTTTTCATTCAAATTGCGTTCTTTTCATTCAAATTCTGTTGTTTTTATTCAAATTCTCTTCTTTTCATTCTAATTCCGTTGTTTTCATTCAAATTCTTTTGCTTTTATTCAAATGCTGTTCTTTTATTTTTAATTCCGTTGTTTTCATTCAAATTCCCGTGCTTTCAATCTAACCCTTTTGTTTTCATTCAAATTGCGTTCTTTTCATTCAAATTCCATTCTTTGATTCTGTTCTTTTCATTCAAATTCCATTCTTTTCCTTTAAATTCCGTTGCTTTCATTCAAATTCTGTTCTTTTCATTCAAATTCTGTTCTTTTCATTCTAATTCTTTTCATTTCATTTTAATTCCGTTGTTTTCATTCAAATTCCGGTGCTTTCATTCTAATGCTTTTGTTTTCATTCAAATTGCGTTCTTTTCATTCAAATTCCATTCTTTTGATTCTAATTCTGTTGTTTTTATTCAAATGCTGTTCTTTTATTTTTAATTCCGTTGTTTTCATTCAAATTCCCGTGCTTTCAATCTAACCCTTTTGTTTTCATTCAAATTGCGTTCTTTTCATTCAAATTCCATTCTTTGATTCTGTTCTTTTCATTCAAATTCCATTCTTTTCCTTTAAATTCCGTTGCTTTCATTCAAATTCTGTTCTTTTCATTCAAATTCTGTTCTTTTCATTCAAATTCTTTTCTTTTCATTCTAATTCCGTTGTTTTCATTCAAACGTTGTTGTTTTTATTCAAATGCTGTTCTTCTCATTCTAATTCTTTTCATTTCATTTTAATTCCGTTGTTTTCATTCAAATTCCCGTGCTTTCATTCTAATGCTTTTGTTTTCATTCAAATTGCGTTCTTTTCATTCAAATTCCATTCTTTTGATTCTAATTCTGTTGTTTTCATTCAAATTCTGTTGTTTTCATTCAAATTCTGTTGTTTTCATTCAAATTCTGTTGTTTTCATTCTAATTCCGTTGTTTTCATTCAAATTCTGTTGTTTTTATTCAAATGCCTTTGTTTTCATTCAAATTCTGTTGTTTTCATTCAAATGCTGTTCTTCTCATTCTAATTCTGTTCTTTTCATTTCAATTCCGTTGTTTTCATTCAAATTCCCGTGCTTTCATTCTAATTCCTTTGTTTTTATTCAAATTAGGTTCTTTTCATTCTAATTCCGTTGTTTTCATTCAAATTCCCGTGCTTTCATTCTAATTCTTTTGTTTTCATTCAAATTGCGTTCTTTTCATTCAAATTCCATTCTTTTGATTCTAATTCTGTTGTTTTCATTCAAATACAGTTCTTTCCATTCAAATTCCATTCTTTTGATTCTAATTCTTGTGTTTTCATTCAAAATCTGTTCTTTTCATTCACATTCTTTTGTTTTCATTCAAATTCGATTCTTCTCATTCTAATTCTGTTCTTTTCATTTTAATTCCGTTGTTTTCATTCAAATTCCGGTGCTTTCATTCTATTTTTTTTTTGTTTTCATTCAAATTACGTTCTTGTCATTCAAATTCCGTTGTTTTCATTCTAATTCCGTTGTTTTCATTCAAATTCTCTTCTTTTCATTCTAATTATGTTGTTTTCATTCAAATTCTGTTATTTTTATTCAAATGCTGTTCTTCTCATTCTAATTCTACTCTTTTTATCCAAATTCTGTTGTTTTCATTCAAATTCTGTTCTTTTCATTCTAATTCTACTCTTTTTATTCAAATTAATTTGTTTTCATTCTAATTCTTTTCATTCTAATTCCGTTGCTTTCATTCAAATACTGTTCTTTCATTCAAATACTGTTCTTTTCATTCAAATTCTGTTCTTTTCATTCACATTCTTTTGTTTTCATTCAAATTCGATTCTTCTCATTCTAATTCTGTTCTTTTCATTTTAATTGCGTTGTTTTCATTCAAATGCCGGTGCTTTCATTCTAATTCCTTTGTTTTCATTCAAATTCTCTTCTTTTCATTCTAATTCCTTTGTTTTCATTCAAATTCTCTTCTTTTCATTCTAATTCCGTTGTTTTCATTCAAATTCTGTTGTTTTCATTCAAATGCTGTTCTTCTCATTCTAATTCTCCTCTTTTCATTTTAATTTCGTTTTTTTCATTCAAATTCCCTGTGCTTTCATTCTAATGCTTTTGTTTTCATTAAAATTGCATTCCTTTCATTCAAATTGCATTCTTTTCATTCTTATTCTTTTGTTTTCATTCAAATTCTGCTCTTTTCATTCAAATTCTATTGTTTGTTTTCAAATTCTGTCCTTTTCATTCTAATTCCTTTGTTTTCATTCAAATTCTCTTCTTTTCATTCTAATTCCGTTGTTTTCATTCAAATTCTGTTGTTTTCATTCAAATGCTGTTCTTCTCATTCTAATTCTGTTCTTTTCATTTTAATTCCGTTGTTTTCATTCAAATTCCCGTGCTTTCATTCTAATGCTTTTCTTTTCATTCAAATTCCATTCTTTTCATTCTAATTCTTTTTTTCATTCAAATTCTGTTCTTTTCCTTTAAATTCCGTTGCTTTCATTCAAATTCTGTTCTTTTCATTCTAATTCTTTTGTTTTCATTCAAAATCTGTCCTTTTCATTCACATTCGATTCTTCTCATTCTATTTCTGTTCTTTTCATTTTAATTCCGTTGTTTTCATTCAAATTCTGTTGTTTTTATTCCATTTCTTTTTTAAGGAGCTGTTCGCAACTCTACTAACTAACCTTATGAATAAAATAAAGTTCACTACCAGTAACATCATAGCACCCACCCAGCTGTACTGTATAAAAACTCTGTCAAGCTGGCTAGAACGCAGTACGAGTTATTGTAACTGACGGTAAAAAGTCAGCACAACGAAAATAAACTCCACCTAAACTTGGTATATATCTGACCCAGATAGACTGCAGGTCATAACTTCTTACCTGAAGTTCAGTTCACCTGACACTCGGACCGGCGGCTGCCTCGGGTCTCTCCTCCTGCCTCACCTTCCCTCATCCACCTGCTGGCCTCTGTGGAAGCCCCACCATAGACACCACCAAACAACTGAGTTATTTTTACACATCGACCTGCATCTGGCCAATCCACCACCTCTCATTGTTCATGCCATTACAAAAAAAATAAAAAATAAGTCACCGGGCATATGCCCGGTATGCCCGATGGCCAGTCCAGCTATGTTTACCTGCAACCAAATCTGCAGCTCCATACAGCAATGTTACGACTTACGGTGTGTTCACACCGAACGCGATGGACGCGAATAAAACGCCCCAAACGCCCCTAATTTGACGCGTGTACATTCGCGTCTCAACGCGTGTCCAAGAAAAATCCATCGCGCGTCAAAATATCATATTTTGACGCGCGTGAACCGGAAATGTGGGAGGAATGTGGGAGGGAGTTGTGCCAGACCGGTATCTTTGCAAGATGGCAGCTATCGAGCTAGCGCTTGAAGAGAGAGTCTCCCTTCTCTATGTACTGTGGAGAGCAGAGCAGCAGCGTAAAAGACGTCCTCGCCGTACCTGGGTCCATCAGGTCCTCCAGAGGCATGAGCAGTTTGGTGAGTTTCACCACTTGCTCCAGGAGCTGCGCCTGGATGACGGCCGATTCCAGCGCTATCACCGTCGGCCAGTTTGAGGACCTGCTTTCCCTCGTCGGTCCCAGCATTGCCCGCCTAGACACCAACTACAGACGCTCAATCCCACCTGCAGAGCGCCTGTCCGTCTGCCTGAGGTTAGTAAAACTATTTAATACGGTAGTCCTTTATTGATATCTGTGCTAATATGCTAATCCATCCAGTTATACACTGCTAACATGGATGTGCTATGCTAACAGTGAATGCTGTCGGTGTTTACTGAAAGCAAACTGTGGTACAGAGACGACTCTTTATAATATTTCTAGTGATACTCAGAAGGTCTCATCAAGTCCCGATTTAATTCGATTTATGCTGTTATCAGTGTTTGAATGATAGCATGGCTGTGGTGTCACATCAATGTATGCGCTCGGTGTTTGCTGATATCAAACTGTAGCATTAGGACCACTGAGTTAACCTTTGTAGTGATACTCACTCCTTTTTATTTAGACCTGGTTTGATTCTGGGATAGTTGAATATTTGTATATAATCCCTGCAGCTGTCAGACTCTATAGCATGGGTCACAGCCTTTATTAAAACAGAGTTAGATAAAACTGTGAACAGTTTGGTTCATCTCTAGTTACATGGTTCTATCTTGATAAGCTGTCTTATCACAGATTAATTTTTCAAAAATATTAATGATTTAAGCAAGGAAAGGGCTACATGTCAACATACAACTCTTTATTTCTATTAATGTCTCACTTCATTCCTACCTGATTGACATGTTTAGGAATTATGAGTGATTGGCTCACTGTAGTTGTGAAAGTTGCTACCAATCAAATTATGATATGTTAAAGTTAAAACAAAACACAACTGTTTTAGATATTATGTAATATACATTTTGTAATTATCCTTATAATTACAAAATGTTTTATGTAAGATTTAAGTTTTGTGATTTATATCTGACATCACAAAAGTATTTTGGAATTTGAATAATGTATTTTGTAACTGCAGTACACATAATACTGATTTTGAACAATTTTGTCCAGGTTCCTTGTCACCGGGGACTCCTTCAGGACCATCGCGTTCAGTTTCAGAGTCGGTGTGTCCACGGTGAGCCAGATCACCCCCCGGGCAGCGACGTCCATCTGGGACTGTCTAGTGGACGACTTCATGGCTGTGCCTTCACCTGGAGACTGGCGGTCCATCACAGAGGGATTCCAGGAGCGCTGGAACTTTCCTCTGTGCTGTGCAGCTCTGGATGGGAAGCACATCCAGACAAAGGCACCCCATATATCATATAGGAGACACACACATTGATATACACTAAATATTCATTTCATTTCTTTTTTGTGGTGCCCAAATTGATGCACCTGCTTGATTTTGTTTAAACAATTATTGCACACTTTCTGTAAATCCAGTAAACTTCTTTTCACTTCTCAAATATCACTGTGTGTGTCTCCTGTATGATATTTAACTGACATTTTTTATTGTAACAACCAACGATTTATACAGGAAAATAATGTCTATTAACAAGGTTGCCCAAACTTCTGCATCCCACTGTATCAGTATATTTTGTCATTAGTATAATATGAAATAAATTCTACATGTGTCAAGTCGTGTGCCAACATTTGCTGTGTAGTAGAACTGAGACATTAGTCATTATAAACATTTATTTGAAATAATATTAAAAGTCTCAAACAGAAAAACATTAAACATAAATATATAAAATATAAGAATTTACAGAGAGACAGGAATAAAAAGGACCAGCTGCTCTCCAGAGCAGGAACAAGGCTGAGGAGGAAATGCTCCATTGGAGACTGGTGTGGCCTCTTCAGGGACTCCAGGGTGGCCAGCTCCACCGCCGATGGACCGTCCTGGGACCCGTCCCTCATCTGCCTCGGAGCCGTCCTCCTCTGTGGGCCTGTAAAACAGCACAAAACACAAAGAAATGAGAAGGCTGCTACTAGATTTTAATTTCAACATTGAAAAAAAAAAAAAAAAAACAATAACAGGATATAATCAGATTGGTTGTAGATATTTAGTAAAGGTGATCACAAGGGAATCCCACCGACTAAAAAGGTATCAGTGCTTGCTGTACATATCTGTGGGTGCAGCAGCAGGAGCTCAGGGACTGGGGATGCTCTGCTGCAGAATCAGTTGGTTCTATCAATACAGTATTAAATGTTAACAGGTTCGATATAATAATCGTAGAGTAGACAGTGGTCCCTCATTTATTGCAGGGGTTCTCAGAATAACTAGCCCCTGGTCACAGTTCTCACAATTGATTCTCAAAGTGCAAACCTTTGTAGATTGCAAAACGTAAAAGTATTATTATGCCGCGGTTTGTCTTCATCTGCCCGCCACTTTCGTGCGCCTTTTTCCCTCACGGTGCAGGTGTCTATTTCCGAATGAGGCTCATAGTTATGGGTGTTTTTGTGCTGTTTTTTCTATTGGACGCGATGGTTATCAAAACCAAACGTGATAAATTTGGCAAGCGCAGGAGATTTGTCAATCAGGCTGCAGAATGCAATGCTGTACTGTGCAATAAAAAATCAGCGAAAAAGCAAAGCAGTGACGGATGAACAGCGGGACCACTGTGTGCTGTTTATTAATAAACAATAAAATATATTCCTAAATGACAACATGCATAAAAGCAGAACGGTATTTGTACGTCAGTGGGAAAATAGCGGTGGCTTGCTAGCTTTTGTGCGGCTTCCCCGGGTCAGTGAAAACTTTCAAAAGAGAAATGAATGAACTTACCAGGTTGCCCGATCTCTTCACATATCTTCCTCCAAGCTCGGTCCTTTTTATTCCTGTCTCGGTACTGAAAGCAGCTGGTGTTGTACAGCTCCGAGTTGTTTGCTACCGCATTGATTAGCCTTCCCCTCCATTGAAGTATGAAAGGCTTTGGCTGGATCTGCCCCTTTGACCTAGGTAACAGCCACGTCACCAGGCTCCTGATTGGTTGTCGCGGCGCGATTTGACGCTGGAGTTCAGATTTTTCCAACTCGAGCGGTAGACGCGAAAACGCGCCTATGCACAAAATGCAACACAAAAACTCACGCGCGTGGTTTTATTCGCGAGTCAAACGCGCCAGACGCGCTACACTGACGCGCGTTTCACGCGTTTTCGCGACGCAAATCTGCTTCCGAATTTTCGCGGGACCCGCAATCGCGCGTCATCGCGCCTTTCCATTGACTTTACATGTAAACCTGACGCTCTATTCGCGTCCATCGCGTTCGGTGTGAACACACCGTTAGATTATATCTTATAACTCATAACTCTTATGTTAGCTGCCCTCAGTAGCATACTGTCTGATATATTCCACGGCTGCAATAATTCTTTAAGTGTTATTCTTTCCTTGGGATTCTAATTTCACCGAAGTTTACTAAACTCAACAAACTTAATATTACTTACCGGGACATTTATTCTGTCCTCATTTTCTTTCACCGAAAAATTGTTTCCTGCAGTGCCGTCTTTCGTGCTTGGCTCTCCTACCTTTGCTAATGTGATGCACATAGCGCAGAAACCGATGCTACATTCACTTACACTCGGATATCTGAGCTTCACCGTAAAAACATAATCGTACATTTGATATTTGATTGAATTTTATTGTTTTGCCTTTGGGGTGGCACCTGGGGTGGCCAGTCTGGTTGGGGGGTGGGGGGGGGGGGTGGCCTGTGCCCCCCAGGCCACCCCGCTGGACACGCCACTGAGCAAAGACTAAAAGGGAAAAAAAAAAAGAAACAGGGCAGGGTTCGGTGGTTGAATCATCCGTCCCCACCAATGCCAAAACCAAATCTACGCCCTTGCCCTCACTACACACTTTATACACTTTTCTCAGACAGGCATGACCATTTTCACACTCTTCTCTCTTGTTTAAACACCCTCAAAGGTGAAACCTTGGTAGAAAAATAAGTCCAGTATTATAGAATGAAACCAAAGGCACCCACAGTTGCCTTTGACGGTGCAAAACGTTTCATCGACATTGTTGTGTTTGTTGGGGAGAAAACAAACATACAATAATGCACTTCAGAGTCACACTACTAGCGATCGAAGATTTATGTAAATTGGACAAGCTGAACTCATTCTGTACTGTACCACGGCACGAGATTGATTGACAATCAATGATCTACAGCCAATCAGGACGGAGAACACAATGCGCTTTAAAAAAATAAAATAAAATAAATCATGCAAAATTGCACACACAAAAAAAAAAAAATCCGCGAAACACCGATTCCGCGAAAGGTGAATCGCGAGGGACCACTGTATAATATTGCAATTAAATGTTATTTCCCCGCAACTGCTGGTGGCACTGTTTTCTTGTTTGGAAACTGTAGTAAGAGTCGGAGAAGAAGAAGAAGAAGAAGAAGAGTGCCATCGCGGAGCTGTTTCCGGTGCTACGTGTAAACAAAGCCTGTTAGCGGCTCCGTTAGCGGCTTCGTGAGGACGGACCGGCGGAAATCAGAATCCGCGGATTCGGTTACGAGAAAGTGGGTGATGGAGTGAGCAGAGCCGGCGGGATGTCCATGGAAGACCCGTTCTTCGTCGTCAAAGGGTCAGAACCGCGTCGCTAACACAGGGCTAGCAGCTAACATTAGCCTGCGGACAGGTGATAGCTGATCCATAATCGATCTGATCGTTGATCTGTTTCCGTCAATAGTGAGACCGACGTGTGTGCCGGAGCAGATTCACGGCAACTAACGTGCTAACGTTAACATAAACGTGTCTTCACAGTTAGTTTATTAGCATGTTAGCCTGTTAGCTTTGTGTGTTTTTTATCAGATTAAAGTTTTAGGAGGTGTTTTAGACCGTCTGTGTGTACCACGATGATGATGATGAGAAAGAGTGAGAGACTCTATTTAGATCAAATTTACCAGCTTCTGTTTGGAGCAGGTGGAATGAAGCTGAAACAGCAACAATTAAAATAATATAATAATAACATTTGGATAGGCGACAGAGAATTAATGAATGAGTGGGTGAATAATAATAATATTGTTATTAATAGTAATGATGACATTTCCAGATAGGTGTATGTTTATCAGAGAGTCACAGACCTCCTGTATGTTGTGGAGGTGAAGCAGTTTGTGCAGCAGGCGAGATCAGGATGATCCGTGGTGGAGAACACTTTGTGCACTGGCTTCGTTTCCACCACAGCTTTATAGTGTCTGCAGCCAATCGCAGAACGCTCTCCTGATCACTTTCTATGGTCTCTTGGTGTCTCCAACTTTTATGATGCTCCTCCTCAGTGATCTGTGAGGGGTGTGGTGTGTGTTCTCTCATGATGTTCCCAATGAATCCCAAAGTGAACTGTGTCTCCTTGAACGTATAAACCACCACACAGCAGCAACTGCATCATGTTAAATGAAAGTGACCTCCATGATGATTGTATAATACACTGTGCAAACTTCAGAGGCTTAAGACGTTTTCACCTCTGATCTCAGGTGGGCGAGGCTGGCCTCTCAAGCACCTTAATCACTTGTCACATGAGGGAACACCTGTATCTCCTCCTGATTCACACACAGGACCACAGCTTGTGCTTATATCGCTTCTGATTTCAGCCTGTTTGAACGTTACAGATGAGATGTTTGATTTTATTGATCAGTGATATATAACCTGTTTACAGGTGTAACATTACTTCACCCTAATAGGTTCCTTTCTATAAGTAGCTTTTTGTTTTGACATAATCAGTTCCTTCACATGTTTTCTTCTTTTTCATATTTTGCATGGAGAATGGGGGACATGGCAGAGTACAGATAGTGAGCCATGTGATTTTAAAAACATTTTGATTCCTTGGCTCTGTAAAATAACAACCGGGTGGCTGTGCAGATTTGACTGAAATTGTTGCTGGACATTTAAACATTGATCAGTAAACGATCCATAAAGTTGACCCTCCAGTTTTGTATTTATTTAGTTTTCCAGTTACCTTACGTCACATGAAAACACCCTGCAGCAGATAGACCTGGTTCTGTTTCTGGTTTGTGCTATTAAGGTTCCTCTGAAGCTCAACTTCACCTGTTTGTTTTTTTGTTTTTGTTTTGTTTTTTTAGCGAGGTGCAGAAAGCAGTCAACGCTGCTCAGAGCCTCCATCATAGATGGAGCGAACTGATGGTGGAGGGAGGCGGAGCCTCCAAGGAGGAGATAGACTGGACGACCAATGAGCTGAGGAACAGCCTGCGCTCCATCGAGTGGGACCTAGAGGACCTTGACGAGACAATCAATATCCTTCAAATGTGAAGCCAGCAGAAACACGCACAGGTGTATATACAGGCGTACTGGAAAGGTGAATACAGTTTTATGATTAGAGCATCTGATATTGGCTGATTCGTTCAGCTGTGGAAAAAGAAAGAATGAAGAAGAAGAGGAGATGTGTATCACCTCAAAACCCTGGACAGTGAAGACAGTTTTGTTTGTAAATCTTCACATAGACCTGGTGCACAAGGTGAGATGGAGCAATTTGATTGGTTCATAAATGGTTAGAGTCTGTTTGATGACAATTTAATGAAGAAGAGGAGGGTTAACAGACTCCTCCCCTCCCACTGCATCTGAAGCTGCTGATTGACACCCGTTTCCTCGTACATGCTGAGAGCAGATCAATCAATTAGTAATCATTAATTACATATTTACAAACACTGAAATTGGCTCCAGTCAATCACTGATTGTGAAGACAGAGTAAGTGATCGTGTTGAATTTATTAGAACAGGTCCCTCTTCTATGGAACCAGCTTCTAGTTTTGATTCAGGAGACAGACACTATTTCTACTTTTAAGATTAGGGTTAGGCTTCAAACTTTTCTTTTTGCTTCTCTGGCTCTGTTCCACAGCATGGTTCTGTCTTCATCCCCTCATCCCTAACTGATCTCTCAGAAGGCCACCCCTCACTGAGCATGGTTCTGCTGGAGGTTTCCTTCTGTTAAAAGGAAGAAACCTCCACCTTTCTACTGTCGCCAAGTGCGTGCACATAGGTCGTCTGATTGTTGGGTTTTTTTCAGTTTTCTCGGGCCTTTACCTAACCTAACACTATAAAGCAACTGTTGTTGTGATTTTTCGTCATTAACTTCAGCTAATATATTAAAATGTGTTTCTTATTTTGTTAAATATGCTCTCTGAGCTGAACTAGGTTTTACTTTCATCTTTAGCATGCATTAGGGGGCTACATGCCACCCCTGAGTTGAGGTCACGTCACCAACATTGTCATTATGTAACATGTTTTATATGAAAATAAGATAATTCTTCTTAACGGTAAGTTTACGTATTGTCGAGTCGAACCCAAAGAAGTTCAACCTGGATGCTGCCGAGCTGTCTAAGAGGAAGGCCTTCATCAACAGCATGCGGGTTGCCGTCAAGGTAACTTTATTGACAACAGGAGATCAATGGCTCAGACAGAAGGACCCAGTCATATTCTAATAATTTACAAGGTAGATCGTTCAGGTGATTGATTACCTGAGATGTCCAGAATTGATCGATTTGATTTGCTGCTGTGTTTGTTTTGCAGGAAATGAAAGCTCAGATGTCGATTCCACCTGCTGCTTCTGACCGAAAGAACAAACAGGTAACTGTCACACCTGCCTATGGGTGATCCATTACCCGAGACTGCAGAACCTTCAGGGCACCACAAGATCTCAGTTGGATCCTCTTGGGGTCCTCCTGTATACCTGGTCTTGGTGCACGTGTAACTGTTGTTGTGACCTTCAGGCTCTGCTGGGTGAACGTGGTGCTCAGGGCCCCATATGGCAGCCTGGTGCAGATAAGTACAGCCGACTGGACCACCAGCTACAGAACGCTAACTCTCAGATCATCGAGGAACAGCAGGTCCAGCAGCAGGTACAAGAACACCTGAGAAACCTAAACAAGTTTTCCACCTTTACAATGCCGCTAAAGTGTTTCCTGTCTCTGATAGCTGATTGCGGAGCAGCAGGATGAGCAGCTGGAACTTGTGTCGGGAACCATCGGAGTCCTGAAGAACATGTCGGAGCGAATCGGCATGGAGCTGGATGAGCAGGCCGTGTAAGAACCGAGTGTAGTAAGAGGGGTGGGTGGGAACGTCATGTGACTACAAAATGTCAGAGTGGTAAAGGTGATTCGGTAAACTAAAGTTCCTGTGATCCCTATGTCGGTGCTTTCTCAAAGGCATTATGTTTGTTTTTGTTGTTGTGTTTTTTTTTATGTGACGATTAAAGGTCACTTCCTGTTCTTGCTCCTCACCATAGCGGCTCATTGTCTGCTCTTTTGTATATGAAAAAGCTTCAGACAGCTTTTAGTTTCTGATATAGTAATTTCCAAATAAAATTTAATTGAACTGGAACTTTATTTGGCCTGTAATAAGCAAAGAGGTGAGGGGGGAGTGGAGGCACCTGTCAGAGACTTACTGATGTCCTTCCTGCAGGATGTTGGATGACTTTGGCCATGAGATGGACAACACTCAGTCCAAACTGGACAACGTAATGAAGAAGCTCGCCAAGGTGTCCCACATGACCAGCGGTAATCTGCCCAACAGCACATGAAACAAGATATGAGTTAACTCAGAGGGGTGGGCAGGGTTTTAGATGTTCAGAGCTGATGAATCAGAAATGATCAATTAGGGCAGGAAATTTTGTAGCTTTAAGCTGATTTGGATTTATTGATGATGATGATGGAATTATTGATCTTGCTGTAGTTCTTCCCTCTGCGGATTGAACTGAGCTGGAGTCAGTGTGACTACCTGTATTAATGAGGTGCACTCACCTGTACTCATCTTATTAACTCTGTGTGTTTGCAGATCGTCGTCAGTGGTGTGCCATCGGCGTGCTGCTTACCATCCTCTTCATCATCATTCTCCTTTTCTTTATACTCTGATCAATGCCTCCACCTATCGACATGAAATCTTAATCCCGTTTACTGGACTCCATTTATACTCTACTGAACATTCTTTGGACTGTGCTGAACTTTATTTAGACTCTAATGGACTCTTCCTGCTGATCGGGAGTGAACAGCACTTTTGGTTCCTTGAGTGTTTAACTGTTAGAACCACCTCAGAGGTCAAAGGTCATGTTTGGTGTGGTTTTGATTGGTTGTTCTTTTTATTTAAAACTGAAAATAACAAGTTTCACTCGAGTTTAATGTGGACTTATTCTGCTCCTTTGCACAGTAGCTTTGCGTGAGTCACAGCTCAAAGTAATCCTTCTTTTATTTGATACTAGGCCTTGGTGCAGCCCCTCAATTTATCCTCCAACACTTCAAGACAGTCTTATTGGCTGCCCCTCATAAACAGAAGGTATGAACAGCAGGTGGGTGGGGCTTCTATCCTCTCTCTGTGGCATCTTCCAGATTCAAGAATAGAAAAAATGTTGAGAGCAGTCTGAGCTCTTGGCTCACAGGGAAAACTATATCCTCCTGAGAAACAAGGAAAAAGGAATCTTTTTGTGATTTCCTTCCTTTTTGGAGCTAAAAGAGGCCACCCAGACACATGAGATCTCAATGGAAAGCCCAGGATGTCCTCTATTTAGTACGTCAGGACTTAGTAGGGTAGAACAAATAATTCAAAACATATAGACCAAAAACAAATGTACATTAGAGAGGAAATGATGAATAGGCTGGTTCTCAGGAGGGTATGCACTGTGACCTAATTATTAGAAACTTTAATACAAACATCCGTCACAGGAGCAGGAGACACACGACAGGAAGTGAGGAGAGCAGGTCCACTTTAAAGACACTTTTATCCAGTTGTGTTGAATACTAATTTTAATTTAACTCACATTTAGTTCAGTTCAAACTGGTTTAGTTCAGTTTGAACTTCATGGCAGTACTTTACAGCTAAAGTAGAAACACTAAAATTCCTGTTTTGTTTTTTGACTGAAACCGTTTTATTTTGTTGTCTTTTTTATTTCTGTTTCCTGTATTTATCACATGTGCAGCATATTGAGTGACTTATTGACCTGTGGATGACTTCCTGTGGCTCCTTTAGTGTACTATTCTGAAGGCTGGTGAGCAAGTTAGTTAAAACATGAAAATGGATGACGGCAGCAACAGCCAGTCACATTGTCCTAGATATCGGGTTTATGGTACGGCGTGACGGTGGCAATTCTCCTGGGGCCGCTAAAATGTTTCCTGAATAAATGATCTCAGTGTTCTGATGTCTGACTGAAACGCAAAACAAACTGAAATAAAGATTGTGACAAACCTAAAATTTCACCTGCTTTTACACTAAAGATTAACCAGACTGCTCATGTTTCCGCAAAACTTTATTCCTCACACTAAACAAGAATAAATAATGAGTGTCCGAATGGAGAAAGCTGTTACAGATCAGTGATTGATAAAAGTATTATCTGGTGACCGATGGTATGATATGTCTCGAGCTTTTTTTTTTTTTTATTCAATAAAGAAAAGAAAAGAAAACAGACTTTGACCATTTGATTAAGGTACATTTTAATCCAGTCTGACTGATTTCAATTATTGACCAATGAGTTTTTCACTTTGAATAATTTTCTTTTGGCAGGTTCCAGCTTGTTTTTAAACAATATTTTTCTTTTTCTTTAACAAAAGCAAAACAAATACAGACAAAATAAAAAACCAAGCTACTTCATGAAAAAAAACCCAATAATATTATTAATATAATAATAAAATAAAATTGAAAAAACAAAAAAACAGTATCAGCTCAGAGGACAAATACTGCATGGCATTAAACAAATATTCACACCAGCAAGTCAAAGTGATTTAACAGGAAACAAGAAGCTTCTCATCATGAGAAAGTGTAAGACATAGACTGCAGTTTTGCTTTAACTCTGTTACTGCCATAAACAGGTGAGTCAGGTTCAGTGTCGGCAACTGGTTCTTCAGTCAGGCAGTGTGGTTGTCACTCTGAACGTGTCCTCTGGTGTCGAAGGACCCGAATGGTGACAGACTGGTTCTTGATCAGGAGGTTTGTCACCTGGTCCAGACTGAGGCAGGCCACCTTCTCCTCGTTGACTTCCAGGATCTCATCTCCAATAGCCAGCAGGCCAGCATACAGCTTCCCAGTGCTGCTGTTCATGTCTTCTATATACACACCTGTAATGTACATCAAACTGTTAGTAGTTTGTTGCTCTATAAAAAAAAAAGCCCTCATAAAGCTAGAACGTCTTACTATTTATCACTGATTGAAGAAAAAAAGAACAAGGTTTCTCTTCAGCACTGTAGCCAGGCTGACAAGAAGTCAGAGCACTGTTGAGCCAACCATTCCTTTAACATTAACTAGTAATGACTTCATGAACTTCTTCACAAATAAAATGTTAACTATTGCAAAACAAAATTATTCATAACATACACAGCTACTTTCAATACTGTTGATATTTATTTAGAGTTTTTATTTTTATTTTTCTAACTTTATTTCAATAATTACTTCCTCCAAATGATCAGCATGTCTTTAGACCCCATTCCTAAAAGACTGCTCAAAGCTGGCAGTAGTTAAACCGTTACTTAAAAAGTCATCACTTGACCCAGCTGTCTTAGCTAAATATAAGTCAATCTCCAACCTTCATTTCACCTAAATTGTTTTTGAAAGAGTAGTTGCCAAACAGCCAAATGATTATCTGCAGAGGAATCTTTTATTTCAAGAGTTTCAGTCAGGTTTCAGAGTTCCTCACAGTACAGAGACAGCTTTAGTGGAGGTTATAAATGATCTTCTTATGGCCTCTGGTGTTGTATGTTATTCATCCTTGACCTTGGACTCACATATAAAATTGATCTCCCATTCCTGTTTCTTCCATTTAAGGAACATTTTTAAATTGCAAGCTATAGTTGCCTCCTCTGAAATGAAGAAAATTGTTCATGCATTTGTATCATCACACTTAGATTATTGAAATGCTCTCTTTATGGGCATGGACAAATTATCTCTGTTATGCCTCCAAGCAATAATGAATGCTGCAGCCAGACTCCTGAAACACTCTGGGATGCCAGCTCACATTACCTGCATTTTATTTTCTTTACATTGGGTCCCAGTTGACTTTAGAATTCATTTTAAAATTCTCACACTTACATGGAAAGAATTATTAACCCCTCTATAAAAATGTAGTTTTTTTCTTTATTTAAACAGTGTAAGGAATGTTTAACACAAGTCTTCCAAACATTGTAGTTTTATTTGTGATGCTTACATACACTCAATCTGTTACATTTTTTGACCTATAGTTTTCGGCATAGTTTTTGTCGATAACCGTTTTTTTTCCTGACAATACAACATGGTAATTAATTAAAAACTGATGCACAAGGACAAAAACTATGATGAAATGTATTTATACTTTTGAAAAAAATAAATAAAAATGAGATCCAATCAGAACAAATTAAATTGTGTGGAAAGGCGGGACAAATGTGGCAGTGATCCAATCTTTGTGCAGTTGTTTAATGCAGTGTCATTTTCCTGGAGTACATCCAGGAAACTTCAAGCTGCATGGTGCAAGGAACAGCTGTGACTGGCTCATCAGGCAGTGATGTGCTTTGTGATCTATTGGTGGTGCCGCACGCTCATTTCATTGTGGGAACTGTCATTTTCTACATTACTGTCACTGTTCCACAGCAGGACAATAAAGTCCCCAGATAGAATCTCCCTGACCCCAGCATATTAGTGAGTCGATATATTTAGTAATGTGAGTAGTATTTAAGATGATATCAGTAGTATCAGTGGGGCGATCGTGGCTCAAGAGTTGGGAGTTCGCCTTGTAATCGAAAGGTTGCCGGTTCGACAGTCTCGGTCGTTGTGTCCTTGGGCAAGACACTTCACCTACTGCCTACTGGTGTTGGCCAGAAAGGCTGATGGCGTGATATGGCAGCCTCGCTTCTGTCAGTCTGCCCCAGGGCAGCTGTGGCTACAACTGTAGCTTGCCTCCACCAGTGTGTGAATGTGTGTGTGAATGGGTGGATGACTGGGTGTGTAAAGCGCTTTGGGGTCCCTAGGGGGACTAGTAAAAGCGCTATACAAATACAGGCCATTTACCATTTAGTAAGGTGAAAAATACTTATATATATTAAGTATTAGGGGACGTGTCGGTAGAGTTAGTACCAGTGTCACGTCGTCCTCTTCCTCTGCTGATGATGAAGCCAAACGTCTGACCCACTGGTCGCTTAAGCTCCAATAAAAATGTCCCATCAGGGCAAATCTGAAGAATCCGCCCAACAGAGCAAACTGAAGAGGGACAACTGATGTCTTCGACGCCAAGACTACCAGGTAAGGACCTGAGAGACAAACAGGTGGGTAGGCTGTGATGGGCTGGTCTGAGTATCAGGGTAGAAAAGAGAAGTGTGTGTCTTACTGTTCAGCAGCTGGTTTATAGTTCGCAGAACGATCTTTCTTCTTCTTCAGCTCCAAAGATGACTTTCTTGACTGGAAAAGTGGTACTTCCTGCTGAACAGACAGGAAACAGATAGGTTAAAGAAGTAGTCTCACCATATATATATATATATATATATATATATATATATATATATATATATATCTATATATATATATATATAACCTGCCTCAGTACTACATGGAAGCTCCTGTCAGGCATCATATCGGCTAAGATGAACAGGCACATGGGTCAATACATGAGCGGAACACAGAAAGGAATTGGCAAGAATACCAGAGGTGCAAAACACCAGCTACTGGTAGACAGAACAATCAGCCGAGACTGCAAGACCAGACTGACCAACCTGTGCACTGCTTGGATTGATTACAAGAAGGCCTATGACTCAATGCCCCACAGCTGGATACTGGAATGCCTAGAATTGTACAAGATCAATGGGACCCTAAGAGCCTTCATCAGGAACTCAATGGGGATGTGGCGTACAACACTAGAGGCCAACTCCAAGCCCATAGCACAAGTCACCATCAAGTGCGGGATCTACCAAGGAGATGCTCTGTCCCCACTGCTGTTCTGCATAGGCCTGAACCCCCTCAGTGAGATCATTAACAAGACTGGCTACGGATACCGACTACGGAACGGAGCAGTTGTCAGCCACCTCCTGTACATGGATGACATCAAGCTGTATGCCAAGAGTGAACGAGACATCGATTCACTGATCCACACTACCAGGCTATACAGCAATGACATTGGAATGTCGTTCGGACTGGAGAAGTGTAGTCGGATGGTAACAAAGAGAGGGAAGGTAGTCAGAACTGAGGGGATTGAACTACCAGAAGGCAACATTGCAGACATAGAGGACAGTTACAAGTACCTGGGGATCCCGCAGGCAAATGGGAACCATGAAGAGGCCGCTAGAAAGGCTGCAACCACCAAGTACCTGCAGAGGGTCAGGCAAGTCCTGAGGAGTCAGCTGAATGGTAAGAACAAGATCCGGGCCATCAACACGTACGCCCTGCCCGTGATCAGGTACCCTGCTGGGGTAATAGGCTGGCCAAAGGAGGAGATAGAAGCCACTGACATAAAGACAAGAAAGCTCCTGACCATGCATGGAGGGTTTCACCCCAAGTCCAGCACCCTGAGGCTGTACGCTAAGCGGAAGGAAGGGGGCCGGGGACTGGTGAGTGTCAGCACCACAGTCCAGGATGAGACAAGGAACATCGAAGAATACATTGGGAAGATGGCCCCAACTGACCGAGTGCTCAGTGAATACCTCAGGCAGCAGAAACCCAAGAAAGAGGAGGGAGACGAGGAACCATCATGGAAGGACAGGCCCCTGCACGGTATGTACCACCGGCAGATAGAGGAGGTGGCTGATATCCAGAAATCCTACCAGTGGCTGGACAAAGCTGGACTGAAAGACAGCACAGAGGCACTAATCATGGCAGCACAAGAACAAGCTCTGAGTACAAGATCCATAGAGGCTGGGGTCTATCACACCAGGCAAGACCCCAGGTGCAGGCTGTGTAAAGATGCCCCAGAGACAATCCAGCACATAACAGCAGGGTGCAAGATGCTAGCAGGCAAGGCATACATGGAACGCCATAACCAAGTGGCCGGCATAGTGTACAGGAACATCTGTGCCGAGTATAACCTAGAAGTCCCGAGGTCAAAATGGGAGATTCCCCCAAGGGTGGTGGAGAATGACCGAGCTAAGATCCTGTGGGACTTCCAGATACAGACGGACAAAATGGTGGTGGCTAACCAACCGGACATAGTGGTGGTAGACAAACAGAAGCAGACGGCCGTAGTGATCGATGTAGCGGTTCCGAATGACAGCAATATCAGGAAGAAGGAACACGAGAAGCTGGAGAAATACCAAGGGCTCAGAGAAGAGCTCGAGAGGATGTGGAGGGTGAAGGTAACGGTGGTCCCCGTGGTAATCGGAGCACTAGGTGCGGTGACTCCCAAGCTAGGCGAGTGGCTCCAGCAGATCCCGGGAATAACATCGGAGATCTCTGTCCAGAAGAGCGCAGTCCTGGGAACAGCTAAGATACTGCGCAGGACCCTCAAGCTCCCAGGCCTCTGGTAGAGGACCCGAGCTTGAAGGATAAACCGCCCGCAGGGGCGTGCTGGGTGTTTTATATATATATATATATATATATATATATATATATATATATATATATATATATATATATATATATATATATATATATATATATATATATATATATATATATATATATATATATATATATATATATATATATATATATATGTATGTGTGTATGTATGTATGTATGTATGTATGTATGTATAGATAGATAGATAGATAGATAGATAGATAGATAGATAGATAGATAGATAGATAGATAGATAGATAGATAGATGTATAATTCATGTTCTCACCACACTGAGCGACTCAACAGATAAAGTTTTCTTCACCAGGCTGGAGGAGTTCCTGGAAATTGAGGAGGTGGAGTCAGCGAGGGAGGGGTGGGTTCGCTCATGGGTCCGTGAGCAGAGGCGGTCGAGGCTGCTGGTTCGAGTCCTGCTCAGTGTGACGGTGGAGAAAAAACGTCGCAGAGAAAGACGGGAGGAATCTTCTCTGCTGCTTAAACTGCAACACAGATCAATGAGATCAGCCACATGACACCTCACCTGGAAACACCTGAGATCACAGCTGGATTTAAACAGTGTATTGATCTTTCTGAGTTAACTTCAGTAATTGCTTCCTCTAAATCATCAACGTGTCTTTTAGACCCCATTCCTACAAGACTGTTGAAAGAAGTCCTGCCATTAATTAATGCTTCAATCTTTAACTCATTCACTGCCATTGACGTCTATAGCCGTCAATTGCAGTGAATGAGTCAATGGGTTTAACTCATTCACTGCCAATGGCTGGCAGTGAATGAGTTAATATGATCAATCTATCTCTAATAATCGGCTGTAGTTAAACCATTACTGACCTCTGACCTCTGACAGTGGACTCATCTCTGTACTTGTCCTGCTGGACCTCAGTGCAGTGTTCAATACTATTGTGACCATAATTTTCTGTTAAAATGATTGATTAGAGCATGCTGTAGGTATTACAGGTACTGCGCTGCAGTGGGTTGTATCATATCTGTCTAATAGACTCCAATTTGTTCATGTAAATGGAGAGTCCTTTTTACACACTAAGGTTAATTGTGGAGGTCCACACATTTACATTATACATTATAGACCTCTCTGCATTGAATCATACTTGTTATTAATCTCTGGCTCTCTTCCACAGCATGTCTTTTATCCTGTCTTGCTGCTCTCACTCCAACCAGTCGCGGCAGATGGCGCCTCCCTCTGCTGGGGTTTCTTCCTGTTAAAAGGGAGTTTTTCCTTCCCGCTGTCGCCAAAGTGCCTGCTCATAGGGGGTCATATGATTGTTGGGTTTTTCTCTGTATGTAATCTACATTACAATATCCGCCTTGAGGCAACTGTTGTGATTTGGTGATGAATAAATAAAATTGAGTTGAATTGAATAGCGGGGATGAGCATGTGATCAAAACACAATTAAACCAAATAAGCGATCAGTTAGGCTGCTGCAACTAAACTCATGAAACACATGAATCCAGGTGTGACGCTCATCTCCTTGACCAGCTGTCAATGAAATCACACAAACTCACTGTGGAGGAAGTGAAACGTCAAGTTGGTGGAGCTCTGCTCTCATTGGCTCTGAGGTGGGCGGGGGATGACTCTCAGCTGTAAACAAATTAGAAATCTAGAGGTTAAGGTGTGTTTAGAGGCGCATGTGATATCATGTGCAGCTCTGCAGTGAACTCTGGAGGCCAAACAAACTGCTCACAGATTAAATAAAATGATTTATGGTAGCCTCATGTTTATGTTTAGAGGTACAACAGAAGGTACAAGGAAGTTCAAGATATCCAGGCTTTTGCTGTGTTAGCTGGCTCAACAAAACTTAAAATCCCAGTCAGAGATGATGGGTGTCAGCATACTGGTTATCAACTTTCTCTGTTAAACTGGGCTTCAGGCTCTGAGTGCGCTCACATAAAAATGGGCATTTCATATGTCTTGTGACTCTTCCTCTGCACTAAATAATATCTGTGAGTCCTGCCAGTCCAGTTAGAGCCATTATCAGAAGATGATGATGATAAAAATAGAGATAAAAATCTGTAAAGAACATAAAATTCTAATATAAATAATCTGAGAGACGAACGGTGCAGTAGCTGTTTAATCTGGTGATTTGTGGCACAGAGTGGTAAAATTAAGATCTGAATCGCAGTGAATCCACATTAACATACAAGCTTCCTGTCCCACAGGGTGATTAAGAAGATGTGGAAATCAGATCAGCGTGAATTAATGTAAATTGTTGAACAGTTATGCTTGGTGTGTTTTCTGTGTTTGCAGCAGTGTGAAAGAGACTAAGCAGCAGATCATAATCAAGCAGAACAACATTTAGACATTTTCTGCAACAGCACACAAACACAGGAATGTTCAGTCTGAGCTGCCGCAGCTTCATCGACTGCACATAAAGCTGCACATAAAAGAATCAAAGGAAATTCTTCAGCTGATTTTAAACTCAAACTCTGAACATCACCTGATCCTGACTAGGCGATGCCTTCAGCACCAGTTACTGTGGTGATTTAGCAGGTAAATTTCTTAGCTCAACACAAAGTGTGTAGGCAAATGTTTTTCAGGAGATAAGTTCTCACCTGTTGTGTCTGCGCTCCTCTCTGAGGAGGATGAGGAGTTCTTCATCATGTTGTTCAGATCTTCCTCCACCTCACGCCCTCTCCTCTCCCTAGGCTCAGGCCCCAATTGATGCTCTCTGTGCAGTTTGGGCGGGTGGGTAGTACACAGCCCCATTGAGTGAGGGGCATAGGGGTTGGTTGGCAGGCCAGCGTAGGGCATGGCTTGATGAAAAGTCACCTGGGCTCCATTTAGCTCCACTGATTGCCGTCTCACCTGTGTGTAAGCCCCATCCTTTTCCACACTGGTGACAGAGCCGATGTAGGTCTCTCTGATTGGTTCAGTCCGCAGGTTAAGGTGCTGTCTGTTTAGGCTCCCCCTCTTGTCAGTTCCAGGTGAGTGTTGCCAGAGATTGACTCCGCATCTTATTCCTCTCTCACAGGTGTGATTCTGACCTGCTCTGCTCACCACTGTTCGCCCCCTTGGCTGCTTGCCGACCGCGTGCCCTGCCTCCGCCGTGCCATTGATGTACAGGTTCAAGTCTGGTTTGGACATCACCACACCAACTCCGCAGTTCCCCGTCTGTCTCTTCTGCCGCTGTCGCTCCAGGTAACGAGATTCCGCCTCCTTTTCCGTCTCATCCTCAAACCGCAGACGACGAGTCGGAGATGCTGCTGGCCGCTGCCTGGCCGACGCGGTGTTGGGTTTGCTGCTGGATGAGCCTCCTGAGAGAGGAGCCACACCCCCTGACTGCACCTGATCACATTGCCTCAACCCCAGGCTGAAATAGTGAGACATGTAAAAACTGATTCTTAATGGTTTTAGAGAGAAGGTTAAAAATAAAACTGTAATCTACAAAATCAGATTTGTCAGTGAAGCCTTTATTTAGTATTTATCGATTTTTTTTGTTTCATCATAAAACAATCTTTTTTTGCCTTATTTTTTTTAAAAATAATTTATTATTTTTGTGAAGAAAAATATATTTTAAAAATAACTTCTTTAGTGTTTTGATTTCAGTGTTTGTTTAACCCATTTCTAGTTTTTCCCATTATCTGGTAAAACAAGATTCAGGTGTTTGTCACTAAAGGTAACGGTGACCAGTCAGCTGCTCTGCAGTTAATTTAATCACCAAGTCATAATGATGTAATTAAGAGCACAGAACTAAAGAACAGCTTCTTCATAAAACTGTTTGAGCTTCGTTAGTCAACGTGTGTGTGTGTGTGTATATATTACTCACGGCGTGTGTGTTACTTATGGTGTGTGTGTGTGTGTGTGTGTGTGTGTGTTACTCACGGCATGTATGCATGTGTGTATTACTCACAGTGTGTGTGTGTCAGGGGTCAGCAGGCTGTGGTCTCCTCTCAGAGGAAAACAACGACGCTTCATACGAACTCCGTCCTCACACTGCTGCTGCCGCGGCAACCGGTCAACCACAAAGAGGCTGAACACATACACACACGAGGAGGGGTGAAGAGCGAGGATGACATCAGGTGCTCTGATTGGTCAGAGGGACAGAGGAAGGAGGATTACCAGGAGCAGCTGGTCAGGATTAATTAAACTGACGAGCCCACAGACTGTTTACATCAGCACAGTGTGTTTGACCCACTCTGTGGGGACATTTCTGCTTTTTCAGACTTTTGGCCCTCATTATTTTCCAACAGGACAGTAGAGAAGGTTTTGTGCTTTAACAAAAATTAGTTTCCTTCATGTTGTCCTGAAACATGTACAGGTGTGCTGTTCCACCTGTTCTCATGTAATGATCAAGTAATAATCGTGTACTTGTAGCACTGATAGTACTTTTTTATACTTTTAGTTCCTGAGTGTTCATTTGTGAAATGTTGTCAGCCGTCAATACACCTGAGCAGGTAGGGTAGACTGCTGACAGCTGATGTAAATTCACAGTTTTCGGTTTATCTCTACCAGCATGACACACAGCAGAGTCATAACTCTGCAAGAGGCAGGGTTTTTGGTTATCATGGTAACTTCAGGTTTAACTCTATGGTTTCAGGGCTACTAGGGATGCCACCACCTGTTCCCAAGAATTGTTGTATATAGTTTTAAAATACACACACACACAGTCTACTCCTAGACAGGCCACTTCTCCTGTTCATCTCCCAGGGGTAGATGTTAAAAAGTTGTATTTTACCTAGAGATAAAAGCTACTTTTTATTAAGATGTTTTACAATCATATTGTACATGAACAATATCAATAAACAGCTATTCTATTCTATTATTTAGGCTAAAAGCATTTCTGAACTTGTTCAGATCATTTATTCTGTGACTATAAAGCTAAAAGTACATGTCTTACAGACACAAAACCCTGGATCACATCTAATTTCCTGCTTGCCATGGACATTTCTCATATCCATGGCAAATTCAGATAAAACTGAGGTTATTGTGGTTGGCCCTAAAAATAGAAATATGGTATCTAACCAGATTCTTACTCTGGATGGCATTACCTTGGCCTCCAGCGACACTGTGTGGAATTTTGGTGTCGTTTTTGACCAGGATATGCCCTTTAATATGCACATTATACAAATATTTATGACTGCTTTCTTCCATTTGCACAATAGCTCTAAAATTAGAAACATCTTGGCTCAGAGTAATACTGAAAAACTTGTTTATGCATTTATTACTTCCAGGCTGGACTAGTGTAATTTGTTATTGTCAGAATGTCCTAAAAACTCTATGAAAAGCATTCAGTTGGTTTAAAATGCTTCAGCAAGAGTACTGACAGGGACTAGAAACAAATGGCATTTTACTCCCATACTGGCTCTTCACTGGCTGCCTGTTAAATCCAGAATGGATTTAAAATTTAAAATCATTCTCTTCACATACAAGGTCTTGAATAATCAGGCCCATTATTTTATCTTAAAGACTTTATAGTACCATATCACCCCAATACAGCACGTCACTCTTAGACTGCTGGTTTCCCATGATGCAGTGAGCACTTCTCCTGCTCTTACCTCTTTTAACTCACCATGTGCTTTATACACTACTCTCCATTTAACTACGAGTTATCGATCATGTCTTGCTCTCTTCCATAGCATGCCTTTTGTCCTGTCTACGTTCCCTCACCCCCAAGTGGTTGCGGTAGACGGCAGCCCCTCCCAGAGCATGGTTCTGCTGGAGGAGATTTTTGGGGTTTCTCTGTATTATGGGAATGTGTTTAGCCTACAATATTAAATGCTTTGAGTCAACTGTTGTTGTGATTTGGTGCTATATATATATAAAACTAACTTGAATTGAAGTGATGTTAAATATCAACCAAAATAATATATTTATCTGAGCACTAAATCAGATAAAGGTCTGAGAAATCAGACAATACTTTAAGTAAGGCCCATGTTGGACGATAGATAACAACAAATAAAACTATATTTTAAATTTAGACATGGGTAAGTGTCAGGCTTTCAAATGAATTAAAATTCTGTCTGGGTCTTTGGTGGATCAATAAGCTGGAGGAAAAGATTGCAGCCTGCCACACCCTCTCATCGTCCTGTGTTAAGAGGATTCTGACAGTTAACTCAGGGGTGTTGATTTATTTAAACTATTATAATCATCCTACTGTAACCAGGTTTCTGTAATCAATCAGTGTCTTGATCAATTATTAATTCAAGTAGTAACAAGGATAGAGAATATAGAGACCTAATGTTGGTTCACTGACTGATTGAAACTGAAATTCACTGTGCAAAGGGTTTGAGTCCAGAAAAGTGAACCGGCCAGCCACTGTAACTGTCTGTAAAGGCATGTTAGGTTCAGATGTGGTTCCTTTTCTTTACAGATAACCACAACACCAAAGAAAAGATAAAACGGATTCAATGAAAGCGCAATAAAATAAAATCATCATGGTTTTATCAGTCTAGAAACGAGAACGCTTGTTGAGATATTTAATTTGTGTACTCAAGTTGTGAAATGTGTTGGACTGCATTCGTGTTATTGTTTGACTGAGACGCAGTATTTTAGTTGTCACCACAAGGGGGCACAGTTTATCCGTGAAGGCACGTATGCTGCCTCATCACGCCCCTGAGACGGCAAACGTGTCGTCACGTATGCTGCCAAATGAGCGGGTGGAACTCAGGAATGTTCGCTTTGAAAGACAGGATGTAATGTATGTCAGTGTATAAATAAAGTTTCCCAAAGAGCTTAAGGATATTCTTTTGAGATTTGAACTCGTCCAAGATTTTTGTAGCGACACCTGCGGTGTCGAATTAAAACTCCAACATGCTCTTGAGTTATCGCATTCACAAACCTCGGTGTCCACGCTGGCCTCCCAGCAGGGGGATGGTCGTACCCCATCAGCCTTTTATGGTTGAGGGGTAAAAATGTGCGGTTCTTAAAATGGAAGTTTAATTATGCAAAATATTCATATTTGCTTTCAGGTGAGTAAAAACCTGAATTATTTATCATTTGTTTAGAATGTTTGTATAAATAACGCCTCCCGTGCTCTAAGTTTTATTTTTACTTGTGTTAAATATTTTTGGAGAAAAACAGGTGTTTCTAAATAGAGCCTGTCCCTACATCTCCCACAGTGCACCGCGCCCGGACGTGACGTATCGGTCTCGGACGTGACGTAGAGTGTACGGCGGTGGCCGGTGTGTGTGTTGATGATGGCGGCTCCTCTGGAGGTCCTGCTGAGCAGCGATTCGGGGTCCCAGCTGTGGAACTGCACCGTGTTCGACCCGCACAGCGGCTCCAGTCTGCTCTCGTACCGCGGCGGGAACAGCGGCGCGCGCAGCCTCACGGTGCTCGGCGGGGAGTACCTGCTGTCCGCGCAGCTCGGCAAGAACTTCATCAACGTGTGGGAGCTGCAGAGAAAGGTAGGACAGCACCTGGCCCAGCTGAGCCCACCTCGCTCACTAGGCGAGAGTCACGAAAGTAACGCTCCGCCGCTCAGCGCGGACAGGGGCTCAGAAACCCGCAGTCCCTCTAAAGGTGTAAACAAAGCGTTTTGAAAGCTGACACTTTAATTCTGTGAAAAAGAAAAAGTAGAGCCGTTGTCAGAACCACTCGAACCCCCTACCGAATCCCGTTTATCTGTCCTCACACCTTACCTGTGTGATGGCTGCAGCTCAGCGTTAAAGAAGCTGATTCGTGAGTCCACGTGTTTTCGCACAGACTGCTGTGTTAGTACACACAGATCTTGTTGAGACATCCTACAGATGTGCAGTTTCTCTGTGAAGCATTCTACCTTGAAAGCCTGCTGCTCAAATGTAACATGGACACACCTGGTGGTACAGCAGGTACGCAGAGCCGTTTTCAGAGTGTTGAGGGTGTGCTGCAGGTCACTGTGGTGATGGTCGCTGATCACCTGTTGTTTGAACCTTGCTGACCTGTGTCTGACTTTCCCTTGAAGGTTCCATCACCTCAGTTTGATATCTGAATTTGGAAGCAGAAAATTAGAGGTCATCCAGGTCTTTATCTTTAAGACAGTCCTGCAGTTTAACTACTTGGTGTGTGTTATCAGGCTTCATGGATTGGATAGTATCGAACACTGCACTGAGGTATAGCAGGACAAGCAGAAAGATGAGTCCACTGTCAGAGGCCATAAGACGATCATTTGTAACCTTCACTAAAGCTGTTTTTGTGCTGTGATGAGCTCTGAAACCTGATTGAAACTTCAAATAAGCCATTTCTCTGCAGATGATCAGAGATGTTTGACAACTACTTTTTTTAAGTGTTTTTGATATGAAAGGAAGGTTGGAGATTGGCCTATAGTTAGCTAAGACCACTGGGTCATGTTCCACAAAATGCATCAACTAAGCCCCATGTCCTCCTATCAGAGGAGCAGCTGTGCTGGTGCTTGGAGGGGCGTTAAAGAAGTAGGACAATAGTCTCCAGATGTGGCGCTCTCCAGGACCCGCTCAGGGACCTCGGGTAATCTGAATTGCTCAGCGCATAATGGAGATCATCAAATATTGTTTTCAGTTCTTGCTTTATTGTATTTGATCTAGTTTTATTTTGATAGCAAAAATGTTATTCACACTGCGTTTCCTCTTTTAATTTCCTGTAGCAACTCTGATAGACGTCTTTAAAGAAAATAAAAAGAAATGCTGCTGGAAATGCCCAATCATCAGAAGCACACAAAGCGTCACAATAAAAATGTTTGCTGGGGTTTATGTTTGTTTCTAATGTGACACATCAGAGCTCTGAACTGTATACAGCTCCATGAAGTGTGGTACCTGGATGGCATTACCTTAGGGCAACTGTTGCTGTGATTTGGTGATGTATATAAATAAAATGGTATTGAAGTGAAAATTGAATGTCTGATCATGCTCAGAGCCTAAAGCAGAAAAGAAGATGGGGGGTTAAACACCAAGCTGATGCCCATGTTCTGATATTCATGGTCTCTGATAATCTCTGACTGGGCTTTTTAAATTTTGTTAAGCCAGCGAACAGAGTAAGCCTGGATATGTTGATCTTCCCTCGTAGACACACCCACTTGTTCTTTTGTTGTTCAGGATCAGCTGCAGCAGAAGATCGTGTGTCCCGGTGTGGTCACTTGTCTTTCTGCTTCACCTAATGGACTCTTTCTTGCTGCTGGAGTCGCTGAGGCCATTTACCTGTGGGAGGTGAGTCTATTCAAGCTCCGATTGGCTGAATGTAATTTATTAATTTTTAAGATCCTGTTTAGCCTGTGCTGTACGACTCAATAGGCAGACAGCATGATGCAAATCACAAGTTCTTTCAGTAACTCTACTGATGTGAAGTTACTGTTCAGCAGCATTCATTCATCCTGGTCACACATCAATCAAGCGGTCAGTAAGCAATCTGCCCTTTGATGAATGGGATTTCACCAGTCTGTGACCAAGCTGGTGACCAGTGTGATGAGGAAGTGCCAGGCTGTTGTGGCTCTGTGTGGTTTGTACAGATGCTCGTGAGGCCCCTGATTGTTCAGTTCAGTAAATAAACTGTTAAACATGTCTTGTTTCTTCAGACTTCAATCATCCGATCCAATATATGTTACACAAAAGAGAGTCAATAGCAGCTGTTTAGCATTGGCAGAGAAGATTTGGTTTGTCATGGGTACAGCTCACATAACTGAACTCTGTTGCTCAACCCACGAATACCTTTTCTCTACAAATGTGGCACCATTTAAAAAACAAAACACAGACTTTCCAATATTACAGGAACAGTTGTTACCAAAAAGAAAATATTGACCAAACAAAGTTTAGAATACATCCATCCATCTGTTTCACTCTTATTTAATTTAGTCTTGCTGGGGGAGGAGATTATCTGAGCTATAGGTGACACCAGGTACACATTGACAGGTCTCCAGTTTATCACAGGGTTAACATAGAGACGGATCAGCACTCAGGCTCAGTCAGGACTTGGACTGGGGAAGGAACTCTGAGAACCAGGAGAGAACCCACACAAGAATAAGAAGCACAACTACCCACATTCGTGTGGAGAACAGATTCTCATATTCTTGTGTTCTCTGAAGAACTAACAGATAAAGTTAATCTGAACAAAAAACACGTCTTTAAGCATCTCCAGGTGTTTAACATAAAAGCTCATTATTGACTTACTGACACCACAAAAAGCTGCTTAGATGATGCTGACAGAGGAGTTTAAGAAAGAGCATCACCATCTCAGAGCTCCTCAGCTGTTTCCATCCTGTTCATCAGAGAGGAAACAGTAGAAGCTGAATGCATGGAGGAGGGTTTGGAAAGTGAAATGTGAACACAGGATTGGAGATCAGCTCGTGCTGTGCTAAGACTAACTCACTAAAACTGGTTCATGAGAACATCTGGACCTCCTGCAGGTTCAATGTTAGAATAAAGCTCCAGCAGACATATGGAGGTGATCAGAGGCTGAAGGAGCTGATTGGAATGAGGATTCAAACATTTCAGGAAGAGCTTAGAGAGACAGTTCTTCCTTTTATGTTTTTGTCGTTTTTGGGGGGGGGGGGTTTGTCTCTTTGTTCAGGTTTGTTTACTTTGTTTTCTCACTGATCAGGTGTGCACAGGTAAACTGCTGTCTGTCCTCAGTCGTCACTATCAGGACGTCACCTGTCTGAAGTTCACTGATGACAGCAGCCATTTTGTTTCTGGTGGAAAAGACAACCTGGCTCTGGTGTGGAGTCTGTCAAGGTGAGACATACCTGAAAACACATCTGGAGCGTTCTGTAGCTTTTAATCAGGAGTAAGGTATTTCATGACAAGAAGACTAATGTGAAGTCAGCCAGGAGAGAGGCGCAGTGTCCAGCAGGTGCAGCTTTAGCTGTGTGTGTGTTTTATAAAATTCAGACTTGCCTGGTAAGGTCGGCGCGTCACCTGTGACTCTGAGATGTGCCAGACGGATCTCTGACTCACTTACTCTGTTCACTGTGTTTCAGTGTTGTCCAACTGGATGTAAGCCACGCCCCTGAGCCTCGCCACATCATGTCTCGTCACTCTCTGCCAATCACAGACCTGCACTGCGGCCTGATGGGAGCTCAGGCTCGAGTCGCCACCGCCTCCTTAGACCAGACAGTGAAGGTGAGTTTGTGCACCTCTGCTCATGTCACTCAGCGATCCAGACAGCTGTGACCCAGGTAAAGCGGGCAGCTGATGATCTTCATCTCACCATAATCAAGAACAGGAGTTAGCGTGGTATTGAGGAGGAAGCTTACTTCGTTTAGTTTCTCTAAACAAGTTGGTGTCTTGAAACTGTCTGTGTCTGCAGTTCATGTAGTAATGGGTTAAATCATACCAATCAGAGCTCAGCACAGTAAAATATCAGTCATCACAGTCTTAGGGTTTGTTTCTGCTAATTGTCTAGGTATGGGAGCTGTCCTCAGGCGAGCTACTCCTCTCGATCCTCTTTGATGTGGAGATCATGTCTGTGACCTTTGACCCTGCTGAGTACTTCGTGTTCTGTGGAGGAAGTGATGGAAATATTTTCCAAGTGTCTCTGTGCAGCCAGGTGAGTCTGTCTCATTTTCTCACCCAATCATGTTTTGACTCCTCCCAGCTTTAAGGGGAGATGATAAAGTTTACCTGTTTGAACTGTTTGCAGAGTCTCGGTCGGGAAAAGTCGTTCCAGTCGGATGGCGAGGGGAATCAGGTGTTTAAAGGTCACAGGTGAGACAGCCGCTGGCGTTTGTTTGCAGGAATATGGTCGTGTGTGTGCACGAAAACCAGCTTTCTTTTTTCTTCTTTTCAAAATAAAGTCTCACGCTAGAAGCTTTGATGAACCGTTTTTACCTTTTTGTTTAATAGTGAGAAAAAAACTGTGTGGACATTAAAGCTGGTGGGCCTAAATGTCACGCCACAAGTTCTTAGAATACGAGGGGGAACACGTGTATCAGAAACCCAGGGAGGAGAGACTGAGCGGGTCTTAATCACACGCAGTTTAGTCCCCGAGGAGGAGACCAGGAATAAATAAACACAATTCTTTTGAACAACTTTTGCAATAAGATGTTCTTTGTACATTAAATCCTGCCCAGTGCCGCGATAAAATTGTCCTACAACCTAAGACAAATGTTCCTTATATGTACAAAGAGAGAGGAATTCCTCTTCTGATTTTTGGATCACGCCAGCCTAGTTTCAGGAGGACGAGGAGAAACTCCCATCTCCGTCCTGTCTCTCTATCAGGCTCGTCACATCACAACCCAGCTGCGCTCCGCACTTGAGTCTCTTGCTAGCTGCTACTTCCCTCGTGGCACCGCCCTGTAAACAGACAGACACTGGACAGAAACGTCATCCGTGAAGCTGGCCTGGCTAATGGCCACGGTGACCCTCCCCCAACACGGCTGCACCCGGCAAACAACATTGGAAGCCGTTTCACGTGGCGATCCGGTAGCATGTCCTTCTCTCCCACGCCTGGTCTGTAAAGATTTATATCAGTGGATAGCCCTGGGTCATTTCCTGTTCCTTTTGCAGCAAAAGTCTTGTTCACTGAAAGCAGAGGGTGAAAATCTGTAGAAAGGACGGGATTGTTTCAATGAGTTTAATCTGACACCAACCATTTCTCTGTGGCGGTGACAGGAAGTGCGAGTATTTTCATGTGTGTGGAACAAATTGTGTTTCCGGTACGGTGCGAGGAGCGGCGCTGGTGATCACGTCGAGCGTTTGGAGGTCAGCGAGTCCACCGACAATTAACCTTCATCGTCTGTAACAGTCACGACGTTTAAGCACAAAGTTAGAACAAGTGGGGCGGGGCTTCAGACGGAGTGTGGCTGGGGCCTAATATGAGTAGCAGAAAATTAAGAAACTTCATGTGTTGTACAAACAGTTTTATCTCCATGTTTGAAAATAAATGAATAACGTGTAGACCGTCAACAGGATATGACCATGCCAGGCGACCAGTTCTTTATCACAGCAGAGTATTGTCCACGTTTTCACGGTGCTTTTCGTCAGACTTGTGGGAGTCTGCTTGGGCTGAGGTGTGACATCACGGCGATAAATGGTGGTGGGCTGTCTCTTCATTAATTCCAAGCTCGCCAAGCAGTGGGTGTGGTAGGAAATATGAACGACCATAAACTGAAAACAGGTGTGGGGAAAACGACACGTGTGATGAAGAGCTCTTGTCTCCATCGGTGAAGTAATCCAGATGGTAGTGAATAACACACGTCAGAGGAAGCCCTTCTAACAGGTGTTTACTGTGGATTAACTTCAATGATCAAGGTTCAGGATGATTGTTGATTAGGGTTTATTAACTGTATTGATCGTGGTTGTGTGTTCTCCTCAGGAACATGGTGACGTGTCTCTCAGTGTCGATGGACGGGACTCTGCTGCTGTCAGGGTCACACGATGAAACGGTTAGACTGTGGGACATTCAGAGCAAACAGAGCATCCGCTGCCTCACACACAAAGGTAAGTCCCGCACCGTGTGACATCATCAGGGTTGAGAGTTTTTCTATCTGTGCTGCCTTG
The DNA here is from genome assembly GCF_057381845.1 of Rhamphochromis longiceps. Lineage (NCBI taxonomy): Eukaryota > Metazoa > Chordata > Actinopteri > Cichliformes > Cichlidae > Rhamphochromis > Rhamphochromis longiceps. The sequence goes on from NC_140578.1 coordinate 9,805,130, forward strand.
CTCAAAAGAAATCTCAGCTTGAGATCTACTTCTGGTTACATGTGGGTCAATGGAAGCTGCACTTTTAAGCTATCACCTCAGGGAGGTGCTGTTTAATTGCCTCCTCCTCAGCTGCTGCTGGGTTATTAATGAGTGGTGACGCTGGCGGCGCTGTCTCTTCCTCTGGTGTCTGCTTGATGATGAGCGGCGGTGTGGTTCTGACAGGAACATGAGAAGGGACCTCCCCGCTGTGATCGTGACTGACATTTTGTAATTAACCAAATCCTCCGCGCCAAATTCGTCTCACTTCAAACGGCCGTCAGCGACCGTAATCCCTGCTTTGGCCGGATGCGCGGCTCACCCTCCCCCCCTCCCGGTCACGTTTCTGCTCACAAAGAGCCAGAGTGAATTTAAAGAGAAAGCTTCATCCTCCATGACGACAACGCCTCAAAAGGATTCATCTCAGCAGAGCAGATTCAGCTCCTCACAAAAAGGCGAGAGGAGGTGCTCGCTCTCAGCCCGTCTGATGGTTTTACCTGACGTGTGCAGAGTCGGACTCATCAGCGTGATGAAACGCCATAGAACATAATTCCTGCCATCTCAAACCTCACCTGCTGCTGAAGAATTTTTAACCTGGCTTCACTAAACATGACCAATGTGCTCCCCTCAGCACTGGTCTATGAGGAAACCAGTGTCAGACAGGTAGCGCTGCAGGTATGTCACAGGTGGAGCAAACCTGAAATAATCTCGGGATTTTGAGTTGAATCCAGGCTGAAGCTGAGCCTTTTTAACTGAGTGAAGTGAAGAACGATCAGTGTGACATCATAGTGATGTCACTGATTACCATGCAGATGTTTGTCTGTAGGCATCATGCTGACGACCTTCACAGAAACCATCGCCCTCTGTTGGGCACAGTCAACGGGCGAGAGGTGGGATGCACCTGGATAGGTTGCTGTCTATCACTTTGTTAAAAATGTAAACTCACATGGCTCCAGGACCCTGGAGCACCCAAGAAGACCACAGGAACAGAAGGCGGTCCTCAGACATTTCCTCGCCATTTTTAATCAGTTATTTTGTTTCATTTGATTATGGTGAGAACAATGATGCGTCACAGGAAGTAGATCATTTGATGGTTGGGTTTGACTGAGGCAAGTCGGTGCAGAAGTCTCGGATCTGAGATGCTGTGATTGGCTCAGCATCACGTGATCCTCAGAGACGTCATTTGAGATCCATCTACAGGTGCTAAGCTCAGAGGAGACGCTGCATCCCATCACTGTTATCGAACACATTGTGTGTGTGCGCGCGATTGATTATCTGAGCTGCTGTGAAATAAACCAAATAAAGTGAGAGGTTCATGAAGAGTTCATGAGAAGCGAGGAGGGGGAGGTGTGCATCAGTCCGAGTTCTCCTGCCTCCTCCGCCGTTTCTCAGCGTGTCAGATCTGCGACTGTTATAAAGAAACATCCATCTGACAGCAGAGCACCGCTCCTGCAGGCGACGAGGCGAGACCACCTCTCTCTGCTGCCGCCACCTCATCTCAGGACTCATTACCCCGAGAGGCTGCGGGGAAACACTGACAGCTCTGAGGGCCCCTGAACACATCGTACTAGAATAAAAAACACAGTGACACTTGAACACACCATGCTGCATTGAACCGTACACCTGAGCGTGACAGCATTTTCTGACAAACATCAGTGGCTCAGTTGAGTTGTCTTCTGCTCGGACTTTTCAGTACAAAGTTTCACTCCTCGGGGATTTTATTTATGATGTAAGAGCAAGGACACCCTTCCGAGAGAAACCCTTAAACGATGTGTTAAAACGGAGCCTGCGGGTCCCCTAGAGATTTACAGTTTTTAATTAAATAACTGACCATCAGCACCAGTTATTATTATCATTCCACCTAAATTTTGATGGCTCAGTTGAGTTGTCTTTGTGGCGTTCCTGCAAACTGCAGGTTTTCTTTAAATTTTTTCAACTATTAAACATGAAGCTGCCAACTCCATGGCGTGGCAAGCTGTCCATTCATGTGGCTGTAGGTTACTGTTGTAGTCGCCAGGTATTTCCTAATGTCATAGATCAGCTGTTTGGACGGTGTCCTTGGTGTGACGCGTCAGAGTCGCTTCCTGATGTGTTCTCTAATTGAGCTGCTGGATTTTTGTTGTTCAACTAAAAAGGAACTTTTGGGAAGAGCTGGTGGGTGGGATTAGTGTGATGGCCATACAGGAAGGCTATTGCGAGGCAGCCCATCTGCAGTGCTGACATTTAACTGCTGCTTTTACCTCCCAGAGATTCATCTTCACTACAATCCTGAGACTTTTTGCTGAGACAAATCATCAGCAGCTGAATTATGATCAGAGTCTGTAAGAGAACCACAGACAGGAAGCTGACTCGCAGAAGAAAGGAATTATCACAATAGAGATAAGATAAATGATTTCTGTGACATCGCAAAACATGGAAACTTTCATTTCAGCAGCCCACATTTGCCTGACAGTTTCAATGATTCTCTTTTATGTTTGATAGTATTAAATTAAATGCAATGATCTCAGGAGTATCTCAGTAAACAAACGGCATTCAATGAAAACTTGATGAAGACTCACCACCTGCAGTTATCAGTGCTACTGATGGGGGGGCGCTGTGCTCAGATGAAAGAATCTGACAGTTTTTAAGATGAGCTAAATTATGTTAGCAACTAATCTGCATACTTGCGTTACATTAACATCCACACTCAGTAAAATTAGGCTTTGGTAAAGCTTTGACAGGTGGCTAGCTGTCTGCAATCAAAGAGGCCATGCCCCCAATAATGCAAACAGTTGTTTTCTAAAAACATTCTTCACCTGTACAGTTGTTGTGAAAAGAGAAATTATCTTTAGAGGCTAAACCAGTTTTTCTATCTGGTTGTAAACTTGTTAATTTTAACATAGAGATAGATTCACTGCTGCCTCTGCTGGACGGTAGATGAACTGCAGATTTATGGTATAAAAAAACCCCAAAAAACTTTCCTTCAGCTCATGAAGCAGTTGATGTGATAAGTGTCTTTCATAGGTTTGTTTAGTGCAGGGGTCTCAAAGTGGCGGCCCGGGGGCTGCCACTTTGTATTGTTGAATACAAACAAAATGATAGCAGAAGTGCTGCCATGTGTGTGGCCAGAAAGAGAGGACCAATGTGTTTATTTGGTAGTTAAATGAAAGGCTTCAGTTAGTTAAGAGGGAGTAAAAAAATTGTGTTGTTATACAGTATTTGAAATAAAAAACAAACAAAACATTTTCTGAAATATTTGTGGATTTGTTTCTTGTTTGGTTTTTTGTACTACTTGAACACTAAAGTGGCCCTCCAATGAGATGACAGTGCCAGGATTGGCCCATGGCTCATTTAAGTTTGAGACCCCTGGTTTAGTGGAATATCGATAAAACATCCAGGTGAGAGGCTCCGAACCAGCTGAGGGTGTTTCCTCAGAGTGTCTGCAGTGTGTTGGCAGCCCTTCAGCCTCTAACACACTCAGCCTGATTTATCTGTCGTTCTGGACCACATTTGGACCATTAGTGTAATTCCAGCAGCCGGAGCCAAGCAGACGATCAATATGTGTAATTGAGTGGGGGATAATTAGCCCGTTTCTATTAGCACAACAAGCAGGAATTCTGCTCGGACTTTTCAGTATAAACCTCCTGAGTTTCACTGCTCGGGGATTTTATTTATGATGTAAGAGTGAGGACATCCTTCTGAGAGAAACCCTTAAACTATGTGTTAAAACAGAGCCTGCGGGTCCCCTAGAGATTTACAGTTTTTAATGAAATAACTGAGCATCAGCACCAGTTATTCTTATTATCATTCCACCTACATTTTGATGTTTAACTTTCCCTCAGCTTTGAACCCCCCTTTGCCTTTATTTTACTGGGAGGACATCTCAGATAAAAACCCTTTCTTTATCATAGACACGTCATTCAAAGTTTAAATGACTAACAGGTGTTACAGGAAGTGTGCTAGACTTTTTAAAACTCATCAGGGACTGTAAGTGATGCCAGTTTTTATGGCTTTTTAAAATAAAATCTCATAAATATCAGAATGACCCTTCAGTAAATGGCAGCAGTCATGCAGAGACTCAGTGGTAGACACACACATTTACTTTGTTTCACCTTGAATCATTGTATCATTGACTTTCATATAAAAGCTCAAAAATATTTAAGCTGCTTTTTAAGGTTTATAAACACTTTCATTTTGAAATCTATGTCTGAGCTTCTTTCAGCTCACCTGCAAGGTGACCTGGCGGTCATTATGTTTTGCTGGTGGAGTTTCTCACCCTGAGCATAGTCTCTCAGGGATTGGTTTTATTGAGGAGCGGCAGCTTAGTTGAAATCAGATGAGCTATCAGCTGCATCTGACCGAGGCACTGACATGCCTGGGGACTGACCCCCAGGTCAGACTGCAGGTATAAACCTGGTTCAGCAACTGCTTTTATACTTATTGATCTGGTGTTGGAATCGCCTGCTCTGGCTGATCGATGAGCCAGAGCAGTGTTTGAAAGTATTTTGATCACAAACTTTAGAGTATTAAACATTTAGCGTCATGCTAACCTAGGAGCCAATCAAACAGCTTATTCCATATTTTAAATTGGCACATTATGTGTCTGGTGCTCTAGGTCAAAGATGAAGCTGCTGGCTCTCAGGAGTGGAGCTGTAATGTGTGAGGCTGTAGAAGTTTAACCTGCAGGCAAAAGCGTCTTGAACTTTATTTTTGAACATCTGAAGCTGGGGCAGCATGCTGCATGCATCAGAGTTTAAGGAGGTGGACAATGGAAAAGTTGATGGATGGCGGGATGGATGGGTGGGTAGATTTCAGAATTGCTAAGCATAAGATTTGCTCTGGTGGGGAGGGGGCGTGGTGGGCGTGGCTCAACTCCTCATGGGAAACCTTCAGGTGAACAGACTCTGAGTCGTGGTCACACGGCCGTGGTCTTCAGTCTGCTGTAAACTGTTTTCTGAGCAGATAAAACATCTTCAGCAGCTGCTGCAGTCGGACCAGTTTCACATTAACCTTTGAAAGACGCTGCCGCCAGCTGGTCTCACAGCGAGGAGCACGGTGAAGCGGCTGCTAGAGGTGAAGCTGCTACCTGAGTACAGGTAATAAAAAAAGCTGTTTAGAGTGAACAGGTGAGGTCAGCTCGCTTGTTTCGTTCTGTGTGTAAATGAGCCACTTCCTGTTTCGGGGCTCAGGCGTGTCAGTCAGCTCAGATGCTTTGTCGTCTCCCGAGCGATTTGTCATCCTTCAGACTCTTAAACAGATCCTCGAGCTAATCTCAGGGAAATTAATTTTAAAAGTCCCCAGACAGGAAGTTAGAGTGACAGTGAGCTGAGGCGCTGAAGGCGGAGTGAATACAGAGCGGTGAGGTGGAGGTGCAGACGGCTGTTATAGAGGGCTGTTATGGAGGGCTGAAGGTGGAGGCAGATGCAGTAAATCCGCTCCCACGCGCTGCGGTTTGGAGCTTCTGTTGGCGTGAAATGAGTCTGGCAGCGTGTCAGCGTGGCGGCAGATTTACTGATGGAGCACGCCTCGCTCAGAGCCGCTCCTTTTGATTGGCTGCAAGTGAAGGAAGCAGAGGAGATTAAAGGTGCCATTCCAATTCCTGTGTTTGTCCTGACCTGATTGGCTGTTGCAGCTGATGGACAAGCGTTGATGACAGGTTGATGAGTTGCAGTGGGACAGTTTCTCAGAGGACCTGTGGTCACCGTGGTTACAGATGGCACTTTAAACTTGTTCTCTCACTCTCTCTCACGCACACACACAGTGTCCTTGTCTCAATCAGCAGCCAGAGGAATCTTCAATAGGTGGAGGAGAGCCACCATGGACCTTGTTATTTAACCTTTGACCGCTGAATGTTTTGACCTCAGTTGTTTTTGCCAGTGATGATGATTGGATTATTTAACTGCTTCACGGCGGGCCCTGACTGGACATTGGTCTGGAATATTCCATGATTTTCATTCATCTGCGCCACATTTCAGAGACATTTACGACTGACAGAACGCGCTCGGGTTAATCACACGCAGATCCTCCTGTTTCCATTCTTCCCACAAAAACACCTGAACGTGTTTGTGCAGACCGCAGCTGTCTGAGGGACTGACACAGCGATCGCGGCAAAATTAGCCGAGGTCTGAAAACTTGAGGTCAGACATGCCTGACAGAGAACCTGTCACAGGTAGCGTTCATCAGGACCAAACACATCAGTGGTGTGATTTACCTGGTGCTAATCCGAATCGTGATGAATTTCGGGATCTTAATAATCCCGTCTGCTTCATGAGTCTCATTGATAAATGATCATGTAGGTCATGTGGCCTGGCAGCTTTTAGGAACAAAGTGAGCTTGCCCCTGCTGCAGAGCGCAGAAGCAGTCATGTGTTATTGAGGTGATCGCCATCTGTTGATGTCCATCAGCTCCTCCTAATGTGACTTGAGTGCAGCAGCTTGAATATTTTACTGATGAACCAGAAGAACTTTAATATTTCACACGAGTTTCTCTGAATGTCCTTCACAAACTCAGACACTTTGCTCTATTTTCAGTTTTTAATACTCTTCATTTGTAGAACACCAAATCAAAGGCACCTGTGATGGAAACGTCAAGTGACAGTGGACAGCTTCTTCTCCTCCTCCTCCTTTCTCATGCTCCCTTCAGGGAAGGATGGTCTGCCTCCATCTTCCCTCTCCAGCATCCTCTTCTGTCACACGGGCCAAGGCCTTTGTGACAGAAGAGGTTTGTTTGGGTGTGATCAAAAACTGATGGTCGTCAGTACGTATTGGTTATGGGTCAACACATGTTGATATTGTGTTAGTCCCAGAGGAGCTGACATACAGTATGCAATCAGGTGGTGGAGGTGAAGTCCTGGTCTGTCAATGAGGCTGTGTGTAAAAGTTTAAGCTAACTTCAGGCAGGCACATCTGATGAGGTTGATGTAATGAATGTTTGATGGTCAGATGGTCAGGTCAGGCCCACTCGTCTCTTCTTGTTCTGTTCTGGTGCTCGAGAGAGGTTCTGTCAGTGTGCCGAATGAGGAAACACTGCAGGACAATTAAGGTTTTATCAGCCGAAGGAGCTGCTGAGGGCAGACCAACGAACATCAGTAGATAAGAACTGAGCATGTGCAGGAAACCAACAGTGCGTTTTTGTTTATGTTGAAGCACAGTACGTATTACTCCGCGAGGCTCCTGCCTACGATAGCCGTAATGCTCCGACAATCCATCAAGCAGTGCGACTTCGTAGCTTAGCAAAGTCGTACTAAAACATTTGACAGATTTTTGAGCGCCGTGTACCACAGAAAATCGTTTTGAGGTCAGTAAACACAACCAGAATTCATACGAGGGCACACGGGATTATAAGGGGCACTGGCGATTTTCAGAAAAATCAAAGGATTGATTTCAAGTGTGCCATATTTTCCAAAAAACACGGTAATAACGACGGCCTGCTTGCATGCTCTACCAAAAATAGTACTTTGTTGTTTATCTGACGGACAAAAGCTAAACCAGTGGTGTGGAACGTTCCACACCACTGAAGTTGCAGCATTTTTACAAACCAATTCTGTTTCATCTGTTTCATTCAACGATCCACTTTCGCCCTTCTCATTCTCTGTTGCCGGCACGCTTTTTCCGCCATGTGCGTATGAAAACAAAGGCACTGCGCATGGGCTTTTTACCCATATTCTATCGTGATATTTCATTTTCTTATCGTTGCCCGACATTTTATTATATTACCGTGAACGGTATGATATGGTCCAGCCCTAGTTGTTACCTTATGTCTGCCGCTAGGGGTCACCTTTTTTGTTTTATGGTATGGTGTGTTTATGTGAATGTATTTAAGGTAGATACACATAATTAGCTCCAGGTGTTGTTATTCGGAAGGAGCAAACAGATTGTGACGCTGTTATGATAAATGATGTTGGATAAAGAGAACTGTGGAACAACAAATACAACTGCTGGAAGTGGAATAACAGCGGCATCGCGTCACTCCCGCCAACGAAAACCTCAATGGCTTCAAGTGTAGGCTTGGCCTCTGCAGACGTGTAATACAACCAACGCACCAAAAAATGTTAAAGGTTACAAAACAAGTAAGCAAAAAACCCTAATTTTGTTTCACCTAAGTGGCTTTTTAATCTGCAGCCTGTCATCATTTGCATGTTTCAGGTCGGTACAGTTTCAGCCTGGTTACATGACATCACTGACTTGCTTCCTGTTTCATCTAAGAGACTGATATGTTCTTGAAAGCCAAGTTGACAGGAAGTGATGTAAACATGGACTTCAATGTTATTCAAAAACAAACAGCTTTATTTAAACAACACCGTGGAGCTATCACGAAAGAAGAAGAAACAGTTTTGACCTTCAGGAGCTCCCTACATCATCTTTATCACCCCAGCGGGGCGGAGCCTATCCCAGCTGCCATGGGGCAAGAGGCGACATTCACCCTGGACATGTCGCCTTTTACACCCGTGAATCACAGAGGAAACTCACATGCACTCATCACCTTAGGGGTCATTGTCATTCAGCTAATGTCTCTGGTCAGTTGGCCCCTGATTGGCCGGTTCCTGTTCATACCTATGACCTAATGGTTAATGAGCTGATGATGTCATGAGCGATGTGGGGTTAGCAGAGGATCATGCGTGTCGTGGAATTTACACAGGAAGCAAAATTTCTTCTGTAGTGATTATGTCTCTCCATCCACAAACGACACTTCCTGAGCACCACGACATCACTTCCTGTTTGTGTGTTTAGGGCCAGTGACAAACGCCATCATCACGCCAGCTCCCGCTAACATGTTCCTGCCTGACAGTCGGCCCACCGTCCCTCTGCCACGCTTCAGCCGACACCTGCATGCCTCCGAGAGCGACAGCGGTGAGCCGGGGGAGGTGTGTGTCCGCCTCAGGCTCCACACACAGGTGAGTGCTGCCTTTCTTCCTTGTGTCTTCCATAATTGAGCTTCCTGTTTACGGAAGTAAAAACCAAATGAATGTCTGAGCAGTTTATTTTCATAGATGGGAGCCACAACAACAAGAAATTCTGACAAGACAGGGTAGAAATGAAAACACACACACAGGTGAACGAAGGAGCTGTGCAGGTGAAGGCTGAACGTAAAGATGGAAAGATCAAACACAATTTGAGGAAACGTTTAAATAAAACATGAAGCTGCAGCTCAAACACATCGATCCCTCTGAAGGAGGAAGGTGACATAGACACGCACAAATGCATACACAATGAGAGGGAAACTTTCATAAGCAGCCTCAGAGCAGTTTATGCTAATGAGGCTGAGACACGCGCACACACACACACACACACACTCTCTGCTGTAATGACGATGAGTTTGAAAAATGCGTGTGTTTGCTCAGTGGGTAAGCAATAATATCAATATTTACAGCTTTGATTGCCTGACAGGTCAGAGTGCTCTGTCACCAGCGTGCCTGCTAACATCGTCAGTCCTGTTTGGAGTGTTTAACATCGTTTAATTGATCAGCTCTCAAGACATAAAATTTTTAGATGTCTTCATCATTATCACCAGATTCACACAGCAGTGCTACATTTTATTGCTAAATTATTTTTGTAATTATGGTGGAAGATTTCAGTTTTATTTTGAAGTGACAATCTGCACATCTCACTTAAAGCTGATACATCGCAGGTTTTACTTTGAAGAGGTCTGCCCGTTTGTTTACAGGAGGAGGAGGAAACGTACCTGCAGAAAGCCGACACGCTGAACTCGCTGATGAACGCCGTGACTGACAAGGTGAGAGGGGGCGAGGTTTCGTCGAGTGTTGGTTTGCATCCTCTGACAATCCCACAGTTTAACTGGCCAAGGGTCAGAGACAAACTGACTGTGAGCCTGACATTCCTGTCAGTCTTATTGATTATTGATAGCAATGGTGGTCGGAGATGGTGTGAAGAAGGCAGCTCTATTGGTCAGCCCTGTGTGTGTCTGGAGCGTGGGGTCAAAGTTCAGACTCTGAGACTGCCTCAGTTCAATTGAGTTTTATTTATACAGCGCCAAATCACAACAACACTCACCTCAAGGTAGTGGTCGGCGATATGAGGAAAATCTTATTTGCACGATATATATCATGATATGTTTAAATAACCTACAAAAACAAATGTTCTTATCAACCATATAGTGCCTAACACTGCATCGGTACACTCATTCAAATCGACAATTCAGTGGTTTCATATTTTCATTCATATTTTTTGTATTAAAATGTTTTATTTAACTATGTTTTTTAACAATCCGTTATACACAGAGGTTTTTAACAGATGACAATCCTGTGACAGTTAAGTCTCTTTCGGTGGTCAACACTAGACCTTTTAACAAACAAACGCAAGATCACAGCAACAAAAACATCAAACAAGAATTCACGAGTAAAAATAAAACAAACTTCTGTGCTTATAACATTTAAAATTTGTAAAATAAAAAATATAATGATCAACAGAAACAAAAGTCTAGACAGTCAGTATAAAAACGACTGACCAAGAGCAATTACAGGTATCAAAGCTGGTTTTCTTTGTGTGTGCACAGTTTAAAACAGTCTTCATTTTGGACTACACTGGGTTTTGTAGTGTTTTTCATGCTGATTTCAAATCTGTGTTTAGGTTTTCCGTAGCACGTACAGTTTTTGTGATAATGCTAGTTATATATTGCATAATAGTTGGTATAATTAGCCTAAGCATGTAACCAGATTTAACGACAGTTCCCTGTGTTTTATGTTACATACGGCATTAATTGCAATTGATTTCAGTTGTTACCGTGCCTAGATTGTATTAATCATCCAGACAGTTGCTCTTATGTGTGTGGTTCATTCAAGACAAAAGCATGTCTCCCGATTACTATAGACCTTAAGAAGATGTACAAATTGTACTTTGGCTGCCCTCTGGGTGACCAGGATAAATCTTGGGCTCAACATGTCATCTGCAACAGTTGTTCCAATGGACTGCAGCACTGGCTAAATCTGTGAAAATCAGCAATGCCATTTGCAATCCCGATGGTGTGGCAGGAACCACGAGATCATCTCAACAATTGCTATTTTTGCCACGTGAATACAACAGCATTCTCATTCAAAAATAAGCACAAAGTTGTCTACACCAGCCTGGATTCTGCAATAAGGCCTGTTCCTGTGCTGCCACATGATGGATTCGCTTCTGTAGAAGGTGACGAGGAAACGGTCAAGGTGCCTCTGGTTACAATCTAGAGCCATCAGATCTGTTCTGGCTGATGAAGATTCAGAACCAAACAAGCAGAGCTAAACTATCTCGTTCGTGATCTAAATCTATCGAAAGACAAAGCAGAACTTCTTGCTTCGAAGCTTAAGCAGAAGCATTTGTTTGCCAAGGGTGTTACTGTAACTCACTACAATCATAGTTGAAGTCATAACTTGACAGCGTTCTTCACAACTGACGGCTCAATGTGCCATTGTCATGACATCAACAGACTCTTCAGCATGTTCCAACTAAATGGTGTCTTTTCATTCTTTACAAAAATGCTCGAAGGCACTCCTACTCCATAACGGAAATGCCAAACCAAGTGTGCCGATTGCCCATTCTGTTCATCTAAGGGAGTCCTATGACAACATGAAGACACTGCTTGAATCATTTGGGTATAAAACTCATTAGTGGAACATCATCGGTGGTGATCTGAAGGTGATTGGTATGTTGACGGGAATGCGAGGAGGATTCACCAAATACTGCTGTTTCCTGTGCCTGTGGGACAGCCGATCTACTGCGGAACATTATGTCAAGGGTGACTGGCAGCCACGAGATGCCTATGAGCCAGGAAAAAGCAGTATCGAGTTTCTGCCTCTGGTTGAGCCGTGTAAAATATTTTTGCCGCTTCTCCATATCAAGCTAGGCTTGATGAAGAATCATGTTGAGGCCATAGGCAAAGGGAATTCATGCAGTTTTCAGTACCCCACTGAAAGGTTTCCAAACATAAGCGGTGTAAAAATGAATGAAGGTTTATTTATAGGTCCACAGATCAAGTTCATTTTGCAGAATGAAGGCTTCAAACAATCTCTCTCAACAGCCGAGTTCAAAGCTTGGGAGGAATTGAAGTGGCTCTGCAAAAGCTTTCTGGGCATCCACAAGTTTTCTGCATACATGGAAGGAGTTCAGCTTCTGCTTGATTCCTACCAGAAACTGGGCTGTCGCATGTCATTGAAAATAAATACACTTCCTGCACTCAGGCCTCGAGTTCTTTCCAGAAAATCTTGGCATGGTGAGTGATGAACAGGGAGAGCATTTTCATCAGGACATGCAGTTAATGGAACGTCGCTACTAAGGTTTCTGGAATGAGAGCATGATGGCTGACTACTGCTGGACGCTGTACCCTGACAATCCAGACACAGTGTGCACAAGAAAATCATATGCTAAGGATTTTTTGAAGAAACAGTGGTAGCTGACTGCCACTGATCATCATATCTATGCCACAGTGCGTGCCTGACTGAAAATATTGAAACAGTTGCTTGATTGGTGCCTGTTTAATAAAAACTGTGAAGGTCCATTGCAAACTAATATTACTCATAATTCAAAATTATCTGGCTGATGTAACTGAAAAAAATTTGAAAGCAGACCTGAAATCAGCATGAAAAAACAGTTTAGAAAAGTGTTTTGTGGTTTCTGATGATTGCAAAAAAAAAAAAAGAAATAAAATTGTTGACCTGTGTAGTTTTACGGCATGTTTTTGCAAATTACTGCATTTTGTGCAGCATTGTCCTTGTGAAATCCAAATGACAGCGAGTCTGAAACTCCAGCTGTCGCTATATTTTTCCCTGTCTGGTAGTATATTAATGCGCATGCTCAGCCCAGTGTGGCAGGTAGAAAATTTTGGGGTGGGGTGGGGGTTAATGATGCATTGGCAGCGTGTGTGAGGAAAAAAATCTCAGTGAATTATATGCAGACAGCTTAATATTGCCGTGGCAATTTATACTCAATGGTTACAATAAAGCCGCTTTAACCATTGTATGTGGAAAAACGTGATATATTGCACACCCCTACCTCATGGTGCTTTATATTGTAACGTAAAGACCCTACTATAATTTAAAGAAAACCGAATACCCCACCAATCATATTGACCCCCTATGAGCAAGTGCTTTGGTGACAGTGGGAAGGAAAAACTCTGTTTTAAAGAGAAGGAACCTCCAGCAGAACCAGGCTCAAGCTGGCGTGGACATCTGCTGCAACCGGTTGAGGTGAGGGGAGGAGACAGGACAAAGACACACTGTGGAAGAGAGCCAGAGATTAATTATAACTAATGGTTTGATGCAGAGAGGTGTATAAACACCTAATTCAGCCCTAACTATATGCTTTAGGAAAAAGAAAAGTTTGAAGCCTAATCCTATAAGTAGAGATAGTGTGTCTCTCCTGAATCCAAACTGGAAGCTGGTTCCATAGAAGAAGGGCTTGAAAACTAAAGGCTCTGCTTCCCAGTCTACTTTTAAATACTCTAGGAACAGCAAGTAATATGAAGATCAATTAGGGTCCAGCTCAACCCAGCCAATCAGATAACAGTATTTACTGTTTGCTGGGTAAATATTTTCCCACCTTAGTCCATCATAGGATGATCAGAAATCATGTTTCTTACCTGTTGGCTGGTGTCTGTGGCATCCCTGGAAGAAGTCGTGGTCATCTTTAACCAAAATGCTAATTTTTAGCTTGTAACCAACGTGACACAGCAGCTGTCAATCATTAGCACTTTGAAGCTTCGTTATGAGCGTGTCTGCTGCCAACGTCATCGTGTTTTCAACCCAAATGTGGTGATTAATGGGAGGTTCTGACTGTGACAGACTGGTTCACAACCTGTCAATTACAAGTCATCAGCCAACGAGTGTACAGCAAAAACCCTCCATTTTGAAAGAGTTACAAATTAAACTTGATTGAAACTTGATGTCAGGACTGAGTCTTTTTAGAACCACAACTTTCACCCCCTAGTGAGTGGCCGCTAGAAAGAAAGCATGTTGAAGTTACAGTTACTGTTGGTACTGTTGATGATCATAATAGGGGCAAACACCTAGCGGCAGGATCATCTGGTGCAGAACCAGTCATGTATTGTATTTAAAGGGACGGGAAAAAAGTGATTTTGGTGAGCTCGTTGAGCAGAGGGACGATGTTTGGAGACAGATGACAGAGATTGTTTTGTTTTTTTTCTGTGATGTGTAATTGCTTGTTTTTGTTTGTGTTTTCAGTCGGTGTTTGGTGATTGCGAGAACACGAAGGTTAGAATCGCTGAGCTCGAAGAAGAAGTTCAGACTCTGAAAAAAATGAACAAAGATTTGTACGACTTCTCCAGCCAGCTGCTCACCAAACCAACATAAGTGCACTCACACACACAAACACACACTGTGATGGGTTTTTTGTTTATTTGTTTTTCTACAAAATAAAAGTTTTTGGAAAACTTCCTGTGTGTGAGCCTACTATTCCTTCTGGGTGATTTTGGGTCACGTGCCGAGACCGATTCAGGTGACTTCCAGACTTTGAACCTTTAAAATGTTGTTTAACAGTCATTGACATGGGTGGATCTGTCTGTGAACACGAAATGTAATCAGATTACCTTTAGATTACACTTGTTACTTTCAGCAGCTGCTTCGTTAAACTCGTCTGGTTTAGAAAGTCATTTCAGCTATCCATTTTTACTGAGATATTCACACGAAGATCCAACATTTGTCCATCATAGTGACCAATAATCATTCACTGATCAGCCTGATAAATGACTGATCACAGGGATGTAAATGGGGAATCTGCAGTAAATGTAATCAGATTACATTTCCAGAGCTCTCCGTTACAAAGATGGAGAGTCAGGCTTAAGAAACTCAGAGTTTTAGCTGATCCAGCTTCCTGGATCAGGGTCCAGGTCCTGAAAACCAGAGAAGAATTAAATTTCAGGTTCCACTTTGTCCACATCTGTACAAAGGTGTGCAGCAGCTTTTCCAGGTGAATTACTTTGTACACACATCAACACACAAAAACACAATCGTCCAGACAAGGAAACCCCAGAAAGTAAATGTTTTTGTGTTTTCAGTAGGAGACAGGCGTGTTTTCCTTCCTGTAATCAGGTGTTTGAAGATGTGACACAGTTTAACTTGTTTTATAATCTCATGTTTTTACTACTCTCTTTTTTAAAGTGAAGATTTGAATATCAACAAACTGTATTCAAACATTTCATTTGTGTTCATAGTTAAACTGGCACGCTGCATTTGAGCCTTTCAACCTTTATTTAAACCAGCAGTGACAGGTGTTCACATAAAAAGAGCCCAGATGTCAAACTATAAATATAAACTAACATGAGGGGAAAAAACACATTATAAAAATTGAAAACTGGATTAAAGTCGGAGATTAAAGGTCATGTGAAGGTGGAAGAAAACTGTCAGTTCAAACAGGAAAACCACAAAAACCTTTTTTTACATGTTGTCTTTGCTCAAACTACAATCCAGAGCCCGATAAGGGATTGATTTATTTAAACAAGTCCAAGGACAAAGAAAACCCAGTATCAGTTTTACTGGTCACATGACCGGTATAAAAGATATTTGGAGAGAGGCTGAGCTGAACATCTCTGTTAAAGACTGTGAGAATTAGTGGATTACATCAGCAAGGGTGCCAAACATAAGGCCCGGAGGACAGAATCAGCCCGGCAAAGACTCCAGTCCACTGGACAGCTTGAAGGAGGCATACAATTAGTACTTCCCATACGTTTACAGCTTTTTCTGCTGATGGAGAGGTCCCTCGTGCCCTTTCATACTAGGCTAAATTAATCGATTAATAGGTAAATGTTTAGAGGACTTTAATAGTGTTTTAGTTGTCAGTGTCACATTCAGCAGAAGTGTCCACAGCAGGGTACCATAACCTGAAATCTCTGCATGTAGCATTTTTAATGCTGCTATCTGACCACAATAATAATAATGTTGTTAATTGTACGAGCAGACTCTCCAAGACGTCTGAGCTCCAGTTTAGGTGCACAGTGAAATTCAAGGATTTTGACTGGATGCTGCTGAGCAGTGAGTCTGTTTGAAAGTAGCTCACATTAGCTAATAAATCCACCGTCTCTTCCAAATATGGCCATTTTGCAAATTAAAAAAAACAAACATATTTTATTAAGAGTGTGTTTTTGTAGACAGAAGTTCGTGTGAGCCACAAACAAATGATGAAAAATGATCAAATATCAGGTTCAAATATTCAGCAACCTGATTATTTTTCTCAAGCTCACTTTAAACTTCAGATCATCACAAAATCATATTAAAACCAAACACTGAATGTCTGCAGTCGACACCTCCGATTGGTTGGAAATTGTTTGACAGCTGCTAAGATGAAGGCTGAGAAAATCTGAAATCCTGCAGTAATTTTTTCTTTTATCACTTCCTGCCGTGTTGTGCCTTTTTTTAGAGGATCTGAGGAAACAAGTGTGACTGCCTTGGTGTGCACAGACGAGGTAAAATCATTTTACAAACATTTATTTATTTATTTTTCATTCAGGTATAATGATGTGATGTTCCTGTGTGTAAACACTGCAGTAGAAGGAGGATGAAGACATTTAATCTGAGAGTTGTGAGACCTTGCCTCACCCTATCATGTGACCTATTAAGATCAACTGACACAATATGTGAGTGGGTGTTAACGTGCCTGGGAAGGATCTCAAAACTGGATTGTATATGGCTGACAGTTGGTGTCATAAGCCCCGCCCTCTGTTCAAAGATGGTTGTTGACAGTGGATATAGATAGCTTCTTTTTTTAGGGCTGGGTTTTAAAAAATCGATTTTCCGATTCAAATCTATTTTAGCTTAAATAACGCGATATCAATTCATTGAATCCTGAATCAATTTTTTAATATAAATGTATTTTTGCCATAAACACCAGAATCTACGGTGAAAGCTTACAAAGATGTAAACACAAAGTGCGGATCGTTCACCCAACGGCACGTACGCAGACATCTCATAGATGCCACTCTGGCCAAAATTCACCGAACCAGCAGCAAAAGAAGATCAAAACTACCCTTCACGTTTGATAAACATCGTCATTAATTCCCTCTTACTTTGGCTGTTTTGCTTCCACCACAATAAAATCACAGTTCCTGTACAGCTCTCTCTCTCTCTCTCTCTCAGTGTACTCAGAGACCAGTTTACCATCAAAAATCTCAGTTTTCTGCATTATTCACTGCTTAATTACGCACCAGTCTACTGTTGTGTTCAGTGCTGTCAACTTCTGACATAAAAGCCTCAGAAATTGAACCTTTTACAAGTGATTGCTTAGCTGTGCCTCTAATAAAACCTCTGTAACTTTGCTCTGCTTCACTTCAGCAGCAGGTAAGGTAATTTCCATATGTTGATTCATATTTTCTTCAGTTTTTGATCTACTGCAGAATATTTTTAGGGTGGTTCTCTGCTATAAAATGCCAGGCCAGGAAAATATCCTTCATGTTTTTCTGTTTCTCAGTTATCCTCAGTTACTTTGACACAAATACATCTGCTGTGATGCTCACACCTCTGACAAAGTCTTACAAGTGTCAGCTTTGTTTTTATACATAGATACATATATGGATATGTACTGATAAATGATCAGAATTATAATATTTCTACTGTCTGGGTCAAAATTGAATTGACTCTGGACCTTGTGAATCGGAACCGAACCGATTATAGAAATCAGTGATGATACCCAGCCCTACTTCTTTCACTCCTCTTTCATACTTCTCTGTCCTTTGTCTGCCACCTACACATGGTTTCACCCAAAACTTCCACTGATAATGAGCCACACCCTTTTTTACACCTTGGCTCATGCGATGAAGCACATAATCAATAGTGGGTCAACGATCCTCCCACTAGGGCTTAAAATCTGAGACTCTCCACCATTTGATTTTAGAACTGAACAAGCTTCCGAATGAAATGTCTTCAAGAAACTTAAAAAAGTCCAGACACTTTTATTTTCAAGCTTCTTAGACTATGTCCTGGATGACTGAAACCCTTCACAGACACTGCATTAGAAGCTGTTCCTCCTCCTCCTGCATTAGGGGCATATCCTCACACATCTGGCTGAACATGTTGACCTGTCTCAGTTATAGATGTTTGAGAGTTTTCTTGCATGTTTTCCTATTTCAGATCTCTCCACAGCATCTAATCCAGACTCAGATCTTCTTTCTGTGCCGGTCATTGGTGGATTTGTTTCCTGTTTCACCATCCAATCAGTCAGATGTCCTCAGCCTGTAAAGAAGAACATTAGTGATTGAAATCTATCCAGCATCCAGCTGTTGGGGTTTGAGAGATCTTTGGATGTTCGCATGATGGCACCTAGCACTTTAACTGCAAAGGGATCAGAGTGTCAGCGGTTCTATCAAACCAAACTGGTCTTTGGCACCTGATCAGGAACACTTGAAGCTAAAATGAAGGGTGAGACATTTAGCAACTTTTACTTTGTTCCATACATGAAATACATAAATACAATCAATTATATTAGAAACCTGATCAGTGATTATAATGGTTTTCATCATGCTGTTTAACATTTCACTTTGATTAATAAAAATTAGCCCAGCATGTTGGTGAAGATGATCAATGTTCTTCAGTTTTTACTGGAAATGTCAGATTCAAGCCAATCCAACTTTATTTATAAAGCACTTTAAAATAGCCAGTACAGAACCAAAGTGCTGTACATTAAATAAGTTAAGAACAATAGATAAAATGAAACAGCAACAAAAACAAAACACATAATACATACAAATTAAATTTAAAACAGTCCTATATTTAAAAAAAAAAAAAAACATAACATAGAATCAACTAAAAATAAATAAATAAAATAAAAACAAAAACCAACATCTCACAGGGTGTCAAAGGCCAGGGTGAAGATATGGGTTTTCAGAAGTGATTTAAAAACAGGCAGAGAAGAGGCCTGCCTCATCTCTAAAGCTCCACAGTTTGGGAGCAGCTAAAGTTTACGCTCAGTCCTGGGTACATTCAGCTGATCAGCTGACCTGAGAGAGCGGGTGGGTGTATAAGGCTGTAGCAGCTCACAGAGATAAGATGGGGCTAGGCCATGGAGGGCTTTAAAAGCGAATAAAAGAATTTAAAATCTAAAAAGGAATGGGCAGCCAGTGAAGTGAAGCTAAAATAGGGGGAATGTGTTCAAACTTTCAAGTGGCAGTTAAAAGACAGGCTGCAGCATTTTGCACCCTCTGTAGATGAGCAATGTATGAAGCACTGACCCCAATATAATGTGCATAACAGTAATTAAGCCGAGTGCTAACAAAAGCGTGGATAACTGTCTCAAAGTGCTGCCTTGAAAGAATTGGCTTTATTTTTGCCAACTGCCTGAGCTGAAAGAAGCTTGATTTTATGACGGCCTTAATCTGGCTGTCAAGCTTCAGTTCAGACTCCACTTTGACCCCCAGGTTTGTGACAGCTGGGCCAAGGAATCTAAATACAGATTTGGGGTCTCAGTAGGGCTACCAAAAATCATCACCTCAGGCTTTTTGTCATTGAATTTTAAACAGTTAAGAGACATCCAAGCCTTAATGTCATCCAGACACTGAAGTAATGGCTGTACAGAAATGTACCTTATTTCTTTAAACGGACATAGATCTGACAGTCATCAGCATAAAAGTGAAATGCATTACCGTGTTTTCTCAGTATAAAACTAAGAGGGAGCACATACAAAGAAATGAGGAGGGGGCCTAGAACTGAGCCCTGTGGGACACCACACAAGAGAGGAACAGAGGACGACAGATGGTCGTGTAGCCGCTAAACTGGTGGACCTAAATCTTTACCACCACGTCTGTATACATACAAGCAGAAAGGGGAGTGGGCGGGTCAGCGCTCAGGGCACAGAAACTCAGCTGGCTTCAAACACCATTTATTTCCATAAAAAAAACACAGCCAGAGTCACAAATACAAGATAAAATTCCCCGTATACAATAAAAATAGTGTTGCAACCCGCTAAAAACCCTGCCGGCAGAAATAACTATACAATATTAAAACAAGGCTAAATGAATGTTTTCCATATGCTAAAATTACCCTCCCATAGTCCCATAATCCCACAATCCAGCCACACCTGGGCGAATGGTTCTTATATGAAAGAGACAGGAGAGGAACTTCTCTTCCAGTATGGTAAAACTCGTCAGCAACAGACCAGGGAGGGGGCTCCTATCGCAGACCTGTCTCCTCCTGACAGCGCGTCGCCGTACAGTCCCGCCCCACTCCACACCTGAACACGGCCTCCCTCGTCTCACCGTCAGATGCAGGCAGAGGGGCATCCCTGCCCTGTCGTGCATTGCAGCCATCGCCACCCACTGTTGCCGTTCCTGCCGTTAGGACTGGATCGCCGAACAACTCGCAGCGCCCCACAGTCAGGCAGCAGTTCGTTCCACACACGTGCGGGGTTGCACGCGTTCCTTTTTCTCCTCCTCACCCTTCGTGCGTCACTCCTCTCTCCTTTTGTCTCTGCGCTCACCATCCCCTTTAACAGGTCAACCTGGTGGCTGATAGGCCACCTTGGGGAACGCCCCCACCTCACAGGTGCCTACAATTATCTGTTTAGTCCACAGTGGGTTAAAGGAACATGGTACAACATTAACACAAATATAAATATGAGGATAAAACCATGCAGTATAAATATCAACAAACAAACATGCAGTATAAATATCACTATAAAATCATGCAAATAAAATCAACACTATGTACCAATACACAGATTGATAAAACATAAAAACACAAATTTCCGCTGTGTGACAGTCGCAGAGACTGACACAAAAAGTTTGTTCTGCCAAGTAGGACCTAAACCACTCCAGTGCTGTGCCCCTAATGCCCACCCACTGCTCCAAACGAGATAGTAAAATGGCATGATCCAGTGTCTCAAACGCAGCTGTCAAATCTAAAAGCACAAGAACAACATAGTCGTCAGTAGCTAATAATATGTAATTAAAACCTTTTAAAGGGCTGATTCAGTGCTATGTAAGGATTTCAAACCAGACTGGAAAACCTCTAAAACATTTTGCTTTTCCATAAAGGTCATTAATTGACTCTGACATCACTGAAGTCTGCATAATTATTTCAGTTTAACTTTCACATTTGAAGCATTTTGATTGGAATGGATTGCCAAACATCAGAATCAGTAACACATATCAACCTATGTGACATCATTCACTGAAGAAGACTTCTGTAACCTGTACTCTTCATCTTGATCAGTCTGCAGACTCAGGATGTGATCACAAAAAACGTCCTAAATCTCCACATTAGCGCCTTCTCTGCTACGCTGTTTTCTTTAAATGTCACCAAACACTTTAACATTCTGCCCAAAGCTTCGACTGCACAGGAGCATCAAACCCAGGAGCAGGAGGAGACATGCTGGGTCAGTGCAGATTTGCCTGCAGTCAGGTGACTCCACAGGAAAAGTAAGCTCACAGACTGAAAGGTCTGAAAATGCCACGAATGCTTTATCAAGAAACGAAACAGAAAGTTCAGCCGGAAATGTCCTCCTCTTCTTAAGCTCTTCTTCCTCAGCACCACACAGACATATCACGTTTCAGCTTTCTGAAAGCTGCTACTGATGCTTCCAGTCACCTCTGATCTTCTCTGCAGCTGTGACGCTGTCAGAGTTCAGCCTCCATCAGCTGATTGCAACTGATTAACATCTGATTCATGTGTCGATCCTGCCCCGAGTCTCGCCTCTCATGTCTAAACATCTGCAGAAAGAACTCCGGTCTAAATCGGTCTAAAGTTAAAATGCCACTCAAGGAGTCGGGTTCAGCGTCAAAGTGATTAAGATGAAGCATCTTCACTGTTTGCTATGATGAAACCATCAGATGACACCATCAGTTTAACACCTTGAGTCAGCTGAGAGCGGGTGAACCTGATGATTGACCTCTTCTTAAATTTAGTTCATTTTATTTATAGAACTTCACTTCAAAAAACACTCATTATATTCTGTAAGGTAAAGCACAATATCTGGGAGAGACACCTAAGAAATCAGACAACACTCGTGAGCAGCTGCTACCCTTGGGAAAGAAAAATTCCCCTTTAACAGGAAAAAACCTCCAACAGAACCAGGATCAGGGAGAAACAGCAAGGAGAAGAAGGACAGAGAGACCACAGAGAGCGGGCCGAGTACAATAACATGCTTTATATAAATTTAGAAGCAGGAAATTGCAGGTCATCCAGCTTTTTATGTCTGTAAGACAGGGGTCTCAAACTGGTGGCCCGCGGGCCACTTCCTGCCCACGTCACATTACTTACAGACCTTATATTGATGTGAAAATATATAATGCAGTTTGGCCCTTGAAGTGACTTTTTTTTGTTAGGGGGGATTTGTTTGTTGTTGAGTGCAATGTTAAAATAATTCTTTAAAAAGCAAAAACTTATTTAATATGAAGGCAATAAGAGCAGAGAGTACAAACATGCCAGGGATTGGCTGTGTTAGTTCAGTGAGAGAGAGTCAAAAACTAATATGTACACTTATGTCTGCCTTTTTATTTGGTTAAATACGAACAAAATGATAGCAGAAGTGCTGCCACGTGTCCGGCCAGAAAGAGAGAACCAATTTCGTTATTTGGCAGTTCGATGAAAGGCTTCAGTTAGTTAAGAGGTTTATCTTGTTATACAATATTTGAAATTTAAAAAACAAAACAAAAAACAACTACATTTTAGGAAACATTTGTGGGTCTTTTCTTGTTTGGTTGGGGTTTTTTGTACTACTTGAACACTAAAGTGGCCCTCCAGTGAGACGACAGTGCCAGCAGTGGCCCACGGCTCATTTAAGTTTGAGACCCCTGCTCTAACTTATTGGTGTGTGTTATCTGGCTTCATGGATAGATAAAGTTGGGTGTCATTTGCATAGCAGTGAAAATGTATGCTATGCTTTCTAACCATACTGCTTAAGGGAAACATGTATAATGTAAAAACGAAACGAAACCAACCCCACTAACTGCATGTCTTTGGACAGTTGGGAGAAAGCTGGAGTACCCGGAGAGAACCTATGCAAACACGGGGAGAACATACAAACTCCACACAGAAAAGGCAAAGTGAATTCAGCGAGCATGGCGGACACTCCCTGCACCACCATGCCCTGGCACGCGCAGCGGAAAAGCAACTCCAGGTCTGTGGTGGGCAGCTGCCAGGTTCTGCTCCAGCTAAACTAAAGTAAGTAAAAATTGAAACAAACCAAAGACTGTAATCCTGTCCATCTGTCGACCTCTTGTTTTTCTCTAAATGGAGCAGCTATGATGTTCTTTAAATGTTTTGTTTTCCAGTTGAAATCTGTGAAACAGCTCAAAATGGAGCTTCATCTACTGTCTATCAAAACCATGAGGAACTTTTCCAGGTATTTTTCTGAAAATTGGCCTGAAGTCTGGATCTTGAATAGAAATATTTAACATTAACAGTAAGGAGGTTGTTATTCCTTCACCTTCTCCCAAAGAAGCAATCAGGAGCTGAACAGGGAACATATGAACCAATTATCTTGCTGCACACAATTAAAGAACAAAAGAGACCGAGAGGAGAGAAAGTGACCATCTAATGTTCAGGTGACAAACTAATGGAGATGTGAACTTTGAGGAGGTGGTGAGGAACTTTGATTGAAGCAAGACCCAACAAGAGTGAATAATACTGCTGATTGACATATGTGGTGTGATAAATACATTAGAGGATAACCTAAGAAACCAGAGCCTGAAACTGGACCAGCTGTCATATCAGCCAAGAGAAGCGCTGATTTTCAGATGCCTGTACGGAGCGACGCTGGAACTAGATGGTTCTGCTTGTGATGGACTGAATGTCTGGGACCTAACCTGGTCTCTGTGGGCGACGACCCTTGGCCCCTAAACATCTGTTCAGAGGAAAGACGAGTTTCAGCTAAACAAACTGTAACTAGCAGCAGTTAGTATTTTTAGGTATTTACATGCGATCTTTTGGTTTCTTCGGTTCTGAATTAAGGTGTGTTTGTGTTCATTTAGAAATGAGGAGTTCCTCCTAAAAAGGACCATTGTGTGAGGCCCTGGAACACCACAGACCGAAAAAGTTGGAGAGGCCGCCTGCCGCCCGTGGTCATTGGTTAAGAGTTGAGACCTGAGGAGAAAGCTCACAGAAGCAGTACATCTTATGTTCAAGTCTCTGTCTGAGTGGTTGCTGCTCCTTCTTTAAGCAGCAAGTCAGGTGGGGTGTCTCTGCATGTCGCTGACTTCACTGCTTGACCGCACACACATGTTTGACCTCACACACCTGCTAGATCACACATACCTGTCAGAACTCACACAACTGTAATTAATGTGGAACTATTGTCTCTGTTTTTGGCTGCTCACCTGGTTTGGTGCACTCACATACACCTACCTGTTTGGAAAAGTGTACATCTACAGGTGGTAAGTCAGCTGTTTATAGTAACCAGTCAGTGAGCTGATTGAAGTTGCTGTGAGCAGTGATGCTCACCCTTCCTGTCTTTTTTTTTCCTGGCACCTGTCAGCTCATCATTTTTCAGATTTAATGTTTCACAATAAATAAATTAGAATTTTGTTCTACTTTGATAGATTTTTTGTCTTTGTTTCCAGTTATCAGTTAGTTTTTCCCTCGCTGGGCATCGCCCTGCCTTCCTCTTCCTTCTCACTCAGTAATGAAAATGATTTCATTTGTTTTCAGGAGAGTACAGATAAAAGCTGATTGGAGGTTTTCATTAAAAACACGCAGAGCTCCAAATGCTCAGGAAAAAAATGATTTCAGGTCAGTTTTTATTTCCTGATTGTTGCTCCACTTTCTCGCACAGATTTCAAATGGAATATTAACACTGTGTGTGTGTGTGTGTGTGTGTGTGTGTGTGTGTGTGTGTGTGTGTTATGTAACGGCCCAGCTCTCAGCTGTGATGTTCGGAGGATGACGAATCGAGCTGGATTCTCCTCAGAAAGCCTCGGCAGCAGCTTCCTGTTCCCGACCTTATCGTCCTTCAAAACTTCAATAAAACATCTGCAGCAGCTGCTTCTGCTCCTCCAGATGCCCAATAATAAATACCGATGAATACACCTGTGATTAATACAAACAGGAGAAGGAGGGAGGCTTTATGGATCTCTGATAACAACAGGAAAAATTGTGATCAGGAGCCTCTTTTATTGTGAAGGTCAGAGAAGATTATCATCAAAGCCACCAACAAACAAAAAAAGAATTAAAATGATCATCAATGGAGACAACTGAATAAAATTAAGTAAATAAAACAAGTTGGTAAAATAAATAAATAAACAAACTGAATCTGCTCCTCTTCTCTTCACTCACCACCTCCTCTGTCTCTTTGACCTCCCCCTTTTCATTTCTTCCTCTGCTTCTCCTCTCCCTCCCTCCCTCTCTCTCTTCTCCTCTGCACCTCCTGTTTCTGGGACAGCGCTCCCCCCTCCCCTCCGCTCCTTAGTCTGCTCCTCCCTCAGTCTCCTGTGAGCAGCAGGAGGAGCAGCAGCCTCCTCTCGTGTTTGTCGGAGCAGCAGGAGTCAGCGGAGGAGCGATGCTGAGCGCGCGGCAGGATGTCTCTCACCTCCTCCTCCTCCTCCTCCTGCCTCCGGACTCTCCGAGCCTTCCTCCTCCTGCAGCTCCTCCTCGTACCGCCGTGCCTCCTCCACCCGCAGCCGTGCCGCCTCCTGGCGCAGATCGGTCACTCCGTGCGCGTCGGTGCGCTCCTGCCGGCGCAGCGGGCGGCGCGCGTACAGGTCCAGGCGGCGCTGAGCCGCGCGGCGGCCGCGGTGAGCCGGGACCGGGAGCTGGAGCGGGACCCGGAGCGTGTGAACTTCCTGCCCTACAACCTGAGCCTGGAGCTCGTGCCCCGGCAGCTGACCGCCGCGGACCCCGAGTCGCTGCTCCGCTGCGCGTGCCAGGGCGTGGTGGTGCAGGGAGTGTCCGCCGTGCTCGCGTTCCCGCAGAGCCGCGAGGAGCTGCTACAGGTGGACCTCACCGCCTCCTCCCTGGAGATCCCCTTCATCAGCGTCCTCCAGCACGGAGAGCCGCTCCGCACGCAGGTAAGAGCTGCGCCTGCGCGAGCCCGCACCTGGACCCTGGGCAAGTGTTTCGGAACCGCCCGGAACCACCCGGTCCGAGTCCCCGGTTTGACCTTGACCTGTGTGACGTCTGGAGGTGTGTCGGGGGGGAACTGCGCTTGCGCGTATGTGTGCGTTTGCTTATTTGCTCTCATGGATTCACTTTGAAGCTTCAACAACTGAAGAACAGGGATGAGAATGTGGAGGAGAACAGAGAACAGGGAGGAGAACATGGGGGAACAGAAAGGGAGTAGCAGAGAAACCATCTGAGGCTGATTAACAGAAGCTCAGGTTAGGTGGAGCTCAGGTGTGTAACAGGTTGGATGAGAAAAATCAAAGCTGGTCTGATGTGAGGAGAAGTTCCTGCAAGTCGAGACTGGACCGATCAGATTTATCAGTGAACTGACTGATCAGTTAAGAGAGACAGAATGTTTTCCGTGGATGTTTCAGGAGAAGTTGGTTTGATGAAGACTTTGGAAATTAGTCCTGCCCATCTAAAGGTGACAGTGGTGGCACCTTGGTGCTGACACAGTCACATCTAAAGTATTATTTAATTCTGGTTTCCATGAAGATGATGTTTCATCATCTTCACAACCACGAGAGGTCCTTGCGTTAAACTTCAGCTCACGAGCAGATGATGCTTTGGCCTCTGTTGTGGGTGGAGCGTCACTGTAAGTCTGAAGCCTGAGCCGCATCAATGTTGATACAAAGCAGAGAAACGTCTTTTAAACAGAGATGCTGGACTTCCTGTTCTGTTCTCCAGGTGTGGCGTTGATATCAGTAAGTGTGCGGAGGCACTGTGCATGTCACTGCTAATTGAATTAAACTTCAGCAGGGGTGGATCTACAGGGTGGCATGGGGTGGCATATGCCACCCTAAAATAATCTCATGCCACCCAAGTTTTGCATATGACAATGCTATTTATTAAAATAAGGTAGCATTACCACTTTGAGCCTGGTTACAATTAACATTGAATATAAATTCTAAAACTACCACCACTAAAAAATGGTCCAGCCCCTAGCCTGAACTGGCTTTATTTCTTGAAGTCAGTAGCAACCGATGCTTATGATTGCGCTAGAGCACATTTTGAATCAAAACTATGGGCATTTCAGATTTCAGCACAGGTGGCTAATTGTTACACTCTGGAAATGGAATGTAGTAACCGTCTGGGGTCCACAGACATGCTGCGTTGCCAAATCACGTGACCAATTTAAGCTGACATAGCTACAAGCTGCAGCCACGCTGAGTCTTTATTTCAGCTTGTGTTGA
The DNA here is from genome assembly GCF_057381845.1 of Rhamphochromis longiceps. NCBI lineage: Eukaryota > Metazoa > Chordata > Actinopteri > Cichliformes > Cichlidae > Rhamphochromis > Rhamphochromis longiceps. The sequence continues at coordinate 9,832,346 of NC_140578.1, forward strand.
AAGTTGGACTTCAAACTACATGCCAATTTTTACGTTTTACTTTTAGGCCACTAAAACCAGAGTTCTAATAAAAAATATATAATTTTCTGAATACTAGCGTCATGTTTTGTGCAGGAAGAAACAGTAAAAACAGGATTTTCTAAGGGCAGCAGGGAAAAAAGAAAAGGAAAAAAATGCCACCCTTTCGTGGAAAAGTGTACCACATCGACCAATAGAAATGACACAGCAACACGTGGGATTTGGTTATTTATGAAGAGGGGAAATTTTTCAGAGTGATGGTGATGAAAGAGAGTGAGAGGGAGCAATATCGACAGCGAGTTTTGAGATGTGACAGATTTGTGATGTGTAGCGTGTTTGGAGTGTACAGTTAGTGTGTTGTTGTTGTTTTGTTTTGTGTGTCAGAACAGAGGCGAGTCCTGAATGTCACAGTTGGTGCCAAAAACCCTTCATATGCAGACTGCAGTGTAAACGCTGTCTCCAGGTGGGAAACAGAAGTGATACACCTCCTGCTGTCAGGCCTGCAGGTTTCAGACCTGTAGTGTTCTCCTCTCTCTTTGTGTGGCATCTTATTGTGACTCCTGATTGTTCTCTCATTTTAGTTTTGGTATTTATAAATGGTTGTAGAAAAAACGCCTGATGCAGCGGCTGCGATTTTAGGCAAATACATAATATATAACTTTATTGTGTACAACATTTGTGCATAGGTTTTTAAAATGTACAATTTATATTTGCATTTCAAGTTATGAAAATAATTCACTAAACACTTCTGTAGATTTACAGTGAAAAATGTTAAATTTTTGCCGACTTGATTTTGTGTGATTTCAGATCAGTTGGGTTAATACAGTATGTCAAAATGAAAAGATAACTGTAAATTCAGACGAATGAGATTGTACTGAAAAGAATGATACCAAGCAAGGCAAGGTTTTCCACCTTTTAGGGGTCAATTATAAAGATAAACTCAAATTGTAGTCAGCAATGGGCAGTTATATCCTGGAACCCAGAGACTTAACCCGATAAATCATGACAAATTAGGTTTCAATGTTTTGTGAAAAGTGTTTCATGACAGTGCAGATTTCTGGCATTTTGTGTAAATTTAAGTACGTAACAATTTAATTATTTGTAATTTAAAAAAAATAGTTAGACCTGTGTGTTTGTAAATGAACCACCTTGCGTTTTGTAGGTTCTGGATTTTAAACTTATTGGGCTGCATGCTTACTTATCATCCAGGCTATACAGTACATAATATCAAAATTCACATGTTTTATGTACAGTGGGGCAAAAAAGTATTTAGTCAGCCACCGATTGTGCAAGTTCCCCCACTTAAAATGATGACAGAGGTCAGTAATTTGCACCAGAGGTACACTTCAACTGTGAGAGACAGAATGTGAAAAAAAATCCATGAATTCACATGGTAGGATTTGTAAGGAATTTATTCGTAAATTAGGGTGGAAAATAAGTATTTGGTCACCTCAAACAAGGAAAATCTCTGGCTCTCACAGACCTGTAACGTCTTCTGTAAGAAGCTTTTCTGTCCCCCACTCGTTACCTGTATGAATGGCACCTGTTTGAACTCACCATCTGTATAAAAGACACCTGTCCACAGCCTCAAACAGTCAGACTCCAAACTCCGCCATGGCCAAGACCAAAGAGCTTTCGAAGGACACCAGGAAAAGTATTGTAGAGCTGCACCACACTGGGAAGAGTGAATCTACAATAGGCAAGCAGCTTGGTGTGAAAAAATCAACTGTGGGAGCAATCATCAGAAAATGGAAGACATACAAGACCACTGATAATCTCCCTCGATCTGGGGCTCCACGCAAGATCTCATCCCGTGGGGTCAAAATGATCATGAGAACGGTGAGCAAAGATCCCAGAACCACACGGGGGGACCTGGTGAATGACCTGCAGAGAGCTGGGACCAAAGTAACAAAGGTCACCATCAGTAACACACTACAACGGCAGGGAATCAAATCCCGCAGTGCCAGACGTGTTCTGCTGCTGAAGCCAGTGCATGTCCAGGCCCGTCTGAAGTTTGCCACAGAGCACATGGATGATACAGCAGAGGATTGGGAGAATGTCATGTGGTCAGATGAAACCAAAGTAGAACTTTTTGGTATAAACTCAACTCGTCGTGTTTGGAGGAAGAAGAATACTGAGTTGCATCCCAAGAACACCATACCTACTGTGAAGCATGGGGGTGGAAACATCATGCTATGGGGCTGTTTTTCTGCCAAGGGGACAGGACGACTGATCCGTGTTAAGGACAGAATGAATGGGGCCATGTATCGTGAGATTTTGAGCCAAAACCTCCTTCCATCAGTGAGAACTTTGAAGATGAAACGAGGCTGGGTCTTCCAACATGACAATGATCCAAAACACACCGCCCGGGCAACAAAGGAGTGGCTCCGTAAGAAGCATTTGAAAGTCCTGGAGTGGCCTGGCCAGTCTCCAGACCTCAACCCCATAGAAAATCTGTGGCGGGAGTTGAAAGTCCGTGTTGCTCGGCGACAGCCCCAAAACATCACTGCTCTCGAGAAGATCTGCATGGAGGAATGGGCCAAAATACCAGCTACTGTGTGTGCAAACCTGGTAAAGACCTATAGTAAACGTTTGACCTCTGTTATTGCCAACAAAGGTTATGTTACAAAGTATTGAGTTGTATTTTTGTTATTGACCAAATACTTATTTTCCACCCTAATTTACGAATAAATTCTTTACAAATCCTACCATGTGGATTCATGGATTTTTTTTTTCACATTCTGTCTCTCACAGTTGAAGTGTACCTCTGGTGCAAATTACTGACCTCTGTCATCATTTTAGGTGGGGGAACTTGCACAATCGGTGGCTGACTAAATACTTTTTTGCCCCACTGTAACTGCAATCTTTAATTATCTGGGCCAAAGAAAACAAAGTTATAGACAATATTTCCATGAGACATGTGTGTACTTACTGTATTTTATGTATTTTAACCTCATATATATAATGATGTAACAGGATGTAACACCTGTGAGACAAAGGCTTTGATTTTCATGCCACCCTAAGAAAATTTCTCCTGATCCGCCCCTGTACTTCTGACAGCCTATCACACAAGACCAAAGCTCAAAGTCCACCACATGCTGTTAACTGAGCTGTGTTCAGCTCAGCTGTGTGGAAATTAACCATCATTTTTGTTGATTATTGATTAGTTTTATTCTAGACAGCTAACTGATCAATCAGCTGAACCGAGGCAGTAACATCAAAGGGTTCATGTTCTTTCTTCCCTGACTGACTATTCTGAAACAATTAGCAGGTTTTTAGTCTTTATGAAAATATAAAATTTTATCAATGTGATTTTATTTAGTAGAGGATGCAGCACTTCCTGTGGGAGGGTTTCAGAGTAAAAGCCTAACTGTGGTGATGGGATTAACTGAGCAGAGATTTTCATTTTGTAACGCTGAAAACAATCCGGTTAAAGCTGCAAACTCAGACACACACACACACACACACACACACACACACACACACATATTCAGGCACACGCAGAGACACACAGACACATATTCAGGCACACGCAGAGACACACAGACACACACACACACACACACACACACACATATTCAGGCACACGCAGAGACACACACACACATATTCAGGCACACGCAGAGACACACACACACATATTCAGGCACACGCAGAGACACACAGAGACACACACAGAGACACACAAACTCAGACACACACACACACACACACACACACACTCAGACACACATATTCAGGCACACGCAGAGACACACACACACACACACAGACACACACACACACACACACACACACACACACACACACTCAGACACACATATTCAGGCACACGCAGAGACACACACACACACACAGAGACACACAAACTCAGACACACACACACACACACACACACACAAACCTACTCAGACCAACACACACACACACACACACACACACATAAACAGACACACACACTTGCTCAGACACACAACACACACACACTCACACACACAGACACACAAACCTACTCAGACCAACACACACACACACACAGGCAGAGACAGAGAGAGACACACACACACACACACACACACAGACTCAGACTTATACACACAGACGCACACAGACACATACAGACACACTCACACACACTCAGACACACTCAGACACACAGACACACACAGCAGCCTTCATCATTCAGGTTTAATCCTGTGACTCAGGTGTTCTACCAGAACCCGTTTTTGTCTCGCACCATCATCATCTTGGAAATGAGCTTCAGTCCTTATTTGCCTCTTTTAGCAGTGGAGACACTGCAGCATCCTTAAGAAATTAAAAGAGATCATGGTGTCCCATAATTCATAGCGATGCTCAACCTGATAGCACCACCTGTTGGTGTTTGAGCTGTCTGAAGTCTTTTCAGAGGTTCTCGTTGTAGACTGGAGCTCAGCTCGGTTTTGACGTCAGAGATCTCGAAATTATAATAAAGGAGGATGTGATTGGGCTGTTCTCCTCTGTGACCTCAGTGTGAAATGAAGGTTTTCACCTTACGGTAAGGGCTGATGAGAGTTTGTAGGAGGGTCTGCTTGTAGTTCATTGTCACGATGTGGGGAGAAGGGGGAGGAGAGGTGAGCCAGCAGCAGGTGGAGGTACAAGTACGGGTACAGGTATAGGTACAGGTCCAGGTAAGTACAGGTGCAGGTACAGTACAGGTGTAGGCACAAGTATAGGTATAGGTCAGGGGTGGGCAATTTCCAGGACACGAGGGCCAGTGTCCGGCAGGTTTTAGATATCGCCCTGGGTCAACACACCTGAATCATATGATTAGTTTGTTACCAAGCCTCTGGAGAACGTCAGGACATGTTGAGGAAGTAATTTAGCCATTTGAATCAGCTGTGTTGGATTACCTATACCAGGGGTGGGCCTGGAGTTGCAAGTACAGCTACAAGTGCAGGTGCACGTAAAGGTGCAGGTATAAGTGCAGGTACAGGTACAGACAGACTTACACACACACGCACGATGCAGGTGCAGGTATAAGTGCAGGCACAGGTACAGACAGACTTACACACAGACACACACACACACACATTGACGTGGTTCAAACTCATACTTAATCAAATTAATCTGTCCTTTATTGATCCGACAAGGGCTTCGGAGCGTGATGTCACGGGGGTGGGCGTGGAAAGGATTTTGGCCCGATTCACCATTTTGGGGGTCTAAGCTAGGAGCGATAGCATAGCCATGGTTCGTACTTGCTGTGTGCTCGGCTGCAATGTTCGATCTTACGACCGGCACGGGAATAAGGTTGGATTGTCTTTTTATGCTTTCCCAACCTGGAAGCGACATGAGGCAGCTCGTGTATCGATGTTACCAAACGAAGGCGTCTAGCCTGGATAGCAGCTGTGAGATGAGCTGACGTGCAGCTCTCTTCCATCTCCAAATATCTGTTGGTGCTCCAGACATTTTCATTCCGGTAAGTTCTAAATATGTTCATATCTCTCTTTATAGCCTATTAGTTTCATTTTCGATGCGCTCTGAGCTCATAGCAAATTAGAACAAACATCCTACTGAGTGATTTTGCAGAACTACCGTCTATTTATAGAGTTGCTAATTATTTGGCATTATTGCAGCAAACCAGCCGATGAAATGGATGAAACATCATGACTGGTTTCCAGCGCTACACGAGGGACCTGCTTCAAACAAACCACCATGCCAATCAGATTACTTCTTCCATGTGAGGGTGAAGAGGTGACCCTTCTGGATAAGATGGTGAAGGTTTGCTGCGTTTGGTGAACAGTGTGATAATAAAACCAGAGAAGAATGAAACCTGCTCCTGTTAAATGTTCTTAAGTCTTGTGCTGTTATTTTTTCAAAAGATACAGTAAATAAAGTAATGTTAGTAGTGGGTGATATCATGTAAACACTCATGATTTGGTGTAAACATTTTGTCATTTGTAAACTGTAAATGACATGGATTCTACACTGTTACTGATGTGATGCTCTATAAGGTGGTTTTAATAAAAAAAAAAAAGGCAAAATAATTTAGTTTCTTTATTCAACTTTTGAACAGTGGGACTCAGTCAGTACATATTCAGTAAATGCAAATTATTTACACAGCAGTGCACTACAGGCATACATCTAGACCCCTAGATAAAACATGATGGCATTATAGCAGTGACAACTCCTCCACAGTAGCAGGTGGGGTTTTTCTTTTTTGAGGACGGCTCCTTTTACCTGTCACTACAGATGGTCTGTTTATGTTTTGATCAAGAGCCTTTTTTTGGGCAGCTGAAGAGAAGTCGTCTATCTTATGGCCAACCTCTGGGTGTATCTTGGTATTATTACCAGGCAAAACCCAGTATGCAGGTTCATCTGTAACAGTCCTTGTGCCACGGATCAACACTGTTCCGTCTACTTTAGACAGAAGAGCAGCGACGTGGGTGCAGGTCTCCGTGACTCCGGCCATACAGGTGCAGCGGGCGGCTTCAACCTTCCCTGTGATGCTCACAGTGACCCATGGCTGCAATGCTGGTTCATTCAGTCTTAGAGTGCAGCACCTGAAACACACACAGACAAAGTTCATTTAAAGACAAGAACTATGAGCCAAGGCCGACACAAATGTGTTTAATCTACTTTATCATAAATGTAACAAAGTGTCAAGAAAGTTAGCACATACATGTAATTTTTCATTTCTTTATGTGTCCATCTATAGAACGCTGCATGTTATAGTCTAAATCTGTCTGTTCTGTCAGAAACCTGCCTGCAGAAAATGAACCTAAAGTATGTAATGCAAGGATGTCATCACTTTAGAGATGGAGAAAGCATAAAGTGACAATTATGAATCACTTAATATGTTAAGGAGATTCTGCAGGTCATTAATCAATGTATAAAACTAAAATAAAAAGTATTTTTAGTGACACAAGATACAAATATGGAAGCAAGATGTATAATTAGAATTATTTATAATAAACATTAATAAATCATTGCAATTTCTTTAACCATAGAGAATAACTAAATCCTTCAGGACAGTGTCTCATCAATGCACTGAACTCACTATGTTATCCACCTAACAGTCTCCACATGTTCTCACTGTAATTTCCCCTCATGAATGAATTTATGCTGCAGTAATCAATGTTTGCAGGGAAATCAAACGCATTTCACTCGCTGTACTCGAGCTGACTTACCTTTGATTGAATGACGACTTGTACGCGCTGACTCCACAGATAAGGTATGAAATATATCAGGCTACGTCAATAGCGGTTGGTCTTCAGGGTTTCTACTCCACGGCCGTATTTCATACGGGTCCACATTTCCAATGCACGCTATTTTCTGCAAGTACCGCCGCTTCGCCTCTGGACGCAATCGGTCTCTATACAGTCCATTCTCTTTTAAGCTGCTTTTAAGCATCTTGTAATCGTCGTTCCAACACAGTGTGTTTGATTTGATTCGTAGACCCCGAAAATGCCGCCGCGCTCCCACAATGCATTGCGGCGTGACGTCAACTCCGAAGCCCTATAGGTCCAATCACTTGAGCGAAATTGTGAATGTTTAGGAGTTTAGTCCTGATCATTAACTGATTTCTAATAAATGTCTGGGTCATGACGGTCCTCTGATGTCCTTCACCATGCTGGATTGCATCGATCTAGGTTCGACTGAGGACTGCTTTTTTGGATCAGTTTTTACTGTGTTCCTTGTGCCAGTGCATGCTGTTCCCCTCTGTGTACGGCATGCAGAAAGCCCCATGTCTCTGACCCCTCTGATTGGTTACAAACACATTGTTTTTCTCATGTTTCTGGTTCGTCCTGCTGCTGTTTGTTGATCTCAGAGATTCTCTGAAGGAGTGCCAGCATCTGCTCAGAGACTCGGAGGAACATGGGAGATTCTGTTTGATGTTTGCACAGCAGACGTCTCTGATCGGGTCAACTCGGTCAGCACGCTCAGCAACAGCTTCTTCATGATCTGTCACTGAGGCAGTGGGGTGCCTGAAACCTGTGAAAATATGAATGGGCTTGAGTTTTCTTTGCAATCAGATTAAAGTTATGAAGGGCAGCACGTGCTGCAGTGCTTTAAACATTTGGGGACTCCTTTTATCAGCTGACGTGGGCCCACGCTCCAAGTGTGGACAGAGACAAAGACAAGGAGAGTGTGAATTCAGCTGCTGCAGTTTGAAGCTCACTCCACCTAACACAGCCGAATCACATCCAGGAGCAGGAAAATGTTTGCAGTCTGCTTCACAAGGACCACGTTATTAACAGCTGTGTAACGTCCAAGAACAATCACTCAGGTGTGCTTTATAAGCTCGTCATTTTCAGGCTGTTTTGCTGGAGTCACCTGTAAAAACAGAAAAATTCAGCAAAGGGATGATGTGTACTACTGTTTTACAGTGATTTACAACCAAACATGTTTGAGCAGCCTTTGTTGCATGCAGGTAAATGAAGGGATTTCCCCCAGGTGTGAACTAGAAACTGTCTGATGAACACTTGTTTGTCCTTCCTTCCGAGTCATTTCTCGTGCTGAGGTCACAGCACGGTGTGCAGTGGGTAATAGGATCAGTGTGTGACGTGACAAGTGTAACGCCTGCTCATCCTGAGCATTTGAAAGAGGTTCACCAGGTTTCTGAAACCACTGTCCTTAAATACAGATTTTTAACTGCATTAAAATAATCTGAATGAGGTCTGGGGTGAAACAGTTTATTCAAAGATTACTTCCTGTGGTCACTTCCTGTCACTCAGCTGTAACATATGAATGAACATATGCTCCTGGTCACATGAGAGCTCTGTTCTGAATCCACTTGACTTATGAAGAGGAAACAGTGAATTTGTCCTTTAACCTGAGCTGTGTGTGAGACTGCTGTGTGACAGGTAAGGCCAGGTGAGTTTAGAAGCCGCGGATGTGGCTCAGTGAGTGTGCTGATGATTGTTTGTAAATCTGATGTTTTCAGGGTTAAATTCAGCTTGACGGTGAAATAACTGAATCTTTTAATCCCTCTGAAGACGAGCAGCAGCAGATTAGTTTCCCATCATGCCTCACTCGTCTCTTTGTTTGACCTCAGCAGGTCTGACTGGTTTCATTTCACCTGTGAGGTTTGAATGCAAACACCTAACTGAGACATCCTGACTAAAAATACTTCAGCTTAGAGCTCTGCGGGGACCAATGAGCTGGCAGGAATTGCTGATGAAACACTGAAAGTCAGCGGCGCTCGTATCAAACGTCTCGTCTGAGCATTGCAGAGTAAAGATGAGATTTGGCCCCTGAGACTTTTTAACACAAACTACCTGAAAGATTTCTCTAAACCGTTTGACAGCTCAGAGCGCCGACACATCAGCTGATCTCATCAGAAGGTGCGCGGCTGTAACGGGTGGATTAAACCTGGTTATTCACCTTTTAGCGTTCTCTGAGGCTGCAGCTAGATAAACTTTGGATCAGCAAACTGTGACCTTCAGAGTTAAAGAGCTGTTTGGTCCTCTGACAGCAGAAACAAACTGAAACCATAACGGCGCTTTCTTTTCCTCCCTGTGTCACAGAGGAGCCTTCCCTTCTGACACTCAGTGGGTAGAGTTCAATTTTACCGCTGCTGGAAAAAATTTTGACTGATCCAAATAAGATTTTCATTTTAGTTTGACTTTATTTATACAGTTTGAGTTCACGGTAACAGTCATCTCACTGCACTTCATGGTTATGATCACTGCAATGTTGGAGGGAAAATCTCAACACAGAGGATCCCTGTGAGCAGCACTCAGAGACGGTGGGGAGGAAGAAGCCCTTTCAATAGGAAGAGACCTCCAGCGGGAGCAGGGAGGGGCAGCCAGAAGGGGAGAAATGTGGTTTCTGAAAAATGTGATGACAGGAAATATCAAGACTCTGTGTTTAGGAGTTCAAGCTTCCTGTTTCTATGGTGATGAGCTGTGCTCCAACTGAAGGAGATGACACTGACTCACATTTTCAAGGGCTTTCTAAGAAGTCATCTCTTACTTCTAATTAATTAAATTAGAAGTAATTGTCACCCCTGAAAAGCTGTTCATTCCTACCGCTACATGAACTGAGGCATCGAAATGTTCATCAGGTCATTTTTCTGTTTTATTACCTTAATTTGGTTACTGTGTGTAGTCACATTAATCTGATTGCTGGGATTAGTAACTGTAATCTGATTACTGGGTTTAGTACAGCAGTATGGAAACATTGTGCAGCCACAAATCTTTGGTCTACGAACTCGGGTCCAGGAGAGGAAATGAAGCCTAAACTTCATTAGGCTGGTGCTCTTCTCCTTGAACCTTTGAAGGTGCAAAGTTGTGGCTGAAGTTTGCTTTGAGTTTCTCTAAAATGTGATTGAAAACAGAACGAGGTCATCTGTAACTCTCATAAACTCATATTCTATTCGCATAGAAAAAACGCTATTTAGCTGAATTTGTTCTGTTTCTTTTTTAAATGGAAATACCAGCTGACGTCTTCAGACTGAATTAATAAAGTTTCAAATAAAGTTTATTCTTTTATTTTGTGTAAAAAGTCTTTTTGAGCTCCCCTTGTAGGAAACATCAGTGGTACAGTGAAGGGTTACCGCCACAGTCACATGTTTTCATTAGTGACAGGAAAACTGAGAATGCTGGGAAGAGTCTGACTGTGACTCTCTGACATCAACCTGCTGGGCTCTTTGTGACCTTTGACCTGCCATCAGTTGTATTTGTGTTACCAAGTCACACATAAATGTCCTTCGTGCTGCCAGGTACAGAGTGCACAATATTATCAGCGAAGCAGAAACATGTTCACATATGATAGACGGGGACAGCCGGAGCTGCCGGACGCAGTCCAGAATCTCATTAGGGCTCCCTCGTTAGGAAGCTTAACGAGGTGATAATTAGCTGCTGACGCGTGGCACTCTGTAGGCTGATAAACAGACTGCTGATAACATATCAGACTGATCCTACACCAGCTGGCACAGACATACAAACACACTCTGGACCACCACCACTGGCAGTGATGATGCATTCAGGTCCTGTGGGACAAACAGGAACTACTCGTTTGTAATAAATTCAGTTTAGATGCGGCTTCATTCAGAGATGATTACAGTACACACACACACACACACACACACACACACACACACTCGGAGCCCTGAGCTGCCTTCAGGCTCTCAAACATTGGTGAGAAACATTCCACCAGATAACAGACAGTAAAAATATCTACATTCAGTGTGAGACTGTATGTTACAGATGAGACTTACTTATTAATTCCCACAGGATCACACACACACAAATTGAATCATAACACACTCTCAGAACACATGCTTTTCCATTTTCATCTGATTTCAAGGTCGTTTCTTTCCTGGAAGAAGACGTGGAGGTGTACAGGGTGCAATCAGAAGACGCAGACTTCCTTCTCCCCATATGTTGTTTTTAGGCCCCTGGTTTCAGTTTAATTATGTTTTCATTATGCGATCATTATTGAAGTGTAAACAGGAAACAGCCTGAAGCCTACATGCTGCTTGATTAGACGATTATGATGATTTTTCATCTATGTTGATGTTACAAACACAAACACTGAGCAGGTGAAGCTAACACCTTAACTCACCTTTATTAATGACCTTGCTGACACTCGAACGCCTCGTTCTGCAGCTGCTAAAGAGCATTTAATTCAGTTCAGTGAGTCCCAGATTCATCAGGAGCTCGAAGCTGAATTCCTGAAGCAGAGTGTGAAACATGAAGACAGAAACGGTGACACAAGTAAAGACTCAAATAATCCAGTCAGAGGAACGGGAGTGTGTGTGTGTGTGTGTGTGTGTGTGTGTGTGTGTGTGTGTGTGTGTGTGTGTGTGTGTGTGTGTGTGTGTGTGTGTGTGCGCACGCACTGGTCAGCGCTCTGAGTGTCTTGTTGTGGTGTTTTGGGTCCCCAATGGTCCTCGCGGGTCCTTGGTCTTATAACTTGCCCGCTAATCCGCTCGCTGTCCTCGCTCTGTCTGCAGAGCAGCCTTCATATTGTGCCTTTACCACGTGGCGTGTTTGTGATATCATTGGTGATGTAAACTGGAGAAGCTGAGGACTCAAAATCGCTGAGCACTCAGCACTTTTTCTGCTCTGGGTCCACACATGTAAAATCAACTACACGTCTATGAAATAAGAGGAAACACCGCGAGGCACCATGTGGGCGACACAGTTCCTCACCACAGCCAACGATGTGCTGGGTTAATCTGAGATTGTGTGGGTGGAAGGTATCAGAACCTGAAGGTCACAGAAAGACGTTCTTTCTGAATTTTTAAATATGTGTGGACTTTTGACCTTTGAGAAGTCAGTCATACCACAGGAGCACTGTGTTGTGGCACTTTGGTGGCAGCATGCCATAAATGAAGTCATTTTATTTGCGATCAATGGTGTGATGATGACGGGATGCTCAATAAAGTGCGTTATTTAGATGGAAGAGAAAAACTCAGGGGCTAGGATGAAGATGCTGCGATGGAGTGATGAGCTCAGCGGGAGGTGATCATATGGAGCTCCTTGCTCTCACACTGCAGAATTACTTGTTGTTCCGAGAGCATTTAAAAGTAGAATGGGAGGCCCCTCTTCCCGGGAACCAGCTTCCAGTTTGGATTCAGGAGACAGACACTATCTCTGCTTTTAAGATGAGGCTTGAAACTTTCCTTTTTGATAAAGCATATAGATAAAGCTGGATCAGGTGATCCTGAATCCAGTTTGGATTCAGGAGACAGACACTATCTCTGCTTTTAAGATGAGGCTTGAAACTTTCCTTTTTGATAAAGCATATAGATAAAGCTGGATCAGGTGATCCTGAATCCTACCTTAGTTATGCTGCAATAGACTTAGGCACTGACATGAGCTCCTGCTGTTCAATCAAAGACGGACGACGAAGCTTTAATTCTACAGTTTCTGTGACAGAATGTCTCTGTAGGGGTGATTTATCCCCTCTCACTTGATTATTTTGATGTAATTTCTGCCTCCGTCCCCCTTGTGTGTCTCATTTGTGCAGGTTTGTTTCTGTTGTCTGTGAACATGATGGTCATCTAACTGTCTTTTGCTGAATGACCTTGAACCTGTGCCAGTGTTTGTGCTGTATCCGTCCGCCTGACTGTGCTTCTGGTTGTCTGAACTCTTCATTTCTTCTGCGTTGCATCAGAGCAGCGCTGCAGCTTGCTGTTGTTCCTCTGCAGAGTGAAATCTTGCCGCACTTTGATGGCTTGTGTTTCCTCTCTGTGAGTCGGTTTGTGTTGCTGTTGTGTCTCAGTGTGAAATAAATCCAGTGTGGCTTTGAGCTGCTGTTCACGGATGAAGTGAAAACCTCCACAAACACAAACATCTCTTTACTCTTTAGAAAGTCTTTGATCAGAGAGGATTATCCAGCCGTCTGTCTGCCGTCGCTCTCTGACTTCTCCACGTTCTGCACGCTGACATCAGCTGCTGCTGCTGCTTTACACCAGCCTCTGCTCCCTGATGGACAGATGAAGATAAACAACAGAACGAATGGCATGGAAATGAGCTGCTCTGCAATTTGTTTCACAGCAAGAAAAAGCAACAGCACAAAAACATCCAGACAAAACCCACTAGGAGATAAAGAAGAAGAAGAAGAAAAGGTCCAAACAGAGAAGAAGCTTCTCTCTGACCAATCAGAAGATGAGTTACTGTTTGTGGATGCCATCCTCTGGGCTAAAGAGGAGAGGGACCATCAAGCTCACAGCTCAAAGCATGCATTAGTGCACATGGGAGGCGTAACTGGACATCTGTGAGGACTCCATGAGGCTGAAGCACATCTGCAGGTTTAAGAGCAAAGTCTACCATCCAGGCCCCGTATGATTAATTTACAATCTCTCTGATTTCATACAATGAGCTCAGACTTCAGTAGCATGACTCCATAACTGACCTGAATAGTCCAGACCATCGCCCACTGAAACATCTACCACAACAGAAACATCTGGCTTCAACCAGGAGCAGCTGGTCTTCTAACTTAAACCCTGGAAAACTTTATTTAAGCAACCTGCTGGGAAAAAAAACTTTATTTAAACATAACGAGCATGAGCAGAAACATTTCTCTGGCTCGTGATTTGAATTGTTTTACGATAAAGACGTTTACAGCAAGTGAGCATGTAGAAAGCCATCAAGCCACCATCAAACCTTCCACTGTAACACAGCAGCTGCTTGCTGTCAGCTGATTGAACTTAAATTTTCAGTAAAAAGCTGAGAATGGCAGCAGCTGTTCTCCCAGCTGTCCTCCCCCGCCCCGGTCACGCTTCCTGCTGACGAAGGTGAATGTGAACTGGTGAAGGCTGCTGCTGCACACTGATGGAACGTGTCTGCTCATTAACATCATTCAGACGTTTTCATCAGCAAGCATGATTTCAAAGGTTTTCCCTCCTCTCAGCTGAAGCAGATCTTCTGCTGCTGGGCGTCTCGTTAAAGAAAACCTCTGAGATTAATGGTAGCAGAGCAGAGGACAAATTTTGTAACAACAACAACAAATAAATTCTACATCATACTAAACATGAGATCTTCTGTTATGTGAGGCTAAACTCACTTTTGATCCTGGGGCGAGATGCGGCGACATCACAGTTTCTTTCTGAATAGCGAGATGAACCTAGCTCTGAGTCATGCTTGTGGGCTCCACACAGAAAGTCCAGTTGTGAAGCACCAGCTTCGCTACTACGTTCAGGGAAGCACTGACACTTTTCCAAAGTGTCATGTGACCAGGAAGTGAACCCTTGTTTGGTGTGAGAGTGTCACGGGTCCAAACTGCTGGGGTTAACAGGGCCGACGCCATACTGAGAGGTCATCACAGAGGGTCATAGGTGAATGTTTCTGTCAGATTTCAGTTGTTTGTAGGTGTCTGAAGGTCACTCTCAGGTGAGTTTTCAGGTGTCTGAGCTTTCTGTGATGACTGAACTCGAGTCTCCTTCCTGCAGATTTGGAGTGAAGCTGATTCAGAGAGCAGACTGCCTGATTAGGTTGGCCCTGTGTCGTGTTTCAGCAGAGAAACTGGGAGTCAAACTATGTCTGCCTTATTCTCTGAAACTCTGGATGGAAAAGAGGAAGTGCTTTCGTTCTCCTCACCGCAGTAATCTGAGCTTTCGTCACTCATTGATTGCAGCTCGTTTTCTTCCTGCTGTTGTCAAGCCAAGTGGCGACAAGAAGGATCTCACCTGCACCATCATCAGATTTGTCGAGCCCAGCGGCAGGAAGCTCCTTGATCAGCTGGCTGGATGTGCGGAGTCAGCCGTCACCTTCACCTGCTGAGAGTCTGAGTCGATAACGTGCTGCACCTAACGTGCTGCAGGCAACGGCAACAGCGTGACCTCCAGCGGGAAGTCGGCTGACCGACAGCTCAACGTGGCCTGAGCTTGACTCTGACTGCCGTCACTGCGCTGAGCCATTTGTCATTGCAGCTGAAAGGGCATGCTCAGTTTTTACAGTGTGACGTGTGATGTCTGCAGATCAGACAAAATCTCAGGTGGGGGCCCACTACGGCCCACAGTCTCCCTAACTCTAACCACGGCCGTCACATGACTGTTTCTGAAAGTATAGGCGGCAGGACGTAGAGCAGGTCAGAAGATCGGTGGTTTGATCTGCATGCCAAATGTTCTGAGGCACAATACTAACCCCAAGTCACTCGATGAGGCATCCACCAGAGTGTTTGTGATTGTTAGAAAGCACTTACACAGAAAAAGCACAGAAAAAGGTGCTTGTATGAACTGATGTGAATGAGGCAAGTAGGATAAAGTGCTTTGAGAGCTCAGGTAAAGTAGAAAAGCACTGTACAAGAACCAGGCCATTTTACTTTCTGCACATTGTTGCCGGCTCTGAGCTTGATGTCTTCTTCTGAGGCGTTTACACGCTGTGAAGAACTCATCACAAAGAATTTAAACAGAATGAATTTTATTTTGGAATCGGTCCTCAGACTTGGACATTTCAGCAAATCATGTTTCATTGAAATCAGACAGATAAAAAAAAACACACTTTTTTTGCTGATGATGATGTCACTGAAAACCAACTCCATTCGTTCAACAGCTGAAATTGTTTTATTTGGAAAATCCCATCAGTTTCCATGATTTTTTTCAGAATGCATCTAGTAAGTCACATCAGGGTTAGCTCAAGGGTTATCCACCCTGAAGTCAGTTTTCTCTGATGTTCTTCGGTGTTCCATTCTCAGAAGAAGAAAAAACAGAGGGCCTTTCAACACTCGTTGAGTCCCTTGGTATAACCCTCAACACTATGCAGATCTAGGCTTCTTTGCCTATCAAAATACTCAGTCGTATTATTCTCCTCCTTCAAAACTTTCTCCGTGTTCCCACATGTACTAAACAACAGCTACACTCTCTTGCAGGACACCTAAACTTTGCCCTATGTATGATTCCTCAAGGCACCTCCTTTATTTCTCACCTGCTCTCTCTTGCAGCATCTAATCAATCACTCCTCGACACAATCACTCTGGACATCTCCTCCAGAGCCGAACTGTGGCTCTGGCAACTACTCCTTGCTAACTGGAATGGCATTACCTTCTTTTATGACGATCAGCTGTCCCACCCCGATGACATTCAGCTTTACACAGATGCTGGGTTTTCTGTCAGCTTAGGGGGTTATTTTGGCGGAATGTAGTTCTCTTCAGCGTGGCCTCCCAAGATTTGCCAACATATCCAGGAGTGTTTGCTGCCTTTTTCGACTGTTTTTGAAATCTATCCCTTGGTAATTCCGGCCTTATTCACCAGTTGCTCCTTTTTCAGCCACAACATCCGAGATCCAAACCCTAGCATCGTAGAGCTCATCGCCCTTTCCCAAAAAGCTATAATTAACAGCCCCTAGCACCTTGTCCACCTACTGGACTGCTTGGAAAGCGTGCCGTTCATTCCACAACCACTTAATGTTCTCGTCCCATCCTTCGACATTGCTACCATGTTTAGCTTCATGATTTTGCACATCGATTCCTGGCCATCAAAAATCCCACGATCCAATCTTATCTCAGCAGCATCAATTTCTTTGCCAAAATACTCAGGGGTTGACCTTGCTCGACCTCTATATTGTCTCAGCTGTCGCTGCCCATCAAAGGTCTCCAAAGTCAGGCACCCCCTTTGACCCCATGCCATTTACTCCTAACTTTGGATCTTTCACGCTCCAGCAGAAGTAGTGACTACTTCCTGGCACGCACGTTTGAATAAATGTTCCTGCTCGCTTTCCTCATATTCCATCCATTCTTCATCTTCATTGGGGCAGGGATAGCTCAGTAGGTAAAGTGGTCGCCCCATGATCGGAAGGTCGGCGGTTCGAATCCACTTAACGGCTACCCTGAGGTACCCCTGAGCAAGGTACCGTCCCTACACACTGCTCCCCGGGCGCCTGCTTAGTGGGCTGCCCACTGCTTCACTGAGTGAATGGGTCAAATGCAGAGAAAAACAAGTAATTTCCCCATGGGGATCAATAAAGTATCCATTATTATTATTATTATTATTATCCCTGCATAAGTGACCTTTACCCAGTCTCTGAAGATTGCCTTGTCTTTTCCCTCAAATGAAGTAAAATCAATCAATTGGGCAGCCCCCTTTTGATATTCTGCTTCAAAATAAACTCACCTCTGAGCCCCACCACGACCATCATCATCATCATGGTTTCTTTCACATTTTCTCCAAGTTCTTTCATTGTCCAGAATTTCTCCGAATCTTTTTTCTGGCCATTCCTTCTGCATTGGTGCTGCAACATCTGCTTCCCTCAAATGAATCCCTGACCAGTTAATCAAGCTCATGTGCTGCTGGTCATCACAAACCTACTAATTATACATTCGCAGCAATGCTTCATAATGCTCAATTTTCGGTTCTTCAAGAGGATGCCTTAATTGGGGATCTGCCCAGCCCAGGAGCCACTGCCAGTCCCCTCTAAGGCCTTTCCCAAATCACAACATGAGTTCACTTTCCCTCATCCACCATCATCAATTGTAACTGAAGATATGGTCTCAGCTAGTGACTTACTTAGACATAGATCTTCCCATGCTTTATGTGGCATATCGGGCGGCAAACGAACGCCACCAGGCTCGATCTTGTGCCCGGGCTTCAGCGTCTTCCAACGATATATTCGATGTCTTTAGGTCTTGATAGAATGACCTTCGCCAGGTGTTGCGGGGACGTCCTCGTGGTCGTTTGACGCCCAGGGGTTGCCAGTGCATCGCTGTTTTTGGAATGTGTGCGTCATCCATGCGGAGGATATGGCCGGCCAGTTGGAGCCTGTTGCGTGCAACGATGTTGTGAAGTTTGACTGTGCCGCTCCTTCGCAGGATCTCCTCGTTGGTGATGTGGTCGATGTAGCGGATCCTCAGAATCCGGCGGAGACATTGCTGCTGAAAGACGTCGAGCTTGGTGTTGATGCAGGCCCTGAACCATTAGTTCACTCAGCTAGTGAACTAATGGTTAAATGCAGAGAGGTGTATAAACACAGATTAAGTGAAGAAAAAACACCATCATGGGAATCCCCCAGCATCCTACACCTATTGCAGCATAACTAAGGCAGGATTCAGGATCACCTGATCCAGCCCTAACTATATGCTTTATCCAAAGGGAAAGTTTAAAGCCTAATCATAAAAGTAGCGATAGTGTCTGTGTCCTGAAACTGATTGACTTCCTGACTTGGTTAGATGTTGTGAAGATGTTTTTCTAATCATGGAAATTATTCTGTTATCTTTAGTGTCTCCTGTTCTCTGAGGTCTGTTGCTGTTGGTAAGATGCTCAGTGTATTCATTCTTTTTGCTGACTTGGGCTCTCCTAAAGTTTCTGCTCTGCTGTTGGACTATCTTGCGTTTCCAGGGTAGTGATGGCTTCAACAGCATCTCTGTGGACCTCGTGCTGAGAGTTTCAGTAAGAAGCAACCAAATACAGGTTCAACACTTGGAATCCACTACAGATCTTTCATTATGAAATAGAACGATCATACCGCGAAACTGTTTGTGAGTCAAAATTACCTTTACCTTTGAGCCTTTGCTGTGACTGACATGGAGATTACCAGTGACTGTGTTAAAGTGAAGCCCAGATTAAACTGATAGTCTTACACGTCTTTGGTTTCTGTGCCCTTAGGAACAACAATAAATTAAATAATTTTATTAAAAGAGAGAATTACGGATGTGTCATTGTACTCAAAGACATTTTACAAACAGATGCTTCACTTTAGATTTTTGGGATCATAGCTCTGCCTCCTTTCCTCCCCATCATCTGAGCACTTGGTTTGGCAGCTGCATGGAGTTGGTTCGGATTAAGCTGGAGGCCATGGTTTACATCACTGCATACATCTGCTGAATGCTCTAATTTCCCAGCAGCCCTAGCACCGACTCTCCTATATCATCTTCCTGTCCGTCCTCAAGCGCTGATTGGGCAGAATAACCACAGTGCTGGCTGTATGTTCAATGACAGTCACAAGTGGTGGCTGGTCCTACAGTCACAATAGCACTGGCCCGGTTCAGGATCAGTCGTGCTGTTCTGGGCGAGTTTTCCTGGCTGAGAGCTGACTGGTTGTTGTGGAGCACTGGATCCAGATGATTGTTCAACTTTGAAGAGACATCCTCCCTGAGATTGCAGCAGCGTAGCTTTTTTGTGGAAACCTCAGAGAGCGCAGTTAAAAGAGAGAAACGAGAGAAAAATCTTTTTATTTTCCATTGATGAGCTTTGAAGCTGCTGCACTCGCTTGTCTGTCTGCTGGCAATTAAATTCTGTTAATGAAAAGATTAATATTTCCACACAGAGAGAAAGAGTTCACAGAGGGAGGAGGGTATGAAGGGTGAGGAAGAGGAGGGTAAGAAAGGGGGGTAGGAGTAAGGGGCGAGGAGGAGGAGGCTGATCAGAAGTTGAGCAGAGAGAACAGAACAGATTTCATTATCAACCTCTTCAGCTGCTGCTGGACTTTAATAGAAGAAGTGTGTGTGTGTGTGTGTGTGTGTGTGTGTGTGTGTGTGTGTGTGTGTGTGTGTGTGTGTGTGTGTGTGTGTGTGTGTGTGTGTACGGGTTCTTACTATCTCAGTGGGGACCAACAGCCCTCGTGAGGACCAAAATCCAGGTCTCCATGGGGTTGGAGGCATTTTTCATACTCAAAATGTGGTTTTAGTGTCAGAGTTACAATTGGTTATGGTTAGGTTTAGGGTAAGGGTTAGGGTTAGGCATTCATTTTTGATGGTTAGGGTAAGGGGCTAGGGAAAGCATTATGTCAATGGGATGTCCCCATGAGACAGCAAATCAGTGTGTGTGAGTGAGGGGATTTGTGGGGGTTTCCGTCTGATGGCGTCAGCCAATCTGAAAGCTGAAGAAAATAATGAACCAATTCTCAAACTGTCTGAGCACAGACCTGAACTGTCTGTCTGTGTGTGTCTCTGTGTGTTGGGGATATTTGGCATGCAGACTAGAGGCACAGACACACACACACACACACACACACACACACACACACACACACACACACACACACACACACACGCACACGCACACGCACACGCACACATGCTTGCATACATATACTTATATTAATGCTATATATATATATATATATATATATATATATATATATATATATATATATATATATATATATATAGCATTGTACGTCAACCATTTTCCCCAGTCCTTCAAAAAGCGTTCTTCCTTTAATTTCAGTTTATATGTAAGGTTCTCCATCTCCATAATGTCCTCCACAATTGCTACCCACTGCTGCTTTCCTGGTGTTTCTGTCTTAAGCCAGTTTTTGGTGAGGGCCTTCTTTGCTGCCAAAAGGAGAATCTTAGCCAGGTAACAATCCTTTACATCTACAGTACCTTCCAAGTACCCTAGATACAAAACAAGGCAGGTTCTAGGAATAATATAACCTAATATATCACAGAGAGCCGAGTGAATTTTAACCCAGAAAGTGTGAATTTTTCTGCATTTCCAGAAAATGTGTGTATGGTCTGGTTCATCCCATCCACACAGCCTCCAACATTGTTGTTGTGTATTGGTTTGTTTATTTTTAATCTTAGGTGTAATAAAATAGCGAATTTGATTTTTCTAGATGAATTCTCTCCACCTCAATGAGTGAGTTGTATTCTTATGTTCTTTCCATGTTTCATACCACACCCTCTCAGTGATTTCTTCACTCAGCTCTCTTTCCCATTTTACTTTAACATATACAGTTGATTCCTGTCTTGATTCCATCAAACATTTGTATAGGGTAGACACTGATTTTGGAATAACACTTTTATATGCCAGTATAATTATTTTTATAATAGGATGGATTTTGTCTTCCTCTATTTTTATGTTTTTATTAAAGTAATCTCTCACCTGTAAGTATCTGAAAAAATCCTTGTTTTTTAAGTTGTATTCCCGTTTTAATTCTTCAAAACTTTTAATTTCTCCTTTTTTGATTAATAAACAAATTGCTGTGATTCCCTTTTCATTCCAATTTTTAAAACCAAGATCCAATTTTCCTGGTCTAAATTCTTCATTGAAGGCTATCCATTTTAGCAAACCAAGCTCTTTGCCAATCCTGAACTCCTTTACTGTATCATACCATACATTTAATGTAAAGGATATTATCGGGTTCCTATCTTGGTCTTTAGTTACGTATTCAGGGGTCTTTTTCATACCCATGTTTGTTTGAATTGGGACATTGAGTGTGGAGAGCTCCACATCCTTCCAGCGAGCCCCGTAATCATCACTACACCAATATGTTATCTGGCGTATCTGTGCAGCACGAAAATATTCTTTTAAATTAGGAAGCGACATTCCTCCTTTCTCCTTAGTAAGCTGTAAAGTAGTGTATCGTACCCTTGGCCGCTTGCCTTCCCAGACAAATCTAGATATATACTTATCCCATTCTGAGAATTGGGGTTGAGGAATAAATATAGCAATCGTGGTAAGATATTCATCTTTATCACATTTATCCTGTCACTAAATCCTAACGGATATGTATTCCATCTTTCCATATCCTGCCTTATCCTGTAATTTATATGTCCACAGTTACTTTGATATAGTTTGGCATAGTTTTTGGTTATATTTATACCTAAATATTTAAGGGTTTTTGCCTCCCACTTTATTTCCCATTCCTTAAGATTTTGAGTTGGTATACAATTAAACATTAGAACTTGAGTTTTAAGTATATTTACTTTGTAGCCAGAAAGCGTACCAAATTTTCCTAACATTTCTGTAAGCTGCATAAAAGAGTTTGTGGGGTTTTTGAGGGCTATCAACACGTCATCAGCAAACAGACTAATTACATGCTCTTGTCTATTGATTTCTATTCCTGTTATTAGGGCGTCTTGTCTAATCATTTGTGCCAATGGCTCAATATACAAGGCAAATAAGGTTGGACTTAAACAGCAACCCTGTCTAGTTCCTCTCTCTAGTTGGAATGTCTTTGTCAATGAGCCGTTAACTTTTAGTCTTGCAGTCGGTTTGTCATAGAGAGATTTAATACATTGGATTGATTTCGTAGTGAACCCAAACTTTGCCATGGTTAGGTACAGGAAGTCCCAGCTGACTCGATCGAAGGCTTTTTCTGCGTCTAAACTTATCAATGCAGCCGGTAGCTTGTCTTTATGTATGTGTAGGGTCCTTCTAATATTGTCTTGTGCCTGTCTATTTTTGACAAAACCTGCTTGGTCCTCATCTATCAGGTCTGGTATAAACGACTGGAGCCTATTTGATAGGATTGTAGTATAGATTTTATAATCAACATTCAACACCGATATAGGCCTGTAATTTTGGCAGTATTCTCTTTGTTTTTGTGGTTTTGGCAGCACCGTGATAATTGCCTCCCTCCAAGAGGGGGGAATCACATGTTTAGTGTGAGTCCAATTAAGAGTCTGGTGGAGTAAGGGTATCAATTCTTTTCCACATTTCTTGTACCATTCGGCAGGAAACCCATCACTGCCTGGTGCCTTGTTTGTTCGTAATTTTCCAATCGCTTTCTGAATCTCCTCTATCGTTATTGGTGCCGTCATGCGATCATTTTGTATTGTTCCAATAGAGGGTAGATCTAAGGAGTCTAAAAATGTTTTAATATCATTTAGGCCATTATTAGTAGGTGCATTTTGTAGATACAGGTCCTTATAATAATCGGTAAAGATACTTTCTATCTCTTCTAGGTTATGTGTCATTTGTCTTAGAATTATACAATTTGTTGACTGTTGTTTCTGCCTGTTGTTTTTTTAAACGTCTTGCCAATAGCCGTGCAGCTTTAGGGCCTGATTCATAGTAGCTCTGTTTTACATATCTTGCTTTTACTTCCACTTCATATAAGAGTAAATTATTAATTTTCTTCTTAATATCTTTCATTTGTTGTTGTATCTTGACATCTACCTTGCGTTTGTGTTTATTCTCCAATTGTGACAATTCATCCACATATTCATTATATTGCTCCATTCTTTCTCTTTTAAGGTTACTTGATATTGCGATTAGTTTCCCACGTATAACTGCCTTCAAACAGTCCCATAGAATAATTGGATCGGTTTCACCATTGTCATTTTCTTCTAAATAAGTTTTGACATCTTTTTGTATTTGTTCTACCACAGATTTATTGTTTAATAGCCCCACATTTAATCTCCATATTGTGTTTTTTGGTCTACCTTTAAGATAGATTTTTAAGTAGATAGCACTATGGTCCGACACATCTGCCACTCCAATCCAACAATCTGTTATTATATCTCTATTCCCTTTTTCCATAAAGAAGTAGTCTATTCTTGAATATACATAATGTGTTGCTGAATAATGACTATAATTCCTCTGTAGCGGATGCAAAGCTCTCCAGACATCAAAATAGTTAGTGTCTTCCAATGTATATCTTACTAATTTTGGAATTGAATTTTTATTTTTCTTCAGGCTGGTTGTGTCCAAGTCACTATCTAATATCACATTAAAATCTCCTCCACATATGCATATACCTTCTGCTTCTAGCACAAGAATATCAAAAATCAATTTAAAGAATTCCTTATTACTCTCAGGGGGTGCATACACATTCATCAATGTGACCATTGTTTGATTAATCACACCCTTGACAATGACATATCTACCTTCCTTATCCTTTATTTCTTTGTGAGATTGAAACTTAAGGGAGTTAGTTATGAGAATTGCAACCCCTCTTTTCCTAGAGTTTGTATGAGAGCTGTAAAAGGTGTTTTTGAACCCAAATTTCCTACATTTTTCATGTTCTATTTTTGATAAATGAGTTTCTTGTAGGAAAGTTATCTGTGTCTTCTCCTTTTTCAGTTTAGTCATAATCTTGGCTCTTTTAACTGGGTTACAGATTCCATTAACATTTAAGGACATACACTTTATTTCTTCATGTGCAGTGAGAATTATCCTTTTGTGATCTACCGGCTATCTTTTGAGACCCCACAGGCACTCCATTGAACCCTTGTTTAAACAAAACATTTTCATCAACAAGTTACAACTTAGTTTAACTATGTACAGATAAGAGGACTTCAATAAAGAGGTACCAGCCACCTTCCCCACCTGTTGTTCCTCTCTTTGTTTTTGGGGGGTATGTCTCTCATATTGAAAGGGCCCCCCTCCAGTAATGAGATATGACTCACGAAAGATTGTCACACTCATACTAGTCATTATTGTGTACTGTCCATCCCTAGCCAGCTTTGTGTTTCCATATAATCCTACCAGACACACCGTGAATCCATCTTGTTGTTATACGTCTCCCTATACGCCTCTCATGCATGGTTATCGTTATGCTGAAATTCTTGAAGTCTCTCTCGAGCTCGCCTGCTAGCCACACCAGCATACGTGGGCCGGACCGGTTTCCATGTCGCTGACCCGATTGACAGACGTCCCTCGGCGCTCTCTCTCTCCCGGCTGTTTATCCCTTTTTCCACGTTGTATCCTCTCGCTTGCAGGTCGTTAGCAGCCTCCTCCGCGTTGCCATAAGTTTTCACTCCATTTGGCCAGTGGATTCGCATCTTGCTGAGAGGAGTCTGGAAGCGGATGCCTTCCTTCTTTAATATCTTTTTGATATTCACGTACGCTTTACGTTCTTGCACCATTCTCGCCGAGTAGTCGTGGTCAAAATAAACCCTGCTTCTGTCCAGAGTGACCATTTTCTTTTCCCATGCCTTTTTAAGTATCATCTCTTTAGTTGTGAATTGTTGGAAATTGACAACGACTGACCTTGGGGGGAGACCCGCTGCCTGTTTCGGGGTTAATGCTCGGTGTGCGCGTTGAATCTGGCGGTTGATGTTAATATTAAGCTCCTCTCTGAGCCAGGCTTCCAGAAACTGGGTCAGCGATTCTCCCTTAGATTTGGCTCCCTCTTGTATTCCGTAGATCCGCAGATTGTTAAGTCTGGATCGCAGTTCCAAGTCATCCAATTTGGTCATCATCGCTTTTTGTTCTCTCATTAGTTCTGTCAGGATTTGATTGGCCTCGTGGCTCCACGTCTCTATTTCTTCCGTGCGCGTCAGCGCAGCTTCTAATTTCCCTTCTTGTTCTTTAAGTTCTGTAGTCATGCTCTTAAACTTCTGGTCGATGTCTTCTTTGAATTTAGACAGTTCGTGTCTCATTTGGCCAGTAATTTCTTCTTTGAACGTCGTGAAGTCTGATTTCAATTCATTTTGGAGTGATTGAATTTGTTTGCTAATACAATCCAGTCCGTTTTGAAACGCGGCCATATTAGCTTCAGGTGCTAGCTTGTCCTCGTTGTTCGGATGTTTTATGTCTTTACCTTGGGTGTCCGTAGTTTTTTTATTCTTTGCTTTTGTCGTCCCTCCGCTCATCTTCCAAAGTTGTTTTGTCTCACGCTTCAATTCGTGTTTTAGCGGAGTTTATCTACTTGGCTTACGGGAGCTCTGTACTTATGCGACCATACTGCTCTACCGCCACACCAGAAGTCGTAATTCATTATTATCATGATTTCATAAATACTGCTTGTTTTGGTGGCACAATGGTCAGCATGGTGGCCTCACACCAGAAAGCGTTTGGTTTTGATTCCACAAGCCAGTTCTGTTTGTTTGTCCATGGGCTCTCTCCGAATTCTCCAGCTTCTTCCTACAGTTGAAAGACAGCAGGTCAGGTTACCTGATTCTGACCTGTGATAGGAGTTAATCAGAGACAATGGTCATCTGTCGCTGTGTGTTAGCCCTGCAACAGACTGGAGACTCAGCAGTTGGGATAGGCTCCACCACCAACAGTGTTGAAGTGGAGAAGTGAAAGATGGGTTGATCGATTAGAAGTGGATGAGTGGGTATCAGTCCAGCAGAGTTAGCTGTGTTTGCTCTCGGCTGCCTCTACACTTTGATCCTTTAGTCTGAGTCTGAGAGCAGGCAGGTTTCAGCTGGATGTAAAGAATTTCAAACTAGAACAATAAACTGATATTGAGGAGCTCTTCACATCCAAGGGAATGCTGTCTGAGGTTTTTTTTTAGATATTTAAGGGGCAGCTTCCCTTTTCTTCTGCCACACCAACCTGACTCTGCAAAGGAATTTTTTTGCTTATTGTAAATCTACAAATATCAGCCTTAAACCAGCGTCTCATCTGGAATTTATTCTTGCTCACATTCACTGAATCATTCATTCCCCCTTACACATTCCTCGGTGTCTGCAGAAATAAACCCTGGTTGGGAATCTCTGGCGTGTGCTGCATTTTGTGGTGTGATGGTATCTCTGCTGGAGTTTTTCATGTTGCTGGTTCTGAGAACTGATGAAGAGCAGTGGTTTCATCAGAGTTAAACTCTTTTCTGGATCCTCTCAGCCTGCAGATGTTTCCTCTTTGATCTGCCTCCTCTTCGTCAAATGAGGTGATGCTGCAGCAGTTAATGCATCTGTCACAGTACAGCTGAAATTTCACCTTGCCTCTCACCTCAGCCATCAGCTCACAGACCCAGAAACACTACAACTATCCACTCACCATCATCCCAAAGCCCGATGCCTTTTTTTAAAGAGCACCGTAATCACCAGGAGGCGTCACACATCATCAATAATTCAGACTGGATGAGAGTTTGACAGCATCAAAGAGGAAAACTCACAGGAAGTCAGATCAGTCTGAGCTGAGTGACAACAAAAAGCAGCTGAAAGCGTTACACAGCGAGGACAGAGGAAACTGGAGTGCAGTGTGGCAGCAACAGGAGACAAGCTTAAATCTTCACTGTGAGCTGTGGTCACAGAGTGATAATAGCAACATATAAATTAAATTATTTTACCAGAAAAACAGACAGCTGCAGGTCGAAGTCTGAAACCTTTTTAATGTTTCATTTTTTTTACCTTCTGTCAGGTTCCTGAGCTGATCAGATTAAAAATGTATCTGACAGTCAGTCATGTTAGGAGATGGAGTTTTGACAGAGTGTTGACAGCAAGCTCGTTTAAATCAGCTCTTTGTCTCAAGCTGTGCTCCTTCACGAGCTCTCTAAGAGGTAGAACACTTTAGGACGGCATCTCTCACTGGTTTGTTTTGTTTTGTGGAAGCTCCTGGTTAGAGCGTGCAGGAGGCAGGTCACATGAACGTTTTATGCTCGATACGTAATCCCAGAGTTAAATAGTCTGTGAGCATGTGCGGTACATTTATCAAAGAGAGAGTTCACAGTGAGATATTTAAGTTCTTGGAACAATAAAGTTTATTTAAATTTGTAGCCACAAGAAAAATAAAGTTTCTGTGTTTCCTCCTGATGATTATCAGGATCCTCAGATCCTCTGACTCCCAGAGTGTGAGGGATGATGACACTTTCCTGAAATCTGATTGGTCAGAGGAGCTGGTTTTGTCTCTGACTTCTCAGTTCCTAATTATTCGGATCCTACCCTCTGTCTCAGTCGTGTTGTCACATCTTCAGGTTTATATAAGTTACATCTTTCTTTGTGTTTTCATTTGTGCTCATCCAATCAGATGCTGCAAAATCATTGTGTGTGTACGTGTGTGTGTGTGTGTCTGCTGAGACTTACCTACCTGGCTGCTAAATTTTCCCAGCATGCAACAGCCCTTTAATTCCAGGTAAAAATCAGCTGACCATTGACCTCCACCCAGCCTCAGACATCAGCAGGTGGCGGCTGACCATTGACCTCCACCCAGCCTCAGACATCAGCAGGTGGCGGCACATGGAGCACCTCCTCCTGCTCGAAGCTGCTGACCCAGATCTGATCTGTTACCTGTTCCTGATGAGCTGGAGCCAGCGACATCCATCTGGCTGTGGGCCCATGTGATTGGTGGGGCAGTGATTACCTAATGTAGAATGTAAACAGCGACAGCGTGATGTACTCTGCAGCCGATGTGATGGATGTGGACTCAGCGAGAGCCAGGGGGACTCAATGATCCGTTTGTCCCCTTCAATCAGGCGCTGGATTCGGGTCTGCTGAGCTTTTAGTGAAATGAGGCCTCAGAATGAGACAGGAAGTTTCCCTGCCTCGCCAATAAACCTTGGAATAGATCAGAGCTCAGCGCTGCAGAGTGTAAGGACCAATGACTGTAGAAAACACTGGAGTGGAGCTGAAGATTGTGGGTTAAATGGGCAGAGCCATGACAGTGTAAAAGGAGGGGCTGATCTCAGAGCTGCACACATCAGCTGATGCGTCAGCTGATTTCCTTCCATAATTCTAATTCAATTCAGTTTTATTTATACATCGCAAAATCACAACAACAGTTGCCTCAAGGCGCTTTATATTGTAAGGTAGACCCTATAGCACAAAATACTTAGGTTAGTAAGATCCCACACCTCCAGACTCACTAACAGCTTCTTCCCCTGGGCCATTCGGACTGTTAAGGGTTGGGGTTAGGGTTAGGGGCAGGGGTGCCCACAGTCTGAGTAACCCCGATCACTCAGGCCACTCACATGCGGACTACTCAGTCTTCTTTTTCTTTGCACTGATTCCGAGCACTTTGCTTTCCACTGTGTGCCTTTGCTCTTGATTGTATATATTTGTCCTGTTTGTTATGTATGCCTGCTGTCTACTATTTATATTTTATTCCTGCACAGATGGCATGGAGCACACATAATTTTGTTGTTATTACAATAAAAGCCTATTCTACTCTATTCTACTCTATTCTATACTTCCTGTTGGATAATCTCACTTTACATTTGTCTGGAGCTTCTGGGGCTTTGGTTTCTATAGATAATTTCCCTCTTCAAACAACTGCACAGGGAGAGAATGTTTCCATAACATAACTCACCTGTATAAACTTTATTAAGGGGTGTGGCCTCTTTGATTGACAGGTGGATGGTGACACAGGTGGCTGTAGCTGCTAGCTGTTTGCTGTCTTCACCTGAACTGGACCTCTGGCCTGTGTTTGTTCTGTTTGAGCCTTTTGGAGTATTTTTAATAACATCATGTGGCCAATAATATGGCTGCTGTAAGGTTACTGTAGTAACAGACCATCCAAGAAAGCTGAGTTCGAGTTCTGATTGAAATTCTAGGATTTCTATCTCTGATGGTGTGTTCACACAAAGCATAAAGCCAAGTTTCAGCTTGTGTTAGTTCTGCGAATACAGGAAAAGTTTTGGATCAACACCCAATGTGAGAGCTCAATGTGAGAGAACACCAGGAGATGTCGCAGTGGCACCATCTTTTATATACAGTCTGTGATAGCATAAAAACCTCAGCAGACATTACTGGTCTGCAGTCTCACAGCATCTGGTTCAAACCTGCTTACAGAAAAGAGGTCAAAGGTGAACACTGTGCTCTTAAATCCAGTCCAGCATTGTTTGTGAGGTGCACTTTCTCATTTTTCCACTCTAATCTTTTTAAAAATCTCTGGATGAGCTGGAAACCTCACAAACTGAAAACAGCCTGACTTTCTATAATCTATCAGTGCACATTAAGCGCTTAGAAAAGCACAAAACTGAACGCTGACAGAACTTTCCTACCCAGGACTGTGACCTGTACTGCTGTATTTTCATTCTGTGGCATTTGTACTTTTACTGCAGCAAAGCTCTAAATACTCCTCGGTGTTACTGCATCAGCTCATCTCTGGCTTGAATGTTGCGCAGCAGTCAGTGTGATTCAGGGCCTCAGACCAGGACCAACAGGAACACACCTAACATCACCGAGGGGGCGTTCACTGACAGCCAGCAGGGCTTCTTACTGCAGTGTACTGATACAGAACAATTTCTCTCAAATCCATCTTTAACACTTTTGGCTCGATGCTACAGAGCTCCGAGCCAAGCGCCGCTCCTCCAACTAAAACCTGTGACGGTTCTTGCAGTGGCGCTCGGATAAATGTATTAAATCAAGCTGTAAACAGTTTAAACCAATCCACCTTTCAGCTCACTGTAATTCAGAAGAATGAGTTCATCTCTTGGTCGACTCAGCATTTTGTGACATGATAAATCTGCCGTCATGGACGAGCCAGCAACATTAGCACAGAGAGAGAGAGAGAGCTCGTTAGACTGATTGGCTCCATTTCTTTCACCAGAAAGAACAGAAAAATCAACTCTGTCATCTACTCAGTCGCTCTATTTAACCGCCATTATTTACAGTCACCACTGTCTGAACAGTTCCTGAACTGATGTTCCTGAATGCCTCTCTGTGAGGAACCCTGTGGTTAAAGCTTGTTGATGGTTCTTGCAGAAGGTGAACTGTTTCATGAAGCTTCATTGGTGTCTCAGTTCGAGCTCAGGTTGCTGTGTAGAACATTCACCTGCTGACTTTTTGTTTAATCAGGTCTCAGATCAGAGGGAGAAGTGATGCTGAAGATAAACTTGTCTCCTGAAATATGACCCAAAGAGACTCACCATTTCCTGTTTTATTTTTGCTAGTTCTACTTCCTGTCTATGTTCTGGTTTCCCATCAGGTCATTACTCTCCCAGTACACTTGCCTGCTCGACTGTCTCAGATTTTTCTTGTCTTTGTCATGTTGTCGTGTGTGAAAGGGTCGAGTTAGAAGCCGTTTAGTTTGAATGACATGTGAAATGATTGTGAGTGATGGTGGAGCGTATGAGGCAGAAATAAAAGACTTACACAGGTCAAAAGCCCAGTCTCCTTCCCTCACATCAGTGCAGATCAGTCGGTCAAACTGAAGAAGGACCCTCTGAGCTGAAGGTGATGATCAAGATGCCTCATCTAACAGCTATGGCTAGTGGCTGCAGAAATCAATAAAATGAACTGGACCTGTTGTGCACTTTTATTGCTAATCGTTGTTTACTGGGTGCAGCAGAAGTTTGTCGACCGCATGTCATCTCTCTGAAGGTCGGACTGGGGCCGCCGGCCTCTGTTTTCCTCCCAGTGCTGATGTGTTTCTGTTGTTGAACCACAATGCATTCAGGCTCCTCAGGACAAAGAGACAGGCTGCTGCAGCTCTGAGCGTAGCTGATAAAACATGCTTTAACGGAGCACGAAGCCCGGGGGAAACAGCGGGCTTTGTTTTAATCTGCGCTGCTGCCTTGGTTCGATCCGGGTGGGGGGACAGGGATCAGAGCCAACTGTTGAAAGCCCACTGGAGTTTCCCAGAGAGACAGAGGTCAGAGGGATCAAACTGTTTTCATCCCATGGCTTCATTCAGACAAGCCTGAAACACACAAAACTCTGATGTTCAGTTAAACACAACGTGAGCCTGAGAACATGAAAGGAGACTGAGCTGATACCTGGGTATCTTTTATATCAGCCTCATGGCATCTCCAGCATGCTGCCCTGAGAAGAGTCATCACATCCACCAAAACCTTACGATCGACTCAAAGTGAGGCAAATGTCTGCAGATTACAGGTAGGCTCGTCTGTCAACCTGTGATTGTTCTTTCTGGATTCTGTCAGTAACTTACAGACCAAACCAGATGAACTGTACTCTATCAGGTGTGTGATGAGGCTGACAACAGCAGGAACAAGAAGCTGTGTGGCTGTGAACTGAACCTGCTGCTGCTTTCTGGACTAAGTGAATTCAGCAAAATCTAAGCAGATAATTCACAACCTGCATTGCTGATTTCCAACCACTAGACACTATAGAGCTAACCACCTTCAAATATAAACTGATAAACTGGTTTCTTATGTTATTTTGGAAATATATTAAGTTCTTGTGCTATTTTTTAGTTAGAATTTAGTTGTCTTTAGTCTAGTTTAGGTTTCATCCATGTCCCTGTGTTTGTGAGTCTTTTCCTGTCTTCTGTGTCAGTCTGTCATGTGTTTCTTGTCTGCGTGTTTCATGTTGTCAAGCTTGTGCGTCATGTCAACGTCTCTCCATGTTTCCTGTTTTACTTCGAGAGTCTGGTGTTTCCATGTTCAGTGTGTTTTGTTTTACTTCCCCTGTGGCGTCACGTTCATTCGTGTCAGCTGTGTCTCCCCAGGTGTTCCCACTTCCCTCATTACCCTCTTGTGTATTTAAGTCTCCTTCTGTTCTTTGACAGGTCGTCTATTTATGTCACAGAATCTTTTTGTTTAAGTAAGTAAGTAGAATTTATTTATATAGCACATTTTCACAGATAAAAATCACAAAGTGCTTCACAATAAGATCAGACATACAAGTTAAAATTAATTAAAAGCCCGTTTGTATAAAAATGTCTTCAGCTGCTTTTTAAAGGAGTCAGTGGAGTCTAGACAGCGTAAAGACAACGGCAGAGAGTTCCACAGCCTAGGTGCCAGTGCCTGAAAAGCCCGATCCCCACGTGTTTTAAATCTAGTACGTGGGACCACCAGTAGCCTCTGACCTGAAGACCTAAGTGCTCGGGATGAAGCATGAGGTTTCAACAGGTCAGAGATATACTAGGGAGCTTCACCGTGCAGAGCTCTAAAAGTTACAACTAAAATTTTAAAATGAACCCTAAAATTTACTGGCAACCAATGAAGAGAAGCCAAAACTGGAGTAATGTGTGACCTCTTGTTTGTACCAGGTAAAAGTCTTGCCGCTGCATTCTGTACAGACTGAAGGCGATCCAGAGCTGATTTGTTGAGACATGTAAAAAGACCGTTACAATAATCCAAACGAGAAGAGATAAAAGCATGAATAATCATCTCAAGTTCTGCCTTTGACACCAGTAGTCTGAGTTTAGAAATGTTTCTTAAATGATAAAAACAGTTCTGGACAAGTTGTTTAGATTGTTTCTCAAGAGACATTGAACTGTCAAATATAACACCTAGGTTTCTGAGACTCGACTGAAATGAAGGGTCTAAAAAACTGATATGCTGCCTAATTTCTGAGAGCATGTGATCAGGTGCAATAATCAAAGTTTCTGTTTTATCTGCATTTAACTGAAGGAAATTGTCATTTAACCATTGTTTGATTTCTGACAGACAATTATTTAAACAAGACAATTTATAAAACTCAGAAGCTTTGAAAGAACAGTACAACTGAATGTCATCAGCATAGAGATGAAATATTGTAACATCTGATAATTTGGCCTAGAGGGAGTATATACAGCAAAAAGAGAATAGGACCTAAAACAGATCCTTGAGGTACCCCAGAAGGCAGAACTGATGTTTCCCACAACACATGATTCATACAGACAGTAAAGGATCTCTCAGATAGATACGACATAAACCATTTTAAAACAACACCAGTAATCCCAAACAAGTCCTTCAGCCTATTTATCATGATGCTGTGATCAACAGTATCAAAAGCAGAGCTGAGATCCAACATAACCAGAACAGTGTACTCTCCAGTGTCTGCTGCCATCAGAATGTCACTAGACACTTTAAGCAAAGCGGTTTCAGTGGAGTGCAATTTGCGGAAACCAGACTGGAAAATGTCCAGAAAATTGTTCTTCTCCAAAAAGTTAAGTTGTTCTACAACTGTTTTTTCCAAGATCTTTGACACCAATGGTAATTTTGATATTGGCCTGTAACTGCTTGGAAGAGATGGGTCCAAATTTGGTTTCTTTAATATTGGTTCAACAATAGCTTGTTTAAAATAGCTGGGAACTGAGCCAGTATAAAGAGAAGTATTAATTATTTCCAGAATACAGGGGCCAATAGAGTCAAACACACTAATGAAAAATGATGGAGGAAGTACATCAAGGTGGCTTGAAGTCAGTTTCATTCAACCAAGCAGAGCACTGATGTCCTGTAAGGTAACAGGAGTAAAAGAGGACCAGATATCAGAGGTAAGCAACGTGTCAGTATGATACTGAGAGGATGATGGAGAAATATTAGACCTGACAGCAGCAACCTTATTAACAAGATAGTTTAAAAAGTCATTACAATCACATTTAGTATAGACTGGTACACGAGGAATGTCAGGAGAGACAATGTTTTTAATTGTATCAAACAATACTCTGGGATTTTTCTTTTTTGAAGCTATTAGATTAGCAAAATATTCCGTTCTGGCATTTTTTATCATGTCGTTAAGTGAGAAAATTTATTCCTTGAGATGTACCTTATGGACCTCAAGCTTGGAAGCCTTCCATAAACATTCTAATCTGCGACAATATCTCCTAAAATTTCAAATATTTTCATTTATCCAAGGACAGAAATTTGAAGAATGGACAACATTTAGTTTCAGAGGTGCCACCGTATCTAAAATAGATTTACATTGATTGTTAAAAGACAAAATAAGTGAATCGATATCATTTTGAGCCATTCAAGGGACAAAAATGGCAGAGAACCTTCTAGCAGCATCCTGGTTTATAATCCGCCTTTGGATCATCAATTTAGGAGGTGAAGGATCCACGTAAAATGACAAATTAAAGAATATACAACTATGGTCACTCACATGGACATCTTCCACACATACATCATGTATATTTAAACCCAGGGAGAAAACACGATCAAGAGTGTGACCCTTTGTATGTGTGGGGCCGGAAACATGCTGCTTAAAGTTAAAAGACTCAGTGATAGTGATGAGCTCATCAGCAGTGTTACAGGAAGTGTCATCAATATGAAGGTTTAAGTCTCCCAATATTACAACCTTCTCCAGTTTAATGATCAATGTCAGAAGGTCGTTAAATTCAGTTAGAAAGGCCCCAGCAGGTCCAGGAGGTCAATAGATTAAAATACAGTAAAAGGTTTTCAGAGAACCCACCTTCATCATCTGTGACTCAAATGAAGAAAAGAAGCCCGAGGTCATCAGTTTGCATATGAGTCTGTCCTGGTAAACAGCAGCAAGTCCTCCACCACGTCCTAAAAGACGCGGAGTTCCAATGAGAGAACAGCCAGACGGGCAGATTTCATTTAAGTGGACAGCAAAATAATCCTTATTTTGTTGCCACGTCTCAGTCAGACACATAAAATCTAGAGACTCTTTAATAAAAAAAAATCATTTAGAATAAATGATTTGTTCATTATAGAGCGAACGTTGGACCTGGACGCCGGCCCTCGTTCCTCTTTTTCGTCTCTTGAGGGTAGAAATGCCGCGGGTTGTTCACAGTAGCACGCAACCAGGTGAGGAACACACCAGAGGAGGAGGAAACGTTTTTCTGTAGCTGTCCCAGCTGTCACAGTAGCTCTCCATTGTGTCTTTAATGTTTAACAGTGTATCCCGATCATAAATTAAAGCAGCAGAAGCAAAGTCAGAATACAAAAGAGCAAAAATTATATTGCAAACAACAAGTGACGACAGTGAAAAACTACACTGTCGCCTCCAATGAGCTGTAGCAGTGGCGGCAAAGCCAAACACAGGCGCCAATGCTGCTCCACGTCTAAGTACTGATGTGTCAACACTGATATAATACAGTATAAACCTATAACCTAAACTGTATAAACAGTTTATACTCACGTCAGATTTAGTTTTCTTTACGTTCATGTTTCACATGTTCCTGTTCAATTTCATATTCTTGTTTCATGTTCTAAATGTCATAGTCGTTTAGCTGCTCCCAGTGTAGGTTTAGTTTAGTTTTTACCTCGTTTTTCCTTAGCGGCGTGTCCCATTGTGACACTCTACTGATTTGTGTTGTTCTTTTGAGTCTACCACATCATTTTTACCCTGGTTTAAACTGTGTGATTATGGGTTAGGTGTAAGCACAATATAAAGTACTTGAAAATGTATTTCTGACATGTGTAAAAACATGTCTTTTATCCCCCAAAGCTAAAACTCTGCTTTGGCTGGCTGGAAAAAAGGCTGTCCTGAGCTTCATCACTCTTCTGGCCAGCTCTCGATGTTGCAGTGGGTCAATTCAGAATGCTAGAAAGATTTTTTTCCCCCATCCTCTCTGAAAGGACCAAGTTCAGGCTGGGTGTTCCTCATCAAAGTTTAATTTCTATGCTGATGATGCTCCTCTTTCTGCTGCACATGACAATCAATAACGCCTTCCTCGGTGAAACGCAGAATGATCTGAGACTCTCTCAGCAGCTCCTCTGTAAAGCGACCCGTCCTGCTTCCTGCTTTGTCGCTGTGGTGGATGCTTCTTGTTGAATCTGTTATGTTTAGCTTCAGTCAGATGTGGGTTTCTAATGTTTGGCTGTAAATGAACTCAGTTTGTGTTTCAGCTGTGAATCTTTCATCTCTGCTGTCTTTTTATCTCCTCGTTTTCATCTTTTATTCAGTGTGTGCTTTGATCTCATTTCTGTGTTTTATTGATTGACTTTGTTCAGACTCGGAGCAGCTGCATATCTCCATCACCTAAAACGTCACAGTTTTTCTTCCGCATTGCTGTTAACGCTCAGTTGAATAATGAAACATTCACATTGGTCTTAGCGACTCTTTGGTGAGCTTCAGCTTTCGAAACAGAAACTCCTCAGAGTTTGATGGTGTGTTTAAGGTCTCATCTGTGTTTCCTGTCAGGAGATGATCTCAGGTTTCACTCTGTAAATCAGAGAGGGTAGGTTTGTTCTTCTCGCAGTTCTCCTGTAGGATGACAAGTTATCATCCAAACGGCTGGTCAGAAATGCCGGGATGGCCTCATTTAAGTCTGCAGGGAGCCGACAGCCTGACGGCTCCAAAATAACAAACAGACCTCAGAGTTAACACTTCAGCTTCACCAGCACCTGCACTGCCTGGAGAAAGGTGGAGAAGCTGCAGAGAGCTGCAGCTCCGTGCTGAAAAATACCACTTGTATCCAGGTGAGTCAGAAACACTGAGAATATGTCCACACTAAACGTTTTCGTTTGAAAACGTATCGTTTTCTCTCAGTTTTGACCTTCAGTCCACCCTGAGATGGAGTTTTTGGTCATGGAAAACGGAGGTGTTTGAAAACGCTCTCCAAAGCGGATACATTTGGTTTTTGCGTCACAGTGTGGACTGTGAACCTGGAGCTTTTCGAAAACAATGATGCATTTTAGTCATATGATGCAGTCATGTGACCAACTAAACTAAGATAGTGGAGAGCATTATACAGCAGTTGTTTTGTTTGGTCTCAATTTTGACAGTCCTATTGTCAGTCCATTTAAAAAACGTGGTTCTTTTCCTCGACATTTTGCCGCAACGTTTCTAAGAGGCAGAAAGTAAATAAACCGCAGACAGAAATGAGGCAGGCCGAATTGTCTTACGTTTCACGCATGCACAATACAGCAATGTAAGTGTTTTCTGTCGTTTCAGTGTGGATGAACAACTGTTCGGAAACAAAAAAACCCTGAAAACTATAGTGCGGACGCGGAGTGTTTTTAGACAAAAACGTTGTTTTGAATTTTATCTGGATTAGTGTAGACGTAGTCTGAAACACACTCGGCCAGTGTTAAGGTGTTTGAATACATTTATTTAGCACCTGGAGCTCAGCGTCAGGATCTCATTGGTGGTTGATGTCTCATGAGTTTTTCATGGTGCACCTGCAGGCTCAGCAGAAGATCAAAACTCGGGTCCAGGTTTATCCCAGATACGTTTGATCCCAGGCGAATGTCGTGGACAAATGTCTGAGTTAGAGGCGATGACGTTTATATTTAGTGTTTTTATTAAGTGTTCTTTCTCATATTGTGGTTTCTGTACTGAGATCACAAAATGTTCATGAAAGGAAGAACATCTGACATCCTGACAACCTCTGAAATGAAGAAGCGAGCAGCATTCTGCTCAGAGTGATCTAAGTTTAAATCACAGCCTGTTTGTGCGCACACTGCAGATCAGTGTGTGTGTGTTTCATTGTTCCTCCATCACACACATCCAGTGGTCCAGTGGTTAAATCTGTGCAGCTGCGATTAACATCACACAGACTCACAAACACGAAAAACACTACACAGTGTGTTTCACACACACACACACACACACACACACACACACACACACACACACACACACACACACACACACACACACACACACACACACACACAGAAACGTTTCCAGATGCAGTTGAGAGGATTGACAATTTGATCCCATCAGGAACGGGAAATGACCCTTTGTTCCGAGGATTACGAGTTCATGTTTTAAAAATTCAAGCGTCACGGCCCTTTTGCTTCCATCTGTGATTTCCTGCATTTCCCATGATGCCCTAGGACAGGTAGACCCTGTAGGGCTGCTTTTATTCTGGGAGTGAAACGAGTAAAATCAGCTGCTTTTTTGTTTCTCCTCAGGAAACGTTTCATGCTGCAGTCCGCACAAAACTTTCTGGAGCTCAGGAACTTGCATATTCACTGGGCTCTTCATCATCATCATCATCATCATCATCATCATCATCTTCCTGAGCAAACTGCTTTTGTCTCCTTCTCCTCTTCATCCTCCTCTTGATTTCAGGTGTCTCAACTCAGATTTAACCCAATTATTCTGCTGTGATCTCATGGCTCTGAAGCGAGGATCGTCTCTGATCTGTGACGTCGTGTGACTGTGTGCGTGGCCACAGTCCTCAAACTTAAACATTCTTAAAATGAACTCTTCGTGGTCCTTTGAAACTGCTGAGAGTAAAAACAGGAAATGACATCACAGTGTACCCAGAAACCTTATCTGTTCAAAACCAAACATTGTCCTGACTTCAGGTGACCTCAGGTGACCTCATGCTGCTGCGTATTTGGAGGTGAACTGCAGTAAAGCGAGGTGTCGACCTGACGGCCAATCCAACGTTTCTGTTCTCGCAGGTCTGACACTTCAAATCCTTAAAGCTCCGCCTGTCAGTGCATCGTCACAGTGACGGACAGAGGACGTGTCCTGCATCACCGTAGCAACAGAGAGTGCAGCATCTCTTTGATCTGCCTCCAGCTGTCTGATGGTTTCAAGCATCAGCGGCTGCAGGTGATAAACTGATCACCTGCAGCCGCACCTGAGCTGAGACATCAGCAGCTTTGAGGTGAGTGCCTGGCTCAAAGGTCACAGCAGGACTGATTATCATACCTGAACACACCTGCAGGGAGGTCTTCATGTTACAGTGTGAACACCCGGCAATGTGGTGTAAACAACAAAAACAAACGCACACGCTGAAGTAACACTCGGGTCTTGTGGAAACATGTGAAGTGGCCACAGAGGAATCAAAAGGTGGAGCTGGAAATGAGCAGCACAGGTGCCCTCCTCCGTTAGTTTGCTTCAACCCACAGGAAGCTGTTTTAAATGAATGTATGTTCTGCTGTATGTTTTGTGTGTCATGTATAAACTTTTGTGAGGACTTCGTAGGAATCGGTTCACAGTTTTCATGTCACTAACAATCTGTTCACACTTCAGAAATAAAAGCATATCAGATTTTTTTTTCCAAGACCAACTGAACATGTAAACCAGAGTCTGTTCTTTGATGTTCTCCTCTGATGGTTTGAAACAGGAAGCTGTTTCTTGGTGGTTTTGTGTGGGTTTGTGGAGCGTTGCTCTTTAGTAACAGATTTAACTTCCAGACACGAACAGGACTGACTGATCTGATTGATATTCTCCTTTCTAAAACTGTTCTCCTCCAGAACCAGTTCCACCTGCAGATGGTGACGGGTGTTCCAGAGTCCGGTCTGTCTGATTTGCTGCTGACTGTTCTGCAGCGGTCCGGTTGGCGGGAGGGGACCGCCGTGCTGTGTCGGGGCTGGGAGGAGGCTCGGGGTCTTCTGCAGCTCCTAGACCATCACAGCAGTGCATCGTGGGAGGGCGGCAGGAGGGTCACCTGGCACCTGCGAGCCCTGCTGAACCTGACGCAGTTGGCTCACGATGACACACAGATCCACGACTTCCTGTCTCGACACTTCCGGCAGAACCAAGCCTCACCAGCCTCAGTGCTGCTGTTCGGGGCCGACCCGCAGTGCGCAGCGGCTGTGCTGCGCAGCGCCCAGGACCTGGGCCTGACGTTACCCATGGTACACTGGGTGCTGGGTCAGCCGCTCAGCCCCGACGTGCTGCACACCATCGGGCTGCCGCTTGGCCTACTGGCCTACGGTGAGGTGGAACGGAAACCGCTTGACTACTACGTTAGAGACGCCCTGCAGCTCATCACCAGGGCTGTTGCTGCGGCGACTGCGGTGAGGCCAGACCTGGCTCTGATCCAGAACACGATGAACTGCTACGACAAACCCAACAAGCACGAGCTGCTGACCTCAGGACAGTACCTGTCCAGGTAAGAGGACACTTTAGTCTCTCAGTTTAGATATCATCACAGAATTGGTTTCACCTTTCTCGATTTGATGTTTTCATAGCTATTTAAGCAAGGACAAAAAACATCACAACCCAAAGAAAAGATTTTACTCTCCCAGTGTTCTTAGAGCTGTGGATTCACAGGGAGGACCAGGTGGACTTCATCTTAGAGCACACCTGAAGCTGAAGACTTACAGTAAGGTAGTCACATGGAGCAGGCCTGATCATTTAGAGCTTTGACTCTTCATACTTAATACAGTTTTATGTAAATCTGTTTCAAAAAAAGCACAGAAGAAATCATTTTTCATCAGTCTGTGCCTCAGTCTGCCATGCTGATGGTTTAGAAGTTTCCCTTACGGAGACAAAATAATTTTATTTAATTATCAAGTTAATTAAAAAACATTGAGTAACACTTTATAATACGACCCAAGCCCTGAAAAGCAAAGTGTGCTTAAGATGCAAGATGGGGAAATATTGTTTTTCTCCAAAATAACCAAGAAATTATGCAGTACTTAAAATTAACTACAGTATAGTTTGTCTCTACTGTACTGTAAAATGCAATTGCATTGAAGTTCCATCAATTGCATTGAAATGCATTCAAATTCCATTAATTACAGAGGAATTACAATCTTATTAAAAGCCCCATTGGACTCCTGGACCCCTATTTATCAATTATTGGTGATAAATTACCTTTAACCTTCTGGAACGTGACTGAACTATGAAGCAAGCACTGCTGAAACAAAGGAGGCTGTCACAAACACAGCAGCTGAGCTCGTTTGGAGGCAGAGCCGATAAGAAGGAAACTGTAACAGGATTAAAGCCTCTGCAGAGGTAGGCGTCAATATGCAGACTGTACAGAGAGGCTCGAATGCAGCCGAAGATCGTCCCAGATTCAGCATTTGAGATAAAACACAGCTCTCATCGACAGACCAGTGTCACCCTTCTGTGTGTCTCATGTTTGAAGCTGCTCTGACTGAAAGGAACGGATACATCACTCTGTTCTCAGAATTAAACATGAATTCTTCTCATAATTAGAAAGTAGTGCAGCAATTAATGTTTATGGTAGATTTAATGAGTTATTTCAGCTTTACTGTCAGCACTGAGATTCAGCTCCAGCAACTGTTTGATGGAAAAACCAGGTGAATTTGATTACACCATCCACACCTGCAGGCAGGAGGAGTTTATATTAATACTGCCTTATATTCATATATACAGTACGTGTGTTGGAAATAAACATGTTGGATCTAGCTGTTATTTATGAGGAAGTTTATTACAGTTCACACTCTCTAACCTCCAGCAGCCTCAGAAGAATAATGTGTTGATGGAAACCAAAATGTTTCTTTCATGGGGATCATTGATGTATTTGAACCAGTTGCTGCCATTAACCAAAGGTGTGTTTCTGAACATGAGATCCAAAGTGGTGCCAGCATTTCTCATTACTCTGAGAGACTTTGAAGGTGCAGTCAGACATTCTTTAAGATATATTTATGAGTAAAGTATTTCTCTATTAAATAGATTAATGTGTAACTTCCAAAAAACTGATAAGTTTAGCTATCAGTAACCTAACACATAGACTTATGATTAATCTATTAAATATGCACACGAGCAGTTGCCAGTTTGCGAAATCCGCCATGTTCCACCATATTTGAATCCTTGGCTGGGAAGGACATCTTCCGTCTGCCTAATGGTTTTGCACATAGGTGACAAGAGACCGGCCACATACATACTAAGCCAAAGGCGGAGGAGAGGAGAAATTACATGCGTTCATGTGTGAATGAGGAACATTTAAATTACTTTCTGCGCCTTCAGACTCAAGATATAAAGCATCATACCTGTGCTATCATCGAAGGAGAAAGAAACAAAAATATGAAGGAACGAGACAACCAGAGGTAGTTGTTAGGTTGATTTTGATAATAGTTGTCTATATTGTACTTAAATTTGTAAACCTTGTTTCAAACTGTATGTTTAGATATTCTTCTGGTCTCCTCCCCCACATGTAGAATGGTGGGGGAGGCTATAGTGTTTAACTGCAGACACATCCTATGTGAAGGTTCTGTTTTCTTATTTAGTAAACTTCCTCCCCTTTATGGCCTCACCTATGCCTGTGTATGGTGGACCGTTAAAGGGATTACACCATATACAGGGTGAGGAAAGATGACACTTTGTGATCAGCAGGAAGACACACATACACACACACAGTGCCTTAGTTTTATGACGCACCACAGGGGGGATCGGATCCTTGCGCTTCATGTTAAAAACCGGTTGAGCTTTACAATGCCACTATTCATTCACTCTCACACACTGGTGGAGGAAAGCTGCAGTTGTAGCCACAGCTGCCCTGGGACAGACTGACAGAAGCGAGGCTGCCATATCGCGTCATCGGCCCCTCTGGCCAACACCAGTAGGCGGTAGGGTAAAGTGTCTTGCCCAAGGACACAACAACCAGGACAGAGAGAGCAGGGGGATCGAACCGGCAACCCTCCGGTTACAGATGAGCTTCCCAACCCCCTGAACCACGGTTGCCCCACAAACTAGGACTGCTCAATTAATCGAATTTTAATCTCGATTACGATCTGGGCTTTCAACGATCATTAAAAATGACTGAGCCGATTATTAGCCCCTCCCTCGTGCTTTACTCTTGCGCTGCTCCGTGTGGCAAATCGAGCGCACCTCCCTGCATTTCGAACACGTGTCACAACAATTAAGAGCAGCGGTCTCCAACCTTTTTTGCGCCACGGACCGGTTTATGCCCGACAATATTTTCATGGACCGGCCTTTAAGGTGTCGCGGATAAATACAACAAAATAAAACTAGTACCGGTACCGAAAAAAATAAAATTTATTCATAACACACGTGAAAAGACCAAGGAAAACCGAGTAAACGATAAAAACGATAACAAAATAACGCTGAAAACCGATAAAAACCCTGAAAACTATACATTTCACACCTGAGCCTCAACTTTTGTGGCCCGGTACCAAACGACTCACGGACCGGTACCGGTCCGAGGCCCGGGGGTTGGGGACCGCTGATTAAGAGGACCCGAGGGAAGCTCGGAAAGCTAAGCAGAAGTTATTTGGAGAGGAGAGTGACTGCCGTTGGTTGAAAAGAGAGGTAAAAAAAAAACTTCAGTGGTGTGGAAACATTATGGTTCACGGAGTCAGACGTGGATCAAGTAGACATAGTGTGTAAACTTTGCTACGGTGTTGTAGCTGCACCACAGAGCAACACCGTAGCAAAGTTTACTAAACATAGATGTTTACATTTTTCATTTATTTTTTATATTGCAAACATTTGCACTGTTATCAGTATTTGCACACTATTTTATATTATTTTTTGACAATCTTTAAAGTCATTATTCAATACATTGTTATTGTTAAATAAATATCGTCAAATAATCGAGATCTCAATTTCAGTGAAAATAATCGTGATTATCATTTTTGCCATAATCGAGCAGCCCTACCACAAACTGTGATTTTGTTTGTGAGAGTGTCTCATGATAATGACGTAAGCATGTGCACCGCTTGTGGTAACAGACGTGTGCAGATCAACAATGGATAATATATAGAGTGCGGGACAGAGTATCACCATGCAGCGTTTAAAGCGTGGAAGTACTGACCTTACTTTGAGTTCGATTCTGTAAAAAGTGACAAAAACATTAGCGTCCGCTGTTCACTGCGTGGGAAGAAAACTTCTTTTTACAGTGAAAAAAAACCCCTAAACTTCTGAGCAAGTACCTAGCACGCTGCCATGGGAATGTGAAACCCCCGGATCCTCCCACTGACATGACCGCTGTGGCACCGGGCAAACCTCCGCCTGCTCCACTCCTGCTAAACAGGTGAAAAAAAAGGCGACAGGACTCAGTGCTGCTGAGTCTTTGATTTGATTTATTTTCTGTTGTGTTTTACTTGCATCTATTTGAAAGACTGAGTGTAAACACAAAAAAATATTTTATTTTATGTGCTGGAATGTGCAGAAAATAGGTTTAAATGTTAAACAAATTTCTTTAAGTCAAAAACTGTGGCATAGAATTTAATTTTTGCTTGATGCAATGTGCATAAAGTTAAAAAATTAAAACTAATAAATCCAGTTTTAAAAAGAGACTTTTTCATTTGATT
Source organism: Rhamphochromis longiceps (assembly GCF_057381845.1). Lineage (NCBI taxonomy): Eukaryota > Metazoa > Chordata > Actinopteri > Cichliformes > Cichlidae > Rhamphochromis > Rhamphochromis longiceps. The sequence goes on from NC_140578.1 coordinate 9,876,688, forward strand.
ACATTTTATATGATGGATTATGCAGAAAAAGTAGAATTGGGCTGAAAGGTCTATCACTTTATTACCTATTCAGGTTGTAAATCATGTTTTTAAAAAGTAACTAAGTAACTAATTACTTTTGAAAATGGAGAATTAATCAGAAATTAGTTACAAATAAATTTTTTCAAGTAACATAGTAACCTTAGTAAAATCTCATCCTCTTCCTCCTCACATTAAGCTTCATCTCCTGAAATGAAGTCAGGGCTGCATACGAAAATGTCGATAAACAAGTTCATTTCTGACTCATATCGGACTCCTTTTGTTTAATCAAGAGTTTGATCAAGAGTAAATCAAGGTATACAGTGTTCATTTCTTTTGTCTCCATGTTGGGCGAGTGCTGACTATTGGTATATGTGTGCATGAGGGCAGGAATGCATGTTTGTGTCTGTGTGTGCCTGTTTGTCTATGTCTATGTGTCAGGTCGGGTCTTAGACTCCACGTCTCTGGGAACATCTCAGGCCCCCAGGTGCGGGGGCCTATCTCCCCCCACCACATTCCCTGCTGGTGGCTGATGCCTTCAGCCATCGGTGTATTGGTGGTTCTTGGTGTTTGGGTGCTCAGGTATGCACTGACTCACTCCTGGTGGCTGCTTGACGGGGCCTGGTGCACGTGGCTCGGTCGGTCTCCTTCCGGAGGGTGGGGGGCTCTCTGACCTCGGGCCTTTGGGCCCGGGGCTCTGCCCACTCTGGTGCAACTGGCTGCCGGCAGAGCCCGCGGACACGTCACCGCAGTCACCTGTAGCTTCTGCACCGCAGCTGCTGGGTGACCCCCTGTATGGGGCTCTCCTCAGCTCTTTCCAGGAGGATGGTGCGGCTGCCCCTCCGGTAGTCCTCCTTGGGCCTCTAGATGTCTGGGGCCTGGATCTCCTCCATGCCTACTTCATGTCCTGGGGGGCAGGGCTATGGCTCCCCACACTCTCTATCACATACAGTAGGTGTCAAACTCTGGCCCACGGGCCATATTTGGCCCGCAGCCTAACTACATACGAAGCCATACCAAATTATTATTAGAGCTGGCCTACTGGTATTATACAGCTAATATATATATTGTTTAGTATTAAACTTTGCTTGTTCCATATTCAGTTTTTCAGAAAAACTTGTTTGAGTCCATAAGAAGAGATTCATTCTTAAATCTGGAGGAAGATTTGTTTTTCAATAAATATTAATGTTAGCCTGCGAACTTGTTCCAGTTTTTAATTTTGGCCCACTGTGTATTTGAGTTTGACACCCCTGCTCTATCAGATAGTTACATGGAGAAATCTTTTGAATACAAGCGTGCTCACAGACGTGTTCACAGACACACATTATAACTTCCTTGGCTCCTGCTTCAAAGCATACCGTGCGTTGTCGGTCTTGCGTGCTGCTCAGTAACATTCAATATTTATTATTTAGTATTACTTATATTTGTCTTATCTAGGTTGTTGCTGTAGTCTCCATTGTTCTCTTTTGCTTGTTTTCTTTCTTTTTTTTTCTTCCAGCAGGTGATTCAGTGGACTTCTTAATGTCTTTTCTCATTGTCCCTCTTCCCCTCTGTTTTTCTTTCCCCTCTCCTTTTCTTGAACTTCTCTAAGTCTACGTCTTTCCCTTTCCTATCCCTCAATCATGTGTTTGTCAAAACCTAAAAGCAAAAATAAATAAATAAATAAAAGAAAATTAATAATAATAATAATAATAATAATAATAATAATAATAATAATAATAATAATAATAATAAAGATCTAGTGGACCAATAATGATCCACTTGGAAAAATAAATCCGTTGGGCATTTTATTTGGCCTTGAGACAATAATTCTGATTGCTACAGTGCTGAGCTGGACAGGCAAAAAAAAAAGTAAATCAAGGCAAATGCTTCTCATCCAGTATTGGCAGCTGAGGTAAACAGCCTTCCACAGATAGGAAGTCTGATGCATTTGAACTGGGAGGGGTAAGAAAAAAAACTCAGTTGACTGGAATCAATCACCCTCTTACAATGCTGTGATTGCAGCCATTTCCTAACTCTCTGTGAATGGTACTCATGGTCTTTGATCAGTGGTTGCTGATCAGTGGTTATGACATGTCATTCAGTGGGCTAGTTACAGTCATAACATAAATGTACTATTTATAAGGTTGGGCACACCTGTAGTCAGCCGAGACTGAAGAAGCCACTTGGATGATGATGAATCGTTTCTCCTGCTGAAAACACTACGTCCAGATGAACAACATCAACTTTTTTGGGATTTTCTTACCTGGATGATTGGGCACTTTTATGTTATTTTTTTCTTATTTAAAAGCTGAGCTTCATTAATGTTTGTTCAATCTTCTAATGGTGTCCTCCTAGATTCAAAGCCAGCAGAAGCAGCTCTGGGTTCAGTTGTCTGATCATTTCCCTTTGTCTGCTGGAGTTTTATTCTAACATTGAACGTGAGATGGAGATGCTGTTTCTCCTCTGTCAGCATCATGAAGGCAGCTGTTTGTGGGGTCAAGAAGTGAATGATTAGCTTTTATGTTAAACATCTGGACATGTTTAAAGATGTGTTTTCTGTTCAGATTAACTTTATCTGTTACTTCTTCACAGGACACAATAATATGAGATCTTCAGTCTTTCTTTAGATGTCCAAAGTTTAGATGCAGAATCTGATAAACTGGATTCCTCATATTTGACTGAGTCAGAGAAATCAGTTCTTTAAGTGAATCCTGCATTAAAACAGGTTAACATGTTAAACATATCATCAGTCTGCCTTAGTTTTCAGTTATAAACATGTGAACACAGATAATTTTACAGTTTATGACCACAAGAGTTGGTGTGCAAAAATGAAATGAATACTTTTTTAAATTATAGAACAAAAAAAGTAAAAACAGACACTGACTCTACTATGAGAATATCAGTTCCTAAAAGGTGTGAAAGCGAAAATTTGTCAAATACCAAAACCAACAGTTGCACACGAGCTGCAGGAAACTCTGAAAGCTGCATCAAATACTGTGGTGTACATGAAACAGAGCTGCAAGTTTTAGAAGGATAAAAGGTTTAGCTGCTGCACCGGGATTCCTCACAAAGGCAGATCAAACACATTCACAGTAAATTAAATTATACTTGACTGAGATAAAACCAGAGCAGACAGATTATCGGCTGCAGGAGAAGAAAAGGTAAAATGTGAAGTGAAACATTTAATGTTAGAATCATCAAACATGAGGATCTAAGAACACTTAAACTTTGTTCAGGTTGTTTAAGGTTAAAGACTTCAAGACTGCATATCTGCTCACATCTGTCACAGAGAGCTCTGTCAATGAAACTCCACATTAACTTAACCTTTTACAGCTTTCACAGAAAACTTAAATGCCCCAAAGACATGAGAATAAACACAGGACAATTTACAAATTAAAAACCATCTCTGACACAAACATCACGTTATTGTCATGGTTCTGGGTCATTTTGGCCCAGCGGTTTAAGTTTCCTGTGCTTTTTGTCATTTTCTGCATTGTGTTAAGGATTATTCTAGGTTTCCTACGTTATTCTGTTCAGTATTCCCCCTGTGTTGTTGCCTTCTGTTTCTCCACCTGGGTGTCTGCATTTATATGGTTGTGTGAGTTCTTGTGCCATCATGTTTTCCCCAGCCTGTCATGCTCCTCATGTTCTCTCTCCCTCTCCGGTCTACATCTCTGTGTATTTCCTGTTTTACTTTGATAGTCTCTGTCTGTGTCCATCATGTTGTGTTTGCTCTTCCCCTGTCTCATTATTATCACGATTCGTGTCAGCTGTGTTCCCTGTGTGCTCCTACGTTCCTTGTTAGTTTTCTGTGTATTTATGTCAGAGTCTCCCTCAGTCCCTCATGCTGTCCGTTCCCTTGTGTGCCTCTCTGTGCGTTTAATTTATATTTTCCCAGTATAGTTTTGTATCATTTTCCCTTGAGTCAGCAATAAAGCTGCATTTTGAGTTCACCCAGGTGTGTTGAGAGCAGTGTTGGTCAAGTTACTTGAAAAAAGTAATCAGTAACTAATTACTTACCCAACAAAGTAATCCCGTTACTTTACTGATTACTTGTTTTAAGTAATTAGTTACTTTTTAAAAACATGATTTACAACATGAATAGGTAATAAAGTGATAGACCTTTCATCCCAATTCTACTTTTTCTGCATAATCCATCATATAAAATGTAATCAAATGAAAAAGTCTCTTTTTAAAACTGGTTTTATTAGTTTTAATCTTTTAACTTTATGCATCAAGCCTATATTTAATTATATGAAATATTCTCTGACTGGAAGAAATTTGTTTAACATTTAAACCTATTTTCTGCACATTCCAGCACATAAAATAAAATATTTTTTTGTGTTTACACTCAGTCTTTCAAATAGATGCAAGTAAAACACAACAGAAAATAAATAAAATCAAAGACTCAGCTGTCCTGTTGCTCTATTTTCACCTGTATAGCAGGAGAGGGGCAGGCGGAGGGAGGTTTGCCCTGGTGCAGATGTGTCGCAGCGGTCAGTGGAAGGATCTGGGAGTTTCTCTGTGAATTTCCCATTCTGTGGCAGCCTACTCTCGGTGCTTGCTCGGAAGTTTAGGGGGTTTTTTTCGCTGTAAAAAGAAGTTTTCTTCCCAGGCAGTGAACAGCGGACGCTAATGTTTTTGTCACTTTTTACGGAATCGAACTCAAAGTAAGGTCAGTACTTCCACGCTTTAAATGCTGCACGGTCGTACTCTCTCCCGCACACGTCATATTATCCATTGTTGATCTGCACACAGCTGTTGCCACGAACGTCGCACTTGCGTACGTCATTGTCATGAGACACTCTTGCAAAAAAGTCACGGTTTTAGTAACGCAGTAACGCAGCGTGCTAACAGGAAAGTAAGAGTAATCTAATTACTTTTTTTGCAATAGTAATCCCTTACTTTACTCATTACTTGAAAAAGTAATCGGATTACAGTAACGCGTTACTGCCCGTCTCTGGTTAAGAGTCCTGCATTTCGGGTCCAATCTCCTGCCTACCATACAGCGATTCATGAGTTACATTATCTGTAGAACCAAAAAACTTCTTCATGATCGGTGGAAACATAGCGTCTGCGATCATATTGACCAATCAGAGCTGGAAACACATCAGGGTCATCTGTGTATTAAAAATTTAGTTTTTATGGTTAAAGTTAGACGGGGTCAAGCGTTGATCCCGGTGGGAAAGTAATTTTTTATTAAGAGACCATGTTTGAAAAGTATACATCATATTTATTTATTAGCCTATTGACTGATAATTTTGTGATCCATTTTCTTCTGCTCTCAGTTAAAAACTGATAATTCAGTAGACAATGATCCAATAGCACTGCTCACAAGCCCTGCCCCCACTCACATGCAACCCGCTTTTTTTTTTCTGCTGCAGGTTTTTGTCAAACACATCTTTCTCTGGACTCACCGGTCCCGTCCGAGTCCACCAGAATTGGTCTGAGGTTATTACTCTGCAACGATTCCATATCTGGAGTCTGCGGCGGGACGCACTGGGTCAACCCACCTGGGTGACAGTAGGCAGCTGGGAGGATGGCTCGCTCCAGGTGGAGGACCAGCAAGTGTGGCAAGGACCCAAGCCTCACCACAGGATGGATGGGATGGGTGGGAGGACCAGGGGCCGGTGGAGAGCAGGGTTGCCGGTGGCAGGGAGTCGGGTCCGGGTGGTAACCCTGGTGGAACATCCCTTCGTGTTCACGCGGGACGTGGACGACGAGGGCAGCTGCCCGGCTGGTCAATTCTGCCTGGATGCTGCCGCTAACAGCTCAGAGACCCTGGAGAGATACTTCAGGGAAGTGGCAGTTGGGAACAGCAGCTCGCTGCCCAGAGACTACACCAAGTGCTGCTATGGCTATTGTATAGACCTGCTGGAGAAGCTGGCTGAGGACCTAGGCTTTGAGTTTGACCTTTACATCGTCGGAGACGGAAAGTATGGAGCTTGGAAGGGACGGCGCTGGACCGGGCTGGTGGGAGATCTCCTGAATGGTCTGGCAGACATGGCTGTCACCTCATTTAGCATAAATTCTGCCCGTAGCCGGGTGATCGACTTCACTTCGCCCTTCTTCTCCACCAGCCTGGGCATCCTGGTGCGCAGTAAGGACACAGCAGCCCCCATCGGGGCCTTCATGTGGCCCCTGCACTGGTCCATGTGGGTGGGCATCTTCCTGGCGCTGCACATCACTGCACTTTTCCTCACGCTCTACGAGTGGAAGAGTCCTTATGGGATGACACCTCATGGGCGCAACCGGGTGAGGGTATTCTCTTACTCATCGGCTCTCAACCTGTGCTACGCCATCCTGTTCGGGCGCACCGTCTCCTCTAAGACCCCAAAGTGCTGGACAGGCCGCTTCCTGATGAACTTGTGGGCCATCTTCTGTCTGCTGGTGCTGTCCAGCTACACCGCCAACCTTGCTGCTGTCATGGTGGGAGAGAAGAGCTTTGAGGAGGTCTCAGGGATCCATGATGCCAAGGTGAGACCGTAAGGTTAGATTATTTTGTCATGGTTCTGCTGTCAGTGTCAGGATCTTCAGCTGGTCTCCAATCACACGTAGAGCAAGGAGAGTGCAAACAGGACATCCTGAGGGACTAAAACATTTCTGAAGCATCCCTTTGGTTCAGCATATAGGGCTCATACTGGAGATTAGCATCCTGCATCATTATAATAATGTTGGTCAAGGACCAGTTAAATTTTCAGCCAAGTTGGGCAAGAACAACTTGAACCTTCAGTTATCATTAGCCAGGAAGTTAGCAAATGCTCTTAAAAACTATCACTAGCAAAATTTGGCTAACATGAAACCTAACTTGACAATATATTTATTATATTGTATGAATTAATTAAGTGAAGATAAACCTTTATTAGTCCCACACATAGGAATTTTTTTTAAACTAAAAATAAAACTAAAATTAAAAAAACACTTGAAACACTTACCATTTATTGAAGAAATTTTTACAGTTTTATATAAACAAAGGGGTTTTTGACTTTTACCTCCAAATTATGACATCACATTGTAATTGGTCAGTTGCAATGGTGATCCTGGAACAACAATAATATGAAGATGCAGGAAAAACACTAACAGGGGATATAAGCTACACCGCATAAGATCTCACACAGAGGCCCAGGTCTTACTTGGAGCCTGGTGTTCACACAGCAGGCGACTAAACTCGACCATTTCTCACCTCTAACCATGCCCGGTCTGACACCATCAGTTTCACACTCACACACACAAAATTTGCGGTCACACGGTGAGTTTGAGATACTTGAACTCCTCCACTTGTGGCAGGAACTCATCCCCGACCCGGAGTGGGCACTCCACCCTTTTCCGGCTGAGAACCATGGCCTCAGATTTGGAGGTGCTGATCCTCATTCCCGCTGCTCGGGGTCTTGTTCGCGAGTGATGGGAGAAGGGAGCCGGAGATCGACAGACGGATTGGGGCTGCAGCTGCAGTAATGCGGACGCTGCACCGGTCCGTCGTGGTGAAGAGGGAGCTGAGTGTAAAAGCGAAGCTCTCAATTTACCGGTCGATCTACGTCCCTACCCTCACCTATGGCCACGAGCTGTGGGTAGTGACCGAAAGAACGAGATCGCGGATACAAGCGGCAGAAATGAGCTTCCTCCGAAGGGTGGCTGGCCTCTCCCTTAGAGATAGGGTGAGAGGTTCGGCCATCCGGGAGGGGCTCAGAGTAGAGCAGCTGCTGCTCCACATCGAAAGGAGCCAGCTGAGGTGGTTCGGGCATCTGACAAGGATGCCCCCTGGGCGCCTCCTGGGTGAGGTGTTCCAGGCATGTCCCACCGGGAGGAGGCCCCGGGGCAGACCCAGGACACGCTGGAGAGATTATATCTCTCGGCTGGCCTGGGAACGCCTTGGTATTCCCCCGGATAAGCTGGAGGAGGTGGCTGGGGAGAGGGAGGTCTGGGCCTCTTTGCTTAGGCTGCTGCCCCCGCGACCCGGCCCCGGACAAAGCGGATGAAGATGGATGGATGGATGGACGGTGAGTTTGAAGTGAGACGACCACGAGTGTTTTTCCTGTGAAACATTTTTCAGTCTCATGATAAAGGCAATGTGGTGCTGCTGGTTCAGGCGAGGTCAGATCTGTGTTTGTGAACTCTCTGCAGACTCTTTTCACTCTGTGCTCTCCATCCTGAAACAATTACAGATTAAATTTGCTCTGTGGATCACCTGCCTTGTCATAATTACACTTTTAATTCAGCGGCTGATTGAAGCATGAAGCACGCCTCTCAGTGTTTGCACAGCCGGCACTGCTGGGAGCTCAGGGAGCTTTAATTGGACGTCCATCTGTGTGTGATTAGCTTTTTATTTTATATGTGAAGCCCTGCAGCTTTCTGGGTGCCGCCTATCCTCATAGTGTATCAAGAGGCTGTGAAGGAAATTTCTGGATGTAATCTATAAAATAAAGCATGACTAAGAAGAAACATGAAACTGAATGTGAGCGTGAGTGGCCAGAGTGGCCCTTTACTGTGCAGCTTTGTGGGGTGTTTCAGGTCAAATGTGTTCACAGATGTTTCATGTGTTTCAGCTGAATATGCAGCATCCGCTGTTTCCTCTGTTTGTGTGTCCTTCATTCTTGTCCTCTTCCTCCTCTTTGTTGGTGTGTGCAGCTGCATCATCCGTCACAGGGTTTTCGTTTTGGGACAGTGAGGGAAAGCAGTGCGGAGGATTACATGAAGAAGAGTTTTCCAGAAATGCACGAATACATGAGACGCTTCAACGAGCCGACCACACCTGAAGGAGTTGCCACCCTCAAGTAAGAGAGCAACATTCAGCCGCAGGTTATGCTCTGATTCTCTTGGTTCTAACAGAGAAACCAGACTCAGTTCAGTTTTTCTAATTTTATTTATGGCCAAACACAAACAACTCCATTGGAAGAAATCTCTGAATCAAGGAATCATTCAACAGGAATCAAGAAGGGGTTGAGAGGAGATGGAAGAGAGCAAGGGGAGACAGAAAGCGTAGAGGTGTAATGCAGAGAGTTGTATGAACTGAGAGTGATGAAAGTGAGTGAAGAAGAAACAGACATATCCTGGTCAAAAATGACTCCAAGGTTCCTCAGAGTGTTACTGGAGGCCAGAGTAAGCATCTGGTTAGATACCATATTTCTAAGATTTTCAGGGCTGAGTACAATAGCCTCAGTTTTATCTGAATTAAGAAGCAGAAAATTAAAGGTCACCCGGGTCTTTATGTCTTTCAGACATTTCTGCAGTTTAACCAATTGGTGTGTGCTATCTGGCTGCATGGATAGATAAAGTTGTGTGTCATCTGCATAGCAGTGAAAATGTATGCTATGCCTTCTGATGATGCTGCCTAAGGGAAGCATGTATAATGTAAACAGAATTGGTCCTAGCACTGAACTCTGTGGAACTCCATAATTAACCTTAGTATGTGAAGAGGACTCTCTATTTACATGAACAAATGGCTATCTGTTCATATCAATCTATTCGATAGATATGATCCAAACCACTGCAGCAATTCATCAAGTAACCAGTTTCAAATTTCCCACGTGTGGGACTAATAAAGGTTATCTTATCTTATCTTAAGTAATTGAAATAATTGGATTAAAAAAATTCTGGACATGAATTCATTGCTTTGATGCTTCGTTTAATGCATGGCTCTGTAGCTCACCAATGTGTTAAAAAATGTAAACGCAAGTGTTTCACCCACATTTGTGACTGAAAAACAGAATTGAAATACAAATGTATTTAGAAGCAGCATATGAATATAAAGCCTGGCCCATGCAGCCCCCAGTTTTAAGCAGAAACACTGATAACACAACAGCAGCAGTGACTCTGGTACAGTTTGTTTCCATCCACTGCTGTTTGTTTTACACAGAGAAAAATCTGGAGTAAGTCTCCAGAAGTTGTATTAAAATATGCAGATGAACTGGTTAAATTATACAGCTTAATGAAGGCTGATGGCACCATCCCTATTTTACATGGAAGCTGCAGCAGGAAATGCATCCAGTCCGGAGCTGAAGTGTGTGGGGGGTATGGGGTGTACTAGACCTTATGAATATCAAGGCTTTTGTTTTCAGATTAAGAGTGAAATAATATGAAATAATGTGTTAAAAAAACTTCATTAATATTTAAAAATATGAAAATAAAAACTTTTTTCACAATCTAATTAAAATGTACATGGGCCAGTACTCTTAGCCAATAATCTGAGGGACACTGAATTATTAATATCAATTAATGTATATACCATCATAACATCTGTTTTCAGCAGCACAAAACCTTGCCTCCTATAAATGTCAGAAAACCTTCCAATGGTTTAATGATGGTATAAACAGATGTTATATACCATCATAACATCTGTTTTCAGCAGCACAAAACCTTGCCTCCTATAAATGTCAGAAAACCTTCCAAGAACACAAAGTAAAGGTATTTTTTAGTTTAGATTGCATATATATCTTATTTTAAAATGGAAACCATTGAGCAGCTCAATTCTGACAGATTCTGAAAGACAGACATCGTCTCTTTTTATGGAACATCCTCTGATGATTTATAAACGAACAGGATTTTCTTGTGTTTTTATTTAGGCTCAAATCAGTTTGATGTTTGAAGGCTCACAGTGACGTGAACTAATAACTCTCCCCAAATGCGTTACACCAAAAGTAAGAAGCCTTTTTTGTAAAATGTAATGGGTAGATAGTACAGATATTTGTTTAAAATTTTAGGGAGTAAAAGTAAAAAGAAGTAAGAAAAAAAACTACTTGAGTAAAGTACAGACACCTAAAACTTCTACTGACGTTTAGTAACAAAGTATTTGTACTTCGTCACTTACCACCTCTCAGCTGCAGCACTAATTCAACCCCTGCAGCACAGTATCTGTAATACCTACAGCATGCTCTAATCCAGTGGTTCCCAAACTTTTTTTGCTAGCCCCCCCCCCCCTTGTTTTACAAGAAAATCTCCCACACCCCCACCACAAACACATCCTCCAACCACACACACCCATAACGACAAAGGTATGTGCCTTTTTTCACGTGACACTGTGCGCCACATTATTGTTTACATGAGATGAATTTCTACAATGGCGGATAAAGACAAAATACTGTTACTGTTAATCTGACTATCTGCAGTTTTTACACGCTTACAAATACACACGCAGTTACTGTTCCTCCATTTAGAAAGCCTGAGGCGTCATGGTGTAATTATTTTATGTGTAGTTGTTTTTTTCCTGTGTAATAATATTCAACATTGCTATCAATACATTTTTCAAAAAATGCCTCTCTGTGCAAAATGGGTTCAACTGTGGGATACTGTGATTTGGACAGGGAGGGGAAATTGTGGCAGAATCAGCCTGATGTTTTTTGTATCCCACTGTAACTTTACTGTATAAAGAGCTAACATCTCCAAAACGTCAGGAGTAGTTAGTCATTATAAGAAGTGTTTGTGAACTAAAAATCACGAATATGGCATACTTTTTGTCCGTGATTTGGGCAACCCAGCGCGAGCTCCCGACGCAGGGGAAACAAATTCTGTCGGGGAGACCTACTTTGGCACTTATGCAGGTGAAGCCAAAGGCAAGATGTGCTTCATCATATTTTCTAGTATTTGGCTTGGAAGGAAGTTGGTTTGGAAACATATTTGGCTAAGTTTCATCTTCTGCTTTGCATTTGTGTGGGAGCCCTGTCAAAAACCTGTCCAAAATGCTAAGTGTCCAAGCATTCTTCTTCTTTCTTTTTTTTCTCATACCGCGCCCCTCCTGCAATGGCGCCCCCCACTTTGGGAACCTCTGCTCTAATGTTCTAATAGGATATTATGGTCAACAGTATCGAACGCTGCACTGAGGTCTAGCAGGACAAGCACAGACATGAGTCACTGTCAGAGGCCATAAGAAGATCATTTGTAACCTTCACTAAAGCTGTTTCTGTGCTGTGATGGTCTCTGAAACCTGACTGAAACTCTTTAACCAAGCCATTCCTCTGCAGATGATCTTTAAGCTGTTTGACAACTACTGAAAGGAAGGTTAAAGATCGGCTTATAAGTAGCTAAGAACGCTGGGTCAAGATACGATTTAATTACTGATACTGTGGTATGTAGGTGATTGATGAAGATAGGCCGATCATAATTAAAACTGAACATCCCAGCACAGTAGAGGCTCGGACTGGAAACACGTCAGAAGAAAACAGGAAGACATGACGTGCATCATTGTCTGTGTGTGTGGTTTTGGAGTTTTCCGTAGTAACAGTGTGGCTCTGTGTTGAAGGACAGATCCTCCTCAGCTCGATGCCTTCATCATGGACAAAGCTCTGTTGGATTACGAAGTCTCCATCGATGCCGACTGCAAACTGGCGACAGTCGGGAAACCGTTTGCCATCGAAGGTAAGCAAGCAATACTGCTGGTGTTCCGTCTGTGTTTCGGTCAGGTCAAAGTGTACATTTGCTGTTTCTGTTTAGGTGACTTCCTGTCAGTGTTTTCTTTTAATTGGACTAATCAGAGGAGAGGAGCAAAGTTGTGTGATAGTTTAGCGATTTAAAGATCAGCTGGTGAATCAGTCAAACAACCTTGACATACTGAGGGGTGTAAACATCATAGTTCAGAAGTTCAGAAAACAAGCCAGCACTATGAAACTCGTCAGGTGACCTGAAGCTTCAGATAACAAGAAACAGAAAAACTGATCTGAGTCTGAAGCCAAATTGTCGAGTCATTGTAGAGAAAGATGAATGCTTCACTGTTGGTGCTCTGATACAGCATCACTATTATCAAAATGGCGACTAACAGAAAAAAGGTGACATGAAATCGTTCCATCCATGGAGTGAAGCTGAAGTTTACGTGATCCCTCAACACACACAATAAAAACAGTTTTAATAAATAATGGAAATAAAGAGTCCACAGCTGTTAGTTTCATCTGTTTCTCACTTTCATAGTTTCAGGTTTACATTTACTGAGGGTCTGCACCAGTCCTGCGTCACTGTTCTTTTTTTTTTTAGCTGTTTGGACAAACTGAATCTGCAGATTTGACAAAAGGCACGGAAGATGGGTGGGTGTACGTGAGGGACCAAGCAGCCAAGGCATAGAGGACACAGGAAAAAATATATTCAAAATTGGTTTTCTTTATTTTAACCCTCAAAAAAACGTTTAAAAAAATTCAAAAATATAATTAGAGGGCCCATAAAAGAGGTCAACTAAATATAACTCTATAAAATGTAATTTCCAGAACCTTAACAAAGTGGACACAACTTAACTCACAAACTGACCTCATTACAAGACACAAGAGGGTAGCTTTTATAGTGGTTTAGCCAAACCATTTACACACAATAGGAAGGAAACAAAAACAAACACTAATACTAACTAAGCACAGAATAACATAAGTAAACCTAAAACATCCCTGTTTCTGTTAAGAACATTGTTGGTCCTGCTGAGCAGGCATTTTGTTTTCAAAGTCTTTAGCCACGCCTTTTGCCCAGACAGGAAACAGCTACTGCCCCACACCAGGTAACTCAAAGAAAGAAAAACATAATTAATATAACAGAAAACATTTTTAGAAAAACCACACAATGCTATTATGTGCATGCTTTGTAATATCAGTGTTATGTTTAGGTAAAATGATTAATGAATCATATTAGTGAAGTGGCTGCAAACCAAATAAATAAAGTGAACGAATGGAATTGTTTTACCCATATGTGGCTGATGCCATCACAGTGTAGGACCAGATTTAGATGGAGAAGAAGACCAATGTAGAGTGTGGAGCAGGGAAATTATTTTACTGCTATTGTTAAATAATTGTCATCATTACCATTGCATTAATAATATAATCTGGAGTTTATATTGCATTCAGGGGTTGAACAGTGTGTGTCTTTCAGAAAGGCTAAAAGTAACAGGACAGGAAACAGGCTTGGAGAGTTTTGCAGAAGTGAAAGTTATTTTGAGCAGCAGGCTAAGACGAGGCTTTAACAATGTAACAGATAGCTTTAAGAAGGCCTTAAGCAGTTATGACTATTTTATACACAATGCATATCTGTGCTTATTAAAGAGTTGGAGCTCGGTCAATTAATTGGGGGTTGGAAGCTTTGTTCGGCGCGATGTCCGGACAATCTATTGTGCAAGTGACTTGGAGCCATAGAAGGAATTGCAATACATGCTTACAAAACACTTATATATCAGGTTATTTTATATTAAGGTTTTAAGTAGAAGTTCTTGGTTAAAACATTTATTTAGTAGAAGACATACATATAGTCTCAGTGAGCCTCTGGTCTGGTGAAAGGTCAGAAGTGCAACAGGTGAATTGAGAAAGAGCATGTGAGGTCAACATACACACACACACATGAGTTAGATTTATTTAGAGGAGAGATTAGTCATGTCTCGGCAAGAAAGAGGAACAATTCACTTTAAGACAAGAACGGAAAGTACCAGCCATGAAAATAGAAGATGATCTTCTGGGTTAAAAGCCATTGTGGTGTTGATCTGATCTATGTATAAAATGTATCTGTGACGCATGAAGGGGCGTCAGTAAATCAAACCCTGATGCTATAAAATATCTGTTCATGCTTTGATTAAGTCGGAGATCACTTGCTGTCGGCGTACAGAGTGTTCTTCCCACACGTGTGTAGTCATTAAAATCATTGTTTGACCAAGACCTTCTGGACCATGGGTGGTTTGTACTCTCCTTCCTCAATTTTGAACCTTAACAAGAGGCAGGCCTACAAACCAAAGCTGACAGGAAATTATGTAGATCAGCACAGTGACTCGTCTCTATGAGGTCAAACATTGGGTTGAAACGTGAATAAAGTTTAAATTTGAATATGAGCAGTAAAAGTTTCCCGCTCTGACCTTCAGGTGAACCATAATTAAGATTTTCTTTTAGTTTAATTAGACTTCGCGTCATCCTCCAGAATAATTACTGCTTAGACCTCTTAATTAACAGGTCCGTGGTTTTCTCTCCTGATTTATTCGACTTCCTGTTCTTGGCTCAGACATCCGTCTGCTCACTCCACACAAACAGACATGAACAATGCCTGATGTTGCTGTTTGTATTGTTCACCTTTCTGATGTTTTTTCTTCCTCTCAGAGCCTCTGAGGTTCAGCTTTCTGTAATATGAGCCTGATCGCCTGTTATTGATTGTTGTTGACAGTTTCTTTGTTTGTTGTTTGTGTGTCGTGTTTTTGTTTTGTTTTTTCTTTTATGCTCAATAACATCTGTCTGCTCAAATGTCTGATTTCTCTCTGCAGTTCCTGGACAGATAGAGAAACAAATTATGTACTGCCGTTTATGCCGTTTGTTGTTTTTATTGTTTACTGTTTATTTGTTTCCAGGTTACGGTATCGGCCTCCCTCAGAATTCTCCTCTGACATCCAATGTCTCCGAGTTCATCAGCAGGTACAAATCCGATGGTTACATGGACCTGCTGCACGACAAGTGGTACAAAGTGGTTCCGTGTGGGAACCGTGTGTTCGCCGTTACTGAGGTCAGTGTGACAGCAGCACACCTGTGTGGCCGTGGCCACCTGTTGCTTTCATGAAATGTATTTTATTTCAACCTTCTCAAAGCCAACAGAACAACACGAGGAGGCGTCTGGACACTTCAGATCTGGACTGGATATTTTTTCTGACTGTGCTCAGGTGGGCAGATGCTGTCCCCTGCTGGTCACTCTGAGACACAGCTATCAAACCTCATAAAGGCAGATTAAAAAACATAACACAAACTGCAGTCGGCAACAGGAAACCAGTTAGCAACACAGCAAGAAACCAGCTGCTGACACACTGCAGGCACAGAGGACAGGGCAAATACATCTTCCTGCTCTTAAAACAAGCTGCCTGCTGACCTTAGATCAGTTACATCTGTGCGTCCATTTAAAAACAGACTCAAAATCTCTTTGTTTGCACAGGCCTGCACTCATCAGGTGTTTTTTTGTTTTGGTTTATTTTAGTTTTATATTTTGCTCTTTTCAATGCCTTTACAATTTTAAACATGCACAGGTTCTTATGTTTTTATCTTCTGCGTTAAGCATGTTCCATTTGGAACTAATGAAATGTGGTAAATAAGTAATCGCCACTCCCTTCTCTCTCAGACTCTTCAGATGGGCATCAGCCACTTTTCCGGACTCTTCGTGTTGCTGTGCGTCGGCGTGAGCGGCGCTTTGCTGACTCTGGCAGGCGAACATGGTTTTTACCAACTCGTTCTGCCACACATCCGCCGCCGTCAGAACCTAAAGTACTGGCTGCACACCTCACAGGTAAGTCAGAGAAGGATGATCTCAGCTGAGTGCTTTTATATAATTCATTCATGTTTGTGAAAAACTAAATGAGAAAACTAAACGCTCTGTGTGACAGAAAATCCACCGAGCTCTGAACATGACGTACGAGGACGTGAAGAGGCAGCAAGCTGAGAAAGAGAAGAGGTCAGTCTCACCATCTGAGCTCAGAGTGTTTAGGTTAACTTTGATGGGAGTTGCAAGATGTCAACAGAGAACAGAACAACCTTAGGCTTCAATCTCCAGTTATTCTTTCAGTTATGAAGCTGATTTTATAATCCATGAATGAGAAATACGATAAATATAAACTTTCATGAGCAAAAACACTGTTGAAAAAGTCTTGGTTTTAAATTAGAAACACATGACCTTATAATGTTTTTTTCAGTTCTTCAAGCTAAACGTCTCCTTTGGAGTTTAGAGATTTCTTATCCACATATTTCTCACTGACTTATGTGCATTATTCTGAGCCTAAGGTCTTTGTCTGTGTTCAGCTGTAACCTGCACAAGTCTCAGCCCCCTCCGGCCCCTCCCGCTCCGGGAGCTTCAGCCAAATGGAACAACGAGACGAGCAAGGACGCCGATGCCGCAGCTACCGCCGCTGCTGCCAAAGATGCCAGAGACTTCAAAAGAGTCCACTTCAACCTGGAGACGCTGAACACCCGTCGTCTGCTTGCTCGTCTTGCAGTCTCTGAAACCAAGGGAGGCAGCGCCATGGCTGAGAGGGAGGGTCCAGCCAAGCCGAAGGCGGGGCCAAACAGCAGGCTGTGTGAGAATGGAGGACCGGCGGCTTCGTTCACCAACCGACTGCTCACGCTCCCCTCCTCATCCTCCTCTGCAAGACACAATGCTTCAGCTCCAGCCCCCACAGCCGCGGCGCTTTCTCCGCCTGCTACTTCCACCCCTGCCCCCGTTACCATAGCCCCGCCTGCCTCAGATGCCCCACCCCGTGTTGCTGTGGCTCCGCCCCGGCCTGGCGAGCTGGAGGAGCTGGAGGAGGAGATCGAACAGATGAGGGAGAAGTTACGGACAGCTCTGGCAAGGAGAGCTGAGATTCAGACGACTCTAACCAAACCCACTGTCACAGTGACAAGCGCCCCATCATCCGTTACCACGACAACCATTATGGCGACCCCAACAACGACAGGAGCCACGCCCATTCCCATACCCACCATTACCCCAGTAACAACCCTTCCTTCCAACATGAAATGCGTAACGACCATGACCGACCCGCCTCACAAAGTCCTATCTAAAGTCCGGCCCCTCCATAGCAGCCTGGCCAGTCAGAGGAGGTGATGTTCTCTGGAAAGGTCACGACACGGCGGCCATTCTAATCAGCAGTGAGGAAAAAAAATGTTCCTTTTATTTTGTTTAACTTTCTCAAGTTCTCAAAGAAGTTGATTGGACAGAAAACATCAAAGAGCCCTGAAGCTAATCAGATGATTGGTTACCTAATCAATATTTTTAGGCTGGATGAAATTATTGAACCCTTTAGAGTACAAACACTTTATATTTCCAGCTAAAATTAGAAATCCTGTGAAAACATTAAAGAAAAAATGAAATTGTTTCAATTACTTTATAAAATAAAAAATTACTGTTGAGAAAATATGCTAATTTAAATCCATAAATCTTAAAATGAAAGTCTGAAGATCAGGTAACATGCCCCAAACCCGAACCTTTATTATTTTACACATTTCAAAGTTTGAATAATCACTCAAAGACCAGTTATTTTATACACAAAATTTATTATTTTGTAATATTACTAATATTAGTAATTAGTATTGAATCAGTATTACTGTGAGTACAGTTTGTTTTTCAGGGTTTTTTACTCCTAAACGTCAAAGACAATCTATTTAAAATATTTTAATATGATATATTTATCACTTTAAAAGTGATGTTTTTTTGTCAATTAAGTGCTCAATAAAAAAATATCTTTTAATGTTTTTCAGTCACAAGTACAGCTTGTGAAGTCTAAAGTCTGTCAGATAAATTATGTAAACTGAGGAAGAGAAGAAGACCAGGACGTGAGCCTGAGGTACACCGAATTTAATGAGTTCTTAGTTTGAGCCAAATACAGAATAATGTAGCAGTTGTATTATAGAAGTGCATATTCCTAAAGAATCCAGAGACTTATTTTTGCATATTTTTACATATTTAGTAACAAAACAAATAAGTTTGTATATAATTAAAATAGCTGCAGTGAATCTAAAGATTTTATTCTTTATTTTTATATAAAATCAGAGTCTGATGTTCAGTTTCCACCTCTGACTGGTTAAAACGGCCGCCGTGACAGAGACTGAAGAGCATTTCTGGAACTTTCTAAAACTCTGGCGGTGCACAAAAAGCATGTCCACTCTTTAAAAAGAAATTACAAGAAGTACACATACCACCAGACACAACATGAACAATAAAGCTGTTTCCTGTTGGGAACAGAAACGGTGGTGTTCATGCAATAACATCGTTAGTTCTTCACATAGACGTAACTCCTCTTCATGTAACATGAACATGGTTAGTGTAAGCAGTATGCCGAAGGTTTTTATTAGAGTCACTTCACTACAGACATGAAACCTTAAATGTTCCCACAGAGCCTGAACCCATCCCCGAATGTGACTTTAACCCCACCAATAACCACACACCAAGAAGTTAAACTGTAGAAATGTCTTAAAGACATAAACACCTGGATGACCTCTATTTTTCTGCTTCTAAACTTCTAAAAACTGAGGTTATTGTACTTGGCCCTGAAAATCTTAGAAATATGGTATCTAATCAGATACCTACTCTGGATGGCATTACCTTGGCCTCCAGTAACACTGTGAGTAATCGCGGAGTCATTTTTGACCAGGATATGTCCTTCAGCATCTACATTAAACAAATATTTATCTTTCTTCAAACATGTTTCTTAGAAACACTGAACTGCATCACTTTCCAAACTAAAGATGAAGAAATGTTCAGATTCTCCAGAAAACATGAAAACTTTTGTTAAACCTTCAAATGGTCTGAAAAGTTGAGGATGTTTTCACTCTGTTTGGTACATTTACAGGTTTCTCATAAAAAAGAAAGAAAAAAAAATTGATTTGTATTTTATTCATTCATTCAGTTTGTTTTTCATCATTTAAACTTAAATCTGAGAGATGAGCCTGAGTTTTGACTTTCAGATATTTTACTGAGTTAAATCCATTATTCATCCTGTTATTCTTCCTAAGTGTTTTTATGATAATTAATAAAATCGACTTTCTAATGAAGTCTGTGACGTTGTATTTTACTGGTTGATCTGATTTAACCGAGGAATCGGCTGGAGTTATTAAAAGCTTAAACCTCAGTGTCAGTCTAAAATTTGTTAAACCCTCTGTTTTATTCACAGCTAACAAGCTAGGTGTAGAATGATCGATCAGTGATTTGTTATAACCAGTGTTGGTCAAGTTACTTGAAAAAAGTAATCAGTAACTAATTACTGATTACTTCCCCAAAAAAGTAATCCCGTTACTTTACTGCTTACTTATTTTCAAAGGTAATTAATTACTTAGTTACTTAGTTACTTTTTAAAAACACGATTTACAACCTGAATAGGTAATAAAGTGATAGATCTTTCAGCCCAATTCTACTTTTTCTGCATAATCCATCACACAAAATGTAATCAAATGGAAAAGTCTCTTTTTTTTTTTTACTTGTTTTATCAGTTTTAATCTTTTAACTTTATGCATCAAGTAAAAATTTAATTATATGCACCATTCTCTGACTTGAAGAAATTAGTTTAACATTTAAAGCTATTTTCTGCACATTCCAGCACATAAAATAAAATATTTTTTGTGTTTACACTCAGTCTTTCAAATAGATGCAAGTAAAACACAGCAGAAAATAAATAAAGTCAAAGACTAGCGGTCCTGTTGCTCTATTTTCACCTGTAAAGCAGGAGTAGGGTAGGCGGAGGTTTGCCCTGGTGCAGGTGTGCCGCAGCGGTCAGTGGAAGAATCCGCGAGTTTCTCTGTGAATTTCCCATTACGTCGTTGCGCACTCGGTGCTTGTTTAGGGGGGTTTTTTCGCTGTAAAAAGAAGTTTTCTTCCCACGCACAACGGACACTAATGTTTTTGTCACTTTTTGTGGAATCAAACTCAAAGTAAGGTCAGTACTTCCACGGTTTAAACGCTGCATGCTCATACTCTCTCCCGCACTCGATATATTATCCATCGTTGATCTGCACACAGCTGTTGTCACGAACGTCGCACTCGCTTACGTCATTGTCATGGGACATTCTCGCAAAAATATCACGGTTTTAGTAACGCAGTAACGCAGCGTTCCTACAGGAAAGTAACGGTAATGTAAATACCGTTTTTGCGATAGTAATCCCTTACTTTACTCGTTACTTTAAAAAAGTAATCAGATTACAGTAACGCGTTGCGTTACTGCCCATCTCTGGTTATAGCACAGCTTTACTGAGTGTACAGTAAGCATCCATCAGTCATTACAATAACAATACCTCTTAATGCTGTAAAAGGTATTGCAACGACATAAAGCTGCCATACACCTTGGCTTAAACCAGTATAAGACGTCTTAGCCACAAGAGCATGCATGTAGAAAGTATGCACCTATGCTAACAGTTTCCTTTGTTTTCTAGCATTTACACTAAACTAACACAAAATGTCATCTGCAGATGTGATGAAGGGTATACTCAGTCATTTTTTTCTTTATTTTAATAGAAGAAAATACTGTACTCATAAATATACATTGATTAGTGAGTAGCTACATCTTCCAACAATTGAGGAACCCTCATAAACTTATCATTAATGTATTAAAAATAGATAACAGCTGCCATGTTGCCCAACCATCTTGAATACAGTGATTTCTGTTCTGCCTAATCAGCACAGCGATTATAGACTGGCCCCATACCAGAGGTGGAGGAGAACAGAAATGGTAGGCATTGGCATGCTGTGGACGGGCATTTTAATTCCTATCTGCATTTCAAACTGAAGATATCAAGGATCAAATCTATGTTTTATCATTAAAGAAACAAAAACATGAAAGGGACAATGCCACCACGATCTCATCTCATCTCCTGAAATGAAGCTGGGGCTCTAACACATGAAAATGTGCATAAACAAGTTATTTGCAATACTGTCATAGTTACTTAATGTGATCAGAAAAGAAACAATCTGCTGACATTTATAGGTGAGATTTTACACTTTGTTTCCTGATGAGGTGTTCGCGGACCTGTTAGTTCTGGGGAGTTGTAATGCAATCAGTGTTCCTGTTCTTGATCTTGTGACATTTTTGGAAATTCAAACAGAAATGTGGTTGTTGTCACTTTAAGAGTTTCTCTCTTTTTATTTAAAAAAAATCTTTTAGATAATTTCATCTCAAATATTGAAACAGGTGTTTGTAAAAATAAACCACTGAACCTTGTTCACACAGAGAATTATAAACATTTAATCATGTTAAAAAAAAAATTTAACATCTGTTTTCTGATTGATCAGCTCTTGTTGAGAGCAGCTGCCAGCTGGTTGTAGCTCATCTTCCTCAGTATCTCCTCAGTTACCTCCTTGGCCCCCTCGGCGTGGTACTTCTGGACCATGAGGTCAACAGTTCTGGTTCTGTCTGCGGCCTCCAGTCGGCTGACGGAGATCGGATCAGTCCGGAGACTCAGGAAGCGCTGGAAGGTTTTCAGATCCTCTGAACCGAGACGGTTGAGCATCTGCAGCAGCTGCAGGGTCGCATCTTCGTCCTGCAAGTCCAGCACCTTCACTGACATGGGAGAGACCGGAACACAGATCAGACCAGATCCACACACATTAACTGATCTGCAAGACCGGTAATGTTGTGGTGATGGAGCTGTACTCCCTTAAGATGGTGTCGAAGAGGCCAAGATAAAGACAATGCTGGACAATACCTCCCACCCACTCCATGACGTACTGCCCAGTCACAGGAGCACGCTTAGTGAGAGACTGAGATTACCCATAATGCACCACTGAATGACACAGGAAATCATTTCTCCCTGTGGATATCACATCCAACTAATGCACAGTACACACTGCATTAGTTACATCATTTTGCACATCCCCTACAGTAAAATAACAAATAACATTTAAATAAAGTTTTACAGTTTAGGGTAAAATGTCAATCATATATTTTTAATCTTTGTAAGATTCTGGATATTTATAATTGAGCTATTTGTTTATATTAAAGCTATTTTTTTATATTCTGTAATTTTGTAATATATTGCATTATTTCATTTCCTCTGGGATTAATAAAGGATTCTGATTCTGATGTTTATAGATCTGTCTGTGTGAACAAAAAGATCTGAGGTCACTCTGGATTAAACAGATTATTCAGATTAAGACATCAGAAATGTTTGAAACTACAGTTATTAATTAAAGTTATGTTATCACTGTTACCTGATAAACATTTCTCAGGTGGAAAAGCTGAATTTCTGATTAGCTGATGAAAGAGTAAGTTTGGTTTGATTAAAGCCTCTAAAGGACAAAAAGCATGTCTGGGGGCAGCAGTCTGAAACTGCTGGACACCAGCCAATTAAAGGACAGGATTCAGACGCATGAGCACAAACTGGGAGCCAGGAAAAAAACACTGGTCAGGACAGGCAAACGTTCAATGGAGATGTCTGGCTGAAACAATCAAAGAGAAGCTGCAGGTTCACGAGTCTCCATGATAAAGTCTCACATTTTCAAGAACCATGGTGTGTTTTCAGTTTGACTATAAATCAACTACAGACACAGGTAAAAGAAGGTCACATGTAGTGTGAATTACCTTTTAGCTGAATGTCTCGGGCCCAGACCTCACACTCTTTGTTGCCAAACACCCAGCCGATCAGACGGGATCCAGCCACATGACTCCTGAGCTGCAGCCTCACTTGTGTGGCTCCAGCCTTCAGCTGCACCTGGAATGACGGCAGGAAGTTGTTGTAGTCTCTGAAGTTCACGAACTTTGATATCTGAAACGATAAAAACAAGAAATGAGCTTCATGAGAGTGTGTGTGTAAAAATTAAGATCAGGGTCTAATCAGGAAGCAGCGTCAACAAACTCAGCTTCCTGTTTCTGAACAGCTGATGGAGTTTCAATTCGAGGATTCACCATGGCAATGATAAACAAAGAGAAAGTAAAGCATCAGGTGAGAGCAGGTGAGAGCAGGTGAGAGCAGGTGCAGCGTCCAAGTGACATACCTCTGGCTGGATGACTGTGACGGGCTCTCCAATCAGTTTGTATGTGTGATTTGGGATCAGTTCGCAGTCAGGAATAGCTTCGACGTACTCAGCCCCAATCTGCCGCTTCCACTCCTTTCTCACCTGCACATCAGGTGATCAGTCAGAGCCACAAAGACTGATTCAGGTATTTGTTACCGGTGTCAGAGGATATCATTTCAAATATAAATCATTTGAAATTTAAACCTTTCACTGCACTTTTCATGGATATTGTAAGGACCCTTCAGGCAGGGCCTGCTTACCTGAGTGAGGCAGACATTCCTGGGCAGCAGCAGGACAAACAGTGTGGAATTTGTGGGTTGAGAGAAGATCAACACCAGGCCAGCAATCTGGTCACTGGGCGCTGGGGTCACCAGACCAAAGCACGAGAAGCCCGAGATATCAACTGTCACATGACTATCGGTCACCTGACCTGGAGTGATAAAGTCCACACAGTCCCCAGTGACATGAGCTACAGATAGGAAGTGCTGACCACCATCTGCAAGATAGAAAAACATTCATCCAGAGACTATCAAGAAACGTCAGCCAGCGATGGCAATTCAGACGTGTCTGACATGGTAACCCTGGAATGAGCCAAACACAAAATGTAAATCTAAACTTCTCTCCAAAGTCTCGGACTCAGAGGATTAAACAAGATCAGAAAGTATTTTTCTTTCCTCCAAAACATCAGGCGAGGATGATTTCTTCTGCAGGTTCTGTTTGCTGTCATGTGAATGTGAAGTTTGACCTCATGGTGGGACTGTGACATGTAACTGGCAGAAAACATGTCAAAGAAACAGTTAGTGACCTGAGAGCAGCTGGCAATGCGGCAGGTGGAGTCGCTGGAAGCTCCCAGTCAGCAGGTGGAACCTGAACAGAGCTCCTGCCACCTGCAGCCCTTTAGAGGACAGGAAGTCCACATCCCAGGGAACCATCTCATACACCACGTCACCAAATCCCTCCAACACCAGGCCTGTCACACTGCACCTGAACACACCGTGCTGCTGGCAGCGCAACCTGGCAACATGGAAACATTACTGTTTATTTGTTAGCTCTTAACTGTGAGGTGATATTCAGAGCATCTAGACAGTGTTCACAGCCTTAAATTGTATTATACAGCCCTTTGCTGCATGTCTTCCCCCTTCTCTCTCTGTGCGCGCTTTCCTGTCGTTTCTTCACTGAGCCTTCTAATAAAGTTGAAAATGGACAAAAAAATATTTGTTTATAGTTTTTTCTCTAATTGATCTTCTGAGTTAACTTCAGTAATTACTTCCTTCAAACCATCAATGTGTCTTTTAGACCCCATTCCTACAAGACTCATCAATGAAGTCCTGCCATTAATTAATGCTTCAATCTTAAATCTGGTCAACCTATCTGGGGGTTTGCTCACTATGTGTTTATACACCACTCTGCATTTAATCATTAGTGAGTCTAAACAAATCTAAGATTGTCTTCATACAAGAAACACATTCGACCACGTCAGACATAAAAATGCTGACTACAAGATGGCCAGGTCACTACTTCAAACTCCAAAGCTCATCAAAGATCCATAGGGAAGGTACATTATTGTTCAAGTTAATATCCTATAACCTGCAGCGGCTCCTGGGCCTGGCAGATTAGTACTACATAGAAGTGAAGAAGTGAAATAATTGAAAAGGAGAGGGAGGCTGAGAACAAAGAGCTTGTAGAACTGGGGGATCATATATAGATAAGAACCGGAAGGAGCCTGTTGGGAGGCATCGTCCCGCTCTCCATCGATGTCGGTCAGCAGCGACAGCTTCGGCTTCGTCCCAGACGAGGTTGACGGTTTGCAGATCCTCCATAAATGTTCAATGCCATGTGATCTTTGGCTAGCCTTGCTTTCCCTTGGCAGTGCGCGGGAACCATGTAATGGGGCTCTTGGCCGGGCGATGAGCGGGTAGATGTAGAATATGGCCCGCAAAGTGGAAGCGCCTTTCGGCAACAACATCAGGCTGAGGGACGGGTGACTGCTCTTCATAAGACCTCTTTGTTCGTTATCCGGTCCCAGTAGGAAGGATGCCAGTATTGATCCATCCATTCATCCATTCATATCCTTTTCAGGGTCGCGGGACCCGTGCAGCTGTCAACCATCCAGCCGCAGCAGTGGGAGTTGGAGTAGAGACCACGAAGGGCGTCTGCAAACTGCTGGGGGACTCCATAGTGATGTAGGATAGCCCATAGTCGGCCGGTGGACGCTGTCAAAAGCCTTCTTGAAATCGATAAAATTGATAGAAATCTTTTTTTGGTAGTCCAGTGTTTGTTCAACAATCATGTGGAGGGTGAAGATTTGGTCGACACATGACCAGCCACTCCGAAAACCAGCCTGCTCTTCTTGCAATCGCTCGTCCCCTGCATGTCGTAGCCGACTCAAAAGAACAAGGCAATGAGGTAGAAAGAACAAACCATAGTATAAAATCGCTCAACTGAATGCTCCTATAGGGATGTGATGCAAACTAGAAGACTAGACAGAGACTAGACTCATTGAGATCATCAACAAGACTGGCTCTCTTCCACACTGTGTGTTTTGTACTGTATTCCTCCCCTCACCCCCAATCGGTCGCAGCAGATGGCCCCTCCCTGAACCTGGTTCTGCAGGAGGTTTCTTCCTGTTAAAAGGGAGTTTTTCCTTCCCACTGTCGCCAAGTGCTTGCTCATAGGAGATGATATAGTTGTTGGGGTTTCTCTGTGTTATTGTAGGGGGTTTACCTTACAGAATAAAGTCATCCAAGTGACTTTTTCAGTTTGAAGAAGAAGAAAAAGAAGTGATGAAACATTTCTCCCACTGAAAACGCTATGTCCAGATGAACAGAATCAACCTCTTGGTGAATACCTCAAAATGACAAAGTGAAAAGCTCCAACAGGTTTGATGGGGACCGTTGGTACTCGGCTATTTTCAGATCTCTCCAGAGATGTTCAGTCAGGTTCAGGTCTTGGCTCTTACTGGGTCACTTCAGAGTGGTCCCAAGCCACTCCTTTGTTATCTTGGCTGTGTGCTTAGAGTCACTGTCCTGTTGGAACCGTCGCCCCAGTCCAAGATCCAGAGCCCTCTGGAGCAGGTTATCATCAAAGATGTCTCTGTACATTGCTGCATTAATCTTTCCCTTGACCATCACTAGTTTCCCCGTTTCTGCTGCTGAGAAATATTTTGAGGTGAAAAAATGAATTTAATCCATTTTAGAATAAGGCTGTAACATGACAAGACAACATGACAGTTGGAACAAGTGATGCACTGTGAATACTTCCACTGTAGGGTGAGGTGGTATTGATGAACTTGTATGATTTGGTGATAACGTCAGTATGTGTTGGGTCTTACAAATAAACTTACAAATAAAAACACATCAAACACCACAAACATAACTCGAGGTCACAACATCAAGAGCGGGGTGAACAGCAGCATGGCACCAGATCTGCCCTAACCTTCCATTAAACCAATCCGCCAACAACCCTGTGTTACCTGAATATGCTCCCATCCTCGCTGACCTCAGGTGTAATCTCAACCTGCACAGACCAACAGGTAAAAAAATGATTAAAAAACTGGACTGATCAACAAAAAAAAATCAACAATTAGCACATCAGTGACATCACAGTGACACAACTTACCTGTGGTGTATTTGTCTCCAACCTGATGTCAGAGTAGGTCAGTGATGTCACTGCTTCTGCTTGAAAAAAGAGACCTGCAGAAAGATGACATCATCACATCACATGATTACATCCTTCCTGATAAATATCGAGTCAAGTGTAGCTTAGCACAGACTTTGCATACATACACAGCGTTGGCACGATCTTCATCAGGATCTCCATGGCGACACGTTCTGCCCGATTGGATCCAAAGAGTTTTTCTAGAAGTCTCCACGTCGTCCGTCTGTCTGCATGTTCCAACTGCTCTCCACCAATGGGAGAGTGACTTTCTGCAGTCATGTATTTGTTGACCAACCACTGGAAACACTTGAGTTCATCTGAGACCAGAAACTCCAACATCTCCATGATGACAACTGAGTCTGAGGCATTCTGGGAAACAAAAATAGGACAGCTGGTGACATCATGGATCAAGGTGAACTAGTGGTCTTCAGACCTGACATTCCCTCTGAACTTTGCTGAAACTGTCAGGTGACAAAAACAAACCTTGTCCCTGATGTGATCCTCTTTCAGCTCCTGCAGTAAAAAGGGTTCTGATTGACCAAGGGCGTGGTAGAACACTTTCTGAGCTTCCTCCCCCTTCCTGAGGACCAGGTCTACTAGAACCCGGTTCCTGTCCTTGCAAGCTCCGTAGATGGCGATGGCCTCCCTTTCTGAGGCGTTTAGGATCCTGCAGCATTGCAGGGCTTCCAGGATGGGGCCGGGTCTCTGGATCCTGCTGATAAGCTTCCGCCGCTGAGTCTTCACAAAGCCTTGGACAGGTTTTAGATCTGATTCAGGTCTCAGGGGGATCATGGTGAAACGTACAGGGCGAACCTGATGATTTCCGCCGATTAGAGACTGGACTGCGGCCAACACCGCTGGCGCTCTGTCCTCCTGGTAACACCTCATCATTGTTTTGGCGGTGCTGCAGGCGTCAGCAGACCGCAGCCAGCGTGGAGGGATGGGGGGGAAGTCCTGCAGCAGGTCTGACTGACTGAGACCCCACTGGATCCTCCAGAGCTCCACAAGTGGTAGCTTTGAAAGCTCCCACAGCAGTACATCCTCCTTACCGTCCTCCATTGGGGTATGGGGTGAGTCCCAAACCTGAACTGCCTCCAGCATGTCACCCATGAGTTACGTGAGTGCCCTCAGCTTTGACTGACAGGCCAAGAGACCTCCTGCAAGACAAGCAAAGAGGCAACAAAAACCCTGACCAAATCAGTTCAATTCCATTTCATTTTATTTATATAGGTCCAAATCACAACAATAGTTGCCTCAAGGGGATTTATATTGTAAGGTAAATAGGTGTGCAGAGCCATAGCTGGACTGGCCATCAGGCATACCGGGCATTTGCCCAGTGGGCCGATGGTGATTTTGTTTTTTTGTTTTTTGTTTTTCTTTTGTAACGGTATAAACAACGAAAGGTGGTGGATTGGCCAGATCATGGCCGATGTGTAAAAATAACTCAGTTTTTTGGTGGTGGCTATGGCGGAGCTTCCACCAGCAGGTTGATGAGGGAAAGGGGAGGCAGGAGGAGGAGAGACCCGAGACGGTCGCCGAGTGTCAGGTGAACTGATCTTCAGGTAAGAAATTATGACCTGCAGTCTATCTGGGTCAAATATAAACTAAGTTTAGGTGTAGTTTATTTTCGTTGTGCTAACCTTTTACAGTCACTTACAATACCTTGTAGCTAGCATGACGGAGTTTCTATACAGCTGGGTGGGTGCTTTGATGTTACTGATAGTGAACTTTATTTTATTCATAAGGTTAGTTAGTAGAGTTGCCAACCGTCCCGTAAAAAACGGAATTGTCCCATATTCAGAGAAAATATTGTGTGTTTCGTATTGAGCCGAAAAGGAACGCAGTTTGTCCCGTACTTCAGCTAGAATAAAAAAAAAAGACAGAAAGCTGGAGTTATTCTGTGTCTTTACGCTGCACAGCTGCTTCTTTTTTATCATTCATTTCTTAAAATGTCTCGCTTTTAATAGCTAATTATCTGAAAATATAAACGTGTTTGAGAATTATACCAGTACATCTGATTTGAGGTGCTATTTTTTACAGGAGCTACAGTATCCAGTCGTACGTAGTGAGGAGGTAAAATTATTAAGAAGATAATCGACCTCTGTTGGACTAGCGTTCAAGTAGCTGCTCTGCTCTGTGTTAGTACAGGGCATTGAAGATGATAACAGTGGGTGGATTATATTCTTAAACAGCACTTTCAGAAACACATCTTCTGTGATGCAATCTACTCCCCACTGCTGTGTAATCAATTATTGTAAATTTAAAAGTTATTAGGAAATGATCAGACAAAAGAGGGTTTTCACCAGGGGCGGAGCGTGGGGGTGGCTTACTGGGCTTAAGCCCGGGTTGTTTTGTCAGAAGCCCGGGGTCTTTTGGAGTGTAATTTTTTCATAGTTAGATGCCTGGCTGACAACTGTATAAAACAAAAAGTACACACAATATTCGAAGCACATAGTGCACACTGTGGGAATTTACGACTGTGCGTGAATCCCCCCTGATATTGGTATGATCCGAGCTCAGGCACTAAGCGGCGGGGCAGCTGCTGCCTACGAGTGCGCTGTTGGAGAAACGCAGCCAGGCAGACAGAGGAGAACTGAAGTTTGACCAGGTACCAAAGCAAACCATTCATACCGTACAAATAATGTAAATATGACGGTGTATCACGAAAGATTGATATCAAACTGATCACTTGACCAATATTACGTTACTTGTTCTTCAAGTGAATCAACAATGAAAAGCCGAACAAATGCTATTTTTTTTTATAGAGTCTTATCTTACGTGTGTTAATTTCATATTTTCAGTTCTTACCCTCCCCGACTAAATCGGTTTCAGTTATGTACTGAAATATAAGAATGGACATTAGAGGGTTCTTTCAAAGAAAAAACTCAGGTAAATGTTATTTTATATATTATGCTTTGTATGTTGTTCAGTATATTTCTATGCAAAACAAGAGGGATTTCAGTACACAGCAGGATATTCACATTTGTAACCAGATATTTACATACACTTTAGGGAGAAAACATAAAACATTTTTACTGTACAAGATCAATTTAGAGTAAACTTTTGTTTTAGATAAATATTGAAATATCTTTTGAATTAGTTAAATGTCAGAATAAAGAGAGACAGAGCTGTCTATTTTTTATCACTTTGATCAAATTTAGGAGTACATGTACACTAAGTTTATTGTTAATTAATAAGAAACTCCAGACGATTCCATTCTGAGCTGAAGAAGCTTCTGATAGGTTAGTAGAGTCCATGTGAGTAAATTGGTGGCACACCTGTGGATGCATATAAGGCAAAACACAGAGTCTGTTTCTTTGAAATGGGAAAATTAAGAGATATCAACCAAAACACCAGGAACAGAACTATGGAGCTCCATAAGTGTGGCTCAAGTTTGAATACAATTTGGTGCCATTTGCAATTAAGAAATACAGATAGTTTCTCTCTTTACTCTTAAAGTTAACAAATATGTTTTTTATATTTATCAATCTAAAAAAATAAACATTTAGTCTGATTTGATGTTACAATTAAAAAAGTGTACATAAATATGTGGTTTCAACTGTATATTTGATGATTGTCAGCACAAAGAGGGAGAGAGAGGAACAGAGAGGGAGATGGAGAATGAGGACAGAACAGAGATGAACAAGAGCAGGTGAGACACACATGTTAGTCAAATGGTCGTTTACCAAAAGTATCACCGTATCATAGGTACTCATGTATCTCGTACCTAGTGTTTCTTTTTAGGTTTGCTATTTTTCAAATTCTATATTTATTAAGTTATGCAGGCTTGTTTGCACAACAAGGCTAAATAATTATATAAACTTTTCTCAATCTAAATAGTGTACTTTGGTAGAATTAAAAAAATAAGTGTACTGCAGGTCTATGATGATTTTTAGTGCTACTATCATCTAGTTCTGATTCTGGTTCTGTCTTGGTTAAATCCTAAGTAGTCCTGATTTTGAACTGTTGCAGTCCTGTTTTAATTCTGGATCAGTTCTGGGTCTGGTTGAATTGGGGTTTAGTCCTCGTGTCTTAATACAGCCCCGACTTTGTTCTGCCTTGCTGCTTAATTAAAAAACTAGTTTAAGGTGTACTGCACATGTGGTATATATTTTTCCCTATATGAAGTCATTCTTTTTTGAACAAAACTCAAAACAGAGCCTATTAGTCAGTCATTTCTCCCCCCCCCAAAAAAAAAAAAAAAAGAAATCCCACATGCATACTACCCTTTAGGGCTAAGCCCCGGGTGTTTCAAATGTCTGGCTCCGCCTCTGGTTTTCACGAAACACTGTTAAATGTTCCATTTCTATGCCATATGTTAAAACAAGATCCAGAGTGTGATTAAAGTTGTGTGTGGGTTCTTTTACATTTTGAGAGAAGCCAGTTCTGAGGTTGTCATTTTTAGCATCTACATTTTATCTTAGCTGAGCACAAAATAAGACAGAAACACATACTGTGCCATTGTTACCTGTATTGGACAAATAAAACTTGAAACTGTCACGCCCAGGCGGATCAGCTGCATGCTGATCAGCACACTCTGTTTCTTTCTCTCCTCCTCTCTCTCTCCTCTTCTCTCTCGCCGGGGCGGAACTCACTGTGGGTTCACGCCCTCGCCCCACGCCCTCGGGAGACGAGACACCTGGGTCTCATTAATATGATCAGCATTTAAGCCAGGAGGTGACTGCTGTTCGTTGCTGGATCGTTGTCTACCACGCAGCTCCCTGGATTTTCCCCCTGTGTGATTCCCGAGTGGCAAGTGTTGGAGTGAGAGCCAGTGATTGTGTGTGTGGATGATCTGAAGAACGCGTGCTTTTCCCCTGGAGCCTCTTTTCCCTCACGCAGCTGTACATAGCACTCCCCCCTGCACCTTCTTGTATATACACCTGGTGAATTTTAAATAAATCTTTCTTGTGTGCATCTGAGCCTGGAGTCCTGCGCTTGAGTCCTCCTCCAAACCGTAACAGAAAGTCCTTTTCCTGTCTCCTTCACTTGTTTTTTTGTTTTTTAGGCAGTCGATTTGAATGAGTAAACGAAACTGGACAGTTTGAGAAATCATTGTTTTAAACAACAATCATTTAAATTGAGGACAGTCTGAGCCTATAGCAGCTCTGTTAGGGTAACAAAGGTACTACGAGGTATTTAAGATAATTATTCCGGACTTTATGTGAGAAGAAGGATTTGCCTTTGTATAGAGTGATATTATCTGTAATTTGTCTTTGATAAAATCGTCAATAATCAAAGTCACTCGAACATAAACAATAAACACAAACAGAAAGGAGAGCGAGGTTAAGTGAAGCTGCTGAGGTGGAGCCGGAGCTCCGTCTGATCTGATAGAACGTGTTGGATATGGCCGAAGCAGCGAATTCAGCTTCAGGGTGTCTGAAAGGATTTCTGCTTAAAGCAGCACGCTTATTACTTTGATAAAAGAAGAAAAGATCACAGCTGATGAAGTCACAGCTACACGTGCATACCTCTGTTCATTCTCCTGCTAAAGAAAATTAAATAATAATGATAATGATGAAATGATGCTATGAGTGCAGGAATGTTGTTGCTGAGGTCGAGGCTCTGTGTCTGCTCAGCCCTAACAGCATGAAAATCTTTAACTTAACAGATTTAATCTCAGAGTGCTCTCTTGACAGCAGCAGAAACAGAACAAATAAATCTTTCAAAATCAAACTAAGCCATCACAGACCCTCTGAATCATGTTCAGCCACGAGCAGATCGGCAGGTAAAGCAATTGTTCTTACCTGAGAGCAGCTCTTCAGGTGAAACTTTCTTACAGGAGCTTTTAAAAAACAAACTCACTGCAGCGTGATGGGTTTGAACTCTGAGAAACAAGATTGCAGCCAGTCTGAGTGATGACGAGTCTTGGTTTTCATCATTAATGCTCATCACAAAAACAGGAAGTCTGACCTACAGCTGTGGCAGTGATGGTTTCCTCTGCAGATGCTCACTTTAAAACCACAGAGTGGAGGTCAGTCAGTAAAAACCAGGCCAAAACTCCCCGTCAGCAGGAAGAGGCCTCGAGCAGAACCTGAACTAAAAGTCAGAGACCACCACAACCCACACCAGCCTCTAGCAATCCCCCACTCACTCTTGAGAGACAGCATGTGAGGCGTGTACTCTGTGCAGCGAACCCCAGGAAGTCTGCAGGCCCAGATGGAGTACCTGGGAAGGTCCTCAAAGCATGTGCCGGGCAGCTAGCACAGGTCTTCACTGACATCTTCAACCTGTCTCTGGAACAAGCCGTCATTCCACCCTGCCTGAAATCTACCATAATCATCCCCATCTCCAAAAAGTCACCCATAACCAGTCTCAATGACTTCCGTCCAGTTGCACTAAATATAGTTAAATTATTGTATAGTTTTTATAATGTGCTACAAGCAGGTGTGCACTTTTATAGAGCTGTTTCTAATCTCGTTATACTGTGTATAATGACAATAAAGGCTTTCAATTCAATTCAATTCACGATGGTCAGTAAAATCCCAGGAACACCAAAAAGATCTAAACTCTGAGTCTAATCAGTCAGAGCCACTAAAGGCCTTTTAATCATTTCACTGCTCTGAGGGGCTCACAGGGATGAAAACAGACTGGAGCAAAACACTGAACTGAACAAGAGCTCTGTTTGCTGTGTTTGATAAAGCTGAGGTAAGGATAAAACAGACTCAATAAAAGAACTGTAAAACAAAGTTAAAAATTTCCAGTCAATGTGGAAATGAGCAAGTTTTCTGAGGCAGTAAAGGCGCCGGTGACCCCTTTGGAATTTGGAATTCTCATCAAAGTTCAGTTTTTCATTGATTATGGTCCCAAGATATTTATATGACTCCACTTGCTCTATTTTCTGATTTTTAATTAAAGTGAATCCCATTGTGTCTGTGAAGGTTCTCAGTCATCCAGGTCATTGTAGTCAAGATATCACATCATGAGAACCTGTTTCTGGGTTCACTGCCCAGATATCTTGTTATAGGCATGTACACAGCTACCGGGAGAAACCTGAAAGATCTATCCTTGTGCATTGACAGACAAGAATTTCAAGAAGGATATACTCTGTTCATGTTCAATATGAGTCCTTCAGATGACAGCCAAGCGTTATCACTGATAATAAATGGCAACTTGAGACTTGAAATGCGCTTCAGAGTCCCGCTGCCTCACACAACAACGCTGATCGTTTATGCTTGTTACGATTCAATTCTCAAGATCAATTCAAAAAGACGAGTTTCGGTTGATTATTGCTGATAGGTTTCTGTTTTTTCTTGAGTCATGAACAATCATCAGTTGGAGAGTATCATGAGGCTGCTAGTCAGTGACAGATTCTACGGCGTTTTGTCGTCAGCTGAGTTACTGATGTTACTCAAACGTTTGTTTAAACGGCCTGCATATCTGATCATAAATACAGATTCAAGGAATAAACCTGGAACTCATTGGCTGGCGATTTCATTAGAAGAAGATGGAGCTGCCAGTTTTTATGATTCGTTCAGATTCCCACCGGAATGCTTTTACCCCAGAAGCATTCTAACATTTTTGAAAAAGCATGCTGATCGAGTATCTTTCCATGAAAGGACTTTTCTATCAATGAGCTTTTATGAACTACACCTTTTTTTCCCCTTTTTTTTTTTTAACCAAAGAAGGAGTAGCGTTCTAGACATCTCACTTTAAGTCCACATTTTAAGTCTAGATTTTACATTTTAGAGACATAAATAAGGATCTTTTAACAAACGTGTTCCCATGTGTTAGGTTTTGTATTGTTGATTATCATTTATGCTTAGAAATATCTACTTATATATGCTTAGAGTTTTATAATTAGTTTTAGATTGGTAGAGGTTTGATCCTTGATAGTCTGCAAACTTTGTGTGCATTAGAGAGCACTCTGGGAGCATGGGAGAGGTCGTACCTTGTCTTATTGTTTTATGGTAGGATTAACGTAGCTATATCTGTCTTAGTCTAAGTGCCTTTTGGTTTGATGAACTGTTGGATTTCCAGACCAGCAGGTTTAGGGAAGTCATTTATGGGGTCACACTCTGACCCCACACACACACACACACACACACACACACACATACACAAAGGCAAGGTACTCTGTGTGTATGTATACATCATATGTTAATGAACCTATGCATATTCATGTAACCTCAATAAAAGAGCAGTGTTACGGGGGAGCGGACGAGAGCAACTGGGTTCAAGCGAAGGAACGGCGTTTGTCCAGTTCTCTCCCGTGCACGAGAAACATTAAGAACTTTGCCTACTTCGTGTCTTGCTTGCTGTGTAATTATATTGTCTTCAACGTTCCATCGAATAGGTTCAAGCTACAAACCTATCACCATGTTATGATGTAATCTTGTTTTCTAAATTCAAACGTGCCTTTACCATTAAAGACTGTCTTTTTTTTTCCTTCTCTTATTTTCTTTTCTTTCTTCTGTGTATATTCATAGCACTCCTTGTTATGCATTTCATGCATGTGTTATTTTCAGACATATGGGGGTTATGTTACCCCCCCTCCTCCTCATCAGTAATGATCTAGTTCGGTATTTACTTGGACGTGACTTAGCCAATTAACCAATACCTACCTATTATATGTCAGCTGACCTATCTATGAAGTTTTGACTGGTTAATTTGTAATTTTTTCTGTTTCCTGTCTTGTATTTAAGCAATTTTTTAAAATATTTTACTATGACCCTGATGAAGGCCACAAGCCAAAACGTGTTGGTCAATTATTAAAGTTGTTCATCTTCCCGCAAGCGATGCTGGAGTTCCTGCTTTGTGAATTCTTTCATCCTCTCCATGCATCTTGGAAGCCGGTGAAGTTGTGCCAGAAAATTTTTTTGCCATGAAAGACAGATGAAAGCCACGCTGTCTACAGTATGCGGTCATACGTTCATGGGAGAAAATCCTGTTTGTTATTTCACAGGCACTCCCCATTATGCCTTGATAATATTGTGCATTATTGGGTATATCGTCTGGAGGCGGGAAATTCAAAATTTGTCTAATTTCAACCTTATTAAATTTATTTCTCACAACTATAGAGGGCTGTGGTGAGCTGCTGGCGGAACTCTGCTCTGGATTACCGCCTTGTTGAAACAAACGATCGCGATGATGGTCTACAGGGCTGTCTTGGAGTGGCTCATTTGCAGGTAATTGCACATTGCTTTGGGAAAAGCCCAAGGCGATTGCTGGTTATGAGAGTCATTGAAACAGCTTTCATTTAACCTATTTATCTGGCTTAACAACTCTAGGGGTATTTAAACCTCATCCTGTCTTTCTGCCAAGACAGCTAAAGCCTGGATAAGAGCAGAGAACGGGTCAGAAGAGGAAATGTTTTGAGTTAGGCAGCTTTAAGAATGAGCAACGTTTGACTGTTTGACGTTTCACTGCAGGTCGCTGCGTGCGCATGTGCCCTGGCACTATTTGAAACCTGCTGGTCCGGGATCAGAGACCAGCTGAAGGGATTCTGCTGACCTGATATCAGGACATGTGACAGGAAGTGTGGATTTAAACAGCTGAGATTGAATGCACCTCCAAACCTCACAACCTTTTCCTTTTAAAGATGTCATAACACTGATTAAAATAAAGTATGTGTGTGCAAGGGAGGTAGGTGAAAATGTGAATGTGAGAGGATGGTGGTCAACCATCCACAGAGAGGTGAAGAAGAAAGAGCAGGCAGGAGTGGGTTTGCAGTGAGACCTGCTGTTATGGTTTGGAAGACGCTCATCATCTTCACCATAAATTCATGAGGTTTTTTTCTGTAACGTCAACACATAGAAAAAAAAATTAAACGCAGAGGTGTCAAATTGTGTGTGAGGAGACAACAGGTCATTTGCTTTAAGAAAAAATCTTTTATTTCAAGAAGGCATTTTAACCTGCAGATGTTATTGACATACAGATGTGAGGAAACACCTGTGAAGTAAGCCTGAGAACATCTATCCTGAGTGGCACTCACAGCGTTAAAGAGGAGCCCGTCTTCAGATTAAAGTCCATTCACTAATTCAAGAACTGAACCGAAGATCAAGTTTAGCTTCAACCGCAAAAAAAACCAAAAACAAAAAAAAACCAGCCCAGCTCGGAGGCAGAACAAATGCCGAATGCATGGCCCTTTATTTTGGTAAGCAACAATGATGTATTCGAACTGCACTTTATGAAGTCACTTTATCGTGTCTGATCAAATAAAGCCACTTAAACTGTTTCAGCTGCTGTTGAAAGTCCTAAAGAACCAAAAGCATGTCTGTTTTTTCTCTTGGTAACTTCCTGCAGGGTTTCTGGTCTTCCTGCAGGGTTTCTGGTCCAATTAAAAACCACCGAAGCTGCAACCAGATGCCATCAAAACAGAAAACCACCTGAAACTGAGCTGCTGTCAAAAATAACACTAGGTGGTCGAGGTGAAACATGACACTCAGCTCGGCCAGTTTCCTGTTGGACAAAAACAATTCAGCACCTTGGCAAGTTGCCTTTTATTTTGAAAGTATCCATGTATAATGCCTTTTTTCTTGAAAGGTTTCATAGGTAATGAGAAGTTTCACTTCCTGCTGCTGGTGTATGTCATTTCAGAATAAAATCCCTGTGTGTGGATGGTGTGAAAGAAGGGAGGCATTCACACAATGGGTGGCGACCACTGCTTTTACTGGTTTTACTGGTCTGACAGGTAAATACATTTTGATGATCAATAATGAGGCTACAGTCCTCAGCA
Organism: Rhamphochromis longiceps; assembly: GCF_057381845.1. Lineage (NCBI taxonomy): Eukaryota > Metazoa > Chordata > Actinopteri > Cichliformes > Cichlidae > Rhamphochromis > Rhamphochromis longiceps. The sequence goes on from NC_140578.1 coordinate 9,914,429, forward strand.
GAGAGGCACGAAGAAGAACCCCACCCCCCCAGCCAGAGTCACGCTCAGGCTCCGTCTACTTCACAGCAACAAAAACAGACACTCAGAGATCAATTGTTTCTGATATCCAATCAATAATTGATGAAGTTCACCTGATGGGAGGGATCAGTTCCTTTCCCCTCCTACGGATTTGTAGACCATAATTTATCCAAAGAACGCAAACAGGTGTTCATTTTCAAAAACTTGCCACTGTCCCATTGAAGGGACTTTGACCAAAATGCTGCTTTTAAATGCGGCTTCCTGATTGGTTCAGAGCATCTCATGTGTCCCATTCCCCCCCAAAATGTGTTTGGCAGATGTCTGAGGGGAGCGGTCAGAGCAAACACGCTGCCATCAGACCCACCGCATCATTCGCCATTTTGATAGATGAACAGATGGAGGAGGCGGAGCGTGAGTGTGACAGTCAGTCATATTCCACAACCAATCAGCTCGCTCAGCTGCTGATAGTCCAAACTTCCTGTTCAATTATTTCCCTCAAGACAAAAGCAGACGAGACAGGGGGAAAAAAAAAAAAAAAAAAGCAACTTAAGTTGAGTTTGTGCTTCAGTCTATCAGAATCAATAACTGATCAGCTGATCAATAACTGAAAGGTTGCATCAGACTTCTTGTCTGTAGCTCACTGGCTCCGCCCCCAGGCACACCAGAACTGCTTGGCTTCATCCTTTCAGCCAGCAGCAGAAACCTGATTTTTCTTTATTGAATATTATTGATAATCAGTTAATTATTTGATCAATGAAGTGAAACCACTCAGGCCTGGTGTGTACCATGTGGCAGCAGCTTCCTGCTGTCAGGGCTTATATTATGAAGCTTTTTCCTCTATGGACAAACGGATTCAGGTTTTACATGAAGTCTGAATAAACTCATCACGTAACAACACGTTCATGTTAGAAGGGTTTTCAAGATAAATAAAACGTCTGTTAACGCCATGCATTTTATTTTGAAAATCCTCCGGTAACAGCAGAGCTCTGATGAGCCAATTGATCGATCAGCTTTGTTTGAAGAATCAAAGAAAAGGCTGATGTTTGAGAAAGAGACAGTCGGGTTTATTGATTAGAGGGGGGGGAAAAAAAAAAGTTTCTGCTTCAAGCTTCATTTGTTCAGGGTGTTGCTTTCGGTTTCCATGGTGATGGACCTCCAACCTCAGACACCGTCTAAAGAAAAACCATCCATACTCCACCCCCCCAAAAAAACAACAAAAAAAACAAAACAAACAAACAAAACAAAAACAAAAAAACCCAGCAGAATAAATTATCGCATCCCTGCCCTCTGTTCACGTGACCTGCAGGGAGACGCCACCCTCAAGCTAATCAATGAGTTTAAAAATCAAATAAAACCTGTTCATTCGATCAATGAGCTGATCAGCTGTCTCACAGGTGAGGCGATGTCAGTAGCCTCAGGACGGCTGCTGCCGGCAGTCTGCACTCTGTGAGGGGGGACAGTCTGTGTGGGAGGGGCACTCTGAGGGCCCTGCCTCCTCCAAGGCTCCCTCTGCCTTTGAGGGCCCCACATCCTCTGAGGGCCCCACCTCATGCTGCTCTGTGATTGGAGGAGCTGGTGCAGGTTTAAATTCTACAGAAATAGAGTTTGGATCTTGACCTCCAAAGGCTCCGCTCCCACCTAAGGACCTCCCTCCTACTGCTCCCCCTCCCATCCAGAACTCGGCCACCACATTGATCTCAGCTGGCCCCTGATCGCTGCTGGCTCCCGCATCCACTGACGACGTCAGGGCTTCAGTGAGGATGGCAGCTGTGTGAGCGACCCAGTTCAGCTCCGCCCTCACCTCCCCACTTCCTGAGGCTCCACCTTCCGCAGGGGACGGAAGGGAATCTGTCTGAGGCCCTGGCTCAGCTCCACTGGTCGGCCCTGGTTGGGGGGCATTGGCGGGTCCCGTTCCAGCGGCGGCAGTGCCAATGTTGTTGTTGAGGTTATCCTGCAGAGCCGTCTGGTTCTGACCAGCCTGCTGGTTCTGCAGGAGCATCTCCTGGATCCGGATCTGCTGCAGGATTGCCGGAAGCTCGTAGTGATGGAAGAAATAGATCATGGAGTGCTGCGAGAGGACAAAAATGTTAGATTTACTGTCTGAGGGGAGGGGCTTAGCACAGGCATGAGGATGACGACACTTACCTGGATGAAGAGCCAGGAAGTGACGAGGGCGAGGCTGCTGTACTGGCCATTGAAGCGGTAGTGGTAGGCGTAGAAGGCGAAATGGTAAAGGTAGAAGAACCTGCAGGGAGAACAGATCACATGATCAGTCTTGAAGGTCTGCAGGCTGACAAGAGACATTCACAATAAAAATGGCCAAAGCCCGATTGATCTGTTTATTGATCAAATGACCAGGAACCCTTTTAACTTAATTCTGTAACAATGACCTCACACACAGAAAGTGACCTCACCTGAGCCAGTGGCGTTTGCTGGTGTTTGTGTGGCAGCAGATGGCGTCGTACTGATCTGCCAACCACACGATGAGGATAATGTAGAATGCAGTTGTTGTGTCATTGAAGAACTCTGACATGATGGCCTCCATGCCTGAGACAGAAAGTGACATCACAGGTCAGCTTTAAATGTAAGCCACACCCCCCAACCAAGGCTAACGTCCATCCAGTCTGTTTACAAACATTTTTTAATTTGACGCTCGTTTTTATTGCCAGGAACCTTCAGTACTTTGACTTTAATCTTTATTGAAACTGAACAAACAGGATCCCAAAAAAACAACAAAAAAACAAAACAAAACATCAGGTCACCTGGAGGTCACTACAGAGTGTCGGTACAGCAGAGTCACGAGCTGCTCTGAGATCAGCCGACTGACAATCAGGCCTGAGCAATCTGTGATTGACAGACGCAGCTACACAAACAAGCTCAATAAAAGCTTTAAAAAAAAAATAATAATAATTATATATATATATATATATATATATATATATATAGTCACACGACTCCAGTGTAAGGCTGCTAACACTGGAGTCATGTGACCTCTCACTTTTGTAAAGTGAGCAAGCTAGCTGCAGCATTTTGGACTGACTGTAAACAGCATCACAGCAGACATGCAGGCCCTAACCTGCACAGTACCTGCTCACCTTAGATCAGATTTCTATGTAGCGCTGAGCAAGTTTAAATTCAGTTATTTTTAATCTTTACTATCAAACCATAGTTTTTATTCTCTCGCTGCTTTCTATTTATTTATTTTATTTAGAAAGATGCCAGATTATAGCCTTGGGCTAATTTCCATCTGCAGACCCTCTGGCAGGTTGGTGTTAAACACAAGTTAGTAAAAACATACAGAGACATTATTTACAGGTCATGTGACAAGGACAAAAACAGTGATCACATTATACTAGAACCAACAATGACAAGAAGAGTGGACACAGAGGACAATATAGATAACAATAACGGAAACACATCAGTTATATTGCACAAACCCCAGTATTGCACATGCCCTGACTGTCCTGATATTGCACTGACCCATTACACTAATAGTCGTTTCCTTTTTTGTAACACAATAACTCTTTTTCACGTCCAATATAAAGCATGATTATTAAACATGATCACATGTTTGTGTGTCCCTCAGCCGCCCTTTTAACTGACTCTTAAAGATGGGTAGACTTGTACTTTCCCTCACTGACAGTGGAAGACTATTCCAGAAGCTCACTCCCTGATATGACAGAGCATTCTGTGAAAAGTAAACTAAAAAGTATTTACTCAGCCATAAAACTACTGACTGGAATTAAGATGCTTGTGTCCAGATTAACCTAAGATGTTTCTGAGGAATTTATCACATCATTTTCACAACAGTGTTGCATTTTACTGATATATTTTTATAATCTTTAAAGATTTTTATAACCCTTTGATAACATCTCTGGAGCAGGAGGAACACTTTTCTTTGGTAGAGGAGTCATATGAGCTATGAAATACCCCTCTATGATTTGTCAGATGCTGCCACCCTTTGATGTGAAGGGGCACGTGGGCCTGGGTTGATAACAGGCCCCACGCAGCCGCTTATCCTGACTGCCAGTGTTAGGGTAAGGGAAGCCAGATAACGGAAAGAACTCGGCCACGCGTCAGGACCCAGGTGACAGAGGTTCAGAAGCGTCCTCAAACAGAATGGGATCTGGACTCACCTACGAGGGCCAGGATGACAGTGAGCAGAGGGGCTGCTGGGAAGGCAATGGTCATGTTCATCTCCAACATCTGCAGGAGGTCAACTGTAGGGGGTGAGAGAGAGTCAGAATAGACCTGAGGCTCGGGTTCAAAGGTCAACACTGAATGGTATGAGGAACTGACCAATGAAGACGAAGATCTGGTGGTGAGAGTATCTGAGCAGCATGGACACCGACAGAGTCTGAAACGGAGAACGCGAGACTCTGTCGTGACATCGTGCGACTGAACGAACCCGAACGATCAGTGTGGGTCATTTACTGTATTTGTACTTACAAATATGACCATAATGACAAAGGCGGCCAGGTAGGAGGTCCTGGCCATCCACATGCTGACAAAGCGGTAATGCTCACCGGAGACCACGTTCCTCAGGAATCCTGCAGAGAACCACACAAACACCTGAGCTGTGTCACATGACTGGAAGTAAACACCTGCTCTCTAAATCCAATCAGTGAATGTAGCATCACACCAAAGTGCCCTGCCCCACCCTCCATTTACAGCGCCCACCCCACCTTTGTTCTCCTCATTCTCGGCGAGCGCCTTCACGCTCGACATCAGGATGTCATCGTAGCCCAAAAACTCATCGAGCAGGAAACGACTGAAGCCATCTCCGAAACACTCGTCCTTCATCGGATCTGCAAACAGACACAGACGCGGTTAGGGTGTGCAAGTTGGCCAACGCTGAGGTCATGTGACACGGCGGCTCAGAGTCTGACCAAGTGTGACGACCATGACAGGGATGTTGAGTCTCTGTCTGGTGCTCTGAGAGAGGCGCAGGAAGCCATACTCCAACGAGTACTCCACGATGTACTCCTCCTGAGGCCACACTGCGACAATGAACAACAAAGTAAACAACCACATCAGAAAAACACAAAAATAAATACATACAATCTTAAATTGTGAAACAAACAGCTAAGCAGGTGTTTCTGGACTGAATAAGGAGGCGGAGTTAAAGGAGGTGAGGTGGCAGGGGTGGGGTGGAGAACGGTTTACCTGCTCGGGTCATCATCTCCAGCTCAGACACTGAGTCCTGCAGCGGCTGCATACCTTTAGTGGTCTGGCTAAATGAGACGTCCTGGCTGTCGTTGGCTCCTCCTCCTCCTGAAGCTCCTCCTCCTCCTGCACCAACCAGAGATGGCTTCAGGCGGGGCTCGATGTCCAACTCAAACTGCAGCAGGACAGCAAAAGGTTTTGAGGGTCATTTCTGCTTTTAATCTGAGAGTATCCAGGGAGTAATATGAATACTGGCGGTCATCACATTACTCTGGCTTGAGGGAGCGCAGTCAATGGGACACTGAGCAACGCTCATCACAAACCCCAACTGTGGGTTTCATACAAAAGGCTCCCGGTACCCTGTTGTTGCTAAGGAAACGTGTATTCACCAACCAGTTTGCAAGTAGTTGCAAACTGGCTGGTGAATACACATTTCCTTACACATTTTGTTCCACCAAAAACATCCCTTTGATTGCTGACCTCCGACAGAACACGGCGATGGGAGGAAGACAGGACGAAAGAGTCATTTGGAGGTTGTAGTAGTTGTGTTCTTCCAGCGATCGGGATCAGTGCAAGATCCCGACTCGGGGCCCGTGTGCGCAAGGCCTGAAGTAGCCAATAGCAGTTTAAAGTTCACCTGAGTCAGGTGTTCGGGGTAGTTAAGTCCCCAGATACACAGAACTACTCTGAGCTCACACACCACCAGAGGGCACACCTGCCAACAAGTGTTTTACCGCCATCCTCTTATTACTACTTTTCGTTTCTATTGGAAACCCAAAATCTGTGTGACTCTCAAACTTTATGAAGACCCACACACAGACACTAAACACTTCTGACTCACAGGGAAAACAAGAAGTGACATAAGCAGAGGATTTAGAACTCGCTGCAGCTCTGCAGGACCAGGATGCGAACGTGATTCAGAATTCTGATGCTAAAGAGGAAGCGCTGTTAAGGTCTGTCACTTCCTTTCAGCTCACCTGCTCCAAGCCAAGCTTGTTTACACCTGTGCAGGTGAGCTGGCTGTCTGATGCTGTGGTTTAACACTAGAATCACCAACACCAGTGATGGCAACGACATCATTTCTGTTAATTTTCTTCTAAATTTAAGTAAAATTTGAAAAAAAAAACCAAAAACAAACAAACAAGTATTTAAGGTTAATTTTAGGGATTTTATTAGTTTTATAAATTTATATATATTTTCATTACAGATTTTAAAGTTCAAATACAAAAAAGAATAAACAGAGTACAACAAATAACATCTAACACATCTAAAAAATCCAACTATTACAGACGAACGTTATCAAAGTTCAATGTGTGTGCATGTGAGAGAGAGTGAGAAAAAGTGAGAGAGATCACCTGCACTGAGCTGTTGTCAAACATCTCCACAGTCATCTCCTCCTCTTCCACTTCTTCGTCGGGCAGCATCGCAAGGCTGAGCCCGCCCATTGCCAGCCCCCCTCCTTCCTCCTCGGCATCCAGCTCATCATGGAGGCTCGCCGAGTCGTAGTGCTGAAGGAAGATGGGTGCCCGGCTCGAGTTTCTCTGGATCTCAACCCGCAGGATGCCGTCACGGGGCCAGCGCTCCCTTACCACCTCTAGACAGTTGATGGGTGAGCGAGAGAAGGCAATGTGGATGTAGGCAAGGATGAAGAGGACGAAGAGTGCCTGAGGACGGGTTAGAGAGATGTCAGCGAGCGCTGGTTGTGTCACCGTAATCTCATTTCTGCATCAGTGAGTCTCTCACAGCAACCAGAGTTTATAAAATACGTCACCAATAAAATAAAAACTAGGGGTGCAACGATACACAAAATTCACGATTCGGTTCGATACTTTGGTGTCATGGTTCGATTTTTTTTTCCCATACAAAAAAAATGTTCATGCCTTTTTAATTTGTCATTTATTAAAATTATAAATATATATTTTAACTCAAAAGTGCAGTTTTTAAATTTAATGTTGCTGAAACAACAAAATAATTAAAATAATAAATCTGATCGAGAAATCACTCAGCTTTGGAAAAGAGAGTTTATTACAGAGAAATGTCTCTTTCCAAAATAAAAGCGATACTATACGCTTCTTCTGGGCTATATTCTCAGCAGCATATTAAACATATCAGGTCCCCATAAGGAGAATCATGTGCTAATGGCTGTCTAAATGACTCGGGTAAAGTTTGTAACATGCGTGCTTGTTGTTTTTGTCTGCTTCCACTTGTCTTTGCACTAGGATGATGTCGGTGTAAACGTGCAGTCATATTCGTTGTGTTCCCACTAGTGCTGTCAGCGTTAATCTCGTTAAAATGACATTAACGCCATAACGCAGCAAATCTCCGTTAACGAGTTACCGCGGCTCGCCCCGTGCGTCGGGCTGGACAGCGTTAGCACGTTAGCACGTTAACAAGCTAACTGCGCTAACGCACTAGTTCCCACCAATTGATGCATTGCGTGGCACATCCGACATACTGTTTTACTTTTGTCCATGATGCGCTTACCATCAGGGTCATGCTTCACATGAAAACCAAGATAGTTCCAAACGCCAGATCTGAATGAGGGTGGGGGAGGTTCAATTTCGGGTAGCGTTGAGGTAGTTGCCATGTTGCAACGAGCTTAGCTTCTGTCTTGCTAGCTTGTGCTGCGCTCATTGGATCTGCACTGACAGTGCAGCCTAGGCGGAGTAGTCGAATGCAGATCCACTGAGCGCTCAACACAGACAGCATCGTCAGAAGAAAAGTTGATAAAATAAATAACATTTTTGTATTGTTCGATACATATGCGTACCGAACCGAAAGCACTGTATCGAATGGTTCAATATCGATACGAGTATCGTTGCACCCCTAATAAAAACAATAAAATGTACACATCAAAATCAATAAATGTCCTCTGATCAAAGAAAGTAAACATCTGGAACCTGTCTGCAGAGTCACCAAAGACCCTTCCTCTGTGGGTTAGCAATCGTTTCTGGTCTCTGTGTAAAGCAATTCTGCTGGCTCCTCACAGCTTCACCTACATCATTCGCAACATAAACCTGCCCACTGAGCATGCTCAAATGTCTGAGACAACGCTCTGTAAGGACACCGCTGACTCCACAGAGGAACCAGCTTGTATCGGGACCCTGTCCCCTACCTCATTCACGCTACTAAAGGAACAGGCTGCTGGGAGACTTCCCATAATACTCTAAGGGTTTCTTCTCCACTTCCTGCCACCCCCAACCCACTTCCCTTGCTGAGCCTGGCTCTATTGTAGATAGAACTTCCTTCTAACAGGTTCTTCCCCTCCACTGTGCTGTTATACCACGTGCTGCTCAGATGTGGGTCATCTGATCGTCTAGGTTTCCTCTTCTGTTTTGCAGACTTTACGTTGCAGAATAAAAGCATGTAAATAAAGTTTAACTGAATTATTTGTGGAGAGGAGTCACCTGAAACATCTGTGATCACCTGAAACACCTGACCATTACCAATACTGTGACGTGTTCCTGAGATCACTATTCAGAAACAGACTGACTGATCAGTAATGTGATTACATCCTGCTGACAGGTGAGCTGTGCCCCACCTTGAGCAGAACGAAGAACTCAAAGACCCTCCTGAAGGACGGAGGGAATAGGCGTGCGTAGGTGACGGCCATCTTGAAGAAGAGCGCATGGAAGAGGCGGTCGCGGACATTGATGAGGGGGTTCTGGTTCAGGTTGGGATTGCGGAGGCGGTTGGGTCCCATGTTGTTGTTGTTGTTGTTAAGCGGGACATTGTTGTTGTTCGCCTGGTTCTCCGACATGGCTGCGATTGCCCGTCGTTTCTGCTCGTGCTCAGAACTCACCACCGCCAATGACGACTCTAGGTCAACATGGCTGCTACTGCGTCCTCAGAGCGAAGGTCAAGACCTGAGTGCCGCACCTGGAACACACAGATGAACTCACTGATGACTACAGTCAGGGGGCAGAGCCTCAACCACCTCTGAAAACAGATCATTAAGGGATTTAGGTTCTCAGCTCAGAGCTGCAAACAATCAGTCACCTTTATTCCGATCAATAACTTTACACTAAACACAAGTATTGATTAACATGGCTTGTTTAGATAAAGTCATCTCAGTAATCACCAACAACCGATCCAACCTTTCATCCAATCAGATGACATGAGATCAATAACCTGCAGGTATTTTTATTTTTATTAAATCAGATCAAAGAAACCGAGACACTGATGATCTAATCTCTGTGCTTTAGGAGCTGAACCTGCTTGACACCAAAAGCCATTAGAGGTGTCAGCATCTGACCAATCACAGTTAGTGTTCAGTGCGCTGTCAGAGTGGCTGATTTTAGTACAGAGAAAGACTGAGCTGAAGAACTTAACCCCCACCTCCCCACGGCAGTACTTTATTTTTTCTCAGCACTGCAGAGTCTGTACCGAGCAAGGCTAGCAAAGAGAACTGATACCAAAAACTATCGATTACTTTCCTCTGCATCAATAACAGCAGCGTCAGCCTCAACTTCTCGAGCTGACACAGCTCCTCCCATCACTAGCAGCAGGTGGACAGTAGTAAACCTGGAGAAGCACCTCAGAGACTGTCAGTCCATCTTTAGGAGGAATTTCATGAATTCAGAGAAGCTCCTATTTTATTAAACATTTACCTGCCTGCGACACGTTAGTGTTAGGATTAGCTCTTTCCCCATCCTAACTGTTATCATTAAGCTAGGAGATGACATTAAAGTGGGAGTGAGGCAGGAAACAGACAGGCTCAATTTAATGACCGCTAGGGATGAGAATTGTAAAGGTTCTTGTAAAAGGACCAGTTCCCAGTTGTCCAATTCCTTAGAATTCCAGGACCTATCGATTCCGCTTACGGATTCTTGTACTCACACTACGATCAGCTGATTTCAGTTCTTGTGTCAGAGGAAAATAGCAGCTCAGTCGTAATCGTAATTATGAGACATTGTGTTTCAGGTCATTTTAAGGAGTAACATGAAAGTAACGTAACGAGCAGTGTTGGGCAAGTTACTGTGAAAAAGTAATTATAGTTACTAGTTACTACTTCAAAAAAGTAACTGAGTTACAAGATTCTAAAAGTAATTAATTACTTGAAAAGTAACTATTGCGTTACTTTAAAAAAAAAAAAAAAAAGTTTAACCCTCTGGAGTCCAGGGTATAATTGGCCATTTTTGACTACTTTTGATGTTTTCCCCTACATTTCACCTTTAAAAACTATTTACTTTGCCTTGTTTGGTATCATTCTCTTCAGCACAACCTCATGTGTCTGGATTTACAGTTATGTTTTCATTTTGACATACTGTATTAACACAATTGAACACCGTGTATATATTGTTTATCATCACTCTGGTTTTACGTGGCCTATCAACACAATTTAAAACCTGGTATATATCACCTTGTTGCTTTGTCATCTTAAAGTGGTCGTGTGATTGGCTTACCATGACTACTTTATTCTTCCACAGCCAAACAGCAGCACTCATGCGATTGTTTTGCCCCCTTAGCTCCAGGTATTATGCCAAAAAGTGATCGTCGGGCAGAAAGTGACTGCCGCCTGCGGGAGCGCGCAGGCGGCAGTCACCGCATTTTCTTGTTAGTAACGGTGTTGTAACGATAGGAATAGTAATTACTTAGATTAATCGTTACTGAAAAAAAAGTAACGCCAATACTTGTAACGCCTTTATTCCCATCACTGGTAACGAGTAATGTAATGAATGACCTTCTCCAGAGAGTAATTAAGTCACACATTACATAGCTTTTAAGGAAAGTATTCTGTGTAATATGAGTAATAGATTACTTTTGAGTAATGACTCCAGCACTGATCATAACAAAGAAAGGATCATGGACAGTCAACATGGACAAACATGTGACCCACAGTGTGCAGTTAATGTGCATGACTAATGTCTTTGATATGGTGGAGACTCTCAAAGCACAGCCAATAAGGAATCAAATCAATAAGTAATATCAATAATGGAATCAGAATTGCTAAATTCTTATAAATCTTCATCCCTAGTAACAGCAATAGTAAATAGTGAATAAGCCCATCCTAAAAACACAAGCAGTGAAATGACAGTGACAGATCAGTAGGAAACACGAAGTAGCAGAACTGCACCTGAGTGTGCACGTCAGGATCGCTTCTTCATTTCATCTTCTCCCCTCCCAGCATCCAAAATCCGAGCTTCACATTGAGTCCGACCAGTATTTCTTACTACCGTGATTTCACGGGTAAAGGGGGCTGTTTTTAGAGGTTTAGATGTTTTCTGAGGGAACACTTTTAAATTCCTTCATGAAGGAAACTCCTGGAGCTCAGGTGAGCTCAGACTGATGATGATGATGATGGATAAGCTGTGGCAGCAGGTCAGGAGGTCTGCAAAAACCACAGACTGAGATCATCAGGATCTTCTGCATCCTCCAGCTGCAGCCTGACGATCTCCAGGTGAGACACCACAGACCAGCTTATCCCCCCCACCGGTACATGTAAATACTGATGACCTCAGGAAAAATATCTGAGACATGTGGTCCTTCAGCATCGGGTCAGCTGACTCATGTCTCCATTAATCTCACCTGTGAGCCACACACCTGAGGCCGCTCTCAATGACAGGTGTGAGAGGCTGTTCTTAGTGCGGGAACCTCAGCAGCCGCCCCCTCCTGGACATCAGAGAGCATGCAGCTCTACATCTTTATTTACAGTCTGTGAGGTCTCAGGTAAAACAGGAAGTGGCGTTTAGTGACTTTTTGCCATGAAAACAGCAGGATTGGGACCATAGGGCCACCATAACAAGACTGAGGGTCTCAGGCTGTGACATGATCGTTTGCCAGGTGACCAGCTCAGGATTGCAGGGGACTCCTGGACATTGAAGAACATGCAGCTACCTGTGAGAGTGGGAGGAACCTCTGAGCTCAGTCTGATCCTCACTAACTTCCTGTCTGAATAAAGTTTAACGAAAATAAATAAAGTTTCTCACTTCTCCACTTGCTGCACCTCAGGACAGGTGATGTGATCAGCTGATCGTCAGCCCGGAAATGTGGTGTGTGTGTGTGTGTATATTCTGATCAGCTGATCCTGATTGGCAGGCTCAGGTGTGTGGTGCTGCTTCAAGCAGATTACCCCCGCCACCCCGCGTGTGTAATCCATAGACACCCTCACCAGCGGCAGGTGACGCTGACTCACCTGTGCGCGGCCTCGTCGTTGTTTCTCTCGCTTACCCACGAACGCCACAGTTAGCCGTTAGCAGCGCTAGCAGCAGGGTTAGCTCTGCGGCTAAAGGCGGAGTCCGGAGGCAGCCGGATCGGACAGAACCGGGAGCCGTCTCGATCCCAGCCGACAGGTGAAGGGACGGAGGGTCCGGGTGCACGGAACCGGAGCACGAGGTGAGCTCAGAACCCGGAAACTGTGGCTAAACTGCGGCTAACACAAGCTAACAGAGGGTAAGAGTCTGACTACTGTCAGCGCGTCACTGAGACCGGAAATACACGTCCTAATACCGGAAGTAGTGAACCCCGGTTGAAGGTTCTTATATCCCTGAGCGCTGCCTGGCAGGCGCCTCGTGCTGGTCGAAAGCTTCAGCACGTTTATTAACGGTGAACAGCTGATATGTCACTGGTTACAGAGTCCAAAAACTGGGATTGAGCTGATGGAGGAGCCTCGGATGAGAAGGTGAGGGAAGAATCACAGAAGTAAGTTAAATGATGTGAGGCTGTGATCAGCTGACCTGCTGTTCTATGTGGATCTGAGACGTCACACTGAACAGCTGTTCTGCATCAGCCAATCACTGTAGAGTAACCAGCACTGAGCTGCCTGTACGGCGTGTTCTTCATATAACAGATCTAATGTCTGATTAAGACCTCTGAACAGCACATGGGAGCTTCTCTCAGAGACCCTGAGTATGTGTAAATACAGCAGCTGGACTCTCAGACCTGATGTGTGGCAAACTGCACATACACAGTTTGTGTTACTCATATTTGCTGAGCTGACTAATTACCTCACACTTAAACATTACACAACTTCAGCTCCTGTCACACGTTTCTATATGTGAATGTTTCACTGGGACGAGATGAAGACGTGACGAAGCTGATGTCACACATCAGCATTACTTAACAGGTGTCTCCACTGCTGTCACTGGAAGCTAACTGATCGACTGGTTCACACATATTACAATGTAATCAGATTTAACCGTTCATTAACTGAAGGTGTTGGGTTGTTCCCACCCACTTTGACAAGGTGAACTCTGCCCATCAGGATGGAGGTCGCTCCATCAAGCAGAACAATAAAACATCTTCATACTTCATACTTTAGCTGATTGAGCAGGTGGGGGAACCCTAGGATCTGTGTGGGGAAAATACTCCGCTCACAATCATTTCTATTGACAGCTCCAACAGATTTTCTTAGTGTTTCAATTGTTTTACATTTATTGATTTAAAAGTGACAGTGTGTATTAATGAACATATATCAATGCAAATATACCAGATTTAGCCAAAGCTACTTTTCATCTGTAGTCCCTGACAGGTCAGACAAAAACTATAAATAAGAAATTTAGCACACCTTCAGACAAAGTACAACAAAGTAGCGCTAACAACAAATCCGTAAAGTTATGTACAGGCTGTGATCAGCTGACTGGCTGCTCTTTGTGGATTTACACACCTGAATTCAACCAGATGTGAGCAGATGTTTTGCAGCTGTCTCGGCTGATTTCTACATTAACAGTATACTGAATGCCGTCTTTATACCAGACAGTATAAAGTTGGTATAACAATTGAATTCAGTGAACGAATCTAAACATCATCATCCTAAATGTAAATTAATTTCTATTGCTGAACACTGACCACCACAGCACCACAGCAAAGTGCTTTACTGTGAATTCACCACAGTACTGCAAAGTAACCTGTTTATCCTACACAAAACTCCCCAGAATTGTCAGACAATATTTGAATAACACAAAATTAGTATACTTAGTTTGTTTTGCAGGAAGTTTCACTAAATGAAAATACATAATTTATAAAAACACATCAAAAACAATATGTGATTAAACACGAGGACTTGCATGTAAGCTTTATATGAGCAGTCCTTTTCTTTAAATCTAACCTCTCTTTCTACTCTCCTCTGTCTTTTTTTTCTTATCTTTCTCCATGAGTGAAGTTAGCTTTCTTTTCTCTCCCTGTGAGATACAGAAGCTGGACCTTTAACTAGCAACATAGCTCAGAGTTTGAAAGCATGGATCTATCCATTAGTGCCCAGGCTGCTGCTGCTGGTGATGGTGTGAGGGCCACGCTCCATCATCTCGAACTAGTCTGTTAAACATGATGATGAGTTAGCCGCACTGCCATAGTCACCAAACTCAGCCCAATAGAGCACTTTCGGGATGTGATGAAGTGGAAATTCCCATCATAGGTGTAACAGCTGTGTGATGATGATGTCATGTCAACATGGACCAAAATCTGTGAGGAACATTTCCAGCAGCTTCTTGAATCTGAGCCAATCTGAGTTAATCTGAGTTACAGCAGCTCTGAAGGAAAAAAAAGAGTCCAACCTGGTACTAGCGAGGTGTACTGATGCCTGGTCTCTCTTGGAAATGAGATTTTTAATCTCAATGAGATTTTTTACCTGGATAAATAAGGGACTAATAATGTGGCCAGTGATTCATCAATTTTTCCTGAAATAGACTGAAGATGTGAAATCCTCAAACCTGAGATACTCATTACTCTTGTCATCTTTCATCATCATCCTCAGACATCAGAAACAGGGCAGGTGTTTAACTGTCAGAACGAAAACTCTTTTTAAACTTTATTCTAGGTCAGAAACTCTGAGGTTTCACATCAAAGTTAATTCAAATTTAAATTTTATTTTTCACATACACAATCATACACAGTACGACATGAAGTGAAATCCTTATTGCTGTGCAATTCCCGACCAAATAGAAGAACAAAACTAAAGAAATTAAAATGCAAATCAGCAGAGTGCAGATTGACTGTGAACAGTCAAAAATACAGTAATTGAGATATGTTATTGAAGTGAATTATATGAATTCAGATGAAGCTTCACAATCAGGTGAGATTACCTGGAGGCAAATAGACACAGGAACTGAAAGCTTCAGTCTCCAGATTCATCACAGTCAGTCATGATTAGCAAACCTGATCTAGTTATGCTGCTGTAGACTCTCATCCTCTCTCTGTACCTTTCTGCAGGTGGGCCTCATGGTTTCTGACTCCACCCCTTGTCCTTTACAAAGAGGGTGTCTGCTGTGAGCCGACAGTGTGTAAATGAAGTTTAATTGAATGACATCACAGCATGACTGATCACTGATTGATTCCTCCCTGGACAGAAGCTGTGTTTCCACTGTCAGACTGAAGGGGGCGCCATCTGTCAGCAGAAAACATGATCAGGACACACACACAAACACACACACACATTTTCCCAGTCTCTGTTGCCTTGGTAACACCCTGGCTGCTGGATGGCTTCCAGGAAATGAAGAGTGAGACAAGATGAGTGGGAGGGAGGTGTGTGTGTGTGTGTGTTCATCCTGGTTTGATTCTAGTCGGAATTTTTGAACTGAGGTCCTGCAGAGACAAAATTTGTGATGAACGTCTGTATCCAGCAGGGGCGCCTAAGCCATCCACAGAGAGGTGAGGAAGTGCAAGCAGGGTTGAGCAGGTGGAGATTAGTGTCAGGGTGATTCATGATGGAAGGATAGCAGCAAGACTGAAAGGGAAGGTTTAAAGATGGCGGTGAGACCTGATGTGATGAACAGGATCAGAAATGAGTCCATCAGACAGGCGGCTCAGAGTCAGAAAGACTGAGAGAGGCATGTATGTGCAGAGGAAGGAGGGTGGAGGATGGAGATGGAGCTTCAGGGAGGGGGAGAAGAGGAAGAGTTCAGAGGTTCATGGATGTAGTGAAGGACATGGAGAGGGTCGGTGTGACAGGAGGAGATGGAGACATGAGCGACTATCAGGACTGCTAAAGGAGGGAGTGATGTGTGTGTTTGTGTGTTAGATCTTATCTCAACACCACTGTTGCCATGGAAACTGCATAATGAGCTGAAGGTGCAGGACATTAGGCAGCTTGTTTGTATGTGTGATTGGTTCTGCTATTGATCCTTGAAGCTCTGTGAGACAGATGAGGTCACCTGACTCACCTGAGCGCGGACCTCAGTGTCTCCAGCCTGCTCAATTCTCATGAAGCTGACTGACACCACCTGTAATTCTCCTGTAACCCTGAGGCCCCTCCCTGGGCAACTTAACCACCATCTGCACCCTAACCTGTGTGATCTTAATGTCTCGTATGATGATGTGGGGCAATGCCGGTATTCACCGACACAAATGTAACTGCATGCAATTTTCTAAAAACCAACAGCTTTTAGATTTTAAGAAAATTCCAGGTTTTCCAGGCCGGCCATGACACTGCACTGTGGTGACAGGAAACAGCTGCCACATACAAAGGTTGTATGTGGCAGTTGTGGAGGTTGAGGTTGAACACCCGTGACTCCCCATCAGCAATCTGCCTCAGAAGAGCTAAAACACACTAGCCGTGTCTGGACCTAAACTCCGCTGCAGGTCCATATATCAAACGATCACTATGGCATTACTGAGAGTTGAAAAACTGTCTAAAGTCTTTCATCTTTATTAAAATGATCAGCGTTCTGCTCTACCAGGTGGAACAATTGAGTTTAACATCCAGGCATCCATGAAAACGGAATTTATGACATTTAACGGAGTTAGAAGTTAGCAGGGAGTTAGCTCGCTAGCTTCTATCTAAATACAATATAGCATGTCCTGACTGCGGGGTTTTAGAAACAAATTAAAACGTACAGCTCTGTTATCACTTCCAGCATAAATGAAGACAGAAAACTAAAAAGCAGTGACGTTTGTAGGGTTACTGAAGTTGGGCTAGCTGGTATATAATGATGTGCTACGTGACTGCTAGCGACACAGCTATGTTAGCATAATATAAACAAGCTAACTTTTTTTCCACTCGATAAAAGTTAACGTGAGTGTTCTCGGTGGTCAGGAACAAATGTAATCGCATGGCAGGATGCTGTAAAAGGACCGAACTTCAGCCAGGAGAACAACTGAGATAATCCATCCACAATACGAGGTTAGTCATTCATATACTGCTGCATGGGCTGGGCTGTAGTTACATCCTAAGGTTTTAAAAACTGAGCTTAAATAAATGATTAGCGGTAATAAAAGCCGAGGGAGATCAACAGTGATCACTGACTGTTTTAGGAGCTTTTTGAGATCAAATAGAAGAAAATACATAACATTAAACATGTTAACAACACAAAAGCCATATTAAACGCAGACTACTTTAGGCCCGGAAGTAGGATTCGTCGCGTCATCACTGAACCTACGTCACGTTCTGGGCGGTAACCCACATGCGCGGCCATATTGGAGGCACTCGGAGGTAAACACTGAAATGGATCAATGTCCGAAAGCACAGAAAAGCTCCTCAAAATGCGTTATAGATGCAAAGGCATACAGGAAAGGACTTGGTCCGCAGGAAAGGGCACAATATTTGTTTAAGGTTTATTGGTGGTGGTGCAGATCCATACGAGTTGGCTCCTTTGTCTTGGATCAATGACGACCCGAAAAGTCTTCTGTCTATAACCAGATGGTGTGTGGATGGGTGAGGGAGATGCAGTATCAAGTCATCAGCGACAGATGGCAGTGCTCTGGCCTTGCTGGTCTCTCAGCACTAATTGGTCAGTTTAAGGAAACGCCCCATGAGACCAAAACCTCCAGGAAGCTCAAATGATGGAGAGACTGAGAGAGGATGAAATAGGAAATTAACAAGTTGACAAAGACTCTGAGGGATGTCTTCATCACATCATCTGTGGAAAAGTTAGTGCAACACACAAACGGCTTCATCCTCTGCATACCAGGAAACAACCCGGATTAACAATTATTACTGAGAGCCACGATGGCATCATTGGAAGAAAAGAGGAAGACACAGTGATGAAGAACGAGCTTTAATTGGAACCACAGAGCATGCACCTGAAACAGCTTCTTCAGCTCTTTTTATAGCAGCACTTTATACACTCATATGATGCTTCATGGTTTTACATTCAGATGAGAGCGCGCCGATTTAGAAACATCACATGCAACAACACACGGACACGGGAACAGCAGGACGGACCGCCTCGTATTTACAGACCGATTGTTTCAGGATGTTATTCTTCTGAGCTCCTATTGTCCTCAAACCAACATTTACATGATGGAACGAATCAGCATGCATGATGTCATCAAGCAGCACACAGCTCTTTGATTACACCCCCAAAGCAGAGGGGTGTTTCCTATACACGGCTTTTCAGTCACAAGACATTAGCATGCAAGCCACTGTCTGGGCCTGCCTGAAACTCTGGAAGTGATAAACACAGGTATAGTGCTGCCAGAAGATCACTCCATCACTTTTTTCCAAATGCAAAATAAAATATTCACTGTTAGCTTAATTAGGTGAAATTTAGTCATGGCTTTAAGTGGATCTGAGTGATCGTAGCTCAATTGGTCTGCACAAAAACAAAAACAAAAAAATCAAGAAAAAGCAGCAGTCACAAGCATGATGTCACAAGCATGTGTCCATCGAGTGGACTGATGTCGTCACGGAATAATCAAGTGTAAGGTCAGGTTTTACCGTGAGCTCAGATCAGTGAGAGGAGGTTGAAGGAGGATCAATGTTTGTGACATCAGAGAGAACTCTGTTGATAGGAACAGTGCAAGCTCCATCGAGTGGACTGAGACTCAGGTGGAAACAGCTTTACATGAACAGACCAGGGACATCCCCGAGCTCACGAAGGTGCTGTTACTGTGACATGAGCATAAATATGGGCTCAGTTGTTTCTGCTGGCAGTTATTAAAGTTGATGTTACATATGTTAGGATTCAGACATTAATCTGATCAACACGGTCAGAGCTGCATTTTCACAGACATGTGTGCGGTGTGTATGGCCCTGGGAGAGAAAAAAGCTCTCTCTGTGTGCACACTGCTGAGAAAAGTCACGCAGACACGTTTTAATTACAAACTAATTGTCATGCAGAGCAATGCATAACTGCAGTGTTTCAGCACAAGTGCAGTCATACAGCCATGGAATCTTGAGTTTAATAAATACGCAGCATCACAGGCCATAAAGCTAACATTTATGGACGTAACATGGTTACTATGTAACTCGGGTCGGATCTCACTGTGAATCATGTTCACAGTTTAGGTCAGCAGTTCTGCTCTCCTCTGGATCAATCCTGCCTCCGTCTAAGCTGCAGATGTATTTATAACCCTGACTTTAACTTTACTAAGAAAAATGTCTGAGTGAGAGAAGACACATCAGGGAGGATAGAGCTGCGAGCAGCATGGAAGAAGTGATGAAGACTTCATGTTAGTTAGCCTCCGTGCTGAAACAGCGATAGAAGCAGAAACGTGTGCATCAGGTGCACAGCGGTCATTAAACAGCACTACACCTGTGGTGATGAACCAGCTAAATGATGAGATAAACTTTAAAATGTGAGAGAAAAAACAACCACACCCCTCTGTGGTGACGTGGTTGTATGACATCCAATATATCAGGCAAGTCTTGAGCAATGTGCACATGATATCACACAAGAATCCTGAATAAAACCAAAAGGTTGGTTTTTTTTTTTAAAACCAAATGTATTGCCCTCTGGTGGTCATAAAAGCAGAATGCAACTTTAAAGAGGACATGAAACGTTACACATATAAAGCATAATTTACATACAAAAACTGACAGATGTAAGAAATAAATGCTTAAAGTTAAAAGTTGTTTAGAGCCATCTTCTGTCAGTGATGTCATGTGGTTGCCATTTGTGTTGCCCCTGGCTGCAACAATGAGTTTATGTTAAACTGAGGATATACTGTCCACTTTCACTGTCTGTCTCTTTAGCAGTAAGCGGCTGTTTGCTGTTTGGCTAGCTGCACTCAAATTGGAAAATCCAGCCATTAGCCATAATATTCGGGTTTGTGTGGAGGAGAGCCTGTTTGAGCCAGGTGACAGGTGTTTACTTGACCTACACGAACTGATTTTTCTTCCTCTGACCAAGTGTACCAAGCAGCAGAATCAGCTGATGCGATCAGCGTTAATTTATGCAACAAAATAATTTCTGTTCCCAAAAACATCCAGACAGTTTACAACATAACAGCCCAATACATGCACAACAAAGCACAAATGTAACTTTTTTTTTTTTACTGAAGCACAACTGGGAATACCATCAGCACGTCTGCATCGAAAACAGGTGGATGTGAAAAAAACCCAAGAAAGTGGAGCCTCTGAGGAAGAGATGCCACACTTTTTGGTGACCCTTTGTTTCTTCCTCACATCATCTCACTGACTGGATTACTTCATATTAGAAGTGAGGAAAAGCAAAGCCCAAATACACTACCAGTTAAACGTTTGGACACACCTTATTTAATGTGTTTTCTTTATTTTTATTACTGTTGACACTGTGAGAATCTACAGTGTCAACAGATGGTGGTGGTCATAAAAGCAGAATGCAACTTTAAAGAGGACATGAAACGTTACACATATAAAGCATAATTTACACCACTGAGGCATCAAAACTATGAATAAACACATGGAATTATGTAGTAAACAAAAAAGCGTGAAATAACTCAAAAAATGTTTTATATTTTAGATCCTTCGTAATAGTCCCCCTTTGCTTTGATTACTGCTTTGCACACTCTTGCCATTCTCTTGATGATCTTCATGAGGTAGTCACCTGAAATGGTTTTCCAACAGTCTTGAAAGAGTTCCCAGAGATGCTGAGCACTTGTTGGTTCTTTTGCCTTTACTCTGCAGTCCATCTCATCTCAAACCATCTCCATTGGGTTTAGGTCAGGTGACTGTGGTGTCTGTGCGGGATTTATCAGGGCTCTAATCTGAGGTGCTGTTAACTTGTGATTTCTGAGCCTGGTGACTCGGGTGAATTTATCCTCAGCAGCAGACTCCTTTGTCTTCCTTTCCTGGGGCGGTCCTCATGTGAGCCAGTTTCATCATAGTGCTTGGTGTTTTTTGCGACTGCTCTTGGGGACACTCAAAGTTTTAGCAATTTTCCGGACTGACTGACCTTCAGTTCTTAAAGTAATGATGGACTGTTTCTCTTAGCCGATTGGTTCTTGCCATAATATGAATTCTAACAGTTGTCAAAGAGGGCTGTCAGCTGTATACCAACCTGACTTCTACACAACACAACTGATGGTCCCAAACCCATTAAGAAGGGTGAGACACAAATGAACCCTGACAAGGCACACCTGTGAAGTAAAAACCATTTCAGGTGTCACATCATGAAGCTCATTGAGAGAAGGCCAAGGGTTTGCAGCACTGTCAACAAAGTAAAGGGTGGCTTCTTTGGAAAATCTAAAATATAAAACATTTAAAGTTATTTATCAATTTTGTTTTTGCTACATTTGATGTCTTCAGTATCTACAATGTAGCCAGCTGACTGCATGGCTTGGTACACCCAACCTGATGAGGAAAAGCTGGATTGTGAGACTCCAGCTTGTCACTCTGGTGGCTCAAACAGGCTCTCCTCCACACAGGTCTCGTTTCTAAAGTGCTTTACGAACCCGAATATTAATGCTAATGGATTTTCCCATTTGAGTGCAGCTAGCCAAACAAGTTTCAACAATCAGTTTAACATAAACTCATAGTAACACAACAATTAGTTTTTAGTTTCCTTATTTTCCTCTGCGTTATCAGTTCTGTCCTAACCTAAACTAATGTCTATTACCTGAAACCAACCAACCACATGCTGTCATGTTCCATACTGACAGAAGATGGTGCTAAACATATTTTTAAAACGTTATATTTCATCGCTTATTTCTTAAATCCAGCTTTACAGACAGAGTCACATCTATGTCAGTTTTTGAGAGCAGGTCTCCATGATGGGAATTAGCCTATATATGTGGAACGCTTCATGTTCTCTTTAAGGTATTTCTTGATTCGTCCATGTCTGCTGCAGACAGTGGATTTTAACAGCAAAAAAAATGATCACGATGACCCTAATCCTGTCCTGTCAGAATATGTAATATTTTAAAAATTGTTCTCTTAAATCTCAGCAATCAGGGAACAACAAAAGTCTTTCTACCTCATACAGACTGAAAAGTCTTTTTAGAGATTAAACATCTGCTACAGATTGAATCATTTCATCTGTGGACGAGGCTTAAAAGAAATGGTTAGGGGGTTGGGGTCATAACAGATGAAGACCTCACAGAGTTAAACCAACCTGAATCACAAGGTGACCCTAAGCTGGATAAGAAGCTAAGAAGATGAATGTTTGGATGGCAGAATATGCAGGTTTATCCAAGAAAATAGAAACTTCGATCTGGTATTAAGTGTACGGTTATATATGTCAGTTTAGCTGGTCAAAACACCACAAGTTGTCCATAATTTTGCTCTGAATCACTATCGTTGAGCTAAAAAACTTTTTAGCAACGCTACGTTAATTATAATTGGTGTTTCAGATGTTTCATAGAGATGTTGATTTCTGTGGACAATCAGGACATGCATAATCAATCAAATAAGTAATTTTGTTTAACTGAAACATAAACTTTCTGTAGACAGAAATAAATAACTTTACTGTGAAGCCATGGCTTTAACACCATTTTCCATTCCGATTCTTTGAAGAAACATTTGATTAATATTCACGCACGTAAACCTTCGGCCGTCTTTCGCACTTATAAAGCTCTGAAATAAAATCACCTAGTTTCTTTTTAAACCTAAACGTCTGTGACAAGATTTAATCTCATGTCGGTCCATTAGTAATAAGTACTATCATTCACACACAAAAACAAAACGCTCACAACCTCCACCAATCAGACAGCAGCACACACAAACAAACAAACATGCTGAGAATCACTATAGCAACCAAACCATCACACCAGAGAGGCAAGAAATATACAATCTGAATTCGACTGCCAACATGGCCGCCATCACAGAATCCATAACTGGAGGGGTTGGGTTCTGCTGCTGGGTTCTTATTTGTCGCAGGGTTATGGTTTGTCGCAGGGCTACGGTTTGTTGGAAGGTTAGGGTTTGTTGGAGAGTTCTTGTTTATTGGAAGATTTTTGTTTGTCAGAGGGTTCTTGTTTGTCGCAGGTTTAGGGTTTGTTGCAGGGTTCTTGTTTGATGGAGGGTTAGAGTTTGTCAGCGGGTTCAGGTTTATCAAAGGGTTCTTGTTTGTCGCAGGTTTAGGGTTTGTTGGAGGGTTCTTGTTTGTGACAGGGTTCTTTGTTTGTCGCAGGTTTGTCATAGGGTTCTTGTTTGTTGCAGGGATCTTGTTTGCTGCAGGGTTAGGGTTTGTTCGGGTGTTTCAAAAATTTACTGTTTGAGTTTGTCTCTGTGCTTTGACTTTGAGCTGTTTATTGAATGAGTTCCTTTCTTCTTAGAGGCTCAACACAGTGGACAGCATCTCTTTGGCACAGATGGAGGTGTTCCTTTCTGGATCACAGAACAATTGGGTCAGTCTGTGTCAGTCTAAAGAAGTTTGTGATTGGATTCCTTCAGGATTAATACTGTCCTTTAGCCACAGCCTGAATCCTTTCTAAAGTTAAAGTCACTGAACAGGAAACTGAATGGGTGGAAGAGCAGAGGTACCTCAGCACCATCACTGACCAAAAACAGTGAGATCATCTGATAAATGTGAACAACACCTCTGTCTCTGTTTATAACCACTGAATCCATCCTTCTTGGGATGATTTCTTTGGATAGCAACTTATCTCAAGAATAATAATAATAATAATAATAATAATAATAATAATAATGTCCTCTGTGGTGGGTTCACTTGGAAAAATAAATAGTTGCAATAGCATTGATGTCCTCCTAGACTCTCTGAGAGGTAAGATGTCTTTTTGTGAAGAGAAACTGTCCAAGTGTTGAGCTCCTAAACCTTGAGCTCATCATCTCCTGGGTGGAAACCTCTTCTCACAGCTTGTTGCTTGCATAGCATCACGCTCCTTGTTGCCAACCAGGTTTTATGCTGTTAGTGACCAGTTTCAGAGTAAGGCTTTTATTTTGAAAGGTAACAGGCTAATCTTTGAACCTCCGTCCCTGCAGACTCTTATAATAGTTCTCCTGCTCAGTCTGGTTACGGATCTCTCGCTCCAACAGAACCAGTGCTGTCTTGCGCCTCATGGCCATCTCCCTGCGCTGAGCATCTGATGACATCTCAACCTGCTGGTGAGGTGGGCTTGAGGATATGGTAGGGTCGACAGTGGCGCATGGTGAGGCAGAGCGGCGTGGGTGGAAGCTGCTGCTGCTGCGGCTGGCCGAATCTCCTCGATTCAGGTTAGAGAGGTTGTAGGTTTCTCGTGGGTCTCCCCCATTGGATGCCCCCACCCACTCCCATGGGTTACCATTACCTGATGGGGGCTGGGCCTGGGGAGGAAGCGGGACTTGGACAACAGGATAGTGGGGTGCATGGGCATCCACTGTGATGATACCTGGCCCCTCAAGTGGTTGCTCAAAGGGGTGGCGGTAGTGTGGCGAGTCGGCAGCGGAGGAGATGGCAGAGCAGGTGGATGTGGTTTCGGAGGACTTCTCCCCAGAGGACGAGGACGGCAGGAGGCCCTGCTGCTTGGAGATGGCAATGACTTGCATGAGTCGTGGCTGGTTGGCAGCACCACGCCCGGACGCCTCCCCGGTTGTCTTCTCCCGGATGGCGAGCCACTTGGCTCGGGTTAGGGCGCTTTTTGGAGAAATCGGTGGGGGTCCTGCTTCTGGGATCTGTGGGGGTCTGGGTGTTGCCACAGCTTTGGCCCCCCCTGGAGGTGGAGTGGGGTTGCGACTTGCGTTTGCCCTCCCGGCATGCACTGCAGGCTGGTAGATCGGGGCTTGAGAACCGCCATCGTCAGTCCCCACAGAGCCTACCTCAGAGCCGTCTTCACTGGTTTCGTGCTCTGCCTCGTCCCGAACACCCATACCTCGCATCTCCATCGACTTCTGCTTCCACTCCGACACCAGCTGCTGTGACCGCATAGGGTCCATGGGCACCTGAACAGCCTTCAGACGGCGCTGCACTGGCTGCACTGGCTGGACCGGCTGCACCGCCTCCTCAGAGGCATCGTTGGCCCCCAGTACACCATTTACATTCATGCTAGCTCTTGGTAGCGTGTTGCTGAAGGTCACCATGGTCTCCTTTCCCATGGGGCTTCGGGGAGCCAGCAGCTCTACATCCACACTGGCCCTCTTCAGACTTCCCATTGAGCCCTTCTCCCTCTGCAGGGGCCCCAGGCCATCCAGCCGGTCCATGGGAGCCGGAGCTGCTGCTATCTCATCGTTACTCTCTGAGGCAGAGGCAGGGCCTTTGTTATAGACCGACTCGTGTCCCCGCTCAGTCAGTGCTCGGAGAGGGTCCGCCTTTAGGGGTGGAGGAGGTGGGGGTGGAGTGATGTCATCAGATGATTTGAAGTTGGCGACAGCGTGAAGGGCCTGACGGAGGAGAATAAAATCTTGTGAGTCTTTGGAGAGTCACAAACCTCAAAAATACTCTGAAACCTGATCTAATCGTCAGATCAAACCTCAGAGACCAGCACCAAGATCTGTTACATTATTACCAACCTCTTCAAAAACAACTAAATCTCCCGGTTTCAACAACTGAGTCGGTGTCTTTGGATGATATTCTATTAAATCAGGCTTTGAATTATTTGAAAGTCTTAGCTGTGTTTTTCAGGCTGAATGATTAAAGCTGCCTCAGTGACCTTCTGTCTGTATTTTAGGTGCTGTTCAGATGTTTCTTTGTGCTGGCAGGTTTAATATTCCCTCATATTCAGTTGGATATTCAGCCCATCATCTCTTTGTGAAGCTCCTCGGCTGAAGCTTATTGGCTAAATCAAGATTTGAGTCACTTGGAGCTGCAGAGCTGTTGGTTTTTGATCTACCATCAGCCTCCGGTTTAAGCTGATGCAGTCGCCATGACAACACCAACACAAAGCCATGTCCATGACAACAGCTGCAGACTCTGGAGCTCCATCAGACAGAAACACACACCAGATGTGTCCTTTATCTCACCAGGTAGGCGGCGATGAAGGCTCCAATGAGGAAGCCCACATAGACGTCGATGGGGTGGCTACGATGCTGTGTGATCTGAGTCAGGCCAGTCAGCGCTGCAGCAATGGCAAATGCAAACACCAGCACGGGTTTGAGCAGCTTGGTGCTGTCTGAGATGGTCGAATTAAAGTACATCTGACAGGAAACAGAAGCTAACATCAGAGAATGCCATGATACAGCAAATTCAACACATCTTTATCAAGACAAACAAAACTGAGCAGTACAAGCAGACCTGACACAATTTCCTAAAGACATTTTTTAAAATGTGAACATTGTTTATTCTTATTTATTTTTGTGTAAAATGAATTTATTCTGGGATGGAAAATTTAACTTTAATCCGAGTCTAAAATCAGCTTTTAATTTACATGCGTTAAAAGCAGCATGGCCGACCCAGCATTTCTGGGCTGAACCTGAACTCTGACCACTGGACCCAAAATCACACGAGCTTGTTTCTGTGGGAAGGTTTTCTTTGTCGCACTTACAGAAACATAAACAGCAGCAAACGCTGACAGAGTTGCATGCTGGGAAGGAAACGTCTTTCTGTAAGAAGAGGAAGAAAAAAAAAAACAAAAAAAAACATGCCTCAATGATCAGTCTGAAAACTTCAAACAGCGACACAAACAGGAAGTACGGCAAGCACCTCGCAGCCATGATGGCGTGCTCATCCTGCCCAGAGCAGATGTCTGTGGTGATGTAGGCATTCTTGTCACATGACACACCCGCCAGAGTATAGTTAGGTTTGCAGACAGTGAGGAAGAATGGTGCGTGGTACCCCGTGGACAGCTGGATGATGTCAGTGAGCAGCGCGGTCGCACACAGGCCGAACACGTGCACACCTGCAGGAACACTTTTGACATGTAAGACTGGTGGCAGGTCACAGGGTACAGACAGGTGGATGTTCAGCAGGTTCTGCAGACACAGTCATACCTACGAAACGGACCGTCCTCCTCAGGAAGGAGTTGAAACTGCAGCCGCCAGCGTTGATGCTTCCCTCAGCTCGGCGGAGTTTCAGACGGGACTGCAGGCAGTAGATTGCTCCTTCCACCAGCATAATCTGGGGCACAAAACAAATCCACCTCAGCAGCTTGAAGCAGGACAGGCTGTCCCCACCCACTTTCTACAACCACCAAACATGAAATACTAGTTTATGCACAGGTGGAGATGTACAGGTGAGGAAACCAAAGACACCAAAGACTTCCAAACATCTGAGGTATTTTCATTGTTCGTGAGGTCAGAATGGAGAGTCGGGGTACCCCATCAACCATCCAACCACACACCCACCCATCCACCAGCAACTAATCACTTACCAACTTACAAACACCTATTAAACCACTCAACAGTCATTGGCCAACCACCAATCACCTATCCAACCAAACAACCAACCATCCACCAATCACTCATCCATCGACCAACCCTTCATTCAGCCACTCAAAAACTAAACCACCCACCCATCAATCACATATACCAAGCATCACCTCCAGTCATCTTCTTAGCCTCCAATCCGACTAGGCAAGTGCGCCATCACTAAAAACATATTCCTACATAATCAATAAATTCTAATAAATTATGGTACTGAAGCAGCAGGTCCAGCGAAGGCGAGGCTTAGAAGCATCAACAGTGGGATCAGCTCATCTCCTCCATCCACGTACGGCATACTCAAATCTCTGTCGTGGCACCGGAAACCCACTTGAGCCGGCTTCACCACATCGGTCAGCTCCAGGAAGTACAGCGACACCATAGAAGAAGCCACAATGGGCAGCTGCATGCAGAAAAACAGATAAACATCTGTTAATGGGATCATCTGATCCTTGTCGACACGGCAGGAAGTGCTGCCAAAATGTACCGGTAGCTCTGAGTTTACAGGTAGTGTAAACAGGAAGCAGAATCCTTTCATAGCCTCTGTAAGATAAGCTGACCTCTGTTAGTGAGTGTGTGTGATCGCAAGTTTCAAGTTTGGCTCAGTTTGGCTCAGTCTGGAAATCATGACCATAAACTCATGATGTCAGTGGGGGGTTTTTTTTTCTTTTTCTTTTTTTTTTTCCCCAGAGGTCCCGGCAGACACTGTCTCCCCATACACCTCCACAGGACCTGAGGTCAGCTGTTGCCCCCTGGTGGTCAGTAAAAAGAGTACAAGTGTAAGAGAACTCAGATTTTACGATTCAGACCCAGAAGCTACATCTATGTTTAGACTGTCTGAGGATCTGAAGCATCAGCGTGTGGTCCATGGGCTCTTCAGATGGTCACTGAGGATTTTCATCAAATACTCGAATTATATTGAAAATTATGTTAATTTGTTCAGGGTTTTTTTTGATTCTCTAAATGAAAATAATTTAATAATAATGGATTGCATTTATATAGCGCTTTTCAGGGCCCTCAAAGCGCTTTCCAAACAGTTCATGCAGAACTTTTATTAAATGAGTTGAATTAAAGCGGAAAGTCTGAAATTCACATGCTGTTTGATTTGAAAAATAGCGCGGTGGACCTGACTGTAGGTACGGTCCTCTGTGTCATGTGACCATTTGTTTGTTTGTTGCTCTCACCTCTACGAAGTAGAAACATGGCAGCAGAGTCAGACTGTCCTTTGGAGGTTTCTTCTTCATCTTCTCTGAGGGTGAGGATGTCATCATCATCATCATCATCCTCCTCATCAACCTATACACGGACGCGCACACACACACACAGATTGAAGCATTATTTCCTGATTATGAAAAAACAAACATTTGAGGCTGAACTTGTCAAATCACAACAGAGCTGCAGGAGGGGCGGTTCCACAGACAGTAAAAACATGGGGCACTTTATGTCAGAGGTATTGATGCAGCCAGCAGGCCCGTAAGTCTTAACTGGAGAGAGCCCGCTGATCCTCAACCTTCAGATCCAGACAATCTCGCACATTCCTTCTTCTTATGGTTCCCACGGAAAGAAACTCCACTACGCTCAGGCAGGAACCATAAGTTTAAATACCAAGGGACTACCATAAAGATCTTTTAAAATGTCTGAATTGCGCTTGCTCAAAAAAAGAGCTGCATTCAGCGGTTTAAAATGAGACAAGTATCAGAGAAACGTCAGGTTCCACTCGCTGTACTCGGGCAGGGATAGCTCAGTAGGTAGAGTGGTGGCCCCATGATTGGAAGGTCGGGGGTTTGACTCCACTGAACGGCTACCCTGAGGTACCCCTGAGCAAGGTACCGTCCCTACACACTGCTCCCCGGGTGCTGCACTGGTGGCTGCCCACTGCTTCACTGGGTGAATGGGTTAAATGCAGAGGAACTATTTCCCTATGGGGACTAACACGCACACTTTACTTTACACTGTACCTGGCCCGGTTGTGCGTGACATACAAAAAAGATGTCCCCACCTTCACTCACCTGATAAAGCTCAGAAGATTTTTTTGATCAGAGGTTCAGTAAGGAGTACGACGAGTACGCACATATTCCCATCGTTCATGATAATCAGCCGTACTCAAGATACAGATGATCCCCTTATTGTTGGATTAATCAACATCCTACATGCAGGCGCATACCAGAAAATCCCCACCTTTGTTGTCTTTGACGTGTGTGCAAGAGCATGTACAAATTTGTGTGTGTGTGTGTATATATATATACATATACACACACACACATATATATATATATATACACACACACACACACACACACACACACACACACACACATATATATACACACACACACACACACACACACAGTGGGGCAAAAAAGTATTTAGTCAGCCACTGATTGTGCAAGTTCCCCCACTTAAAATGATGACAGAGGTCAGTAATTTGCACCAGAGGTACACTTCAACTGTGAGAGACAGAATGTGAAAAAAAAAATCCATGAATCCACATGGTAGGATTTGTAAAGAATTTATTCATAAATTAGGGTGGAAAATAAGTATTTGGTCACCTCAAACAAGGAAAATCTCTGGCTCTCACAGACCTGTAATGTCTTCTGTAAGAAGCTTTTCTGTCCCCCACTCGTTACCTGTATGAATGGCACCTGTTTGAACTCATCATCTGTATAAAAGACACCTGTCCACAGCCTCAAACAGTCAGACTCCAAACTCCGCCATGGCCAAGACCAAAGAGCTTTCGAAGGACACCAGGAAAAGTATTGTAGACCTGCACCAGACTGGGAAGAGTGAATCTACAATAGGCAAGCAGCTTGGTGTGAAAAAATCAACTGTGGGAGCAATCATCAGAAAATGGAAGACATACAAGACCACCGATAATCTCCCTCGATCTGGGGCTCCACGCAAGATCTCATCCCGTGGGGTCAAAATGATCATGAGAACGGTGAGCAAAGATCCCAGAACCACACGGGGGGACCTGGCGAATGACCTGCAGAGAGCTGGGACCAAAGTAACAAAGGTCACCATCAGTAACACACTACAACGGCAGGGAATCAAATCCCGCAGTGCCAGACGTGTTCCGCTGCTGAAGCCAGTGCATGTCCAGGCCCGTCTGAAGTTTGCCAGAGAGCACATGGATGATACAGCAGAGGATTGGGAGAATGTCATGTGGTCAGATGAAACCAAAGTAGAACTTTTTGGTATAAACTCAACTCGTCGTGTTTGGAGGAAGAAGAATACTGAGTTGCATCCCAAGAACACCATACCTACTGTGAAGCATGGGGGTGGAAACATCATGCTATGGGGCTGTTTTTCTGCCAAGGGGACAGGACGACTGATCCGTGTTAAGGACAGAATGAATGGGGCCATGTATCGTGAGATTTTGAGCCAAAACCTCCTTCCATCAGTGAGAACTTTGAAGATGAAACGAGGCTGGGTCTTCCAACATGACAATGATCCAAAACACACCGCCCGGGCAACAAAGGAGTGGCTCCGTAAGAAGCATTTGAAAGTCCTGGAGTGGCCTAGCCAGTCTCCCGACCTCAACCCCATAGAAAATCTGTGGCGGGAGTTGAAAGTCCGTGTTGCTCGGCGACAGCCCCAAAACATCACTGCTCTCGAGAAGATCTGCATGGAGGAATGGGCCAAAATACCAGCTACTGTGTGTGCAAACCTGGTAAAGACCTATAGTAAACGTTTGACCTCTGTTATTGCCAACAAAGGTTATGTTACAAAGTATTGAGTTGTATTTTTGTTATTGACCAAATACTTATTTTCCACCCTGATTTACGAATAAATTCTTTACAAATCCTACCATGTGGATTCATGGATTTTTTTTTCACATTCTGTCTCTCACAGTTGAAGTGTACCTCTGGTGCAAATTACTGACCTCTGTCATCATTTTAAGTGGGGGAACTTGCACAATCGGTGGCTGACTAAATACTTTTTTGCCCCACTGTATATATATATACACATATATATATATATACACGTACATATTATGTACATATATACACACACACATATATATATATATATATATACACACACACACACACATATATACACACACACACACACACACACACATATATATGCTCATCTGTTTTATTGCATCGCTCAGCCATCTTATTTTAGTTTCAATCTTCATGTTAATAGTTTCTAACTTGTCACAGAAGGATGGGAGCCTCTCCAGACATAAGTATTAAAAGAATGTCTTACCAGAGGTTTCTGGAAATAATGTTTACTCTGCAGCTTACCTCTAAAACAGCGACAAGTTTAGATTTAGTTTACAGAAGCGCTGAATGATGTTTTGCGCTTTATCCCAATGATCGTTCTTATTAATATTTTCACCTTTTGTAACTTTCTCACTCGGTTAGTCATGGCTAAACATGGTGGACAGTATTGATGCTAAAAGGGCTGCTAGGTTTAAATGGGCCTGATAAAAGAGTCAGACTATTCAGTTGCCTTAAATACTTAAAATGTGAGATGGCATTCCTTCAGGAAATCCACCAACTGAATAAAAATGAAGACTTAAAGAAGGATGGGAGGGCAATATATTTCATTCCAATCTTAATTCTAAGACATGTGGGACGGAATAATAAAAAAAATCAAGTTTACTGCGACCACTGTCATCTCAGATCCACACAGAGGTCTCATAATTGTTGACAGGCTCCTTCACAACACGTCTAGCGTGGTTCTGGTCATGCCACAAACTGGGATGATAAATTTATAGAGAAAATAATCTTGTTAATTCCAGATTTGAACTTGCAGGAATTGATCCTGGGGGAGATTTAAACTGTGTAATAATACTGGATCAATCCAGTCATCAATCTATGAACCTAACAAAAAAGGCTAAGCTGCTTTCAACTTTTATGGAGCAGGTTGGAAGTGTTGACCTGTTTTTTATTCCCACAAGGTACAGTAGGTGTTTTTCTTTCTTCTCCTCATCATGCATCACTCATATGGCAGAATAAACTGTTTCTTTGTTGACCAGTCCCTTGGTACCTAACCAGACAGAAAACTTTCAGCTGGTAGGGGCTTTTGTGAAATGATATCCCTCAAAATTAATGATTTTTTTTTTAGAATTCAATTAAAAATAAAAATAAAATCCGTCCTTCCCTTCTCTGGGAAGCACTAACAGCAGTAATCGGGAATTCTGCTAAAATAAGATGAAAAATACTAAACTGGAGGCGCTCATTAAATCAGTATCCATGGTGGATGGTCAGTACTCCATGGCTGTATCCCAATTGACTGTGTGCACGTTAGCATATGCTACTTCCGGTGCGGAAACTCCTGTGGCGAGCTTTGTTTCCGGTGTCCTATTCGCGCCTGGTTTATGGTCCAAAACAAGTTAAGCAAATGAATGAATCAAGCAGCGATTTACATTTCTATAGATGTCTTGGGCATTTACCCAATGTATCTGTAAATGATGTTCATCGACTTGTTGATATTTTTTCCCCGCACCTCAGGGCAAAAGAGAAAAGGGATTCAAATGTTATATTTCTCAGCTGTCCCTCGTTTATCGCGGGTGTTATGTTCTAAAAATAACCAGCGATAGGTGAAATCAAGTAGCCAATTTTATTTTTTGACGGTGCAAAATGTTTCGTGGACATCGTGGACATACAGTACTGCACTTCAGAGTCACACTGCTAGCGATCGATGCAGCGATTCTGTACTGTACAGGAGAGACGTCACGGAGGAGATCGTCTGCAGCGATCAGGACGCAGGACACAATGTGACGTAAAAAAAAAAAAAAATAAGCATGCAAACTTGCACTAAAAAAAATCTGCGAAACAGCGAGGTGAAAGGTGAACCGCGTTATTAGCGAGGGATCGCTATTTTTAAGGTAAGTCACAACATACTCTTCGTAAATACTAATGTATAGAAACCGTTACCAGCAATCATTCATTTTTTGTGTGGCTTTTTTCACAGTTTAACAAACATGCTGTGTAGGTGTGTACTTGACTAGCTGATCTCGACATAATGGGGGAAACATCTGGTTTGACTATTCTTCACCTATAGTTTGAATGCTGAACATTTGCCTGTTTAAATCATAAGACCAGTCACTATACACAGATGTGCTTCTGAATGTGGACGATGTGTCTTCTGCATGCAGTAATGCAGTTCTGCTTGTGTTGAGTGATGTAAACAACTGATCGATCTAAACTCTTTAAACGTCAAAATTGATCATTCGATTTTTTATGACACAACAGTGGTGAGTGTTCCCACCTTCTGCTTTTTGTAACTTAACGCGATCTTTCCGTTTTCGAGTTTTGGACATGATTTTGGAGTATATCTTTGCAGTAGCAATTGACTGCAAAGTAAAGCTCCCGGAAATGTACAACCCCACATCCGGTCTCAAACCAGGAAGTTAGCATTTTCTCGTGCACAGGGTCAATTCAGGGTCTGCAGCCTTAAAGTACGCAGCCTCAACGATCCTCAAGGACCGCGTACTTAAAGACCGCTAAGGGCGGAAGTGCGAGGCTTGTGAAATGGGACTGTCTAGCCTCCATTGCGCTGCCCAGGTTGCCTAGCAACCATGATACTAACAGCTGGAAACGTTACATACAGCATTGTTTGACAGAAATGAAGGAGAAAATCTTTTTTTCATTTGTTTGTTTGTTTCTACATGAGCTTTGATCATTCTCTGTAAGATTAAGGTCAGCTATTGAACGGCGTATATTTTAAAGTAAAGGCTTTAAAACCAAGTTTGTACAAACGTCACTAATGTCACATAACTTTGCCGACATGTGGCCAACAGTAATGTTTTCATGTTCTTCGTTATTGAACATTTGCACATAAATAAGTGACATAATATTCAGTACTTACTTAAAGTTTACTCTTCGGACGATCCTCGTCCGCCGTTTTTTTCGGCAGAATTATCCACACCCACCGCCGCGCTATGCATTCTGGGATATGTTAGGTCACGAAGTCTACACCGCCACGTCCTTAAAATTCAGGGAAATGAAGGACGCATTTCAGGGCCGCATTTCGAGCAGCCTTTGAATTGGGACAGCCTTCGTCGCGTCGCGGTGACGTAATCGGCCTTGAAATGCAGCCTTTAAGGCTGCAGACCCTGAATTGGGATACAGCCCATCTCTTCTTCCATTGAACCGTTTTAAAACAAGAAGAGCCTCAAACCTGAATTCTGTCTTGATGCCAATAGGGGGCAACAACTGTCAACTTCTTTTGAGGTTTTATAGACATGTGATGTTAGCTTGTTCATCATTTTGTACATGTGACAGCGCAGGATCGCAAAGGGATCGAGATGACCCGGCTGGCATTTGACACATGTTAGCAGCAGCGCCAAGGTGCAGCTTTTATTTTGAAGGTGAGCCCTATCAATTTCCTGTTTTTCCCACAGTTTTCACATCAAGTCATTAGCAAACAAACATGAAAAACTAAAGGTAACCATGACAACCAATGCAGTCACTCTGCAGCTTCTTTGCATCTGATTTTCTTTTATGTTTCCATAGCAACCACTGCTCTTACTTTCAATATGGCTGACAGTTCTTAAGCTATCCAGTTGTTCAGTCTGACGTCACTAGCCGTGTCTGAGTCTAAACTCCGCTGCAGGTCCATATATCAAACGATCACTATGGCATTACTGAGAGTTGAAAAACTGTCTAAAGTCTTTCATCTTTAATAAAATGATCAGCGTTCTGCTCTACCAGGTGGAACAATTGAGTTTAACATCCAGGCATCCATGAAAACGGAATTTATGACATTTAACGGAGTTAGAAGTTAGCAGGGAGTTAGCTCGCTAGCTTCTATCTAAATACAATATAGCATGTCCTGACTGCGGGTTTTGGAAACAAATTAAAACGTACAGCTCTGTTATCACTTCCAGCATAAATGAAGACAGAAAACTAAACAGCAGTGACGTTTGTAGGGTTACTGAAGTTGGGCTAGCTGGTATATGATGTGCTACGTGACCGCTAGCGACACAGCTAAGTTAGCATAATATAAACAAGCTAACTTTTTTTTCCACTCGATAAAAGTTAACGTGAGTGTTCTCGGTGGTCAGGAACAAATGTAATCGCATGGCAGGATGCTGTAAAAGGACCAAACTTCAGCCAGGAGAACAACTGAGATAATCCATCCACAATACGAGGTTAGTCATTCATATACTGCTCCATGGGCTGGGCTGTAGTTACATCCTAAGGTTTTAAAAACTGAGCTTAAATAAATGATTAGCGGTAATAAAAGCCGAGGGAGGTCAACAGTGATCACTGACTGTTTTAGGAGCTTTTTGAGATCAAATAGAAGAAAATACATAACATTAAACATGTTAACAACACAAAAGCCATATTAAACGCAGACTACTTTAGGCCCGGAAGTAAGATTCGTCGCGTCATCACTGAACAACCGGATAGGCATAAGACGTCCTGTGAAAACCCTCCCACCAAATTTGCGCCTGAATGAAATGAGCTAGGTAATTTCAGTCACACTGTTTGAAAATGGAGGATTTTCTGTAGTAGGAAGCTGCACACTGATTGGCTCATGAGTTTTCAATCATAAGTCATTAGACAAGCAGATGCGCCCCATTCCCATGTCCACTTTTTTGCAACAGTGGAAACTGGACTTTAGAAAGTAGTGGGCGACATCCCGGTGTCGCTCACTGGTTTCTAAACCGGTGCCATCCACGTTCCTGGCGGTTCCCGTGACCTTTAAAGAGTTTGACCCACCAATCCTGAGCTAAAGATTCAAACACAACAACACAATGACCAGTCAGCTTAAAGACACTGACTGTCTGTCCTCCTCGTCTGCTCGCCGTTTACAGTCATTGTGAGGTCGTGGACGTGACCTCGCAGACCAGCGGGAGAGCTGCGATCTGGAGGAGAGGAGGAAACTTATCCATACAAATTTCTGATGAAAGAAGCGACTGTTTCTGCCTCTGTGCTGTTGACTGCCAGCAGGGGGCAGTCAACAGCACAGCAGTCAAACTTCAAAAGAAGCTGAAGTTGACTGCTGTCGCCCCCTAGTGGCATGGTGTGGGCGGGGTTAGCGCCTCCCTTACACCTCCACCTCAGAGGTTGGAGTGATAAAATCCCATTCAGGGATCCATTCAAAAAATGAAAGGTTAATGCTTCAGCATGTGGTGCCAGAACTCTGACACACCTGAGTTTACTAGAAGAAGATCACATGACCACAGGAAGCAGCTGGACACCGGCTGCTCGGACCCTCCCCCTCACAACACAGACGCCCTCACACCTGTGTTCAGTCATTTCAGAGAACACCACTGAAAATCAGTCTGAAGACAATCAGCTGCACAAAGGAAGCTCTTCATCATCATCACCCTGACACACGTCACATTAATGCCATTTAACAGCTGACCAATCAGTATACAGAGGTCCTCCACCCACTGATGGAGCCGCGCGGACAGACAGACAGGTGGAGGTGCAGCAGGACCGGAAACTGAACAAAGCAGTCCGGATTTTGCACCTCTGCAGCAAAACACACACACACACACACACACACACACACACACACACAGTATCACCTCTGAACATCCACCCGCTTTGGATCCCGTCAGCAGAACCGGAACCTTGCTACGGCTGAGTCTCAGTCCGGTTCCGGTGGGTTCCGTTTCCTGCAGAACAGCGCAGAGACGTCTGTGTGCGGGAGGAACCTGCTGCGGTGTGTGTGTGTGTGTGTCAGGGTGGGCGGGGCAGAGCGAGCTGTGAAACGTTCCTCGTGCGTGTTGCTGTCAGGTGATCGGAGCCTAAAGGGTTACACTTTGGCGCTGTTTTTAACCCTTCACGCACCTGAAACGTCACAGAGACAAAAACACGTGATTCTGCCTTTTTTTCTAATCGCCTGAAAAAGCAGCTGAATGCAGGCTGTGGCGCCCCCTGCTGGGACAGGAGGGGGGACATGCTTTTCCCCAGAGGAACCCAAGACAGCCACAGACAGGGAACACTGGGAGGGCTGAAGCTCACCTGCAGCAGGTGTTACTGGCTGAACGTTCTTCTGAAGGCTGGTGCTCTTTAGCTCATTCAGAATCATTTCCAGTTTATTAATATTAAATCCTGAATTCAGACACTGTGACCTGAACAGAGAACATTTTACAAATATCCATGTGGATGAAAGAGAGATAAGAATTTTTACCGACAGGCTTCTCTTCATCATTATATGTGATCACACACACAGAATTAAACCATTACTAAATATGTAGTTTTGTACTCAGGAAAAGGCGGTTGTCTGTGCTCAACCTAAACAGACGAGCAGGTCCACCACAGGGGGGTGCTGTTTCAGAGCTGCTGTCATGATGTGAAAACTGAACTTTGAGTCCTCAGAGTGGTGACTACATGTTTGCATTACCTTTCACTGTGTGTGAGTGAGAGAGAGAGAGAGACTTTAAACTGTATTCTCCTATTTTTACCTGCAGCTGGAAATGAGCTGGATAAAAAAATTTTTTTAAAAAGTGACTGAAAGAATCTTTCTCTCTGGTTGATGCACCTCTACCAAGCAGAGTGATGGGCAGACGCAGGTGCTCAGTGCGTCACCTGACAGGTGGTTATGATCAGCTGAGAGAAACGGTGATCACAGGTGTCTTTAAAGTAATTTCTCCCTTAAAGACATTGTGTACACGATGAACCCACCTGACACTTCCTGCAGCATCACTTCTGTTCCCATGGAAACACCCGATGACCCATTTGTTCGTTCCATCAGCGTGATGTGACATGGATGAACCAGCGCTCTCAGGTGTTCGGACACAAAAACAGAAACACCTCGTTCAGTTTGGTTGGCTTTATTAGAAAAATGCTGTTTATGTACAAAGTGCAGCTCCAACGATCAATCGGAACTGGATTCAGTCCCTGTGCCTCACACAGAAACTGGTCTCATGAAGCCGGTTCTCAGCTGGATATTAAAGACCATTTTCAGGAACCTGATTGGTCAATAGGTTTGGGATGTGAATAAGCTCCACACCAACAGGTGATTTAGTGTCACCACTTCAGGTGAACGTGGGTGGGATCCTCCTCCACAGACCGCCACACAAACAGTTCTTAATCCAGCGCTGCTCCCATTGCTTCATGGCGTTTGTCTTGTTGGGAGAACGGAGCATTGTCACGCAGCCGCACCTGAAAGAGGCGGAGCTTAGTGATGTCATTATGAAAGTGGAACATGTGACATCGCTTCCCACGGACTCACCTGGTGCAGGCTTTGCTCTCCTCGGTAGGACAGACGCCCATGTGAACACAACGCAGGTTATCCATCCTCTGGGAGCCAGGAGTCCTGCGAGCACACACAGAAACACACAAGTTACCGTCAGCACAGTCACTGGTACCTTCTCGACTCAACCTGGTTTTGTTTGTTTTCCATTAGAATCCAGTACCAAATAATGTGTGTGGGGTTGTTCTAGGAACTCGGCTGAAAGTCCTGTGACATCATTCGCATGTGACACAAACAGAGGAAGACGTGGAGGCAATGGTGTATCTGCTGCTAGGTCTGTGGCGTTGTTCTTTGTGCAGCTGTGTTCCTCATTGCCAGGTTTCAAAAACGGCGGTATTGATTTTCATGAAGGAGACGCTCTCATGACTCATCGAGTGACGCCACTGACTAGCCAATTGGTGGCATGCAGGCTGCTGACACCTGAGATCGCTTGGAATCCTGGCCAGTGGGTACTAAATTAGTACCTAGTACCAGGTACTACCACCTAATGGAAAATCGTAAAAACCGAGCCGACCCAAGTAGGTTCTAAGTGAAACGGCAGTTATGGAAAGCTGCAGGCTGAGGTGTGCATTACCTGTTGAACACCTCCAGAGGTGTGGGCGGGGCGTTGCTGGGCAGGGACGAGGCCTTGCCAAACTGCAGCCTGAGTGGGTGCTTGCCCTGGAGCTTCACCATCACACCGTCATTGACGGGCAGCCAGTCCATGCTGGGCACCAGCAGCTGGCTCGGCAGCAGGCAGCACTCGTCGATCAGACTGTCGTCGGGGTCCTGGGGGGCGCCATCATCCCGTGCTGAGTGACAGAAAATGGGAAACTGTTTAGTAGTGGTGACAGCTGAAAACTGCTTCAGCCTCTCTTTGACCTGAGTTCAAGCTTCTCTCGTGCTGAGCTCAGCAGGACAATTGTTTTCAGGGCTCAGGTGAAGTTGATGGTGACAAAGAGCACACACCACACGTCTGTGGTTCTGGTCATGCCTCAAACTGGGATGATAAGTTCAAAAAATCTTGTTGATTCCAGATTTGAAATCACAGAAATTGATCCTGGAGGAGATTTAAACTGTTTAATAAATTTAAACTGTTGTCAGTCTGCCCCAGGGCAGCTGTGGCTACAACTGTAGCTTGCCTCCACCAGTGTGTGAATGTGACAGTGAATGAATAGTGGAATTGTACAGCGCTTTGAGGGCCCGAAAAGCGCTATATAAATGCAATCCATTTTTATTATTATCATTATTATTAATAATACTGGATCAATGCAGTCATAAATCTATAAACTTATAAAATAGGCTAAGCTACTTTCAGCTTTATGGAGCAGGTTGGAAGTGTTGACCCCCTTTTTTCTTTTAATTTCCCACAAGGCAGGCATTTTTATTTCTCTCCTCCTCTCACTTGTATGGTCCAGATGTTCATCCAAGTCTCAGGAGCAGCAGGGAGGATTTCATATTTCAGGAATCAGTGGAGCGATCTGAGGAATCCTTCCAGAGTGACAACTGACCTGTAGCAGCAGCTAGCTGTGAGTCTGAACTCAGGATTATTTACAGTTTCCATCTTACTGTCAGTTTTACCTACAGAACACCTGTTGCCAAATGCATTGATCCGATTGGTCAGATCTGTTTATTTCCATGTGAAAAGAACCCAACAAAAACAAACAGTAAATTAATTAAGAACAATTTACATGTGGCGGTGAGTGACGGCCCGTGCCATTCTAGTCTGATCTGCTCCGAGGCTGATGGAGGCTTTCATCCAGTTCTCTCTACACTACACATGGATGATTAGATGTTTTCCTCTCTTAGCTGGATGCTTCCTTCTCCTCAAAACTGCTGATGGAACTGCATGGTGTTTGCAGTTGAGGACTTCCTGTTTCACTCACGGCTCCTTCAACAACACCTGGGATCACCTGCA
The DNA here is from genome assembly GCF_057381845.1 of Rhamphochromis longiceps. Taxonomy (NCBI): domain Eukaryota; kingdom Metazoa; phylum Chordata; class Actinopteri; order Cichliformes; family Cichlidae; genus Rhamphochromis; species Rhamphochromis longiceps. Next base: position 9,955,045 of record NC_140578.1, read on the forward strand.
CACCTTTGACCTGATTCACTTTAAACAACCATGATTGAGGGAAGACTAACCCGAAACCTCAGATTAAAGCTCATAACCTTTGACTGAACGTGAGAGGACCTGAGGTCAGATAAAGTGGCCCAGTCCTGACCAGAGGTGTGTTGCTTACAGCAGAGCCACAGCTTGGTGAGCAGCCTGAACAGCAGCAGCATGCTGTCCTGGTTGTCCGACGTGGCAGTGAAAGTGGGCAAACAGCCGGACTTCAGCAGACCCCAGATCCGGATCATCACCAGCATCTCCCTCAGCATCCCCAGAGACGCCCCGTCCCGCATGAAGCCAAACCCGGGCCGGACCATAGAGCCCTATGAGAGCAGCATACATAAACCCGGGGTCAGAGGTCATCAGCCAAACATGATGAGTTCTACTGAGTTCTGCTTCCTGGAGACGAACTGATTGATCTACATCTGCTTACAGCTTCTGTTTCATTGGAATGGTTCCGAGTCACTCCTCCTAACATGGAATAAGGTGTGTGCATCGCCACCCGACTTCACTTACCTGGTTGGGCAGGTTGGCGAGCAAGTACAGGACGAAGTCTCCCACCCACTGGATGAGCTGCTGCAGAGACTGCAGAGGAGGACCATCCAGTACAAACTCCTCCGTTTTCAGGTTGAGCATCACCTTATCGATATCTGAGGAGACATGGAGCCATCAGCCACCACCCACACATGATGGGACACCACCGCCACCTGCGGTCTCACCTGTGTCTGTGTTTTTGGCGCAGATCTCTGTCAGTCGGTCTCCAGGACTCTTGTCCGGCGTGTTGAGGACATGAGGCCTCAGCAGAGACTTGAGGGTGGAGCTGATAGCGATAAGCAGTAGCTTGGCATGGAAGTCACACGCTCGAGCCGCTGTCGCCGTGGAGAGTTTACAGAGAGAAGCCTTCACTGCCACAATGCGTGTCGCCAGAACCTGAAGCACAGAATGGCAAAGGGGAAGTGCTCGAGCCAGAAACATCAGAAACACCCCTTCCTGCGTTCTGCTGACTTTCATCATCTCACCTGTCCTGCATTTTCAAATTAATGGTAAATAATTACTGGGACATTTAATAATGCTGAAAGCAAGACTTTTTTTCTTTTTTAAACACATGTGCTGCCTGGTCCTAACCACAGGGACTACTTCCTGTAGTCTGATAAAAACCTGCTACTGTGATTCTGCCTTTGTGAAGCTGATGAGTGCTAACCGCTTCAGCCCTGTTCAGTCACTGAATCTTCCTGATTCATGAAGCAGAACATGAAGAACAAGACAGAAAACTAAACAGCAGTGACGTTTGTAGGGTTACTGAGGTTGGGCTTGTTGGTATATAATGATGTGCTACATAGTGGCTACTGGCTAGCTACACAGCTACAGTTAGCGTAATATAAACAAATTAGCAGAGTGAAGCTGGAGGATGAATGCTAACTTTTTTTTCTCCACTTGATAAAAGTTAACCCACGGCTTCCCAATGGTTAGGGACAAATGCAATCGAATGGCAGAAAAAAGATGCTGTAAACGGACCAAACTTCAGTCAGGAGAACAACTAAGATAATCCATCCACAATACGAGGTTAGTCATTTACATACTGCTGCAGGGGCTGGACTGTAGTTACATAGTAAGGTTTTAAAAACTGAGCTTTAAAATGAATAGTGGTAATAAAAACCGAGAGAGGCCGACAGTGATCACTGACTGTTTTTAGGGTCTTGTTGAGATTAAATAGAAACAAAACATGTTAAAAACACAACAGCCTTAATAAACAGAGCAGTTTGGACCCAGAAGCAGGGTTAATATGTCATCACTTAAAGACCCGGCCTTGTGGTTTTCTCCCAGCATGCTTTGCTGACCTGCTGCAGCGCCTGATTCTGCCTCATGTACTCTTCATGCAGCTTCTCCACCAGGTTGTGCACCATGCTGGGCTGCACATGCAGCAGCACATCCCACCAGTCGTAACCCGTCACCATGCAGTACTCCAGCAGGAACAGCAGGTGACGCAGCGTCGTGTTCATCTCCAGCACCTGGCCCATAGAGGGCGACACACGCAGCATGTGGAGCTGACGAGAGAACAAACAAACAAACAGATTAGAATTAGATTTCTGAATGATTCAAAGCGGCAACTGTCCAGATGTCCATCGACTCGTCCTCGGCTCACTCTCTGGAGACCTTATTTGGTTGTTTTGCTTTCAAATTTCTTATTTCACATTTCTCATCAACCCGATTGAGTTACTTCACACAGAAGTCATGTAGGTTACGGAGATGTCAGGATTCCAGAGGAAACAGTTTCTCTGCTAAATTAATCAACTGATAAGAAACCGATCAATCTGATCTCTGATTGTTAACGTGTGGCGTTTTATTGATCTGGGCTGAACCAGAACCCAGCTGTGTGTCCTCACCTTGCCGTGGTTGTCAACTCCAGCCAGAGCCAATGAGGTCCAGGAGAACTGCAGGGCCTTGAAGTGGACGGTGGGGCCGGCGGTTCTCTGGCGCTTGATGGCCGACTCATCTCCAGGGCGCTGTGCCGAGGAGGCGCCGTAGAACACGCCCATGGTGTGGAGGGAGAGACGGTGCAGGATCTGGATGCTGCCATCATGAAACGCCAGAGCCAGACCTGAAACCACAATGAGATGAGATGGTTACAACAAAGTCCTGCCACCATCTTTAAAGGAAGCCAGATCAACCTTTAACTTCAGGGGTCAGCAGGGTGTCAGACCTGACGGTCCAGAACAAGCATCGCGGTTTAAGATTTGGTAATGGCCCAAAATAAAGTTCACCAGGTAAACGAAACACAGTGACATTACAATGAGGTCGCTGTCTGAGGCTCCTCCTACCAGTGCTGTGAGCAAACACTATGCCGTAACAGACGTGCCATGCCCACAATGACTGTGATTGGCCCGTTTAGTACTCTGATTTCCTCCTACACATTTCTTCTTCTACCGCCATTTTTTCAAATCAACATGAGAACGATCACCCTGACCACAGAAACTCTGAGCTTGATGAAGGTGCTTGGCAGCACGCGTGTACACCTCCCTGAAGAACAACCAGCCATTTCCAGCTCTGAGGCTCACCGAGTCCGGGGCAGAACTTCAGTTCAGTGTTGGAGATGGAGATGGGAAGCTTGGGCAGAGCGACAGCCGACACACGCTCCAGGTCGCTGGTGGTCGTCAGGATCCGCCATTTTAGGATGGTCGGCTGCTTCTCTCCCACTGTCAGAAGAGGTCAAATAAAGAAAGTCAGGGCATTAAATACAAAAGGTCAGTGGTCATGAACACACACACACAGTCTGATTCTTAAAGCCTCTTGTCACTATGCCAACGATTAGCTGGCTGTTACATCACTTCCTGCCTGGTGCTGGGTTTTCTTACCCACAGGCGAACAGTGCTGGAAGATATTATTAACAGGAAGTCCCTCCTTCCTCAGAGACCAGCACTCCACGATGCTGCCGTTCTGATTGGACGCACACAGCAGAACCTGTAAAGCACACACTTCCTCTGAGTTCTGAAGGTCCCGGTGGTCTCGGGTTTAACGGTCACACTTGTCTTATTGATCTGACTGGTCACACTGGTCTTACTTGCTCAGAGTTCTCCCGGGTCAGGAACTTGAGGTGGGTGACAGCGGGGTACTTCTCCCTCCTCAGCGGGTCGGTGGTACAGCGCAGGAAAAGTGAGGGCAGCAGCTCAGTATCAATGCGACATTTCTCACTCACCACACTGACCACCACCTGAAAAAAACAAAGGTAAAATGTCAGGTTAGCATAAGAGGTGAGAGCCCCTTGGTAACGCCAGCATCTTTCGTCCTTACCTTGTAGAACTGCACAGGCGAGGAGCTGCTGCCATCTGTGGCAGCCACCACAATGTTCCCTCCTCCAGTGAAGGCAATATCCGCCAACGCCACGCGCCCTCTCAGCCGGCACAGGCTCTCGCTCGCTGTCAGCAGAGCGCCGCCTGGCTTCAGCAGCGACACAGTCACCAAACCACTCACCGTCACCGCCAGCCAGCCCTCCATCGGCTTACCGCCAAACAGCGTTAAGGACGGTGAAAATTTCACCCGTGAGAACTTCTCCCCGAAGTTTGTGGAGCCAGACTGAAGCAAAAGTAGAAGAGGAGGCAGGGCTTACTCAACTGGTCTCAGTGAGTGTTAAGACACAGAGCTATCACTGCAACGAGCCAGCAGGTGTGTGCACATGTGTGGGCAGCTATTACCATCTCCACGTGCAGTGCCAGCTTGACACCATTGTGCAGCCAGCTGAGAGCGATGATGGGGTCTCCGTCTAGCGAGCTTGATAGGATGCTCTCCCAGCTATTTACCAGGTGATCTGACATCGACCAGCATTTGATCTGCCCGTCGCCGTCTGCAGACAGCAGCCGTGAGCCTGCAGCACGCGCAAACACACAGACACACACGTCACTTCCTGTCTCTCTCAGCAGAACGTGACACTGCAGCATGTACTTACATAAAGCAGGAGAACAGCAGCTTCTCCTGCTGGCACAGTCTGAACGGCTTATAGCCATCAGATTCCAGACCAATAACAGTCAAACAGCTGAGCTCATCTCCAAAACATTTAACTGAAGTCTCACCTGATTGGTCCCACTCCAGACAGGAAATGACCTCAGTGTGTCCAGAGTTGATGGAGAAAACATCCCAGGGGTGCTCAGTGTCGATGATATGGATCATGTGACTCACATCTGAAAACAGAACATCAAGTTCAGCGTGTGTTTGTGTGTTCACCTGTGTGTGTGTGTGTGTGTGTGTGTGTGTGTGTGTGTGTGTGTGTGTGTACTCTTGTCGTCGTCCTCGCTCTTCAGGTCTGTGGTGAAGGCCACGAGGTTCCTGCAGGACCAGGAGCAGACCAGCGGGATGGAAGGGCAGTGCGTGCTCTTCGGACGCTTCTCCCACTCACACACATAGGCCAGTTCCATGATTCCACCACAGAAGAAGAATCTAGATCCCAGGTGGATGTGTCACCTAAAAAACAGACTAGTCAGCTGCTCTAATCACTTAAACACGATTACTGACCTGTTTGTGTGGATAGAGCAGAGATGAACATGAGTGATCAGACCTCTGCCTTACCACTACATGTGTCAGACAGATGCATGAGCCACGGGCTCTCCAGTGCCACCTTTACCCGAAGTAGTGGAAAGTAAAACTTTCAAAGGGGACAGCACTACAGATAAGTGAAAAAGCAAAGCACAAGTAGAAGGACGAAAGAAAAGGAACATACATGCAAAGAAGAAAGCTCTTAAAACATGTGGTTGTCCACACTGGACTTTCATCAAATCAACAAAGATGCACAGAAAAGAAGGTCAGACACCAACTAGGGAGAATAAGAAGGACAAAGGGGAACAACACTGTAATCCCATATGTAGCAGGTTTATCATAGAAGCATCCCAGTGTACTTCAGACCCAGCCACACACTCAGACACAAACTGGTTCATCCCAAACACAAACACAAACTAAACAACAGTGTATGCTGTGCGGTGCCGTGCTGCAAGGAAAGCTCAAACCTGTACACAGAAGAGGGACTCAGCTGTACATCTGCATCTAAAAGTCAAAGGTCACTCTTTTGAGGATGCCAATGTTCACATTTCGGACAGAGAGGAGTGATGGTTAGTGGAAGAAGCATCTATGTCCACTGTGAACGAACATCTTTGAACAGAGGGCGGGGTTTACAAAACCGACTATTTCCACCCAGATTCACACCTTGGCTCAGGTGTCCTCAACAGGTCACACGATGGGGTGGGGCAACATCTCACAGTGGTTTCACCATTAAACCCCACTGATGGTAATGAGCTCCACCTTCTTTCATACCTTGGTTCTGGTGTTGACTCACGTGATCACTAGTGGGTAAATGACCCAGGATCACCTCTAATGGGGATTAAACACCTGGGACCCTCCACCTTAATTTGTAGAACTGAAGAAGCCTGTTGCACGAAACGTCTTTACAAACTTAAAGCAGTTCAGCTGCTTCTTTTTCAAATTGAACATCAAACTGTTCACCCAGGCCGTGCCAAATAACACCATAGTCACAGTACTCAAAGTACTCAGTCACAACAGTGAATGAGCAGCCGCACTAGCCTCTAGCGTTAGCTCACCTGAAGGTTTTCCGCTTCTGTCACGCAGATGAGAATGAAAATTAGCCGTTTTCCTTTTCCTGTTTTTAAGGCTGTTTAATATTAACTTAAAGTAATTAAAACACCAAAACATTGAAACACCAGACTTGAGTTAAACTCAGCGCTTTTTGCTTGCTGCTGTTAAAAACAAACCGCTCTCTGTTAAAAGGATGTGGGGACCCCGTAGCTGCCTCTACAGCCGCCTGACTATAAAAACTGACGGCACCCCAAAGCTCTACTCAAACAGCGTCTAGGCGAGACGTTTAAGCTGCGTGTCATATAAACGTGTTTGTCTGTGAGATGACTGATATAACCTCTGTGATCAGTTTGATATCGGCCCTGTGCGACGAACCGGCTGTTTATCTGACGGGCGCCGCGGACACCATCCTCTATCCCCGGTAACATTCTTCCCTGAGCGAAGTCTTCTAGGCGGAAAAAAATTAAAAGATACCTGCGCCCAATTTTAGTTTATTGTGGTTTCCTTTACTAGTATTTACTCGTTGTTGTTTTTAATAATGGAAACTAACGCTGAAAAAAATATCCGACCTCGATGCATTGTCATCTTGTTCATCTGTCCAGAAACATATTTTAAATCTGGTGTCAGGTGACTTTTTCTTTAGCTGTGAGTTCACACTGACAGGGTGCACAGCTAGATTATGGTCTGATCTAATGATCTGCTGTATGAGTGAGTTCGATCTTCTGTTTTTTGATCACCTTTTGTGTTGTATGATGAGCAGGATGCTGTCCATATGGTTGGTTTTTGTATGGACTGAAGTAAAGAAAGACTTTATTGAGAAACATCACATCCTCTTTTCCTGTCTCCTCCTCCCTGATCCTGGTTTTCTTCCCGGTTAAAGAGATTTCTTCCTCTCTGCTGTCACCAGGTACCCTCTGATTTTGTTGGTTACACTCACCTCACCAAACAATGTGTTTGTTTATTGTGTTTATGTTTTGTGCTGTGTTGGTGTGTTTAAGTAAGTAAATGTATTTGTGTAGCACATGTCGGGATACAACAGGTGTTACAAAGGTGCTTCACATCAAATCAAAACACGAAACAAAGAAATGCAGGTAAATTACAAATAAACTAGAATGAAACGTCAGTTTAACCTCCTACAACCTGGTTACCACATATGTGGACATCACATTTTTGGTTGTCTAGACCTAAATACAAAATTTTGCTCTACAAGGGCCTGATATCCACTTACGGGGACATTATACTGCCACTATTCTATCAAAATTTAAAACAAATGTCCTCATATGTGGATCTCATTTTTCTCATAAACAAAAATCAGGTAAAAAAATAAATAAATCTGGTAATTCTTTGTTTTTACATTCATCAGGTCACAATCAGCCCAAATAGCAAAGAAAAATTAAAAATGCATGCAATGAAAGAGTTCGGGTCTTAGGGGGTTAAAGCAATGAGAATCACTGTTTAATTTTGTGTGGAAGGTTTTCTGGTAATGCTGCTAAAACCACATTGTAAACATTTGTTTCAGAGATGGGTTTGGGGTGCTCTGTTTGGCTACACTTCCCGTTTCTGGATCTTTTGGAGAAAGTTAGAACCCTCTGTTCAGATGTTTTTCAGAAAGCAGGTAAAACTGAGCTTCCTGTCGCTGGGATTCTGCTATAATGCTGCAGCTGTCGGCAGATGTTTGTGTCTTGCAGTGAACCATCTGAGTGTCTGAGGATGCATCATGAAAACAATCAGAAACTTCCCGTGCTGCTGTGTCAGATTAAAAGTCTCCAGATAAACACTGGAACTATCTTTTTTTCTCTATATGAATCAGACACGTTGTCTCTGTTTTAGGCTCTAACCAACGGACTGCTGATTAGACAAGGGGAACTGCTGTCATCTTCAAGGAACAATCAGCAACAGCCATTTCTGTTGGAGCGTCTTTAGAAAACCACTGCATCCCAGCTTGAAGAGAGAAACTCAGTCCCGTATTTCAGGATCTCCTGCCCTGCTGCTTGAGGTCGAGTCCTGTTTTGGAGTCAGGCACACTCACTGGTTCTCCTGGTTGGCAAATTGTCTGGCCTCCCAGAGCAGAGCTCCCTGGTTCTTATGTCGATTGACTCGAGTCGACTCCACAACCTGAAAACAGGCCAAGACGACAAGGAGTTAAGGAGACAAGGAGTAAAGGGGTTAAGGTTACAGGAGAAGCCCATACCTCGTTGTTGATCTCATCAACTGGCTGGATCCCTGCGTACTGTAAAGAAACAAACAAATAAAAATAGACTCCGTTATTATTGTGCAGTTTTAAAACCTCAGTTCCAACAGTCAGGACGCTGGTTGAACTGCAAATAAAAACAGAATCCAATGATCTGCAAATCCCATAAACTCATATTTTATCCACAATAGAGCACAAAAACACAGTAAATACTCAAAATGAGACATTTTACTGTTTCATAACAAATCTGAGCTAATGTGGAATTTGGCAGCAGCGACTTGACCTAAAAGTTGCGACGGAGCAGCAAAAGTGTGTCAAAGTCCAGCAGTGCAAAAGAAAAGATCAAAGGGAGCTGGCAGCAGGTCAGCCACGTGATCAGGTGGAAAAAGATCCTCTCAGAGAGGTGGAGCTTCTCAGAAGTTCACCAACCTGTTTCAGAATCACAGTCCTTGCTGTGAACATTTTATCAATTACACAACATGACATCATCAGCATATTCAGTGGATCTGAGCGCAGGGATGAGGCTGTAAATCAGTATTGGATTTCTGTGATCTTCAGCTGTTCTCCTCAGCTCACAGACTGATGTTACGGAAGAGGAAACATGGACCTGTCTAGATGTGTTGCTGCCATCAGATTCAACACAAGCTCATATTTTTATTAAAACATTTACCATGGTTAAACATTTTATGTGTTTTCTGTGTTCTGTAGTAAATAATATATTAGTTTAATAGATTTACAGATTGTTGCATTCTGGCTTGTTTTACAGTTCACACAGACCCAGCTTTGTTGGACCTTGGTTTTTATTTTATTCACTTCCATTTTATTTGTGCAGCATCATTTCATTGACAACGTCTAAATGATCATCTTCATCATCTCCTGAAGCAGGAAGAGGCTGAAAAAGCAGAAAGAGCAAAACTACTTACTGCACTCTCCTCCAGCTTCAGTTTGGCTCGATACTCCTCAAAGTTCTGCAGCAGAGTCTCCGTCAGACCTCGCACTGCTAGGGAGGGGGAGGAGGGAGAGGGAGAGGAGGAGGTCCAGGGCCGAGCCGTGATGAAGGAGACGGAGGGCAGACGGAGGGAGGGGCGAGGAGAAGACACGCTGGCTGGTTTCTCTGAAACACCGTGGAGGAAATCATGAATGACGTCATATGTGACACGCTGTGATGTCATCAGTGTTTGAACAGCAGCTGTTTCCTCCGATCATGTTTTTTTTTTTTTTTATTATTTAAATGGAAACAGAACTTTAAACAGGAAACACATTTAAGGTGGAGCTTTCCAGTTTTCAGTTATATTCAGTGGAATCATTTTAATGTGAAGCTGTGGTTGTTCCTCTAACGGCCAGCAGAGGGAGCAGTAAGTAAGTCCTCAAAGACTTCCATGTGTCTGTAGCTACTAGCTGTCTGGTAGTGTGATATCCACTAACACGTGATCACATTTATGTGAATTCATTTATATTTAAGCTATTTTACTTTCAATGTAAGTGATATTTTCATTTGAAAATTTGCTTGCAGGACACATATATAGCTTTCTACAGGTGTTGCCACATGGTACCTGTAACACTAGCTTCACCGTGTTCGTGCAGTTGGAGATTTTGGAGCATTTTTAATGACATCATCTGACCAATTGTATGGCTGCTGAGAGGTTACTGTACCAACACACAGTCCAACAGGTCTAAGCTCCAGTTTGGGTGTGCAGTGAGATTTGAGGATTATAATTGGATGTTACTGAGCACTGGTTAGCAGATATCTGTGTCTGTGTGATACACCTGTACAGTCTGAGGATGCACACTGATGATGATCATGCAGCGAAACTGTTAAAACCAGGGGTTCATAAACCAATGAGTAACATCACAGAGGTTGGGTCCATCTTTTATCTACAGTCTGCTCATCATGTCTGCTGTGAGGCAGGGTTTCTTAAGATTGCGCTGCTGCAATGTTTCCCAGCGTGGATTCTCTGGATAACAGAATGTGCTGATTGGTCGCCTGCTCTGATGAGCGAGTGTGTGTGTGTGGCTTTGGAGCAGCTGTTACTGATTGACTGAAGTGGATTTCGGTGCTTCTCTGGACTTTGATCATTTCTTTCGTTGAGTTACTCATTCTCTGATTTTTATGTAACAAGTTTACCTTCCTTCCTGCAGATCATTTTCACACTCCTTCAGTGGATTCCATTTAAACCTTCAGCAGCACTCTGTCTCTCTGCTCTGATCTCTGGGTCTTTTATTTTGAAGATTTCCCCCTCAGCATCACCTGTTGTTAGTCACTTAAGTCAGAACATCACAAACTGGGTGTTTATAAACAAAAAAAACCCCTGTTAGTAAAAGTTGCTTGTGAAAATCTGATGATAGCAGCAGTATGGCGTTATTTTTGTGCCACTATTCTGAGCGCACGTAAAAACAAGTTGTTGCATTGCATTTTGAGGAGAGATTTATTTTGAGCAAAGAAAAACTAAATTTGAGTGAACAAAGAGAGACCAAAGAGAGACCAAAACAGGCAATCAGAAGTTTTTGCATCCAAGTGTGTGATTGGTTGGTTTTGTGGCACAAATATAACAGTCTATAGAAAGAGTTGAACGCACAGGGAGCAGAGATGTTCAGAGTGCAAGCGACACACCGCGAACAGGTCCGCAGAGATCTGAGCAAGAACAAATGCAAAAACTGAGCAAGAGGAGCTGTTACTGTGTGTTTCTATGGATAACAGCAAACACTGAAATACATTTTTTGCATGCAGCAATGAATTTTGTTCGCTCAAAATGTAGCTTTTCTTTGCTCAAGATAAATTTCTCCTCAAAATACAACACTTGTAAAGAAAATGTTTACATGCGCTCAAATTTTTTTTACGTGCACTCAGAATAGTGGCACAAAAATAACGCCATACAGCACCAGGTGGACAGAGGAACTGCAGACTGAAACAAACCCTGAAAACTACAAACTAATGACAGTGATGAGCTGGAGGAAACTGTATAACATCCTGCTTGTCCTGAGTATGGATACATGTGAGCCTCACAGCTTTTCTTTGTGTTTTGTTTTTTTACCACTTCATTTGTTGTCTTTGCTCTGTTTGAATAAAGCTTTAAATAGTTCTTTTGAAGAACATCTGAGAACAGCTAAGCGCAAATATGGTTATAGGTTACTGTTTGGCTTTGTGGACATTTCCACATATTTGACTTTTAAACCTGCTGATTAATTTAAGCTAACAGTGATGAGATGTGTTTAACCTTCAGTCAGTCACTGTGACTGCTGCTCCACACATCGTCCCGAAACACAATAATTTAATGCAACAGAGCAGGGTTACTGTGAAACAGCATATTTCAACCCAAACCATCTTTTCCTAAACCTAACTGAGCGCATTTTAGAGCCTTGAGCTGAACATGAACCACAGCATTGGTCAATGTGGACCTCCTGGGAGGTTTTACTGCTGGACCTGATGAGTCACTCAGACACCATTGGACAGTGTTACATGGGTTTAATAAGGCCGGTGATAGTTAGAGTCTGGCCATACATGGCCACCATCTCATGTCAGAGTCTTAATGATGTCATAGTGTGATGAGTTTTTCCTTCAGACCAAGTGCTGGTGTGGACTCTGAGGAGGAACCGGGTTTGAGTCCACGCCTGTTGGGGGATGCCTCTGTTCAGACTCATAAACACCTCTGAAACACTGAGTCAGCAAATTCTCCCATGAGCCACTCTGATGTGATTGGGTAGGTTCAGTCCTCTTTCTAATATTTGGTGAACATTGGGCCTCGGAGAGGTGTGTTAGTGTCACCGGTGGACAATAAACTCAGAAACCAAAGCGCTGGCTCTGTTTAAGGCAGCAGCCAATCCCCCTGAGAGGAAACACTCTTTCAATCGTGGTTTGGTGTGTGTTTTGACAGTGAATGACAGGCAGAAGATATGTGGTTGGTTACAAACAGGTGAAAATAGTTTTCCTTCAAAGATTACTGAGTAACAGCTAAGCCCTGTTCCTGCCGGAGTGGTGAACTTTGACCTGAAAACAGCCTCAAAAATCATATTTGGTCCTAAGCTGAAATTTATGTGGAGTCTTTCCTGAGATATCAAAGGACTAAAATCTAATGAGGTCTGGAAACATCAAAAAATGTTTAGACGTGATTGGACTGTCAGAACAAACTGACATTGAGAATTATGGGGCACTTTGAGTTTGCTGTGATCGGGTCAACAGTACGTACCTGTTTTTATCGGCGGGTAGAACTGACTGACGGCCTTCTGGGTCGCTTGTTCCACCAGAGGAGCTGGAGAGAACAGCTGCTGTTTGGCTTCCTCCCTGGACTCCCTCAGCTCCTGCTCCCTTCTCAGAGCCTCCTCAATTTCCTTCTCAATGAAGTCTGGGGCTCCTTTTCCTCTACACTGCAGGCCAGTGGACTTCAGGCTCTCCCTCCAGGACTGAAGGGCTGTTTCATTTTGAGGTGTCAATGCTAGGGAGGCAGTAGAGGAAAAGGAAAACACTTGATCCTGGTCAAGACGTCTTCTGTCCTGGACCCCAGAGTCTATCTCGATCAAGGAAGAGGGAATCGGGCTCATTTGTTTTTGTTCTTCAGGGTGTCGATGAGGACAGCAAGGAGATGGAAAGACTTCACTTGTTTCAGACTCAGGCTGGCTGCTCTCCTCTGTCCACCTGTCCTTGTTTCGTGGCTCCGACTGACTTCTAGTCTCTTCGATATTCTGAGAAGGATCAAGCTTATTCTGGTTCTCGTTTTTGACCTCTCCCTGGACAATGAAGCTCACTCGAGTCTTCTCTTTCATTTTGATCGGTGCTGGTCGTGGTTGTAAGCGTTTGGTTTTGATCTCAACCATCTGTCCCCAACTGTCACTAAGCTTCAGGCCTCGAGAGCGGCGCAGGTTCTCCTCACGTTCCTGGATTAACCGAATCTCCCGTTCAATTGGGGTCTCACAAGCACTAGTGGACTTGATGGGTCTGTTCAGCTGCTGTACGTTATCGTTGAACACCCCATCATCGCTGACGTAGCCACCACCCACCTCTCCTGATAGCTCCTCCAGTCCAGAGTCCAGGTCATCAAACACGCTGCTTTCCCTGCTCAAACATTCCTCAGTCTGGAACACCGTCACCTTCTTCTGTCGATATGCTTCATCTTCTTCAGGTGCTTTAAACTGTGCTGCGTTGTTACTTGTCTCCACCTTCTTTGGTGTGGTTACATCAAGATCTGGCCACAAATATGACTTCAGGTGTGTTCTTGGGGACTTCAGAGGACTGGACGGAGCCTTCAGCCGGTCCTGCTCCAACTTCAGAAACTGTTGTCGGATTGTGTTGAAGTTGATCTGCTCCTTGTCGATGGTTCCGGGCTCAGCAGGACGAGGGGGTTCTGGTCTGGAACTGACTGGCTTGTAGCTTAAACTGAAACCTTCTATCAGTTTGTTTGTAGACTGGCTCAGGTCCTCCTGGGAGCTCAGCTGGTCCTGAAACCCAGCACTCTTCTTTGGAGCTTGGGTACGAATGATCTCTTTGCGAAGCTCCTTCTCCTCTTCCTCACCAACCACTCTGATTCCATTGTTTGCATCAACTTTGTACTGCAGGTCTCCGTTGCCCTCTGAGAATAGACTCTCGGGTTTCTTGCTGCTTGTGTAGGTCTGTAGTTTGAAGCCCTTCTCTTGCTTCAGGGTGGCCAGCATAGCCTGGCGCTGGGGTGAGACCATCCAAGCTTCATTATGCTCAGCCTTGGGGCTTCCTGGATCTTCCACAAAGGAGTAAAACCCACAATGAGAGCCTGAGCTGCTGCCAGGACTGCTGGGACTGCTGGGTTGCCACTCGTCACTGGAGTTTCCCCCATCAGGCGACACAGCAATCTGCCGGGCCTGAACCACAACATCCTGAGACTCGTCGCCCTGCTGGGAGGAGACGACTACGCAAGGCTGACTGTGTGAAACTGAGATGCTCCTAAAGGCGGTGTCCAGGTCATTTGGACCTGGGGCTGGTACAGCAATGGTGCGTAGGTCTGATGGTTGGAGCGTGGGGGACAGAGGCTTTAAAACCCAATTCTTTGGAGTGCTGTCCATGGCTGCAGGTGGTGTGGCAGAACCAGCGGGTGACAGAGGTTCTGACAGATGGTGATGAACAGAACTCGACTGAGAAGATGGAAAAGTCAAAACATCCTGATGGTTGCCCGCAGAAAGTCTCTGAAACAACAGGGAGGAAAGAATGGTTACTGTGGCAACCACAGAGGACAGCAATAGGGATAGGACAGTTTCTCTAGTAACAGGAATCAATTTGGAGGGCTGATTGGTTGCATTGGAAACATCCAGTTCAACTCAGTTTTATCTATATAGTGCCAAAGCACAACAATGGTTTCCTCAGTGCACTTTACGTTGTAAAGTACAGACCCTGCACTGAACATAAGGGTTGAAAAGACTCAGATCCATCCAAACATGGAGCCGGAAGCTGAGACAGGAGGTCACAGCAGACCGGTTATCATCGGGCAGGTGGGTGGAGCTGCTGTGACCACTTAAAGAAGTTTATCAAATCCATAAACTTCAGAGCAAACCCTGAGCTTTGGGGCCACAGGGACTCATTGACCTCATCATTAGGAATGTGTTTTATATGAACGTTGTCACTAAACACGAGACACAGACAGGAAATGAGGAGAAGCAGAACCGATCCACTAATCATTTCCTCTACTTTTCTCTGTACATTCACTAAGTGTGCCGGATTTATCCAGCTGGGGGGCTGGTTCAGGGCCCCGGGGCACGTGTTTGACTGTAGCATGTCTGACCTGAACTGGAATCAGCAGCTGAGTTTTTATGGAGGAAATTTAACTGAATCCAAGGAATGATAGATCAATGATAACGTTTACAGCGACTCTCGTAAAAGACTGACTGAAGTCATATGACCGTTTATGGGAAGGCAGCTCGTCTGTGGTCATGAACTCTAATAATTAATCCACCATAAAACGGATAAAGTTCAGAGTTGCTCGGATAAAGGTGGAGGTCAGAGGGTTATAAACCTGCAGCAGTTCAAAGTTCAAAAGCTGACAAAGTTGTAAAAAGGCCTGTTAGCACGGAGAACTGCGGCTCAGAGCCGTCACCAATCAGCTGAGCATGCCAGGGTTACAGATACACACACACACACACACACACACACCTGAGTGCAGGACATCAGGTCAGGTGTGCTCCTCACCTGTCTGTGTCTTTGAGCTGAGTCAGGACTCAGACCGGCAGTGATGGCCATCTATAATCTTTAGTCCGTGCAGGCTGGAAATGCTATGAGGTGCTCAGAGACAACATTTCTTCTTATTCTTTGTCATTCCAGCATTTCCTGCTGTCAGGGACTCTTTATGCTACCGTCTCCTCACACCTGAGCGCCCCTGAAAGAGCTTCAGAAATCACTTTAGCACTCAGTAGCTGCTCTGATACCCCTGTGGGCAGTTATGTGGGCATCTGTGAACTTTTACTCCGTCACGCCACAGGAACAGACCGGCCTTTCAGAGGGCCTCTTCTGGTCCCCAGGCCTGTTATTCCCTGGTATAAAGTCTTCTTTCACCTGTTTGTGCAGAAATTCACCAGCCAAACACGAGCCGCAGATGACACTCGACTGATTCCTGGAGTGTTCCAGACAGCGGCGGCCTCAGAGCACCCTCCTGTCTGAGCATGCCTGATAAGCAGCTCCTCCTGCAGACAAGCCGCTGCTGTCACCTGATAACGTGTCCAACTGTTTGGAGACCACCCAGAGACCCAGAAACTGATCCTCGGGGGGCAGGGCTGTAAAACTTTGTGTTTCGGGTGCTTTCAAGAAGTAACCAAGTCCTGGTCATGTGACAATCAATAACTAATAATAAGGCAGCAAGGTGTGAAGGAGTATACTCTCCTTCGCACCTTGGATTCAGAAAAATGGCGCTCCCAGTCTCATCACTAGTCAATGATTATAAATATCATTAATTAAAGATGTTATTGATTACAGTTGTTACTGATTAAAGGTCTGATTGATCATGTAAAGGTAGATCTGAGCTGATTTCTTACCTCTGATCAGTTTTCTGCCTGCTGCACAGCCTGAAGAACAACTGACTGATGTGCCAAAGGTCACTGAATGCCCACTCACAGGCCCCGCCCCTAAAGCAACGCCCCACCCCCAGAGACCAGTCTTTAATGATATTCCTAACAGGCAGTGGCAGCCTGTGAGTGTTTTATGGTAAGACGCAGAAGGACAGGAGAGTGGCCTCAGCTCGTGATCCACGCTGGATCATCAAACTGAAGTTTCACTCCTGCTCGTAAGAGCACTCCCTGCTGCCCCCCTCAGCTGAACTGCAGCTTCTGTAACACAACAGCAAGTAATGCAATCACACCACTCTGACCTCTGACCCTGGGGACAGAAAGTGCGTGTCTCACCTTCGTCTCCTGGTCCAGACTGTGACACAGAACCACCCAGGGAGGCGTGTACCTGAACATCCTGCCGGTCTGAACTGGATCTGACCAGTTCTGGTTTTGGATGATGATGTTAGTCAGACTCACCTGGTCAGCAGGAACCAATCACCACAAGCCCTGAAGCAACAGTAATATAAATAGGAAGTTACTAAGGAACTGTACCTTTTCAAAATAAAGCAATCAGAAAATTATGGATTTGTTTATGTTCTTAATTGCAAAAATATAAAAATATAAGAAACAGATTTGTCAAACTGATCATCCATTTTGTTTTGTGGTGATAAATCTGTAGATGTTGCTGTACTAACTGCTTGGATACCAGGTTATTTTATATAGTTTTAAATTATAATTGGCCTATATGATTTTTGTTCTTGTCCATAAGCGTATGACTACATGTCCAGTCTAATCGGTCTAATTATGGCTGATTTTATTCTTTTCTTTGTTCAGACTGTTCTGAATAATCATTCATATATTTGCTGTAATGTGTGGGGGTCTTTGCCTTTTGATGACATCATCCTGCAGGTGTTACACAGCTTCCCTCAGGTGTTGATTGATTTAAACCTTGGGATGGTTTGTAATCCTGATGCTTACTCGAGTTTTATTTTTTTGAAATGTAAAAAATGTTTCTCAAATTTTACTAATACCAATATTTTTAACTTATAAAGGCACCTTATGAAAGTGAGAGCAGTGTTTCATGACTCATGAGATTAATCATCATCAATTTCACTGTAATTTTTCTTTTCCACAATAATTAGTTAACACAATAAAACACACCTTTCAGCGTTTCATGCATTTTTAAACTGTGTTTGTTGAGACCTGGAATGTCTTTAAGGCACTTTGGATCACCACCTGTACTTTAAATGTGCTATAGGCTGTAAATAAAATAAATGTGAAGGTTCAGCTGTTTATCATAGTGCATGTTTGAAGTATATCTTCTCATTTCCAAAAATGAGAAATGTGAATGGGAGGCAGAGGACAGGACTAAAGATGCACCTGTGTGGCACACCTGTGCTCAGGATTAGGGTTAATAAGGTGTGGCCTCCCATCCTGGCATTCTGGGCCTATCTATGATCCATGTGCTCAGTAAAGAGTTCAAGCGGTCACTTCATTAACCAGTTTGTTGGGCAATATGGTGCTGAACACAGAGCTCAAATCAACAAGCAGCATCCGTACAGGTGTGCTGATGAAGGTGTGTAAAGGACTGCGTCTTGTCTCTCACAGATGTTTTGTAGACCAGCTGGACAACAGTTGTTTGGACAGGTGACAGCTGGTGAGCTGGCACAATGATGGCTGACTTGAGGTTTTCAAACCAGACATAACAGCAAAAACAACAGCAGCAGCTTGAAGACAGCTGGACGCAATCGGTCATGTGATCAGCTGGGCAGTCAATAAGAAGCTGCAGTATTTATCAGATGTTAAAATCCGTTTTCATTACTAAGACACACAGAGATTAACTCAGAACTAAAAAACATGTTTCTGTTCTTTCTTCTTGACAGGAAATTGTAAACATACGAGTGATATCATGAGTAAATATCATTTGTTTGTTTTCTGTTTGTGTAAACAGCTTTAAACAGTCATATTGTCTGACTGCCAGAGGAGGGCGGGCTAATACTATTTACATTTCACAACATCATCAAACCCGCTAATATATTAAACCCGTCATCAGTCACAAGATTAGAGATTGGACACACAGGTAGATGATGTCATCATGATGTCACACAAGTAAGAATAAAGAGAGGAAAACAGAATGTGGACTCACCCTGCAGTCGCCGACAGACAACTGATCCACGCCAACGCTGTGTGTGTGTGTGTGTGTGTGTGTGTGTGTGTGTGTGTGTGTGTGTGTGTGTGTGTGTGTGTGTGTGTGTGTGTGCTGGTCTCTATGGCTCTGTGAGGACATGCCGCCTGGTCCTTACTTCATGTCAGACCTTCAGAGGACTGAGTTCAGGATCAGGCTTAGGTTTAGGTTTGGGCTCAGGTTCCTGGTGGTTTATTCTTCGAGTCTGTTTAATATTCAGAGTTTGGAGGTTTTTCAGTCATTCAATTTTAACATCAGGAGCTTCTGAATAAGTTCTGTTCAGATCAAAAAGTTTGAAAATAAAAAGCAGGTTGTGTTGTTTTTACTGTGAATCAGAAGTGTAACAGGAGCTCTAACGATGTGTTCAGCTGCGATTCCCAGACAAAAGCTGACTTTTGTCTGGGAAGAAACAGACATAGATGAGATAAGGAGCTTCTACTGTCATAATTCATCCACATCAGTCACACTTCAAGATGCAGCTGGTATCAGAACAAGTCAATGTTTGTTTGTTTTAAATTATTATTCTGAAGATAAATCGGCCTCTTTATAAAATGGAGGGACCCAACTGTCATATCTACAGATCTGCCGCCTCTCTCCACAGAAAGACACAGTAACAGTAGTCACAACAACACAAACAGGCAAAGCTTAGTCATTTATGTACTTATATTCACAGAGTCTAGATGGCGAGTTTTCAATAACCTAGATGGCGAGGTTTCAATAACCTCGCCATCTAGACTCTCACAGAGAAGATTAGCTGATGAATTTCACAGATTTCCTGAACTTTTTATTTTATCTGTTCAAGTTTGTTGGATATTCTTTATTTAACCAGTTCTTAGCCATTGCTTCCTCACTTGCAGGTTGTATTTTTAAGAAGTATTGATCTTGTTTTTTGAGTTCATTCGAGTGGCGATATAAAAAAGACTAAAATCAGGTTAACCTGTGCTGATTATTGAAATCATCAGTGTTGCCAAGAAGAACCCACAGGACAGTTCCAGAAAGCATGAAATTCGTCAGCAAACATGTTCTCTAACAGTGTCCAGACTCAGGTATTTCATGCTGTTTTATTCTTACAGTAATTAAAAATCCGAAAGAGTCACGTTTGTTAACAAAGACCCCAAATGCAGACACACGGTAAGCCACAATAAACCAATCAGGATGCAAGAGTGGACGACAGTATAACAAGGCGACGAGGACACACAAATTGAGGGTATAAATACAGGCAGAGGTATTCAGGGAAAGTAAAACTGAATACTACACTCAACAAAAATATAAACGCAACACCTTTGTTACTGCTCCCATTCCCCATGGGATGGACGTAGAGACCTAAAATTCATTCCAGATACACAATATAACCATCCCTCCCAAACAGTGGTCACAAATCAGTCCAAATGTGTGGTAGTGGGCACATCTGCTATATTGAGATAATCCATCCCACCTCACAGGTGTGCCACATCAGGATGCTGATCTGACATCATGAGTAGTGCACAGGTGTACCTCAGACTGCCCACAACAAAAGGCCACCCTGGAATGTGCAGTTTTTTGCGCTATTGGGGGTCTGGGGACCCAGAACCGGTCAGTATCTGGTGTGACCACCATTTGCCTCATGCAGTGCAACACATCGTCGCATGGAGTCTATCAGATTGTCAATTGTGGCCTGTGGAATGTTGGTCCACTCCACTTCAATGGCTGTGCGAGGTTGTTGGATATTCGTGGGAACTGGTACACGCTGTCGTATACGCCGGTCAAGCACATCCCGAACATGCTCAATGGGTGACATGTCCGGTGAGTATGCTGGCCATGCAAGAACTGGGACATTCTCAGCTGCCGTCTGCCCTGAACAATGTGAACCATGATTCATCCGTGAAGCGCACACCTCTCCAACGTGCCAGACGCCATCGAATGTGAGCATTTGCCCACACAAGTCTGTTACGGCGACGAGCTGGAGTCAGGTCAAGACCCCGATGAGGACGACGGGCATGCAGTTGAGCGTCCCTGAGACGGTTTCTGACAGTTTGTGCAGAAATTGTTTGGTTGTGCAAACCAATTGTTCCAGCAGCTGTCTGGGTGGCTGGTCTCAGACGATCTTGGAGGTGAACCTGCTGGATGTGGAGGTCCTGGGCTGGTGTGGTTACACGAGGTCTGCGGTTGTGAGGCTGGTTGGATGTGCTGCCATATTCTCTGAAACGCCTGTGGAGACGGCTTATGGTTGAGAAATGAACATTCAATGCACGGGCGACAGATCTGGTTGACATTCCTGCTGTCAGCATGCCAATTGCACGCTCCCTCATTGCTTGTGGCATCTGTGGCATTTTGCTGTGAGACAAAACTGCACATTCCAGGGTGGCCTTTTGTTGTGGGCAGTCTGAGGTACACCTGTGCACTACTCATGATGTCAGATCAGCATCCTGATGTGGCACACCTGTGAGGTGGGATGGATTATCTCAATATAGCAGATGTGCCCACTACCACACATTTGGACTGATTTGTGACCACTGTTTGGGAGGGATGGTTATATTGTGTATCTGGAATGAATTTTAGGTCTCTACGTCCATCCCATGGGGAATGGGAGCAGTAACAAAGGTGTTGCGTTTATATTTTTGTTGAGTGTAGATACATGTGAGGTTATGGTTAAATCAGCTGTAGAGAAATATTAGCCTTATCCTCCCTCGGGGATATTCTCCCTGACTGCACAGTTCAAAGAATAAAGTTTTAATTGTGCAGGAACTGTATTTGTGTGTTTGCATTCACATGGACCAGTTTAAAACGGTCCTGGCAACGCAGTGTGTCCCAGGACCTCACTCAGCCACAAAAACCAACGTGTGTGTGTTTCAGTGTTGCTGAGCAGCAGAATTTATCAGGAATGCTGCTGACCAACAGAAACACACACACAGAGTGAACACATGGAATTTGGAGTTATTTTACTTTGTTTTTTGTGAGTTTTTTTGGTTTTAAATCTTTCCTTAAAGTCAGGTTTGTAGTTGTCATTGTCTGAAAATTAGTGTTTAATCAGTTAGTTTAAGCGGTTCATCACAATAACAATAAAATACCAATTCAGACACTTGGGCTGCCACACACGTTCGACTAAATACAGTGAAACTGAAGAGACCGTCGGTCCATAAAGTCTGACCCCATCCTGCACATTCTTAAAGTGCATCTTTAAAAAAATAATTTCTGTTATTTGGCCTTAAATAACAGAAACCCAGAGTCACAGTTGCTGCTATATATTGTCCCTGATATTTGTGTGTGTGTGTGCAGCCCGCATGCACAGGGTCAAACTTCACTTGTGAACTAATCAGGGAATAACGGGGTGAAAACACAACCTGCTTCACTGTCAGCAGGTACTGTCTCCTGCAGTGGGCGACACTGAGCCTCATTCTGCAGGTTACTAAGACAACAGCAGGAGGCTGCAGAGCATGCAGACGCTGCTGAGTGAAATAAATCCCTCCGTTCTCCATCTGAGCTTGTTTTTATCTTCCTCAGAGTCTCAAACACAGCACTCTGCTGGTAAACCTCTGTGAAGTCACAGACCCACCAAGACAAACCCTCGATCTTCCACTCAGCTCCAGAAATGCTCAAAAGATCAAATAAAAACAGAAAAAGCAGCAACGTGTCAATCACTGTTCAACCCTGCCCTAAATCCTTCCTGCTTCCTGCTCCTCTCTGACCTTAATGGGAACATTATCTCCAAAACAAACATGTTTTATTTAGTCCTGAGACCATAAGCTCACCAGGAAAGAGTTCACTGAGCTCAAAGATCATCTGATGAGGAGACTCATTTCCTCACAGACTTCTATCCAATCAGAGCAGAGTCGTCACCCCCAGGACGTCAGCCAGACCCACACTCTGTGTGTGAAACATGACGACCTGATGAATTTCAGACACAAACTGATGATCTGATAATGTTTCAATACTGATTTGTAGGAGCTGCTGCTCAGCAGATATGAACCTGGTTTTAACCCTGTTTCAAGAGCTTTCTCTATCAGACATTGCATCGCTGAAATCATGATCAGCTGTGAGGAGTCTGAAGAAAGAATGAGTTGAACTTCTCAGGTCAAGTGGCTTTATTGTCATTCCCACCATGTGCAGTGGTACAGTACACAGTGAAAGGAGACAACATTCTTCCAAGACCATGGTGCTACATATAACAGACACTCAACACAGGACTAGATAAAGTGCAAGTGAGCAAAAAAAAAAAAAACTAAACAAAGACAGAAACTATACAGACACAGCAGTGCAATACAAAAGTGCAACAATGAAAGTGGGTTGTGCAAAAGCTAACTTGATGTATTAAGGGGTGCGTGTGTGTGTGTATGAGATTGTGCAAATAAGTGTTTGTGTAGCTGAGATATAGTCACAGTGAACTTTTTTCAAACTGCATTGTATATATTTGATTTTTTATTACTTAAATGGAATTTTTGTAATACTAAGGTTCCACTGTTGTAGTGGGACGTTAATCACTGGGACACTGCTAGGAAACATGTTGCATGTGTGGTGGGTTCCCAGCCAGAGTCGCATGGACTCCACACTGGTAAGGCACATTCTCTGTAGCTTGTCTCCCTGTACTAAATTATAAATTTAAGTTTGGTTTATTTTGCTTTACTAAGTATTAGTTCTTAGGGCTAAAAGTCCCCAAAGTACCAAAGTGATGGAAACTGCCTTTTATCATTATACCACCTATTTATGTGTTTTTCACTTGTGCTAAACAGAGAGGTCTGCTGCTGCATTTTGCCTTTTAGATATATGTAAATAGCTTTTCCCTCCAAGCAGTCCGGCTCCCGAGGACCACACTGCCCTCCTCCACACTGGACTCTCTTCTCCACACACTTCTTGGACTACATAACACTGTCCTCTCACTCCCGATACTTGCACTCTGCTGTATTGCACTGTTTGACTCTGTGTACTATTGTACTAATTTATTCTTGTTCTTTTCTGTTCTTATTCTATTTCTATTCAAGTACAACACTGTTGTACTTATTATTAGTTTATCTTATTCCTGTATAGTTGTGTATATATGTATATTTTATTTTTTTCCAGTTTATTTTTACAGTTTGCACCTTTGATCTAGGAGGACGCTATTTTGTCCCACTGTGTACTTGAGTTTATATTGTTGGGTTGACAATAAAACTCTGCTTGACTTGACTTAAATGTTAGTCATGTACAGATTTTGTTTTATGTGTATAATGAGTTTGTCATATAAGGCTGCACGTTAAATAGTATTTTCAGTTGTGTTGGGAAAATTTACTTTTGTATGAATATGTGTTTTGTAATTGATCCATCTTAGTGGGGATTTAAATATTATAAGTGATTATCAGTAGTTTATTTTGAAGTATACTTTGCTTCATATTTGTCTCAGTTTTACCCCGCTATTACACTTGATTTTGAAGTGGCTGTTGAGAGAAACCATTGTTTTGATATTTTTATGTTTTTTAAATATTGTGGGCCAAAGTTGCATGGACTCCACATTGGGATTAAGAAACACCTGCTGCTGTGAAAATGCTTAGAAAATAAAGCCAGTTTTGCAACCAGTCCCTGTTTGTCATCATAAAACAGTCTACCATTTGAAATCTGCTACACTTGGCAATGACGTGTATGAGGGTGTGTGTGGCAGTCCGATCGCTGAGCTGTGAGAGTTGGATCCTCTTGGCGAGCGTCGCTGACTCAGCGGGTGGATCAAAAAACAGCTGATGGGATTGTGAGTGCTGTTTGATGGAGCCCAGTGTGAGTGAATCCTCTGAGGTTATGTCAGACTTTCAATGCAGCACGCTTCAAAAGATTTCCACAGAGACGAAGATCAGCGAATGCTTTTCAAACTTTCAGAGGTCAAAGAAGCAATCAACAATTAAAACGTTTAATTTTATTCAATAAAGACGACAGCAGCTTCGAGTTCTCATCTGTTTCCTGTAAAGATCATTGGTTTGAGCAGTGCTGGATTAAAACCTCTGATCACACAGAGCCATGCACGAGTCTGCAGGATAAGACCTCATTCAAGGACAGGTGAACAGACCTGTCAGGTATAAGACTCCAAACATGCATTTCTGTATTAAACCTTCATGTAGCTGTTTATCAGATTTATAGTGTACACATTAATTAATGTTATAGTTTGCACAATCTTTTACTCTGCCCATTTTTATTGTCTTTGTTTGTTTTCACTGCTGTATATGTAACATTTTACACAGTTTTCAGTGCCCGTGGCACTTTTACTGTGTTTATTTATTGTAGACTGGACCGTCTTCATCCTACTGCTCGAACACAATCATTTCCCTTGAGGGATAGAGAGGTACTTGTTGGTCCATATAGAAGGTGGAGGTGAAGAATTTAGGCTGCGGCACAAAAGCAGACTAGTTTCTGCTCATTTTATTTCTTCTTTTAAAAACTCAGACAGCTTCTAATAAATATAATAATACATTCACAGAAAGGAGGGGGAGGAGCTACAAACATCCTGGCACAGCGAAGGCGGAGGCTAACACTGAGGCTATGCTAACACTGAGACATGTAAGTACAGACGTGCAGAGTAAAAAAGTAAAAAGGCTTCAAGAAAATAGAAAAAGTAAAGAGAGGCTTTATACACCTGAAGGAAAAAACAGGAAGTGATGTTGGGAGGGCTGTGAGCAATGGGAGGAGTTTTCAGTCCTTTTTATTTTTGTATTTGCGTGCTACGTTTCAAGGCGGCACCCCCCCCCCACAGGTCACCAGGTCACATGATGCTACAGCACTTACACGGCTTCTTCTCCTTCCCTGCCGTCTCCCCATTGCTTGCCACTGGTATCGCCATTGGAGGTTTAGTGGAGGTTGGTGGGGCCTTGGAGGTGGGCAGAGGTGGATCCGCCTCCTTTTCTCCCCCTGATGTCTTCCCGTTTGGGTCATCAATGTGCACCAGCTCGGCCTTCACCGTGCCCTGCAGCCCCAGCACCTTCTTGGTCTCGTCTTCATCCTCTACGCTCTGGTATCCCATGAACACCATGGTAACCGGGTTCTCAGTGCTCGCCTCAGCCACGCTCGGCTCACCACCCACTTCGGCCTCTAGCCCTGTGATCTCCACTGGAACCTGAGGTAGCGGCGACTTGGACCACATCAGCTCCAACTCCTCCCGAACCTCTGCTGTCGGGAGGGATGTCACAGTGGTGACAGTCTGTGACATCATCGACGCCTCATCAGCTTTGTGGATGAGCTCTTCAACCTCAGAGGAGCTGAGCAGGTGGATATCCTCACCATTCAGCTCATGGACCACTGGGAGACAGGAAGACACAGGTGAGGGTCAGAGTGCGACACCTGAATGCTCTCCAGCTGAAGGACCAATAAAGACTCACTGAGTGATGTCACAGAGTACACCTGTGCATCAGCTTCCTTCAGCTGGAGCTGAAAGTGATGAGGTGTGACCACCTGACTGTCAGGTGAGTGTTGATCATGCAGGCAGGCTGAGGCCGCTGTGGCTTTAGGAGAAGGAAAACTGCTGCTGTGAAAACCTGCAAACCTCCAGCAGGAGGCGCTGCAACAACCAGACACATGGATCTGCTCCTCACACTGTGCTATAAAATGTCCACTGCAGGAACTCAGCAGGAATGACCCTCAGATCTGAAACTCTCAGGATACAACAGCCTGTCACAGGTGTGTAACGCAGGTGTCTAATGCTATGAAAATACCTGGTGGAACATCTGGCAGGTAATGAGTGGAGTTCAGAGGTCCTCCCAGATATGCTGAGAGTTTCTGAAGTGAAGATGTGGAGGTGTTCAGCAAAGACTGTGAGGGCAAATAGTTCAATAATTTAAGAAAAAAAGAATGAGTGATTCATCATCTACAGTCCATGAGCTTGTGAAGAGATTCAGATAAATGCGCGCACAGCAGAGCTTAAATCAGCCCTTTGAGAGTCAGTTATTGCATCAGCAGGTCCCTTCTCTTAAAGCCGGCTTTGTTTTTATTTATTTTTCTTGTTTACTTGCTAACATCACCTTTCTGCTCATCTTCATAAACTTTGAACCCTTGGTCAGAGAGGTCAACAGGAAGTTTGGTGTTACTGGACAGAACCCTGGTTTCCCCCGTCACTCTGTCCCGCTCTACTTTAATCTCCACCGAGTACATCGCTGGATTGGGAGGGGTTAGAAGGGATCACAGGGTCAGAGGGGGTCAACACAACAGACACAATGAGCTGCTGCGGATCTAAAGATAAAGGCAGCAGGCAGAAGGTTAGATCACAGAAGAGAAGAGTCAGGACAGAGAAAGCAGCAGGTCATAAACAAGCACCCCAGGTGAGGGTAACCTTCCAATAGCAAAGGTACAGCTCTATTAGTGTGACATGACATAACCATGCAGAACAAAGAAGGGTCTGATGACCAGAAGGAATATGTGAGGCTCTGCTCGCATCATCCAGACTGACTTTGGTACAGTGTGTATATCCTCTCCTGCTGCCTCAAATAACTGAACTACCAAAACATTTCAGCTGCAAACAACCACAACTCAGATAAGTCCCAAGGATCAGATACATTAAATGGACACCAGCACCCACACATTACCCTGAGAGGAGCTGCTCAGCCATGAAGCTCCTGGTGCACAGTGTCTGCTGATGTTAATGCCAGGGATGGATGGATGAATGAATGGATGAATAGATGGATAAATGGGAGAATAGATGGATGAATGGATGATGGATGGATGGATGAATGGATGGAAGGACGGATGGATTGATTGATGAATGGATAAACAGATGGATAAATGGGAGAATAGATGGATGAATGGATGGATGGATGGATGGGAGAATAGACTAATGGATGGACGGACGGACGGATGGATGGATTGATAAATGGGAGAACAGATCGTTAGGCGGATGGTAGAATTCTCCTGAACGGACTTTTGTAACAGTAGCGTCCTGTTAGCACCACATTGGAATTGCTGAGCTTTTCAAACTCTGTCTCTCATACAGATAAAGGCAGGTCACAGGTGCTGGATTAATACACCCGTGGCACTGATTCACAGATTAACAGGTGTAACTCAGGACTTTTGTCCATAAGTGTACATGGGAGACGTTTTCCATCAGATGTTGAGGGACACTGTGAGGAGGTGGAGGAAGAGGGCCTTGGATGCAGCTCAGGTTATTGCAAGAGTTTATTCCTGAAACTTGAAATCTGTGACCAGAAGCAGAGTTGCTGACGTTCGTACGGTCAGAGTCTGCCTCCTCTGTTGCTGCGTTGTTTGAGTACATGTGCATCACTCTGATTTTCTCTCTGCATGTTGAGTGAGGCTGCATGTATTTATTAAAGTCAAGGGAAAGAATGTGAAAGCTCTACTGATGTTTCTAATCTAACATGCTTCGAGCTTCACTTAACATGTGCATGTTGACAGTTGCTGTGAGGACTCGACCTTCAGGATGGACTGAGTGCTGACACAGCGGTCACACTCTGGCTCCGACATCGTCTTTTTCCAAATGCCTTCACATCTCCCGTGGAAACCCCTGCAGTCATGCCAGGGGTAGATTCAGACCTGCTTCTGTTCAGCCTTAAATACCAGCAAAGTGTCAGGAAACTCCCACAGCTTCATACATTCATTTAGCCCATGATTCATTTCAATAGCCTCCCACAGATCCTACACTATGAGGGAAACAACACAATAACACACACACACCCATCACACCAGCCAACACACAAATTCACTGTTAACGTGACCCTAAAACGGACTTACAGATAGAAACAGGAAGGCAGCTGTTAGAGACACATTAAGGTCGATGTCCCCTCTCCTCCCACGTGTCTACACTCTATGACCTCTGACCTTACACATTTGCAGGGTGAATGATAACAGACTCATTAAAATCACTGAAAGCTGCGATTAATCATATTTTACTGATTCTTCGAACCTCATCACGGAGAACCAAACGCAAACTCTTAAAGTCAGGAAACAACATGGCTGATCTCATCTGTACTTTATTCTTTTACTGGCTTTATTAGACAGTGCATCTAAGACAGACAGGAAAGCAGGGGAAGACCTGCGTCAACCCTCCGGCTGCTCTCAGCCATAGGGCCTATGGCCATCTCCTTCTCCCAGTGAGCTAATCTTTAGCCATGGAAATATTCTGGATCTATTTCCTGACTTGGTGACTTCCAGGTGAGCTTCATGTCCCACCTGAGGAAAACTAGCTCAGTTCACCAGTTTAAGACGACCCCCGTCAGGTCGGTGCAGAGTGGGTGTGGTCACTTCTGACTCACCTTTCTTCATCTCCTCGGTCGCCTCTCTGGGTTTGTTCAGTCGAGGACTTTTGTTAACTTTGACCTCTGCAGGGGCTTGTGGGTAAAAATGGGCCAGGCACAAAGACAGAGCAGAGAAAGAACTAACAGTGAGGTTATCACAACAACTTACCGTAATGTAACTGTAATCTGATTACTGAGATCTGATTACAGTTATAGCACAGTCTCACCTTGGATCACCTGAGTTGCCAGTGGAGCCCTGTCCTGCTGATGCCTTTCGCGATCTTTGACCTCTACAGCTGATCAGAGACAAACGTGAGACAAAGGCTTCACGAATAAAAACAGACAGAGAAATTTAGAAATTTACCTGAAGCTGGTCTTGATGACACCTGGAGGCACAAACAGAGAAAGGAAGTTTATCTTCACAATAAGAGTCTTAACAGGAATCCTCCATCAATAAGTAGAAGGAAACGGGAAACAGAAACATGAAAAAACCTCCAAAGTAAGCCAGTCCTGCCAGTGAACCCCCCTCCCAACATCCTCACCCATGTAATCCAACCTAATTTGTTTCAAATGATCTATTAACCCTATGAGGACAGCAGAAAAGCTGATTTTAGAAAGGAAAAAAAGTGATATTAGAGAACGTTTGTGTGTGCGTGCGTGCATGTACACTCACTTTAATGTTAGTTATGGTCTGACAGACAGATCCAGTCTCAAGGCCGACAAGTTCCTGCTGCAGCCTACAGCACACACACACACACACACACACACACACACACACACACACACACACACACACACACACACACACACACACACACAGTTGATGGTTTTAATCCCACAGTGAATAAGGCCACCCTTCCTGGATGTTCGGGCTCGGCGGCTCAGACCTGTCGATGGTCTCCTCCAGGCTCCGGGTCCGGGCCTCGTCCTGCTCCAGCTGTCTACAGACTTCGTTCTGCTCGGGTCCAGCAGATGCTCCCTCCAGGAGCCAGCGGTCCCTCAGAGCCTTTGACTGAAACACAGGTCACATAGATGACAGCTTCCTTCTAACACGTGAGGAGGCACGTATCAAATTCATATTTGTTCATGAAAGTTTATGAAAAGAAGAGCTGCAGAAACATGTGCTTAAAGTTCACTCGTGATCTGCTCACTATGAAGCCCACCACCGAAGCCGTCGTCATTCCTTCATCATTTCTTTATAAAGGAGGCAGGTTGAAGGTGTGCAGGTGAGTCCAGCTGTTCGATTGGAAGCTGTGAGTGAGACAGGAAGTCCTCTGACTGCAAACAGCTGACAGATCATCAGGAGAGGACAGACTGGCACTCTGATCCACTCAGAAAACAATTAACATAAAGCCCTGAAAGTCCACAGGAGACACCTGGGGATCCTGTCCTTCATCAAAGCTTCCAGCTAAGTGAGGAAGACTCTCCAGCAGGAAGATGTGTCATCATCCACAGAGCATGAAGAGAATAATCAAAGCAGATCAGAGGGTTCAAAGCATCTGTCAGCCTCGGGAATAGAAAGCTTCAACCTTAAAAAGTGTCAGAAAGGCTGAGCAGCTCCAGACTAAACAAATCAGCCAGCAAGATGAAGATCAGAGCAGCACGAGGAAGGAAACCTGGACATCAGACTTCACAGTCTGCAAAAAAATCCCCATGCACGGTTAAAACTAAACCAGCGGGTTCATCAGAGCTTTTTACATATATAACCTGAACTCTGGTCTCATTCTGAGCGTCTCATTAAACCCTTGCAGCTGACAGCAGCAGACACTCAGCTGCACGGCTCTGAGTGGGATTCGTCCTCGCCGGGTCGTCTTTCAAACTCTCAACGATTTTAATCAGCACCTTAAAAAGCTGCTCGTTTCACACACATGCTGGCAGAAAAAAAATCTTTATCCATTTATTGTTTTGACGTTTCGGCTACACAACACTACAAATTGGAGAGCATCAGCATCATGTCCTCAAAGGAGAAAACAGTGAAAATGGAATAAAATCATTTTAGTATCTAATGATTGAAAGCAGGCGTGCACAGACAGCAATGGGTGCTCATGGACCAACGTCCATCAGGAGGACGTCTGAGTGTCCCTTTAATAAACGCGTGAAGCCTGAATGGATCCTTTTAGTTGAATAAAATTATCTGGATGAGCTCGGGCTCTCTGAACTCGCGGCCTCCTCCTCATCGGGAAAACAGCTGCTATTTCACATGGCCCTGGCAGTCCTGTCCTACCTGCGTGCTGTTTGGCTGATCTCAGATATTTTTACCTTGCAGCTGTTCTCAGTTTGTGCCTCTTGAATCTCTGAATACCTGGAAGACTCGACACACAGTGAGCCAGCAGGAGTAGGAGCCAGAGAGAGTTACTCTTTATTTTTTCTGGTGAAAGACAAACTGATAAGAGTCATTAATGAAATATGATCTCATATCAAAGATCAATAATAGATGAGAGAATTTACTGGCAGAAATAAATTTTCCACAGCACTTCAGTCTGGAATATACAACATCTGAACGACAGGTTTCTGTCGTTGTTCTGAGAACACAACAGAGAGCCGCCTATCAGAATAAAACAGGAAATGACCACTGACCATCTGAAAGAAGGACATGAATAAAAACATCAGTGTGAAAGAGCTGGACTCCACAGAGCATTCAGGTTTTGGTTTCGTTTATTTAGTGCACAAAAATGTTTCTTTGTGGTTTGGCATCAATGTCAGCTTTGTAGCCAACTCCACACCGACTCGTCTCAGGTCCCGGCGTGGGACCTGAGGGAGGGAGGGAAACCTCGTTAACACAATCATCTCCACCTGCCCATCAGACTTCATGGCACAGCCCCTTGAGTGCACTGCAACACCCCTCCACTGCAGCGGAGCCAGAGACCACGCCCCTGCCATAATCAGGCCTGGATCAGACCCAGATCAAACCTGGATCAGGCCTGGATCCGATCTGGATCTGGTTGAGTCATATCTGGATCACACCTTGATCAGACCTGGATCTCTGCAGCAGTCTGTTTACGTGCCTGAACAGACTCAGAGCTCAGAGACATGAGGTCTCAGTCTGACTCGTGTTTCTGCGTCTTCACGCCTCCTAGCGGCGCGATTTAAAACGGTACGAAGGCTTCAGCATCTTGCTCACCTCTGAGTGCACCCGACCTTTAAACAGAAAACAGGAAACAGGAAGTGGTGGGCTCACCTTCAGGTGCTGTAGCGCCCTCCTGTCGTCCTCCAACTGACGCTTCTTGTTCTCGATCTCCGTCTGCCACTTCCTTTTCTCCTGCAGCATTATGGAAAACAGAACCAGCTGCTGATTGGGATCAATAATCCAATCACACTTCTGCTCTGAAGTAATCCACTGAGGTAATCTGATTACTGACTGCACTCTCTTAGTGTGGGCTTTTATTTTGAAATAAAATAAAAGTGTGTTTGTTTAGATAAAGTTTAAAATTCAGAGTCAACATTGATAACTTCGAGCAATAAAACTTACTGGGGGGGTGGGGTCTCACACACACATCTGAATCATTGATACTAGGTGTGTGAGATGCTGCATTCACTGACTGTAAGTAAACTCACCACAATGAGCTGCAGTCGATCCTGCTGATAGAGAACCTCGCTCACCCTGAGGGAGAGACAGACAGACAGGTTAATGATGTCACTGTGACATCACTGAATCGTACGTTTCCTTGTTCCGCTTAATACACAGATGCTCGATGCACAGCTCTGTTTACACTTTAACCTCACACACTCATTCATACACTGACTAGCTATCTCACACATACACACGCACACACTCTCTCTCTCTCTCTCTCTCTCTCTCAAACACACACACACACACACACTCCAGCAGAGTCTTGAAGCGATCAGCTAACAAGTGCTCAACAGCGGTGAGTCATCAGTTATTTGCTGTAAAGATGGCTGCCCTTTATTCAGTTTGCTTGAGCTGAAGGCAGTGCGAGGCCTCAGGCGGTCTGTGCTGGCGGAGCTGCTGCTGGTTGGTGTAGCACTCAGGAAACCAGAGTTCACCAAACAAGGAGCAGCCAGACGCAGATGCGGCGTTGGTCCCGCCCTGATTCCTCCCTGAGTCTAATGGGAGCATCGCACCCAAAGTAGACTTCATGTTTTATTCAGTGAGACTTCAACTGGAGGCTGAGACCATGAACTCATCGGGACAGAGGTCACTGGGTTCAGAGGTCAGCTCGATCCACCTCTCCTCTCTGGAGGACACACAGTATGCTTTACACTTTAAACTTTTCCTCTCAGACACCTCAAACAAAGCTTCACTTTAAGGTCTCCATGGAGACCACAGTCCACTGCAAGGACCGACAACACCAGCAGCTAGAACCCGGCCCACTGGGAAGCAGTTCAGACACAGCGCCCTGACGAGGAGGAGGTACTTTAAAGGCTCAAACTGAAGCTCAGGCTCTTTCTGTGTTTTTGTCCATGCCTGCTCAGCAGCAGTGAGATGTATTATAGAGAGGGGCATGGCAGGTAATGGGACAGGAGCTCAGACTGATGATTGGATGATATTAATTATTGATCAGTTTGTGATCCGTCTGAGAGGAAAGGGTTCCGGTCAGTCAGCAGGTGTGTGACTTTTAATTGAAACGCCGCATTAGAGGCAGACAGGAAGTCCATGCACTGCAGTGATGAAGTACTTGCAGTAAAAACAGAAGAGTACAAATACTCAGTTACATGTTAGAGTAAAAGTACTCTCAGCTTAGCCTTATAAAGTAAAGATAAGCGATAAGATCAGATAAACCTTTATTAGTCCCACATTTGGCACTAACACGTGGTTCTGCTCTGGGCTGTGTCCTTGTCCAGACACCACATCCTACTACTGCCTCTGAGCCTCCACCAGGCTGCAGCAGCTCCATCAATCCCACAGGCACACCAAACAAGCACACAGGAAGTGCACTTCAAAATAAAACAGCTGCTGGGATGAAACTCAACCAGCTCCCAGATTCTGATTGGCAGTCTTGTCTGAAGTCTGGGTTTATAAGTGGCTGTGAGGAAGGCAGGAGGAAATAATGAAGAAGTCACAAAGAAAACAGATTTCTGCAGAACATGATGGAAAATAATACAGATAAA
The DNA here is from genome assembly GCF_057381845.1 of Rhamphochromis longiceps. NCBI lineage: Eukaryota > Metazoa > Chordata > Actinopteri > Cichliformes > Cichlidae > Rhamphochromis > Rhamphochromis longiceps. The sequence goes on from NC_140578.1 coordinate 9,988,748, forward strand.
AAAAATTCCCAAAACACAAAGTGGTAAGAAACCAATGATTTATCTGCAGCTTCCTGTTTACCTGCATCGGTTAAATCTGATTATCTGATGAACCTCAAACATGACGTACAGAAACATCAGAACTCATCTCAGCACCATCTGACACCTGGATCTGCTCCCAGGTGTGACTCTTCCTGTGGGAATCATCCATTGGGTGCGTCTCTGCAGGTGTATGGTAACTCCATAGTGAGTGAGACTTTGTGCAGGTGTGTCAGAGCAAGTTTTATGTTGACGTTTCTGAAAATTCACACTTTGTGGTAATTCTTGTAATTCTGTAAGTGACATCGTGACATCATTAAAGAGCCTGCCTTGCTGAATTTAGAAAACTGAACCAATCGGACTGGGGCTTAAACCTTATATTGTGAAGAACCCCGCCGGAAGTCACCCTCTCCTCACACGTCCAACTTGACGGAAGTGACTGAGCTCAAATGAGGAACACAGAAACTGATCAATATGTAATCATAGACGCTCGTGCTGCTTATTGATCAGAGCTGGTGCTGCTTCCGCAGGGGAAAGTAGAGCACAGAGAGGTTTGATCACTCCGCGGGTCCGCACGCCCTTTAACCCATCACCTGCCGCTGCGGTGACTCGGACACCCCCACCACACCCCCCAAAGTCTCCAGTTTGGTGCAGTTAGCCCCCCACCCATCCACCCCTCGGTCCTGACTCAGCGCCCTGATGCCGCACAATGAGGACACGAGTCTCAGATACGTCACAAACACAGAAAAACAACCAGAAGAAGAAAAGAGAAGAAGGGAAAGAAAGAAGAGAGAGAAGAAATAAAGTGTACTCACTCCTCCATGTCCGACGGCAGATCAGTCCGCAGCAAAATCAAACATCTGATCCACATCCGAGAGAGAAAACAAACCCGCCCACCGGGGAGGACGGAGGACAGGAGGGAGGGGGAGGAAAGGAGAGGAGGGTAGGAAAGGAGAAAAGGGTAGGAGAAGTTTTGAATGTTGAACCTTTTTTGGTCAGATTTTGACGTCACAGTTGAAAGTGTGCTTGCAGATTCATAATCAAGAGATGAGAGTGAGGAAGACTTTTACTTTGAAATCAGTCCAACATGCAAAAACGCTGTTATTGAATCCCAAAAGGTTGATTCTGTTCATCTGGACGTTTTCAGTGGGAGAAACGTTTCGTCATCATCCAGGTGACTTATGCAGTCTCAGCTTACAGCAGGTCTCCAACCTTATAAACGGTTCCTCTGCACAATGACTGAAACTAGCCAGACAGAATCAGCCTTTTGGGATTTACTTACCTGGATGACTGAGCATGCATCAAGAGGCTGTTATTGATCAATTGACTAATGGATGGAGGATCGATTTTAAGAACTGTGAGGTGGACGGGATGAAGATGTGGAGCTCCTGGTCTCCATGATGACTTATTATTTTTATTACTGCAGCTGTCACGGGGACAGACTGGGACGTCAGACTCGGTAACAAAGCCTTCTGCTTCACACGAGTACTTCCTTCTGCACTCTCCATGTTTGCTCCTCGTCCTTCATATCATTTATTGTACATGTGAATCCATTTTTCATGAGCTTAAGTTTCATGAAGCTTCCTGCAAGTCATTCACATCATGAAAGTGATAAACACACGAATGAATCCAGAATTATCATCCAGTACCAGTAAGTACTCATACTTTAGTTACTCTCAGTGTAGTTGGAGTGCTTTTTAAACTCAGTGTTTCAGTGAAGCGCCAGGATGAGGCGCTTCATTTTGAATATAATGTCATATTTATGTCGACACTCCAGATATTTGGCAATGAACATGTTAAAGTTTTGTTTTTGGTACAGTTTAAAGACAGACATTTATCCCGAGGACAGTTTGTCTCATTTTCTTTTCATTTAATTAACACGGAAGGTGAAGCAATAATCCTGCAGCAACACCTAGTGGTGGTTGGAAAGAATTTTTTTTAATGGTCGACTTCCTGCAGATCATGCTTCTTACTGTACCATAGCTGGACTGGCCATCGGGCATACCGGTGGGCCGCTGGCGATTTTTTGTTTTTATGGGCCGATGGATATTTTTTTTTTTTTTTTTTTTTTTTAGGAAGGGTATATATAATGAAAGGTGTTGGATTGGCCAATTGGTCATGATCGACTCTGGGCTGGACCAATTACAGCCGAGGAGGCTGGATGCACCCTCCCCCTTGTTTAGCAATCACGTGATTTTCGCGCATTGCATGCCGGGAACTCGTGGCAAAACAATCCAAGTACCGCATCAAATGCAAGCATTTGCAGCACCGCAAGACGTTCATTCTCCGGTTCCAATACCTTCTTTTTTTTCTTTGCCGCACAAAAAAGGAATGTACAAAACAAAAGGAGAACAATGCCGGTCCGTACAAAGACAGACTCGACGAAAAGACAAAGAAAAGATACGAGGAAAAAATCAAAGGAGTGAAAGGGTCAGACCCTTACGAGCACACAGAGTGGACAAAAGACGTCAGTGTGCTGCCCACTTTCACCACGCTCAGATTTATAATTACACGGTTCTTGGAGTGAGTGCACACACTCATGAAGTTTAGTAACTTCAGGTCACTGCAACAAGCCCAGGTACAGTTTACCGACGGATGGGTGCAGGACCTTGAAATGCACCGTGTAGGACGAAAGACTATTGTACGTATCATAAGTTTACCAGTCTCACAAATCGTCTTCATAAATACACATTCATTAACAGTTTATTAATAGGACCTTTGAGCTCAACGGTAATTAATTAGTAGTGGAAATAATTTCTGGTAGTGTAACAGTGTTTGTGGTATTATTCCACTTGCCACAAATATCAGTGTAATGGGGAAACAGCGCCCCCCCCCCCCCCCCGCTCTCAGTGTGGCTGGTTAGGTGAGGCTGGCTGCAGTAATCGCTGCCAGTCTGCCGTAGCCATACGAGAGGTGAGTTGTATTGTTCCGCACACAATATAGCTAAGTAGTACAGACACATAAAACATATTTGATTAGCTGACGAGCACCGAGTGTAATAAGTGCTTAGTGGACACATGTCCAACACCAGTTTTATGTACTTTTCATTTGTTTATTACAGTTTTTTACAGACGCTAGGACACATTTCTCAATACTTAGGTCACGTTTGCAAAACTCCTCACACAGTGAGCACAACAGAAGTCTATGTGGGCTAAACTGAGGACCAGTTATCATTGTTTTGGCACAAAATGCATTCAATGACTACATCTCTCAAATTACATGAATCATCTTCTCACTCAGACACAACAACTGCCAAAAACCTTTGTACGGACAGGACATTTTGCATGTGCTTACATACTGTTTTCAAAACTGTTAAACTCATGGTCAAAACAATAACACAATGCAAAACTTGAAAAGACAGCAAAATCCAACGGCAATATTTTATTGAAACATATTTTAAATCTAACAATGCAGTTTAACCAGCCACAGCTGATTCTCATTGTAGATGAACATCTACACAGTTGTTACTCCTTCAATTTTTCAACTCCTTCAATTCTGGCATGCCAGAAGATTCTTTCCTAGGTGTGTTGCCCTAGATGACATAAGATGTGATGTGGATGAGAACCTGTGGCCAAATGGAGAAGACCGAGTAGATTAGCATTACTATTGTATGTGTATCAGTGGATGGTGTGTATACGAATTCTTGTATTTTGGGATTACTTAGTGCAAAAAAATAAAAATACATAAACATAAATACATGATGTCTGATTCATTCCAGTAACATATATTGAAATTATAAACAGAGATGTGTCCTTGTTTTACACAGGAAAACACTGTGTAATGCTACATGTTGTTAGTGTTTTTTAGGTCATTGTTTTGTGGGTGACAAAGTGTGTTTGTCGGCTGTCAACCTTTGCTAGTGTTCTGGAGGAATGTTTTTATTTGAGACCTGAATGAAGTGTTTTGGTAGTTGTAGTGCATTTTGAATGTGGAATGAACTGCTTTGCCAAGCTGAGGGTCAGTTAGGAGAATTGTGTGAAGAGTTTTGCAAAAGTGACCTAAGTATTGAGAAATGTGTCCTAGCGTCTGTAAAAAACTGTAATGTGTGAAACTGTATGCTAAAGCGGAATGCTAATGAGATGTTCTGCCGTAGTGTGCTGTGCGGAGTGGTGTGTGGCGAGCCTGTGCACTGATAATACACCGTTGTTTCCATTCAGGTACATAATTTGTTGTTGCTGTTATTTTATTGTATATTAGAAATTGTAATATTGCTGCAGTAATCGCTGCCAGTCTGCCGTAGCCATACGAGAGTGTGCTGTGCGGAGTGGTGTATGGCGAGCTTGTGCACTGATAATACACCGTTGTTTCCATTCAGGAAATAAAGTGGCAACGATCGATCAGAGACTCCTTGTCTTTTTAAAAACACTACACAACGCAGAGTCGAGGAGTCTGTTTGGGCCGAACTGTTGCAGCGGGATGAAGCAGAAACCGGTTACAGTAGCATTACAGAAATGTAGCAGTGACAATAATATTGTATGTTGTAATCGCAATGGACAATAAGTGATACAAAACAACTGTTTTATCCTGTGAATAAAAGTATATGTTTTTGTCAATGTACCATGGTAATAACAGAAGCGAAACACAATATTGTGTCAGGACAATTTACTATTTATGCACAATAAATAAAGGAGCATAGCGCGACAATTTCTGTTCAGCGCCAGACTTGCTTGTAACCTATATCACCAATTATGTTAAGAAAAATGACGTATTAACTACTAAAAAACTCTGACCTTTGTGGGAATGCTTGGAGCAGACTAACATGTGAGCTGGAGTGTTCTGAGACGTTATATTTGGTATATCCAGACCATCCGTCGGCTCTTACTTCGGAAACATGGCTTAAAAAATTTCTCTTCAACGACGTAATCCGATAAAAAAAAAAACGATCTCTTTACCCATCGGCTTCCCGTGGCTGTCATGCGACCGGCTATTGAAGTTAATAATACAACAGCTTCTTGCCATTTTTTGGGTTTCTTTTTATCGCTGTGTAACTGAGTTCAATTGAAAGCCTGCGTGCGCTAGTACCTCTTGCCACAAGTTCCCTGAATCCTTTGCGGTTTTATCCCTGAATGACGTCACATTTTCAATCTTTATCCTGGTGGGCCGGTCTCTAGTCAAAATGCCCGGGCCGATTTTTTGTCCCAGTCCAGCCTTGTACTGTACTGACAGTTTTACTACTCTCATCACTTCAGTGTGAGGAGTGGAGGTTCAGGCAGAGCTGGAAGATTGCTCAGGTCACTCTGAAGTCTGACAGGTACTGGAGACAGCTGAGGCTGCAGAATGGTTTATTCTGAGAAGAGGAGGTAGAATGTGAGTGGAAACAATGGTTTGGTTTCACTTGATCATATCTGAGGGCGTCTCTGATGGAAGCAGACGTTTCACGCATGGTAGGAAAGTTCACGAAAACCTCTGGACGGTGTTCCCTGCAGAACTTCTGACGCACCACGACCAACACAGGCCACCAGGGGGCGCTACATCAATATGAGCATATAGGCTGTGTTTAATGTGTTGTAATATAAGCGAGCCCCTAAGAATCATCAGCAGTAGCGGTTTTAGATTCGGGCGACAGGGGCGGTTGCCCGGGGCGGCATCGTGGTGGGGGGCGGCATCACGGGCATCGGCAACAACAAAAAAAATGCTCATACTCATGCTGCCCGACGTCAGCCAGCGCATATTGGGAATGGCATAGGCACCAATCGGTTTTCTATCGCCCATTTGCTGGGAGTAAGGGCGCCCTTCGTTTGCGAGGTGCGCCTGCTGCTTGCGGCGCAGAGAGGAGAGGGCGGGGCGGCGGGGGATTCTCTGACCGGCTGGAGCAGCATCTAATAACCAACTCGGAAAATAAAACAAAATAAAAACAAACCAACAAACACGAAAACACCAGACATTATAATACAGACTTATAAATTGCACCAATGTTTTTTCGAAATTCTATACACGAAAAGTGAGCGCGAGAGCCCTCGGTGCGCCTGCTTGCTGCTGAAGTCAAAGTAAACTTTATTGTCATCTCCGCTACAGTCCAGTATATAGAGAGACGAGATGACGAGGCTCCAGTTACAGCAGTGCAAGTAAACAAACAATATATATAAGAAGAGTAAGAAAATAAATATACACTTTAGGACTCGGGGTAAAGGGATCACTAACAATTTAAAATTTACAGTTTGATGATTTAAAGTCTCACACACAACCCGTCAAAAGGGGAGAGGGCCCCTGCTGCTTCCAAATAGAGCACATTTAATTTATAATGATGTAAATCCAAGTCCATTATGTATTCATGATTTGAATCCTGGGTTGTGTGAAATCTCAGAAATGCACCCTAGACAAAGTGAATCTGTGAACTAAGGTGTAGGTGTGTTAGATCATGTTGTGGTGATCCTCAGGTTGAGGGATGGGTGTTCATACTGGAGTGAAAAATGAAAACCAATGGAAGATGGACAAGAAAAGTTCAAAGCCATCAGGTCCTCAGTTAAGAAAAAAGAGAAAAGAAGAGGAAGAGAAACGAGCAAAAGATACAGGTAAGCAGATATCGTCACCAGTGGGAAGCAGCTCTGCTCCAACACTGACCGTGTGCAGATTGTGAACTTTCAACGTAGTTTTACAGGTTTTCCTGTTAATAAAGAGCCCGCCTCATTCAAACAGCATCAAAGGAATTAAGTCACAGATAAACAATTAAATGGGGGAAATGTCCTTTTTTCACTTTTACAGTGAGTTCACAGAAAAAAAGACATTTTCTTTGAATGAGAACATTATATTTTATATTTACAGGACAGTGTGGGCAGTGAATTGCCAGAACTACTTCTGTAATTTTACACATTTATCGTGTCATAAATGTCTGGCCACATTAGGATCAACGTAGCTTGTACGTGGCCCATGAGTTACAATGAATTTGATGTCCTTGTATTAAAGCCTCTGTGAGTGATCACTCTGCTGTTGTTAGAGCAGGTGAAGGCATCTGAGGGTCATCCTGCCATCTTTTCATCCCGACTTGACTATTTTAGCCATATTTGCTCAGGTCAATCACTCACTACACAGATTTTAAACTTGTATTGTGTAAGTCTGCAGGGCATGTGCCTCCCTACCTCACCTCTTTATTATTTTCTCTGCTCTGCAGCACTTTTATCAAGCAGCTGTTTTTAAATGTGCTGTGAATTAATCTGACTTGAAATCAGCCTGTGTGTTGGGGTTGATCAGTTTGTGAGGACACAAATCACACTGCACGAGTGCTTTAAAGACCTGGATCACCTCTCATTTCTACAAAAGAGGATTAGGAATGCTAAAAAAACAACAAAAAAAAAAACTTTTTCACCATTCTTAAATAATAAAATAAGAAATACAAAAGCCCCCCGCCCACCTTTTTCCAGTGGTCTCAGATAAAACTAAGCTTATCATATTTGGCCCTACAAATCTTAGAAATATGATGCCTGTGAGGACTCCTGGAGCTGTTTCTGACCAGGATAGGTCTTTCTATGCGCATATTAAACAAATATGCAGGACTGGTTTCTTTCTTTCTAACAACTTCCTGTTTTTGCACTCGCTGCCTCTCCTCCATCCTCACTGATGCATCTTTAAATTTGTCTTCTCTCTTTTTCTCCTCATCTCTGTGCTCCCCTTCTTGGGCCTCGTTTCCTGTTAAAAGGGACTTCTTCATCCCCACTGTTGCCAGGTGTTGATATCGTGCAATCGTTCCACTTAGCAGCTTGAAGCTGTGTATTGGTGCTAATCAATGACTATAGAAAAGATGGCGAACCTGGCTGCACTTCCTCCCATTGTACAAAAATGAAGCCCGCTTGAAGGAGCTGCCATGTTGCACTTTTGGAGCCCGAGTCTGCACGGTTGTGACTTGAGGTAGAGCATCAGCATCATTCACCCACTGGACATGACTGTTAACACGCCTCCCTACACTTTTTTCGTAGCCCGGCTGCTCCGGTCCATCTGCTGATGGGTTTACAGTGACTCGTTAAATACAACCACATCACTATTATGAAAAAGACACAACTTATCATCTCATAGCTCTACAAGTTTTCTACAGTCAACGGTGCTAAATGAATAAAACTGAAGTGAATATAAAGGAATGACCATGACTTCAGAGTGGAACTCACTGGCACACAATCAAACTTTTACGAGACCTTGCTCTTTAACAGAAGGCTTAAGTTTAATTGAGTTTAATGTCAGCAGTGATTGATTTAAACTCAGATCAATTTCACTGATTTTCACAATAAAACACTGCATACACTGTGTGAAAGGGACATTTATTTTGAAAGACAATCATTGCAGTTAGTGTTTCAATGCACAAATGATTTGTGTGTGTGTGTGTGTGTGTGTGTGTGTGTGTGTGTGTGTGTGTGTGTGTGTGTCTGAGATTATCAGTACATTTTTTTCAGCTCTCATGATTTCCAGCTCATTGATTGGTTGGATATTAAAAAATTGTCTGCAGGCACAAAGAAGAAAATCTGAAGAAAACAAACAAACTAAAGCTGAAAATCATTTCCTGGGTAAAAAAAAGATAAATTTAAAGCTTTGCGAATAAAAGTTAAAAGCTAAATGTTCACTGTAAAGATAAAATATCAGAAGGATTTGATTTTAACTTCATCTGTTTGTTCTTCAGTCGCTCCTCTGGGTGGGACGAACACAGCGGACTGTTCCTTTAACGGTTGATCAGCTCCATGCTGATTGGGTAGAGACGGGCGGCAAGCAGCTCGTACCAAACGTCACGTTTGAAGATTTATTTGTAAAAATGTTAAATTAAATAAATAAATTACCGATGAAATGTTTTGACTTTCAAAAATCAGTCAGAGAGAAAATCCATTGGTTCTCGAAGGACTACACTTCCCAGAGTGCACTGCAGCAGGCCAGCCAATCAGCTGGTAGCAGTCTGACCCACAATTCTCTGCACGGTGTGAGAAACACCCGAGGGAGGGGGTCAAAGGTCAAACTGATCACAGACTGTATTGAGACATGGCTTCTGAGGCTAGTGGGTAGTGTAGTACTTGAAGCACACCAAGGAAGAACGGGGGAAGATCTGTGCTGAGGTCAAAGCAGGAAATGCAACTGGACCAGAACCTTCAGGACAGGAAGTTGAACGACCGTCGTCAGGGAAACCAGAGACACTACATCTCCGGTTTCCCTGACAATCTTCTGAAGATTATCGGGAACGAAACACCACTACTTAATCAAACGCTTACAGTCCTGTGACCTCTGTGTGCTTTACTGTAACTGAGGGACAGGAACATTCCCACTGAGATAATCAGGTAATCATCACAAGGTCTGTCTTAAATCACCGCTGAGGTTAAAGGTCAGACGAGTCACGGAGTGGAACACATCCACAAGCTAACCAACTCTCATCCTAACATCAGACAGACCCAATCAGAGATGTGAACAGCTGGTTTTACAACTACAATAAAAAAAAAAGGCTGTTTGTTTACTTCAGTGTCCGTGACCCGAGTTTGATTACTGTTCGTTACCCTGATGATGCCGATGGTAAACAGGAGGTGGAGCTTAAGTTAATACATTTTCATTTATATAGCACCAAATCACACCAGTCGCCCTTAGGCGCTTTAATGACACCAGCCTTACTGATGTCACCTGAACGTTGAAGTTATGTCAGATATCTGTCACAGCCTCACACTCTTTGTCGCTGACAGAATCAACCTTTGGATCTCGTGCTTGAATCTTCAAATGTTCTCTGACTGACCCGCATCCACCATCACACCGGACTGCTTAACGAGCACACCTCAGAGACACAGTGAAGTCACCCTGATGGCGATGATAACGATGGCGTTAGTAATCACAAACTTGTTGTCGTTCTGAGAGGCTCATGGTCTCATTTACTTGCACAGCCCAGGATCAGATGATGGAGACATGACCAGGTGTTTATACGACCTGCATTAAAATGCAATAAAACTGCCTCCACTGAGGGGGCGTCGGTTCATTTTCCCCGCAGTGTATAAGCTGATCCAGTCGCCGTTTTACCTATGCCACGCCCCCTAAATCGCCTAGTTTTCAGTGTGTTCACGTAGCTCTTATATTTACAAGGTTTCACTGCTTTACCTGGAGCAAGTGCAAGACTCCATTTGCAAAAACAGGAAGATTACCTCGCAGAAAAGGAGAGCAGATTGTCTGATTGACTCGTTAGTCCTTTGGTCTTATAATGTCTTCGTTTGTAAGCTCACGAGTTTAGAGATAAACCCCACCTAGCGTGTTTCCTGTGAGGTAAAAATCTAATTGGCGGCTCTGACAACAGCGAGTCATTGTCGGGACGGTCTCCTCCACCCTGCAGGAGAACCTCGAGATAAGCTTAAAACGAAGAGGCAAGTGGGGGGAGGGGCTAAACAGAGAATAGTAAATCATAAGACACTGACACAACCTAACTGAACAGACACATCATGCCAGCGTCACGCTTCTTTGATAAAAATCTTTCTTGTCGTTCGCTTCTTTATAAAACACTGATTCATTTTAACCTCCGTGCCTCGCCCAAGCCATTGTGTTTACTTGTCACACGGTTTTTCAACTTTCTGTCATGCTACGTGTTAATGTTTGCTCTTAGGTGAGATGAAGGTGCTGATCCAGCAGGTGAGAAAATGTCGTCACACAGGTGAGAGAAAGTGTTTCTAACTGAGCATGCTCACAGCCAGCCTCCTCATCACGCTGGTCTGGGTGCAACCGTGGCAAAGGGGAAGGGGGTGGGGCTCCGACCTCAGAACTCGACCTTGCAGGCAGGGAAGGTTTCCTCCTGCATGGCGACGGTGCTGTTGCTGCCCAGCACGGTGACTGACAGCTCCCGCTGCCTGTCGTGGGTCTCCTGGTACCACTCGTGCATCGCCAGCGAATCAAACGTTGGGATCAGCGTCACCTGAGAAAAGCCCGGAGAAACACCAATCACAGAGCAGCTCATGAGCAGATGGGAAGGTGAAGAAAGTGTCACAAACCTGGATGTCCGGCCAGCTGCTCTTCCCCTCCAGCAGTGCATCCAGGATGCTCCTCATCGCCGCCTCCTTCACCGGGTCGTCTCCACTCACAATGTAATATGAGGAGCGGAGGCGCCTGAAGAAGTCCAAGTCCACAGTGGTGGAGGCAGTCCCGGACGGCAGGTAGGCCAGATCCACATAGACCGCAGAACCCTCAGACCCGGAGGAACCCGAAGCTCTGGAACCTGGATCCAAAAGAAGAAACAAAAAGAACCATGATCATAAACCAGGGTTTTATGATCTGCTATCTTTATTTAACTCTGAGTGAGGCAGTTTGTGACAAGCACAATAAATCAGTGGCCATGCTTTTTGATTTCCTGATTAAGCCTCAGTGACTTCATGCAGCAGGTCACTGCGTGGGTTATAATCTGAAGGCATACCTGAGGATTGAGGTTTTGCAGCTCCGATTCTAGATCCACCCAGTGAACTCCGGGATGAGGGCTTGGCATCGAGGCTGGACGCCATCTTTAAGGACCCTGTGGAGCTGCCGACCTTCGACCTTCCATTCTGGGCCACTGTGCTCCCTGACGACATTCTCTGCAGCGGTTTCTTTGTCTTTCCGGCTGAGCTCTTCTTGTCAGGCTCTGAGTCAGCCATACAGGCTCCAGGCTGCGGCGGTAGAGGAGGGAGGTCCTTGACCGGCGCTGGCGGTGGGTCGTGCTGCCCTGCCCTGTGGGTAAAGTGTGATGTAGGATGTTCCTGTGGTTGGGTGGGTGGAAAGAACCCGCTGGAATCATCTTCAGAATCAATGTCGGCTGTGATGGAAGGACAGTCCTCTGTGCTGGGGGGGATATCAGAATCAGTGGTGGTGGGCAGGGTGCCGCTTACTGATGTGGGCGGAGTCTCCTGACTGTAGGCTGAGGCGTGGTCGCTGCTGCTCGCATCCTGAGAGTGGTTGTTGTTATCAGAGACATCTGGAGACGTTCCCGTGGCGAGGCTGGGGCTCACGTGCTGCTGATGGTTCTCCGAGGTTCTGGGATGCTGGAACTCACATGGGGAAACCAAGCAGAGGTCGACGTCGTGAAGAACATCCGAGATGACCTCTGACATCCCATGGATGTGGTCCTCTGATGTGTTTCCACAGCACCCGTTATGGGCAGACCTCAAGGCTATCCCAGCACTGGAGTCCAAGTCAATAACGTGGCCGTTGGCGCAGACTTTGGGGGAGGCAGCAGGGGGGGGCAGAACCTGCTCTAAAGACACTGAAAGTGATTCATCAACCTCTGTAGAGTGAGGTGAGCCAACCTCAGCCGGCATGGAGGTCATGGTTGGGGAGGAGTCCGGCATGATGTCCTTAAAAGGACTGAGGGTCAGAAGGCTGGACGGTTTATCTTGAGAGGATGTGGAGTTTTCCAGACCTTCAGGCAGGGAGCTGAGGTCAGAGGTCCTACATGAACTTCCCTGATTGTAGTCCTCAAAGCCTAGACTAGACCCTCTTGCCTCGAGGCCACTGTCCTCGCCCAAGCCACGAATGTCCTCTTCGAGGGACTGGTAGAAAGGGGTATGTCCAGCACTGTTTGGGGCAGAATCTGCAGGAGAGACCAGCTCCAGGGTCTTTTCCTCCATGCAGACATCGGGTCCATTTTTCAAGGATCTGTCCACTGGCTCATATGTGGTCTGGGTGAGGTCAAAGTTCACACTAAGATCACCTTTTGGAGTTTTAGCGACCAGTGAGGAGGCAGTGACCATATCATGATCAGTCTCTGAGCAGCGAAACTTCTCTGGACTCTCTACTGCGGAAGTCGGGTTCCCGTTGGACTTTACTTCGTCAGGATTCAACCCCCTGGACTTTGCACTTTTACCACTATTCCCATTCTCATCTTCCAATCGAAGTCTTTCAAATTCAGCCGTCATGTCCTCAGGTGTGGACACCTTAGAGCGAGCCACCTCCTTCTGGGTCTCCTGCTCCTTTGACACCGGTTTGCCTTTCGTCCCTTTGTTCAAAGTATCTTTCTTGGGAAGAGTCCCATCCTTCTTCAGAGTGCTGGTCTTCCCAGACGGTTTTCTTATTTCTGCACTTGCTGTTGAAGCTGCACTTGTGGCTTTCTTCACTTCTTTAATGGCTGGCTTTGCTGCCTTCTTCTCATCGCTCTTCACGTCCCTCTTCACGTCTTTTTTTGGTTCAGATTTGAAGTCTTTCCTTGGCTTCATACTTGGGATTTCTTTCTTTGTTGCTTCTTTCTTTTTCTCTCCACTCTCTTCCTTCTTGTCTTTCTTCTTCACTTCCTTCTTCTCTTCTTTTAAAACCTCTTTCTTTGGAATGAGCTTTTCAGCAGATTTCGCTGGCTTCGATTTAGCCTCTGGTTCCTTTGTTTTGGGCTTTTCTTCGGCATCCTTTCTGTCTTTAGGTACAGAGTCAGCTGCTACCCTAGGCTTGGTTTTCATCTCTTGTTTTTTGGCATCCACTCGTCCAAGTTTGTCTTTCTGTAAGGCACTACTGGGTCTGAAGTCCTTAGACTGGGACTTAAGGCTTTCTCGACTGTCTGTTCGTTTTGGTTGCTTTTCGATTTTGGATGTTTCCAGGTCCTTCAAACACACTGCTGGTAGTTTCAGGAAATCCAGATGTTTGAGTTTCTCAAGTCCATCCAGAATTTTGGTCTGAGGCGTGCACCCTGGGAAGAGCACACGGATGATTTTCTCCTGAGGGCTGGACGGGTGCCAGACCAACAAAGCACAAATGGAAACAAGGCACGGCAGTGGAAGATCTGAGCCCTTCACATTCGATCCATTGTTTGGCCAAGTCTGCATCAAAGCTTCGAGCTCTTTGCTACCGCTGACCGGATTCAGAGTGTAAAGCTCCAGACGACCAACTCCCATCTTTTGGAACAAGATCACGGGTTCTATGCTAGGTCCGTTAGGCCGGTTCAGGGGTTCTGGTCTGATCGCCAGTCTCTGCAGGTGCTGCAGAGCAACTGTTGCCTGATCGCAGCTCCGCAGCTCGCTTGGATCTTCCTGGATGAACTTCAGCCTGTCGGGAACATTGAGAAAGACCACCCCGATCTCAGGGGAGATGAGGTTTTTCATCCAGTCCTCTTCGGGATGGGATCCGGCAGCCTCGTCGTCCTGCTCGGAAACTTTTCTCAGCAGCAGACTGTTCACGCCCGGCAGATTGTCCACTCCGATGTGTGTCAACAGTACAGCGTCAATCCTGTCCAAGTGTCGAACCAGTTTCCAAAAGCTGGAGCGTGAGTCAGAGCCGCCGTTCACCAAGACATTAAAACCGTTAACAGCGAAGAAGGCAGAGTCACCCCTCCCGCCAGGGAAGATGTAGCAGCAAGGTCGAGACAGCTTCAGGAAGCCCACGGTGCTTGGGGGCTCCAGTAGGTCGAAGGGAGACTCGGGCTCCAGAGACTCCAAAAGGTACTCTACGAACTCTTGCAAACCCTCCATCTCGGGCAGGACTGGGGGAGGGTTGATCCGAATGTTTATGAAGTCTTGCAGATTGTGTTTCTCCAGTGCCGGCTCCTTCCAAAGGCCAGAGTCTGGACAGCTGAGGGTGAGGCTAGGCTTCACCGCTGGGCCTGCCGAGCTCAGCAGTTCACCGACCTGTCGACACAGAGTCAAGCAACTCGAACATCAGCAAGCACTTAAACATGCTGTGTAAACAAAACCAACAAAGACACAGTTTGCTTACCTCCTCGTCAGAAAAAATCTGGATGAGGTTGCTGAGGGAGAAGCAGCCTTTCTGCAGTACAATGTCGCCGCTGCCCTCAACACACTGACCGGCGAGAATCAGCAGTTTGCGGCGCGATGGATTGCAGACAAGCCGCCGCACCTGAAACAGGAAATGTATCATCGGTGCAGCTCAGAGGAAATAAAAACATACTCAGACACACACCTAGCAAACTGAGCCAGGAAGTATTCTCAGATATACAGGAGATCGGCTGATCTCCGTGTACGCGAGAGCCCGCCAACAGCTGAGAAAACATCTGTAAAGGTTCACGTCTGACTCACCTCTGAGGAAACAAACTCTGAGCCTGGATTCACCACGACTTGCGTGTCCAGGACGTCCCCGCTGTGCTGGAGAGTCCGCTGACCTGAAACACACAAACAGGACAAACGAGTGTCAGGGGGAGATCTTCCCTCAGGTTTGCCCTCATTCCTGCTCACTCTCCTGTTCTCTCCATGAGTGCTGCAGCTGCTCATTCATTGGCGGGACATCGCTCAAGACCACATCCACCCACCACACTGCCTGCCAGGTTCCACTGAAAATACATCCATTGAAACTAAAGCTCATCATCTGTGTGCATGCGTGTCTGTCTGTCTGGGTGCGTGTGTGTGCGCACGTATAATAATAATAATAATAATAATAATAATAATAATAATGGATTGCATTTATATAGCATTTTTCGGGGCCCTCAAAGCGCTGTACAATTCCACTATTCATTCACTCTCACATTCATACACTGGTGGAGGCAAGCTACAGTTGTAGCCACAGCTGCCCTGGGGCAGACTGACAGAAGCGAGGCTGCCATATCGCACCATCGGCCCCTCTGGCCATCACCAGTAGGCGGTAGGTGAAGTGTCTTGCCCAAGGACACAACGAGGGACTCGAACCGGCAACCTTTTGGTTACAAGACGAACTGCCAACTCTTTGAGCCACAATCGTCTGTATGTCTTTGGGCGGCTCAGCAGAGTCTCAGCTGACTGTGTTTGTGTTTGGATGGAACAACCAATTATCTGTCTCTGTTTAAAGCCCCTCAGACTGATGACTTCACTCCGTCCTGTTGGATCAACTGTGCCACAGTCTGATTTACCCTCTGTCCGTGTTGTTGCCTTTAAGTCGCTGACCTGTCCCAGGTCAACTTTCCTCTTAGGTGAGGCAGAGGGTAAACACCTGGGCCATCAGCTGTTAGTCTTTCAGATGCACTGAAATGCCTCAGAGGAGCTGAGCAGAATTTGAGGAGCCTTCAACTCCTCAGTTTAGACCATGTGTTAAGATTGGGAGGGTCAAATTAAAGGAAAACACAGCAACGTTATAAAATGTCAACTTTAAACCCTCAAAACTGATGATGATGATGATGATGTTCATCTTCTTCATCATTATTATGACCACCAAATTTTGACGACACTCAACCTCCCCATCACCGCTTTGCTCTGGACTCCCCGTCAGAGAGCTGCCCCTCACCTTGCCTTCATATTCATCATCTCTGTGTCACGGTGAGTGTCAGGAAGCTCGGCATCACGCATCACAGTGGACGGCAAGCTCAGTTTGGATACCCCATCAGTAAGGTCACAAGAAGTACCGTCTATCTGTGGTTATCTCAAACTGATTCTGAGGTCCACGTATCTGTGTCTATGTGTTAGCCCTGTGACAGACTGGCCACCTGTTCAGGGTGTACCCTGCCTCTTGCCCTAAGACATCTGGGATAGGCTCCAGCCCCCGCAACCCAAAAAAAAGAATAGGAGGAAGAGAATGGATGGATGGATCTTTGTTTATCCATGTTAGCAGGACCTGTCAGTGACAAGGATATCTCCCAGTCACAGGTGACATGTGACTGGTTCTCGATCGTTTCAGAACAAAACACGTGGAACATTCTGTAACCAGCATCCACAGAAACCTGTTCATTCTGAAGAAAACTCCACTCGGATCCTTCAGTGAATGAAGCTGGAAGAACGTCTGCAGAGGAAATTGGCAACTGCTGCACGTGAAACTGCATCGCTCAGACTGAGACGGTCAGGTGTTTTTAAACTGTTATGACCTGAGATGGACCCACATCCCACCCCGAACATTAATAATTTAAACTCAGCAGCTAATGTCTGATCACTGTCCCGTTACAGAGCTTCCTGTGAGCTGACGGTGAGGTTTTCCCACTTTAACGTTTCAGCTAAAAGGGAACGAAAACATGAAGTACGGTTTCTTTCAGAGGTTCAGGGAACACACACACACAGTCTGACACTTGTGCGAACCTTCATCCGTTTGGTCACCCTCACAATCCTGCACACATCTAAAAGTCCTTGTGATTTTCTTTCAGACTCCAGGTCATGTGACACAAGCGGCCGTGTTTGAGGACTCGCGGTTCTTCACGCCTCCTGCAGAGTCCTGAGCTGCTGACAGTTTCTGTAAAGCTGTCCTTGCCACCTCAGTCTGAGGTCCTGTTTACAAAAAAACAGAAGCGCTGCCTCACGCCATCAGCTTGTGGCCATGAGCACAAGTCACAGGACAAAACTGCTTTTCATTTGATCTAAAACACCCCATCACAGTGTGCCATCATCCTGCTGAACAGAAATTAATGATGCTATTGATAAAGGCATCAGCGGGACTTTCCTCTGCTGATCGAAAGCATTTCATGCATTTTAAAATCCTCCGAGGCCGCCAGGCTCAGCATCAGAGAACACATCAAACATGGAGGTCCACAGGGTACTGGCTTAAGAGGCCCGGGTACAAATCCACCCCGAGTGTCTGACCACTCCTCTTTCCTCCAATCAATCCCAATACAGGCTTACCTCGCACTTCTTCTGACAGGAAGGCTGAATGTCTCGACACAAAGAGCTTCAGCTGTTGATCCAGAACGGAGACGTCCAGATCCACCGCCCAGCAGCGCACACCTGGACATTAATAAGAAACAAAAAAGGGCTGAACATTTTCATTTTAATGACATTATCTTACATGGCTGCTGTGAGGTTACTGTACTAACAGGCCATCCAGGAAATCTGAGCTCCAGTTAATAAGTTAATAAGGGCTATTAAAGGATTTTGATTGGCTATCACTAATTAGCAGGTAACTAAGTCTGTACAGAGTCCACGAAGCAGTGGGTGAAATCACCGAGGTTACATCTTTCATATACAGCTTGTTGTTGGCGTGCTATGGCTGTGAAACCTCAGATATCAGCCGCACATCACTGTCAGATAGACCATTTCTACTGCAAACAGGAAGTCAGTGATATTTAGTAACACAACTTCCTCTTTTTGTGCGAGTGGACAGAGAGTGAGTTTGTACACGCACACTCATCATAAAACAGCTGTAATAAACAGGCTGAGAGACAAGTGTGTGTGTGTGGACTGTGATCAGTCTAAAGGTTAGACAGTGAATCAGCTCAGCGTGTTTCAGAACTCAAAACTCTTTCAGATGAATCAGAGATCGCATTAATCATATTGAACAGATATCAAATTGTCCTCCTGATAGTTGCTCTGTTCGTTTTCTGTGAACCTACTTTTACAGAAAGTCCGGAAAATTAAGAAACACAATTGCCCACTTCCGGCGAGACGCATTTTCAAAAAATAAAATAATGACTCAGTAGTATGCATTTTATTTTTTCGGATAAAATCCGGAAATAAAAAGCTTAGACCTCGTCACAGAGCTCAGTGTGAATCAGTCTCAGTTTCTGAGAGTCTCTAAAGTGACCCGAAAAAGAAACCTGCACACTGGACTCGTTAAACAGCTGCACCCGAACCGGAAAAGGTTTCATAAATGTCAAATAAAACGAGGTGCTAGTTACTCTTTACAATTATGTTCAAAGTTTCTCTGCATCAGCTTCAAAGCGATAAAGTCTCTAAAACTTCGGACCGGGCACAGCTCATTCTAACAACAGCAGCCTCCCGGACTTTTATTGTGAAGGGCTGTGGGGACCTCCGGCCCCGCAGCTCTATTCTCCTGAACTTCCAGAACTCACCTGTTTCTATTTGCTGCAGTACCCGCTCCAGCAGCTCCGCGGGTCGCAGCGTTCCCACCACCACTAGGACCGAGTGATCCGCCGCAGTCCGGGAGGCGCCGGCAGGAGAGCCGGGAGGAGAGCCGGGACCGCCGCCCCGCTCCGCCGCCATCATGGCATGGACTGTCCACCGCTAACGTCACAGCATCCTCAGCCACAGCCCCACCCCGCCGCTGCTAGAGGCGGGATAATGATTTAAATGGCACATCAGTCGGCCAAAGAGAATGGACAGCCATGTAGCTGTCCAATCAGAAGTCAGAGCTGTTTTCAGGGGCAGCTCGGGAAAAACGAGTTTTATAGTTTCGTAAACCAAAGAATAAAGATCAAAACGTCGAATAGTCTTCACCAAACTGAAGCCTGCTCAGAAAAGTAAACTCTTAAAGTATAAGGACACGTTTCTGCGGATTAAAATTAACTTTCGACTTTAGTGAAAAAAACTTTTAAGAGCTGGATCATCAGATTGGTAATTTTAAATTGTTCTTTAAGTTGACCCTGAGAAACCCAAACGGGATCGCGAACCATACAGGTAAAACTACAGTAAAATCATTTCAGTGATTTATAAAAAAAATACCATCTATTAGACAGCCGTCATGTTTTTACGCAGTAAACCACGTGGTGTTCCTTCTTCGGTGGTATTTCCCACACTCCATCGGGCCCCTGAAGGCAGCTGCTTTCGTGTCCTACAACATGGCGGCCCCGGAGCCCAGCCGCTGCTGTTTCTTCGTGCAGAAGAAGAAGCGTTTCTGTAAGATGGTGGCGGGAAAAGGCAGAAAGTACTGCGGGGAGCACGCGACCATGGTGAGTTCACGGATACAGTCACTTGCTCAGGTGTGATCTGGCTCCAGGTGGACCGGTCAGGAACAAGAAGGGGCCATCCCCAAAGTATGCCCACAAAGTCGCAAAGATGAAAGTGTCCAAAGTGTGTCGGTCTGCTGAAGCATGATGAGTTCCTTTCACTGGAACTAAGGGGTGGAACCCGACTCCTGGAAAACACCCCACACTCTAAAACCCCCTCCCCCAAACTTTACGCTTGGTACAGTGAAGTCAGACAAGTACCGTTGTCCTGGCAACCACAAACCTACTCTCATCCATCGGAGACGCGTGATTGGTCACTCCAGAGAACACGTCTCCATGGCTCTAGAGTCCAGTGGCACATGCTTTGCTATTTGTTTGGTGATGTAAGGCTTGGATGCAGCTGGTTGCCATGGAAACCCATTCCACGCATTGTTCTTAAGATAATCTGAAGGCCACGTGAAGTTTGGACGTCTGTAAAGGTTGACTCTGCAGAAAGTCTGTGAACTCTGTGCACCATGATCCTCAGCATCCTCTGAGTCCGGTCTGTGATTTGCATGGCCGACCACTTCATGGCTGAGTTGTTGTCGTTCCCAGTCGTTTCCACTTGGTTATAATCCCACTAACAACTGGCTGTGGATATCGCAAAGACACTTCTAGCGTCCTATCACAGCACGACGCTGGAGCTCACTCAGCTCCCGAGAGCGAGCCATTCTTTGCAAATGTGTATAGAAGCAGTCTCCATGCCCAGATGCTGATTTTATACACCCGTGGACATGGTAGTGATGGAACACCTGAATTCAAGGATTTGGACGGGGGAGTGATTACAATATAGTCTTAATATCTCACTGTCTGGAATGAAGTCGGATATCTTATTACAGATCAAACCACAGATCATGATGAGGTGTGCACTACATTAATGTAATGCATGCACACACAGAATGAAGATCTCTTTATTCAGACTATACTGTACACCTGTATATACGGCACACGTGTGGACATACCATAGGAATCATATAGCTTGCAATGGCATGATGATGATCACAAGGTTATGCCTGAAGAGTCTGCGGTGGCTCAGTGCAGGTGAGCCGTTTGTAGCTGCTAGAGTTGGTTCATTTGAAGCTGCATGAAGAAATCTGATGCATTCATTTATTTGCAGGCTCAGTGCTCGTGATTGTGAGGTAATGGGGTTCTGTATGAGGTTTAACAGCACGGGTCAGTCTGCGCTCTGGACTCACTGCTGCAGATGTCTTTGTGGGGATTTGGCACTGGGCTTGCCACCGTACTAGAATACAATGGTCGATACCACGGAGAAGACTTTGATCCTATCCTGCAACAATAGAAGTGATGAAGAAGAAGTCGTAATTTTTTCTTAATTTTTCCAGATCCGAACTTGCCATGGACACACCGGACAACGTCCTGAAAAAAACTCACCGTGGAAAGCTACGAGTATACATGAAGCGATGACGAGTTCATCCAGATTTCAGAAATCAGTGGGGTGGTCTGAGCTCACATCTGAGCAGGCAGACTGACCCGTGCTGCAGATATCAGCGAGTTTGAGAAGATCAATGATGTCGATCAGCTGTGATGTCATGAGCCTGTGATGTGTTTCCTGTTTCCAGGAGGAGGACGGGGGTGGCAGCAGGAGGATCGTCTGTCCTCTGGACCCCAAACAGTGAGTGACAACACATCAGTCATCAATCAGGTCATTGATCGGCTGACAGGAAGCTCATCACTGGTAGCTATTGATCCTACTCTGCTTGTTTATGTGTTTCAGCACCGTGAGTGAAGACAAACTCCAGAAACACTTGAAGAAATGCAACTCCAGAGAGAAAGCCAAACCGGTGAGACGCTATTGATCCATCAGTTGATCAGCGATTGCGTGTTTATCCAAGTGTTTCCACAGAGATGAACGTTTGATCTCCTGCAGGTTTACTTTGTCCAAAACATCAACGCTGGATCAGCTGATGGAGATGAGACGCTTCGACAGGTAACGACTCACCTGCCCCGTGGCTATTTAACACGGAGTCTCAGCTTACAGAAAGCTGATTCGTGGTTTTATGTTGGTGTTTTGTGGTCGAATGCTGATTGATCAAAGAAGAACTGGTAAAGTAAAACATCTGCAGACGCTTTGATTCACAGTGCCTCATCCAGGCAGACATTCACTGATCTCTAAAGACCAACAGCAGCTCGATTCACACACACACACTGTCAGGAAACAGTTTGTTTCACAGCAGAGGAAGCACCGAGAATGGACAGCAGCGTCTACACACACAATCACACACTTCTTCATTACGCACAAACCAGCACAGTAAATACTATAATAACCACTGATGACAGTGATGGTGACATCATGTTAGTGACATCATAATGGTGATGTGTTACAGGTGAGTCTGTCTGAGCTCAGCAGGACTGAGTTGGAAACTCTGGTGGATAAACTGAAGACAGCGTTCAAAGGTGAGCTGCTGAGATCCGGTGATCAGTGATGGCTGAAGTACTCACAATCTCACACGACTGCTTCAGTTTGGCTGATGTGACACAAAACATCACAAAACTGACAGTCTTTTCACTGAGTAGGTTAGGATTGGGATTAGATTCAGTTTATATTTAAACTGGGTGTAAATTAAGTTTAGGTCAGGGTTAAGTCAGCTTTAATTTGGGTTCAGATCAGCTTTAGTTTTGATTTATTTGGGGTTAGGTCTCGTTTTGGTTTAGTTTCAGGTTAAGGTTTAGTTTGAATTTAGGTCAGTTTTAGTTTTGGTTCAGGTCATGTTTAGTTCGGGTTTAATTTGGGTTAGGGTTAAGTGTGACTCATAAAGTTTTTGGACATTTTGTAAATCCGCGGATGTTCTCCTGGTGTCCCTGCTGTTGTTGTAGGACTGCAGTGCGATCTAGAGGACAGCGTCCAGTCTCACCCCGCCCTCCACGACGAGCTCCACAACCCAAAGAATGGAGACTCCGCCCACAAACACCTGAAGCAGCAGGTAGACTAGGTGACAGCACCATTAGTCTGTGTATTCATCTCATTTCCATGCTGAAGAATTAAACTGAAAAGTAAAACTAATCTCCGTCTGACCTGCCGGGTGTGCTCAGTCTTCCATCTTAGGTCACATGGAGGAGCTGGGGCTGCTGGGAAGGGGGCGGTGCTTTGTGGAGTTCGGAGCGGGTCGAGGGAAGCTGTCCCACTGGATCCACGAGGCCCTGAAGACTTGCGAGCATCTGAAGACCTGTGAAGACCTGCAGCTGCTGCTGGTGGAGCGCTGCAGCACCCGGTTCAAGGTACAGCCCTGATTCTGAAATCCACTTCACCCTAAACTCAAACCCAAACCCCCGACAACCCAAGTACCTTCAGAACCCCGCCTGCTCACCTGCTGCTTTCCATATTTTCATTTCTGGCTTTAAAATAAAAGTGGAAGCGTCGCTGTCGCATGTCGGCGTTCCTCCGATTCACACCTCACACACTGATGGTGTGTTCATCTTTTATGTAGAGACTGTGATCAAGACTGAAAGCAGCTGATCAGTTTGATTGATTGATAGGTGAAACAGGTGCGTTCTGTTGCAGGTGGACGGGAAACATCAGGATGCTGGAGTTCAGTTTGAGAGGCTGCAGGTGGACATTCAGCATCTGGATCTAAGTAAGACAGGAACATATGGACACTGTGGTGCTCTGACCTCTCCTGACCTGTTTCTGTGATGCTTTCAGGTAAAGTCCCTCTGCTCTGCGAGAAGAAACTGCCTCTGGTCGGAGTTGGTAAACACCTGTGTGGAGCGGCGACAGGTGAGAACAGCCAAAAAACTGTCAGCTCTGATTGGTGGTAAGCAACATCCGGCTCATAATTCCACAGTAACTGCTGCTCTACGCTGGTTCCTGCAAGCTCCATCCTGCTCTCTGATGGCAGTACACCTCCACCTGTGCTGAAGCATGATGGGTTTGGTTTTACCTGGCAGGGCAAAACCTGGAGATCAGTTTATGTTTTTCTCAGAACTTCAGCTGAAGTACACCAACATCCACCTGGAAACTAGCATTTCTGTAGTACTTGTCTAGTCTCATCATATTCTGGTTCCGTTCTCAGATCTGGCTCTGCGCTGTTTGCTGGAAACTGCAGGACAGTCGGAGGAAGAAGAACCGCCCCATAAACGCCTCAGACCATCAGAGCCAAGGTCAGGAGGGGGTCTTGGATCAGCACCAACAGGTTGTGGTCCTGGCCCAGTGCTGGGCCTGACAGTGGCACTGTGCTGCCACCATCGCTGTGATTGGCGTCACTACGTCGGGCAGCAGTTCTTTCTGCAGAGAGGACTCGGGGCGCGGGAGTTCTCTGCTTTCTGTCGGATGTCCAGTTGGGCCACGTGTGGACTCAGACCGACCAATCAGAGAGGAGATGGCGAAGAGCACGAACCAGCAGAAGAGACAGACGCTGTGAATGGGTAAATATTTGACCTCTGCCCCTGAAACCTGTCACCGATGGCTGTATGGACCCAGCCCGAAGTAGAAAGTTTCTGTAGTTCAGAAAAAAAAATCAGATTTACTCAATGAAGATTTGTAGAAGTCTTCGTTCCTCTGGTTTTATTTTAGAGCAGCTTTGCATGATCCACAGTTAAGAATAATCCCTCTTTACTGATTCACATCAGCACCTTCAAACACCACATCGAGCAGCTTGTGCTGGGCTTTAAGGAGGTTTAACCAACCTATCAGCACAAGTCAGCAGCATGTCAGTGTTTTATGTTCAGAATCAGCTGCAGAGACAAAGTGAAGGACAGGAGAGTGGATTTATTTCAGTTCACACATGTGATCCATAGATTCATGAAGCAGCTGGAAATCCTTTTTCTAAATATTTATTAGCTCTATTCAGTGTAAGGTCTGTGACGAGCTGATGTCAGCGTGTCACACAGGCTAAACACGGAGGACTGACACTGCACATACTCTGATCTCATCAGTGAACAAGTGATGAACATGAAAATCAAGCTTCGGAGCAGGAGGGTCTACAGGAAGAGAAGGAGGGGCTATAGGATGAGATGGCGGGCCTACAGGAAGAAAAGGAGGGTCTACAGGAGGAGAAGGAGGGGCTAGAGTTTAATGTTCCTAGTGTATAATAATCAGGACTGTCTGCATGTTTACACTGAACTAACACACTGTTTGTGTGTCTGTGTGTGCACGTCTGTGCGTGACAGGTTTCTGTCGGCTTCTGAACGTGAGCAGCTCGGCCGTCTATGCAAACAGCTGATCGACCACGGCAGGTGTCACTTCCTGCAGATGAAAGGATTCAGCAGCAAACTGACTCGTTACATCAGCAGTGATATCACGCTGGAGAACGTCCTGCTGACCGCTGTACCCCTCACCCCCCACTCCTCCTGATTGTTTGATTGTAAGCTGCAATTTTGAGTTTTAAGTTACAGGAAGTCAGACTGAACATGCTCAGGTGTTTTCTGTTTATATTAAAGTGTTTTTTTCCTCATGTACATAAAACGTTTGCAGTCTTCCAACAAGCGACACTGAGCATGCTCACTAAAATCTGCCTGTCACATGGCACAATCATATATTATTCTATAGCTGGAAAACTTCTGGAGTTTGACTCGTCCTGCTTGTCCACTTAAAGTCTTTCAAAATAAAAACACAAGTGTGGCTTTGTGGAAGTGTCTTCAAGAGGGAGAAGCTCAGAAGAAGAAAAAAGACATGGGGCCGTATTTCATGCTGAGGATTCGTCATTGGACTCACCATCGGACTCTGAAACATTCAAAGAGAAAATCGTGTCAGCTGAAACCAACAAAACATTCAAATGATGTCGGGTTGTTCCTCGTATACGGTGCCATTTCCGCCCCAAAGACAGAAATGAGGGTTTGATATAAACACGGGCCAAATATTCTGTATGCCTCCATTATTTTAGCCTAAACTGAGTCAGTGATCTGAGTTCTTGAAATCCAGACAAGCCCAACTTAGAATATTCTACACCACATTTTTGTATGAAAACACTTTTAATGATTAAAGTCTTTGTGTCGTGTCCCTGAATTGTTATGGAGATCCCTCTGAAAGGGTCCCCTGATTGGTCCTCTGGGACAGTTTCCCTCAATTACAGTGTAAACATGTTGAAAAACCTTGGTGTGGTCTACACGTGAGTAATAATGGCTGATTTAAGCATGAAATGTCCTGCTTGTTAATTTTTCTCACAGTAAAAGGTTATGCATAGTTTTAATGAAAGCATGAGTTGTGGGCTGCAATCTCTAAAACATTCTTTATATTCTAAACATGTCAGGCAGCAACAAAACTATTCAAAACTAAATGTTAATTATGATAAATTCAAAATGAACTGACATTTTTTTTATGTTGTGCTTTATATATAATTTATATAAAAATGTAAAGGGTAGAAATAATAAGCTTAGTGGCTGGTTGGGTTTTGCAGCTGTGCAGTGATACAACTAATGTAAAACTAGGAAAATATGAATTTATCATCAAATATTTATCCAGCCATCCTTTTATCCTTTTCAGGGTTGTGAGGGGGTTGGAGCCTATTCCAGCTAACATAAGGCGAGAGACAGGGTATGGCCTGGACAGGTGGTCAGTCTGTCGCAGGGCTAACACAGAGACGAACAACTGTTCACATTCATTCACACCTATGGGCAGTTTCCAATTAACTTAACCCCACTAACTGCATGTCTTTGTACTGTGAGAGGAAGCCAGAGTTCCCGGAGAGAACCCACGCAAGGAACAGTGCTAACCACCGTGCCCCCATGCTGCCCCAAATAGCTATGTAAATTTAAAGTTATACGTGTGCTGTTGGTATCAAACCCAAAAGCTGATACTGGTGAGCACCTTCAGTTTAACCTGCAGACACTGTGAGAGAGTCACTTCATAAATCCATAAAATTTAAATTCAGGTTTATACATCCAGCTTCTAAAGCTCTTTTAGATGTATTTTTTTTAAATGGTGAATTAAGGATGGTAAACACCTTAATTCACCATCTGATCTGATCGATCTAATGAAACTCTGTTGGGTATGGGGCGAGGTTCTCATTGGTTGTGTACAGGGCAGGGTTCTCTGTTTTTTCACAGTGAACTAAATAAATTTTTTTCTATGTATGTTTATGGTTAACTGAAGTGAGTAAATTTAATTAAAAAAACAGGTCAAATTTAATTCAACTTCCTTTTTAATCATAAAAACGTGAAGTGGAATGACTTGATCATTCCAACACTTCTTCAAACAGATTTACAGAGTAAGCAGGAACATTTCAGCTCTTAGAAAATGTAAATACAAAAGTGACGCCACATTTACAACGCTTATAAACCCCACTTCTGGAACAGGAAGTGCATATCCTGAGCTAGTCCAGTGTATTATTCTAGTATTAAGTAGCTGTTGTTCACGTGAAATGCTGAAGTGTGACTTTTTTCCCCGTTCTCACCCTGAAATGGTGCCGAATGCTAGGAACAACGCAGTGGTTATTGTTGACATCACTCTTTAATAACCTGAGGTCAGAGGGGGTCAGTTGGGGTTTAGCTTCCTGTTTGTTGACGTCGTCGAGGGTCACTGCCCCCATGAGATGTTTGGCACACACACAGGTTAGCGTGTTAGCGCACGCAGGTCAGTGAGCATGCTCAGTACTAACGGTTGACGCAGTGCACGTTGAGCACGGCGTACGCTCTCTTTCGGGCCTCCTGGATGTACATGAGCATGAACTCTTTCCCGAACATCTCCCTGTCATCTTCCTCCTCTTCCTCCTCAGCCACCGCCTTCCTGCTCGGCAGCGTCACGTCCAGAGTCAGGGGGTTATCCCGGAAGTTCACAAACCTGCTCCGAGGAAGCGAAGAAGTGAGTGATGCCAGACAGACGGAGGGCAGGTGCGTGAGGATGGCCAGACTCACCTGAGGCTGGACATGCCCTCCATGAGCGGTGGAATGTCTCTCAGCCTGTTGCTGCTGAGCACCAGCGTGTCCAGGCTCCTCATTCTGGCGATGTTCTCCGGAAGCTTCTCCAGCTCGTTCCTCTGCAGCCACAGAGTGTGTAGCACCTCCATTCTGAGGAAAAACACATGATCACTGGCTGTTGACAGAAAGGCGGTTGAGTGTTAAGTCAAATTTTGTAAAATTTCTAAAGTCTTAGTTTAAACTATAGGATCAAAGACATTCCTTTGTCTGACCACCTCTCCAGCCAATTTGGTGCTGGGGGGAGGCTGACGTGGGTTTTATTGTAGATACATCGTATCTGAAGGTTCTGTTTGATGTTTGGTAAGCTTTCTGCTTTTATGATCCTTTTGGTGAGCAGGAGGTCACAAGTTCTTGCACAAGTGCTTACACGTGCACACACATACACACAGTGCCTTGTCTGTTAGAACCATTGGGGGGTTTTACGGTGGGAGGTGCTTGTGCTGTGATGTATATTGTAACAGTTTGTCAATAAATAGCTGCGAGGAGAGCTGCTCTTTGAAGGAGTTGGTCTGGAGACAGGTGAGGAGCATTTAGCTTCACACCCTGGTTCTGACCAAGCCTTTCCTCGTTAGCGAGTAAAAGACCGGTTGAAGATGTTCTGTCTTGTTTTTCGTTCTTCATGAGGAATAAGTCTCTAAACTAGCAGTGCCTGTGGAAACACAGACTCAACATGGAGCTTAGGCCATGTCCCAGCTCCTACCTGTGTATGTCTTCAGGTAAGTGATGCAGGCAGTTTCCTCCCATGTCGAGCCACTCGAGCGCCGGCAGGGCGAGCAGGCAAGCAGGCAGGCAGCTGAAGTCGTTCATGGAAAGATCAACATGCTGCAGCCGCGACAGCGTCCCGAGCTGAAGGTCAGAGAGAGAAGCACACCTGAGCTCAGACTGGACCAGAACCAGGCCTTACTTTTCAGGTGTACGGTAACGAGGCATAGGTTCAGGCACTCACCTGGTCTGGTAGCTCATTTAGGTCCCGGTTCATTGCCAGCTCCAGCCTCTCCAGGCTCTCACACCCGCTCAGCTCTGCCGGGACAAACGGGATTCTGTTGTAGCTCAGCAGCAGCTCTCTGAGCCGGGTCAGCTTTCCTGAGACCAAAACCAGGTGAGGTCACAGCACACAGAACCAGAAAACGTGGCTCACAGGCAGATTAAATCGAGGTGAGCTCACCGATCTGTTTGGGGATCTCAGCGACTCCGTTCCGGGACAGATCGAGCACCAGAAGGTTCTGGAAGCTAGAGATGAAGTGAGGGATCTTCAGTAGTCCGGTCCGGTGGATCTGCCACTCCTGGACCTGACTGAGCTGGATCAGGCAGCCTGGCAGAACCTGGAAACCAGAGCAGCGAGCTCACAATGCGCTGAAGTGACAGTTCAGTGTGCTTCCTGCGAGGGGGGCATTACCTTCCACTCCTCCTGCTCGATCCGGAGGACCAGCCGGCCGTCCTCAGTCTCCAGCTTCTGCTTTAGCCGGGCCAGCGCCGCTCGGTCTTCCCAAAGCCCGACTCCAAGTCTGGACCAAAATCACCAAGTGATGAAACCTCTTCGGTCTGACTTGGGACATCACTTCAGTTACCTTTTTTTCCAAACTTTATTATTTCGTTTTATTTTCTCGTCATGTTTTTGTCTTTAATGTGTTTGATCTTTATGACTTTATTTTTTACACTTTTTTGTTTTAAATAATTTGTTTCCCCCAGTCTTCTCCTTGACTGGCTGAAACATTCTGTCCTGATACAGTTTGACTGATGCAGAGATTCAACATGGCTGCTTTCAGACAAGACTGTATGTAAGAGATGGACATAACCACTGGGTTCATCCCCCCTCTGAAACTGACTCATCTTTTTTCAGGTTCACCAAATTTTCATTTACTCTATGGTAGAAACACTGCGAGAGAAACAGGAAGTGGGTGGGACTAGAGGTCCCAACACTGAAGATGAACCAGTTCAAAGGATTATGGGTAATTTTTATAAGGTTCATAGAGCAGTTTTTGGAGATCCCCACTTTGACCAGCAAGCACTGTATACCAACAGAAAGTGTGCTCAAGTGACTGGGTGTGGTCTGACCTGCCTGTGGCCCCGCCCCTCGTGGTCCTCCTCTTGTGCTCCTCCTCATGCTCCTCCCTCCTCCTCCTGATCCTGGTCTCCCACAGTGCTTTGATGGAGCTCACCGAGCTGCATGCTACCACCACGCCCACCATCATCACCACTTCCTGTCAGCCTTGTGATGTTACAGCACACAGGTGGACATGTAGGATAACCTATCTGAGCTGTAGCCCATCCCCACGCTGACCATCTTGTGACACTGATTATTGATCTCCAGCAGAAATCATGTTTCAGATCAATTTACTGACCATTAATTAAAAACCCATCAAATTCACTCTGCTCAAACATCAAAAACAACCAGAGACAGTTTCCAGCTACTGAAGCAGAGAAGTTTCAGTCCTGCAGTAGGAGCAGTACCAGTACAAACAGCAGTATTAGTACTGTAGCATTATATGAAGTATTACCTGCTGTAGTACACGGATATTACTCGTCACCTTGTGGCCGAGCTGCAGCTCTCCTCCATGCTGCGTCCTGTCTGCTGAAATCTGACCTCGGCTCTCCTCGATAATTATAGCCTTCAGGTGACACATCACATGACAGATTACAGACATGCGGTCATATGACCGGCTGTTACTGCATCTGAGAGACCCACACTAAAAATACCATCAGCTGATCGGGACCAGAGCTGCAGGTTACTGAGGGTTACCCCCCACCCCCTTTCCCCAACATAGGCTCTCTCGCGCGCGCGCGCGCGCACGCACGCACGCACGCACACACACACACACACACACACACAGAGCGAGTCGTGTTCAGCTGTATTCAGAGGTTTTATTGAGTTTCACACATTTTGAATCCGACCCACTCCCAAACATACAAAACACTTTTTACACGTTTACATTTCATCTGTCGCTAAAACCGACGACGCTAACAAAAAGAAGACGACGTGACACCAACATAACCCGACACCGTGCTCTTTACCCAGCAGCCACCAGGACAGCGAGGAAGTCCAGGAGGACCGACCAACAGCTCTGCAGCGCTACATCATGGCTCCATCACCTCAGATATAGTTATCAGGTTATAGCAGAGGTTTAATTGAAACCAGCTTCCTGCTCTGATGTCCAGAGTCAGCGCGCTTCTGCCCAAGACACATAATGAAGGTCCGGACTGGCGTTACCGAGAGAATTTAACCTAATTCAGCTTTATAAACTGATATAACAAAAGAAATTCTTACTATTTTTGAAAGCACAAAGAAATTCCCGAAATAAAAGATCCAGTGCAGTGTGAAGCTGTGCAGGAGGAGGGGAAAGAAAATCCCACATAACACCATTTACATTTAAAACGAACCATAATCCTTAATTTCAACTCTAATCTCAGATTATTTGCCGTGTCCATGCTCCAGATGCTGAGAAGATGGAGTTTAACAGCTGGCAGACTCAGTGCGGTCTGCAGTAACAGTCACTAATAAATACGACGAGCAAAAATAACGGAGTCAGGTCAACAGGAAGAGCTCCACAGCAGCAGCTTCAGAGGGTTAATGGTGTCACACCAAGGACAAACCCCCCTCCACACTGACAATAACTGTCATTCCCACTGGTGCGCTGGCATGATACCAACAGTTTCCTGCATTGGTCACAATTCAAACGTGGTCAAGGCTCATGAGCGGGACTGTGAGGAGGATTTTATAATCAAACAGAACCAGATTGACAAAATGAACTAAAAACACCAAGGCTCTACTCACAAACCGCCGCGATGATGTGAGCACACCACGGATTGCTCAGCAGCAGAGAAAACTGCCATCACCATCCGACCGACAATGAGTTTGCCTGACTGATCCAACTGACACGAGCACGATCCGATCCAGCAACGTTTGCTTCGATCACGCTTGGTCACATGACTTCACAGTACATGAATATGTGGAGTTTAATGCTCAGGATTTTAGAGTTTCAGGGCAGCTACAAACCATCGAGTCACCTCCTCCGAGGGTAAGCGTACGTGCGGATGCAGTCTGCAGGTTTAACCTGAACCCGGTGGGTCGGGCTTCGTGTGGGCAAGATGGAACAGCCTGTGTTAAAACTGGGCCTCGGCGGAGGAAATTCAGACAGAGTGAAAATGAATATTATTATTTAACAGTGACAGGACATCAGGTGTCTGCAGGTGAGATTCTGTGGATGACATCACGATCACATGAGTTTATTTAAATCTGCTCTCAACTCTGAGTGAAACCTTCTGACACGCTCACTGTGCAGCTACAGGTGTTTCCCCTCATCTTCCAGCTCATCTCAGACTTGAGCATCTCACCTGGACACCTGACAACAACTGCTCTGCAGCATCTGACTGTATATAAAAGATGGACAGAGAATTTAAACCTGCATTCTCTCCGCTGTTTTTTCTCTGCTAATTTTAGCATCACACCACAGCTTCTGTATCACGTGGTATAAGGCTCTGCTCTTGTCATTTGTTGAGCATTTGTTAAAAACCCAATTTAAGGTGTCACCAACTGCTGGGTGATAGCATGGTAGCCATCTTTTATATACAGTCTGTGATTTTAATGCATTAAAACGCAGTAGCCTGCATTAATTTAAAAAAAGGCAAATTATCTTGATTTATTTCCTGAGGCTCCAGGGCAGGAACAGGAACTCGACAGGAACTCACTTCCTGTTTCTGGTCATTTCCACCAGACTGGACCTGCAGAACCCACAATCATGACC
Source organism: Rhamphochromis longiceps (assembly GCF_057381845.1). NCBI lineage: Eukaryota > Metazoa > Chordata > Actinopteri > Cichliformes > Cichlidae > Rhamphochromis > Rhamphochromis longiceps. Next base: position 10,020,827 of record NC_140578.1, read on the forward strand.
CCAGTTCACACTGTGTATGCCCTCTGATAGGCTGACCCCTTCTCCTCTCCTCACAGTGCCTTGCTTAAAGGCAACAAGGAAATGACAGTTGGCATTAAGGCCTCAGACAGAAACAGGAAGTGAAGGCAGGGAGAGGAGAAGGAGGCGGAGCAGCGAGGTCTGTTAGCGTGGTGTCCCGCCCTCCCCGGGACTGATTGGGAAACTGTTTATTTGAGGTCCAGCACCATGCTGGCCGGGTTCTCTAGGTACTCCCTCCACAGGTTGGAGAAGCGACACATGGTGGCGCCGTCGATAATGCGGTGATCCGCTGACCAGCTGACCTTCATGATGTGAGCTGGGACCACCTGACCAGCAGCGTCGAACCTCGGCAGCACCTGGACAGACAGACAGGAAGTCAGCAAGTGTTAAAAAACAAACAGCTGCTCTGTAATGCCACATCCTCAGCAGCAGGTAACAGCGTAGCTGAATGGATAAACTCCTGAATTATGGTCCATGCACCATCTCCTGCGGTTTCACAGAAGAAAGAAGAACATCAGGTGGGTATCTGAGCATGCTCAGAGACTGCCAGCTGATTGAACAGTCACCTGATAGTCAGACGGTCCGGTTTAACTTCCTGTTGTGATTCACGAAGAAACCACAAGCACACCTTAGTAAGTTTTCCTTCCTCTGAACAAAATAACAGTTTATTTTTCAGAGTGAGGAACAAAACCCTCCTCCGAAAGCCAGAGAACATCATTCTCCTGAAGACACTGATTTAAATAATTTATAAAATATTTATAAATATTTATATGAATTTATAAAATAAATTCATATTTAATATTTTACAAACCAGGTCAAATATTTTATATTCTTGAAGATATTGAAATAGAACAGGTAATCAGAGTCAAGGTGAGGTACACTTTAGACCATCTTCTTGTTCTTTATTGCGATCCTTGATATCTTGTGCTATTCACCCTTTTTCCTCTCATAGTAAACTAAAACACACCTGAGTCTGTCTGTGCTGTGTGTTCGGTCTGACCACGGCTCACCTGGATCTTTCCTAGCGCGCCGATGGCGACCTCGGGTGGGAGGATCACGGGCTTGGCGTACGTGCCTCCGATCTGGTTAGAACACAGCAAGCAGAGTGAGGTCAGTGCAGCTTCTCTCAGCACTGTTGTGATATTTTGTGTCGCTGTTGTTTTCAGACTCACAGATCCAATGTTGGACAGCGTGAAAGTGCCCCCCATCAGGTCGGCAGTGCCCAGCTGACCCGATGCTCCGAGTACCTGCAGGCGGTTCAACTCAAGGGCAATCTCTAACACGCTGAGCAGCTGGACATTCTTCACGTTGGGAACCAGCAGACCCTGACTTGTGTCCATTGCCAGGCCGATGTTGTGGGACGCCTGAATCACATGAAACACTACCATCAGCACTAATGACGCCACTGAGCAGCCAGGGAAACAAAGCCAGCTCAGAGCGTGCTCTTACCTTGTAGGTGATGTTCTGGCAGTCCTCATCCACCGAGGCATTGAGGATCGGGAAGTGGTGGAGACCGAGGGAGGCAGCCTGAGCCAATGAGAGCACAGCATTAACTTCAATACAAAACATGGGATCGATCGGCAGCTCGTGCATGGCGCCTTAACCCCCAACCTTGATGAAGAAGGGCATGTAGCTCAGTCTGACACCACGACTCTCGGCGAGAGGTTTCAGCTCTGACCTCAAAGCCACCAGGCGACTCAGATCAACCTCGTCACAGTAACCGAAGTGAGGAATCTTCAGCGCCACAGTCATCGTCTTCACCATCGCTTTCTGGAAACCTGAAGAGCCAATCAGAATGTTTACAGAGAAAAGAGATGACATGCAAGGCTCGCAGTGAACAGCGCAACACTTGGGTGTGACAGCAATCTCTGACCTTTGAGGGGCTCAGTCACGTCCTTGCCAGTGAAGACAGGTTTAGGAGTAGCGGGTGGAGGTTTCACAGCCGCCTTAGTGCTCACAGGCTTGGCAGCAGCAGGAGCAGCAGCAGGGGCCGGGGGCGGAGTCTGGATCTCCTGGAAAGGTGTTGGAGGTAAGATGGCTCCTGTTTGCTTCGCCAGGAAGTTCAGGATGTCCTCCTTCAGGATCCGACCATCTTTGCCAGTCCCCACCACCTCACTGAGCTTTATCTGAGGGCAAAGCGACACCTCAACTGGGAACACAGTGGGACAGACTGGGACAACCCGATGGGGACAAATAGGAATCACACTTACATTGTTCTCGATGGCGAGGCGTCTAACTGCAGGCGTGGCCTGCGTCTTGTGACCTTTGATCTCCTGGTGGGTGTGTTCTTCTTGAGCCATGGCGGGCGTCTCTACCACATCCTCCTCCTGGATCACCTCTGAAGGATAACAGCAGTGAGACTTTCAGCCATGAACTTGGACGGGCAGACGAGCGAAGATCTGCTGATATCTCACCTGAGCCAGACTCTGTTTCGATATCCACCAGCGGTTTTCCCACAAAGGCCGTGGCATCTACATCGTAGTAGAGCTTTTTGATGACCCCATCATAGCGGCTGGTAATGGTGACCGATGCCTTGTCGCTCTGAACCTCACAGATGCTGTCAAACTGAGAAACTTTGTCTCCTTCCTTTACGTACCTGCCAGAGGAATCCAGTTTTATTTATGCACTTTTAAATCACACGAACTGAATATGCACAAGGACATATCTTGGTCAAAAATGACTCGAAGGTTCCTCACAGTGTTATTGGAGGCCATATTTCTAAGATTTTCTGTCCCAAGTACAATAACCTCAGTTTTATCTGAATTCAGAAAATTAGAGGTCATCCAGGGCTTTAGGTCTTCCTGACATTCCTGCAGTTTAACTAATTGGTGTGTGTTATCTGGCCTAATGGATAGATAAAGTTGTCAGTGTGTCATCTGCATAGCAGTGAAAATGGATGCTATGCCTTCTGATGATACTACCTAAGGGAAGCATGTATAATGTAAACAGAACTGGTCCTAACACTGAACCCTGTTGAACTCCATATTTAACTTTAGTGTGTGAAGAGGAATCTCTATTTACATGAACAAACTGGAGTGTAACGAGTTAACAAGCTATACTTCATCACAGGTTACAAGTTACAAGTAGTACATCCTAATCGCTTCATATGTTCACCTGTTTGTTCTTTTACAAACTCTGGGGTTTCAGGTTTGCTTCATTTTAAAAACAAAATAATACCAAAATTTTGTCATGACAATAAAAACGGGTGCTTGAGCTGTTGGACTCTTATTTTTTGGGGGGGTTCACGTACCACTCCTTGACGGTCACCTCCATGATTCCCTCACCGATGTCAGACAGTTTGAACTGCACGATAGGTCCTTGATTCACTGCCGAACAAAACAAAACAGTGACATTGTCAGAGAGGGACAAAACAATCTGCTGATGGAGGTCAGCGTACACCACCATGAGCGATCTGCCTCAATTCTCCCAGAGTCCATCACACAGCTGAAAACCCAGAACAGTTCACCATGATACAGATCTCCATGGCAATAGTAGAGAGATCAGAAGAGGCCAGGACTCAGGTGCTGCCGGTCTGGACTTACCCACAGCGACATGCAGCCTTCTGCAGCTGAACACCTGGAACTTCCTGTCACACCTGAAGGTTATTGGCTGCAGAGTCCTGTCACATCTGAAGCTCTGCAGCTGGAAAGATCTGCGGCTCTGCTGACTCAGCTGATGGGAAAAGAGCAGATAACAGAGGTCACCTGGACCAGCCAACACACAGGTGCTTCAAAGCCACGCCCCCTGATATTCAGGGCCTGATGGTACTTCCTTCAGGTCCTAAATGTCAGACCAGCACCAGCACTCTGAAACTCAAACATGAAACTCCTTCAGGTTCTAATAAAGATGCATACAGGTGTTATTTTAAACAAGGTGGCGATGTAACCCTAACAGAGAAAAAATGCCAGGCAATAAAAAAAACAACATGCCTCTGACACCGTGGCACCAGATCTATGTTTCCTCATCTGCATGAAAATGAGTAAACAGAGTGAGTTTACACTGATTTAGTCACTGAAAATAATGCTGAGCTTGACTTTGACACTTTCAGGAAGTGGGGGATGATGGGAAATGGCCTACAGGCTGTCACCTGCCGACAGAAACCCTGCTCAGGTGTTTTCTTATTACAGGCTTCCTCTGAATTTCTCGAAGCTGACTCACTCCCATGTCACTTCTCACTAAATAAGACAGGAAATTCGCTTTGAAAGTTATCCCCATCACTGGAGGACCACCTGTCAACCACGTCGTTTCCGTCGTTTGAAACCACATCTGCTCCTGACGTCTGGAACAAACACCTGTCCTGGTGGCAGCAGGTGAAGCAAGTTTCACCTGCAGGACAAACCCTGAAAATTACTGAGCTCAGATCTGAGTCAGAACCCGTACACAGCCGGTTCTGGTTCTGACCCATACCCTGACCCGGAAACAGCTCCTAACCGTCAGGAAGCAGTCGCAGTTGTTAGATGTTAGCCACAGCATGCTAGCTCAGAGGCTGTCTCATTCCATTAGGGTTAGCATCAGCTAGCCCATTGGCTAGCTATGCTAATGCACTGAGCTTGGTGACGTTGCGCGCGCATGTCCGTTAGCATTAGCCGCAGGTCAGCATTAAGCGCTTACAGAGCCTTTGAGGAGAACACGAAGCTTGTATTTGCTCACCAGCAGCCGCCTGAACGCGCCGAGAGAGCCTCTGGTCACCGCTGCCATCTCTGTGCTCCGCCGCACGCCCCTCTCTGCAGCCAATCAGTGCGCAGCGCCGGCTCTCTTCTTCTGCTGCTTCCAGCAGGGCTCTCAGACGTCACACAGGTGTGATGGCGCCATGATCAGGAGAGCTAATGAACAACAAATTAATTTATCAATCCTTTTCTGGTTTTTACAGCCTTAGACGTTCCACAGTTTTTATCCATTATTAATAATAAAATGATTTGTTATTTATTTAAAGACGGGTCAGCATCATGACATCGGCAAGCTGCCGTTTGTGCACCTGTCCAGATAAGGTAAGATAAGATAAGACTTTATTGATCCTGCGGCGGGGAAATTTGTGCATTACCACAGCTCAGGTACAGATAGTAGAAGAATACAAAGAGTATACCAGAATATAAAGACAAGAAATACAAAATAAATAAGATAATACAATATATACAATGGTAGATTGTACACGCACACTCAGAATGTGTTCTTGATAGGAGTTGTAGAAATATGCAAGAAATACATTAAAAACTATTTTACTACTACTACTATTACTATGGCAGAGAAATCAGACAAACACTGGCTTAAAAGTACTTTAGTGATGTTAAGCCTTTTAAAAGAATTTTGTAAACAACACAGTATTACAACAGGTTTTAACAGAACTTCAAGTATAAAATTTTGCCCCAAAGTAGCAAAAAAATAGAATAAAAATAAAATTGTGCACAAGTAAAAGAATTAGTCCTTTTAAGTCCAAATGGTACCAGTGGGGCCCATGACAAACAGGTGTATTGCATTAGAGTCCATCCAATGAGGAGTGTGTGTGTGTGATTGTCTGTCCTACCGTACTACTTGTACAGTAGAGGATTGTAGTCCATCAATGTGCAAATGAGTGTGCGTGTATATGTATATCGTCTCCTAGGATCTTGGGTTGGCTCGCCATCCAGTGAACACTGGAACACTCTGGCTTCTGGAATCGCTGACCTGGTCTTTGGATTCGTCCCATACAAAAACCTGACCGCTGTCAAGTGGATGGTCAGCGTCTACGTGAAGCCACATCTCAGTAAACCTTCCGGTTTCGCTCTGCCCTCGATAACAAAGTTTTAGTCTGCCTGCTCAACTCTCAGCTTTCCATCAGCAGGTCCTTCTCTACTGGAAATTAATCTATAAATATAACTTTACTCCTCACAATACCCCTATATGGAACAACAGGTATATCCGTCTGTGTAGGAAATCTGCGTACATGGATGAATGGAGATCTAAAGGGATTTGGGCTGTAGCTCATTTTATGGACAAGAATGGGGTCTTATTAAAACATGAGACGTTTTGTGAGAAATTTGATGTAAGATGTACTGCTAAGAGATATAAATCCCTAATAAAAGCCATCCCAGTCCCTTTGAGATCAATGATAAATGAAGATATTGTGCACTCTAAAATTTCTCCTGGACTGAGACAGCTCTGCATAGCCGGAGTTGAATTTGGTGACAGCAGGTTTACAAACAAGGTGATCAGGAATATTTTGATAAATGAAATTTGCCCTAATCCGGTTAAAAGAAATTATATTCTTAAAGAATTTGAGACCATGGAGGTTAAGGCGATAAGAAGAAAGTATATCTCACTTCCTCTTTCCCCTAAAGTAAAAGAGGTTAACTTTAAAATCATAAATGAGGTTTATCCAACCAATGAATTCTTAAGACGGAAATTTAACTTAGATGTGAACGCCTGCACATTTTGTGAAAATGATATTGAAAGTCTAGATCACTTGTGAATCAGTGCACTCCTTCTGGATTGACATGTGGAGCTGGCTACAGTCCAGGAGAATTCAGTTACCACATTTGACGGTGACAGTAATAAAATTTGTAATACTTGCTGAGAATGCAGATTTTGACTTGTTGATTAGGACGTTTTTGTTACTGGAAAAAAATTTTATTCACAAATGCAGATATTTTAAAGCTAAACCATGTATAAACAGATGTCTGAATGACTTTAAACTCTGGGCCAAATCGCTGAAACTTGTCAATAACAAGAAAGCTCATAAACTTGTTGTATTATTTAACAAGTTTAATCTATGTTAAAAAAGAAACCTCCCTATTTAATGATCATGACTGCCCTTTTTTGTTCATATTGATTTTTGCCTTTAGTTTCAAATCCTTCAAAGACTGTTCTTTCTTTTTTGTTAACTCTTTTGGCTTTGTGTTTGTTTATTGTTTAGTTTTTTCTTCCTCTTTTCTCGTTGTAATGCTCAACTGAGGATATTACATATTCGGATTAATGATGGTGCCTTGTATGTTATACTGTTGTTTATAAATAAAGTTCTAAAAAAAAAAAGTCTGCCTGCTCTGTTCGGCTGTAGAAACAAGCGACTGAAAACTTGGGAGGTGGTACTAAGGAGGGACAAGAGCTGCCAAGAGCTTCACCGATTGGCTGACACGCAAGAAGTGAAGTAAAACAATAGGCTCTCATCAGAGCTCATCAACCCTCGGAGAAACTTAACCCTTGTTTAACCAGAACAAATATATAAATCAGGTGGACATGATTAAACTAACGGGGTTCCTCCCTTCGTAAAGTGAGGGTGGAGACTGAAGTGAGACAGTATGCAGACAGCTGGCGATTGTGTGTGTGTGTGTGCTGAACTAGGACGTTGTACATGAGTGCAAAATCAATTAAAAAACCCAGTCTGTCGGGTCACGGTCCTTTACACAACGTAAAGTGAATAACGGAGTCAAATGTCAGCACATATTGTCACATCATCTTTATTCTGCCTCGTCACAGACGTTATTAATATTAAAATACAAGCATTCATGAAATTTGTGGAGAAGCATCAGGCCGGTCTGAGTCCGTCTCAGCAGACAATGATATCGTCACAGAGCGTGCTCGTGTCCGGCTCGTCAGCACTGCTCGAACCCCGCCATCAGAGAGAGCGCCAGAGACTCCACTGCACAACAAGAGAGACAGACGTCATCAGCTCCTCTCTGCTCACAGCATACAACACCACACCGGACAGCTACGGTGGCCCAGAGGTGCCAAACACATATTTCACTAACTGGAAAGGTTTTCAATCATTCAATCCTGTGTGCTGACAGGATGACCAGCACAAACATCCTATTTCTCATTTATTACTTTCATATCCTGTTAAATTGACCTCGAAGGATCAGATTGCAGGAGACTTGTGGTTCCTGAGTCTGAGCTGATGCAGATGTCAATAACTGAAGGTTGGCTTTTGTTGGCCCTTGGAAGACTTTAACCGCACACGCCCGAGCCCTCGAAACGACATTTTCAGGCTGAAAATGTTGTGCGGATATCTCGTTATGAAGTCGATCCCCTCTGAACTGCGGACACACTCTGTATGGAGGAAACACAGAGCGCTGCAGCTGGATCCCGACAGCCTCGTAGCGTTGACCGATTTTACATTTAAGCTTTTCCAAGTCGGATGTTCTGCACCTTTGGACCACCGTACACAATCACTGCGTATGACATTATTACCCAGACGACAGACTCACAGTGAGGGAAGGAGCCCCGGCACACCGCCTTATTGAGGATCGTCACAAGGAACATGTGGCAGTTTTTGAAATCAGATTCCATTTTATCGATGGACTCGATCCTGAAAGAGAAACAACATTTAGCTGCAGAGCTGGTGTGTCGTCTCTGTACCTGGATGCGCATAACTGTCACATCAACACCACTGAATAGACGCATCACTCTTACTTCCAGGCTCCAGCCTGCCATCTGTCCGAGAAGATGAGCACGAGATTCAGAACCTTCATTATCGCCTCCTTCACAAAACTGACCTGAGAAAAGACAACATGTAGAAACAGGTTGAGTCTGAGCAGGGAGCCAAAGTGAGATTCGGCCCACTGAAGGTTCTGGTCCCACCCACAGTACAGTGTTTTACAAGTTTTCCTGGAAACATAAAGAATCACTGTCTTATCAGATCCAATTTATTTACTTGCCCGCCATCACACACTACAGTGAGGTCAGTACAAGCAGCAGTGCTGATGGTGCAGCAGCATTTTTTGTACTAAAGCAGGAAAACTGAGAAACACCTCAAGCTGCTCATCGTGTTCGTAAACGAACGAACGCTTTTTCATCATCTCAAACAAACAGGAACCTTCTTTACAGCTGATTGCGTCAGCAGTCAGACTGGTGGTGACGGCACCATCATAAAAGTTCACCTTCTCCCTCAGCAGGCAACGGTCGTGAATCGTGGCCAGGTATCTGTAATGGATCTTGATGAGCTGGTCCAAGTCCTTGGCTTCCTGCACTTGGTGCTGAAACTCGAGTCCCGTGCTGTGCAGAATCTGACGAGACACAAAACAGATGAAGAGCCAGAGTTGGTCAAACTGAGAGTGCAGTGAGGACTCACCTCATCCTCACCGAGCCTGGTTCTGCAGGAGGTTTCTTCCTGTTAAAAGGGAATTTTCCCTTCTCACTGTCACAATTGGCATGGTCATAGGGGGTCATAGGATTGTTGGGTTTTTCTCTGTATATTTGATTGTAGGGTCTACCTTACAATATAAAGCACCTTGTGGTGACTGCTGTTGTAATTTGGTGCTGTGCAAATAAAAATTAAGTGAATTGAATGTCATGGGTGCACTTCCTGTTTGCAGGAGGTCAGTTTGGTGGCTTGCCTCACCCTCGTCATGATGTAGTTGTGAAGGCTGTTGACAAAGTGCATCAGTTTGACCCTGAGCAGACACATCCTGTGGATCTGCTGGTTCACGCGCTCTTTGACCTTGACCTCCTCGGCTGTGGCGCCCTCCAGCTTCTTAGTGACGTCTGTAAAACCTACGAGTAACAACCATTTATCAGAGAAATGACTGAAACGGGCTTATTTTCAGTTTTCAGCTTCACGTGGAGCTCGTACCACTGAATCGAAGCGTGTCCAGACTGTACTTGGCCCATTTGATTTGCAGCAGGAGGAGGAACACTTGGTTGTAGATCTTCTGACACTCAGAGCTGATCACAATGTCCACGGGCCAGGGAACCTGTGCAGACACGTACCAGGAAACGTCAGGTGGCGGATTGAACAACGCACCGACAGACACCAAAGCACAGACTGCAGTGTTCACCTTGTAGCTCAGCGTGAGGACTTCCAGGTTGTTCACAGGCTGTTTTTTCCTGGAAGCGTCGATGGGCTCCAGAAACACTGACAGCCTGGGAAACAGAGATGCCTGATCAAACTCATTCTAACATAAATAAGGAACTGTGTCACAGCAAATGTGCACTGTACCTGCTGCTGTCCTCCGGGTAGCGCTGTCCGACCGCCTCTTGCAGCTGCACGTTCAGAAACGACGGCTGCTGCCAGCTCTCCTTCTCCTGCACCTTGTCAAAGATGGCCGTGTAAAAATCATACATGGTGTCTCCAGCTTCCAGCAGGAAGTAGTTCCTCATCGCCTGAAGGTATTCCAGCAACCTGCAGACACGCCACAGAGCTCAGAAGCTTCCCTTTCCCTGATTTTGGAAACAGGAAAAGCGTAGCTGAAGAGCCGTGCTTACCTGTAGTCTTTTGTCAGAGTCTTCATCAGGTTCCCACAGCACTCAATGTACCTCCTCTCAATGTGCGGGTAGAGACAGGAACGCAGTGTGAGCTCAAACGTCTGGCAGGTGACCGACTGGGACGAGCGGTCCACGCTGAAATCCCCTCCGGAGAAACACTCCTGGAAGTCGCTCTGCTCCAAGTACAGTCTGAGGAAGAGGAGGGCAGACAGAACGCACTCAGACTCGGGAATAAAGAAATCTCGCTCGTATCCGCGCAGAGCTCGGAGGAGTGGAAAACAGAAAATCTCACATCACAATTTGTTTGTCACGTTCAGAGCTAAAGACAAACTCTGAGCTCCGAGTTGTCCACTCTTCTAAGACGTGAACAGCTTACATTTCTGACAATCTGCATCTTTATCCTGCGATGAATCCCAGACTTTTTGTTGATCCTCGCTGGACATTTGCTCAGAGGCTTGTAGAAGAACTATGGCATTACCTGGCAAAATTGATGGCCAGCAGCGGGTCATGGACATCGTCAATCTCGAGGTGCCGCGCCATGATGGACTGCATCTTGATCAGACTCCTCCTTGTGGATTGCTGCTCCGTCATGCCATCCGCCGGGGACTCCTCTCGGCTGCAGAGGCGCGACTGCACGGACTCCAGAAAAAGCGTGTGCAGACTCTTCCTCTCTGCGTCTGCAAGCAAACATCCAGGACAGACAGCCCAGGTTAGTGAGGTCAGCTCATCGGCAGAGGCATGGCACTCAACACACCCTGAAGACATCCGGGAGAGCAGAAGCATAGAAAACCCCATCTGTGGTTTGTGTTGACCCGGTCAATGCAGCGCCTTCCTTTACTGAAACAAACAGACAGAACGAAGCACTGACCTCTGGAGGCTCGCTGCGACTTCTCTGCCTCCTTGCAGTCCAGATTCTTGAGCAGCTGCATGGACTTCCCGGCCATGATAATCTGCTTGAGGACAGGTTTGAGGAAGGACACCATGGTGAGCTGTCTGCCCCCCGAGGCCTGATCCCCCCCGGAGCTCCCGCTGGCTGCGTCATTCAGCTTCTCCTCGCTGTCCACCGTCTCCGATACGCTGTACAGCGTGTAGGTGGCGTACCAGAAGTCCCTGTGATTCACGGGCACGTCTTTGTTCCTGCAGCGGGAGAAAGAAACTCAGCCCACAAAACGCTGCTGAAGTCACATCACACGCACACACACGGTTTCTGCAGCGCACCTCTGGATGATGAATTCTCTGGCAGGGTCAAACAGATGGCCGTGAACGATCCACTCGTCTACGATCTCCAAATACGGCCGGACCGTCTCCGTCCACAGGGAGAACAACAACGCCACCTGGCAGACAGAGAGAGCAGATGCGTTTGTTTCCTTCCACTAAATTGCCCCCATGTCACAGTATCCCACGACGAGTGCTCACTGCCTGCTCCGATGCCTCGCCGACGCTGTCATACTCGATGATGGCCTTATAGAGGGTGTTGAGCAGGTGGGAAGCCCGCACAACGTTGGGGGTGGCGGGCGGCACTTCGGCGACACCCGTGCAAAAGACCCTGTGCAGCACTTTGATCTGAGCCAGGTGAGGGCTGAGCCGCTCCAGCACTGCAGACAGAGTCACTGTCTCATCTGCAAACAGACACGACGCAGATTGGGAATCAAACGAAGGCGGCCGGGTTCAGGATGACAGAACAAGAAAACCAGCACGAAAACAGGAAGCCTCAGTGATCCCTAAACAAGCTTGGACTTACCGTTGCATATGAGCTCCCTCTCGATCATGGTAAGCTCCTCCTTGAAACTTGTGAAGTACTTGTTGAGTGCCCACACGAAGGCCTGGTAGGTCCTGAAGGGAGGCTCGGAGGCCTTCTTAGAGCCGTAGGTGGACGCGGTGCCCGGCGGGCCCGGCTCCGAGCTGTGGCCTGTCACCTCGTCGATGAACCTCTGCAGCCTGAACACAGCCTGACCATAGACGGCGATGTGCTCGAGGACAGAGCGCAGGCAGTTCTGCAGCACAGAGGAGAAAAACACTTTTCACTACAGCTCGCATTGCACGTGCTCAGTGACCTCCGTCAGATGTGAACTCACGCCGGTCAGATGAGTCACCACCACATTACTTCTGACTGACACCTTTCCGTCGTGCTGCTGGAATATGAAGTGTTTATTGACCCCAGAGAGAAGCCTGCCGGAAGAAACTCACACAGTCAGCAGGACCCTGAACCCACTCTCAACACAAACCTGATCTCGGCGTGTGGCGACCTGCAGGCGACTGTCGTCATCTCTTACCACAGCGTTTCTCGAATTACTTGCGTCTCTGTGACGAAGGCCTTCTCTTCTGGCAGGTACAGTGGGTCCGTGTTATACAGGTGCTGATCCCTGAGGGGACAAATGCAGCATCAGCACCAAATACTCTAATTTCAAACTATAGCTCCTCCCCCAACTGCACCCAGGCATCCCTCTCCCAGCTCTTCCCCTGGGGGGGCTTCCATGTCCAAATGTTCTCCCCACAGGTAGGACGCTGTATATTAATTTTTAACTATCATTGAGGATGAGCTCACCACACATTGAGGAGGTTGGAGTGCAGATGCAGGCTGTGGGGAAAACGAGGTGCGTGCGATGCCCAGTACAGGGTCACCAAATGCTGCTCCAGCCAGGCCCTAGCGTCAGGCTCCCCCACTGAGAGGAAACATGGGGAAAAGGTTCAGCGTGACAATAAAACACCCTCCATGTCCGAGTCGCTTACACTGCAGCGCATTCTGGGTAGTGACATCAACGTTTTCTGTTCAGCTTTTGTGACTGAACAGAAAACAAACCAGAAGCTCCTTCCTCTCATTTGGTGGAAACGTTATAAAGACCTGCACCTTCTGCTGTGTGACTGCTTCGCACCTGTCCACGTGACTGGAACGGTTTTGTTGGCGTTGTCCTGGTCCTCCTGAGGCGTCCTGTCCAGCTGGATCCCAGAGTCCTCCCTGCTGATTGGCTGCTGACTGTCATCATCCTCGCTCTCCTCCTCAGACCACTCCTATGAAACAGGAAACACTGATGGGCACAGCTTACCTGTAATACGCCTGTAGGTACTGTGCTCAGTATAATACAAACCAGGACACTTCCTAAAATATATAAAAGCAGAATGCAATGATCTGCAAATCCCATAAACTCATATTTTATCCACAATAGAACACAGAAAACACAGTAAATACTCAAAATGAGACATGTTACTGCTTTGTGACAAATCTGAGCTCATGGGGAATTTGGCGACAGCGACACCCTAAAATATGGGACGGAGCAACAAAAGTGTGTGAAAGTCAGAGATGCTAAAGAGAAGATCAAAGGTGAGCTGGCAGCAGGTCGGTCACGTGATCAGGTAGAAAAAGATCATCTCAGAGAGGCGGAGCTTCTCAGAGGTTCACCAACCTATTTAAGAATCACAGTCCACGCTGTGAACATCTCATCATCTACACAACTTGACATCATCAGCACACTCGGAGGATCTGAGTGTGCTCTCTGTGCACAGGCTGATGACTGTGACCTTCAGCAGAAACACTGCTCTGTGATAAATCTGTGCACGGCTCAGGAATATTTCCATAAACCAGCGTCTGCGAGTAGCTCGGCGTGCCATCCACACATGCTGGTTACAGCTTCGTCATACTGACACGAAGCCACGTGTGACCATGATCGAGAAACGGCGCCGGCTCCTCTTTAAAATGGACCAAGGCAAAGCAGAAACTGATCTCAGGTCAGAATCATCAGCATGGCTTCAGAGGAGAAGAGTCTGGCCCACCTGCAGTTCAGACCTCTGACCGGCCGACAACATCTAGAGCGTTGTGAAACAGGATGAAACACAGCCGGGACTGCCGAGCAGCTGGAATCCTCAATCAGATCAGACCAGCTGCTGTCCTCAGTTGACAGACCATCACAGACTGATGTCAGAGAGGAAGCACAGACCTGTCCTACTTTACAGACGTGACGCTGCCGTCAGATTCAACACAAGTTCGCGTGTGATTCAAAACAGCCTTTTCTGTTCTACAGTGAAGAAAATGTGACTTTCTTTAGGTTTTTTTAGCGTCTGACTTTGTTGGAGCTTTTCTGGGTTTGTACTTGTGGGTCAGAAATGAGTTTTGTTTTTCTGCCTGTGAACACAGGTTAGTGATGATGTTAAAGTCATGTGACTGTGGTGTGGTGTTCATGTTGCACCACACCACAGTTGCACCAGATCACCCTGAGCAAAAACCCGCTGACACCGGGTTTTCGATCAGAGAATCAGAAACAGCTCTGCATTCATAAAGGTGGGCTCGGTGACTCACAGGTGTGTCTGGGTACGGCCCCATGTCTGCATCCTCGCCCTCCATCAGATATTTAGCCCAGTCAAACTTGTCCTCCGGTTCTGCAGACATAAGACTGAAAGATTAACATAAACTGTGTGATTTTTAGCCTTCAAGGCTAAGTGCTAAGGTTATCTGGAAACAAATCATTTGGCCTTTGACATGAAGTGAACTTATAATCACTGCACTGATGTTGTGCAGCGAAACACGGTGGGCAGATTTCCTGCTGCTGAAGCTTTCGCTCTGACTCTGAAACAGAAACATGGGCGCGACTGTGACGACGTCACTGGAATCTGTTCATCTGATCCTGGTGTCAAAGCATCATTAGCATCTGTAATGTGGGATTCACTAAAACAAAGCTTTGGTTTAAAAGGTTCTACTTTTAATGAGAGAGAAAAAACTGCTTTGGAAGAATATGTGAAAAACGTTCTGTTTGTGTTTCCAACTCCAACCTGAGAAAAGCAGAATTAATGAATTCAGAATGTGTTGACACGTTGGTCACAGATAAAGGGAAGAATGCGGTTCTCACCGGCCTCCTTCAGCCTGGGTCGCTCTGTGAAGTCTGTGTTTGAGGGGGATCCCGACAGGCAGAGCAGCAGTGACAGTATGCTGTAGTGTGCATCGGTCTGAGGAAACACAGATCACGTTTCACTGAGATATTCTCACATCATTGCAGTCATGTTTCAATGTTTGAGCCCGACACACCAGAAAACTGTGTGTGTAACATGTGATACTGACCCATTAGGGCTGCGTCATCTGTCAGAAAACTAGCGCACACTTTATTACTGTGCACTTTTCTCTTGCACTGCTGTGTCTGTATCGTTCTGTCTTTGTTTTGGTTTCTTGCACACTTTATGTAGTCTTGTGTTGATCGTCTGATATATGTAGCACCATGGTCTTGGAGGAATGCTGTCTCGCTTCACTGTGTACTGTACGACGACGCATGGTGGGAATGACAATAAAGCTACTTGACTTGAAAAGACTAATGTGACTGTTTATTGATTGCAAGTTTACACTTATTACCTTCATCCATCCAAAATCCCCTCTGACTTTCGTTCACAAGTTTCACGCTAGAATATGATGCAGCATGCCAGCATTGACTGGTGTCGCGCATGAGTATTGATCGCGTATCCGTCTGTGATAGAGCAGAAAACAGCTGTGCGCTACCTTTTCCCCATCTGTGTTCGGTAAAGGTGAGTTCAGGAATTCTTCAGTCAGTCTCATCCAGCTTTCTGCTTTCTGTAGGTCCGAGTGCACCACGAGCTTCTCGTAGATTCTGGAAAACAGGGCAGACTGTCACTATACCATAACGTTAGCTGGAGACGAAGAGCGGAGGATGACGATGGAGCTGCCAGGCAGGAGGAGAAGAAGAACTCAGGGGAGGTTGGTGGATGTAGCGAAGGGGGACAAGCAGAGGGGTGCAGTGACAGAGGAGGATTCTGGGACAGGAGGACATGCAGAGCCCTGAAGGAGAACATACACATGTTTAGTTTGCTCAGACTTCACTGTTTTGAAGGAGTCACTCACCCGCTGACACTGCGCTCCACTTTGTGGCTGTCTGTGTCCAGATATCGATGAAACCTGAGGAGACACGAGGCGGATGTTAGGACGCTGTGTGCAGCAGCCTGCTCCCCCGCACACCCGTAAAAACTCACTTAAAGTTGGACCAGGCGAATTTGAGCGCCAGCTGGAAGTTTTGGTCCTCCTCATCCTCGATCCCGCTGAGACACCTGATCAGCCGCTTCGTCTCTCTCTCACTCTCCTTTTCGAAGGTGCTCCAGTGCGCCATGTTGACGCTGTCAGCCGGGCTGCAGTCCCCGTGAACGGGCACAGATCGAAGCGGCCTGTCGGTCTGCTTCCAGCCCGCGGTTTCCACCCGCGAACAGGCTAACAGCGCCGGAGATGTCTTAAATGCGCCATTATAGACAAATGGCTGTCTCCTCCATTGATTCCTACAGGACCGCGCAGTGTTAGCCCCACCTCCATAACAAACAAGTAGCACTGAGCATGCGCAAAAACAAATCAAATAAGTTTCCGTTTTTATTTTTTACTGTTTTAAAGTAGTTAAACCTCGTTTCTCAGTCGGTACAAAAAATGACAAAAACTGAATATTCCACTTTCTGTGAATCTACGTAGGAAAATGGCGGTAATGCATCCGTATGAGCAGCAGAGGCCGCACAGGCACTAGTAAACAAAAAGCACTGAAATACGTTAAAGGACTAAAATGAGTACGTGAAGATGCTTCTAGACAGCAAGTCCATGGTTTAGTTCTTGCAGTGACCCGGATAATGCTCGCACGGGTCAACGAGAGGACGCGCTATCTTCATATCGCCTGTTTACCAGGTGAGGAGCGCAGTCAAAAGCCCCCGTGGTGATGGTGATGATTCTCTGCAGATGCTCAGGTCATGCTCACATATGTACAATAGAAGATTTTACGAAAATAAAAGCCTGTAAATAACTTTTGATTTGACTGTATTTATTTCTCTATATTCGAATACTTACACATTCTTAACACTCTATGTTTCCAGAAGAAAAAGGTTCATAGCAGTTTTGTTCTACAGCTATAGACTCGCTAGCGCCCTCTGTGAACTCATGAGCTATGCTATTAGCTTAAAGCGCTCACAGAAGGCGGCGAGTGCGCTGAAACACTGGGGTTCCCATAATTCAGCGCGCTCACGGGCGGGTGCTTTTGGTGGACGCCTCTTTCCTTTGATGCTCTCTGTTGTCGGCGTCAACAAGTCCCGCCCCCACACTGCGCACTCTTAACTCACAGAGACGGTGGACGACAGTGGTCCCGGCGTGAGACAGCGGTGCTGGTGTTTCTACTCAGACGAAGCGGCAGGGGGCGTGGCTAACACTCCGTACAGCAGCGACCCTGCGCGGAGATGAAGAGGAGGCTAAACAAGAAGTACCTGCTGCTGATCCTGGCCTACACCGGACTGCTGCTGCTTCTGCCCTACGTGCTTGACTCTCGGGACCGGGCGACCCGGCCGGCGGCGCAGCTCCAGCCCCGCTGCCCGGAGCTGGAATTGCCGTGGGAGGACGCTGGGGGTCCCAACGGCAGCGAGCCGGCGACCGAGCCCGCCTCTAACCGCAGCCAGCCACGGATCCATGTCTACCTGCACGCCACCTGGAGGACCGGCTCCTCCTTCTTGGGCGAGCTGTTCAACCAGCACCCGGACGTGTTCTACCTGTATGAGCCCATGTGGCACATCTGGCAGGCGCTGTACCCTGGGGACGCGCAGAGCCTGCAGGGTGCCGTGCGCGACATGATGAGCGCACTCTTCCGCTGTGACTTCTCGGTGCTGCGGCTGTACGCGGGCGGGCAGAACGTGAGCAGCGCTTTCATCTTCGGCTGGAAGACCAACAAGGTGCTTTGCTCCGAACCGCTGTGCCGCGCGCACCGGCGCCACGAGGTGGGACTGGTGAAGGAGGAGCTGTGCGCGCAGTGTCCGCGAAGGGAGCTGCGCGAGCTGGAGCGCGAGTGCCGGAAGTACCCGGTGATGGTGATCAAAGGTGTGCGTGTGCTGGACCTGGGCACGCTCGTGCCGCTGATGCGGGACCCCAGTGTGAACCTGCGCGTCGTGCAGCTGTTCCGGGACCCGCGCGCCGTGCACAACTCGCGTCTGAAGTCGAAGCACGCTCTGGTGAAGGAGAGCATCCAGGTGCTGCGCAGCCGCAGACAGAGCGACAGGTACAAGCGGTTGCTTGCGCCCGCGAACCGTGCGACGCGCGCGGAGAGCTACGTGTCGGGCGCCCTGGAGCTCATCTGTGACGGCTGGTTGCGCGACCTGCTGCTGCAGCTGCGCGCACCGCCCTGGCTGCGCAGCCGCTACCTGCGCCTGCGTTACGAGGACCTGGTGCTGAGGCCGGCCGAGCAGCTACGCAGGCTGCTCCGCTTCGCTGACCTGCCCGCGTCTGCCGCGCTCGAGAGCTTTGCGCTCAATATGACACGCGGGCACGGCTACTCTTCCGACAGACCATTCCTCATCTCCTCCCGCGACGCCAAGGAGGCTGTCCACGCCTGGAGGGAGCGGCTGAGCGTGGAGCAGATCAGTCAGGTGGAGGCGTCCTGTGGCGAGGTCATGAGGCAGCTGGGCTACCAGAAGACGCACGAGGAGGACACAGCGTCCTGACAGAGCTGTGGGCCGAGGTAAGCTGACAAGCGCCTGTTTATGTTGCTGATCTGAGACCTCTGACCTGACCTGCTTGGATCACAATACAGGTGAAACTAAGACTTTCATACATCACAGCCTCCAGTGATGACAGGGCATGTCACATGTCTTAACCCCAGACTGTCATGTAGCTGTTCTTCCTTCAGTTCGATTAAAAAAACAAAGGAAATGGTTTGTTTATCTCAGAGGAGAAGATGCTCTGGCAAGAGCATCTTCCTGTTAATGACAGGAAGTGACACGAGTGAGGCGGGATGCAGTGAAATTTTATTTCTGACATAAAATGCAACCAAAAGGTAGTAGCAGATAGTAATGGTCATAATTGTGTCACCAAACAGCACAAAACCAACAAGAACATCATTTAGATTCAAAATTTAAATGGTAATATTCTATAAAAGCAGATGTTTGCAGGTGGTTTAGCTGTGTCACAGTTGCCGATGGAGCTTTCGCTCCAGCGTTGAGCCCAGCTTCGGGTCCGAGTCCTCGTCTGGTGAACAAAACGAGAGAAAAAAATAAACTGAACCAGACTCTAAGAAGTGACAGCCAGATTACCCCGTCGCCCGGATTGTTGTTGGAGGTGATGTGAACATGAGAGTCGATGAGGGCATGAATTTGTGTCTGTGGGTAAAACCTGTAAGTCTGTAACATCACCTGTACGCACTATAGTTCCAGGTTAAAGCCGCGTCAGTGACAGCGATACAATCCACAGCGCTTAACAAAACTCAATCAGGACTGCACTCACCTGTTCACAGTGTAGTGTCTAACAGCTGTTCCTGCATCAGGAAACACACCTACACAGACAGGATGTAACATGGTGACCTTATCAAGCTCACAGTAAGCAAAGAGGTCTGAGGCTGCTGGGTGTATGGGGCATATTTAAAGATTCAGGTGTGGTTGGAGACAGAGCATTGGGCTAAGAAAGGAAGCAGGTGTTAGAGGAAACTTACACTTGCCACTGATGGCATGAACCGTGCAGGAGGAAGTTCTCTTTCAGGTTGTCTGCGTGTTAATAGGAAGCAGCGGTGTGCGTGCAGAGCTGATGACGTTGTGTCCTCGGCTAGATGTGGAAACATTGTTTCCAATGTTTCCACATCAAAACACGACATCAAAACACGACCACAAAGGTCAGAAGTCAGACTGTTTAAATGAAGGCTGGGTCGAGTCTGTGTGTGTCTCTGTCTGTGTGTGTGTGTCTGTGTGTTTCTAGGAATGTGTGTGTGTGTGTGTGTGTCTGTAGTTCATGTGAACAAACTCGGTGTGGATGTGTGCAGCGTGACTCCTGATTTGTGGGCTGTCAGCCTCCCTCAGATACAGGTACCACTTGTAGAGAACAGAAGCGCTGACGTTAGGTGTGTTGTGTAGTTCGTGTAGTGTGGTTGTTGGAGCGTGTGTGATGCTGTGATGTGTTAGTGTGTGTTTTCTGAAGCACAGGTAGGAAAACAAGCACTGCAGAACTCGATGGGAACATGGAGGAAGGCGATTTGGTGATTCCATCACAAAGACCTTATGGGTGCGGGAGTCAGGGATGTGCGGTTCTGTGGAAGAACTAAAGCGTGTTTCATGTTTCGATGGTGCTGATTGAATTAAACTTTAATCGTGTCGTTGATGGTTTACAGCAGTGTTTTGTGTAAGCGGCTGCACTTTGCTCTGATGGTCAGATAACGATCCCGGTCTGTTAATATGTCCCAGATTTAACTCAGTCAATCTGTAAAATAGCTTGTGTGGCTGAAGAAGGGCAGGAGACAGATGCTGTCCAGGGTAGCAAATGATTTGTTTAACATCACTGTGACCAAAAATATTTACAAAAATAAAGAAAAACTCAACTCCGAAGTTAACTTGGTAGAAATAAACATAACTGAACTTAAACCAACAAAATTTAATGTCAAGTGCACTCAGCTAAACTGACCTGGGGCCCGTTCTTCGTACGTCGCTTACTACATCCAAGATCAAATGACACATCCAAGATCAAATCATCGCGCTAACCGTGAGCTCGCTAATCCGGTTCCCCGAACACACCTGCTGTTGACGATTAGTACAGCTGGACGCAGTAATGTGACATCACTGGGTGTCATAAAAGGGGCTACGCATCGATAGTAGAAACATTGATCGGCAACCCTCTGATTGGTCGGCGAAAATGTCGAAGGAGCGCGCTCGGCTCGGTATTTTTCGGCAGCAGAGCAAGAACTCCTGAGTGAGGGATTTCAGGAGTTTCAGAGTTTAATCAGAACGCAAGGGAACACTGCAAAGGCTGCAAAAGCAAGGAGAGAGGGCTGGCAGAAAGTTGCTGACAAATTAAACTCGTAAGTAATTTAATAATAATAATATATTGGATTTATATAGCGCTTTTCAAGGCACCCAAAGCGCTTTACAATGCCACTATTCATTCACTCTCACATTCACACACTGGTGGAGGCAGCTACGGTTGTAGCCACAGCTGCCCTGGGGCAGACTGACAGAAGCGAGGCTGCCATATTGCGCCATCGGCCCCTCTGGCCAACACCAGTAGGCGGTAGGGTAGATTTATTATATTACACTATATTATCCAATATTATATTACATTATATTATATTGTTATATTATATCCTCTTTCACATTAGAGCCACAACAGGACCCACTAGAACATGGGAACAAGTAAAAGTGAAATATAAGAATATTCTACAGAATGG
This sequence comes from Rhamphochromis longiceps, assembly GCF_057381845.1. NCBI lineage: Eukaryota > Metazoa > Chordata > Actinopteri > Cichliformes > Cichlidae > Rhamphochromis > Rhamphochromis longiceps. Next base: position 10,042,165 of record NC_140578.1, read on the forward strand.
TAATATTTATCACTTATATTGCTTTTCGTCTCTTGGAAAGAGAGCCTGAAATAATCTGTTTGTTTGTTTATAACAGCAACCAAGAAAAGGGCAGAGCAAAAAAAGACAGGTGGTGGTCCTGCACCCCCTCGTCAACAAGTTGGTTAAGTAAATAATATCCTCACGGGAAAATCGATATCTCTCAATGAGCACACTGTCGCGCTGAGCTAAAGGATCCTGTCTGTCCCGCAATATACGCTGAATTCTGAGGACTCTCCTTATCAATCTTGCACCTTCCGCAATGGGTTGCTCGCGTAAACGGACAGGACATGGCTGCGACAGGCTTCCCAAATCCACCTTGGCTTTTATAGCCGTGGTCTCTCATCTTGATTACACGAAGTAATTTACAATTACTACTCTGAAATATGAATTACATCTGTAATAATCACATACATGTAATAGAATGTTAATAGTACATTTCCCTTTTTTAGGAAATGACCTGTATGTATCTGTGTGACATCAATAAAAGGATCAAGTGCTGCATTATCTTCAGTTACATTGATGTTATTTATTTATCGCTGTTGCTTTCGTATAAATGAAGCGGACATACCTGCGTGGCCGCGATCTAATCCTGTTTACATAAAGTAAACCTGCTCCCGAGCAGGTTTACGCTTACGGCTCTGTTGCTATGACAGCAAGTCCCGGATGAGCTTCGGGGAACCGACTGATCCAGGATCACGCGAAATCGTCAACAATCTAATCCGGCTAACCTACTTAGCGAGGTACGAAGAACGGGCCCCAGGTCCTCTCCTTTTGAACACCTGAGTTCTTCTACTTAAATACTCAAGCAATCTAAACAATATCCTCCTCCGGACTATTCCATTCAGTAGGTAAGATAAACATTACCATTCTCATAAACTCATGATGCTACTCTTTACTAGCAATAAAAGAGACTAAGGTGTAGCCAATACATGTTACATCAATATATCTCTCTCAAACAAACATAATCCTAAAATTGACTCTATTAAATTAAACCAGTTCTCCCCCCTCTTCACCTGTTCCCTTCCCGTGACATCAGAAGCTAAACAGGAAGCTATAAATACAGGAAGTGAGGCAGCACTTCCTCCTTTTGCTCCTGGAACACCGGTAAGTCAGGTGAGTTCAAACCAAATAAACTAGACAAATTAACAGTTGAAATAAATAAAATGTTAACTTAACAAACTTGTCAATGTTGATTTAAACCAAGATGTTATATTACATAAACTGTAAAAGTGCAAAACATAAACAAACCCGGTATAGTAAATCTTTGCAAACTACAGAACAAACATATGGTATGGCAAAATCAAAGCAAGAATGTTAACTAAGAATAGCAAGCTTCAAATCTGGACAAATGGTGTTCTCACCCACTTTGTCATACAATCACAACATGTCAAAGACAGAGAGAGAAGTCCCCCCTCCCTTTAATGACCTGCTCCTCCATAGAGGCCTCTTTGTTCTGTCTCTGGCATTGCTGGCTCCTCTTATGGGGGGAGGAACTGCAGCGAGCCGTCAAGAAGGGCATCATTGTGTGAGACTGTACGTGACTGGGTAGAGCTCCAGGGCGACAGCGCGGCTGTCACCGCAGGCTCCCACAGACACGACCTTTAAGGGTGCTGTGAGAGCCACGCAGGCTACAGAAACGTCCCCACAATGCCTGCGCAGTGTTACGTCACAAAGTCTGAATGTTCCAAGAACGTCTGAGGAATGTTTGTCATTTAAACGTTAATGGTTAAACGTTCGCTCTGTTGATTAGATATTGACCTGAAGTTGGAATCATTTTATAAAACGTCCCCAGTGTTATAGAAGAATGCTGAAAAAAAACAAACAAAACACTTTATGACCTTTGACCCCAACAACGGTCACAGAAATGTCTCCTTTATTAGTAACCTTCTTTATTAATCCTAATGTTCCACAATGTGTCTCTGTGTTTTTTCTCTTTTACCACCTACGCAAGAATCACCTGAAAGAGTATGGAGAGAGTTTACGGGTGAGAAGCAAAAAAGAGCCGTCAGGTGCTCCAAATAAACCTTAGACTCAAATGTTAGAAGAGGCTTTTCCCTGCAGCACGCCATGTAATAAATACTCTCAAAGAAAATAGAAGCCGTTACAACTTATATCTAAAAATATATCGTTTCATGCATCGGTCAAAACACTTCACACAAGTAAAGTTGCCCGAGATTCACAGAATTTACAGAAAATGCACTATTTTGTGATATTTATCGTTATCGGGATGAGAAATGTCCTATATCGAGATATAAGATTTTCATCATATTGCACAGCCCTATCTCTGCCCTGTCTTTCTCACCAGCAGATGACCGCCCCTCCCTGAGCCTGGTTCTGCCGGAGGTTTCTTCCTGTTAAAAGGGAGTTTTTCCTTCCCACTGTCACTAGTGTGCTTGCTCATAGGGGGTCTTGTGATTGTTGGAGTTTCTCTGTATTATATTAGGGTCTTTACCTTACAATATAAAGCGCCTGGACTGTTGTGATTTGTTAAAAAAAAAAAAAAGCAGGTTATTCGCTCACTGTTTTCACTGGAAACGCTTCATATAACATTGTTTTTATTCTAACAAACATCCTCAGAGTGATTCAGGCTAATTATTTAAGACTTAAACGTTCCTGTCTTCACAGATAGATCATCATCACTGGTTCTGTTTTCTCTGTTTTGGTGGATGTTTGACCCTGAATAAGATAATATGGATGGATGAACGAGTTTTGGTTCCTTTTTTCTTTTGTTCAGATTCGTCCCTCCGTCTTGTCCTCGTGTCTCTGGTTAAGTTTGTCTTGGTTACTTCCTTTTTGTTATCAGAGTATTTAGACCTTTCTCGTTCTCTCAGCTGCTTTAGTCTGCATGACAAATATTCTTGTGCAGGACACTGAACCTTCAGAGTGTGAACGTTAGAAAGCCTTAAGCATGGAAAAAGTGCTTGTGTGAATGTGTATGAAAGGGTGAATGAGGCATGTTGTATAAAGTGCTGTGAGTGCTCAAGTTGAGCAGTATGATTATGAAGCCATTAGTACCAGATCGACTGGCCACGGTTTTCAGGGTTTTAGTACCTGATACCAGGTACTAGAATGTGACAACAGGCTGCATGCCACCGATTGGCAGGTCAGTGGCATCATGAGAGCATCTTGTTCACAAAAAGTTTTTGAAACCCCATGACGAGGAAACTGCTACAGGAAAGGACGCCGTGTTCCCCGAGTGACAAACAGCCACTCATTATCGTTCTGTGGGAACAAAGCGCCTTCAGGGCTCCTAGTCTTGCTGACTGCAGCTCGCTCACAACTTCAGATTTATTTTTAATCCTCAGCTGATTTTTTTTTTTTCTTCTTCCAGGGTCGTGGTGTTCAGTCTGAGGTCAGAAGGTGGTCTAACTAAACGAGCAGCTGGAATGTGTTCCTTGAGGAGTTCTCAGGCGTGACTCGAGGACTGTTTTCCTTCGGCCGAGCCGGGCTGATGAACTGGAGAAAATCTGAGCAAAAGAGCAGCCAATCACAGGCGGACAATTTGGAACAAGGAGGCGGCGGCTCATTTTTCCTGGTTTCTGTTGGACACCAGCCCTGCACGCCCCGGATGTTCCTCCTCAGGAGGTGACTGCCAAGATCAGAGCGCCGGCTTCGCTGTCACCTGTGTGACTCATCTGTCTGGCTTGCGACTCAGCGTGGCAGAGATCGCCAGTGTTTGTGGTACTCACTAATAGCACTAATGTAGAGCAGTGAAGAAGAACTGCAGTATTTTGGAGAGGCTACTCTCCTCTCTAACCCTCCCCCCGGCCTCTCAGGAATGTGCACTTCTCTGACAAAACACTCACATGGGTGTAAGATTCCTCCGTCCTCACACAGTTTAGGGTGCAGGTCCCTGTTGTTTTCTTCGAAAATGCTGTAAATGTTGTAACCCAAGCCTCCAGAAGGGCTTTAGTGTTTGAGATACCCCTCTCACCTCCAAACCTCCAGCAGCTTCTGTGCACAGACAGACATGGACCCAGGTCTGCAGCCCTGTAGCCAGCTCACGGAGCCAGACAGACAGAAAGCTGAATTTTTTTTTGTGTATTTAAAAAGTTGATTCACTGTTACAGGATTCGTACAAACAGTTTGTTACGTGTGTACACTTGGATTTGGCCGTGGTTGGTTCAGCGACCAATGAGCTGTTGTAGCTCACAAGGTTAAATACTGTGGAGCAGAAGGGCAGGTGGGAGGTGGAGCACTTAAAGATTTGATAATGGAAGCTCACACAGCAGCACAGTCTGTGAGCAAAGTCCGCTTTATTTTCCTCAGCTAATGTCCTGCGTATGTCTTTGAAGACATGACTCGGTGGTAGGGGTATCTCAAAGTCTTGGGAGGTTGCCCCCACCTCCCATCTGTGAGGCTCAGAGGTTGTTTCTGTACTTTTGTTGGCACTGAAAGAAAAATAACTTCAAAGCGACTCAAAGAATAAAAAGCTGACACACTCCATAAAGAGCTTGTGTATGATTGTTAATGCTAAGCCACATTATCTGTAGGTTCATTTATCAGCACGTCAAAGTTCATTCATATTCATTTGTTTGGCTGTTCTGGTTGAACTGAATGGACACAAACTCATCTCCAGCTCCAAGTTTCTGTTCTCGGACTCTTACAGAGCAGCTTAGCATAACTCACAAAATAATCCTTCTTTATCTGATACCAGGCCTCAGGTCACTCTCTGAAGCAAGCTCATTTAGCTCCTCCCAGTTTGAGGGCTTCCTGATTGAATGCCCATCACAAACAGAAGCATGAAATGAGCATATAAGGACGGGAATATTCGGTGTATCACAGTAGCACAAGGTACTGAAGCCGGAGAGAAGGGATTAGCTCTGTTAGCACGTGAGCTTCACATTACTGAGAAGATCCAAATCAATCCTGAAAGATTCAAATTATTCTGTTATTTTACTGCCACGATTACAACATAAGTGCAGGCGGTCTGTGTGATATGTGGGTGTTCCAACATGAACGTCCTGCTTGATTACCGCAACTCAGAATAAGCTGCATCACTCTGATGCACTCGGGTTAATAATACAACAGGACTCAATATGATCTCGTGAAATATTCAACTCATAAACTGGACAGGTCATCAGACTTTACACTTTGATCTCAAAGGAAGTGAATCTTTTTTTTTCTTTTTTTCTTTTTTTTTTGAGAGCATCGTGAAAACAGGTCAGCTGTGTTTTAATAACCAGAGGTGGGACCAAGTCATTGTTTTGCAAGTCTCAAGTAAGTCTCAAGTCTTTATCCTCAAGTCTCAAGTCAAGTCTCAAGTAATGTCAGGCAAGTCAGAGTCGAGTCTCAAGTCACTGGTGTAAAAGTCCGAGTCAAGTCACAAGTCTGAAACTTTGAATTTCAAGTCCTTTCGAGTCTTTAAAAAAAAAAACACGAAAAAATAATGTTGCAGTTATATGCTAAATGTAAATATTAGACCATGTAATTTTAAAATCTGTGTTTTTCTCAACACATGACAAAATAGTGAACTTAGAAAATATACACAAATTGTGAAATTGCACCTCTTTAAAATGCAGCTCAATTAAACCTAGCTCCAAGAATAATTTTCACCGACAGTTCTGAGATAAGCTGCATGTTATTCTTGGATGCGGTTGTAGGACCAGCTTTAAAATCGCATGACAAAAATATCATACACATTAAAAAAAACTGTATCACCAACGTAGCCTGGACAACATTTGCTAGTTAGATGAAGTCAGCTATCTCATCGTAGCATATTTATATGCATATTTATAATCATACGGTTCTTGGAGTGAGTGCATACACTCATGAAGTTTAGTAACTTCCAGTCACTGCAACAAGCCCAGGTACAGTTTACCGACGGATGGGTACAGGACCTTGAAATGCACCGTGTAGAAAGTAAAGACCATCGTACGTATCATAAGTTTACCAGTCTCACAAATCGTCGTCATAAATACACATTCCTTAACAGTTTATTAATAGGACCTTTGAGCTCAACGGTAATTAATTAGTAGTGGAAATAATTTCTGGTAGCATCACAGAAATGTAGCAGTGACAATAATATTGTATGCTGTAATCGTACTGGGCAATTAGTGATACAAAAACCCTGTTTTATCCTGTGAATAAAAGTATATGTTCTTGTCAATGTACCATAATAACAGAAGCGAAACGCAATATTGTGTCAGGACAATTCACTATTTATGCACAATAAATAAAGGAGCATAGCGCGACAATTTCTGTTCAGCGCCAGACTTGCTTGTAACCTATATCACTAATTATGTTATGAAAATGACGTATTAACTACTAAAAAACACTGACCTTCGTGTAAATGCTTGGAGCAGACTAACCTGTGAGCTGGAGTGTTCTGGGACGTTATATTTGGTCTTTGAATGGCTGCAATCCAGGCCATCCGTCGCGTCTTTGTTACTTCGGAAACATGGCTTGAACAATTTCTCTTCAACGACGTAATCCGATAACAACCGATCTCTTTACCCGTCGGCTTCCCGTGGCTGTCATGCGACCGGCTATTGCAGTCAATAATACAACAGCTTCTTGACATTTTTGTGTTTCTTTTTATCGCTGTGTGACTGGTTTTAATTGAAAGCCTAGTACCGCTTGCCACGAGTTCCCAGAATCCTTTGCGGTTCTACCCGTGAATGACGTCACATTTTCAATCTCTATATAATATGCATGTTAAATTTTATATTTGGGGTAAAATATCAAGTCTTTTCAAGTAAACCGGTCCAAGTCCAATTCAAGTCCCAAGTCATTGGTGTAAAAGTCCAAGTCAAGTCACAAGTCTGAGAACATTTTTTCAAGTCAAGTCTAAAGTCATAAAATTAATGACTCGAGTCTGACTCGAGTCCAAGTCATGTGACTCGAGTCCACACCTCTGTTAATAACATCACATATCAGATAGTGTTTACACCTTTTTCATTTCCCTGACTGAATTTTTATTTTGAATGCCTGAAAATATCTGCGTGTTCAAAAATACACCAATCTCCTGCCTCCCAATCTGCTGACACACACACAGCCACAAACACGGAGTGCGAGTGGATTTGTAAACACCACAAAATGCGGCAGCACTGGGTGAGAACTTAAGATTTTATTGACATGCTGACATGCAGACCACAGTGGATGCAGACGGGCTGCAGAGCTGCTACTAAACACAACAGTTGCATACATTGACAGTTAGGCTACGCATCACATTTCTCACGTACTCCTGCCGACACGGGAAGGTCAGAGACGGTCTTGCTTGCTTCCCACGTCCTCGCAGAGAGTGCGCCGAACATGCCAACTGCCTTTAGGACTCGTGCAGAGCAGCACGCTCACAGTTTAGTGCGCTACCTTTCACATGACAGAGGGAACATGGCTCCCCCATGAGCTCACCTACACAGTCTCACACCAGCGTCAGTGACCCTCCCTGCAGAGCTCGGCTTACAGAAGCACACTCGTTTCCTGCTGTGCATCTGAAAGCCTCGTGCTAAGCTGGGAGCCGTGCTTTTCACACCTGCTCCTGCGCATGCACACACCAGCGCAGCAACCACAGCGGGGCCATGAGCGCAGTGAATTCTAAACAGCTGTGGTTCAGCTGTCTGAAAAAGTGACAGCCTGCAGCTTCCGGGCAGTGCACTTCCTTGCAGCGAAATGTTTGTCTTAGACTGAAAATATGCAAAATTCTGCAGCCGTCGTGCTGCCGTGCAATAAAATCATCACTGCAGTCAATAATGACTCAATCAGACCGCAGGAAACTCAGTGTGGTGTCCTGTGTGGAGCGCTAAAAGCTTTAATCTGGTGTGAAACAGTTCAGTGGAGCTGGGGAAGCTTCACAGCACGAATCTACCGGCCCCAAACAAGAAGTTGAGTAGGGTTCACATCACTGACCTCCAAACACAAGTGCAGCTTCCGGTTTTCAAAGTAGTCAGCGCTCAGGTTGCCGGCACTAGAGATGAGTGAAGTCTGCAGTATCACCTACGTGCAGAGAGTCAGCTGCTCTCCTTTGTTTCAATGTGCACAGCTTTGGTTTTCACAAACAGATGACGTCATCACTTCCTCCCTCACTGAAACCTTCTTCACATTTTTATTCCGAAGCTTTAATCGCTCCAGTATGAGCTGAGCAGGCTTCTACTTTCAGCTTTAACACTCTGCTAATTTCCTGTGTGAGGATAAAATGTGAAGACAGCCTTCATGTGGCGTCATGCTCACCTGCACAGTTTGTTGTGAGACACTCAACGCTTCTGCAATTGCCCACACAAACACAGCCCCACATCTGATTCTCTGCTCAGACACACACATACACAAACACACAGAGTGAACTTTATAGAAATTATGCACAGCAGCACGTTTCTAAAACAAAAGTGTGATGTCACTCCTGACAATGAGTCCAGAGGGAAAAATAATAAGTGAACCGTGTGTTTCGAGTGAGTATGGAGGCTACATAGCAGACGCACACACGCCTGTTTACCTGCACACACAGCTGACGCAGGTGTGTGCTGCTCGCCGGGGTCACGTTTGAGCCTGCAGAGGGTCGCTCTGTGAGATCTGCTTCTAAAATCATCTCTGTGCACAAGCCTGAGTGACCGAGCTCCGCCCGCTCTCTTCGGCTGACTGCCGAGGATGAGTCAGCTTTGCCAAACGTGCATGGGGAAAGAGAGGGAGGAGAACATAGAGGAGGGAGCTCTGCAGCATTAAGGAGCAGTTACGATGGGAGGTGCCCGCTCTTTGCAGTCAGTAAAGCCTCTCAACACCTCCTGCTCACTGGGGATCCATCCAGAGGTCACCGAGAGCCTGCTGGATGTTGGGAGAATCATCCATCTTTGCATGCGTATCATCAGTGAAAGCATTTCTCAGCTGCGGCGCTGCTTCTGATCCTCGTCCAAAAGTTGAAGCTCCGCAGTCCGACTGCACACTGCATGTCTGTTTTGAAAAATCAGCATTTCCTTTGGAGACATAATGAAATACAAAGTTCTTTAACTGCGTATTCGTCCAGAGCAGACACCCGGACACTGTGTGGAGCAAGGAGGAAGAGGAGTATTCAGACATAGGCGAGTGCAGCGATGCCCGTCTACATGACAGGGTCACATGACAGAATGAGTCAGAGAGACTTTGTCCAGCTGAGGTGTTGTGATCCCAAAGGAAGTTCAGAGTCACTCTGCAGGACCGCCCTCCTGGATGTGGAGAAAGCTGAGGATGAGGTGGTTGGGGGGTGGGTGCGGGTGGCGGGGACGGGTGGGGTCAGATATGGTCCTCGATGGGGAAGACGAGGCGCGTCCCTCGGCTCAGCAGCTCCTGCTCGCGGGAGTCCAGCTCACGCTCCAGCGCCTCCTCTGATGTGCTGCCGCTCCTTTTCCCATTCGCGCTCCAGCCCGACCCCCCGGCAGTGTCCGCTCCACTGCCAGACGCCCCGTTGGCAGTGATGGCGGTGTCCCCGAAAGTGAAGGTCAAGTCTGCGTCGCCACGGATCAGGTCAGAGTCCGGGTCTCTCAGCTGCTCATGGTTCTGAAAACAAAGCCAAAGCAGAACATGAAGGGGAAGAATGGGACCACACGAGAACAGATGTGGGACGCATGTGGCAAAAACACGCATGACCACACGAGCACGCTGACATGAGTGCAAGGGCTCACAGAGGACACAGTGGATCTACACGGGGGAGGGGCAGATTTAGGCTGGATTAACCTCCAACTGTCGCCCTGCTTCTCTGAGCTGCCTCTAATCGGAGAGAAATCACACATCTGCCCCTGCTTCTCAGACTTTCCAGGCCGGAGAACTGAAACTACACATATGTTTTTATTTGAGTGAATTTTGTTGGTAATTCGTCTTTGTGACAGTTTTCAGGTACTTCAGTGATATGAATTTTCAAAGGTCTGAGACGCACACAGAGTCGTGAAAACAGGATTTCTCTGTGAAACATCAATGAGCTCAGTGATATCGCTGAAACATTTGGGTCAGCTTCCTGTGAGCATCTAAAGCTCCAAATCACACGCTGCACGGCGCTCGAGTCCAGGTCTGAACTGATTGGCGGATCAATATTTGGCCAGGGGTCCCCCAGGGAGGACGGGATGAGTTAACTCGGGGGGTCAGTGCGGGGATTACTCTCACAGAGGGATCCAAGAGAATTACATAACACTTTCTCTGCAGCAGCAATCATGGCGAACCGAGCAAAGCTTTATCTTTTTAGTTGTGAAACTAAGCCACCGCACTTCCTGTTGACTTCCTCTGTGAACACGAGCAATATGTGAACTACGTATTTGTGAGCCACTTTTGAAATGAAAGTGTTCGTCAGGAGGGTTAGGGTTAGCGGCGCATTGATGCTTTCACTGCATTTAGCTCCTTTACAGACCGTGAGACATCTGCTGTTCTGAATTACATTTTGAGCGATCGCATTTCACGTGTTTCGTTCCCCTCTGTGTTTTATAAAATTTATAAGCGGAGGAGAAAGCAGACGGGGAGCTTTATTTAATCTCCTGTGCCCACACAGAGTCCTGGATGGGACTGATTACATGAGCCTGGCAGCCAGCCGCTCGCTGGCAAACAGCAGCAACAAACTGGGAGGGGAAGCGTTTCTGTGAGCAGACTCGGGATAGGAGGCACATTCAGATAAATAAATGAAACGAGAAACAGTCAAATTACAGTTCAGATCTCTGAATGCGAGCCAGCTCTGAGGGCTGAACTCCTCTTTGAGCAGGAATCTCTCAGAAAATGAAAAGAGGAATTTGCCAGAGTCCATCCAAGTGTGACCGCGCCTTCAATGGTTGCTTGTGTGGCTGAAATATCTTTCATTACAGTGCTCATCATTGAGGCGGAGCTGAAAAGGCCCTTTGTGCTCGCTGAATGCCAAAAGGCTTTTCCACCGTCCAGTTACTCTGCCGCTGAAGGCCTCGGCTCTTTGTGTGCTGGCTGGCAGGCTCTGAGAGCTTCAGTATTCACAGGAAGCCTTCTTGAGGAGCCGGCTCCCCACTGAGCACAAAGAACGAGAGAAAATGACTCCTAACCACTCACTGTGTCCCAGAACGGCTCGGAAATCACTTCCTGTGGAAAAACATCTCCTAAAGAAGTTTTTCTGCGCTGAAACGAACACACACAACACCACAATCAGCTGATTTTTCTGTAATATCATGCTGTAAATATTTACAGAGTTACAGGTCCTGAAAGGTCCTGGAAGAACAAAATAGTGGGTTTTTGAACAAGTCTAGATGATTTTTCCAGCATTTCAACTTCATGAATCCAGCAGAGATCTGTTATCTTCAGGGCTAAAAACACTGAATCAGTTTAATAAATAAATGTAGTCCAGAAATATTCACAGTGTAAGTTACTGTGTAGTGAATATAACAGTGTGAGCTGGGGGGTATATATGTCTGCTGATCGTTTTGCGGTTTGTCTTTGGGAAATGTGCTGACTCAACCAAAAAAAAGGCAGACACTCAAACTGTAAATAAAAAGAAGCGACAGAGATGCTAGAATGGTCCGTGAACAGATGAAAATAATGGTGGCATCGTCATGTACTTTATTATTATTATTTATTTATAATTATTTATTTGTAGAATTCTTTTAATACACTTAACAAATTAAGGGAGTGCTTTTTAATCAGAGTGCAGCATCAAGTCAGTTAAATTCCTGGATATATCAGAGGAGGGTGCAATAGAGGGGCAACAACCCCAAACCAGGAATGGTTTTCAATTCCCCCTCCCCGTCTTTTATGACTGTTTTTCACTAGTCTTGCATTTGGCTAGGGTCAGTGTAACTGCTCGTAGCATGAGGTAACACCTGGACCCTACACAGGCTGCAGAGGTCATTCAACTCCTCCAGCGTGGCACATTAATACGTGCCACTGCCAGCAGGTTTGCAGCTTCTCCCAGCACAGTCTCAAGAACATGGAGGAGAGCTGGACAGGGCCGTAGAAGGCCTTAACCCATCAATAGACCAGTATCTGCTCCTCTGTACACGGAGGAAGAGGGCGAGCACTGGAATAGCTACAAAAAGACCTCCAGCTGGTCACACCACGTCTCTGATGAACCAATCAAACACAAGCTTCATGGGGGTGGCATATGTCAGTCAGGTTCACGGTGCCTTCTAGTGCACTCACTGCACGGCACCGTGGACCTGACGGACATTTGCCATAGAACGCCAGAACTGGCATGCCCACCACTGAACTTGAGCTTGATCTTGGTTATGAAATCAAGTTTTCCTTCAGTTTTTTATGTTAGAAGGCTCTCTGCATCACCCTCAGAGGTGTTCTACACTTCATACAGACTCACTGCTCACTGTGAGTTTGCTGTCTTAGTGTGCACGTGGACACTCACCTCGTACGCCCGGGGGGTGGTCAGACAGCTCGCCAGCGGCCCGCAGTAGCTGGGTAGGGTGGAGGTGAGAGGCGGGCCACTGTGGGTCAGAATGGGCTTCAGGTAACTGAAGGTTTATTAAGGACAAGCAGCTGACTGAGTCTTAAACACTTTAAATGGTAATGATCCACCCACCTGTCAATCCATCCATCCACCTATTCATCCATCCACCCATTCATCCAACCATTCTGCTTATCAATACTTCTGTCCATATGTTGGAGAAAACTAGGATGTATCAGTGGTTATGGCGACTTTAGCTCATCAATGATATTTTTCATCTCTGAATGAATTCTCTTAGGTATTTATGCTAGTCCACACTGTGAGGCACCTTTACTACACTTAAAGGAGATCTTAAAACTGAAGTAATGGGGCTTTTAACCCTAACAGCGAGTGTTAAGCTCTAACACCTGTGTCAGCTGTGATGACCCTGACTCCAATAAAAAAATGTATAAACCTGATAGTTTAAGGTTAGGGTAATCTCCAGTGACTAACAGGTTTAAACCAGTTGAACATAAAACTTTTAGGTTTTTGTCACTTTTGTCACACTCTGGGAAAAGGCCGCTGTGGACGCTGCAGGGAGGGGCAGGCTGCCCATTTGTCTCATAGACAAAGCCACTGCGGGGGTTAACTGGAAAACACAGTCAGTCACCGGGGAAACCGTCGCTCAGCAGAGGGGAGAAGCAGGGAGGGACCAAGTGCACGAGGAGCTAAACACCTTTACTGCAGCCTGTTAGCAAGCAGGGGAACATATTTTATGGGCTTGTTAACCGAGGCGATTCTTTGGACACAGGACAGAACCATCCTGGATGAGACCACAGAGCTCTGAAAGGATACTTGTGATCGAACGTGTACCACAGTCTGAAGAGCCATGCGCTCTCCTGCTTGGTTTTACTTTGTCCTTCAGCCTGAGGCCCGTCCTGGACAAACACACACAGATAACACAGCTTTATACTCACGGGAAGAACAGCCTATCAAGATAAAATGCTTCACCTTTTAATTCACTCAGCCAGGCTGAATGAGCGGGCTTTTTAAAAAAAAATACAAACAGAATGTGAGTTAAATATCATGAATAATCATACTTATTGGTAATCTCTGCAGAGACAGACTCAGACTCCATGACAACTGACACATGTAAAAATATTTTCTCACATCAGTGAACCAGCAAAAATATTACATTTTTATTAATCAATCAATTTAAAAAAAAAATCTGTGTATACTTGGTGATGTTTCTGGTTCCAAAGGTCTGAGGTTTTACGTCATAGTCACTTATATATGAAAATAATTATTCGTAGTTCATTGTGAGGCGTGAATAAACTCATGGGTTTGGAAGGAAAACTCTCACTGATAACCAATAACTCTAATAACTGCACAGAAGCATGTGTGAGTGGTGCTCACCCCCTGCAGGACCTGGAAGCTGTCTGCAGACGGCTGCAGGTCTTGGTCTGGATCAACATCGACTCTGAAACAGAAAAGGACAAAGAGATAGTTAACAATCATCACAATGCTGTTTTTCTGTGCGGTTAATAAATGACTAAATTTCTCAAACTGGGTGCTGCGTAATTATCTGTCTATATCCATCCATCCTTTTGCTGCATATCCAGCTTGGTTCAATGGTAACTTTATTGTCCCCAATGGGAAATTGATTTGTAGTATGTCCATACAATCACAACACATACCCACAAAAATAAGCCCAGCGGTAACGACCTAAATTTTATCTTCAAAAAAAGTGCAGTGTGCATTGGCAACAACCCTTATGGTTTAGTGTTAATAACCATGATAATAGCGCTAGGTACAAAAGACAATTTATGTCTGTTTGTCTTTACTGCAGGCACTTTATACCAACGACCTGATGGAAGCAGTTGAAAATCATTAAAGAGAGGGTGATCTGAACACAACATGACAGAGGTTGCCTTCCTCAACACCTGCCTGTTATAGAAGTCCACAAGCTGGACCTGAGATCTCTCTGAAATCCGACCAGCCACTTTAACCAGGTTACTAAGTCCGGCCTTTTTATTCAAAGACATATTACCATACCAAGCAGTGATACAGAAGGTTAAAACAGATTCAATAAAACTTTTAGAAAAAAAGAGTCATCATTTCAGATGAAACATTAAACCTCTCCCAGCTGAGAGACGTCCTCTCTGCAGTAGGCGCTGGGTTGGCCCAGGTCCTCCTGTTCAAACACCTGAAATCACCTGAGCAGCGGCTCCATTCGCCACATGAACATTTTAGGATGTTATTTGTGTTGTTACTGTAACGATATTCCCTTTTTAAACATCTCTCCCATCTTTCATATGATGATAAATTAGCTCTGAGGGTTAAAAATGTTTGTGTGGGATGGAAAAACACTAACGCTCATATCACTGAGTGAAACAGCGCCCTTTTAATGTAGTGGACTACAGTACTACACTCTCGCTCGGAACCAATAAGCTTCCCCTGAAGAAAATAAATAAAAAGGCTGACCGGCCAATCAAAGGACGGTAATGTGTTCTTGACCTCGGGTTTTGATCTGTTTTGCAGTGTAACAGGTGCTTTATAGCTCACGCTGCTTTTTATCACATCACTGATGGTCCACAGATTCCTCTGGGTTTTAGTTCACAATTCCACGACACAGTGACATCACTGGGTAGGTCCTTCAGTGACAGGCTGCTTTCCTGCTGCGCTCAGACTATATTGTGTGTAATATTCCATAAAACACTGTGAAATCACACAGGACCTCTGGTAAATACGCATTTACAAGCTACCTCTAATATTTAACTTTTTATTAAAATGAATTAATACTTCTTTTTCTGTTTAGCTGTTATTCATAGCGCCTGTGATCAGAAGTGAAAGCAGGCCGGTCTCTGGGGGATAATTCTATTTCTCTTCCCTGTAGTTGACGAAAAACAGAAGTGAAGAGCGCGAGAAAGAGTCTCCTTTGACGTAACCACACTTACACAATGCCACTCACTGTCCCAGCATCTGCAGACTCCGCCTACTTCCTGCATTGCTGTGATCATTACTGTCATACCTGTAAGGAGCGAGTTTCATATTCACAAATTATCTCTGCTGGGGTGCTCACAGACTGCACTGACCTTTGAACTCATCACATCATTACTGCGGGAACGCAGACAGTCACGCCACCAACTCTGGGACAAACATCCATTAGACAATCATGAAACTACAGATCCACATCTGCTCTGATCTCAGGGCGAGCGCTGTCACCTCGCAGCAGCACGGTCATCCGTGATGTCAGCCTGCACCCGACACAACTCGGCCTTCACACCCACACAGGCAGATTCAGGGCATTCACAGCGCACGCTGCACTCAGCTACATACACATTAATGTGTAAATCTGATCCCTGAAAATAATCATCATTATCGTTTCAGTGTGGTCTCCATACCATACAGAAGCTTCAGCTGCGATCACAGGGAACATTTCTGCTTTGCCAGCATTTCATTTTAATTGTGACTAAGCAAGCCACTCGCAGCTCTCAGAGGATTATTACAGCCTAGCCTGCCAACTGGTGCTACAGAGAAGTGAAAGCTCCAACTTCCGACTCCGAAAGTTCTTCTTCCAGATGCTGACGTTTCTTCCAGCAGCTGCTTTCACACGCCAGTCAGCGTGTTTTTGATGGTTTCTATTTTGACTTCCACTTCCTCTTCTTTCAGCATCAGTTTCAACATGTTTCGGCATTTTGGTTTGGTTTGGAGCCTGAAGCTCCAGCACAGAGCACGTTTAAATAAGCTGTCTCTGTGTCACTTGTTCACTCACAGAGCACGTTTGGATGCAGTCACACTTTAATAATAATAATAATAATAATAATGGATTGGATTTATATAGCGCTTTTCAAGGCACCCAAAGCGCTTTACAATGCCACTATTCATGGTAAATGGCCTGTATTTGTATAGCGCTTTCTAGTCC
The DNA here is from genome assembly GCF_057381845.1 of Rhamphochromis longiceps. Classification (NCBI taxonomy): domain Eukaryota; kingdom Metazoa; phylum Chordata; class Actinopteri; order Cichliformes; family Cichlidae; genus Rhamphochromis; species Rhamphochromis longiceps. The sequence continues at coordinate 10,058,391 of NC_140578.1, forward strand.
CTAAGGACCCCAAAGCGCTTTACACAACCTGTCATCCACCCATTCACACACACATTCACACACTGGTGATGGCAAGCTACAATGTAGCCACAGCCACCCTGGGGCGCACTGACAGAGGCGAGGCTGCCGGACACTGGCGCCACCGGGCCCTCTGACCACCACCAGTAGGCGGTAGGGTGAAGTGTCTTGCCCGAGGACACAACGACCAGGACAGAGAGCTCGGGGATCGAACCGGCGACCTTCCGGGTACAGATACACTTCCCAACCCCCTGAGCCACGGTCACCCCAAAAACCTTTATTTAAACAGGAAACTGGAAACTCCCAGCCTGAGAGACAACGGTGTTAACCGTTGAGACTGAGCTTTATTACAACATTTCTGTGTCTCAGTTTTAAATGTTTTGCTCAGTTTGTTGTAAAGTATTTCTGGGCTTTTATATTATTCCTCATATTTCTAATGTTGGCGTCTCTCGTCTGCGTGCTAGTGCCTTTGTCTTTGTTCCCTGCCTGCTATGGATTGACTTCCTGCCTCCTGATTCGCTGCTTGTTTCCACCTGTGTCTGAATTTTACAAACCCAGCTGAAGCGGAACTGTAAGACATCACTGCCTATGGAGCTGACAGCTGGCACATCTGGAAAGGCTCCATCAGTGCTCAAAGGTACAAACAGGTGTTAGAGCAACATCTGCTCCATACAAATGCTTTTTTCAGGAAGGCTGCTGTGTTTGACCGGGATGATGCTAAACTGTAGACTGCATCCATTCCAGCAGTACGGCTTCAGAGGAGAAGAGTCCAGCCGCTGGACAGGCCCACCTGCTCTGCAGAGCTTTGACCAGCCAAGAACATCTGGAGCATCATGAAAGCAACAACAGCAGCCAGAACTGCTTAATCCTACATCAGACCAGAACAGCTGCTGCCCTATGTTTTACTCAAAGACTGACTTCATAAACCTGAAAATACAAGCTAAGCCTGAAGTTTCCTCCTAAAGCTAACAGTCTGTGATGTAAAGGCCTCACATCCGCTCCTTGTGCTCCTGTTTTTCTCTCTGATCCTCAGCTTGTGTTCGCCCAATAACATCTAATTTCGTATTGAAAACTCCACCTCTCTCCACCTGACAACTTTACCTTGACTTTCAGCATCAAACACAGAGCAGCAGCTTCATGACTTTAAATGCTCATTCTCCTAAAAGCTGAAACCAGCACCCTGACTGTCCCACTGTGGTCACAGATTAGTCATGCCGCTCGGTGATAGGCTGCCTGCTTCCAGACCGTCAGGACCAACACTGCATCAGGTCTCACCGTGCCACTGTTAATGATCTGCACAGCGGGAGGAACACCGTCTGAGGCTTGTTTTTAACCCCACCACCAAGAGACAAAACATAAATTTACACACACATCACTGCAGAGAAGGATGCTGAGAGCACAGAGCAGCACGGCCGGTTACTGTCACCATAGCAACGAGTTCACAGGGTGAAAGGGGCAGAATCTGGCAGTGCTCTAAACCTCCAACATAATACTTCCTGCTCCGCCCTAAGACACAGCACACATATTAAATACACACACACACAGTTGTGTTTTCATATCTTTGTGGGGCCATCTAACTGATATTATGCTTTCCATAGCTGCTTACCCTAACCCCACCCATCACAATAAACGCCTAACCCTAAACCTAACCATAATCTAACTGTAACCCAGTCACTAAAACCACATTTTGAGTCTCAAAAATGCCTTCAAAATGTCCCCATAAGGGCTGTTGCTCCCCACAAGTATAGTGGCATTCCAACTTTTGGGCCTCATAAAGCTACCTAAACTTTGGTACACACAAATACACACACACAGCACACATGTTACAGTTTTTCTTGATTGCTTTGACCTGCCTAAAGAAACTGGGATCCACTCAGTTTTCAAAATTATTATAATTAAGAAAAACTGTAAACACACACACGCATCCTGAAGCTGAGCTTCTTCAGAGGAGCAGCAGGAGGTGGAGGGAAAGCAGCAGAGTAGCTCTGGCTCCATCTCCTGGACGCTGCGGTGTCTACTGTGCAGCCCTCTTAAGACCTCTGACAAACAGTCAGTACTTCAACGTGAATATTAATACCTTGATGAATAATTTTTCTTGATGCATGCTCAATCATCCAGGTAAGGAAATCCCAGGTCGATTCTGTTCATCTGGATGTTTTCAGTGTGAGAAACGTTTCATCATCAACCAGGTGACTTCTTCAGGCCTGCATGACTCTATTGTTCATTCAGTGGCCTAGTTTCTCCCACTAAAAACGTCCAGATTAATAATTTCCTCTTTTACACCCACATTCACATGTTTACAAACCACATTAAGGATGTAGTCATAGGATGCAGAAGCGGTATAATAATACAATTTAGGTATAATAATAGAAAACTTATCTAACTAACAACTAATTACAACTTGCATTAAAAACACAATTTAAAAAGTGTGAATAGAGTCAAATTTGCAACAATTTAATTACGGAGGTCTCAGTAATGTACATCAGTGCCATGATGTTCACCACTGCATACAAAGACTTGGAAACATCATGGTTCCTTAAACTTGGAAAACCTGATTAAATGTGCAGATATTCTACCTGTGTATAAAATTCACACACAGTCCTAGATTGTAGTTCTCGTCTCTGAAATTTTGCAGATTTATCTTAGAAATAAAATAAACAAAAATACAGAATGAAACACACTGCTAAACAACAAAACTTAGGCATATAGAAAAGAGACACACTTCATCCTCTCTCACACACACACAGTTACAGAGTGTTACAATGGGCTGAGCCACAGTAATCCTATAAAGTGTCTGCAGTGCAGGGAGGAGAAACCAAACAGCCACTCCACAAACACATGGCACAACACAACACTCAGCTGCACATCTGCACTGCAAAGGTCAAAGGCCACTCGCCGAAGACATCAATGTTTTTGGACAGAGGACACAGATGGTCTGAAAGAGGAGTAAAGAGCCCATCTATGTCCACTGTAAATGGTCATCATTGACCAAAAGTGGTGGCCTATGACACCGACTGTCACAGTCCACTCTGAGATTCTTCCCAGGTGTTTCAACCACCACTCACACCTTGCTTCAGGTGACCTCAGCAGGTCAGGTCATGCCTTTTCTTTTCTTCGAATATTTAAAATTTTCTGTTATTATTCACAGGCGTGAAGGCAGTGCAGCACTTTGATTTTCTAACCTGATATGCAGCCAGGACAGCATGGGTGTGGTTCCACCTCCAAACACCCACACGGTGAAGAAGACGATGAGCAGCGTAGTGGTGAACATCATCTGACGGGCGTACGTAGCTGTGTCGCGTATGGCCAAGGCGAACGCCATCGCCCCACGCAAACCTGCAGAAAGAGATCCTGAAACCACCCAGCCCGACACGATGAGCTAGAACTACAGAGACAGGAAGCGCTCCTCATACCTGCAAACATCATCATGTGCTGGAAGTTTCCTTTGATCTTGTGCCTTCGACCAAGGTTGAGAAGAAAGGAGAGCGGGTAGATATTCAGAGCTCTTCCGATGAAAATGGCAATCTGACGGCCCGGGTTAAGAAGTTTTAATGCTGGAAAGAAAGGATGTTTGTGGTATATGTGAGGTCACACACAAAAATATCAAAAGGGACAAATCAGACTAGAGCGTACTGAGCTCCATCTACTGCCCTGCCTGGTTTCTTAGTGTTTCACGTACATGTTTCAGATGATCAAATAAACTTTAATACTAGACAAAGATCTGAGATCTGTTCAGTGTCACTGCCACACCCAGGCCTGATCACTGTCAAAGCTGCTGAATCACAAAATAGAAGTTGTCTGACAAAGTGAAGCAGGCTAAAAGATGTAAAGAAACAGCTGAGAAACAAAGTCACTGACCTCTATCAGTCTGGAAAGGATTACAGAGGCAGGTAGGTTTACATAACCCTTTTTCCCTTGAAAATTGAAATCATCTTTTAAAAACTGCCCCAGTTGTCTTTGTCTAATATTAACATTAGTTGGATGATCTGAAACACACAAGCGTGACCAATATGTGAAAAAAGAGGAAATGAGGGTGCAGCAGGTAGCTTTCTCAGCGCTGCAGGTACTACTCTGACAATGAGAGAAGCTCAGAAAGGATACGAAGGCTCCAATGATGAAGACGGGGCTGAAAATGTGATTCTGGAAGGTGAATAGAGCCAAGCCCATGTAGGAGAAGATGAAGTTCTCAGCCAGGAAATGAAGAACCTCAAAAAGCTGCAGTTTAAAAATATTCATCATCATTTAGAATCATAAAATATGTGAATGTGGTTACACAGTAAACAGGATGAGCCCCATCATGCCTTTAGGTTAGCAGAACAGATAATGTTGCATTTAATGATGAATTGCTATAATGATCCACTCTTTGCAGTAACTGGAGACCAACTGAGAAATGTTTAGTTAATCTCAGTTCAGCTGCTTATCTGAAGAAACTTCTAATATTACATTTGTAGTGTTAGTGAGACGATTTAACAGTTTATCACTTCTGTGTATGAATTTTATCTTGTTGCCCACTTCAGGGTTATTACTGGTGTGATAAAACTTTATTTAAGTAAAATAACAATAAAAACGGAACTATACTGTCCTCTATCCAAACTAAGTGTGAGAAAATAAAAATATAAAGGACGTGATTCCAGCTTTAGTCAGCTGACGCAGACAAACACAGAATAAAAACTGTGTTCAAGTTTAAGATAAGATAAGATAAGATTAAAGGTTAAAAACAGAAATGTATATTGAACCAGGCCTCCTGGGAGGGATCCAGGGGCGTGTGCGCCGTTTGTTCCCTAAAATGACTCTGTCTGAGAGGCAGTAAACTTCCTGCTGCTCCGTGACACCGCCCCTTTTTCAATGGGAGTGCCATGTACAGATCCAAACTGTGTTCCTGCTAATCTCATCCTGTCCCTCAGACCAACCCCCCCACATGGAACTGAGCAGTCAGGGGGGGAGATTAAGGTCACAGCCGGCTCATCGGGCAGGCACCATCTGGCCCAGGCGCCAGATGGCTGGGGGGGCATGCGCGGGGGTGGGGTCACATGTTCACATACCTGCTTGGTGCGCTTTGTGGACTCTTCAGAGAGGTTGTTGTAGGTGTAGTGAGCCTGCGTGATGCCACAAAACAGCACGGCCACAACGCCTGCAGGACAACGTACACACACACACACAGCCAGCTGAAATACACAATGCCAAATTTCAGCCATCCATCCTCTTCCTCTTATCCCAGAGGGGGGAGGGGGGACACCTGGCCTAGCCTGAGACAGACAAACACTCACACCTGTGGGCAATTTAGAATCACCAGTTAAAACCCCACTGACGGCATGTTTGGACTGTGGCAGGAAGTTGGCATAACCGGAGAGAACATGCAGACAGAAAGGCCCCGCCCACATAGTAGTGGCTGTGGAGTCCAAGCTAGAACGTTCTTGCTGTGAGGCAACAGTGCTAACCACTGCACCACTGTCCTCCCACCTCAGCCATCAGATTATTTTGAATATCTGAATCCATTCTGACTCCTGACCACATCTGTGTGTGTGTGTGTGGGGGGGGGGGCGTAACACAAAATCTGTGAGGATGCTTTAAGCAGGTGTGTAATCTTTCTGAGGTGCAGTGAACGTAAAGCATGGATAAAGCAGAAATTCTCACTCACACCTGTGCAGGTTGTGTCCCCCACAGCCATCGCAGACAGTCAATGGATGACAGCTGAATATCTATTGTGTTGATGCAGATTTCTTTTTTTCTTGGATGGAAATAAATGGAGCAGTTTTGATTTTTGTAAAATGTTCTTCTACATTTTCAGGTGACGTTTCCTAGCTTGTTAGCAGTGGATGGTGCTGTTTGGATCTGATTTGACAGTGTGCCTGTAACACATCCTTACAGCTGACTGTTTCCTGTATAAGCGCTCTATGAATAACCTTTTATGATGTATTCTGATGATAAGCGTGGGGCGGAACGGAACAGTGTAAATCTGTGAACAGGACGAAGTGCTGCATGTGAAGCGAGTCGCCCGGTGATGGTCAAATGGCAAGGCTGATGTTTGTGACAGGTCAGCTCACCTGTGAAGCCGCAAGCCTCGGCGAGGAGGAAGGTGCTCCAGGACATGAGGAAGAAGAGGGCCGTCTCCAGCAGCGGGAAGCAGTGCAGCTTGGTGAACTTGGTGACGTAAGGTTCCGGTCAAAGAGCGTAAACACAGGACTGAGACACCAGTTGGCAAATGTGAACGTAGCCCCACCCCCGCAGTCAGATGATCTGTCCTGTATAGTAAGCTTACAATATTTACTGAAGACACGTACGTCTTTACCTCTACGTCAAAGGTTCTCAGCATCCACCTTTAAAACCCACCCACTCATCCTCACAACCTGCTTCAGGACCTCTCTCTCAGGACCTAAATTTGTGTGATCAGTGTTATTATACATTACAATTATTACAATACAATTACAATACAGATTATTATACAGATGTTTGTCCACCTCACAACCACGACCTCCACTCAGGGAGCTAAAATCTGACTATTAGAAAATAATCTGACCCAGAAAAATCACAGCTGGAAAAAGGACTGTTCAATTGCTCTCACCTGAGCTCACATCTGTTCCAACTGCTGATGTGAGGCCGAAAGTTTACACAGATATTAAACTGCTGATAGATCACAGCTGGATACAGGGACCAGGACTGGACGCTCACCTGGGTTCAGCTTTTAAAGGAGTTCACGTGTGTTTTTCAGGTTTATGTGAATATCTGCTGTACTTGGGCGGAGGGTGGGGGTGAGGGGGGTCGTGTGGTGGGCGCTGACTTCTCTGAAAGGATATGAGAGCGGTGACCACTCCCGTGGCCGCGCCCATCACGAAGGAGCCGCTGAAAATGCCAATGAAAACCCCCACAGACTTGAAAAAAGCCGAAGCATCAAACTGGTGCGTGTTGGCGCCGGCCGGCTGGTACGCCACGATGGACCTGAAACACAAAAACACGAGTCAAAGGTGACTTGTGATCTCCCAGCAGGGGGAGCCAGAGCACTGCCTGCAGCCCCCACAGGTGGTCACTAGAAACCACAGCTGGAAAAGCGAGGCATGAACTCACGAGGACAGCACAATGGCTACGGCGTCGTTCATGACGCTCTCGCCGAAAAGCAGCGCGTACAGATCCCCGTCAGCGTGCAGCTCGTTAAAGATGGCCAGCACCGTCACTGCGGAGACACAAAGAAAACACTGAAAACCTTGCTCGCGTTCACACTCATGCACGCCGTCCTCCTTCCCGTGCTCGTGGTCATGCCTGGGTCCGTGGCAGAGATGATGGCGCCAAAGAAAAGGCAGTCAGTGTAGTAAAACTTCCCCGTCAGCTGACCCACTGCCTGCATCAGCTTGACCACGCCGTACATCAGGTTCCTGCGGAGGGAACAGGTATGACACGTCAGTCACGCAGCAGCAAACCGAAGGTGATGTCACACCTGGCTCTTACTCACCCAATGACGAAACAGGAGACGGCGGTGCCCAGGAAGGCGTAGGTGATGATGGAGCCCAGGTTCCTGAAGAAGTGTCTCTGGAAGAAGCAAGAAGAAGAAAGAGAAGAAGATATGTGGTTCTTCCTCACACTCACCCAGCCAGGCAGCCAATCAGAGGCCTCTGCGGCTGGCTGCCGCACGGAGCGCGCTCAGCTCTCTAAGTGCTGAGTCAGGTTTCTAAAGGACATGAGCCTGTACAGGTCGGCGCTCAGTTCTGTTTGCATCCAACCCTCCTTACTCACACATCAACCAAACAGCAACGCCAGACAAAAATGCTCTTCTTACTTCCTGTTTCCTGTTTCCTGCTGAATCAGCAGATCCAGCATGAAAAACAATTTCACAAGAAAAGCACAAAATGCTGCTCACATACTCTTCAGCTGCACAGCACACATAAGCAGCACCACAGTACAGATGAAGGCAGGTGTGTTTACCTGCAGGTTCTTCTGGGTTCATGAAAGATTTTTGGAAAAGTCGGTTAGGTGATCAGGAAAGATGGCCAGGTTCACTCCAATTTCATTGGCTGATATTTTTCATCAGACTTGCCTCCTAGCGACCCACCCTGGAGTGTTATTGGTCAGACTGGAGCACCTGAGCTGCTGGTGGATGTCTGTGTGGCTCCGCCTATTTATTCTGGCGTAACCTTGATATCGTTCATGAGTGCGTTATGTTATCAGGTTAGATGTGACCTTGCTGTGAAAGCATCACCTGCTATGCTTTAAATGTAAACATGGAGACAGGTGAAGCAGTCAGAGCATCGCCGTTCCTCTGCTCACACGCACAGCCCCACCCGTCCACACACAGCAGGTGACTCTTACCTTCTTCAGACTGTAGCCCGCATGGAAAATGATGGGAGGCAGCAAAATGTTGAAGAAGACCTCGGGGTCAAAGGTCACCTGGAAAAGACACAAAGTTTGAAGTTGCCAGGCGGATGTGAGCGATGCCAGCGTACTTCCTTGCCTTCCTCACCTTTCGCAGCATGTCGTTCTGCTCCACGTTGTGTATCTCGCGGGAGTTGATCTCTCCTTTCAGCGTGTACTCAAAGAACTTCCCGCTGACATTCAGCAGCAGTGTGCTGGTGGGTCCCTCCCTCAGTGAGCAGCTTGCTGGCGTCTTGTTGTGATAGCTGTTGGCTGGGATGCCATAACGCAGAATCACGCCAACCAGTAAACCTGAGAGAAACAAACAGAAATACCGAAAGGTTAGTGGGGACCTCGTGTCTCTGTTTCTGGTCTCAGTCACAGACTGCTGGACCTGATTTTCCATCAGTCTGTTTTCATAGATACATGTCCAGGAAGCAAAGGGGCCACTTTAACCTCCTAGGACCTGGCGTCCACATATGCGGACATCACATTTTGGGTTATTTAGACCAAAATACTCAACTTTGCTCCACAAGAGCCTGATATCCACTTACAAGGACATTATATTGCTACTGTTCTATCAAAATTTTAAACGAATATCCTCATATGTTCCTATTTTTCTTCAAAACAAAATTAAGGTAAAAAAAAAAAATCTGGTAATTCTTTGTTTTTACATTCATCGGGCCCCAATATGACCAAATATCAAAGAGAAATTAAAAATGCATGCCGTGGAAGAGTTTGGGTCTTAGGAGGTTGAAGAACACACACACACACACACACACACACAAACAGACACACACACACACACACACACACACACACACACACAAACACACACACACACATGCAGACACACAAACACACACATGCAGACACACAAACACACACATGTAGACACACACTGACACCCACACACACCTGCAGACACACACACAAATACATGCAGACACACACACAAAAACACACAGATGCACGCACACACACACACACACACACAGTCACACACAGACACACATACACACACATATAGAATTAAACCACTTGCTGTTTCACTTTTTCTGTTCCCGGATTTTCAGCAGGAAGTAAAATCAGGACAAACGTCTGAGGCTGCGTCTCATCGTCAACAACATGAAGCTGCAGCAGCATTTCTTATACTATCACAGGTTTAACCGGTGGACTCCACAACAACCCTTCAGTTTTATTTATACACTGCAGTGTAAAGTGATCTGGGATCGGCTCTGTTTTTCAGATTTATGTACTTATGTTGGAGTGCTGGAGGGTGGAGGAGTTCCCATAGATGCTCATGTTAAAGCACTCAGGGCTTCTTTAAGCTTCTGTCCAACCATAGGGGATCAGTACCAGCAGACTGGAACACCGACTGTCTCACTGGCTTCAGGGTGGAGGTTCTTTGCCTCGTGGTTCACTTGTTCCTACCACTGTTAATTTTTTAGATTGTGTTATGTGGTTTGTGTTTTGGGTGTATGTGTTATGTGTGTTATTTATGCAGGTGGCTACAAAGCAAACGCCCCTTGGAGATAATAAAGTTCATCTTGACCTTGATAAACTAGGTAGGTAACCCAAGTTTGTGTTTTAGGGGCGTGGCCTCTTTGACCAGTGTTAGTGTTGAAAATGTTTGACTTTTTATGTTAATCATTAAATAAAGCTGTTTTATTCATTTTATTTATACACTATGCAAATGTGCTCATAAACGAGTTGGCGCTCCGTATTTTAAAGGCTGAGAGCTTCATTCCGCGTTATTGTCTGGATTTGAAATATTGCAGGTGCATGTTGAGTGCAGAGAGATATTTTGCAGCATGCTTACACACACTGATAATGGTTAGAATGAGTCTCTAGGTCAGAAATTCTGAACAAGATGTCCTTAACCAGACCTTAGAATGAGTAGAAGAATAATGGATAACATTACATAATCAAGGCTACTCAGGGTGTGTTTTTGTGTAAAAGTCTCTCTGACAGGTGGATGGCAACACAGTTAACTGTAGCTGTCTGCTCGGCTTCACCTCAGCTAACCAGAGTCCCTGAACTGCACCTCTGGACCATGTTAATTACATCTTCTGACCAATAACACATCTCCTGTGAGGTTACAGTAAATACAGCGTCAGTTCAGCCCACAATAACTTTAAATCGGGGGCCACCTGCTTCCTCCAGCACCCTTTAAATGGTCTGAGGTTCCTGTGTGAACTTGTTCGCCTAACCGGAAGTTAAACGTCACTCAATTAACTGCAGAGTATGGCTGACAGATATTAGTACATGAGGTGTGCATGTATAAGTAGTAATGAAACATGAAACGGTGTTAAAGAAGCAAACGTCAGCTGTGAGCGCAGTGCCTGTTTCCTGTTTTTGACCCTGTGCAGCACAGACACCACACTTGGAAAATCACCAGAGCCATGTTTGCCTTGGAGCTTTAGGTCCAAACAAATCAAAGTCTGCCTTCTTCGGAGGACATGTGTGGTTAATGAGTGACACGCTGGACGGACGGCCTCCATCACTGGGACCGTGCAGATGTGTCACACCAGCAGGCCTTCTGACTAATCACTGCAGGTGATCAGAGACATTCGCACATTATCTGATGATCTTTGTTCATGTCATCATTCTCCATGTTTGCTGAGGCAGGGCAGCCTCAGCAGAAGAACCAGGCTGGGCTGAGGCTCCGAATCAGCCCACAAACAGACACACGCACGCACACGCACACACACACACACAGTATTCTACCGCCAGCAAGGTTATAACAGGGTTGTTATAAGTGGTGTGTGTGTGTGTGTGTGTGTGTGTGTGTGTGTGTGTGTGTGTGTGTGTGTGTGTGTGTGTGTGTGTGTGTCTGTGATGAGTGTGATGTGACTGCCGGCTGGTGTCACTTGGACTCTTGAAGCAGCTGCTCGGCTGATCTCTGCTCAGTCAGAGAGGTGCGCGCACAGGAGCGCGCTGACACCGAACCGGCAGCTCGATGTGAAACGCGCACGCGCGTCGGCGGCTCTGCACTGTCTTAAAAATAACGGCCGCGTCTCACGTCTCACGCAAAGAGTGCGGTGTCGGCGTGCGCGAGCGTGCCGTTAAGCGTAAAGGCGAGGCTCACCGTAGATCATCGCCAGCCCGGTCTCGTGCAGGAAGCGGACCCGCCGGTGCTTGAAGAGCCAGATGGTGAGGATGGTGAGGGTGAGCAGCAGGATGAAGGTCAGCATGTTAAAGCTGTCCTGCCGGTGGCTCTCCTCCGCCTCCTTCTCCGTGGCCAGCTCCTCCATCGCGAAGTCCTCCGCGCGCATGCCCTGTCCCCAAGCACAGCTCAGGAGGATCCATGCGGCCATCATCTCTGCGCCATCAGCTGAGCCTCTGACGAGCGCGGCGAGCACCGAGGAGGTCTCTCAGCCACGCGCCTGAGTCACTGCGCCTGCGCTGTGACGACCGCGCAGCTGAAAGCGGGCTGAGGCAGAGGAGGAAGCTGCTCACATGATGTGTCTGCAGTGGAAGCAGCTGCACCACCTACTCCACCCTCCAGTGTCCAGCGTGAAAATACAAGGATCGACTTTTTCTCCTCCTCTTTAATCCTACCCGCCCCCAACACCGTTTATGAAACAGGTGTAAACACAATAAACATGATAAAACTGTATGCAGTCAAATATCACATTTCCACTGTTAGTTGAAATTTTCACTCCTTGACGTGAGCTTGGTTCTCACACTGCTCATCGAGGTCCACCTCCCCCCACCACCTCTACCCGCAGCCTCCATCAGTCCCTTCCTTACTACCAGTTAGATACATAGCTCGTTATGACTGTGGATTGTGGATATGGAGCTGGACTGCGGCTTTTATGTAATACCCTTTTAAACCACAAGATGGCGCAGCGAGTCACTGTAAAGCTACCCAAGGTAACTAAAGGGAGGGGCTAAAGAGAATGGCCGTTTCTCAGCACGCGTACTTGCGTTCTTGCAAAGGAGAGTGGCTAAAAAGTTTGAAATATGACTCTATCTGACACAAAATAAACTTTTAAGATATTTTCAGGTGAGAACTTCTGACTGGTATGGCATTATTTTGTGCCTCTATTGTGAGCGCACATAAATAATTTTTGCAAGTGCAAATGTTACATTTTGAGGAAGAAATATTTTGAGTGAATAAAAGCTTAATTTGAGCGAACAAAATTTATTGCTGCATGCAAGAAATGTATTTCAGTGTTTGCTATTATCCATATACACAACAGCCCCTCTCACTCAGTTCACCTTTATAAATGTGCCACAAAACCAACCAATCACAGACTTTGATGCAAAAATTGTGATTGGCTCCAATCAGCTAGCTAGCTACTGCATTCTGGAAACACTGTCCATAGTGTAGCTCAACCCATTTAGAGTTATTATGTTTAATTATTTTATTTTAAAATATATAATTTTTAAGACCATTGTTGTTTTAATCTAGTTTAAACCAAACCACTCCACTGGATTTAGCTACATTTTGGACAGTGTTTCCAGAATGGAGTAGCTAGCGAGCTGATTGGAGCCAATCACAATTTTTGCATCCAAGTCTTTCATTGATTGTTAATGTTAATGTTTGGTTTATTTCAGTTTTTTATTTGTTCCTGTGCTTTCTGTGTAACTGTATGAAGCCTAGTAGACAGGATGTAATTTTTTATATAATGTGTAATTTCCATTGCAAATATTAAACAAACTCTGGAGTTGTGATGTCATCAAGTACAGTGCCATTCCAATTGTAGAATGATTGCGTTATGTTCTTGGGAAGTATGGACTCCTGTGTGAACTTATAGCAAGAATGCAAGTACAGACTTGCGTTCTTGAGTACTGAGAAATGGCCAATATAAAAACTTTAGACAGCAACACACTCTGAAAATGTTACAGATGCTGCCCCTTGGTGGTCAAAGTTTCAGTCAGTGTCTGCAGAGGGTCACTGCGAAAAGCACCTTTAAGGAAGCAAACAAGCAAGCAAGCAATCAGAAAGCAGGTTTTTGCTTCTTTTTAATCTTATCCAGCACTTTCTTTTATTATTATTGTGCATATATTATTCATTTTCAATCTTCCTGGTTTTTACAAATTGACGGGTAAATGAATGGGGCTGTGTTTTTGTGTGAGTGGGAGTGGAGGGTCCTACTCCTTCTTTGCATATTTGATTATATCATTCTGTTCATTATTATTCTACACAGCTTATAGTAGTAGGTAGTCACTCCTTGGCTATCTGAGAAATCTGGAGCTGTTTCCTTGAACTTTCTGCTTTTGTGTGAATGATGCTGAAACTGAACTTCTATAATTCCTCCTGATGCACAGGGTTCCCAGCATCTCTACTCCAGCAGGCTGCAGGCAGAACAGGAGCTACAAAGACATCGGCTAACCTCATGCTACTAGATTACCACAATAAACTGGAGTAATATGACACCACAAGATCTAATGAGCATGGGACTTCCTCCCATGTGGATGAAAGTGAAGTGGACACATTAAACAATGTCAGCTCATTCCTGGAATTAAAATCTATCCCCATAGCGATGTTTTAGAAAAAAACAATCAAGGCCTACAATAAGACAGAGAAAACCCAACAATGATATGAGCCCTGATGAGCAAGCGCTTTGGCCACAGTGGATCAGAACCTGATCAGAACTTGATCCAGTGAGCCATTGATGGGCTTTGATCAGTGGTCATGACAATTTGTATATTAATGATCAATTAATGAGAGAAGCTTCAGCAGGGAGAGGAGAATTACCTATAATTACAGTGGCCTGTGGCTTAACTTGCAGGCTAATCTGTCGCGAGCGTGTGTGTGTGTCTGTGTGTGTGTGGTTTTTGGTTGCGCACAGTTAGACCTCAGCACATAAACATGGCGGCCTCAAAGCAGCAGCTTTGAACTACATGATTTTCATGTCAGCGGTAATTATTTACATCACAATAATATGTTTGTGGAAGCTGCTTTCTGGTGTGAAGGAAGCAGCCTCAGGGGCGTGGCCTGGTGTCACTGCTGCTGCCTTTGCAGTACTCTGTAAAAATAAGAGTTTTTAGTTTTCACCTGGGTGGGTGCTGCCCACCTCTGTTTAGGTGTAGATGTGGAGCTAGAAACATTTTCTTAGGGTGGCAAAATCACAGTCATTTCTTTACACATATGCAGGTGTTACATCCTGTAATATGCATTATATATGGTTAAAATACAGTAAGTGCAAACATGTTTCTTATGAACATAGTCTGTAAATTTCTTACTTTCTGTAGCCCAGATAATTAAACATTTCAGTTACATAAAAGATGTGAATTTTTATTTTTATATACTGTATAGCCTGGATAATAAGTTTAAAATCCAGAAGGCTACACAACATAACGTGGTTTGGTTAGAAATACAAGTCTAAGTGAAGTTTCACACTCTTTTGTTACAAATAATCAAATTGTTATATGCTCAAATTTACAAAAAATGTCAGAAATCTGCACCGTGACAAAAAACATCAAATCAGAGTAGAAACAATGTAATTAATAAATTAAATAATTTAATACATAAATCATGAATTAAATGGCCATTCATTCCATCTAAAACATTTAATAAATTGTGTAATATGTATTTCCAATTGTAATTAATAAATCAGAATCAGAATCAGAATCAGAATACTTTATTGATCCCTGGGGGAAATTATTTTTTGTTACAGTGCTCCATTTTAAACCAACATTAAGACAAGACAGACAATACGCTAACTAAGAATAGTACAATATATACATATATATACATACATACATACATAAGTCACTTATAAATAAATATTTGGAAAAGAAACATGTGTAGTTGTAGCAGCAAACAGTGTGTTAAGTGGATGCGTTGTACAGGGAGATGGCCACAGGCAGGAATGATTTCCTGTGTCGTTCAGTGGTGCTTTTCGGTAATCTCAGTCTCTCACTGAACGAGCTCCTGTGACTGACCAACATGTCATGGAGTGGGTGGGAGGTGTTATCCAACATTGTCTTTATCTTGGACAGCATCCGCCTCTCCGACACCACCTTGAGGGAGTCCAGCTCCATCCCCACAACATTGCTGGCCTTACGGATCAGTTTATTAAGTCTGTTGGCATCTGCGACCCTCAGCCATATTTAATGATTTATTTAATTAATTAAATATTTCATTTTAGAGCTTCTGGTCTTCCACACTCTTCATGTGCGTGTTTCGCAAACATAAATCAGAGTTAGACTGGTTCTGAGCTCCTTTTTCCTACTTGTCCTTAAACGTCTTGTGAGCGTGCCCCTTGTGAGCGTGGTTTCGTCACTATGCTCACGTCTGTGATTGGCTGACACAGCGACCCTCGGGGTTTCGATTGGTTGCGAAACGAAGCCGTGAAACGGGAAGCTGAAAAATACCGAGCCAAGCGAAGAGTTCCAGCCTGAGCTTCGGCCGCATTAACCGCGTTCTCCGAGCACACAAACCCGCTCCCGCTTGCCCCGTCGTTTCGAGGCCACCATGGGCTGCTTCTTCTCCAAGAAATCCAAGAGAAAGTCGCCGGAAAAAGAGGAACGGGCGCCGACCACAACCTCCGCCGAAACTGCGTCGACGGGCAACGCGGTTCCCCTTGGCAACAACAGCGAGGAGGCTCCGAAGCAGTACAGCTGGGACAAGCGAGAGAAGGTAAGCAGCACCGGGACACACCCACAGCCAGGCTTTAGCGCAGGTAGATCACACCTGGCAAAAGACGCCGGAAATAGCCCTCTCAGGTCACCGACATTTCTGTTCCTGTCGTTGTTCACAGCCAAAACAGCCAGATGTGAATGTGTGAATTTAAACGAAACTTTATGTGTTACAAAAAAATTAAAGACAGCAGCTCGAAGCTGAAAGCAGAATAATAAGCCCAACAATTAAAAATGCAGAAGAAAAAAAGTTACACTTGAACTCAGTTTGCATGCATCTAATTAAAAAAAGCCACATGATTTAAATAAATTCATCAAAAAATAACAATAAACTCTGTGTATGCTAAATAAAATGCCATACCATGTCCTTATGAAAGGGAAAATAACTCAGCTGAGCAAAATAAAGAATAAGAAGTGTAATGTGCACAGGTCCAGCTGGAGCTCCACAGCTAAAAATGGAAAAAACACAGTGAGATCAGCAAGTCATGAAACCAAGTCCACAAACAAAAAGCTTCAATATATAAAAACGGCTCCATTATGTATACGTATTCGTTTAGGGAAAACCAGAAAATACAAGAGATGAATAAATACATCAGAATGTTGTTGGAAAAGCTCATTATAAAGTTCCAGTTGCCTACGTAAAGCTCCAGGTCATATGTTAATCAACAATAATCTTTGCTCTCATTGGTAGTCTCCCTTTCTCTCCTCAAAATAGAGAAAAGTTTAATGTGTCCATCCTCGTAGTGTCTGTGGCATTCAGTTGCCAAGTCACTTCCTGTTTGGATAGAAGTGGTGACATACACAAAAAATCGGAATAATCGGAACAAATAACACTGCATAAAAAAGTGTGGGCCTAGCACCGAACATCGTCACATGATCATCCCTGTGATGTCACATATCTGTCAGTCTCAGTGATGATAATAGTGACGTTATCTGCACTGACGGTGCTTTCGTGGGCTCCTGTTCTGGAAACATGTTTCCTGCTGTTCGCCAGCCAAAGATTCAGCTTCACGTGTTCGCTGTGAGCCGAGCAGCGAGCTAAGACAGCATGGCTCAGGCACCCCCACCCCTCCCTCCTGCAGCCGGTGTTATCTGATTATCAGATTTACTACCAAACGGCATGTGGTTCACGTGCACCCCTCTCACACATTAAAGCTGCGGTGTTACCCCACAGGAGGTCACACCTTTAAAAGTGACAACCAAAATATCCACCAACCATAAACCAGCTTCAGTTTGCTGCAGGCTCAGAGGGATGTGGTGTCAGAGTCACACATCTCAGATATCTGAACGTGTGACAGGGTCGAGTTTTGGGACCGATATTAGCTAAAAACACATATTTGTGTAGATATATCAAACAAGCATGCTTTAGAAGCTGATGAACCAGCGTCGTGTCTCAACATCACGCACAGTTGAGCAAGGAGCCAGTTTTAGGTTGTGCGTGCTGCTCTTTGTTAGCAGCAGTGATGGGAATAACGACGTTACTAACGGCGTTACTTTTTTCAGTAACGAGTAATCTAACTAATTACTATTTCTATTGTTACAACGCTGTTACCGTTACTAACAAGAAAATGCGGTGCGGTCGCGTTACTTTTTTTCAACAAACAGACGGTTAAAGCTGTCTTCAGCTTACCGCACCTTATATCAGTTGCACGGAAGTAGCTGACTACGTAAGTAATCTGGGCACTGCTGCTTTGAGCAATGACATTTGGTTGTTTAGGAAGAGGGGGAAGTTTTAGGAGCGACAGCGAGAGAGAGAGAAAAAGAGAGCGAGTTTTGAGATGTGAGAGATTTGTGACGTTTAGCGTGTTTGGAGTGTGTAGTTAATGTGTTGTCTTGTGTAGTTGGTGTGTAGTGTTGTGGATAGTTTTGCGTTGTGTGTCAGAACAATGAGGCGACTGCTGAATGAAAACAGGAAGAATGATACACCTCCTGCTTTCAGAGCTGCGGGTATCAGGATGTGATGTTCTCCTTTATAGTGGACAGAAATAATTTTTTGGAGTGGTACAGATAATTTGTGCGGCATCTTATTGAATGCAGAACACCTGATTGTTATGTAAATAGTTTGAAATGGTTATTTTAAAAAGGGTAAAAGGTAAATGGCTGCAAGTAACTTTGTTGTTTGCAAAACTTGTGCATATGATTTTAAAATTGACAATTTATATTTTCATTTAAAGTTATGAAATATGAGGTCTGGGGTCCCTTTTTGCGGTACATTGACAATGTCTCTTAGACATTATGATAAATGGTCTCTTAGAGGGATATTTCATGTGTCATTGGTATTTTGGTTGTTGCCTTTTTTTTTTTTTTGCACCAGGGGGTTTTACCCTTATTCGTTTTTGTTTTTGCTGATGTTTTCCAGGAGGCGGTGTATTATTTTGTTTCTCCTGGGTTTTATTTATTTTATTTATTTATTTATTTATGTAATTATTTTTTTTTTTTTTTTTTTTTTTTTTTTTTTTTTTTGTTTGTTAGTGTGTTGTTTGTTTGCTTGTCTTAGTTTGTTTGTTTGTTTAGAAATGGACAGAGAACTGACAGTATGATTATTGCAGTTGTATATTTATTTATTAATGTTTCTGTCCATCCAAAAATATTAATAAAAAAAAAAAAAAAAAAAAAAAAATAAAGTTATGAAATATGATTCAATAAACATGTTTGTGGTTGTTACAGTAAAAAAATATAAATTTTTCTACTCGGATTTTATGTTTTATGTCTGATTTTAGATCAACTGTGTTAATACAGTATGTCAAAATGAAAACATAACTGTAAATTCAGACACATGAGGTTGTGCTGAAAAGAATGATACCAAACAAGGCAAAGTAAATAGTTTTTAAAGGTGAAATGTAGAGGGAAAATCAAAAGTAGTTAAAAATGGCCAATTATACCCTGGAATTTTGTAACTCAGTTACTAACTCAGTTACTTTTTTGATGAAGTAACTAGTAACTATAATTAATTACTTTTTCAAAGTAACTTGCCCAACACTGGTTAGCAGCAGCAGCCTGCTGCAGAAACACATCATCGTTCTTTAGTTGAATATGACACAAATGTCAAAGATGACACAACGTGAAATAAAGTAGTACTTCTGGTCCAGCTGATTCCCACACATCTGTTATCAGCGTGTTTTTAACTCTCAGACTTTGCTTTCGGATCTTTAATGGTCACAGAAGGGTTAAAAATGGTGTCTCTGTGCATCCGTAAGAGTGTGAACAGTGTTTGAATCCTCTGTTCTCTCTGCACAGGTGGACCCGAAGGACTACATGCTGACCGGCCTCAAAGACGTGACGGTGGGCCGTCTGCCCGGCAAACTGAATGGTCAGCAGTTCGTCATCCAGGAGTGCGAGAACTGCAACATCTATGTGTTCGATCACTCGGCGACCATCACCATCGACGACTGCGTGAACTGCCGCATCGTTCTGGGGCCCGTCAAAGGCAGCGTGTTTTTCAGGGACTGCAAAGACATCAAGTGTGTGGTGGCATGTCAGCAGTTCCGCACACGAGACTGTAAAAAGATGGAGGTGTTCCTGTGCTGTGCCACCCAGCCCATCATCGAGTCGTCCACGGGGATGAAGTTCGGCTGCTTCCAGTACTACTACCCCGAGCTCGCTTTCCACTTCAAGGACGCAGGGCTGAGCATCTTCAACAACAACTGGAGCAACATCCACGACTTCACGCCCGTGTCCGGGGAGACCAACTGGAGCCTGATGCCAGAGGATTCACCCGTTCTGGATTTCGTTCCGGCACCAGACCCTGAGTCCGATTTCAAGTCAGTGCGAGTCTCCGCCGACCCCGCGCGAAGCATCGTGCCACTGACAAAAGGTGGGAGGTACAAGGACAGCGAGGAGTCCTGCCTCTTTGTCTTCTTCGCTGGAGAGTACACTACTGCAAACGCCCGCAAGCTCATTGACGAAGTGAGTCCATCGCCAGCTCTGAATTGCAAAAAAGTGAAGTTTACTTGTTAATGATGCGATCCTTTAAATCTCTCAAACACACAGGTGTGTCATACAGACAGCTCAGTACACTCTTTACTTCTGTTGGCGGCTTTATTTGATTTTAGATTATACAGTATTTAATAATGTACAACAGAATGTATACAATAGAGTAGCTTAGCATGAGTCACAGTTCAGTTCAGTGAACAGCTCATTTACAGCTCATTTCTCCGCTCTCTGTGACGTCACACAGATCCAAGAGCAGAAAGCTGAGATGAATGGAGTGTTCTGAGCTTTTGGGCATCGAGGATTGCTATTCATACACACTGAGCTGATTATTAGAACCTCTAGCTGTGGACTCTCGCCATCGGCACCTGTCCTCAGGTAGATAAAATGAGTTGCCGAAGGCTGTAAAGCTGAGCAAACAAAGGCATGTACGATGAACCCGCTCGGTCACGCTCCTGACACAGACTTGCTTCCTCGTCTCAGAAATGTTTTTACCGCTCTGAATTCTTTCAGTTCCGGCTCTTGAGGTTGACAACAAGGTGATGACTCAGTCCTCCATCCTCTGCTCGCTATGTTGAAACTTGTGTGACTCCAGCACTCAGGCATGCGGGACATGCTCTGAATCTGAGCATGCTCACTGACGGTTCTTTAAAGTGTCACTGCGAACTTTAACCTCTTTAACCTCTCTCCGATGTGGTCAGGCGACCGCTAAAGGCTTTGTGCTGATCCAGACGAAAGAAGTGTCGATGCGGCCGGAAGACGTGAAGCGAGTGTTTCAGAGGGACGCCGATGACCTCACGGAGTGGATCACCAAAGGTAAACTCGCTCCTTCCTCACTGATCAGCTGATCAGGAGCTCTTTCGTACTGACCAGAGGGTGTGTGTCAGTCAGTGTGTGATATTTGTAATCACACTCTCATTCATTTATTACATATTTGGGTGACAGCAGGTAAAACACCTGAACAGATACAGCCATTTACGTCATGTTGTAATGTAACACTCCTGGTCATAAACTGTATGTAAAAGATTGACATGACTTCAGTGATGTCACCTGGTGGTTTTGGACTGCACATTTTAGCATCTAAAGGTTACTGTTGTTTCTACAACTGAGAGGGTGGAGCTAATGCTTGTCCACAGACTGTACAAGTATATCAGTCTGACATAGATACCTGCTAATCAGTAACATCCAATCGAAATTCTGTAATTTCACTTAGCAAAGTTGGAGTTCAGCCTTGTTGGACGCTCTGTCACTACTGTGACCTCACAGCAGCCATGTTATTGGTCACGTGATGGCAAATAAAAATGCTCCAAAAGGCTCCAAAAGCACAATCACAGTCCACAGGTCCAGTTCAGGTGAAGCTAGCAGACAGCTGTCAGTCAAAGAGGCTATGCATCTAACAATGCAGACAGGCGACTTATAAAAACAATTTTTATGAAGGGGGGAGTTATGTTTGTATCAGGCTGACTCACAGGTGGAGATGGGGCGGTGGTGCTGTCGGTGTCCTAAAGGTTTGACTGTCGTGTTTTCCCCGAAGGCCCCGTCATTGCCCTTGAGATGAACGGGGACGGAGTTGTTGAAGCATGCAAGAACATTGCCAGTGAGGTGTTCAGCGGGACGAAGGTGAGCGCAGTGCGGTCCCGGCCCGATCCTTATGGCTTCACTCTGCGTTTTCGAAGATGTCACATTTACTGATATTTTTTTGTCTTGCAGCTTTTTGTCTCCGACAACAAAAACACGTCGTCTCAAGACGTCGACAACTTCTTCAATTTCGCCGACATGCAGATGGGCTTGTAGGTGATGTGATGTCACGGTGACTCCGCCCTCCACGCCGTCCAGCTCAGACTAAACTGATGGTCCTTCTGTCCTTAAAGAGTAGAGGAGGTGAAGGAGCGCGTGATGAGCTTGGGTCAGGAACCCCGCTGCACCTTCATTGCTCATAGCTGTGAATATTTATATCGCTCCGAATGTACTCGGTGATGTTGCTTCATTGTGAATGTAGCTCTGTGCTGAACCTGTAACCTGACTGTAGTTCAACCTGCTGCACGAGGGATGCTCGCGCTGCCCGAGAGAGCCAAGCCCTCTTTGTGTGTCTGACCAGGATCTGGGTGTGTTTGAGTCTGTGTTAGAGAGAGGGAGGGGAGTGTGAGCGAGAGGGAGGGGAGTGTGAGCGAGAGGGAGGGGAGTGTGAGAGAGAGGGACTGTGTGAGTGATTCACATGACAGACTCATGTGTGTATCTGATGTATTGATGATTGTTAGGCCAAAGCTGGACTGATTAAGTGATCGCTGTGTGAACAGTAGCTGTGTTTCTGATGTAGGCACTTCTGTGTGATCGTTTTTTAAAGAACAACATTTGTAATATTTGTTTTATACTCTGCTGATGTTTTTATATAGGAACATGAAGGGTTTCAATCCCGATGTTTAGTAAAAGATTCATTATGTGTGGCGTCTTTTGTACTCCGAGAATAAAACAACTTTGTTTCAGGCCGAGCTGACAGACTGGGTGATCCTGATGTGGTCAATGATCGTCTCAAGCCATCAGCACACACTCTGTGGAGTCAACTTTACACAAACACAGCATCTCAGAGTGAATAAGGGAAGCTCTCTTCTTCCTCTTTCTCAGATCACCAACATGTGTAAATGACGAGCTTTAAAGGTCACAAAAAGCTAAAGTGTGTCGGGTTGTTTGTGATCAGGTCCCGTTAGGCGATCACAGGAAGGTCAGAAATGAGTGGGAGGTTATGATCATGCTTCTGTCCTCATTAACTCAGTGTCCAGCGTTCTGGCTTAGTGTGGTGCGTTACTACTCCCTGACTGTGATGTAGGGACATCACCTGTGTTTGCACACTTGTTATACCTGTGCTGCAAGGCTGTAGTCTGTAAAGTAATGTTGTTATAAAAATCAGATTACAAGCTGAAAGATCTTGTTTTCAACCCTTCTTTTCAGTGTAAGTCCGCTTCTGCTGATGGAGGTCAGGGCTTAGAGCATGTTCTCTTTTTGTGTGTGTGTGAGTGTCAATCTAAAGAAGTCAGAGGTCAGTGTTTATACCACGCCTTGCTTTAATGACCATCTTCTTTTCCTGGACTTTATCAGTTCTGATGTGCTTCAGGGAGATTTCTTCTGATGTCTGAAACTTTCTGCACATTCAAAACACACTCACTGGTCACTTTATTAGGTACAAGTAGTACCAGGTTGGACAGTCTGCTAGGAGCATGCTTCACATGTTCCACCGCAACGAGGCGTTTCCTCCCAGAGCGCTGCTGCTCGCTCAATACTTTCTCTGTAAACTCCAACCACTTGGTGGGAAAATCCTAGAAACACGGTCGCTGAGGTCACCTTTCTTCATTGTTCTGATGCTCACTTTAAACTTCGGCAGCTCTTCTTCATCAGGTCTATATGCATAAATGCACCGAGCTGATAAGATACATGTGTTAAAGGGAAGATAAATAGGTGTAGCTAATGAAGTGGCCAGTGAGAATACTTACACACGGTGTCTGTATTTTATGAATCAGGTCTGTCTCCACTGTGTTACTGAGGGTTGACCAATATCTCCAGATTAACTGTAAAACCCAGGAAACCCTGACTGATGTGTCTGAGAGCAGAGGTTCAGTGAAGCTGGAGCGAGCGGAGGTGGTGAAGCTATGGAGCCCCCTAAAGGAGGGACAAGAAAGCATTTGAGAGGACAGGTGTTATTGTGTTTTGTTGGCAGCAGTTATAGTTTTGTATTTTCTGCCTAGTTTTATTTTTATTTAGTTTTTTAATTCCAGTTTAGTTTCCATAGCTGGTTTCATGTTTCAGTTTAGCTTTTATCGTCTTTTTTTTTTCCACTTTTAATTTTAGTCTCTGTGACTGTTACTGTATGGAGGGTGTGTGTCAGAGCCAGTCTCAGCACAGATGTAACAATTAAGATTTTTTGACTGCAGTCACTCCAGAGTGCGTCACTCTGTGTGCATCTGAGCTTCATCAAGCAAACTAGCAATACTACCGCCAGGCGGCTGGTGGAAAAGCTGATGCTTGTTTCTGTGGACACTGCAACCTGCGAATAGGTTCTCAGCTTCCTGACAAAGTGACAGCAGACAGTGAAGGTGAGCAACCACACATCAAAAACCATTTCAATGAGCACAGGCTCACCTCAGGGCTGTGTCCTCAGCCCGCTGCTGTTTAGTCTGCTCGCACAGATCCAGCACCAACCACACTGCAAAGTTTGGAGATGACACCACAGTGGTTGTTCTCATTATTACAAGTAACAATAATGAGTTCGCGTGAAGAAGCTTGAAGTGGTGTGTAGATTTCAGGAGGTTTGGCTAAGATCACCACGCAGACCTCACCATAAATGGTGCTGCTGTGGAGTGTCAGCAGTGTTCCTTGGTGTGCACTTAGCTGATGAGCCGTTCTTCTCCGCTAACACCATAGCAGTCATCAAAAAGCACAAAAGCCACCCCCTCGGAAGATTCAGGAAAGTAGGGCTCCCAACACTTCGCCTCACAGCCTTCTATAGAGGTGTAACAGAAAACATCCTGATGCTAAGCTTCACATCCTGGTTTAGCAGCTGGACGTCCCGTGAGAAGCGACAACCCAACAAGATCGTAGGACTGCCAGTAGGATAGTAGATGCTGGATGAGTTCTTTGCACTGTGAGACTGATAAATGGACTGTGCCCCCTACCCACTCACACTGTAAGACCCACAAACCAGGGGCGGATCAAGAGAAATTTTCTTTGGCTGGCATGGAAATCAAATGGGGTGGCAAAATCAAAGCCTTTTTTAAACACATATGCAGGTGTTACATGGGGTTAAAATGATTCAAATGCATAAAGTTTACGTTTCAAATAAATATAGTCAATAACTTCATTATTTTCTGTAGCCCACATAATTAAACATTTCAGTTACATAAAACGTGAACTTTGATGTCCTGTATAGCTTGTATAATAAATAAATATGTAGCCCAATAAGTATAAAATCCATAAAGTTACACAATATGGGGCCGTTTTATTTAAAAACACATATCTAACTTATGTTTCACACTTTTTTTGTTAGGAAAAAATCAAATTGTTACTTAAATTTACACAAAATATCAGAAATCTGCACCGTAATGAAGAGAAATTTGAACCTAATTTTCCATGATTTGCTGGTTTAACACTCTGAGGTCCAAATTATAATTGGCCATTTTTACTACTTTTGGTTTTACATTTGTATTTCACCTTTAAATTTTTTTTTGTGTTGCGTGGTATAATTATTTTCGGCCCAACCTCAGGTGTCTGAATTTAGAGTTATTTTTTCACTGACGTACTGTATTAACACAACTGATCTGAAATTACACAAAAAAAACCCATAGAATCCTAGTAGTAGTTATATATATATATATATATATATATATATATATATATATATATATATATATATATATATATATATATATATATATATATTTTTTTTTTTTTTTTTTTTTTTTTACTGTAAAAACAACAGACACATTTAGTAAATTATTTTATAACTTTAAATTCAAATAATAATTGTAAAGTTTGAAAACGTATGCACAAATTTTATAATCAATAAAGTTTACAAAATCTACTGAAAACTAGTGAAAACAAGAAATAAAGCCGGTCTGCGCCA
Organism: Rhamphochromis longiceps; assembly: GCF_057381845.1. Classification (NCBI taxonomy): domain Eukaryota; kingdom Metazoa; phylum Chordata; class Actinopteri; order Cichliformes; family Cichlidae; genus Rhamphochromis; species Rhamphochromis longiceps. Next base: position 10,083,886 of record NC_140578.1, read on the forward strand.
TGGGTAAAACCATTTGTTAACGGTGTGTGTGTATGCAATATATTCAGTTTTAGGATTTATGTTCATTTTTAATTGTTGCTGGGCTCAAAGTGTTAATGCTACCTTATTTTTACTTAAAAACAACACTGTCACATGCAAAGCTAGGGTGGCACTAGGGGTGACAAGAGATAATTTTAGAGTGGCACCCTATGCCAGCTAATGCCACCCCTGCCACAAACGGACTTTTTCATTTTCCAAAAGTCTCGTTTTATCGAACAAAAATCTGCCTGGGGTTCACACTCCCACCGCTTGGGGCGGTAATGCAGCGTTAGCACCACTCCGAGGAAGGCGGAGGCTGACTGCGACGGCGGGGTTTAGGACCCGGTGGGCTGCGCTGTACAATAGGGCCGTTGTGGCGTGTTGGTGTCCGGGCAGCAGAGCTGGATCCTCCCGTTGAGCTGCGGGGACAGAAGTACCGAGTCCGGAACCAGAGCCCGGGCCGAGGCCGTGTGAGGACCGTGTGAGCGGAATAACGCGGGCGGCAGCGGCGGGACTGCAGGTATGAGCGGGAAAATGTGAACAATATGGTGGCGAGCTGAGCTCTGGGCTCTGCCCTGGACTGTCCCTTCAGGCCCGGGGCCTGCGCTCTCTCTGGGGCCGTCCTGCCTCTTTACCCCGGTACCACGAGCGGCTGGTAGGCTCCCGGGGTATGAACCCAGCGGAGCAGCACAGATGCCCGCCTCAGAGCCTCCGAGGAAGTGACATGTTTGAGTGATGGAGGCGCCTATGTTTGATTTCCCAGCCCGCGGGCAGGCCTTACAGTTTGGCGCCAACACTACACAGGTGTGTGAGGCTTTCTTTCAGGTGAGCCAAGAAACGGCACAAAACAGGAAGAGGGAGGGAAGTAAACAGTGTGTTAGCCTTTTCTCATCGTTTCCTGTCAGATGAGCTTTTTAAACAACCTGACGTCATATCCGTACGCCCTCCCTCCACAGGTTAGATGTCAGGTGGAGAACACCTGCCACACCTTGCTGTGGAGTAATGAGATCTTACATATATGAACCTGTTTGAACAGCCTCCACACACTGTACATGAAAGATGGAGGGAGCACTCATCGTCAGCGTGGAACCCTCAGCATTGAAGTGGTAGCTGCTGCCATACTGGTTTTATTTGGGGGCAGAAGTGAGCCCACTGTTTAGTATTAGTACCTACCCGGGTAGGCTCGTCGCGATTTTTAGGGTTCTCTGTTAGGGATAGGTTATAGTACCCGGTATTTTTTTGAACATATTCCACCGTGTTCCAAGCGATCTGAAAAAGTGATGTCAACAGACTGCATGATACCGATTGACTAGTCAATGGCGTCACTTGAGGAGTCATGAGAGTGTCTCCTTCATGAGCCACTATTTTAAAAACCTGGCGACGAGGAAATTGGCAACATAGAAACAATACTGTGGTCCTCGAGTCCATGAGGGAGTCTATGAGAACTAACTCACTGCTGCCGCTGCTGGAAAATAAAGGAACTGCAGCTTCTGGTGCTTAAGGTTACTGAAAAGTCAAGTGGAAAAGCACAAACATGGAGTGAAAATATGATTTTTGTTTATCAGGGAGAACCTGCTGTTATATTTACCAACAGCTTCCAACACTGTAAGTTGACTTGAGCTTTTCACGTGAGGTGTACGCCACTATGATATGGCAAGGAGAGGGGCTCCTGGCTCCTCCTCTTCCTTGTGTCTTTATGGGGAATGTCAGGCTTGTGCCCCCTGTTGAAACAGCGTTCTGTATCTAGGACTGGTGTCGCTCTGGCCTCTTCCACCTCCTGTTTATTGACACAGATATGCTTTAAAAGTTATAAAAACCAACATCACACACAACAGTCTTTGTTGTGTGTGATGAATCACTACACCTGTGTCTGTATGACACCTGTGAGGCGGGTGAGTGCTGCTCCGTCCTTCACAGATAGAGATGCAACACAAAGTAATAAAACAAAAGTGATCATATGTGATGATGACGCGTTAAAAGCAAGTGAATTAGAAAGTTACAGCAGAGATATAATAACATGTAATAGTTGAGTAATTTTATAAATGTCTTTATTTACTTGTGGTTTGCAGATATGAACTGAAGCGGTCTGACAGAAGAATCTACTAGTATGCTTTTCAATTTGAAGTTTACGGTGAGTACAAATTTCTTCTTTGTGTCCACAAACTTCTGTTCCGTTGGCCTTAAAAATCATCAATATTTGAATGTCATCATCTTTTTTTGCTGCTGCAGGATGATACAGGATGAAACGCCTCCGGTCCTCCAGCAGCAGTGACACTTCTGACAATGAGAGTGAGTCAAGCTTGCCACTTCGTTTCCAGCGTCATCATCATTTCTAACCTGTGACTGCTCTGTAACTATTTCTGTAACAACAGACGAAAGTGATCTGTGTGCAGTCTTGCCTGTTTGTGCAAAAGAATCAAAAGGATCCCATTTGAATAATCAGTGTGAGACGGCAGCATCATTAAAACTGGAAAATAATAAGCATGTTCCAGTTTTAAAATGTGAAAACGCTCTTCGAGCATTTCAGATTTATGCTATTGGTGCGTCACACTTGTAAATGTGCCTGACGTGCGTCTCCCTGAACACGTCACATGGATGCTGTTCGTGGTTCTGTGGAGACATTGTCTTAACATGTTTAAAGAATTTACCAAGGCCAAAAAGATTCTTATTTAACCTTTCTGATAAAAAAACAACCAAAAAAATTAACATCAAAATCTGATGCCACACCTCAGCCTAACGTCGCCCTCTAGTGATGGCAAGTTTCAATTGACTGAAGAGTGTCGGTCACAGAGAGAAACTGTGCTGCCTCCTGGTGTTTTGGATGTGAGAACAGACGGACACAGGTACACCACTCTCAGGCTGACCACACGTCTCAGGCTTGGGGTCCAAAAACAGTCGCGGCATGGCAGCGTGACCCGTAACCCAGACCAAACTGTCTCCTTCATTTCTTTTTATTCGCCTCTTTCTTCTTTCAGGTCCATCGACCTCGTTCTGCTCCTCCAACAAATATGGGAGCAAACCTGGAACGCCTGCATCCAACCCGAAGAAGCCAGCTGAGGTGCGTATCAGACTTTGCTGAGCGTCAGTAAATGTCAGGATGGCGTTTGACTACCTGTGTGCGTCTCTCTCCCCCACAGGTGTTCAGGAAAGACCTGATCAGTGCAATGAAGCTGCCTGACTCCCACCACATCTCCCCAGAGGACTGCTACCTGCTGGCAGACACCTGGAAGCAGGAGTGGGAGAAAGGAGTGCAGGTACCAGCGAGCCCAGACACCATCCCAGAGCCGTCCGTCAGGTGAGTCTGACCGCCTCCCAAACGTCTTAGTTTGCCACCTCCTCTTCATACAGGTACTTGAGTACGCTGATCAGCGTACTCAAGTGACAAGTTTACACGAGTCAGCCGTAGCTGAGCACATGACCACGTCAGACACAGCCTCAGAGACTGAACGCTCTGGAGGAGCTCCACCCCAACGGGAACCGGCTCAGGTATCTCATGACCCAGTGGTAGGAGCCCTGGGGGGGAATTCACCTGTCAGCTGGATCGGTAATGCTCCTGCGTCTCCTGGAGGAGGAGGAGAAAGAATCTGTGCCATGGCTTCAACATGACCACAGACCAGTCTGAAAGTGCAAACAGGAGAGCAAATACGTTCGGCGTCAGCTGATCGCCTCGCTCTCTCAATCACAGCAGGAGGAGATATCGCAATCATTACAGCTTTGACCTTTAAATGTGTTTGTTGGCTCTCTTTGAAGCAGGTTCTGGTTGGTTCAGCTATTCAGTCTAACGGCTCTCTGCTGTTTCTTTTCAGAGTAATCGTGGAGAAGCAGAAGGAAACGCTGTACACCCACCAGAAGAAGTACATCCAGTGCTGGAGCCAGGAGTCCAAGGAGCCGGGTTTCGTGAGCATCAAAGAGCTGGCGGAGGCCATGTGCCGCTACGACCTGGATGACATGGACCTCTACTGGCTGCACGCGCTCAACCACGAGCTTGAACGCATGGGTAAGACGGGCCCGATGATCCAGCGTGATGCTTAGTGACGCTGCATCTTCCTTTTTTCTGTTTCTGCACATTTGTTTTTGTCTTCTGTTGGCTTTGTATTTGAGGCTTTTTACATGTATTTTAATATTTGGCTGTTTTTCAAAGTTAAACCTTCCTGTTTATTATGGTAAATGGTAAATGGCCTGTATTTGTATAGCGCTTTTCTAGTCCCTAAGGACCCCAAAGCGCTTTACACAACCTGTCATCCACCCATTCACACACACATTCACACACTGGTGATGGCAAGCTACAATGTAGCCACAGCCACCCTGGGGCGCACTGACAGAGGCGAGGCTGCCGGACACTGGCGCCACCGGGCCCTCTGACCACCACCAGTAGGCAACGGGTGAAGTGTCTTGCCCAAGGACACAACGACCAAGACTGTCCAAGCCGGGGCTCGAACCGGCAACCTTCCGATTACAAGGCGAACTCCCAACTCTTGAGCCACGATCGCCCCATTATAAATGAGGGCCATCTGCAGCACCGGTGCTGCCCACTGGGGGGGCACAGTCCACACTTTGAATACTTCAGACACCTCTGTTCTTGTTCTCGGGAGTGTCTGATCACGTGGGGTGTTGCTGTTTGGTCCTGCAGGTGAAGAGCCGGTGGACGAGCTAATGATGGAGCGAGCGATGGAGGCGCTGGAGAGGCAGTGCCACGACAACATGAAGCACGCCATCGAGACAGTGGAGGGTCTGGGGATTGAATATGATGAAGACGTCATCTGCGATGTGTGCCGCTCTCCGGACAGCGAGGAGGGCAACGACATGGTGTTCTGTGACAAGTGCAACATCTGTGTGCACCAGGTAGGAAACGCCTTTCTGCTTTTGCTAGCCCTGACCTTGTGACCGGAGCGTGTGTCGGAACCCCGGGCAGCACACTTGTGTTTTTGTGTTGTTTCTGTTGATGTTCTGGTTACACATCACTTGCATCCCGCTGTTCTTTCCGCAGGCGTGCTACGGCATTGTTAAGGTGCCCATTGGTAACTGGCTGTGCCGGACATGCGTCCTCGGTATTGACCCGCAGTGCCTCCTGTGTCCCCAGAAAGGCGGGGCCATGAAGGCGACACGAGCCGGCACAAGGTGGGCTCATGTGAGCTGCGCTCTGTGGATCCCTGAGGTAAGTGAATCCGGGATGAGGGGAAGCGGGTGCAACAACACAAACAGTGACAAATAATGTTTTGGGGTTTTTTGTATCAGAGACTAAGATGAAAATATTTACTGCTTTGGTCTATAGACCTTTAATAAAGGAGCACACGTGCAGAAATGATAGTGATAGTGACAGTGAAAATGTGTGGTCCTGCAGGTGAGCATTGCCTGTCCAGAGAGGATGGAGCCCATCACCAAAGTCTCCCACATCCCCCCCAGTCGCTGGTCTCTGATCTGCAGTCTGTGCAAGCTGAAGACAGGTGCGTGCATCCAGGTGAGTTATTCCTTCCGTTTTATGCCATAGAGATTACTTTAGAATGATTGCATGTCTGCAGACATTCAAGTTTGATTTTATGATCCTCGAAGCGTCTGCAGCAAGAAGTCTGCACTGGAGCTGGACGTAAGCTGGCTTTTCCCTCAAGTAACTCGATCCGCTCTCTCCCCCTGTTCAGTGTTCAGTAAAGAACTGCACCACCCCCTTCCACGTGACCTGTGCGTTCCAGCACAGCCTGGAGATGAAGACGATCCTGGATGAAGGGGATGAAGTCAAGTTCAAGTCGTACTGCCTAAAACACAGCCAGCCCAAAGCCGGAGAGGCCGGCCTGAGCCCGGCTCGATCCAAAGCCCCTGGAGAGGCGGGGAAGGGGGGCCAGCGAGCTCAGCGGCTGCAGGAGCTGGAGGAGGAGTTCTACACCCTGATCGAGCCCGAGCAGCTGGCCCGGGACCTTGGGCTGTCCCCGCACCTGGTGGACTTCATCTACCAGTACTGGAAGCTGAAAAGGAAGAGCAGCTTCAACAGGGCTCTGCTGCCCCCTAAAGAGGAGGAGGAGCAGCTGGTGCTCCAGCCGCAGGAGGACAGCATCCACACCCGGATGCGCATGTTCATGCACCTGAGGCAGGACCTAGAAAGGGTGGGTGCTTCCTCTGTGCCATGTGTGTGTGCAGCCTGTGTTAGTGGTGATGTGGTTTTTTAGCTTTAGCCTAAAAGATCAGAGCATGTACTCAGTGTCAGAGCAACCATTGCTGATTCAGTAGCATTTATAGAAACTCTGAGGAGTGAACCTGCTGTCACCCAATCAGATCCCATCTATACTGCTGTCTTTAATAAAGTTGTGTGTATCTGGCTGCAGGTGAGGAACCTGTGTTACATGGTGAGTCGGCGGGAGAAGCTGAAGCTGCTGCAGAGCAAAGCTCAGGAGCAAATGTTCAACTTGCATGTGAAGCTCACGAACCAGGAGATTTCTGCAGGTGAGTTCACAGTGAAAAGCAGCACCAGCTCCGTGACTTGCTCTTTGTATCAGCTGACCTCAGAGCAGGTCATGTGACGCAGAAAAATACAAAGCAAAGCTCAGACTCGGCTCAGTTCAGAGGGATCATCCCACATAGGATGTCAAAGCTTTCCAGTGAGAAATTAGTGATTTTTGACCCCTATGAAAAGTTTCTGTGTATTTTACCTGTTAATGAGCAGGTAGAAACCAACACTCGGTATGTGATAAGAAGAACGTCCTGTCAGAATCATAAATTAATTTTATGATTTGGATCCTTTTAAATCAGCCCAGATTTTAAAGTGACTAATCAGAAATGGGGTCGAAGTTCACACTGTAAAATGATCTGGTTTGAGTTTTGAATAATTATGTAAATTAATATATGTAATGCCTGTAACACAATAACTTGGGATCAGCAGGATTTATGATGGATTTATGATTCTTTTTTTTTTCTTTTTTATGGTGAAGTAAAGGATAAAACAGTTTGTGAGGACTCTTAAGCTGTCTGTGATGTGATTATGGAAAAGAGAAAAAGGGACTGAACATGTGTTTTCTCTGCAGGTCTTCCTGCTTCGTTCCCCTTGGAGAGTGTGCTGTCCCGGCCTCCTCCGAGGATCACTCTGAAGCTGAAGATGCCCAAAGCTCTGGGTGTTGGGAACGGACCGCTGTGCCCAGACAACAGCGGGAACGTGGGTGAGCACGGCGGTGAGGGGGTGGGCCAGGGGAAGCCTCAGCTGCACGGCCGCAGCATCAGAGACGAGCGCTCCACCAGCCGAACGTCTTCGACCAGTGGTGCACCGCAGCACGTTAAACCAAGCGGGAAACCTCTGACGCTGCACGGCGCGCTTCACGGACAGCCTTCCAACAGCAATGGCAGACTGGAGCGAGACCGAGCACGCCTGGCCAAATCTAATGGCGTGCTGGAGAAGGGCGCTGCTCAGAGGGACGGCTCATGCCAGACGCCCGCTGACCGCAACACTGCAAACGAGAAGAGCGTCTTTCGCAAGTCCGCCATGGAGCACTTTGGCCGCTCCTTCAAACAGGCCACAATCAACCTGGTCCGGACCACCGAGGACCTGCGGGCAGACAAACTGTCCCGGAAGAGCGGTGCCAAGGAGAGGCTGTGGGCCAAACCAGCACCGGAGCACCGCTTGAAGAGTGCGCGATCGTATCAGGACAGCGACGGGTACTGCCCCGACGCTGAGCTCAGCGACTCTGAGCCAGAGGCCAAAGGTCAGTGCAGGCGGCCACTCGGGCTGCCGGACATTCCGAGGAAAGGGAAACAGGCACCAGGCTCTAGGCACGCCATGCAGAGGTGACGGCTGTGCAAACTGTGGGGCTGACGGTCCGCACGAGGACGCACGGTGAAGGCGATCGGCTCGCTAAGTCCTAACATACTGACCATGTTTCCGGCCCCAGCATCTCTTGGAGCGCACGTGCAGAAACAGACACACCCGGCACTGTCTTCCCATCATGTGACGATGTTTGTCTCCACCCATGTTGGTCCTGAGAACGGTCAGTGATTTCACAGCTAATGAGCAGATCGCCAAGAAGAGGACAGGATTTCTGAAGGGACGCTCGGGGTGGGAGGCGCTGTGGGGTGGGGGGGGGACCCTAGTGTATTGTGTGCACACGGGCATGTAAATATCACGTGACTCCCGCCCGTCAGCGCTGCACGTCTCCTTGTCTCTGCCTTCACACCGAGGTGCTGCAACTCTTTGTCTACCTTTCTGAAAACACGAATGCCTTCTGTGTGCAGAAACACTCCACACGCTTTAGCTTCCAGAAACAGTTAGAAACAATAGAAACACATTCCATGGTGCGACAGACACTGGACTGAGGTCTTCAATCATCATGATGAGCCTTTATTATATCACAACCTTTAATTGTGAAAGCGAGCTGCAGTTTTTGTTACGAGGTGCAATTCTTGCTGCTCAGCCCAAAAAAAATAGAATAAAAAGTGGGCGTGCTCTTCTCCTTACTTCCTGTCGTGTACCTGCACTTCGTGCTCGATGATCGCGTCAGTTGAGCTCCAACTCCTCTGAACACTCAGTTTATCAGTTTGTTTTTTTGTTTTTGTATATCTTTGGCCCTCTGAAGTCACAGAGAGAGAATAGAAACCCCGCCTACAAGCTGTTTGGAACAGCTAGAGGGGCAGCTAATCAGAAGACGATAACCTGGAGCAGTGGTAAACAGCTTGTTTCAGGTGGAAGGGCTGTTGGAGCTGAGAATCACGCAAAGTTGCTGTCATAGGGCGGAGTTTAAACCTCAGCTGTGATCTGAAAATCAGGAAAACGTGTTCAGAGCTCGACTGACGCGTTCGGGTGTAGAAACAGGGTAAAAGACAACATCTGTGCTGCTTCCACATGATCTAACCGCCTCTCTTAGGGCATCTCCACTTGTGTCACTACGAGCAGCCGAGAGGTTCGCTTTGAGGATTAAACCATCTTGGAGAGCGACTTCACTGCGAATGCTTCAGTGTCGATCAGGTTCAGTTATAACGTTCAAATGCAACCTCTGGTGAATGTGCGTGTGGTCTTGAGTCGACGTTCTGACCTTCAGATGTCTGCTTTTGGTTTATTGCAGTAATGATATTAGTCGGCGGTCTGAGTTGAGCTGCGTGCACACTGTCGCTCAGTTTTCGTGTCCTGTTTGCTGCCCACGAACCACTAAAGCTCGAGTGTCCGCAAACATGGCCAAAACAGTGACATCATCTCCAGGACCAAAGCACCAGTAGCGTGACGCGGCGGTCGGAAGCTGGAGGCAAGCGCCATATTTGAAACGAGTCGGTTTCTTTTTTTGGGTTGAGCTGCAGAAACAGAACCCGTCATGGGTTTGTCCTATTTTTCTACAGATGCTGAGTCAGTGCTTTTATTTTATACCTTCATTTTTACCTCATTTTTATGCAGATCCTTCCTCATTTAACAGAAACCGTCTCTCGTGGCTCAGCGTGGTGTCTCCACACAGACCGCAGGCATGGTCACAGGCTGTAAACGGGCCTGTCGGCTCAGCTGCGAGCAGAAGGTTGAATCCTCGGCGGCTCCAAGCAGGTGGAGCGGCTGCAGGAAACACTACATGAAGCCCAGAGTTAAACTTTGACCTCCATCGCTCGCCATTCTGAGCCTGTGTGTGAGAGTGAAGCTGTGCGCCCACCCACGGCGCTCCAACACTAACGTATTCGCAAAGATCTTTTTTTCATGTTTTTTCCTCGTTTGGAAAATCATTTTTTAATAAAGTCTAAATGTTAAAGTCTGATGCTTGAATTAATTGAATGTTCATCAGTTTTCAGGGAAAGTCAGCAAGCAGGTTTTCTGTTTGTGGTTTCAGGTACTGCTGCACAATACTGCAATACTTATGGTATTAATCCAAGGCCAAGTAAGTAGAAGGTCAATACTGCTGGTACTGGTATCGATACTCGTGTAGGGGAGAGCAGTGTGTCGTCATCTATGAGATAAATTTAAACTTCACTCAGTCACAATAATAATAAAACACTTCATTCTTTTATCTTTCCAAAGCTTTCAGGACACCGGGCCTGTGAAATGTACAGTACCTGTGATGCTCTTAGCGTGTGTAGTTTAAATAAAACCGTTAACAAAAAAACATTCAGATGTTTTTCACTTCAAAGTTAGTTTTATTGTCAAAAACCACGTGTACAGATCATACACAGGAATTTGAAATTGCAGTTCTCCCACACCCCTCAGTGTGACACTTAAGTCTTATATACAACACAATCTTTTATAAACAATAGTGTCAAACACAATCAGAGTTCTTGTAGGGTGGTTGGGTCAGAGGTGGGTATGGAGATGGTGTGTATGATAGAGCAGGGAAAGAGTTCACACCACCCAGTCACCTCTGTCCCGCAGCAGTCACACATTTGTGTTTTATTGGCACTGCCTTCATTTTAATTGTTTCCATTTTAACTCATATTTAATCAGCCAATCACAGCAGCAGCTCAGTGCTCTTGATGATGAGCCGCTTAACTTCAAACTGAGCATTGTTTTAGGATCTGCTGGGATTTTCCCATGACCATGTCTGGATCCATCCTGCCTGGTTCCCGGTGGTCGTCAGCTGTGCGATGATGTCACAATGATCAGCTCTGAAGCGTCAATCTGGTGCTAGTGAGGTGTACCTAGTGAAGTGTCCAGTGAGAGTAAGTGCGCATATTTGCAGAGACCCTCTCCCTAAACTAGATGGAACTGTGATCGAGATCCTTCTGAGGTTGTGGCTGTATCCCAATTCAGGGTCTGCAGCCTTAAAGGCCGCATTTTAAGGCCGATTACGTCACAGCGACGAAGGCTGCTCCAAATGCGGCCCTCAAATGCGGCCTTCATTTCCCTGAATTTTAAGGATGTGGCGGTGTACACTTCGTGGCCCAACATATCCCAGAATGCATAGCGCGGCGGTGGGTGTGGATAATTTTGCCGAAAAAAACGGCGGATGAGGGGCGCCCGAAGAGTGAACTTTAAGTGAGTACTGAATATTATGTCACTTATTTATGTGCAAATGTTCAATAACGAAGAACATTAAAACATCACTGTTGGCCACATGTCGGCAAAGTTATGTGACATTAGTGACGTTTGTACTAACTTGGTTTTAAAGCCTTTACTTTAAAATATACGCCGTTCAATAGCTGACTTTAATCTTACAGAGAATGTGGTGATTTTATGGATAATTAAAGTCAGTCATATATCCACAAACACAAGCTGAAAGTCAGTGATGCTGCTCGGTTTGCAGTCCTGAATATCACGGCACAAGCAGGATTCACTGCACTGTTAATGTTAGCTGTGTTATATTGCTGCCTCTGTTCGGTGGGGTCGACCCAAACGGACTTTAACATGTGTTTGAACGAGCTGACGGTTCACTCGTTAAGCTGAAAGAAAGATGCTTTAATCACAGGAGTCACACATGTGTCCACTGTACCATCTGGGAACTCTTCTTGTTTAGCACTCTAATAACACAAACACTAAATCCTCCTTCTCTGGTGCTGTTTTGTAGCAGTGTACACACCTGAGACTGTCACCTGTCTGTCTGTCCTGCACTTTCTCTCTGTTTCTTTCTCTCTGATTGTGTAATAAAAGTATGAACATGTATTTAAAAGTTACACTTGTGTTTGAATCCTGCAGCTTATCACACATTTGATTTCCATGTGTGACAACTGCAAGTGTCCCGAGTGAGGACAGACTGAGGGACCCACTGCTGCACATCATCTGTGAGGCTTTGCACCCCTGATGATCCACCAGGACAAACTCAGCAGTGTGTGAGGAAGAGGAGGAGGAAGAGCCTGCAGCAGCTGACAGATGGAGAGAATAGACAGACTGTTCCCTGTTTGTGAAGGACTGCTAGAAAAGTTTAAACTAACTGTCTGTCCTGAATCTGTCTTATTAGGTAATGTTCAAATAATTTTATCATTCCAGTGTTTTCAGTGTGGGAGAAAGTACTCAGGGCCTTCAAGTTACACACTATGAAAGGCAGCAAGAAGTTTAATGTTCAGAAACCTAAAGTATGTATCAGCAGCAGAATGGACCTAAAAATAAATGTTTGTTTCAGTTCTATGAAGCTTTGAGTATTTAGCATTAGTAGTACTGCTGTGTTTGTTGTATCATCTTGCTGTAATTGTTTATATGCTTTATATATTCTGAGGTAAGTTGATCTATAGTGTTACATCATATTCTATAATGATGTTATGTGTTTGTATACTTTGTGCCCAGTTTGACCCATTTAGCAGAAGTCAGCCTGTTTAAGGCTCTGATATCTATTCTGTATGACGTAAAGCAGTTATGACATGGTATGATTTTCTCACCCAACAAAGGAATATTTAATATACTCTTCATTCTATCAGAAACAGTTTTCACAGCTCGTGCATTTTCTTTTTAGACATATATGTAAGCACTGAGCCAAATGTAATGTAATGCCAACATATTAAAAGAACAATATTTGTCTCTTATGTATAATACATCTGTATATACACTGTCAAAGGTAATTGTCTTTGAGTGAAGATTTAAGGTGATAGGAAATATAAATAACTGCAACTTGAATCTTTGACCCAGAGTTCAAGCTCACTGCTGTAATATCCTGTTTAAAAAAATCTATGTATATATATATATATATATTTATATATATATATATATATATATATATATATATATATATATATATATATATATATATAAATGTGTATATATATGTGTATATATATATCATAATAATCTGACAATAACTATAATATTGGCCATATTATATTTACATTACCAAAGTGAGATGACTTTAGTCTCATGAACAACATGAGCTAATTGTTATTTACTAACTAATCTTAAATGACTGTTCAGTACAGAAATGAAGCCCGACTATCATGTTTTACAGTCCTGTGGTCTCAGTCTCAGATACTCAACTAATCAAAGTGATGTCATGACAAAAATGATTGACCAAGAAAACATTTTTCCTCCTTCATTTCTGTCACACAATGCTGTATGAAACGTTTCTCGCGGTTAGTATCATGGTTGCTAGGCAACCTGAGCAGCGTGATGAAGGCTGAACCGTCCCATTTCACAAGCCTCTCACTTCCTCACTTCTTGTACATAGTACGTACTGCGCGTATGTCAAGCGTGCGGTCTCTTAATTGGGACACAGCCAGGGCTGGACTGGGACAAAAAATCGGCCCGGGCATTTTGACTAGAGACCGGCCCACCAAAAATGTGACGTCATTCAGGGGTAAAACCGCAAAGGATTCTGGGAATTTGTGGCAAGAGGTACTAGCGCATGCAGGCTTTCAATTGAACTCAGTTACACAGCGATAAAAAGAAACACAAAAAATGGCAAGAAGCTGTTGTATTATTAACTGCAATAGCCGGTGTTGTGCCAAAAAGTGATTGTCTGCCAAAAACTGATTTCTGGTATTTACCAAAAACTGATTGCTCGTATTTAAATTGCTATAAGTAACTTGTTGGGCTATAATATGTGAAACATATGTCAAATGCATCCCTCATGGATGACATAAAGTCATCTCTCCATCTCTCTCTCCTGCTCTTTTATTTCTCTCTCTTGCTCCATCTCTCTCTGCTGCTCTTCTCTCCTCTGTCACAGACTTCTCCACTTTTGATGATAAATCAGCCTGGTGCAACATGTAAGGATTGGTGCAATTTGTTAAGATTTTGAGGAGTTTGAGAAACTAACCTTAAGCATAAAATAAAATTTACTATCAGTAACTTCATAGCACCCGCCCAGCAGTATATAAACTCCGTCATGCTAGCTAGTACGCAGTACCAGTTATTCTAAGCGACTGTAAAAAGTCAGCACAACGAAAACAAACTACAACTAAACTTGGTTTATATCTGACACAGATAGACAGCAGGTCATAACTTTTTACCTGAAGTTCAGTTCCTCTGCCACTATGACCGGCGGCCGCCTCGGGTCTCTCCTCCTCTTGCCTCCCCTTTCCCTTATCCACCTGCTGGCCTCCACCACTTGCTGATGTTGCTAAATCTGTGGAAGCTATGCCATAGCTACCGCCAAACAATTCAGTTATTTTTTAAACATTTGGCAGCGTCTGCCTGAAGGGCTTGTTTCTTTTTGGCCCTAATTTTTTCTGCACCTCCTTTCCTTTTTTTGTTCTCCATTTCTTTAGTTCGTCGATTGCTAAACAAGGGGGAGGGTGCATCCGACCTCCTCGGCTGTAATTGGTCCAGCCCAGAGTCGATCATGACCAATTGGCCAATCCAACACCTTTCATTATTTATACCCTTCCAAAAAAACAAAACAAAACAAAAATCGATCGGCCCATAAAAACAAAAAATCGCCAGCGGCCCACTGGGCAAATGCCCGGTATGCCCGATGGCCAGTCCAGCTATGGACACAGCCTCAGTGTGCTCACTGGAATGTCCGGCACCTGTACAGTCCCACAATAAACACAGGAAGACCAGAGACCAGACGAGTCGCCCCCTGCTGGAAACGGGAGAGAATGTCCATCTTTTATGTACAGGCGTTTCATCAGCTGATCAAACGTCGTGACGTCTCTCCAGATGTTTTACCTTCACGTGCATTATGGAGGTGAGCCGCGTGTGCGCGCGGGGCTGCAGCAGCCTCGAGGTCCTGCGGTCTCTTTAAGAGCGGAGCCGCGCTCTCGCAGCGGCGACCGGAAGCGACAGACAGAGATCTGCTGCGGAGGATCCCAGCTTTCTCCGCGTGTCAGTCACACATGCTTAATGTGCCGCTCCGGTCATGACTCGTGCACGCGCTCTCAGACCGGCGGCTCGTGGCCTTTGTCAGCGGGCTCTGCTCGCGTAAGCGGATCTGAGACACAGAGGGATGATCAGGTGAGGAGGGCTGACTGCAGCACACACACATAAACACACAGGCACGCGCAAGTTTACTGCTGTGAAACAGCGCAGTGCACGCACCTGCTCACTTTCACTTTATTAAACATTAATAACACAATGTAATCAGTGAACCTGTGTGTGTGTGTGTGTGTGTGTGTGTGTGTGTGTGTGTGTGTGTGTGTGTGTGTGTGTGTGTGTGTGTGTGTGTCAGCAGCAGTGATGTCCGGGCTGAGTGAGCCCAGCCTGATGGAGCTGCCCATGGAGAGTTGGATGTCTCGCCTGCCATGTGCGCTGTGGGATGTCCCGCTGTTCCACCTGGCCATCCCAGGTAGGCCTGGTGTTGGGGGCAGATGGTGCTGATGGTGTGATGGGACCTGAATCAGTTTGTTCTGTCTTATTGTCTCTGGTTTATTGATGATTCTCTGACTGTGAGGACGTGATGAACGCATTGTGTCCACATTTCACACACACACAGTTCACCTGCTGCTCTCACAGTCAGAGATTCACCTGTTCATTCATTTATCAGCCTCTTCATGTTTTCTGCCTGATTGAACTGTTTCCTATTGAACTACAATTTTATTATGTGTCTCTTATCTTATCTCAGGAAAGTGGTAATTAAAATAACCAATGACAGAAATCTGAGATCAAACAGCAGACTCAGTAAGAAAGGAAAGATTGGAGCGATAAAGGAAATGTGCTGCAAGGAGACCAAGAAAAGCCAAATGCAGATTTGTGTGTTTGCATTTCTGTTTGTTATGCAGCATGTCTTATTGTCGTCTTAGTGAATGGCTTTATTTCTTGACCCACAAGTACAAACCCAGAAAAGCTCCAACAAAGTCAGACGCTGAGTAAAACATAAAGAAAGGCGCATTTTCTTCACTGTAGAACAGAAAAAACTGTTTTGAATCAGTGAGTGATTGTGGATACAGTTTACGAAAAAAAAAGAAAAGAAAAGGGAAACACAAAAACAGGTTACATTGAATACAAAACAGAACGTTTTATGTTAGCACATAGGTAAAGAAAAAGAAAACAAACAAACAAACAAACATAAACAGAAAAAGACAACCCAGGAGGGGCGATTGATACTAACAAACCCTTTTCTTACAAACCACGCAGAAGTTAGCTGCAACACCACTGAGCTTCACATTCCCATTAACACGGACACACATTGGACCTCTATGGAATAAGCAAATCAGTTAGTCAGCAGAAACATCCTTAAATTAAAGGTTAGAGAGGTTTGTCAGAAAAAGACCCCAGATTTAATCAAATGTACCCTTTTGGTTCTGGATGGAGCAGTGGATCTTTTCAAGACTAAGACACGACATGAGATCAGTTTCCTCTTTGTCTTGGTCCATTTTAAAGAGGAGGCAGTGCCGTTTCTCCATCATGGTCACACGTGGCTTCGTGTCGGAGTGACGGAGCTGTAGCTGCATGTGTGGACGGCATGCCGAGCTGCTTGAAGACACTGGTTTCTGGAAGTGTTCCTGAGCCGTGCACAGATTTATCACAGAGCAGTGTTTCTGCTGAAGGTTACAGTCATCAGCCTGCGCACAGAGATTCCCCCAGATCCTCCGAGTGTGCTGATGATGTCATGTTGTGTAGATGATGAGATGTTCACAGCGAGGACTGCGATTCTGAAACAGGTTGTGAACCTCTGAGAAGCTCCGCATCTCTGAGATGATCTTTTTCTACCTGATCACGTGACCGACCTGCTGCCAGCTCACTTTTGATCTTCTCTTTAGCACCGCTGACTTTCACACGCTTTTGTTGCTCGATCCCAACTTATAGGGCACGTCGCCCCCGCCAAATTCCACATGAGCTCGGATTTGTCACGAGCAGTAAAATGAAAATTCATTTTCTCAGTTACATTTTCCTGGTTTTATTGAACATTTGAAATATCTGTCAGAGAAACAGGAACAGCGGCTTTAACAAGGATCATACATGTGCTGACTCGGTCGTTTCAGCTGCTAAAAATGGTTGATTAATAAATGAAGACATTGATGAAGCACCTTTTTACACACACGTGCCAAAAACAGTATTTATTGTGTGACTTTAAAGGTTTTGGGCTCAGTTTGGGGGTTGGAGAAGCTCCAGATCCACAGCTTCATACACTCAACAAAAATATAAACGCAACACCTTTGTTACTGCTCCCATTCCCCATGGGATGGACGAAACAAAAGGCCACCCTGGAATGTGCAGTTTTTTGTGCTATTGGGGGTCTGGGGACCCAGAACCGGTCAGGATCTGGTGTGACCACCATTTGCCTCATGCAGTGCAACACATCGTTGCATGGAGTCTATCAGATTGTCAATTGTGGCCTGTGGAATGTTGGTCCACTCCACTTCAATGGCTGTGCGAGGTTGTTGGATATTCGTGGGAACTGGTACACGCTGTCGTATACGCCGGTCAAGCACATCCCGAACATGCTCAATGGGTGACATGTCCGGTGAGTATGCTGGCCATGCAAGAACTGGGACATTCTCAGCTGCCGTCTGCCCTGAACAATGTGAACCATGATTCATCCGTGAAGCGCACACCTCTCCAACGTGCCAGACGCCATCGAATGTGAGCATTTGCCCACACAAGTCTGTTACGGCGACGAGCTGGAGTCAGGTCAAGACCCCGATGAGGACGACGGGCATGCAGTTGAGCGTCCCTGAGACGGTTTCTGACAGTTTGTGCAGAAATTGTTTGGTTGTGCAAACCAATTGTTCCAGCAGCTGTCTGGGTGGCTGGTCTCAGACGATCTTGGAGGTGAACCTGCTGGATGTGGAGGTCCTGGGCTGGTGTGGTTACACGAGGTCTGCGGTTGTGAGGCCGGTTGGATGTGCTGCCATATTCTCTGAAACGCCTGTGGAGACGGCTTATGGTTGAGAAATGAACATTCAATGCACGGGCGACAGATCTGGTTGACATTCCTGCTGTCAGCATGCCAATTGCACGCTCCCTCATTGCTTGTGGCATCTGTGGCATTTTGCTGTGAGACAAAACTGCACATTCCAGGGTGGCCTTTTGTTGTGGGCAGTCTGAGGTACACCTGTGCACTACTCATGATGTCAGATCAGCATCCTGATGTGGCACACCTGTGAGGTGGGATGGATTATCTCAATATAGCAGATGTGCCCACTACCACACATTTGGACTGATTTGTGACCACTGTTTGGGAGGGATGGTTATATTGTGTATCTGGAATGAATTTTAGGTCTCTACGTCCATCCCATGGGGAATGGGAGCAGTAACAAAGGTGTTGCGTTTATATTTTTGTTGAGTGTATGTGCAGGAAGTCTGTCAGGGCCAAGTGGAACATTCAGGATTATCTTTGTCCCTTTCAGGCAGCCATAATGCAATAACCTACTGCCTGGATACGGACGACAGGTCTCCCATCGACCTCATGCAGCCTGACATGCTGCAGAAGCTCGACAAATTCATGAAGCCCCTCATTCGTCCATTTGTGTACAAGTGGGCAAAAACCCAGGTAATACTTTTACAGCACTGTTCTGAAACAGCTGTCGCCTCAGGCGGATTACACTGTACAGTATCAGAGAGAAACCCAGCCATCCCACGATCCTCTACCAGCAGCTCACGGTGACAGTGGGGAGGAGGAGCACAATGTGATGACAGGCTGTAACTGTACCTGTGTTAGTCCTTCTTGTGTATAAAGCCGGACCTGCTGTGATGAGTTGTGTGTCCTCCATGTTTCAGGAGTGTTGTATAAAGCATCAGCTGGACTGTGGGGTGAGGTACTGCGACCTGAGGATTGCACACAGGCCCAACGACAGCTCCACACACCTGTACTTCTACCATGGCGTCTACACCACGCTCACTGTGGAGGTGACTCACAGCCCGGTCACACATATGCAAACAGATGCTAAATCCATGACAGGTTTAGATTTGGAATTCTGTGGGCTTCATGGTTATCCAGTCTGGCTTTTAGCTTTCTTCTTCACAGCTTACAGAGAAAGTTATGTTTCAATAGAGAGCAACAGAATATCAACCAAAAATCCAGAAACTCAGTTTGAAATAAGTATTTGATCCCCTACAGACGCCCACAGAATGGCTGTGTGGCCCACGTAGCACAATCACCCAGTCAGATACTCCTGATCTCAGCTCGGTGTGCGAATAAAGCACCGCTGTCCACAGACTGCAAGACCAAAGAGCTGTCACCGGATGTCAGGGGCAGGACTGCAGACCTGCACCAGGGTGACGGAGCGACAGGAGAGAAGGTGAAGCTGTCAGTGCGATTATTCAGAAATCTAAAGTGAGGATGATCCTGAGAAAGGTGGTGGGAGGAGCTTGTTAACGACAGTCACAGATGACACCGCAAGTAGCATGAAGTTTGCAGTGAACATGTGAATCACAAGCTTGACAGAAAGTGCTGAGTCGCGTTTTCAAATTCAAATTCAAATTTTATTTGTCACGTACACAGTCATACACAGTACGATATGTAGTGAAATGCTTGGACAACTGCTCGTGACCTAAAGAAAACAAAAAAGGAAAAGGCTATGAATAAGATAGGAAATAAATATGAAAAATTAAAAAGGGTAAATTTAACTAGGAAGGAATAAAATATAAATTAAGGTTAAAAATGAAATAACTGTACAACACAAATTAGAATGAAGGGTAAATTTAACTGGGAAAGAATAAGATAAAATATATAAATTAAAGTTGAAAATAAAATAACTGTACAACAAAATACACAATATAGAACTATATAAGAATGTATGAAGAAATCTAAATATATACACAATAACAGCAGCTGTACAAGTATTAACCGGAAATGAAGAATATAGTGACCAGTGTTGTGCAAAAACAATGTCCAGAATGTCCAGTGTGTGTAAGAACCATATGTGTGGGTCAGTACTGTGTGGTGGTGTGATTGTGATTGAGAGACCGTATCGCCTGCGGGAAGAAGCTCCTCCTCAGTCTCTCTGTGTTGGTCTTCAGGGAGCGGAATCGCTTTCCTGACCTCAGCAGAGAGAACAGTCTGTTGTTGGGATGGCTGAGGTCCTTCACGATCTTCCTGGCCTTGGTCCGGCACCGCCTGCTGTAGATTGAGTGCAGGTCAGGGAGCTCGGAGCGGATGGTGCGCTCAGCTGACCGCACAACCCTCTGTAGAGCTCGTCTGTCCTGCATGGTGCTGTTCCCGAACCAGGTTAAGATGTTTCCCGCCAGGATGCTCTCTATGGTGCACGAGTAAAAGTTCCTGAGCACCTTGGAGGGCAGTTGGAAGTCTCTCAAGCGTCTGAGGTGGTAGAGACGCTGTCGGGCCTTTTTCACCACGGTGTTGATGTGACAGGACCATGACAGGTCCTGCGTGATGTGAACTCCGAGGTATTTGAAGCTGTCCACTCTCTCCACTGGGCACTCGTTGATGACGGGGGTCTGGTAGTTCCTCTCCTGCTTAGTGCTGAAGTCCACTATCAGCTCCTTTGTCTTACTGACGTTTAGAAGGAGGTTGTTCCTCTGGCACCAGTTCTCCAGATTCCTAATCTCCTTCAGGTAGGCCGTCTCGTTGTTATCAGAGATCCTGCTGCTTTCCTTTAATACGCGTTCACTCAATGACATGAAAACCAGTTTATACCTTTCAGGTTTGTTCTGCGTCTTTGGTTGATATTCTGTGATAACTTCCATAAGAGACAGACCATCTTTGGAAGTGAGCACACACACACACACACACACACACACACACACACACACACACACACACACACACACACACACACACACACACACACACACACACACACACACACACACACACACACACAGAGTAAGAGTATCCCTATGTTAATCTGAGTGTTCAGGGATTACTGCACACACACTGAGCTCATTTTTAGAAACTTTGACTATGTTTGACATGAGCAATCCCACACGCGTGTTTTAAAGCAGGAACAGAAAACAGCAGGACTACATCATTAGGAACAAAATGGCAGCAATAACACGTCAAATCAGCTGTGCACGTGGGCGGGATGAAGTTCATTTTGGTGTGTGAGGGTTGAGCTCGCCTGTGTCTCTGACAGACAGTGCTGACGGAGATCCGAGAGTGGCTGGACGCCCATCCCAAAGAGGTGGTCGTCCTCTCCTTCAGCCACTTCCTCGGCCTGAGCCAGGAGCTCCACGCGGTGCTGCTCACCACCATACGTACCGTGTTTGCCTCCAAACTCTGTCCCAAAAAGGTACGGATGCACTTCCTGTTTCCTGAAACATCTCATAGGTTTCTAACTGTAAGGGTGAAGCCGGCACAGAATCCCAAAGTATCCTGTTATACAGATTTACAGCAGAGGTGCTGACAGGGCGCTCCTGTTAAATAGCTCACACTGGATGAACCCATTTCACGGCAGTCGCACACGCATCAGTCAGCCAGTGTCAGTATCAAACACCTGGACGTGACCACAGAGAGGATTCATCCATCCATTTATGCCTCCTCCAGTTTAGCTCCGCCCACAAAATGTGCAAACATTAAAACCGACTGTACACAAACTTCATATATCAAAAAAGTGGACTTCCATTAAGTGTACTTCTTTGACCTTTAACTCATATTAAAGAGCCTGGTGGGGTTTATTTAAACTTTTAGGGAGGATTATGGGAGCCGTGGTGATTGCATTACCTGGATTATTAAGGCGTTCACGGCTCTGATGTGTTGCTTTCAGGCTGAGGTCACTCTTCGTAAGCTCTGGGCTTCGGGCTACCAGGTGATCGCGTCCTACGAGCACAGCACGGAGCGCCGGCACACTGAGCTGTGGCCGGACATCCCATACTGGTGGGCCAACAAATGCAAAGCCGAGGCTCTGATTGATGAGTTTGAACGCATGAAGCAACAAAACAGGAGACCAGGTGACCTGCTGACGAGTCATGATGTCAGACAGGTGAGGATTAAACACATTCACCATCTGGATCTCACCGTGTGTGCGTGTGTGTTTCAGGAGGTTTCTTTGTGACGGGGATTAATCTGACGGAGGACCTGAAGTACATCTGCACCCACCCAACTGAGTCCCTGAAGGACCTGGTGATGTCCACGTACCCGACGCTGCTCGGCTGGGTCAAAGAGCAGACGCCCGGCGAGGAGGACGGCTCGCTGAACATCATCGCCGGCGACTTCGTCTCGGAGAGCTGCTTCGTGCCCACCGTCGTGGCGCTGAACCAGAAGCTTCTGAAGCGGTCCTCGTGACTGTAACAAGCGTGGCCTGAGGAGAACATGAACCACAGCATGAGAAGCACACAGGCCTTTTTGTTAGCGGTGACACAATAATACTTGAATATTTGTTCAGACATGGACGTTTCAGCCTTTAAGCTGCTTGAAAACAGACGTTCTGGTATTTGGACCTGCACTGTTTGTTTACACTCACCTCATTATTTATGCAATGTTGGAGGCAGCGCCGTGGCCGGACTCACGTTACGCTGACCGGAGCAATAATTCTACAAATAATCCAGTGCGTAGGCTTTTTAGAGCGGGGTCGTGCTGCGTGAGATCGATCCGAACCCCTCACAGTCAGCTGCAACATGACCCTACCGTACAAGCGAGCCTTCACCTGCTCTCCCCTGTCCCACCTGCTGATATGAGCCTGAAATTTACCCAGGATGCACCTAAACTGTGACAGATCGTCACACTGTTGCTCACAGCTGCTCAGAGATGAGGAACAGAGTTCAGAGGTCTGCAGAGTTAAACTGAGTGGCGTTAAACACCTGGTGTCTTCTGGATAAGAGCTGAAACATCTTCACAAAGTCGAACTGCTGCAGTCTGAAACACAGTTTAAATGTCCCAAAAGGTTGATTCTGTCCATCTGGAAGAAACAGCCCAGTGTTCATTCAGTGGGCTGGTTTCAGTCATTGTGCAGAGGTACTGTTTATAAGGTTGGAGACCTGCAGTCAGCTGAGACTGAAGAAGTCTCTAAACTCTCACTGAAGAAGGATGAGGACAAAACGTTTCTCCCACTGAAAGCATCCAGATGAACAGAATCAACTTTACTGGTATTTCTTTACCTGGATGACTGAGCATGTATCGAGATGCAGCTTAAATGTGTTTTCAGCCCTGACGGGTTCATGTGCACTTATGAAAGTAATCATGAGTGTAAAATATTCCCGGTATGAAGGTAAAGATATGTGTGGCATCAGTAAATAATCTGAAAGAATCAGCTTATTGTGAGGGGTCAGATGGGAGCTGCTGCTTGATTTTATTTTGAAATGACCCACGAATAAGCACAACGAATTCAGCGAGCACACGTGACTGTACTCTTTTATAATATTGTGTGTGCAATATTATTTCGTATTTAACCACAGAGAATGTAGAAGAGATTTGAAACTTATGCAAACTGCATGGAAAACATATTTGCATGAACACAGCCCCGACTGTTCTACTAAAGCCTGATTTAGCCAGTAGATTGAGGTTTTCCTCCCAATGATGCTGTGCCGCTGTGCCTGTGGACATGAGCTTTTCCAATAAACACAAGCATTTGTAAGAAAATCCTCTTTTTGTTCCCTGACTCATCAGCACAGTGTGAGAGGTTTTTCCCATTACAGCTGAACTCAGCCGGAGTGATCTGCCCTCTGCAGGGTTTCGCCAGCAGGGCGCAGTGTGACTGCTCTGTCTTTTCCTGACCACTTTCTGTGTCATGAGGTGAAGGAAAGGAGCACGGAGCTCAGAAAATCTGATATGTTTGTTACATCATTCATTTTTTCTTCCCCCTGCTGATCCCGTCCATCTCCTCTGGATCTCCTTTATTCAGGTTTCCTGTGACTGAAGTTCATCATCATCCTAAAAGCTGAAACACAGAGCTAATGCAAACTGAGTTACAGGCGCACGACATATAAGGAATGACACAAGTGACAGCTGTCATTGTAATCAGCTTGTGAATGGACGTGTGGCTTTAAAAGTACAATGATAGACGGAACCTTCAAAACCTTTAAAACTCTGAACTTTTCTTTTTGATAGAGCTTATACAGCAGGACAGTTAATCAAAAACACAGCAACAAGTCCACCTCTGATTCGCTGAAAGACTCTGAAAGACTAAATGAATGTTTTGGAGTCAAAGTCTGGACTTAAATCAGACTGAGCTGCTTCATTGTGACCTTAAACAGGCGTTCATGCTGGAAAATTCTCTAATGTGTCTGAATTAAAGCATTTCTGCAAAGAAGAGTGGGCTAAATTTCCTCCACAGTGACATGAAAGACTCACTGAAGGCATCACAAATACTTGGTGGTGGAACAGCCAGTTATCAGGTTTAGGGGCCGTTACTTTTGCACACAGGGCAGGTAGGTTTACATAACTTTCATCACTATCTTTGTCCAATATTCAAATTTGATGATCTGAAAAATGTAAATATGCAAAAACAGGACAAACTCATTCTTAGCAGTGGGAGGCAGATATCGGTATAATGCAGCCACAACTAGATCTCTGTTATTCTTTTTGATTGTCTCTGCTTGTGCTCAGCATAACAGATGTTAAAGCTGAGTGCATTAATCTAATGCACTCATGATTTTTTTTTTAATATATATAATAGCTGGTAGAAAACACTCTAATCTTCTACTGCTACTAGTATCTACTACTACTGTATTTTTTCACTTAAAGAGTAAAAAATTGACTTAGTACTTCAACTACTTTGTCCTCTGAAGATCATGATGCTACCTGGAAAATGAAAGCTGTGGAAGCTGGTGAAAGCATACACTGTCAAACAAACACCCGTCCCACAGGTTTTTTCTGCCACTCCCTTATGATAAAACTTGGCTCCAACATGTTTTGAGTTTACACACGAGCTTACACATGAGCTTAAACATGAGCCCACAGATATATTTCCTGTCTCTGGTTCTTTGAGAGTTCAAATACTTTTTTCTCATGAGGTGGCCAATGAGTATTCTTACACCATTTTTCACAAAATCCCACAGCCTACCTTTAGGCCTTCATGTGCCTGAGGGGGTGGAGGCGGTACATAAACATCACAGCCACAGTTGGTTTCTTATGTCATGGTGGATTTCTTCCAAGGAACTAAAGACTCAACGGACACATTCTATATCAGTGATGTTCCTGAAGCCATGTGGCAATAACTGGGCGGTAAACCCACGCGTCTCCACTTGTACACCAACTGAAATGAAATGAACTGAATTGATGCAAGAGAGGAGATTCTGAGAATGAGCCAGCAGGCTGTAACTGAGTTCATGCTCATGGACAGTTCAGTTGCCTCCACTGAATCGTTTATCCAGGTGTGTGTTAGAAAACGCCTGACAGAAATCAGCACAGGTATAAAACTGAACATACTGACTGACAGTTCAGTTCATATCTAAGCTTCTAACTTGGAAGACTGTATTATAAATCTGTAGAAAAGAGAATTCCTGGAGAATCAGGAAGTGGACACACTTCAGTTTCTTATCACTGCAGAGCTGCCGAACTGAGTTTTTTTTTTTAATTTAGGAGGAGGACAGAAGATGCAGTCTGTGTGGCTTCACTGAAGATGACAGTTATTCTATTTCAATACTTTATATTAACAGTCTCAGTTATTCAGAGACTGTCAGAGCTAGAACAACCAATCGCAGCTGCCAGACCTCGACTCTGGACGTGATTAAATATGACGCATTGCTCACTTGATTGATTTAAATGGTGTAACTGAAATCCTGGGGCCAGCTGTAATGTGGATCATGTTAAAACACCTCACTCATTATATTTCGCTTTTTGCCTCAGTAAAACAAATATATATTCATCTACAGGATTTTCCTTCCATATAAGACAGTTTGATGCAGATGTTTTTGTCACTTGATGATGGGTCAGTGTGCAGATGTTACACATGAACTTCAGCGTGAGCAGGAGAAGAGAGAGCTCCCACACCATCCTCTTCCTTTCAATAAGAAGCTAAGCTGTATTTCCACATTACTTTGCGATGTTGTGTTCCTTGTGTCTCACACAAAGAGCAGAAGGCACCCAGATTTGAATTAAACATGTGAAACTAGATCTTCAGTATAGTGTGAACAGGATGGTGCACAGACATCCCAAAGTCACCTGTTCACCAGTGGAGTCATAAAAGAGATCAACTGTTTCATACACTGCACTCTGAAACACGATATATGAGCCTTCTTTTTGCAAAGATGTGCTTGGGTTGAACGCTTTCACATGCAGACAAAGCTTTGAATTACATAACAGAAGGTTCTAATTTACAAAAATGTTCATCCACAGTGGAAGAAGACATGTATGACGAACTGTGGGACAACAATATAGAGACTGCTCAGGAGACACTTCAGAATCCATTTCTACAGCACGATTTCTTTGCATCTTCACTTAAAATTTAGAGCAGTGAATTTAGAGCTGACTGCTCATTCACAGGGGGTCGTCTCAGTGTTTCTGTATCAGTGTAGGGTCTTTGTAATACAAAGCACCTCAAGGTGACTACTGTTACAGAAATAATAAATGCTGTGTGTGTCTATGAAACATTAGCACACTGTGTACCTCGCATCTCTGCTTTACTGCTACTGACGTGCAGCTTCCTGTGATGGTGTCATCATTCAGTCAGTATAACCGCCTTTTACCATGCTGCTCTGCCATAGCTGTGGTTTAATTCTGCTAAACCACAATGTCTATGCTGAGTGCAGAACTGTGGAAATAACACAACACATTTGTTCTTGAATTCCCAGTTGAGGTGCTAAAATCACTACAACGTTATTTTAGGGACATAAATTGGAGTACAGTGTCATTGTTCAGCTGATGATCTGCAGTGCCTCTGCTTCTTCGTGCTCACCTGCAGGAGTCCCACAGTGACAGCTTTTCATGTCTGCAGGCGTGTCCTGCACAGCTTTTCCACCAGGCTGTGCTGTGGAATAAACATGGGTTTTCCCACAGTTAAAAAGGTTTGCTTCACTTTTGATTTCCACTGTGGCTGTGAACTGTTTAATCATTTATTTTAAAGTGAAATTAAACATTAGTTTAGCACATTTTATATTTATGAATGGCTTTGAATTAATTCAACACAGCTTTTACAATGATAAGAGATGCAGGTCTAATTTTTCGGTGCGTACTCTCTATACCCAGCGCCAATGATTTCACCAACGCCACAACACCAGGCTGGGTCGTGCTCGGATGTTAAAAGTTAATGCTTTACACTGAAAACCCATCTTACACACACATGCTACTAAATGAGAAACTTTAAGTTAAATGTTAACAGTCTGCAAGTCTTTGAAAAATCATCTGCAAATGATCCAAAACTACAGCAGCATAACTGAAGCCCCAGCATGAGCTGCACAAACTGGAATAAAAAGCCTGAAGGTGGCGATTTAAATTGTTTCACTCTGACACTGCTCCTCACACTCTGCAGCTTCACTCTTCCTTTTGTTCTTCCCACTACACCACAGGTGTTGAACTCCAGTTCTCGAGGGCCAGTGTCGTGAAACTTTTACAGGTGTCCTTGCTGCAATACACCTGAATAGAATTTGTAGGTCATTAGTTTAAAAAAAAAAAAAAAACTCCTAAAACCACTTTTATTGCACCATGTTCATTCACTCTTGAGCTGCTGTAACATGAGTCAAATAGCTGAATTGCCACCCCTGAGAGGTGACCCCTGCACTACACCCAGTTTCCTGGTGTAAATAGCAGCCACCTCCACTTTACCGGTAACTGTGATTAAAAAATGTCATATCGACCATTTTTGTGCACACAGGCTAAATAATCATTTTAACAGTAGATGTTGTCATAAATAATTTTGTCATGTCTCAGAAATGCTGTCTGTATCCTGACACAAATTTGAGCGGTCGTTGTCATTCCAACGCATCTAACTACAACAAAGGTGGCCTTGGAGGCGGGAATATACCTACTGTGCATTGTTTTATGCAGCTGTTTCCTCGTTGATGAGTTTAAAAGAGGAGATGCTGTCATGACTCATCGAGTGATGCCACTGACCAGCCAATCGGTGACATGCAGACTGACAACCACATGTTAGTACCTGCTCAGAACTCATTCTTGCTTGGAATCCGGCCCTGGAGCTAGGATACTAAAAAAGTACCAGGTACCAGGAACTATGACCTAATGAAAAACCGTGAAAACCGTGCTGAGTCGATCCGAGTAGGTATGAATGGAAAAGTGAGCGCCTCATGTCACTCATCACTCTTTAAACTTCAGTTTGATTTCTTGAGTGAATTCTCTGATGTGCCAAGTTACTTCATTCAGTGTTATTGACCCCAGAGAGTGGATTTTACTCAGGTCTGTCTGTGACATCAGAATCAGAATACTTCAATAATCCCTAAGGAAATTATATGGGTTACAATTGCTCCAAGACAGTAACAGTAACAGACTAAACTAATGAAATAATACAATATATTACAAAGTTTACAAATTGAAGAAATAGCACTAATATATACAAATCGCCAGTGTTGGGGAGTAACGGAATACATGTACCGCCGTTATGTATCTAGAATACAAAATATGAGTAACTATATTCCGTTACAGTTACAGTTTATTAGGGTGGTATTTAGAATACAGTTACTTTGTTGAAATAAAGGGATTACACGGTGGTCTTTTCCTGTTTCATATGTTAGGCTATGGTCTCTCTATTTTTGGTAATTCCACACCATTGGAAACCCAAACAAAACACGCATTAAGAGGCTCAAATGCCTGTGTCTCAATTTCATGTCTCATAATGACTTGAAGAGATATTTTTTAAAATGATTTAATATGAAAGCAATAGCAGAGTGTTACAGGCATAGCCCTAAATAATGTAGCTTCATGGGCAGTGTAGTCCGTGCTGCAGGGAGAATGGACTGCCATACCTGTTATGTGTCTGTGAGTGAGGGAGGGAGAAAAAGGTGAGTGGAAAAGTACGACTTGTCACTGAGCAGAAACGTGAGCCGGAAGCATGTAAATATAATAACCAAAAAGAGTGCCTGACAAGCCCAGTTGTAAGTAAGCCATTAAGACTCGACTGTACACTGTGTTCCTGTTTTCCTCCGAAACAATAAGTTCCGCTGGAGCAGCCTTTCAACGCCTCCCTCTGTCTCTGGCTAGCAACGTTTACCCAGACAACAAAGTAAAGCTAGTTTTCGGCCGTATTAGCCAGAGGTCCCTTTACTATGGTTCAGAGCCGCGGACCTCTTTTATGCATGGAAAAGTTTTCTATACTAGATCGCTGCAAAAAGTGCAGCCTTGCCTAATGTCCACCCTATTACTCATTTTAGTTGTAAAAAGCATGATAATATATTAAGTAATCCAAGGTATTCAGAATACGTTACTCTCATTGAGTAACATAACGGAATACGTTGCAAAATACATTTTGGGGCATGTATTCTGTATAATCTGCAATCCAAAAGTAACCTTCCCAACACTGCAAATCGCTCAATTATAAACATTAAGACTACTGACAAAGAATATAACAGTGGTGAGAATATTACAGAGGTGGAATATATGTGGTTGACATTTAACTCTAGCCTGTGAACTTTGTCATTTGCTATTTTACTGTAGAGCGTGTGCAAAAGGGTGTAACTATTGCAGTGTTTACAATGTATTAGACGGAGTGTCTCGGGCTTTTGTGTTTGTGGATGTGACTTTCTTTTGTTATTTAGTTGGGAGCGTCTGTTCCCGGAATCCGTGGGTTAATCCATCCTGTGCTCCCAGTCTGTTCCTTCCTGTTTGTCTTTCGTCTCTGTGTTAAACTAAGCTCTCCTGTTTGAGTCTGTCATCTGTTACTTCCTGTTTTACTTTGGTGGTCTTGTTTCTTGTCCTTGTGTCTGGTTTAACTTTCCTTGTCTCGTTATCCCTGATTTGTTCCCACCTGTTTCCACTTGTTTCCTCGCCCCTTATCATCTGCTGTGTGTTTATTATCCGAGCCTCCCCTTGTCCTCTGTCTGCACATAGTCTGACAGGTTCACAGCCACTGCTGCTTCGCTTCAGATCGCCTGTCTGATGGGAGCTCCTCTACATCCCATTTTTCACATCTCTGTGACTACGTTATTTTTTTTTTTAAAATTTTGGATAGCACAGTCATCAGTCCTTCGACCTGGATCATCAAAAAGGAGAGTACAGTTGGAAAACACCAATCTCCATGTTCACCAGTTCATAAAAGAGGCCTGACCCTGGATAACGTTAATAAACACAACCTAAGCTGTAATGTCTAAAGCTAATGACCGTGAAAAATCTCTACGTTTTTTTTACTGGCAAGATCAGCAGCATCAGGTCAGAGTTCAAGTGCCCCAGCCAGCTGTGCTCCCAAAGCTTGAACTGATCAGAAGTTGGTTTTGAACTGATTTCCAGGACAGGTACACATCTTCCCTTTCCGACGAACACCATTAAAGCATTCATACATTTATTCATGCATTTAAAGAGATATGTCAGGATTGATTTAGGAACAGCACAAACAGTTTATGTGCATTTCATTTGTAATTTAATGGGGGTATGTGTACCCTGGCAATGGCTGGGTTATTGTCTTTTATTTATTTTTTATTTTTATTTTTAGTGTTTATAATTTCCTGTTGTTCTGCTGTTACCTTCAGCGGATTTTTGTTTTTTTTAAAAGCTTGGAAAATAAACAGTAAACGTTTTCATTTGGTTTTATTTTGAAAGGTGTGACCGGAAGGGGCGAGGGTCTGTTTTTTTAGTCCAGAGCCGCGGAGCCACCTGTCAGTGAGCTACACGCACAGAGCCAAGCTTTATCGAATCTGTGAGCATGGGGCCAACAGGTGAGTGACGGCGGGGAGTCTGTCGCCTGACCGCGGCGTTTTCAGGTGAAATGAGCGGCTGTCTGCGCGTGCCTCCTCCCGGGTCCTCTCTGAGCTCCAGCTGCGGACTCTGAGGCAGCTAGCAGCAGCTTAGCTAGCCGCTAGCAGCTGAGCTCGGTAATAAAAGCTCAACTGGAGAAGAAAAGGTGTCCATATTTGTTCGAGAGCAGAATAAAGGAGCCGGTAGGCCAGTGTGTCCAGGTGTTCTGCACGTTTCTGTAGCATGTGAGCTAACCGGGCTGCTTATTCATGGAGCTAGCTATGAACTACCTGCCTGTGGGGCAGCATGTTCTTTAACGGGGAAGCGCGATTTTACTCGCAGACACACAACACGGGTTAACTTCCACAGATCAGAGACAAACTCCGCCGGACTTCATTCAAAAATCCGCCAATTTAACGTTAGCGCTGTTCTCTACCACACGTGTAACTTCCTAAAACAAAAGTAAACACCTCTTCTAAACCTTCATCGCCTAATAATGATTCCGGCAAAGCGCTGAATGCCAAACATGACGTATTCCATCATGGGAGGTGTTAAAGCTGATCGCCTTTTATACGTTTTTATTAGGTATTAATTAAATGGTGTGAGAAGCAGACCTGTTGTTATCCCTTTATGTTCTGCTCTCTGACACGCAGCAGACGATGTCTCTCTGCAACTGCAGCGTGAAAAAAGTGAGCCTTTAATCGTTTTTAGCCAGATTTAGTTGGATGATCATTTATATTTCATGGAAAATCTAGGATATTATGTAAATATATAAGGCTATGATTACTGTTATTATTTCAGTATAACTGGCCTTTTATATCAATTTAGAATGGCCCATTCTTCAGTTGGGAGTTTACAAAGGGGAAAACAAATAAATCCACACAACCAACACCATCAGTAATAATAATCTATAATAATGTTGCTTGGCTCTGTTAACAGATACGTGGCACAGATCTGTAGAGTACAGACTGCTTTGTCCTCTTATAGCTTTGATGTTTTCTCACTTTCTGTGCTTTAATCAATATCCGGATCATTGGCATTACTCTTCAGCATCTGGTTTAATGAAGTTCAGCTCTGAAGCAAGCTGGACTTTTTCAGACAATAAGACGGCCATGAAATTAATAGATCCTAATCAATATTCTAAATTTCTATATTGGATTAGATTTACAGCAGTATGGATGCCTCGTCTCCTCCAGCGGCTCCTCCAGCTTCTAAAAGCTGGAGCACTCATCACTGAACGACTTTGTGCAGGAGGAAAAGGGTGCTGTCGGTCCTGCTGTCTGTGACGTCGGCTCACGCTGTAACAGGATAACAGTGATTTGAGTCTGAATTCAGCAGCAGCCCGCCTGGCAGACACTTTAAAACTTGTGTCGTCATTGATGTTGTTCTAATCTTCATATAAAAAGCTGCATCTTAGTTTTTCACCTGTGGGATTGAAAGTGGTGTCGAGGTAGACAGGTAGACAAACCTGTTATAAGCCTGCTGCTCAGCTCCCAGCTCCCAACGGCATGTTCAGCGCTAAAGACACGTACCTTCCTCTTCTCCATCCTCTTCCTCTGCTGTGATGTCCTCACCTGTCTCCTCCTCAGGTGAGGTGGTGTTTGGCAGCCCGGTGCCGGTCTGCCCTGAGAACCGGTTGCGATGGGATCTGAACCCCGAGCAGATCCAGCAGCTCTCCGAGGAGCTCATTGCCAACACCAAGAAGGTGTACGACTGCATCGGAGCCCTTGACCTTGACAACGTCACCTTTGAGAACACGCTGAAGGCGCTCGCCAACGTGGAGGTCGAGTACACCGGTGAGCGCTTCCCTGACCCTGAAGACTGACTTTTTCATAATAATAATAATAAATAATATTGGTAACAGCTTTACTTTATAACACTGTTCAAAGACACAATTACAACCTGCTTCAGAGTTTGGATATTTAAAAAAAAAAACACCACATTAAACACACACACACACACACACACACACACACACACACACACACACACACAGAGTTAGGTCCATAGGTTTCAGTGTCCATGTTGCAAGTACATCAGATTTTAAATCAGATTGTCAGGATGTAACTGAAGTGCCGACTCTCAGCTTTCACGTTTAAAGTTGACGTGATTTAAGAAATAAGTGCTTCAAGTTTTTAAAACATGTTCAGCCCCATCTTCTGTCAGTAAAGGAGATTACATCACTGGGTTGGTTGGTTGTGACTAATTGAGTTTCATTAGTTTATGTTAGCTCATGAGTGAGCCTCTGAAAATAAATGAGAAAAAAGTAAAGATAATTCCTGAATAGCTGGTGCAGATTGTCATCTTTTGTTCTTTAATGTAGCGCTGCACTGAGGCAGAATTACAGGAACAGCGTCCCCGTGCAAAAACGTATTGAGTGATGACGTAATGAGTGAACATGTCAGAACGTTTGAGCTGAGCACGGAGCAAGCGAGAGGCCTGAGAAACTGAAGGTTTCTCCATGTGAGGGTCAAAGTTCAGATTCTGGTCAGAAGTAACTTCCTGTCAGTCAGCTGACTGGACGAGCACCGATATCTGATCAGATATCACTGACAGCTGTTCATCATCATCACCCCGGCAGTGAGCATGGAGGCTTCACACTAACACACCTGCAGCTTCTCTGGACGTTTGGATTCTTTTTGGTCTGAAATGTTTTTGGACTCTTAAAACCTGCAGCAGGAAATGATGATCTGTAGATTTGTTATATCAAGTACTCACGCGGTACTGCCTTTTCTCAGTATTATAACCAGAGAAGGAGCAGAGCTCTGTGATGATGCATGCTCATAACTGTAATCTGTAACTGTAATTTTTTTTAAGCATTTTGTGAACACAGATTCTAGTTTTAGTTTTATGAAGTATAATAACTGTGAGGACGTAGTTACTACGTTCTGCTGGAATTTGAGCTTGATGAAGATGGGCTGTGTTTAATGTACGCTTTCTTTTCCAGATCTAACTTTGTTACACGACATTATAACATAAAACCAAAGAAAAAAAACATTTTTGAAATAAATACAAGTAACATGGTCAGATCGGGGGATTTAGGCAAGTCTGCGGAGGTTTTCCATGCTCCGTGGGTACAGTTGTCCTTCCAGATGTTTCGGTGGTGAGATGGTGACCCTGAATGTAAAGGGATCGAGCGTGCTGCGTGGACCTCGTGGGCTGTTGGGTCTTTGTGAGCGCTCGCTGCAGTGAAGCTCTGTGTCAGCACAGTGGGGCTGTGATGGTAAAGACTCATCAGCAGTTTGCAGAGAAAGCAGCTGAACCAGCTGCTGCAACAATGGAGACTGAGGCTTTGTTCACAGGCAGCTGAAACCCAAAAACACCTCCAGCTCTGCAGGAGGAAGCGCACAAACAGCCATGCACGCCACTGAGGCTGAACACGGGCATCCATTGCGGCCTCCGCGTTTCTGATATCTGAGCAGACGCTCGAACCACTAACAGGATAAAACAAACTGCACCAAAGCCAAAGAGTAAAAGCGTGAGCTAGAAATGAGCTGAATAAGAGTTCCTTTAGGAATAAAAGAATAATTAAAGGTGGAATAAGAAGTAAAATCTCACTTTTACTTCAAATATTTGATCGTTTGGAGTTTGTCTTTGTTCTGCATGAACTCTGAAACAAAACCTCAGACGTCACTGTGGTTCAGTGGAAATGTCCAACATACTAATGTATAAATGACTGTGGTAAGTGCTCCTCGCTGTTAACTGCAGCCTGACAACAGCTGAAGACCAACCTCCATGTTTGATTCACACGTTTGAATCCAGGAAAGCATCTTTTTGTTCTTTTCTTTCAAGCATTGTTTTTCCTATCAATACTCATAAATCTGTCAAAAGTCTGCCTCATACATGGCCCTGCCCTTCCTCTGTCTCTTTGTTTGCCCCTGCCTTCTGCACCCCAGTTCAGAGGAACACATTGGACTTCCCGCAGCATGTGTCTCCCTGTAAGGAGGTGCGAGCAGCGAGCACAGATGCCGACAAACGCCTTTCCGAGTTTGACGTGGAGATGAGCATGAGGGAAGACGTCTACCAGAGGATCGTCGCTCTGGAGGTGAGATGATGTCACTTTGCAGTCAGTTTTCCAGGAGTCAGCCAATCAGGAGGAAGACAGCTTTTAGGGAGAGATTAGGGGAGGGGTATGAAGAGGGAGGTTGCAGAGGTGCTGCAATGGTTTTATTCTGTTACTGAAAAAGAATAAAGCCCATTTTTACACCCTGGAGCTCTGCTGCTCTTTGAACGTCCTGTTGTGTTTGTGTCTGCAGAAGAAGATTGACCCTGAAAGCCTCACCGTGGAGTCCAAGCGGTACATGGAGCGACTGATCAAACTGGGGAAGAGGAATGGCCTCCACCTGCCCAAAGACACACAGGAGGTAGCTCCTTCCTTTTTTCTAACCTTTATTTAAAAGCTCTTGTGTACAATACCTCCTGCTGTGACCTTCAGATTACCGCAGGCCTCAAATCCTCAAGTCTTGCCAAATTAGGGTCCTCGACCCCAAAAGTAGAGCTGAGAGAGAAAAACATCTCCTTACTTACTGCTGAGATGGTCAGGTGACTAATGCACCTGTTGTACTGTGATTAATCAACCTATCAGGCTGCAGCAGGAAGTCTTTTTTTTTTTTTTTTTTCCTTAATTGGTTGCGTGTGTTAAACATGTGACCAACCATCAGTAAAGCCGCCGCACCTGAAGGAGAAGTGTTACAGGCCAGCTTTCACCCACACGCTGCTTCATGTGTAACATGGGTGTGTCTCTGCCACTGTAGAGGTATCCTCGGGTGTCACCCTAACCCAGTAACGAGCAGTGTAATCAGTCTCCTGCATGCAGTTCTGCAGCTGGTGGTCCCGGTTCCTGAGTGTGCTGAGCCAGGATGGACAGGCTAATGCCGGTGCCTTCGCTCATGATTTAAATGCTGAACTGTATGATGACGCACCCATTCAGAGCTGAAATGTGTTTTTAAGTTTAATGTAAGGTCTGACCTGACTTCTCTCTCTGCTGTCACAGGAGATCAAAACCATCAAGAAGAAGCTGAGCAACCTGTGCATCGACTTCAACAAGAACCTAAACGAAGACACCACCAGCCTGTCCTTCACCAGAGATGAGCTGGGTGAGTGGAGCTCCTTCAACATTTTAAAAGCCCTAAAAGCTGCTGTTTGTAGATCGCTGTACAGTCAAAGTGCCACTGAGGCCTGCTGGGTAATTTGCCATCCACCTGACCAATCAGAAAACACTTTGGTTAACCACAGCTCGGTTTTTACTGCAGCAGCTCAGTGGCGGATGATCCTGGTCTCTAAATGTAGGTAGGAAGGAGACCTCTCACCTGCTCTCACTCACGCCTGCCCCAAAAGCGGATATGAGCTATCAAAGTTTACCCAGAATGCACCAGCGCCGGTGGTGTGATGCTCACGCTGCTCAGAGGAAAAGTAGATGTAGCCTCAGTGATCCGGGAGTGGGTGGTGCATTGTTTATTGTCGATGATAGAGAAGCACATTTAATTCATCACATTTAAACAGTCAAACTGTTTCAGGCGGCCTCCCCGAAGACTTCCTGAGCTCTCTGGAGAAGGACGGCGACAAGCTGAAAGTCACGCTGAAGTATCCTCATTACTTCCCCACCATGAAGAAATGCTTTGTCCCAGAAACCCGCCAGAAGCTGGAGGAGGCCTTCAACTCCCGCTGCAAGGAGGTGAGAGCAGAGGACCTCCAGAAAACATTTAAGACAGACTCACAGAGCTGTCCTCCTTAATTTACACACAGGGCGAGCTGTAACTTCAGGCAGAGGAGAAAAATGATTTATTATTTTGTGTATTGGCTTTATTTCCAGTAAACTGAAGGAAAAACAATCATTTATTTTTGCCCTGTCCACAGGAAAACTGTTATTGATTTTGGTTGATGTGTGAGGTCTGCTGAAGTGCAGATGTCAGTCAGGAGTCGGACGAGCTGTGGGGTGGGGGTGAAACTTGGCAATGTCATCCACAAACAGTTTGGTCTTAATGGATCTCGTGCTGGTTTGCAGGAGAACTCGGCGATCCTGAAGGAGCTAGTGGAGCTCCGGGCTCAGAAGTGCGCTCTGCTTGGCTTCACCACGCACGCCGACTTCATCCTGGAGATGAACATGGCCAAGTCTGGGAAGAAGGTGGCCAGCTTCCTGGGTGAGTCCTGAGAGCCCAGCTGCAGCCTCAGAGCTGCTGTTGGTGATGATGGTGGCAATTACCTGCTGGGAGATTTTATTCTTGCTGAAATAAACGAGATGGTGTTGTGAAGTGTAGTTTTCACACCGCGGTGATGTCCGGTTTTTCTCTGTTGTCTCTCAGAGGACCTCGCCCGGAAGCTGAAGCCGCTGGGTGAGGAAGAGCGAGCGGTTATCCTCAAGCTGAAGGAGAAGGAGTGTCAGAAGAGAGGCCTGCCTTTCAACGGGGAGCTGCACGCCTGGGACACGCGCTACTACATGACCCAGGTAAGAAAGAAAGAAAGAAAGAAAGTGTACTTTATTGGTCCCCGTGGGGAAAATCCCTCTCTGCATTTAACCCATTCACTCAGTGAAGCAGTGGGCAGCCATTGGGCGCCCGGGGAGCAGTGTGTAGGGACGGTACCTTGCTCAGGGGTACCTCAGGGTAGCTGTTCAGGGGAATCGAACCCCTGACCTTCCAATCATGGGGCCACCACTCTACCTACTGAGCTATCCCTGCCCCTACAAAGGATGGTAGGTAATGGTGTACTGCAGTCCCACTGATGCTCTGTAAGGAGCTAAAAGACTGACATCCACAGAGCTTTAGACTCACGTTAGGTCTGTCCAAGTTTAACAAGGAAGCAGAGGAACTGAGGCCATTTGATAAGTCGTATTTCTGTTTATCTCCTCCTCTTCCTCTCCTGTCAGGTGGAGGAGACTCAATATGCCGTGGATCAAAACCTGTTGAAGGAGTACTTTCCGATGGAGGTGGTGACTCAGGGTCTGCTGGACATCTACCAGGAGCTGCTGGGTCTGTCCTTCGAGCTGGTGGACGGAGCTGCCACCTGGCATCCTGATGTCACTCTGTACTGCGTGAAGGACCGTGTCACTGGTCAGGTGGTCGGGCAGTTCTACCTGGACCTCTATCCGCGGTATGAAACTTTGCATCCTGGGTAATGAAGTTATCCTGAAACACACGCAGAGATTCATCAGGACAACCAAAACAGGAAATTTTCTTCAGGAGCTGCTCGGCAAATGTTTTAGTGGCACCATGATGCTGGACATTAGACAGAACAGGCTAAATACGCGGCTCCTGGGGTTTGGAGGTCCATGTTCTAGATCAGCCTCAGATATTTTCACGGTAATATGTTTAGAATAAAGAGTCTAAACTAAAGAAGGTACATGTGCGGCTTCTGTGGCACTCTGGTTGGAGTTTTGGGCGCGCTGCAGGTGTGTAGGCTTTGGAGTGTTTGCTGTAAATTCAGGTGTCCTGATTTTGACGGGCAGCGTGAAAACAGAGGGAAGTGGATGGTAGCCAGGTGAAACGGCGAGCTGCTGTTACAGAGAGTTGAGCTGAATTTTAACCCTCTGGGGTCGACGGACGCACGTCCAAATTACACGACTAACTTAAGACAACACAGCAACAAGATCCATTTCTACTTGTGTCTAAAGTGCAGACTTCAAACTACTTACCAGTTTTCAAATTGTGTTGATAGGCCACCTAAAACCTGAGTTATGATAAAAAAATACACGCGGTGGAGTTTTTTCTGAATAAACCATGGTATGTTCTAAGGACAGCGCTAACAAGCACTGTCCGAGTAAAAAAAAAAAGGAAAAATCACCCCTTCCCTATTGGTGTTAAAGTTTACCATGTTGACCAATCAAAAGCATTATATAGCAGCATGTGGCATTTGGTTGTTTAGGATGAGGTGGAAGTTTTAGGTGTGACGCTGGCGAGAGAGAGAGCGAGTTTTGAGATGTGAGAGACTTGTGATGTTTAGCGTGTTTGGAGTCTGTAGTTAGTGTGTTGTCTTGTGTAGTTAGTGTGTAGTGTAGTCGTTGTTTTGTTTTGTTTTGTATGTCCGAACAATGCTGAATGTCACAGTTTCTTCCAAAAAGCCACAAAAGGCAAATTGCAGTGTTAACACTGTCACCAGCTGGAAAACAGGTGATACACCTCATGTTGTCAGACCTGCAGCGTTTAGGCCTGTGGTGTTCTCCTCTGTCTTATAGTGGACAGAAACAAGTTTTTGGAGTGGCACAAATGATTGTTCTGTAAATAGTTTGAAATGGTTATATAAAAAACGCCTTGGCTGCATTTTTAGGTAAATAGCCACATATAACTTTGTTTGCAAAACTTTTAGGTTTTAAAATGTACTATTTCTATTTGCATTTCAAGTTATGAAAAGGATTCGTTAAACATGTTTGTGGTTGTTACAGTAAAAAATCTTTTAAAAAATACTATTTTTCTACTCGGATTTTGTTTTTTTGTTGTTTTTTTTGTCTGAATTTAGATCAATTGTGTTACAGTACAGTACAGACATACAGTATGTCAAAATGAAAAAATAACTATAAATTCAGACATATGAGATTGTGCTGAAGAGAATGATACCAAACAAGGCGAGCTAAATGGTTTTTAAAGGTGAAATGTAGAGGTAAAATAAAAGTAGTCAAAAATGGCCAATTGTATCCTGGACCCCAGAGGGTTAACTTGGCACTGTGCTTCCTGTTCCGTGCAGTGAAGGGAAGTACGGCCACGCCGCCTGCTTCGGCCTGCAGCCAGGCTGTCTGCTGAGTGATGGCACGCGCCAGATGTCGGTGGCTGCAATGGTGGCCAACTTCAGCAAACCGACGGCGGATGCCCCGTCGCTCCTGCAGCACGACGAGGTGGAGACGTACTTCCATGAGTTTGGCCACGTCATGCACCAGCTGTGCGCTCAGGTTAGTTGATGTTCACCTGGGGCCAATAACGATGCCCAGGTTCTCGTGGTTGTGATGAATAGTTTCAGATAAACACTCTTTAATGTGGCACTAAATGATAAAATTATGTCATGGTGAACTTCCTCACTGCAGGCAGACTACGCCATGTTTAGCGGGACTCATGTGGAGCGGGACTTTGTGGAGGCTCCGTCTCAGATGTTGGAGAACTGGGTTTGGGAAAAGGAGCCTCTGCAAAGGATGTCCAAGCACTATAAGACCAGAAACCCGATCCCTGACGAGCTGCTTGACAAACTCATCAAGTCCCGCCTTGCTAACACCGGTACGTATTGCACAGGGCCCTCTGTTACACTGGAGACGGTTTGTCTGGTTAAATCTTGTCATTGGGAATTCAGCAGGGCTTATGTTTTTTTTGAAAATCTGGGACAGTTGGGAGAAGCTTTAATACGCTCACACAGCTTCACTGGACAGATCGGAATCAAATAAAATGAGCTTTGCTGCTAAACTGGGTCTTCTGATAATCACATTTCTACATGACATCACAACAAAAATAATCCAATTCATAATTAACACAGTAAATTATTTTTCAGCCAAAGTTTCAACTCCGCCTCTCCTCAGTCTCTCCAGCAGAGAGCATCATTACGCAAAGCACGGCTTAGTTCCACCAGCTGACAGCTCGCATGTGGAAGCAGGGACGTGCTTTGTGGATGTTTGGCTCATTAAACTTAATAAAGCCATCGAGAGCGCTCCAACTAGTAATGCAGTGTCTTTGTTTCTTTGGCTGAGACGCTCGACCACACGGCCGTAATCACCCTGATGACCTCTGACTCTCTGCAGGTCTCTTTAACTTGAGGCAGATCGTCCTGGCCAAAGTGGATCAGGCTCTGCACACCAGGAAAGGCCTGGACCCCGCAGAGGAGTACGGACGCCTCTGCCAGGATATCCTGGGAATACCTGCCTCACCTGGTATGTACTTCTGATTGGTCGTGGCAGGATGTGACACTAGCACACACGGATCTTTCACCTCCGTTTGTGTTTGTGCTTTTTTTGTGGTCACTTTTGTCTCTGGAGCGTCACTGCATTCCTCTTCTGGATCATTCTTGTCTCTTTATATCCACTGTGCTCTCTTTGGTTCACCTTCCACTATTAAAAACTTTGATATAACGAAACTCTCCATCTTCATTTACAGTCTGTGTAAAAGCAAATGAAGTGAACATGATGAAGACAAGTGTCCAAACTCCACCTTCACTGTTGCCTCTTTCTTCTTCTCTGGCCATTGACCTCTCCTTCCTATCCTGCAGGAACCAACATGCCGGCGACCTTTGGACACCTGGCGGGCGGGTACGATGCTCAGTACTACGGTTACCTGTGGAGCGAGGTGTTCTCCATGGACATGTTCTATGCCCGCTTCAAACAGGAGGGAATAATGAACCCAAAGGTCAGCAGCTCCAACGTTTACATTCAGATAGACAGGCAGGAGGTCAAAGGTCACTCTGCTAAACTACTACAAGATCAGCTTTGAGGTATAAATAAAGTTGAGCGGCTGAACATGTGACAGGAGGTCGTCCTGATTTATAGTTTGTCAATGAACAGCCTTCAAATAATCAATAAAATAACAACAAAATGTTAATGAAACACAAACTCTACACAAAAAAATCAACAGTTTACAAAACACTGCAGAACAGTCTGAAACTGCACAAAGTCAAACCTTCAGATATAGTTATTTTAAATAAATATGGAAGATGATAAAAAGCAGTGTGTCAGAACATCTGTCATTAAAAAAAACGTAAATGTTTATTAAACAAATGAAGTGAAAAGTGTGACATTTAGGGCATTTACAGCAAAATGTATACAAGCAGAAATATTAATAAACAGTGTTAAACTGTGTGATCACATAAAAAACTGATAATCTTGGGATCCTTTAACTTCATGTAGTTCAGAACTACAATTCTCATTTAAAATGTGTTTGGAAAAAAAAAAGTGAAAAACAGCACAGCTCTGTTTGAACAGTCTGTATCTCTGATGGAGCACACCTGTCCAGGTGCACTCGTTACCATGGTGATTAGATAAGCAGAGACTTTAATGATCCCCGCAGAGGAAACGAGGCCTCACAGCAACTGAGTGACTGTGAGGAGGAGGAGGAGGTCTGGAGGCTACGGTGGCCCAAAAGTACCAAAACAGAGACGGAGATGTGTTTTCAGGGCCGCAATGAAAAGCATCAGGATTTATTAATTTCAGTAAAAGAGTAAAAACACTTTCTCAAGTTTTTGTATTAGAAGCTGACGGAGGTTCTCCAGATGTTTTAGCCCCTCTCCTCCTCCATAATTTAGTGTTTTAGTTTCTGGATAAAACAGTTGATCAGCTGATGTTACTGGTCATCCCTGAGCTGAGCCGATTTTCTTTATCCGTGTGACATGAACAGGTGTTGTCACCTGCCAAGTGAGGGTGATGTTTCCAAGTGACAGGATTTACCGTGCGGTGACTCAGAAATGCAGAGCTCACCTCGTATTTGACCATCTTTACTTCTCACAGTCTAAGGAAACTGAGCGAGGATGGTTTCAGGACTTTCCCTGAGGGTCATCTAACTCATTCCTAGTTTCTCTTCTCTGATTGGTCCCCCAGGTGGGTCTTGACTACAGGAAGTTCATCCTGCGGCCCGGCGGCTCAGAGGACGCCTCTGAGATGCTGAGGAAGTTCCTCG
Source organism: Rhamphochromis longiceps (assembly GCF_057381845.1). NCBI lineage: Eukaryota > Metazoa > Chordata > Actinopteri > Cichliformes > Cichlidae > Rhamphochromis > Rhamphochromis longiceps. Next base: position 10,125,899 of record NC_140578.1, read on the forward strand.
GGCGGGAACCCAAACAGGAAGCCTTCCTACTGAGCAAAGGACTAACGTTGGAGCTGGACGCCAGCACACCATGTCCCTGCTGACCAATCACAGCAGCTGGCTCCACCCCCTCCTCGTTCCCAGACATGAAACATATAAAAGTACAGACTGAGATTTTCTAGAAAAAACTGTAAAATGTTCCAACATGGAGAAAAACCTGTGAATAAAACGATTCAAGGTGACTTGTGTTGTGTCTCAATACCTGACTGAGGGTGCTCACAGGAAGTTTCCTTCTGAGTGAGTTTTCTAAAATAAGAGTCTGCTTTTGGACATTTGGTTTCAGAGTCCACATTTTTGCCAAATGACATAAAAGAAAAACGTGGCAGATAAGAACCGATTGGTTAAAGTCGGCGTCTCCATCGCGTTTCTCCGGCGTTGGATGAAGCTTGCATCATCTTAACATGCTGCAGTTCAGCTTCAAACATGGCTGCCGTTTACTGATGAGGACCGAATTATTAGCCCCAGCATTAATTTAGGCAGCAGATTTAGTTTGTCACAGTTTAGCCATTAAATTCATCTAGCTTTAGTTGACTAAACAAAGATTATCGTAAATAAAATCAAAAGATTTTACGCCCTCTTTGTCGGTAACCTCACTGCATGACACAGAGGTTCCTTCTGATTGGATCACTTTAAACTATCCCTGCCTTTCTGCACAACTTAAGTACTTCTGATTGGTCCCCAAAACAGTTTTCCTTAATTTTTGATAAAAGTTTCGACACGTTTCATCACTTTTTTTTGTGATTGAGGTATTTGGTTATCAACATGTTTTTGTCAGGAAAAAAATGATTGTTGACAAAATAAAACGATTAGCCCCCAATGAAAATTCATTCTTAAGTGTTCCGGGGTGCTGTTAAACAGAAGCTTTTCCAAACTTTTTTTTTTTTTTAAATTTTGTCCCCCATCCTTCCCCCTCCTCCGATGCTAATGATCAGCTGTGTGGCCTTTTGGCTGATAACAGCCTGTAGTCGACTCACTAACTCATCTCTGGGGCGATCCCAGCCCATTAATCTTTGGAGAACCTGTCAGGCTCTTCTGACTATTTTCTGGCATGGACCATGGTCTTCACTCCAGCCCACGGTCAGGGTTTTGTGCAGGCTGCTCAGTAACGCTCACTTTGGTCTTCTGGAGCTCATTCTTGGGTTGTTGTGTTGGGAGCAGTGTTGATTAAGTTACTTGAAAAAAGTAATTGGTTACTAATTGCTGATTATTTAAGAAAGTAATCTTGTTACTTATCTGATTACTTATTTTCAAAAGTAATTAGTTTATTACTTAGTTACTTTTTAAAAACATGATACACAACCTCAATACATAATAAAGCAATAGACCTTTCAGCCCAATTCTATTTTCTCTGCATAATCAATCATATAAAACTGAATCAAATGGAAAAAGTCTCTTTAAAACTTGTTTTATTAGTTTTAATCTTTTAACTACCATGCACATTTATGCACATTGCATCAAGCACAAATTAAATTATATGCAGTCTCTGGCTTGAAGAAATTTAATATTTAAACCTATTTTCTGTATATTCCAGCATATAAAATAATTGCACTCAATTTTTCAATTAGATAATAATAATAATAATAATAATAATAATAATAATAATAATAATACATTTTATTTAAATAGTAAGTGCAAGTAAAACACAGCAAAAATAAATAAAATCAAAGATTCAGCAGCACTAAGTCCTATCACTCTTAAATCTATTTTCACCTGTTTAGCAGGAGTGGGGCCGTCAGAGGTTTGCCCGTTGTCTCAGTGGTCATGTCCGTGGGGGGGGGGGATCTGGGGGTTTCTTTGTAAATTTCACATTCCTGTGGCAGCGTGCTAGGTGCTTGCTCAGATTTAAAGTTTTATTTTTATGCTGTAAAAAGAAGTTTTCTTCCCATGCAGTGTAAAGCGGACGCTAATGTTTTGTTTTTTACGGAATCCAGCTCAAAGTAATGTCAGTACTTCCAAGCTTTAAACGCTGCATGGTCGTACTCACTCCCACACTACATATGATCCATTATTGAGCTACACACGTCTGTTGCACGCTCGTACATCATTGTCATGAGACACAAACAAAATTACTGTTTAGTAATGCAGTGTGTTTACAGGAAAGAAACAGTAATGTAATTACTTCTTTTACAATAGCAATCTCTTACTTTACTCATTACTTGAAAAAAGCAATCATATTACACTAACGCCCACCTCTGGTTGGGAGACCCAGCTTTGCTTCTCAGTGGATCCTTCCTCCTTTCTTCATGATTCCTTCCAGTTTGATGAAATTCCCAGTTCCCACAGCATAATGCTGCCATCACCATGCTTCAGTGTTTCTGTGTCCACTGAGCGCCAGTTTAATTTCATTTGACCAAGGAAGGTTCAGTCTGCAGGATCTTTCACCAGGTTGTCCTTGGCATCCTTCAGTCTGGCTGTAAAGTGTCTGTTTTTGTCTCCATGCCATTCCTGTGCAGGGTTCTTTAATATTACAATCCCTGACTCTACTAAATCGTCCACGTGTCTCTATAGATGGACTGGGGTCAGAGACATCTCTCATCTTTTCTTCAGAGAAGATTGAAGGACACAAAGGTGGTGTAAAGGTGATATCCAGCATCATACAACTTCCTTTTACTGTCAAAATGTTAAAAAAGGTTGTTGGAGAAGCACAATATTCTTGCTGTGGTGTGGTGTGGGAAGTTACGGAAAAGGCTCTCCTCAAAGTTTCAAACAACCTTTTGCAGATAAATGTGTGCCCGGCTCTGCATTTGATACCTTTTATCATCGTTAATCTTAATCAAACCACATGGTAGGGATCCATGCCTTGTGTTTGAGTGATTCAATCTTGCTGATGAAACATTTTCAGTCTCACTGTCTCGTGTGGTGTTCCTCAAGGATCTGGTTTAAGTCCCTACTTATTTCCATTGTATATTCTGCCATTGGGTCACATAATTAGTTTTAATACTCTTCATCAACCGTACCTCTCCTTTAAACCTTACATACAGTATATATTATCTGTTGTAACTGTCTTAATGGAAAAAAATTAGCTTTTTAACATGGGAGTCTATGGTGACTGACCCACAGCTGGAGACCTGCTGGAGGGCAGAGGAGTTGCAGCTTTGTGTGTTCAGCATCTAAAACAGTGAGACCGTGTCTGATTAACTTTTACTGAAGAACAAACTCTAAAAATCTCTCTAGAACCTAAAGTTGTGACGTCTCTTTGTCTTCACCACTCATAAAGCTTCATCTGGCAAGTAATAAAACATAGATCTTCCTGGAAGCTTGTTGTTCTTCTAAGTAGTCAAACTGCTGACTTTCAGCCTGCAGCAGAGCAGTAAACAGCTGCTACTTCTTTCTGCTTTATGAACTCGGGCGCCTGCAGGAGGGGATCCAAACCCCGACAGGTTCGTGTTTACATTGGATCAACTGTTTGTTCTCCATTTTCACCTTCGGGCTGTTTTTTTACAATCGGAGCTCTCTGAGGAGGTTACATCCGACCAGGAAACTCCTCCGAGTGCAGACGATGCTCTCAGAGCTGCTCTCACTCTGAACTGCTCACTCTGCCAGACTGCTCACATCAAGACTTTAATGTTTGGGTTTTACATGAAACACTGAAAAAGCTCTGAAACTTGATTTCCATCGTTTTTACAGCAACGTGCATATAAATCAGATTTTGACCTGCTGGGCTGGTTGATGCTTAATGCAGCAGTGCCAAAGAACCACTTAAACAGCCAACAGGTGAAGGAAGTGAAGCCATAGAGACTGATCGTGAGGTACTCATCACTTTGCACACGTTTAGGTTTGAAGGTAGTTGGCTCAGGCTCATGCCGCTCTGCGACCGCCCACCTTTGTTTTTCTCGTTATCATTGTTCTTCTGGCACATAATTAGCGTGAGCTGCAGCTGTGAGCGGCGGCCCCTGAGCGCCCCGGCTTAGTAAACACGGGTGAGCTCACTTTAACGCCTGAGCAGGTGAGCCAATCTCTGTGGGAGCAGAGCCCACAGAGAGGAACATTATGGGATTCTTGAAAATCCTCTCAGTTCTTTAATAGCTTTAATTTTTACATGAAAACATTGATTCCATGTCAACACAGCCTGAAACTAACAATGAGTTTAATATCCAGCTGATGACAAACTGAATTCATGCAATCCACAAATAAACATTTCCTTACAGATTCAAAGAGCAGGTTGTCTGCGAATCACAAGGTTGGTGGGTCAATCCCTGGGTGCCCCAGTCTGTATGCCAAATACAAGCAAGACACTGACCCTGAGCAGCTGTCCGATGCATTCATCAGACTGTTAGATATAAAGTGTTTGCATGAACTCATGTGAATGAGACATGTCGTATGAAGGGCCGAGTCCATCTACCAAAGCAAATATTTATTTTCTGTGAAATCTTTCAGCCAAGATAAGACACTCACTTCAGAACTCCGCTGGGAAATTTCAAAAAATGTGGGGACCCTTCCTTGATGCTTTTCAAAATCTATAAGAATTTTTCAGCAAACTCTCTTAAGTCAGGTGTGGAAATGCAGTGTGCGAGTGCAGGCAGTGACCTGGGTGGGAATGAATGGGATTGTTTTGCAGGGATTATGTTACTTTGGGATATATTATACATTTGTTTATATTTTTCTCTTTGTTTCCCTTTTTTCTTCTTTCCTTTTATTTCACAGCCGAAGATACATTTCTGAACTCATTTCACAGCTTAAATGTACTACTTAACCTTAATGTACAGATCATCTGTAATCCTTCTCTTTTCTTTCTGTTTATATGTATAATATATATGTTGATGCTTATGTGTATAAAAGGAAACCTCTTAATAAAAAAGACATTGTTTAAAAAACCTTTCAGCCAGTTTGACTTTGACCGGTCATATTTATTTATTTTTCTTTTTATATTTTATTTTTAAAACTAGTTAAAATGAGTTGTACGACTGAAGCTGAACCCCTGCCCAGCTGAGCTTTCATATTACAGGAATTATAGAGTACTTACAAAAACATCAGACAACATCCAGGTGGCGTGAGTAACTAAAAGTAAGGTTTTCATGCTGTTTACTTGATGTTGGTATTTGCACTTGGGGTAAACACTTGAGGGCAAATTAACATCAGGCACTAAAATAACCTCACTGATGCTACTGTCAGCCCCCCCCCCGGGCATTTCAATCTGATCAGTTTTACACTGGACGTCCTTCCCGATGCGACCCCAGGGAAATGCACGTCTTGTCGTCCTTTCTCCAACGCCTCCTGTTGGAGTTTGTCAGGAGGTTAAATGGCCGCATGCTCCTGTTAGCAAGATCAACTGTGATTTTATTAGAATGATCTGCAGTAAACATCATTATGAACTCTGAGTCAGAGCAGAAGAGCAGTAAGGGTGTTTTGTTTGGCAGATCTTCCAGTTTAACATGAGCGCAGCAACACTGACGCCACTCTGTGGGCACACCTGCAGCTCAGGTGGGAGGATGGTTGTCCTGGAGGAAGCTCTCTGAGGGAACAAACAGGCTGGAGCGCAGCCGAGGAGCCTCAGACGCCAGGAGAAGGAGAGGAGGACGACCAGTTCCAGGCTGTGGATGATGGCACAGAGTCCGACAGAAGGAAGAGGAGGAGAGATCGGCCCGCAAGACGTGCTGAGAGGATGCACAGACGGCGCTCAGAGGACGAAGAGCAACATGATCCGAGTGTTCATCAGCTCCACGTTCACAGGTCAGATTACCTCTGTGGGCTCAGAGCGAACCTACGCATGCTGCTCAGCACCAGTTTGAAGCTCAAACATGAAATCCCATCAAAGCTGGAACTGGTTTAATGATGAAGAGCTCTGCAGCTGCTCTTCATCGTTAAACCAGAATGATGAACAGCTGCAGAACTTTCACAGATCTATTTTTCTCCAGCTCCATCAGTCTGGATCTGATTCTGCAGCACTTTCAAACATAACTGACTATAACTGATAACTGTTCTCCAGAAATACAGGTCAAAGGCTACAGAGTTATTCTGCTGGGTCAGATGCTGCTGAAGCTGAAATAATGAGACAAACTGAGGAGCCTCAGACTGACCTGAAAACTGCTTTTCTGCTTCTGTAATGAGCTGATGTCATCAAATCACGTCTTTATAGGATGAATACGATTATTCTTATCATGCAGAGTTAATCTAATCAAGTGGGAAAAAAAGAAGCATGGAGCTGAGCAGAAAGGTGCTTTAACCATTTCATACACTGGCGATGGAGCATTTCCTGTGCTTGTTTTTTGGTAGTAAAAAGGCTGAAATGCCTTTGAAGTGTCCACGTAATGAAGTGTCATGTCCATGTAATGCACACAGTTTGAACAAATATACAGTGGGTACGGAAAGTATTCAGACACCCTTAAATTTTCCACTCTTCGTTATAATGCAGCCATGTGCTAAAAATCATTTAAGCTCATTTTTTCTCATTAACGTGCACACTGCACCTGATATTGACAGAAATACAGTTTTTCTGACATTTTTGCAGATTTATTAAAAAAGAAAAACTGAAATATCACATTGCACATTCATGTTAACAAAACTTGTAAACATTTATCCACTCTCTCTCTCTGTCACTCTTGAGGAGGCACTTCAAGTCCTTGAAACGAGGAACCAAAGCTATGTAAAGCACGTGTTCTAAACTAATCCACTTGGCAATTGTGTCAGTCAAAATTTTCAAGGTAGACTTACTGAGCCCCTGATGCTCCGTGAGTGGTTTGTCGCAAGCTGGGTGATGCATTAGCCAAAGTTCTAGCAGCATCGACGACTAACGTATACCCCCTCACAACCGGATTAGGGTTGTGACAGGGCCTAAATACCAGGGGGTCTGAATACTTTCCGTACCCACTGTAGATGGGAAGTCGTTAGATTGCGTTTGACCTTGTTGTGTAAAGACTGCTGAGAGTTGGTGTGATACAGACTTTATTTTTGGTCAGGGAGCAGTTTCTTCCGGCTCAAACTGCATGGTTTCAGCCAGAGAGCGCTCAAACCATGCAGGCTTATATTTTCAGATATCTCACAAAATCAGCTAAATGTCAAACACAGTGAAAGTGGAGCAGGTTGAAACTTTGTATCTCGCTCTGCTCCTCTGGATCCGGGTCAGAACATCGGGACGATGTCTTCCACTTTTATTCTGCAGTTTGATCTGTTGTGATGTTTTAATGTCAGATGTGTTGTCTACGCTCATGATGATAAAGAGTCCAGATGTGGATCAAAGTGTCATTCTTAGTTCTGAGCTCGACTTCCTGTACACTTGTCCAGATCAGATCTCAGAGTGAAGGTTCGTCTCTGCTCCAGGTTCATTCACTGAAACTCTCAACTGAGACTTTCTTTGCTCTTCTGTTCAGTCTTAACTTGATGTGAAGCCAGCTCAGACGCTCTGATTGGTTGTGCTCTGAGCGCCACGTGTGATTGACAGTTTCTCTGATCTGTGGTCAGATATGAGCAGTGAGAGGAAGGCTCTGCTGGAGAAAGCTTACCCAGAAGTCCGGTCCTTCTGCTGCGGGCTTGGCTTGGTGTTCGAGGTCAGTTCACACGTGTTGTGCTCATTAAACCTCATGTGTAACTGTCATTCATGAGGGTTTGACCATTTCTACTCCTTTCCTGTTTTATTTTGAAATCAAGTCTCCTAACATGCGTGCGTTTTCCCCCAGTTTTCTGCCCACTTTGTTCCTCCTCTTTCACCTGCTGGACCGGTTTGTTACCTTCATGTTTTCTTTCCTTTTTCACTTAGATTTGATCATCTTTGTGTTCACGTCTCTTTTTTCAGTTTCTGCCTATGTGGCATGTTTTCTCCATGGTCTTTTCCACTGACCAAGGCAGAAATGATCAACATAAATGACCTGTATCCATGTGAAATAGACTGGTGCCAAAAAACTGCTGACATCAGCGGTATTTTAGTAGCTATGGCAACAAAGTCTCAGTGATTGGCAGGAGCAGATTTTCCTCACACAGGAAATGCCAGCTTTTCTGCCGGTGTTACCAAACTGGGACAGTTAATGTGTCTCAGGGTCAGTTATGTGAAAGCTGCTGAGGTGTTAGTTACACATAAGGTGCCCTTTGGTGGGCTGACATGAAGCACCAGGTAATATGAGCGAGTAGAGGCCGTGAGGGTTCCTGCTATGAAGGAGCATAATAAAACTTAAACAGCTAACACTGTCACTACCTTTGTTAAACCAGTCTAGTCCAGTGTTCAGAGGTCAAAAATTACCAAACAACCAAAAACTTCAAAACAAAATCTTTATTTGAAATAGAGTTCAATAAACATTATCATAAAACGTCCAACCTAGTCTTTAGTATGAAATCAGAAATTTGCAGCTCCTTTACTTAAATTATTACAAACCCTACTCGACAGTCACAAAGGCTCCACCGTGGACGCGGCAGCAAACAAGGACCACTCCAAGTTAACCACCAACACTGTTTATCAGGATTTCTAGCCTGAAATTAGGCAGGAAAGGATCATCTATACATGAAGACTTATTCAAACAGATTAAAAATAATAGCTTAACTGGCCCGGTCTGTTGGTAGGAACCCTCCTTGCTGCATGTGGCAACCGTCCCATCAAACCTGACGAGGTGAAACAAATACCTCAGTCCAAAGTGGACCCTCGCCTCCTATCACACTATTTTAACCCAAAGCACAATCCTTTCCTGAACCCAGCTGAAAAGTTTTTACTGCCTAAACACGGTGAAGCATAAAATCCTGGCTGTGAGCTCTAAACTGGGACAGTTCACTTCCTGGTTGGTGCGTCACAATACCAAAACAACCAAAACACACCCCATGAATAACAAATGACCCATGAGCAGGTGCAGGGCTTCAGGACTCCACATTTAACCCATTGACCACGCATCTCCCTCCTGAACTGCTGTGAGCTGCCTGAGTGGAGGTTTATACCTGCTTAAAGTTGAATGAGGTCACTTCCTCTTCAGGTTGTGGATCTACGCTGGGGGATCCGAAACGTCCCGTCAGGAGACCACGAGGCCTGTGAGGTCTTCCTGGAGGAGATCCAGCGCTGCGAGCAGATGTCAGCTGGTCCAACGTTCGTTGTGAGTGCTTTGTCCTCTTCGTCACCGGGTCAAAGGTTAAGGTTGGACTTCAGCCACAAATGAGCACTATGTTTATTTTTATTAACATTTTATGTGTGTTTAGTGGAATTGAAATGTCTCTATTTCTTTCTTGACTTTAATTTTTTTTAGTTTACGTGTGGATTATAAGTACACATAGAGCTGAAGCTGAGGCCACAGTTCTTTTGGATCTGAATTGTGCACTCATTCTTCTTCTCTTTATTTTCCTGTTTCTTGGCTCTGAAGGCTCTGCTGGGGAACCGGTACGGCCACCGAGCTCTTCCTCGCCTCATTCCAGAGAAACTCTTTGACGCTCTTCTGTCCAAACTCTCCAAAAACCCAGAAGGCATTAAGACACTTAACCAGTGGTTTAAAAAAGACAGCAATGCTGTCCCACCCACCTATGTCCTTCAGCCAATCATAGCTCACTTCCCTCATTACATTGACCTTCGGCCTGAGAGCGGGAAGCAGCACGACAAAGATGTCCTGTCATGGCGCCTAGCAGAGACTCGGCTACTGCGACTACTTCGATCTGCAGCCACTGACGCCGAGGACACCGGCGAGATCACAGCCGAGGAGAAACAACGGTTCTACACATCAGGTGAAAGCTCGCGGACACCATGCCCAGCTCGCCACTCAGGTCGCCCTCTGTTGTCTCTGTTTTCTCAGTGTTTTCTGGTTCTTCTTGCCCACAGTCACAGAGCGGGAGTTTGAGCGTGGTTTGTGGCAGAATGACTATGAATCATCTGCTCTGCTCTTCGTTCGTGAGATTCCCCATCAGAAGTCCAGGGAGGGGCCCAAACGTTTTGCCAAGTTCATGGATGTGACCGGCGACGGCCTGCTGGATGCCGAAGCTCAGGGACTCCTCGCCGGGCTGAAGACACGGCTCTTCGTCAAGTCACAGAAGATCCTCAACCTGCACTCTGTGGAGCTGAGCAGAGGAAGCATAAATCCGAAGTGCAAGGAGCATGCTCAGTACCTGGACAGCGTCTGCGAGCAGTTTGTCTCACAGATGAAGGCTCGGATTGGCGCAGCGATGGATTCACTGGGCCGGAGGAAGATGTGGGGAACCACCGAGGAAGAGGAGAAGATGGACGGGTTGGTGGTCACGGAGGCAAGGCGCCACATTGCCATCAGTGCTGAGCTTTGCAGAGGTTTCCATGGCAGGGAGGGGCTGCTGGGGAAGCTGTGCCTTGCCATGTGGGAGTCCAGTAATGTCCGCCACAGGCCGCTGGTGGTTCATGGTGGCGCCGGGATGGGGAAGACGGCGGTGCTGTGCAAACTGGCCCAGGAGATGCGTGGTGTACTGGAGGCCAGGGCAGTGGTGGTGATCAGGCTGCTCGCAGCTTGCCACCCTCAAAAACCTGACATTGACCACGTTCTCCACAGCATCTGCACACAGGTGTGCTTGGCTTCTGGTCTGGCTCCGCCCTCACCGCTGACGGTCTCCACTCACTTGGAGCTGCTGCGATTCTTCTGGGATGTTCTTGAGCAGGTTTCCCAGCAGGGCGGTGCTCTGGTCATCGTCCTGGACTCTGTGGAGCAGCTTGCAGACCAACATCACGCTCACAAGCTCCGCTGGTTGCCTGTTGACCTCCCGCCCAACGTCCATGTGGTTGTCTCCATGGAAACCAACAGCGAGGCATTTGCTAACATGCGGTTTAAGTTGGAGTCTCTGGGAAGCTTCTTTGAGGCAGAGCGTTTGTCTTGCGAGGAAGGTGAACGCATCATAGAGTCAGACCTGCGAGCGTCTCAGCGGACGCTGACGTGCGAGCAGAGTAGCGCTGTGCTGCAAACTGTTGAGTCATCTGGCTGCCCACTCCACCTCAAACTCATCCTGTCTGTCGCCAAACGCTGGACGTCCTTCACGCCACTGACAGAGCTGCGTCTGGGTACCAGCACTCAGGAAATGATGTCACACCTCTTCCTTATGCTGGAGGAAAAACACGGGAAGGAGCTGGTGGGCGGGGCTTTGGGGTACATCACTCTAGCAAGGTGAGGATATGGTCACACCTTTCTGACGAACGTCAGATCACCACATAAGATCGCCACTGTTTCAGTTTGGATTTATCCATCGATTGATACTGATAACATGATTGATTGATCACAAAAAGGTGATCAGTGTTTCTAAAAGTCTGAACTCAGAAAGCCAGAAAACAACCAAAACACACAAAAATCTCATCATCTGATCACTTGACTCCACAGGGAGGGTCTGCTGGAGGCTGAGTTGCGTGATGTCATGTCCCTGGATGATGATGTCATCAGTGAGGTGTACCGGTACTCCCTTCCTCCGATTCCCTCACTGATCCGGCTGCCGCCCCTCCTGTGGGCGCGGCTAAGGCAGGACCTTGAGGACCACCTGGAGGAGCGCTGGACTGATGGAGTCGCCACCATCGCCTTCAACAACAAGTAAGAAAATCTGAGAAATGATTGATCGGAGCAGACAAATCAATCATAAATAAAAAAAAACAACAACAACTAAATCTACATCTGGCAACCAGCTGAAATTGAAATGAAAACTGTTTGTGTTTAGGCGTCTGTCCGAGGCGGTCTCAGCACATTATCTGAGGTCAGAGCGGCGGGGGCGAAGTTTGAGGATCCTGGCAGAGTACTTCCTGGGTCGGTGGTCAGGGAAACTGAGGCCAGCGTCTCTGCCGGGTCTCTCACTGCTGCTGTCTGACAGAAAGGTACAAAATCAGGGGTCAGTTAGTTGTTTTGTGAGGTTATTTAATTTAAAAAAAGGATAGTGTACTCATGAATATAAGGAAATTAGTGTGTCATTACATCTTCCTCCAAACTGATGCATTCTCATAAACTCTTAATTAATGAGTTTATGAGAATGCAAAAACACATAGGAGCGAGCTTGCAGTTTGTGAAAGCTGCCATATCAGATCAGGTTCATGATCCATGATTTATGAGTCGTTGGTAAGTTTGATAAAAATATAAATGTGTGATCTGACCAAGCCTAAACAATCTGTGGAAATAGTTTTTTGCATCCATGGTGCATTTTGATTGATCCTATGCTGTCACAGGTCCCACCCCAGCCGCTGTGGTTTGCTCCAGGATTGGCTAACATCAGGAAGCTGCAGGAGCTGCCCTACCACCTGCTGCACAGTGGTCTGTGGGAGGAGCTTCGACAGGAAGTTATTAGTAAGACACAACACAGGGGGAAAGGGGCATGTGGGTCCCGCTCACTCCCACTATTCTCAGCTGAGACCAAACTAAAGTGTGTCAGTGTTTCAACTACACCTGGTTTACCTCTGTGTATCTCCACTGTTCTCTGTTCACCTCTGTGTGTCTCCACTGCTCCCAATTTACCTCTGTGTGTTTGCAGGCTGTGCTGAGTGGCTGTTCATTAAGAGCCGGCTGTGTGGTGTCTCATCTGTGATCCATGACCTGGACCAGTGCTCCAAGTACATGGACTGCACAGAGACTGGACTGATACGAGATGCTCTGGTCCTGATGAAACCCAGCTTATGCTTCCTGGAGGGACACATGGGTCAGTTAGATGTGTTCACTGGCTCACAGTCACATGTCATGTTAAAGTTTTACAGTCTTCTCTCTTGCCGCAGAAGTGTCTTTGTTTTACTCCGAGCTGTTGGCCCGACTGTCCTCACTCAACTCCGCCTTCCCCACTGTGATTGGGCGGCTGTGTAGCCAGTGTGAGGAGTGGTTACTGAAGTATCCGGATCCGATTCTCATCCCAAGGAGCAGCTTCCTGCAGCAGCCAGGGGGGGCGCTGCAGCACACGCTAAGTGTGCTGCGGGGAGGTCAGATGATGCGTTTTTGGTTTAATTTGGTTTAATTCGGTTTTTGCTTTGACTCATTCAGCAGCCTGACTCTGTGACATTTTTGCAGGTGTTGTCTGCATGGACATCAGCGTGGTGTTGAGGCTCCTAGTTGCGGGGTCAGATGACGGCGTGGTGGAGGTTTGGAGCATGCTTGACAAGCAGCTTGTCCACACCTTGCTGGGACACACAGGTGAGTCTGGCCCAGAACACACAGCTGACTGAACGATAGAACACAGGGTGTCTTCCTCCCGCTCCACGTTTGTACAGCAGGATGAAGGTAACTGTTAAAGGCTTGTTTACTTACCTGTCTTAAACACAGACAGGTAACTCATGGGATCTGTTGCAGAGCCATACGAGCACTCAAATTTTTTTGTGCCAAACCCCCTTCAGCCGATAAAAGTCCAGGCTTCATCTGATTTATGCTCTTTAGGCTTAGGGCAGCAGTGACTCCGACAGAGACACAGGCTCTCCGGCGTGTCCTGGGCCTGCCCCATCGTCTCCTAGGAGACAGCTCACCTCATCCTGCCTCCTTTCAATGTGGGGGACCAGCGGCACTACAAGCTCAGACCCGTTTCAGAGGAAGCTAATATCCACCACATGCGTCCATGATCTTATTTTTTCAGTGGTTCATATATATATAGCACTTCTCGACTCTGAGCACACAGGTTTGCTGATCCACCTGTCGATCTCCTGCTCCATCTCCCCTCGCTGTGAACCTCAGATACTTAAACTCCTCCAACCCAGAGTGGGTATTTGATCAATAAAAAAACAACAACAAATAAACAAAACAAAAAAACAGGAACTGACGCTGAATTTCAGAGGGATAAACGTCAGTGTTAAAGCATTAACAATCAGTTTTTGTCTTGTTTCCTCCGAAAAATAAGTGAGTTTTATGCAGTTTTCTTCCACGTCATCTAGCTCTAAACCCCACCTGTTAGATCCGTCTACAGTCCGACTTGCTCTGCAGTAAGGAACCACATGGGTGATGCAAATACAGGGAGTGCAGAATTATTAGGCAAATGAGTATTTTGTCCACATCATCCTCTTCATGCATGTTGTCTTACTCTTCATGCATGTTGTCTTACTCCAATCTGTATAGGCTCGAAAGCCTGCTACCAATTAAGCATATTAGGTGATGAATCGCTACCTTATCGTGGTGGAGGGGTTTGTGTGTCACAGGGATCCCAGGGGCTATGTTGTCTGGGTAGGGTCCCTGGTAGGGTCTCCCATGGCAAATTGGCCCTGGGTGAGGGACCAGACAAAGAGCGATTCATAAGACCCTTATGAAAAGGACACCGAGGGAACAGTTTACCCTGCCCGGGATAGGGTTACCGGGGCCTCGCCCTGGAGCCAGGCCCGGGGAGGGTGCCCGAGGGCGAGCGTCTGGTGGCCGGGCCTTAGTCCATGGGGCCCGGCCGGGCACAGCCCGAAGAGGAGACATGGGCCCATCCTCCCGCAGGCCCACCACCCGCAGGAGCCGCCATAGGGGTCGGGTGCATTGTGTGCCGGGTGGCGGCCAGGAGCGGAGGCCCTGGCGGACTGACCCCCGGCTGCCAAGACTGGCAATAGGGACATGGAATGTCACCTCTCTGGTGGGGAAGGAGCCTGAGTTAGTGCGTGAGGTTGAGAGGTACCGGCTAGATATAGTCGGGCTCACCTCTACACATGGCTTGGGCTCTGGAACCAGTCTCCTGGAGAGGGGCTGGACTCTGTCTCAGTCTGGAGTTGCCCTTGGTGAGAGGCGGCGGGCTGGGGTGGATATCCTAATATCCCCTCGGCTTGCTGCCGGTACGTTGGGGTTTTTCCCGGTGGACGAAAGGGTTTGTTCCCTGAGCCTTAGGGTCGTGGAACGGGTCCTGACTGTCATCTGCGCTTATGCGCCGAGTGGCAGTTCAGAGTACCCAGCCTTCTTAGAGTCCCTGGGGGGGGGGGGGGTGCTGGAGGGTGCTCCACCTGGAGACTCTGTTGTCCTGCTGGGAGACTTCAATGCTCACGTGGGTAACGACAGCGAGACCTGGAGGGGCGTGATTGGGAGGAACGGCCTCCCTGATCTGAACCCGAGCGGTGCTCTGTTATTGGACTTCTGTGCTAATCACAGTTTGGCCATAACGAACACCCTGTTCGAACATAAGAGTGTCCATAAGTGCACGTGGCACCAGGACGCTCTAGGCCGTAGGTCGATGATCGATTTTGTAATCGTATCAGCAGACCTGCGACCATATGTTCTGGACACTCGGGTAAAGAGAGGGGCTGAGCTGTCAACTGATCACCACCTGGTGGTGAGTTGGATCAGGTGGCGGGGGAAGATGCTGGACAGACCTGGTGCACCTAAACGCGTAGTGAGGGTGTGCTGGGAACGTCTAGCAGAGGCCCCAGTCCGCGAGATCTTCAACGCACACCTCCGGCAGAGCTTCAACAGCATTCCGAGGGAGACTGGGGACATTGAGTCCGAATGGACCATGTTCAGCATCTCCATTGCCGAAGCTGCTGCATTGAGCTGCGGCCGCAAGGTGGTTGGTGCCTGCCATGGTGGTAATCCCCGAACCAAATGGTGGACACCAGAGGTGAAGGGAGCCACTAGGCTGAAGAAGGAGTCCTATCGGGCTTGGTTAGCCTGTGGGACTCCGGAGGCAGCCGACAGGTATCGACAGGCCAAGCGGAATGCGGCTCGGGCAGTGGCTGAAGCAAAAACTCGGGTGTGGGAGGAGTTCGGAGAGGCCATGGAAAAAGACTTTCGGACTGCCTCGAAGAGATTCTGGCAAACCGTCAGACGTCTCAGGAGGGGAAAGCGGTGCTCTACCTGCACTGTGTATAGTGCTGGCGGAGCGCTGCTGACGTCGACTGAGAAAATTGTCAGGCGGTGGAAGGAATACTTCGAGGACCTCCTTAATCCCACTGACACGTCTTCCGAGGAGGAAGCAGAGTCTGGGGATGAGGGGAATGACCCGCCAATTTCCGGGGGCGAGGTCACTGAGGCAGTTAAACAACTCCTTGGTGGCAGAGCCCCTGGTGTTGATGAGGTCCGCCCCGAGTTCCTGAAGGCTCTGGACGTTGTAGGGCTGTCCTGGTTGACACGCCTCTGCAATGTTGCGTGGAGATCAGGGGCAGTACCTGTGGACTGGCAGACCGGGGTGGTGGTCCCCATCTTTAAGAAAGGGGACCGGAGGGTGTGTTCCAACTACAGGGGGATCACACTCCTCAGCCTCCCTGGGAAAGTCTATGCCAGGGTGCTGGAAAGGAGAGTTCGTCCGTTAGTCGAACCTCGGATACAGGAGGAACAATGCGATTTTCGTCCTGGTCGCGGAACACTGGACCAGCTCTTTATCCTCTCCAGGATACTTGAGGGTGCATGGGAGTTTGCCCAACCAGTCTACATGTGTTTTGTGGACTTGGAGAAGGCATTCGACCGTGTCCCTCGGGGTGTCCTGTGGGAGGTGTTGCGGGAATATGGGGTGTCTGGCCCATTGCTACGGGCCATTCGATCCCTATACAACCGTTGCAAGAGCTTGGTTTGCATTGCCGGCAATAAGTCGGACTCGTTCCCGGTGGGTGATGGGCTCCGCCAGGGCTGCCCTTTGTCTCCGGTTCTGTTCATAATTTTTATGGACAGGATTTCTAGGCGCAGCCAAGTGGCGGAGGGCTTTCGCTTTGGTGGCCTCAGAATCTCATCTCTGATTTTTGCAGATGATGTGGTTCTGTTGGCTTCATCGGGTGAGGGCCTCCAGCTCGCACTGGAACGGTTCGCAGCCGAGTGTGAAGCAGCGGGAATGAGGATCAGCACCTCCAAATCTGAGGCCATGGTTCTCAGCCGGAAAAGGGTGTAGTGCCCACTCCGGGTCGGGGATGAGTTCCTGCCCCAAGTGGAGGAGTTCAAGTATCTCGGGGTCTTGTTCGCGAGTGATGGGAGAAGGGAGCCGGAGATCGACAGATGGATTGGGGCTGCAGCTGCAGTAATGCGGACGCTGCACCGGTCCGTCGTGGTGAAGAGGGAGCTGAGTGTAAAAGCGAAGCTCTCAATTTACCGGTCGATCTACGTCCCTACCCTCACCTATGGCCACGAGCTGTGGGTAGTGACCGAAAGAATGAGATCGCGGATACAAGCGGCAGAAATGAGCTTCCTCCGAAGGGTGGCTGGCCTCTCCCTTAGAGATAGGGTGAGAAGTTCGGCCATCCGGGAGGGGCTCAGAGTAGAGCAGCTGCTGCTCCACATCGAAAGGAGCCAGCTGAGGTGGTTCGGGCATCTGACAAGGATGCCCCCTGGGCGCCTCCTGGGTGAGGTGTTCCAGGCATGTCCCACCGGGAGGAGGCCCCGGGGCAGACCCAGGACACGCTGGAGAGATTATATCTCTCGGCTGGCCTGGGAACGCCTTGGTATTCCCCCGGATAAGCTGGAGGAGGTGGCTGGGGAGAGGGAGGTCTGGGCCTCTTTGCTTAGGCTGCTGCCCCCGCGACCCGGCCCTGGACAAAGCGGATGAGGATGGATGGATGAATGGAGGTGATGTGAATCTCTGTAATGAGAAGGGGTGTGGTCTAATGACATCAACACCCTATATCAGGTGTGCATAATTATTAGGCAACTTCCTTTCCTTTGGCAAAATGGGTCAAAAGAAGGACTTGACAGGCTCAGAAAAGTCAAAAATAGTGAGATATCTTGCAGAGGGATGCAGCAGTCTCAAAATTGCAAAGCTTCTGAAGCGTGATCATCGAACAATCAAGCGTTTCATTCAAAATAGTCAACAGGGTCGCAAGAAGCGTGTGGAAAAACCAAGGTGCCAAATAACTTCCCATGAACTGAGAAAAGTCAAGCGTGCAGCTGCCAAGATGCCACTTGCCACCAGTTTGGCCATATTTCAGAGCTGCAACATCACTGGAGTGCCCAAAAGCACAAGGTGTACAATACTCAGAGACATGGCCAAGGTAAGAAAGGCTGAAAGACGACCACCGCTGAACAAGACACACAAGCTGAAACGTCAAGACTGGGCCAAGAAATATCTCAAGACTGATTTTCTAAGGTTTTATGGACTGATGAAATGAGAGTGAGTCTTGATGGGCCAGGTGGATGGGCCCGTGGCTGGATTGGTAAAGGGCAGAGAGCTCCAGTCCGACTCAGACGCCAGCAAGGTGGAGGTGGAGTACTGGTTTGGGCTGGTATCATCAAAGATGAGCTTGTGGGGCCTTTTCAGGTTGAGGATGGAGTCAAGCTCAACTCCCAGTCCTACTGCCAGTTTCTGGAAGACACCTTCTTCAAGCAGTGGTACAGGAAGAAGTCTGCATCCTTCAAGAAAAACATGATTTTCATGCAGGACAATGCTCCATCACACGCGTCCAAGTACTCCACAGCGTGGCTGGCAAGAAAGGGTATAAAAGAAGAAAAACTAATGACATGGCCTCCTTGTTCACCTGATCTGAACCCCATTGAGAACCTGTGGTCCATCATCAAATGTGAGATTTACAAGGAGGGAAAACAGTACACCTCTCTGAACAGTGTCTGGGAGGCTGTGGTTGCTGCTGCACGCAATGTTGATGGTGAACAGATCAAAACTGACAGAATCCATGGATGGCAGGCTTTTGAATGTCCTTGCAAAGAAAGGTGGCTATATTGGTCGCTGATTTGTTTTTGTTTTGTTTTTGAATGTCAGAAATGTATATTTGTGAATGTGGAGATGTTATATTGGTGTCACTGGTAAAAATAAATAATTGAAATGGGTATATATTTATTTTTTGTTAAGTTGCCTAATAATTATGCACAGTAATAGTCACCTGCACACACAGATATCCCCCTAAAATAGCTAAAGCTAAAAACAAACTAAAAACTACTTCCAAAAACATTCAGCTTTGATATTAATGAGTTTTTTGGGTTCATTGAGAACATGGTTGTTGTTCAATAACAAAATTATTCCTCAAAAATACAATTTGCCTAATAATTCTGCACTCCCTGTAGTGACAGTCGTGCCAAGCAAACCTCTGTAGAAAACCATTTCCAGGGATGAATTGGTTAGCAAACACTGAGCATGTAGAAACCAGAAAAGGGCTGCAGGGTCTTCATTTAGCTTTGCCCAGGCGATGAACACAGGTGATAATTATGCCTTCTGTATGTTTTATAGCTTCAATCTTGGCTGTCAAGGTGATCGGCAGCCCCGCCCACTGCCTCTCATTGGCTGCTGACGGTTCACTGAGGAGGTGGAGCCTGATGAATGGCCAGCAGCTCTTCTGCATCGAGGAGGCAGTGCCTATAGACTCCATCCCTTCATCGGTGCACCTCCACCTATCTGAGCAGCTGCTCTTCGTTTACACCAGGACACAGGTACCGCCTCCGCGCCTAGCTTCGTTCACGCACTGCCGAATGTCTCTCGTCATATCTGATCCCGTTTCTGCTCTTGCTTCAGGTGAAGGTGTGGCAGCTGGATGGGGCGGAGCTTCACCTGAACAGCAGCGACGATGAGGTCTGGTTGGTTCTCGGGGTTCTTGGAGAATCGGTGGTCTATCTGTCCAACTCCGGTCGGGTCAGGATCTCGCACCCAGTTTACGGGACTCAGTTAACGGTGAAAACTCCGCAGGAAAACTCAGTGAGGCACCGGACTGTCGTAACCACGTTGATGCTCCCCAAACGTGAGAAAGTGTTTGTTGTGTATAAAGGAGGATTCCTCCACCAGGTGTGTGTCTCTCTCTCTCTCACACACACACACACACACCTGAAATAATTATAATAGTATGAAATTAAAACATTAAAAATCAAGATTAATGATCAAAAATTATACGATTTTAAGGTTTTTAAAGGTTTAAAAATGTACGCCTATAAATATGTGACTATATTAATACATTTCTGAAAATGCAATTAAACAAGCCACAATAATTATAGTTATCCAATAAAATACATAATATAAAAAGGAAATGTAAATTTAATATATCACAATTAAAAAGGTTGTGTTTGTACAGGTTAGGTAAATGTGGTGTAAGAATTTAAAATATTTTGAGTGGCGCTCTCAGGTCTGCAGCTGAATTCACTCTAAAAAGCTTTTTTTTCCTTTTACTTTCCACAATGACGACGATGATGCCGTTTTATCGTGCAGATTTCCAGGACAGGCAAACAGACTGTTGGCGAGTTTCCTCTGCTTCCTTCCTTCTTCTCAGTCACTGAAGATGAAAAAACCCTGTTAGCAGGTAGGCCTGAGCGCTGAGCGCTGTGCTTCGGACCTGCACAGAAGCATCCTGATTCTTTGTGTCGTCCGCAGCCAGCGAGTGCACTCTGAGCCTCTTCAGCATCCTCGGCGACTCTCTGGACCGATTCCTTGACCTCCAGCACGACGATGACATTTTATCCGCCTGTGTCTCCTCAGACGGCAGGCGGCTCGTGTCTGGAGCTGCAGACCAACTTGTACGAGTAAGAAACCAGCAGGAAGCACGATCCGATTCACTCAGTTCAAAACACTGAAGACATTGGGCATTTTATAAAGATGACTGAAGCCACAGAGTGTCTCTCTGTAATTACAGCTCATTTTATTCTGAAAAGACTGTTATTCTCTCACAGGTGTGGTCGGTGACCACGGGGGCGCTGTTGGACTCTCTGTGTGGGGCGGACGCCCCTGTCACCTGTGTGCTTCTCTTTAATGACTTTGTGGTTTCGGCCTCGACGGCCACCTCTTCCATCCTGCTGTGGAACCTGAAGTACGACGCCAGCACCAAACCTACCATCCGCATTCCTGCAGACTCCGCCCACATTGCCCTCACCAAAGACGGCGATCAGGTTTTCTATGTCCACCAGCAGAGCCATACCGAGGTCATGAGCTGGAACAGCCACACAGGTCAGAGGTGAAAGGTGGCGGCTACTTACAGAACATTAGAAAACATTAGAATAAACATTAGAATGATGTCACGCCCCCTGAGGTCTATGCTGGTTCCCCCTGCAGGTTCTGTGTGCGAGCGTTTGCCCGTCTCCTCCGAGGTGTCCTGTCTGGAGTTGGCTCAGAACAAACGTCTCCTCCTCTGCGGCCTGACGAGTGGCACCGTCCTCATCTACCCATTAGCCCTGCCTCAGGAGACGCTTTGCATCCCCCCCCCGGAGAGCCTCTGCAGGGTCCTCTGCCTCACCGCCGGCACCAAGGAGAAGCACCTGGCGGTGGCCTACGAGGACTCGGTGTGCCTGTTCGAGATCGCTTCCAGGGACAACTTTCCCACGGTGGAGGGGCCTCTGAAGAAGTTTGCACTGCCCCTTCTCCACGCCCCGCTGTCCGCCATGGCCCTGCTTCCCGACCGCAGGCTGCTGTACGGCACGAGCTGTGGGGAGGTGACGCTGTGGGACTTTGGCAGGGGTGGCGACGTCTCCGACTTGGAGCCTCACCGCAGCGGAGTGACCTGTGTGACGGTCAGTAACCGGGGGGCTCATGCTCTGGTGGGCTCCGAGGACACTGTGCAGAGGCTGTGGGCCCTGAACCCGCTGGCCCTGGACCACACCATGGAGTACAAGGTGAGAGGTCAAAGGAACGCTCTGCGAGTATGAGCATGGATGACTTGTGCCGATGTCACTGTCGGGCCTTTGGTCCGTCTCTTCTTCTGTCATCTCATTTTTAGGGCTTTCTCTTTGAGGGCGTCCTCTCTGCTGCGTTCTCTGAAACCGACCGCTTCATCTTCACCGGGTCTCAGGACCGAACCATCAAAGTCTGGGACGTTGCATCAGGTATGCATGTTTGTGTTCGGCTGCAGAGTTAGATTTTAGGGCTAAAAAAGGCAAAAATCTGGGATACAGACAAGCACTGAAGCGTGCACCAGCAGTTTTGCACCTGGACCACTCCCAGGTCTGAGCCGTCCTGGTTGCAACTCTCTAGAGTTCAGTCAGCTGCAAACAAAAGATTCTCCAACAGTTTGGCCTTTGGGATTTTATAAACAGTTCTATCATTCCAGCCACTGAGCTTTATTCATTTCTCCCGTCAGGAAACCTGCTCTTCGTTCAGTACGTCTACTCCCCCGTTGTCCGAATGGTGACCTTCAGGGACGGCTTTGTGGCCATAACCCGGCAGGGCGCCATCATCAGAGAGCTGTTTCGGTGTCCAGACCACATCGGGCCCGACTACAACCCTGTGAGGAGTTTCAGGGCCCAGTACCGGGTCACCTCTAGGGAGAAGGACCGGGAAGGACCGCAGACCTCCGTATCCAACCTGCAGGACTTTAACCCCACCCAGTTAAACCTGAACCTCGTGGGCATGTTCAAAGCCAAACCCTCCTCTGCATGTGTCATGCTGTAGGACAGCAGGGCCCAAGTCACGGCTCCCGGACCCTTCACTGGCCGTTCAAGGAGGGGAAAAAAAATGTTATTTACCAATATTTGATCATTATATTTAATAAACATGTAATCAGTACAGCACACGCTTGTTCTCCTGTGAATTACTGCAAACATTCAGTTTCTCTGAAGCTGATTATAGTGTTGAAAACACAGTGAGTGAATCCTTTCTTTACACATTGAAGATTTAAAAGCTTCATGTTTTTGTGATGCTGAGCCGTCTGCAGCAGGACTGACAGTTTCATATAAAAATTCAACTTTTCTGAAGGATTTTCATTTAAAATATGCAAATATTGATTATTTGATAATTCAGTTTGGTTCTTTTTGTGCTTTCACTGGTTTAACTGCTTGTACAGTTTCCTCGTAAGAGACCAGAAACTTCCTGCTTCTTTCTAAAGAATCCAAATCAGACACAACCACTGTCATCATTATTATCTTGGTACACAAAGCTGTAAACTAATGCATACAGAGAAAATATCTTTACTGCTCTTTATTTTTATTCCACAGTAGAGCAGCTGTGCATGAGTCACAATTCAAAATAATCTTTGTTTATCTGATACAGGCCGCTCCCATCACTTTAGGGTCCTCCTTTCTAGAAGTCCACTTTCTACCGATTGGTTAACTTTTGGAAGCCTGCCGAGGGGCCTTGACTGGTGTGCTGTTTGTACTTTGACTGCTCAGTCAGCAGCAGGTTATGTGACTGTAAAACAATGAATATTTAGAGCAGTTTGAAGTTTCTCAAGGTGATTTTTGCTTCATGAACTTGTAATAATGTTATTATGAGCGTGCTGTTTGGAGTAAGCAGTCAATGTGTTACTGTTTTAGAGGCTGAAATATGAACGCGTGGCTGTGAATGAGACACTACGCTCCCTCGGGTCAAAGTTAAACTGCTGGTTCCTGTTTATTAATCACCTATGAATGAAGGCCGTGGATTGTTCCAGCATGACGTTGAAGACAGGTGATGGGCTGTCTTCATAAAAGCTTGTCTGTGTTGAGGGTTAAACATTGACAGGCCTGCAGGGAGCTGCTGCTCCCAGAGCCTTGTCCTCACTCTGTCTTTAACTCGACTGCAGCAGCTCCGGTTTTCCTCACAGACTCAGCCATGGGGACGCTCTACGCACTGACTTCCTGTTTACTGCTCGCCGTCGGAACGGTCACTGCTCAGACAGGTACGAACCTTCTCTAAAAATGTGTTGTCAGAAAACTGAAGAATTCCCATTTGCTGTTGGGAATATCTCGTTTTCCCTGAAACACTCAGTTCATCAGTGATTCACATTAGAAGCTTTCCTGATTGGTCGCATGTTGAACAGAAACGCTGGTTTGTTGTGAACCTGCACGTCTATTTAGCTATTATCAGCTTAATTTTAGTGAGTTTAAAAGGAAATGTTGATGAAGATAAAGAAAGATAAGGATGCAGCTTTTATGGTTATAAAATGAATTCTCACAC
Source organism: Rhamphochromis longiceps (assembly GCF_057381845.1). Lineage (NCBI taxonomy): Eukaryota > Metazoa > Chordata > Actinopteri > Cichliformes > Cichlidae > Rhamphochromis > Rhamphochromis longiceps. Next base: position 10,149,473 of record NC_140578.1, read on the forward strand.
CATAAACTCAAAGGTCTGATGTTTTATTAATATCGTGTGTGTGTTTGTCGCTGTGCTTCATTCAAAGCTTTAAATTAATCTCCAATCTACCCCGATCGCAATATCATCCAACACAAAGCCGATTTTTGAATGTTCTGCTAATATCATGTTTAAAAACTGATAACAAACAAGGAAACAACCAAGGACACAAACTAGGAAACAAACAAGGACATATCAGCTGTTAATGACTGTGTAAGGGTCAAGCTATAAAAGCTTAACAGTGTTAATTATCTGACAGCTTCACCAATCACACCATTAAATAATCACTTCACGTACCCAGAGTATACAAGCTCATCGGACACTTTATTAGGTACGCCTCATTAGTAGATTCAACAAGCTGCTGGAAGCAATCCTCAGAGACTTTGGTACATGTTGATGTGACATCATCATGACATTGTTGCACAGCTGCTGTATCCATGGTAAGAATCTCCCGTTTCACCAAATCCCAAAGGTGCTCTGTTGGACTGAGATCTGTGCCTGTGGAAGAAATGACAGGTTTATTTACACTTCTGACAAATCTACTAAAAGTCTGGCTTAAATAACAACGTTTCGTGGATTAAAAAAAGTGCTTTTAATTCACTCTAATGACAGTGAAGCGGAACCAGTTTGAAAAAGTGAGGATTGTAGGCGAAGGTTTAGCTCGCGCCTGGAAGTCGACACGATATTTTCTGTGCTGGAAAAGTTCAAAACCATCAGAGCTTCATCTTTTCTCTGACCTTTGACCCCTCTGTGCGTTTGCTTTGCAGAGCCCACTAACACCAACGAGCGGGCACTGCCTCAGTGGCTGACCGGCATCATTGCCGTCTGCGGCTTCCTGTTCCTCGCCTTTGTCGTCATCCTGGCGAAGAAGGCGTGGTGTGAAAACCCCAGCAGGTCAGTTGGCCAAATACCGCCGAAGGACCGTTTGAATGTTTCAGTGCAGAAACGTTACATTCTGTGATTTTTCTGTGTCTGCGCAGCAGGACAAGCATTGAAGATGTGAGAGAACGTGACATTATCAGCAGCAACCTGTATGATATGCGCCTCAGCTCCATCAGGTAGGAACAAGACAGGAAACGCTGAAGACGCTTCTGTAACACCAAAGATCCTTGAGACATAAAACTCTGATTGTGAACACGACCGTTTATTCTACTTCTCGTTTTTGTTCTGCACCAGGAGGAAGAGCACCGAGTCAGGGAACGAAAACACCTACGAGACTAATCTGGACGCCTTCAGGTAGAAACACAAAAACCTCCATCAAAACAACCTGAGGGCCGAAGCTTCTTCCCTTAAACACACTCAGTGCTCAAACACAGCCACACAGTCACAGAGCGTCAGAGTCACCATCAGCGCCCTCTGTGGTTAACTTCAACACAAAAACCAGAAACACGCCTCCAGTACACTTCCAGCACACCTCCACTCACCCTCACTCGCCTCCAGCACACCTCCAGCTCCTGTGATTCCTTCACAGTGCTTTATACCACAGCCTGCCAAGTCCTCACTCCGTGCCGTGGTCAGAAAGATGAAAATAAAAAGTCGCATGGTGAAGGCACAAATCGTTCTTCCAAATTGAGGTACATTACTATCAAATATGAGTAACTGAGTAAAAACAATAGTTCCCAGCTCAGGTATCCTAATGCTGGAGTCCAACCACATTCACAGCTACTGCTAATAAACTCTGAGAAGCTTTAGATGCACTCTTCACTGAATCTGTCGTTTGTCCATCAGGAGCAAAGATGCACCAAACGCCTTCAACAACCTGGCAGCCGACATCAATGGCAAGACAACCTCCATGTGACTGCCCTGCAGAGAGTCTATTGGCTGTCTCAACATGGAGTCTGCAGAGACACAAAATTCTTTTTTCGTGCAAAGTGTAATTATTTGTTTTGTTGTGCGCGTGTCTGTTTTAAGGTGTGCGGAGTTCACCAGGGCGAAGGAATTTATTTACACTTACTGTATGATTGGCTTTATTTTTCCTCCTGATTGTGAATAATTGAATGTGTGGAATTAATATCAATGATCTGTACTCAGAGTAACGCATCAGCTGCTGTGTTTGTTAAAGGTTCATCGACTGTGCTGACTCTGTGCTCATTAATAAGTTATGTTTTCTAACAAACTGCTGTGTCGGGTCTCTGATTAATCATTCAACATGACAGTAAACACTGAAGAGACTAACAACAGCAGAATCCGGCTTTGGTGGTGGGGGGTTGAATGAAATTAATAAAAGTCACATGCAGTTCCTCTAATGTCCAGCAGAGGCAGCAGTGAGTCAGTCACCATATTAAAACGTCACAGCAGAAATAAAGATTTGTACAGCCTGATGCTGAGGGTGTGGTGTTTTCTTTAATGACACTGAGGATTCCTGTAAAAATGTTGTGTATTGTGTTGTGTTCAAACAAATACTTCCATATTTCTGCTGGTAATTTCTGTGATCTAATTTAATTTTGTCACTACTTTGAACTCATGACCATAGATAAGATTATGAAGATCGATTGACTGGTAAATTGATGCTTCCCAGCTCAGCTCTCTCTTCACCACAGCAGACTGTTACCTCACTGGTAACAGACTGGTGGTCAGTCCTTAAGTGATGGGACTATGGCCCAACTGCCATGTGCCACCACATTTGGGCCTGGCCAGGTCCAATGTGGACCAGGCACCTGATCCCCAGTTACTGAAAGTGGCTTTGAAAACGAAACAATTCAAAAACCAAAAGGTAAACTGAAATGAGCAAAACCAGCCTGAAAAAACTAGCCTGAGATAAAATGAATTGTACTGAGTAGACTCAGTAACTCACTACTCCAGCGAGTAGTGCGGTGCTCTGAACGGATAATTGGAGGTGAGCTTCCCTCCCTCCAAGACATCTACAGGAAGCGGTGCCTGAGGAAAGCGGGGAGGATCATCAAGGACTCCAGTCACCCCAGCCATAAACTGTTCAGACTACTTCCATCAGGAAGGAGGTTCTGCAGCATCCGGTCCCGTACCAGCAGACTGAGAGACAGCTTCTTCCACCAGGCCATCAGACTGCTGAACACGTCATAGACACCTCAGCTTCACTACTGGAACTTTAACATTATGCACTCCATACTGTACAGTAATGCCACTGTTTTGCACATGTCTCAACTCTGTATATTTTTATATATTTTATTTATTGTTTACTCTATTTAATTTGTAAAATATGTGTACACACACACACACACACACACACACACACACACACACACACACACGTAGAAAAATATTTAGTATACACGTCCAGAAATGCATATACTATTATATATTGTACATATATTTATTAGTTTCAGATGTAGCCATTCTTGTATTTTGCTTGTTTACATTATTGTATTTTGCACAACTCTGTTGCTTGTGAAGCTCGCACACAAGAATTTCACTCACATGTGCTGTACCAATGTACCTGCACATGTGATGTGACAATAAAAGTGATTTGATTTGATTTGAATGGCTAGTGAACAGCTAATGAAAAACAAGTATATTGTACATACTAGTACAAACCTCATTCGGTTTCAAACTTCTGGTTGTTCTCTGAGTCATTACCAATATTTCAGCTTCATGAAATAAATCTCGACTGCTGACCTGCCAGCAGTAAAAAACAAAAAACAACGCTTTCTTCTGATTGGCTACAGATCATTTTGAACTGAGAATCATACAGTAAAACAGTCCTTCAAAGTCAGTTTGGATCTATTATCTGTTATTTATTTGAAATCAAACAAATTTTCTCAACAACTTCTGAGAACATGATTAAGAAATGATGCAGAATAACAAGGAAGCGCTAGCAGACCAAAGCTGCAGGTTTCCACTCTGATTTCTGATATTCGGACATATTAGTGCTCATAACAATACAACAGCAACAAAAATACATTGTTAATTCTCAACAAGATCAAAAATAAATTAGATTTCATCTACTCTGGCATTTGCATATGAAGTACCAAAAAATTAAGACAATAATTATGACAAAGTAAAAGTTGAACATAAAGTATTTTGCATTTGATTGATATGTATAAAGTACAGGATGCTGCTGAGGCCGGTGCTCAGCTGCTGCTAAACACTTGAGTCAGACGAAGATGCGCAGCCACAAACAGCTACCTGCACAGTAGGAAACCATTCAAAGCAAAATGCTGACATTCAGTTGGATCGTCGTGTTCTCAGTCTAAAACAAACTGAGTTTCTTAGCACTTCAGGACAGCTGCTCATAAATACTGGGTATTTAATGAAAGGGATTAAACTGAGAGCTCTACTCATATTTGTTGAATGAGAAGATCTGGATTCTGGATGAGAATTAATATTAGAAGTTTATTGGTTGCAATTTGCAAATTTGCAACTTGCAGATAGCTGCAGTTATCTGCCACCAGCAGACCTGAATTTGAAGGCCTGTGGCAGCTCTGGGGAAAGCTCTTGTCCAGTTTCCACACTTTCTCAAGTTAGCTTCTGCTGTTTTACAGAGCTGGTAACACAGGACAGACTCCTCATGGAGAAGAAACCAGAAAAAAAGCTGCTCAGTGTGGACTTTTATGCACACCTGAGTGAAAACAGCCGATATTCTTTGCTTATACTCAGAGGTGAGAGGGTTCAGAACGCAAGGCCTAAAGACCGGTCAGGAACGCCACGGTAACCACCGGTTGCAGGAGGTTGCTTGTGGTCGCTAGTTGACACCTCCTCATGACTGCAGAGATCAGTAGCAGATTGCGGCTATGACTGACCGCAGCAAAGAAAAGAACATGACGGAGAACGCAAGGATTTCACTGAATGTCAGCCCGATGCTTTTATTCACGTCTCCTTCAACTACAATGTGGAAGACACTGTATCTGTTGCCAGGGGCGACAGGAGTCTCCATACCCACCAAGTCCTGAGAGTCTCCATGGAGACAGACATGTTTACATGTTCTATAAAGTGTTGCATGAACTCAGTGGAAGATAGCGGGAGTTTCACATCGGTATGCTTGTGTGTGCTCTGTTCAGCAGTTAGCGTACGTGGAAACAGAGGATATATGATGGTATCAAATGATGGCACCGTTTAACATGTTTGGCTAAACAACAGAAATACAGTGGAAGCACTCTAATAAATAAAAAGGAATCAAAAATAAATATACCTCTGTTATGAAGGGATATTTTAAATGAGCTTCACGCCCACTGTTTTCATTTTCCAGATTTTGAGTGAACAGTTTGCAGGTTTTTAGGACACAACATTTTCTATTAGATGGCGATGTTGGCAAGAAACAGTTTCCTCATTTCTAGACAAACTTTGTGTTATTAGTCTCTTCCCATCTTCTACGATTTATGTGGAAACAAGTTTACAGATTTCAGCTCTTACAGGTTTATATTTTTTCATAAGGAGGTTTTTGGCCACTTTTCTTGCTCAATACTTGACAAAATAACAAAACAGTAATTAAAACCCAACGATGACTGTAATTTTCAGATCTAAACACGAACCTTTTCCACAGCAGGAACCAGGGTCTAACTGCCAGGAGACACCCCCACCCCCTTAGAGTTTCCCATCTGTCTGTTGCACACCTTTAAGCTATAAAACTAAAAGTGAAGTTCTTTAAAGATCTTATTAATGAAGCTCAAATATTTGAACTGGCCAGTCACATAACTATGTGTTGTTTATGTTGCAGTCCAAACATAGCAACATGAGTTGCAGGTTGTCGTGGATGAAACCATCAAACAGGAAGTGGAATTATTTTCAGACTTGGTGTTTACAGTTAGTTATTTTAAAATATATGTCCAGCTACAGTTTGATTAGGTTTAGGGAAACATTGTGCTTTCTGGCTCGGCTTCCTTGCATGCTGATTGGTTAAAGTCTGAAAGGACCACTGGAGCCTGCTCTTGTAAATGTTTGCTCCAGATTGTGCATTGTTTGAGTTCCTGCGGTGAAAAGGTGCTTTTAGACCCAAATGAAAGTTCTTAAAAATGAAAAAAAAGGTTTGGAGTGGAAAATCACAGGTATAGAGCCAATATGAGGATGAAACTAAAGGCTAGCAGAGCAGCTGTTTCTTTCATGTTTGGCTGGTTGTGATGGCAGAAAAAAAAAAAAAAAAAAAAAAAAAAAAGGGAAGCTGACAGTCAGCGGCGTTACGCTCCACATCGGTCTTCACTTTTACAATAACGGCTACTACACGGCTAACAGTGGACCACAGAAGAGATGCTAGGCTAACATCAGCCACATCTTTCCCTTTTTGTTCCTCTGGTTCCATTAGTGAAAGGTTTCCCATCAGTCCGTGTCTCAGTTAGTATCAGTTAGTGCAGGCTGATTTGGCCATGCCTCCGTCAGTACGGAGCGTTGTGTCGATCAAAGGATAAATAACAGCAGAGCTTCTCAACCTGGTTCTGGGTTATGACATCAGATTTTGTAGTTGGGTTGGGTCGGTTCCACGATTACAGGACAGAATTGATGCTACAGGATATCAGCTGACTCATTTTTATCTCTACCTGAGAACAACGTGGTGCGAGATCAGTTTATTAGCAATCAATTAATTCCTTCTCGTTCTCATTCTCTCGAACTAGGCAGGCTGACCAGGTTCAGCTACCCTTGGGCAGACTCCACTTACACATCCTTGGTGATGGTCGTCCCGGTTCTGGAAAAATGCTTTAACTTCAAAATCAGTCAATCAGCACCCAGTGAGAAACAAATGAGCCACTCGTGTTGCTGCACAGTCGAGGACAGCTTGAGCTGGGTGGTGTCAGACCGACCTGCTCGTTATTGTAGTAAAGATGAAAGGGGGGGGCAGAACATTGATCTGGCGGTATTTTGGATCGAGCTGCTACGCTGCTCACAGCCATTATTCTGTGAGCAGGTTTGTGACCGCTGATTCTGCAGATGCAAAATAACTCACCAGCAGCGCTTCAAAGATGAGTTACTGCTCCCGAAGGCGCATCTGGAAGGACCACCAACTGCAGTCCAAGAGGGTGGACAAGAGCAAGGTAACTACACTTTATTATCTGTTTAGGAGCTCTTTGATTTGTGGTATTTTAGAAAGCGTGGGCATGCCTGTTTAAGGATTAAATATTACAGCGTGAAAACTACAGCGCGGGAAGTTTACTTTAGATCCAAACAGCAAGCACGAACACATCAGCTGAGACCCAATGTGGCGCCCTGACCCAGAGGTTGAGAAGCTCTGTTTAACATGTAAAGAAGGCCAAAACCCACCAACCCGTGCACAGGAAGTGTGCGCGCGCGCGCGTGTGTGTCTGACACCGTTTCTTTTGTCAATTTTTTGCGTGTTGGGGTTCAGAGTGACTATCAGAGTTGTTGTCCAGGAGTCTGAGCGTGTGCGTCGCAGCAGGAGCTCCGTGTGTGTGTGCAGGTGTGTGAGCAGACGTGTGTTATGACAGGACATCCAGCGTGACCGTTCCTCTCTGTTTTTTCAGGATGGCAACGGCCTGTTCGTGCGTCGCTCCCTGCAGACTCTCTCCGTTCACCGCCAGGATCTGATCGCCTCGTTTCAGACGCCCGTCCGCCGCTGCCGCGCCCTGAAATCAGCCGACACGCAGCACGTTTACATTCCCAGTGCCTCGCAGCACGTGACATCATCAGACAGAGACGGGTCCTGACCTTGCTGAAGACTGTCTTCACGTAGATCGGCAGGTCTCCGTGCGGACTGCCGAAGCCACCGACGATGCTGAAGCCGAGCCCCTCTGAACCTTTTTCTAGGCTGATGCTGCGAGGCCGTGGACCGCTGACGAGGAGGGGGAGGAGAGACTCTGGGTCAGATCAGTACTTCCTGTCATTACTCCTGAGTGTGTGTGTGTGTACTCACTCAGGCTCTGCTGTGTGTGTGTCAGTGTTGTCCGAGGGAATGGAGCTGCTGGTCAGACTTTCCACCTGTGAGACGATGGCGCTGATGTTGGTGTCCGCCACCACCTGAGAAGCGCACACACACAAACACACACACACACACACACACCCAAAGAGAAATCAGAATAGTTCATGTGTGCTCTGAATGTAAACACGTGACAGACCTCTCTCTTTACTGAACATTTTTATCCCCCGAGTGACGAACGTGACAGTAAAAGGGCGTTTTATGAACAAATCCCAAAGCAGCACAAACACTGGGGAACGCAGGCAGTATTTACTTCATGTCATTTGGGTGCACACACACTGATTAATGATGATGCTGTCGAGAAGCTAATCATGAGCTCCGGAGGCTCTGGTGTTGTAGAGAGACTTTCCCATCGAGTGATCCAGAACGTCTCAGCCGGGCTTCCATGTTCTTCCTGTGATGCTCACAAATAAAACAAACTTCTGATAACACACGGAGAGTAAAATCTCTCTGTGTGTTATCAGCTCATTGCTGCGTCTTAGGTTTGTCGGGCAAAGATCAGGCAGTGGATGAACTTCCACCCTCTGGCTTCAGGGGGCATTAACAAGCTCACTGTGGGTCACAAGTGCTCACAAGTGTTTTTGAACCAAAAGGCGTTCCACAGTGGTTCTTCTTTTTATTGTTTTACTTTCTCCTCCAATCAGAGGAAGAATGCACAGTGTGTGTAGTCCAGACTCCAGTGCACCCCCCCCCCAACAGTTGCAGACATTACTTGGCCTGACCCTGTTGCCCGCCTCAGTTTTCCAGTAAATCTGCTGTAATAGTGGGTCACATGCTGGAGTATTGCTCACCACCTGCATTCTCACAGTCCTCCCCGTGTACAGGTGTGCCAGGCATGTTTTACCTGCAGGCTGATGTTTCCGTAGCTGTTCTTCAGCATGGCCACAACCTCGCTGTGAGACAGGCCGTCCACAGACTGCCCGTTAACACTGACGATCCTGTCTCCCACCTGAAAACACAGAGAGACACGTTTCCATCACTTCCTGGAGACGGCCTCATCTCTCCAGCCTCCTCCTACCCTTAAACCAAGCCTTTATACTTAGAACTGATCCAACTTTTGCTTTAGGGGGGCATCGTGGCCCTGTGACGAAGTCTGCTCCCCGCCTGCACACCCACACAGCTACAGTGAGACTAAAGTTTGGTTTCAGCCTGTTTTTTTCACATGGTTGGTGGGTGCAGCTTTCAGGTGGAAAAGGCGTGGTCTCAGTCACCTTGAGCTGGTGGGTTTTAGCAGCAACTCCGCTGGCCTGAATCATGGCGATGAAGATGGGGATGTCACCCAGAGGACTGCCCTTCCCTCCTGCTACACTCACCCCAAGGGAGTCGCCGAGACCCTGAGATACACGGGTGGAAGAATAAAAGGAGAGCAGAATGACATCTAGCTTTAACCATGAAATCACAGCTACGGGTCTTTCTTATCCAGGACTCACTGTTTTTGTTTTTTCTTGTGGTTTGATGGAAATAAAAATATAAAATAAAAGGTGGACGCAGACCTTCTCACTGTGCGGTGACAGTGACATCTGGTCTGCACTATTTATGTGAGTTTTTATTTTACAGCAATCCAGGGATCAGAGGTCAGATAAGATAAGATAAGATAAGATAACCTTTATTAGTCCCACACGTGTGAAAAGTCAGGTGACCTACAGTGTGTTTGTATGTGCATGTGAGGTCATTACCCTGGTGATCTCCACTGTTCGGATGCCTTCGTCGAGCCCTGCACACACAGCAGAGAAAACGCGATCAGTGCTCTCTCTGTAATCAACACATTTGCATCACTCTGACCAATCACATGTGTCTACCTGAGGTGGAGGAAGTGATTTCACCAGTGGGCTCGGCGTTGTTATTGAGGGGCAGGCTTGAAGTTGGGGGGTCAGATGGCTCAGGTGACTGTGTGAGGGACGGAGCTGGAACGCCTGAGCTGTTTGTGCTGGCGTGACTCATCTGAAACAGGAAGTGTCATATCAGCTCACGCTGCTCGCCATGTCAGAGAAAGAAAATCTAGTTCAGGTGCTCCCAGGTGAGGAGGCATGTCCATCATCGCTTTACAGTTTACACAGGAAGCAGGTTTATTTTGTTAAAGCTGAGATCAGGACAATCCTGGCGCTCTGTTCCAGAATGAACTCAGACCCGGGGTGGGTCATTGTGGGTGAGAGGAGCAGAAGGAAAAGCTGGTGAGCCATCCAAGCCTGCTGGTTTGAATCCCTGCTCAGGTGTCCTGACTAACATAAGCACAAACAAAAAAACAGAAAGGGCTAAACTCTGATTTAATGAACCCGTCTCTCTGTGCTCTTCTTCTCTCCTCTTTCCCTACTGACGGTCGCCCCTCCCCGAGCCTGGTTCTGCTGGAGGTTTCTTCCTGTTAAAAGGGAGTTTTTCCTTCCCACTACCACCAAGATCTTGCTCATGGCGATCTGATTGTTGGGATTTTGTATCTTTGGGCTTGTAGTATTGCTTATCTTACAGTGTTAGGGACCATCATAAATCTGAACTCTCTCACACCTGGCTCCCATGTGAGTTACGTCTGGATGTGATCCAGGAGGCAGCTTTGAGTCGGCCGAGCTCCAACAGGACAGGACCCCGAGCACACTGCAGGATGGACACACACACACAAACACACACACACGTTAAACCAGACCACCTCAGAGCTGCAGTAAAGACTTTTATGGTAAACTAGCGCTGAAGTTTGCATCAATTTGAGATCATCTCAAAAAAAGTGTGACGCTGACTTTGAGCGAAGTCGTGGAAAGCTTTAACAGTGGAAGGAATTTACTGTTGTGTTACAGGGCTGCAAATAAGTGAAACATCCACATCCATGCGGGGAAACAGGAAGTGAGGGATGCTAACGCATTCCTGCAGCTCTGTGTTAACTCTGAAATGATTTCAGCAGCAGAAGCACACAATAAAAAGTCTGCTTTCAGAGTTGGATTCAGGTAGCGTGGTAAAGACCGAGCAGCAGTGTTGGAAGAGAAAGTGCTGGAACATGTTCCCTGAATTCCTCGTGCACTCTTTGTGTCCTCGAAATTTTACTTTTTCTACGTGAAGAAACACGTTCATGCACCGCCTCTTTAGTGTTTGTGGAACAATCTGAATCCAGTAAACTGATTTTTTTTAGGTCTGTCAGTGAAACACAGAAATCTCTCACTTCTAGTGACCGACCAATGAAAATGATCTGTTAGTGCGTGAAATAAAAAGCTCCGCCTCAGCATGTGCTTCTGATTAAATGTAGTATCAGTACTTCTACAGATCAGTGTTACTGCAGTAAACGCTCACAGTACTGTTCAGCACCTTCAGGATGGCAGCCACAGCTTCCTGGGAAGCATGTCTCGCGTCATCACCATTCACTGACAGAATCTGATCTCCCTGCATCAGCCGGCCGTCCAGCTCAGCGGCGCCCCCTCTGACCACCTCTGAGATAAACACACCGCTGCCACTCCTGGGACGGACAGACAGACAGACAGACAGACAGACGACATTTTCTCATCTGTAATCAAAAAAACGTTCCAAGACAAACTTTAAGCAGAAACAGATTTAACTCTGATGTTTTCCTGTCGTTATAATCAAAAATGAGACGTAATCCTCCTAAAATCAGATCTCATGACTTCCTTAATTTTCCTGACAGGTTTTTTTTTTTTTTTTTAATGCGGACCTCTTCCCGACGATGCTGAGCCCCAGCCCTCTGCCGCTCTTCTTCTGCAGCTCCACCTTAAAGACGTCCAGGTTCTCCTCATCTCTGTACTGAGCCTCGTCCCTCAGGACTGTCAGACGGACCTTAGCCGGTGTCTGACGCAGGGCGGCGATCGCCTCCTCGTGGGACGCCCCGCGGAGATCCACTTCATTCACCTACACACACACACACACACACACACACACACACACACACACACACACACACACACACACACACACACACACACACACACACACACACACACACACACACACACACACACACAGACGGTGGATGTATGAGCTGTGTTTGAGCAGGGGGAGCTGAAGCAGGTTAGTTTCTGAGCAGACAACATTAGATTCAACTTTCAAATCTAAATATCTTTTTGATCCAACTGAGTTTTTGACGACTCTGCAGAAGGTCGGACCTCCTACTGTGAGCAGTAACTACATTCGCCAGCTAACGTTATGGCTCATATACATCCTGTTAATGATGTAATGACAGGTAGATGGGCGCCTCCTCCCGTGGGTGGTGCTGTGTCTGTGAATACCTCCAGTATCTGGTCTCCGGCCCACAGACGCCCATCTCTGGCTGCAGCTCCTTCTTCGTACACCTCGTGGATCATGATGGCATCCTAGTGGAGAAACAAGAAGAGAGGGTGAGGCCTGGCTAGAGTCTGTTCATGAACTGAAGATGAAGAAGACTGATCTTCATCATCAGAGTGGAACGCTGTCCTGGCTTCATGTTAAACAGTAAGGATGGGTATCGTCACTGATTTCTAGAATTGATTTGATTCCAATTCACAAGGTCCTGATCCGATTCGATTCAATTTTGACTCCGACATTTAGAAATATTATAATCTCTCTCTCTCTCTCTCTTCAAATATTTTTACAGTGAAGCACAAGTAACGATTACAAAAATGCCCCATGGGCTCTCATTGCTTAATTTTTATATTTTTATCACCAAGAAAGGGGGAAAACAACAACAACAAAAAATGAAACAGACAACCAAGACGGTAGAAAAAGCCAAACAACAACAACAACAAAAAAAAAATCTCCCTCCCCACACCCTTCCCTGATCCCAGAGTGCTATCACTTTGTTATAACCTAGGGTAAAGCCCACATAGTAGTTTCTTGTTTGTCCATAGTTTCCAAATACTCAGTGAGTGACCTCCAGATTTGATCATAGTCCTCCAGTTTGTCATTTATAGAAATGTTATAATTCTGATCATTTATGACTGGTGGGTATTAACCCTAGAACACTATTGCTATAAATAAACTATAAATAAACACAATCACTAATACCGGGTGATTTTTACGTGATATAATATGACCAACAAAACGTACTTGTCATCAAAATATATCAAAATATGACAACACATGACAAATCAGAGTGGTCTGCTTTTACTTTCAACTGTGCCATGTCTAACAAAATGAAAAAAAGTGTCATGGGGTGACCCTAAAATAATGCTCCAAAATGTAAATGTATTTGCTCGGGTGAAAATCACCCAGCGATAGTGTTCTAGGGTTAACCAAGCAAATAATTCAGAAAACAGAGATTTGAGATGGGAAACTGTTCTTGAAGTACACTGACAGAGAGAGAAAGAGCTGTGCAGGAAGTGTGATTTTATCGTGGTGGAAGCAAAATAGCAAAACTAAGAGGGAATTCATGTCGATGTTTATGTGAAGCGAAATGTGAAGCGTAGTTTGGATCTTCTTTTGCTGCTGGTTCAGTCAACTTTCATTGGAGAGTGACTAAACCTGCAGCTTCAGAATCTGTGAGCTGTCGGCTTTCAGCTCCACCTGTACGTACACGTCTGGGTACGTGCCATCGGGTGAGAAAGACGACATTTCACTGATTATGATGCATCGGGTCCGCACTTTGCGTTTACGTCTTTTTGTGGAATCCTGCTCTCATTTACTGCTTTAGCTGTTTGGTGGTTGTTGAAATAATTTTGTGAGGTTTAACCTTAGATTCTGGCATTTCTGGCAAAATACATTTATATTTAAAAATTGATTTGGGATTTAATGAATCGATATGACTTTATTCAAGCCGAAATCGATTTTAATCAGAAAATCGATTATCGAAAAAGGCTGAGCATTCTCAGCACCGTCCTCGATGCTGAGGAGAGTGTGAGACTCTCACTCAAGTCTGTCTCACACCAAATACTAAACACAGATTCTACAGGTAAAGTGTGAACGTCAGGCTTTCTGTCACAGAACGGTGTGTCCAGCACTCTTTCCTGATTGCCTGTCAGTCAGCCGGTTATTTTCTGTAAAAACCTTATTTAAACGGAGAAACAATTTAGCTGCACACGGGAACATCTAGCGTGTTTGGTGCCAGTTTAGCTCAGTGGGATGAGCTGGCAACCACGTGCCATGGGCCCGGGTTGGAGTCTGACCCGCGGACCTTTGCTGTCTTCCCCTCCCTCTCTCTCCCTGCTTTCCTGTCTCTCTACACTGTTACTATCAAATAAAGGCAAAAACAATAATTAAAAATCTGACACTTTTTAAGGAGTTTCCAGCATTTGTGATCCTTAATAACTTTAAAAGGACGGACAGTAACAGCTGTTAGATCATCACTGATGCTCACAGCTGGTTACAAAAGCAGGTATAGCACTGGACTGTAAAGTTACACACGGTGTGTGTGTGTGTGTGTGTGTGTGTTACCAGCTGTGTGTCTCTTCCTCCCACTATACTGAGTCCCAGTCCAGATCGACCTTTGCAGATCTCGAGCAGTGTCTCCTGACCAGGAACCACAGCACAGCAGGTTGGGTCTGAGGAGGACGAGGATCAGTTTACTCTTAGAAACATGAAGTCTGCATGTCGATCTGATTTTTCACAGTTAAATGTCTGTGTTTGTACCTCTGTGCTGATCGGGGCTGATCAGAGGAGGAGAAGCTGCCATCCGTTTACTGTGTGACTGGACGGACACACACACACACACACACACACACACACACACACACACACACACACACACACAGATCAGCACTGGAGCCCCCCAGGGGTGTGTTCTGAGCCCCCTGCTGTACTCTTTGTACACATATGACTGTGTGGCCACTACCAGCTCCACCACCATCATCAAGTTTGCTGACGACACCGTCGTGGTGGGCCTGATCTCTGATAACAACGAGACGGCCTACCTGAAGGAGATTAGGAATCTGGAGAACTGGTGCCAGAGGAACAACCTCCTTCTAAACGTCAGTAAGACAAAGGAGCTGATAGTGGACTTCAGCACTAAGCAGGAGAGGAACTACCAGACCCCCGTCATCAACGAGTGCCCAGTGGAGAGAGTGGACAGCTTCAAATACCTCGGAGTTCACATCACGCAGGACCTGTCATGGTCCTGTCACATCAACACCGTGGTGAAAAAGGCCCGACAGCGTCTCTACCACCTCAGACGCTTGAGAGACTTCCAACTGCCCTCCAAGGTGCTCAGGAACTTTTACTCGTGCACCATAGAGAGCATCCTGGCGGGAAACATCTTAACCTGGTTCGGGAACAGCACCATGCAGGACAGACGAGCTCTACAGAGGGTTGTGCGGTCAGCTGAGCGCACCATCCGCTCCGAGCTCCCTGACCTGCACTCAATCTACAGCAGGCGGTGCTGGACCAAGGCCAGGAAGATCGTGAAGGACCTCAGCCATCCCAACAACAGACTGTTCTCTCTGTTGAGGTCAGGAAAGCGATTCCGCTCCCTGAAGACCAACACAGAGAGACTGAGGAGGAGCTTCTTCCCGCAGGCGATACGGTCTCTCAATCACACCACCACACAGTACTGACCCACACATATGGTTCTTACACACATACTGGACTTTCTGGACTTTGGTTTTGCACAACACTGGTCACTATATTCTTCATTTCCGGTTAATACTTGTACAGCTGCTGTTATTGTGTATATATTTATTTATATTTAGATTTCTTCATACATTCTTATATAGTTCTATATTGTGTATTGTGTATTTTGTTGTACAGTTATTTTATTTTCAACTTTAATTTATATATTTATCTTTATCTTATTCTTCCCAGTTAAATTTACCCTTCATTCTAATTTGTGTTGTACAGTTATTTCATTTTTAACCTTAATTTATATTTTATTCCTTCCTAGTTAAATTTACCCTTTTTAATTTTTCATATTTATTTCCTTTCTTATTCATAGCCTTTTCCTTTTTTGTTTTCTTTAGGTCACGAGCAGTTGTCCAAGCATTTCACTACATATCGTACTGTGTATGACTGTGTACGTGACAAATAAAAATTTGAATTTGAATTTGAATTTGAATTTGATAGAGGCTTTTGTGTGACTGATAAGAACAAACTGAGCGAAGTGAAATAAGTCCATAATAACAGCAACCACATGATCTCATCTTTAACTTAAAGGATATGGGCGCTTCCTGTGAGGTTACCTGCTGCTCCAGTGTAGCCTGCAGCTCATTTTCTGGAGACTCTGTAGCTTTCAGCCTCTGCAGAGGAAACAGAGCACAGCGGGTCAAGGAGACACATTCATGTCCTCATTCAGTCACATTTCTGGGACATCTGGAACAAAACCCTGAGGACAAAGTTTGTAATATGAAATATGTCGTCTTGATGCATTCTCAATCATCCAGGTAAGTAAATCTCCAAAGGTTGATTCTGTTCATCTGGACGTAGCGTTTTCAGTGGGAGAAACGTTTCGTCACTCATCCAAGTGACCTGTCCAGGATGTGTACATCCTCATCATTGAAAGAGTGTCCACTGGCCTGTAGGTGTGAATAGATTGCAGAGTCCTGGCCTGAAGAGGTGGCTCTTCTGTGTTGTGCCATCCGCTTTGCCAGAGTTTGTTTGGTTTCCCTGATGTCCTGGCAATCCTCCTGGCACTTAACTGCGTACACTATGTTACTCTGTTTGTTTCGGGGGACCGGATCCTTGGGGTGGAACAATTTTTGGCACATCAATGATGAGGATGTACACATCCTTGACAGGGAGGAACGCTGGTTTGAGCGCGGAGTCAAGGAGGCCATTTACGTGAAAAGGGAAAGACCATCTCTGAATCGAGGAGGGGGCCTAAGGGTACATCTTTCGCCATCGTACAATGCTGTGATTGCAGCCATTCCCCAACTCTCTGTGAATGGTACTCACGGCCATGGTTGTTGGTCAATGGTCATGAGAATTTGCATAATCATGATGAAGGAACTGACCTCCCAGCCTACTGTTCCTCCAGTGGGCTGGTTTCAGTTATTATGCAAATGTACTGTTTATAAGATTTGGGAAACCTGCAGTCAGCTGAGACTGAAGAAGTCTCCCACTGAAAACGTTACGTCCAGATGAACAGAATCAACTTTTGGAGATATGAAATATGTCCCAATAAAATCACTCTTCTGGCTGTTTTCACTTTCTTGGATTTTGGAGACCTGCAGATCTAAGGGTATGTTTTACACCTTATTTCATCCGTCACTCATAATTGTTGATGAGATTCATACACAGGAAAAGTTGACGATGGTCAGGAGTAAAAAGAAGACAACAGTTCCAAAATTGGAAAAGTTCACATGAAGTCTGGTCTGTTTGATCAGAGAATGTCAGTATTAAGGTTCCCAAGGGTGAACATTACCATAATAATCTGAACAATTACACCCTGGGGGCGGAGTCTGATGGCTGTGTACCTTTCTGAAAGTGTTGGCCTCTCTCAGACTCTCGGGGACGCTGTTCCTGCTCCTGCTGTTCTGCTCGGCTTCGTCGCTTGGCTCGTCCTGTTAAGCAGACCTCAGATCAGCTCACACTTACAACTCGTTCCCACGTTTCCGTTTCAGATTCAGCTTCACACTCACCGGCGCATCCGACAGCGGGTGGAGCGTCAAGCCGTCGGGGGGGCAGGGCCCGTCAGAGGGGGTGGATCCACTGAGCAGGGTGGGCGAGATACACTGACATACAAACACAAAGAATGAACTTCGGTGCTCGTCTCAAACAAGCAGACGCCACTTTCTTCTCTGTGGAGGTCAAAGCTGAACGTTGTTGTGTTCTGAGCGCGGTCACACAGCTGATGGACTTCCACATAAACAATCAATAACCGACTGTTTCGCGACCCTAAACTTTAAATATGAATAGTTTCTCTTCTTTGTGCAAACACTGAAGGCTCATCCGTCTGTGAAACACTAACATCTTCACAAAGGACAGGAAACATTACCTGAAAACTTTTACCTACACCTCCTGCAAATTCTCACAGGTGAACTTTTTCATCAAGACGACCAAATAAATCAGATCAAAACATTTTACACACAGCAGTCTGAACATTTTGAGGATTAAACCACGGTCATTAAAGAGAACTCCATCCTGCCATTACTCACACTTACATGGACGTTTGGCTAAATGATCTCACGGTGACCTTCACCTGCTTCCTCTGGTCTGTTTCAACTTTGACGACAAACCTTTTTATTCTTTTCACACTATCTGGCTGGCATCATATAGGTTTACACCACAAAATGTCAGCTGTATTGCGGCTTGATGATGACGTGAAGACGTCATGAAAGTGACCAAGCACTGACAAGGTAGCAGTGTATATATATTTTTCTCAAAAAGGCGACATTAACGAGTCTGTAATCACTCAGCCTGACACAGTGACATTACAACAGACAAAAATACTGCTTCATTCAACAAAAGGATTTTAAATGCAGCACCTGATATTTATACCAGGACAAGTGTCACTGCTCAAAACTGGAGAGCACATATCCAAAGGTATGGGGACAGAGAAGCTGTATCCCGTGTGTGTGTGTGTGTGTGTGTGTGTTCGTTTACCTCAGGGCTGGCTGGGCTGAGAGAGGGTGGTGGAGGGGGAGAGGGGAAGGGAGGGACGGCCATCTGGTTTATTGCATCGTCGTTTCTGCAGAGACACAGAGAATAACGAGTTTTTCACTTCAGTTTGAACAGACTGCTACACACACGCCCACACCTGTACTGTATTTGATCTCTCCTTTATCTGTGACACTCTGCCCTTTGTTCATGTGAAGCATTCATGTCTAATTACTGACTCTGTGGTAGAAGAATTTGTGGAATTGTTTTATAATATCGTGTAAATATAATCCCTTAGGATAGGGTGAGAAGTTCAGCCATTCGGGAGGGGCTCAGAGTAAAGCTGCTGCTCCTCCACATCGAAAGGACCCAGTTGAGGTGGTTCAAGCATCTGACGAGGACGCCTCCTGGGCAAGGTTTTCTGGCCATGTCCCACTGGGAGGAGGCCCCGGGGCAGACCCAGGGCAGACCCAGGGCATGCTGGAGAGATATCTCTCAGCTGGCCTGGGAACGCCTTGGTGTTCCCCCGGATAAACTGGAGGAGGTGGCTGGGGAGAGGGAGGTCTGGGCTTCTCTGCTTGGGCTGCTGCCCCCACGACCCCGGCCCCGGATAAGCCGAAGAAATGGATGGATGGATGGATGGATGGAGGGTTTTATAATAATCTACCTGAAACTGATGATGCATGTGGCATCCTTCAATTTGCAATGTCTAAAAATTCTAGATAAAGTGGATCCTCTCAAAATCAGAAAGGCAGCACTGTAAAATCCCCGCCCTGGATCACAGAAGCTATCCGCAGCTTTAGGCAAATCTGCCGTTAAACTGAGCGCCTGTGGAAAGCCACAAAACTTGAGGTTCATAAGCTCCACTTAAAAGAGCTATTATCCACCTTTAACAACATAGTGAAAGATGTGAGAGCCACTTATTTCTCTAAACTACTTGCAGTAAGAAAAAGAAATCCTAAGGTTCTTTCGATACAGTCAATAGCATCATCTCTCCTCCAACTCCATGTATACCAGTCTTCTCAGATATGGATTGCAATGCCTTTTTAAGATTTTTCCAAGATAAGATTAGTGGCCTAAGAGGAAATATAACTCCCTTAGATAGCCCCTTCAACTGTGATCTCCCACATCCCATAATTATGGAGTCTTTTCACTCAGTTTCTTTAAAAGATCCATCGGAAATACTAAGTCAAATGAAACCCTCAACGAGTCCAGCTGATGTCTTACCTACTTCTCTGTTTTTGACACCATTGGGCCCTCTGTGGTCACATTGATAAACTTTTCCCTGCTGTCCGGCTCTGTCCCCAGGTGTTTTAAACAGGGGGTTATTCAACCTCTGCTGAAAAAGCCTAACCTGGATCCAACACTTCAGACAAGCTACAGACGCATCTCAAAACTTCCTTTCATTTCTAAAATATTAGAAAAAGTCTCGATAACTTTCAGTCAGGTTTTTGAAAGTTACACTCCACAGAGACAGCTCTCTTTAAAGTCACAAATGACCTTTTGATGGCCACAGACAGAGGTGTTTGCTCAGTCCTTGTTCTACTGGACCTTAGCTCAACCTTTGATCATCAGATCTTAATCCACCACTTAAATCACATGGTAGGGATATCTGGATCTGTCCTAAAATGCATCACATCATTTCTGGCAGTTAGATCACTTTTGGTTTCAGTAGGAAACCTTTGGTCAGATATAGCTGAATTTTCATGCGGGGTTCCACAAGGATTGGTTTTAAGCCCCTTGTTATTTTCATTATATATTCTGCCTTTAGGCCTTATCATTAGCAGTTTCAAAATGATTTCCTACCATCTGTATGCAGATGATATCTAATTGTATATCTCGTTTAAACCTTGGGAATTAGACAAATTATCCATCCTAATTGCAGGACAGACTGAATCTGCTCTGGAACTATGCAAAGCTTTGTGACTGTGCCATCAGATTCACCAGTCTCTCTGGCTTAAACTCATTATGTCTGTTGGTTTGGAATTTCCAGAGTGCGTCGTGGAGGTGCAGCAGAGCTGTAACAGCTGCAGAGTAGCTGCAGCTCACCTACAACTTGGACAGAGCAGTGCAGCTCTTTAAACTGCAGCAGCATGACGGTGATGCTTCACATAGCTGAGTGTCAGGGCTCAACAACAGGCTAAAGAAATCTGTGATCCCGGGAGAATCCACAGAGGAGGACAACCGGAAACAAAGCTCCACAGTCCGAGGTCCTCCTCAGCAGCTGCAGGTTTCATCTTTTTAATCTTTTTTAAGTAAAAAAAGAAATAAAAACAGACAGATGCTTCAGTTTTACTGTGAAGGCGTCTCCTTGTGTGCTCTTTCGAGTCTCACACTGCAGCATCAGCAACGGTTTCCTCTACGTTGTCATCCATCTGTCACTTTGTGCTGCTGTAGTGAACACTCCTCACTGATGACTCACTCGTTTCCTCAGCGTAGTCTGTGCAGCTCCTGGTTTCCTCACACCTCTGGGCAATCCCCACCTGGTTTCCCCCTCCAGGTGGGAGAGCCCAGTTTTGTTTTGTTTTGTTTTTTTATCCCTCCCCGGATCTTAGTTTGATCAATACATTTAGAAAAAAGGAAACACAGATTTACACAAAAATAGAAAAACACAAAACCGTGAGAACAAACTTCAGCTTCACAAACAGTAAGTTCAAACCTCATCACCCCTGCACTGCAGGGACAGCTAAGCCAGGACTTTCTCATAAAACACTGCCACCTAGTGGTGAAATCTTAAATATTGATTCATCCATTTTCTTCCACGGATCTGAAATTTGATACATTCGGATCACAGCTCTGCCACACCTGCAGAATTTGTGTGTTTATGCCTTACGCAGCAGGTATCCTCTGGCTGTCAGCATGACTGATTGTAAAATGATGTCTGATTGGATAGAAGTCAGGAAATGGGTCGCCTGCTCATTCGATCACTGAGGTCACTAAAAAGTTTGCAAAGGAGTTTCTTGTCTTGGTTGCTGGTTTCAGCTCTGATTGAATAGAACGTAGTGTTTGCTTTGGAACTGAAGGACCTGTTACAGTCAGAAAGGAGGCCAGAGAAAGCAAACGATCCAGGCCGTATTCATCTGACCCCAAAAAGGCAAAATTGTGATGATGGAAATGTTCAACTTCATGCCAGGACATCACAAACCTAAGATGATATTCAACCTTTATGTACAGTCTCGGCATACATCAACACACTGCAAAGTTCTCATGTCTCAGCTGACTCACGAATGAGAGGAACAGCAGGCTGGAACAAAGCAGAATTAAGTTTTAAACACTGACGTGTAAACAGAAAATGTAACGCTGTAATGGCAGACAGTGTGACACCATCTCTCCTCCTCCTCTTCCTCTCCTGATAGGGCCATAGCTGTAATCCAAACTTAGGCTCAGTCCACCGGGCCCGGCTGAAGCCGCATTTATTATATCTACAACTGCAGCAACAGCTTGGCGGGTAACAGAGCAGAAAACAGCAGCAACGCCCCCCAGAGAGCCGGCAGACACGAAGGAGGGCGTAGCGCCATGTGGAACAACTCCGCCGTCACTTCAAACCCTCAGAGGAGGTGTCTGAAGCTCGTTGGATTTGAGGCATCGCCATTAAATGGAGCCATCTGCATCACGGGAGCCACTAAGGTCCTCGTCCTGTTCTTATGTTCATTCTCAGAGCTCATTACTGCAGCACTCAGTCCGAGGATGCTGAACACGGCGAGAGCGCCAACGTCCTGCAGCTCTGACACGATTTAATCAGAGCCGCAGGAGGAAGGAAGAAAAAGAGAGAGAGAGCGTGAGAGAGAGAGAGCGAGAGAGAGGACCATCATAAGAGTCAAAACAGAACACTGATATGATCAGGGAATCATGGGAGGAGTCCCTTCATCTCTTCCAAACACACCACCTCCTCATCCTCTCCCTCCTCCGCCATACTGATTCATTCTAAAGACCACGTTTACCCTGAGATGCGGACGTCATTCACGCTGCAGGAAGAATAAAAGTCCTGAATGCAGCACAGAGATACAAACTCAACTGCAGGAAACAGCTTCCTTCATTTATTCAGCCAAAGAAAAATATTCACAAGGAAACATTACATTTAGTATGATGATCATAAAAACATAAAAAAGTTGCTGCGTTTTAATATTTCAAATTCAAAAAACAAAGGACGTTAAGAAACAGGAGACATAACATCATGGCCAGAATATCTGCATAGTGTTCAGAGATGAGCAATAACGCGTTACAAGTAACACGGTTACTTTTTTCAAGTAACGAGTAAAGTAAGGGATTACTATTGCAAAAAAGTAATTAGATTACTGTTACTTTCCTGTAAGCACGCTGCGTTAATGCGTTACTAAACCATGATTTTGTTTGTGAGAGTGTCTCATGACACTGACGTAAGTACGTGCAACGTTCGTGGTAACAGACATGTGCAGATCAACAATGGATAATATGGATTGCGAATATGACTATACAGCGTTTAAAGCATGGAAGTACTGACCTTACTTTGAGTATAAATCCGTAAAAAGTGAAAAAAAACATCTGCATGTGCTGTACTCTCCGTGGGAAGAAAACTTATTTCTAGAGCGTAAAAAACCCTAAACTTCTGAGCAAGTACCTCGCATGCTGCCACGGGAATGTGAAATTCACAGAGAAACCCCCCACTGACAAGACTGCTGCAGCAACGGGCAAACCGCCGCCTGCTCCACTTCTGCTAAACAGGTGAAAATAGATTTAAGAGTGACAGGACATTCATGAACTATCATGAGTACATGATAGTTCAGTGTAGACCCTTCTACTTGCTGAGAGAGCTCACACCGGTCACAATAATAGCAGTTTATGTTAGAGATGGCACGATACCACTTTTTTATGTCCGATACCGATACCGATATCATAAATTTGGATATCTGCCGATACCGATATGAATCCGATATAGTGTTTTTTAATCAACAAAACTGTTTTTAAAAATATCTTGCTGCATTTTGCAAGTCTGCAAGTTCATACTCAAGTTTAAAACAACAACTACACTAAAGCTATTCTGTTATACCTGTATACAAAAAAAATATTTCATAGTTCAGCAATACTGATCAATCTAATAAACTTAGACCTACACCATCCTCCCTATTCTGGTATTTTAAAGAGTACTTAGCGTAAATATTAAGCAACCTAACTAATAGGGTTCCAACTCCCAGCAACAACAAAAAGAAATAAATAAAAAATAAGGAACCACCCCTCACGCGCCACCTCATGATGCTTAATCGACGTAATCAACCTTAATTTGATGCAGTGTGAAAAAAAATGCACAGAAATCAATTATTTTTCAAGAAATATTAAATAGATTCAACATCTTTCTTCAACAAAATTGCAGACTGCACAGATGGTACCTTCCCAAAGGAAAAAGTACTATAGCTTACTAGGGTATATATTAGACTTAATAGTCACTATATACAGTAATTGACTTCTATTCATTTTACATCAAATTAAAACTTTAGGTGTCAGATAATTATTTATTAAAAGCTCGACATTTTAAATGAGAATAAGAAAGAAAAGTATGTCTTTGTGCCCCCTTTTCCCTGTTCATGCCCTATCGGCCCCCCTGGCTAAACTTTGCTAGATCCGCCCCTGCACAGTTACCAGCGTCAGCTACGTAGAAAAAGATCCTGGTGTAGAAAGAAATATTAAATAAATTCTAACAACAGCTTATCAAGCTTAAACGTTCTGCTGTTGTTCAGCCGCTGGTTTCCTCTTTCTGGTGCAAAGTGGGCCAAAAACAAACCAGAGAGACGGACTCGCGACAGAAAAGCCGATCAGCTGATCATTTAAGCAGTTTCACGATTGAAGTAGCAGCCGGAGAGCGAGAGGCAGTCGCTTGTTAAGCTTAACGTGGGAATGCTTTACAAACATTCAGAGATGGACTTACACACTTGCTTTACTTCTCTCGGGGATAACTTTGTCGGAGATGAAATGCCAGGTTGCTAGCGAAGCTCCACATGCTATCCAGACCACCGACAGGTCCGGCATGCCACAGCCGCTCTATCACGTGATGCATACTGCTCCGACTGCTAACGTTCTGAGGTGAGTTACGGCGTGTTGCAAGTTTTGCGAGGTGCTTTTGTGATATTTAATGGATCGGATTACATTTTTTATTTTTCTCCGATATCCGATCCAGTAATTTAGGTCAGTATCGGACCGATACCGATATGTAATATCGGATCGGTCCATCTCTAGTTTATGTGCCACCGCAAGCTAATGCTAAGTCAGCCATGGAGCTACTCCAGCGCTCCATTAATAAACAGATAACAACGCAACTGGACTGAGCTGTGATCGCGGCAGGAGATTTTAACCATGCAAACCTGAAATCTGTCCTGCCTGGATTCTTAAAAAACATGATTTTTCCCGATGAGGGAAAACAACACACTGGACCAGGTTTACACCAACATCCCAGATGCTTACAAAGCCACCCCACTGCCTCATCTCGGACTCCCTGACCATCTCTCTCTGTCCCTGATCCCTGGTTATAAACCTCTAATTCAAAGACAAAAACCATCTGTAAAAACAGTACGAGTGTGGACCGCGGATGCCACCATGGCCCTACAAGACTGTTTTAATAACACAAATTGGAGTGTATTTGCTGAAGGATCAGACTTGAAGGGCCACACATCTGCTGTACTCTCATACATCAACTTCTGTAGTGAGAGAGCACACCACCTCCACCCTCATTCTGAACGAAGGCGTCCCACAGGGGTGTGTCTTCAGTCCCCTCTTATCCTCACTTTTCACCCATGACTGTTCTTCAATCCACACCAGTAACACCGTTATAAAATTTGCTGATGACACCACCATCATAGGACTGATCGACAACAACGAATCAACCTACAGAGAGGAGGTTCAGCATCTGAAGTGATGGTGTGACAACAACAACCTGCATCTGAACACAGTCAAGACCAAGGAGACTGTAATCGACTTCAGAAGAACAAAGCGACCTGAGCACTCTACCCTCTACATTGATGGGGAGGAGGTAGAAAGGGTAGAGAGCCTTAAGTTTCTCGGAGTCCACATCTCGGCTGACCAGGACCAGGTGGGGAAAGCACAACAAAGGCTGTACTTTCTCAGGAAACTGCGTCAGGCCCAATTACCCTAGAGACTGCTAGTAAACTTCTACCGCTCCACCATTGAGAGCCTTCTGACTTACTGCTGCACACTCTGAGGACAAGAGGAAACTGCAGCGGAGGTAGGGTAGCCTGTTTGTCTTTGACCTGATGGACCTGAGGGCAGCAGAGCGGGCAATTGGCATCTCACTAACCCCCCACAGAGACATTTATACTGGCAGACTTCAGAAGAAAGCCAGCATCATCATCCAAGACCCCTTGCACCCTGGACACTCACTCCCCCCCTCCTTCCTTCTGGTAAACGCTACAGGTCCATCAGGTCAAAGACAAACAGGCTACCCTACCTCCACCCTGATTGGACGACAACTGCACTCATGGGCATTACATTTTATTTATACATCGTATCTCTATAACCGTATTATTATAGTAGCAACTGCATCCCCCCCCCCCCCCACACACACACTCTCAATGTGCAATATCACTGATCACACACTGCACCTCACAAAGCACCTGCTCCTCAGATGGCATGTATGTGTATGTATATATACGCAAGCGTGTATGTGGAAATATGTGTGCGTATGTACGTACACATACATATATGCATGTATATATACATATATGTATGTATGTATGTATGTATGTATGGGTGCATCTGTATGTATGCAGGTGTATGAATAAGTTGTACATATCTTTCTTGTGTAAATGTAAATCTGTGTTATTATGTAAATACTAGAGATGGCACGATACCACTTTTTTATGTCCGATACCGATATCATAAATTTGGATATCTGCCGATACAGATATGAATCCGATATAGTGTTTTTTAATCAACAAAACTGTTTTTTTTTAATATCTTGCTGCTTTTTGTATAAGTTCATACTCAAGTTTAAAACAACAACTACACTAAAGCTATTCTGTTATACCTATATGCAAAAAAAAAAAAATTTCATAGTTCAGCAATACTGATCAATCTAATAAACTTAAACCTACACCATCCTCCCTATTCTGGTATTTTAAAGAGTACTTAGCATATATATTAAGCAACCTAACTAATAGGGTTCCAACTCCCAGCAACAACAAAAATAAATAAATAAAAAATAGGGAACCACCCCTCACGCTCCACCTCATGATGCTTAATCGACGTAATCAACCTTAATTTGATGCAGTGTGAAAAAAAAAAAATGCACAGAAATCAATTATTTTTCAAGAAATATTAAATAGATTCAACATCTTTCTTCAACAAAATTGCAGACTGCACAGATGGTACCTTCCCAAAGGAAAAAGTACTATAGCTTATTAGGGTATATATATTAGACTTAATAGTCACTATATACAGTAATTGACTTCTATTCATTTTGCATCAAATTAAAACTTTGGGTGTAAGATTCGGATAATTATTTATTAAAAGCTAGACATTTTAAATGAGAATAAGACAGAAAAGTATGTCTTTGTGTCCCCTTTTCCCTGTTAATGCCCTATCGGCCCCCCTGGCTAAACTTTGCTAGATCCGCCCCTGCACAGTTACCAGCCGTCAGCTACGTAGAAAAAGATCCTCGAGTAGAAAGTAATAATAAATAAATTCTAACAACAGCTGATCAAGCTTAAACGTGCTGCTGTTGTTCAGCCGCTGGTTTCCTCTTTCTGGTGCAAAGTGGGCCAAAAACAAACCAGAGAGACGGACTCGCGACAGAAAAGCCGATCAGCTGATCATTAAGCAGTTTCATGATTGAAGTAGCAGCGAGAAGAGGCAGTCGCTCCATATATCGCTTGTTAAGCTTAACGTGGGAATGCTTTACAAACATTCAGAGATGGACTTACACACTTGCTTTACTTCTCTCTGGGATAACTTTGTCGGAGATGAAATGCCGGGTTGCTAGCGAAGCTCCACATGCTATCCAGACCGCCGACAGGTCCCGCATGCCACAGCCGCTCTATCACGTGATGCATATTGCTCCGACGTGCTAACGTTCTGAGGTGAGTTACGGCGTGTTGCAAGTTTTGTGAGGTGCTTTCGTGATATTTAATGGATCGGATTACATTTTTTATTTTTCTCCGATATCCGATCCAGTAATTTAGGTCAGTATCGGACCGATACCGATACGTAATATCGGATCGGTCCATCTCTAGTAAATACTTACTTACACTATTGTGTATTTCACACGGAGAGATGCCAAACTGCCTTTCATTGTTCTTGTAA
This sequence comes from Rhamphochromis longiceps, assembly GCF_057381845.1. NCBI lineage: Eukaryota > Metazoa > Chordata > Actinopteri > Cichliformes > Cichlidae > Rhamphochromis > Rhamphochromis longiceps. The sequence goes on from NC_140578.1 coordinate 10,177,038, forward strand.
CAGTGACAATAAAGAGCTATTCTATTCTATTCCTTATTGGAGAAGTAATCAGTAATTAGTTACTAATTACTTTTTTGAAGTAACTTGACCAACACTGGTAGTGTTACAGATATCTGTGAGTCAGCGCAGACCAGCATTTGTTACAGCTTCAGTCAGGTTTATCTGTTATGCTGCATTCGTCTTACACCAGCAGAAGAGAAGACTAACACTGACACAAACACTAAGTTGGAAACATCATCAGACTTCCTCTCAACAGTTTTGTGAATAATTACAAAAATAAAACAATGCAATGCTGCTAAATCAGGTGAAACGTATCAGTCAGGTTTCTGACGTCAGACGTCTCTGATGTCAGAAATCAATGATTCGATCAGGTCTCGTTAAACCTGTGAAGTCTGCGGGTTTTGATTGACCATCAGTCACACGTTTCCATCACTGTCTCAGGCCAACACTACAGCTGTCAGGAAGTGACAGACACCGGCGCCGGTGGATTGATGAGGACATCACAGACACATCAAAGTCAGCTGATTGTTGGTTGCTGCTTCCCCGGCTCAGTGAGCACTGATCTCCTGTTTTCCCTGTGATTTACTTGTTTCCATGCCGACACTGGGGTGCAGTGAACGACCAATCAGATGGGGTAAAGGAGATCTTTAGCAGTCTCACACTTCAGACTGACACCTTCATCCACCTCATATTGACCTGCTTTCTTTAATAAAAAGAAAATCAATTAAATAACTTTGAGATGCTCAGCAGTGAAATCTTAACTAAACATCAACCTGGTGGTTTGACCCCATCTAAATGATCAGTATGAGCAGCTTAATATTTCCTGTTTTTCTGCTACAGTTTCATGCAGAATTAGCCCCGTTATTAAAGTATGTTGCAGGGTGAGGCCCCATGAGACGCTTGCTTAGCTCCGATGTTTGTCTTGTGAGTCTGTGTGATAAATCTGCCAATCATATAACAGTCAGGAAGTCTTAAAAGCAACATGATGTAGAAACCATGTAAACGTGATCTCATACAGAGAAAAACATCCGGAAGAGAAAATCCGCTGATCTACTGCAGCTCCCTCTCAGGAGGTCAGAGCTGCTTTGACCTGGTGGGCTGGTATGAGGCTATGGTGGTGTTGAAAGTGGGTTGGGATGAAGCTGCAGGGACACTGGGAGTGGGTTAGGATAATTCTGTGAGGATGTGAGAGCAGGTTGGGATGAAGCTGTGGGGATGCTGGGAGTGGGCTGGGAAGAAGCTGTGTGGACATGGCAGTGAGCTGGGATGCTGGGAGTGGTTGGAAGGAAGCTATGGGGGATGCTGGGAGTGGGCTGAGGTGTTGCTGTGGGGACGCTGGGTGTGGGCTGGGATTAAGCTGTGGGGATGCTGGGAGTGGGCTGAGGTGTAGCTGTGGGGACGCTGGGTTTGGGGCTGGTATGAAGCAGTGGGAACAATGAGAGTGGGTTGGGATGTGAGCAGTCAATGATCTGCGACTTTTGTCGTTCTGCGAATATCAAATCAAAGAGTGCATGAGAGCCTTACTCACAGATATACCCGCTAATCAGTAACCTCCAATCAAAATCTTCAAATTTCTCTCACCAAACCTGGAGAGAGGTACGGCCTGAAGCTCAGAGAAGGATTTCAACTTAAGTGTCTCTCATTCTGCTGTTTCTCTGATGGCTGAATTTAACTGATGAGTTAAATTAGAAGAGAACAGTGAGGACTTCATTCTTCACCTCTGCCTCTGACATCCTGTCGAAATGAGGGCTGCAGACAAAAAGTTGAATCCTATTTTTCCTTTTATCAAAGCTAACGTCTGCTTTTCACACTTCAAACATGAACAATCTGTGCTGATTAAAGTCTGAGCACATTCACCTGAAACCATCTCCTCCCTTTCATCTCTCCTGTGCTGATAATTTGATCCACTTACAGCTCCGTCACGTCCCATATCAGGTGAAACTGAGTGACAATGTGGATAAACTCTCCTCAGAAAGAGGAGGATAAGCGCGATGGTCTTCATCCTGTCAGGCTGAGGGTTTAAATCTGCGTGACGGAGTGCTAACCCGGCCCCATGAGCCAGGCTTTGGACTTAAACACACCCGCTTGCTTCAAAGCTGCTAATCACAAAAGATCATTTATGGATCTGCAGAGGAAGGAGGAGGAGGAACGAGGAGTATAATCTGCCCATCTCCTCCCTGGATCGTAAATGACTCCTCAGTGAGTGTGAAGGAGGCGTTTCACCGTCCCTGCTGTGGTAAAGCCTGAGCTCTGGGATGCTTTGAGCTTCATCTCCACAGCCTGGGAGTCATCCTCCACATCAGGAAGCAGCTTTTATTTTGAAGGGAATGCAGCTGTGTTTTCCTCAGACTCAGCTGAGCATGCTCAGTATGCATCAGCTGATGATGTGCTGCAGAGAATGCAGTGACAGGAAACAGAAACAGCTTGTTCTTCATGAGTTTCCTGCACAGACCTTCTCACTGACGCACAAGGTTATATTTTTGTGGATGAACGACAGCATCAGAGAATAACTATGATATTATTCACAATCAAGACACACAGCAATAGAACACGCTATACAGGATAAAAAAGGGGGCGGAGTCAGGAAGTGTTTAGGTCAGGAAACCGGGCAAAGGGTCTGATGCAGCTCACCAGACGGCTTTGCAAAGAAGTCTTTATTAATAATAATAATTCTTTAATAATTTTTAACAACTTAATGCACAAATATTGCTTTAATTATTTTAAAATGAAATATTATTACTGATATTTATTATTACTGTTTGTTTCAGCTGCTGTGAGATCAAATATTATTTAACTTAATTATATGAAATTTTAATTTTTTGTTTTTTGTTTTTTTATTGCTGTAACAGGAGGAAGAGACCACAGCTTGCTGAATCAGACACTGAAAGGTTTATTTGTAAAATGACTTTTTTTGTTGACTGAATAAAAATGTTACTTATTAGTGTTATTAAACTAACACTGGTAGCAGCACCAGTGTTAGTTTAATAACCAAAAGGTTCCATAACGCAGCAGGCCACTGTGTATGGAACCTTTTTTAAATGCTCAGACTTTCCCACCATGCACTGCAGTCCTACCTGAGCAGGATGAGCTTCACCTTGGAGGTGGCACTCTTAATGATGGCTGAGGCGTTCTGGTGGCTCCGCCCATAAAGAATCTGGTTGTTAATCTGAAATGCAGACAGAGGGGTGGAGACGAGTTACCTGATGTCCACAGGTGCTGAAAGTGAGGGAGGGTTATTACTTCCTGAATACAAACAGACAGACAACAACAGTAGTAAATGTGTCCTCAGAGCGGCAGACCGCTGAAAGGTCCCCGAGAACTACAAGAAACAAAATGTTATATCAATACACACACACACACACACACACACACACACACACACACACACACACACCAGATCGACCTGAGAGCTGCACCCAAGTGTTTTCTCTTCAGTCTGATGCATCTGCTCGTCTGCAGGTAGAAGAGCCACCTGCATGAGGCTTTGACATAATTGACAAAAACAAATTTATAAAAAAAAAAAAAAAGGATGGCCCAGATGTTGCAGATGTTGCACCAAATTCCTCACACATGATTAAAGTCATCTCTCATGAACGCCATGCTTTCACTCTCACTGTGGTTGATGTAATTTATGTAAAATGATAATCTGGACTCTTCTCACCTCCAGAAGCTCATCTCCAATCTGAATGCGCCCATCGCGGGCAGCCGGCCCCCCGGGATGGAGCCCGACCACGAAGATGCTGACGCGGGAGCGATCCCTGTTCCCCGCCAGGCTGAGGCCCAAACCCTGCCGTTCCTTCTCCAGCTCCACGCATAGCAGCTCCCCTCGCAGGTCTCCATAACGCTCACACCACCGCTCTGCAGCCCAGGGAAGAGGAGGAGAACCAGGAGAGGAGAACAACCAACATGAGAAATTATACACCTCTCACAAAAACACTTTTTAATCAGAGCACATCATCAAGTCACTTAAATTCCTGGATATTGATCTGATCAGGTAAGGATCAGAGGGGGGTGCAATAGAGGGGCAACAATGAGACGACCCCAAACCAGGAATGTTTTTAATTTTCCCCTCCTCGTCTTTTATGACTGCATTTGGCTAAGATCAGTGTCACTGCTGGTAGCATGAGGTAATACCAGGACCCTACAGAGGTTGCACAGGTAGTTCAACTCCTCCAACGTGGAACATCAATACGTGCCACTGCCAGAAGGTTTGCTGTCTCCCAGCACAGTCTCAGGAACATGGAAGAGATTCCAGGAGAGCCGGACAGGGCCGTAGAAGGCCTTAACCCATCAGCAATACCGGAATCTGATCCTCTGTGCAAGGAGGGAGAGGACGAGCACTGGAAGGGCTACAAAAGGATCTCCAGCAGGTCGCTGGAGTGAACGTCTCTGAACAAGCAACCAGACACAGGCTTCATGAGGGTGGCCTGAGGGCCCGATGCCTTCTAGTGCGCTCACTGCACGGCACCGTGGACCTGACTGACATTTGTCATAGAATGCCCTGTGCTGTTCACAGATGAGAGCAGGTTCACCCTGAGCACATGTGATAGACGTGAAAGGGTCTGTAGAAGCTGTGGAGAACGTTATGCTGGTCTGGGGAGGCTTATCCATGGAGAGACACATAGACCTCTGCAGGTGAGGCAACAGCACCCTGACTGTCATCAGGTATGAGGATGAAATCCTTGGATGCACTCTCAGACCCTACGCTGGTGCATAATCTTTTTGAGCAGTTATATAAATGTGCCAAGTTAAAAGACAAAGAGTCCGAGCACTGATAGAGGTTTATGGCTGTATTTGTTGGGATTCCCAGGAAGCCACTTACATGTGAAAAATAATGCCTCAAATTCACTCAGTGATCAGGAGCCCGGTTTTCGGATTGGCTCATAGACAGGGAGGAGGAGATAAAATTAAAAGCATGAAGGGGGAGGTGAAGAGGAGAAAAATGTGAAAGAAAGTGAATAAGAAATCCAAAACACAAGAGCAGAAGGGGAGGAGAGAAGAAAGAAGAACAAAGAGGAGCATTTAAGATGTGAAGGAGAAGAGTAACGAGGTGAGGAGGTAATTATGAAACAGAGAGGAGGGAGGATGAGACGAGGAGAAAAGCAGAGACAAATCTGGTGTCAAACAAAAATCAGTTTAATGATCTGTGAAAGAAACAACAAACGGCGAGGGTGAGGAAACCTGCAGCTGAGACTAAACTCCTCCACTGTCAGCAAACGTGCCTTTAATTATTGCTCTTCGTACTTACTGACCTTTCCAGAATCAGTGGCCGCTTTGAAGATGTGAAGGGTTTTGTGTTTTTGGATTTAAAGGTCACTGCAGTTATCAGAGATAAACTGAAAACCAGTAAATCACTTCAAACTGGAGAATAACTGAAACCAGACTTGATTTCCAGGAGACATTCGACAAATTTTACATTTCAAATGTCACGTTCACCGAGTCTGCTGAGACAGCAAACCATCAGCGGCTTCCTGTGACACCAAAGAAAACGTAAAACATCTGCAGTTAAAACGTGACGTTTTTCTTTAGTTTTTACATGGAAGCACAAAACTGAAGACATTAAAACTAATTGTACAAGCTGCAAAGGGAGGTGACACTGAAGGAGAGACTGTCCAGGTTCAAATCATCAGAAAAGTTCATTCTAATTAGCTTCAGCGCAAAGAAGAGGAGGGAGGTGAGGATGAGGAGCCATGAGATGATGACGATGACAGCATTAAAGAGTGCAGACCGATGCCGTCTGCTCACAGGATCATTCAAAGAACATGACCGTCAGCTGTGCTGATGATCAGGCACTTTAGCTGAACCAGAGTCTGAAGAAACTGGTACGATCATTCACAAAATGCATTTTGGGTAAACTTTCAGAACTGGTTAAAGCAGGTGAAAGGTCATGCTTTACCTCAGCATTGACCTGAGAACAGTTTAACGTGCCGGGCTGCAGCCTGCTCCTGTTATAACACACGACAGGTGAGTTTAGTTGGTGTTTTGGTTCAGCCTGCCTCAGTTTGCTGCGAGCAGCCAGAGACACTGCGTATAAAGTTTGATTCACAGCCGAGCAAACCCGGTGAGGTCACGACCGCGTTGGTACTTACCGAAGCCACGCTGCCATGCCACGAAGGCAGAGAGTGCAGTATTTGTAATTTAATACATTTAAAATGATGATGTAAATGGGCCTCTGTCAGCATCAGAACCATGATCAGTGTCAGACTCGGAGATCAGTCCTGCAGCACTTTTTGTTTCCTTTTGTTTGCTCAGGTTCAAGCACCAAAACCTGCTTGTTGAGGGGGCAGGAGGTCAGACCCGTCCTGTGTTTGTGGCTCTGGGGCCCGAGGCAGCAGAAATTCTCTGAGACATGCCTGGAAACAAGTTGAGCGCTTGTTTTTAATCATCATGTTGCTGTCAGAGCACTTTCTGAGGAAAACAAGCTGCCACAAACGCCTCCTTTCCTCTGTGGCATCGACTCAAACGACCAGGTCAGATAAGATCTGATCGGAAGAAGCTGTCACACACTCAGCTACAAACGACTTAACACAACGCCATGAAGCTAAGCACGTCGAGAATCATAGGAAATATCTGAGATGGCAAACAGCCACCCCAAAATATCGTCCACAGCTGAATCACATTCATACATGGACCCGAGAAGAGCCCGCTCTCATCACTAGCTCCTCACACGCCACCTCAGGTACCTGAGGTCACTGCAGCTCCTCTGACATCCAGCAGAGGCAACAGTGAGTCAGGCTCCACAGACCTGATGTTAAAATGTCACAGCAGAAACAAACATGTTTACAGCCTGATACACAAATTGTGTGGTTTGGTATTAGGGGCGTGGCCTTTGCGAGTGACGGGTGGATGGTGACACAGGTAACTGTAGCTGCTACCTGTCTGCTAGCTTCACCTGAACGGGACCTCTGCACTGTGTTTGTGATTTTGGAGCTTTGTGAGCACCCCATCCTCTCACACAAATATGGTCACAGCCAAAATGCTAAAGCAGAGCGTCTGAATGTCCATCTTCTATTTACAGTCTATAGTTGCACACAGACTTTCCCTGCAGCGTTTCCATAAAACACTAAATATAAAAAGAACTTTGCATTTGTCTGTGTGAAGCTGGAAAACAAAAATATCTACAGAAAACACACTACCATGCTATTAAAATCTCACACATACACACGCAAACACAGTTTAATCAAAGGCTAACAGTTTTCAGACGGGAGGCAGGTGTGTGTGTGTATTTAATGAGCTATTAATAGCTTTAATGTGACAGGTAACTGCAGGTGTTAATGCCTCTCGGGGTGAGGAGAGGTGGCTGAAGGACGGAGCGCCTCCATCACCGGCTGCTGCTCTGATGATGGAGGCGTGTCAGGAAGAGGAGCAGGCGCACCTTTTATTGTGTGTTTAATGTGAATTAAATTGTTGGGAGTGCTTCTCTTTGTCAGGATGACAGGATGTCTTGTTAAGCTCTCCTTCAGGAGGCTCAATGTGTTCAGCTGCCAGAAATCTATTAAAAATACATAAGGAGCTAAACTGCTGCCCTACGCCCGCAGCACAGAAACCACCAAATTAATTAACCACTTCCACTCCGCTGCTCTGGCCACTCATTTGAAATGGTTTATCAAAGCAGCAGAATGCAGCTCAGAGTTTGGTGTTCAGACTCAGTTCATGGACTGCAGGTGCGTGGTGGTGGACGATGGGACAGCAGCTACGTGTCACAGACAGGACATTATCCAGATGATTAAATAGACTCAGAACCCTGACGGTGAGTTTGGGCTCCGCCTCATTTATGGTGGAAAGATTTTGCAGCAAAAATTGTCCAAAAGGTATAAAAGATTGAATCAAGTTCAGAAACCCAGCAGGTCAGCCTACTTAGCTGCTGCACATCTCCATTCCACTTTGCAACCCACCTTCACCCAGTGCCTCCTCTCATCACTGTCATATCTGTTATGGATGAGGCTCCACCCTCCTGCTGAGGTCACAGAAAAGTCAGTCTGCAGCTTTTAAACAACCAGCAAGAGAAAAATATCAGTTTTTAGTCTTTTCTTCATTATAAATTAAAGTAAAACAGTTTCTCACACTTCAGTGTTTTTAAAGAAGCTAGTTTTAGGCAGATGGAGTGGTTACCCAACATTTCAAAATATATCACACAGGTATTCAGATCTCCTTCTTCGGGTTTGGGAAAGAGTCGTCCATGAGTAATTGGGAGGAGCAGAGGCAGAATGCGGTGCTGCCCTCACCCATGGTTATTCGCTTTGGGTAAGGAAAGAAAGAACGAGGCATGGACTACAAGAAGCTCAGCTGCTTCTTCGTACTGAGCAGAGCCAGCATCATGGCACCCTTCGGGGAGGAGGACTGGGAGGAGATAGACTGCGAAGTCATTGGAGAGATTTTATATCTCATCTGGGCTGAAAGCAGCTGAGGATCCCTCAGGAGGAGGCCAAGCACACTTTCAGGAAAAATCCATGTGGAATATGACACCATTCCCACCTCAGCTTCGGATAAAAACAAGAGGATGGGCAGGTGGGTGAATGTGACCTGCCGAAGTGGTCATCATTACTTCTACTGGAAAGTGAGCAGGAAGTTTATGCAGACCCTAAACTGCAGGTCATAAAAGCTTAAATGTAGATTTAAGGGTTTGTGTGCACACACACACACACACACACACACACACACACACACACACACACACACACACTCCAAGCCAAAAAACACACTGTGACTACAGGGGGCGCTGCAAAGACGGCGCACATGCATATCAATATATCAATGCAGCACACAGGCTGCCTTCAGCGTGATGGCACCAAGCACCGACTGTCACATAGGGCTGCTCGATTATGGCAAAAATGATAATCACGATTATTTTCACTGAAATTGAGATCTCGATTATTTGGCGATTTTTATTTAACAATAACAATGTATTGAATAATGACTTTAAAGATTGTCAAAAAATAATATAAAATAGTGTGCAAATACTGATAACAGTGCAAATGTTTGCAATATAAAAAATAAATGAAAAATGTAAACATCTATGTTTAGCAAACTTTGCTACGGTGTTGCTCTGTGGTGCAGCTACAACACCGTAGCAAAGTTTACACACTATGTCTACTTGATCCACGTCTGACTCCGTGAACCATAATGTTTCCACACCACTGAAGTTTTTTTTTTACCTCTCTTTTCAACCAACGGCAGTCACTCTCCTCTCCAAATAACTTCTGCTTAGCTTTCCGAGCTTCCCTCGGGTCCTCTTAATCAGCGGTCCCCAACCCCCGGGCCTCGGACCGGTACCGGTCCGTGAGTCGTTTGGTACCGGGCCGCGAGAGTTGAGGCTCAGGTGTGAAATGTATAGTTTTCAGGGTTTTTAAATCGGTTTTCAGCGTTATTTTGTTATCGTTTTTATCGTTTACTCGGTTTTCCTTGGTCTTTTCACGTGTGTTATGAATAAATTTTATTTTTTTCGGTACCGGTACTAGTTTTATTTTGTTGTATTTATCCGCGACACCTTAAAGGCCCTTAAAGGCCGGTCCATGAAAATATTGTCGGGCATAAACCGGTCCGTGGCGCAAAAAAGGTTGGAGACCGCTGCTCTTAATTGTTGTGACACATGTTCGAAATGCAGAGAGGTGCGCTCGATTTGCCACACGGAGCAGCGCGAGAGTAAAGCACAAGGGAGGGGCTAATAATCGGCTCAGTCATTTTTAATGATCGTTGAAAGCCCAGATCGTAATCGAGATTAAAATTCGATTAATTGAGCAGCCCTACTGTCACACACTGATGAACACTGTCGCTCTAGCCTGCAGCAGGTTCTCTCTCTCTCTCTCTCTCTCTCTCTCACACACAGCAGGATGGTGGCGTTCCCCTCAGTGTGGTATTCCACTTCATGAATGTTGCTCCAGTTTGTCTCTATCACTTTTCTTCAGAGCCTGCAACCTGGTTTTATTGGGTCCATGAGACCTGATTTTTGCCCCATTTTTTTAAACTTTTCATTCCGCCCTTCCTCTAACACTCTGTAGTCCTCAAGGACAGTTTAGTCCAGTTTAACGGCAGCAGTGGCTCAGGGACCGCCCCCCGATGATCCACATTACCATTCCTCTACAGCACTGTGGTCCAGTTTGTCTGCAGTGACCACACACACACACACACACACACACACACACACACACCAGTGACAACCTGTCACACAAAATCCTGCGTGACGGGGTGTCAGATTCAAAATCTGAATCTGTGTGTGCTTCTAGCAAGGTGACATGTCACAGTAAATCAGTGCACACACACATTCTGAATTTGGTATCCCTTTACTGTGTGTGTGTGTCTGCTGTTTGGTTCAAATATTTCACATCATCCGTAAAACTAAAACCCAGCAGGCACACGACAGGACCTGACGCTGCTGAACAGACACGTGAGCCGAAGTAACAGGAAGACTTTGGTGTGATGACACAAGCCAACATTCGTGATACAGAAAAAACAGGCGTGCAGCAGCTGGATGATGAGAATGGAAATGCAGATGTGTGTGTGACCTTTGACTGAAAGAACAGTGGCTACTCTCAGCGCTGGAACAGTAGGAGAACATGTTGTCATACCGGCACGAGATAAATGCCTGAAAGATTTCAGCCCTATCCTGTAATCAAAAGCGAACATGTGACCATTTCAGTCCAGCCCAGTCTTAAAAGGAGTTTCCAACAATAAGATAAAATGCTGAGGAATATCAGGAAAAGGCAGAAGTGAGTGTGTCTGCTGCTGCATATCACACAGTAAAGGCTCATGTGGATACATTTGTAATGTGTTACCTTGGCTCGCTCAAAGGTAAGTCAGTGTGGCACTGTGCCCATGCACACCACTCTCAGCCCACACGCTTCAATCAGGGGAGAATAACAAGACATGCACAACATTTATCCATCTTTACTTTAGTGCACAAACGTGAGTCCATAATAAAACCTGCAGGGAGGACAGCAAAGTGAACAGTGAAGCTCTACCACGTCAGAAATCCACTTCCTTCGGGTATTGGTTCGTTAATATCACAGATAGAAATGTGTCCGAAAACAGATCAAATGTAAATTATGCACATCTGAAGGTGTTACTGATGTCTGCATTTCACAGTAATCACGCCCAGGTGTTACAGGCACCCAAAGGAGCCCATCAAGACCCTGAGCTCCAATCCTCACAGCATCGCAGGTCGGCCACACCTTATTCCTCTCATTAGATTACTGTAACGCTTTGTATTTGTGCCTAAATGATGCAGCATTTTCCCGCCTACAGTAACAGTGCTCACAGTCTCAGAGTCACACCAGCCTGTTGCAGCACCAACTCAGTGCTGCACCCTGAGAGCCATCACAGCTCCATCCACACCTGAAAGCCTTTTAGAGCCAACCTGTACAACATTACGTCCTGTCAGTGTGTGTGTGTCTCCGTTTTCTTCTTCACTTATTTTTATTTTTTCCTTTCCTGTCATTTTAGGTTTTTTACAACTTCTGCGATGTCGATCGCAGCTGCAGAGATCAACTTTATTTTCTGGATGTCCGCATCTCACAGCCGGCTGCGAGTCGGATCTGCACACACACTACAGTAAATGAATTAACGTGTATCTGAGGGTGGAAACACTCCTCTTCTCCTTCAACACATACAACAGGTCAGCTAAATTAGACAAAGCGTGCGGGTCATGTGGAGGAGGTGTGTGCTGTATTGTGAAACGCTGCCTTCATTATTAGAACCTTTTTACAGCTGTCGAATCACTTTTATCCTCAAAGATGTCAGCAGCTGATCCGGAAGATGAACAATTAAATCGGAATCTCGTTAACTAATAATAACGTGTTAACGTTCAGCACTTTACCCCTCGGTGTCTACAAAGAGGTACTCAGCCAATCACATCTCAGTGTTCACTCCACAACAGCTGTTTGGACACGTAACAGCATCCGACCAATAACAGACTGATAGTGGTACCTGAACCTGCACCATTGTGCAGGAACAAGGTGACAGCAAGGTGAGACACAGTTACTGAACACGCGCACACACACACACACACACACACACACACACACACACACACACACACACACACACACACACACAGCACTTCTGAAATATGACTTCCTGTTTCTGGGGATTATTTTAACTGAACCCAGTGATGGGGCTGGTGAAGTGTGATGTGCTGCACTCTGGTTCGGCACCCACACCCAGATCTGGCAAAACGTCACTGGTAAGCTTCTTTAGCCTTTACGTGTTCGCCTAACCCAGTTTAATGTGCAAGAGTTTCTCAAGGCTGACAAACAGAAAATAAAGAAATTCAAATAAAGAACGAAATGAAAAACTGTGCGTTTTATTTCTGCACGTTAGAATCGTGTCTGTCTAACATATGAGCTGAAGTACAGCTTCTGTAGCTGAGCGACACTTAACACACCAATCAAACTAATGCCACCCAACCACACACACATCATTCACGTAGATTTCAGGTGAATCACCACCTGAATCCGTGAATGACACAAAGGAAATGATGTAGAGGTTTCCACCAAAGACAGAAACGTCAACATTCAGTCACATGCTCTATTTAACCTCACTGAGCTGTCTGAGTCTCTTGTGACTGCAGAGATCATAAAATCCAGCTGGGCTATAAGCAAACAAAGGACTGATAACTCTGTGCCAAACGCCATGATTAACTGGCACCACTTTAAAACGATGCACCTGAATTACCGATGCCCATCTGGTTAAAAGGCCTTTGCCTTGGCTTCATCACTTCCTCTGCTGACGTTGCAGGAAAGGACTCCATGTTAAATATGTTTCTGTGATCATTTATCATCGTTTTCTGTCCAAGCAGAAAATAAGTATCGTCTTAAACAGGGCTGTAGACTAATCTTTGCCATGGTTGTACTGGTGCGCCTAACTTAAGCACACCAGCACAAAAGTTAGGCGCACCCAAATTGTTCAACCGTATCGCTTAACACCGCAGTTTTACATGTGCACTTTTTTGGGGGAAATTGATGTCCATACAGACAATATTGATTTGTAAATGATTAACTAACAATTTTGTGCTTGTGCTTAAAATGCGTTGGCACTCTTTGGCAATATTGTAGACAATATTAAACTTAATCATCACATCGGCCTCCTCTGACGACCTGTTTGCTGCTGCCTGCCGCTGTGGGGAGAGGGGACACTTGGGCAGTGCATTTATCACGACATATAATGTGTTTTCTGGATACATTGTGCTTTTTCAGCATTCAGTGATTGATGGCTCCGTGTCAGAGCACTGGCTATGAATTTCAAATGGATCAGGCCTTAACTTTAAAAAAAAAAAAAAAAAAAAAAAGAGGTTATCAATCGTTCTTATCTTTTCTCATTACCCACAGCTACATCCACTTCTGTCGGGCCTAGGCTATTCACTAGGGCTGGGTATCATCACTGATTTCTATAATCCATTTGATTCCGATTCACAAGGTCCCGATTCGATTCAATTTTGCCTCAGACAGTCAGAAATATTATAACTCTGATCATTTATCAGTACTGACACTTATGAGACTTTTTAGAAATGTGAGCATCACAGCAGATGCCTTTGTGTCAAAGTAACAGAATAAAACACAGAAAACATGAAGGAGATTTTGCTGGCCTGGCTTTTCATAGCAGATAACCTTAAAAATATTCTGCATTTTTGCATATTTTTAAAAATTTTGAATTTCTTCAGTATTGAACAGCAGAAATTAGGCTTTCTTGTCCGAGGTCATTTAAGTAAAAAGAAAAAAAAGAAAGACAGCGGCCGACAGCGCTGTAAACAACAGTGGACTGGTGGGTAATAAGTGAATGAATAATGCTGAAAACAGAGATTTGAGAAGGGAAACTGTTCTTGAAGTACAGAGAGAGAGAGCTGTGCATGAAGTGTGATTTTATCGTGGTGGAAGCAAAATAGCAAAAGTAAGAGGGAATTCATGACGATGTTTATCAAATGTGAAGCGTAGTATGCTGCTTCTTTTGCTACTGGCTTGGTGAATTTTGGTTGGAGACAGACGAAACCTGCAGCTCAGAATCTAGCGCAAAAAAGACGTAAAGACAGCGCGGACCCGACACATCAGAATCAGTGAGCTGTCGGCTTTCAGCCCCGACGGTGTGTCCGTGTACGGGCCGTCGGGTGAGAAAGCCGAGAAAGAGAAAGCTGATCTGATGCGTCGGGTCCGCACTCTGTGTTTACGTCTTTGTGTGGAATCAGTTTACCTGACCTTATTTGCTGTTTGGTGGTTGTTGAAATAGTTTTGTGAGCTTTAACCTGAGATTCTGGCGTTTCTGGCAAAATACATTTATATTTAAAAGTCGATTCAGGATTTAATGAATCGATATCGCTTTATTCAAGCTACTCACCTGCACTTTCAACTGGACCACGGTTAATCAGAGAGGTCCCGCCCCTGGCTATCTCTGATTGGTTTAGACCATGATAGGGGCATAATGTGTGTCTTGACCACACAAAGAGTTTTGGTTGTTTTTTTTTTTACTCAAAGTTTTTTTAGTCGCACTATTGAACATTTTGGTCGCACTCTAGAGCCCTGGTCTTAAATCTGTGCTGAGGATGTTCAAACTGTTCACTGTTTTTACACATCACAGACCTCTCCTGTCCCTGTCCATGATCAGCCAGCTGTCAATACAGATAAAAAACCCAATAATACAAACTGCTGAGGCTCAGCTCCACCTGAACAGGTCAAAGGTCTGGCATTAAAAGCAGGAAACGCCATTAGCTGATTTATTCCAGCGCCCTCTGGGACAGACAGACAGACAGGCGGCTGCTGCAGCTTCTCCTGGCTTTGATGCGTCACGCACGAGCAGGAGTGTGTTTGTGCTGATAATGGGCCAGTAACGGGATGTGTGCTGGAAACAGAGATACCTGCGTGAGGCTGAACTCAGGTGGAAAAGCTGCTGGAAACGAAGATGCACAAAGCCCGACTCCCTGCCAAGCTCCCGCGTTGTTCCTGAATCCACCTGACTGTTGACATGACAACATCCACAAAGAAAATGCTCTGCAGGCGCAGTGAGCTGCAGGAAGGACGCCACATTCATTAAAGTGCCTCCAGCAGTGGAATGAATGAAGGCTTTTAATGATCCTTCTCTCTGAGGTCTGCCTGACAGCATTACTATTCATTTTTCTCACCCTTAAGCCAAGCGCTTCAAGCTTTTCAGGATTCACAGACTTTAAATCTAAGTGGACGTTTTACAGTTTGGAGCTCCTATAAACAAAACTAAAAATGAATAATGCAGCTTCACGGATGGATAGCAACACACTGTTCTGACCAATTATCAAAGTCCAAACCTTAAACAGGAAGCCAAACCCTCTAGTGTCTAGCAGAGGCAGCAGTGAGTCAGTCCAAATCCCATGTTAAAACTTTAACATATCTAACCAGCTGTGTAGCTCTGCAGTTCTTAACGGTTTCATTCAATTCAATTTTATTTATATAGCACTTAATATCATGTGAGGTAAAGAACCTACAATCATACAGAGGAACCCCAACAATCAGACGCCCCTAAGCACTTGGCGACAGTGGGGAGGAAGAAACCTCTGGCAGAACCGGGCTCAGGGATGGATGGCCATCTCAGAGACAGGCTGGTATTTCCAGCTCCAACTACCAACCAGGCCCGACCCTGCTCAGCTTCTGAGACAAGATCAAGCGTGCACAGCCACACCAGCCTGAGCTAAAGTATCTGCTACCATTAACCGATTTTTTACACACAGAAAAAAGCAGTCTGATCAGGTTTGTGGTCTGTTCAGTCTAAATCAGAGTCCAGACCTGAGTTTGGCTTTTCTGAGAACAGCACAGCTTTAACGATGCACTCACAGTCTGCTTTTATTACATATAGTGAGCTTTATGCTGCCAGCTGTTCAAAAGCAGCCATGGGAGCCATTGGCAACCATCAATTTGGCCGTCTTCTTTGAAACTTGCTGGCATTTGATGGCCTCTGGTTGGTGCTCTGCTGCTGGCCTCTGCCTGTGTGGACAGCTCTTTAACACTTTCCCTCAAACACCCTAACGACCTGTAAGAGTAAACGGGTCACATTTACATCAGATGTAGCTTTGAATCCTGTATATGACTTCCTCTATTGTCTGTTCGTGCTCATTAGAGACGGCTATCGAGTGGCTCTTTCCTAACAGCCATAGCCCGTCTGAATAAAACCATTAGGGACAATAATGCTGTGTCTTAAAACCAGCGGCCCTTTTAATGGCTTATAAAGCAGCACTGTCACCTCTAATGTCTGAGATGGGACGCTGAAAGCAGTTTAAGAAAGACACTAAAGCTGCAGAGAGCATCCTCCTTCAAGCTGTGTGCATCAGTGCTGCAGTAGCTCCTGGAGGTCACTGCAATGCAACAGCTCAGCCTGCTGCACACACACCGTCCCATTTTCATCACTTCAGGGGACATCACATCGACTTGCGTTCATTTCCTGCAGAATTACTCAACCTTTAAACCAGCTCATCCCCACAAAACGTAATGATTTAAAGTACAGCGACCAGTTTGTCTCTAAAAGGAAGTCCAGTCCCTACAGCATGAGCAATACAAGGGTGCATTAATCTGCCTGGACCAGTCCAGTTAGCAACAACACATCTCTGCTCAAAGACGATGATTTAAGGACAACACACAATCGAGGACGCATCCACACTGACACACAATTAAATATCACACACAGATCAGTGTGTGTGTCCGAGATGAGGCTGTGCACCGCTGCACGGCTCACATCGTCTTCTAACCTAAGCAGCACGGAGTGACTCAGTACCTCACATTCCAGCTAGCAGGACCCTGAAAAACAGGTAAAGCTAAATGGGACGCAGCCAACATTAACCTCATAAATTACAGCGACGCTGACAGCCCGGTTGCTCTGCTGAGAAAAAGGTCGATGGAGCACACGCTGTGAATGCGATTGGCTGCTCTGGAGCGCCTCTGTAAGCGAGACTGATGGTGGATTAAAGTCGGGTTGGTTTCTATTTTCCGTTAGTCTGTGTTATTGATTAACATCTCCTTTAACACCTGAGGTAGCTCCTTTCAGTAAATGAAGACATGCAGTTCAAAGACGATACCCCACAAAGCTTAGACTGCTTTCCCAGAGTTCTGAAAGCTCTCATTTCTATATTTTAGTTTATTTTTTTCTGTCACACATAATATTATAATATTTTACAGCCCACTGGCTCATATGGTGTAAAAGCAGACTCAGACCACTTTGGGGATGTGGCCGAGGGCCGGGAACAAAACACGAACCCCCGGCCGAGACCAGTTTCTCAGCCGAATGAGCCTCCTAAGATCCAGACGTGTGCATGTTATGTTAATCTGATGATTACATGTGGTACTGTGGTAGCCCTGAGATGGACTGGCACAAACCCAACCAGGTACTTTTGAGTCCCTAAACAAAACCAGCAAGACGAAGTCAAAGGGGGAAACAGAAGAGAAAACAACCATATACAGGACACAAACTGCAGTCTACGCCGACGCTACACTCCAGCCTCCTAACGTGGACGGACTGGTCGGTTATCTCAGCGGCTGGTGTTTCCACAGTTGGTGCATCAAGGTACTGATGCCAGCATGTGTGTAAAGCAGATCTGACAAAACGTCATTAAATTATATTCTTGCTGTCTTGACCGAGAACTGGATAAGCTATAAGTAGGAAGGTGGGTGGCTGGATGGATGGAACTATACTTTTCTAAGAGTCTTGTAGGAACACTACAGTGTTTTTATATTTGAATTAATTTCAGTTAAATTTCTACAGCGCCATTTGACATCAACAGTCGCCCCAACATGCTGTAAAATAAAAACAAAATAATATTAGAGGGAGTGCCCCATGAACAGCACCTGGTGATGGTGGGAAGGAAGAACTCCCTTTAACAAAACATGACTTCCACTAAAACCAGGATCGGGGAGCGGCAGCTATCTGGCACAACTGGTTGGGATGGTAGCGGATATATATATAATTTTTACTGGTGGTTTTGATAACAGCTAATAAAAAATAGAATAGATGCAATGAGATGGATAAAATGTAGGACACGTGATGAGATTAGATGAAACATGCAAAGCCAAAGTCATTCACAGCGCAAAATCTTATAAGGGCCTCTTTTAGCCCTCTGAGGTCTGAAGCAGGGACGATACTTTCTGCTTCCATGCGCCCGGAAGCAGAAAGTGACGTAGACTTCGTTATTGCACAGTTAGCGCTAAGATCTGGACGTTCATGTGCCTGTTGTTTGTCTCCAGCTGCTCGCTTCTACAGCAGCGTATAACTGAGGCTTAAGGAATCATCGAGGGATGACCTGATCTCCAAGCTCTGTGCTGATATTCACTCTTACACAAAACTAAAGTCCTTTCTGTTTTTCTTCACAAAATCAAGGCCAGGGTTGACACCAGTGATGACTTACACCTATCAGGGTCAAACAAATATTAGGTCCACTGTAAACACTGCCAGGTAAAGCTACTGTGGCATAAACGTCTAAAATGCCCAATGTCTTAGTTTGATTGGAAACAGCTGCCAAGCTAAGGAACATCTGGACGAAATACACTATATTGCCAAAAGTATTCACTCGCCCATCCAAATCCCTCATTCCAGGTGCTCCATCAGTTTCATGTCCACAGGTGTATAAAATGAGCATCTGAGCATGCAGACTGCTTCTACACACATTTGTAAAGAATAGCTCGCTCTCAGGAGCTCAGTGAGCTCCAGTGTGGTGCCGTGATAGGACACTAGGAATGTCCTCGCAACCAAATACTCCACAGTCAGCTGTTAATGGGATTATAACCAAGCGGAAGTGACTGGGAACGACACCATCTCAGCCACGAAGTGGTCGGCAACGTAAATCAGAGAGCGGGCTCAGTGGAAGCTGAGGATCATGGTGCACAGAGTTCACAGACTTTCTGCAGAGTCAACCGTTAAAGACATCCAAACTTCACGTGACTTCAGATTAACTTAAGAACAATGCGTGGAATGGGTTTCCATGACAACCAAATGCATCCAAGCCTTACATCACCAAACAAACAGCAAAGCATTGGACGCAGTAAAGCAAAGCACATGCCACTGGACTCTAGAGCCGTGGAGACATGTTCTCCGGAGTGACCAATCACACGTCTCCGATGGTAAAATGGTAAATGGCCTGTATTTATATAGCGCTTTACTAGTCCCTAAGGACCCCAAAGCGCTTTACATATCCAGTCATCCACCCATTCACACACAGGTGATGGCAAGCTACATTGTAGCCACAGCCACCCTGGGGCGCACTGACAGAGGCGAGGCTGCCGGACACTGGTGCCACCGGGCCCTCTCACCACCACCAGTAGGCAACGGGTGAAGTGTCTTGCCCAAGGACACAACGACCGAGACTGTCCAAGCCGGGACTCGAACCGGCAACCTTCCGATTACAAGGCAAACTCCCAACTCTTGAGCCACGATCGGCCACGATGGACGAGTCTGGGTTTTTGGTTGCCAGGACAACGGTACTTGTCTGACTGCACTGTGCCAAGCGTAAAGTTTGGTGAAGGGGGACTATGGTGTGGGGTGTTTTCCAGGAGTTGGGCTCCACCCATTAGTTCCAGTGAAAGGAACGCTTCATGCTTCAGCATACTTTGGACACTTTCGTGTTCCCAACTTTTTGGGAACAATTTGGGGATGCCCCCTTCCTGGTGTGAAGAACTTGACTGACCTGCAGCAAAAATCCCCATAAACATTCTTAAATCTGCATGAAGGCTTGTCTGAAGAGCTGAAACTGTTACAGCTGCAAAGGGCCGACATCCTATTAAACTGTGTGGATTAAGAATGGGAGGTCAGTCAGTTTTGCACACTCTGAAGGCAGACAAGTGAACACTTTTGGCAGGATGGTGTACGCTGCCCTCTGCCTCCAGACCGAGATCCATGCAGCAGAAACAGAATGCTTGCCGGGACAATCATGTGACCTGACATATGTGATGGATGCATTTATTATCATCGGTCATGGTGCAGCTCAGAGCCCCAATCTGTGGTCCTGATACTGATGCAGCACCACATGGGGAACCTGAGAGCGAGCCCATGCCCGTCACACATACACAGCAAAATACATCATAGGTAAAAGTGCTGCTGTCTCTCTCCCCTCTCTCTCCCTCTCTCTCTCACACACACACCAAAATAATGCAGCACACACATGATTTGTCTTTCCCCACCTGATTGTGTGCAGACACATGCACACAGGTTAAAGGTGACCCCTACTCGATATGTTGACGGGGATCAGGTAGGAAAGCAAACACACACACACACACACACACACACACACACACGTAATGAGCCGTCTCATAACTCAGCTCTGACAGACGCTTGATAATCCACTAGAACACACACACACACACACACACACACACACACACATACACACACATACACACACACACACACACACAGAGTGAGAGCGCATACTAACCTGGAGGCAACATAGTCCATACTTCAGTCTTCACACGCAGAGATAAATCCACATGTACGGCAGAGAGTGTGTGTGTGTGTGTGTGTGTGTGTGCGCGCTGTCTCAGTTTCAGCTCTGCTGTGGCGCTCTGATCTCCAGAAAATGTGATGTGTGCGTGTGAGAGAGAGAGCTGGCTGCTGTGATGCTGAGGCTGAGAGCGACGTACAGCTCTGTTATACACTCAACCTCAATTACTCCCTTTCCTCATCCCCGGCTCTCCCTCTCCCTTCACCCTCCTCCTGCTGCTGCTCTACCTTTCCTTACCCCTCTCCCTCCCCCTCTCCTGTGCATTTTTCTCTCTGTCCCAATCCTTTTCTCCTCTTCGTTCTCCATTAGCACTCCTCCTGGTAAAGATGTTCATTGGTGCCTCGCACACATTTACGGTCACAGCCCTTCATTTACACTTGCTTCAGAAAGTAATCAGCCCAGTTCTATTTTTCATTTTTAATGATCGTTTCTACACAAACTGATCCCTGAGTAACTGGGATGGAAAACTGAACATTTTTTTTAGAATGTTTTCATATTTCTTGAAACGCTGGCGTGGAGAAAGCAGCAGTCAGTTATAACCAGTCAGAACTATGAAGGACGGGCATCGGACCTTTTAATTGATGGTGTGAAGTGGACAGAGGCTGGACAGTGAAGTCAGCAGCTCATAGGCTGACACGCTGGTGGACCCTACAGCAAGAACCTGCCGCTGTCTCTCTTTGCTGCGATGAGAAGAGTTCAGCTGGTGCCTCAGATCAGTCCAGCTACTGCACCATGAAGATGTGGTTGATGAAGAGTGCCAGAGATGGTCCTTCCAGCAGGTTCTCACAGATTCACCAGCTCTGTTCTGATTGGGATCAACAGCCAAAGACTCATCACTGTTTTATAGCTGATGGATGGATATTCAGTAATTCATTCGTAGTCTTGTCCTGTGTCCATGCTCTTTCTTCTCAGGTAGGAACCCCACCCTTCCCTGTACCAGGTTCGTCTGTGAGGTCTACACAGCCCTTAAAGACTATGGTTTGGACATTCTTGGTCTTTCTTAAGAACCTTCAGCATCTTTAATCATCTCTGGAGCTGTTCAATGACACATGACTCAACAATGCCTGGAGAATTTTTAACCTCCATAATAACCTAAAGAAGTAGCTACCTCATCATCCTGCTTTATTACCAAAAGCATTAAACATGGTCAATGGTGCCCAGAATGACCTATTTTGAACCTACTGGAACCACATCATGAATCACAAAGGGCTCTAGTGGGATTTCTGGACTCCCCTTTAGTTAACTCTCAATTCTGGACAAGTAAATTCTTTTTAAAGTTGACTTTGAACTTTCTAACAGCTCCCTTCAAACCACAATCTAAACCTTCATAAAGGCTCAAAGGACCACCTTAAATGTTCCCAGCCCAGCTCCAGGACTCCTGGAATTCCTGCAAGGCCTTAAAACCATGCCTGAGAAACTACAGCTTTGAAGATATGCATAATTAACACAAGCAGGCTCTAAATGATGCACTTGATACCAACAAGATGATAAATGATGTTTATGAATGTCGAGGCAATCAAAGAGGCTGGGGGTGGAGGCTATATAAGGACAGGAAGCTGGGACACACACACACACACACACACACACACACACACACACACACACACACACACACACACACACTCAGAGCAGTGTGTTGTTACAGTCTGCAGGGAGTAGATGTATGCAGCCAACTCTTCTATTATGGTAGCTCATTGATCCAACACACACCCACAAACAGACACACACACACCCACACACACAGAGTTCAGGCAGCCCCTTTATCACCATTCATGCTAGCACCTCCCCTCCAAGTTGACATGACTCACAAATAAAATGCAACCACGTCATCAAACTGTCTGAGGCAAGGAAGCTGCCCAAATTAAGACCCCCCCGGGCTTTTTTAACTCCGGACTCTCTCCGAGTCGCTATGCATGCTTCACAGTTCTTTCTCTCATACTGGGTATCATGCTGCTTTAGCTACTCCCCTTTAAGACTTTCATAAACTGATGGTCTGAACAAATGAGGTTGGAGTTTTTGGACACTACACACCACTGCAGAAAGCCTCAACAGTAAACTGCAGATAAGATCTTATTGTCACATCCCTCATCCCCCATACTTTCACAGCAGTTTTAGATCAGAGTGTGCGATGCTTGTTTCGGCTCAGTTTCTATTTATACTCTGTTGGTCCTGTTACTGTCTGCTGCTGCAATGACCCACTTTCCCCACAGACTCAATCAACTTTCAACTGATTTAATTACCTTTGGAGTGGTTGTGAATACAGATTGACATCCACAGAACAGCTTATACCAAATGCTGCTGACAGACCCTCAGTACTCACACCACACATGAAGGATAGCCTCTCCATGCTTCGTCTGCTGATGAAGTGATGATGTGCAAAATTTGTCCTGTGAGTTCATCCTCTGAGGAACAGATAAAATCAGGGCATGTCAGACAGATTTCTGCGAACGTTTCAGCGATGGCTGCAGCTCTGACATGCTGATTTTCACAGAGGCTGGTGGTTTTAGAACAAAGGTCACCCTGGCCACTGTAATGTTTAGGACCAGGCCTGCTGTTCAGTATGATGTTACCAACTTCATTGCCCAAAAATTTTAAAAAACTGGTGCAATCAGCTCAAACAACACGATGAGTGCGGCTGTTCTCACAGCTGTTACCGTAAAGTTTGATGTCAGCATTCACTGAAAGCTGTGGTTAGGTCATACAAACATATTAGCAGAACCAAGATGGAGGATCAGGATTAAACTGTTTGTGTTAAGGGGCCCTGATGGGCAGAGTCAAACACTCTCTGGAGGAGGACTAAACTTCAGCTGAGAGAACATCTGAAGTGATCCGTCCACAGTTGGAGGTCAGTCATTGCTCTGCTGCAGGTATGGATTACTTTCATTTTTATTTATACAGCGCCAAATCACAACAACAGTCACCTCTAGACACTTTATATTGTAAGGTAGACCCTAAAATAATACATTCAGAGAAAACCCAACAATCATATGACCCCCTATGAGCAAGCACTTTGGCGACAGTGGGAAGGAAAAACTCCCTTTTAACAGGAAGAAACCTCTGGCAGAACCAGGCTCAGATTCTGGTTCATTCTGAGATATGAAGTGAAATCTCACCCCGTATCAGCAAGAATAGAATAAAACAAAATAACTATATTATCCACATGAATGTAAAATTGTCTTTGGTTCACAAAGTCATAAACAAATCAATCAAATCACTTCATATCAACCCAAAAAAAATCCTACATACACATATACAAAACTTCAATACAACAACAAGAGAAACACATCCCAGCATCTTAAACCATAAAACTAAACTTGTCATCAAGTAAACTTGTTCCCAAATACTTAAAGCCATCAACAACTTCCACAGACTGACCAGGAAGTGAAAGACCTGTTATGAGGCCTGTGTAATTCAAGACAAGCTTGTTGGTTTAATCAAAAACTGATGAGATTTACACTGTTCTTCCTGTTCCTCTGAAAGAGACCAACAATAGCCATCAGCATATTTTAACATTCTCGCATCCCTATCCTGTAGCTACAATATGCTAAATGCAAAAACAGTAGCATATTGTTGTTAGTAATAACAACATGGGGGCATAAGCTTAGAGTCTATTGTGAGGACTGATCTCCTTACATCCCCGTGATGTTAACCAGCACATTTTGTGGTGAAGCCTTGGTGAAACATTACAGTCTAGAGAGTTTTTGTCACTGACTGAGAAACGGAGGACGACATGTCTGTCTGACTTTAACAGGACGGCGATTTATAAAACAAACATGTTTCATTTAAAAGGACGAGAAACTGTTTACTCTGGTTATAGAGCAGGATAGCCAATGGCCACTTTCTGACAGACCTCCCTACGGCCACGCAAAACACAGTCGCCCTCTGTTGGAGATGAGAAAGAATGGCTTGGGGCACTTCAGCACAAGCTACGTCCATCTCTTCTATTGTCCATCAGGTGCTCTCAGACTGGGGGTGGATCCATGTAGAATCACAGAACAGGTGGGGATAATCTTACTAATCCACGTTATTTCAATAAGATTATAGAATGGCTCTTTTTTTCATACCTGTAATCACCACTTCCTCCCAGACTGTAAGTATCTGAGTTAAAACCGGACCCAGCCTGCGGAAAAGCGCTGCATTAAGCACAAATTTGGGGAACAACATGTCATCGTTTTGCTGTGTAACCTGTAAGAACCACAGCAGAGAGCTTTGAAACTGATGACGACGGTCAGCTGGATAGGGACGAATCTGCAGGAGGAGACGCAACGCCAGACACATCATGGACACGGCCGCTGAGCATCCCTCCCGTTATTACTCCTGGGTGGAGGAAAACTGGATTTTCAGGAGGAGTTTTTAACCGATCAAACTGCCACAGCGCTGATCAGACCACAGATCAATGATTTAAATCTGACCTGTTAATTCTCTGTTAAATCACCTCGATCACCAGGTGTGTGACTTTTAATCCTGCATTTACCCCCTTCATCCCCGTTTAACCTTTAAATCCTCCTCACAGAGCTGTCAATCATCCATCAGAGAGCTCCTCTTCACAACATACTGCAGTTTCTTTACAAGATTAAACGGCACACACACCTGACTGTGTTCTACCTGCAGAATAATGTGCTATGATGCAGCACAGGCGGAAGCTGCAGATATCTCCTGTTTTCTTTATTCAGCCTCTCATGCACAAGCTAAAAGCTGAGGACACAGGTTACAACATTCACACAAAACTGATTTCAGCCAAGCATAACATTACTAAAATGTTTGATGCCATTTTTTTAGATAATAAAATTATGCGTTTAAATGCTTTTCATTAATTAGGTTGCTAAATGCATTCTCTTGAATTGAATTAACATGTTCACAGCCCGATACACAAACTGTGTGTTTTACTAGGGGCGTGGCCTCTAACTGACAGGTGGATGGTGATACAGGTGGATGCTAGCTTCACCTTTACTAGACCTCTGCACCATGTTTGTGCTGTTGGAGCCTTTTGGAGCATTTTAATGGTGTTATCTAACCAATGACAAAGCTGCTGGGAGGTTACTGTACTAACACACCTTCAAAGAAGGCGACGTTTGGGTGCACAATAAGATTTAAGGATTTTGATTGGATGTTAACGAGCGCTGATTAGCAGGTATCTGTGTCTGTGAATGCAACTTCAACACATAAAAATGGGATCTTACAAACCAATGAATCAACAACGTCATTTATACAGTGTTTAGCTAATTTTGTACACAAGTCTGTGTGCACACACGAACTGTTCACGATTAACCAAATGTCAAGTCTGTTCTCCATCCCGACCAGTCACCAAGATTTAAAGGCTTATATAGACAACTGTGCTTTTCCTGTTGATGGAGTAAGCTTTCATTTAAAGCAGGCCCGTAAGTAAGATGCAAACAGGAGCTGGTTTTGGTAACAGTGGTGATTTATTTTCGTCTGCATCGACACAATCAGTCTACCATCAGATATCGCAGCAGACACATGATTCATGGAGTTTTTTAGCTCCACGATGACGTGCTTTGACCCTGACGCTGTACAGTAAAACCAATCTACTCAGAGGCTGCAGAGATGAAGGCTATTTGCTCGGCTGCTCGTTCTGCTGCGAGACAAACAACCTGAAACAGCATGTGGAATTGATCTGAATCATTCATTACTGTTGCAGCAGCCAATATAATGTTTCACCAAGAATATAAATAAGACAACAAGCCGAGAGAGAAGAGCAGGCAGCGGCGTGGCCCGAGAGAAAAGCACCACCAATTCATCATTCCTTCCATCCCTGCTCATGTAAGCTTTATTGTATTTGTGTCTGACTCTTATGAGACTGCAGTGAAAAAGCTCAGATTCACCAGAAACCCAGTGCTCTGCCCAAACTTTGCCCTCGCACTCGAGTGTTTCAGACATTTCTGTTTGCCACAACTAATATACAAATCAGACAGCTGGCACAAAGCTTGACAACAGGCCGTAAAATTTGCACTTGGCACAAACCTCTGGACAGACGTTGTCTCCCAAGCCAAACATGAAACATTTGGCAGTTTCATTCTGTCAGATTATCACCATCAAACTGAAAACACATGTCATTGGAGGCTGATGCTGTTTCCCCATTAACAGGACCGGTCTGTCCATCCTGAAAAACAAAGTGGTACCAGGCATTGGCTATCCCAGGTCCAAGCTAAAGTAAGCCTCAGCTGTCCTACACAGGCAAGGGTAAAATCTGGAGACACCTAGCCTGACTAGTCCCAAAGATAAGGCTCAGGCCTAGGAGAACAGGTTAAAGGTCAGAAAGACTGAACCAAACCGTCCTAGATTCCAGGATAGAGACCAATGGGATACAGCTGCACCAAGAATTTATACCAGTGACCAAGAGAAGTGCGCCTAAAGAGGAAAGGGGTGAGTGTTTATTACCCTAAGACTGAGCTTTAGTGACCACAGAGGCCTGGATAAAGACCATGAGCTTCTTTCAAGTTCACGCTAAAAGAAAGTTACTCGACCCAGGATGAAAGTCAGACATGGAGAACTGGACCAGCATCCAGGCTAAAGATCAGCAAAGACCGAACTTCCGGTCCCAGAGTCCCAGACCAAGATCCAGGACTCATGCCAGACCATCCAACATTTTTGACTTCAGATAAGAGGAACTGAGTTATTTTGTTTAACAGTCAGCAGACTGAGCTCTTCCTCAGCTTTACCAGTTAAGGAAGGTTAAGGAACATAACGTTCTCCAGGTTCAAACCAGTTCATCATTCCACAGACAAGAAACGCACGAGTCTGAGGACACGCTAAAAGTATGAGCTTTGCTTTGGTTCACGCCAAAGACCCTGAAGATGAAGCTGATGGAAACTTTGGTTTGTGTTTGTTTTTAAAGGTAATTTTATTGAGTCTATTCAGTCCAATTACAGAAACTTTATTAATATATAAAACTTAACCTGCATTTAACCTCTGACACAAACAACATCAATTCATTTATACATCATTTTTCTTTAAACAAGACGTTCTGTGTCATTCATTGAAAGATTTTACTTGCAGAATTTTAGTGTCCAGTTTAGTGTTTCAAGATAAAGATATACTCAGACTTCCAAAATGAAGACAGGCTTTAAAAGGACAGTTGAAGTCTAGAGGAAACAGCTTTGACCAAAAAAGCTAATCCACCCTAATCCCAGATGAGATGCCAGCTCAGAAAACCCAAATGCCATTAAAACCAGAGGTCAGAATGAAAACGCCGACAGCCCCGTCCGCCCGCCTGCTTCAGACGTAGCAAACCAAACGTACCCAAACCAAAGCGAGGCAAAGACAGCAGAAACCCAGAGAGAGAAAGACCGAGAGGAACTGAGAGCAACAAAAATCACAACAAAAGCATCCAGCGTGTGCTGAAATACGTCACGAACGGGACTGAGGGCCTGCCGGTTCATACATGGCCTGCAAAAACAGAAACACAAACACACACACACACACACACAAACAGTGAGATACTGATGTACGTTTACTGAGACAAAAATGAAAACAGACTCAAAAACAGGCTTTCAAATAATTAGTGCCGCAGATCACAGGAAGTAAATTAACATGATCCAAAATGAGACCCAATGCGGTTCAGCAAGAAAAACTACACAATGTGAAATATTCTGTGAGTTAACGTGAGATAAAACAAGTCCAGATTAACTGAGATGTTCAGATATTTGCTGTAATCTCAGTTTTGTTGGAACACATGACACAGACATTCAGACACAGATCCTTGAAAGGAAATCGAGGAGATGATCTGAGATGAAATGAAGCCCGTCAGATATTCAGTGACAGCTGCAGAAACAGATTCTCTGGTAATCGTTCTTCAGACAGACGTGACCTGATTGAGATGAAGCTAAGAGCGTGATGAGTTCCTGCTTCAGCTTTTACCTGAACCTGTTCAGACGCGTGCACGCAGCTAAATCCTCTGCTTCATTGCACTGCTGCTGAAGTGCCTTTGAGCAAACAAGTGGCAGGCAGGATGTAAGCGATCAAACCTTTCTCTGGCTGTGACACTCTGACGATAGAGGGAAGTTACCAGGCCTGACCATGCCCCAGCAGTTCCTCTGAGACCCAAGTCCACACAGCATCACGCACAGAGTTCACCCCTTACCTCCCCCTCCCCCCAGCCATAGCTCTGTGGTCACATGCTGCCGCTGGCTGATTGGCTGATCTGAGACTGCAAAAGCTCAAAAAATATGACAAATTCGGTGAGAACACAGATGATTGGGCTTTGACCGGCCACCCAAGGTCAGGTAGTGTGAGCCCTCCAGCACAGGCTGCAGGTGTGCTTGTGTATACAGAGGGTTACCTGTGTGTGTTCAGTGTTATGAAGGCAGTACAACTGCAGACCTAACCTGCTACAGAGGACAGACATGAAATAACTGCCTGCTGACCAATCAGAAGTCTGAAAGATCCCAGTGAGCATTAATGAGAAATATAGCTCATGATAAACATCCATCTTTAGGAGTGGTTGTAGTTTCCACCCAGTCTTCCCATAATGCCGACAGGAACTACGTATTTCTCCAAAGCATAGAAAATAAAGACGACTTTTAACCACATCACTGTAACAGATTCTGCTGTGTGTTACTGACCTTTGGCCTCCTCCAAGTCAGAGTTTAGCTCCTTGTCTGAGTAGCTGGGAGGCCTGTAGGGTGGGGGCTGTCTCGGGGGGGGCAGCACTACCTCTGATTTCTGCAAACAAACACATTTATTCATAAAAACATGGACTCTGTTGACTTCCAGTCAGACTATAGACCATAAGTGTGCAGACGGTTGTGCACGAGCCTCGGGCTGTGTGAGATAGGAGCCTGGAACACACTGAAACCTGGTAAAACTAAATGGCAGCTGTGAGCAAGAAACAATCAGCACCACCACCAATATGACCTCCAACCTTTAGGCTCCGTGCTGCACGGCTCAGTTTAAACTCTGATCTAAGCCCTGCTTGGTCATCTGTAGTAACTGTAGAGGTCGCCTGCAGCGTGTAAAGTCAAACTACTACCACAGCAGACTTTGTGTTGTATAATTCAGTTTTTGTTTTTTCCAGTTTGTCTTTCTCGTGCAGTTTCTGCTGTCGTTTCCTGTATCAGACTTTTGGAGGCTACACTGCCATTAACAAAGAAACACCGGAAGCTCTGAGGACTCGCGTGACTGCATAGCACAATCCTGCGTCGATCACTCCATCATGACGTCTGTCTCAGAGCTCTGTCTTATTTCATTCTTTTTATATTTATTAATCAGGCTGCCAGCTTTATTATGGATTCTTTATACTGTCCATCTGTCTCAAAGGCGTTAGATAAAGACTGGAGTATGATGGTGAGTGTGGTTTAAGCATGGCTGAAGCTGAGACTTTGACGTCCTCTCACACTGATCCTCAGACCAGGACCGTGCCCTGTGTGGACGCAGCGCCCGGCTGCAGCTTGAGGACAAACACCATCAAACATCAGATCTTGTTTCACACTGAAAGAGCCGATCATTTTGTTTCGTTAGCCCACGTCAGTAAGATGTTTTTATTTTGTCCCATTCTAAGCTGTTTTATGGGATCATATTCAGCTGCTCTCACAGTGTTTTGTTGCATTTCTTACTTATTAAACTCGTCTCTGTTGTTTCTGTCATGTTGTAAATGATTATGTTACAGCTCATGTCGTCTTCAGCTGCTCTAAGATGGATTTTCCAAATCCTGGGAAAAATAAATTCAGTCTCATCTTATCTGAGTCTCCACAGGCAGCAGATCTAATCTGTTAAATGTGATTTCTGAGCTCCGGAATGACATGCCGCTGTTTGTGCAGAGGCTGTGTCGCCCTCTGCTGGTCTCTGTTGAGCTGTGCAGGCATCTCACAGACATACATTTCTGTGTGTCCTCGTTAATACAGAGTGTGGAGCTCTTACCGGAGACTCCATCCTCTTTGTTTGGGATCTGCTGATGGTTGAAGCTGTCAGAGACATGGGCTGAAACACACATACACACACAATTAAACACACAGAAACTCGAAGAATCAAACAGTTTGGACTGTTTGACGTGTATGAGACAGAAACCTCTGTCTATGCTCAGTTAGCAAAAGTTGATAGCTTAGAACTTCATACAGATTTGTGTGTGTGTGTGTGTGTGTGTGTGTGTGTGTGTGTGTGTACCCGTGGAGTCGCTGTCAGGCTCTGGACGATGAAGACAACGGGGCTCGGGGCAGATTTGATCGTGTTGACCGCCTCCTCGTGACTGGCAGCTCGCAAGTCAACACCTGACACCTTTATACACGCACGCACGCACGCACACACACGGAGTTGAAGGTCAGACATTATGAAAATGTTAATCATAAAACTGTTTTTACTTATAAAGTCTTTTCCTTCATAAAGGGGTCGCTCTGAAAGATTCAGTCTCAGGCTGTGTGTAAACTATGGATGTAGCGCACGTGTGTGTGTGTGTGTGTGTGTGTGTGTGTGTGTGTGTGTGTGTGCGCGCGCGCGCGCGCGCGCGCGCGCGCGCGCTTGTGTGTGTATAGAGACCCAGGAATTAGACAAGGCCCTACCTCCAGGATCTTGTCCCCGGTCTTCAGACAGTGGGTGTTGGCGGCGGGGCTGTTGGGTAAAACCTGCTTGATGAAGATTCCCTTCAGTTCCTCTCCATTCCTCAGTCGCTTGATGACATGGCGACCTCCAACAATGCTCAGACCCAGAGACTGACCCTCCTCAGGCCACACCTCCACCCTGCACAACAGCGAGGGTGGAAGTTTGAATAATGTACCAGTCTCTCTGGGTCACCTGACCTGTACACAGTCTCCTGGGATATCATAATGTACCTGTGTGTGTGTGGGTGTGTGTGTTACCTGCGGGGCGGTCCCCAGTGGCTGAAGGCAGGTGTTTCCTGTCCTTCCCCCTCCTCTCTTTCAGGCAAGTCACTGTGAACACAGACCCACAGTCAAACACTACTTTTTGAAAGAAAGAAAACCTGAGCCTGAAAATCAGGAACAGGTGAGATGCTGGGCCACAGACACACAGACACAACTTTAACCACATAAAGCAGCGTTGATTCTAAACAGAAATGCACCCACACTTGAGGCATCTACCTGTTTACATCTGTGTTCAAACCAGCAGAACGTGAAGCAGCTGTCCTACCTGTGGCCACTGATTGGCAGAGAGGATCCCCCCTGGCTCCGCCTCTTCCTCTTCGCAGTATCAATCCTCCTGACAGACCTCCAGGGGAAGAAAAACACAGACAGGAAGTTTCTGTGATTAAACTCTGAGGCTGGTTTGTGACCACAATGATCCAGATTAATCTAACGAGGCTGAGAGTGAGCGCCGGGTGCCCGCTGACCATATGTTATTAAAAACAGCAGGAAACAGTTGACTCATGGAGAAATCAGACTGCAGTTAGAGTGTGAGAGCAGCAGAGGGTGCCACAGCACTGTGACGGGACGTAAGAGGAGCTGATGGAGGAGGAAATTAGTGTGTGTGAGGTCTAAGCTTGTGAGCTGCGAACAGTTAGCAGGTTTCAGCACTGTGGGCAACTTTAACCTGGCAGGGAAGAGGACACCAGACGTTACTTGGGGCATGATTGAAGCTTCTGTTTCCAGAAAATTCGGCCCCTCTTAGCAGATACGGCTGTTTAAACACGACATACAGCACGATAGCAGACCTCTGACTCTCTGAGCGAGTGTGTATGAGGAGGAAGAGTGACGGCGAGCGTGAAGGTGCAGCAGGAACTCACTCTGTGTCAGTGTCCGTGAGAGTCAGCTCAGAGTCTGCTTCGCTGTCTCTGGAGTCCGGAAGACCTGAAACACACACAAACATCTGTACTGCTATCACTGTGAGGACCTCATCCTCATCCTTCACCATGAACTGCAGAACCGCTGACCCTGATCTAGGTGGATTTTCTTTAAATGACATCCTGTTCCTATTCACCAGGTCATGAGATGGAAAAAAAAAAAAGAGAGATCATGGATCTCGAGTCTAAATTATCTTAAACATGATTTAGACTCGTGCGCTCTCCTCTCACCCAGAATCAGCTTTCCCACAGACACAATGCTTTCATGGTCCGATCTCTGCAGGTCTTCCTCCTCCTGCATCTCTCTGCTCCAGGCCTGAGGACAAAAATCACCAAATAACTACAAATACATACAGAAGCAGAATGTCACGACTTTTGTTCTGACCTTCATCCGGTCACGCAGAAATCAGCCTTTAGAAAACACACGAATGTTAAACTGCTGAACTTTTCCCATTAAAAACATGCTGGAAATATTAATACCCAAAAATGAACAGTATGAAAGAAAATGGAGATAAGGTGTGTCTGAGCCTAAAACCACCTGAGTGCAGGTGGAGTCAGGAGAGCGTATGGTTCTCCAGCTCTTTCCCCTGTAAAAACAGTGCTTCTCAACCCGCCGTACCGCCAACGGGCAGTTCGGACACGTCAGCTCAATCGAGTTGTGCTTTAGAACAGTTTCTGGGGGTTTTGGGGCGTCGCTGCAGAGGCAGCACCACCCCCGGTCACGGAAACATGGGGGACCGTAGGCAGGGTAATGAGTTCTCGCCAATACCTCGCCACTCGCAGCCGTTCACTTCATGTTTTGTGTGAGCGAGTCAACGTCAATGAAACTTCCCCTTGCTCGTCAACTCACCTCATCTGCCCCCCCAGCTCGGGTAAGGGAGGCCAACTTCCACTCTTCCCAAGATGGTGGGGGTTTCCTGGGGGCGGGGCTCACGCTGTCCTCCGGCTCTACCTCCTCTTCATCAACACCCATCTCCCTGAATTCCTCCTCTGGCCGGAGGTCAGAGGTCAGAGAGGAGGTGGCGTAGCGAGGGAGAGCATCCAGGATCAGCTCTGGCTCCTCCTCCTCTTCCTCCTCCAGATGAAGGCTCTGTGGAAGGATGGCGGCCTCGCTGAAACCCTAAAACACAGACGGCAGCATTCAGAGACGAAGCTCCAGAGGAGCGACCGCGTAATTAAGACAGAAATGACGACAGGAAGTCCAGCAGCTTCAAACTTCACCAGTGAGCTCAGGTTCACCATGTCTGAAGAATGTTCAGCCTCCAACGTGTCATGAGATGCATCGATAAACACACAGAGACATTTTTCACCTGGCAGCAGTGCAGAGACGTAATCAAATGCAATTGACTAAACAGTGTCATTAGCCATTTGCTCTGATTGGCTGTATTTCTGTCTGCTTGCGTTAGACGTGATTTTTATCATTCCTGTAAGCACTCAGCTTTGTTGGCCATTTGCCTTTAAAAACATAGATTTGAATCTGAAAGGACTTTCTGGTTTCTCAGCTCGTTTCTGCTCTTTAATGGTTTCTTGTTTCTCACACCTGCTCAGAGGACAGGTGTGAGAAATAATGAAACACTCACAGCCGAGATGACTCCCGTGTCTGTGGAAAACAAACAAGATGACTCAATTTGGATTTCTGGAGGTCGTGAAGGACAAAAGGAGGCAGAAATCAGAATCCATCATGGTTCCCAGTGTTTCATGTGAAAGTGTGAGAGTGTCTCTGCAGCTCGCACTAAATCTAAAACTCGCCTGACTTTGGACATTAGCCTTCATCTCCAACTCCCCAAAGAGCCTCCTCAGCAGATACTGAGGGGATATCCTGTTCTTAACATTACGATGCAGACATTAGCCCGCGCCGGGAAATATTAATGACAACACTTAGGCTAATTTCCATCGACGAAGCCTCATCGTCAAGGACTCTGCTCCTCTTCTTTTAATTTGGGCCCGGGAAGCCGGCCCATCACGGCGTATAATGGAGGTGAGGAGTAGATGGCGGCAGCGGCAGAGAGCTCATAATGCTAACAGGATGTTCTGCAGACTGATGTGTATTGGCCGTGACTGCCTGGCCTCATATTCATAAGATTTAAAGACGCTGTCATTTAATGTCTCTGCCATTAGACGATGAGGACGGAGCATCGGAGCATCGCTGCAGCGCTGCGGTTCACGTGAGGATCCTCAACGACTGTCTTCACCGCCTCGCTGCAGCGACTGCAGAGTCACATGACTACATGACAATCCTCACAGGAAAGAAAAAAAAACAAAACAAAAAACAAAACAAAACAAAAAAAAAAACAAACTGCATCACTCCCACAGGAAACTCCACCAACAGCCATGTTTCTGCTGTGTGACAGAAACAAAGGTCAGAGGTCGCACCTAGGCTTACAGTCTTTAATGATCCTCCTTCTGCAGCTGAAACAACCACAGCTGCAGTTCCCCTGACGTCCAGCAGAGGCAGTAGTGAGTCACTCCACAGACTCCCACGTTTCCCTCCTCTTCATAACTGTGCAGGGGACGTTTTAGCTTTCTTGGGGCGTGGCCTCTGTGACTGACAGGTGGATGGAGACACAGGTAGCTGTCTGCTAGCGTCACGTGAACTGGACCTCTGGACTGTCAAAATGACATAATCTGACCAATAACATGGCCGCTGTAAGGTTACTGTACTAACAGACCTTCAAACCTCACACAGCAGAGGAATTTAACCGGAAGTCCTGTAGACAAATCAAAGACTGACAGGCTTCAGTTTTAAACCCAGAGCTTCTGAAGCTACTGCTGAAACGTTCAGAAATCCATTTGGCCAAAGTGGGCAGTAATCAGATTACTGCAGTGGAGACACTAAGCAGCGTGGTTTTACAGCCTTCTCAGTAAAATAAAGTGAAGCAGCAGTAAACTGGGTCTTGAGTGTCCTCTGGGTTCCTCCGGCTCGCTTTCTGTCGTACGCAGGCTTCAGCCAGCTGAACGCGCCGTGGCAGCTCTTTATCTGCACAAACAGGAGCAGAATGAAGTGAAACGACGGCAGTAGCTCGTTCTTGCACACCTGACCTCTAAAAGTTAACGAGGCGTGGGCGTGTAACGGGGTCTCTCTCTGGTCAGTGTGACAGAGAAGGATCCGGCAGCAAAGTGTAAGTGCCGACCCGGCCGTCTTTATGGAAACCCATCAGAGACCTGTGGGCTGTGAAAAAACCTCTTCAGCCAAATGGGCTGCATATAAAAGAGGAAATAAAACAGCGGCGCAGAGGACGGCGACGGCACAGGACACGAAGAAGAGCAGAACTCAGCAGAAATGGCAGAACAAAGACGAGCTCAGCGGGCTGATGCTTCACAGACACGTGTGCAGATATCAGAGGCTTCTGCTTTTCTTCAGCAAATCACAACCACCTGCTCAGGTACGGAGCAGTGACACGACAAATGCTCCGAAAATGAATCCACATGTTGCTAAACACACAAATCAGCAACTATAATTGGACGCCTACCCGCAAAGGTCAGCAGTTCGATTCCCGGCTCCCCCATCATACTGCACGTGCGTGTGTGGATGCGTGCACGTGTGTGTGTGTATGCATGTGTGTATGCATGTGTGTGTGTGTGTGTGTGTGTGTGTGTGTGTGTGTGTGTGTGTGTGTGTGACTGAATGAGGTTTGCAGTAAAAAGCGTGATACATGTATTAGTCCGTTTGACATGCATTAAAATGTATTTGATGGTGCTTCTGTAATTATTTATTTAAAGGTTGAACTCAGTCATCAATTTCTGTGTTTACTCATGAACACAGTCCCCTCTGTTTATTTTCTTAATCCTTTTCTCAAGTTGTACATTAATTTTTGGAAGATTTTTCCCAAACTTTTTTCTGTGCTTCTACTCAGCAAAGACTGACTGAAAAAGAAATTCACACTTTTGTTTTTAATATTTCACGTGTGTGAGGGTTCATTCATTTATTCACTGGATTATTTATTACTTTATTTGATTTTGACAGCTGCGATCATAATGATGTCACACTGTGATGTCACAAACTGCAGACAAAAAAACGTAACAACGTCTCAGTTTCTGTAAAAATTTCTGTCCATAAGTATCTGTGCAAAGACAAACAGCTTGGAGGGTCCTATTCCTCTGTGGGGCAACCTGCATATGGCCAATAAAGCATTCATTCATTCATTCATTGTATTCTTCTCTGTCTGCAGTATTAGTGAGTCGTAATACTGCAGTACTACGTGTACAGATGCTGGAGGACCAGAGTGTCCTCAGAGTACCCCCCTCCACCCCTCCACTTAAGAGAGATGCTGCTGCTGGTTGAGCTGATGGAGCACTTTATACCATTCAACCATCCCGCTGAGTCAGCAGCTTCACAGAGACAGAGAGGAGGGAGAGGAGGGTGAAGGAAGGTGAAAGAGAGGAGAGGAGGAGGAGATGAAAGAGCAGCAAGAGAGAGAGAGAGAAAGAGAGAGAGAGAAAGATGTGGAGGAGATGATAGAGGAGAGGGGAGCATGGAGGTGAAGGCACAAGAGTGAAGAGCAGTGAGATGGAAGAAAGCAGGAAGAGGGAAGATGACGTCATGGCGGGTTATCAGCGCTGATGTCGAGCTCTCGGCTCGTTTCATGGACAGCTGAGCTCATGTACAAGGAGGAAGGTGCAGAAACATGACGGCCATTAAACATCCAAATGAAATCTGAGGAAAGAGAATCTCACTTTCTGTTGGCCCGACTCACTGCTCCCAGCATGCACTGGGCTGATGACACGCTCATTTTTATAAGTGTAAGGACCAAAGTCCTGTACTCTTTGCTCCCAGTTTCAGAGATGTTTTCAGCACATTTCACCACAGGAACGACCTCATAGCAGATTTTCCATCTTATTTGGATCCGATATGGAACCAGCCTCCGCACGTTCTGCTCACTGCAGAACGTCTGCACCTGTTTCTGATATTTAATAAAACTGCTTCATGGCTGAATGTTTCTGCTTTACAGACTTTATTATTTATCTGAGCAGCGCCTGTTAAATCTGCAGATTTCTGACTGTGATCAGAACATGCCAGTAAAATCTCATGATTTTTGAATGGAGTTTGGTGTAAAGTCCTGCAGCTGCTGCATCAGTGGCTGGTTTCAAGTGAGGTTCCTGCCCCCACCTTACACTTCATCTCAGAATATACTACTTTAAAGAAGTGAGTGTCCTGCGCACTCTGGTAACCAAATTTAAAAGCTCCTGATCAGAAATAATCAAAAAAAGGATCTTTTAAATTCAAACTCACTCCACTCAGTCTGAACAGAGCAGCCATTTCTCTTCATCCCCGTCACGCTCTACATATTTATTTACATTCATTCGGCCCTCGATTCATCTTTCTTTATGGTCAGATGCTCTGGCAGCGCCGTTCATCTGGTATCCAGACTAATAAAGCAAACTGAAGTGAAAGGAGAGCAGGAAGAAGAGATTAAGACAGAAAGATTTCCATTTGGAAGATGAACACAGATGGAGGGAGCAGAGCAGCGAGGGAGGAGGTGAGCGATGCGACGGGGGACAAAATCTTAATGTCCAATTAGTCTGGACAGATTAACGTTTCTAACAGAGACAGTCAGAGCCCACTTTATTAGGTACACCTGTAAAATCCATCACAGATCAAACTGTACAACCTTTATACTGAAACTATCTGCACTTTTCTTGTTCCCACGGCGTGCGTTCACGTGAAACGCGTTTCTAATTCAAAACGTACACACACACACACACACACACACACACACACACACACACACACACCTGTTTAATGCCTTCATTCAGAGCAGGAAACTCAGTGAGGTCACAAAGGCAGCAAGGGTTCAAGTAAAAAGGAAGCAAGTGAGGAGTCCAACTGTGTGCTTCACCATCATCAGAATCCAAACCATGAGAGCAAGATAAAGGACAGAACAGCCTTAGAGAGAGCTCAACAGCAAGAATATCCTCACATCACTGAGGATATGAATGCCCTCCATCGCTATTAGCATCGTGTGTGTGTGTCTGTGTGTGTACCTTCGCCACAGGTAGTGATGTGCTGCTGTCCTCTCTCCTCCTCTCTGGTGCCTCCACCTACACAAACATGCAGATCAGAGTGAAGTCAGGTCCATCCACAGAGGAAGACTACAGAAGAGTGTGGAGGCATGAAGGTTCACCACAACTGCACGGTGCTCTCCCAGCGGGAGGCAGAGGTAAGATTTCAGCAGGTAAGAGTCCACTGCAGTTCATTCATGTGATGCAGACAGAAGGGGTTCTTTTCATTTACTCTCGCAGCTCTGACATCGCTGCAGAATCACTTTCCCAGTGATGGGATTATATTTGCTGGTGGATGAACAAACACTGGAAGCGGTTGATTTATGCGTTCAGGCATAAAACACCTTCAAACCTCGGACCTACCAGTCTGAACCAAAAACCAGGAAATCTGGGTCCACCACCATCATCAAGTTTGCTGACGACACCGTCGTGGTGGGCCTGATCTCTGATAACAACGAGACGGCCTACCTGAAGGAGATTAGGAATCTGGAGAACTGGTGCCAGAGGAACAACCTCCTTCTAAACGTCAGTAAGACAAAGGAGCTGATAGTGGACTTCAGCACTAAGCAGGAGAGGAACTACCAGACCCCCGTCATCAACGAGTGCCCAGTGGAGAGAGTGGACAGCTTCAAATACCTCGGAGTTCACATCACGCAGGACCTGTCATGGTCCTGTCACATCAACACCGTGGTGAAAAAGGCCCGACAGCGTCTCTACCACCTCAGACGCTTGAGAGACTT
Organism: Rhamphochromis longiceps; assembly: GCF_057381845.1. Lineage (NCBI taxonomy): Eukaryota > Metazoa > Chordata > Actinopteri > Cichliformes > Cichlidae > Rhamphochromis > Rhamphochromis longiceps. Next base: position 10,215,955 of record NC_140578.1, read on the forward strand.
CCAACTGCCCTCCAAGGTGCTCAGGAACTTTTACTCGTGCACCATAGAGAGCATCCTGACGGGAAACATCTTAACCTGGTTCGGGAACAGCACCATGCAGGACAGACGAGCTCTACAGAGGGTTGTGCGGTCAGCTGAGCGCACCATCCGCTCCGAGCTCCCTGACCTGCACTCAATCTACAGCAGGCGGTGCTGGACCAAGGCCAGGAAGATCGTGAAGGACCTCAGCCATCCCAACAACAGACTGTTCTCTCTGTTGAGGTCAGGAAAGCGATTCCGCTCCCTGAAGACCAACACAGAGAGACTGAGGAGGAGCTTCTTCCTGCAGGCGATACGGTCTCTCAATCACACCACCACACAGTACTGACCCACACATATGGTTCTTACACACACTGGACATTCTGGACTTTGGTTTTGCACAACACTGGTCACTATATTCTTCATTTCCGGTTAATACTTGTACAGCTGCTGTTATTGTGTATATATTTATATTTCTTCATACATTCTTATATAGTTCTATATTGTGTATTTTGTTGTACAGTTATTTTATTTTCAACTTTAATTTATATATTTATCTTTATCTTATTCTTCCCAGTTAAATTTACCCTTCATTCTAATTTGTGTTGTACAGTTATTTCATTTTTAACCTTAATTTATATTCTATTCCTTCCTAGTTAAATTTACCCTTTTTAATTTTTCATATTTATCTTATTCATAGCCTTTTCCTTTTTTGTTTTCTTTAGGTCACAAGCAGTTGTCCAAGCATTTCACTACATATCGTACTGTGTATGACTGTGTACGTGACAAATAAAATTTGAATTTGAATTTGAATTTCCATGTTAGTCACCTGCTCAGCCAGGTGAGCAGGTGACTAACCTGCCAAAGGTTAGTTCAGGGGTCAGGGTTACGTTTTGGACTTACCACCAGAGGCTTCCGGATTCCTAGGCAGACCGTACCAGGCGGAGCACACTTGAGAACCTCGACAGCCTCGGCCAGACTGAGCATGTCCAGCTGGGTGCGGTTGACTGACACAAGCTGGTCTCCAGGGAGCAAACCACCGTGGAGCTCCGCTGAACCGCCAGGTACCAGAGACCGGATCACCATCACACATCTGCCGGGGTCCAGCGGGTCCTGCGAGCCAGAGAGGAAAAACGTTAAAGCAGAACACCAAATTTTACCTCCTGTAGTCTGATGCTACAGTCAGGACTGGGCGGATGCCATTGCCCCCAACGAGGGTCGATTTGTCGTTTTAATCACATAAAATGGAAATATTAGCCCCTCCCCTGGAATAATTACACTTGAAATGACCTTGTGTTTGAGTGATCTACAACTGCTCGCCAATTTTACAAAAAAGGTTTAAAAACAACACAATTTTATCTTTTTTAACATTAACATTAAAAAGATACTTTCCTTGGTGGTCTACGCCCCATAGTTTGAGAACCACTGTGAATGAACAGGTGGGGATAACATTAATAATTAGTAATAATAATCAATGATCAGGAGGAGCTGCCTGAAACACGTGCAGGTGGACCAACAAACTTTTGTCCGGCAGAAATGCCAACTTTAAGGAACCTGGGAGATCGGAACATTGTGGTTTGGAAAGTTGAAAACATCCATCTTTCCAAACCGAAAACAGCAAAAAGACAGAAATGCTCAAATCTTCAAAGCTTCAAAAGAAAACCACAAAAGGTGGCGAGTCCACTCACCTCCTCCTCACCTCCTAAGACTACCCGACCTGTATGAGAACCTTCACGGACTCTTTTGTGTCTATGTTTGGTATACCGAGGCCATTAGAGCGGCTCCCAGTTTTAGTTTCAGCAAGTTTAAAACCAAGAGCCTCATCCACTGAGTTGGAAATCTTTAACCAACTCTCAGCCCAGCATGACCGACCCCAGATCAGCCGAGCTCATATTTCACACAGAGTCGAGGGAAGTGGGACAACGACCATTACAGATCATCCTGTCTGTTTCATCACTCTCACAGGGAAGAGCGAAGAAGACAGACCGCCATCATCATCACCACCATCACCACCACAGAGGACAGGCAGGGGGAGCCAGAGACCAGAGAAATAACAGCAAACACATTCACACAAACACACAGACGTGAGGAAGACGAGGCTAAGGACGTTCAGCGACTGATGAAGACGAGACCACAAGAGTCTGCGGACGTTAAAACCAGACTGAACTCATTCAAAGACCCTGAGGAGCAGTTCGTCTTCTCAGAACAGCTGACCTGCTTCCTGTTTCACACCAATACAGAAAGAAAAAGCAAAGATGAGGCAAAGAAAATAACCAAGAAATTAAAACTCAGGGTGGGGGGGGTCAAAAGTTTAAGAGGTAGGGTACACATAGATACGTCGGCAGTCTGTCCAAGCACGCAGACGTGACAAATATCTGCCACGACGCTGAAAATCTGTTTTTCTTTCTCTGAATCTAAATTTCATGTAAAATATCCATCCATCCCTGTTTGGGCCGAGTGTCAGCACTCTGAGAGAATTAATCTGAGCATTTGGTTTGTGATGGTCGCTGCTGAGGGCAGCAGTAAATAAGCAGCTTTTATCCTGCTCATGTTATTAGTCATGTGCTGTAAAAAAAAAAAAAAGATTTTCCTTTTCTAAAATTAACCCTCGAACCTTAAACGAAGCCGCATGCTCTACAGCTATCTAAGAAATTAAGGCTTTGCTGCATGTTTACTGACACGACTCTGAGGTTATTGTTGTCTTTAAATTCTTTCATCTTATAATCAGATAAAAACTTCTGGTGCACAGTGTGCTGTACATCTCCACAGGTCAGCCAGGAAGAAATAAGAAGCACGTTATACATTTTCTTTATTTGACCTGTAATTTGTCTCAGGACACTCATTTTCTCCTCAGCCTTGTAAACACTTCACCCACAGTGAGTGACGCGACTAATTAATACCATCGTTGCCCATCTGAAGTGTGACAGAACATGTGGTCTGCAGGCGATTACCTCCTCCTCCGCCGGCGCTGCTCTCTGCTCAGAGTTTTAACCAGAGTGACTATAAGGCTGGCCAAACCCACGCTCCCCCCAGAGCCTCCCGCGCCACTCTCAAACCCTCTCCTGGTGCGAGCGGATGTGCGCGGCGTGAATTCCCCGGCGTCGAACCCCGGGCATCGCCCGCGCTGCAGTACGAGCTGCCGTGCCAAGTTTGAGGCTGCCAGAACAAAGCCAGCTATATTTTTAGACTGAACAACATGGCTACAGGTGGTGAGGAGTCAGAACTCACGTCCTCCACTCCTACAAGATCCTCCGGAAAAAGAAAGGCCGCCGCAGTCAAGAAGTGGAGGAATCAGAAAAACGTAGGAGGGGCTGGAAAAAAGAAATTAGAAGCGTTTCTGCCAGGAGTAGTGAAATGTTTCACACACAGAACAACGAGCAGGGTTTGGGTGTTTTTGGATATGTAGGTTGCAGGGCGTCTGCACAAAGTTAGACTTTTGAAGACCTTCGCGATGCCACAGAGAATCAAACTCGGGAGGTTTATTCACCAAAATAAACACGAGCCCAAATATTTTAGGAGCTCTCACTCAACTTTACATTTGTTGATTTAAAGAACATATTTCAAGACCTTTCAGCGCCTCTCATGTTTTATCATATTTCTGACTTTTAAGAACTTAATCGATACTTGCCCGAAACATTTGGACGCTCCACGTTCTCTTACTTTAACGTGGGCTTCGTTGGAAAACTGGCAGAAACCTGAACGCAGCTTTCGGCCACTCGCCCATCAGCGCTTCACGGGCATGTACAGACTCATCTTCTATCAGGCAGAAAAATTCATTTTAATTAGAAAAGATTCATCTTTGGATTCTTCAAAACAAAACGCCCTTTTGGAAACTTGAGCGTGGCAACCTCAGAAATAAAAGAGAACACAGACGTGGAGTCATCTCACAAATCAGAAGAACCACGTCCTGCACAGACTATATGAGGTTATCACCCAAACAAAGATGGGTCTTGTCATGTTTAAGAGAACATGATGAGACCCATGTTCTGTCTTATATGTTAAGAATACTGACATTAGAAAGCTGTGTGAGCACTGCAGCTGTGAAAGTGTTTCTGTTCACTGGGCGAAAACACCGGGTCTCAGCACTTCACTGCCCTCCAGCTCGCGCTGCAGCGGTTTGTGTGTGAAGGCTAGACGTGAAGTGGGACTGGCGCGAGCCGTCACAGCGCTTGTGCTGTGCTCTGGTGGGAGGAGCCTGAGGACTTAATGACAGCAGGAAGGGTGATTTTAAAACCTGTTATTAGAGGAAATTCGAACTCTGTCAGCTTGTTTTAAAGCTCGGGCGTGCCAAGTGCTTCCATACGTGTCTGGCTACAAACAGGTGAGACTCGCTTTGAGATGATGAGATGAGTTGTTTTTCTAAAAGCTGACAATAGAGCAAAGGCAGAGTTTGTCTTCGTGTGATGAACACTGTGGCGGCTTTGATTCTTCTCGTATCCTGTGACCACCAGTGCATCTGTGATCCGGCCGTGGCGCAAGGATAAAGAATCGTACCACCCTCACGCCGATGGTTTCGGACCCGAACTGAGCTCCTTCAGTCTTTGGAGAACACGTTCGTATTTGTGCCACGAAGCTGCTCGCTCTGTTTCAGAGGAAACTATGAGCCAGAATCCAGACAGACAGCAGCTCTCCTCTTATTGCCTGCGGCCATCTTTCACTCAGCTCTGACAGGCGAGAGTCGGTAACAGGAAACAGTTTGGCAGGAACACTGGGCCGACGTGCCCTTGGGCAAGAGATACAGAGAGCGGAGAGGATAGAGAGGGTGAAGGTTTGTGAGGAAGTTGATTTGTTTTATTTTGTTAAATATGATGCAGGTCAGATTGACTCTAAGGCAGAGCTCTTACTGCCGATGATTTTAAATCATATTAAAGTCAAACAGGAGAGAAACCGAAGTAACACGATGAGTCTGAGACTTCGTCATCAGGTCCTGAAAGCCCTGGCTGGACTCCGTCCTATGGACCTACAAGCTTTGTGACCCTGAGGAGAACCAGAGGCAGCCCAGAGCACAACGAGGACACGTAACAGAGATGTGATCAGGCATGAACAAAAGGACCTCTTAGGCCATCATTTTGCTTTTAAACCATCAGACTGTTTTACAGGCACGTCATTACAGTTTGTGCTCTACAACAAATTCACTGGAGAAATCCTTGGTGATGCACAAAAACATTTTCCTCCACGACTTCAAGCACTTTCACAATTTTGGGACCACAAAGCATGCTCAGCAGCCTCCTGCTCAGCCTGTAGAGCTGCTGGAATCCAGACCAAATTCTAATCTCAGTTTTCCAACAGCGAAGCGGTTACGTTCATCGTTTTACAGCAAAGACAGTGTGGAAGTTTCACTCTGCACAAACGCTGCAGCAGGAATAACGGCAACGAAACGTTGCAAACATCTGCAGGACGAGGGCCAACAAGAGCCAGAAACACGAGCGGATCACACTGTGTAGCGCACGCACACACACACACACACACACACACACACACACACACACACACACACACACACACACACACACACCTCTCTCTCCTAGGCAGATCCTGTGTCTGCAGGCTGACATGATGTGGACCAACTGGGAGTTATGCTGGAGCTCGCTCCACCACCTCAGCTGGGTCTGACAGAGGAGGAGGAGGGGGCTGAGGTCTTAGAGGTGAAGCTGCGCCTAAAGATAAAGCACTGAAGCAGGTTTGGAGAAGATAAAGACAGCAGACACACCAGAGTTTCCCAAATTTACTCCAGAGACAGCGATGAATCTAAAACCTCTGAGATGAGATTCACTTTAAAACATTTCAGCTTCGCTCCGTTTACGCTGTCCTGTGAGGAGATGGGAAACACATGAGTACCAGTGGCACCTTCCTGTAAGACAGCTGTTTGTCTGGACTCGGAGCTGCCTGAGCTCTGGGGTTTTCCTTCCATCCTAGAATTTTTGGAGTGTCAAGGTACCCTTGTCCACCTGAGGCTCTGAGATTCCGCAGGTGTACCTCACCCGACCTGTCCGACCTCAGTCCAGCATGTGTCCAGATACTTCGGAGGTGTTATCAAAATTCCTTTAAATTGGTCACATGCCCCTTAAACAACGTTTTCAGTGAGACGTTGACATGGTTCACAGCCACAGAGCAAAATTAAAGATGGAAGCTGGTTCTGGACACCACTTTCAGAAATGCTAACGTTACCGCCGGCTTCACACAAACAGCTGCAGTCATCGACCTGCAGTCTACCAGTGCGACGTGAAACTAGAAACGAGCAGAGCAAAACGTGAGGAAATGCTAGCAGCTGGACGGTAGCAAAACCTGCCGTCCAGCTAAAGAAAGTCGGATGTGCACACAGACACCTGTTAGGTGAAACCTTTTCAGACTTTGGGAGGCCAGTCTGACGTGGTCTCCTGGGCCGTACGATCGGCCGTCAGAGCTGCCACTCTTACCTGGTAGTCAAGGATGCTGAAGCCGAGGCCTTTGTCTCGCTCTTTCTGCAGCTCCAACACCTGAATGTCCGAAGACCACAGAGCAAGCTCTCCGTCCTCATCCTCCTCATCTCCCTTCTCTTCTTCTTCCTCATCCTGGGTGTAGTGGGTCTGCTCCTCCCTCAGCACCACCTCTACAGGTGAGACCTGCTCCTGACACAGAAACATTTAAACGGCAGTTAAAGCGCGCTCAGCGAGGACATGTTTCAGGACATTCACACGTAATAAGTGATAAATGGGCTGGTCCTTAAAGACCTCCAACTCTACCCGAGCACTCAAAGTGCTTTGTGCAACACTCTCCGTTCACCAGTTCACATTCACACACATGGATGCGCCCAAGGACACGTTAGACCTGCTCTGCCTCCTGACCCATAAACCTGAGCAGGAAAGGTCAACGAGCCCGGCACTGAGGAGGTCTGTCCTAAAGTAAACTTCATATTCTCCGAGCGATCGCTCTGCGTGATCAGCAGTTTAGGAAGCTAACGCTGCTAGCTCAGGTATTAGAGGCCGGGTGCTTGATTGTTTCATTGAACACTTCCTGTCATGGAGAAGTGTTTTAAGAAATGTTCAGGAATGAACTCAGGATGGAGCTGTCTGGGTTTAATTCATACTCTACAGAGTGACAGCAGGAAGTGAACCTGTCCATATAACAAATACACTGCACCAGGGTTCGTGATCCTTCTTGCAACCCTCCTCTTCAGGAGGTAGAGAAGGAAGGTTGGCAATTCGATCCCTGGCTGATTTGCTCTGCATGCCAGACATCCTTGGACAAGATATCAACTCCAAGTTGCTCTCTGATGCATCCATCACTTAACCACTTAAGCATACAAAAAGTGTGTGTGTGCGTGGACGGTAGAATGAAGCATTTTGAGTGCTTAAGCAGAGTAGAAAAGCGCTGTAAGAACAACCAGTCCATTTATCATTTGTGTGTGTGCGTGTGTGTGGTTGCAGAGGTTACCTGTCTGCCACTGCTATCATCTCTCAGGAGCGTCTGACTGCAGAGCATCGATGACAGCTTCATCTCGATCTGACAGACAGCACACGGTTATTCTCAGAGCTCCAGCAGCATTTCGAATCAAACAATGATGCTTTTCATCTTTACGATCATAACTGCTTATAAAGTAGTTGTTACTACAAATGCCATCCCACGGCACCATAAACAGCCCTGTTCTCACCTCCTCCACACCCCGCTGCGACTGTCTGGCTGGTCCTGCTTTCGGTTGTAGTCGTAGTACTGGTTCTGGTTCAGATTCGGATTCTGGTTCCAGGTCGGCGATCGGGTGTCGGCAGCAGACCAGAGTGAACGGAGGAGGCACCTCTTTGAGGAACGACACCACTTCTCTGCGAGACTTTCCGTACAGCTGAACGTCGTTCACCTACACAAGAACAAAACATGATTACATCTCACAGTCACACAGCTGCAGTTTGTCTGATGTCCAGCAGAGGGCGACTTTGATGGTACGGTCTGTGAGACAATGAAGCTGACGATGACTTTCAGCTTGTAATCTTACCTCCAGCAGCTCGTCTTCAGGTCTCAGGACTCCGTGTCTGTCGACGGGGCCTCCGGGCGCCACCGACGAGATGTAGTGATGACCATCAAAGGAGTCCAACTCGACCCCAAGACGCAGAGTGTGGACAGGCAGCAGCTTCGATGACTTCTGCAGCTCTTCATCGTCTTCGATCACGGGATCCAAATTCACCATCTGATAACACACACACACTGACTGAGTCCTGGATCTCAGCAACACTGTGAAGCTTTTAATAATTTTGAATGTCTTGTCTCACCAGGACTTGATAATTCGGTCCAAGAGCCTGCTCCCACTTAGCCCTTAGTTCTGCCTCTGTTGACACACACACACACACACACACACACACACACACACACACACACACACACACACACACACACACACACACACACACACACACACACACACACACACACACTTAAAACAACAGTTTTCTCATCAGCTTCAAAAAGTGTTAAAGCGCTGCAAACAAATAGTATAGTGTGAGAGTACTGTAGCACTTGGGCAGAAGAACACTGTGATAGTTTCACTGAGATGGTCAGAGCTCAGTGGACCACTGAGAGAGAATCGCTCTGTTCGAACAGACTGTTTAGACTCCTCTATCAGCTGATGCAGAGGTCGTCCAGTGACGACCTGGGGCAAATGGATGTGGGTGGCTATTGACTCCAGACCACCTTCTGACACAGGAAGTCTTTACCACATCATAGCACAGTAGCTCTGATCATTTAAGTCATATGGATGGATGGCTGGATGAATGAGGGATGGATGGAAGAATGGGCAGAAGAAGGGATGAATGGATGGATGGCTGGATTAACAGGGGATAGATGGATTGATGTGTTGATGGGCTGATGGATGGATGGGTGTGTGGATGGATGGATGAATAGGCAGATGGATGGGCTGGAGGATGGATGGAAGAATGGGCAGATGAAGGGACGAATGGACAGATTGAGAGATGGCTGGATGAATTGGAAGATAGGTGGATGGATGGGTGGACGGACGGACAGATGAGTAAATGGGCGAATGAATGGGCAGGTGACCTGACATGAGCGTGACCCTTGCACTGACCATGTGCGAGCCGGTCATGTGTGACTGTTCATGGATACGCTGAGCCGGCTTGTCGTGCAGCTCATTGGAATTCAACGCGTAAATAAAGTGTAAAGTAAGCAGCTGAGCGTCATACAGCGGTGACAGTCGCAGCAGATTACAGAGTGCCGGCACCTAATTTCTGGGAGGACGGTGCCGCTGCTGAGCTGCACAAAAACACCTCCATGTTCCCACCAATCCGTTCGCATGTCAAAGCGCTCTGAGGCAGCTCTGGCAGCCCTACAACAACAGCCTCTGATTAAATTAGCATTGCTAACCCCGGCCTTCACACAGCAATTAATCTGCAGCGTTTGGCTGAATAAACGGGGCAATACATCGCTGCGAGGCTGTCAGACAGCTTGGACACTTTACATCTGTCGGCCGGGAGCAGCCAAGCGGCGTGCTAAGTGTTAGCGTGGCGTTTTGGCCACTTAGCAAAGCTAATGAGGAATAAAAAGAGAGGAAATAATTCAGTGTGGAGAGCCGTTAGAGGCCTGCATCACACATCTTTAGAGGCTTTCAGAGAGAAGGCTTTTAACTGCCTGATCAGCATCATTAAACACACTTACCTCTTATTTATTCATAATAAATATCAAGTATTAAAGACGTCATCTGTCTGCGATAATGAAGAAAGGAGCTGATCTGAGGTTTTCAGTTACACAGATAACAATTCCAACACAATCCTGTTTTTTACAGCGTTTCAGTGACTTTGCCTGAAGCAGAAGTAGACTCTAAACACACCTGTATGCTGTGCTTAGAGTTTAAAGAAACGTGGACTGATGCCTGCATCTGTGTACGAGAGAAGAAGAAGAACAGCAGTGGGCTTTCTTGTGACACCACAGAGGAGGAGGAACTTGTGGATGACGTATGTGGGCAGCTGACGATGAATGAACCTTTATTTATAAGAGTGTGATCCAAAGAGGAGGGTAGCGCCCAGAGAAAAATCAGAGAAATCTAGACTTCCTGTAACTCCTGAAACGAGAATCTGTTATCAGGTTTAAGATAGCAGGTGTGGTTTGGAGGGAGGAAGTGTTCCCGTCGGCTGCTACGGGCGTATATTTCTTGAGGTAGGCGCTATATAGCAGGAGATGAAGCTTTGTCCGAGTGTGCACCATCAGAACCTTTCACACGCAGGTCTCAGATTTGAGCAGATAATAAGTCCATCCTGAGGCACCTCGGTTCAGATCGAACTGAACCACACTGCCATTCCTTTCTGGATCTTTGATCCACCCAAAGCCACGGAACATGCAAACAGACGTGAAGTGTTAATAAAATCAATCTCCACCTGGAGGAAGGTGATGATGATGTAGGTCTGTCAGGCAAAGGTCGTCTAACATTAAATCTGTTTTTCTGCACTTTCACCTCCATCATTCCTTTCTTCAGCTTTCATTATCAATTTCTTGCACTTTCATCAAGAAACCCCTAGGGTCTTCAAGCCCCCCGGTTTTTTTGGGTCTTTAGTCCTGACAGACCGGAGACATTTGTCCCTGAAGACCACATAGATCTGCTGCTTCATGATTGAATGACAAGCACAACCGTGTGTATGTGTGTGTGTCTCTCACCCCTGTTTAGCTGTGCTGAGTTTAGGTCTGTTGATTCCTGCTTCAACATCGTGGATCCAAACCCAGACAAGTGAGCTTTGACCTCCGATGACCTCCTGAGAGAAACTCGAGAAGGCTCTCTCTCCACTGACAGACACACACGCACACGCACGCACGCACGCACACACACACACACACGCACGCACGCACGCACGCACACACACGAAGTAAGAATTTGTTATTTTAGGACAAAGATGTGACTGATGTCACTGATAAACATGAGATTTTAGGAGCACTGACAGCACTGAGCTGGTACCAGCGTGGCTGAGAGAGGCCTCAATAAGGACTGTGGATCAGGTCTGGGGGTGGGTGTCTATTGACGGCACAGAAGCATCAACCAATCACAGAACTGAAGCTGAGGCCCCAGCAGTGAGTCAGTCCCCATAGATCCCCATTTTTAAACATCACAGCACAAATAAACATGTTTACAGTGTGATAAAAAAAAACTGTTTGATCATTGTGGATAATTTAAGGTTTAAGGTCGTGGCCTCTCTGATAGGTGGATGGAGTAAATGAATAAATCCATCCATCCATTTGCTTCCACTTATCCTTTTCAGGGTTGCGGGGGGTGCTGGAGCCTATCCCAACTGTCATAGGGCAAGGGGCGGGGTACACCCTGGACAGATCACCAGTCTGTCAAAGGGCTAACACATAGAGACAGACAACCATTCGCACTCACATTCACACCTATGGGCAATTTGGATTAATCAATTAACCTATCTCCACAAGCTGCATGTCTTTGGACGGTGGGAGGAAGCCGGAGTACCCGGAGGGAACCCATGCAAACATGGGGAGAACATGCAAACTCCACACAGAAAGACGCCAGCCGGATGGTGGAATTGAATTCAGGACCTTTTTGCTGTGCAGCAACAGTGCTAACCACCATGCTGCCCCTAAATGAATAAATGTGCCGTTTAATAGAATTTTGTATTTATCTGAAAGTCTTTCAGAGTTTTGTTGTCTGTAATTTATTCATCGAATCTCTGTGGGATGCTGACAGTGGTCCTGTAAGTCCATCTATCTAAACACAGAGCAGATCACCCAGGAGCCCTCAGCTCACTCTGACCTTTGACCTCCTGACTGATGAGTATTTATTTAAGCTCACTTTCCCGTCGGACTCTCTTCATAACTCAGAGCAGATAAAAGAGCCATAGAAACAACCAGATTATAACAAGTTAAAACCTGAGCCGATTTCCTCCTCTGTGCTTCCTCGGTAATGAAATGAAAAGACGTCTGGAGGAGATAAGAGCCTCGCACTCCTCCTCTTTTTTAAAAAATCACCTGCTTCTCTCCGACCTGGAGGCTGACCAGTGCGGGCCGCTGGCCGACCGCAAGACAAAAAAATGACCCAGAAGCGGGCAAATTAATCTCTGTGGACGGCGTGAAGGACAAATCGCAGCCTCCTGCAGCAGAGTTTGGGGAAATTACACCGAGTTGTAAACAAATTTGTCATCTTAATCTGGGTGAGAGGATAGAGGCATAGGAGGGAGGAAGAAAAGCTGCGATAAGTTTAGCACAGAGTTAACTTCTCCCGCTGGAGCACATTACTGTTTCAGCACCATGCAGTCAGAGCTGTGTCCAGCCCCGCACACATCCCGGTGACGTCAAAAGTCAGTTTATCGTTCTCACAGAAGCGTACTCGGGCTTCAATTTCCGCCTCCTCGTTGTGTGCCGAGTCAGCGTGATCTGCAGGCCGGTGTCTAACGGGACGCTGTCGCCGGCTCTGTGCACAGTCAAGGTGCTCATTTAAGGACTCTGTGGGTCCCCTGACCTACACCCTCCCACAGAATCAGACAACCACTGTGACGCACACAGACTTAACCAGAGTGCGGTCAAAGTACTGACGCCATCATTTAATCGCACAGGACAGTACTCAGGAAACACAGACTGGCAGACAAAACTGGATTAAAACATTTATCTACCTTTATCCAACGATCTCTCCAGAGCTCTGACTTTCTTCCTGACCAGAGTGAGAATGACAGTCTGACCCGTCTGCTTCATCACCTCCTGAACCTCCTGGTTGGTCAGACCGTGCAGACTGACGCCGTCCAGCTGTGACAGACAGACAGAGGAGGAGAAAGAACAAGATAACATGAGTGCAACCGACCAAACCGAAGCCGATCCAGACCACATTCAAGAATCAGCTGAAATGATGGGGAACCAGGGAAGTGGCAGACGGCTCAAACAATGAAAGATTTTTGATTTTTATTAGCCTGAATGTGCCTCAGTTTTTCTGCAGAAGCCTCCAGAACCACTTTCCTCAGAGGAGCTGTGCAACTTCAACAATTACAACCTTTTATAGCATCACATAACTAATCAATAACCAGCCACCATATGCGGCATGGCAGGAAACTTATCCGGCAAACATTTACTCAAGGTCATGTTTTACTTTGGCTCACGCTTCATCCGTGCAAGAATCCATCCATGCACACCTGCCCCCTGAAGCCCAAACAAGAAGGAGCTCATTCCTGCTGCTCGTATCCTCAGCTTCATTCTTTCCGTGTGGATGCGGCGCTCACAGCCGTGGATGAGTGCACGAATGTAGACCACCCAGTAAATCAACAGCTTCACCTATACGCCCAGCATTCATCTCCACAACATCACCATCACTGCTGACACCACCAGTCTGTCATTCTCCTCCCCCACCTCCCCTCATTCTTCAACAAGACCCAGTGACCCTTCAGTTTTCTATGTACTTACCAAAAACATTCATGTCTGACGAGAACAGACGCTCGTTGAGTGCTAAATCTAAGCACTCGTCTTTTTCAAACTCTTCTTAGAACTAAGCATGCAATCTAAATACTAGAGATGGCACGATACCACTTTTTTATGTCCGATACCGATACCGATATCATAAATTTGGATATCTGCCGATACCGATATGAATCCGATATAGTGTTTTTTAATCAACAAAACTGTTTTTTAAAATATCTTGCTGCATTTTGCAAGTCTGCAAGTTCATACTCAAGTTTAAAACAACAACTACACTAAAGCTATTCTGTTATACCTGTATACAAAAAAAATATTTCATAGTTCAGCAATACTGATCAATCTAATAAACTTAGACCTACACCATCTTCCGTATTCTGGTATTTTAAAGAGTACTTAGCGTAAATATTAAGCAACCTAACTAAGAGGGTTCCAACTCCCAGCAACAACAAAATTAAATAAATAAAAAATAAGGAACCACCCCTCACACTCCACCTCATGATGCTTAATCGACGTAATCAACCTTAATTTGATGCAGTGTGAAAAAAAATGCACAGAAATCAATTATTTTTCAAGAAATATTAAATAGATTCAACATCTTTCTTCAGCAAAATTGCAGACTGCACAGATGGTACCTTCCCAAAGTAAAAAGTACTATAGCTTACTAGGGTATATATATATATTAGACTTAATAGTCACTATATACAGTAATTGACTTCTATTCATTTTGCATCAAATTAAAACTTTGGGTGTCAGATAATTATTTATTAAAAGCTAGACATTTTAAATGAGAATAAGAAAGAAAAGTATGTCTTTGTGCCCCCTTTTCCCAGTTAATGCCCTATCGGCCCCCCTGGCTAAACTTTGCTAGATCCGCCCCTGCACAGTTACCAGCCGTCAGCTACGTAGAAAAAGATCCTGGTGTAGAAATTAATATTAAATAAATTCTAACAACAGCTTATCAAGCTTAAACGTGCTGCTGTTGTTCAGCCGCTGGTTTGCTCTTTCTGGCGCAAAGTGGACCAAAAACAAACGAGAGACAGACTCGCGACAGAAAAGCCGATCAGCTGATCATTTAAGCAGTTTCACGATTGAAGTAGCAGCCGGAGAGCGAGAGGCAGTCGCTTGTTAAGCTTAACGTGGGAATGCTTTACAAACATTCAGAGATGGACTTACACACTTGCTTTACTTCTCTCGGGGATAACTTTGTCGGAGATGAAATGCCGGGTTGCTAGCGAAGCTCCACATGCTATCCAGACCACCGACAGGTCCCGCATGCCACAGCCGCTCTATCACGTGATGCATATTGCTCCGACGTGCTAACGTTCTGAGGTGAGTTACGGCGTGTTGCAAGTTTTGTGAGGTGCTTTCGTGATATTTAATGGATCGGATTACATTTTTTATTTTTCTCCGATATCCGATCCAGTAATTTAGGTCAGTATCGGACCGATACCGATACGTAATATCGGATCGGTCCATCTCTACTAAATACTTAAACTCCCCGACCCACAGCAAGTTGGGAGTCACAAACAGAGACCCCAAGCTGAGACCGCCAAACCCGATACCTCCCACAAACTCTGTCTTTAAAGATCAAGAACAGAAATGGTTCAAAATCCAACACGTGCCCAACATGAATAACTGACTGCTGGCAAAGCAAACCAAGCGCTCACTGTGGTCAGAAACCCATCCTCCTGAAGCACCCCCACAGCACAGCAGAACACAAACCGGGTTCACTTATAATAAAACAGTAGCTTTCTTACAGCGATCAGTCGGTCTTGGACTTGGATGTTCCCACTCTGATCCGCTGCGCTGCCGGGAACCACGTGTTTGACAAACACACCGACTGCATCTGAATGGAGTGAGAGACAAACAGAGAGAGAGAGAGTTAGTGCTATTACCTCACAGCATGAAAGTCCTGGATTCAAATCCACCACAAATATTCACACACAAACAACTGAAAGAAGATTTCATAGTAAAAGTTTTGAAAGTTTCAGTTGGTCTAGACTTGGACTGAAGGCTGACGGTCAGAGAGCCTCATGTGACAGAGCTCCGTGTGATGTGTGACGTCCTTCTGGGACAGCACAGTGATTTCTCTCTCACCTTGGCTGGTCAGAGGGTTGTAGCCGACGATGGAGATGCCGAGGCTCTGTCCTTCCATCTTGGAGAGAGTAACCTCATGGATCTCGTATCCTTCCAGATTGGGCTGAAACCAAACACACACACACACACACACACACATATGCACGCACGCACGCACACACACATACAGTGAGCTTACATGTTTTGGCTCAGAGTCACCATGTGCTTGTAAGTTCGTATGAACTCACCGCCTTGCTGAAACGGCGCTGGGGCGGGTTCTGGGGAGGCAGCTTGGGGGTTTGGGGTGGTAAAGAGGAAACGGGGGCAGAGACAGGAGGTGGTGGGGGAGGAGGTGCTGCTGCTTGTTGACCTTGGGGGTCTCTGGCGATGAGCATGTTCACGCGGCTCCCGCACCCCTGCAGCACCTGGACTACCTGGTCGCTGGTGAGGCCGCTGGTAGGTGTTGCCCCGATTCGAAGGATGTGGTCACCTGTGCGGAGGCGCCCATCCTGATTGGTGGAAAGCACACAGATGAGATCAACACACCCCAGTATTCGGTCTACTCTGGGGTAAAACTGGCCGTAAACATAAGCTTCAGCGCTCTGACATTTCTCACCGTTGGGATTTAACGCTCATGAGAGCACGCAGTGTGATTACACACAGACCCCCAGAACATGAGGCTGAAGACCAGCTCTGAGCTTTAACAATCCCAGTGATTCTCTTCACACAGACGTATTTCTTATATTTTAAAGTCTAAACTCACCCTGTCGGCCACACCGTTTCGTATCAGCGTCCTGACCACCACTCCGGACGTCTTCCCGCCCACGATGCCGAAACCAAGACCAGATCCATCATTGACCAGCTCGATCTCCTCCACGTGGTCCCACTGATCCTGCAGCACAGACACGGGGTTACTGAGCGGAGCACAGAAAGTTCAGCGAGATCCTCAGAACCAGAACCAGTCAGCAGACAAAGCTAAAGCATCAATATACACGAGTCCTGCTTTAAACTTTATTTAACTAGAAGCTCTAGTGTATCAAAGCTTCTTTTACAAACAAATCAAAAAGACCAGATCAAATTAATAATCAGTGAAAAAAGAGAATGTTTTTACTGTGTTTACTTTCTACTCAAACTACATTTATAAATAAAGATCATTATTTTAGACTGTGCACATTTTTCTTCCGCCCTCTTTGAACTGCAGGTTTTACTTTGCCATCACAAGACTTTTCCACTGGTTCCAGATCTAGAAGAGGTTCCTGGTTCATGATCTAGAAGTGGTTCCCCACCCTGCCAGAATAAACACTGGTGTTGACATGCACAGCAACATTTTGTCAGTGACAGACTGACTCTGTGGCAATGTGGGTGGATCCCGTCGGGCACAGAGGACCCACATCACACGCTGATGTTAACATTTATGTGTTCTGCCTAAAGAGAGGAGAGCCATATTTCTGTTCAAGTTTAATGTTACAGTAAAAAGAAAACCATGTTCTCATTGCAGCTTGTTGATCAAAGTTATACCATGAGTGCTGTGCTCCTCCAGCTCGTCCACACCAAACGTCTACGGTTCATCTTTTGCTCGTCGTCCATCAGCTGGTAGTTTTTCAGGAATTTCAGTGACAGCTGAAAATAAAACTGCAGCCCTGAGTTAACAGATGTCATTCTTCTGAAGCTGCAGTGCGGGCAGAGCGATTTGACCCGATCAGCCCTCTCAAAGCTGCAGCTGCATCTTTTAAAAGCAGCTCCGTGAGTTTATCTTCATGTTTCTCAGTCTGCAGCCAAGCCGCCGCCTGGTTATCTGTCCCAAGGTGAAAGGTCATTAGAGTGAAGCAGGTAATTACCAGCTGAGAGCACTTCCTCCTGCCTGATAGCAGCTACTGATCAATGAGAGGCTGCAGAGGCTGCTGCTAACACGCACGGGCAGCATTTGTGAAGTGGCTGCACTCTTATTACAGTTTCCATCTGATAGACGAGGCCTTCCTCAGTATAATGAAACCGACCTCCTCCTCCTCAGCTGGTCCCAGGACGCTGGAGATAAAGCTCGATGTGTTGGACGCTCTGTGTTCAGGAGACGATGTGGTTTTAATGAAGCTCTCTTATGTTCCTCACAGCATTCCTCCACCCTTAGACCTTTTTCTGCACCTTTTAGTTATAATGAGACATCCTGATGCTTTGAGGTACCTCAGTGTTTCAACCCCATCTGATGAGACGTGACAGCCAGCATCAGACTGAGCTTCTCAGGTTCCCACTGACTGTCAAACATCTCCAACCTTTCTGGACCCCTGATGCCGCCTCCTCCTGGGCACTGAGCAGGGTGTGGTAAAGTTAGTTTAATCCTGATGCAGAGGACCTGCTGCACACTCTGAGAGGAGCAGAAACACCTTCACTTTTACCTGAGAGCCTGACGGTTTCAGGGCCTCTGTGCTCACAGCAAACACTGATCTGATTTAAGCGTCTCTCTCATCTCTGCTGCACTCTGGCTGAAGTTAAGTGATAAATAAAAACTATTAAAAGCCTCCTCCTCACTCTGCTCTCACACGGTTACTGAGCTGAGTACAGGAGGACGTTAAAACGTGTGCGAACTCTGACATTTAAATAAGCCGAGAAGATTTCAGGAAGAAAAACGAGGTGTCGGACCGAGTGGGGCCGGACTGTTAATGCGAGGCGCGGAGCACAGGTTAGCCCGAGCTGTAATCACTCTGCTCCGCTCTATTGTCGGGTCATTATCACGCAGAATTACACTGTCCCCCTTGTTTGGTACCCTCCTCCTCACGCTTTGCTGGATCCGAGCCATGCTGAGGGCCTCGGATGCCCGCTTTTGTTTTATTCATGTGCTGCTTCTATTGAGGTCACGTTTAATGGAGCTGTGGGCATAAAAACACAGCGCTGCACTGGGCTTTAAGGCCGTTCTCCTGGCCCGGCTAACCATCAGTTAGTGAGCTCTGCTGGGCAGCTTCAGGTGTCTCTGACCTGCCATCACAGGCGACGTGCTGCACTGGCGTCAAAACTCATTTCTGCTGGAATCCGTCCGCCACCGCCAGGAAATTCTGCACTATAAAGCCTGCCATAAAGAACGCCATAAATCAGCCAGTCACGCAGCTTTTACTGCTTCTGTCTATTTAGTGAGTATTATCCCACCATCGATTAGGACGCCGTGACGGCGAACGCACTCAGGAGTTCAGTGGTAATTTATGGCTGTGCTAAAACTGTTGAAAAGCAGAAAGCACAGGGATAAAAAAAATAACAGATTGTGCAGTTAAAGAAACCTGGAAGGGCCTTTAAGACTGGCCGAGCCTAACTTCAGCAGAAGTTACCCACAGGAAGTTGCTAAACTTCTCTGGGAACTCTCTGGGCTTCACCATCAAAAGAGAGAAAAACTGATCTGTGGAGCAGTGAGGCGTTGGCTGCCGGCAAAATACAACAATCACCATGACCCTCCGTCACATCCACACACCGGGTTTTGCTGGCAGGTGAGACTCACACCTTAAGACCAGACCTGGGTGATCTCGTAGAAAAAAAACACAACTGCTCTCAGGTGCTAGTTATCCTGGTTTGTTCCCGAATGAATGAATCTGAGCCAGCTCTCACTTCAATGTTTCAAATGCACAGCTGCTCCTCCGGCAACACAATAATCCCTGAACACACTCACTGATCATTATCGAAGCCACTCCTCTGTCCTGTGTCTAGCACGGATGGACAGATGAGGAGTTCTGATTCTGGACAAACGGATGACTCTCTCCATTCCTGCAGCTGAACCTATTCCAGGGAACTTTATGAGCTCTTCTGGCTCCAGGAGCAGATCAGTGCGTAGCTTTGAGCCTGAGCTAACGTTCAGTCTGCTGTACTGGAGCAGATCACACAGAGAAATCCTGACAGGCGAGGACACTGCAGCCAGAGGTGCTCTAGTGCAGCGGTCCCCAACCTTTTTTGCACCACAGACCAGTTTATGCCCGACAATATTTTCATGGACCGGCCTTTAAGGTGTCGCGGATAAATACAACAAAATAAAACTAGTACCGGTACCGAAAAAAGAAGATTTATTCATAACACACGTGAAAAGACCCAGGAAAACCGAGTTAACGATAAAAACTATAACAAAATAACGCTGAAAACTAGGGCTGAACGATATATCGCATTTGCGATAATATCGCGACATGATCAAGTGCAATTTTCTAACCGCAAAGGCTGCGATTATACTCTGGACATGTCCAAATTCATGGGCTGCATCCTCCTGAGGCCGCATTTGTAGACCGATTACGTCACAGCGACGTGCCGAAGGCTGTCCAAATTACTACCATATCCCAGAATTCATAGCGCGGCCCAGCCAAACTCCCGTTTCCAGCAATGGCGGCCGCTACTAAGTTTTAAAATTACTCATACTAATCTTTCTGGGTCACAAAATAAACTTTTAACATATTTTCAGGCGAGAAAGTAGTTGTGTAAACATCAAATATCTGCTCGGTTTATCAAGATATCCCATATTTGCAAAAGTGCTTCGACGTTTTCAGAGGCGTCTGCTACCCACCAGCTCGACAGCTAGCCGGGAGCTCGAGGGTTACTGATGCGGCCGAGAACGGCACAACTCCCGGCACATCATTTTCAGATCACCGCGGAGTTTCGCTGCTCGGGTTAAACGTAATATATACGTCACTTAGACAACCTAAAAATGTTATTGTTGGGCTTTTTTCAGTGTTTTGTTTGTTCGTGAGTAAATTGGTTTGGCTGAGATTAAAGTTATTAGATTAGATAAAATAAAACTTTATTAATCCCCCGGGTGGGTTCCTCCTTGGTTTTCACACAGCTGACTAAACGTCAAACAGAAAACTTATTAAACAGAAGTATGAGACAGTCGAGAATTTACACCAGTGTCTGGTTATATTTTAGATAGCAAGAAGCAGACGGCCGAGTTTATTAAACTCCACCGAGACAGCGGTGACGCTAATCAGAACCGTCCAATTTCACGCCTTTAAATTTTAAAGGCGTGTTTGTGTGTGTGTTTATACAATTGCTATTATGTTTGCACTTTATGTGTAATGTTACTGACTGCAAAGATCAGTAAGATGTGTGTATTTTTTATTTATTAGTTTTATTTATTTAATATTATTTTTTAATTGAATGACTGTCTAGTAGTTCACAGATGTCGAAAAACTGAGTGTGGTAAAGCCACTGATTTTTTTTATGTATATTTCTGCAATCTGCACATTGTACTGACTTTCATTTTAATGTTTACACCAGGGTTCCTTGTCAGCACTTTATGCTCAGATGTTTGTAAGCTAAAAATAAACTATTGTGTATGTTCAAATATACTGTTGTGATTGAAGAAGTTAAATAAAAATGTCAGTCATCAATTCATGCATCACCTCATGTCATCATAACAGAGGTCTGTCTTCCAGGAAAGAACAGTTTAAAATTAATGTAATATAGTATTGGCCATACTATATGATGTATTGCTTGTCTTTGTTTAATAATACAGAAGACAAAGACCTTAAAAAATAATCGCATATCGCATCGCAATCGCAATATTGGGGCAAAAAAATCGCAATTAGATTATTTTCCATAATCGTTCAGCCCTACTGAAAACTGATAAAAACCCTGAAAGCCACACATTTCACACCTGAGCCTCAACTCTCGCGGCCCGGTACCAAACGACTCACGGACCGGTACCGGTCCGAGGCCCGGGGGTTGGGGACCGCTGCTCTAGTGGACCCTAACTTCTTACAGATGGCAGACTGAGAACAACCTGAAAGGGTCATGTGATGACCCCAGATCACCCAGGTACCTGCAGGTACTGATCTGAGGCCAATTAGCTGAACATCCTAGAAAATGAATATAAAGTCTGAACAGCAACGCCTCCGCTATAGGAAGCCAGCAGTTTGAACCCTAACCCCTGCCCCCCAGTCTTCAGGAGAAGATGCAGTAAGTCGAGGGCACCTGAAGCTCCAGGTAAACGTGTGAGCTGCTCCATCACGTGACTGTGACGAAGACCTTTAAAAGACAATAAATAACAAATGAGATGTTTCTGACACTCAGACACAAAGTGCGAGGAGCCGCGAGCTTCACCCATGAAATAAATCCATCTGCAAGTGCAACGTCACCTACAGTTTGATCTCTGACCTTTTATCATGGTCCAGAGAGTAAAAAGGCAGGCATTCATAGCTGCGTCATCATCTCATTTTTCTCTGGCCCCTCCCTCCCACCTCACTGCCAATCTTCACCTCCCGCCATGTCGACATTCATCGATCGCGCCTCCACTCAGACTTAAACACATATTGTCAGGAGCGAAGCTGCAGGTGGAGCACTAACTCGATTTCCTTTCAGCTTTAAGGTCAAAAAATCAACCGAGTCAAAGTCAGCTTGCCACAGACAGGAAGTGTCACTCCGATCCACAGGCGTGGTCCCAAAGTGACCTCCAGTTATGAGTGACAGCTCGCTGTTTGTGCACACCTGTTTGTGTGTGTCTCTTTGTGTCTGTGTATGCGTGTTTCATATGGAGCGATAAAAATCAAAAACGCTGACGTCTGGTTTTGTGTCGCCCTGATGTTGGAACATCCTCTGAGTTCGGGTTTTTTAAAGCTGCTGACATCGTTTTGGAGTAAACTGTTGATTTCACGACTTGTTTTGGAGTTTGCTTCAAACAGCTGACAGTAAAGTTTTACTGTGTGCGCAGTTCCATCTGTGCTTGTTTTACTGGATCTTATTTAAAGCGCACACCTGGATCAGAAATGCCGTCCCTTCCAGGTTTGTGGTCTCAGCATTCTGTCTGTATTGCTGCTCTGGATCGTTTAGCCAGAGAGCTTCATGGAGCAGCTTTCAGACGTCAGGATGCGAGAAACGGCGAGTCTGCAGACTCGCACATGAACAGGAGGTGTTTATATTCCTGCAGACCACGAGGTCGCGCAGTTTGCTGGTGACTTTTCCAGCTTCCATACAACAGCTCAGCCTCTGTTCTGGAGTTACACAAACAACAGGAACTCCTCTTTACACTGATGACAACATCAGGCTCCATTTAAACTCTGCACACACCTGATATGATAAAAAATACATCCAAGCTTTGAAAGCCGCAGGTGGTATAATTATAATCCATATATCAATACATTTTTTGTCTCCTCAATGTGAGAGTCTTTCCTGTAATCATTCACTCTCGTGTTATTTTCTCCTGTTAATTATTAAAAGCTTCCAAACAAGTCTGACCCTGGACGAGTGCAGAAGCGAGACATGTGAGTTTTCCATCCTGAGCGTAGTTTGTGTTTAAATGAGAAACTCCTTTGATGTGTGAGCCCATCCTGCTCCCTGTGAGGGAACGAAAATGCAGACGCCAATCCGTCCAATTGGTGCATCCCTATTTTCTGAAGCATTTAAACATCATGGGAAAATCCTTGAGTTGTCGTCAGGAGTCAGCTATAGTTTACGATAATTCGACTGAAGTCATTTCTACAGAGCATTAGATCTGCGTGTCCACAAATAAATCAGAGTACGGGAAACAACAATGTCTGCATTTGTGATTCAGTCTGTGCTGCTCACAATCAGCCAAAACATGAAAACCACCTCTGTAACATCGTCAGAGCCCCAGACACAGAACGTCAGAAGTCCAGTCTCTTTTAAACCTTTGAATAAATGCCACAGTTTCCTTACCGGGTTGATTGGTGTTGTGGGCGGCAACGATGCGTCAGGTGGGCGGCCTCTGGCCACCACCAGCTCCACCGTCTCTCCAGGCTGCTGCAGGAGGGAGAGCGCGTGCTGTTGGCTGATGCCCGGCTCCAGAGGACTGCCGTTTATCACTAGGATCTGGTCCCGCTCCTGCAGACGCCCATCCCTGCAGACACAGCACCACATCCGTTGGAGCGGTGCATACTTACTTTAAAGGCAAACTTCACTGCCTTTGCCTTTAAAGTCTGCACCCAATCACTTCTAACTACCAAAACATGTCAGCCACACATGATGGTCGCATGACATCATCTGAGCAATGCTGGCAGGCTCATGTTGGACAGCCAGACGCTGTGTCAGGTAACACCAGCTGATTCAGCCACACATCACACACATGTAAATTTAATGTTTCAAACATTTTTTCTATTAATTTTCGTCATGTTTGTCGTGCACAGGCCGACTCCGATCACACAAAACCAGATGAAAGCTCCCCTTGCTGTATGATGGGAATAACAGGAAGTGGAATGGCACATAGCAGTTCTGCTCCAATATTTTCAAAATAAAAGTTTAACATGACGCTTTATTGCTGCATTAAACAACTTCAGACCTATCCACTGATATAAAGTTTTTCATAATTTTTTTAATATTTTTTAGGTTTTTATGGCTTTATTGTCATAAAGACCCCTGTTTATTTTTTTGAGGGGGTAAAAAACCATAATATGCAATATTTTCAAAAAATGAGTTGCAAATGGAACTACTTGGCATGAGGTTATTAGAGCCTTGGATAGGTAAAGAATTCAGAATAGAATTGATTTGGATGCATTATTATTTTTGGAGCAATAAGAGTTTTTGCAATATACTTCCATTGGTATCACTCGGGACCCAAAATGGTCCCCATCCAAAAGGTGATATAGCAATGAATTTTATGAATTGTTTTTTCATTTTTTTTCACATCAGATCTTTTAAACAACTTCAGACCTAACCACAGATATAAAGTTTTTCATAAATTTGTAAATATTTTTTATGTTTTTATAGCTTTATTGTCATAAAGACCCCTGTTTATTTTTTATTTATTTATTTTGGGGGGGGGGGGGAACCCGTAATATATATTATAAATATATTCTCAATCACATTCACACCACTCTCTTATATCAGTTCCACTACATCGAGACTATTTTATGGTGGTCAGCTGTTTTATTGTCATGTATTTTGCATAATAAGATAACCATGTCCTGCATTCAAAACCACTGAAAATGTCTATGGTGGTGCTGTACCTAATATTGTGCTCATTGGATCCAAAACATATTTTTCCTTTATTTTGAAGCCTGAGGCTTAGATCCATTAGGTATTCACGAGAAAAAAATTATCACATGTCAGGATTACAGTATATCGAAAATATGTGATTATAATGGGAGTCAATGGGACCCAAAATGGTACGACGACCACAGATGGTAACACTTATGTGAATCTCCTTTACTATACACAACACCATAGAGGGGATCAATGAATTTTAAAAATAATGCTAAAATGCACATCCTAGCCAAGTTTCATGCAACTAGTCTTTAAAATGACTGATATATTGAGAATCAAAAATCCAAGGGGACCCAAAAGGGTCCCTTTTTTGACGATGACCATCTGAGGGTAAATGGGTGTAGCGTGGTGTGGTGACCTGCTGCTCACTGATAGGAACAAACTAAACACGCGTCACTGAACCTGTGAGCGATTCCTCCGGGCTGGACGTGTTTGATGAAGACGCCGCGGCTACTGCTTCCTGTTGGATTCAGACCGACCACACTGAAGCCCAGACCACCAGTCAGAGGACGAGTCAATCTGACCACGTCAGTGAGACGTCCCTGCACGCAAGTGTGTGCGTGCACACACACACACACACACACACACACACACACACACACACAATCAGTTGAGCGGTTTGATATCATGTTGAGTTCATTTGTGAGATTGTGTGTGAGCGTCTTGGCTCCACCCACCTTGGCAGCATCAAGAATCCACTTCTGGAGGTCAGGTGTGGGCGGAGTCTGACGTTTGGGCGGAAACGAGCCATTGGTGAGGATGGAGGAGGTCGCGGATAGCGTGGGTGAGGCCGGGCCACCGACTGGATCGACGCTCATGATCAGTTGACCTTTTTTGGAGAAACTGAAATCGCTGCTGGTGTTTGGAGGCATGGCGCTTAGCTACAGGGAGAGGAGAGGTTAATCAATACATCAGATCTTCCAATCATAGCTGAGTGCTGATAGAGAAGTGAGAGACTTTTCTGTCCTGTCAAAGACGTCGCACGTCCTGCGAGTCCACAGAGACTGAAGGCAGAGGTTACTGCACAGTGATCATTCTAGATTATATCACCTGATTATTTTCACTATCAGAGTAAAAATTGAATCTCTAACAGGGCCGCCACATTTCCAAAGCTCAAACCACAGAAAATAAAATCAAATTTCATCAGAGCTACAAGACAGGTCGCCATCGTCACATCTGAGGCGAGAACATCCTCACATATTTGTAGAGTCAGACTTGCTGAAATGTACATATATGAGGTTTGGTACACACGTGTAGCATCCCAAGAAATACACAAACATTCTTTTGAAGCCCCAACCTAAACCTGTCACCCTAAACCCTTCAAGAGGTGCAGAATTTAAGACGCAACTTTGGTGCATTTTTTCCCATTTTTAGATCCATACGATGACATAAGCGCGTTTGATCCAAAGACCTGACGGATGCTAAACTGCAAAGATGGTGAAGAAGTTGTTAAAACTCAAACGTTTCTAGTGGATCTGCTCCAGATGTCACAGGTTTGAGTCCAGACCTGGAGACATCCCAGAGCGGGCGCCCTGATTGTCACTGCTAACGGCTTTACTTGTCTTCATCAGCAACGGCACGCTGGTCTCACTGTACGTGAGGACTGGATGCTGTCACAAATAACTAACTACTGGTTTTTGTTTCGATCAGTAGTCTGAGAAGCCAGTCAGTTCTACTGACAATAAAAACCAGGTTTTTTCTTTTGGCCTCTGATAAATACTTTTTTTTTAAGCAGAGATTAGAAATAAATAAATAAAAACTTGTATTCATCAAACTTAAACAGGCTTCTGTTAATGCAGTGAGCCTGCACAAGTGCAGGAAAACCCTGAACAGCTTCAATCTGTGGCCCAATTAATACATCCGTTCTCCAAACGAGCCAATCAGCTAATGTCAGACTGACGCATGTCAAGTCTGAACTAAACACCTGCTGCTTTCCTGTTTGTCTCAGGTGTGAACAGAAGTGACATCAGGGATCGTGCTGGACACAGATGTCCAGTGTTTAGACTCAAACACATGAATGTGAACCAGGCTCCGCTGACTGACTGTGTGCGCGGGCATAAAGAAACCGTCCACATACTTTTGAACTTTGGCCACAAACTTCACTGTGATGAAGAGGCAGACTGGGAGAGAGATGGGAGGCGCCCTTATGTGCAAGGACGCAGAAAAAAAAAGAAAAAAAGAAAAAGACGCGGCGAGGCCGGGGGTAAGTGGGGAGGAGAGAGGAAAAAACTAAAATCAATAGATTCCTCTGCAGGCGCTCTCTCTGAACAGGTAATGTATTAATGACCTTTACACTCACATTGTGGAAACTTATCAGTCTGCGGCTTATTTAGACCGGGCTGACAGAGCAGGATCCCGAGCCATTTCATCAATATCACCTCGACAAGGCCGTTACTCAAACCGAGACACCAGATATTAAAGCCTGATAGATCTGCAGCACGCTGGGGAGGGAGGGCCAGAAATAAAGGGAGAAGTCCCCGCTTCATATACCCTCTGCCGGCTTCCATCGGTGCATTCATAGACTCGCTCTGACCTTCGCAGCACTTAGAATATGAAGCCCGCCGCGGGTTATTGCCATTATCTTAATTTGGCCTGCAGATTGTTTATTGTAAAGCTCACGTCAGCGCAGGCGCGAGCTGAATACAGATGGCGATGCAGAGAGGATTCGACGGCCCGGGTCACAGCAGTGGGCGGGAGGCAGCACAGGACTGATACCCATAGGCTGTCAACACCTGGGCGGGGCTACACTTGTCAGATCTGATGGGAAACACTCACACAGATAGATGGAGAACATGTGATGAGAAACACCCACTGAAGTAAACCTAACTGAAAGCTTTTTGTTCCATTTCTGACGTTTTACTTGAACTCAGGTTCTTTTCTGGTTTAATCAGGACCGTTCATGTGTTTCTGGACATCTTCTGCTCATCTCCAGCTCTATAGCAGCTCTCAGGACCGATTTATCTCGCAGTGCATCATCTGCCTGACATACCTGACTGAAAAATTCGGGGAGTCTGCTCACTCATTAAGAGGTGACTTTTCAATCACAGTATAGCCCCGCCCTTGTCTACTTCCTGCTCCTGCTGTGACTCTGAGAGCACAAAAATCTCCAAAATGACCTCATGTTTGATTCAGTCAGCCCTGAAATTCATCATGGACTCATTCTTATATACGTAGTGCTTTTTTTGTACAACCCGAGAAGTCGCCCCCTGCTGGACATGAGAATGTGCATGTGGCGGCGGTGTGGTCCCTGGCTCAGCTGCAGGGGAGGCGCAGCGAGCTCAAGTGGGTGGTGCCTGGGGAGGCCACAGGTGGTGGCGACTGGACTAATCACAGTCTCTTCTTTTTATAGTGAGAGGCCAGTGCATGCGTGCCGAGACCAACTCTGAGCAGAGACTGTGTAGCTGTACATGTGAAACTTGGCAATAAAAGCTGAACTGTGAGCACAAACATTGTGTGTATTTTGGGTCTGTCTTACAGTCTGCTTTTCAGACTGAAACCAGTCAAAACATACATTTAAAAAATAGGCTATGATTTAAAAAATAAAATGGCGATCACAGTAGATGATAGTTAGTCATAAAAAAAAACTGTACAAATGAAAAACCTGTATGTTCGTGTTTGCAGCCCTGTGTCAGGCTCAGTGGAGTAAAGGCATGAAGTAGGGCTGCACGATTTTGCATAAAATGAGAATCACGATTTTTTGGCTTAGAATTGAGATCACGATTCTCTCACGATTTTCTTTTCCAATATAAATATTTATTGCACATATTAACTGCACATCAACTTCGTAACAATTGAAACTGAACATAAAAACAACAAATGTCTCACGTTTTGTTGTTGCCGCAAAATGTTGTACTGCTTGAAATTCCGTCTCCACCGTTGCTCGACGCTGCGTGTATAGAGCAGGTAGTGCAACAATAGAAAAATAGTTGCGGGACGGCACTGTATAGCGTTTGTCTAGGGTGTTGATCATTTTCCTAAATCCCTCGTTTTGCACAGTGTTGATGGGAGCCATATCTTTGGTCAGGTGATAAGTGATAGCCTCCGTAATTTCTTTGTGCCTGCGGGAGTTCGACGTGTATAGGGAAGCGCTGTATAAGGTTCCCGTTATTGATGTTTGGGTGGTTGACCGGGACGGATTTTCTCCTGTCACTTTCTCGTCACCCCTGACGTGCTCGCCGTTGTTTTTTCCCTGCTAACTTTAGCATCACACGGCACAGCTTCTGTATCACATGGTATAAGGCTCCGCCCTTGTCATTTGTTGAGCAGGAAGAGTGAACGCTTGTTTTCATGCAGATTATGTCCCGGATCAAAATGCGGTACAATCGTCGCCGTCTTTTTTTCTTTTCTTTTTTAAGTCGTCATTTGGAAATGAGATCGCACATAAGTATGAATCGAGATCGCGATTTTCTAACGATTAATCGTGCAGCCCTAGCATGAAGACAAACAACAAACAAAGTGTGTCGCTGCAGCTAGCTCCCTGTTGCTAGCTAACCTCTTTTTTCTTCTTGTTACGAGGTTGTTTCTTTCATACAGTGCACAGCTTCCATATCACGAGAAAGGAGGTGAGGGAAACATGGTTGTGGATAAAAACAATAAAATTCTTGTGAATGAAATATTCCATAAACTAGCTGTTAATATAAAACGTCATCATTTAAGGCTCTTTTGTTTTGTGTGAACTCCTTCACCTGAGCTATGGCTCCTGCAGTCCAGGTGAAGTACCGGTAAGCCTTAAACATCTGTGCCAGGATCAGAGTGATCCTATCCACTCTATTTTGCATGACGGCGCATGCTCAGTGAGGCTCACCTGGCTGCGGAGCTGCTTGATCGAGTGTTGAAGGGTCAGGATGTGGTTAAAGAGCGGGCTCTGCAGCGTCTCCCGCAGGTTTCCCAGGGTTTCGCTGTGGGTCCACTCCTCCCGCTGCACCAGTTTGGCCTGCAGACGCTCCAGAGCTGCCAGCACCTGCTGACGCTCCGTCGAGGACACTGAGGACAAAAACAGCTTGTGAAGCGTAGTCTCGGATAAACGCGAATCATTGGATGGTTTCTCTTGAGTTATAGTCAGGACTTACCTGTCAGGACATTTTCAAACATCTCTGCTGTGCTCTCACCGTCCTCTGTTCTGGAGGACCTAACCTAAACCAGGAAGAACCGAGAACAACTTTATTTCCTTCAGCTCTGGACCAAGTCTGATAAACGCCTACTAAAATACGAGCAAGTGTGGAGATACTTGTGCTCTGACACCTCACAGCACCACTCATACTGACCGCTCTTTCTGTCATCAACAACACTGCATGAAGTCACAGGAAAACATGCATGTCAGCACCCGTGCACTGTCTGTCTCAGGTGAGTCACACTCACCTTTTCTCCCACCAAAATTGGCCAAAATATGACCCAACACAGAACACCAAAAACATAATATCAGAAACACCATCAAACACCTTGCTCATTTCTTTCTGCTTATCCAAATCAGGGTCACAGGGGGTGGAGCCTATCCCAGCTGCCATAGGGCAACATGCGGGTACAGCTGGCCAGATTGTCCAGGGCAAACACAGAGAGACAACCAACTGGTATTAATGAGCCTAACCTTAACTAACTGTAACTAACCCCATCAACCTCAAAAAGACAAAAACCAAAGTGATGCTGAAAATCCCTGAAAACGATAAAGTAAAGATGGTAAAGATAACAAACTACGAACTCCAAACACAAAAGGCAAATACCACAAACAGCAAATACTACAAACTGAAGTACCACAAAAACCAGCCCTGCGTGAAGAAAATACTACACAGAGCAGATTTATGAAACAGGCCTGTAAACACTGAAATTTGACACCAAACAGGAAAAAACAAGATGAAAACTATGACAGGGAACCGGAAACCGAGAACGTACCATCAACACCAAAACCGTCACGAGCACCGGAGAATCGTGTGACACAGCACCACACCCTGAACCTACCACCGACACCCCAGCAGGTGCCCGCAATCACGTGACCGCAACTTTAACACAGTCCCTTTGAGTCACCATGGTAACGGTAGCCCTGACCTGACGGTGTTTACTGGTTTCCATTTCGCAAAGTGACGTTTCTGACCTTACCTGCGCGTTCTCGCCCTGCCGTGTACTGTGCCCTCCGAGCCACCGTACTTTTCACCATTCTACTTTCTAAAAACTTGTACCTAATACCTAAGGAGTTACTTCACACCTTCTTTCACTGTGGTACTGAAAGCACTCAGGTACTTCCCACCTGTGGCTAACACGGCCGTCCTCGGAGTGTCCAGGTGTGGCAGGTGAGCCTCGATATCAGCACGGAATATTTTCTCAGTCAGAGCCGAGCCGAGCTATTGTCTAGCTCTCTCTCGCTCACACTCACACACGGTCCACACACCCCCAACACCGAAACCAAACAGCATGACGCAGAGGGGGTCTGAGGCACTCACCTGTCAGCTCACCTGAGAAATCAGGAAGTGAAACTGAGCAGCGGAGTCGGAGGGGGAGGGGGCGGACAGACGGTATTTTCACCTGTACATATTTTAACCTGCATGTTTGGCCCTTGGTTCACCTCATAGCGTCACAGAGCGCGCGAGCAGGTGCGTCAAAGTTTACAACAGGTGAAAGCCGCACTTTAACCGCCTCTCTCTCTCTCACTCACACACACACGCACACACAGGTACAAAGTCTGAGTTCAGATCATGAGAATAAAGTAAAGAGTTAAAGGAGCTTCTCCTCCTCTTCTTTCTCCTCACCGAGAACTCCGCTCCGCTAGCCTTAGCCGCTAACTGCGGCAGAAACTGCGCTTCCGGTCCGCACTCTAACAGAGAAACAGTCCGCACAAGAAGCAACACTTTCCCCAGAAAAAGACGTAGATTCTCAGAGTTTCAAACTGGTAAGAAACTCACATAAACTGGATCCAGTCTGCCACCAGCGTCACTTTAATGCCGCATTCATGGCGGTAGGAAATCTGATGTCTAAGGATGCAAAAGCATAATGTAAGGATCATTCTGTTTTCTTATCATTAGTTTAACTGTTTTTTTTTATTCCGTATTCTGTTTAAAAGCACATTCATTATTTTAGCACAATAAGGAAGAGAAATTATTTCTACATCTGAGATAAAATATCCATACTAAAACGAGAAAATAACACACATGAAGCAGGTTGAAACTGTTTTACCTGCCAGCATTTTAAGCTTATTTAAAGAGCTGATTTTATAACAAGAACAAAGGTTATATATGTCTTATGGTTAAAAATGGTTAGATTTGAAAACGATACAAATAAAACCAAAATAATAAATATAAATGGTTTGCCGAGCCTTCCTGGTCCTACATCGCTCTGAGTTCCCAGCATGCTGCAAGTCCATGAAGGTACCGCCCTGTCACGTGATTGAGGAAATCATGGCGTCCTCCCGGAGGCGGCTGCTGTATGTTCGCTCCGGGGCGCTCAGCCTCTTATTTTACTGCGTTTATTCGCACCTGCAGCTGGTCCTGAGCGAGGAGGTGGAGAACTGCCAGAACCTGAGACTCGGACAATATCCTTCCGTCCGTGTTTACCGCGCTTTAACGCCTCATTACCGGGGTCACGGGACGGCTAACGTTAGCCTAGCTTCTCTGTGACATTCAGATCAAAACGTTACATTTGGACGTTTTTTGGGGGTCCGTGGCTTAACGCGGGTTTCTCCTCTCATAGAATAGCACTGTGTGTTTGCATGTTTGGGACCTGAAGGGTTTTTCAGTCTGATCGATATTTTCAGTGTGGTCAGATTAAAGTTTCAAAGGAAGACAAGCTTCCCGTTGTCTTTGCAGTTACGAACGGATATTTAACTTCAGTCTGAAGACCGAACAGTTCACTTGTGTCAGGAGAGCTCAGAGACCCGAATCAGGAGAATAAGTTTGTTTCATAAACACAGAATGTTTACTCAGTGCAGCACTCTGCTGTTTTCATCAGTCAGTCTACCTAATGATACGATATTACTGTGATTTTTAACCTTCGTGTCCTTCATCAGTGTCTGTTTTACCCAGTAAGATAAAGTTCAGTTATTGGCAACCAAGCCAAGACTGTCACTAAAACCTGCCGTAAATGTTGCCATAAGATGAAGTTAGTCTGCAACTGAATGCAGTCCGTCTCTGATAATTCACCAAAGTTTATTACAAGTATGATTTGTGACAATTTGAAAATCATGCATCTGTTGCTGTCTCCATAGACAGAAATTCACATTTAATTATCACATCTGCACTCAGCAGCCTTCCTGTGCTAGAGGATTATAACCAGGGTACAGCCCAGAGTCGATCTGTGCTCCGTGATAACTGATGGGAACATGATGGCAATCAATCTGCATTTATAAAGCAGTTATTTGCAAACCTTCAGCAGTCTCGGCGAGTGGCCGCAGTAAGACAGAGTGTTTGCAGAAATGTTGCTTTCTGTCAGATGACCTGTGATCATTGTGAGTGAACCACCTACGAACTGTGGGCACCTGCACAGGGTGAGAGAAAACAGCCGCACAGTCAGCACCAGGTACGGAGAAAACAGCTGTACAGTCGGCAAGAGGTTGCTGATTTAATTGTACATGTGAGGAAGCTAATGTTATCTCAGGATGGTGTGCATGAGATTGTTTGTAGGATTCCAGAGTATTTTCATTTATTTAATGAAGTATCGATATTTGGGGTCCTTGTATCCATACAGTATCTTGACACGATGCTGTATCGACTTCTTTTCCCCGCCCCTAAACCACGGCCTACGCCATGTCACGTAGAAACAGGCTGCAGATGTTTTCCGACTGAAGTGTGTTTGCCTTCCTTTACTCTGCTCACGTATAAATGCAACGATCCAAAGATCGATGAATCCACTCAGGAGCCAGAGAACTGCAGGGACATGACGGCGTGGGGTGAGTCTCACTTCAGATTAGATTTTTTTCTGTTTGTGGGCGGTGGCTTAAAAAACAGACTCTAAAACTGAAGATGTTGCAGAGCTCCTCTTCTGCAGGCTTCCACAGGTCAGCCAATCAAGAGAAACTGTACTTTATTTTGGGGGCGGGGTATAAAGTGAGCAGAGTTTTTCAGACAGGATGAACTGAGGGGTTGCACTGAAGCTGGGATCAGGCAAAGAAGGATTATTATGAATCGTGAATCATGCGGAGCTGCTCAATGGCACGAATACGATCATAACTGCATCTAAACAAGTGTGTGTGTGTGTGTGTGTGTGTGTGTGTGCTCGCGTGTGCACACAGTGGAATGCCTCCCAGCTCCAAACATCAGCTGTCGGCTCTCCAACGGGACGGTGTTCAGGTTTAGCGGGGACGAGGTCGGCTTCAACAAATCCATCCCCTGCAGAAATGTGTGAGTATTCACAGTGCAAGCACAAACACACACACACTCCTCTATAGATTTTGGTGTGTGTGTGAGCTTCAGGTGGTTTGATGCTCTCTGTGTTTCCTGTC
The DNA here is from genome assembly GCF_057381845.1 of Rhamphochromis longiceps. NCBI lineage: Eukaryota > Metazoa > Chordata > Actinopteri > Cichliformes > Cichlidae > Rhamphochromis > Rhamphochromis longiceps. Next base: position 10,249,802 of record NC_140578.1, read on the forward strand.
AGGAGTGGTTATTCCTACAAAGTGGCCGTGGCATTGTCTCTGTTTCTGGGCTGGCTCGGAGCAGATCGCTTCTACCTGGGATATCCTGCTCTGGGTACTCTCTCTCTCTCACACACACACACACACACACACACACACACACACACACACACACACACACACACACACACCAACACACAGACACCTGCAGCTTTTATTTTGATGCCTGTAGTTTGGGTGGCCAGCTCTCTCACTTCATCTAGTTTTAGTAAAGCAGGTGTGTGTGGTGGGTGGGGGTGCAGTCAGGTGACACCTGTCGCTGAGCAGGTGTACTGTCAGGCGTCAGTATTTGGACAGTGATTCCTCAGGTTCAGCCTTTCAGGTTTAATTTAAAGAATTGAATAAAAGGAAAAACCACCTTAGAGTCACGCTTTAGATTTACAGCTTTCTCATGTCTGCAGGTATTTATTAAAGTGAATACTATGTACTAGGGCTGGGCCATATCATACAGTTCACGGTAATACCGGTATAATGTTGGGCAACGATAAGAAAATGAAATATCGTGGTAGAATATGGGTAAAACGCACATGCGTAGTGCCTTTGTTTTCATATGCACATGGTGGAAAAAGCTTGGCGGCAACGGAGAATGAGAAGGGGGAAAGCGGATCGTTGAATGAAATGGATGAACCAGAATTGGTTTGTAAAAATGCTGCAGCTTCAGTGGTGTGGAACTGGTTTAGCTTTCATCCGTCACATACACAACAAAGCACTACTTTTGGTAGAGCATGCTAGCGGGCCGTTGTTATTACCGTGTTTTTTGGAAAATACACTTAAAATCAATCCTTTGATTTTTCTGAAAATCGCCAGTGCCCCTTATAATCCCGTGTGCCTTATGTATGAATTCTGGTTGTGTTTACTGACCTCGAAACGATTTTATGTACACGGCGCTCGAAAATCTGTCAAATGTTTCAGTACAACTTTACTAAGCTACGAAGCCGCACCGCTTGATGGATTGTCGGAGCATTACGGCTATCGTAGGCAGGAGCCTCGCGGAGTGATACGTACGGTGCTTCAACATAATATTACCGTATTGTGTGTGTAAAACCTCTTTTTACGTTTTGTGGATATTATACATGGTTATACTGAGGATATGTCGGCCAATTTCCACTGGAAATGCTTTTTGGTTAAACTGTCAGCAAAGAATTTGCATTTGCACTGTAAAATTTTTCTATAACTTTAATGCACATAAAAAAAACAGCTGCTTGTTTAAGCGAAAATACATTGATGGGTTGGGTTTTTTTGCACTAATAAAGTTGTGGAGTTGTAAAGTATTTTGTCTGGTGTCAATTATATCGTCAGTTATATCGTTATCACAAAATTTCAAATGTATATTGTGATAAATATTTTTGGTCATATTGCCCTGCTCTACTATGTACTGTAACATTCAGACAATGATCTCAGACACTGACTCAGCGCAGGAAGACCAGATACAAGAGGAGGAGTTGAGAAGTTTGAGAAAGCACACGCAGACATGTTTTCATTGCGTTTCATCTGAGCGAAACCAACAGCAGAGCAGGAGGCTGCAGGCTGATGAGTCTCAGCTCCTTCATGTAAATAATGCATCCTCACTCCTTTGCACTCTGAAGACTTTCTGCTGTAAAATTAGCAGCAGAGTCCCTGTGCCCCCACAGGACACTTCAGCACACAGGCTTACGTACAGTGACAGCTGGAGGGTTTTTGCACCCGGCGTGTCCGGCGTCCTCAGGTGTGGCTTTACACCCCAGCTGATCTCTGACACAAACTGTACAATAAAATCTGAATTAAAATTTAAAAAACTGTTTCAGCGGGCTGTGTTGCTGCTGCATGTGATCTGAGAGAGTCATGTGACCTGAGAGTTGCTGCGTCCTCCTGATTACAAACCTGGAATGTTTCGCCTGTTTAAACAGGAATGAGATCCATTCACACAACACAAAATAAAACCCAGACGGACAGGAAAAGATTCAAACATGATCCAAAAACACAAAATAATTTTTAAAAAGAATTATCAGAAAACATCAAGTGTCCATTTAAAACAGACTAAATGTTTAAAACAAGATGAACATGTTTCAGTCATGGGAATATTTTATATTTGTTATTTAATGAAGACTGTCTCTCTCTCAGGACTGTTGAAGTTCTGCACTGTTGGTTTCTGTGGGATTGGCACACTCATCGACTTCATATTGATCGCCATGCAGGTGAGTCATAAATCCTGCACCGGCACCAGCTAGCTGATCACCATTATCATCATCATCGCCATGGCTGAAAATGAATCTGGTTGGTCTCATGTGTTTGTTTCCTGGGGTCAGAGGTCAGCAGGCTGAAGATCAAACTCACCCAAACTGTAGCAAAAGATCAGATGGATCTGAGCAGCGATTTAGAGCCCGCTGTCACTTCTTCTCTGTTGTTAACAGTGACGCCTGTGATGAAGCATTCCTCTGTTCCATTTCACTGTGTGTGTGTCTGTGTGGGGTGGTGGTGGGGGCCTTATGAATAAGCAGGCAGCAGCTTTCTGGGTATTATTTACGTCCATCCATTGGTGGCTCGGCGAGGCCCCTTTAATGAATGAATCTTCCGGAAGGTCCTAATGGACTCTGAGAGCACGGAGACAGATGGATGAAGCAGAAGGTGAAGGGACAGATCTCCCTGTCCTGCTGAACCGTTTTAGATAATATAGACTGGAAATCCATCGAGGGGGGGGGCTGAACGGGCTGTGGCTATTAACCCCGCCCACACCCAACTAAGACACAGGAAGAGCGAACGGCCCTTTAGGAGTTTTAGGCATTGGGAGGTATCCGCCCCCATTCAGACCACAACTGTGATTAATATTCAAGGCTCATTACATTTGGTGGATGATAAAATATGCTGTTAGTGGAATTCAGTGATGATGAACGTCATTTAGCGCTTTAGCTGCTTCAAGCTGCTGCTAAAACATCCTGCTGGCTCCTGCTTACACCCCAGTCATCAAGAGGACAGAGGAAAGTATCCTCACCCTACAAGGATGTTTCGAAGCCACTGACTGGGACAGCCTTCTTTCTCCTTCTGACATTGACAAATAAGTCAACACGGTGACATCATACAACTCCTTCTGTGTTGACAACATTATCCCCTCAAAACAGTCTCCATCTACCTCAACAACAAACCCTGGATTACCAAGGAACTCAAGGAAATCCTTAATAAAAAATTTTCTTCACCGGCTCTGCACTGGACAAAAAGGAGGTCAAGAGGGCCATAAAAACTGCTAAACGGAAGTATTAAAAACACAGTTGAAAACAAATTCACCACAGGGGACCTCCACTCAGCCTGGCAGGCCCCCAAAACCATGGCCTCTGTGAATACTGCGGTCACCACCCCCAGAACCATCCAGGTGGAGGGCAGCAACCCCTCCTTCCCTCCCTGACGACCTCAACACTTTCTACAGGTTTGAGACGGACAACATGGCCCAGCTTGAGGAGACCAGATCCTCACTCAAACCTGGCAGCTCTCCACTCACCTTCAGGACTGAGGACGTGGTGTGAGCCCCAAGGAGGACCAGGGAGAGGAGCTCCCTGACAACATTGCAGTCGAGTTCTGAGGCACTGTGCAGGGCAACTAGGAAGTGTGTTCCGGACTCTATTTCTGAAATTCTCTGCCAACACAGAGGAGATTCTTAGGAGGTGCCACCAACGGCTATACCTCCTTAGGAAACTCAACTCCTTTGGAGTCAGCACACCCATCATGATGACTTTTTACTATGCCTTCCTGGAAAGCATCATGACCTTCTCCATCACCTGCTGGTTCCATTCCCTCAGCCTTCAGAACAAGAACAGACTGCAGCACACTGCATCAGTGTGCTCTAAAATCATTGGCCTGCCTGTCAGAACACAGGTTTTCAGCCAACAGGCCCTCAGACAGGCATCCAAAATCATCAACGACCCCTCTCACATTCTTCACCCCGCATTTCAATGGCTCCCCTCTGGGCGACGCCTCCGCTGCATTTCCTGCAGGACTGAGACGAGGAGAGCCACCTTTGTCCCCAAAGCCACTCTGCTTTTTAACTCCAGCCGATAAGACCATTTCCCACACCCATAAGAATAACCTACACTCTTCTTATACTACAGACACTATTCACTTTTAGTCACTTACAGCTATTTATTCACCTTTCAGTCACTTTAATTTTAAGACTGTGTCATTTTAAAACTGTATATTCTGTGTATTTATTATTTCACCCTTATTGCCTGTTCTTATTGTCCTTATCTTCAACGTTATGCTGCTCTGTTGTTTGTTAATTGCCCCTTGGGAATAAATAACATCTTCTGATTCTGATGTGACAGGTTTTCCAGACATTCTTCGAGCGTGGAAATGAAATTCCCTTTTACGTTTATCCTCACTGAATATGACAATGAATAAAAACAGAAGAGGACCCAGAGTCAAACTCCAAACCTGATTCTGGCTGATGGAGGCTCAAACCATCCTCACAAACGCACAAATATTAATCTTGTCCTCCTGCTGAGCATCTTTGTTAAAGCGTCAGCCTTCAGCTGCTTTGAGCACGATCACCTCCACCTCTGCTTTAGAAGCTCACAGAAACAACAACTCCGCTTTCTGAAAACCTGGCTCTAATTTCCCTCCCTCTCTCTGGTTTCTCCTGCAGATCGTGGGTCCAGCAGACGGATCGAACTACATTGTGGATTATTACGGCGCCCGTCTGACCCGTCTGTCCATCACCAACGAGACTTTCAGGAAGCCACATCACTCTCTGTGAGCTCACCTGGACGCTGCCTGTAAGTTTTTAGGTCTTAAACGTCAGTAAATGACTGATGTTCCGCAGTGTGTAGGGTTTCTTGATGCTTCATTTAGTCAGCCTCCGAGGTTGATGGTTGGAAGATGAACTGTTCCCAAATCTTTGTTTTTATCTGATCAGTGTTGTCCCTGATCGAGGGGCTTCTATGAATGACCAAATATTAAAGGATATTTTCTCCCTCTCTGTTTAGGCATCTCCATCAGTGCAATAAATTCAGACCTGCTGTGAAGAAATCCCTCCTCATCTTCAGTCACAGTCTGTTTGAATCTATTCAATGGTCGCTCCGAGTCATCCTTAAAAAAAACACTTAATTGCACTTTTGTTTTTTGGTGTGCTGACATGTTGCTCCACCCATTCCTGTCTCTAACTTATTCTGTTTGTCATAAAGACTTTGTAAATAAAGTTTCTTTTTGTTAATCTACACACCAGCATCTCTGTTATTACTGTAGATGTATTTCAGGCCTGTTTGACAGTCACCAGCAGTCTGCCTTTAGTTTAAACCTACGTTTAAATCCATCTTCTTGTCAGGGGGTTAGAATCACCAGTTAACCTAACCACACAGAAACCCCGGCCAAGAGGCCAGGAGCTTCTCCTGCTGTGAGGCAGCAGTGCTAACCACTGTGCCACCCACTGCTGGGGAAACTAAAAGGAAAACATATTTTCCTACTTTTCAGATAAGGGTGTGAAAACTTTTCTGAAGTCACAGAATTTCCAGCAGATTTCAAAGCTTCTCTTCCAACCTCGGCTACTTTAGTCACATTTGAGGTTTAATGTAAGCTTTTACTTCCTGTTTGTGGTTGAAGTTTACGGAGGTAATGATGCATTAAGACTTCTTAAAAACCAGACAGTGGAAAAACCTTCAAAATGAGCTGGATCTTTTTCCACTGCTGGGTTTTCCAGTTTTCAGGGCTCAAAGACACATTTCAGTGTTGCCACACAGCGATACGGCCAAGAGCACAGACAGGAAATGATATCACACTACCATCAGTCTGGAAATGTTTGGACGGTGAAAAAAATGTGGTTAAAAGTCTAGTGACTCCTGCAACTGTACATGGTAACTGAAGCAATAAACAAACCTGTGCAATTACAGCAACTGTTAGAGAAAACGCAACGCTCTGAGAACACGTGCAACAATACCGGACATCATACTAACATCTGCAACAACAGCAACCTGTGACATAACACCGTCATGTGCAGCTACAGCATCCGGTGACATTTGTACATTTTTGTGGTTTTTCTAATGTTATCTTTCTGGTTTTGAACTTTCTGGTGCTGGACCATGCATTCATGTGTAACAGCTGGATTCAAATAACTTTGAGTAGAGCATATTCGTTTCTGCAATTGCTGTCTGTGTATGAACAGAAAATGTGATAATGGAGTCAAATTGAACTGCTGAAGTAAAACATGAAGGCCAGTTTATTTTCTAATTTACACACAGAAACAGGAGTTCCTGTTAGCGCTGAGCAGCGAGCGTTTCCTCTGGTTAATTATTACTGTGTACACAGAGCGAGTGAGCGTGTGTGTGTGTGTGTGTGTGTGTGTGTGTGTGTGTTGGGGGTACTCCTTGTATTTCCATGTAGAGTTAGCCTCCATGTGGCTTTCATCAAAATTCAATTATCATCCTGAAGCACGCTTCACAAGATTCACAGTTCAGACCGGGAGGAAGCAGAAAGAGTGGGAGCTCTTTTGTGTGTGTGTGTGTGTGTGTGTGTGTGTGTGTGTGTGTGTGTGTGTGTGTGTGTGTGTGTGAGAGAGAGAGAGATGACAGAGAGGGATGATCCCAGGATCCTTCCTTTCATCTCAACATCCACCCTAGCGAAGAAAGGTGGATGTCTGATTGTCCGAGTGCATCAGGAGAAAGCTGACGTGCCAACATCTGTCGGCCTCAGCAGCAGACAGGATGTTAAAAAGCTGTAAGCAGACCCAAGCAGCTGTGGAACCTGCAGCAGGATCACAGAAGAAGAAAGGATGGAGAAGACTCTGAGCAGCAGAAACCTTAGGGTCACCCACAGTTTGGTTCAGTCTTAAAAAGAGGAATGCTAGAAGATTTGAGTGGATGATCTCAGGATTCTTTCCATGGAGAAGAAAACATCTTCATAAAACTGTAGATTTACACAGAGTGGATTTTACTAGCAATGCCTTCATAAATGTAAGTCCAGCCATCTGAAAGGTGAGATTAAAAAGCTGTAAAAGCTAAAGTCTCGTGGACTTCCACCTGAAGACATCACAGACATGGAAACCCGGTCTTCAACACCTTCCATCCAGGCCAAAATATGGCACATCACACATGCCAGGAGAATGATGGTTTCACTTCAAAGCTATTGTGGCTGTGTCAGAATCAGCATCAACATATACGTTACATTTTAAACACATCTGTCTGACCTCTTCTGATGTCTGGACGTTTTGATTCAAGTAATAATTCACATTGAAGAAGTTACAGCAGCACGATTTTACACAAATGTGTTATTTATCTTAAATCTTAACTTTATCATAAATGTTTTAAGGGATAATTTCTCACAGCAGCACCGTGAGGACTTGGGTCAGTCTGGGTTTGATCACAGCAGCATCTAGTGGGCATCAAGGGAACTGCAGATGGTCACATGTCAACAGAGGAGGCTACTGATTGGTTCGTAGAAAATTCCCCTCTAGCCCCTGCAAGCTTGGGTCCTCCTCTGTGACTTGAGGGTCCTGCACAGTATCTTAGCTGCTCCTGGGACTGCGCTCTTCTAGACAGATGTCTCAGATGTTGTTCCAGGAATCTGCTGGAGCCACTCGCCTAGTTTGGAAGTCACTGCACTAAGTGCTCCGATTACCCCTGGGACCCCTGCTGTCATTTTTTATTGTTACATCTATCACTATGGCTGTCTTCCTCTGCTTGTCCACCACTACTATGTCCAGTTGGTTAGCCATTACCAGTTTGTCTGTATCTGGAATTCCCACGGGATCTTAGCTCGGTCATTCTACACCACCCTAGAGGGCGTCTCCCATTTTGACCTTGGGACTTCCAGGCCATGCTCAGCAAAAATGTTTCTGTATACTATGCTGGCTGCTTGGTTGTGGCGTTCCATGTATGCCCTGCTTGCTAGCATCTTGCACCCTGCTGTCATGTGCTAGATTGTCTCAGGGGCATTTGTCCTGTGCTGCCATGATTAGTCCCTCTGTGCTGTCTTTCAGTCCAGCTTTGCCAGCCACTGGTAGGACTTTTGGATGTCAGCCACTTCCTCTATCTGCCAGTGGTGCATACCGTGCAGGGGCCTAGCCTTCCATGGTGCCTCAGGTATAGACTAAGCACACGGTCAGTTGTGGCTATCTTCCTGATGTACTTGTGGATGTTCATCATCTCATCTTGGTGGACCATGTCCAACATATATTTATATATACACACAAGTCCGTCGTCACAAAATACTGTGATTGGGAGGTAAAACACACACACACACACACACACACACACACACACACAAAGAGTGTGCTGTGTGGGAAACAGAGGCCATGAAATTACAGTTGTGTCGGTTGGAACGAAGTAGGAGGAAAGTTTGCAGATAAGGTGGAAGCTTCATGCAAACCTTCACCCAGCTGAGTGTGTGCCCTCCTGCACTTCTGTCTTTGTGAGGACCAGGAACGAGGAAACTGGTGGGGCCTGCAGGTCTGAGAGGAGGAGGGTCTGAGGGTTCAAACCAGGATTCAGGGTCAGAAGTCCTCACGAAGACGGATGTCCAAATGTGTTTGTTGATGGAAGTTCACAAAATAAATGCCAGACCGCTATAATCCCTGTGTGTGTGTGTGACCAGATAAGTCATTTCAATATTCACACTCGGTCGGTCACTGTGTGACACGGGCACTGTGTGAAGCTCAGCTGCACCGGTGTGTGTGTGTGTTTAATTTTTACACATTAATATCAGAAAGCAGAAATGGATTTTCCATTAAAGAGTGTTTGGTTTGAAAAATCGTTCCAGGATTTGAACCTCTGGCCTGATGTTTGAGACTGGACAGATCTGATCACTAATGTGTTCAATTCAGAAAATCATGATATTGGTGCTGCAGCTGCCTGTGTCTTTATGAATCTGCTTCAAATAAAGATTCATTTGTAGGATAATTAAAAATAGGTTACTTTATTTTACTTTTGTCCTTTGGTTCAAATGTAAAATTAGAACAAGCGTTGTATCAAACAAGAAGGCAGCTCACTCTGTGGTGCTTCCTTCACATATAATTTATTTTTCTCTCCCTTTAAATATAATTTAGCGCAAAGTTGTTTTTATTTGCCCTGTTGAAACCCATACCTGGCATCATTTTGAGTGTCATTATTGTTTATTTTATTGTATTACTTTTATTTATGTGGACATGTGTCACATTCATTTCATTGTTTAATAAAATTTGGTTAGATGTTTCGTCATAAATATCAAGAGAAAAACGTTTCTTTAAAAGCATAAAGTATTCAGGAGCACAGTCCATGTATTTAAATTCTTATGTATGTAAACAGTTATAACCTGTTATTGTGATGCACAAAAAGTCACAATAATGTAATGTGGTGTTTAGAATCCCCATATATCATTCCCTATATGCCGATATACTGTCAGTACAAACAATGGCAATGGCAAACAGCTTTAGGAGAGGTCAGAGGTCAAACATGATGCGATATTTTTAATCTATATGCTGACAATACACAGCATGCTTGTTTCTAAGTTATTAGCTGTTGCTCAATTTTCCACCAATAATTATTCAATAAGCTGCATTGACCCCTAACACTTGGGCTTGGCCGAATCCTTCACAGCTCATTTACGGCAGAGTCTCAGTTTCAGCAACCGTGTTCATGCTTCAGAAACGAAGTCTTTAAATCAGGTACACATCTGTATCTCCAGGTCATCACAGGTAAATGATGGCCTGTCAGCTTGGGGTCAACTGCACGTTATTCCAAATTTTAAATCCCGTCAGAGAAAATATTAATGATATATTTATTAATTTACCAAACAAAGGGTACTGAGCCATCAAGGTCCTTCAAGGTTCTTCAAACAGAGCTGGTCACGATTTAAAGCATCTGATCTTTAAATATGATTTTATGTCCCTGCAGACGAGACATTTACTCTGACAGGTCAACGTCTCCCCTGAGGAGGAAGCCCAGCCCACCACCGCCTCCTCATGTCATCGTGACTCTGTCCTCCACATCCTTTCCTCGCTGCTGTGATTCACAGACTGATCTTCTCCTCACGTCTCTGCTGTGGAACACTTCAGACTGACGTAAACATACACACGTTTAAAGCCTGATACAGAATCTGTTTGGCTACTGCGATTTCCTTGTTTCTATAACTCACCTGTTTAAATTGTATTAAAGCTGAACATTATATAAAAGTAAGAGTGCAACAAATCCGAGCTCAGGATTTTTCCACAGACTGTAAAACATGGACATACCGTATTTTCACGACCATAAGGCGCACTTAAAAGTCTTAGATTTTCTTCAAAAAGTACGGCGCGCCCTATAGCGCAGTGCGCCCTGTGTGTTGTAAGGAGGACGTAGTAGAGAACACCATGAGAACGCTAAAGGGTGAAGTGTGGGCGTTGATCGTATATACCGGACAATCGCACATACCTGTATAAAAGGACAGGTATGTGCATTATGTGGAACATCGTTGTTTTAACAACCCTGAAAATGGCAAAGAGACACGCTTATGAAGCACAGTTTAAACTGAAGGCCATCAGCTATGCGGAGGAACATGGAAATCGAGCAGCGGCGAGAGAATTTAAGATTAACGAATCGATGGTTCGCAAATGGAGGAAGCTAGAAAACAAGCTCCGGCAGGTCAAGAAAACGCAGCTGAGTTTCCGCAGACATAAGGCGAGGTGGCCCGAGCTGGAGGAAAGACTCGAGCGGTGGATCATCGAGCAAAGAACGAGCGGGAGAAGCGTTTCGACGGTCACCATTCGGCTAAAAGCAGTTTCACTAGCTGAAGAGATGAACATTGAACATTTCCAAGGAGGTCCGTCTTGGTGCTTTCGTTTTATGAAACGGTGCCATTTTTCCATCCGGACCAGGACTACGGTAGCGCAGCAACTTCCAGCGGATTATAAGGAAAAGCTGGCCATCTTCCGGTCCTACTGCAGCAAACACATCGGCGACAAAAACATCCAGCTCAGCCACATCACGAACATGGACGAGGTCCCGCTCACTTTTGACATCCCGGTGAGTCACACTGTGGAGAAGAAGGGGACCAGCACGGTAGCGATACGCACAACGGGGTATGAAAAGTCTTCTTTTACTGTTGTGCTTGGCTGCCATGCTAATGGACAGAAACTGCCGCCTATGGTGATTTTTAAGCGAAAGACTTTGCCTAAAGAGAAGTTTCCAGCAGGAATCATCATTAAGGCAAATGAAAAGGGCTGGATGGATGAGGAAATGATGAAAGAGTGGCTGAGGGAGGTGTATGTAAGGAGACCAGGTGGTTTTTTTCCACGCATCACCATCGCTCTTAATCTGTGACTCTATGCGTGCCCATCTCACAGCCGATGTGAAAAAACTAGTGAAACAAATGAACTGTGAGCTTGCTGTCATTCCGGGAGGCCTGACAAAGGAACTCCAACCGCTGGACATTGGTGTGAACCGCCCGTTCAAAGTAAGGCTGCGAGCGGCCTGGGAGCGATGGATGACCGATGGAGACCACAGTTTCACCAAGAGTGGAAGGCAGCGCCGGGCGAGTTACGCCACAATTTGCCAATGGATTGTAGATGCTTGGGCTAACATGTCTGCTGGCACTGTTGTTCAAGCTTTCGCAAAAGCCGGCATCATTTCCGAGGAGCCGCACGGCACGGAAAGTGACTCTGACAGTGAAGAAAGTGAACTTGGCATGTTTGATGGAGATTTAGCGCAGCTGTTCAATTCAGACACAGAGGATGAGGACTTTGATGGGTTTGATTGATGATAAAAATGTGAGTACCAAACTTTGTTTTGCTCCTGCTTTATTTTTAAATATGCACACTTGTATGCTTGTGTGTTGTTGATGATGACGATTACTGGTAATAAAAATGTGAGTACCAAACTCAGTTTTGCTCCTGCTTTATTTTTAAATATGCACACTTGTATGCTTGTGTGTTGTTGATGATGACGATTACCGGTAATAGAAATGTGAGTAAGGTACCGAACTCAGGTTTGCTCCCGCTTTATTTTTAAATACGCATACGGTACTTGTATGCGCCCTATAACCCAGTGCGCCTTATGTGTGTGTTAAATACAGTAATGGCACACATAACTGAGACTGCGACTTTTAGTACAGTGCGTCTTATGGTCGTGAAAATACGGTAGCTTAAATTTACATGATGCTAACGTGAAAATGCCTTAAACTTGCATGAACAGCAGGGGGCGACACCTTTGGTTTCCAGTCTGACTCTATCAATCAAAAGGTCCTGGCTGATCCAGGATCTGCTCATTGCCTCTCAAAAGCTGTTAGCCAATCGCCATTAGGTGATCGCCCACTTATATAGCGCTTTTCTACTGTGAGCACTGTGGAAGAAAGCCAGAGATTAATAATAACTAACAATTAAATGCAGAGAGGTGAAAACACATCGTGAGAGAAGAAGAAAGGCTGATCGTATTTAAGAATGAAGCATTAATTAATGGCAGGACTTCTTTGAGCAGTTTTGTAGGAGTGGGGTCTGCAGCAGCAACGCTAGGCTAACACTAACTAGCTAGCAAGATTATAAACCCGGTGCTAAACTAAGAGAAGCCACAAAATCAGTTTGAATAAGAGTAAACATTTACTCACCAAGTCAGTGTATCAGGTAAAGATCCACAGCAATGACAACAATAATATCTTGAGCTGACGCTTTTCCAGGTTTGCTCAACATATTCCATAACAAATGCTGGCACCATGAACATGCGGACTGATCCGAGAGGGAGGAGGACGGTAGTGACGGGGCATTTTCAAAACACATCTTTCATCCTTCCGCACTTAGAAGCAAAACTTCCATCTTACTTAGTTTTTCTAAGTTAAGACAACTCAAATAAATTGAGTTGATCAGCGGTTTTGCATAAAAAGTACTGGTAACTTATTTAAATCGAGTTCTAATAACAAATTGATAAAAACTGAGTTCAGCCTATTTAATATTTTTTAATTAAACACAATATTACATTTTACAGTGTACATCTGTGAGATGATTATGAGTAATTTTTTCTCTAATGGTTAAAATCTTATTTGTGAAGAAATTCATGAAGTCATTACTAGTTAATGGGAATGGTTGGGAGGGAATGGTTGGCTCAACGGTGCTCTGACTTTTGTCAGCCTGGCTACGGTGCTGAAGAGAAACCTAGGGTTGTTCATATTTTCTTCAATCAATGATGATGTCACAGTCCTGGGTCGGTGACCCAGGGTTTTATATTATCATTAATCCTCGATTTCATTATGATTTGTCACTAGTAGTCTCTTGGTTTTTGTTTCTTGATTTCTAGTTCCCTAAGTTCTTTAGTATCTCCTGATTTCTAGTCTTTAGGTTTTGGTTATGTGCCTTCTGTGTTTTGTCTACTCGGTGCCTTTTTCGTGTCCCACAGTTCATGTCTCTGTGTCTCAGTGTCAAGTCCGCGTCTTTGTGACTGTCTCTTGCTTCCTCTTTATTTTGATAGTCTCGGTCCTGTGTGCAGTGTGTCTGGTTGTGCTTGTCCCAGCTGTGTTACCTCCTGTTCCCCATCCTTTCGTTGTCCTGCTTGTGTATTTAAGCCCTGTGTTTCTCTCTGTTAGTTGTTGCGTCGTACCCTCACCATGCTGTGTTTTTCTTCTGTCCTTCTGGTAATGTTCTGGTTCTCTGTTTCCCGGTTTTGTTTTCTAGTTTCCCATTTTTCTAGTTTGAGCTTCGTGTCTTGCGTTTATCTCCAGGAATAAAGCTGCTGCTCTTAGTTAATCATCGTGTCTCTGAGTCCTGCGTTTGGGTCCTACATCCTTGCCTGCCACAGCACACATCATGACAGATGAATAGTAAGATGTTCTACCTTTACGGTAGGCATTTTTATAAAGCAGCAAACTATTTCTCCAGGCTAAATGACGATCTTCTAAATTTGTGATACAGAGCAGGCAGTCCTTCTGATTTGAGGCTCTCTTTTTCACAGGCGCTACAGTATCCAGAGTCATAATGAACTAAAAACAGAAGCTCATGTTAAAGTAAAGACAGGAAACAGCATATCTGGTCATTATAAAAGGAGAAATAATCTTCAGATCAACAAATGGCGTTCAGCAAGCCGCTCGTGTCCTGTTCTAGTTTTAATATTACCATCCATCTAAGGAATAAAATCTGTCTGATACTGATCAGCCACACACACACACTTGCTGGAAGCCTGCTGCCATTGGCTACACTCGGCGGTGGATGTGGTATCGATCACAAACACCAAGAGCAATTATACGAGTTCACGCTGAGTCTGGAGCTCATCACTATTCACCCCAAAACACACACACACCCTTTGATTAATGCTAATTTGCGTGTGGACGCAGAACGCCTTAATCCTCTTCTGTAATTGGTCTTTCAGGATGTCTGAGGGGAAATTGGAGGGGCGTGTCCGTGGCCCTTTGTTACAGCAATGTCACCGTGGTTACCGTGGCTGGGTGTGAATGGATGACCGGGAACAGAGAGAGAAACTTTAATTGTGGATGGAGAAGTTTGACCATAAAAGTGGAGCTGCTGCTCGCGTCGTCGTCAGGAGCTGAGAACATTGGCAGAATCCACCTGTGGAGAGATTTATGGCCTCACAGCATCCACACAGTCAGAGACGACTTCAGGTCTGCATTCTGCGCTCGCCTCACACTGTCACACACTAATATACACAGTAAAATAATCCTGTTTTATCTCAGTGGTCCAACAAGAGCTCAGACTGCCCCACTGACATCCTGAAACATGGACGAAAGCTTCAAGTCCAGGATCAAACCAGGAAGCCTTGCTGCTGCTTCCTGCTGACAATCGGATGAACCCACAATCTGTTTCTTTCTTTTCTTGTTCAGAAACATCAGGATCAGTTCATCATCGCTTCATGTTCACTCAGTTTTTTCCACAGTAAGTCTTTTAAAGACAAAAAAAACAGCATGTTCGGAGTGTACATATGGTACACTACAAGTTCAGTAGTCAGTCATTTTTTAGCGAAACGCTTGGAGTGTGAAGGCCTTAAAGCAAGGGTGGAACTCTTTAAAAATCTATGAAAAAAAGAAAAGCTGTGAGCCACCGTTTTCCAGATTGTTTTCCTCTTTTTGTCTCTATACGGAGCATTTACCTGCATGCAGAGCTGAATGCTCTAACCTGACTGGATACCAGAGCTCAAAACTGCAGAAAGCAGAAAGCTTCTGGTAACAAAGGTTTGTAGTCTCGGAGGATCAGAGCGCTCACACCTGTTTCACCTGCATGTTTCTGCCTGAATGTCTGGGTCTGTAGTTTCCACGCTTCACAGCACCGCCTGCAGCCACGACTCCACCAGACGTGTCTTCACCCGGGGCCAGTCGCCCTCATTAACGCTCTAAATTCCACCCTCGCTGGCCCACTGCAATCTGTCCATGAGACAGCCTGGAAACAAATATAGTGAACAAACAACGAGCGACGTTTCACACTATTAAAACTGCTCTGCTTGATCATGTGACTCTCTCAATGTCACATTTGCAATAAGCGGCTGAAATCTGTGGAAAAAATGATGCCGTCCGCCATCTCACTGGGTTTGTCCTGAACCACAGTCAGTTTAGGCACAGCTGATCACAGCTTCATGTCCAAAACTCTAACATCTGAACTCCCACAGACGGCAGAACCACAGAATCAGCCCTGATGTCAGATCAGCGTCATTCAATCCACTGAACAGCGCTGCAGCGTTCAGACGACTCCGGGATCTGTTTGACTCATCAGAGGCTCGTTCTGCTAGATCCACCTGCAGCTGTCACGCACTTCTAACAAACACTGCTGCCTGCAACAGAGCTCTCTGAGGGTCAGAGGTCACACGGAACAAAGAAGGTTCCCCAGGGTCACATCACAGCTGAACAGGAACAGGAACATGCACTCTCAAGAGACTCCACCCTGAACGAGGAGAAAAAGCTCTTCACCCTCAGACACACTCCAGGCTCAAACACCTCAGAGTTTTGGCCAGAAGACCAAACAACGTGAATGTCACCTGAACCCATCCCAGCTGACAGGACAGGAACACAGGGATGCTTCGTGAGCTTGGCTCCAATCACACACCTGAGCCTTATAATCATCGGTGAACACCAGGTTAAAACAGTCTCTATGTGGTCCAGTATCAGCTACCCGGTTTTCCCACAGCAGGTCAGGCTTCAGGTCTGTGTCATCCAAACTGTCATGGTACCACCAGGGACAGAAGCCTGGATAGAGAAACAGAGCGCTGAAGTGCTGCTGCTGCACGTCTGCGGCATGGACCAGGATTAATATCTGACAACATGCCATCAGTGTCAGATCCTCAGCTGCTCTGCTAAAATGAAGGATATCTGCTTCAGCTGATATCTGCTCAGTGTGCCTCTCTCAGACTTCCAGGAAACCTTTTGGACTTTCAGTCCAGTTCCTTCTAGTCCCAGTTCTCCCAGAAAGCAGGACAGCAACGATGGTAGACCAGCGGACTCCAACCTTCGGGCCACGGACCGGTACCAGTTTATGGTTTTCAAGGTTTTTATTATTATTTTTTAATTGTTTTCGCTGGGTCTTTTCCCGTGTATTATGAATAAATCTTCCTTTTTTTTGGTACCAGTAATGGTTTTATTTGTTGTATTTATACACGGCACCTTAAAAGCCGGTCCGTGAAAATATTGTTGGACATAAACTGGTCCGTGGCGCAAAAAAGGATGGGGACCACTGCTGTAGATGAGTTTTTGTGTCCATCCTTTTTTCACAGCACCATCGTCATGATTGATACACATGAACAAGGAAGCTGATGATCAGTGTGTGTGTGTGTGTGTGTGTGTGTGTGTGTGTGTGTGTGTGTGTGTGTGTGTGTGTGTGTGTGTGTGTGTGTAAATAAGGGAAAAATAGCCAGCTTTTTTATCCTGATTTCAGACCGCTTGACATCCTTTACAGAGTCCCCACTTCCTGTCTGGGGGTCCATTTCCTGTGGTCCAAACCTTTTCTGTTGATGCTCGTTCTGGAAGCCCAGTGTAGGTGTTCGTCTGTGTTTCAGGGTGTGAGCCTCTTCCAAGTTCACAGCCCGACCTCTGGACTGTTGGTTTCTGTGTTGTGGGGGCATATCAGGTCATGGCCATGTGTGTGTTTTTGTGTGTGTGTGTGTGTGTTGTGGAAAGGCGATGCCTGGTGTTGGCGGCTGGCTGAATTATTCACGCTCCTCTGCGGTTGTCTCCCTCCCTGAAACCTGAGTAGAGAAGGTGAGGCTGCTCCCACCCCTCCTCCATCCACCAGGCACCCGGGGGGGAAACTGAGCTCAGCCGACAACAACACAACACACATCTGAGGAGGAGGAAGAGGAGGAGGAGATGAACCAAGAAGGATTTCTGAGATTAACTGAATAGCTGACTTTAGATCACAAACACTTAAAAACACGTCCTGGGAAGAGATGCTCACATGCTCATGCTGTGAAACACTGTTAGAGATGTTCATACCACACACACACACACACACACACACACACACACACACACACACACACACACACACACACACACACACACACACACACACACACACACACACACACACACAAACTCTGCTGACATCAGCAGATCTGATAGGCAGCAGAAGCAGAGGTCTCGCTCTGCCTGGATTTCACAGCCTGTGGTCTGCAGAGACGAGGGCTTCACGGACGGATTACTGAGCGTGCTCAGAGGGGTGAGGATGTAAGTTTATCCAACAGTACAAAGTTAAAACAAAGAGATAACAGCGCCGGTTAACGGGGAATGCAAATGTGCACAATGTGTTGTTAGCATTTATGAACTGGTGTCCTGGTGTTTCAGCAGAGCTGAAAACAATATTTATGTCGGGACTTTTTACTATCCTGGGTCCTGACTCTTTGTTGGGGTCAGTGTTTTTTGGGGATGCCAACATTTGTAAGTTTGTTCACGTTTGGTTTGCCTCATTTAACACTCATCATTTACATTCAACATTGTCACCCATTCACATTGACATGACTGATTTTTCTGACTTCATACACCAGCTTGTTATTAGTTTTTCACTATTTAATACCTGCTGCAAGTGCTGCATGAAGACTAGAGAGGAGATTATTTAGGGGGAGCTGATATTAGATAAAAGGGAGACTTCACATCTGTGGTCATATCCATATCCATATGAAAATCTGTTGTGAGCCGTGTAACCAAAAAGAATGGCCGAACTTGGAACATTTGTTGTTTCTCCATCAGAGGAGTCATTGGAAAAGTGCACAAAGGAACAGCTGTTGAGACTTGCTGAGCATTATCCTTTTCTTGTTACAGATAAATGCCTCAAAGAACCAATCAAAGTCTCTGAAATTAAAGTTGTTGGAGATGGGTCTTATTAAGGTTGACCAGGAAGGGTTTCCTTCTGTGTTAAATCCAATTCCAGAGGAATCGCTTCCCTCAGTTCGTGTGACGCCGGCTGAGTTTTCTGGTCTTACTTTTGAGCAGCAAAAAGAGCTTCTTTTAATTCAGCTGGAATTTGGAAAAAATAAACGTAAATGAAGTTAAAAAGCAAATCGAAGTGGAAATGATTTGTAGGCAAACAGAAAAAAGGCTGGACATTTCTCATCTGTCCTTGGACAAACAGTTGGATGATGATGGGACATTGCATCCTTTTGACATTAATAATTTGCGTTAAGTCTCTCAATTTAATGAAAAGGGCCCAGATTCATTTTTTGTTTTCCTTGATTGCGTTTCCAAAGCTAGAGGCTGGTCAGATGCAGAGTGCGCGCTGTTGCTTAAAGGTAAGGCACGGGAGGCGTCTTTGAACTCTATTGATTTCTGTGATTAAGCCAAAATTAAGTTTGCTGTGCTTAAAGCTTATGAGCTTGTATAAAGGCAGAGGTTCAGAACATCAGAAAAGAGAAATGGACAAACATATGTTGAGTTTGCCCAATAAACTCCTTAATTTAAAATAAAAAAATTATTTTCAATTAACTTAACAAGTTATTTTAAATGCTGGCTGGGTGCACTTGAAATTTCCACATTTGATGACTTGTGTGAGTTAAAGATTTTGGAGCAGTTTAAAAACATGCTTTCGGCTGAAGTAGCAATTTAATTCACTGAGAAAAAAGACCCAACTGCTGCTGAAGCTGCTGTGCCAGCAGATGAGTTTGTGCTGCTCTATGAGAGAGATTCTTGTGATTGTGAGCTTCTTCAAGGGGAAGCTTCTGCAGGAGTACATCCAGCATTGCCTGGATGCATGGTGTTTGCTTTATTTTGGGCAGTGGTTTGGCTGGTAGTGGGGTTTGGGCTGATGTTCCTCCTGTACCAATTGTGACATATTTTCCAAAGCAATCTGTCATGACGGTGTTGGTCAGTTCCCAGAGGATTTTTCTGCTTGTGTGGTTACACGTGCCGGAGTTGCAGGTTCCATCTTTAAATAAGTTTTCTCTGACAGTTTCACAGAATGTGCTGTTCCATGAGCAGCAGAATGATCAGAGTCTGAAAGATCTATTCAATCGAGTGTTGCCTGAAGCTGAAATACACAGTGAAGTTTGTGGTTATATGTTGCATAATGGTCTGTTGTTTCGAAGGTGCTTCACTCTGGTTGATGATGTCACGGGAGATACCATTTGTCAGTTTTCAGTTCAGTGTTTGGTATTCCTAAAACAATACAGAGTGACCAAGGTTCGAATTTTTCATCCTACGTGTTTGGAGAAGTCGTCGTGTTTGGAGGACGAAGAATACTGAGTTGCATCCCAAGAACACCATACCTACTGTGAAGCATGGGGGTGGAAACATCATGCTATGGGGCTGTTTTTCTGCCAAGGGGACAGGACGACTGATCCGTGTTAAGGACAGAATGAATGGGGCCATGTATCGTGAGATTTTGAGCCAAAACCTCCTTCCATCAGTGAGAACTTTGAAGATGAAACGAGGCTGGGTCTTCCAACATGACAACGATCCAAAACACACCGCCCGGGCAACAAAGGAGTGGCTCCGTAAGAAGCATTTGAAAGTCCTGGAGTGGCCTAGCCAGTCTCCAGACCTCAACCCCATAGAAAATCTGTGGCGGGAGTTGAAAGTCCGTGTTGCTCGGCGACAGCCCCAAAACATCACTGCTCTCGAGAAGATCTGCATGGAGGAATGGGCCAAAATACCAGCTACTGTGTGTGCAAACCTGGTAAAGACCTATAGTAAACGTTTGACTTCTGTTATTGCCAACAAAGGTTATGTTACAAAGTATTGAGTTGTATTTTTCTTATTGACCAAATACTTATTTTCCACCCTGATTTACGAATAAATTCTTTACAAATCCTACCATGTGGATTCATGGATTTTTTTTTTCACATTCTGTCTCTCACAGTTGAAGTGTACCTCTGGTGCAAATTACTGACCTCTGTCATCATTTTAAGTGGGGGAACTTGCACAATCGGTGGCTGACTAAATACTTTTTTGCCCCACTGTAGTATACATTTTCACTGCTAAGCTGATGACACCCAGCTCTATCTATCCATGAAGTAGTGGTGTGCGGATCGATACTGAAATATCGATTCCTCCGATACCAGTCATTTATGTTCTAGAATCGATTCTCACATTAAAATATCAATATTTTAGTAATTTAGGGTAAATTTGTAGTTTATCATTAACCGGAACACAGTGGAAAGAAAATATATCATTCGGATTGTCTACATTGGAAGGAACTACTTCCTCTTCCACCTTTCATAGTCATGTGTGAAATACGGCTGTATAAATGTGTCGTAGACCCTTGGCATGCGCACTCACAACAATGGCTGAGCGTAATTGGAGTCATGTGCGGACATATTTTACATCCACAAACAGCCGAGACGTGGTTTGCGATACATGTGGCAAGAAAGTGAGGTGTTGTGGCAACACCACAAATTTGTCAAACACCTCAGAGTAAATCATATCAGAGAATATGACGAGCGTATGTTGAAGCGAACTGAAGAGGAGGAGTGGACATGGACAGGTGCTGCTAGGGCGAGACAGACGTCTCTCATGGAGTCCTTTAGTGCTGCAGGGAGGCAAGGTGTTCAAATAGCGCACAACTTCAGGTTTTTTTTATTTCTATATGATGAATTCTGCATTATTAAGTGATAATAACAAGTAATCTGATGTCCTGTAATCATTATGATGCTGTAATTAGATATACAATAAAAGATACAATAAATAAAATAAGTTTTTGTACAAAGTATTGGTATCGGATCAGTATCGTCAATACCACCCTGAATTCTACTTGGTATCGGATCGGAAAGGAAATCAGTGGTATCGCACATCACTACCATGAAGCCAGGTAACACACGCCAATTAGTTAAACTGCAGGAATGTCTTAAAGACATAAAGACCTGGATGACCACTAACTTTCTGCTTCTTAATTCAGATAAAACTGAGGTTATTGTACTCGGCCCTGAAAATCTTAGAAATATGGTATCTAACCAGATTCTTACTCTGGATGGCATTACTTTGGCCTCCAGTAACACCTTGAGGAACCTTGGAGTAATTTTTGACCAGGACATGTCCTTCAATGTACATATTAAACAAATATGTAGGACTGCTTTCTTCCATTTGCTCAACATCTCTAAAATTAGAACTATCCTGTCTCAGAGTGACGCTGAAAAGCTAGTCCATGCATTTATTACTTCCAGGCTGGACTACTGTAATTCATTATTATCAGGATGTCCTAAAAACTCCCTGAAAAGCCTTCAGCTAATCCAAAATGCTGCAGCAAGAGTACTGACAGGGACTAGAAAGAGAGAGCATATTTCTCCTGCATTGGCTTCCCTACATTGGCTCCCTGATGAAGGGAGAATTGAATTCAAAATCCTGCTCCTTACATACAAGGTCTTAAATAATCAGGCCCCATGTTATCTTAATGACCTTGTAGTACCATATCACCCTATTAGAGCACTTCGCTCTCGCTCTGCAGGCCTACTTGTTGTTCCTAGCGTATTTAAAAGTAGAATGGGAGGCAGAGCCTTCAGTTTTCTTCTATGGAACCAGCTTCCAGTTTGATTTCGGGAGACAGACACTACCTCTACTTCTAAGATTAGGCTTAAAACTTTCCTTTTTGCTGAAGCATATAGTTAGGGCTGGATCAGGTGACCCTGAATCCTCCCTTAGTTATGCTGCAATAGGCATAGGCTGCTGGGGGACTCCCATGATGCATTGAGTTTTTCCTTTTCAGTCACCTTTTTAACTCACTATGTGTTAATAGACCTCTCTGCATTGAATCGTACTTGTTATTAATCTCTGTCTCTCTTCCACAGCATGTCTTTTATCCTGTCTTCCTTCTCTCACCCCAACAGGTCGCAGCAGATGGCCGCCCCTTCCTGAGCCTGGTTTTGCCGGAGGTTTCTTCCTATTAAAAGGGAGTTTTTCCTTCCCACTGTCCCCAAAGTGCTTGCTCATAGGGGGTCATATGATTGTTGGGTTTTCTCTGTATGTATTATTGTAGGGTCTACCTTACAATATAAAGTGCCTTGAGGCGACTGTTGTTGTGATTTGGCGCTATATAAATAAATAAAATTTAATTGAATATTAACTTGGCAAAATGTGAGTTGCAGGAGGTTGCAGGAATCGAGCAGTATCCTCTACCAACAACAAAGAAGGAACTGCAAAGATTTTGGGGTTTGGTGGACGTCAGCCAAGTGGGTGCAGGGGCAGTCTTGATGTAAGAGGATGATCCTACATTGGTGAGACCAGTCAGTCAAGTTTAACTGTTATCAAGTTAGCTAGTCTGTAATTGAGGAGGCGCCATTAGGACTTATTTTGGCTTTGCAACACGTTGACCTATATGTGGGAGAAGGTTAAATTCCCTTAGTTGTTGAGACTGATCACAACGCTGACATTTCTACAGTTGCTCTGATGTCACAACCGACGCCTAATTCACTGTTTTTCCAGACATTTAATCTTGACGTCAGACACATTAAAGAAAGTAACAACATTATTGCAGATGCTTTGTCATGTGCTACTTTATTATAAAGTTATTTTCATTTATGACATTGTGGTGTTCCTCACCAGTTTTTACTATCTGTTTTTTATGTGCTTCTCAGGTTGGTGAAAACAGTGTAGAATGGATTGGTTAAGTGCAATCTTAATGTCAAATGTTGTTTTGATCCTTTTAGGGTCACTCTCTTTATGGTTGGGATGTGACGGCCCTGGTGGGTAGTTAATTGTTTGAGCCACTGCAGGAACGGATCCAATGGTTTCACCTTTATATTAGCCAAAGTTTCAGGAGCATGCATGATAGCTTGTGTGATATGTTCTTATTTTTTCCAGTGTGTTCAGATAAATGCACAAAGAGGAGCAACAGCCTGTTTATAAAACAAACAGCCCCATAGGAAACTATGAAGAGTTTAACATCAATCTATTAGTTCTTTGAAAGTGAGTTGTTTCCCCATTCTACATCACTACTCTAGAACCTGGGATTCCTCCATCTCCAAAATTCCACTCTCATCTCTGTATACACACATAACAAACCCATCCCGGATCAGCCCCCAATTTATTATAACATGAAAGAAAAAGTGAGCACAGCATTTTATCAGTAAAGGTGTAGGATGTGCATGTGCATGCACTGCAAAAATTATCCATCTTAAAATAAGTTAAAAATAATAGATTGTAGTCTAAATCTTCTAAATCTGCCAGTGCAGTAAGAGAATTACACTTGATAAGAACCCTATGCACTCACTCATGAGTGTAGAGATGTGTGTGTGACTGTTTTAAAATGCAGAAAACAATATTCAAGTGTTTTCTGCACTATTGTTGTAACCCAGAATTTTCTTATATCAGGTCGGGTTTTTGACACTTCTGATGTAATCTACCTGAATTCTTTCCACCGTCTACTTCAGTTTGTCGTTCTTTCAGCTGTGGTTATATCGAGTATGTATGCAATAAGTTTTAATTGATTGTACACAAGAAGCTTTGAGTTTGCATTAACTCGGTGAGGTCTAAATCATCACTGGTGAGACCCGAATCCTAACCCAAGAACAAAATAAAAAACATTCTGAAAATTCTTGATGGGAGTTAAATTCTTTATTTCATGTCCTCTGACTGACAAGAAAACAGAAAGAATCATGGTGATATGGTCAGGGTTGGGATCATCACGGTCAATGACTCAGACTTCACAGAGTTAATGGTGTGAGCAGATTCAAACAAAACAGACTTCCAGAAGTGAAAAGCAGACTAAAATGACTGACTTGTGAAACAGAAATAAAGTTTCAGATACTGCGGCTGAGGTCACTGTCAGAGGTCAAACCTGGAGGTTTGGTTCAGCTAGCACATAAATATTGTGCAGCAGTTGTTGTCCTGGGAAGGAAAGAAAGCAGTACAGAGAGAAAAAGAAACCGAGGAGGTCGATAGAGCTTTAGCGTCTTTATTTTTTGTCGTTGTTGCATAGGAAATGCACATTTTGCTTCCAGTAAATTGAGTCTTTGTTGGACATGGAGTCACTAATGGGGCTGGGAGGGATGGACCTAAAGTTCACCATTTCAACAGAAACGAGAGAAACCGAAGGACAGACGGAGAAGTCAGTGCAAACTTCAGAACACAGAGGATGGACAGCTAATGGAGACTACACAAACTAAGGTTTGGCGACACCGGGTGGTGGACCGGCGCGGCAGCAGCAGAAAACGCCGCCCTGTTCCATAAAAGAGTTGTAGAGGCACAAGGTTTCAGTCAGTTCTGGGTGAGAATGAAGGTGGAGTTGATGGCTGAATGGTTAAACACAGGGTGGCGGTGTGGGTGAAGATGGTGTCTGGTTTCCATGGTGATTTGGGCAGTGAGAGTGGGATGATGGGATACGGTTATGTGACTCAGACTGCCCCAGGTTGCGGCCCGCCTGCCCAGCAACGCTCAGGGTAAAGATAAAGCTCTCCTTCCTCGAGATTGTCGTGGGTTAGTGACTGTTAGCTTCACCTCCAGCGGACAGGACAAAAGGCAACGACAGAAGCTTCTGAAAGCTGATTGAGCAGATCAATACGTTTGATGACGGCCTCAAACATTAAAATGAGTGAACTAAAAAAAATAATCAAAAAATGAATCCCTGGCTTTATTTGAACAAAAATGTAAATACAGGGCAAAAACTCCTAACGCTGGATTCTATTCTATTTTATTCCACTCTATCCAGCATGGAGTTAATCTCAATCTCAGCAGATCAGCTGATTTCAGAGCCTGTCCACATCAGCTGATTCTCATCTACACATTTAACTGGGAACAGGTTTTATTGTTTAAGCTGATTCTGCATCTACAAGCCACATTGCAACCAACCCCACCTGATAATGCCCGTCTTTCTGACTTACAGTTTAGAATTTTTCACTGCTTTATATTTCTTTCTTTCTTTTTGTTTCAGTTTCAAATTTGTTTTTATTGTTTAAACATGTTTTTAGTTTTTAAATATTTATGTGTTTTTAATTAATACATAAAAATAATACAATCAGTTTAACCGCCTCAGGTTATTACATTGGTATTACATACGATCATGACACCTCTCAAGCCTCATGGGATGTTTTGCTTGTTAAACTGAAAAATCTTCACTTCGTGCACGTTGATCAGGAGACATTGGAGCACTCTGATGAAAACTCACGTTGGTGTAAGTTTGTGTCGATTTGTAGTTCTGTTTGAGTCGGTGAGATTAAATATTTATTTATTTGATTTTGGTGAATTTTGTCTTCATATTTTATGCCCAAAAAAAATCCAAAAAAATATTCAATAAACTCATCATCATCAGCCGCAGCAGCAGCTTGTCTCTCTGCTGACGTCATGACCCGTAACCTGATCATGAGCAGTTTCATGCAGTGACCACTTTCTTTTCCCCGTCTACATCCACCAACCGTATTGACCTGCACCGGGAACCATGCATCACCGCGTGACGAAGTTCGTGGTCCTGACAGGACGTTAATGTTGTTTGCTGTTGTGAGTCTTTCTGTGCATCACATTCCTCAGGACAGAAGTACTGAGAGCACAGCGACTGCTCTGGAAGTTGTCTTCATCGTCTCTCCTCTTCTGCTGTGCAGAATAATATCACTGTTCCCTTTGGGACAGAAATTCAAACCACAACCAGCAGCTGAACTCTGGAGGCTCATCAGCCAACGGCTGATGATGTCATGGGCCCAGAATGTATTGCACATGCAATGTAATAGCAAGTTTGCAGTTATTTCATTTGTTACTACATGTTTAAATGGATAAGATATTTAGAGCAGATTATTTATTTTGTTTTTATTTTTACAGGAAATGTTGCTTTGATTGTGACTTTAATCTTTAGACTGTACTGTCTGCAGTTCTCAGACAGTCGGGTTGGCTCATTATTATTATCCTTCATTAATGACATGAAAACATTTTAGATCATCCGTCACAGGAAAAGGAAACGGTGAAGAACACAAACAGAGCAGTATGTCGAGGCTGTTTGAGGGTTAAGCTGTGCAGAGCTGTGCACTGAGGAGCTCTCAGAAAGAAAGACGTGAATAAAGAATTTAAAACAGGAGAGCATGTTTTAGAAAACCGGCTGCAGTGAAGCAGGCGGGAGGCGAATCGAGCGGCGGCGTCCTCTAACAAAAGCGTGTGGTCATCAAGAAAGTTTCCTGCCTGAAAGAGACGCACGAGTCGAAGGAGCTGTTCGGTTTCAAAGAGCCGAGCGGCATCGACAGACGCAGGAGCCACTGGAGGTGAGCTAGACGAGCCGATCGACCCCAGCTGGCCTGGGAGGGGAGAGGAGGAGGAGAAGGTGGGAGAGGAGGAGGGGGGTCTCCCAGGTGCAGCTACCACCTCCTCCGTCTAAACCCTTCTCATCCTGGAGGAGCAGCAGCTCGTTTGAAGCCCCACTGAGGGAGACGCAGCAGAGGCAGGAGGAGGAAGGAGGGGGTTCGGTCCTGGAGAATGCTGAGCGCTGCAGAAAAAGGCCGAGGCCATCGATTCGGTCTCCTGCAGGAAACTGCCTGAGGAGGAGGAGGGGGATTCACCCAGAGCCACATACAGATTTCTGCTGGTCAATGGATGCACAGGGGGAGGGGAGGAGGTGGGGAGGCCAGGCCAGCCGGGCATTTGCTGATGTAAAAAGTTCACTGGAGATTGTCGGATTGAAACCCGGCGGGGCTGAGGCCGCCGGCGCCGGCCTGGGGCAGTCATCATGGTGGCACGCCCATTAGAAAGAGGTGGATGAGAGAGGATGAGGAGGATGAAGGAGAGGAGGTGAGTCAGTTTGAGGCGTACAGGGAGAGGTCAGAAACAGAAGTTGTCTTTTTTTTCTCATTTGTCGTCTTCGTCACAGCTTACTAGGCGATTATGGAAGAGCATGCAGTTATATCTCATGGTTATTGTACATCAGCTATAATCAGAGGGGCCTGACAGACAGCAAAGGCTACTGGTGTTCAGAAATGTCAACAGTTACAAACAATTATTGGATCAGTATTCAGAAGAGCATTATAATACAGGAGTTCACAGGCACTACATTTGATCTTTTTTGATATATCGTGTAATATGCTGGTTGGTTTCTCTTTTCTTTTCACATGTTTAACTCGCTGGGATCTGGAAATGGAAGGACCGACCGTAGAAGAAGAAGAAGAAGAAGGCAGAGGCTGAAGATTTTAGATCAAACCAGTCCACGTGGGCGAGCAGGCGGGCGCACGCACATGGGCTGCCGTGCCACACCGTGCCACGTGCACGTGTGGGTGTCTGTTTTTAGTCAGTGCATAGTTCTCATGCAGATTAGACTGCTATGCTGTGATGAAGCATGATGGCGAGTTCAAATTGTCCCATTCTGCAGCTTAGCTCAGCTTCACTGGCTCCATTTAACACTTAGCACCTTGTAATGTTTGCAGGATAAATAAATATCTTTGCAAAGGAACAGTGACACCGTGATTCATTACAGCCGAGCGCCGGAGAGCAGCTCCAGTGCTACCTGCCTCGCGTCCAACGACTTTCCTTCATTTCTCTAAACTGAAGCCATTTGTACTGATTTCCTGGCTGGCGCTCCGGCACAGCGACGTGCTGAAAGATGTCTTCCTCCTGCTCCGTGGGAAACGTTTGGACTCGGTTTAGAGCGAAGCGTGGGGGCGGATCCCACCAGAGTGCTCTGCCTTCACCCTTGGGTGGACAAAAAACACCTGGCTCTACCGACTCCCCTTCGGATTGTTTCCGACCCGCAGACTCGCACGGCGCCCGGTCTGATGTGTTTCTCGGGTGGCGGGGGTGGGTGTGTGAGGTGGGAGGGGTTAATCGCTGCCCAGGAGAATTTGGACAAACGTGAAGACAACAAAGGCATTAGCGTAAAAAGCGCGGCCTTCATTCAACCCTGTTTCCTGATGGAGCGGCACGGTTCCTCCAACCCGAGGATCTACGGTTAGCAGCGAGGAGGAGGAGACACGGGCGGCGGCTCTCCTCTGGAGTTTTTCAGTCTGTGACTCCAGCTCTCTGTCTGGTAGCTTTGGATGATTGTGTGGGGGTGAGTGGAGTGGAGGAGGCTGCAGGCGGGTGAGGTGTTTCGAACAAACGCCCCTGCTGGTGGTTCAGCCGGTTGGACACAGCGTGGGGGTGGGGTTTATGTGTCTTTTAATGTAAAGGAGGTGTGGTGGGTGAGAGAGCCGGGTCTCTCCAACGAGTTCCAGCGTGACCACTGCTGCTCCGCTGATTGAGTCTGTCCTGAACTCAAAACACACCGACGCTGAGCACACGAGCTGCGGGCCGGACGTGCAGTCACCGCAGCAGCACCATGCGGGTTTTGGCTCGCTATGCGTTTTCTGTGACGTTGCGCAGCTCAGACTCGTAGATGAAACGACAGGAACCTGCTGCAGTTAGAATCTGAGTCACAAACGAGCGGTAAAACCACTCGGGGCAGCTGTCGGCGTCCTCTCCGAAGACAAAACTGTAAAGGTGACGGAACTACCTGATTGGTCGAGTCAGTTGGTTTACATTAGAGTGAGAAAAAATTTGATACAGGTGGACTCGTGTAAAAATCCTAAACTTCTAAACTTTAACCGTTTCTGCCGATCACGTTCCTTCAATCACCCGACTGAACTTTAGACGTGTCGTGTTAGCAGCAGGATAACGACACATTGACTGACTGACGTTAACGTGCGATTTTTTTCCTGCTTCCTGTCACAGATGGCGGCGCTGCCAGCAAGGGGCTGGCAATGACAATACCGTTGCTGCCACCGTGGCCATCGTGACGCTTTGACCCTTGTAAGCAATCAGAGGCCACAGCGCCAGCTGCAGCTTCGCTGGCGTTCTCGCCTCTCAATGTTTACTCTAAACATCGCGAGCGGGACCTCAGAGCACGCTGGAAGCCGGCCTTCGCCGCTCGCCGGCTGATACCTGCTGACTGTATGTGAGGAGCAGCGGCAGATGTGTGGATGGACGGAGATCAAAGCGGACCTCCAGGCTCGAGGAGGGCTGGGTGAGGAGGAGGTGGTGATCTTGTGGGCCAGTGAAGAAAGAAACAGATGGAAAAGAAAAAGAATCATGTTGCATAATCAAGCTGTTTATTTTCCCGCATGGAATGGTGAACACAAAAAAAGATGCCGAGATGCATTTATAGTAGGGGCATCCTTTGGCTGGCTATGTCATTGTCTCCTGCCTAAAACGAAAATGTTAAAAATGCATAAAAAACTCGCTTTTCTTACCAATTTTCCTCAGAATTACTGGATTTAGCTTCATCGACACTGATGCAACAAAGAACCTTCAAAAACATACAGCATACTGTAACATCCATTTACAAAGGTCTGATCACCACAGCGCCCAAACGTGTAAGTGCAGGAATATGCTAAACCATCAACAGAGGAAATGTCCTTAAATACACAAAAAAAGGAAAACAAATAAAGGAAAAACTAAGAAATCAAATCAGGAAACAGGAAAGTTTTCAACTCAAGTCCAGTTCCCAGAAAACAAACCAACCAGTTCTAGTAATGTGGCCTCGATACAAACGATCAGAAAATTCACAACACTACTTTTTCCTCATTTAATCAATGTTACAAAAGTCCTGCATTAGAAAATAGGGCAGCTTTAAAATCAGTGTAATTAATAAAACTATACAACATACAAACAAGTCTTGCAGTCAGCTGCTGCTCTGCCCACCGCCCGTCTCTTCGCCGCTGAACTAAATGACACAACACGAGAACAAAACACGCTGCCCAAACTATTGCTTTATATCATCTTCTGTCTTTAAAAACGGTGCAATTGGGTTGTTATCTTACATGCAGCCGTACGTCGCTGATTAGATGCTAGGCTGCTT
The DNA here is from genome assembly GCF_057381845.1 of Rhamphochromis longiceps. Classification (NCBI taxonomy): domain Eukaryota; kingdom Metazoa; phylum Chordata; class Actinopteri; order Cichliformes; family Cichlidae; genus Rhamphochromis; species Rhamphochromis longiceps. Next base: position 10,279,890 of record NC_140578.1, read on the forward strand.
TTTTAGTTTTTCTGACACTTTCAAAAAAATGTCCGTGCAATATTTTATTCCCTTCACTCGCTTTAAGCCCTGGAAGCTGTTTTTATTTTTTTTATTTTTTAAATTTCATACTTTTCACTATTTATTTCATATTTAGTGCAGATAATTAATGCCCAACTCATGGCTAAAGGGTAGGCAAGAACAGAGACAGAACAAACACGAGGAAGAAACACGGCACTCGCAAGAGAAACCACTCGACCGTCACAGCCGCGGGCGCCGTCACAGCAGGCGGGCAGTGGCGTCGGAAACGTTTCCGAACGATGGACGAGAAGTTGGACTTGTCGGAGGCAACTAAAGGAATCAAATAAAAAGGATTTGGGAAAGAGAGACCCGGATGTCAGACTGTGGTTGTCTGGAAGGAAGGAAGGAAGAAACGGAGTAAATCACCCTGAGCGGCGCCGCGGGGCTTCACCATTTTCAGGGACTGACCATGGAGCATGACAGAAGTCACATGCACGCTAACTTTGGTTGAAAGAAAAAAACAAACACAAAACAGACGAAACAGAAGACTACGTAAGTCTGAGTGCAAGCAGGTATTGCATATTTTATGTCCTTGTTATTCAAATGTGGGAACAAAAGTAGACGAACTGACGGACTGAAAATGGAAACAGGAAGACGTGAAAGAAACGTTTTTTTGCTGTTCAGAGATCGCAGCAACAGACGCAAGTCATCGCAGGAGAGCAGTCTGCCCCTTCAACACGAGCGTGAAGGTCAGTGCAATGAGCACACCTGCAGTGACAGCCTACTCACACCAGGCGTAGCAGACTCTCAGAGAATCATGTGACCATCTAAACACCTGTAACAAGCTGGTCTGGAATGCATCGGACCAAAAGTGTCCTAACCAGGCTTTAAAATAGGGCCGGTTTCCTGCAGGTTTTAGATGTCTCCTTGATCCAACACAGCTGATTTAAATGGCTAAATTACCACCAGAGGCCTGGTAATGAACTTATCATTTGATTCAGGTGTGGTGACCCAGAGTGATATTTAAAACCTGTCGGTGTGTTAATTCGTTCACATTTTGTTTTGCTCATGGCGAACAAATATGCTGCTCTGTTAACATTTATCATTAAAGCTGCTCGACTTTTTCTGCAGGTTATCTGGGGCCGGGCCCAGACTTCCCTTGCCTCTGCCACCTCCAAGGACAGCGGCGGTGCTGGTTCCCAGGACAGCCGAGATATGTAATCTCTGAGGTGAGCCGTGCCTGACACCCCGACTGCCTCCTTTTGATGTGGAGGAGCAGGAGGAGTGAACTCCTCATCCTACTTCTAAAGGATACACTTCCTCCATTCTAGAAACAGGGAGTCTCAGGTTGTCACCTTGGAGGAGGTCCTGAGAGAAATACCAGGACTCCACATTAACTTTTAGGATGGAGGAAGCCTCTCAGTGAGGTGAGGAACCTTAAGAAGAAGTCCAGCTGCCTTCAGGTGAAGTGCGTAAGACCACCAAGACCTGGATGACGTTTTGCTCATTAGGTGATGTGGTCGGCTCACTTACTGAAAAGTCTGCCATCATGAAACTGTTGGCTGAACACTTTCAGCTGTAAAACTAAGACCAAACTGCTAAAGCAGAGACCCTGAACTTTGACCTCTGCACTTCCTGAAACCTACTTTTAGCTGCAGAACTGTTGGCTCAAACCGTGCTGCTCACTTCCTTTTGTTCAAACCAGACATCATCACGTCACATGACCTCGCACTGGGTGCTCATTCCACCAAACTTCAGCGTGCTTTTAGCTGTTAGCACATGGAGCTGATAGTAGCTGGTGTAGATTTCATCTGCTCGGGTCTGCAGGTGTTGGAGGGCGGGGCAGAACGCCACGCAGGCCCGAGAGCTCGTAATACAAAGGGTTCCTCCTCAGCTTCAATGCCTTCTACGACATCTCGGGTATGGAGGAAAAGTAGGAAAACTAAAGGAAAGAAACAACCAATCACGACTCTCCACGCCAGATCTCATGAAACCTCTCAGGACTGAATTGAAGCTCAAGGCACATCGATGAGGAACACGTGTTTCCGTGCAATCTGAGATCAAACGGAAGAATGAACGTCTCGAAACCGAAGCAGAACTGATCTGTTGTGGCAGGAAAAGGAAGGAAGGAGAAATAAAAAGGATGGAGAGATGACGAGAAGCGAAGAGAGCTGGTTGTTTGTGAAGGACAGCAAGAGGAAACTAATAGACGGCTGCTGGCAAGTGCCGGATGTTGGGTTTACAATATAGTGTCTTTTCTCACTAACTACATCATCTATGGAAAAATCTGTCACTAACACTAGAACATGCATTTTTTTGTTCTTTTTTTTTTTTAAATAACTTTTTCACTTAAATTCACTTTTGTTCAACGCTGGATGGTCGTAAGTGTGTGTGTGTGTGTGTGTGTGTGTGTGTATATATTTATATATATAGTATAGGAAAGGAAAAACAAAACTCAAGATCGATAAAATGCTGAGTTGCACGTGAAGCGCTGTCGGCCGTCTGTTTGTGGACGAAAGCTTCCAGAGAGTTACCCTCTGCTCTACCTCTTCATAGCTAAACCAAAACCCCTGATTACAAACTCACAGCCTATTGGCCAACTGCGGGAATAAGTGCTTTTGGCTGGGCACGACCTCTAGGAGACCCAGCCAATCACAGGGCCGGCCCTTACTGGGCGGCACCCGTTAAAAGATTAAACCACGCGATTATTTTCAGCTTAAACTCACATGGTACTTTTTCTCCAGATTTCATTAAATTCGGATCGAAAGTAAAACGATGTGCTCATTAAAATAAGTTAACCGCTTGGCGTATTTTTCCCTCCTCAAACAAAATGAAGCGCAGACTTCAGCTGCTTTAAAAGACTGATTGTTTAAAATGATATTTGTTAAAGGGATTCTCATTCTACCATCTAACAGCTTCACACGATGAACAAACGACAAAGAAGAAACGATAAAAGTGAATACAGCTCGCCTTATTTCTCACCCGGCTGTGGTTTCGACTTCAGCGCTGTGTGGTTGTCTTTTTTACCCCGCTATTTTAGAGTCCCAGAGGTGTGAGCGGACTAGGAAGAAAAATATATATTTATATATACTTTTCATCAACTGTTTTCAACGAGCTATCTTACAAAGATATTTAACTATCCAACAGCTAGCCAACAAAATTGCACTTTCCTCATGATCAATATTTCACTGGTAAAGTTTGAGTTGCTCTTCTCTCTCCTATCTGCCTGCCTCGATTCGGACACCAGAGTTTTCGGCCCACTCTTAGCATGCTGTAGCTTCACCCCCATGGGTGGATGGTGGAGGACGAGGAGGCTGAAATGGTGGCGAAAAGAGAAAAATCAATGAGCCGTGAAGCCAAAAAGCATCCAAGAGGAACAAACTCGGATCCACCAGCATCTGGTCGCAACACTTCACATAAAGAAAACCTTAAACCCTAAAACCCCACGATTATACCCACCCTCCACCCAGTCGCCCGTCACAGCCCCCCCCCCCTCCACATGAAGTTCTTGTTATTTCTGTGAAACAGGTGGGGGCGTCTGTTTGCGCCCGTCACACCTCCACATCCATCCAGGTCCATGTCCTTTCAAAGAGCCTTCCAACTTCCCCCTCCCTGACCTGCCAGCAACCGAGGGGCGTGAAGTCCATCCCAGGAAGTCCGTGAAGGCTCAGGTGGTGGCGATGTTGGTGGCCCCTCGTACCAACTGTGCCACATCCCAACTTCACGAACCCCCAAACCATCGGACTCCAGACGGGGGGGCAGGTGATGAGTGTGGGGAGGGTTTCGTATGACTGTAAGTCCACGGATGCACCCGCTGCAAAGGATGATGGGAGAGCATATGTGTCGTCAGAAGCTCTGTGACTCAGTCTTTCCCAAAGGCTCAGGTCGCCCACGTACTTATCAACCTGGTTGGATTTGGGGGGGGGGGGGGGGGTGGGTCTGGCACTGTATATGGACACTGAGGTGTGAACCATACGTTTGCACGGATGTCTGTGATATACAGTTTGCAGGGGGTCACGGTGCGTTTGATCCGCTGTAGCCATGCTGATGCTGCTGAGCCTGTGTGTGGTGCTGGTGGAGGCGGAACAGGAAAGGAATAGGGATAGGTTAGACTGGGCTTTCTGTCACAGCTGGCATCAAAGGTGAAAGGTCGGAGAGGAGACTGCAGCGATCTGTCGTACAGGTGGGCGGAGGGGCCTCTGGAGTCCTTATCCCAGGTACCACTGTGGAGAGATAAAAACAGATGTTAACATCTGGACTGCTTTAGCAACCACTTACCGGACGATCCCGACTGCAGGTACTTGTCGTCCAAATTTACCCAGAACCAATCAGCGGGGTTACACATATATCACTAAGGTTTCAAAGATTAGTCTAAGGCTGTATGAAATCTTCCCACCGTGCAGCCTCCAGGACGGCTTGTTGTGTGGTTTGTTATTGGCCACAAACCAATGACACTGTGACTGAAGTTTATGGACTTTTCTATGCAGATGATACATTCAACTCCTGTTGCTATAGAAACAATTCTCCAAACTGTGGTTAAAAACTGAATATGGAAAAACTTACTTAAGGATTCATGATGTTACAGTATAAATCTTAAGGTGGATTAGCTTGTAGCGCCAAACTAAATATGTGTGTTCTCCTGAATTCAGGATAACTCAAGTATGTCTTTGAGGAAACATGAATTATTTCTTTAGATTGAAATAAGTGAGACTGTTATTCAATATATCCTGTTACAACACAAGACCAGAAAAGGTGTGTCCATGAATGATCTTCACTCTGACACTGACAGTAGGCCAAACAAACCCACATTCAACCTCCAGACAGTTGGGACCCAGATGGATTAAAATTAAAGCATTAACTGACTTTTGAGTGAAACTGCCTGTTTTTGTAGGACAGGTGACAAAAATATATGCTGATGGTGTCTGGTGGGCTGCCCCCAACAAAGGGCAAATATGAAGTTTTCCATACTTCCTCTCAGTTATATGGGTGCAAAGTAGGGCTGCCACAAACGATTATTTTGATAGTCGACTAGTCGCCGATTATTTTTGTGATTAGTCGGCTAATCAGATCATGCATCCATTGGACGTAAAACATACAGCTTATTGCATCAGCATGCGTCTGCTCTTATATAGCTATCATTAGCTTACAGTTTGAAGTGTTTAAGTTATGTGCTAACTAAAAATAAAGACAAGATGATAGTTTATTAAACTTTTAATGAAATTTGCAGATTATCTCGGTGGAGTATAATAAACTCAGCCGTCTGCTCCTTGCTATCTAAAATATAACAGGACACTGGAGTAAATTCTCGACCATCTCACACTTCTGTTTAATCAGTTTTCTGTTTGACGTTTATTCAGCTGTGCGAAAATTAGAACTTTAATCTCAGCAAAACCAATTTACTCAGGAACAAATAAAATACTGAAAAAAGTCAAACTATAATTAATTTTAATTATTATTATTTTTAAGTTATCTAAGTGACTTATATATCATGTTTAACCTGAGTAGCGAAAGACTGCGGGGGGTTTGAAAACAATGTGCCGGGAGTCCGGTTTTCTCACTGGCTCTAGTGAGCCTTGAACCCCCCGGCTAGCTATTGAGCTGGTGGGTAACAGACGTCTCAAAAAACATCGGAGCACTTTTACAAATATGTGACGTCTTGATAAACCGAGCAGATATTTGAAGTTTACACACCTACATTCTCACCTGAAAATATCTTAAAAGTTTATTTTGTGACCTAGAAAGAGTAATACGAGTAATATTAATACTAAGTAGTTGCCGCCATTGTTGGAAACTAGAATTGGCTGGGCCGCGCTATGAATTCTGGGATAGGTTGGGCCACGAAGGACACACCCAACCCATCCTTCAAATCTGGGGAAAAGGAGGACGCATTTGTCGGCCGCATTTGGAGAAGTCTTCGAATTTGGACAGCCTTCGTTGCGTCGCTGTAACATAATCGGATCCGAAGGATGCAGCCCCTAAATTTGGACACAGCTACGATACCGGAGACTGCTTCTTCTTCTTCGGGGTTTAGCGGCAGCTGTAGATGCATTGCTGCCATCTTCTGTTTTAGTCTGTTATTAAACTCTTAAATCCTACCACTTATTCCTGCGTCTTTCAGGATCTTACAAAGCTTCAAACGACGCGTTGAATATTAAATTTGTCGTTGACAATTTTGATAGCCGACGTAATCGTGATTAGTTGACTAATCGTGGCAGCCCTAGTGCAAAGGTGTAAAAAATTTAGTTTTAGAAGTTTATGAGGTCAGTGTATGTACAGTGATCACTGTGAGCTAAAAGCTTAGGCTACAGAGTGCTCTAAACACCCAGTCACGTCTTGATGGATGCTCAATCTCCCGGGTAAGGAAATCTCAGAAACTTGGAAACGCTTTGTCCAGATGAACAGAGTCAACTTTCTGAGACCAATTTATCCATTTTTTTCTTCTATTGGGTCTGTGTGACATAGAGATATGATATGATTAAATAGTCTCCAACAGAGATCACCATATAAGCATGTTCAACCCTTCCATTTACGAGTAGCAGCAAATCAGAAGAAAGTCTTTCCCAGGGGCAGGAGCTAAAACTGCATGTTCATAAACTGAGGTGGTGCACTAAAGCATAATGTAAAGAGATAGAAGAAGATAATTTTGAACCCTGTATCATGCCGAGCTACTCTGCTGCTGTCCAATAATACAGATACACTGTGGGAATTAAAAGACTTTGCCTCCTTTAAGTACACCTCAAACAGTCCCTCCAGGCTGGATTTCTGTTATTTGCTATTTGATGCTATCCTCAGGATATTCTCTTTCCAGCACTATAATCCTGTGGTTGTAATGAACACTGCTGCCTCTAGGGGATGCCAGTGGGGCTTGATTTAGTCGAACCCACAACAGGCTGATGTCAGACTGTCAGGTTCTCGGACTACAAACACAGGACGCTGCTTCTCCTCTCTGGGTATGAGTTTATGACACAGGAGCACAAAACTCTGTGTGTGTGTGTGTGTGTGTGTAATCCATCTCTGATAGGCTCGTATCGATCGCCAAAGGTGCATCGTTCATGAATCTCTCCCTCCTCTTCCTCACTGGCCCGTCCAGTTCAAGTTCATCTCTGCGTTACATCATGTCTGGTTGCTAAGGACAACCAGACGGCCCGGGACGTGACTACCATCGCCAAGGCAACCGCATCACCCCCCCCACATCCCCGTCCCACTACCCCGCCTCTTTTATCCTCTCCCACCGTTTCTTTCTTTATGTTCATCCTCTCTCGATCACTTTCTCCTCCCCGTCCCACTCGGCACTTCTTCGCACGCACGCACGCACACGCACACGCACACACACACACACACACACACACACACACACACAGGAATAAAAACAAAACACACACTTAAAGAATGTACATTTTTTAGAAAATGTGCTTCTGGATTTTGAATTTAAAGTGAAAGTTAAATGAAACACGCGGGATCAGGCATTCCTTTTTTTCTTTGTGTGCGTGTGTTGCAGGGTTTCTCTGCACTCAGACCTCAGTTGCTCCTGACTCGTTGTAATTCTATTGCTGTGTGTGTGTGTGTGTGTGTGTGTGTGTGTGTGTGTGTGTGTGTGTGTCTGCAGTAGTGATAGAGGAGAAGACTGGAAGGTTAGTTTTTAATCAATACAACTTGCTGACGCTGGGACTTTTCTACCTCGCTCTCTCTCTTCCTGTTTCTATCGGTGTCTCTCGGCCTCTCGCTTGCTCGCTGCACTGCAGCTCCTCCCTCTGTCCTGAGAAGACTCAGAAGATGAAACTCTCACAGGCCAGACAGAGTGTGTTTGTGTGTGTGTGTGTGTGTGGAGTAATGTTACCACACAGTGGGTTGATGCTGACAGCTGTGATTCAGACTGTAGAAACTCATCACAGCGAAAGACGGAAGGCGATTTTAAAGGAGCAATCTGATGTTGTTTTTCCATGTTTTTCATATTCTCAGCAATCTCAATGTGTTGTCCACCTTGGTACATCCCACTCTGTCTGTGGCTCTTAGCTTCAAGGAAGTAATTCATTGTGCAGCACAACAACCATCCTGAACATCCAGGGAAGTCTGTAAGACGCTCTAAAAGCTGTTCAAGACAATGTCTAAAACCAATCCAAAGTAACAAGTAAAACCAGTCTAAATCACCGTTCAGCACCAGTCTAAAAGTGGTGAAAAACCAGAGATATCGATAACATATTGATTAAGTATGACGGCTTATCGATCACTCAGAGAGAGAAGATTTCAGTGACAGTCACTCTGTGTCATCTGCCCGTCATTTGCTGCAGAGGAAGGTGTGCCTCAACCAAAGCTAATGCAACAGATCTCTTAGATTTCCCGATATAGAGGTATATAAAACCAGTTATCAACCAGAGCTGTGGAGCAAACAAGTATTAGCTTTGAAAAACTGTGTGAGGTACACGAGGAACTCAAGGGCAGTTTCAAAACAAATTTCCCACGTGTAGGACTAATAAAGGTTATCTTATCTTAAAAGCAAAAGGTGATGAAGACTATTTTCTTCTTTTCTTCCAACAGCGACCTTTCACCGTACGAATGTCCATGTGGAGAAAAAGCCCTGATATCATGACAGTTTAACAAAAAGTCACTTGTGTCTTTGAGAGTCTAAAAAGTTCAAAAGAATCTCATTTCTGAAAAACTGGTACTAAAACATTTACACACACACCGTGATACCACAGCCAGCCATAACCTGATCAATACAAGTGTGTGTGTGTTTGTGTGGTAGAGTTTCATTGGAGGCAGTGAGGGTGCTTTCCCCTTTGTGTGTGTAGTCATCCACCGTCTCCTTGTCCGATTTGCAAGGTGAATCTAAAACACACACACTCGTATTGAACACACACACGTATGCAGTGCAAACACCACACCCACATCATGACTCACTAAGTGAGTGTGTGAGTCTTGGAGAAGTGCTGACTCAGGACAAGACAGAAACAGTAGCAATGATAGATGGAGAGAGATGGATGATAGACAAATATTCATTGAATAAAAAAGACAAGTTCAGAAGCCTGATGTGTGACTCCAGATGTCTAAGTCCTGGTGTCAGAATCTTGGTATCTGAGTCCTGGTATCGGAGTCCTGTGGTCCAAGTCCTAGTGTCCTGATGTTTGAGTCCTGGTGTTTGAGAACTGATGTCTGTCCTTATGTCCGAATCCTGATATCTGAGTCTTGGTGTCCAAACCCTGATGTTTGAGTCCTGGAGTCCTGTTGTGTGATTCCTGGTAATTGAGTCCACGTGATTGAGTCCTGATGTCTGAATTACAGACATGATCAAAGTAGCTAAAATTACAGACTGTGAAATGTACTTGTGTCCCTTATGGCACAAATAAAAGCAGGATTTTCATGTAGGTCTTTGAGTTTTGCAGCTCGCTGTCATTTGCACAGCATCAGGTTTTTGTGAACGCCTCTGACGTCTTAAAGATACAAGCTGTCCTTCAGAACGGGCTCATAAAAGACGTTAAAGAGGACCTGCTTTGCTCATTTACAGCTCCATAATATTTTTCTTGGATCTTTCCAGAGTAGCTTTGCATGATTCACAGCTCAAAATATCTTCCCCATCTTCTTCTGGCTTCAGCCTCTCAAGTTAGCTTTCATCTGATTGGCACCTGCCAAAGTGGGTGGGTGGGGCTTCTCTATGCAACATCATCCTGATGCTACAGTAGAAAAAGCTGTGATAACCTGAGTATGTAGATGTGGCTGAGCTCTGGGCTCGCAGAGATTGCTGTACACTGAGCTCAGTATCAGAAACTCTGATCGTGTTTGATGTGAACATTGACGACTGGAACAGCAGATATCTGACAGGAAATAAAAGAAAAGCAGAAAACGAGCACTTCAGAGTGCGTTTGTGGTTTCTGGGCTGGTTCTGGAGCTCCTGGGAGAGAACATGCTGTGGTTCTTCTGTACTTTTGTGTTTTGTCTCGCCTCCCAGTGATGCTGACAGCATGGCTCAGCACTGACTTTCTGACCCAGTGTCCCACCGCAAGTCCGTGTTCTCCCTGATGTTGTGTGTGTGTATGTGTGTGTTAGTTTCGGCGTCTTCCCTCCATCCTTGTCACCATGGGCAACCACCACTCTGACCTGTGTGGGCATGACGCCCACTCTCACACAAAGACAACGCCAGCTGCCCCCCCTGCCCCCAACACACACACACATATAAATGTAAACACACTCACACGTGTTTACATTCATGTGTGAGGACCTAATCCAGCCCAAGTGTGATGTTAAAGATGTTAAATCCTTCCTCATCATGTCCACCTCCACCCTAAAATATCACCACTTTCCTCCAAAACACCATCACATAACCCCCCCAAAAATAATAAATCTCTTATTTAAAAAACATACATGCTGGCTTTAAAAACATGTCTTCTTCTCTACTGTGTTTAAACTCTCCAAACAACGTCCACATTTCCTAAAAAAGCTGTGAGTCGTTTTCCAAACCTGCTGAATCTGAAGCAGAAATAAAACTAAAAAAAGACCAAATTTTCTTTATTTTCCAACAAAACACAAAAATTCTCCTGGATATTTTTGTATTTTTCTGATGACTGACGGTTAAATTCATTCCCAGAAAGGAAACCTTTGGAGGAGAAGCTGCTCATCACTCGAGGAGCGCGACATCGTCCCCGAGAGACGGAGAAAGAATAAATAACACAAGTCTGTTTCTGGCAGCGGTGACAAACACCTGGCTCATGTCTTCACGAGAGAGAGTGTGTGTGTGTGCGCGCGCTGGTGTGTGACAGAGTCGATAAATCGACACCCTTGTTCACTGCGGGCCACCACACACACCAAAGCGATCAAGCATGTCTGGATTGTCAACAGAGGACTCCCACCTCACTGTTTGTGTGTGCGTGCAGGATGAGTTAAGTCAAGGCTGCCCAATCGTTACTCTCTTCATAAATCAGCTGGCAAACAGACCCTGACCCCCCCCAAACACACACACACACACACACACACACACACACACACACACACACACACACACACACACACAGTATCCAATGAGGATGCTGTGTTCACTAACCACCCGCCCTGCAGTAAATGATTCAGGCCTGAAGTGAAGTGCTGCTTCTTTCCCTGTTAATGTCTTTGTTTATAAATCCCAAAATCCTGTTCTCCGATTGGCTGATGGGTGTCTGACCTCTTTTTGCTTCCTCTAGTTTCACACTGACCAGCACAGGTACACCATGTGTGCGCAGCACGCTCTCTCATGCTGAAAATGAGGCCAGAAGATGCAGTTCCTCTGACATCCAGCAGAGGCTCCAGCAGTGAATTAGTCCCCATAGACTCCCATGTTAAAACTTTACAGCAGAAATAAACATGTTTATATGTTTGTAAACATGTTTGCAGCTGACAGACCTGTGTTTGTTGGTTACCTGTGGTTGCTGAGGGATGTTAAAGCCGGGGTCCCGAGGTCCGACGCTGACGAACCGCTGAGCTGGAGACGTGGTGGGGGTGGAGTAGGCTGCACAACAAACACACAGGCCCGTTATTAACACGTGATGACCTGACAGAGCTCTGATACACTGTAAATTCAATCTCCTTATCTCCTTAAATTCAGACCCAAATCAAGTTAGATTCAGAGGAACCTGATTTGAAAGTTTATATTTTCTACGCCGTTGTTAATAAAGTTTTGAAAGACTTGACAGAGTTATTTAGAAGAAGTAGGTCAGACAGATGACAAACACATCAAGCAAAAACATCAGTAATAAATACAAAGAAATTTCAGTGTCTCCATGTGTCGTTGATGAGTATTAGGAGGATTAAATATTTTGGCAGTGACTGCATCTGTTTTCGCCAAAAGACAGGAAGCGTCACTGAACCCTGCAGTCAGAAATAATCCAATCACAAATCACTTCTCACAGATTACACGAGAACTAAATATCAGATTAATAACTGAACCCTGATGCGTCGTTCCTTTTGTGTGGGGGCGTGACAGCCAGCAGGAAAATCGAGTTTAAACACGCAGAAGTGATGCGTGATGGTACTTAAATCTGCCGTGTGTGTGTGCGCGCACACTCACTGGGTGAGGTGGGTGAGTTTCCTCCTCCCTCAGTGGAGGAGGTGGAGGGCGGCTTGGCGTCAACAGGCAGTGGGACGGGACGGGCCATCGGAGGAGGCGGTGGGGGAGGCAGCATGGGCGTCGGCAGGAAAGGGTTGTGGACCTTTCCCTGGGAGCTACCATTAGGCTGAAGAGGTGGGGGGGACACAGTTAGAATATGTGTACGATATTCTGTAAAGAAACATCAACAGGTCGGTCACAGCTCGTCCTCTCAGTGTGTGTGTGTGTGTGTGTGTGTGTGTGTGTGTGTGTGTGTGTGTGTGTGTGTGTGAGAAAGAGAGAGAGAGACAGAGTGTCTGAGAGTGTGTGAGAGTGAGACTGTGTGACAGTGTGTGTGCGTGTGTGTGTGTGTGTGTGTGTGTGTGAGAGAGTGTGTGTGTGTTTGAAGGGAGTTTTGAGATTCAAAATGTGGTTTTAGTGTCAGCGTTACAGTTAGGTTATGGTTTAGGGTAAGGGTTACCACTGTAACCCCCCTGCAAATTACGCCCCTGGGCTGAACATGCAGCAAAAACTGCTGTGACAGACCTGCCTGGAAGTGAAGAACCATCTCTCACAAAGCATGAAATATTTGTCCTGTCAGTGCAGTAAAGACGTGCGTCTTTGTTTCCATCAGTCAGAAGGACATGTTGGTTTAATTTTGTTCTCATCCATAAAATGATGATCCAAAACACCTGTACACAGAATTCCTCCTGCTTTTAGCCCAAGAAGGACGTGCAGGTGCTTCAGTGTTAAATCAATGCTGCAGGTACGTCGCAAACACAAACCCTTCTGAAACCTTCCTGGAAACGCTGCGTTAACGCAGCCCAAACCACTGTGATTGGTCTGTTCAGTACCGACGAGTCCTCCTGAGCATTTCCAGCTACTTTTTCACTGCAATTATTGAATTTATCAGAACAATAATCAACACCTTAATACGAAGACTGACAGACAGCAGGGCGATAAGAGTGGATGTGAAGAAACATACAAAGAAGTGGGAAAAAAAAGAAAGGGACAAATATGTTTGCCATAACAAAGAGCAAGGACCGAGGAGGGATTCAAATCAGTAAGACACCGGGACACCTACTCAGCTCTACTCCTCAGGCGTGGAGCCATCTGATTGGCTGCTCTCCTCTGACTTTACTCTTTATTTACTGTGATTCGACTCTCTGATCAGTTTGACTGACTCCCTGAGGGACCGTAATGATATTCCCGCCTATGACGGGAACAACACAACATCGGGTAGTAAGACCTCTAAGCAGCATTTAGGAAAATCAGTTGTAATGGCTTGTGTATCCATCAGGGGGAGCAGGGTGGAGGCGTATTCATTTACAAGCTTGTTACACGAGACCTTTTCAATTTGTTCATAGATCCTAGAATTAGAAGAGAATCATAGCGTTGACCTTCAGTACTGATGAGTCCTGAGCATTTAAAGCTGCTTTTTCACTGCAATTATTGAATTTATTAGAATCCTGATGATGGATACATAAATAAACACTTTAATAACACAGTTTGTTAAATATATTAACAGTAGTTTTACTAATAATGTCTGGATTTAAAGTGCAGTAAACTGCAGCTGTGAACCGCTTCTATTTTTTAACTCTCCTTCAGCGCTCTGCACATCTGTGATAAATCACTGCAGGAATTTTAGCGCCAACGTTTACAGACAGGTGAGCGAGAACGCAGACTGTGATTTGAACTCACGAACAGGAATCATTTTCTTTGTATATTCCTGGACTTTTCACTTTTCTCATTTTAGTGCTTGTTGTTCAACTGTCGTGCTCCAAGCCTCCTACAGACAAGCAGCAACCCCCCATCTCTGCGATGTTTGAACGCCACCGCCGTGTCCTTTAATAAATTTCATCACATAGGTTGCATTTAGATTTTTACAAATGTTGAAATCCTGTTTTTAAAGTTTGCATACATAAAAATTATACCAGAGTGTAAATTAACAACATGCAGAAGTAATTTCTACTTGGTGCAATGACGTGACGGAACATGCATGTTTAGTTTAGTCAGGCCGCTCATTTAGAGAAACAGATTTCAGTGCAGCGCCGCGTACATGAAAACTCTGACATCAGAATATTACTCGTTTTATCTTGGAGTAACTGTGAAAGTGCGTCTCTCCTTTTTGAAACAAAGATTTTCAACAGAAACTGAAGATCAAACAGGAAAACCTTACATTTATTAAAATTTACACAGTAGTCTGCACTCCATTTCTTTGGCAGTCTTCTGATGTCCTGTTTTATGGAAGGCACCATGAGGTTGCTTTGTTTGTTTGCTTATGTCGCACATTTCCAAAGACATCATCCCAGCCCCTGGACAACTCAGCTGATAAGAGTTACACACCCAGGCACATCCATCAAGGTAACACTATTCTGATAAACTTTCATAAACATCCCCATCTCAGGTACGAGGATGTCCAAAGGACAATTCTGGAACCATCATACAGCCTGGAGGGCAGGTGAAAGTCCGGCCTCTCTTATACAAACTATAGAGGAATTACATTTCGCTCAAGACTTTTGCACAACATGAGAGTTTAAAGAAATCTAAAGAATGAATGAGAATATTAAGCTGCAACTTAACAGAAACGATGAAGGATGCGCTTATAATTCAAACAGAGGTCTGAAAAGGCAACAGCCCAGCAAGCAACAGAATAAATGATAAATGAAGATGTACCAGTCTCAGAAATCACCTCCACATCTGGTTTGGGATCTATGAGGAAGCTTATTTCTTTTTTAAAATTTTTTATTTATTTATTAGATTAGATTGAAATGGATAAATGAAGAACTTTACTGGAAACAGTTTTAGTGATCTGCAGTATAAAACGTCTGGATGGCCAAATAGACTGTGAAGTTTTATCCTTTATTTTACATTTTTAAAAATTAAAGTTTTTATATTTTAATGGGTAAAGAGTTTTACAGCGACAGCTATCAAAGAATGTCAAATTCAATTCAGTTTTATTTACAACAGTGGCCTCAGCGAGCTTTAGAGTATAAAGCAAAGACCCGACAATAAAAGTGAGAAAACCATCTGTAGCTAACGATCCAGGTCAAGGGTTTTTGGAAGAAAGCCCCATCTCTTGGTGACACTCTGCAATTAAGTGAAAGGGGCGTGTCTATAGTGGAAACACTCCTCCCAGCGGCTATATCTGTGTGCGTGTGAGGTTGTGAGTTTTTTTTTTTGTCCCAAACATCGCATTTTAGAATTTGAGAAATTTGACATGATGGGTTTTAATTTTTTGAAATGCAAAGCTGACAAAGTGTTCAAACAGGACACGGGCTGCTTTCTTTTCCTGGTTTTTATCCAGGTTAAAAAACAAAACAAAATATGCTTTCAGTTTCCAACAAATTTCAGTGTGACTATCGCGCAATTTTAATCGGTTCTTAGTAACGATTAGAAAAAGATCAGCTGTTTCATCCAGTCGACACCAGGCAGAGAACGAGTGCTCGGGGGTTAAGGTTAAGTTAGAGGCGGCTCGGCCTTCCAATCGGGATCGCCCTGCAGTCGGGCCAACATGTAGGAAAAACGGAAAGCAGATGCTCTGTGTTTGTGTTTGTGTGTCTGAGCCTGTGTGTGTGTGTGTCTGCCTGTGTGTGTGTGTGTGTGTGTGGAAGGTGTATTGATTCAGTGTCTAGACTTAGATATATCAACTATCTCACTGCAGTACAAAGGCCACACACACAGGCACACACACACACACACACACACTGCAGCACTTTTGCAAACAGATCCCACCTTTGCAGAGGCTGGAAAACCCAGCTCAGATGTGTTTGTGTGTGTGTACATGTGTGTGTGCGTGCATGTGTCTGTGTCTCTGTGCGTGCTTACGTTGAGGAAGCCCACCTGTCCGGCCTGCTGGGCGGAGTCAGGACAGACCAGCTGGACGAACTCCTTGAGCGTCTCCTGCGGGTGATACCTGATGGCTGGGTGGGAGAAGTAGGAGCCAGGCTGCTGCAGGATGGGGGAGGAGGAGAAGTGGAGGCTGGAAGGGGGAGCGTGGGGGCTCGCTGAGGGGGGAGAGAGAGAGGAAGAGATTAAATGATTAAAGGGAAGGAGAGTTGGGGGAGGAAGGTAGAGACATAATCATTGTGGGAAGCAAGGAGTTTATTAAGTTTATTAAGGGGGCGTGGCTTAACATGCAGATACATGACGATGGACACACAGAGCAGATGAACCAATGACAACAGGACACCCCAGCTGTCAATCACTACAGGTGTATGGAGGTGAGGCTACATCATTTACGTGGCTCCTCCTCTTCCTTCTCTCCTTCAGTCTAATTAAGGCTCTAATTGGTCTAATACTCTCTGATTGCTCGTTAGCGGATGAGGCCTCGTTAAGGCCTGTGATGTATGGAGGTCTGAGGAGAGTGCAGAGAAGATGCTGAGGGGGGAGCGAGGGAGATAGAGAGACATTAGAAATGACAGAGAGAGAGCGAGGGAGCGTAGGAAGGAGAGTTAAAGCTGCTGCACTAATTCACTTAAAGTCTGCTGTGATTTATCACTCTGACAATACACACTGACCGCCCGTGTGTGTGAGTATGTGTGTGTGTGTATGTGCTCTGTAGCAGTGTATTTACAGTAATCATTGGATGGATGGCTTTCTCTGCCCTCTCTCTTTCTCTTGTAACCACAGACACACACACACACGGGGACAGAGTGTGTGTACATTAATAGAAATGATCTCACTCAGTGTGCAGGCATGCTCAGCCACCTGTGTGTGTGTTTGATTTAGTTTGGTCCCACATCCTGTTTCTGGGATTTTTTTCCGATGCATTGTGCCAACTTCATTTATTTGATGGCCTCAGTGATCGACAGAGTAAACCAGTGGATCTCACACCCACAAACCAACTTCCAAAGATAAAAACACGCACGTTTCTCCTCAGATCCCCTCATTGGCTCCCTGTTAAATCCAGAATTTAAAATCCTGCTCCTGCTGAATAATCCGGACACATCTTATCTTAATGACCTTACAGTACCATATCACCCCATTAAAGCACTTCGCTCTCAGACTGCAGGCTTACTTGTTGTTCCTAGAGTATTTTCAAGTAGAATGGGATGCAGAGCCTTCAGTTTTCAGGACCCTACTCTGTGGAACCAGCTTCCAATTTGGATTCGGGAGACAGACACTATCTCTGCTTTTCAGATTAGTCTTCACACTTTCCTTTTTGCTAAAGCATAGATCAGGTGGCCAATCCAATCACAGCGTAAAATCAGCCCCCTTCCCACATCTCAGCGTCTATCTCAGCTGTAGGATGAAAGTGTGTGATTTCCCTGTCATCAGCTGAATCTGTGAACTTCTCTGATATCGATCTTCTCGTCTTTCTTCGGGCGAGACGGCAAAGCGGAGGATTTGCCTTCAGCGGCGCTGCAGCAGCGGTGTGTGTGGTATGTCGAACACAGAAGAAAGAGCTGGGATTAGTTCCACTTTGCAAATTGCCTCGCTTCACTACCTCAGACACCCCTCTCCTCCTCCTCCTCTCTCCCCTGCCAACTATTCCTTGAAGAAGATATTGTCCATCAGGAGGTGGATTGATAAACGATAAGAAGAAGGCAAAGAATTAAAACAGCAGAGTTCCTTCATTTTCACCACATGTGAAAGAATTTTAAAGGAGGTGAGGATGAAGAAAATACAGAAATACTCCATACTCCATCACTGGAGGTGCAGAGAGGGGGTGTGGAGGAAAGACCTTGATAAGAAAGGCCAAAAGTGATCTTCAGACCATCCATCCATTTTCTTCTGCTTATCCGGGGCCGGGTCGCGGGGGCAGCAGCCCAAGCAGAGAAGCCCAGACCTCCCTCTCCCCAGCCACCTCCTCCAGCTTGTCCGGGGGAACACCAAGGCATTCCCAAGCCAGCCGAGAGATATAATCTCCACCGTGTCCTGGGTCTGCCCCGGGGCCTCCTCCTGGTGGGACCTGCCCGGAAAACCTCGCCAAGGAGGCATCCTTGTCAGATGCCTGAACCACCTCAACTCAAAATCTCTCAGAGTTTGCTTCAACTCGTTCCTGCAGAGCTTTCACAATAAAAGACGTGACAGTGTTCGGTGTTGAGGCCTTTTAATTGGTAACAGATGAAATAATAAGAAGCTCGAAAAAGTGAAACATTTAACTTTCAGCAGCCTGCTAATCTTCGTCACAGTTCTGACGGCTGTTGCAGCTTTTAAGATGGAATGTTTTCTTACATGTAATGTGACGACTTTATCGGCTCTCCTGCACAAACTTCACTGAGACCTGAACTACAAGCAAATCACACTAAATGTGAGGATTTCATTTCCTCATGTTGGACAAAGCATCACATGACGCATCGTTAAGGTGCGCCTGTGCTGCTCAGTAAATCAGATTATTTTATAACCCCTCTGCTTCCTGTTGTACTACACAGAAAGTTTGTCATCTTAAAAATCATTTTTTAGCTGATCTGTGAGTTTTCAGCTGCTCGCCAGATTAGATGGTAAAGTGATGAATGAGGATTATCTGCAGATTATTATTATGGAAAACACTTCTCAAGACTCAACAGCCGCACAGACACACACACACACACACACACACACACACACACACACACACACACACACACACACACACACACACACATAAGGAGGAAGTGTGTTTCTGTGGTAGATTATTTCAGCCAATCAGAAGACGAGAAAGGAGCAGGAGACGGGTTAGTGGTGGGTGGGTGGGACGTAAGAACAGGTGTAAGGTGGGAAGGATGCTCTCATAACACACACACACACACACACACACACACACACACACACACACACACACACACACACACACACACACACACACACAGTGCCCTGCCTACAGCCTATAGGTGTGTGTCTACAGGTGCCTCCTCCTGACAAAATCCACAGAGACTGACGGGGGTGGGGGTGGGGTGAAGGAGGTGAGTGTGTGTGGTGGGAGGCGGGTGAGGGAGGTTTCTGGGGATGACCTCACCTCGAGGCCCGGTAATGACGGGCCGGTGATGGTGTGTGAAAGCCGTTCGGGGGGAAGAGGAGGAAGAAGAAGAGGAGGAGGTGGAGGAGGCGCCGCTCGGTGAAGGCGCAGTGCCGCAGAAACCGGACTTCTCTGACCTCTTTAGAGCGCTGGCGGGTGACGGCATCCCTGCCAAGAACCATGATGAGCATGATGAGGAGGAGCGGGTCATGGCAGATTTGATTCTTTAAACACTTTTTATGCACCTCCAATGTGGGGAGGAGTTGGGAGGAGGGAGGTGGTGGTTTGGAGTGGGGCTTAGAGATCAGGGGCGGGGCTTGGAGATTGAGTCACAGGCTGCAGGTGTCAGAGAGTTTAGTGTGTCTGAACCTTTTTAAGTTTTTAGATACCAGCAAAAAAGGACAACATGAGTAAAAATGATGACAAATAAAATGAAACACTAAAATATAAAAAAGAACAAAAGCCTGAAATTTTATAAAAATAATAATATCGACATGAAAAGTGTGCAACAAAATATATAAATAAAAACACACAAAACCAAATAAAAATGTGAATGTGAGTGATGATCTAAAGCCCATCATTTATTTTTATTTCTTTGTGTGTCAGATGGGCCAGCCGGCAGCATTTTTATTCAAACATAAAAAGTCAGTTTTCTGAGAGACGTGAAACTCAGACATGCTGTTTCTCTTTCCTGTCAGCTCAGCAGTGTGAAACGCTATCAGCTGGGATAAAAACAAACATAACCTGGCTGCCGTTAATATCGAGACACACTTACATGTGATGATTTTTATTTGAAATATTTAATAAGCTTCAGCAGACGGGAACATCTTGACTGCTCACATTTTAATTTTTACCATAGCTACCAGATAGATGCAGTTCAGGCTGAATTAGTTCATCACAGGAACAACAGTGATCATCTTCAATACAGCTTTTTAAAATATTTTATTTTTGGCCTTTATTACACAGTGGAGTGAAGAGTGACACGAGGGGCGGGAGACATGTGGCAAAGGGCCGCATGTCAGATTTGAACCCGGGCTGGCTGCTTTCTATATGCAATACTTTTATTGTAATGGAGTACTTTTACTCTGAAGTACTTTTACTGCAAATAAGGCTCTGCATGGCTGATTATCAGCACAAACACACGATTGTTCCACAGCTCGGAGACGAGCTGTGAACAGAGGGAACAACACAGATTGTGGTCTACCTGGAAGGGGTGGGGCTTGTAGTGACGGGCAGAGGTGCAGTAGGAGGAGGAAGAGGCAGAGGGGGTTGTTTGTTTGTGAGTGTGATGAAGGACCGAAGAGGTTTTGTCAGGTGGAACTGAGGCTGTTCAATATCTTCTTCCTCATCCTGTTTCCACATCCATCCATCCATCCATCCATCCATCCATCCATCCAATCTATCAGTCATCCATGATTGATCCATCCATCGTCCATCCCTCCATCATTCATTATCCATCCACCCATCAATCATTCATCATCATCCATCCATGATGCATCCACCATTATTAATCATCCATCATTCATTCAAGATCCATCCATCCATCCATCCATCCATCCATCCATCCATCCATCCGTGATCCATTATTCATCCATCCATCCATCATCAACCCATCCATCATTCGTCATCCATCCATGATTTATCCATCTATGATGCATCATCATTCATCCATGATGCATCCATCATTCATCCATCCATCATCCATCCTTCATCATCCATCCATCCATCCTCCATCCATCTATCCTTCATCATCCATCCATCCATGATCCATCAATCCATCACTGATTATGATTCATTCATTCATTCATCATCCATTTAGCCATTATTTAATGTGTCCCAGTTAATAATTTAACCAAACATGTTATTTCAAATAAAAATCTGTAAAACATTACAAAATGAAAATGGAACAACACAATAAAATAAACATAAAAACCCACAACCATTTAATTAAATGTGGAGACCTTTAACGGGTCTCCACAGCAGATCGTCTGCCTCCATCATTCCCAGCATCCTCCTCTCTCACACCAATATGTCCTCCATCACTACATCCATGAACATCCTCTGAGGTCTTCCTCTTCTCTTTCTGCTTGGCAACTCCATCTTCATCCACCTTTGTCCAATACAACACAATCCAGAAACTGTTTGGTCTCTAGATAATATTGCCCTTCATAATAATTAGGGGTGTGGCCTCTTTGATTGACAGGTGGATGGTGACACAGGTGGCTGTAGCCGCTAGCTGTCTGCTCGGCTTCACCCGAACTCGACCTCTGGACTGTCATAATGACGTCAACTGACCAATAACTTGGCTGCTGTGAGGTTCCTATACTAGCAGAGCGTCCAAAAAGGCGGAGCTCCAGGACTGCTGAGTGAAATTCAAGGGTTTTGATGTTACTAATTAGCAGTAAGTTAGAGCTCCACCCTCTCATCCAGCAGCCATTAGGCTGCCTCACACTGAAAACCAGTTTGAGTTACCTTCCATCTTTAATATACAATCTGTGGTTAGTTTTGGTCATTTATCAGATTCAAACGTCTCCTGATACACAAACTAACAACACCTTTACTCGTTACCATGTCACATATTCACATTCAACACACACACACACTCGCACACAGACACAAACTGTCCTGCTGTCCATCCAGCTGGTTTTCTCGTCCACAAACTAAACAAAATCGACGTGCCACAGTGACATCATCAGCATGCTGCCAGGTGATTGGAGTTAGGGTTGGGTGGAGTGCGGTGGGGAGGTGAAGGAGGTTGAGGGGGGCACGAGACGGAAACTCAGACAAAAAGGAGGAGAAGGAGGAGGAGGCGGTTTCACAGACATGTAGACAGGAAGTGAGGAGGCGTGTTGACGTCTTTACCTTGTCGGGAGATGAAAGAGCTAGCTAGAGAGCCACGCAGCTTATATCCAGCTTTCCAACGCAAGACGGAGGAAAGGAAGAAAAGAAACGGAAAGGAAAAGTAGCATGAATACACCGGCTGAGAGAGGAAGAGGAGACAGGAAGAGGAAGGAACTCATAAATATAATCAGTGTATGCGTGTGTGTTTAAGAACATGGTTACCAAAATAAAACTACAAAATCTCTGAGTCTGCAAAAATGAAAGTAAAAAATAAAATAAACCAAAAATGCACTGGAACAATGTGAATGCAATGAACTGAATATAATAAATAATAACTGAGAATTAAAGCAATTTTCTATTTTTTCTAACGCAAATAAAAATAAAATATTTTTAGTTTCCTTTGAGACAGCTAACCTGTGATTTATAATTCAGTATGAACCAGAGTGGACGTGCTTCTGTTGTAGCTGTAAACCTGCTTTAAAAATAGATTTGATTGTACTGAAATCATAGAAATACTCAACAGAAACCTAAACATCTCTGTAAAATGAATTTATATTAGGAAAGCAGTTTATTCTGCACATATCTTCCTGGACATTTTTGTTCCTTCAAAAGACTGAGAGCAGAGAGAGTGACAGGAAACAGCACAGAGAGAAGAACGACATGCAGCAGATGGTCGCTCGGCTGGGAATCGAACCGGGTACTCGCGGGGGTCTGCTCGAATTTCCAAAATATTATTAAAAAATGTTTTTTAAAGAAATAAAAAAAAAAAGAAACATAGAGAACAGAAAGAAAATTAAAATACCTTCATAATAGCAATTATAAAAATATAATATTCTTATTCTAATATTATTAATAAACATTATATTTGATTGATATTCACATCTTTTAAATGCAAGAATAAAATTTCTATCTAAATATTTTAATAAGTTCAATAACAATTACAGTATAGTTTTAACGAACATTAAAAATAAATAAATGATCATGTAAAATTGAATTAAGAATAAAAACTAAAACATGTAACTGAATAAATTTCCAACCCATTTAACAAAATGGCAAACAAACACCTGGCAAACAAAATATAAAATCATTCTAACCCATAAAAGCCACGCAAAGAATATCTATAAATATATTTGAAAAACGCAACATTCACTGAAATAAAATATCATAAAAATACTGAATAAAAATGTCAAAATGAACGTAAAGACTTTTTGTATTAAAATATATTTTATTTGACTGATATTTGTATATTTGTCAAATGCCAGATTATTATTTATATTATATCAAAACATTTGAAATTTAAATGTATAATTTGACTTCTCTATCTAGAAAAACCCACCAAAGAAATATTTAAAAATATGACGTAAAAATACAAAAATTAAAGGTAACTAAGGGTAACTAAACAAACTGCCTGACTGTTGAAAAAGTAATTAAAAGTGAAGAATGAATCGACTAATTTATAATAATTATAAGACAAATTAAAAAACATGGATTTCTTCTGAGATGACAGTTTAATGACATATTAATGCGAATTAAATTTTTCCCCCCTTTCTCGGCTTCGTGAGGCTCACTGAACAGATTTGTGTCTCTGAACTGTTCAGATTCACACTGAGCTACACGGAGGCATGCTGGAGGTTGCTTCCTGTTTATGTGACTGTTTTGGATCTGATTCTGCAAGTGTGCAGGATCAAACCTGTGACGTCCTCTTTATGAGACAGGCAGTCGAGAGATCACACTCTCTGACAAAACATTAAAAAAATCACTCTTACACACACACACACACACACACACACACACACACACACACACACACACACACACACCCTGCTGGAAGCACCAACTGCACACTGCACCATGGTAGCATCGCTCCGCTGGGCTGCGTTGGAGCGGCAGGTTAGCTCTGGGATGTGTGATGACGAGAGTCTGCATGGTGGAGGTGGGGGGAGTGTTAGGGCCGGGGTCAGATGGGGTATTAAGATGGCGGGGCTGTTATTAGAGGAGGCGGCTGGGGTTTCGTTTCGGGGTGTGGTTACATACCTGGCTCCACGTCGTGCCAGCTGCTGGCCTGGCTGCCGCTGCCTGGAGACCGACCCTGGCTTGGGTAGTAGGACTCCTCCCCCGGGCTGTCCACGTCCTCCTCCATGCACTTTATCCTCTTGGCAGAGCTGCAGAGAGACAGAGCAGCATTGGTGACTCCTCCCATTATTAACCCCGCTGTTCTCCAGCTCAGAGCTCAAACGGAGAACAGGTGGAGTCCTAAACACCCACACAGACCCCTCTGATTCCTGCTATCAGCTGTTTGAAGTCCCACCCAAACCTGAGACCAGCACATCAGGCTCCCTCCCACACATCCAACTGTTCAATCTCACCTACCTGCCCCTCCCTTATTTCTTTTTTCCCCACATATTGGTCACACTCACATGTTTCAGATCATCAAATAAAGAGAACCTGAGTAAATGCAGAGTGCAGGTTTTAAATGATGATTTCATTCATTAAGGGAACAAAGCTGTTAGTTTGATGCAGATGTAATGGGACTGAAACCTTCCACAAAGTTCAGCTTCTGTCTTGTCAGTCTACAGAAGATTTCCCAGAAGTCTCGGAGATCATCCAGATGTTTGTTTGCAGTTTGCTTTTGTGATCTTCTTGGCTAGCAGTGGTGTTTTCCTTGAACTTTTCCATGGAGGCCATTTTTGCTTTCACTGGAGTCCAGTGCTCATTTGTTTTCATACCTTTCTGTAAGACATAAATTTACATGTCCTCCTTTACCCTCCAAACCCAGCTGTAGTCTTTGTGTACTTGTGCAGTTATTTATGCATTTCACACATTTTCTGTTTGCTTTACTTTAAGGTTTAAGCCTGAGAAATGAGAGCAACGACTCACAGACAGCAGGTTTACACCTCACTGGCCAGATCTGTTTGTTTAACAGGAAGTTAAAACATTAACAGTGTGTGTGTGTGTGTGTGTGTGTGTGTGTGTTCTGCCTGTACACTGAGATGTGTTTGTATGAATGGAGGGTCTTTGACATTAGTAAAGACTTAAATATTTCCATATGGATCTGCTTCACTGCCTCACAGCGATCTCTGTGTGTGTGTGTGTGTGTGTGTGTGGTAATGTGTGTGTGTGGGAGGTCTCTGGAGATGTGTTTGGAGTCAGAGAAGAGAGAGGGGGAGAGGGTGTAGAAGACAGAGGACACACACACACACACTCAGCTAACTGTGTGTGCGTGCGTGCGTGCGTGTGCGCTGCAGGGCAGGTATTTCAGCAGACAGACGACTTTTGCGACCGCATCGATTTAAGAGAAGAGGTCAGGGCAAACCCTGCAAGCATATGTGTGTGAGAGAGTGTGTGTGTGTGTGTGTGTGTGAGTGAGAGAGTGTGTTTGTATAATCATTTGAGTTTAAACCATCACTGTGAGGATATCAGTGAGTTGTGAGTACCTTCTAAGGCAGGGGTGTCAAACTCAATTGCACAGGGGGCCAAAACTCAAGGCACACTTTAGGTCGCAGGCCAAACAAGATAAACATTTATTGAACACACTAAAACAATGTTTTTTAAACAAATATGAATAAAAACAGACAGGAATGTTATTCCAGATTAAATAAACTTAAAAAAATAAACTTTAACTTTAAATATTTTGCTCTTCATAAAAATATATCCTGTCAAAATTATGCAAGTTAGAAATATGAACATGCTGCCAAAACCCCAGAAAAAAATAAATGAAAGCAAACACAAGGTTGGAGCCGCATGTAGACGGAGCATTGCTTCAGGAGTGGAACTAATAAACTGTGCGGGCCATTCAGTGTCGTACTTTCCCTTGAGTGTATCATTACACTGCAGCTCCATCTGAATCTGCACAGGTGCAGTTCAGCAAAGTGCGCTGATTTGGTTCAACATTACTTGGCAACAGGGAAAGTGAGGCAAGTTGCACTGGTGCATTTGTGACAGCTTCACTTGAAATGCCTTCACCGCATCATACATGTCATGTCCATGAATTGACAGGTTTCCTTGCTGAGCTCAAAAACTCTATTGAGAACTTTTCCCCAACTCAGCCAAAGGACCTCTGTATGATGGCATGTCGGCAAACTCTGAATCTATTTCCCACATAAAAGACTGAAATTGACGGTAATTTAAACCTTTAGCTTGGATAAAATTTACGGTTTGCGTTACGGTGATCATTACATGCTCCATTTTACCACACAGCCTTTCCTGGTGTGTGATGCAGTGATATGCTGTTAACCCACCAGTGCAGTTCTCCTCCTGCATCTTTACTCGCATCCTGCTGACTAGTCCGCTTTTTTCACCGCACAACACCGGCGCTCCATCTGTTGTAAGTCCAACAAGTTTGTTACACTTTGACATACGTTTTAAAAAATGTCTTTTCCTGTCATTGTCCCGTGCATCGATTTAATGTTCAATATTTCCTCTCCACGGATGAAGATGGCCAGCTGTGCAATGTCCATCATGTCTATACTTTCATCCACAGCAAGAGAGTATGCGATAAAGTTTCTGCTTTTTTCACACAACTGTGTTCTTAAATCAGTGGCCATCTCACAAACCCCATCAGCAATCGTATTTCTCCTCAGGCTCACATTTGCCAAAATCTGCATTTTGTCTGGACACAAGACGTCGCACACCTTCATCATGCAGCTCTTTACAGTGGTACCGGGCTGATTTGGCTATCTCCACTGCTACAATAAAACTTGCTTTCACAACAGCTTCACTTTGTGATTTTGCTCTGGTGAAAACAAGTCTGCTGAAATGTCAGATTCTTCTTTAGCTCTTCTACTTTCTGTAGTTTCTTCTCTGCATTTAGGTTTTTCAGCTTATCCTGATGTTTTGTCTCGTAGTGCCGTCTTAAATTAAATTCCTTAATTACAGCCACATTAGCAACACTAATAAGACACACGGGTTTACTAGCAATGTCTGTAAACATATATTCAGTCACCCACTGGCGCTGAAAGGCTCTGCTTTCAGAGTCAACTTTTCTCTCCACCATTGTGAGCGGCTAGCTTCGCAATAACAGAAGTTTGACTTGATTGACGCGGGAATGTTCCCAAATAGCCTAGCGTTCGGCAAGGAGGCTGCAGCGCTGCATTATGGGATCTGTTGTTTGTATATTATTAGCACCTCCTATCGCCGGGCCATGCATAACAATAATAATATATCTATATAAAATGATCTCGCGGGCCAGATATAAATTTACGCCGGGCCGGATGTGGCCCGCGGGCCTTGACTTTGACACATGTGTTCTAAGGGCTGTTTTAGGGGGTCAGATCAGAACCAATCAGCTGTGTGTGTGTGTGTGTGTGCTCTAACATACATTAAGCCACATTAGGAACAAACAGTTAGTGTTCATGCACAGACCAAAGCTGCCGTAGCCTCTACACTCTACACACCCTGCAGGTGAGTTAGTGAAATACTGACAGCTGTCCTATCGTGTCTGTGATACAGCATCCATCCAGTGCACTGCACGAGGGTGTGACCGTCGTCATCCTTGCATCTGTCCATTGCAGTCATTTCATTTCACAAATCCAACCAACTCTTTGTTGTTTGTGCGTCCTCTGAGCACTGTACGGCTGGAACATAAACCATCTGGATTTGAATGTTTGGAAGTAAAAAACGAAATGAAGCCATCTCGAGTTCTGGTTTGGGAACATCGGCCAATGATGAAGCGACTTCTCCAGCATCGCTGAAAGGTCAGTCCACGGGCCACTAGGTGGCGCTTACACTCAGCACTGACGCCTCACCATTCTGTCCGCTGACAGCTCAACAAAGGTTATTTAAACAGGGCGCAGGTGCTGCGAGTCAATGCACAGACTCTGCGTCCCATTTATTTTATTACAGGTGCTCCATGAAATATTATAGAATCAGTTTTCTAC
This sequence comes from Rhamphochromis longiceps, assembly GCF_057381845.1. NCBI lineage: Eukaryota > Metazoa > Chordata > Actinopteri > Cichliformes > Cichlidae > Rhamphochromis > Rhamphochromis longiceps. The sequence goes on from NC_140578.1 coordinate 10,307,596, forward strand.
TTCTTCTATTTTACAAAAGCACTTATTGGATCATTGTTTAGAGTTTAGAAACACTTTGACCTTAGTCAATCGATTGATTGACTGCAGTCATTAAAACTGATAAATAGTCACATGAACAACAGGAGGAGGTGCTGAGTGTGCTGGTGTGTACCTGGAGGAGGAGGTACTGGGCAGTGGTCTCCTCATGGCTCCTGGGCTCATGCTGTAGTAGGAGGAGCTGTCGAGGTCGGCCAGCGAGAAGTTTGGCCCGGTGCCGGCTGCGATGGGCGCTGATGGACGGACAGACAGACAGAGAGTGTCAGTACGGATACGGTGACATTTTTATATAACCAGTGAACACACACACACACACACACACACACACACACCTGGAGGCTGAACAAGGTGCATTAAACATGTTGATAAAAATCAGGAGGACAAGCTGTGAAAGCTCCTCACTGACACTTTCAGGTTTCCTTAAAGGTGACAAGAAACTTCCAGCAGTGAAGGAGACTTCATGGGAGTACGGACACTCCAATGAAAGCCTGCTGCGGCAGCAGTTACTGTCTCATAAAGCTGCTGCACACGAGAAAAGAAGGCTAAAGCTTCTAATCATCCAAAGTGCACATTTAAAAAGTAAAGGTTGACTCTTATTAAATGTGTTTCCTCCTGCCTGAAGAGATGCTGCAACACAACGCGTCACTGGACATCTGACCGCCCGTCACGCCACAAGCATAACATAAGTTTTATCACATTCTTCCAGTGACGGGGTTAGGCTATATCCTGGACCTCCTCTCCCCTGGAAACTAGACCAACAGAAACCTCTGTGCTAAATCTGCACTTCTAAAACAAAAACTGTAAAGTGACGGAGAGATGGTGCCGATGGAGGTGAAGGACAAGAGAGGGACAGACCTTGAAAATAAGTTTCACTTATCGTCCTGCTAGATGTCTCGTGTGAATATTCCTGCGTTTCAAAAACACAACTGATTGAACAGCCTGATTAACTCCACGTTAAAGCACCAATAACCTGGGAGAATATTTTAAGGAGAAATTCTGAGTGACTGTGTGTTTGCATCAGTCACTGGGATTTTCTGGCCGAGCAGAACCAGCAGATTAGCTTCGACATATGATCCTCCTGCAGCTTCCAGAGAACGTTTTCTGAGCTCACCCTGAAGCGCATGATGCAGGGATTGTGTGCGGACAGGTGTTGTTGTTTAGCTCCTCGTTAAACACTCCAGTAAGTGCACAGGTGTATGCATTTAAAATTGCCCCACCTGTGTGTGCAGTAGTGGGACTCTGTTCAGCTCAGAGCTGTTAACGTCTCCTCTGACAGTCAGAGGATCGTCAGGACTAATCTGGCGGGCGGATGAATTGGCTCAGGAGGTGATAAAATTACTGCCCTCCTTAAAAAAAGACAAAAATGAGTCGCTTTTATAAATGAGACTCTGAAGCCACTGCTCCCAACAAACAGCCTGACGAGCAGCCGAGCACCGCTTGTCTCTGTTTACATATTCAATATTAGCTCACAACAGGAGTTTATGTCATCATTGTATATGAGAGCAGTTAGCACGCAACATTAGCATCTACCAACAACAACAAGCTGTGGCCCTCTTCCTCTCTGATGTGTTCATGTTCTGCTGCCCCCCCCCCATCCTATTCTCGGGGGACAGAAGCTCTTCCACAAAGCCCTGCGAGGCTCTCCGTGTTAAAGCAGGGAGGGAGGGAGCGAGGGAGCGATCCGGCTCTTTGTTGTCAAATGCTTCAATTTGAAAATCCTGCTGAACAAAGGCAGCAATCAGCTTCAAAACCGGACATCCATCTACCCCCTCGCCTCCAGCCCCCCCCCACACCCTCATCCCTACTCTTCATCGTTTTATTGACAGATAGCATGATGGTGTGATGGGATGAAAGGAGAAGGAGGAGGGAGGGGGAGGACTGACAGGACCTGGTGGGGAGTTTTCTGCTGAGCTCAGCACCGTGATCTCGCTCCACCTATCTATCACTCTCTCTCTCTCTGCCCTGTAGAGATAGGGCTGACCTGAGACACGCACACATGCACACACACACACACACCCACACATATACACACACAGAGAGTTGGTCATTCGTGTGTGGACGTTTTAAACTCCTTTCCCACAGGAGCAGGAAGTAAAAACAAAGATAATTTAAAAACTGAAAAATAAAGAACGTACAAGTTTCCTGTGACTGCCACGGCTCGTAACGAACAGTCGACCTGTTCTGTGTTTTTACGTCTGAGGACAAGTAAACTTACCCTGTAATTTAATAATTGCAGTCCACTTTTTTATGACTCCAGTTTTGGACGGAAACTTCTTGTTCACTTCTCCTCTGAGGTTTTACAAACTCATAAAGAGTGTGAAGCTTTCAGTGAAGCCAGTCTTGAGTTGAAAAAGGCAAAGCTACCGTGTGGAGAGTGACTTAACTGTGAAGGAACTACTCATCCCATAATGCACTGCAAATCCCAAACTCCCCTATAGACTCGATTATTTTCGTTATCGCAGTCTTGCTGAAAACCTTGAGAACATGTTATATCGTACGCCACTTTGTTCACTTGCTTTCTGAAGCTTCGCGCTCACTAAGCTAACTCATGTTTAGACATTTTAAACATCTCCATGGTAACATGGAGATCGCCAACAATCATTGATGTTAAAACAGCCATCATAAGCAAGTCCTAGACTCCTTTACTAGTTGCATAAACTGTTAAAAATAATGGATAAGCCCTTGTGATAGTAGTAAATCTAACTGGTCTCTCAGATGGCCGCCCCTCACTGAGCCTGGCTCCGCCAGGTTTTTTCCTGTTAAAAGGGAGTTTTTCCTTCCAGCTGTCTCCCAAGCTTGCTTATAGGGGGTTGTCTGTTGTTGGGGTTTCTCTGTATCATTGTAGGATATTTACCCTACGATATGAAGTGCCGTGAGGCGACTGTTGTTGGTGCAATATAAATAAAGCTGAACTGAACTGAAACTGTCCAAAGTGGTAAAAATAAAGATAATCAGTAGACACAAAGTATGGTGTACCATCTAATATTAAGAATAAAAATAGAACTTTAATAATTCCTCTGGGAAATTCAGTGAAAAGCTGATTTTTTCTAGAATAAAAAGAGATAAGGATATAAAAGCAGCCAATCATGGATAATCTGCTGCATGTGCTCACTGAGGCTGTGGGTGAACCTCTGAGATGTTAATGGTTAATCATAAATGAGATGACAGCTGAAACATGGTGTTGATGGGCTCTGTCTGAGAGGCACTGCTGCACTGACGTGTGCAGCCTGTGGAGGGCGCTGGCAGCACTCTGCAGCTGCTCCTGGTTGATTTGTATCCTTGCTGATTAGATTTCTGGCAGTAATGAAGCTGCTCTGTGTTTACTTCTTGCATTTGAATGCCGGGGGCCGGTGCTCTGCTGTCTGGACATCTGCCAGCTGGAGCTTCGGCTCAACTTCGCTGTATTAATGATGCTTTCAGGTCACTCGCCATACAGTGGTTACTACTGTAACCCCCCTTTAAAGCACATCTTCATCGTGTTTCTGTGAGAACTCGCAAAGGCACCTCTTTGATCGCTTACAGCTGTTCCCTTTGTTTTATTGTTCCAATTCACACTTTCATTATTATGATTATTATTGTGATTATTATTAAAATTGTCAAACATCTTTGTGTCATTTGTGCCACGGTGCCCATCTGCTGCTGGCACACCACCAGGTGTGTGTGGCAGAGGGCAGGGGAGGGAGGAGGAGGAGTCTGAAGCATGCAGGCCTCCAGGTTTATTCATCTTTCATCCTGTGTGTGTGTGTGTGTGTGTGTGTGTGTGTGTGTGTGTGTGTGTGTGTGTGTGTGTGTGTGAGTGAGAGAGCGCGATAGTGAGACAGACGAAGGTACGAGAAGGTGCCAAGTGGGTCATCTGCCTTCTTATCTATTTGAGTGTTTGTGTGTTTGCACTGTGTGTGTGTGAAGCCATCATATCAGCTGTAATCCCCAACATCCTTACGTCTAATATCAACTCTCCTGACACACTGGCAGGAAGTTTGTGTGTGTGTGTGTTTTCATGAAATCTGTTTCAGTGCCAAGGTGCACTGCTGGCACTCCACTCATGCATCTGTGTGTGTGTGTGAGTGTGTGTGAGAGAGCTGGTTACAAGTGTCTAAAAACATCAAAGAGACTCAGAGTGAGCTGCAGCTCCTTTTACAGCCTGTGCTACACCCACGTGCCAGTTTGCTAGGCACAATTAATAACTGGAACACCCATTGTTTAATCGATTCACTTAAAAAGATCCCCTGACTATGAAAATGTAGAGATCGTATTATTTTAACACAAATATCAGCATTTTAAATCTAATATGTAAAGAAACCAGGTTTGAGAAGTCCCTTCACCTGCAGTAATTTAACAGATTGCCATACACAATCATGCTTGAATTACCTTTCAAATCTTAAACTTTCAGTGTGTAACATTTTTCACCACTAGATGTCAGTAGATTACAGATTGCAGTCAACCGAGTTCCGTTTTCTTACACTGCCCAATTCAAGTGCATAATTCTAGATATGTTAGCTTCTGTAGGACAAACATGCTAACATGTCAGCTAACAGAGATCAAAAACATTTTGAGTTTACCCCATAACAGCCGCACCTAGACGGATCTCCCCGAGAATTTTCTGTGGAACGCTGTTAGTCCACTGTTTACCTCAGCTGTCAATGCAGGGTGAGAAGTGTCCTCATTTATTTAGCTACCCTTAGCCTTAAGTTAGCTGTAGTTAGCCTTAGTTAGGTACTGTTAGCTTGTGTTAGCCTTAAGCCCCTTTTCTATTAGTACCTACTCGGATCGACTTGGCACGGTTCACAACAGTTATCAGGGTTTTCCATTAGGTTATAGTACCTGTTACCAAGTACTTTTTTAGTACCTGCTCGCCCAGGGTTCTTAGTCAGTACTAAAATGTAACATCATCAGACTGCATGCCACCGATTAGCTGGACAGTAGCGTCACTCGATGAGTCATGAGAGCGTCATGTTGACAAGAATAAAACCACCCTTTTTTGAAACTCGCCAATGAAGGAAACGGTTACAAAAAACAACGCCGTGTTCCCCGAGTATGACAAAAAGCCACAGACCGAGCAGCAGATATATTCTTGCCTTGACATTAGGGCTGCACGATTTTGCATAAAATGAGAATCACGATTTTTTGGCTTAGAATTGAGATCACGATTCTCTCACGATTTTCTTTTCCAATATTTATTTAAATATTTATTATTAAAATATTTATTGCACTTATTAACTGCACATCAACTTCGTAACAGTTGAGACTGAACATAAAAACAATAAACAAACATAAAAACAACAAATGTCTCACATTTTGTGGTTGCCGCAAAATGTTGTACTGCTTGAAATTCCGTCTCCACCGTTGCTCGACACTGCGTGTATAGAGCAGGTAGTGCAACAATAGAAAAATAGTTGCGGGACGGCACTGTGTAGCGTTTGTCTAGGGTGTTGATCATTTTCCTAAATCTCTCATTTTGCACAGTGTTGATGGGAGCCATATCTTTGGTCAGGTGATAAGTGATAGCCTCCGTAATTTCTTTGTGCCTGCGGGAGTTCGACGGGTATAGGGAAGCGCTGTATAAGGTTCCCGTTATTGATGTTTGGGTGGTTGACCGGGACGGATTTTCTCCTGTCACTTTTTCATCATCTCTGACGTGCTCTCCGTTGTTTTTTCCCTGCCAATTTTAGCATCCAGTATCACGTGGTATAAGGCTCTGCCCTTGTCATTTGTTGAGCAGGAAGAGTGAGCGCTTGTCTTCATGCAAATTACGTCCCGGATCAAAATGCGGTACAATCGTCGCCGGCTATTTATTTATTTTTTGGATGGAATCGTTGTCATTTGGAAATGAGATCGCACATAAGTATGAATTGAGATCGTGATTTTCTAACGATTAATCGTGCAGCCCTACTTGACGTCCACCTTTTTTGTAGCAATCATGTCGTATATTAATTACATTGCGGGATGCTTGGATGCGTTGCTATGACGACAACCACGAACGTTAGGTAGTACCAGATTGTAATGGAAAACCAGTCGACCCGAGTGGCGATCCGTGGTGAGTATATCCGAGTAGGTATTAATGGAAAAGGGGCTTTAGTTAACTGTTAATAGCCTCGGTAAGCTGCCGTTGGCCTCTGTTAGCTACTGTTATGGTCATAATGAAATGGTCTTTGAAGTGGATCTAACATTGTTGGACTCTTAGTGATTAAACTCTCATACAATATAAGAATGTAATCAAACTGTTTGTCAGAGGGAAAGTGTGATTTTTAGGAAACTTGAGGCTAACATTAGCTGGTATGTGTATATGAGTACAGTAATATTTTTTTTTCCTATTAAATAACCCTTAAAAAACTATTAACTAGACCTAGCAATTTTATGCTGATCCCAATTTTATGCTCATTCCTCAGCAACCAGCAGCTCTTATTTCCTGAGGAGCACTGCTTTGGTTAAATTTTGACCGGTAGGAATTCTGGTGACAGATGGACGCCTCGCTGTTGTCAGTTCAACAAGCACAACAAACACAAGTTACTGTCCACAAACTTATGGCCCTCATAAACGCAGCTGTAATGTCTCGCTCAGGTGAGGTTTGTACAGAGCGGCAGAAACAGACTGCGAGGGAGAGGACGGAGGGAGGAAGAAAGAGAGGAGGAATATGAGCAAAGAAAAAAAAGAAAGAGGAGGATCAGAGGAAGAACGACAGGAAGAGAGAGCGAGAGTTTAATGACACATCGCAGCGAGAGAGAGGAAGGAGAAGTCAGGAATACACTGAAGTGACCAATTACATGTGACCGCGGCCGCTACACTAACCTGCCCGCTCACTCGCTCGCCCGGCCGGCCTCTCTCTCTTTGTGTGCTGCTTTAATAGGATATTGATCGACAGAGAGAGATTCGATTGGCCTGCCAGTGAATTGTGTAATGGCTGCACAACGCCAAGGTCACCCGCTGTGTGTGTGCGTGCGCGCTCTGTTCAATACCCCACCAGCCCCCCCTCCACCACAACCACATCTCATCTTCTGGTGAGCTATAGGCTTCAGTCACCCCTGCAGACCCCCGCGTGTGTGTGTGTTTGTGTGTGTGTGTTCACTCCATTTAAAGAAGAACCACACCAGAAATGATTCTTCATATAATCACAAAGAGTGCTGTGGGGTGATGGTGATGTAGGTGAAGCTTCAAGTAAGGTTCTGTCTATTGCCATGTTCGGAGTTCTTTCCTTGTTTTTAATCTTTGGACTGTTTCTTGGACTTTGCCTTTTTCCTGTGCCTCATTCTCACTGTTTTTCCACACTGCCTGTCACATTACATGTTAAAATTTTCTTCAGGCTCCTGGTTTCCTGGTCTCAGGTTCTCCTGAGACTTCCCCTTCAGCACGCAGGAACCAGAAGAAGTTTGTTATCTTTTCTTTGGCATCAAACGGAGACTCCCAGTGCTACTTCTGCACCATGTCCTACCACCGGGAACACTTTCATTGAAATACATACTAAAAAACAAAAAAACAAAAAAAACAAAAACAAAAAAAACAATAACATGTAATATTTTGCATCTACTGTTATCTACTGTTAGCTAGTTTATTGTGATGGTGTTGTTTTTATTATTTTGCTCTTTGTTGTTCGTTTTCTCTTCTGGTTTTTTTTTTTTTTTTTTTATCTCCATGGTGATCCAGGTGTTTTGTTTGTTCTTCTTTTTTTTCTTCCCCCCTTTCTCACCATCTCTTCTCCCCTCTATTTTTCTTTCTCTCCCTCTCTTTCTTTCATTCTTTCTCTCTGTCCTATCCGCCAGTCATGTCTGTCCCGTCTTTAAAAAACGAAAATAAAATAAATACATAATTATAATAAAGGTCAATCAAATGGACCAATATGGCAAGGCCATGATGATCCACCCGGTAAAGTAAATCAACTTGGCATCTTTCTTGGCCTTAAGACAACAATTCTGATGGCTAAAGATCCAAACGGGACAGGCAAAAGAAAAAGAAAAAAAGAAAGAAATACATACTCCTGATAACACACACACTGAAGTGATCAGGTGACCTTTGGCAGCAAATCGTAATTTCTGCTTCCTGTAATCTTCCACCTCATCCAAACATGCTGGAGTCTGAATTTGATCCTGCATGATGCAGATGTTCGCCTGTTGTCACTCCCCCACAGCTGCTTATTTGAATGAAGAAATGCATGAATTCTTTTTATGCTCTTAAAGGGGAACGCTTAGGAGAACGAGGGCCGCAGCAAGAATCTGCCGACGTCAGCTGAGTTTTACACTGAAGTAAAGGTGTCCTTCCAGGTTTGCTTCAGCATCATACATATATTCTTTGGCCACCGTACGGTGGCCCCGAGAGCTCAAAACATCACAAATATATAACTACAGGAAATTATGACAACAGCTTCATCAAGAAGAACATAAAAAGCTGTAGAGTTCGGACTCATGAGGTGAACGTTAACATAAATCAGCAGAAACTTCTACACGAATTCGCTTCGACTGCGGAGGAACCTGAGGATGGAGCGCTTCCTTCAGGTTCCACTGTAATCTGAGACATTTACAGGTTTCATCAGGCTGGATAAATTTTTCTACAGAAATCACTCACACAAATGTGTAACTTTTGGCTGTATGAATAAAATGTACTGAGATGTACTGAGAATAACGTGTGTATTGTATTAATATAAAAGGAGATGAGATGAAAACCATTTTTCAGCTTTGTCTACATTTAATATTTCTAATGCGAGCAAAGTGAGGAGTAAGAAAAGTGTCTGTGGCAGCAAAGCAGAGCTGCTTTAATGCTGCTGCAACACACACACACACACACACACACACACACACACACACACACACACACACACACACACACACACACACACACTCTATAAGTACAGTATATATTCATATACTTACACACACAGACACATTCAGACAGACACAAATGTATTCACAAACACACACACCCTTTCGCTCTGTGTGTGTGTGTGTGTGCAGGCGCGCGCTTTGTGTTGGTCAGCAGATTTGCAGCGATGCGGCTCTGGAAGAATCACTTATGGATTAGAGTGCAGGAGAGTCCACAGTGTGTGTGTGTGTGTGTGTGTGTGTGTGTGTGCGCGCAATAGGCATTTCAGGTTATCAGTTAAAAGCTAATGTACTTGAATAGTGTGTGTGTGTGTGTGTGTGTGTGTGTGTGTGTGTGTGTGCGTGTGTGTGTGAATACATGTTCATTCAGCCTGAGAGAGACTTCATTTATAATACAGCCGAATAGAAAAACTTTGTCAGTAGGGAAAAAAGAAAAAGTAAAAGTAATAAAGTTATTTCTATGAAAAGCAAATAATGGAGTGAAACAAGAACATCTGGAGGTAGAATTCAAAATTAAAGGATGAAAATGAAAAATCTCATTGTCCTTCATATTTTTTGTTTCAGCTTCACATTGAGTAAAATTGCAACGCTTTCCTTAGGGCGATGGTAAAAGTAACTGGAGCGAAATAGTAGCCAGGGCTGATGGTCTAACCTCAGCTTATATTGAGGAGCATTATAATGATCTCAACACTGATAGGATGCTGCTTCCATCTGCCCAGAGAAAAAAATCATCTCAGGTAAACCAGGGCCATCACAGGTGACCCCTCGCACCCCGCCCACCACCTGCTTGACCCACTAGTCGATCAGGTCCCACACCTCCGCACACTAACAGCTTCTTCCCCTGGGCCATTCAGACTGTTAACAAACACTACGCCGTGTAGCCCCACACACAGGGTGATCCGCGGTAACTCGTTAATTTGCCACATTAATGCAGTTACAGCGTTAAGGTCATTTTAACGAGAGTAACGCTGACAGCACTAAAATGGTAATCTCCAAATGTTTTCTTTTTACTGACCAGCTCCTCTTTGATAGCTGCCGTGTCCATCTTCTCGTTGCCTGCAGGTGAAGTGATGGAGGGGGAGGAGTTGTGTTCAGTGAAGGAGAGAGGCGAGGCAGAGTAACGTTGCGTAGAGACAAAAGTGGATGAAAGAGGCAAACTTGCGGTTCCACAAGTATAATTATAACGTAACATAGACTATATCGATATAAACGATATTATCACATCTCATATCTCGTATAAAAATATATTGATATATTTAAAAACTCGATATATCGCCCAGTCCTAGGCTGAGTAACCCTCATCACTCAGGACACTCACACATGGACTCTAAGAAGTCCTTTTTTTCTTTGCACTGCTTCCGAGCACTTTGTCCTCTATTGTGTGCCTTTCTCTTATTTTTGTTATTTATTTCTTTTATACGCTTTATATTTTATTCCGGCAAAGTCGGTGTGAAGCACCCACAACTTCGTTGTACATGTACAATGACAGTAAAGGCCTTTTCTCTTCTCTTCTATCATCTACTGTTCTGAAGGAGCTAGTTCTCCTGCCGAATGTGCTGACAGGTGTCACGTGAAATTTAAAATTCAGTTTCTCAACCATCCAAAGCAACACTAAAGACCACAATGTACAGCACCACTGAACAGTAAAGGACAGTGTTGTCAGCATAGAGGTGTTGTTTACAGCATGATTTGCAAAGGTCTGCCCACAGGCTGCCTCACTTTTGCTCTCAGCGTCTATTTTCTGAACAATTCCAATAAGCCTGAGCTCAAAGTGCTCAGAGCAAACATCTTCTGAACACCACTGCACTCACGGCGCTATCAGCTCAAAATAGTTCTATGGCTGCTCAATCAAATCAAAAAATGGACGGCACTTAAAAAAACACCACTTGGCACTTTCAGGGCAGAAACACAGACCCTGAAGAAGACACGGTAAGCCAAATACATCAGCAGCAATGCAACACCAAAAACCACTGTTCTAGGTACCATCATTCTATAAATTGCGTGTTTCTGTGTGAAGGAACATGTTACTCTTCTACAACTGTATTTCCGTGAAGCATCACAACCACAGCCCTCGCACTTTAATGAAGTCCAGTGTGTGAACAGGAGTCTGTGCAGGCTGCAGTCATTTTAATCGTTACCTGACATTACAGCTCATTTCAGGGACACGCTGCACGCAGCAACATGTGTTTGTGTACTTGAAAGACTAAGTCCAACCTCGGTTTTTCCTGCTGAGCAAACTATTTACCAACATCATGATGTTCCTGCTGTATGTAGGATGTTCAGGCTCCATTCAGGCTCCAACACGTACTCGTACATGTGCTTATGCGCTCTGTACCCTCAATAACCTTCCAGATACTGGCCAATCAGAGTACATGGGTTTCAGTTGGATTTGGACATAGCTGAGGAGACTTATTCAGAACTTTGAATCATGCAAAGCTACCCTTGGAGAACAAAAAGTTTAACAGACTTCACTGATGCTTTTAATTTGAAAGAATGCCTTATATTTCAGTGTCATTAAGTGAGTGTGAGATAGCAGCTGCATGTGAGTATCTGATCAAGCAGGGATAACTGTGTGTATGTGTGATCGATGGCTCTTTGATCGGGGGTCTGTGTGTGTGCTGACAGGCACTTTACATCGCCTATTGTTAGCGGTGGGCGATCGACAGATTCATATAGATCCCACTGCGCTCTCTCTCCCTCTCTCTCTCTCCTGCATGTCGGCACTTTTTAAAGGTCATGTCCCCCCGCCTCTCTCTCTCACTTGTCCTTTCTGTCCATTGCACACCCATCTTACCCCTCCCCTCTCTCTCCTCCACCCTGCGGTCTCTCGATCGCCCGCCTGTCGCTCATATTTCCTCATAATTAGAGTTGAGTTGGAGCGGCTGCTGATTGGCAGCAGATCCTGGATCTGAAGAGTTTTAATATCAACTGGGGCTGCAACGATTCATCGAGTAATTCGGATAACTCGATTATATGAAATCCTCGTTTAATGCACAGCTCTGCAGCACTCACAGACCTGCAGTAGAAACACATTTAGGAGCAGCGTGTGGATAAAAAGTCTGACCACATTCAGCCCACGCAGTCCTGATGATGCTGGGACAGTTTAACACGGAGGCGGAGTCTGTTTGCACAAGAGGCGGAGCCACAACAATACAGTAAAAAAACTTTGTTTGTATAGCCCAAAGCAGTATATGTTCCTGTGATCACCATTAAAACCTTTACTGGGAAACAGCGAGCGGGAGTCCTTCATCAAAGCAGCTGATCGACAAACTACCAGAGGAAGAAAAGGAAGTTTGTAGCTGCTCTGCCCAACGCTGTTTGTTCTACACAGAGAAAAACCTGCAGATGAATTGTTATTATTAATATTAATTAACGACGCACCATCAAAGCATGTCTTCTCAGCAGCACAGGCACTTTGCATCAAAGCACAGGACAAACGTCACAATGCCAATATGCTCGCAGACACCGCATTCTCCTTTAAAGGCTTACAGACACAAACTCGGTCATTCACTGCACACATATGCACACAATACATACATACAAACCAAATGTAATCTGGCTCATCAAGGAGATGAAACAGTGTCACAAACCTTCCAAGAACACAGAGTAAAGGTACACGTTTTAGGTTTCAGTTTCATACAGATTATATTGACCTTTGATAAGAGACTTGAGGTTTATTTATGTTTGCATTTAAGAAAATGTTTTCTATTTTAATATGGTGTGTAAAGAGTCATTTTGCAAGACCTGTGTTTTTCTCTTCTGAATATTTATCACAGAAGTAGTTCTTATCTGAGAATTCGATTAATCGATGGTGCTTCAGAGCCTTGAGCTGACTGGCCGCTCGTGCACTCTCCTGCAGCGTCGACTCTCACCATCTTTAAAACACATAATGTTTGAGTCTGTGTTGTTCACATTTTAATCTATGATGTTATTATACATACAGTGATTTTGGTAATCAGTTACTTATAAGGTGTTACTAAGTAACAGTTATTACTATTGTTATTACTATTATTGTTATAGAATACGGTGAACACCTGGCTCTCTGATGCACAGGTGCTCAGCCTCGTGCTGCAAGCTGAGCTCACAATTCACACTCTCCTAAACATGTTCTTATGTTCATCAGCAGGAAGACCACTCAAACACACATCAGCAGCCACACACACACACACACACACACACACACACACACACACACACACACACACACACACACACACACACACACACACACAGTGTGTTCATTAAGATAGGCAGCCTGTGGTTTGGTCTGGAGGAATTACATTAGATGCACTATCGATGACAGATCTGCGATCCAATCAGTGCTTGGCCTCATTCAGCCTCACTGCAGGAGGAGAGTGAGAGAGAGAGAGACAGAACTTACTCTGAGACACTCGGACGAGCTCGGCCACCGTGAAAACTCCAGGTGTCACGAAGCTGTCCTGGAAGCCCAGGTGACCTGTGAGCAGAGGGAGGGAGGGGGTTATTACTATATTACTACTGTATCACCAACACATTTCGGCACAGCCAACCACTGACAAGCCCCCGAAATCTACACCTGCAGCAGGATTACAGGTAGTACTAGTACCAGTAGTACCAGGGAAGGATCAGTATGAGTGAGGAAGTACAGGCTTCTGTTTCCCAACAGGAATAATCAGGACCAGCTGTGTGTGTCTGCACACACGTAGCTGAACACCAGGGTCAAGGTCTAGCACACACACACACAAAGTAGAGAGGATATCCTTCTCTCTCTCACACACACACATCCATCAACACACACACACACACACACACACACACAGCTATCACATCCATCAACACACACTTAAAAATCTTCCATACGCACTTCCCTGATCCAGACAAACAACTTCTCCTCAGGAATGTGTGTGTGTGTGTGTGTGTGCATATTTGACCACAGCCTCATTTCGTTTAACCACACAGGGTCACACACAGGTTGGCCTCAGTTTGTGTGTGTGTGTGTGTGTGTGTGTGTGTGTGTGTGTGTGTGTGTGTGTGTGTGTGTGTGTCTCACCGTTCTCCGGCTGCTCCTTGATGTCTGATTCGCTGGCCTGATTCGGGCTTTCTGATTGGCCGGATTCTGTGGAGAGAAACACAAAGATGAGGACGAGCCGAACAACACCAACTTAATAACACAATCACACACACACACACACACACACACACACACACACACACACACACACACACACACACACACACACACACACACACTCAGTTGTCTGTTCTGATCCAGCGGTTACTTCACTGATAGCTGGGAGTTTAAAAAAAAAAGTTATCTTTAATGTTATCATGAAATGTGTTTCATCCTTCATAAATGCTGTAAATACATTTTCGAAATAAAAAATATTCATCAATCAGGAAGTGCGACGCTTTCAGAATAAATTCTTGAGAAGCGTCAGAAAGTCCCACACAAAATCCCAGATCATCCAAGAACAGAAACGAGCACCAGGGAAGGCTATTCACCAAAATGTGGACTCAGCAGGTCATCTGCAAATCACAACTTTGGTGGTTTGTGTGTGTGTGTGTGTGTGTGTGTATAGAGGGGATGCCTGTATTGATCTCCACATCACAAAACCTTCACCTGGTATCTCACACACACACACACAGCAGACTGACTGGCAGACTCCAGCTGCTGCAGCTGATTCAGTCACACTTTCTGCACACGCTCAGTGACACAGGAAGAACTCGGAGCCTATGCTGAAGTTCAGAGTGAGCGGACGGATGGAAGGATGGAAGAGTGAAATGTCTGAGGGGGAGCTCGTGTCAAATATCATAAATAAGCCAAGCAGCTGCGACCACCGACGCATGAATGGATAAATCCTCTTCATACTTAGTCTTTAAAAAGCATTTTGAATAATGTTTCATAGCTAAACCTGAAGTTAAAACGGCAGAAATACCCGGTGCGTGACAGAATCTCACATGGTGCACCCCGAGCGTTTTCAACAACCACATGTTTACATGATTACAATGTACAACTACATAAAAAGTCATCGATTATCCCGCCATCAGCTGAAGGCATCTGTACCTAATAGAGTCCCGCTCAGTCCCAATCCATGCAGCTGCTGGAAGGTGGGAATTCTTGGAACTACTACAGCAAGGTGGTTAAAAAAGAGGAAACGGGTCATTTTCTTATGTCACAGGATTCTCTGCAGTGCTCTGAAAAACAACATCCAGCCTCACTGCTTCCACAGGAACAGCGGGATCAGCAGCAGCCAGGTGCTGCTCATCAGTCACGTGATTAACCGATCATCAGCAGTGTGAGTGCCTCTGTGAAAGCAGAGGTTTTGCCAGTTTTCAGGTCTCAAGAAGTCAGGAATGTCTTACATCTCACAACAACAACAACAACAACAATAATAATAATAATAATAATAATAATAAAAGGTACTTTTATAATGTTATTGTTTTTTTTTGTTGATGAGTGAGTATAGGGGTGGGATTTAATAAGTTTTCTTCGTCCCACTCCTTTTCAGGCAATTTTTGTTTTTTGTTTTGTGCATTTTATGTTCAATATAGGTATTTGTTGTGCCTGAAAATAAACAAATAAATGAATGAATGAATGAATAATTACCCACTGCAAATATGAACTCAAACCTTCACCAACAGGGGGCAGTGTTTAACCAGCAGGTGTGCTAAAATGCTTTGCTCTTCAAACTTTTAGTCTTTTTTCCCCGATCGTTTTATTAACCGCTTAAATAAAGGCTACACCGACTCACTGAACCTCCTTGTGGCACGTAGCGGTATTACATGGCAGTACAGCCCAGTCCTATTTTGACCTGAGAATATCTCTTCAACACAACACGGATGGTTTGAGCGTTAATGTGTTATCAGCTGTTGCTTCACATTCTTAAAAATGCTTCATTAAAACTGCATCAGATCAAACTGAGCTGCAGGCGTCTGTAACTTATTTACACATTTCTTTGTTTTATTAAACGAAACTTGTCATCTGTGTTTTTAGAGTTTTCTCTCTTTTATGTGAGATCTGACATTTTTTGTTGTGGACGTGTGAGCAGCAGTAGGTCAGCTCCGAGTATCATGGCAAACGTTCT
The DNA here is from genome assembly GCF_057381845.1 of Rhamphochromis longiceps. Taxonomy (NCBI): domain Eukaryota; kingdom Metazoa; phylum Chordata; class Actinopteri; order Cichliformes; family Cichlidae; genus Rhamphochromis; species Rhamphochromis longiceps. The sequence continues at coordinate 10,323,503 of NC_140578.1, forward strand.
TCCTGTGTGCAGCTCGTGCGACCGGCCTCTCTGCGTCTGCCTCCTCTTCCAGCATGCTCTCTGCTCCGATGCAGCTCCGCTCTTTCAAATGATTTAGCGGCTTCGGGGGCATCGATCGGCCACGCTGCAGATAAAGTAGGCAGGGAGTGGAAGAAATATTACCCATCATCCCCCCGGAGCCTGCTGGCGGGGCCATGACTCAGGAGCAGACGGAGAGAAGTTGGAATGTCCAGGAAAGCAAAACTTTTAATTAAGGCAAACATGAAGGAAAGTGCGACGCACGGCGAACGTGACGGAGGCCCGGCTGAAGCCGCTGCCACGCGGGCCCAGATGTGTGATCCAAGAGGAAAATCAGGATCGAGAGGAAGAGCGGGCTTCGCTTTAACGGCTCACACGCTAGCTGAACGGTGCGGAGAGATAGTCAAGTGATTATCTCCTGCTGGTTCTGAGGCGTGAATATGTTTTCTTTAATGTGAGAGGAGGTGACAGGAGCGCTTTTTGAGTGAAGGAAAGCAGGTTGCCTCTGAAGTGATGGTTCGCTGAGTGTGTCGGGTCGTCCTGCGTGGATTAAAGGGCTTCTCGTTAGTGTAAATCACTTTGGTCCAGGTTTGAATCCTTCTGTGGAGTTCTTTCTGTGGAGTTCTTATTGCAGACCACACGTTATGGACGCTGCGCCTGCACATTTTCGCCGCGAGGTTGTGCAGTTCAGTTACATTTAAGAGACATGAACTTTTTGCATTGAGAGGACCCCCCCCCCCGGCCCCATCCTCTGTCACACACACACACACACACACACACACACACACACACACACACAGGGCAGCATTTATCAGGCTTGTTTTGCATGCTGTTCACCGCGTCTGTTTGCTTCAGCAGCTTAAGACAAAGAGCATCAGGCGGAAACCACGGCAACTATGGGGTGGGGGGTTAGGGGTGCTGCTGATGGGTGTGTGTTGGAGGGCACTTTCACACACTGCCCCCCTACCCCATCGTCCCCCGCTCCCCTCATTCAGCCGTCAGCAGGTTAATTAAATATGCTAATGAGGCGTGGGAGCAGACCGGACTGTCTGCATCCACCCCCCCACTGAGGGGCGTGGATCATCTAACTCAAACCCCCCATCATCACAGACTTGTAATTAAGTCATATATTATAAAAGAAAAAATGTTTCCATCTATACTTTGAATTTAAAAAGCTTTTTCCTTAAATAAAGAAGGATCAGGAAGTTTAATGAACTTCCTGATCCTTCTTATTTTCCTGTTTACAGTCCTTTTTGTTTCTTTAGAAAAAAAATCCTGAAACACACTCACCTCTGAAAACTTTTTTCCATCTGTCACCATCAAAGACTTTAAATATTAAATCAAATGAAATCAGAAGAATAGGAAAATACCTATGCTTTTACTCTGAAAAGCTTCTCAAGTAACACGTATCCTGGGTTAGGAGACCCACTTGAACGCTAGTGGAGCCTCGGACACCTGACCACCATGGAAAGATGCCGGCAGATCACGTGACCCTCACACACACTCACACGCGCACACACACACACAGAGCACTGGGACATAAAGGAAACAATGGGACCAGACTTTCTAGCTCTCTCTGTGGGAAAGTCAAACTTGATCGCCCCAGAGGTCGCTCCCTCTCGCTCGCCCTGCTCTCTCTCTCTGACATGAACTGGTGCTTTTCTAGGAACAAGGGAGGGGGGCTACTGGATGCTTTCCAGAAAGGCAGCAGAGAGTCAGAGGCGGTGGGGGACGGGTTGGCGTTGGGGGTGGGGGGATTACCTCTGAATTTTTCTGAAAAAAACTTCTGAAGTCGTCTTGCTAACTCCCGGGAATAAAGGTCAACAGGTAACGTTCCCGGGATTCACATTAATGGTGCCGACCAGATATCATCACTGCCAAGAACACAGTGCACCGTCACCACCTGCACCCCACCTGCACCCCACCTGCTCAGCCTCACCCCCACGTTCCCCTTTCCCAGCAGCTCATTCAGGACTCTGCTGCAAGGTTATTGATTAAACCCAAGAACCAGCAGAGCACCAGTCCAACCAGTCCACCTCCAGTAGAGCTCCACTGGTTTCCACAGAACGGGTTTTGCTTCCTGTGATGGGAGTGGATGACTTACCTCATGAGAAAAGACGTGCTCATTTAGAGCAATCATACGTTATGGCAGTTTTATACAAGTGCCAAATAAATCAGTTTAAAATTTCCGGAGATTATTTCCAAAAACGCAAAAGCTTCTGTCAAAAGGAACCAGGTCTGTCTGCAACTACAGGATGGGGGAATTATTACAGTGTGACACGTCGAAGGCCCTGGACGAGAACGTCCTGTGTGAGAGAGGAACGCGCAGCTGGATGGCGTCTCTCACGGCAGAGAGGATGATGGGCAATTTAAGCAAAGCCTTTCTCGTGTGCGTCGCTGATCTCAGTGTGACGCGGTAAATCTGTTGTAAATCTAATGATAATGACATCATCACCAGTTTTACTGCAGAGCAAAATAAAAATGAAACGTCAGTTCAGAGGTGCTGTCAGCTGACACAGACGCCGTTTCTCACTGGTGTGAAGTTCTGTCACACCGGTTAGGACACAAGAAAGCTCGTGTTTAAAGAGGTCAGACTTCCTCCGGGTTTGTTTTTAATGCACACAGACTCCGCCCCCCCATGACCGAGCCACGCTGGGATCGCGCTGTCGTCTCCTGGCAGAGCGACAGGAGGCAACACAAACAGAAACAGCGAAGTGCTCTGCTGCCAAAATCTGTTTCTCTCCGTGTTTGGCTGCTCAGTGACGTGGGCGAGAGACATGCCGACACTACAGAGAGAGAGAGAGAGAGAGAGAGAGAGAGAGGGGAGAGCAGAACGCCGCACACCTCCAATGTTCAGCCCGAGGACGACAGTTGGAGGATCTTTACCGGAAGGATACGAAAACGAAGACGTATACGGACGGGCTCTGAGTGGGTACAAAATAAATAAATAAACAAACCGCTCGGCATCAATCTGAGCGCACTCTGATTTAGCTTTTAATGAAATGAAGAGACGTTTGAATTCATTTTTTTAAAGGCCACAAATCAGCTGAGACTGCCACGCAGGATAAATTACCTTCACACACACACACACACACACACACACACACACACACACACACACACACACACACACACACACTCTCACACACACGTTCACGGACCTGAAGTCCGGCTGGACTGCAGCGATGAGGCACTGTGACTGAAGCTGAAAGGAATGAAAGCTTCTCTGTTCCTGCAGGTGACACCTACACCTGTGCACCCCGGGGGCTAATTATCTGACCTGCAGGCAGCCGTGTGAAGCCCTGCGAGGGCCCAACAGCTCCACGCATGCTCCAAACAGCATTTCCTCTGGATTATAACAAGCGTTACCAGGAAAAGACAGGAAATTGTAATTTTCCTCTTTTAGATTCTAAGCTCTTCCTGCAGCTAACAGAACAAACGCCTGATTAATTCGATCCAGTTTTATTCAGAAATCACAACAACAGCCGCTTCGGGGTGTTTTATATTGTACGACTCTACAAAGAGAGCTGTAGCAACCGTAGGCTGTAGGTCCCTGTGTGAGTCAGGTGACTCAGATGGTCAGCAGCATTCGAAAAACACTTAAATATGGATTTGTTAAAAATAAATCGGCACCTTTATTTAAGGTCCATCATTAAAGGTATTGTTTTCTTTCATTCTCGATTATGTGAGTAAACACAGAACAAAGCATCAGATCAAATAAACGTCTCATTTCATCTGGAATTAAACTAAAATCATTTTATTGCATGAACTTTAAATATTTTGTCACACACACTCTCTCTCTCACACACACACACACACACACACACACACACACACACACACACACACACACACACACTCTCTCTCTCACACACACACACACACACACACACACACACACACACACACACACACACAACATCAGAAAATAAAACTGAAGTATAAAAAATGAATCTGATGATGTTTCTCTGAGCAGGAGGCGGGTGCGTTTGTTTTGTGTTTCCAGGCAGCGCTGCAGGAGCAGGACCCCGACCCCGACCTGGCATGTGAACCATGGCACGCCTGCACCGCACGCTCTGCCAGTCGACACACACACACACACACAAATTTTTAGGTTCTACTTTTGGACTCAACAACGCCCGTCTGCAATTTGACGCCGTCCACCAGCCGCCATTTTGTGGCAGCCCCCTCACATTCGGCACATCACACCCAAAAATCCTTAATACACACACACACACACACACACACACACACACACACACACACACACACACACACACACAAAGACTCGCACTGAGGCTGAAAGAGAAAACAGTCAATTTGTTTTCTTCTGTCTTTTGTTTTTCGGTTAATTATGAAAGAAAACTGCACAAACACACGAGGCAGACAAGGCTTTGTGTCGGCAAGACGCCGCTGCCAACACGCCGCCATTTTAGAAAGACAGCCAAGCTCTCTCTCTCTGTTTGTGGTTGATGTCTCTCGCCCCTCGGATGGTGTTCAAAAAAGAAAAAATTAAAGAGAGAGAGAATCCCCTTAGCCATCTCCATTGTTGGACGCCCAGCCAGCCGCCGCTGCCAAGGAGGCGCTGCCAACTGCAAAACGCACACACACAAAAACCCCACTCGCACACACATTTCTTCAAATTTTCAATCACAAACATTTTAATATTTTCTGTCACACGCTAACATTTGCCACACAGCCTGTCTGTGTGTGTGCGCGTGCATATGTGTGTGTGTGGTTGCCCTCTCTCTCAGCCTGGCAGCCATCTTAAAGCGTTGGCAACCATTTTGAAGCTTCTGTCTGTTTTCTTTGAGCCGCTGCCATTCGCCACCTTCTGCCAGAACAAAAGAGGGCCGCAGCCATTACCAGCCATCCACACACACACACGTGCACACACACAAACACACATGCAAAATGAGCCCTCCACAAACCGTCCAGGAACCTTCCAACTCGCTGAAATGTCTGTAAACTGTGCACTGATCCAAACTGGAAAGCAGCCAGTAAATTGGGCAGCAAATATAAATGTGTTTGACCTTCGACCTCAGGCTGGTGATTAGCATCGGGAAGAGCGGCTGAGGCCGAGATGCAGGAGCATACGTTTTGAAAGAAGGCGTTAACTCGCTTCTGTTCCTCTCTTCAAATATCCCAAATGTGCTGAAGCTGCTTCACTATGCTCTGATCCAACTACAGAGCTCCACCCCAATCTGCTCCAGGAGAGCCGAGTGTCGACAATCTGCAGAGATCATTGACAATCTGCAGAGATTACTAAAAAACTGCAGAGATGATAGACAATCTATAGAGATTATAAACAAACTGTAGAGATCATTAACAACCTGCAGAGATTTTACACAAACTGCAGAGATCATTGACAACCTGCAGAGATTATAAACAATCTGCAGAGATTATAGACAAACTGCAGAGATTATAGACAAGATGCAGCGATCATTGACAAACTGCAGAGATTATAGACAAGATGCAGAGATCATAGACAAGATGCAGAGATCATTGACAAACTGCAGAGATTATAGACAAACTGCAGAGATTATAGACAAACTGCAGAGATTATAGACAATCTACAGAGATTATAAACAATCTGCAGATTATAGAAAAACTGCAGAGATCACTTACCAGCTGCAGAGATTATAGACAAACTGCAGAGATTACAGACAAACTGCAGAGATTATAGACAAGATGCAGATTATAAACAATCTGCAGATTATAGAAAAACTGCAGAGATCACTGACAATCTGCAGAGATTATAGACAAGATGCAGAGATCATTGACAAACTGCAGAGATTATAGACAAGATGCAGAGATTATAGACAAGATGCAGAGATTATAGACAAGATGCAGATTATAGAAAAACTGCAGAGATCACTGACAAACTGCAGAGATCATCAACAATCTGCAGAGATTATAGACAAGATGCAGATATCATTGACAAACTGCAGAGATCATCAACAATCTGCAGAGATTATAGACAAACTGCAGATTATAGAAAAACTGCAAAGATCACTGACAAACTGCAGAGATTATAGATAAAATGCATCTTCAAGCTCTCTCTGAGTTTCTGTGTACTTGTTTGAGGTTTTGTTGGATTTATTTTGTCTTTGGAGCGTATTCGATGACATTACCTCATCGGGATTAAAATGAATATTAGAATAAAATGAGGCGTGTTTTTCTGTGGTTTATTACTTCAGCAGTGAGATAAAAGCAGAAGAATGACTTTCTTTCTTAGTCCTCATATCTGTTTGTAAGTTTTTGAGGTAATTTTTCTTTGGATACTGCTGGAAAATAAAAGCACAGTTTAAAAAATGAGCCAGAGGAATGAGATGAAATAAAACGAATCCCGTCTGGGAGAGAAAACCTCGGAAGATAAAAGTGCGAGGCCACATCATGCGAGGCCTTCAGCCAATCAGGACACAATTCAGCTGTTATACAAGGGTTCTCTGAGGTTTTAAAGTCATGTGACCTGAAGCTCGAGAACTCTCTATGCGCACACTTCCTGTCCTAGAGGGGGTGCCGTCGAGCTGATCCGGAATCTCCGAGCCCAGATCCATGTGTACATTTTTTACTGGTTTTCATTAAAATGAATTTTGGTGTGTATTATATTATAGTGGGTCAACCGTGGCTCAGGGGGTTGGGAAGTGTATCTGTAACCGGAAGGTCGCCGGTTCCATCCCCGGGCTCTCTGTCCTGGTCGTTGTGTCCTTGGGCAAGACACTTTACCCTACCGCCTACTGGTGTTGGCCCGAGGGGCCGATGGTGCGATATGGCAGCCTCGCTTCTGTCAGTCTGCCCCAGGGCAGCTGTGGCTACAACCGTAGCTTGCCTCCACCAGTGTGTGAATGCGAGAGTGAATGAATAGTGGCATTGTAAAGCGCTTTGGGTGCCTTGAAAAGTGCTATATAAATCCAATCCATTATTATTATTATTATTATTATTATTAGGGACATCACAGGACCAGGAGCGCTTTTTTTGCATTGTACATTTCTATTTGGGGGATGAAGCAAGCAGCAACCTCCAGACAGCATCACCTTTGACCACCACAACCTGCAGCTGCTTCTGCACACGTGCAGTTCCTGGTGGTCTTCTAACCTCTGGTGGAGGTATCTTTATTATATCCATTTAGCTGCATCCTCTCTGAGTCACTGAGGACCAGATCAGAGCGCCTCCACTCACCTGCCACTTCCTGTGCAGCGGGACTAACAGGAAGTGTTGTAGTCTTCAAACTTCAAACTGCATAAACAAATTAATAAATAAATCAAACAAACATATACCTTCTGAGCTCTGGCACACACCCATAATGCACTGCAACATTAGCTGGGTTAATATGTGTATTGATGAGCCCATCACTGATCGATCTGCAAATCTGTGGTTACTGAGACTCATTAAAGATATTTTAGATATTTTAATCCAGACCAGAGCTGAACGTGTGTGTGGTCAGTGGTTACAGCTGGACTTTGGTCAAAATGAAATAGTGTGTGTTTTCCAGTGGGCGGGGTCAGATTGATGAATTGCTGTATTGATCGCAGTGCTGCCTCACTTACCATAATTATAGCTCTCTAATGGATGATATACACACACGTGCGCGCACACACACACACACTAACAGACACAGAGTCAATATCACAATCTGAAGAAACATTTTTTTGTCACCATAACTCTTGTTTCTCCTTCCTTCTTTACTACACCCATCCCTCCTTGCATTCTCATTCTGCAAGCTGATCAATAATGATCAATTATTGATCACTCTGAGAGAAAATTAAACACTTTTAGAGAATCCATCCAATCACAGCCTAGTTCTGAGAACCATCGTCCAATCAAATTTCACCCCTGAATAAACAGCGTTTTACTGCTGGTTTCCGTTCGGAGAGGAGGAGGAGGAGGAGGAGAAGAAGCTGGAGAGATGAAGGAATGGAGGAGTAACTCTCTCTCTGATTGGCTACTTTCTGTGTTTTGGAAACTTTATCAACATTTTCAATCGTTTTTTTTTATTCTCCACCACTTTTCCCTCTCTGGGTGAGCGAGAACGGATGTCTGGCTCTGATAATACACACACACACACAGAGAGAAACACACTGCAGTGCTTTATCTGTAGTGATTTCACCATAATCTGCTGTAGAGTCTGCTGCCATTAATCACGGTGAGTGTATCCGTGTGTGTGTGTGTGTGTGTGTGTGTGTGTGTGTGTCTGTGTGTGTACAGTCCGTCTATCCGTCAGCTGTATGGATTACACACACTGCAGCAGAAAGGAGCAGGAAAGTATAGAGGAACTATTTATTTCAGGCTGGGCGGGGCTTCAGGACAGCCTGATACCACTTTCAGGGTTACCACGGTGACAGTGGGGGCCCTATAGGGGATGGCGGGTTTGCTGTGGTGTCAGAGGGGTGGAGGCTAGGGGATCTCGGCACCTGAAAGATCCGACAACATGAGTGAAGAAAACAAAAAGAAGCTTTTCACTGATTTTATAATCAGCTGATATTAAAGGGTAACATCACCTGGAGCAAGGTTGAGTAAAAAAGCTGAAAAACACCCCCAAAACCCACAAAGGCCGTTTTAAACACGCTATTTTACATTTAACCCATTTCACTGTCACTTGTCTCGTCAGACAGGTGCTACAGGGACCGTGCTCATGATCCAGATGTATTCAGGAGTCCATTTAAACCCCTTGAAATTGAAGCCCCACCCCCCCACAGGTACCTGTTCATCAGGTGTGCTGCAGTTTAGTAACATGTTTTTCAGAGGCTGGATATTTTAGAGATGATCTCCTGTAAAGCATCTTCATAATTTCCAAACACTTAGCTGACCTTTAACCCTAAAATATCAGCGACAGTGTCAGCCACCATTCAACGTTCAGGAAAAAACACTTAAGGAAAAAACTGCAATTATTCTTTTATAGTTTAGGTAGTCTGGTATATTTTTAGTGGTCCCGTACACTCCAGATCATTTCTTTGAAAGTTCCTTTATTTCCTGAATGCAGGTGCTGCCAAGCATTAAATAAAAAGGTCCTTTGGAGATCAGTGCTGATTGGTTGAAATAAGGAAATGATGTTAAAGTGAGTTTCTCAGATAAAACCTGCCACTTGATTGTATGAAACGAACAACATATTTAAGTTTTTCAACTCAAACATTCAGCGAAATTCATTCAGCATCTGCAGCGTTTGATGCCAATCTGATGTCAGATTTAGACTTATTTCTGACTACAAACACGAGGAAGCTGAAACCGTGTGCTGCTGGTGTTTCTGTCCAGATCTGAGCTTTGACGGCACCATTGACAGAAACCACTAAAACCGCAGTCTGAATGAAGACGAACCACCCTTTGAAATATTCACTAATTTTCATCAGAAAGTCCACCAAGATCAATAAAGATCAGCGGATTTCACTCAATCAGGACTTTTAAAGTCACACACACACACACACACACACACACACACACACACACACACACACACACACACACACACACGTGCGCGCGTAAATAACTGATTTAAGATTTGCAGTCAAATGTAAACACCACCAGAGGGAAGGAGTTATCCCACTGGCTGACAGTGGCCTGTGACCTATGATCGTGTTGTAAATCGGATCGTCAGTTTGTCCTCACACAGATTCAGAGTGTGTTTCGATGCTTTTAGAAGCCCCGCCCACCTGTAGGCAACATTACAAAGCCCAATTTTACACTCTCAGATTAAGCTCCACCATCGCTTCATCTCAACAAAGCACCGCCGCACACTCCAGAAAACTACACAGGAGGAGGAGGAGGGGCCCAAGACAGACAGAGAGGGTCAGAGGTCAAGCTGTCTAAGAGGAGGTGGAGGAGGTGACCCACGGCTCTTCAGAGCCTGAATAGAAGCTCCTGTTGGGCTCTCAGTGTTTCGATGTCCGCTTTTGTCCGACACACTTGTTCGCTTTCCTGTTGCTGTAATCGTAATCTGCCACACACTTTGAGGTGCGTTAAACATAGGGAAACGGCACCCTGACGGATCACAGCGCGCCGCAGGAGCACGCCTGCATCATGTGACCTCTGCAGGCTGGAATCAGGGCCTAAATCCCGTGGAGTCGGCCTGAGACTAACACACTTTTAGAAAGAGACAAACACGGGGTTGTTTGGAACTATTTTCAGGGGCGGATGAATCCGTAAGTGCAGTGTGTGTGTGTGTTTGTGGTTTCATGAAGGACGTGTTTTCACAGTTTGTGAGGAAGTAGAGCTGCGAGGCTTGTCAGTGCCGGAGCGCTAATCACGAGACAGATTTAGAACCCTAGAATAAAAGGTTCGCCTCGTCACGCCAAATCAAAGAGGAGCCGTCATAAAGGCAGAACTCCCAGAATGCTCGGCTGCAGCGGCAGACAGGGGTCAGGCCGATCGTTGACGAATATATTTCCTGCTTTTATTTTTTCCTCTGGAAACAGGAAGCGGGCTGTAAATGCCCTTTTGATACCTGACTGAGTTTTTCTCTCCCCGATGCACCAGAAAAACCTCCAATTAAGACAAATCTGTCCTCCCTCCCATCATGCCTTTCTGTTCCTCTCTCTCTCTGGTCTGCAGCCTCGGGCGGCCGGGCCTTCCTCAAACCACACAAAGAAAGAAAAGCAGCAGAAACAGCAGCAGCGTCTCTGCGGTTTTACTTGGCATTGTGTTCCTCCGACGCCCCGAAAGGCAACGAGGAGACAAAAAAAATCCAAGAAACAGTCTAAAAACACACACCCTCCACCTCCTCCTCCTCCTCAGCTGCAAACAAACAGGACGAGCAATCGCATTCAGCCGCAGAACAGTGGAACCACATCAAACACAGATGCTAATCCTTTCTGGATCCGCAGCGCGTCCTCTTTACTATAAATAGTGCTGAAGGAGGAAAGAACATTACGCCTCTAATTTATTTATTGTGTCAACGTATTAAAAGACGACGACGCCTTGACGCCCGGGTCCCGCTTGTCGAATTACAAACAATCAGCAAATCCTGCTCGCTTTACTGATAACCTATTTATGAAGCCTCCTCACCCCTGCAGACCCACCTCACCCACCTACCCCGCCCGCTGCTCCTAATCACAAAGTGAAGCATGTCAGAAATGTTCCGATCACAATCCATTGACAAGTCGGGAAAGCCCGGTTTTCATTTCAGCGGACCTTTCCAAAGAGTTAAAAACACCCTCAGACTTTTGTTTTACAGCTGGTTGAACTATTACTTTGAAAACAGCTTAATAATATCTTGGTGCACATGCAGATGTTAGTTAGCAATTTAATCAAGAAAACTCCACTGGACCATTTCATGTGTACATGCTCTAAAGCAGCGGTCCCCAACCCCTGGGCCTCGGACCGGTACCGGTCCATGAGTCGCCGCGAGAGTTGAGGCTCAGGTGTGAAATGTATGGTTTTCAAGGTTTTTAGCGTTATTTTGTTATCGTTTTCATCGTTAACTTGGTTTTCCTGGGTCTTTTCACGTGTGTTATGAATAAATCTTCTTTTTTTCAGTACCAGTACTAGTTTTATTTTGTTGTATTTATCCGCGACACCTTAAAGGCCGGTCCGTGAAAATATTGTCGGGCATAAACCGGTCCGTGGCGCAAAAAAGGTTGGGGACCGCTGCTCTAAAGACAATGTGAAGTGTTCCTTTACTGGACTTTACTGGTCTTAACGAGGCTGCCCCTTCCTTGAGCCCGGTGCTGCCAGAGGTTTCTTCCTCCCCGCTGTCTCCACGTGCTGCTCAGCGGGGATCGCCTGCCTCTAACGTCGCCGTGCTGACGTTTCTCCATCAATACAGAAAAACTGACCTCACGGTAACACAGCACCTGTGTATCGCCGATCACCTGCTGCTTTACAGCTGAAAAATTCCACTCAGCTGTCATGTTGGTGTTTCAGAGAGGCCTCACTTCAGTAAAGTCTGGACTTACTCCCACTCCACCCACATCATCCACCCACGGCACAATGTTTCAGAACGAATGTCCTGAAAGTGAACAGTGAGCGTTTCTGCACCAACACTCGAAGAACACATCAAATATAGATGATAACATGACAGATGGTTACATGAGGGATGACAACATGACAGATGTTACCATGACGGATGGTAACATGAGGGATTGTTACATGACGGATGACAACATGACGGATGATAACCTGAAAGATGGTAACATGAGGGATTGTTACATGACGGATGACAACATGACGGATGACAACATGACGGATGATAACCTGAAAGATGGTAACATGAGGGATGGTAACATGAGGGATGATAACATGACAGATGATAACATGACAGGTGGTACCATGAAGGATGGTAACATGACGGATGATACTGTGAGTGTTTCCCTGCAGTCTGAATCGATCGCAGAACCCCACCCTTCAGAAAGACTACAGCTCCGTCACCGTGATGATCTAAACACTGACCAGCTCCGAGTCCACATGTGTTTCTGTTTTACTGTGCTGCATAGTTTCAGCTCTTAATGGCCCTTCACAGAGCTCTCACTACTGAGGCATGCTGGGAATGAAGGCACAGCAGTGCTGCAGTGAACAAGAAGAAGAAGAAAGAGGAGAGGAGGGAGGGGTTAGAAGGAGAATGAAAAATGCCCTGAAGTCTTCACCGGCCTCCAGAGCCTTCTGTGGAAATACAAACTCACACACAGAGGGCTGTACGGAGGAGAGGTCAGAGGTCAGCATGGGTGGGTGGAGCAGAATGGAAAGTATTTGATAAGGAATAAAGATTACTGTGTGAGAGAGCGAGCGAGCGAGCGAGAGAGAAACTCTAGTCCACTTTTCTCTTCAAACAAATTTCAATAAAGCGTATACATGGACCAATCAGCAGCCTATGAGCTGCAGTTCCTTTAGCATCCAGCAGGGGCTCCAGCAGTGATTCAGGGCCCTTTACAGCACAAATCAATATTTACAGCCTGATATTTAAAGTACACATTATTAGGAGCATGGCCTCTCTGACTGACATGTGGATATGCTTCACTTCTGGGCTACATTCATCTGTGTGTCATGGTCCTGGGTCAGTGCTTCTGAGTTTTGTGAACTTTAAGTTTAGATTGTTCAAGTATTTTGTTATTGTTGGTTTGTGTTCATATTGTTTCGTGTATTTTTCCTCGTACTGTATTTAGTCTTGTTCCCAGTTCTCAGTGGTTTTAGAGGTACTCTGTGATTCCTTCTTCTTGGGTCAAGTCTTCGTATTTAGTCCATTTGAGTTTTCCATGTTTAGTTTTTGCAGTTTCTGTTTTATTTGGATATTCAGTGTTCCTTGTACTTTGGTCTTAGTTTTGCTTCCTTTCTCTTCCTCTTCTCTTCTGTGATTTAGTTCAGCTGTGTATCATCCTCCCAGCTGTCTCCTAATGGCTGTTCTGTGTTAAGATAGTTGCTGAGCATCTGTCCAAGTTTGTTTCTGTAGAGGGTCTCTGGTGTCATGTATTTCTAGATTTCAGTTTTTGGACTATGAAACGGCTCGCATTACCTTCACCTCTGTCTCACTGGCAGTCTGATTCCAGTCCACCACACCGAACACTGTCTAACATCCACAGATCCACAACACTGCCAGCTTGAGTTCCTTTTCACAGAGTTCGACCTGCGAGAGGTTTGAAGACGCTCTGTCGCTCTGTGTACCTGATTTAACGGTAATGCCGAGGTTACCGTTGAATTTCAGCCCGGGTTTGTCGTTTCGGGACCAGTTGTTGGGTTTGCTTCATTTCCTTGGTTTAAATAGCTGTGCATGTTTGGACGTGCTTGTGATTTCCTGTTTTGTTAAATCGAACAGCCTTGTGTCGAATCGACGTCGATTGGCTCTTGTTCTGAACTCACGGTTAACAAACTGTTTGAATTTCACGGAATGTCCCGCAGACGCTCGCTGCTCAATAGAGATGCAGAAAAAGCAAATGAGTACAGTAAGTAAAGAAGACAAAGAGCAGGAGGAGGAGGATGCCGATGAAGAAGAGGAGGATGAAGAGTCGGAGGTCCTACAGTGCGACTCCAATCCCATTTTGCTGCGGCTGAAGAAAAAGAAAATCAATGGTAATGGCTTTGAAGCAGGAGAACCTTCAGCTGGAATTAAAGGCAGCAAACACAAAATTGAACGTGACCCCCCCCCGCAATACCATCGCCTCCTTCCCACAATGCACTGGGCTACTTCTATTCCCGCTAACGAGAAAGTTTACCACAACCCCCCACCTCCAACTTCCCACAATGCAATGCTCCACTTCAATCCCAATCAGCAGCAGTAGCTGATGTAGAGGGGAAGGAGGAGGGGGGAAGGAAGGAAGGAAAATATGAAAGAATGGAGAGGAGAGGAGAGGTAAAGGGAAATGAGGGAAGGAGAGAAGAAATGGTCACAAAATCAAACAAAGGATGAGGATGAGAGAGAGATGAAGAGGAGGTGAGGAGGAAAACAAAATAGCAGGAGGAGAAAGGTGGAAAGAAGGAAAAGTAAAAAAAATAATAAAGAAAGTATAAAAAAAGAAATCAAGGAGACAATGAAGAGCAGGAAGGAAAGGAAATGAGTAGGGAAAAAAGGGAGGGAATAATACAGGAGGAAAGGAGATAAGGACAGCAGAGGAGGCTTTGAGTAGAAACAGATGAGGGAGCTGTGCGAGGAGTTTGAACCAGAGCCAGGAAGAAAAAAAAAATATCACAAAACACACACACCAACACTCAGAGCCACACAGACACACACATACAACGACACACACACAGGCACAGTCACACACACATACGCACACACACAGACACACCAACACACAACATTTGTTGCTGAGAGCACAAATGTGAGAAATATGATGAAGATGATGAAGCTCTCTGTTTCTTCCTCTTTGTGCAACTTTGCAGCACACACACTTGTTGCTGTGTGAAACTGTTTCCTGTGAGCTTAGCCCCACCCCCTCACTCTTCCACAGTCTGTTCCACAGACTGTAAAGAAAAGATGGACAGAACTGACATCATTCTGCTTGGTTCTCCAACTGTCACAGCATCTGACCAATCACATTTCAGTGATGTCATCGCTTTGAATCCTTGGCAAAATCCACCCATCCATCCACCCATTCATCCAAGTTCCATCCATCCACCTACTTCATGTTAAAATAGAGACTAGAATATTGATGACGGTCTCCTGACACAGCCAGCATAAACATCATGTGGCTGACAGCGTTACCATAGCAACGCAAACAAACACACTTTGCACACGTGTATCATCTGCTGTATGCGCTTGCTGCAACCTGATTCTACTGTGTGTGTGTGTGTGTGTGTGATAACATCACGGCCGATACGGCTTAAAAACCCAAGAACTCAAGAGAGGGTGAGAGAGAGAGACATAGGGAATGAGTGTAAAGCGGTCTCAGGCTGAAGATCGTTCTGTAGTCGGGACTCTCGGAGCTTGTGCTCATTAAAGACTTGTCACTAACGGGCGTCTTCTTTTTGGTGCACCCACTACTGGGGGAAAAATACGTGAAACTCTTCTGTCACTTAGGAAACATGTATGTTCTGAGGTTGTTTCATAGCTTGGGCCAAATCCACGCTCCACTCTCTGAGTGTCAGCCTCTGACACTTTCGATGCCACAAGGAGCATCTCTGCTCCTCCTGTGATCCAACTGCATTCAGAATCCCAAACACCTCCACCCGTTAACAGTCCGATTCATCAGCTGCTCTGATGGGAAACATTTATTTTGGAAACACAGGAAGTAAAACTACTCTGCAGGAAGCAGAGCTACAGGTTAGACAGAAACAGGTGCATATCATGCCTGCTGGGTGAGGTTGGGCAGAGGGCTGGGATTCAGTGGAACAGAGACACCAGCAAATATAATGAGGTTAACGCCCTCCAGAGTGGGACGCTTGTTTTTAGTCTGTAATCAGACAAACACAAAAATGTTTCCTGCATTTTATTTGGTTCCTTAGTTTTGTTCCACTTTTTCTGTGTTTTTCTAAGCATGTGTTTTATTTTTATCCAGTGAAGTGAATTTTGCATTCCCAGTTTTAGCTCAATATAATTATGGTGTAAATAAATTCAACCATTCAAAGGCAGCAGCTCAGAGGGAGTAACCACAGCTCCTCCTGTGTGGCTTTTAATGTGAAAGGTCTGCAGGAAGTGTTGAATTTAACAATCAAAAAGCAGCTACTTAAAAACAGGAGCTGCTGTTCGTCTGTGCTGCTGGACCTCAGGAGTGTCCGAATGGGGTCAAAGGTCACACGTCGGGATACTTGACCCTCGCTGTCCACAGCAAGTTGGAGGTCAGAAACAAAGCGTGATGGTGATGACTTCATTTAACGACTCCAGCTGTAAACAAACTTCCTGCTTTTGTTCTTGAGCTCAGAACACCATCGAGTTCGAGCTTCAGGACGATCCTTTGTCTTCTTTTGGTTTCATGAAGAGAATGCATCTGACTGCACAGACGTTCCTAATAAAATACTCTTTGCTTTTCCTCCTGTCCAAAATGCTTTTAGGAGGAATCTCAGCACCCTGCAGCCATCTTTGCTGCTGTTCTGAAGCTGAATTCATCTGGTTTCAGGGTGCCCTGCAGTGTTGAAGCTGCAGGACCAGAAACAATTCAAAGTCCTTTTTTCTCCTCCAGCTCTCTCACAGTCAGACTGGGCCAAGGGAAAAGTGTGTGAGAGGCGAAGTATGGCGTAAGTGTGCTGAGGTTGGCGGTATTGAGACACAGCGTCTGTTTCATCAGACTGAGCCGTTCACAGCAGGCCGGAGGTCAAAGGTGAAGAGCTCCTTAAGGTGGCGGCCTCTCACTCGCTGAAGATTTCAGGGTCATCTCTAGATCTCTGCAGAAGGTCCCACCCTCCTCCTGTTGTCTTGTCAGATGTTGTGTTAGCTCCCCTTGAACTCCTGTTCCTCCCGTTGTTCCTCCTGTTGTTGCTTCCTTGGTGCTGAGCTGCTAATACGCTAAGGCGCGGTGTTAACACAATAACAAATGCCTGCTTCTCATATGCATATTTCATGGAGACAGCTGAACAAATTACATATTTATGGATTAAAAGACAAGGGGGGCACGTTGCAGGCAGGTACTGGGGTCCCATCTGCGGCGGCATCTGTACGGCGGGGCGGGGCAGCAGCTGTCGGTGGCACCGGGGTACGCTCTTCCCAGAGTGCCAGAGTGCTGCAGGAACATCAGTGTAACCCACCAATCATAGCAAGGCTTTGCAGCTCAGCAGAAAAAGCATGTTTGGAGCACTCTCAGCGGTCAGGTGAGCAGCAGCAAAAACCTGAGCAGCAGGCACATTTTCCTCTTAGACTTGTTTTTACATCCAGAGGAGTCACTCGCTGCTGGGCACTAGGAAGAATGCAGGCTTAAGGAGCTGCGTCCATGGTTATATACAGTCTGTGGTTATCTTCCCACACATTAATCTTGTGTTAGAGAGCTCTGATTTGCTGAAAACCCTGAAGGCAAACTTCAGTTTGGACACAAACTCTGCTTTTGTGGTTTTGGACTCTTTGAAACGCCAGCACCAGCAGGTGTCAGGGTCTTGGGTCTAAGCGACCCAGGGTCCCTGAGCAATTATGGACATGTGTGTTTTTGGTGTGCTGTCTCTCGTTCTCCCTGCTTGCAGCACCTGTTTACAGGCACCTTCAGGTGTGGTGGGTGTGGCCCTGCCAGGTGGTTGGCCACACCTGAAGACCATCGCACAGCTGATCAAGCCTCGTCGGAGGAGCTACTTAAGAGTGCGGTGGAGCTCTCTCCGATGCTGGATCATTGTGTGACTTCACGTTAGTCTCTCGGCCAGTCAGTACGGATAGTCTGCCGCAGTGTGAGTCTTACGGCTGCCTGTTTGTTATCTCCCCAGGAGAAGCGTGGAGATGAGAGGTCAGCGAGCACGGGGTTCTCAGACACTGAAGAGCGGGGACAAGGAACATTGGGAAGAGGACATGTCACGGGAGTTGGGAACTCACTGTGGATTTATTGTTATTTTCCATTTCACTGTAAATAAACGCACTGTTTGCATTCAGAGCCCCTGGGTCCTCCTTCCTCACATCCCCACAGTCTGCCACGCGGACCGTGACAGCAGGACTCCTCCACTTGACCCACAGTGGACGTCTACCTTGGTCTCCCCCCCAGCTGCCAGTCTGTTACACACTCTAAGGACTCTCTCTAAGGACACCTCCTCCTTCTCCTTTTTTTTTAAAAACTCAATTAAGATTTCAATTAAAGAGCAGGGACCCTGAGACTTCTCCAGTGTAAATTAGCTGCCGTCGCGAGGGTCATTAAACCGCTGGGACTCTGCAGCAACCTCTGAGACCGAAGCTCTTCATCCTGGATGCTGCGTTTGATTTCAGACCCCTTACCCCTCACGGTGGCGGTCACCTGTCTCACCTGCTCTGATTAGCTCTCTACATGGCTGCCCTCCCTCTGACTCTGGGATGAAACCTGCTGTTCGATGCTGTGTGATATGTTTGTACCTACAGTGCCGCAGCAGCTGTGTGTTCTGGTCCGATTTCCTTGCGTTTACTGGATGTGACGATCGCAACCTGGTGGTCTGTGTTCGCGCTCTAATCGGCCCGTTAATAATAACTCGCCGCTGCGCTTATCTCTTTGGTGCTAGATTTTCAGGCGTGAACGAGCAGGAAAAAAGACTTTGAAGGCTTTGTGATCAGGAACATCTGCGCTGTAAAGCACTTACAGCAGGGGGGAGGCAGGCCGGGAGGGAGGGAGGGGCGGACCAAGAGTGACTTGTTCTGGAGAGTTAACAGCCTTAGCAGGGATAAGGTGGCTGATCCTCCAACGCTAGGCTCATTATTGTTGGAGGGGATTTGGAGCTGCTCTTTCCTGTCGGGTGGAGGGCTGGGGGGGAGATAAGCAGCTGAGATGGGGTCTGTTTTATTCCTGGAATAGCAGGAATGAGCAGAACACACAAAGCAGCCATTTCCTGATTATTTCATTATTTTCAAACATGAATCAAGGCACGATGATGAACCCTGAAGCTCCACAAGTGGATGATGTAAAACTATTGCACGCAGGGAGATGGCGCACATCCTCTTCGTCTTTATCTGCTGGACGGGGAAATGATGGCGAGCTTGTATTACGCTCCAGCGCTGCTGTCCATTTGGTCTTTGGCTGGATTGGAGGATTGTGGGTAACTAACACAGACGTGCCCACGTGCAGTCCAAAAAAACCAACTGCACATACTCTGTAGGGTTGAATGCTGATTGGTTTAAAAGAAGGAGCGTGAAAAATGCAGCATGAGGAGCTAGACGTGCTGCAGCGACATGAGTTCAGCTAACAGACCAACAACACCAATATGAAGACCAATGCCCACCCTCTCCTGACCCTGCACAGCTCCGACAGGTTAGCGTAGCCTAGCATAAAGCCTATTTCAAATAATAGAAGAAGTTCTGCAAAGGATCCACCGAGATGTTTAATCGCTCTGCAACCTGGATGTAGCTGAGAACCTCTGCTGAAGAGAAATAATGGAGTCCAACATGCTCAGCAGCTCCTTCAGGATCTCTGTCATGATGCTGGAACAACAGCATCTTTCTATCAGCATCCAGCACGAAGCTAATGATCAAGCACGCTGAAGGTCGCAGATTTTTACATAAAGAAAACAACACTTTTGAAGCCATGCAGCAGGAAGTTTCTGTCACACAAAAATCCACAGAGGTGGAGCTGTGGGGAGTCAGTTTGGAGATAGCAGGTGGAGAAAAATATAGAAGCTGCAACAGGAGAAAGAGGAAAACTACACGTGGCTCTGCCCTTCCTAAACCAGAACTCTCTAACTGCATTCACAGCTGGACTCTGACCACGTCTCTAACTTGGAACGTTCACAAAAACGGCTGCTCAGAAAGTCTGAGGGGGGGCGGAGTGCAGGACACGTAGAGCTGGCACAGTAAAATTCATGATCACAAAGTGCAGCCCTTGAATAAGTCAATGGAATAATCTGCTGCATCATGAGATAAGAGGCTGGATGAAGAGGGGGGTGGGGCTGCTCATTAACATTCCCGCGGTGCGGTGACTCAGCCCATTTTGGTAATGGAGAGCCCCGGCCACCTAAAGATGGAAATGGCCATTTTTCAACCCCCCCCCACCACACACACGCCCACATTTTTATATATAAATTATCCTGAGCACTTACGAGTGGGAAGGCTGGCGGAGGAACGCCGCAAGGTCATTCTCAAATCTGTTGGACGGCGCCGAGCGGGAGGAGGAGCTTTAATGGGAGTGCAGCAAGAGGACAGCGAGGAAAACTTTACTCAAAATCTACCTACGCAGCACGCAGACACACACACAGTCACACACTGCCCCCCACACACACAAACACACCTTAGAGCATTTCTGTTTCCTTTTTAAACTTTTTCAGTGTCACAAAAATTCAAAGCAGGAAAAAGAAAAGGAGCTCAGCTGAGAGATGATTTCCAGACTCCACTCAGAAACATGGCGTCATTATAAACACACACACACACACACACACACACACACACACACACACACACACACACACACACACACCTGAAATTGTTAACGTTTATCACACTGAACAACTTCAGAAGGAGGTCAAAGGTCAGTAAAGCTCACTCTGGATTCAAACGGCATTAAAGGTTTCACTCATCCGTCTTAAATAAAGGTGTGTGTGTGTGTGTGTGTGTGTGTGTGTGTGTGTGTGTGTGTGTGTGTGTGCGTGAACAGGTTGGGAGGAGATCAGAAACTCTGAGGAGGATCAGGCCAGCTCCAATTCCTCTTCTGAGGGGATTTAACCTGTGCTGCACCACCTGGAAGAGACTCCTCACACTACCTGTGATTAACCCCTCCCTCCCCCACTGCTCACCTGAAACCCACCAAAGAGAGCAGAGTGAGAGGTGATGGAAGATGCTGGAGAAAAGAAATACTGAAGGTCTTTGAGACGTGAAGAAGAGTTCTCACCTGCAAGGTGGGCGGGTCAAAATGACCGTGTCCCTAACTTACCCTGAGAGGTGAGCTGAGGACACGTAGGGTTTCAGGTCCCTTCAGGTAAACCTCAGCCTGATAATGGGTGACAGACTGGAGCAGATTGAGGCTAAAATAGGCTTTAATGACCTGCTTGTGTCCTGAGCACACCTGTCCTCACATGTACAAGGGACAGTTTTACGGCCCTTCTTTAGGCTGTTTCTACAGTTTTTCTTGAACCGTCGAGCCCTCGTGACTAAAAACTTTCAAATACGTCAAACTGCCTTCACGCGGCGCAGAGGACAGGCCAGAGGATGAGGTGTGCGTTTTGTTTGCGTTTAGTGAAATGTGCTACCGGTGAGGAGAACGCAGTTTAACCTGCAGAGGAGCATAGAGTACGGCTCTAACACAAGCTTATCTGAGCTGAGGAAACACCCTGCAGAGGAGGTGAAGTGAGGAAGTGTGCATCTCCTCCATGAACCCCCTCCTCCCCCATTTTAATGTCTTTAAGTCAGACAGGATTGTTGGATTATTCGTGGATTTCCATCCTAATCGTGCTTGCCGTGTTTCCTCCCGCCACCGAAACACGAGGAGGCACGCCGCGGCTCCTCTCAGAGTCTCCTCACTGCTCCATTGGGGTCCCTGTGTGACTATAGCTGATTGGCTAATGTCAGAAAGAGTTGATTTAAAGGATCAGAGCGACCCGATCAGGTGCTCTGAGATAATAATAATAATAATAATAATGGATTGGATTTATATAGCGCTTTTCAAGGCACCCAAAGCGCTTTACAATACCACTATTCATTCACTCTCACATTCATACACTGGTGGAGGCAAGCTACAGTTGTAGCCACAGCTGCCCTGGGGCAGACTGACAGAAGCGAGGCTGCCATATCGCGCCATCGGCCCCTCTGGCCAACACCAGTAGGCAAGTAGGGCAAAGTGTCTTGCCCAAGGACACAACGACCAGGACAGAGAGCCCAGGGATCGAACCGGTGACCTTCCGGTTACAGATGCAATTCCCAGCCCCCTGAGCCACGGTTGCCCCGTGATAAATGTGGACTTCTCGGATGAGAGGTGAAACGTCTTCAAGTAACTTAAAGAAGTCCAGACGCTTTTCTTTGCAAGCTCCTTTGACTACGATGACCTGGATGATTGAGAACCTTCACAGACATATTCACAACCTGTTCTGTGCAGGAAGACTTCAGGAATACTGGCAACCACCAGTGAACCCCTCAACCTGCTATAGACACACCTGCGCTATCAGTTTGAAAATGCTACGTTGCCTCATTCTCGAGTTATCGCATTCACAACCTCTGGTGTCCAGGGTGCCCGGCCAGCCTTCTACGGCTGCGGGGCAAAAAACGTGACTTTCAACTCTTTGTCGGCTCTTCATCACACCGTTTTCCACACAGGTAACTGGAGCAGAATTAATGCAACACAGCAGGCATACATCAGGTGAATTGACCCCATTTAGTGCACCGACAATAAGGGTGCGATCTGAGTAACGAGGAACAGTGACGGGGCCAGTCGGCGCTCTCGGACTAACAGCTCAGGCTTCGTGGGATCAGACGGGCTTCAGGTTCCCGTTGATGATAAATCTGGACTGGACTGACCTCCACCTGCAGCACAGGTGGAGGTCACTTCAAGTTGTTTTTTCACAGCAGCAGTGGAACAACACTAAGTCAGTCAGCAGGTTAATCCTCAACCGGCGTTCCACTTTTAGCTACAAATAAACAACCTCTCCAGGTTGGAATGGCGAGGAACCCTATGCCCTCTTCTCACCTCCAAACACAACAAACACCCTGAGAGGCACACGAACAGCTGACATAACTCACACAGCGCACACAGCTGCGATTGGTCGACAATAAGCAGGTTACTTCGTGCGCTGGTAGTGCATCCTGAGGTCGGAGTGTGATGAACCAGGATCGGCACAGTCCGTTACTACTGTGCAAAAATAAACCTGCAGGTATTAGCTTTACAGGCGCGACTGCTTTACACAAAATTATTTACCAGAACGTTTCAGTGCTAATGTGAATCATTTCAGACACAATACTGAATATTAACAAACTCTGACAGTGCATCAGCTGAACTGTGACTGCAGGAGTTTCCTCATAACTACAGCAAAACATTAAGAACGTTTCTGAGACATTATCACTGCGAGACGTTTCCCAGCAGCTGTTAATAATCCATTCTTAAATCACAGCTAATGTGGTATTACTACTAATTAAAATATACTAAAACACATTTAAGCTGCTCGTAACATTTAATCTGAGACATTTTAACCCTGAGACCTGGTGATTCACTCTTTGATGTGTTGGTTGCACGTATGCACGGCTCATATATGCAAATGTTTATGTCATGTAAAAGAATTTGAAACTAACTTGTGCGTGATCAGGATGAATAAATAATGATGAATAGTAAACCATAAATAAACACTTGATGTTAAAGACTGTGACACAGCGGCCACTGTGACTCGCCTCTTCTGCATCGTCTCTGTTCTTCTTCTGCACTTTTATTTGTTGCAGCTGTGGAATTAAGCTGAATGATGTGTGATGGTGGCGGCGACACCACTGCTCACCTCGGCTGACCTCATCCATCAGGGAACAGCAGGTTACACAGATCACTGCCCCCCCCCAACACACACACTAAGCTTCATCTGTGTGTGTGTGAGTCCTGACTATGTGGCCACTGCAGTCACATCTCGTTGCCTGCGAGATAACAAACAACTCTTTCCTAAACATATTTGACTGCAAACAAACGACCAACCAGAAAATGCCTCCTCTGACCCCCCTCCTCTCCCATCACCCCCCTCCCTCTTTTTAAATGTTTTTACTTCCTGTCAGTGAGCGCATAGAGCGCCCCGTGTGTTCACAAGGATGTTATCGATCGGGCGAGGCGAGACCTCGCTCGCTGCACGACAGGCAGCCTGGGACATGTTGCATCCCACTTTGAGCTCAGCCAATCCTACATCCTCACCCCATCACACACACATGCACACACATACACACACAAGAGAAGGGCCGTTAGCTCCATTTGCCATGCATCCTGGCAGAGCCTCGTCGGCGCTTTAATATCTATCTTAAGAGTTGACAATCTTTCGGGGCAATTAAAGCAATCGATACGGTCCTGAGAGAGAGGAGAGAGCAGCCTCTTATCCCCAGTAATAGCTCTCACTAAATAATGAATACAGCCCAGACCACCAGCACGCACGCACGCACGCACGCACACACACACATACAACGACACACACACACACACACACACACACACACACACACACACACACACACACACACACACACACACAGACCTTGGTATGAGACACTGCAGGTTTTAGGACGAATGCTGACACCTTGCTTGCAGAGTTTACAGAGACGGAGCGCTTCAGCCACAGGAGGAGATTCATTAAAGGAGTTTAGTTGCTTTATGAGAAAACTCCTATGTTTATCTCCTCACAGTGCAGACTGACAGCTGCCACTCTGCAGGTTTTACGTGGAAGCAGCCTGTACACAAATAAAATACGACTCCCACGATGCATCTCACCACAAAACAAGCCAATCAATCCAGGTTAGTGTCTGCTCGAACTGCAGTTCTTCTGGTGTCCAGCAGGGGGTCCAGCAGCGACTCAGTCCCCACAGACCCCATGTAAAAACTTCACTGCAGAACTGTACATGTTTAATGGTAAATGGCCTGCATTTGTATAGCGCTTTTCTAGTCCATAGGACCCCAAAGCGCTTTACACTACATTCAGTCATTCACCCATTCACACACACATTCACACACTGGCGATAGCAAGCTACATTGCTATCGCAGCCTGATACACAAACTGTTTGGTCACTAAGCTAATTTAAAGTTTGCATTATTAGGGGCGTGGCCTCTATGACTGACAGGTGGATGGTGACAAAGGTGGATGTAGCTGCTGGGGTTCACCTGAACTGGACCTCTGGACTGTATTTTTGCTGTTGGAGCATTTTTGATTATGTTATGTGGCCAATAATATGGCTCCTGTGAGGATTTTGATTGGATGTTACAAGCAGTGATTAGCAGGTTTTTGTGTGTGTGTCACGCACCTGTACAGGTATATTTGTGGTAAACCTATTTAAACACATCTTTGGTTGATTGGACAGTTTAGCAGAAATTGTTTGTTGTAGTTAGTTTTCCTTCATTTTTTATAACAGTTATAAACTGTGCTGATGGCGTAAAGAGATTCATACCACACTTGTCTTTCCGGTGTGTACAGTTAGCAGTGGCTGCTGAGGCTCATGGGTATTGTAGTATTCAGAGCCACACAGCCTTTCCTTCGGCCGAGCAGCTGAAACCCGAGAACACCAGATTTTACCAAAACACTCAGGTTTGATTTCCACCGCTGCCTCTGTATGTGGTCTCTGCCTCTCCACTATCAGTCAATAGTGTCTCATTAACCTGTTCTGCCCTCAGCCTGGTAATAAGGCTGCAAATCAAATCAAACGAACAGACTCGGCGTATTTTCCAGATTTTATGACAGGCTGCAGATAAACGCTGCGCGGGCCTCCGTCAGGACGAGCCCGGGTCGTCTCACCTGTCTCGTGGTCACGTTTAACTGCCCTGAGCCAGAGGTACAGCTGTCTCTCTGTAGATGGACAAAGGTGTGAAAACGCTCAGTAAAGACATGAAACCTGAGTGCTGAAGCACTTTGGGAAGCAGCCATGGAGTCAGCGACACTATCGGAAAAACGCTCCAGTCTGGATCTCATTGGTAAACGCACAGACTCTGACTGAACTACAGCGCCCACCTTTTTAATACATCCACCTGTTATTTTAATGTCAACTTCTATTAATAAAGTCTGCCTGTGACATTTATTGAAGATGTCATTTTAATTTATTGGAAGTATATTAAACTGAAAGCAGTGTTAAAAATGCCATTTCATACATCACAAAGACTAACAGCTGAATGGATCTGTTATTTTTACACGTAAGAGATGACTGCAGGTTTACACCAATGTGCTCATGATAAAGAGGGAACTTTTATTTTGAAAGGTCAAACAGCTGCTTACAGCCTCGATGACGAGCAGTCAAAAAAAAAAAAAGAAAACAGAAAAAAACCGAGTCCAATCACAACAATCACAAGGCCCATGCACAAACGTGTGGCCCTGAGCAGACGTTCTACAGCTGTCTGAATGAAAGTGACTGAGTGTGTGCGTGAGGTGAGCTGCAGCCACGCCTACACGTGGAGCAGGTACTTCCTCCAACACAGTGGGAAGCAGAGTGGGTTGTACCTGTGCATGGCACACCTCAACATCGTTTGTGTGCCGCGGTGTCGGTGATGTGGTCTCACACAGGTATGAGGAGTCCTGGCGTGCAGGCCTGAGACCAGGACTAAAGGTGGGAGGTGTACGCGTTATCAACAGAGCCTCAGCTCAGCTGCTTCTTGCTCTGCGGGCCAACATGGCTGCCGGCCCGGACCCTCCCTCCCCCCTCTCTGTCGAGCCAACTGGAGCTCGACTGGATGTCAGAGCAGCGACGACCTTTTCCAGAAACTCGCTTTGTTGTCATTCTCTGGGCCAAGGGTGCCCACTGGACCGAGTGAGCGAGGCTTTCAGCTATAGACTTAGCTCTCTCTCTCCTGAAATGAAAACAAATCCGAACACTGAGGTTCGAGGTTTAAATCCCCTCCTCCTTCATTATTGATCGACCTCTGACTTCTGTCTACGAGGATGTTTCCTCTTTTTATTTCAAAATAAAATGTAAGAGAGCGCCGACCCTCAGCACTATGTATCCTGAGGAATAACACTTACTCCTCCTGTGTGCTCCTCAGTTTGCTCCTGTTACTCACACTGGCCCAGACTTCATGATACAGGTTACGGCAGGACTGATCTAAGATCTGCATGCAGAGAGGAGGCCTAACCTCATCTGTATCAGCAGGACCAAGCAGTGGTCTTTATCTGGCTGTCCTCTGCTCATTTGAAGCCAGAATCATCACTGAAACCATAAAACTATCGCAGCCGTCATCTTTGGATGAACTCCTAAAAAAGCACAAACGGCAAACCTATGGTTTGCTGCGAGAGCGATTAGCAGAGGACGCTGGGAGTTTTCTCTCACTTTTCATGACCCGGAGGAATGTACACTCCTCATCTGAAGTGTTTCTGTCTCCTCTTTCTTTCCAGAGGAAGCAGACAGGCCTCACAGGGAGGGGGGAGGGAGCGCTGTGGGCAATGGGATTGGTGGTGGTTTTCAGGAGGGGGGGGGGTAATGTTGAAGCAGCGGTGGGCTGATCTCCTGTGATCTCCTTCCTGTGTGGCTGTCAGGGCCTGTGGCGGAGGCTTACATCTTCCCCCGGCTTTGCCCTCCTACCCCCCCAAAAATACCCCCCAACCCCACCCAACATCACACCCCCGCACAGGACTTCATGTTCCTCCCCTTTGACCCCCCTACCCCCCGTCCTACCCCACCCTGCCTCGTTCTGCCCCAGAGGACTGCTGCTGCTCCACAGACCGGAGGAATGAAGAACAAGAGAGGAAGACAGAAAAGGAGAGGAACCCGCAGGCACACATACACACACACACACTCACAGAAAAACACACACACACTCGCAGAAACACACACACAGTGTAAAGATATGATCCAGCTGTACCGACACTTCTCGATGGGACGATCGCCCCAACAAAGACGGCATTATGTTGCTCTGACACTCCCGCTTCCCTCGCGTACTCCTCCTCTCCGTCTCTCCTCTACAAGTATGTGAGATAAGCCGGAGGGGAGATTAGACCCCCCAAAAGCAGCAGACACGCTCCTCTGGCTGCTGGAGTCAGATCGCAGAGATAGCAGTGAAGATTGACGAACTTGTTGCTGCTAATCAGGGCTCGTGATTTCAGTTCGCAGGCAAAAAGACAGGAAGTCTGAGGGGTCAGAGGTCAAGCTCAACAGAGAAGGAGAGAGAGAGAGGCGAGGAGGGAGGAGACGACACTCAAGGGTGGGGGGGTGGGGGTACATGTCATGATTACACAATTGTGATTTTATGAAAACATCATCAAGGTGAAAAAGTTTTTTTACACTCATCTCAGATCCCCCCCAACCTTTGACCTTCATGCTTTCAAACTGCCCTTAACCCTTTCGCGCATAGTGGTCGCTACAGTGGAAAGCTATTCAAAGGCTGTTTTCTTGTATTTGTGTCAGTGTTGATGGTATACTTGCACATAAATCACTACATTGGACACTGATGTGTCACTCCATACCCTGCTACCCACTGGTCAGCCAGTGGACTAAGTGGACATGTAATAAAGTCTTTGAAAAGTACATTAGGCATGAAAAATCTTTTTTTCATGCCTAACGATAAATTAGAAAAAAAAAAATCCTGATTGAGGTTGTCATAATTCATGCATGAAAGGGTAAAAGACCAAACTCAGTCCCAGCTTAAACACAGTCCTCGCTCCTCAGTCTCTCTCTGAAGGACATAAAAGTCACAGCCAGCAGACCCCAGTCATTCCCACAGATCTTTGAGGGCGGGTGCCCCAACAATTTGAGGTCTGAGTCTCAGAATGACAGACACCCTGCAATGAAACCAGCGTCACACACGTGCAGCTGACACAGTGGCCACAAGAAGCTTTAATGGCGAAACACGGAGGCAGCAAGGGGTCAGTTTAGGTGAGCGGTGTGAGCATGCTATGTAGTATGTAGGTCACCCAGTCAGGCCTGCTGGCACACTGACCTCCCCTCTGCATTCCCAGCATGCCTCACTCATATCGATACCCCCCTCGGGGCTGCGTCAGCCACAAACACCAAGGGGATGGAGCTGATCGGTGGCGCTGTGATTACAGAAGCTAAACCTGCAGTGACTGTGAACACAGCGAGAAGCAGCAGCCGCTCTGTGAACGAACATCCAGACGGCGCCATTTCCTGTCCGAACCTTCCGAAACTTCCACCAGCGTTTAAAGCGGTAGTGTTTGTCCCAAAGCCAACTCTGACAAACATTTCATATTTTAATATTTATTCCACAACCACACAACAAACTTCTGTTTTAATACAGCAGCTGCAACTGATGCTCTTCTTCTACCGATTTTAAATTACAGCACCTGAAATGTTATTCAGACACCGGCCCGAGGACTGCCACACGCCTCTGCCAGCAGCTCTTCAGAGCTAAAGTCAACTATCTCAGATATTCTGATGTGCAGAAACACCAACCTGCACACAGAGGTGGACGTTTAAAGGATGCTTGAGTGACTCTCGGCATGAAAAACAGCAGATCAGCAGCAGAAGGCGTCGCTGCGCTGAGACTAAGTGTAGAAGTTTGAATACTAAACCCGTGTTTTAACACTCTAATTATGATGTCTAAACTCCTATCACACACCAAGGTCTCTGAAGCGTCACACTAAACGACGGTCCAGTCAGTTTCTACGGCACCTTAGGTCACATGACGGCCAGGCTGTGCAGGTGAGAGAGACGATGACAAGTAAGCGTCCTCCCGGGAGGTTGCAGACAGACGTTACATAAACGCTCCCGATGAAAACAGAAACTTTTATTATTCCTCTGAAGCGCTCGGACTTGCTTTGACTTCACGTGTCTGTCTGCTTTCACGCTGATTTATGAAGAATTCATTCACCATCACGCTGCTCCTTGCCACCTGTCCCACCTCACTGTTGCCATCAACTTCCTGACTCC
The DNA here is from genome assembly GCF_057381845.1 of Rhamphochromis longiceps. Lineage (NCBI taxonomy): Eukaryota > Metazoa > Chordata > Actinopteri > Cichliformes > Cichlidae > Rhamphochromis > Rhamphochromis longiceps. Next base: position 10,352,988 of record NC_140578.1, read on the forward strand.
TCACAGAGAGTTCTCTAAATTAATTACGGGGAGGGTGGGGCTTCTTTGCTCCACGGGCCGCTGACTCGGGGCCTGGCTGTGCTGCTGGGAAACGAAGCCACAAAGGAAACAGGAGGGGTCCACTTAATCCCGGCGGGGGGGGGGGGGGGGGGTCACTCCAGCGCACTCATTTATCTATGGCGGCGTTTCATTAGGACGGCACTAACTGCCGCCGGGGCCTTTGTCTTACTAATCCTCGCAATCAAACATGTGTGCAGGGGCCAGCCGGGGGTGGGAGGTGGGGTGGGGCTGTGATTACTTTGAACGCTCTGGTTTTAAGATGAAATCGAACGCCCGGCCACCTACTGCAACCCTTTATAACACCACACTACTGCGGACAAAGAAGCTGGAACACTTCAGGGGGACGGAGGGGGGAGTATTTGCTCAGGACGCACTTCAACAAGCCGCTGAAACAAACGAGCGACTTTCCAAAATCGTTTCTCTTTCACAAAAGCTAAACACAGCCGGACGGGTGGACACGCCGTCAGAGGGGGGTTTGCTGCGTTTTTAGGAAATGTGAGCAGCAGCCGGCCTCGCCGGCTTGCTGGAAGCTGAGCAGTTTTTATCGGAGAAACTGCAGATAAAACGCCGTCTCTGAGAGTCTGTGGGAGAGCAAGGGCCGTGGCTGCAGAGAGAGGGAGGGAACTGTTCCCTGAAGCATTTCCTGGTGCGCAGCAGAGGTTCGCTAGCCGCCGTGTCTCGCGGCTCTGCTCACATAAAGCACCGAGGCTCCTTAATGTATCAGCTGTGGGGGAGAGCCAGACCACGGCGATGCATGGAGGTCGCGGGAGGGCATGCCTCCCGAGGACGCCCGCTTTCCTTTTTCTTTCCTTCCTCTCTCCAAACACTCCAGCAGCTTATTTATTTACCCTGCACTTTTTCCAGCCTCCATCCTTCCACCTTTTTTTCTCTGCGTCCTCTGCAGAAGATGGAGAGCCTGAGCTCGTCTCGGGCTCCTCTGGCTCTGATAAAAAAGCACTCAGAGATTAACCGGGGCTGTGGACGGCGTTCAGGGCTGAGAGAGGAGGTTGCTTGTGGTGTAACAATTCTCCTCCTCCTCCTCTTCTGTCTAGATTCTGTTTCTTCCCTCCAGCAGTGATTTGTAGACCAGTCCGATCCTGCACCGATAAAATAAACCGCGCACACCCAGCTGAAGCAAATTTGACCAAATTTAGCAATAAGTGGACAATCTGCACATGAAGGGTAGAAACAGAACCGGCAACCAGTGTTGTTTGAACTGCTTATTTTATTCAATATGTTTGACGCAATTTGAATGTTTTGGCGGATCATCTGGGACTGAGGCTTCAGTCCAGAAGTGTGAAGCTTAAGTTGTACCCAATACCATCCTCAGTTGTCGGTTGAGAGGCCAACTCGCCTGTGTGCTCTGAGGGCGGTGTGCAGGTGGAAGCGGACGCGGCGGAGCTGCACGCGCTCCATGCCTCCTTAATAATGGAAGCGGTGTATTAGCCCTGACAGCATCATTTATGGGCGCGCTGTGCGCTGCGACGGGCCAGCCGTGGGATGCTATCGTTTAAAAGCAATATGGAGAGGAATTATTTATGAGGGCACGGTCTGCACACACACACACACACACACACACACACACACACACACACACACACACACACAGACACACACCGTCGTAATGCTGAACTTGGGTCCATCACTGCCCTTCACGGTGCAGCATTGCAGAGAGGAAGAGAGCTGCGTGTGTGTGTTGGTGTGTGTGTTAGTGTGTGTGAGCACTAATTCAGATGCTGTATACTGTATCATACGACTGCCTCTGGAATGTCAACAAGCGTTGAGCCTGGACCTGCAGTCTCCCCCCTCAGACCTGCAGGGACCTCAGCACTGTGGAGCCTCAGCAGGGCGAAGCTCCACCCCCAACCACACTGAGTTTCCGCTTCTCTGCTTTTATTTCTCTGACCCTGCTGGGAGATCTTCTGTGGTATCAGCCGGTTTCTGAAAGCTGCTCCGGAGGTTTAAATACGTTTTGTGTTTGTGTTTTGTTAAAAAAAACAAAAACCTGCATTATCCAGGTGAACTGACACAACCTCCACTGAAAGACTGATCTCGGGATCAGTTTGGTGTTTTGATTGTGTTGTCTTGCTTCAGCACACCTGTGTGTCACACACACACAGACCTGTGTGAAGTTGGGACCTCCAGCTGACTTCAGATAATTAAAGAGCAGATGTGGAGACACTGAGCTGCTGCTGTCACCCGAACGCAGCACGCATCGACCTCTTCACCTGCATCAGCATCAGCATCAGACACACATACACACACACACACACACACACCTTCACCAAGGGCGAGCATCAGCTCCAGCAGACCGCCGGAAGCGTCTTAGAGCTTCAGGACAGTTCCTGATGACTTTACAGTTTGAGGGTGCAGGGTGAAGGTCAGGGTGGAGAAATGGGCTAACGAAAAACTCGACCGGACAAAGGTGGTCCTCTGACCTTAAAGGCCTGACTTTAACCCATGTGATTAAACTTTTACCTGAGCTGTCCCTTCATAACAGCTGTAATCTGACCAATGATTGAATTTACACATCAGCGTCCTTACAGTAACTACCTGCAGTATATCTGCACTGCAACATGTGCTGTGTGTGTGTGAGTGAGTGAGTGAGTGGTCATGTATGCCTCTAAAGTTTCAGAACACAGCAGGAGAGGCAGCAGCCGGAGGGTCTCACTTCATACGGCGCCAGCACTATCACACACACATACACACGCACACACACACAGTGAAAGTTTCAAGCACATGTGCTGATAGGATATCGTCCTGTGAGTGTGTGTGTGTGTGTGTGTGTGTGTGTGTGCGCGCGCGTTGGGGGTCTGCATGTTTCAAGAATTTAAAGTGACTGAACACAGATGGCCTGAAAGAAACAAACACACACACCATAATGTGTTTTTTTTCAGGTCTGAAAAAGTGGGCGGGGTCACAAGATTCATGTGTAGCCATTGTTTCAGGGACTCGATGGGTGTGTCTGATGTTGTCAATCCGTGACGGTATCCGTGTCCGTGTACGGGTCGTTGAGTGAACGATCCATGCTTTGTGTTTCCGCGTTTACGTATCTGTGTGGACTCAGTTTTTCGGCTCTTTAATCACTTTTCTGGTAAAATACATTTATATTTAAAATTGATTTCAGGATTTAATGAATTTTAAATCCACAGAGTTCAAACTGAGTGAGCCACTGTTTGTTTTTGAGGTGGGACCGCTGCGGACGGCTGTGATGAGGCAGAGGAAGACTGCAGGGCCAATTACAGCCAGGTTACACACACACTGATTAGCAGCTCTCGGACAGACGTGGGGTTTTTCTGGTTTTTAATTGAAAGCTTGAAGTGATTATGGAGTTGCAATCACTTTGGTTCCTATTCCTCAATCAATAACAACAAAAACCGAAGACGTAATCAGCTCAGAGCTGCCCGTCACCGCCAGACAGCTTGAGCGTATGTGTGTGTGTGTAGACAGGGGAGGTGTGTGTTTAATTTACGTGACGGTGAGGATGACAGCCGTTAACACATCAAACTAATTACAGGTGGGGGTGGGATGACAGACATCCAATCGTCTTCCATCTGAGAGGAAACATGGCTGCGACTTCTTTAGGAGCTGAACGCACCTCAGTCTATTGTCAGAGACGACGTGAGTGAGCGCGAGCTCCTGGTTACACTGAGGGTGTGTGACCTCAGCAGCTCAGTCTGAACCAGCGTATTCAAAAGAAGCTCATTATTTCACCTGCAGTGAGTTTAATGTGCCACACTGCTCTGTTACGCCCTCTGAGCTTTGCTAGAGGAGGGTTGTAAAGTGGCTTGCAGCAGCAGAAAGTTTAACTTTAAGAAGAAGACAACCAGCAGATGTCGGCTGGCACTGAGATCTGACCAATTTGTGATGTGACCATCCCGAGCGCGTCGACCTGTGATTATTAGTTCTATCATCGCCTCATCTACAGACTTCTTTGCGAAGATTACCATCAAATTCACGTAGACATAGAACCTGAGCAGCAAAGGCCATCAGACCTGCAGAGTGTCTGTGGTTCTGTTGAAACATGAAATTCAAAGCACGCTACTTCACATTTATAAGGTCACAAACATTTCTGATCACAATGCTACCATAATGTCTGCTGCATGATAACATGCTAACAGTGCACTGAGGTCTTGAAACTGAAACTGCAGGTGGCTATCCACGTTAAAGCAGCTGGATTATCTGGTCTCTAATCTGCGGTCTGAAGACGATAACCATTTCTCTTCTTTTCCCAGCAGCCACTGCTTCTGTCCTCTGAGCAGTCGGCGTATAAGGAGCTGCCAATGGTGTGAATGAGGAGAGTTAAAATCGGGTCTGTGGATCCTCGGCTCAGTTTCCTGACAGTCCATTTATTTCCTGGATGCGCTGCTGCGGCGTCCCGCAGCCGCGCCCGCCGGGCCCGCTGAGGACAAAAGGAGTGAACGCATCACATGCGGCGCAGCGTCCACAAACAACAACAACAACACAAGCACACACACAGACTAAAAGAAAAGGCTGCGCCCGCTCTCCAGATGGGCCCGAGCCCTAACAGGCCTTGCCAGCAACAGCTTGCTCTGTGTGCGCTGAAAACAAAGATGACGGATTAAATATCATGTGGCGAGGTGGAGCAAGGGAGGGACGCAGCGGGGGAGAGAAAGGGAGGGAGATGATTGACTATTATTAGGGATAATGGAGAAGTTGGAGGAAGATCTGCTCCGTTGTTGTCGGGCTGTTAGTGATGAAGAATGGCTCCTCTCCCTCCTGGTCCTCCCTCTAAAATCAGCAGTTTACGTCTTTCTAATCTAAGCCTCACGCACAGGTCACATTAGCACATTAGCAGTGTGATAGTTATCCAGAATCCACTGACAGACCAAACCCTTTTGTATTTTCTGAGAATTTAAGACACTCAGTGATAAAACGTCACATTTATTCGTTTACTGGTCAGTTACACGACATCTGAACCGGATCTCGAGTCATCGTGTAAATCTGGAGAAAAATTCTGGTTGTTTGACTTTATTTTTTTATTTTACGACTTAAAACTTTATTAACCCCACAGTGAGAACAAAAGCAAAAGCAGTAATCTTTAAAGCAGAAACCTCTCAGATCCATTATCTCCACCTCTCCCCTGCTGAGGTCGCAACCTGTGTGCCACGTCATCTCTCCTCTGCATGGCACGCTGCCTCTCAGGATGCTTAATGAGTCCAATTAACTTATTTACAATGAGGCTATCTGTAAAAATATGTCTCAATCTTGTTTGGCTGGGTGGAGCAGCGAGGGGAAGGACGAGATGGATGGATGAACTACACTGAAGATTAATCGGGTGTGAGCAGCAGACCTGTGGCGGGAAGGGTGGAAGGCTTTACGCCTGGTGAGTGCACCTTCACCCAAGTAACAGAGCTTCACCCGCCCAGCTGACGGAGCTACGCTAACAACACAAAAGGTCGAATTTAAAAATTTTAAACATCCCACGCAACTTCACGTTTACATCTTCATTTAAAGCAACATTAGTAATTCCGCCTTAAATGGCGGGGCCCCTGTAGACGTCAGCTGGAGAGATGGCGCTGTGTCCTTGTTACTCAAACACGCCTCACTGAGAGCCATGTCACAGACGGAACAATTTTCTGTCTTCCGTCTACATCCACTGACCACATCATTGTGCCAGACGAAGCGTCCAGCTATCGTGAGGACAGCAACGTACTCCTGACAGGAATTAGATGTCAATGGCGCCTCCGCTCACCTGACTACAGGTCTGTGCAGAGACACGTCCTCGCCGCTACTGCCCAGTTTTAGGTTCAAACTAGAGCTGCGTTCTGATGTCATGGCGATAGAAACGTCCAATAAATGTCACGGAGAACAACGAGCAGGTGGAACCAGGATTTTAACCTGGGACCATGACAGAGCTGTGACCATTTCCGAATCTCTGGCTCCCTGAGGGCAATGCTGACACAGACAATGACCTCTGAGGTTTCTGCGAGTAGAAATCTGTGCAGACCGCAGGAAGAGGAACCATCCACGCATCTGTGAGCAGCGCCACAGTACAGACGGAGCATGTGCAGAACCATGCTGACTTTAAATGGGGAGGACGCAGCTTTTGCCACCTTCAATTGATTGAGTCGATCAGTTCTGTATGACCCATGTGTGGCCCATCATCAATGACACACTCAGAGCTTCAAACAGAAAACGTTCGAGACCAGAGAAACGCCCACGCTGTGAGATCATCGCCACGAGTGCCATACAGGACATCCCACTGTGTGTCTGTGTGTGTGCGTGTGTGCGCAGATCAATGCAGTGACTCTCTTCTGATAACTGAATACATGAATTCACATTACACGTCTGCTCAGTCGTCTCATTGATCAGCAGGCAGCAGAGCGGTGATACTGCAGCACAAACACACACGCGTGCACACGCATGCATGCACGCGCGCAGACACACACACACACACACGGTTTGGAGGAGGAGCCAATACTTTTGATTACTTTTACAATCAATACGCCGCGGGCAGGCCGGCAGAGTAGGGCGGCTCAAGTCTGTAGGAAGCTTCCCGTCCTGCTCCAGGAGGGAAACAGCACACAGACGGGACGGAGGAGGGAGTCGGACCACCTTAAGGAGGGCTGGCAGTGTGATTTAAGTGCAGGGTGTGAAGGGGGAGCAGGGGGAGGAGGGGACTTTAATAGAGCCTGCGGCTAATTGCTCCGGTGGCATCTTAAAGCCCGTCTCCCCCAAAAGCCCTTGGAGGCTGAATACTGCTGCTAACAGAGGAGCTGCTGACACAGGAGGAGAGAGGAGGCGAGGAGGAAGTGAGGGAGGAGACATTAAAGAGAGGAGAGGGTAGACAGTAAGTGAGAGGAGAGGAGGGAGGAGGCGCAGGGCGGGAGAGCAGAGCTGGAGTTTCTCCTCACGCAGAAAACAAACTGTGGCTGCTGCTGCTGTGAGTTATTCCTCGGGTCAGGAGAGAGCAGCTCGGATACCGCCACACAAATTATCCTCCTCCCCGCCTCCCCCTCACTGCGGAGGGAGGACGGGGAGGAGGAGGCTGCTGGGGTAATAACACACCCCTCAGCCTGTCATCTCAGCTCAGGACCGGCCCACAAAATAGAAATATCACTTTCTCCTCCCTGGACCCCTCCACCCTCCTCTGTCTCCCTCCTACAACAACAACCCCTCTCCCCCCAACTGCTGAATCACCCCAGAGGAGAGGGGACAGGAGGAGGAGGAGGCTCGATGAAGAGGAGCTCCACAGAAAGCAGTGGGCTGAGTCTGGGTGCTGCCTCTGCAGAGGAAGCTTGGTCTGAGTCAGGAAACGTTGAATATACATAAAACATAAAGAGCTGCAGCCCGGTGCTCCTGCAGGGAGGAAACGCTCTCTCCTGCAGGAGAGCACAGAGTCAAACTTCACCTCCACATGTGAGGAGGGGAGAAAAGCTCAAACCCTCGTCTCACCGGAGAAACCGCCAGAAACCGCCGTGACCCCACTGCGGCTCACGACTCCACGTTTCAGAGCGCCAACATCACAAGCGGACTCAAAGGAGGCAGATCTGAAACGGTTTCTGCGCTATTCTTAAAATCAACTCAGAAACAACCACAGCAAGCAAACAGGCTCCATCACGGTCAGCTCAGCTCTCCACGCAGTAACGACTAGGCGTGGGTTTAAAAAAAATCAATTTTAGTTTGAATAAAGTGATTGATTCTATCCTGAATCGATTTTTAAACATAAATGTATTTTACCAGAAACACCATAATCTCAGCTTAAAGCTCACACAACTATTTCAACAACCACCAAACAGCTAAAACAGCAAATGAGAGCAGGTAAGCAGACTCTCTAAACAGAGCGCGGGTTGGTCACCCAACCTGGCCCGCACACAGACATGTCGTCGATGCTGAAAGCCGACATCTCACGGATTCTGAAGATGCAGGTTTCGTCACTTTGACCAAAATTCAATGAACCAGCAGCAAAAGAAGATCCAAACTACGCTTCACGTTTGATAAACACCGTCATCAATTTCCTCTTACTTTGGCTGTTTTGCTTCCACCACGATAAAATCACACTTCCTGCACAGTGTTCAGAGACCAGTTTGCCATCATAAACCTCTGTTTTCTGCATTATTCACTGCTTATTACGCACCAGTCTACTGTTGTGTTCAGTGCTGTCGGTCTCCGACAGGAAAGCCTCATTTCTGCTATTCAATACTGAAGAAATGTAAACTTTTACAAATGATTGCTAAGCTGCGTCTCTAATAAAACCTCTGTAGCTTTGCTCTGCTTCACAACAGCAGCATCAGGTAATGTTCATCTTTTGATTCATGGTTTTCTTCAGTTTTTGATCTATTGCAGAATAACTTTAGGGACTATCTGCTATAAAAAGTCAGGACCGGAAAACCTCCTTCACGTTTTTCTGTGTTTTATCCTCAGTTACTTTGACACAAAGGCACCTGCTGTGATGCTCACACCTCTGACGAGTGTCAGCTTTGTTTTTATACATAAATATAAAAATATGGATATGTACTGATGAATGATCAGAACTAATATTTCTGACTGAGTCAATACAATACCCAGCCGTAGTAACGACACCTGAACTCAAACAGTTCACTGAAGCACAAAGCCCACGTCTCTTTTTGCTGAATATTGAATATTATATAAACTCCTTTATTTCATCCACTTTAAAATCGGCTCTTGTTGTTTGTTCAATGAATCGTCACCAGCATCAAGAAATGCTTACAGCCGGCTCACGACGCACACACAACATTACTGCAACATTTTGTGATCATGTGAACAGAAGTCCTCACTGACCAATCAGTGCACAGACATCCATACAGAGCTTCATCTAGTGCCATTAACCTAACATGGCTGTCGTGGCTGTGAGAAGCTCGTCTTCAGGACGGTTCTCTTACAAACGCTCAGGTTTATTTGAGCATCATTTCCTGACCTAAGCAGGAAAAGATCACAATGAAAACCAAAACTAAAGAACATGATTCCCCCACATGGGGCAGGAACCACACAGCCTGCTGGGTGAAAGTAACAGCGGAGTGTGTGACCAGCAGAGTCGCTGAAAGTCTGCTCTTCAACTCCACACACCCGGAAATATGGTCACTAATGCTGGGACTCCAGATGTGCAGAGGGGGGGATGTAACTGTGTCTCTTGCCATCTTTTATATACAGTTTGTGGCCAAAGCCTTTGTTGAGAAGTGTTTTTTTACTTTCTGTGATTGGTTGGGAGAGATAAGTATCTGATTTACTGAAGTCTGTCGAACTCTGAGGATCAGAGATGTAGCGAGCCCTGTGAGGGTCGAGTATATATGCTGTATCATTCTGATTTTAGAGGTGCTGCACTCTGACCAAAGCCTCAGCGACAGCACAAACAATAAAATATTGGAGCCGCCGTGCCGATTTGTTCTCGTTTGTCCAAATTCATCCATCCAAGCAGCTTGGCCGTTTCATCAGGAGGAGAGAGGTTTCCAGACCCCCGTGTGCCTGTTTATTAAAGTGGAGCGAGCGTGTGCATGTCCGTGTCTGTTGCTGCTGACCTTGAGGCCAGTGTGCAGCTTTGGTCGTGTGTGTGTGTGTGTGTGTGTGTGTGTGTGTGTGTGTGTGTGTGTGTGTGTGTGTGTGTGTGTGTGTGTGTGTGTGGGTGGCGTGGAGGCAGGGGTTGTGACAGCTCGCCATCCAAACCCTGCCGCTGCAACATCTGGCTCACATCTCCAGGAGACTCTGAGACCTGGAAATGTTCCTGCGCCCCGCCCCCACGCACTGCCGACTGTCCGCTCACCTTCGGCGGGCTCACAGAGCCGAACCGCATTTCTTCTGCTGTTTGGACTCATAAATCCACTGCAGGGTTTAGGAGCGGGGGGGACTGAATAAGAGGAAAACAAAAGCCTTCTCCACTCCCACTTCTGCATTCACACGACCTCCTACCCCTTCAGAGATCCTCCAAAACCTGCGGGATCTCCACAGGAAGTGCGCAGGCCAGCCCCACCGCAGGTAAACACTTTACTGAACATACGGGGAAGACGCTGAGGTCAGGGAGCTGAGCGCTGCTCACACATCAGGGTCTGAAGGCTCTGCCGGTGCCTCTGCCACCGCCGAGAGGAGTTTTAATTGGCAGGGAGAAAGGCGAGTGGCTCCACAGCACAGATCGCTTTTATCTGGCCCGGAGAGGCGCTCAGGATTAAGTCTCTCTCTGGTCTGGCGGCCATTGTTTCAGAGAGAGTGGAGGAGGGGGGGGCAGCAACAAGTTATGCAGATGAGATGTTAATTAGGCGAAAAGTGAATGAAGTCTGGAGCAGAACAAACGAGCCCGGAGGAAGACAGAGTGTGGGAATGAGGAGGCAGCTGCACTCCTCCGCCTCACTCCTCATCCCGTTTCCTCACACCTTCCTCCTCCCCTCCATCTCACAGTCCTCCCATTATTCCTTCGCCCTTTCCTAATCTGTCTCCTCCTTCCAGCATGCCTCTGTGTGCTTTTCTGATGCTGTGATGAAGATGATGAAGAAAGATGATTGACATGCTAATGAGGAAGAAGAGGTGGGACGTCATTGTTGTTTTTTCTAATTTCAACAAGAGGGCTGCTGCGAAAAACAACCAATCCCTGATAGTGCACGCTGATCATCAATAAATGCACCAATAAGCAATAAACTATGCGACCCATGATCCCCAGCAACCTTTACTGAGCTGCAGGGTTCTTGCAGCAGTGCGGTGTGGGATTCGTAGTTACATTTAGAAGATGAAATGTTTTTAAAGCTTGATTGTGCGATGCAGCTCTGATGTTCGAGTCTGCCTCACATCACTCCGCACGAAGGCTAAAACAGAAGATCTTCTATTTTATATTTCGTTTTTCTTTCTAAGTCCTCAATTGTAGTGAAACATCTCCGTCAGAATCACAGCCACACAAGCTGCTTTACAGCATCTTCCATCCTGGCGTGAAGCTGCAGAGAATGTGCAGACCGGACCTAAACCTGGAGTTCAAGAAATAAAAGTGAAGGTTTAATGGAACGGTGCTGTCTGGTGTGAAAGACTGACACCACCTCCTCCTCCAGCCTCCACACGTATTCCTCTACACCCTTTACACCTGAAACAACTCTCATGGACACAAATCGGCACGAGAGCAAGATGACCGACAACCGTGTTCAAGTGAATGGAAAAAGGAAAAATTCAGGAATCAGCAGGTTAAACATTTATTAAAGTGTTTTGGATGAAGTCTTCCTGAAAGGCTCAGAGCAGGAAGTTTGTCAGTTTTGGTCAAACTTTATACTAGATTAAGATTTTTTGTTCATGAAATGTGCATGAATGATCGGCGCCTACACTAGGAGCACATCAGGGGTGTGTGGATCAGATGTGTGGGGAGGAATGGTGGTTCTGCAGACTTGAGCAACAAGTGCTCAGAGCGAGTGGCCGTCACATCTCCTTGGTCTGTTTGGAGGTTGTGGCCGAACAAATTCCTAGAGGACAAAGAAGACGATGCACATGCAGAGTTTACAGAGGATGGAGGAGGAAGCTGACACAGTCTAAAGGAGAGCCGAGCGGGTCTGATGCTGCAGGAGGACGTCACCCTCCCCCACTGGCCGCTCCGTGATTCGCTGAGCTCTAAAGGGTCGTTTGTGGAGCGACTCGCAGGCGAGCAGAGCATGAGGATGAGACCGTAAACCTGCTCCGCTTGGTGTGACGGAGACATCAGAGCGTCCAGTCAGCAGCCCCCCACCCCCGCACGTCCGTCCTGCAGCGCTCACGTAAATTCTTCATTGTTTATTAGCTGTCACTTCCTAAATAGTACTTGCTGTGTCTTGCATACAGGCCTGACCCCACCCCCCCGGGGAGGGAGGTGTGAAGTTACAGTGGAGGACAGACAGGAGAAGAGAAACAGCAAGTGAGGCAGAGCTGCACATCCACCTACACGACCAGATCCACAATCCTTTAAATCCACTTTTATTCCAAACAAATCCAATAAATCGGCCGTGTGCAGCTTTTCCTCAAAGTATCGGAGCTCAAACTTAATCCGGCATGCCCGTGAGGAGCCGGATGCTCCATAAATCCCCCAAACTCTTCTCATTCAGATTAAACATGCACACCTAAACGCTGCTCCTAATGAAATCAAGTAGCTGCGTGTGTCAATGCTGGGAGCTGGATGCTTCCACCGAGGAGAGGGTTAGCGAGAGATCGGCAACACTGACTGCATGATATCTTTTTTATTTATGCGTCCGCTCACATTGGGCTGGAGTATCAGCCCGAATGTAATTAAATGGCTCATAAAGCAGAAATAAACTCAGCCGGCTTCACCTCTGCACGCTTTCCAGCTCTCAGCCCATCATCGTGGAGCTCTGCTGCGGACCCAGCGGCTGCTCTTTCTGTTTGCTGACAAAACCATCAAATCAGTCCAGAGACCGTCGTCATCATCATCATCCCCGCATCACCACAGACGCTTTGGGAAACAGGTGAAGTGCTCAGTGCACCTCGTTAGCAGTGGTACCTGCAGTTTTCAGTGGGGTTCAGAGTAGTTCAGGGTATTTGGGGAACATTTAGAGAAATTAAGCAAAAGCGCTGAACAAATACGCTGACCGAGGGAGGAGCAGCAGCAGCTGCGGCACTCAATTTTGAGTCTTTGGTCCCTGACTGAACAGATTTCTCATGTTCACTCTGATTTGTTATTTTCCGTTACAGGTTTTCGTTTTGTTTCTTAAACCTGCCTCAGTCGTGGTTTTGAAGCTGCAAAAGTAAGTTAAAATCAAAATCTAAAATCAAATATTCCGTGTGAGCACTACGAGGTGACGGGCTCTACTGAAGGTAAAAAACCCTGACAATCAAACAGCTGCTCTGCAAACGCACTCAAATATCCTGCAAGTCACGCAGACCCTGGAGGACCCACACGGACCCTCGTGGGTCATCGCCATGAGAAGAACAGGTCACCTTCAGCACACCTGTGAGAGCGTGTCTGAATCAGACCGTTTCTTGCTCTATGTCTGTATGTTTTGACAGGTTTCACTCTGATTTGGTCAGACCAAAGTGACCAACACAGACCGCCTCTCCCTCATCACACCTGAGCTTGCCGTGACAGAGGCGCGGCCTGAAATGACCCGTTATACATTCAGGTGTAAGGACTTGCTGAGGCTGAACCACGGGTGGAACACACTAGGGCTGCACGATTAATCATTAGAAAATCGCGATCTCGATTCATACTTATGTGCAATCTCATTTCCAAATGACAACGATTTTTAAAAAAAAGAAAAAGAAAAAAAAAAGACGACGATTGTACCGCATTTTGATCCGGGACGTACTCTGCATGAAAACAAGCGCTCACTCTTCCTGCTTAACAAATGACAAGGGCGGAGCCTTATACCACGTGATACAGAAGCTGTGCCGTGTGATGCTAAAATTAGCAGGGAAAAAACAACGGAGAGCACGTCAGGGATGACGAGAAAGTGACAGGAGAAAATCCGTCCCGGTCAACCACCCAAACATCAATAACGGGAACCTTATACAGCGCTTCCCTATACCCGTCGAACTCCCGCAGGCACAAAGAAATTACGGAGGCTATCACTTATCACCTGACCAAAGATATGGCTCCCATCAACACTGTGCAAAACGAGGGATTTAGGAAAATGATCAACACCCTAGACAAACGCTACACGGTGCCGTCCCGCTACTATTTTTCTATTGTTGCACTACCTGCTCTATACACGCAGTGTCGAGCAACGGTGGAGACGGAATTTCAAGCAGCACATTTTGCGGCAACAACAAAACGTGAGACATTTGTTGTTTTTATGTTTATTTATTGTTTTTATGTTCAGTCTCAACTGTTACGAAGTTGATGTGCAGTTAATAAGTGCAATAAATATTTATACTGGAAAAGAAAATCGTGAGAGAATCGTGATCTCAATTCTAAGCCAAAAAATCGTGATTCTCATTTTATGCAAAATCGTGCAGCCCTAGAACACACCCACCATCACCCACGGAGACGGGCAGGAAGTAGACGAGTGGGGTCCTGCAGCAGAGCACAGGGTGGGTGGTTTTTTTTTTGGTTTTTTTTTAGAAAGAGCATGTCGTCCATTTTAGAGGACACAGCCTCGCCAAGTGTCCGATTTAGAATTAAAGCATTTGACAGTATTAGCTTATCCCCCCTCCGCACCCTTGAAAGTCTGCGGTGACCCAGGGATGTGTAAAACGGGGTGGCCAAATGAATTGCTCGGGCACTCGAGCTCTTCGAGCCATTATGGCGAAGAGCTGCCCTACCTGTGTCGAGTCAGCAGTCCCGCTCAGTCTATCCGTCTAATGGACAGCGCAGGAATTTAATTAGCAGGAAGCTGCAGAGCGGGCTGGGAAGGGGGGGGGGCAGCAGCACAGGGAGAGTGTGTGTGACAGTGTGTGTGTCAGAGAGTGTGTGTGAGAGAAAGTGTGTGTGTGAGGCCATTGAGCGGTCGACTCCTGCTGTCATCCTCTGGAAACCCTGTCCATCAGCAGGACGTTCTATGCTTGTTTGTCCTACGGGGGGGGGGGGGGGTCAGCTTCAGTTTATCTCAGGTGATCTCACTTCCTGTCAGGACTCAGGCTCACTACCTCCAAATGCCATCTCGAACCACGTATTAAAAATGATATCTATATATCAATCCGCTCACCCATCCATCCACCCTGTGCTGGTGTCTGGTCAGGTTATGTTTTGCACCTCCTCCTGGGGCAGCAGATTAAGTAAAGCTAGTCTGGATCCATCTTTCGGGGCCCTCATCAGTTCCCAGGAGAAGCCTTTAATTGAAGGAAACCTCTAACCCACCCGAGCCCCACGTCCCGTCTCTGAAGATGTTTTTGTTCCTGCACCGCAGCTCTGAAATTCTCTGGATATGCAACCGCTGTGATGTTGTTTTGAGCCAATAGGTGAAGAGCACAGCCTCCTGCATGGTCCGTCCAGGCAGCTCTGTCACCTTCGCCTCAGCAGTGAAGCAGACTGCTTCTTGTGCGAGGAAAAAAAAATATTCCAGTCTGCGGACACCGTCCAAAACTCATGAGTGAAACCTGAGCCCAAAGGAGACTCGTCTCAGCTTCCTCAATTCTTAACCTCGTTCCTTCCCTCAGCACCAGGAGGAGGTCGGGGGGATGGTGGGGTCAGAGGACACCTGAGACTGGTGTAGTTAATCATACCTCGTACCCACCTCGCTGCGCAAACCGTCGTAAAACGGTGCTCATACGAGTGTCCTCATTAGGAGAAGGGCCCGTGTTTGTGTGTAATTATGAGACAATTTGTTTCTGGTCATTTTAAAGAGCAATGACGGTTTATTTTCCGTCCAGGCTTAGGTTAGTCTGAAAATGTGTTTTGATCAAAAATTTCCGAGCCAAATTAAGTGAAAGTACGCAGACACATAAGAAGAGAAACTTTAAACTGCATGTCTGGATAATTTCCCTTTAAAACTGTGAGTCAGGAAACTGGATTTGGTGAGGATTATTATTTATTTGGAGCACTAAATCTGAGGGAAACCAGGTTAAGCACAGGGAAACCTGTGCCTAACCTGTTTAAAATAGGAGACACCTGGCAGGTGCCCTATAGCACACCTGTGGCAGGCAAAGCTTCATCAGGTGAGCGTTGTTTAATACAGAACGCAGATTGAAACCACAGCAAACTGAAGTCACACTTCCTGTTCCGCAGCCCCCAAAGACATAAAAAAAGAGGTGAACTTGTGGCTCTACGCCTCCTCCCTGCTCCTTATCTGTCTGCATTCAGAGCTGCGCCTCCTCGCTCAGCGGCCGCTTTGTAATTGGATTGTGCCAAAATTCAGAGATGAGAAGCAAGAACGGCGAACGGGTGAAGAGAAAGCGATGAGGGCGGCGGAGAGTTTCAAAGTGTGGGAGAACCCCGGGTGAGGGAGGGGTGGGTTTCACCAATTAGCTCGGTCACCAGGCCCCACGTTCCCAGACACTCTCACCACCTAATCAAGTGGAGCTTTTGTCTCGTCTCTGAAAACTGTTTTCTGCTCTGAGTGCGAGAATAAAACGGAGGCCCCGCCGAGCGTGGATGGGTGGTGGTGGGGGGGTGTCACAGAATGACGCTAACGAGCCGACGACCTGGGCGATCGCACACACACACACACACACACAAAAAAGGAGGTGGTATCCATTACTGAGGAGCAGGACACAACATCTACATTACACTGGCTGTATTGTAACACAACATCAGAAAACATGGACAGCCTGAATGATCACAGGCTCAAATTATTCATTAACCCTTTCCCGGTGAGTAAACGTGAGCTGCCGCTGCTGTGAGGAGGCAGCCGAGCGAGGCGCGCTCACATCCCCCGGCGTTTCACATGACGGGGTTCGGGGTTAGAGCTGCTCTCACGTGGACCCCTTTACAAGGTCATACCGACTGTCTCAGAATAACGAGAAACGTCCACGAGGCAGTGCTCAGTGTGCAGCTCAAACACACCCTCCGTTAGTGTGGTGACCCGGGCGTGCACAGAGGTCGACAGGGGGTTCGGGGTCTGTACCTGTGCCCTCCTCCCAACGGACTCAGGCTTGATCTGCACATTCACACTTTACTAGATCACACCTGAGATCACAGATCCATCTACAGGCAGCAAACTTCACCCTCACTTCACATGTTATAAGATCGGGGTCACACACTGAAATCTGTGAAGCCGCCTTTATTCACCCCCAACAACCGTCCGCACCGCCCCAGTAGCTCAGAGCGGCTCAGAGCGGCTCACAGCGACTGACGGCACAAATAGTTCAATAATTCAGTTATCGGCTCCCCAACCTCCACTAATCCTTCACATGTCAATAATTAAAAATGAACGCGCGCACACACACACACACACACACACACACACACACACACACACACACACACACTCTCTCTCGAAGAGCAGAGGAACAAAAGGAAAAGCTTCCACAGAAGCAGCTCTTTGTGTGTTTCACTCATGGACTCGGGCCAAAGAGCTCGACCTGCAGTCTGACAGAGGCTCACTCTATCGCTCTCGCTCTCTAACACGTGACCAACCCAACGAAGACTCCTCAGCCAGCAGCTCCCCTTCCTCTCACTGCTGCACCTTTTCTCACTCTCATTTTGGAAGTAAGATTTCTTCTTTCTCGTGTGTGTGTGTGTGTGGTGGCGTGGGGAAGCTCACCTCTCTCTCTCAATTTTTCAACAAAAACAAAACAAAACAAAAAAACCCCTGAAAGGTCTGCACAGCTCTCACGTTTAGGCGTCTGGGCCTCACGCAGAGCCGCTGAATATTCACGGAATCGTTCATCCTCAGATTCTCATCAGAGCCAAACAGCGAGCCCCGTTTTAAAAGCATGACGGCTAATCCCACTGAAATCTGCCAAAAACCCACAGTCTCAAAATCACTGTTATTACAAGGGACATCCCCACCCAGTTATTACTAACGTTTATTAGTAATGATATTTATATTATATTGATATACTAATAATGATATCTAACATTTCTGACAGCTATCAGCAAAACATTCAGACTGAAATGAGCTTTCAGTTCAATTCAATCTTATTTATATATTGTTCCAAACCACAACAGCGATCGCCTCGATGTTTATCTCATAGAGACCCGACAATCGGACGAGCTGCTGAGAGCGAGCACAGACAAAGGTATATCGCATTTTTAAAAAGTTACAAAAATATTATTATTTTATATTATTCATAATTAAAATTTTTTTTGATGTAACACAGATTTTTTCCCAAAAACCTAAATTATTCATTAATATATTTCTCTAATAACTCATAAATAAAATAGGAAGGTTTAAAAAAAATATAAAACCTTATAAAACATTAGTAAATGATTTTACCTTTTTAAAATTATCAGTAAAATATTAATTACAAAATACATACTTGTTCGTATTTGTATAAAAGTAGACCACAAATATTAATTTACAATCAAAAATTATCATCTGAGAAAAGTGTGAATTAATTTGAAAACATCTTCTTATTCCAATAAAATTAATCACTGCAACAATAATAAATAAATTCTTCTAATGATCAGTTTATGAAAACATATAAAACATATTACAAATGTAATATTTTAAAAACTGTTAACTAATAGTAATTATTACTGCAACATGTGATTTAAATCGAAAACATTAATTCTACAAAAAAATTTTATTTTAACAGGATGTGTGTCAAAAAAAAATGTTTTGAAACTGATTTTATGTAAAAAAAAAAAAAAAACCCCCAAATATTGGACGTCTGTGTTTCTCTTGTTTCTTGCTGACAGTAAAACTAAAAGTAGAAAGAAGAAGAAGACGTGGTGTCGCTCTGACCCTCTTCTTCTTCTTCTCCTCCTTCCTGTATTTTTCAGCAGCCATACGGCGCTCTGGAGTTTCTCTCCTTCCACCATCTGTGGAGAGTTTCCCTGCAGACGCTCACAGCTGTCCTGGTTCACGTCGACGCTGGCTTCACACACAATGGGATTGTGTGTGTGTGTGTGTGTGTGTGTGTGGGAGGGTTTGTGGGGGGTTTTTTGGCATGAAACTCTCCCTCAGCCTTTCACGATGGGAGGACACACACACTCACTCACACACACACACACACACACACACATGCGCGCAGAAACTTTGTTCAGATTTAGTAGATTCAGGATCATGTTCAGGGGTCAAAGGTGAAGCTGGGCTGGGTTTTGGGGCTGCCATGATCTCACATGTCGTCTGTTTTTACTTCCTGTCTGTGCAGGAAACACAGAAATATCAATGAAGATCAAAGCTGGCCCGGTTTTAAACACGGGATGATCCGTGCACACACACACTCACCGTGTTTTTTTTTTTTTTTTGCATGATTCACAATCAGCCCTCCTCCTCTGAAACAAGCCGTTTCAGCTCCTTTGATATCCGATGGCTGGATTGTTATTTGCAGAATGATTGTGAAAATATTTAAAAATAGTATCTGTAAAATATTCATTTGTTGTAGAAAATGTAAACTGGTGATGTATCTAATTCTGATTTTAAGTCGGAGCCAACAGCTGCCTAAACTGTGTAAAATATATTTAAAATGATCTGAAATTATATTCTTGTAACGGTAATTAAATCCACAAAATTAAAAATTGTAAAGGTTTTTTTTTAATTATTATAATAATTATATTTATATTTTCATTCTTAAAACCCCAATGAAACAATAGAAATACTAAAATATGCTTGAAAAAAAAAAATGAGCAGAAAAGCTTCAAATTAAACATCACCAAAAATAATTTGGTGTTTTTCTTTTTCTCCTGTTATCTCTGCTCCGAAGCAAGACACCAGTACAGTACACCTGCCTACATTCCCCATCTTGCACCTGGAATGCTGGCATTGACTGAGAACCTTTGACCTCGGGTAAGCCTGACTTTTCCCGCTGCAGTGTTTGTCGTCGTTTCTCTGGCAGGAAGTTGATTTTCTTCTTGCAGAAATTTCCCAGCTTGAATTTTTTCCTGTGAAGCTTTGAACAAAAACACTGAACAGCAGCCAGACTCCATGTTGGCACGGAGTCTGGACCGCCGAGGGAGGGGGGCCTTTGCCAAGGGGTCCCTGTTGCTATGGACTCCCACCCCCTCTCCCTGCAGCCCGTCAGCCCCTCCACGGGTGGAGGAGTGAGGTGGGGGTGTTAGTAAAAGACACAAATCACGGCCGGCAGAGCAGCCACATTCCTGCAGGATGACCTCCGCAGAAAGACAGCCGAGCTGACCTTTAGAGGACCGGGAGAGGAGGAGGAGAGGAATGTTCCTGAGAGGAGAGAGGAAGAGCAGGAGGAGAAGAAGAGGAGAAACAATGGAGACAGACGCTCTGTGACAGAAGGATTTACAGAGAAGGGTCCTGCTTCTTTAACTTCTTCCTCTCCCTCCTTCTGTCTCTGACCTCCTCTACCTCCATTTGCTCCTTCCTGCTCCTCCCCTCGTCTCTTTTTATGCATATCGCATGTCCATCTCCTGTACATAAGTCAAGAACGGAACCAGTGACATCACACTGGTTTATGGACAGTGTACTGTAGGGCCTTTGCCTAAAAATATAAGTCTCCCTGAGGTGAGTGTTGTTGTGATTTATCGCTATAAAAATAAAGCTGAACTGAATGTCTTTATTTTGATCCTCCTGTCAGCTGATTGGGCGGTACCTGTGCTGAATTATTACTTCTATAGGTTTATCATTTCTAATCTGCTCTTTGTGCTTTTAATCTCTAATCTAACCTCACTGGTAACCAGCCTCGTGGAGGAGGAAGAAGAGTTCAGGTCCTGCACATTCCAGTTCAGGTACCAGAAACGAACACAGCAGGAGGCGGAAAGCGGTGTGTGTGCGCGTGTGTGTGGCGCTGTGAGATCACAAACATGTTGCAGGCTGGAATATCAGTAGAGAGCGCAGCGTTGACACTACAATTTAAACCGGATTACCTGACTTTATAGAGGGATCAGCTGATGTCTGCTTCGCCGCATGGGGGAGGAGGGGGGAGGAGCAAACAGCTCACAGCCTAAAAACTGTTCACGTTTCCACGCCATGAAACATCTAAGCACTGTTTTATACCAAACTTTAGATCTACTGATTGTCCTCCTCATCATCGTCATCATCATCATCATTGTGTATACATGATACTGTACAAAACACCAAAACACCAGATGAATGAAAAAACAGTTTTTTTTAAAAAGATCAGTCCAGATGATCACTGATTTTATTCACTGGGGTCAGTATCCTGTGCAAGGAAGCCAGAGCATGACCTGCTCGTCCTCCAGCCACCGCATGTCAGACACGACTGTAAACACAAAAGCTTCATACTAAACAAATAAAAGAGCTGCTGTTAAAATCCACTGATTTTTAATATTTAACTCAAACCAAGTTTATTAATCACTAAAATAAGAACAATGAAATGTCTTGATGCATGCTCAATCATCCAGGTAAGTAAATGCCAAAAGGTTGAAAACCCATAGTGATCCTGTGTGTGTCAGGAACAGTTGAGACTAGGGCTGGGCCATATTATACCGTTCACGATAATACCGGTATAATGTTAGGCAACGATAGGAAAATGAAATATCGCGATAGAATGGGAGTAAAACGCGGATGCGCAGTGCCTTTGTTTTCATACGCACATGGCCGGTTGTTGAGTGAAACAGATGAACCAGAATTGGTTTGTAAAAATGGTGCAACTTCAGTGATGTGGAACTGGTTTGGTGTTTGTCCGTCAGATACACAACAAAGCACATTTTTTTGCAGAACATGCAAGCGGCCGTTGTTATTGTCGTATTTGTCGGACTAAGATGCTCTTAAATCTGGGCGTAATCTGGGTCCTAAACTCCGTATGCTTCAGGTCAAACAACACTGCAGCATCACTTAGAGTTAAAAACTGTCTAAATTCTTTCATCTTTAATAAAACGATCAGCATTGCTGCTTTACCAGGTGTAACTATAAAGTTTAACTTCCAGGCATCCATGAAAGCAAAAGTTATTACATTTAACGGAGTTAGAAGTTAGCAGGAAGCTAGCGGAAGTTAGCTCGCTAGTTTCGCTAGTTACCTAAGCATGATATTGCATGTTCTGACTGAGAGATTTCTGAAAAAAAATCAAACGTACAGCTCTGCTATCACTTCCAACATAAATGAAGACAGGAAACTAAACAGCAGTGACGTTTGTAGGGTTACTGAAGTTGGGCTAGCTGGTATATAATGATGTGCTACGTGATCGCTAGCGACACAGCTATGTTAGCATAACATAAGCAGTGAAGCTGGAGGACGAACACTAACACTTTTCCACTTATAAAAGTTAACGTGAAGGTTCTTCATGGTTAGAGACAAATGCAATCGCATGGCAGGGTGCTGTAAACGGACCAAACTTCAGTCAGGAGAACAACTGAGATAATCCATCCACAATACGAGGTTAGTTATTAATATACTGCAACAACATGGGAATAGAGCAGCTGCAGAGAATTCAACATTAATGAATCAATGTTACAGAAGTGGAGGAAGCAAGAAGAATGAGTTTAATAAAGTTTGATTTATCTGACTGCTTTGTTTCGCTTAATGTGCCTTATAATCCTGTGCACCTTATGGTCCGAAAAATGTGTACTGCACACTGCAGTTTAATGTTGCAAAGCACCTCTTTTTAACTTCAGTGGATATTATACATGGTTATGCTCAGGATATGTCAGCCCATTTCTACTGGAAATGCCTTTTGGTTAAACTTTCAGCAAGGAATTTGCATTTGCACTGTTACATTTTTATAAAGCTTTAATGTACATAAAAACCAGCTTCTTGTTTAAGTGAAAATAAATGGAAGGTTGTCTTTTTGCACTAGTAATGTTGTGGAGTTGTATTTTGTCTCGCATCAATTATATCGTCGGTTATATCGTTATCGCAAATTTTCAAATATATATCGTGATAAATATTTTTGGCCATATCGCCCTGCTCTAGTTGAGACACATTTTTTCTAAACACTGCACCTCCCTGGCTTTTAAATCCCAAAACACGCTGCACCAAAAATTGGTCCACCCCAAGGATTGGGTCCCCCGACACAGAGTAATATAGTGCACGCTGTTAAGTGCCAGGAGGATTGCCATGATTTATACATCGGGAAAACCAAACAACCTCTGGCGAAGTGGATGGCACAACGCAGAAGAGCCACCTCGTCAAGCCAGGACTCCACAGTCCCCCACCTACAGGCCAGTGGACACTCTTTCATTGATGAGGATGTACACATCCTGGACAGGGAGGAACACTGGTTTCAGTGCGAAGTCAAGGAGGCCATTTATGTGAAAAGGGAAAGACCATCTCTGAATCGAGGAGGGGGCCTAAGGGTACATCTTTCGCCATCTTACAATGCAGCCGTACCCTCTCTGTGAATGGCACTCATGGCCATTGATCAGTGGTCTTTGATCAATGATCAATGGGCTTTGATCAGTGATTGTTGATCAATGGTCATGATAATTTGCATATTTATGATCTGTCCTCACAACCCATTGTTCATTCAGTGGGTTGGTTTCAGTTATGTACTGTTTATAAGGTTGAGGAAACCTGCAGTCAGCTAAGACTGAAGAAGGCACTTGGACGAGTGACGAAATGTTTCTCCCTTTCAAAAGGCTATGACCAGATGAACAGAATCAACCTTTTGGGACGAACAATAAAAATAATCTTGATTGTGGTTGTTCCAGTAATCACTCAGGATTCAAGTAAATATGCTCTGAGCACGCTCAGTAGGGGCGATTTCTCATATTTCCATATTCAAGGCAGTAAACATGAAGTCGTCTCCTTTTGCAGATTAAACTAC
This sequence comes from Rhamphochromis longiceps, assembly GCF_057381845.1. Taxonomy (NCBI): domain Eukaryota; kingdom Metazoa; phylum Chordata; class Actinopteri; order Cichliformes; family Cichlidae; genus Rhamphochromis; species Rhamphochromis longiceps. Next base: position 10,376,218 of record NC_140578.1, read on the forward strand.
GACACAAGACGAAGGCTCCCTGGGTCCACGCGGTGATGCCGTTTTTAAAGCTTCTCGTAAATTTCTGTATGTAACTTTCAGGAAACAGTTTGTTCTTCTTCCCAGAGTGTTTTTATGAATGAGCCCCGCTCGCTGTGTGTGTGTGTGACACAGCAGTCACAGATGTGGATGCTGGGTGAGGGTTCGAAGTGTGTGTTGCTTGGTTGGCGGTGGGTCGGGGGTGTTTCCTGCGGTCACGATGTGTACTTCAGGAACCACATCAGAGCGTGTGGTTTTATGGCGCGCTAGCCTTAAATGGTTCCATATGAAGAGCGCAGAGCAGCCGCAGGAAGAGAAGGAGGAGAAGAAGAGGAAACATAAAGTATATGTAAGAGGAGACACACAGAAAGTCTCCAGATTCAGTTTTCCTCAGCGCAAAGTAAACACGCGCACACACACACACACACACACACACACAGGTCGTTAACTTGTTGTTATTGTGTTTAATTTCACCCTAAATGGAGACAGAAATGTGCTGAGAGAGCCATGCCCTCGCATTAAAGGTTATTCTGCTTTATTTCAGTAGCTATGTGTCTGCAGTCAGACGGACTCTGAACACGTCCACCCCACTTCAGACAAAACGCTCCGATTCTGACTCGAAGGAAGCAAAGCAGACACACATTAGCCACCTGGAATGGACGGAATCACAGGCGTATTCATCTGCCAGTCCTCCACGTGTAAGGTGGATTTACTGGAAGCAGGATGACGCTCGGAAGAACGAGGCAGAGAGCTGTCAAGAGGGAAATGCCACCACACAGAGCGAGCAACAGACGCCTGCTTTAATACGGCGTCCACAGCACCACCTACGGAGAAAGAGGACGGTGATGACGTCAGCTTCAAGTCTCCAGTCTTCTCCGGATCTGTGTCTCGCTGAAGCATCATCCTTCAAGGCTGAAACACGAAGGGATCAGGACAAAGAGTCCGATTTCAATGTCTTTACAAAAATCAGAAACCGTTCAGATCAAACACGCTCTTGAGGTTTGACGGCGGCGTCTGTAAGTTTGGACTTTAAATAAAGTTCTGGGGGTTCTGAACAACTCCTGTGTGTGTGTGTGTGTGTGTGTGTGTGTGTGTGTGTGTGTGTGTGTGTGTGTGTGTGTGTGGTTAAACTAAGATGGCGTCCGGTGTGTGGCGTAGACTGGGGCTGCTCAGACCTGTGGTAACGAGTTCAGAGACGAAGCTCCAAATCTCTTTAAGAGCTCAGGAGGACGGAGGAAGTGGGTCACACATATTCACACACACACACACACACACACACACACACACACACACTCTCTTTCTGTTTACTTATTCTGAGCCCTGCGGGGCCGTTTAAGGTGACGGCGAGCGGAATATCTGACCCTCCTCATTTTGTACTACCCGGCGGCTCGTTATCTTGCCGACACACAAAAATCCTCCTAAGAAGCACAAGGTGACCAATCACCGAAGAGACAAGAATAAAGTCTGCGCTTGGCACAAACTGACCGAAAACATCAGAAAAAACCCAGCATCAGCTGATCATGTTCTTAAAACAGGTGTGACACATGCTCAGTTATTGCATCCAATATGGCCGTCAGCGCCGGGTAGGCAGAGCTGTGGGGTTAATGATTATTGCATGAACAGACGTGTTTGTGATGCAGTGGAGGTTAGGGCGATAAAGCCAATAAAATCCTGTCAGGTTTCAGGTGGATGACCCTGCCCAGGTCTGATGCTGACTCTGGAGCATTGTGCTGCAGATGAAGGGCGGCGCCGTCTGAGGCGCTGGCAGCGGTTTGCCGCAGAGCCTCGAGCATTACTGTGACAGTCCTTCTATCAGACTTTTATGATTCCATCTCTCTAATTGTGTTTAATCGCCTTTACTGCTCACATAAATATTATCCATCTGTAATAACTGTTAACGCCGTTATTCCCGCCTGCGACAGCTCTAAATCTCACAAACAGCTGCTCTCGACCTTTTTTCACCTTCTGTCCCGCACGCCACCCCCCTCCAAACCACCCCCTAGCTCCATGTGCGCTCAACTGGCTGCTAATGAGGGGCTGACATGTTTATCCTGGAGGTCAAACGGCCCAATGATGGAGGTCACGACCCCGACGTGCTGACCTCTGACCTGCCAGCACGTGTCGATCCTTCCTGTGTTTGTAACACCCGCTGCTGCCACCGCTGCCAGCGAGCTCACACATCAGAGGGGTGGGGGAGGGGTCTATGTGACCTCTGACGTCCCAAAAGTTGCATAAGTTTGCGTGTGTCTGTTCTGTGTGTACACAGCGAGCCGAAGACCGTTAATTTGAAATGCTCCACTTGTTGAGGAGCTTCCTGGGCTCATCTTTAATTAATGGTTCAGTTATAGTTGAGACTTTTTAAAAGGTCTCTGCTGTAACTGCCCAGGGATGCTTCGGCATGTAGCCAGGAATCAAACCGCCAACCTTTCCGTGAGCAGACGACCTGCTGTAGCTCCACCGTCTCATTTTCCCGATGTGTTCCAGGCTTGAACATCTGGGACGTTTAATAACAATCCAGATCCTGCAGTGCGGCTTTAGCAGTCTGCTGATATTGAGTCCAGTGGGTCGTCTGTACCGTGAGGACCAGACTGCTAATAAAATCAATACATCCAAATAATCACTCAATTAGAATTTATTAGTAAAATAAACTGATCAGAATGATGTCTTTCACTGACTGTCCCTGCTGTGATGGGAGCTCAGTGTGAGTCTTTCCTCCTTTCCCTGCTCCGAGTGCGCCTCCTCGCACACCGAGTGGAGCAGAAAGAATCCATCGTGTTACCGTAGTGATGCACACGAGCGTCCCAGACCGTGCTGCACCGAGCGCAGGTGTCAGCGACATTTTACAGTCGAGTAGACGACAGTTACACCACAAACAGGCGTGAAACCTGTCCACACTGCTGACTACTTCCTGTTAGCTGTGCTTGCTCTAATTAGGGTGGCGTGAGTGGACACAGGCAGCGAGCGAGTGGCTTTCAGAGTCCAGACTGGACCAAAACCTGGAGACCTGTGTGAGTCTAAGGCTGCAAGTTTAAAGTGGATATAAGCAAAGGTTGTCATGTGATAACTGACTGCAGCCAACCAATCGCTTGCACCTCCAGGCTGCTAACACAGGAGACACTGAGCGGACGCATGCAGAGGAGGCCTCCTGCCAGCAGCAGGTGGAGGTGAAGGTGGAGTTCAACTGGACGTTCAACTCTCGTCTCTTTGAAGTCTCTGCTGCGCCGCACTCTGAGGATTAAGGAAGAAATGGTTTGGTGCACGCTGCTGTTTCTACGGGCAACAATGTTGGCCCCCACCCCAAGTCAGCGTGACGGGGATGAATTTAATTACCCACTCGGGCTGCCCCGACAGACCCCACCTCCGGCCCCACGAGCCACGAGGTCAGCCCGCCTTCACACAGCTTTTAATCGATGCCGTCGCTCCAAAAAAGCTTGGTCGTCTTAAACAAGAGGCCGGGCGAATTCAAGGATTCAAAGCCCTCACAGCTCTGCGTGGTGAAAGTTTTTCAAAATAAAAGCTAAATTTAGATGGTTTGGAAGAGCTGCCACTGTTCTCGCCGCAAATGATCCCCCTCTGTGTTTGTGACGGTGGCGAGCGGCTGCTCCGCTCAAACAAAAACCTCACTGATGGTTTCATGCTCGCTGCCAAGAATCAGAGCCTTTCCCCTCAAAATAAAACCGCGACCGCAGCCGCCTCCAGACTCAAGGAGGCTCAGTGTGAAGCTGCACAGCTGATCAGCGAGCGCACAGTGGAAACATACACAGGCGAGGCGATGTGGACGGAGGTGTGGAGAATGGGCGCTCTCTCTGGGCTCACAGAGGCTTCAGTCTGAGAGAGGAAATGATTGTAATTAAGCTTCAGGGATGGAGATCTTTCAGAGCACTCGGCTCGGGCCGTTTGTGCACGATGACGGATCACAGCTGAGAGCTTACCGCCACAAAAACACGAGACTGAGGCAAAACCTGCCAAAACAACTGTTTCTACTGATGTCTGCCTCAAAAAATCCACTTCAAGTCCCGAAAACAAAAGAAAGAAGGGAGGAAAGAATTCATCCAGTCACAACTTTAACCAGGAAATCAGAGTCAAGGAAATTAAGATTTTAAAGCTGACCTTTTCTCCTAAATGCACCTGTAGTTCAAACTGTGTTTCAGCCACCGAACGTAAAAACTGAACTCTGAAATTCACCAGAATTTAACCTGACCTGAGAAATGTTTGGCTGGAAACGGCTGTTTTCACTCAGGCTCTGAGGCCTCTGGAAATCAATCCGCTGCTGGAGGAATCTGAAAGTGGGCCTGGCGGATAAATCTGAACTCAGGAGCTCCAACAAACTTAGAACAAGCTCGGTGCCAAATATTCAAACCGGCTGCCAAACATCTCCTCTGCGTGCCTCTGCCACCGCTCACTGCTGCTCTCTAGAATATTCCAGCCAGCCAAATTATTTTCCCGTAGAATCAGTCGGAAATCGGGAACGTGCTGAGCAATCGCTCCGGAGATAATTGTGTTTTTTTCTGTGCCAGCTTCACCCCAAAAGCACGCCGAGCTGCTCTGCTCACGCCGGCGTCTCCGAGTTTCCTTTCACTTGTGCTTTGGTGACGAAAAGACGAGTGTCTGCAGGAGATAACACGCTGATCTGCTTTAAAACTGAGAGCAGGGTGTGCTTTCATCCCCAGACAAACAGAGCAAATTCTATCAGCTCACAACTAAACAATCTCATATTTAAACCTCTCAGGAATGCAAACAGAGCAGATGTCATCCCGCAAACTGTGCACAAAGCACAAAATGTAATATCTGTGCATTCAAGGCTGGAAAACTCTGATATTTGTTAGGTCGTGTCACCAAGTGGAAGGGAAATGGACTCCCAACGTGTGGTTAACGTTGTGAAAGGGACTTACTTTAGCTTTAGTCCTAAACTAAGACGAGACTGAAATTTTAACAGCAGCACTCAGGAGACTAACCGTGGTCTCCTGAGTGAAAGTCCTCAGATATAACACCACCAATCGGCTCTCTGGGTTTACATCATGCATCCATAAACAGGAGTGTTGGGGGGAAAAAAAAGTCGATACAGAACAGGACTATTAGGATATTATACAGGAACACCAAATATCTTTTTTTTTTAAAATAAATTAAAATACTACCAACAAGAGGACTCATCTAATGTAAGTTTAGCTAAGCAAACGGAAATCAGCTAAACCTAAAAACAATAACATGACATGCTCAGCTCAACAAAGCTTACAGCTCAGTCACACGAGTAACGATGGGACGGAGACAGATCTGTGGTATCAGTTAATCAGTGTTTTCTGAGACACACACTGCATGTAGTTGCCAACTTGACCCCATTAACTGGCTGACTGACTGCAGACTGATTGCAGACTGATTTTCTTGTGGCAACATTTGCAGCCGGTTTTAGTGACAGTGTTGGTTTGCTTGACAAGCTTTTTGCAGCAAACTGATGTGAGACATGATTGTCTTCATATATCATTATCTACCATAAGAGACTGACAAAGTTTAACTTTGAGGACATTTGAAAAAAAGTGATAAATAAAAAGTAAATGTAATACTGTAATACTCTGTGTATTACAACATGTTAAAAGTAGTACTAATATCACAGTAATATCTAGTGTCATGAGTGAAATATTGTGATAATATGATTCTGTAGGGTGATTCTACCTTTAGCCATAAAGTAAAAGCTCACCTATGATTGTCGCTAATCAGCTGCAGCCTGCCTGCAAGTCGCTTAGAAACCCACCTACACCTTAAGTCCTGCTTCATATTGCACCTGAATTACTGGGTTTTCACGTGATGTTGGAATAATCGGAAACATAAATTTCCAACTGGGGAAATCCATATAAATCTGCTCAAAATGAAACAACAACTTAAAATAAAAGTGTTACTGCTGCAGAGAGATCCCAGAGCAGATACCACCCAACCGCCGCAAGGCGTGCCCTCTGAAACGTGTGCTGGGCCTGCACAGCTGGGGCACATTTAGCTGTGAGACTAGGCCGTTTCATCAAAGAACAGCTTCCAGAGATGCATTTATTAATCAGCTAAAGGCTTCCTTCAACAAACAAGTTCATCTTTGAAAGCTGTGAGAGTCAGACCAAAGCAGCGATCAGGTGGGCTAAGCCAAAAATAGCACAGCATTAACGCTCCGAGTGCAGACAGGAAATCCGCCGTCCCATGTGGATCCATGTGAAGGGACTCGAGGACAAGCTAGCTACCTGCAAAGTCTGTCATCTCTCCAAGTTTTTCCCACAATAAAACCATGTAAATTTCATTTCACAGAGATCATTTTTGACTTCCACTAAAGGAAGACCACTGCAGTGAAACTGCTAGGTGTCGGCAGCTAAATGCAGTTTAACTTACATGACAGACACGTTCTTTCTTCATTAACCAAACTGATGCTGCCACAGAAATACCAAACATGTCCACAGCAAACTCAGAGAAACCAGCATCCAGCACCTGAAGTGATCTGATGATCCGCCAGCAGGACCGCCATTTTCTCGCAGCATCTCTCTCTCACAAACACACACACACATCAGCAGCAGGAGAGGCGGGGCTTACCTGCATGCACGAAGTAGGCCAGGTAGAGATCCAGCTCCTTGACTGAAACTCCAATGTGATGCGGCTGCACGCACAGGCTGGGGTTCGAACACTGAGGAGACTTTACCAGCCTCTCCCCGTCAGTACTTTCGAGGGGAATCCCTTTGAATAAAATCACCATGACCAGGTCCAGCCGCCACACTTTGTCCGCCTGGCGCAGGCAGTCGATCCTCCTCATCTTGCCCTTCTGGTCGGGGTTGGACAGCACGCAGCACGGCGCCTTCTTCCCCGTCACCGTCAGCACAAAGTCCTCCCTGAACTCGGGCCGGATGTCCTTGCGCAACTTGGCCAGGAGGCGAGACGCCCACTTCTGTTTGACTTCGGGCTTCTCACTGAGCAGCTCGTCCTTCACAGCGCGCTCCTCCTCCTTGGACATGCGCTTCTCGTGCTTCTTGAAGTACTTCCTCTTACGGGCCTGAAGGTTGAACCATGTGTATGCGAAGGCCCGGACGTGGGGCAGCAGTGCTTCAATAAAAGGATGGAATTCATCCTGCGGGACAGAGATGGGAGACGCGGTGAGCGGCAGGTGACATGTCACGTGGCCACATACAGCATTTAAACATTATAAGAAACATGACGACTGAAGCACCGGCTAATGAGCATGTTACAGACGCAGCTTTAAGTGAAGCTTTTCGTGTTGTGTTTGGGTGACTGTTAAAACTCAGACCTCCAAAAACAAAGCGTCTGTCTCAGCTTCATAATACCGCGAAGGATAATAAGAAACATGCAGGTGTCTGCTGGTTAAAGCAGGAAACAGCCTTTTGCACTGACATCGACCCATCCATCCTCCCCGACCTCCACCCTGAGCCTCCCCTGTCTGTCTGTCGATTCCTTCCTTTTGCTGTCATCCCAAAATACTGCAGTAGAGAGCTTCACATAAACGTACTCGCATCGACCAGAGAGGTTAACAACGGGTTCCCTTCAGCTGGTGTGAATTTAGAAAAATGATTTTATAAAGCAGGACTGGAGATCAATTTAACAAAATTCTCTGAATGTCTCTTTGTGCATCGTTCTAGGACATTTTTCACAAAATTTGGCTTTAACGACATGCAGTCAAAAAGTCTGCAGGGAGGAATGTAGTGAGGCTGAGGAGCTGTTAAAAACCTCTTAATTATGCGTTTTAAAAATATAACTTTTCAGACGTGAATGTTTGTATTTGGAACATAATCAAGTATCTGCTCCACAGAAAAAAATAATAGAATATTTCTCCAAATTTTAATTTGCAAATCGGGAATGATGGACAGGAATAAGAAAAGAAACAAGAAAACAAGGAAATACTGTAAGAAGTAAAAGTGGAAGGAAAATAAGGAGGAAATTATGGAGGAGGGAATAAAAATTTGAAAAGGAAAATCAGAAGAAAAGTAGAAAATTTAAAAGCAGAGTTCAGACTGCAGCTTTAAATTCAAACCTGTCCTCGACTCTGTGACATGAAAAAAAACAAAACACACCGCCGAGCAAGCAGCGGGAAGCCCAGCGCAGGGCAGCGTTCCTGCACGCGCTCCGAGCGCACCGCGAGGGGGATTACAGCTGCATTAAAGGTGCATTTTGTGGCTTTTGGCTGGTGAGCATAGTGCAGTTAACAAGGTGGGAATATGGTTAGACAGCACGTCGTGGATTAGACCCAATATGGGGCGGGTTACACCTGCTCTGTGCCGGCTTTCTGCGGGCCGACTAAGGAGCTGCAAACCACAGCGCGCAAACACGAGAGGAGGAGGAGGCTCAGCTTGGCCGCCTCAGGTTTCAGGGAGCAAAGCTGCACGAAGCACACGGAGCCCACACCTCCTCCTCCCGTCTGCCAACACAATAAAGATGAGAAAGCCTCCAAAACTCAGAGACCTCTGACTCACAGCGGGCCCAGCCAATGGCGTGTCCAGCGGGGTGGCCTGGGGGGGCACAGGCCAACCAGACTGGCCACCCCAAAGGCAAAACAATAAAATTCAATCAAATATCAAATGTCCGATTATGTTTTCACGGTGACGCTCAGATATCCGAGTGTAAGTGAATGCAGCATCGGCTTCTGCGCTATGTGCATCACGTTAGCAAAGGTAGGAGAGCCAAGCACGAAAGACGTCACTGCAGGAAACAATTTTTCGGTGAAAGAAAATGAGGACAGAATAAATGTCCCGGTAAGTAATATTAAGTTTGTTGAGTTTAGTAAACTTCGGTGAAATTAGAATACCAAGGAAAAAATAACACTTAAAGAATTATTGCAGCCGTGGAATATTTCAGACAGTATGCTACAGAGGGGAGCTAACATAAGAGTTATGAGTTATAAGATGTAATCTAAGTCGTAACATTGCTGTATGGAGCTGCAGATTTGGTTGCAGGTTAACATAGCTGGACTGGCCATCGGGCTTATTTGACTTATTTTTTATTTTTTTTGTAACGGCATGAACAATGAGAGGTGGTGGATTGGCCAGATGCAGGTCGATGTGTAGAAATAACTCCGTTGTTTGGTGGTGGCTATGGCGGGGCTTCCACAGAGGCAGCAGGTGGATGAGGGAAGGGGAGGCAGGAGGAGAGCCCCGAGGCAGCCGCCAGTCCGAGTGTCAGGTGAACTGAACTTCAGGTAAGAAGTTATGACCTGCAGTCTATCTGGGTCAGATATGAACTAAGTTTAGGTGGAGTTTATTTTCGTTGTGCTGACTTTTTACTGTCAGTTGCAATAACTCATACTGCGTTCTAGCCAGCTTGGAGTTTTTATACAGCTGTTCGGTTGCTATGATGTTACTGATAGTGAACTTTATTTTATTCATAAGGTTAGTTAGTAGAGTTGCTAACGGCTCCTTAAAAAAATGGAATGGTCCCTCAATCAGAGAAAATATTACACGTTTCGTATTGAGCTGAGAAGAGACGCAGTTTGTCCCGAACTTCAGCTAGAATGGAAAAAGACACAAAGCTGGATTTATTCTGTCTTTACGCTGCACAGCTGCCTCTTCTCTCATCCTGCCTCTCCTGTTGCTACTTCAATCATGAAACTGATCGATGATCAGCTGATCGGCTTTTCTCTCTTGTTTGTTTATCGCCCACTTTGCGCCAGAAAGACGAAACCAGCAGATGTTGCGCTAAACAACAGCAGCACGTTTAAGCTTGATCGGCTGTTGTTAGAATTTATTTAATATTAATTTCTAGTATCAGCTGATGTTTGCTGGAGCCACAGCTGTAAAGCTGCTGGTCATGATGTCGGTTTGGATATCTGGTGAGAGGGAAACGTGAAGACCACCCACCAGGATCCTTTTTTATGTAGCTGACAGCTGGTAACTGTGCAGGGGCGGGTCTAGCAAAGTTTTGCCAGGGGGCCAGGTAGGGCATTAACAGGGAAAGGAGGCACAAAGAAATACTTTTCTTTCTTATTCTCATTTAAAATATCTAGCTTTTATTAAATAATTATCTAAATCTTACAACCAAAGTTTTTATCTGACGTAAAATGTATAGAAATCATACATATACCAAAAAGACTGTACATCACTGTCACAACAGGGTTTGTTTTCATTCAAAGGCTTTATGGCTTTAATACCTGGTGGGTCGGTCTGTAGTCAAAATGCCCGATTTTCTGTCCCAGTCCAGCCCTGCAGGTTATACTGGCAGTGTCACCATGCCAGCTGAATGTATTTCATCATCAGCCAGTGTTGTTCTTTATCAATATTACCAAAGTTTACCATAAGGCAGCATAGAAAGTATTTACTTGCTTTCAGGTTTTATTCAAATATTAGTCTTTTCAGTTGTTTCTCCACTTTTTTCCTGTTTCAAAATCAAACACCAGTTTGTGAGAAGATTATCTTCTTTTTTTAACAGGCAGAGAAAGTTTTACATTGGAACTGGCTAATTTGTCAATTGTTTGCTACAAATGTTCGTATTTTAATATTCAAAAATGTTTTTGCCCAAAACATATGTGCAGTATATGTCAGTAAAAATACTATGCAAATATTGCTGTCCTTGAATGCTGAGTAAACACTGACAAAGCACTGATTGTATCTCTTGTACTTTATCAACGCAGTATCTAAAAACTTTGCACCGTAGTGGTTAAAATCTCATTCTAATAAGAGTTAAAAGTGCATTTGGTTATTAGGTTTATAGGATTATTGAATTATGGTTAAGGGTTGGTAGAATTTTTTTTTTAAACATTATCTGCCAATTAAATCTGCCACCCTTCTCCAAATCTGTGCCCCTACCTGGCCCCCCCAACAAAAATTTTCTAGACACGCCACTGGGCCCAGCTAGGGCTAACCCAGGCTGCAGATGTGGCCACATGTGGTCCGCACTTTGATCTCGGTGAGGTGAGCTGCTCCAGCTCTTGTTTTTTAACAGTTGAATTTTATGAAAGATCATTTTTAGACGCAGCTTTCTCAGATCTGTTCGTTTCGTGGTTTCAAATTTTACCTGCTAAAATCTCAGAGCTTCAGTAACGACAGTATCCTGCCTTACAGTCACAAATAGTCAAACATTTTCTCACTCAACCTCCTCAAACACAAGCAACCATCCACCAGGCCAGCAGCAGCCAGTTCAGGGCTGTGATTGGTTCATGAATCCTAGCAAAAACAACTTTTCCTTCTGGACTAAAACACATTCGAGTAAAAAGTGCAAATGTGCTGTGAACGGGGTGAGTGCGTGGCTTCGTCCTCAGACGAGCAGTGGATTCAAACCCAGCGTCTTTGTACTAACGGCGATAATGAGCCCAGGAATAAACAGACGCCGTTTTTAGATTTAAGAAAATCACCGTCAGGTAAAAGTAATCCGAGTACAGGACGTGTGGCTGCTTGACATGTGGCGATGAAACGACTACAGTCACATACTGAACCAAAAAACAAAAACACATGCACCAAACTTTCAGCTTTTAACAAGCACATTTCACCCTCGATGGCCGGGAACCAATCAGGAGTCAACAGGAAGTTAAGGCCGTGACATTTAGATATTATCCCAGAAAATAGGTTTTACTGCAGTTTCTAATTTATTCGTTTTTACTGTTTTTTATTAGCATCGAGCTGATTTAAGAGCAGCGTGTGATTAAACTCCACAGGCTGAAAGACTTACTTTATTTACAACACATCAGCTGATTTTTATTATTGTCTGCTATTTACAGTATAAAGGTGTGTGCGGGGCTGGTCAGAGGCAGGGTGGCAGGTTCAGATGTGAGCTGATTAAACAGGTGAAATCAAAGTGTCCAAGAGCACGGATGAAAAACTAACTACTGCTGTGCTGCTTCTCGGCGTTTGGACTCTCGTCTGTGGTGCCGCTCAGAGAAAACCTGTGATTTCACTTTGTTTCCCTCTAAACACAGACGGCTATGAAGGAAAACAGCAGCAACAGCATGGAAGGAGGAAAACATCGTCCCGGGGAAGCAAACGGACAGAAAACGTCTTCATGGAACATTTTTGATTCGGACCAAACCCCTCGGAGGCCCAGAGCACCTCCTCCTCCTCAGCCACGTACTGAAAAAGAAAAAAGCTCTATTCATAGATCAAAGAGGCTCGCACAGATCTCGATACGTGTGAATGCCTCCGACCGGGTGGCATGTGGAGGCCGGCTCACAGCTGTGCGCGAGCCCCACAAACCCGCTTTCTTTCTTCAGAGGCGAGCTGCTTCACAGGAGCTCGAGCTGCGGCGTCCCTGAAAGCTGCAGCGCATTATTATCATCATTGTCCTGAACCGAGTCCAAGAGTCCACCTGTAGTAGCTCTTTGACTCTCTCCTGCCTCAGTGACAAGCTCCTGCAGCACTGCATGTTTACAAGCAGCCGTCACAGCTGATTTCAGAGCGCGCACACATGTCCGAATGAACCAGGATGTCCTGGGGTCTGACCCGATTCTCCTCGAGACCCAGAGACTGTGTGTTTCAGTGCAGCATGCAGGAAACTGTTAATTACATTCATTTTAAAACTGAAAGTTTCCAATATATCTGCACTCATTCAGAGCAGAGTGCTTAGAAAGGAAAAAGTGGGAAGAGTGGAATTGTGACACCCCCCTCCACGCATCATCTCAGTTTAAATCACAATAAATACAACGACTCTTTTATCCTACAGGAAACCATCACACTGAACCAACGTCGGCTTCTTGTCTGCAGCTCGAAACTCATTGGTTCCCTCTGCAAACACAAACACGTTTTGTGGGATTTTTTCCAATAAGCAGGATTGAAATCTGGATTTTTGGGCCCTAGTTTCAGCGGGGGATTAATATGTTTGTAGGATCGGTGCACACTGGGTGCTCAACATGAACACTCAAACTGTTTGGTTTCTTAAAAGAAGAGTTGGGGTTGGGCTGCAGGTTCGGGGTTAAATGTATAGAAACCAAAATTTTCCAGCTGGGAGTCAGGGCTGTGTTAAACCTGGAGCTCGGAGCGCTGCCTCCAAAGAGGAAACTGTATCTCCAGGCTGTGCATCAGAGCACCAGCTGCACGCCTTTTTTTCATACAACACTGCTCGCCCTCCCTTGTCAGAGGCTGAATACAGCACATTGTTTCTGGTTGGAGACGATCCAGGCGAGCGGCTTCGTCTCCAAAGCGCCTCCAGCAGCTCCGCGGCCGACCTGCAGCCGCTCTCCGAGCCCGGCTTTCACCGCAGGACGGCCTTTTGTCTGCGAGCGTCCTCGGGCGCTTATTAGGACGCAGAGCGGCTGCTGGACAGGCGATGTGTTCTCTCTCTCTCTCTCTCTCTCTCTCTCACACACACACACACACACACACACACATTCCACAGTGGATCTGCAGCTCGCTGGCTCTGGATGTTCGCCGGAGCCACATACCAACATTCCTCACAGCCCAGTGCAACGTTTCAGCTTCCTGAGCCGCTCACACCGCCTCCACCACCGCTTCCTCCACTGCCTCTTCACACTCCGCCCGCTGCAAACAAAATCCCACTTAACAAGTCACTCACTCTCAGATTGAGCCTGAAAACAGGCCGGCATAATCCCTCCTGTTCTCAGGAATGTTTGCAGTCCTCAGACTGAATAATCCTGCGGCACTCCTCGCAGAACTCCTCCCGCTGTGTTTCTGGGGTTTTTAGAGGTTTACTTCAGTCTCTCTGCTGCAAATATTTTAAGCCACAAAACAAAGAAAATTCAGACGTTCAGCGTGTCGGGAAATTCACCGGCAGGCTGAAGCCAGGCATCGGCGCTCCCCACAGCCTCATGTCCATGTTTGGATGGATTTGAATGAGTGAAACTAGTGCTGAGAGTTAAATCTGTGCACTTTGTTAGTGAGCGTGTTATAAATCAGACTCATTAAAAATCAAACGACACGCTGATCGATTTGTTTGAGCTGCAGGAAATTTTTCAGCTTCCTTGAAACATGAAATTCCCGGGTTGGAGGTAATCTGGGTGCCGTTCCCGCCTCCTGAAGCTTTCTCCTTGTAATTTGACTTTTTTGGTTTGAGTTGATTTGTGCTGAAGCGGCCAGCTGCGCTACAGCTCAGCGCTGAATGAAAGGCCGCCCAGCCGAAGTGGGCTTCTTTCTTCGTCTCTCTCTCGGCCTTTTTTCCCTGCAAGGGGAGAGCAAGCACGGGCCGAGGCTCGCGTCCCCCCCTGCACCTCGGTGACAGATGTAATGGGCACCGAGTAACAACAACCCTCTGAATCATAGTCATTTAGAGGCGCAATAACCCTAATCCCCCCCCACTGCCACACTGAGGGAATTGTCGGCCTGTCGTCTAAGGCCCGGCGGAGCTGCCGACGCTCCGCTGCAAGCGCCCGGGGACCGACAGGAAGGTTCTCACCAATCAGAGGGTTCGATCCCCCTCATACCAACTCAAAGACAGCACGTTCCTATTAAACCAGCCACACACATACACTCATACACATACACATTCCTGCTTTATGTTTTGGGGATCTGATGGTGTTGGATCCTCTTGACTCAGATTTGGGAAAGTCCAGCTGATCGGACCCTTTAACTCTGACTTTACTGATAAACACACAAAAATATTTAGATTTTTATATTTTAAAAACGATCAAACAAATCTGCTGCTTTTTTGTTTTTATTCTTTTTAAATAATCGATGTGGAACTACGCACAGATCTGAGCTGTTTTTCTTTAAAAGAAGTTTAAACGTTCGTCCGATCCACCGCGGGGAAATATACAAATTTAATCACACCGTAAATGATCAAAACATTTCGTGTGAAGCGCCCTCCCGTGGCCGGTGGGCAAAAACAAGCCATTTACATCACCTCCGAACAAATTTATCCCAAAGAATTATGAAATTTCAGATTCAGACTGAACACAGACAAAACTTTTAATAATAATTAATTTTCACATTTAAATTTTGATTTTCCCCTGTTTCTCTCTCTCTCCCTCTCACACACACAGACACACACAGTTGTCAGAATATTTCCCTGAAACAAAAATAAAAAGCTGAATACTGAGATGAATCACACACACGTTCACACTGAAACATTTTCCTCTGAGCAGGATTTGTAAAAACTGACAGTCTGCTGTTTATTGGTTTTACTGCCCGGTAATCAGATTACATGTAAAGCTGCTGCAGATTCACCCAAAAATAAAATCAGAGTCCGAGAAGGCGACAGGGCAAACACGAGCACGCCTCACGTTCATTCACAGCCACGATCAATAAATCCTCTGATGAAACTGATCATCTAGAACTAAACCTGCGTTTTCTCTGCGCCTCATACACCAGAGGTACTGTTTGGAGCCTGAAACACGTCAAGATAATTCTACTCTCACCTCTGACCCTGAACGCAACCCCGCAAGAGCGAGCGGCTGGCGGCATACAGCCCCGCACAGCCCCGCGCAGATCGGCGGCGGGACTCAGCGCGCTCAGCCCGGGAACGGAGCCGCGGGCAGAGCCGCCGGAGCTCCAAGCGGCGTGTGCCGCGCGCACAGCCGCGCGCACGGCCACGGACAAAGTGCGTGAAAAGTGCAGAAAGTGTGACTGACCTGCGTGAGGCACAGCGGAGAGTACATGTCCGTCCTCCGTCCGCCGCCCGCGAGCTGCGCTGCGTTTATGAGAGCGGCTGCGCGTGCGCGGGGCTCTTACTGGAACTCCGGCCCCGCGTGTGTGCGTGCGTGCGTGCGCGAGGAGCAGCCGCCGAACTTTGACCCCGCCGTCTCCGCTCCGCAGCCCGACACCATCCCCGGTAACGGCGCCGAGAGCGCGCTCACAGCTCCGCGCGGCCGCGGCGCGAGGCGGCCCCCGGCAGCATGTCCGTCCGCCCTGCGGTGCGCTGTGGCCGGCTTGCGGCGCTGAGGCTGCTCGGTGCGGCGGGCACGCGGAGAGAGCGCGCCCGCTCCGGCCTGAGCTCCGGGACCTCCGGACTGCAGCGTCCGCGCGCTCACACCCGCTCCTCGAGCCTCCGCTGCGTGCGTGCGTGCGTGCGTGCGCGCGCGGATGAGCTGCTGGATGCTCCTCGCGTGAACCCGACCACGGACTCACTGATCGGTATCACCGGGACGGGCTGAAAACTTGGAGGCTCACGTGACCGGCGAAAACAGCGCGGGCGGGGGAGCGGGGGCAGTTTGGGTCGGAACTCCGAGCTGCAGCTGCGCAGTTCTGCTCCCTGATTCTGCCCCGGAGTCTTCCCGCACAGGGGGCAGGGGCAGGGGCACGGCACTCAGGGGCCCCGGGCAAAACACACACAACACACACGAATAATGAACACAAAGACACAAAAGTACACAGAAATACACACGGAGACACACAAAGAAATACACAGAAATAATAAAAATAAACACAAATAATACACAAACACACAAATAAATATGAACACACACAAATAATAAACACAAAGACACAAGCACACAGAAATAATACAAATAAACACAAATGCACATAAATGAATACAAATACACACAACTAAATACAAATAATATGCAAACACAAAAATAAATAGAAATGATACAAACACACAAATACACACAAACAGTACGCACAATTACACAGAAATAATACAAATAAACACAAATAAATACAAGTAAATGCAAATAGACACAAATAAATACAAATAAAAACAATAAAAATAAAAACAAACCGCTGAAATTTTTTCTTCTCCTCCAGACAGCAGGAGCCTCCAAAGCCCTCCTCAAATTATTATTATTATTATTATTATTATTACTATTATTATGAGGAGAAATGAGCTCAGCTCTACTTTACATAACACACACACACGCACACACTTATATAATGTGTGTGTGATCAGATATGTTGCCAATCAGCTGTTCTTTATGTAAAGCTCTGTGACCTCCGACCTGTTTCCTGAGTTGAGTGTAAACAGCTGTTGACCTTCATCTTTTTTTTTAATTCCGTGTTTGACTTGTTTTTAGATATTTTTGTGTTTTGCTCCCACAGATGTTCAGTTATTGTTTCCCGCAGTAGAAATGAGGAAAACAGACAAATGGACGAGTATGGACCCGCCCTCTTCACCACAGGTGTCTCATTGTTCACATGTGTGCATCTTCATTTTCAGCATCACGCTGCTCTGAGATCCATCACACACCCGGCACCACCACCACTTCCACCATCCTCTGCTTCACACTGACTCTGGATCAGCCGCCATCAGAAACAACTGATTCCTGAAAGCTCGTCCGTTTGCGGCTCTGTGCCTCTGTGCGCTGCAGGCTCTACCTGTTCCACCTGAACAGGAAGAAGGATGATGACACACAGAACCACTTTGAAAGGTTAAAGGTCAGATCCTGCCGTTTACTGTGAGGAGCGTCTGGGGTGATCTGATAAAATATCTGAAAAGCTGTTTGTGATGCTAAAGCCTCACACCTGCAGGAAGTTCACAGGTCTGAAGGAAGGCGGCCGGAGTCACCCGAGGCACTCAGAGAGTCTGTAAACGGCTTTACGGGGATATTAGTCTGTGGAGATCCTGCAGGAGCATCTACAAGATTCAATAAAGCCTACATAAAGCTGCAGACGCTCCGACGGTCCCGACAGTACCATCAAACCGACGCTGAATCACCACGGAGACGCACAGACCCACCATAAACCCATACAGCAGTCCAATCAGCACCAGCCTCCACCTGTCCACACACAGCCCCTCAGGTGACCAACCTGCAGGAACATCAGTGGGTGGAGCCACAACAGGACCTTCTGTTTCACCAGAGTTAAACACAACAACACAAGAACGAACCAATCAGATCACACCTCATAATCATCGCCATCAACATCAGCAGCAGCAGAAATTCACTCAGGTTATCTTCTTTGAACTCAGACACACACGCACGGTTCTTTTATCATCCAATCAGAGGACGCTGCGTCACGACAAGTCTGTCTCAGATGAAACATCACAGCTGTAATCAATCAATAATCAATCATTCTGATCTGATTGTCAGAGTCCACGAAGGATAAAAGCAGGTTTGGATTACTCAGATTACAGATTACACGCCGTATGCACCATTACAAAGGTGAGTCAGGTATGACCACAAAGACTATTATAAATCAATAATTAGGACAGAAAGGGGTTGGTCTGGCTAACTGAGACACTTCAGCGGCTCCTTCGTCAGGCTGTTTTTATTTGTTTGTTTGTTTGTTGTGAGGAACTCTCGTGAAGTCAGGATCACTGTATATATGGAAGTGTTTTGTGATCCCAAGATGTTTCCAGCTCAGTGCTGGTGGCTGGTGAAGCAGGTGGGAGATGTGCTGACGTCACTTCCTTCTGCAGGCTCATGTAATCGATGGTCTCAGAGGATGTGGAGGAAGCCGTGACGTCTGCCTAGTGAAGCAGCTGCGTGCTCCCGCGGGCTGGACCCGAGCGGCGAGTCGTCCGAGGTTAATGAACAGAAGCTTTTATGTTAATAGAAGGAGTGGCGCCGTGATTTAACAAGACAATCTGCACATTTACTTTGGCTCAAACACGTCTGAGGCTGCTCGTTATCGGGCGGCCAAACAGCGGCTCTGAATGAAGGTCGGCACACAGAGACGGTAATTAGATTAGAGCAATTAAACCAGCTTTTTGATATGACCAATAATCTTAATGTGGAATTCACAGCAGGACATCCTGCTCCCGTTTCATCGTTTCCAGCAGATGCGCCATGATCTGAGCTCCAGCTTCAGGTTTAACAAGCGTTCACGTTCCCTCGCTCCGAGCCTCACCTTATGTCAACAAGAACTCATCCGTCAGGCCTCACATCCTGAACTACAGGCAGATGATCAGATGGACCAATCACAGATGCTCAAAACTTTTATTTGTTCTGGACAATATATAAAGCCTGAGTTCGCCTCACGGTTCCTGCTCTCTCAGTCGGACTCATTAAGCATCCTGAGAAGCATCAGTCCTGTTCCACCAGCCAGCACCTCGGAGCCAAAGAATCACATGTAGAATCACTTCTGATAGCGACCATGAAGGCGACCGCAGCGAAGAGCAAATCCACTTTCACCGAAGGAGAGAAAAGCATCACCATGAACCAATCAAAGACTCAAATGTTCCACTTTCTCAGTCCTTTCCTGCACAGAGCACTGATTCTGCAGCACAAAGCTGCCACCATGGAGCGCACACAGCATTCATAAAGAGCACGTCACTCACCTGAAAACACCTGGGCAAATCAGGTATGCCCTCACCTGAAGGGACAACAGGTGACTGAACTATGGGAGGAAGACGGTGCTTTCTGCCTTTCTAATTTTTCATAGCTTTTTAATTATTATTTAAAAGAGAGGACAAGTTTTTTTAAACCTTCCAAAGAGCACCTCAGACAGCACAGGTGTAATCACCTGTCAGACAATCAGAAGCAGAAGAGGGCGGAGCTTTAAGTGACCACATGTGATGAAGTGATGATCGGATGTTTAAGGTGCAAGTGAACGCCTGCTGAGTGTCACAGGGCTCATATTTCTCTGCCTCATCAGGCAGCATTGGCAGAAAAGCAGCCTGAGGCGCCATCTAGAGGAGACTCACCGACACTACAGCAGCCTGTAGCCTGTGTGTGTGTCTGTGTGTGTTTGTTTGTGTGTGTATGAATTCTTACTATCTTGGTGGGGACCAAAATCTGAAATTGAAAGGCATTTTTCACACTCAAAATGTGGTTTTAGTGTCAGGGTTACAATTGGGTTATGGTTAGGTTTAGGGTAAGGGTTAGGGTTAGGCATTCATTTTTGATGGTTAGGGTAAGCGACTAGGGAAAACATTATGTCAATGGGATGTCCCCACAAGGATAGCAAACCAGACATGTATGTGTGTGAGTGTGTGTGTGTTTTTGTGTGTGTGTATATGAATATTTGTGTGTGTGTGTGTGTGTGTGTGTGTGTGTGTGTGTTCATTTTACAGGATCTAAGGGAGAAACTTTGATAAATTCTCTGATTCAACAAAAGCTGAAGATCTGATTTTGATTAGTTCATTTTAGTAAATAAAAAGTAAAAACATTGGAGACAAAAACAAAAGAGTAAAACTTCAAAGCCTGAAATAAATTTCCACAACACCAGTAGTAAAAAGATTCATTTGAAGTCTTTTGGGAGGGTGCATGAAGCCGTCTGTGTTTGCAATCTGACCCCACCTGCTTCTGCCAATCAGTGGTGATTTCCTGCAGTGACATTTTTTTGGACGCCACTGAGCTGCCATTTCAGTAAAAAGTTGTGGAACTACTTCTGTCCTAACAGAACAACAGAAGGAAGCGAGCTGGAACGTTCCGCCAGCGCCTTCCACAATTTCGGACGGCATTTTCAAGAAAACGTTTGAAATGATAGAAATGTCCCTCAGGGAACGTTCCTGGAAGGTTAAAGGTCAAACGACCACAGAACGATAGGCCTGCAGCGCTCGGAGAATTTGATGTCACGGGGATGTTTGTGACGACAGGACGCTCCCCTGAATGTCAGCGCAGCGTTGTGAAGTGCTGGGTGGTTGTCGTGGTAACAGATTATAACCCGTGTAACCAGGGCCGAGACTCCAATTACATTTCCACCCCTCAGAGAGCGGCCAATCAGCCGATCGGCTCCTTCATCTTTAACGGAGCGCTGTTTAAATAAAGATTCAGTTTTTTGTCTGTTTGTTTCTGCAGTGCAACGCAAGACTGGAACGGGTCAGAAGATGATGGGGGGACGCCACCAACCAGCCAATCAGACGTGAGCAGAAATCCAAAAACTCGACATGGACGTCACCATGGAGACGGGCTGATGTCGGCGGCAGTTTGGGCTAAAAAATACAAAGTGTGTGTTTCTCTGTGTCTGTGAGTGAGTGTTTGTGTGCATGTGTGTGTCTGTGAGTGAGTATGTGTGCATGTGTGTGCCTGTGTGTGTGATGGGTGGACGGGGGCTCCTCCACCTGCTCCCACTGAGCTGCTGCCAGGCTGGAGACCAGCCAACAGAACCAGGCCTGAAACCAAGCCGCAGCCAAGCTCGCACAACCAGAGAGAGAGGGAGGAAAACAAGGGAGGAGGGGGAGAAGGACAGAAGGGGAGAGGAAGCACGGAGCGATGGGGAGGAAGAATAAGGTCAGAAAAGCAAGAAGAGGAGGAGGAGGGATGCTTCTCATTTGTTTTCTTTGTGGATCTGAGACGTTGAAGCAGCTGATCATCGGCCATCATCTCTGCCGATCAGCTGATCATTAATCAATTTTTACATCTCCAAACCCCAAAACGCTTGATTTTAGTCCCAAAACCTTAGAAATGAGTGATAATAAAAATATGAGCGCAGGGAGGCCACAGATGAGGAGGAGCGTTACAGCGAGGAGGTGTAGATCAAAGCTGGAGAACAGAAGAGGAGAGGTTAGATTGTTTAGGACAGGAAGAAGAGTGGAGGCCCTCTGAGAACATCTGCAGCAGCTGCTGAGCAGAGCTGTGTCACAGCCTCGGTTCTCCCTTATTTCTTTGGATCCATGACACGAGTCAGAGAGAACCGTCGTTCAGACAGTGAACAGGAGCATCATCGCCGTCAACGACAGTCACATCAGCACACACATCTGGGCCTGATGTGGCATTTGCAGCAGAAGCTCTGTTGTTAGAGTTTAACAGCAGCAGCTGCTGAGGGTCCAATAGTAGGATAAACGAGGCGCTGAGATTCTACATCTCTGGAGCCAGCTTTGATCTCCACCTTTAACTGCCACCCCATCCATGGAGCCCCGGAGGCTCAGGTAGACCTGGATTGATCCCCGGCTCCTCCTGGGAGAAGATAGCGGACCCTGAGCTAGCCTCAACACACCTGCACGAGTGTGAATGTCGGGCAGAGCTGCTCAGGTGTGGATAAAGCTCTGGTTGTGATTGGCTGAATGAGGGCTCAGGATTAAGCAGAAAGGCGTTTTTCATGTTCCGGTACATTTTCACACAGGACCCGTGTTGTTCACCTGTTGGGCCCCCGGCGGCCTGCACGAAGGTGGCAGGTACAGACCTAACACGGGGGTCCGTCAGCTGCATCACGCTGCTCTCTGACGACCTCAGTAATCGCAATCTGAGACTTTAAATCGCAAGGTCAGAAAAATCCAAACCCTCCTTCAGTCCTCTCGTACTTCTACCGCAGGGAGGGCCTGACCGCAGATTCGTAGTTTCACGTCTGCAAGAGGCGCAAAAGGGGCATCTGAAACATGCATGTCTCAAATAACAGTGAACGTGAATGAGAGTGAGAGCAAGACCAAACCGCGAGATCGGACCGGGAGATTGGATCAGGATCAGGGGAGAGCAAGATCGGACCGGGATCAGCGGAGAGTGTTACTGCGGCTGCTCTGTCTGCTCGCCGAAGGTGTTTATGGCTACTGGAAAATGAAGCGCCCATTTGACGCTGACCTTGGCGGTGTGGGTGGGGCTCTGTTTACAGTTTGAAAACAAACCATAAAATAATTCCATGAACGTCAGAATATCATCGCTATGATGACAACCTCACCTCACACACACTTAACTCCTTTTTCTACTGACTACTGTGTGTGTCTGTGCATGCGTGTGTGTGTGTGTGTGTGTGTGTGTGTGTGTGTGTGTGTGTGTGTGTGTGTGTGTGTGTGTGGAGGATGAAACAGGAAGGCAGTTGTGTGGTGAGAGGCAGGCAAGAGGAACAGATGGCCTGGCAGAGCATGGGGAGAGGCCGGAACCCCCCCACCCTCTGACCGACTTTCATTGATGAGCCCCCGTGTGTGTGTGTGTGTGTGTGTGTGTGTGTGTGTGTGTGTGTGTGTGTGTGTGTGTGTGTGTGTGTATGTAGCACGTGTTAGACACATATGCCATTGCGCAGCATTATTTAGAGCAGCACCACCCCGACTACTTTGAGTTTACACACAGACACAAATGGAGCCGTTCGCCAGCATCCCCACACAAACAGTTTCTGCTGGTTTCAGCTTCAATCAGCTCACACACACAGACTCACACATACACACGGGCAGAAACCCGGCTGATGGAGGAAAATGTGAAACAGTGAAACTTGATCACGACTGAACAAATACACACTTGACGACTTGAGAAACAAACGCAGCCACACAAACGCTCCCTGACACCAGAGCAGCGCCTGATCGCTGCTGCGGGCTTGATTACAGGTGTGCACATCTGGTTTTAACGCCAGCTTCTTCTCTACATGAAGGACAGCGAGGAGTCGGGTTAATTAGACTTGTAAGAATGTCAGAAACAGCAAACACATCCATAGTACAGCAGTGCTGTCAAACAAGGCCCAGAGGCCAGAATCGGCCCGCTGGACAGCTTTGGAGAACGTGAAGGAGGATTTAAACTTTACCACCCATCTGTGGAACAGCATCTTTTATCAGAATCAGAATATTTTATTAATCCTGTGGTTACAGGACAACATGAACAGTAACACACTGAACTACAAAGTTTGCAAAATATAAGAAATAGCACGTCTTCACCCATCTTTGTGTTTCCCCTGAGCCGATCTCAGAGTTGGGATTATTTAAACCCAGACTTGTTTGCGGTACTGAGCATGCTTGATCATGCCCCGTCTCACCCGGTGTGGCAAAGACGCAGCAGACTTCAGAGGATTATGAGGTGACCCGTGCCTCCGTCCAGCCCGACGGGAGCGTTAACATAAACAAGATGAAGCGCTGCGAGGGCCGGAGGATGAGTCGAGTTAGCGGTTCGGTACGAACGAGAGAAAATCCTCCTAGACTCACCTCCGGCCTCCCTCAGAGAGCGTGTGTGTGTGTGTGTGTGTGTGTGTGTGTGTGTGTGTGTGTGTGTGTGTGCGTGCGTGTGTGTGTGTGTGGTTGGAAACCCTCGGCTCGGTTTATGGATTGAGTCGAGGAGAACGTTTCACATTATACAAGCTAACGAAAATATCTGGTGAAGCGCTGAAGGGAAAGCAGTGAGGGGTCAGAGGTCAACCCCGACAAGAGACAAGCTCCTCAGATTCTTCTTTGTCTCTTTTTCTTTCTGTCTTACAAACCTAAACCACACACACACACACGTTAATGCCTCGCTCTTCCCTCAGCAGCAGATTGCCCACGCACTCCAGGTTTCAGCAGGACCCAAACCTGACGGGGCGCCCAAAAAATCTTCTGCCTGCTTTGAGAGGAAGAAGGAAGCCTGCAGGCGAGATGATGGGGAGCGCAGGCAGGCTGGCAGCAGAGCCGGGCATATGCTGCCCCCCCCCACCCCCCCACCCGAAAAAAATAAAAACACAACAACAACCCCCCCGCGCCTCCTTCTGTCTCCTCTCTGCCAGGAAACCAGTCTGCAAACCAGCACAGCCAGTGAAACCAGTCAGGAAAGCAGGCCTCCCGCTGGGGTCACCTTGACAGACAGACGCACAGCAGTTTCGAGGTTCCCCGTGAAGAGAAGTGGGGTCAATGAGAGAGGGCCCAAGCTCCTGCAGACACGAACACCGTGCGATATGATCGCACTCATCACACATTACGGTGTTTCATCAGCTTTGAGCGCGTCCGAGTATCTGTGTCCTGATCTTTACATTTGAGAAGTGAAGTTTTCTCTGTGTGAAGATGAAGATTTTTCTCCTGTTTCTGTTTCAAATATATTTGATTTCTCTTTCACGTTCACATTGATTTGTATTTCCTTTTTATTTTTACCTTTTGACGCGTATATCTTTCTTCTTATGTTGGTCGATACCAGGCTCACAACAGGAATACAGATTTGTAAATATTAATAATCAAAATCAAAAGAAAAAAAACAAATTTTAGGAGCAAATTCAAGCCCAAACATCAGTTTTATAAATTACATTTGATTTTTTAGTTTATTGGGATTTCTTGTTATTGCACATGAAGTTTTACTGATCCGTTCAGTCACATGTCTGATTTTGGCAGATTTGCTCCTCCGTACATGCGCAAGTTTAAACCCAGACGAGGCACATAAATATTACAGATTACTGCATTAGATTTAGATTACTAGTCTAAAATATGATGATGTGAAAGTGAACTTTAAACATGTGAAATTGTGTTTTTATTTGAAAATGTTTTCAAATGTTTAAAGAGAAAATTTCAGCCATAAATGAATCTTATTGAGAAGTCGTTCATTTTTCACTGCTTGATCTGGAAAAGATCAAAAGGATTCAGATTACAGATTTTAATAATCCAGTGGATTACTGCATCAGTTCACACCATTTGTATTCATGTGACAGTCTCATTTATGCAGCCCTCGCTGTGCTGACGTTTATCTCATCCTCTGAAGTTTTTTTTTTCTCGTAGCTTGAATTACAAAACATGTTTTAAATAAAGTTTTAATTTAAATCATCTGTTTATGTTCAAGAATGAAATTACAAAATGTTGATTTCATTTTTAAAAATGCACAAAAACTGATCAGTAATCATATTGATCAGCGTTCAGCAGACGTGCCCCTGATCAGCTTGTTGTGTTTCTAATGGAGGGAACTCACCTGAACACACACACACACACACACACACACACACACACACACACACACACACACACACACACACACACGCCCCCTCCCACGCCCCAACACACAATGTGAGAACAACAGAGACCTGCCAGCTGTTCACATAAACACGGGAGACACAGCTGGAAAGACACACACACACGGGTGCCGGGGAAGCCAATGCACACGCTGCTTTAATTAAAATGATGAGATTATAAAGCAGAAGCTGGTTAGATGTGGTGCGTTCTTTGATTTTTTTAAACCTGCTTTTGTGCGATGAGAGAAAACAGAGTCTGTTTGTGACTTAAACGGTGGTTCAGGGCCCCATCAGGGGCGCTCAGGAAGATCACAGGGGTCCAACAGCCAAACGGGAACAAGTTAAAGGTAAAATACGAGAGTCTGAAGGACTTTGACGTGATTTTGTTTAAACTTTAAAACTGAACTTTTTTTCTCTTCAATTAATGTTGATTTTTGAATAGATTTTTCTTTTTGCACTTTTTTTGTGTTAAGTCTTTTTTCCAGCTTTGTCTTGACTCGCGCCCATTTCATGCCTCAGTGGCTGGTTTAGGCCACTCGTTCCCACACCGTTCTCTCACCCTGTCTCACTCTTTCTCCTGACAGGGACGGGGGCATGCAGACAGGAGTGGCGCTCAGCCTTTTGTGGCCCTCGGCGGTGGTCGGGAGGCCGGGCCCCCGTCTCCTGCGGTGTGACTAACGTGGAGCGACAGCGCCAAGGTGGCAGAGAGCTGCGGCCGTTCTGCTCGGCTCGATGCCGGCTTTGTGCGCCGTCACCGCCGGTTATCTTCCCACAACACGTGCTGCTGTCAGTGGCCGAAGCTCCCCCAAAATCCTCCTGAGGCCCCCGCACCTTTAATGTCTTCATTTAGCACAAACGTGAGTGTGTCTGTGTGCCTGTGTGTGTTGGGTTTCATACGAGTAGTGTGAAACTCATGAAGCTGCTGACTGCAGATACTCACAGGAAAATCGCAGAAGAAGAAAAACAGAGTTTTGTATTCCAAAAAATGAGAAAGACCAAAAACATCACAGCTGGAAGTGCAACAGTGCAACAGCGCCCTCTGCTGGCTGCTCAGGGGCACTACAACAGTAAGATCTGAACACAGAGGAGAGGAGGTCAGAGGATGAAGGGTCAAACTGCAGAAGGCGGCTCTTCTGGCGCTTTCACACACGCCTCAGCTTTAAATGTGGTGCAGCTGAAACACATTTAAATCTAATTTCCAAACACAGAAGACGAGCTCAGGTTAAAGATGCTCCGTCATTTCTGTCTCTGAACACGAAGCGTCTGATGTAACTCCTGCCCACCTCGCCTCCTTCCAACAATACACCATGACCGTGACCACCTCCTCGCACCACGCTGCCTCCTCAATCACATGTAAATCCAGCAAGAAGCACGTGAAGCTGCAGGTTAGCAGAGTGTGACGTAACTCGATCACATGTTTGATCTGCTCAAAGTTCTGCAGCAGAAACTCACATGTGACCTGACAGGAGGTTCGCTCCTACTTCCTGTTCCTCGAGTCTACTATCAGCCTTTTCTTATGCCACTGTGTTTCTTTCACGTCCTGAGCATTTTTAAATGCCCTTCTCTTTTATGTTTTTAACTTGGTGTTTTTAGTTTTTATTTCATATTTCTGTCATTTTAATTGCATGAAGCAATCATTTACAGGAATCTAAGAGCAGCACCTGGCTTTTGTGTGTTTTCTTTAATGCCGGGAGAGCAGCAGTGAGTGATGAGGAGGTCAAACCAAGACTTGAACTCTACCACGTCTGTAAAACAGGACTGTGGGCTCTCGGGGTCAGTACTGAAAGCACTGACAGCAAAGGCCTTACAGGGTAACGGAGACGCATCACGACATCACGACCATACGAGCCTTCAGCTCATTGGGTCTCTGCACATCCTCAGAGTTTCTCTTTTTACCACAAACTCAAACACTCAAATCAGTTTTTATCTAAATTTACTGAGAGACTTCCTTTCATGACCAGTGTGTGTGTGTGTGTGTGTGTGTGTGTGTGTGTGTGTGTGTGTGTGTGTGTGTGTGTGTGTGTGTGTGTGTGAGAGTGTGAGTGGGTTCAGAGGTGTGTGACCTCAGCGTGGAGGAGAGTGATGACCACCATGGGGGGCAACAGCAGGGAGGGAGGATGATGAAGGACGCTGTGGGAGGAAGTGGGACGCAGGGACGCCATCACTCACTGGCCCCTCCCACCTCCACCTCTCCTCCCATATGTGTAGCATGGGGAGATGATGTAGGTTTGTGGATGATGCATGCACCTGAGCTCACACCTGGGCGCCCGGCCAAGCGTGTTTGTCACGTTCGATCTTCAGCTCGTTAACAATGCAGAGTCGGAAACTTTAACCTGACCAGAGTCTGTACCACGCTAGCCCGTCCGCTACACCTGTGCAGGGGTGATCTAGACCGCCTTCAACACAGTGACATCACAGACCACCGGGAGGTAATCTTCTAATCTCAGAAATCCAAACAGGAAGTAGATGCTTCCTTAAGTCCTGCCGACAACGTTAATCCTAATAAAAATGCTGCTGAACACAAAACCTTTAGTCTCACATCACCGTAACTACCTCCCACAGATTTCAGACCACCTTAAACACATCTCAGTGCCACTTTAAACTCAGTAATTGTCTCCTCATCACGCCTCACCTCCTCACCCCTCCTCTCTCTGACCTCTTGCATCTCCCCTCTATGCCCCCCTCCGAGTGAGCAGGTCAGAACTTATTTCCGCAGCGCTTAATAAGAAGCACATGGCTGCTTTCTCTCTTCAGCCAGCGCCTCCTCTTTCTCCTCCTACTCCTCTGCTTCCTCCAGGCCACCTCTTTGGGTTGACTGGGGCCAGAGGGGGAGACAAAAATCCGTGAGAGGGAGAGGGAGGAGAGAGGAGGCGAGGGGGATTTCCACTATTAGAAACTGGAGATCCACAAATTTCCTCATACCACCTTAACTCCCTCCTTTACTCAGAGACTCTTCTCTCCACCTTAAAGTGCCTCGCAGCATCCGCCGCCTGTTCAACTGTTACAGGATGAACAACGAAGATGTGACATCAGATGCGCTTCCTGCCCGTTCACAACTCCGATGACGACACCTGCTCTCGAAGTGAGACAGGAAGTCACAGGAAACGCAGCGAGGAGCGGATCAAACTTTCATGGATACAGCTTTTAACACTCAAATGTGTTCTTCCCAGCATGCATTTCACACCGCAGCCATCACAGCAGAGAGCATCATCTGCAAATTTATTCCACAGTTTTTATTGGCTGTGACCGATCCCACACACGCTGCCAGCTGACGCCCTCGCCTGTTGCCTCCCACCGTTATTCGTGACAGAAGGAGACACAGGTGTCGTATCGTAGCGCTTCATCGATATGTCACCCCGGCCTCAGCATCATTGCATTGGTGCTT
Organism: Rhamphochromis longiceps; assembly: GCF_057381845.1. NCBI lineage: Eukaryota > Metazoa > Chordata > Actinopteri > Cichliformes > Cichlidae > Rhamphochromis > Rhamphochromis longiceps. The sequence goes on from NC_140578.1 coordinate 10,404,943, forward strand.
TGACACGATGAATGAGGCGACACTGACTGGCTGCTGGCAGTTTGGGCAAAAGGTGCAGTCAGTCATTTGAAGAGGTTATTTAATAAATAAAAAGGATTGTGTACTCATAAATATGCAGAGATTAATGTGTTCAACAAACTGACGCATTCTCACAAATGTCTAATTATTGTATTAAAAAATACACAGGACATACATCCTCCCCCACCATGTTTAAATACACAGGTCATGAAGGACATTTGCCTTCTGCCGATGGCAGAAGACCACAGAGTACCGAGCCAAAGGTGGAGGAAAAGAGAAGTTATAGGTGTTCGCCTGCCGTGGAGGAACATTTAAATTCATGTCTACATCTTCAGACTCAGGATGCAAAGCATCATACCTGTCTTACAATCAGAGACAGGGTCCTTTTCACAAAAGACACTAAACCACAATCAAACAATAAAACCTTGTCCTCTTCGTCCACACCTCAAGCGTCATGTCCTGAAGTCAGGCCTCTATCACTGGAAAATGTGCACAAGTTCATTTTTTCCCCAATACTGTCACACTCACTTATTGTCAGCAGATGAGACATGTGACCCTCCCATCTCCAGACAGCTGACAAGAGCCGGTTAAACAACAACAACAGGTTACAAGCTAACCTTAAAGCAGCTAATGTCAGGCTCAAGTGTCCAAAAAGATCACACTTCCCCTCTGATACAGTTTGATACATTGACACACCGTATGAGAGTTTAATCACTAAGTGTCCAATAATGTTAGATACACTTCGAAGATGGGCTCCCTAACACCCACTAACAGTAGCTAACAGCAGCAAACAGTAGTTGACAGTCGCTAGCACCACATAACAGGAGCTAACAGCTGCTAAGAGTAGCTAAGAAAAAAGGCTGCAGTTATATACAGACAGTTCTGTATATAATCAACAGCTCACTTCAGTGTTGCTGTAATCACACAGAAGAGAGCTTCTCTGGCTCTCTGACTCCATTTTTTACAGACTCCTCCAGAGTAGATAAAGGTGGATGCTTTACGCCCACCATTGACAGCTGAGGCAAAAAGTGGACTGACAGCCTTCCACTGACAGGGAAAAAATACAAAGAGTTGTAGAAACATGCTGGCTGGTCATGGCCGTTATGGCATACAGTTTCAATTGAATGTGTTTGATCTATCTATAGGTTTGTCCTATAGCAGCTACATTAGCTAAGATAATGCCTATAAATTAGTGGTTAAAAGAAACAACTCAGTTGACTGCAATCTACTGACTAGTGATGAAAAATATTACACAATGTAATTTTAATATTTATCACTTCACACCAACACAGTGAAAAACGATGAGGTGGCCACTGAAGGAAGCTTGTGTGCATAACTGAGATAAAAAAAACAGAAGCGCTGACAAAGCAGGATTGTCTGCAGAGACCTCTAGTGGCTGAGTGAAGAAGTGCATGCAAACCCTACAGTGGTTAATGTCGCATTTTCTTAAATCTAAACATGGAGACTGGGGAACTAAACCAAACCAGTGACTGAAACCAATTCAAATCATAAACCTGAAAGCTCAATTTATCAGCTTTTCTATCTCCAACAGCACAGGGGAATGTGTACAACAACAAATGGAAATAGCACCATGTTAACATGATGATGGTGCAGTGTGGGTCGAAGGGTTATCTTGACTAATCAAAGAGTAGAGCACCAGCCTGTGTGTAGCCTGACAGACAAACCCAGGAAAAAAACCCACAAAATTCAAACTCTTCAGGTAACAGAAAACTGACCCGAGTAAAACATTAATGTGTGGATTTCAACAGGTTGATGTGACGCCCTGACGAGCACGCTCAGACTGAAGTAATGGAGCTTTAAAGGTAAACTCAAAGTACGAACGAGATGGAGGAGGCTCAGGTGAGCTCTTATAACCATTGTTACCATCATTCAGAGTGTGTGTGTGTCTGTATATGTGTCCAGCTGCAGGTTGCTGGGAATAGGTGTATCATGAATATTCATGATGGAGCCTCTGGTCGAAACAGCTGCCTGAGAGACGCGCGCACCCCCCACACACACACACACTCTCATGGCTACAGCAGCTGGACGGGAATCTGTCTGTTTGTCTGCTTCAGGCTGAGACACACAACAACAACGCCGCTTTGTCGCTAACATGTGCTGAGGTCAGCAGGCTGCCATCGCACACTTACGGGAACAATGACAAACACTCGACATGCTCCGTTTGGACAAACAGGAAGCAGATCACCGAGTGCAGTACCTGTGACGTCCACCGGACAGCGCTGTGGGGAACAGTTTCGTACTACCACGCCGTCTTTAGCAAACGCTTCCTGTGGGTCGGCTCCTTGGTCTGGCCTATACAGCAGGTGTGTTGTGCTGTGTAAAAGGTGGCTCGTGTTCTGTTGGTTAAACGAAACTTGCATTAAATTAAAACAGATGTTTAAACTGAGTTACGTCGCATGCATGACAGAAACACCCCAACATCTGGCCCGGCCTATGGAAGACAACTTTAAATAAACACACAGTGATCAAAACATCCAGAGGACACTCATCACTTTTCAGATAAAACTCAGTCTGCAGGGTTACGTGAAAAATTGCTCACGTGTTCAAACGTCTGGGATCAAAAACTCCCCAAATGTTGTTGGAACATCAGAAACATCTTTCCAACCAATCGTATTTGGCAGACAGGCTCGTCTGCATCACAGCGAGTCATACTCACACTTGACACCTCTGGTCTCTGCGCACAGCTGGCATGGACTCGGCCGTCAAACATCATAAGGTTCGTTAGCTTCTCATTTTTAGTTTATTAGTTTGGATTTTAGAGGATTATTCTGGTCATGTCCCCCTCTGTGCTTTTATTCTTGGACTCCACCACGCTCAGCTCGTCAGCTCGCTGACGGTTTGTCATGTGAATCATCAGCATTCAAACGTCAGGTTTTTGAAGGTGGCAGACCGAGAACCACAGCGTGACGTTTTACCACAGCTCCAATCACCATCTGGTCAGTGAGAGCGGACTCTGCGCTCCTCTGTGCGCTCATCTGTGCGCTCATCTGTGCGCTGGGTCATTACCGGTGTGTTAAACTTGGAGCAGATGAAATATTTTCCCAGGCTGATCCCAGCTCCTCTCTCATCTCTTAGAACTTTAGGGCCAATCAGATGTCATTTCCTGTTTGATCTGAGCTCTTCCTGATGGGTGAATATTCCCCTCCAGCCCTGAAGCCACTTTCCAAACTCCCTTCTTCAGGGTTAAATCAAGTTCCCTCCAAACTTTTCCCCAAATATTACAATTATGCCGCCAGCTCGTCCGTCGCCGAGAGGCGAGCGAGACAAATTCTCGGTCGGCCGTCCAGATGTTCCAGCAACGAGCAACAACTGTCTGGTATCCTCTGGAGGGCCGGCCCTCACGTGTCACTCAGCTGTTTCTGAGGCACGCACCAACAACAGCTGTGCCGCCTCAGCGCAGCGTCTCTGATCTGATCTGCTAATCACGCTGTCCGCCTCAAACTGTCGTTCGTTTCCCTCTTTTTCATCATTGTTTTTCTTCTTTCAGGTTTCAGGTTTCTGCTGTGGAGACTCGTCCATTTCTCACAGGACAGTTAACAGTAATAACACTGAAATTAACGCATTCATTCAGGGATTCAGGGATTAAAGCTGCTGTGAAATGCTCAGAGGAGGGAGGACTCCTCTCTGACTGACCTCACCTTCAGAGGATGTAAACCAACATAAAAGGTCAAGAAAGCTCCAGCATCGCCCCCCCATCACCGTTTCTACATCCCAGTCTGATGGACTTTATATCAACCATGGACCAGGCTACAGCAGCATCCTCTTACTAAGGAGACCTGACCTGATTTAAGATGGAGCATCCTCATACAGCTAGTCCTTGCTGGGTTAGATTCAGGCCTTTCGGTTTCTGGCAAAAAACCCCAAAAATACATCCTGATGAAAAAATTTGACATAAAGTATGAATCACAAAGAAGCCCTCACAGATCCAGAACCGTCACTAAAAACATCATGGTGATCAACAGTGAACTGCAGTCACGTTCAGTAACTGTTAGACGCTCCCCTCTCCTACTCGGCAGCCATCCTGATACGTTACCTGAAGCATTATCTAAACTAACGATCATTCCTGTGGACGTGTAAACTTCAGCCGACACGTTGTGGCTAATCCACGACGGAAAAACACTTCTGATCAGGATCAGAAATCATTTCTGTTGTTTTGCACACGTGATCGCGAATCATCCCATTATTTTCAGCTCGACTTCTAAGTAAGTAAGTAAAATTTTATTTATATAGCACATTTCTAGATAAAAGATCACAAAGTGCTTCACAAGGTATAAAACAAAAACAGTCAAAAGTTAACAAAATGCAATTTTAAAAAGATGTGTTTTTAGCCGTTTTTTAAAAGTAATCACTGAGTCTGCAGATCTTAAGTTCTGAGGAAGAGAATTCCACAGTCTGGCGGCCACAGTAGCAAAAGCTCTATCACCCTTGGTTTTCAGTCTTGTATACTGAATAACAAGTAGGCCCTGATCACAAGACCTCAGGGACCTACTAGGGGCATAGGGCTGTAAAAGTTCAATGATGTACGCTGGTGCTTGTTCTTGAAGAGCCTTAAATGTCAAATAACTTCTCTGAGGGACCAAGAAATCTGAGCTTTTTTTAAACAGTTTCACTTTGACCCAAACTCTGTTTTCTATACCTGAGTGCTTCTGGAGCCTGATGCTGTGGTTATGGCTGACGTCACATCATACACTACAACTGTAACATCAGCAGAGTACAGTAACTGTTTAACTGTCGGTGGTCAAATTCATGTCCAGCTCTCAGTCTGTCACCTTTCCTGATGCGATGACTGTTCAAGTTGATGTCCTGAGAGCAGCTCGAGAAAGCCACTGAAATCACTTCCTGTGAGTACATCACAGCTGATGTTATCCTTCGCTCTGCACGCAACCGTGTTTTCTGACCGTTTGACTCTGGGGTGAAGTTAAATGAGGCTCGACCTCTGACCTCCCGTTTCCAGGAGTAACCTGCTCGTCGGTGCGTGCGCTCCCTCCAGAGCGCCTCCTCCGTCTGCCGCTCAGAGCGTGAAAAAGATTCAAACCATCAGATCTGTTTGTTTCATTGTGTTCCTCACGGCGTCCCACTTATCAATGCAACATGAGCCAAATGTGTTTGTGCTGCAGAGCGGGGAACAGATGGGCCAAATTAATGATCCCGTGTATGTTTAAAGTAGAAAGATATTTATTTGCGTGCGTGGCCGAGGGCTGGAATTAAACGGTGTAGGGAAGGAGAACTTCCTTTTTAGCAAATCTCGAGGAAAAGCGACGTTTTCACAAGCTCGCAGCGATCGGGTTGCAGCGCAGAGTGGTTTCAGGGAATTATAAATAAATCAGAGTCAAGCAGGCGATCCCGAACGAGGAGGAGAAGGACGAGAGTTTTCTTTGTTTACGGCTGACTCTGGAGACCTGAAACGGACCCTCCGAATAAATAAATACCACCGCTACAGGAAGTTCAGCCGTTTCCCCTCAGGCCCAGTTTAGTTTTATTAGCTACAGTCCTGCACAGAAAGCAAACCATGAGACCTCCTCCCCTCCTCCTCTTCCTCCACTGTGAGCATGTGTGCCGCTCTCTGGCTTCAGCTGCTTTCTTAAACACATGAATTGAAGTGCAGGTTGACCTCAGTAAGAACTCATCTCAGAACCTCTCACTGTAACTCTGGCTGAACTCATAGTCGTAGTTTTTACTGCAAAAAGAGAAATGTACTCTTTACTCCAAAGTACTTGTGATATATCAGCTGCACATTACTTTTCAGATTTCAACAGTTCATAAAACCGAGTCAAATGCTTTTTTTTAAAAAAAAAATTTTGTAATTTAAAATAATTACCTATAAAAAACTGTGCTTTGTTGATAAATGCATCAATTTGAATCACTGATATCTGCTCTGTCAGACAGGATTCTTATCTAATCATCTCTGGTTTTAGCGAATGGAGACGTTCTGTTTTTCCCTGGATGTTGAGGTTGTTTCATCCAGTTCTTCTGTATCAATAAATGTAAACTGAAATATAATTAACAACCTGTACAATCACAGTGATCTCTGAATTTAAAGCAGACCCAAAGTGACTTAATCACCTGACGAGTCAGGAAGATCCTACATTGTAGAGGAAACAGAACGACTGAACAGGCTTGTTATTATTCGCTGCAGTGTAAATACGTCTGACACGTGATGCTATATGCGGACGATGCAGTTCTTTACACTTAAGCCAAATAGAAAAAAGTTGGCAAAGTCAGAACAAATAAACTTAAAAAACTGAAATTATTTAATCAGTTACTCCTGATTCATTAAATATATCCTAAAGAAACCAGAAGCCTTATTGAGTAAAATGATTAAAAAATGTTTGATGGTTTCTATTTTTCTCAGCTGATAAGAGGCAAAAAATCCTCACATAATTTCTGAGGAGGTTTGATGTCCTTAAATAAAATAATGACAAAGTTTCTGTGACAAAAGTCTAAAAAAAATGTATTCAGCAGATCAAAGAGAATAGTTTGAAAAGTCCTGTCACAGAAAGCCGAGCTTGAACTCTTCTTTAGGCCTCATCAATAATTGAAGCGCCAGGCCAGAGGCGGGTTTGCAGAGTGGAGGTGGGAGGTGGACAGGTGTGTTTAGGGTGAGGAGGGGGGAGGAGCTGCAGAACAACAGCTTGCTCTCAGCAGGGGTCCCGGGGAAGGAGCAGGTGAGGAGGTATCCATTGCACTGCTTTTACAGCGTCTACCTGACACCACTTCAGAGAGGGGAGGTGAAGAGGAGGAGGAGGAGGGATGGCAGGCCGGAGGCGCTTACGGTCCAGGAAAACAGAAAAGTCTCACAAAGGTCTGAAGGCAGAGAAAGAGAGATGCTCTCCTGGTAAAAATCACACGTGAACATGTTTTTAACACGTGTGACAGGAAAGAGTCGCCAACCAGCTCGAACACTCCCACCCAGCGGTTTTCCAGGAATGAAGAGCTGGAAATGAATTTTATCAGGAAAGTGAAACAGGAAGCTGAATTCAAGCATGATAACTCATGAGAAAAATAATCTGAAGGAAGGAGAAAAAGGAGTTGTTGTTTTTTTAAAATAGGGCTTATTGGTGTGTATACATGGATACACATGACAGACATGGGAGACAAGGTATGAACACGAGGAGGGGAACATGGGAACTGAAAAGGAAACAGGACACAAACCCACAGAGAGGGACAGAGACGACAAAGACAAGAACTGAACAGGGAAAACTAGAGAATTCAAGATATAGGATAAACTCTAGACTAACTAATGAACATTAAATAATAATACATAATAATACATGCCAACACTAGGTCAGACAACCCAGAACCATGAGAAAGGTAAATGCCCATCATCTAATAAAGTATGTGAACTTGTCACAGTGATGTGCACCACCTCAGGTAACAATGATATTTTGTAAATACATTTTATGACCTTAAATATTCCTGATCAGTTTTAATGACTCCAGAATGAACTCCGTTGTGTTTCTGGGTGCAGTGAATCCAGCAGCACCTCCACTGCGGGCTCATTAAAGCTTACATGTTGGATCCTTTATGAATTCCAGGAATAATTATGTGTTTAAATGGTAAATGGCCTGTATTTATATAGCGCTTTACTAGTCCCTAAGGACCCCAAAGCGCTTTACATATCCAGTCATCCACCCATTCACACACACATTCACACACTGGTGATGGCAAGCTACATTGTAGCCACAGCCACCCTGGGGCGCACTGACAGAGGTGAGGCTGCCGGACAATGGCGCCACCGGGCCCTCTGACCACCACCAGTAGGCAACGGGTGAAGTGTCTTGCCCAAGGACACAACGACCGAGACTGTCCAAGCCGGGGCTCGAACCGGCAACCTTCCGATTACAAGGCGAACTCCCAACTCTTGAGCCACGATCGCCCCCTGTCTTTTAACCAAAAGACAGAAGAAATAATTAAGTTTAAATAATAATCAAAGGGAGGAATAAATGGAGGCTGTGGTCAAACACTTGCAGGCGACGGAGCTCAGCTCAGAGACAGACGCTCAAAACTTTCTAACATCATCGTCCGAGTTTCCTGAAGAGCGGCACGCCTAGGGTTAAGCCTGCTGCCGATGAGGTAACGCTCTCCGGCTCTCTGTCAGTCTGACACTGAGCCAGAGGTCAAAGGTCAGAGAGTGTGTTTGGAGAGAGTCCCTGAGCGGCCGTCGTCACCTGTCACTCACCTGACAGGACGCACTGAGGGCACGACTCTCCGGAGGAGGAGGAGTGTTTTTCCAGATGAGATAATAATCATCCAGCACGGCTCCGATCGCTACGGCGATGGACTGATAATCAATATATCTGTCAATCACACAGCTCGGCTAACGTGAAGTCTCTGCTAAACGTTCCCGATGACAGAGAGCACCCCCACCGGCTCCGGGGACTGTTTGCGATTCCCTTTCCTTACTGCTGAGTTTGATTAAAGGGGAAACAGAAGCCTGGATGCTCACTGTCATGTCTGAACGGTTATTTTAAGAGTGGATGAGTAGAATTTTGTCTTTCTACAAGCTCCAGGTCAGATGTACTGTAGCGTGATGTCATGATTTCACCTGGACTGACACACTGATCCCGGAGGTTAACTGAGGGGGTTCAAGAGTTATCAGAATGGTTGGAGTTGGGAATCGGGAGGTGGAGAGTTTGGGACAATCGACTTCAGGGTCAGCTTGCAAACATCACGACTTTCAAATATCCAAATGAGACAGTCAACTCTGTCACAAAGCGCCCACTTCGTGTGTGAGAGCATGTCGGTACTTCTGTGTGACTCACAGCCTTACGCTGGCCCCGCCCTTCATCACACAACAAGCAGCTTTCACTGGATGCAGCAGTAACACGTGAACAGACATTTTGTCTGCTGGTCTGTGCACAGCTAATATAAAATCATAATTTTTGACTAGGATCAGAAAATTTGGAGTTTTGAAATTATTCAAATAGACTTTTTAATTTTTTACAGCTGGTTTTAGCAAAGAAAAAAACCCATCAGAGTCAGGGAAATTATTTCAAGTATTATTAATACTTCGGTATATTTAAGACGTCTGTAAGCTCATTCTGCAAAGAGGTCAAAGGTCAGAGTGGTGAGCAGTCTTCCTGTGGCAGTATTTTGATCTGGGCCTGCAGAGCTGGTTTGTGATCTCCAGCTGGGTCTCTCCTGTTCTCTCCTCGTTCCCCGGATTAATTAAATCCGCTGCTCACTGATCCCATTTCATTGTCCTCCGGCCCCTCGAACAGACCTCACCATTCACCCAGAAATGGCTCTTTTATGGGACAGGCTTCGAGTCCTAAACAAACTGCAGGGCTCAGAGTGTGTGGGAGCTGAAATGAGTCCGGCATGCAGGAACAGCAGGAGGCAGAGGATGAGGAGGGAGAACGCTGTGGAGGATCTTAACTCCTGAATCTGCTGAAATCAGCCACACATAACGAGTGGTTTTAATCCGTGCATGGAAAAAGGCTGACTTCCTATTACTGTTTGTGAGACATGTTTTCACATTTCCATCTATATTCTCCTCAATTCCTGCCATGTGACTGCTGTTTGAGAGCTGCGTGTTCATATTAAACATGATCAGGCTTTCTAATGATGAGCTATCATTATCACAGATTTTCTACTCTCGGATCTGGATGATGTCATGAAAAACGGAATGGAAGCTCCACCCACCTCACAAGGTGGATGTGAGGTATTCTTGTGCTCAGAAGAATGGCTGCTTAAACGAGGGGGGAGGAGCTAAAACAGCTTGTTTCAGCATAAGGTTGAACTGAGGGGCTGCACTGAGGTCCAGTATCAGACAAAGAGGAATTATTTTGAACTGTGAATCATGCAAAGCTAATATGAGCAGACAGAAGGGGTCAGTAAAGGGAATCTGAATAATATTAATATGGGCCAACAGCAGGTCACTGCACTTGTGCCAGACTCGTGTGATCTGCTTACTAACGAACCACAACTTCAGAACCACAACAGAACCAACAAAACCCACCTCAGAGCTCCATCTGTGGTTTGTTTCACTACTTTACTCTAACCCTCTGCTGACGTCTCTGCTGCCCGTGTTTCTGTAACATCACACTGACATCACAATGTGCTCACCTCCCCTCAGTCGCACAAACTGAGGCGTTTTTGGACATTCCTCAAACCACTGATAAACTCCTCCTAACAGCCAATCAGAGGACTACAGCTGGAATTAAGTTAAAGTCACTTATTTTCAGAGCGAGAGGATGTCATAGGGTTTCTCCACCTCTATCAGCTGGAAGTCTTTCTGCGACACAGAGTTAGAATATTTTCAGCTCAAAAATGCATAATCACCCACGTTCGAGAGGAAGGCGTCTGATTAAAGTCGTGATCAGCGGTACAGCAGCTGCCTCTGATTAATCAGTAGTTAGTATCAATAGTTAGTAATTAGTTAAGGTTTGTAGTTACAGCTTTGAGGCTGTTTGAGGGGCTCATTGGTGAAGCATTACAGCTGCACGGGTATCACGAAGCAGTCAGAAATAAATCCGAGTGTTGATGGAATTTTGCTCTAAACATTGTTTCATCTCCCAACAGCAGCCACGTCTATGACTCTGAGTCCATCAGTGTGGAGGCGGGGTTTGAGGACCCTTGGGTCTGTGCTGGTGTGGTGGACGGCGAGCTGGGTTGTTGCTGTTCAGTGTGTGGACAGCGTGGCAGCCTGCCTGGCCTCTGCAGGCCCGCAGGGCCACCGGGACACCTAATCTGCTTCATTAATGCTCCCAGTCGACCATCAGCGCCGAGCCGCCTCGGCCCTCTCTGGTTTCAGCCCGTCCCGTCCGAGGCCTCACTCACCTGCAGCTGTACCTGCTCGATCACTGAACTGCAGCGCAAGCGGTCACGCTGGAAATACAGCAGACACGGAGGCTTTAAAAGGACGATTCCACCACGTCCTGCATTACCACTGATAATATCTGCTGTAACTAACAGCACAAAGTATATTTCATGACTGAATTTCAAAAGAACAACATAAATATATTTATATAAACAGTTGAAGACCTGAGAGACTTAGCTCATAAATCCATAGTAATTCTGATAATCATCATTAAACCCGCTTTCTACAGGATGTCCCAGAGTTGGAAAATGGGCTCTGAACGCAGTTTATAATTTAATCATGACCTCTTTATCTGCACAGTCTATCACAGAAACCCTCCGTTCGAGGCAGGAATGTAATCTCCTCTGGCTGATCTGTTAATGTCTGCAGGTTCGGCAGAGTAAAGCCCCTCCGACGTTTCCCACTGAAACCAGAACCAGCCCATTAGAGCTAGGCAAGCGCAGAGAATCAGGACGGGACATGGAAAAAATTAGGAACATGCAGATGTGCGGCTGATTAGTGGAGAGCATGGATCCAGTTTGGAAAAGAAGATCTTCACCTTTTGCCGACCACACGGAGAGTCTGACTGATGCTGTCAGCTTCACCACCGTTAAAACGTCTTCCACTGCGCTCCGAGGGCTCTGATGTTCCCAGCACGCAAATATCTGAACACTACTACCTCACTGGGATCAGCATGCTGGGTTAAACCTTGCTTCTAAACCATCAGCATCAACATTTTAATAACATTCACAAAGATTATTGAAATCAACAGAGCTCAGTCCCGATCACATGCCGGGCAGACTGCCGCACAGCTGGCATCAATTCCTTTGATTAGTTCAGAATAAACGCGGCTGCTGCTGAGCGCAAAGACGGAGAGGCTGGAGAACACGGCAAGGAACCAAACGACTTTAAGAGCTCGGAAAGGAAGCAGAAAGAGTGCCGAACCACCAAAAACTGGAGCCTCCAAAGCCGGCGATGGAGCCAGGAGGATCTGAGAGCTCTGAAAGACTCTCTTTGTCTTTCCGACTCACCCTGACCTTTCTGAGCATGACTCAGAAACAGAAACAAAAAAAAAACTCACGCAGGATTTTAAGGCCCACCGAGACACACAAAGACCTTTTGGTGGAAACCGGGGCAGCTCTGTGGTGCCGAGCTCATCAACTCAGCATGTGTTCAAGGCTGGAGAAAAACTGATGCTTGAACACGCAGCACCCTGCCAAAAAACACGTGAAAATACACAGACAAAACTACTGCCTACTGACCAATCAGGGCTCTGGAAAACAGCGTGACAATTTCTGAAGATCCCTCCAAGATCTGACAGGGAAGAAGTTTTTCCTGTATCGAGGCATCAATAAGAACTACAGATTTAATCCTCACCGTTTTCCTGCTGAGTGAAAATCACTTCATTGTTCTGTATTTGCCTAAACAGCCAAAAATACAGTCTTAAAAACACAAGCCAGTTATTATATTATATAACTACAGCAAACGAAATACATATTATCTCTTATTATGATTATTAATATTCCATAATAATAATTTCATCAATAGTTTCATTTTTATTTCATTTTGAGTTTCTGTTTTCAGCTCGTTGAGTTCCAGTTCAGGTTTTATTGTTTGGAAATGTTCCTGAAACTTCGGAGACTTAATATAAAATTGATTTTCGCTCATGTTTCTTGGTGGCGTGGTTGCTCTCTGAGGGCACCGTGCTGCAGCTGGAAGAGTAAAACCACCATGAAAACCTCTGAAAGTGATTTAACGCACAGTTTATAACCACGGCTATGAGCTGTACCTGAATGCATCGTGTGGCCTTTTTCTTCCACCGCCCTGATGTCTGCCAATCACACAATAGTGTCTTGGTTACAATGGTGAGCTCGCAGCGGAGCTTCAGAAGGATGTTCTGGGCTCTGACCTGCAGCTCGCTCAAACTTCAGTCTGTCCTCCAGCTCACAGTTCAGTTTCTGCCTGGTTCAGCCCCGCCCCCCCACCCGGCGTCTGTATGTGCAGAACATGCCCCCCCTGTGGCGGATTAAGCAGGGAGCCAGCTGTAGTGATGGGGGGGTTGGTGGGGGTGGACGTGCTGCCATCGGCCTCTCCAAGGTGACCCCTGGCAAAAGCTGGCATCACATCTGTAGACGGCACGGCCTGTCCTGACCGCCATCAGGCAGCACCAGGCTCCTCTGCGCCCCCGCTGCCCTCCACGCTGCCCGGCTGGCAGAGGAGGGGGAGGAGGAGGCTGGGGGAGGGCCTCCTGCTGCGCCGGAGGAGGGGGAGGGGGAGGAGGAAGGAGGAGAGAAAACTCCGCTGTGATGTTTTTAACTTTCACCTCCTTTAATCTGCATGTGCAGCTACAAGAGGAGAGAGGTGAGGAGAGGCAAACCACCACCTCAGACTGTTTTATCCAATCAAAGCTCTCCATCGCACCTCCACCTGGCTGCACCACCCCATCACACCTCCACACTTTCCCTCGTTGACTCAACGCCGCCACAGGTCCACCTGCCTGACCCAGGCGGCTCTCAGGTACATTCGATTTTCAGGTGATCCTCAGAACACATACCTGAGCCAAGAAAAGCCCAGATTAGTCCCGAATCTATCTGCTGTGTGGGTTCTCTGAACATGACATCAGAACGCCCTTAAACACATCCTCAGCGTCGAGAGAAAACTAATTCTGACTTCAGTTTTAGTTTAACGCTGAGACTGAAGCCAACATTTTTAAACTTTGCTCGTCTTCCTGGTGCCAGCTGGGTTCTCCTTCCATTTAAAGAGCTGTGATGCTCCATATGCTCAGATCTGTGTTCTCCTTAATGACCTGTGATGATGCATTTGTGCATGGCTGAGTTGCATAGAGCGTCAAGCAGTTTTAACCAACATGCCAACAGCTTTACCCTTTTCTTTAAGCCTTGAGAGTGTGCAGCAGATTTAAGACTCTGCAGAAAGTTTATAAATACTTTGACTCCCCACCCCCCACCCATCCCAAAGCACTCCTGGAGGTCCACAGACCCCCCGTTGAGCACCCTCAGACTAAAAGAAATGGAGAGGACATCCTCCCCTGTTAGTGGGTGTTTCATGTGTGAGAGCAGAGACGAGGTCTCCCACGATGCCCCCACCAGCTGTTCCTTCATGGGTCCCCCAGGGGCAGGGCGGGACGGTGAGGGGGATGCGAGGTCGAGGCTCCCCCTGTTGGAGTCGTTGGCAAAACACGGCGACAGGCTGGGCAGGGTCAGCCAAGCGGACAGGTGTAAATAATGGGCTCCTACACACACACAGGCACCACTGAATCAACTTAATTAGGTGAGGGAGGTGTGTGTGCGTGTGTGTGTGCGTGCGTGCACTCTGATAAAGAGGTGATCATTTGGCGGTGGTGAACGAGTCCTTGGAGGAAGCGGCTGACAAACCCTCCTCAGGCCAGATTCGGGCTGCGGAGAGTCTTTGCAGAGTCGATGATGTCAGGTGGCTGCATTGCCGCATCGTGCTCGTGCCGGTACGTCACGTGTTAAATGTCACCGGATCACGTGTCCTGGTGTTTCATATGTGGTCGACCTGACATGTAGTTACATTTCCAGAGGGGTGAAAGTCAGATCGTGAAATTTGGATGCTGTGCGTCTAAAGCGTACGGCCCCGCGGGGACGCCTAAAATCACCCACCTGTCCTCGCAAATCACAGTCAAGTCTTTTTATTCACCCTTGAAAACAAGTCAGGACAACACGGATCACATGACCCCAGAGTGCAGACACAGCTCCTCCTTTCTCTGAACTTCCTGTTTCATAGGGAGCACCGGAGATGGTGACTGGAATTTGTTGGCCAAGCCTCTTTGCCGTCCCAGAGGATCATGATCTTCACCGCCGCCATGTCATCCTGTGTCAGTAACACCCTCGCACCACAACCGTTAACTTCCTGCTTAGCTTCAGCGCGCCTTCTCTTCAGAGGACTTGTGTTCAGAAAAAAAAATAGAAACAAGGACGTTTTCCTGACAGCTGACTGGTGGGAAACGCTGTCACCGCCATGCTTACTAGTCAAAGCTACTACAGCGGTCCCACCTATGGAACCAATTATGACTCTTCTTCCTCGAATCAAAGCTGTGAATCACGTCAGAAACATCTCACTTCCTGTCTGTACCACCGACAGCAGCACGAGGGCTCATCGGCCATCTGATGTCATGCAAACATCTGGCAATTTCCACTAATCCCCTGCCGCTCACCATCATGTGCTAAGTGGCACTCTGATGTTATTTCCTGCAGGCGTTGTTTCATTTGTTTAATTGTTTCACCAATTGGATTGCTATTAAAACATTAACAGGTTAAACTTTCTCACCACAGCGTCACGACCCGGCTGCTGAGGGGGCCAAATCAAATCACAAATCACTTTTTATTGTCACATCACATGTGCAGGCACACTGGCACAGCACATGCGAGTGAAATTCTTGTGTGCGAGCCCCACAAGCAACAGAGATGTGCAAACACAACAACACAAACGAGCAGAATACAAGAATGGCCAACCTGAAACTAATAAATATATGTACAATATATAATAGTGTATGCATTTCTGGATGTGTATACTAAATATGCATTTCTGGATGTGTATACTAAATATTTTCCTACGTGTGTGTGTGTGTGTGTGTGTGTGTGTGTGTGTGTGTATACACATTTTTACAAATTAAATAGTAAAAAAATAAAATAAAATAATAATAATAATAATAAAATATATAAAATATACAGAGTTGAATATGTGCAAAACAAGTGGCATTTATATACAGTGTGGAGTGCATAATGTTGAAGTTCCAGTAGTGAAGCTGAGGTGTCTATGACGTGTTCAGCAGTCTGATGGCCTGATGGAAGAAGCTGTCTCTCAGTCTGCTGGTTCGGGACCGGATGCTGCAGAACCTCCTTCCTGATGGAAGCAGTCTGAACAGTTTATGGCTGGGGTGACTGGAGTCCTTGATGATCCTCCCCGCTTTTCTCAGGCACCGCTTCCTGTAGATGTCTTGGAGGGAGGGAAGCTCACCTCCAATTATCCGTTCAGAGCACCGCACTACTCGCTGGAGAGCTTTGCAGTTGTAGGTGGTGCTGTTGCCATACCAGGTGGTGATGCATCCAGTGAGGATGCTCTCAATGGCACAGCGATAGAAGGTCCTGAGGATGCGGGGGCTCATGCCGAATCTTTTCAGTCTCCTGAGAAAGAAGAGGCGCTGCTGCGCCTTCTTCACTGTTTTGTTTGTGTGTACTGACCACGTAAGATCCTCAGCCAGGTGTACGCCAAGGAACCGGAAGCTGCTCACTCTCTCCACAGCAGCGCCGTTGATGGTGATGGGGGTGTGTACTTCTCTGCACCTCCGGAAGTCCACTATCAACTCCTTTGTCTTTGCGACGTTGAGGGTGAGATGGTTGTCTTGACACCAGTGGGTCAGGGCGCTGACCTCCTCCCTGTAAGCCGTCTCATCACCGTTGGTGATAAGACCCACCACTGTAGTGTCGTCCGCAAACTTCACAATGATGTTGGAGCTGTTAGTGGCTGTGCAGTCGTAGGTGTAGAGTGAGTACAGGAGAGGGCTCAGTACACACCCCTGTGGAGCACCAGTGTTCAGTGTGATGGGGGATGAGGTGATGCTGCCCAGTCTGACCACCTGGCGTCTGTCAGACAGGAAGCTAAGGATCCAGCTGCAGAGGGAGCTGCTCAGTCCTAGATCCTGCAGTTTCCTGTCCAGCTTCGAGGGAACGATGGTATTGAATGCTGAGCTGTAATCTACAAACAGCATCCTCACATACGTGTCTCTCTTCTCCAGGTGTGACAGGGCAGTATGTAGTGTCAGGGCTATGGCATCATCAGTGGACCTGTTGTGGCGGTATGCAAACTGTAGAGGGTCCAGTGAGTCGGGTAGTGCAGAGCAGATGAAGTCCCTGACCAGCTTCTCGAAGCATTTGCTTACGATGGGGGTCAGGGCTACAGGTCGCCAGTCGTTCAATGAGGAGATGGTGGAGGATTTGGGTACAGGGACGATGGTGGCCATTTTGAAGCAGGCTGGGACTACAGACAGAGAGAGGGAAAGGTTGAAGATGTGCATGAACACTCCAGCCAGCTGAGCCGCGCATGACCTGAGGACGCGGCCGGGAATCCCGTCCGGACCAGTAGCTTTGCGTGCGTTCACCTTCCTGAAGCACTTCCGCACATCCTCCTCAGACACAGGGCCAGGCGGGGGGGCCTATGTGATTAAAGGACATTTGGTGGCATGCTGCAGCTGCTGCAAGCTTTGATAGGACATAATTAACTAGGACGAAGCCGATAATATTCAGTCACGTCATGATTACTGTGAACACACACACACTGCTGTGTCTCTGCCCAACTTTTCTTTTTACAGTAGAAGCTCCGACCCCTCCACCCGCTCAGGTGAGGCAGAAGATTTCATCCATCGCTCTTTTGTTTTCCACACTGATGCTTCTCTGAGTTTCAGCTTTCATCCTTTTGCAGAGCTGTTATTTTGGTTTAGTTAGCTCAGTTCTTCATTAATGTGAGCACAAACAGACTCGAAGCACTTAGAGATAGCAAACCTAGAAGGAGAGGTCAGAGGTCAAATGTGGGGTTAAATATGGTACTTTCTATATGATGACGACACACAGCACACTAGTAGGAAGCCAGAGCAGCAGGGCCAGCTCCGTCAGAGATCTCTGCTAATGCTCGCTGTTGTTGGCTTCCCCCTGAAATCTGAAGCTGAGTCACAAGAACGCAGCAGACTGAAATTAACAAGAATTATTCTTTTAAAAAGGAATAAAAACCTCCTCCGATCCTTTTTCTGCAGGAACAACAAACAGCCGGGACCTGGATCAGCTCCAGATTTTTAATTTTCTTCACACAGAAGCAAAGTCTGAGAAATAAACAGACGCACAGGAGGGAAACACTAGCAGAGCAAAAACAGCCAAAGCGTGTGAATGCTTCCAGGCCGGAGTGTTGACGGCTGCGTGACAGAACAGGTGATATTTACCGAGAAAAAAATGGCAAAAATCCATTTCTGCCAATCGAGCAAACGGCAAACAGCCTGAAGACTGACACCTCTGCTGGCAGCCGAACGTAGAGTGGCTGCAGACCAACACACACACACACACACACACACACACACACACACACACACACACACACACACACACACACAGCAGATGGTGTTTCTGGATCCTGTTTCCAATTTTTCCAGTTGCAATCACAAAAGAGTGAAAACACAGACACGCAAAGCAGCCACACTCTGTGGATGAAACACATGCACACAGATGAAACTGAGGCTTTAACACTCTGCTATTGGACTCACAGCTTAGCTCTGATTGGCCCTTTCTGAGCGCACAGAGCTCAGAAGACAGGGTCGAAAAAGGTACACACGCCGAGTTACTGAAAACCATCACCCAGAGAGGACAAGAGCCATAACCATGGCCAGATCCCAGCAGAAAGCCTGCAGTGGGCCCCCACAGCCTCGATGACTGTACAGGTGTTCATCACACATTCCTGCCATTCTGATGAATAAAGAGATAAAAGTTGGAGTGTTTGGGGTTTTTTTGGCCTTTTTCAACTTTATTTGACAAATACAGTGAAGGCAGGACAGGAAAGTGGGGAAAGACCTCCGGCAAGTCAACTGGAAAAAAGAAAGAAGGTATTCAAACACTTCAGACTGTCTGTATCTGCATGAGTCGGGACGACGTTCCACTGACCAATCAGAGCTCTGGTTGATCAGTGGGTGGTGGTTTTGTGCGCACCATGGTGATGTACCCCTCTAAGAAGTAAAACACCTTCACTAACAACACAAAAAGCTGAAGCTACATTCATATCCGCTATTGCAGTGACATCACAATAACCTGGGATGCTCAGAGACTCTCAGAAGCTGTCTGCAGTCTGAGCTGACAAATACTCTGTGGTGGAGACCAAACCCAGAGCGTAGAGAGAAGGAGTTCAGACTCTGTTAAAGGCGATATGGCAGTGTCCTGACTCGTTTCCCCGAGAGGCCAAAAATATCAGTTACTGAAGTGATTACAGCGAGAGAGCGGCTTATGTGGAGAGCAGCAGCGTTTTGATACCGAGCCCAAGCTGGCAGAGAGCCGCGGCTCCCAGCACACAGACAAAGCTCGCTTTGTTCAGCCGAGATCTTTCGGTTCAGAGACAGAGGGGAAGCCGGCGCTGCATTCATCCGCCGTGCAGCTCTTCTGTGCACGCACCTGACCTCCAGATAGACAACACACACACACACATGCACACACACACACACACACACACACACACACACACAAACGACATTCGTGAGGTCACGCTTCATTCAGAGAGCAACTTTTATGGAGATGAATGCAGTGAAAAATACAACAAAAGAAAACAGTGACTAAAACAATGCTAGCTAAAATTAGTTTTTATGTTTAATAACAATAATAATAATAACAGTAAGTTGGCTATTCACACTATTCCTTCTTCTTTAAATGAAAACCTCGGCACCGTCTCGCTATTTTAATAAATCACATGCAGTGTTCATATAATCACTCATGTTTATGTTGACACGCACACACGTGTGCTCCTAATCACATGATGAGACATGATAATAAAGACTCCAGAAAACTCTAACTAACAAAAGAATTTTATGTCAGAAAAGACACAAACGAAGCTGCGCTGAGTAATACAAACTTTGTTATTCTGAAACCACATGTGACCAGTAAGGGGCGGAGCTTGTCAGCGTCCCCTTGGACTCTAATAGGAGCAGAGTTTACAAAATGACCTTCAGTCAGACCTGAAAGCAACGACTGAGACCAGAAACTTATCAGCACGAGGCTCATTTCCTCAGAGACGTCTTTAAACCACCGGAGGAGTCGCCCCCTCCTGGGTGAGGGAAGGAAGGTGGGTTTAAAGCTCTTCAGTCTCACAGATTTGTGCTGTTTTAACACATTTTCTGTCTGAGTATAAAAATAATATAAATAAAATAGTATTTTTTCTCTCTTTTTCACCATTTCTTTGTGGTTTTTAATGGTGAAAAACATACCAGAAACTTGTTTGAGAGTTGAATATCATACCAGCAGGTAAAGGTATGAAGTATTCAGGGTGTAAACGAGCTCACATCGTCGTCATCATCATCATCATCATCATCATCAACAACTGTCCCATTGTCTCTCCTCCCAGCAGGACGTCCAGCACTCATACAAAAACAAGCCCAAGAAGAAGCAGCTGTCTTGGCTGGTAGCCATGTTTCTCCAGGGAGGAACAGACAGGGAGCAGGAGGCAGAGGAGGAGGACAAAGAGGGACTGAGGAAGAGGAAGGAGAGGAGGAAGAAGGGAGGCAAAGAGCTGGGAATGGAAAAGAGCAAGGAGAAGAAGAAGAGGAAGAACCGTGCAACGAAAAAGACACACAAGGAGGAAAAAAGTGACGTCAAATCTGAGATGTTTAAAGAAAACGTGACTGCGGTCATTCCTGTCAGAGGGGGCAGGTGTGCTCAGGTATGTGCTCCTTCTTTTAGCAAAGGTTTGGTCGCACATGAAGTACAAAGCTTCCGGGCTCACACACCTGTGTTTTCAGCTGCCAGCTCGGTGACAGTTTCTTGTCCTTTATTTCAGCAGCAATTATTCAGGAATCTGGGAAAAGTCGAAATCTGACTGAGGAAAAGATGTGTGGTTTCAGCATGGCGTGGTGGACGCACTTCTTTTTAACAAATGACCTGAATCCAGCTCGCCGTTTGCTCAATATACATCGGTAAACCTGAGCAGCTGCATCCCTTTAAAATCAAAGAATCGGGTTTTTAAATGATTAATACAGCTCAAATCTCTTCCCACACCCACGGAGCCGTTGGAGTGCAGCCCGTAGCTGAAACTAAAATGAAATGAGAACATGTACAAAGTAAAGTTAATCTTTGAGCTTGATTCAGTGCAATCAGACGATCACAGCAAAGAGCAGGACGACAACATTCAACAGTTCAGAGCTAAATGTGGATTAAACCAAACACTCATCAGTTGAGAGTGGAGATAATTACATGATGATCCGATTCAGACATTTTACATCATGGAACTGAATCAGATTCATTTGATTTTTCTAATTAAAAGTAGGGCTGCCACAAACGATTATTTTGATAGTCGACTAGTCACCGATTATTTTTGCGATTAGTCGACTAATCAGATCATCATCCACTGGACGTAAAACTACAGCTTATATAACTATCATTAGCTTACAGCTTTAAGCTTTTAAGGTGCTAACTAAAAATAAAGACAAGATGATAGTTTATTCAATTTTAATGAAATTTGCAGATTGTTTCGGTAAAGTTTAATAAACTCCTTGCTATCTAAAATATAACAGGACACCGGGGTATATTCTCCAGCATCTCACACTTCTGATAATCAGCTGTCTGCTTGACGTTTATTCAGCTGTGTAAAAACTATAACTTTAATCTCAGCCAAACCGATTTACTGAGGAACAAATAAAATACTAAAAAAAAAAAAAAAAAAAAAAAGGCCACACAACAACATTTTTAATTTATCTAAGTGACTCATATATATTTAACCTGAGTCGCGAAAGACGGCGGTGGGTTTGAAAACAATTTGCCGGGAGTCCGGTGTTCTCACGGCGCTAGTGACCTAGCCCCCGGCTAGCTATCGAGCTAGTGGGTAACAGACGTCTCCGAAAACTGAGCCGATATTTGAGGTTTACACAGCTACATTCTCGCCTGAAAATATGTTAAACGTTTATTTTGTGACCCAGAAAGAATAATAAGAGTAATATTAAAACTAACTAGCTACCGCCATTGTTGGAAACTAAGCTGGGCCGCGCTATGCATTCTGGGACACAGCTACTTCTTCTTCTTCGGGGTTTAACGGCAGCTGGAATCCTTGTACATGCAGTGCTGCCATCTTCTGTTTCAGTCCGTTATTACACTCTTAAATCCTGCTATTATTCCTGCGTCTTTTGCGATCTTACAAAGCTTCAAACGACACGTCGACTATTAAATCAGTCGTCGACGATTTTGATAGTCGACGTAATCGTGACTAGTCGACAAATCGTGGCAGCCCTAATTAAAAGTCATCAGTCTGAGTCACGTTTTAAGAGTTTCTTTGAAAATAAAATGAAAACTCATTTAGTCTTTCATCTCCACCTTCTGTGCACCTATTCTTATCTGGAGTCAGCGGCTCTCTGGCTCTGGACCGACTCCAGGCCGGTACGTCTGTTCTCAGAGCTCCATCGAGGACCCTGCCAGAAACTAGCAGCAGGAAAAACCCGCCAAAACAAATCCTTGCTGCTCAGAAGTCACCTGCTCGCTGCCCGCTCAGGTCAAAGTTCAGACACCAGTTTAAGGAGCGGTCAGACGTTTCAGAGCCGAAGGTGAGAGGACGATATCAGACTCATCTTAACGCTGACATAAGGCTGCATGTCTCAACCTCCAAATACTTCTGCTCACGCGGCGCAGATCTGGTCAGTAGTTTTCCTTCTGTGAGCAACAGAAATGCAGCATGTTCCTTTAAGGCCGCCCCGGGCTCAGCTTTCCTCACTAAGACGAGTAAAACAAGAGCGGATATTAGAGCCCCGAGCCGCCGCCGACCTCTCCCTGGACACAGAGCAGGAGGAGAAGCTGCAGAGAGGCATTGGAATCACAGCTCACAGATAAACTCAAACTCCACAGAGTCTGAGAACGAATACAACGGACAGAACAGCAACGGCTTCACTTCATCGTGTTTCAGAAAGATACGCAGCGCAGGAAACAACGGAGACGTTAACATTAGGAAATGAATCAGGAAGAAAGGAAGAAAGGAAGAAAATAGGATGTGATGAAAAATGCAAGGTAAGAAAACAGAGAGGAAGGAAGGACAGAAGGGAAGGAAAGAAGGGATGATGGGAGAGAGGAAAGGAGAGGTGAAAGGCGAGCAGAGGAGTGAGTCACGTTCGACAGCCTGAGACTCGCCGGGAGCTCGAGGACTCGACGTGTCCTCACACTTTCCACACCGCGGGACAACCACGGGGAGGGCGAGAGAGGGCCAGGACGAATGCACAGAGAGAGAGAGGGAGAGAGAGGCGTGGGCGAGCGAGCACGCCACGTTCAGGAAGTTCAAGCAGACAATCCTAATCCTCCAATTTCCTCCCCTCTAATCATCTCTGCCTGCTCATGGCCGCCTCCAAATTGGAAACATCTTCTGCTCAATATGACACTCGCTGTGTAACACACACACACACACACACACACACACACACACACACACACACACACACACACACACACACACACAGACCACGTGACCCTGCTGGGCCATCTCTGCGTGAACTCTGTGCTGAAAAGGTAAAATTAGTGTGAAAAAATTAGTCATTTCCATCAGCTGATCAAGCACAAGGTCGCGGCGCTTTTAAAGGAACAGTCCGCGCTCTTTAAGTTGCCGTCTGTTTGGGAAACCACCTAAATCCATCAGCGTACCTTTCCTACACACACACTGATTCAAGTTTTCACGGAGGAAGAAAAGTTAAAGAGTAGTCCTCCCAGCCTGAAAATTACCTCCAAGCGTGGAGCAGAGTCTCTTTTTTTCAGACACCAAATCATCTACCCAAAAAATCCTAAATCCAAGTCCAAACTGAGTGCAAGCTCCACCTCAGGGAGCCCGGCCAATCACGAGATGTCAGTGGCGGAGGTAAAGGTGTTACTCTCCAGGTTCTTTCTCAACATACTGAACACCAAAAACTCATCCTCTCATCAGTCTGATTTTACTAAGACACCGAGCTCCAAAGAGAAAAGGCACGTTAAATAACGAGAGCCCTCTGGGTCAAAGGTCAACAATCATCATGATCGGGCCACTGAATGGCATTTAGGAGCAGCAAGTGGCAAAAACCTGGATTTAGATTGGTCCACAGCTCCCAGCTGATACAGTCCTGTATCTCTAGACCAGGGGTGTCAAACATAAGGCCAGAGGGCTCCAATCCGGCCTTCTGGACCATGTTGGAAAAGAGGGCATAAATTGTGACTTAATTGTGGTTTTACAGATTTTCCTGCTCCTCCATGGACATACTACACCAAAATAGGTAAGAAATACATAAATAAAAAACAGACAATTTCACCATCTACCTTAAAATGTTGATTTGTTTTTTTTACAATGACTCTGCAGAAGAAAAGAAAAAAGAAATTTTCTATTAAATGTAAATAACAGCATGGTGGTGGATTACTGAATCAAGTCATGCACATCTGTAGATTTAAAAAACCGTGAAGCTGATTTTTACACCGAAAACAAGAAGCATACTCGTTGTTCGTCGCTCACATACTGAGCAACCACAAAACTAACAGGTTAAAGCCTTCTGCTTATTTTAAAGTGATCAGTGTTCATTTGTAGATCAAACCCACAGTGGTCTCAGTGCACGTTACTGGGCCCAGCTCAGGAAGACCTTCACCCTCCTGCTCGGTCCGCAGCTATAGTCAGAGCGCCCTGATTTCAGGACCGTCTCTAAAGTTTTGGCGTGCTGGCTATGCTCGGTTGCTTCCTGCACTGCGTTTCTGCTCGCTGAGCTCATCGCTGAAGCCCGGTCCTCCTCTCAGTCTCTGGCTAATGAACGCGACCTCACACGGACCACAAACACAGTGCTGAGGCGCCACCGGCCCGCTCCAAGTCACCGCTTCACAGAGCCGAGCATCGCCTCACTCAACCTCTGACCCCGAACACACTGCCAACCGCTAACGGACACGGTCAGTAATCAGAGCTATCAAACAGCCAGCATGTTCACCTGGAACACACACACACACACCTTCCTACTGCTCATTAATTCTTACACAATAGCTTGATTACTGTGGTTGATATTAATTAGCTTTAACAATTATTCAGCTTTTTAAAGACGACAACAGAGTGCGTCCTGAGTGGCGTTCAGGTGCTCAGGTTAAAAATAACAGCCAGACGAAGACGCCATGTCATCTTCATCGTGCTGTAAGAACACAGTCAGAGCTGCTCATGGATGTCAGAAAGCCCCGCCTTCTCTCAATACACCTGGAAGCAACTCCTTCTGATTCTTTACACGCCTACATCACCGCATATCCACTGTGTTGCTCTTCTACGCGCACAGCCGGTACTTCCTGTCCGTCTCCCTCAGCGTCATGCTGTAAGCCCCGCCCCCTACAGCTCATCTATGATTTGTGATGTTTGGACTGTAGAAATAAATTTGTCAGAACCAATCAAATCATCAATCAACTGTAGTTATTAATGAATCCTTAATGATCAATAATTTACTCTGTTCCATATTCAGCTTCTTTTATTGTGTAGGAGGAAGTTGTGACATCATCATCATCACGTCCATGCAGACCTGCTCGGTTCACGCTGCCGTGTTCATAAACAGGTTCGTCGCTGCGATTTAAAACGTCTCTCCGAACCTGAACGCACCCTCACTGGGTGGACAAAGTAACATAAACACAAACACACCATAAACCAGACTCTTCAAAATGACCGAACAGCTGACCCGAATCTTTTTTCCCTGGTTGATCTTTTTTTTTTCCATTTTAGAAATTCTCTGCTGAAAGGTTTTAAAAGTTTTTATTTGCTGCTTTCTCAATAAACTCGTCATCATTTCATCTAACTCAGAGAATAGTATCAATAAATCACGTTTTGTTGATTTATAGAGCCGCAGCACAGTTTGCACTCTAAGTACTGACTAACAGAAATTTTTGATGCCAACACCAATCATTATTCCCACGTTGGAGTGGCCATTAAATGAATTATTATCAGCTGTTACTAATACTGACAGTCATGAGGATGTTCAGCGTGTTTGGAGGCAGTGCATGGAGCTGGATGAAAAGTAATACACACAGCTGGCTGTTATTAATTTACTTGTGTCCCTGTCCAAAAACATCAGTTCTACATATTCACAGACTCAGCACCCTGAAGGATGAATCTGCATATTACACAGTGACCCATCAGGCTCAGCTCACAGGTCTCTGACACATCAAACTCATACACGGGACTGAAATCCTCCAGTTTTTCTCTGTGACAGTAAACGCTTCTCCGACGCTTTCAGACGGGAAGCACATTGTGATTGAACTCTTTTCATATGCAGAGAATTCAAATTTTCTTTAAATGTGAAAAGACTCGCGCTCGCACACGCCAACACTGATGATTTATATTTAAATATTTCACTCAGATTCTCGATAAGGTCAGCTGAACCTTATCGAGAAAGGTTCAGCTGACAGGACATCGTAATGGTTTTCTAACGTTTTACGGCTTCATCATTAATAAAGATAAAGATTTTCTAATAAACGATCAACGAGCTCGCTCTGCTACAGGCGTCTCAGAGACAAACACGAGCTGAACCTCGGTGTCGGACGCACGGCGGCGACACTGAGACTGATCACACCTTCCTGAAACCATCAAACGGGTCTCAGAGCCCGGACCAATCAGCTTGCAGAGTCGAAGTAAACAAGTGCAAAGGACAGCAGACAGTGAGACACATGCGATCCACTGCACCACCATCCCACCGACCAATCACACACTTTACACACACAGGTTCAAAGAGCTGCCTCACAACTGAAGGCAACACCCGCAAACTGCCCCGACGCCACCATCAATGTGTGTGTGTGTGTGTTTGTCTGTGAGGGTGTGTGCGCGAATGTCTCTGTGTGTATGTGTCTGTGAGAGTGTGTGCGTGGGTGTATCTCTGTGTGTGTGAGTGTGCGTGAGTGTGTCTGCGAGTGTCTCCGTGTGTTTCTGTGAGTGTGTCTGTGTGTATGTGTCTGTGAGTGTGTGTGCGTGGGTGTATCTCTGTGTGTGTGTGCGTGAGTGTGTCTGCGAGTGTCTCTGTGTGTTTCTGTGTGTGTGCGTGAGTGTGTGTCTGTGTGTGTGTCTGTGAGTGTCTGTGTGAGTGTGTGTAGAGTTCCTGAGGGTGACACACTCAGATCACTTGGATTTTGTGCTTTGTCAGTCACTGAAGCTGAAACTGATGGAGGTGCAGACATGAGGCCGTACTGCGCTCCGTCTGCAGCACACAGCTACTGTTCCTCCTGAGCCTCCAACATCCAGCATGTGCTCAGATCAGGTACTTCAAATCATAAACCGCCTGCGGCTGAATCGCCACCAGTGCTCACTCCAACGTTCTGCTTTTAAGATGAGCATAAAGCAGCTTTTGAAAAAGGAACTAAATATTTTCATTTGTGTCTTTGAAGACTCATTTATTGGCACTATGAGCGAGAGCGAACAATCTGAAGAGATGGGAATATTCTAGGAGCTCAGTGTTAGTGGTGTTTACACCTGCCTCCTCCTCAGCTTTCTAACACATTTAAAAATAATTTTCAAATTCGTGAATATCACAGTTTTTAAAGCATCTGCAGAAACTATAATAATAATAATAATAATAACGTTCCACATGTTCCACATGCACCATGTTTACAAACATGTTTACAAACACACACAACAACATCCTGA
Organism: Rhamphochromis longiceps; assembly: GCF_057381845.1. Classification (NCBI taxonomy): domain Eukaryota; kingdom Metazoa; phylum Chordata; class Actinopteri; order Cichliformes; family Cichlidae; genus Rhamphochromis; species Rhamphochromis longiceps. Next base: position 10,432,145 of record NC_140578.1, read on the forward strand.
AAACAGAGTTGCTTATTTATTTGTGATGCTAAACGTCGCTTGTAGTGCTGTTAACCCCTGCAGAGAACAAACACACACACACACACATAAACTCTCTCGTCTTTATTGTGTATGAAAGTCAGATGTTCTTCTTCTGCTGTAGTTTAAATTGAAGCGCAGCCCGTTTGTCCTGCATGGTTTTGAGTTTATAATTTAAATAAATTTTCTGTCTCTTCTGAGAAAAACTCCCTGATATTATTTTTCTCTATCTTTTTGCTCGTGCTCTCCGCCTTCATCCTACTCTCACTGTAAATGTGACTATTAATGAAGGCGACGTGTTCACTGCTGCAGATGCCGCACAGCAGTAAATACAAACTGGCAACAATTCAGCTTCACTTCTCCAGCGTTTAACTGTAACGTGCAGCGAAGACGAAGAAGGCCGAAGAAAGGCTCACAAAAAACCCGACTCCACAAGAGGAAGCAGGAATTCAGAACATTTTTACAGCTTTAAAAACAAAATATCCTGAATCTGAAAGACTCATTAACGATATTAAACCACCAAACAGCAGATTATAAAAAATATTTAAATGAGATTAAAACCTAAAATCCATTAAAGCACTAAAGGAAAACTGGTGCGCTGGCCTGAAATCATCTGGAATAATCACAGCTGCTTTCTGAAAATGGGAGCAGATAATCCTCTTTGTGCTTTCAGCCAGTTTAACCTTTCCTGCTGCTTCACAGATTTAAGTCCCACTAATTACCCGCTATGATCATTTAGGATGCTGCTGCGGTGATACCTCATTAGAAAACTCTCAACTGCTGAGTTTTTAATGCAGTCACTGTAAACGTGTCTGATATCTCCCCACGAACTGTCAAATTTTTCACGCAGAGCGAAAAATTCAAATCATTATTAATTTGAATTTACTGCAAAAGTCCAGTAGAAAAAACCCAGAAAATACCTGTGCCGTTCATTTAAATCATTTAGAGGAAAAAGGAAAATATTTCAGGTTTTACACCCCAAAAAACGTAATTTTTGTGCATATTTATTGCCTAAAATCACTGTGAACTTCCAGCATTGGCCTTATTTTAATTTATTTTCAGTTTTTTATATTTACATTTAATTGTGAGGTTTAAAATCATTTTAATAAAGAAATAAAAAGTAAAAGTAGAGTCCAATCAGGATTTTACATTTATATTCCAAATGTATTTTTAAATAAATGTTATAAATAAAGTACAAATGTGTTTAATTTAACCTCCTTGATTTAAATAAAATTATTTAAATCAAGTAAAACGACAGGAAACTTTTCCTTTAATAAGAAACGTTTAAGGACAAACAGACGTTTCTATCTTGTGCTCAGCGCGTGCCATAAATTTATTTTAATACATTCACTTCATTGAAACGGGAAATAAATTATTTTTTTTATTTTTCCTGCTTCAAACTAAATTCAAAAGATTATTTTAATGGAAACTCTTCACCTAAAATCTCTCTCCTTGGACCGGGAACTGGCGGCGGCAGCGGACGGCACAGTGTGACCGGAGGAATGCAGAGTTCTCGGAGCTGTTCGGCAGCGTTAAGCCGCCGTTGTGTCTCCGCGCTCAGGCTGGGGGAGCGGGAGCTGCAGGTGCCTCCGCCCCGGAGCTTCAGAAAGCTCCGTGGGACCACGGCGGGTCCGCCGAACCTTACGCGTCATCACGGAGCAGCCGACCGGGGCCGGAGCCCAGCTCGTCCCGGGACATCACGGTGAGGGAGGGGTGAGGCGGGAGTGTCCGCTCCGTAAGTACCGGCAGGAGCGCGCGGACACGGACGCGGAGCCACTTTATCCGCGCTTTGACAAGTTTGCGCTTCTGAGTGGAGAGAAGCTCCGACACCGCGGGAGGAGCAGAGAGGAGCAGAGAGAGGAGCAGAGGGGAGCGGGGGTGTTTGGCGGGAGGAAAAGAGAAAGAGAAGAAGGAGGAGAGCAGCTCGTGCCAACTCACCATCCACCACGTCCTGGCTGAGATGTCGTAGCACAGCTGCCATTTGATGGATCCTTCCGAGCTTTTCCCCGCCATCACGCTGTCCGCGAGCCTCATCTGAGAGCGCGCTCACCGGACATGAGACACCTCACGGAGAAAACATTTGCTCTGGCATGTTGGGCAACATGTAGCCGCAGCACATGGAATCATGGGAAAAAAAGCGCCCTGACAATGAACCAATCTCCTGCAGACCCCGTGGCAAGGTGAGCGGCAGTCATCTGCTGCGAGGAAAACACACCCCCTACACACACACACACCCTACACACACAAACTCACTGCACAAGCAGACACACACACTCACTGCATATACACGCGCACACACTCTATACGCACACAACACACACTCGCTCACACGCGCGCGCGTTCGAGCGCAGGAATGACGAGCCTTTTTACGCATCGTCGCGCGCCTCGGGTCGCTTCTCCCTTTCTTCCTCCTCCGGTTTAATTAGGGCTTCTTCATCATCATCAGGAGCAGAGGAAGAGGAGGCGAGCTGAACTTTGCAAACTTCTTCTTCGTGGTCACTTTAAAGGCAGGTAAGAGGGAGGGAGGGTGCACATGGAACTGCTTATCATGCTTTGTTTTGTTTTCATCCGCTGTGAACCCTCCACCTCCTCTTCCTCCACCTCCTCCTCCTGCAGCCGAGCCTCGTGTGTTTTGGCATAAATACCTCCAGACCGAGGGGCCGTGCGCGAGTGGACCCTGGACAGAGCGCACCTCTCCCGGCCGAAGCTTCATCATCCCGAGCTCAATCAGTAAGTTTGCTCCACCATCATGCACCTCACCTGTAGGAAGGAGACAGCAGGAGGCTCAAGCTGAGGCTCAGCCTCCTCCAAGCCTAAAAATGAACAGACAGAGAGGGTTTAAACTTAAACTTGAGACTAAAATTAGCTTGACTGGTTTTTATGTTTATTATTGATGTAAAAATAAAACTTTCTGACAGATGTAGCTTTAGTCTTTAATTAAACTTTCATATTTTTGTTTAGGAGGCTACAGCCATTAATAAAGGAGCTGCTTTCATATTTCATATATTTCCAGATGAGACAGAAATCACTGTAAATTATGATTTCTTTTTTATTTCAGTCTAAGCCAAATTTATTCTTATTTATTTTAGTGTGAGCGTAAAACAAATCTGAACAACAATCTGACAGGACAGTTTATGTCACAGCCACGCTTTACACCATACGTAAAATCAAAGTGTAGAATTAAATTATTTTTATAGCACTGTATATTTATATAAAAAAGAAATATGTATTTTATAGTTCCTGGCTGTGAATATTTTAATGCCAAAGCACTTCCTGTTTGTAATTATTTCACATTTATAGAAAGAGAAAAATTATTAAGCTAAATCAGTAGGAAACATTGATAAATATTCGTCCTCATCATACATAATAACTTTTATTATATATATGTATAATGACACAGAATAGGAAGGAATTAATTACAAAATGATGCAGGTCTTTAATTATTCTTTTTTTAATAATAAAAGCAAGTGATAATGGTCAGGTGGCATATATTTCTGTTGTGTACTCACTGTGTGTATGAATATTACCTTTATTATTTTATGTTTCTCTTTTTGTGGAAATGCAGGTAATTAAACTCTGGAATTGTCTTTGTACACGTCTCTGTTTTTATTTCCTCTCAGGATGGACTGAGCAGCGGTGTCGTCCCATCACATGTGCTTCAGCCCTTCAGCCTAAGAGAGCCTCGCTCTGTGTGTGTGCGTGGGGGGGTCTGAGCAGGCGGTGTGTGTGTGTGTGTGTGGGGGGGGGGGGTGTCTGTGAAGCTCAGGTTCCTAATCAGACGGGGAATACCTGAACCAGGGCAGAGCCGCCATCAAACAGTTCACCCATTGTGGCGGCCAAACAGAGGAATGCGATTCGGCCGGAGATACGTCGGAGGGGGGGAGGAGGGGCTCTCTGGAAAATTTGGAAGGAAATTAGAATAAATTTGGAGAGCCCTGCAGTGAAAGGTTGAATCAAGTCAGGCTTATGGAGCATGCTCAGGTGCAGTTATCGTCTGTGGTGCTGTTTGGGATCATCTAGGACACGTCGTTCACGGGGAACACGAGGAACCAGCTCCGTCTTCCCTGCTGACAAACTTTGTGACTCCAGCCACGAGCGTTCGACAGATGCTGAGCGGAACTGTTTTCGTAGGCCAGCCCTGGCGTTAGCATCGCTCCACTTCCCTCCACATGTGCGCTGAGGATGATCTCTGAATTCAGACTTTATGAAGCTTGCGTGTTTTTTTTCACTCAGAAACTTTCTGCAAACTAGCACAGCTCTCACAATTTTCAGTTCCCGACAACTCGGCTGCCTGTCAGGTTTTATCAGGAATTTTCCTGTCAGATGAATTAATAATCGGTCAGAAATACTTCCTGTGCATTCAAGGGGCTGCATGAACTTGTTAGTCAGGCTCCTTTTAATCAAATCATATCGTCGAAATCTGCAGATCTGTGTCTAACGTTGCAAACACACACACACACTGTCAGGTTGGTCTGGAGTGTGACTAACCTGAGTAGTGCCAGCACCAACAGTCGTGGTTTCTTCCTCAACCGGCATCCACACGGCGGTGTAGGTCGCGGTTACACGTTGCTTCGGTCGATTAGTTATTTTCCAGTTTATTCTAAGAAAGCCGACACAAAACTGCTAGTCATTCACATGAAAGTGAACAGTTGGCAGCACTGCCTTCTGTTTGCGTCTGATTCGCCGATTCGTATCCTAAATTTGTGGAGAGAGATGGACGAGGCGAGGCCTGCCGGGATAGGCAAATACCTGAGGCCGTTTACCATTAATAGAATAACCTGACTAACACAGACAAGGACCTTGAAACACTTCCCTTGTTTTTCCTGATGATTTTTATTTTTCAAAGCCAGACGTCACTAAGCTCTTAACCGAGACGTCAGGAACCAGGAAATGTAAACCACTTTTAAATACTGGCTTTTAGGGCCAATTCCTGTAGCAGCAGAGACCCTACATTTATAACTGTTGTGACAAATACATTTATGCTCACTGTATTTCTGCAGTATCCCTTAAAATTGTTAAATGTTGATTATAATGGTGACCTATCCAGTTTGTGCCTCTCCATGATAGCTGGGATGTCAGTTTTAATTTTAAGTACGCTGTCTGCTACCCAAACGGACCCATCTCAGCTCTAATCCACCTGGACTTCATGATTAAAGGTACAGTTACACTTTTCTCCTGTAAATTAAACCTGTTTTAGCTGCTGATGTAAAATAAGTGAAAAGTCTCACAGCAGGCTGTGAAATACTCACCAAACTGTCCCTGAAGTCCACTCCAGGTATGAGGAGGAGGCCTTTTACCTCAAAGTTCCAGTTTGAACCAGAAATGGGTTCAACGCTTGGAGACATTTTCAGCTCCTCTGTGTTTCGTTTTGGCCAACTCGCTCGGCTTAATGAAAACATCGTGGACAGAGTGAAACATTTTCACCACACGTTTCAAAGCTTCTTTTTTCTTGGTCTCTTACCGCTGAGTCCATTAGAGACGTCCTTTCACGTTTCAAAGTCACGAAAAACCGCCATTAAAAAAAAACAACTATTAAATTATTCAGCCGTGGAATAATTTACCACAAGTTCACCTTTAAAATTTGGATAAGTTAATCCTAATTACTTACACATACTGAAACAAATCATAAATGTATTAATGTGTTAATATAAATTTAGCTTAAACTATATTAGCCTAATCGTTCGTTTTTTTAGCATCATTTAAACAGTTAGCTAACATTCACATTCAAGCTAAACTCTACAATTTATTTAAGAAAAACTTAAATAAACAATTTCACATGTTCAATATGTAAAATTAACAGCTGAATAAAAACCTGCACAAAAAGAAAAACTGAATATAAACTAAATTAAACTTTTTCTTCAACAATAAAAGTGAATTGAAAAAACTTTAGCTGGTAAAATAAAATGTTGATCAATACTAATATAAAACTGAATATACTAATTTTAACTGATATTAATACTGGTCACATTACGTTTGCACCTGTGAGCTGCTTAAACCAAATATATCTCTTACCATCACCATCGTAGCATACACGTGTCTCTAACTCCTCGTAGAAGTGTTCATCAACCCGGAGGAAATTTACTATATGAACTGCTCAGGATATTTATCTATGCTTTGGAAATAATTCTTAAAACACACAAAAACACTTAAATCTTTACAATGATTTACATATTTATATATGTAGTAGCTGATGTCACAGGAATGATGACATTACGTATCCATTATTTGGAAATAAACGTTTACTATGGGTGGGTTGTTTTTTAATATTTATAGCAATAATATGCTCTTGTACGTTTCCGGAAATACACATTAAATCTGAGCAATCTTATTTTTGTTATTGAATAAAATTATGCAAGTCTATTTTAAATGTTAGTGGTCGATTTAAAAAAAAAAAACTCTAAGTGCCTAATGTTATTACTATTATGAATATGAATGGTGCTACATGCATATATATAATACTGAAATTGATTGAAACAATCACCCCCCCCCCCCAACAAAAAACAATTATATTAAATATAAACGTTAAAAAGCGACTTTTGTTGTAAGTTATGTATTTTCAAAAATTATGAAAAAGTGTTTACGTTTTACTTTGTAATGAAGTTCAGATTTTAATTCAGAAATGATGTCTGGTCTGCATTCACACGTGCGTCAGTGGGTCTAAAAAATAAACATCTGTCAGTGCAGCAGGCTCCAAACTGTGAGACTGCCTGAATATTAATACCTCCTCACCGCGGGGAGCTGGGTTTAACCAGGAAGTGATGATGTTGTGTGTGAAGACCTGACTGGATGTCAATAAAAGTGTGAAGTTTTCTTCTGTGTGGCCCTTTCGTGTGTCAGATGAGTGGGACCTTCACGCTTTGCAGTACCTGCACACTCTGAAGCAGCTGCCGGGCTTTACCTCAGCTCCCAGCAGAAGGCGCTGTTGTGTTTCTTGGACCTCCTGTGCTCACCTGCAGAAGAAAGTTGGCACATTTGTCCTTATTCCACCTGATTCTGCTGAGAGTTCTACTCACCTGCCGCAGGGCAGTAATTTATTCTCTCAGAATAAACACAAAACTGACGGTGAAAAACGCATCACGTTCATCATCATCATCACTCAGTGGAATCATTTATTCTTGCAGGGCAGAGATTAGATGGATCTGTGTTCATCTACTGAAAACGTGACTTTTTCTGCAAACATATTAAAAAGTAATCATTTGGGAGCAAAAATGAAAACCTTTTTAAAATCACACTGCGGACACGCTGATATTAATCAAATAAACACTTACTTAAAAATATATTTGTTCCCACATATTATTAAGGAATTCAGACAATGAGGTGTAACTGAAATAAATATAAAGCACATTTATATTTATACGGAACATATTCTTTTACGTTAATTTTATTATATTTCCACAGTTAACACATTAAGAAAGCACCGGTGTTGCGTTTCACGGGGCACACGGCTCATTTTTCAATATTTTTCTGGCCTCTGTGAAAAAGCACAGTACAAAAATACACAGAAACAAGTGAAAATGCTGCAAAACCCAAAGCATGAACAACAAGCTTTCATGTCGACCACAAACTGTCAGCACGACGAGCCGAGAACACATTTCTCCAATTTTTCCACTAAATCCAATAAGTTACCCAAATATATGTGTTTCACTTCCTTCCTCCCCCGAACTACAGTGACAAAAAGACCTGATTGTCAGCAGCTGTTTTTCCCATTGCCCCCCCCCCCCCCCCTCTTTGCGCAGCACGGTGGCGCCCCCGGGCGTCGCAGCAGGAGCACCCTGCCACCCACCCGTCTGTCCGTCCACCCGGCCGCTGAAGCTCACCGAAGCCAAAGCGTCCATATGAGGACACACTATCAGGGACATTTCCCCGAGTAGCTCGCCAGCTGTCCCCGCAGCACTCGCCACATCAGCCATATTAAATGACCCTTTGTCTTCTTCCTGCTCCCTGTCTCTCGTGTATTCTTGCACCTAATCTTCGCTGTCTGGCCGTGCAGCACTTGCAGAACATTAGAGGAGCATTTAAACGAAGCGTTTGACAAAAGCCAGGAAGCCTGAGCTCCAAACAACAGTGTTTGTTTTCATGCCTTTCCCCCTTGTCCTGATTACTGTCAGATGCCTTTGTGTTCCAGGTGGCTGAGGCTGCAGAGGGAAAACCACATGCAGAAACAAACACCACACATCCTCCTTTATTCCCGCTGCTGTCAGCGCACACATTCAGCACACCACCAAGGGTAAAAGAACCACATGGCCATGGAATCCACAACAGAACTGATTACTGTCTCCGGGCCGCTGACGAATCAGCACCAGCTGAAAGTGAATGAGATCACTAGTGGTATTTAACCTGTGTTTCTCTCAGGGTTTGCATCCAATAAAGGTCAATGCTGCTGCTCACAGAAAAACATTTATGATTTTCTGATCCTGACGGAAATCGGCAGGAGATCCTCCACAGGTCCAGAAGTGTGCTGGTCTCATATATCTGAGGCTTGGGTAGCAGGCTCCTTAAAAGTACTGAAAGCTGAGGTGTGGACTCTAAAGTGGAAACTGTGTCAGATCTGTTTATTCGCCTGCGAAAAATCAGAAAAATCTAGCTTGATCTGAAAATCAAATATCAAAACAGTGAGTTGCAACAGGAATATGACCATATTAAACAAATAACAACAACTGAACATATTGTTTTCATCTGGTCACATAATAATCGTATGAAACTATTCATTTTGATCTGGGGGATTTTTGAATATGACCAGCAATTACAACTGCATTCTTCACTTTCACATCACTTCCCTCAGTTTCATCATTTCAATTTCTTTCCCTTCATCCTCGACAGGTCTCGGCAGATTCCCGTCACTTCCTGAGCCTGGTTCTGCCGGAGGTTTCTTCCTGTTAAAAGAGTTTTTCCTTCCCACTGTCGCCAACTGCTTGCTCACGGGGGTTGTTTGATTGTTGTAAAAGCATTTCTGCAGAATCTGGTCATCATAATGGAAAAAGTAAACTGTGGACACAAAGCTGGAAGAATTCCTCATCAATCTGTTGCTCGTGACTAATTGTTATTAACCAGGCCTTCCACTCCTTCAGGAAGTCATTTTCCAGAACATTTCCAATGACAGACAGATGCTATGAACATATGTGTTAATCTGTAATTAGACAACAAGATCGAGACCTGGAAAATGTTTTCTGTCACATGTTGAAAAGTCGGTTCTCTTCAGTTCCCATAAAATAAATCAAAGCAAATAATCACAGTGTGATTTTTTTTAGGATTGTGAGTACAAACTGCTGGGATGGTTCTGAAATACTGAATGCATTACACTGGGAGGGGTGCTGGCACAGTTTGGTCTGTTGCTCTTTTACCTCCTACAAAGCAGAAACCACTGCCAGAGAGATGAAACTGGAGGTGATGGTGAAATCTGGAATAAGGCTGAAACAAATAGAGGATAAACTAACAGGACCTGGACAGCAAGAAGCATTTAACCACAGAACTACAGCAGATCACAGAAAAAGAAATAAAGAATAAAATCTCTCCAGTATGAAAGGATTTAAGTCACTACACCAAACATCACACACAATAACTCCTGAAACAACATGACATCTGGAACCAAACTGTGGATAAATCCTGTAAAAACAAGAAGAAAACTCACTGGTGCGACTGGACAGTTTTAAAAAATCTTTCTTGTCCAAATAATTTGGAGGAATACTTGGAAGTAATTTAGTGGCCATCATGTAAATCTAAATATTTTTTGAGCTGATTGTTCTAATGACTTCCGACCGGTGGCACTGACGTCACATCTTATGAAGACTCTAGAGCGGCTCTTCCTCAACCTCCTCCAACCACAGGTACAACATGCCCAGGACTCACTACAGTTCGCATACAAGGCGGATGTCGGAGTGGAGGATGCCATCCTGTACCTCCTACACAGAGCCCACTCACACCTGGATGGGGGAAAAGGCACGGTCAGGATCCTGTTTCTTGACTTTTCCAGTGCCTTTAATACCATCCGGCCCTGTATGCTTCAGGAAAAACTGAACAGGATGGAGGTGGACCCCTGCCTGGTGGCTTGGATCTCCGACTACCTCACCGACAGACCACAGTACGTCAGGCTGAAGGACATCACGTCTGACACAGTGGTCAGCAGCACAGGAGCACCACAGGGAACTGTGCTGTCACCTCTTCTCTTCACCCTGTACACCTCTGACTTCTGCTACAACTCTGAATTATGCCATATTCAGAAGTTTGCAGATGACACGGCCATCATGGGGTGTATCTGGGATGATCAGGAAGAGGAGTACAGAAGTCTGGTGAGGAACTTTGTCGCATGGAGTCACACAAACCACCTGCAACTCAACACCTCAAAGACTAAGGAACTGGTTGTGGACTTCGGGAGGTCCAGAGAAGGTCCACTGCCAGTTCAGATAGAGGGGGAGGAGGTGGAGGTGGTCAACAAGTACAAGTACCTCGGGCTGTGGGTGGACAATAAACTGGACTGGTCATGCAACACAGAGCACCTGTATAAAAAAGCCCAAAGCCGACTGTACTTCCTCAGGAGGCTGAGGTCTTTTAACATCTGCAGGAAGCTCCTGAGGATGTTTTACCAGTCAGTGGTTGCTGGAGTACTTTTCTATGCTGTGGTGTGCTGGGGGAGCAGCACAGCAAAGAGGGACTCATCCAGGCTGGAGAAACTGATCAGGAGGGCTAGCTCTGTGGTCGGCATGAAGCTGGACACTCTGGTGACAGTGGCAGAGAAAAGGACATTAAAGAAACTGATGGACATTATGGACAATGCTGGGCATCCTCTGCACACAGCCATAAACAACCAGAAGAGTCTGTTCAGTGACAGGTTGCTTCTCCCCAAGACAAGAACTAACAGACTTAAAAACTCCTTTGTCCCACACGCCATCAGACTGTTTAACTCCTCTCTGGAGGGGAGAGGGAGGGGAAATGGAGGACAAAGGAGGGGGGAACAACTAAGCTGTAGTGCCTCTGCACCTCACTGTACAATACCTTGTGCAATACTTTTTGTAAATAGTCAACAGTGCAATAGACTCAATACTTGAAATGTGCAATTCACTTGTATTTTTATTTTTTATTCCTATTTATTCTATTTATCCCCTTTGTATATTTTATTTATATTTGTCTCTTGTGATATTATTCTGTTATTATATGTTACCTTATATATGTAATCAAAGTAGTTGAATTAGAATACTGCTGTAGATCATATTATACCCTTTAAAATAGAGTGTGTGATCTGTATGTAGTTTAGTTCTCATTATACTTTTGAGTTAACAGAACATATTCACATATTAGTTCATTAGATAAATGTGCATCACTCTGTATCCTTGATCTGCTGGGAATGTGTTACACTGTTTTCTTGACATGCTTAATTGTTGAATCATGAAGAGAAGGTTGTAAGCAGGAGACTCTGTGTCTAAAGACAGGGGAGATAGATAGACCACATTCCACACCCCCACCTTACAGAAAGCAGAGAAACAACTGCCGAGGTCATAACTTAGGTGCTGTAACAGAGAAAAAATGTGATGTTTTGGCTTTTACGACTAGCTGGGGGCCACTAGAGACTATAAAAAGCTGAGAAACCCGTCACCATTTTGAGACATGTGCCTGACCCTCTGGTAGCATCTCTCCCGTCCGGACGTTGTAATGCTCTTATTGTTGAATTGTATGCAAATAAATGATTGTTGATTGAGCATTTATACACCGAGTATTGTCCTTCCTTCAGCCCAAAGATTCAAAGAACTGCGTGATTTCAACAACTTGGTGCCGTGTGACCCGGATCTTTGGTGTGCTGAGGAGGTGTAGATTTGGCCTTTGGTGAGATCGTGAGGCGAGGTGAACAGAGGACCGGTCCAGAAATAAAAAGGTAAGCACAGCCTGTTGTATTATAAATACCAAATGTGCATATTGGGCTTTCCAAATTAATCTGTTCACTGAGTTACATGTATTTTCACAGTAAATTTGTCGGTGTCTGGTTTTTGGCGCAAGATACTAACATCATAAGTTGAGGCTGAATTCCAGGGTGTTAAATAAACTGCTTCTACCGAGATACTAATAACACACTACGTTGGTCTAGATTGCAGTAATCTGCTTCTACCGAGATACTAATAACACACTACGTTGGTCTAGATTGCAGTAATCTGCCTCTACCGAGATACTAATAACATACTACGTTGGACTAGAGTGCAGCCACTTTACCTTCCACATTTAATTTTGTCTAATACTGGCTTCTGTAGCAATAATACGTTAGAATTTATTCTGAAGACGCGGCCATAAGTTCAGTACATTGAAGTCGAGGTTTGAAGTTTGTTTATGATGTCGGTTACGTCCTGGCTCTTGCCGGCTGTGAAATAGAAGTTGATTTAAGGAAAAGCAGATGCTGGCTTCACGGTGCGGTTAAACACTGGCAACGCGAGAGCGAAACACGTCCGTAGGTTTGGTTTATGATACGGCGTGTTCCGGTGATATGCGGCCGTGAAGTGCAGTAGTGGTTGGTGCTAATTTTAGTACATTGAACAGAGGTTTGACGGTGGTTTGTGGCGTCAGTCGAGTTTTTTTTAAAGGGCTGCGGTCATAAAACAAAGTAAAATTTTACTTGCCAAGAAGTACATAGAGCAAAACCTGGTTTATGATGTCTGGTATAACTTCGGGGATGCAAGCATCACTTTTATGATGCGACTTTGCTCCGTTGTGGCGGTCATAAGCGCAGAGAAAAGGGTATTTTGGTCTATGGTGCAGTGTGCTTTCAGAAGATCTAATAGTTGAGCTCAGAGGTTTCTGTGTAAAATTCCCGCTGAGGAAAAGTGTTGTGTGTGAGTGTCAAAGCGCGCTCTGGGTGAGAGAGTGTGTGTGAAGCTGCGAGGCGCGCTCTGGGTGCTGTCTTGTGGGTGAAGCGCGCACTGAGGGAGAGTGTGACTGAGGCGCGCTCTGAGTGTGTTTTGTGTGGAGTGTGAAGCGTGAACACAGTGACAGTGACGGTTAATGTGTTTGATTAGGAGGACATTAGAGCAAATACACATTTTAGGATCAAAGGTTGATGCCTAGTGTACCTGTGGAACATTTGCCTATGGAGTAGCGACCCTCCTGTCCGGGGACGCTTGGCCAGGACCGGCGGCGTCCGGGTGCCGAGGTGGTGACTTGGGGAGGTGAGGGCCCCCGCATAGCCACGGAAATAACACTGGAACGACCGTGTAATCACGGGTTCACATTTATTTCCGGACTAGAACAAGACACATTTTGCGAACAAACGTTGAGTCTAGATTTAGTAAAGAAATATAAAAAGGTTGAATTCCTCGTTTCAGTGGTTGAAATTGTTGTGTGCCTGTCCCCTGACGAGTGTGAAATTAAAATAAAGAGGGAATTTGGAGCCACATAGAGATAGACGGGCATAATTGGGTGTATTACTCTGTGGTGTAATAAAAATAAAAAGGAGAGATAGTAAGAGGTGTGCAGTGGAGACTTATGGAGGAGTAGAGAGAGGAATGTGTTGGGAGACTGGCGTACAGTTTACGCTGTCAAGGTAGGCGTGTTGCCTGCTTATCGGTTTAAAAGTGATGAAAATGAAATTAAATAAATCTCTTAGTGTGTTAATACAGGAAGCTGCGGACCTGGACCAACTGCCCCCACAAGCACAGCGGCCGAAGCAAAATTATAGGTAATGGGAACCACACCCAGCACGAATCAGCAGCTGTGAAAAAGACAGCAGCGAGGAGAGAATTAGAGGAGAAATTAAGAGAAGCTTTAACACATAAAATTGGGGCCAACGGACTTGTGGAGGTTGGGAAGGCGTCCGGAGCATCACAACAAAAAGGTGAAACAAAAACACACACAAGCAGAGAAATCTGAGAGAAAGGCTCCTTTTAAGGTAACGCCTAGTTTGAGAAAAGATAAAATTAACCTGCTTTTATACAAATGCACATACACGCAATGAAGAAACAGCTTACACTCATGAACACGTGAAGATTTTCCAGCAAGGTTAAAGAAAAATTAACATACTTAAATGATGAAGTCTATACATTACTGACAAAGAAACCCTCTGGGTTGCAGGACAACAATTTAACAAAAAAAAAAAAAAGGAACACTGGTCTAACCAACCAGGCAAGACACAACAAATTTAGTGGTTAAAAGATTCAAATTGTGACATGTTTTCTGTTGATTGATTAATAAAAGTGATTACTGAATGAAAGAAAGTTCCTTTTTTGGGCTTTTAAACATGATCTTAAGAATTTTAACATATACCGGTGTTGTCCTGTCAACTTGGTGGGTTAGGAGTTGATTATATCGGGAGACAAAAAACAAAAAAAAGGGGGAGAGAAGGCTGACACAGGGCCTGGCCCCATTGCCTCCCCTCTGAATAACACAGCCAACACAACAACATTTTCCTGTTCGTTTGTTTTTGTTTTTTTGTTTTTTGTTTGTTTTTGTTTTGTTTTTGTTTTTTCTATACATATTTAATTACAGGCTGCTTTGCCGGCCCTGAAAGCCGAGGCTGACTGGACTCCTGCTCTCCCCCATACGTGACACTGACCAAATGCTGCAACAGCTGGACCCACAACAACGACCTGAGAATGTCAACAGACCTGCAGGAATGTGATCTCAGGCAGCCGAGACGGAGAGCACTAAACCTAAGGCCCGTTTCACTACACGGGGGAAAATTCCCAGACTGCGTCAGCTGACAGAGCTGTGACGAGACGCCCGCCAAGCCCGAATGAAAAGTAAGGCCGAGCGAAAGAATGCTGACCTTGATAACTTTGCATTCACACTGTGCAGGACAGTGATGGACCAACACGGATGATCGGGTGGCGAAAAAGGGCGTGACCGAGACAGGAGGAGTAACTGAGGTCAGAAGGCACCTCAGAATGGACAAAAACACAGAAGAAGATGCAGGTTTCACCTGCGGTGAACATCGACACTGGAGAAAGGACTGCCCTAATTGGGGTCAGAACCAGGACGGACTGAATTTTGAGCAGCAGCAGCAGCAATGGTCGCAAACAAACTGAAAAAGGAGGGGGGCAGGACCCCAGGGCACGCTTCAGGCCGTGGTTTACCCAGAACACCAGAACAGGAAAGTGATGAACACAAACACCCACACAAACACACACATCTACATGCACTGACTCAGAATGAAGAGAAACACACACACACACACACACACACACACACACACACACACACACACACACACACACACACGGGAATGCTGATTCACTGAGAAGTGATGCACACATACACATGCACACGCTTGTGCAATAAAGAGTGATCCACACGCACACACACATACACGCTGATGCAATGAAGAATGCTTTGCTTATGCTGATATGCAAAATGCTGCACACAAACATCCCAATGCATAATTTTTATGAGGAGCCATTGATTACCATTAAAAACTTAGAATGTGTTATATGTCACCCAGAGGGCATTTATGTAGATTTTAGGAATAAGGTCTAAAAAAGTTTGGTTATGAAAACAATGTCTGTGCGTGATGTCTGTTTATGGCTCAAGGCCTTGACTGAATTCTTTGCTGTGCTTCACACAGCCCTGATGAGGAACAGTGGCACAGAGTGAAAATGATGAATTAATAGTGTAAGTTTAGGTTGGAGTACGGCATTTTCTGTGATTGAGTTTTAATTCAAGGAGGAACAAAAGGTGTTACGGCACCTGAGGTTCTCATTCCCACACAATATTGTCCCGGCAGGAAGCAAAATGTTCCTGTGAATTTCTGGTTGATTGTTTAGTTTTGTTTAGCGCTAGCTTGATTTTATCAGTGAGCTTTGGCTTGTGTTCTTTCTCGTAAGCGAGAGAGGGATAGTTTTATGCTTGGACATGTCTGCAACGGGCCCTAGTTTGTGTTATTTTAGTAGTATTTTGTTGGTTATGTCTGTTTTCGTTTTTGTTACAGTGCACTGGAGAAAAAACATCTGAGAGGTGTGATCCACCGGTGGTGATATGTTGATAGTTTGTGAGTTCATGATTTAACAATCAGCTCTTTAAACAAGGCCTGAAAGATTGAAATTTAAAGCGCTATAAAATATTATTACTGTAAACAGTTGCAAAGTGTGCTTCTCCATGATTGTAATTGGCTTGGGAGAAATTCACTTATAGGGAACACTGAGAAGTTCTGAGTCTAAAAGGATTGCACCGAGTCAATCCGGCCCAAAAAACAACAAGGAATTGTTTTCCTTTAAAATGATGACGTCAACTTGCTGGTGATGGAGGCTCGAATAGGTTGCGCGTGAGACTCCATTATCAGCAACATCTGGTATGAATGTGTATGGAGGTATGCATGTGAATGGACTGTGATGGACTGACGACTAAAAGTTTTGACTGACTTGATACTGAGACAATGACTGCACCCACTATAGGATTAGTAAATGCCAATAAACAATTCATAAACAATTCACCCAGCCGACAAGAGAAGGGTGGATGCTTCGCTTTGTTTTGTTTTGTTTTTTCAGGAGCAGGAGGATAAGAGAGACTGGAGGAGGAGACTCTAGCTTCACATAAGTATGAACTGCAGACTTAACACTGTGGTTGCTGATTTTGAGTTACTGATGTTTGCATTAAGAAAACTGTGCTATATTAGCTGTGTTTTGATTAAGGTATCATGTTATATTATTGGGAATGCCAAATGCTACAGTGGAGATAACTATTGATATCACTCATGACTGGAATATGTTATTATTAACCACAGCAGGCCACTGTAAAAAAGTCAATTAAATTTTATAGAGGAAAATCGCCAAAATTGAACAATACCTATGAATGACTGGCCACATTCAGAATAGAGATATGCAATAATAAACATTGGTCCACGTGATTTAGGTTCTCACTTGAAATAGTAAGTTATTAAATGTAGAATATAATCGACAGGGACATTTGATAGGATGTGGTACTGCAAAAGAACAAGAGCAAAGTAAATAAAGAAATATTGTGTTTAGTTTGGATAAATTCAAATTAAAATGTACCATTACACTCAGAGGATCAATATGAAATAAAACATATGCAAAATTTGTAGGAAGTACATGACTGATAACTGTTCTGTCCTGAGCGTTTGTTTCTAGAGCACCCACTTGACCACACCAACAGTTTCTCGCCACCGAGGAGGGGTACTTGCAAAAAAAAGAATAAAATAAAAATCTGAGTTTAACAAAACATTTTAAATGTAAATATCAAGCTTACCTTTCTTTTTCCATGAAATATGCTTGTGGGCACGCCAGCCATTTTGAAAAGGTGGGCAAAACAATTGGCAAGGCCACACCCCCACACGTGTGATATAATTTTAAAGGTACTGTTGCCCTCTCTAAGAAACATCAGGACTTAGAGGAGTGGCAAGTAGAGTATGCAAGCTACAAGCAAAAACTAAAATGTGTACTACAGTGTGCAAAAATGAAATACTGGGTCATCAGGGGGTCATGAGGGACATTTATAAAACTAAAAGTCCCACTAACCTTAAAGTGCACTTGAAAAGCTCACACAAGAAGGTTAACCTAGCTTACCTAGAAGACCTCATCAGGGGGAGCACACTCCCCCTCCTTGAAGAGCTCACCCACTCAACCCGCATCCCCAGAAAACAGCTAACCCCAGATAAGGCAGTGTGATGTATCCCGAGACAACAGGACTGGGACATCTAAATAAAGGTGTGAAACAATCGCCTTCAAAAGGTTATCAATTCACTTGAACCAAAATTAGGACCACTCGGTGCGGCAAGAGTAAATAGTTATTAGTCTCAACACCCAAGGATAACCAGAAGAGCATGATTGATATGATGGAACTGGGATTTTGTTACACTTAATTTTTGCAAAACACAAATAAAACTAAATTGAAACTAAGGATTTTCAGAAAATAAAAACTACACTAAACTAGCAAAGAATTGGTAAAAACTAATATAAACTGATGAAAATTGCAAAACTATTACAACTCTGGTGCAGAGATTGGCAAATCTGACCAGGAAACGTTATAAAATGGATTGTCAGGATAGTCAGCGTTAAAGCCACTTTTGACAGTCCATACTAGGATGGCATTGGACATCTTCGGGGCAGAAAAGGGTTGGTGTGACCAAGGTGTGGTTTGGCTTGTTGTATGTACATTTCAAAATGTTACAGCTCTGGATGGACCAGTTACCAGGGCATGGAAGGATGACAGACTTTATTACATGAGGAGAAGGGACATTTTCGGGATCGAAGATCCTCAGGGATGACAAGGCTGGAGCAACGGTACTCGAGAGAAGAATTTCTGATACTTTCTGAGATATGATGTCACTAACCTTCTCTTTTAATTGTCTAGCTCCAATGAATTGACACATGGGAGTGTGTCAAAAAGGGGGAGTTGAGTTCGAACATCAAACAATGGTTTTATGAACATCTTATGACGTTATTTCTGTGTTTAATAATTTAGCTATGGTAAAACTTAAGCTTATAATGTCTTAGACTTAGAAAGGGTTCACTAATTTTTGATTTCTTTTACACACACATAGATTATGATTAGAATAGGTCCTGAACATAATATTTTAAACCAAATTTGAATCATTAGAAGAACAATGGATAACAATATTAGATTATCAAGGCTAGGGAGAGAGGTGTTTTGGTTTTCTGTCTCTTGCAGAGAAAGGAACAGACACCAGACGGGGACCCGGAGATGTGAGGACCCTTCACAGCAGGGACAGATGTAGGGACTGCCGAGACAGCAACTGGGGTCAAGTGTCATGACGTTTGGGCTCCTGGAGAAGATGGATCCCACAAACACAGCAATAACCATGAAGGGGTTGGCGAAAACCAGGAACACCAGACCAACGAGGTTCGAGAGGCTCTTGGCAAAAAGGGGGACACGCCGGTGAACCCAAAACACACAGATCCTTGTTTGAAATCGGGGCGGAATAATCCCCAGAACTGTGCAATGACTAAAGGGTGGTCTAACCCCGGAGGTCGAAGAAAGAAGCTGAGAATCACCCAACTGGAAGACACTGGTAGCTGCAGCAATAAAAATAAAGGTTAAAAGCTCCTTAGACAGAGGTTCTAGTCTAAGTACATTTGAAAGGTATAAGGGGGCATTAAAATGGGAGTGGAAAACTGGAGCACCAAAATAAAGCTGTGGGAAAATGGGGAGTGATGGGAGTGTCATCTGTAACTGCTGTTATGGTTGTAAATCTAACTTTGCTTGCATCTGAACTGCGTGAACACAGAGGTCATCCCCCATATGGTCCACCCGTTAAAGGGGGACAGAGGGCCTCAGGATCAAGAAAACCTGGACCTTGCAACGCTGAAGTGCTTGTTATTAGTGATCTCTTTAATGAGAGATCAAAAGAGGGTATTGTGATATTATTCTGTTATTATATGTTACCTTATATATGTAATCAAAGTAGTTGAATTAGAATACTGCTGTAGATCATATTATACCCTTTAAAATAGAGTGTGTGATCTGTATGTAGTTTAGTTCTCATTATACTTTTGAGTTAACAGAACATATTCACATATTAGTTCATTAGATAAATGTGCATCACTCTGTATCCTTGATCTGCTGGGAATGTGTTACACTGTTTTCTTGACATGCTTAATTGTTGAATCATGAAGAGAAGGTTGTAAGCAGGAGACTCTGTGTCTAAAGACAGGGGAGATAGATAGACCACATTCCACACCCCCACCTTACAGAAAGCAGAGAAACAACTGCCGAGGTCATAACTTAGGTGCTGTAACAGAGAAAAAATGTGATGTTTTGGCTTTTACGACTAGCTGGGGGCCACTAGAGACTATAAAAAGCTGAGAAACCCGTCACCATTTTGAGACATGTGCCTGACCCTCTGGTAGCATCTCTCCCGTCCGGACGTTGTAATGCTCTTATTGTTGAATTGTATGCAAATAAATGATTGTTGATTGAGCATTTATACACCGAGTATTGTCCTTCCTTCAGCCCAAAGATTCAAAGAACTGCGTGATTTCAACACTCTGTATTTATATATGTGTGTGTGTGTGTGTGTGTGTGTGTGTGTGTGTGTGTGTGTGTGTGTGTGTGTGTGTGTATATATATATAACAGTTCTGTAACTGTAACTTTGGTCGTTGCTGTGCTTTTTTTGGAAGTCGAATTTCCCAGAGGAACCCACCCGAGGGATTAATAAAGTTCTATCTTATCTTATCTTATCTTAATGTACGGACGTGTCCTGAAGTCACCGCGGAGGCAGTAACGAGGACCCGATGGACGCGTGCTCTGACGATTAGAAACATGCTGCATCTGGTTTACGGAGCACGAGAAACAAATGAGCACAATAATGACTTCATTGTTCCGCAGCAGAGAAACAGACGCTGAAGCACTCGCACACAAACTACCTGACATGCTACTTCCCGTCGGCCTCCACACGAAGAGCGTCTCCGCTCTCACGTTTACTCGCAGGATACCCAAACGTCAGCGCACTACCCTTACACCGCCATCGCCTCGATGTAACCGTCACCTGTCCGCATGGTTTCATTTGTCCGAGCTCGTTTTTTCTTGTCTGATTCTTTTTGTAACTTCTTCCACACGAGTTTGCTTCATGAATCTGCGTCCGTGTCAAACAGCATTACTGTTGTTATTTTGCCGCCGCAGAGCACAAACAGCCATCCAAACGCTGTACAGCACACCTGTCAGTTTTCCAGCTGTTCCGAGACACGAATATTTAGATCACCTCTCAGGATGAGGAAAACAAAGATGTGTGAACAGACTGCAAGTTTGTGGTACTTCAGCAATCCTTAAACATTACAGTCAGCAAACCCAGAGAAACATGTCGGAGAGTTTAGCTCTGTGCAGCAGGGAGAAAGTTGTTCTTACTCTGGAGGACAACTGTGATATCTCCTGGTCACGTGGCCTCTGTTACACCTCACGGGGCTCCTGTCCTTATGAAGGTAATGTAAACACGGATGATGGTGGCTGACGGTTTCTGAAGCCAACAGTAAAGAATGTGAAGCTGTCTGGAGAGCAGATGGCTGCCTTTCCCTGAACTGGAGGTTTCTTCCAGTAAACGGTGAGTTTTTCCTTCCCACTGTCACCAAGTGCTCGCCCATAGGGGGTCGTCTGATTGTTGGGCTAATCTCTCTATCATTAAAGGGTCCTTATCTTACAATATAAAACGCGTTGAGGTGACTGTGTTGTGATTTGTTGCTATTTAAATAAAGTTGAACTGAATTGAAATTGAATGAGTACGTTTGTGAGGGGTGTTGTTTTGTTCTCTGGTTGTTGGTTTGTTCCCAAGAAGACTGTTGATGCCAGAGCTGCAGAGCTGCTGAGAACCACCTTAGACAAACAGACACTGAACATCAGCACAGTCTTACACCATTTCTATTCACGGTTGCACTGCATCCTGAAGCAAGCCGGTCCAGTACATGGTTTGTGAACACAACAGTTGTTGTGATGGGTCTAGATTTCATACATTACATCTCAGTAATAATAATGAAATGCTGCAGCGTATCACTCCTCAGTCAGAGATTCAAACAACAATGTGGAGACATTTCTCACAAAACAGGCGGTGCAACCACAGCTCCACCCAGCTGGTAAGGTACGAAGCTACAGCCATCTTTCACATCTGCCATCATTTATTTTCATTTGTGGGGGACGGGGTCGTGTCACGACTTTATTTCTTTAATTACATTTTCTTCACTTTCACACCGATGCGCTGACAGTCTGACAGTGTTAATAGATATTCTTCTAATTAAATAAATTATACTAAATAATAACACAATAAGCATGTTTGTCAAAATAAAATTCCTTTAATAACAAAGAGAAAAAATTCCTTTAATAACAAAGAGAAGGTGTGAAGTGATTTGAGTGATGTAGATGGTTCCCAAAAATAAATAAAATCCGTTCTTGTAGTAAAACGTGCATCAAAACAAATGTTTTAGTTCCTGTTTCTGAGTGAACACGGATGCAGGTTAATGTATTCTGCTGGAAAGCCTCCAAACAGCAGAGCTGCCACCTCCACTGTACAACAGCTGCTGCTCTTCAGCCCGAGTGTGTGTGTGTGTGCATGTGTTAGCCATGAGCACCATCTGCCTCTCCATCACTCAGAGCCAAGACGTTTGGTCAAAGCGCTCGGCGGCGAGCTTGGACGTGGTTGTGAGGCTGGGCGCTCGTCCTGCTCACCGTGTTTGCAGGTTGTTCTTTTCTGCCCGTTATCAGCTCATGGGTCACCTGAGCGCCGCCTGATGACATGCTCTCCCAGCGGAGACAAACAGGATCGTTGTGCATGTAATGACAAAGCTTCAGTTACGGAGGAATGGCAGACCTGTTATGTGCACAGTATGTCTGAGCTGAATGCAGCAGGCTTTATTTCCACATTCACTTGTGTGATGTGTTGTTATGGGAACCTCTGAACCCCCCTTTGCATCCCATATGAAACTATGTAAGACTTTAACCTATTTTTACATTCAAGGGAGATCTGTTCTGCTTCTTCTGCTGTTCCAGTGATTGATGTTCACATTAAATGCATCCGCAGTTTCTAATAACGAGGCCAGTGCATGTGCAGTAAACCTCAGGCTGCTCCTAAAACTCAGGTTAATCAGTTTTTTCCTACTGTTGGAGCTGCATGATGTCATAACAGGATAGCGGTAATGTGGTCATTTTGAGCACAGAAGCCCCTCCCACCTGCTGTTGAAAAAAGTTGGTAGATTTCTCAGAGTGAGATGAAAAAGTCTTAAAATGGCACCAAAGTAAACTAGCTGGGAATATAAACGGACTTTACGTTTGCTCCAGCAGAAAGAAAGTGTGTCACGACCAGAGTCCAGTTTTCAACTGCTGCTGTGGCTGCGTGGGCTTTCTGCCTTGAGGCCGTCATGTTGAGTTGATGAGCTGCAGGATAAACAGGTCACGGGGAGAAGTTACGTCCTGTTCTCAGGTGTTGCTGCTATTTTGTCCACCCCCGGTCTGTGTAAATGTCACGGGCTACCTGACAAAGCTGCTCAGAAACAAACAGCTTCACGTGCAGATTGATGAGGAGATTTCTGCATGTCCTCTTCAGATGGCGCCACGCCGCGTCCTTGAAGGCTATTTATACCCCGCGACCTTTCGCTGTGTCTTAATGGATTATCAGAAGGCACTCATCAATTCTGCTGGGTGAGGCCTGACGGTCACGTTGGCACCCAACATGAAAGTTTTGGAGTGATTTTTTCCTGACAAAAACACACAGAGGCCCTGAAGACAGCAGAGCAGCAGCCAAATGACGCGAGGTGGCGTGGGATGCCAAAAGAGCCACGCTTCCTCCCCTAAAACAAGACATTGTGCAGTTTGTGTTGGCATGCGAGCAGACAGGCGGGGCCGGTAGCCAGAGCATCCCCGGCTGTGCTGATGTCCATCTTGGCACATCACAGCCGATCAGAGAGAGTGGCGGTGAGTGTCAGCCAAACTCATCATCCTCATGTCCTCTGACAGCCAGGATCCTCCCACCCCCGACAAGCCCCGCAAACCTCGCTCCTCCACCTCGGCCCCAAACACCACTGCACACCGACGGCATGTTTCAGACACAAGGCCTTGAGTTTACGGTCAGAAAAATAAGACAGGAAAACAGCTGCTGCTGAGAATATGAGTGCTAACAGAAAAAAAAAATTCTTATCACACATAATTTTATTAATATTATAACATCGTATTCGTGGAAGGCAACTGGTAGCTGTTGTCCATCAGGGTGACGCATGTGTGCAGCCGACATGCTGCTCAGGGGGAGCTGGCTGCTGTCTAAAGAGGCAGACATCTCAGTGCAATTAAAATCATTCATCAATATACTAATCTGAGCCTGCTGCCACAGATTTCTTCCTGTGAAAAGGGAGTTTTTCCTTCCCACCGTCACTGAGCGCATGCTCAATATGATTGTTGGATTTCTCTGTATTATTGTACCTGGAGGTGACAGTTGTTGTGATTTGGTGCTATATAAACAGTGTTGGTCAAGTTGCTTGAAAAAAGTAATCAGTAACTAATTACCGATTACGTCCCCAAAAAGTAATCCCGTTACTTTACTGATTACTTATTTTCAAAAGTAATTAATTACTTAGTTACTTTTTAAAAACACGATTTACAACCTGAGTAGGTAATAAAGCGATAGATCTTTCAGCCCAATTCTACTTTTTCTGCATAATCCATCATACAAAATGTAATCAAATGGAAAAGTCTCTTTTTAAAACTTGTTTTACTAGTTTTAACCTTTTAACTTTATGCATCCAGCAAAAATGTAATTATATGCAACATTCACTGACTGGAAGAAATTTGTTTAACATTTAAACTTATTTTCTGCACATTCCAGCACATAAAATAATTTTTTTTTGTGTTTACACTCAGTCTTTCAAATAGATGCAAGTAAAACACAGCAGAAAATAAATAACATCAAAGACTCAGCGGTCCTGTTGCTCTATTTTCACCTGTAAAGCAGGAGTGGCGTAGGTGGTCAGTGGAAGAATTCGCGAGTTTCTCTGTGAGTTTCCCATTACGTGGTAGCGCACTTGGTGCTTGCTCGGAAGTTTAGGGGTTTTTTCGCTGTAAAAAGAAGTTTTCTTCCCACGCTTTAAACGCTGCACGGTCATACTCTCTCCCGCACTCGATATATGATCCATTGTTGATCTGCACACAGCTGTTGTCACGAATGTCGCACTCGCTTACGTCACTGTCATGAGACATTCTCGCAAAAAACTCACGGTTTTAGTAACGCAGTAACGCAGCGTTCCTACGGGAAAGTAACGGTAATCTAATTACCGTTTTTGCAATAGTAATCCCTTTACTCGTTACCTGAAAAAAGTAATCAGATTACACTTACTGCCCATCTCTGTATATAAATAAAACTGAATGAAATAAATCTAATATTTTTCAGTTTCACCATTTCAGACTGATGTCTGCTCCACAGAACATGCTTTTCTTGAGATAGCAGCACAGTCGGTGGTTCCTCTCTGGCTCTCTTCCACAGCATGTTTTTTATCCCATCTTACTTCTCCTACACCAACCAGTCGCGGCAGATGGCTGCCCCTCCCTGAGCCTGGTTCTGCCGGAGGTTTCTTTCTATTAAAAAGGAGTTTTTCCTTCCCACTGTCGCCAAATTGCTTGCTCATAGGGGGTCATACGATTGTTGGGTTTTTCTCTGTATGTATTATTGAAGGGTCTACCTTACAATATAATGCACCTTGAGGAAACTGATGTTGTGATTTGGTGCTGTATAAAATGAGGACATGTTTCACATATTGACGAGATGCAGCAGCATAGGCTTCATTCCAGTATTTAACCAAATCTGGTCTAAAGCAGAAGATCAAATAAAGAATAAAACTGAAACCAAGCTAGCTCAGAGGTTTCATGTCCGTTCAATAATAAAGTTCCTGCTACCTGAAGCACATTTCCAGCCACTGGGACTGGAGCCTAACCAAACCTCTTTGACTTATAGATGACAGGTTAATAAGAAGTGAATTTAACTGCTTTTCTCTCTAATCATTTTTTGTGGTATGCTTTGGTTCTTGATGGTCAGTGCTGCTGGTCGCATCGATTTCGATCTGCTATAATTGCAGGTTAGTGTCTTCATATTCTGGCAGCCTTTTTAGACCACTAACCCTGGTTCAAGTCAGAGCTCTCTTTAACTTTCTCACATTTTTAGACTGAACATGCAATAATTCTAAAAGCCAGCATGTTAAAGGTTTGCATCTTTATTTCAGTGCTAACTAAAATACGATCACACTCATGCAGACTGACGCTGCTTTTCACACAGAGAGCATGAGACATCAGTTAAACTGGCCATCGCTCAATTCGGATTTGGCTTTTTGAGGTTCTTCCCCTCTTGGGCTGCGAGGCAGTGGCTGGCAGCAGCTCTTGTCCTGGCAGCGCTGCAGGGTTTCTCCAGCCAGAGCAACACAACAAACACTTCTCCACAGCCCGGCCCAACACAGCGAGATGTTCAGAGTCTTAGCGGTAAACTGGGCCAGTTTAGGAACACGTGCAGCCAAAATGATGTGACGATTTCAGTCTGTGCTAACAGAAACACAGCCTTCATCATTAAGACCGAAGAACAGCACCATGCAGGCTACCTGAAGTGGACTGAACCATCAGAGAAGTTTCTCGTGTGCATGAAGAATCAGTAGATTTAAAACTTAAAGATTCACGTCACATATGAACTACAGAATCAAATGTCTGCAGCCTCCAGCTTCAGGAAAACCTCTACAGCAAATAACCACACACTCGCTCTGCTCTGCTAACAAAGCACAGATCATTCATGCTGCAGGGTCAAATCCTTTCATTAATGCAGCAGATGCCGATCACTTCTCTTAGAACCTGCCTGACCCAGCAGGCGCAGCAGACTCAGCTTAGCATGCAAAGACTCCTGGTTTCATCTCAGCACATCATCCTGGTACAAATAACAAAATGCTATAGAGCTACTCGCCACACTGCGTTAAACATGTACAGCTAGCTAGCGTAGGCTTCAGTTAACGTGTATGATGTAATCGGCATTAATGACAAGGTTATCTGTAGTTTAATGACACGTCCGCAGTGACGATTGTTAGCAGGCTGATTTCGACTTTCACGAACAGGTTTTGTCTCTGTGAGCTCTGACTACAGAGACGAAACCTGTAAGACATCACTAAGGTTATTTGTGGAGAAAAAAGCGCATCCTATTGACTGATCCTGATTGGTTAAACTAAAAAAAAAAGAACAGGATCCTGTCCTTAAATGGACATCAAGCATCTCAAATCTTTGTTGTAAGATCAGATCTTAAATGATCCGATTGGTGCTCTGGCTCCAGGCTAAAAACATTTCAGTGAATTTTGTGGGAGGAAACGGTTTCTTTAACCTCGGCTTTGTACATCACTGAGCTGCCGTTCTGCAGAAACTTCTGAGCAAACCTTTCCCGGTTATCTGAGGAGAGGAATCTGCACAGGAATGTCTGCTTTACTGTATCAACAGCGGAAGACCTATCTGCTGTAACGAGGAGGCCGCTGGTTTAAAATGCTGTTTTTGGGATGTGTGTGTGTGCGTGTGTGTGTGTGTGTGTGTGTTGGGGGGTTTGGGTGAAAGCTGGATCTAAGATTTCCTCTTCTCAGTATAATGCCTCTTTTGTTGTGACTGCAGATTAGACGCTGGAACTGAAGTTCACAGAGTAGCTGCTCTCCCCTGAGTGGACGGCCTGAAAGCTCACTTTTATTCCTTCTACCTTTGAAACTCTCCTCCTGCTTCAGCAGCCGGCCCGGGCCAGGACGCTTTCATCTGCTGATTTGGTTGAAGCGGGCGACTAACACTCCATCGCCTGAATTAGCCCGTCCATCCCGACAACAATACAGCCGAATCTTCTTTGATATACGATCGTCGGCTTGTCGTGATAGGAAATCTTCAGCGGGCATTTGTGTAAAATAAGCTGTCTGCTCTTCTTGGTTTCTCTTAAAGAAAAACTCAGACTTTTTCATCTGCCTTCAGCATCCAGGCCTGGGCTATCTGGGAGTTTATTTCTTGTGTATTTCGACAAATTTATATCTCAAGCTTCGTTAGTGTCTAATTTTTGAATCTGCAGGACAGCACCGACACAAAACCACCAAACGCTTGATTTATTCTCCACTTATTTTTGCCTCTGTCTGACAGCTGATCCTGTTACACAGAATACTTCACCTGTGACCTCCAGCTTAACTCGGACATGTAGCGATATGGATTCCAGGGCAGGTTTTTGGAGCTGCCATGTGAAATTCAGTTCAGTTCAGTGTTATTTACATAAGCACGCAGCGACAGTGGGAAGGAAAAACTATGTAGGAGAGGCAGGTTCATGGAGGGGCGGCTGTCTGCCATGACTGGTTGGAGGTGAGCGGAGGAAGAGAGCCAGAAACTGGGTGAGACTGGGCTTAGTCCTAACTGGTTGAACTCAGAAAAATACCACTGAAGAAAACCCCAAAACAACAACCAACTGGCAGATTTGCATGTGGCTGCACCTTTTCCTGCATGTTATACCTCTTTTTCCTCACCTTCCCCCTCTGAAGACCAAGCTGTCACCTTTTGATGTATTTAGCAAGCATAGACTGTAAATAAAGATGCCGTATCTTAAAGGTTTGCAAAGTGAAGCTAGAGCTGAAGAGGATTAAACCTGCATCCATTCTAATGTCCAACAGGGGGAGACTCTTCTGATTGTAAAAAGAAGTCTGTGAGGAAATGATCTTCCTGCTCACCTATTCTGATCTCACTGATCACTTTCCCGATGAGTTTTGAGTCAGAAAGCAGTGCAGGATTTAGGGTGGGGCTACAAAGGTGCACACATGAACATGCAGTTTGAGATCCACTCTGATTCGTCACATCCAGAAACAAAACACTGAATCTTAGAAATTTGAAGTTACTCAGATGATCATTACTGCCACACTTGCAGTGCACAGGTCATATAAACTGAAAGTTGACCACAGCTGGAACAGATGTGCACTCCATGAGTGGCCATGTTATAATAAAGAGGATCAGGAAAGCAGCGCAGAAAGATTGAGCCTCTAAAGAGATGAAATGTTGTATTTGAATCAAGCTGAGCTGTATTGATGAACACTATCGTCAGCTCGTTATATCATGCTACAGAAAGAAAACACAGACTAATGAACGTGGGATTATGCCTGCAGCTCCTAATCCTGTCGTCACGGAAACAATCGAACAATCGTCTCACTACAGACACGTGTCTCTGGTGTTCCTTGAGCTCAGACACTATCTGTCTACCTGACAAGGTCACTGCTGGACCTCGTCATGTTCTCCTGTTAATACTATTATTTTTTTTAATATTTTATTTTTGGCCTTTACTACGAAGGACAGTGAAGAGTGATGGGAAAGAACGGGAAGCAAGAGGGTAAGACATGCGGCAAAGGGCCACGGGTCAGAGTCGAAACTGGGCCAGCCGTTCTCTGCCTAGCAGCATGTGGTCGCCTGCTCATGCCGCTGAGCTAAACTGGCACCCCAGTTATTATTTTAAATTAAAAAATAAATAAAAAATATAAAACAAATCCATGTTTCTAAAACTTTGGTGTCAATTTCTGTTTCAGGTCACCGGTTAGGCGTTAGATTCATGAAGCTTTAAACACTTTAAACACATGGAGCCCAGCACATAAGTGACTTATGCTTAAATACCTAAAAGTTCATTTAGAAGTGTTTTAAAGTTAATCATTTGTTTTAAAACACTAGCTGTAAAAAGGATTTTCTATATGTTAATAAAACTGAATACAGCTTTGTTTCGTACCTACCCTGCTGAGCTGCACACTGTCAGTATTGGTTCTTGGTGAACTTGGTGAAGCTGACCTTGTAGAGAGCGGCTGTGCGAGATGCGGAGCCAAAGCTGAAAGACGGCAGATGACACCTGTGAAGAGCAGTGAATACGTGACTGTTACCATGGCAACTGCAGAGTTTGGTTTAACAAGTTTGTTTTGGACTGTCTCAGGCACAGTGTTAAACATGCTAATAGCGGATAGCAATGTTAGCACGTGTACCACCTGTAGCTGTGTCCGTTACCATGGTAATGTGTTTCATTGTTGTAAGTCAGAAAAAGCTCAGTGAACTTGACACGGGTTTAAAAGCTTCATTAAGTAAACGCACCGAGAAACATTTGTGCACGCTCGCTAAGCTACAGCAGCAGGAGGCTAACCTCCTCCTGATGGAGCACAGACGGACCCAGATGTTCGCTTTCTCCTGTGGGGATTTCTGTCGCTGCACCCTCTCGTCCTTCTCTTCGATGGTTCCTCCAGGTTTCCATCACTAATTCACTACCAGGCTGTGACAGCTGACTGTCAGGAGGTCATGAGTAAAACTGCTGCACGTGCACGTGAGAGGGTCTCATAGTTTCGGACCAAAATGCACACAAACATGCACACAGGGCTGCAACCTTTCACTTAATATTAAAGGACTCTGACTGCAGTACAACGGTGTGAGAACTTTTTTCTTAGTCATTGGGAGTATTGGTGTCACGAGTGAGTGAGTGGTGCATGTGTCTTAGGGGCTGGCAGTGTTTTTCCTGGGTCCACCTGAGGTGGACCTGTGACTCATCAACTTCAATCAGGAAGCTGCATTTAAACCCCGCATCCTCATCTCTCCTTTGCTAGTCGGTCAGTTGCTAATGGTGGTAACAGGCCGCATACCTCAGTGTTTCTGTCTGGTCAATGTTTTTGCCTTACTCGTTTCTACTTGTGTTCACAGTTTTGCCACACCACTTACTCTGCCAAATGGTTGGCAGCTTCCAGCTGGAAAATCTCTTCACTTGCAGAAACTGCGGCGTGAAGATTTGGATTTCCTTCGCCTCTGCTGCCTGCTTCAGGATTTGGACTCACAGGCCAGATAATCCTGAACCCTTAATCGCTCTGTCGGACCCACGACTGGAGAACCGCCCCGCAAAACCACTCCTCTGATTCTCCGCCTCGGTCCGCCTCACAAACCCTGTTCTCCCTTTGCTCTAGAGACCCTATGCTCCTGCTGTGGACAACCCATTTCCCATGCCCCTCTTGCATCTCATTGTCTCCCTGAGAAGTTTCCCTGTGTCCGTTCCACGCCACTCCACTGACACACAGAATATTCTTGAGTGCTGTAAATAGTAGTGTTAAGTCATATTGGGTTGTGGTGTGTTTGGTGTCTGTAAATAGTTCTACATCTCACTGATAAACAAGTTTAACCTGATTGCTGAGTTTACTGAGCCTGCTTTTCAAACCCGGACTTTTTCAGTCACTTTTTTCACTCACTATGTGTTAACAGACCCCTCTGCATTGAATCATACTTGTTATTAATCTCTGTCTCTCTTCCACTGCATGTCTTTATCCTCTTTTCCTTCCCTCACCCCAACCGGTCTTGGCAGATGGCCGCCCCTTCCTGAGCCTGGTTCTGCCGGAGGTTTCCTCCTGTTAAAAGGGAGTTTTTCCTTCTCACTGTCGCCAAAGTGCTTGCTCATAGGGGGTCATATGATTGTTGGGTTTTTCTCTGTATGTATTATTGTAGGGTCTACCTTACAATATAACGCGCCTTGAGGCGACTGTTGTTGTGATTTGGCACTATATAAATAAAATTGAATTGAATTGAATCTTCTGCTACTCAGGTTAAACATGATATATAAGTCACTTAGATAACTTTAAAATGTTATTGTTTGGCTTTTTTCAGTGTTGTATTTGTTCCTGAACAAATTGGTTTGGCTGAGATTAAAGTTGAGCTTTATAACTGGACTGTTTTATTTAACACTGAAGTCTAACCACCGTGTCACTGTGCTGCCTAGTGCTTAACATACTTTTTAAAATTATCTTTTTTTTTTTTAAAGAAAGAAAGAAAGAAAAAGAAAACCTACAACATCATGTGTAATTTCCGTTGTAAATATTAATCACAGTTAAATTAAGAGAGGATGGCAGTAAAAACTCGGTGATGTCATCAAGTATGCTGCTGTTCCAATTCTAGAACGATCGTACTGCATTCTCGCGTTTTTGGGAAGTCCGGACTTCCGTGTGTGCTTAAGAAGTCCAGACTTGCGTACTTGAGAATTGAGAAACGGCCTCTGTTTTTGTGTTGTATCCCGTATTGCAATATATTGGATGTGGTTCTACCTACTGCAGAGGTCACGTGTTTCTGGTTACTGTGGAGGTCACGTGTTTCTGGTTAATGTGGCGCTCCCCAGTGGCTGCAGCCAGACACTTCTCAAAATTGGTGTCAAACTAAGCATGACTGTTTGTGTCACTGTGTCAGACCTACAACAGACAAGCGACCTGTCCAGGTGTACTCCGCCCCTCTTCCTATGACAACCCTGAGTTAAAATAGCGGAAGAAAATTAATGAACAGACTTTCTAATAAATATATATTCTTGTTTGGTTGAGTGTGTTTATGCTAAAATGGAGTGCTGCTTTCAGTGTATGACACTGTTAAATCTACAGCTGAACTCACACTGTGAATTGTGCATCAGAGGTCATCGTTTTTAATAAAACGATGGATAAACGTCTGATTTACAGCCGCTAAAGGCCCTCACTTTAAAACCCACACAGAGTGAACTCTGCTGTCTAAAGACTCATCCATAAAAATAAAATCTGTACGAGAATGAGGTCGCCGGCTCGAGAATTAGGCCGCTGCCTGCTGATGAATGGAGACATTAATTGAAAATGGTCGCTACAGGAGCTCCCAACATGAGGCTGGAGGCTGTGCCAGCCGGAATAAGGCTGGAAGAAAAATGACAGGGGCGGGAGGACAATGTGGAGAGTGAAGGTTAGTTTCCTCTTCCTCTAAATTCAGAGTGTGAGCACTTTAACACGTCGGCATCCATCGCCGTCACCAGTGTTGGGGAGTAACGGAATAAACGTGTTATGTATTTAAAATACAAAATATGAGTATGTGTATTCTGTTACAGTTACCGCTTAAATAGGTGATAATTAGAATAGAATTTTGTTGAAATAGATGGATTACACAGCCGTCTTTTCCTGTTTCATATGTTAAGCTATCCCCTCTCTAATGTTGGTAATTAAATGCAATGCCAGAGACCCAAACAAAACACACAATAAGAGGCTCTAATGTGAGTGTCCTGTTAATGTTGGTGGCGTCAGTTACACAATGGAGCCAGAGCCAGCATAACAGAGTCAGCAGTGCATGGGCAGGAGTGCATTTCTTACTTTGAAATTCCAACACCATTTCATATTTTTTAGATTATGTATCAGAATTTCAGGAGCGGAACCACCCCTCCAAACACGCTCCTTCTGGTTGTCATCTATAAAGGTTCCCCCTAGTTCTGCAAGCTGTTCATTCGAGGCCTTTCCCAAACCGCAGCTCAATTCATGTCAAAGCATTCACTTTTACCTACTAAAACGCTGTCAAACCTAAATGAGGACATGGGCCCAGCTAGCGAATAAAGAAGAAAAGGATGGGCAAAATCTGACCGTGCGATGCAAACATTCTTTGCAAGCAACCAAGCTGCATCGAAAGACTTCAACCTAAAGAAACATCTGGAAGTAAGTCCTTTTTTAAAACCTAACGTTAGCCTATGGCAACTATCTTGTTTTATTTGTGGTAAAGTATAGTATTCAGGATAAATATTAGTCTGGTTTCAGAGCCCTCCACAGCACAAAGTCTGCTCTACTGAAGGTGTTCAGCTTTTAGCTGAACTTGGGCCGACTATCAGCTAAAGTACACCCCCATGTAAAAAATCATGGTTTCATTTTCGATTCTACCCTCAAGCTGGACAAACAAATAAATTCAGTATCTCGTGGCAGTTTTTTCCAGCTCAGGAGCATTTCTAAACTAAAAGATATCCTGTCATCTAAAGATCTGGAAATCGTTATCCATCCCTTCATATCACATCTCGACTACTGTAACTCTCTCTATTTAGTCGTTTGTCAATCAAGCCTGTCCCGCCTGCAACTTGTTCAAAATGCAGCCACAAGGCTCCTGACGGATACCTGAAAGAGAGAGAGTATTACTCCAATACTTGCATCTTTACATTGGCTGCCAGTTTAATATAGAATTGATTTCAAGGTTTTTTTATTTGTTTTTAAAGCTCTCCATGGTCTGGCCCCAGGTTATATTTCAGATCTCTTTAGCCTGCACCTACCCACTCGAACTCTGCGTTCTTTCAGTCAGATTCTTTTACTGGTTCCATGCTCCCAGTTAAAATCCAGAGCTGACAGGGCATTTCTCCATTGCCGCCCCGAGACTCTGGAACAGTCTTCCCTCTTTTATAAAATCCTCTTCCTCCTTGGAAAGCTTCAAATCAAATTTGAAGACCTACCTATTTTCCAGGGCTTTCGGATCTCTTTGACACCACTGTTATTCTGTTTTAGCTATTCTGCTCTTTTATCTCATTGGATGATGTATGTATATGTATACGTATACACGTATTTTATGTTCACTTTTGTATATGTATGTGCATTTTGCATGTACATATATATTTTTACAAATATATATGGATGTCTTACGATGTTTTTTATGTTTTTCATCTTATCCACTTTAATTCTTTTATTTGATTATATTATCCCTCTGTTTAGCACTTTGACCGACACTTGGTGTCCTTTAAATGTGCTGTATAAATAAAGTTGACTTGACTATTGTTTGTCTCTTGTGTATAACTAAGCATTTCTCATATTTTACATGTCTTCCATTCTTTTTTGGGGTTTTTTGTGTTCCTGCCTTCTTTTCAGCTCATTTATTGAATCTGTTTCCCGCCATGTTTCTTCCTCCCTTCCGCCTCCTCACTCAGCCTCTCACCTCCAGCCGCCGCTGCATGTTTAACCACGATGATGTTTTTCATGGAACAAGCTGGAAGGTGCCACAACACTGCGTCTCCCCTGCTAAGGTTCATGCTAATGCTCCCTCCCTCCGGCCTCCATTTTAAATTCGACCTGCCCGCCTCGTGCGGTTACCACGGCCGACTGGAGGCTGTGATCTGTGAATGCCATCAGCCATGAGTTTATCTCCTGCAGAACAATGCTGCTGCCCCCCCCGCCTCTGACTGCTGCTTAGCATAATTAATGTGATCGGCCCACAGTGGAGCCCAGCGAGCCCGGGCTGCTGCCACTGGGCATCACATCGCCACGCTAACCAGTTTAACGGCAGCGGGGACGATCAAAGACAGAGAGAGGGTTTTTATCTGCAGCGAGAGTTTCTGAGAGGAGAAACCAGGAGGCTGGATATTTAACCAGCTCCTGCCAAGCGTGAGACCATCGAGAATCTTCAGGTTTTCATCAAGCATAACTTTTAAATTCTTAAAACAATAAAAAAAAAAGCTAAGCTAACGCTGTCCTGACCACAGACTGTATAAAACATGAAGTCACCTGTGCAGGTTGTAAGAGATCTTTCTCTAACCTTGACTGCATGGTTTATATTGACAATCATTATTAATGCATTTAAAATAACAGACCAAAAATCTCGAGCTGTGGTCTGTGGTGGGGCGGCCTCCATGGCCTCAGCTGATTTCAGTTCAGTGTCGCTGGTCACTCTCTGTCGTCATTCAGACTCTTTCTAGAGCATCTGTGTGTGATGCGTTTAGGGGACTTCTGTAAACTGGAACTGTAGCAGTAACCTGGGTGCCCCTCTGGAGAACATGAACGAGTCCAGACGGGAAGCCGCAGCTCCTCCTCTTCCTCAGCCTCATCCTTCACCACCTCTGCAACATTGACTGAGCTCGCTGCGTTTCGTGTTATTCTCAAGGTTTTTTTTTTAATTGGAGGGAGATCAGATTGTCGTCTTTGTGGGAACATATGTTGACCAACCCCCCCAGCAGATGTCCGACTGGAGGCTCCAACGTGAAGCTTCTGCCGCTGTGATTCGAGCCTCGCCGCCTCCTCCAGGGCCTGGCGCGCAGCTCTGACACTCTTCCAGTCCCTCTGTGGTGTTTTTAATGAGAGGCGATGCAGATGTGTGTGGCACCCAACTCTGCAAATAACTCCGACCTTCAGGTGTCCTTCACCTGCTCCACCAAGTGTAGGAATGATTTTACACAGAGAGGTTTCAGCTGCAGCAGAGGCAACGTAATCCACGCTTTAAAGTAAAAAGAAAAAATCAGATCAGGAGTGCATTGTTCTGCATCAGCTCTGGATTTGAATCCCGTCACACAGATCTGTTTC
The DNA here is from genome assembly GCF_057381845.1 of Rhamphochromis longiceps. Taxonomy (NCBI): domain Eukaryota; kingdom Metazoa; phylum Chordata; class Actinopteri; order Cichliformes; family Cichlidae; genus Rhamphochromis; species Rhamphochromis longiceps. Next base: position 10,467,644 of record NC_140578.1, read on the forward strand.
CTGTGAAGACGTATCAGGGCCAATGAAGGGCGGTTATTCCAAGAAAAAAAACTTTCTGTTTGAGAAACTCGCATTTAAAAGAAAACGGTAACTGCTTCCATCTTCACCCCACCTGTGGTCCTGACTCCAGCTGTGGAAGAGTAAAGCATCCTCCTGCTTTATTTCCCAATATGTGTCGTCCCTGTATGGATCAGGTAGGGTGGCCTGGAGGTGCAAAAACTAAAAACACAATAACATTTAAGTTGTAAATGTTTGAAAAACTCAAAAATTTATTACAACAAAAATTTAAAAGGAAAAAGTCACTGGCTATAAAATTAAACATTTACAAGGAAAAATTGGAATGATGTCAGAAATGAGCATGATGGTGTGGATGGTGTAAGGACTGTCTGCAAAGATCGGGCCAAGAAGCTCGGACCGCTGTGATCGAGAACCTGACACTGAATCATGAAGGTTTTGTTTTTCAGGGTTTGGAAAGACATGGATCATCTAAACTCATCATTGGTGATGCATTGATTGTTTTCTGCCGTGCACATCACGATGTCCATCAGCTCGCTGCTCATTGGTTCTGGGGAGTAAAGAGACCGACACCACGATGACCTGATACTTCCTGCTCCCTGATTCACTGTTTTCAGGGCTTTTTCTTCTCTTTAAGTGTCAGATAAGTCGGCGTGACAGCTGCATGGTGCCACCTACTCTCCAGGTGTGTTTTTAACACAGCTCATATCCTGGCAGGTGTGCTGCCTCCGTCAGCTCATGTCTTTCTTTGTGCTTCTTTTGCAGATGTGTTTGATTAAAGAGAGCTGGCAGCGGGGGGTGGGACACTTCAGAGTCCTGTTTTCTTATAGAAGGACTCTGAAGTGTGGGCGGAGCACCCCGTGACAAGCCTGTGAAGGTTCGCAGTCTGTGGCCTGCTGGCTCCTTCTTGGCACCGCGTCCGTCAGCCTTTCCTGCCGGGCGCAGATTAACAAAGTGAGCGGCCTCCCCCCCGTGGACCCCGACACAGCGCTCCTCCAACAAAACAGCTTTTCACACCCCATCCAAGCCTCTCTGAGGCTTAGAGCACTTCCTCCTTGTTATCACTCCTCTCCTGCTGCTCCTGAGCTCCTCTCCTCTGCACACAGGCATTAAGGAGGAGCGAGGCGGGGCTGGCGGTCAGTGGACTGAAAACAAAGCTTTTTTTTCGGCCCGGGATGCTTCGCTCCATTCTTGCAGAGGGCCCCCGCCCTTGGGTCAGGAGTTCTTCATCATCATCTGCCCCTCCTCCTCTGCCTGGAGTACTGAAATCTGATCATGTAGCAGATCCTCAGAGCCAGGACCACCCCGATCTGTCTGAAGGTAAAGTGAGGGTGTGCGGTCACATGACTCCGTTCGGAGCTCAGCCTGGGGCTTCCGTTTAAAATCTCAGATTAAGTTTTAAGAACGGAAACAGCGAGGAGACACTCGCAGTGCTTCACTGAACATCAGCTGCTCGGTTTCAAAGAGAAACATGAAATCATCTTAAAAATGTTTGTGTTTGGACTCGAGCTGTTCTGCACGGGCCTTTTCGCTGCTTTTGTTCAATCTCACATCATTATCCAGGCCCACATCCGCCTTCACTGAACTCTGAAACACCACTGAAGGTTACAAACACTCCTGTGTGTGTGCACAGTTTCCTGACGTGAAGAAAAAAGAGGGGAAGAGGTCGTTTCTAGAATGGTTCAGTCCAAACTTTACCCAGAAATTCTGTCATCATAGGAGGATGGAGCAGGAGGAAAGCTTTGTGAATACTTGGTGTTCAACTTAATTCAAACAACCTCACTAATCAGTTTATTGGTACTCAAAGAATTTGCACTGTTTTATCCTCAGCATCTGATTTTAGGAGCTTTTTTTTTAGCCACTAGAGCATTGAAATGAAACGCTGATCCAGATCCACACAATAACCCAGCAGACTCATTTTTGCTGTGTGGATGTTGGAGATGTTCACCAGAGGCTCGGCATGCCTGGTGAAGGTAATCTGGATGGATGTTCTTCTATTGATGAGAACAAAAGGAACCAATCGACCGAGCTAAGAGAGTACCACTTCTTTAAACACGATGATGCCGGGAACACAGAGGCAACGCCGAGAGATAGAAACTGTTATTTAAGAATCAGGCTGTGGTGAAATGACACTCTGTGCATGGATGCTGACGGGCCGTCTTTTCTTAGTGAGCAAATCAGTCAGCAGCCATATGTCACCTATACAAAGCATGTATTTTTGCGCTGCAGTAATTCACTCATGTGTCTTGCTTTGTGTCGCTTCACAGTTTGTGCCGTCGTATGGTGACCACGTTTTAAGCCACTGGTTCGACCATGTTAACTGTTGGTTTAAGTCAGAGTTGGGACTGTGAGCGCACACGAAGTTTGTAATTGTCAGTCTTTGCTGAAGTTCTCTGTCCTTTCTAAACGAATGGAGCTCTTTCCCCACAGTTCATCTTTCTGTGTAGCTTTGTGTTTAAATTCCGTTTCATGAATTATTCCATTGTTAAAAACTGATTTCCATAATCTGAGTGGATATTCTTTGTCGCCGTGATTCCGACGAGCAGTTCGAGTTAAAGTGATGACATTAAAGTCGTAGAGGGGCGGTGTCCCTGTGCCACATCGCACGGCTGAGAGGAAACACAAAATATGTCGAGCGTTAATGTGAAGAGAGTCCCGGCTGCAGGCTGCTCTAAAATATTTAAATCGAATCTGGAGCGCAGCCACGGGAGCTTGTTTCAGAGTCCTCCGCTGCTCCAGGTCAGACTAGCTCTGAAATGTGAAAGCGGATGTAAATCGGACATATTTGAGCGGTTAAAGGCAGCATGGCTCGCTGAGGTCCCGCCTGCAGCGCCCGTGCAGATTCATCAGTCATCGCCTGTGACTCGCACCACCTGCTCACTGGGGACTACAATATGGAGGCCCGCCGTGATTAGCACGCCACGCTAACCGCTGTGACAGAGGGGCCCGCTCAGAGGAGGAGCAGGGAGGGGGTGTCCTCCTGCCGGGCGACAGAACTGATTAGCACAGATTAATAGCAGTTAATATCACCGGGGACTCTCAGCTGTGTCGCACTCATTAATAAGTGCCTTTAATTAGCGTCATTAGCCAGAGTTTGTCCTCTCCTAAACACTTCAGTTTGTTTCACAGGACCCGATCCCCAAGGAAGGAGCTCACCTCAAAGGCTGAAATACTGAGTGAAGACCACAGAGTAGCACTTTTCTTCATGTCTGACTCCTCAGTGAACATGCTCCTGAGATCTGAAACAGCTGACGACATGTCATCCATTCTGGGTTCAGAGCTGCGCAAGTGAGAGAAAACACAACTGTGGGAATAGCATAAACCCACACCTGTCCTGAACGTCAGAAAGTCTTCCATTAAACAAACTCTTATCCAAATTACAATAAAAAATATTATACAAAAACAAATAATTCAACTACAGCTACAATAATACATACAGACAAGACCCCAACAATCATATGATCTAGGGTTGGGTATCGTCACTGATTTCTAGAATCGATTCGATTCCGATTCACAAGGTCCCGAATCGATTCGATTCAATTCGATTCGATTTAAATCTGGGAAATTTTGCCTCAGACAGTCAGAAATATTATAATTCAGATCAGTACATTTACATATTTTTGTATCTATAAAAAGGAAGCTGACACTCGCAAGACTTTATCAAAGGTGTGAGCGTCACAGCAGATGCCTTTGTGTCAAAGTAGCTGAAGATAAAACACAGAAAAACATGAAGGTGATTTTCCTGGCCTGGGATTTTATAAAAATATTCTGCAGTGCATCAAAAACGAAAGAAAACCATTAATCAACATATGGACATTACCTCTGAAGTTACAGCGGTTTTATTAGAGACACAGCTGAGCGTTTTGCATTTTGTATAATTTTAAAAAGTTTACATTTGTTCAGAAGCCTATTGAACGGCAGAAATTAGGTTTTCTTTTCGGAAGTAAGTAAAAGGGAAAAAAACAGCGACTGACAGCGCTGTAAACAACGGTAGACTTGTGCGTAACAAGCTTTAGAATCAGCGCAAAAAGGATGTAAACACAAAGCGCGGACCCGCCAAAACATCAGAATCAGCGAGCTGTTGGCTTTCAGCCCTGACTGTGTCCGTGCCGTCAGGTGAGAAAGGCGACATCTCACTGATTCTGATCCGTCGGCGGGTCCGAGCTTTGTGTTTACATCTTTGTGCAGAATCTGTGTACCTGCTCTCATTTACTGTTTTAGCTGTTTGGTGGTTCTTGAAATTTTGTGAGGTTTAACCTGAGGTTCTGGCGTTTCGGGCAAAATAAATTAATATAAAAAAAATCGATTCAGGATTTTAATGAATCGATATCACGTTATCCAAGCCAGAATCAATTTTAATCGATAAATCGATTATCAGAACCCACCCCTAATATGACCCCCTATGAGCAAGCACTTTGGTGACAGTGGGAAGAAAAAATTCCCTTTTAACAGGAAGTTAAAAGCTAAGGAGCCTGCTGTCACAGTGCTGGGTCCAGGGACCCAGGGTTCTTTGATTTAGTGTTGTTCATTTCATAGTCTTTGTATTTCTTGTTTCATAGTTATTTTCTGTAGTTTCTAGGATTTAGGTTTTGTTACTACACCTCCCCTGGATTCCATGTTTCGTGTCTAGTCGTCCTTGTCTCTAAGTTCGTGCATCTCCTGTGTTCAGACTATGTTCCCTCTGTCTAGTCAGTCATGTCTCCTGGTCTCAGAGTCAAGTCTGCATCTTAGTCTTGTGTCTCATGTTTCCTGTTTTATTTTGATAGTCTAGTCTAGTGTTTAGTGTGTTCAGTTTTGCTTCATGTCTTGTGTATGTGATTACTCCCACCTGTGTTCCCTTCTGTGTCTCATTCCCCTGTTATCCCTCTGTTTTTAAGCCCTGTGTTTTCTGTGCCAGTTGTTGTGTGTTGTCCTGTGGTCCTTGCCCCCCCCCCCCCCCCCCCAAAAAGAAATTGCTGTGTGTTTCTCTGTGCTCCTGGTTTATTTGTTTCTATTTTCCTTGTTTGTATTATTTGAATTTTTGATACTGCATTAAAGCTGCCTCCTGAGTTCACTGATTTGTTTAGAGTCCTGCATTTAGGTCGTACTCCTGCCTGCCACGGGACTAAACATGACAACTACAGGGAGGAGGCCAGGGTGGATGGATAGGTCAACAAAGTGATTTACAGTGTCACTGATTTTAGCTGACCATGTCGAAATAGTCATATCCTACAAGTATCTGGGAGTTCAACTCGATGACAAGCTGGAATGGTCTGCCAACACGGACGCTGCCTACAAAAAAGGTTCTGAGCCAGGTTTACTTTCTACGAAGGCTCATATCCTTCAATGTATGCAGCAGGCTGCTCTATATGTTTTATCAGTCCGTTGTTGCACCATCTTCTTTGCTATGGCGTGCTTTGGTTCAGGCATCAAAGCAAAGGACGCAAACAGACTAACAAACTTATCAGGAAGGCCGAGTCTGTTGTTGGCATGAAGCTCGCCACCCTGGAGGAGGTGATCGGTGTAGGAATGCTGGCAAGACTGCTGGTAATCATGGACAATGACTCCCACCCCCTCCATAACACACTGGACAATCTGAAGAGCAGTTTCAGCAACAGGTTCCTTTAACCCAGGGGTGTCAAACTCAAATACACAGTGGGCCAAAATTCAAAACTAAAACAAAGTCGCGGGCTAACGTTAATATTTATTGAAATATATTTATTCCTCCAGATATAAGAATGAATCTTTTCTAATGGACTCAAACACGTTTTGCTGAAAAACTGAATATGGAACAAGCAAAGCTTAATACTAAACAATATATATATTAGCTGTACAATACCAGTAGGCCAGCTCTGATAGTAATTTGGTATGGCTTCGCGGGCCAAATGTAATTAGGCTGCGGGCCAAATTTGGCCCGCGGGCCAGAGTTTGACACCTATGCTTTAACCTCACTGTCTGAGGGAATGTTACAGGAGGTCGTTCCTTCCCGCTGCTATCAGACTCTTTAATTCATATACTTGAGTCAGGTCCACACATGTGGAACAGAATTAATCACACCTCAGTGCACCATCACTTTTGTACACCACAACATATATTTGCAAACATACTTGTCCTTTATATTTATATGTATATCTCTATCTTTATCTATTTTTCCCAATATTTATCTATCATGACTCTGTTTCTACACTCATTTTATATGAGTACTTGTCTTTTGTTGTATATTTGCTGCTATAACAACTGAATTTCCCTCTGGGATTAATTAAGTTTCTCTGATTCTGACCAAACCTGTACCACAGCAGGAAACGGCCACTTAGGATGAGACTTAGCAATAGAAGACTGAAATCTCCACTAGATCAGTTATGAAGTGAGGAGTTCTCTTCATGGGAGGATGTGGGCTTCAGCAGTGATGATGAACAACTCGTCTGCACTGAACCAACCAAAAGAAGAGTCCAGTCAGCTAGGCCTGGAGCCATCTGAAGTGTGGGCATTCTGATTGAGCAACCTAAAATTACCTAATAAACCTAATCAGAGCACCGGCAACTTATCTGTCATATTTCTGTGCAGACTGAGTTTTAATGGGCTTCCTGCTGCAATGGGTTTCCCAGTTTGAGGAGATCAGGTGAGAGCCAGAGTGGCTGACTCTTTGGTCCTCCCCCCTGTTGCTGCTGTAAGAAGACAGCTGCTGGGCAATAAGTGTTTAAATGAGATAATTAATGAGTGCAGTCAGCTCTATTAGAGCTGTGAGCTGGCCCTCCTCCTCCTCCCCCTCGTCGTGTTACCACTGATCCACTCTCATCTCATCTTCATGAGCTGCAGGGTTACCACACGATGAGGGGAAACTCGTGCCGGAGTCAGCATTGTTTGCTAAAGGTTCACTTCACCTCAGAGTCACATGTACAGATGTTTTGTTTGGTTTGCAGAGCTTTTTTATGCAGATGTGAGTCACCCGGCGTGGATTTTTGAGTCATACAGATGTACCCTTCCTCTTTAAAATGATGGTGGTCGCTGCGTGTTGCACAGCAATAAAACCTCTTTCTTCATCTTCCAGATTAAAAGAAGCATGCAGCTACCTAACACTGACGCTCAGCTGGGGAGCATTTCATTCACAGGTAGTGCACGTGTCTCTGCACAAGGATACGACTGGGGCTCAGTCCAAAGAAAATTGTTTCTATGTGGATTTTTCTGAATGACTTCTGCAGACACATTACTGCTCAGTTTTTAAAATGCATTTATGTAAATATTTATTTTAATTTCTATATCAGAATAACAGAATATAACAGAATTTATAACAGAAAGCAGAACTGCTCTGCAGCCCATGTTTGCAGCCCTGTAAATGAGCTGTAGCTTGTGAAAGAGCTTCAAGCCAAAGAGTTTGTCAGTAAATCTTCACTTTAAATGATATTTCAGCTGCAGTGGAAATTCCTCTGCTTGGAGTTATAATCAGAAATCAATCCCAGCAGATGGAAAACCGACTCGTTGTGGAATATTTTCTCTGTGTAACAGCAGATATAGTCAGCCTTCTTAGAAACCTCTTCTGATTTTGTAAGCATCAGCATTACCAAAGCATAGCAGATGGATGTGAAGAAGAAGAGGGATGAGGAGGAAGAGCACAGGGCCGAGGTGTTTTTCTTTCTGTGGAAGTGCACAGCATCTTGTCTAGAGGCAAAGCTAGATCAAAACACAATTTCTACGTTTTGATGGGCTCAAGCATTTAAAAGTCTGAAACCACGAGAGGCTGCACATTCAGTTCTTGACTGATGAGTATGAGATGAAAACCTGAAATCACAACATCACAGGGTCTGCAAGTTCCTGCAGAGAGGGAGGAAAACTGCCACAAATACCATGAAATGCAAGTAAGTGGGTGACGCTGGTGGAGGGAATTGTTATTTTAGTTCAAATAACATTTGCGAGTAAACCAGTTTAAGTAGGTTTTGAGTTGTGACTTAAATAAGGGAAGGGAATCTATATTCCTTAAGGCTGAAGGAAGTGAGCTCCAGAGCCGAGGAGCAGAGCGACTGAAAGCTCTGTGCCCCGTAGTGGTAAGGCGAGCAGAAGGAACAACAAGGTGAGTGGCAGATGAAGATTTTAGAGAGCGGGAAGCTACGGTGATATGAAGCAGATCACAGAGATAAGGAGGGGCAAGGTTATTAATACACTTAAACCTGAGAACTAAGATTTTAAAGTTTATCCTGGCTTCTATGGGAAACCAGTGAAGCTGTTGAAGAATTGGGGTGACATGGTCACGAGTTATGACCTGAGCTACAGAATACTGAAGGAGTTGAAGTTTATGGAGGGACTTATTGGGGAGAACAAATAGGAGGGAGTTGCAATAATCGATCCGGGAAGTAATAAGATTATGGACAAGGATGGCAGCAGCATGAGGAGGAGTGAAGGAAGGAACGAAGTTGATTAATGTTACGTAAGTTAAAGTATGCAGACCGGGTTATGTAATTAATGTGAGACTGAAATGAGAGAGTACTGTCAAGTATGACACCCAAACTCTTTACCTGCGGGGAAGGAAGGATGGGGGAACTTATTTTAAAATATGGACGCAATCAGTATTTATTCCTATAGTGTGTTTATATTAATATTTATGTAGAGAAATGTGTATTATATATACTCGAAATGCCATCTAGTCCATACAGTACCACTGCAACATGACACTAAGACACATTTCTCAGTTGTATACAAACTTAGAAGAGTAATCAGCCAAGTTTGTGAGTGTTTATTTACTACGACATTTTTGATCAACGCTGGCCCACAAACATTGTTTCATATTTAGTTTGTTGGGTTCTGGGCCCTGTGCTTCGTACGTCGCTTACTACATCCAAGATCAAATGAAACATCCAAGACCAAATCATCGCGCTAACTCTGAGCTCGCTATTCCGGTTCCCCGAACACACCTGTTGTTGACGATTAGTATAGCTGGATGAAGTAATGTGAGATCACTGGGTGGCCCAACAGGGGCTACGCATCGATAGTAGAAACATTGATCGGCAACCCTTTGATTGGTCGGCGAAAATGTCGAAGGAGCGCGCTCGGTATTTTTCGGCAGCAGAGCAAGAACTCTTGAGTGAGGGATTTCAGGAGTTTCAGAGTTTAATTAAAACGCAAGGGAACACTGCAAAGGCTGCAAAAGCAAGGAGAGAGGGCTGGCAGAAAGTTGCTGACAAATCAAACTCGTAAGTAATTCAATAATAACAATAATAATGGAGTGGATTTATATAGCGCTTTTCAAGGCACCCAAAGCGCTTTACAATGCCACTATTCATTCACTCTCACATTCACACACTGGTGGAGGCAGCTACGGTTGTAGCCACAGCTGCCCTGGGGCAGACTGACAGAAGCCAGGCTGCCATATTGCGCCATCGGCCCCTCTGGCCAACACCAGTAGGCGGTAGGGTAGATTTATCATATTACACCATATTATCCAATATTATATTACATTATATTATATTATAATATGTTATATTATATCCCCTTTCACATTAGAGCCACAACAGGACCCACTAGAACATGGGAACAAGTAAAAGTGAAATATAAGAATATTCTACAGAATGGTAATATTTATCACTTATATTGCTTGTCGTCTCTTGGAAAGAGACCCTGGAATACTCTGTTTGTTTGTTCATAACAGCAACCAAGAAAAGGGCAGAGCAAAAAAAAGACAGGTGGTGGTCCTGCACCCCCTCGTCAACAAGTTGGTTAAGTGAATAATACCCTCACGGGAAAATCGATATCTCTCTATGAGCACACTGTCGCGCTGAGCTAAAGGATCCTGTCTGTCCCGCAATATACGCTGAATTCTGAGGACTCTCCTTATCAATCTTGCACCTTCCGCAATGGGTTGCTCGCGTAAACGGACAGGACATGGCTGCGACAGGCTTCCCAAATCCACCTTCGCTTTTATAGCCGTGGTCTCTCATCTTGATTACACGAAGTAATTTACAATTACTACTCTGAAATATGAATTACATCTGTAATAATCACATACATGTAATAGAATGTTAATAGTACATTTCCCTTTTTTAGGGAATGACCTGTGTGAAATCAATAAAAGGATCAAGTGCTGCATTGTCTTTAGTTACATTGATGTTATTTATTTATGGTGAAACAGTGGTGGAATATCGCTGTTGCTTTCGTATGAATGACGCGGACATACCTGCGTGGCCGCGATCTAATCCTGTTTACATAAAGTAAACCTGCTCCCCAGCAGGTTTACGCTTACGGCTCTGTTGCTATGACAGCAAGTCCCGGATGGGCTTCGGGGAACCGAACGATCCAGGATCACGCGAAATCGTCAACAATCTCATCCAGCTAACTCACTTAGCGCGGTACGAAGAACAGGCCCCAGGTCATTGTGGTGAAGCAGAAGCTTGAAAACATGAGATGAACGCTGTCTAATAAAAAGATTTATGTAAGGCTCCTTTGACAACAACTGCCTCAGTGATCATGATTTCATCACTGCTGCCAAAAAGCATTGAAGCAAAGAAGATCTCCAACTGAAGATGAAGAAAGTTCCTCAAGGTTCCTCAACTCGCCTGCAGCTGGTTCGTTATTTTCTTGCAGTTATTAAAAAGATTCTTTGGACAGTGTTAGCTTATTAGCTTAGGCTACCAGGTAAAAAACAACAACAAAAAAACGCTAACACGGTCTTGCTAAGGTGAGCTAGCCAAGATGCTGCAAGCTGAAGCTCTACTGATTTAGATGTGTCCTGTCTTTCACAGACAGATAACCTGCTGCAGCTTCAAAGCTAACATTTCACTCTGTAACCTGTGAAATGACCAAAGCAGGAAGTCTGTGCTAACCAGTGTTAGCATGCTGCAACTGATTTCTGAAAGGAGAAGAAGAATTTCTTTTAACAGCATATGACAGCCAAAAACACCTGAAGTCAAGTCTGATTGCATGTAACCAGACACACACACAGACACACACACACACACATGCACGTAAACACACACACAAAAATTAGAAAATTAAAAATCAAAGACAAACAGTGTCATTGCAGACATATTGACGCCTTCTGTTATTCTCACACACACACACACACACTGCTGTTTGTCTCTTTATTATTTGGTGAAATCGGGTTTCGGTCTGCTCTCTTTATTGTGACGAGCCGTATGTCTTATTTTTCTAATGTCAGCTTCGTCCTGTGTGGTTTGTGTTCTCACAGTCGTAGAGAGGCGGCGCAGGCTCCTGAGGGGCCTCCGGGGCCCCCTGCTGGGAGGGACTTGGACCAGGACCGTGCCTTTGGTCACGCTTCCAAATGTTTCCATTGATGGGCGAGAAACATGTTGGATCGCCGTCCCAAACAAAGCCGGAGCCAAAACTAAATCAGGCCTGGCCGGCTGGGGGTGGGGGGAGCTTCTGCTGGCAGGCGAGCTCCTTGCCCTGTAGAAGCGACTCGCTGATGGCAGTGAGAGCAGAATTGATTTAAAAAGGAGGAGGAGGGGGAAGCTGTGTCGTACGTATGGTGATGACAATGATGATGAAGAGATAAACCGTGTTGGTTATTTAGGTTGTGTTATTTAGGTTGTGTTTATAAAGGTTGTGTTTCATAATTTTATTATTTCAGTCATGTGATGTGTTTTTCAGTGAGAGGGTCTATCGCTCTCAGACCTGCTCTTTATTTCCTGCTGACCATCAGCAGGAACAGACTGGGAGCTGTGGGCTGTAAAGGCTGAGGAATCAGATTTCTGTGTTTGTGGCATTAAAAGTCAATGAATCCAACTACAGAGGCATGTGTCTCTGTAGTTGGACTGTAGTTGGACAAGTTTTTATCGTCCAGATCAGTTTGTCTACCTGGATAACAAAAAAACAAAACAAAACAAAAAAACATCAAAGATGTGTGACACATGTCTATAAGGACACAAGCAGATTAAATCTTCTGTCTCCACAAAGATGAAAACATCATAAACTTTTATTTAGGTTTCAGTGATACTGGGACTCGGTGCAGCCCAGAACAAAATGACTTGGTGTGCATCAGACGCTAATGCGTGAAGGTGCCCATACCTAAAATCTGACTGATGTTGTAGTTGTTTGGCTTCTGGAAGTGTTACCTCGAGACTTCCAGATCTCTTTTTCATACTTTTTATACTTTCAACTCCCTATTTCAAGGAAAAAGATGTAGGAAAAGGAAATAGTAGCAGTAATCCTGCAGATGTAGGAGGTCATTCCTTGGACTGTTTGACTGCCTGCAGGGACACTGCACACTGACTGAGTTCAATATTTGAAACACCAACCTTGGAGCAGGACTTACTGGGGTTGAGTGAGTTTGAGTTTGTCCTGTGTGGTTTAAAACGTGGTCCTTTAAAACGTGACCTTGTGGTCGCAATGTCTCTGCATTTGTTTGTTTCTTTGCTGCTTTTCTTCGCCATCACCGAAGTGTCAGATCTGAAACCTCACCACAGTCTGGTTGTTCTCGGGACTCTTGGGGCTTACAGTCAGGCTGATGAGGCAGACCAGCCAAGATAAGCAAACGGTGAGCGGGTGGCGCGGGGCACCTTGCCATCCAATTATGTGTAAGATACAAAAGGTGAAAACTCCCTGTGTTTGCAGAAAGAGCTGGCAAACATGGCAGAGAAGAGCCGGGGGGAGTGGAACGGCGTGAATGTATTTTCACTTCAGATTCAGGATGTGTGTTCAAGGACCAGCTCAGCTGCCTCCACACTGCAGAGCTCTGAATGTGGGGGATGGGTGTGACTCTCTGACCCATTCAGGTTGCTCAAAAGGTGTTCTAGCTTCTATTTACATTTTTACATTAGGTTTTACCATTTTTCTAAGGTACAGTGAGTTCTTTAGACAACGTGGGCTTTTATTTTGGAAATCTGAGATATTCCTCTGTATCCTGTTAATTCTGTAAAACTAAAGATGGGATTTTACTTTGAAAATGTCACAGAAAAGTCGTTTTGGTAACATCCAATCCAATGAGTTATTGTAGGTCTGTGTAGGTTCTCAGTCATCCAGCTCATGGTAGTCTAAAGAGCTTGGAAAAAAAGTGAGTGGACTTCTTTAAGTTTCATCTGCAGATGTTTATTTTAAATAAGCTGAAGGTGAAATGTCTTCTCAAACTCAAAGTCCACTTGCTTTCCTTCCAAGCTCCTTAGAGTAATTGCTGGCTTTTACTTTGAAAAGTGATACATTTTTAACACCTGGAGATTTGAAAACCAAAGACATGTATGCTCCTTCCTGTGATCTGCTCTCCATCAGTGAGATAGAGATAAACTCGTGCATGCACAGAGATGTTTAAACCTTCAGGAGCGTAGGTGACAGATGATCTGCTGCTGCGACTTTATCATCTGAGCGTCTCCAGCTCTTTATAATCAGCCTGCTGGAGGTGGCAGGTCGCTCTCTCAACTGTGGTGTCGCGCTCTTCACACACCCTCAGCTCGCACAGGAACAATGTGATGTGTGTGTTCTTCACCGCGAGAAACGCAGATAACAGAGTCTTTTGACTGCAGACAGCTCCCAGTGGCCGCTGACGTCCTCCAGCAGCTCGAGGTCAGTGGGTGGCGCTGGGAAGATGGCCGACCTCCAGCCTGAATAAAAGGAGGCCGGTGCGGGTGGAGGGCCTGTTAGGAGCATCCACACACACACCACCACCTTCTCCCGCTGCTTTTCATTGGTGGATGACAGAAAAACAACAAAGCAGCGTTTGAGCAGCCTGGTTGGCAGCTGCGAGCTTCCTCCTGGACTTTTTCCTCGGTCTGCGTGAAGCTTCAGATTCAGGACACGATGAAAGATTCATCAATCAGCATCAAGGATGCACGAAGCCAAAAGCACCCAGAGCTCCTCAGTTTAATGCTTCATATCTTCTTCTGTAAACATCGCTGAGACACAGCTAATGGCTTCAGCTGAAAGAAACTCTGACTTTCAGATTAAAAGCATTCATTTATTTCTTCATTTTCATGCAGCGAACTACAAAACTTAAGCAGACAGTAAAGGCCGACCAGGAGCTAAGCTCTTAGAACCTCTGTTCTGATCACTGTGATTTGATTTCAGATAAATGTGAGGTGTTGAGCATCCTCTTGAACATATTCTTGGTTTCTTCGGGAAGAACATGGATCATTCCGTGCTCCCACATCTGCAGATATTTGTTTTAAATGAGCTGAATATGTTCTGATCACATGCTGCAGGAGATCTTCTGCTTCCTCCTTAAATTTTCACCACCAACAAGCTTCAATCAACTTATTGCCAAGAAAAAAACCTCAGAAAGGGCTTTTCCGATAATAAATCCCATCAGTTCGACCACGAAAAGCATGGCTGGAAATGCATTCTCAGAGCTCCTTGTACACATTACACAATCAGGCGGTTATTAATGAGAGCCAGATGGAGAACTCCAAACAAAAACATTAAGAACCTGGAAGCTGGGTCTCCATTTTTCTTTCGAAATCACTGAAACTCACCTTGCATGATCGTTTTGATCCACAGCACACAGGCTGTGAAGAGCGATGAAACTGAACGTTTCCACAGTGGTTTCTAGTAAAGATAAGATGAGATAAGATAAGATAAGATAAGATAAGATAAGATAAGATAAGATAAGATAACCTTTATTAGTCCCACACAAGGGAAATTTGTTCATCACAAACTGTCCATCCACATTTCACAGGTTCACGTGGAGCCTAAAATCTTGCCTTCATTTGGACGTGATGGTGTTTGTCCACATTCTCGGTCCTGCTCCATAAACCCTCTGATCCATCATCACTGGTAACCCTACCCTCTCCATTTACTTTCCACAAAGACCAACTGATATTTATGGAAAAACACTGATTTTGTTTTTCAGCTAGAATGAGTATTTTCTGTTTGCCGTTTGACTAGCGAGACTAGCAAAGATTGGCTAAAGTTAGGATTAAATAATGAGAAGCCTCAGAAGATGAGCCTTCGATACCCCAACAACAGTTTATTAGCATGCTAACATCTAAAAGCAGTAAATAAATACAATACATGAACTGCTGTAAAGTCTCAGTTATATATTGGTTTTCATTTAACAACATTTTGCTTTTTAAACTATATGTAACCATGTAGGATTTCTACATTTCTACATTCTACGTCCTCTATTTCTCCTCCTCCTCCTCCTCTTCGCCTTCACCACTGCCCTCTCTCCTCCTTCATCTCCACCTCAGTCTACTCCTCACCTCAGGCCTCATCTCCTGAACTGAAGTCAGGCTCTAACATAGGAAAACGTGCACAGTCACACTCATTTATTCCTGATACAGTCACAGTTCCTCACTGTTAGCAGTTTACACATGTGACCCTCTCTGGACAGCTGACAATGAGTGAGCTAAACAACAACAGCAGCTGATTACAAGCTAACATTATGCTAGCTGATATTAGCCTCCAGTGTCATTGTGATTACATCCTCAAATGTGAATCAAAGTTTATTCACTGAAGGTCCAAAATTGTTAGATCCACTTATTAAATTCAGTTCTCCAAAGATAGTTTCAGCAACCCTGGGTAACAGCAGATAAAAGAGTCTAACAGCAGCAACAAGAGCAATGCTCACTCACCTCAGTGTGGCTGTGAGACAGAAGTGAATTTCTCTCACTCACTGACTCTTATCAGTCTCAGTTTTACAGCCTCCTCCAGAGTAAATGAAGGTGGACGCTTCACACTTACTAGGTAAACACGTTTGAGGTTAGGGAGTAGAAACACATCACCTGCGTTCAGAATCAAAAAAATATTGCCAAATAATTATTTGACAAATATCTGTTTGTTCATTCTTGTTTATTCTTGCTAAGTGTTGATATTATTAAAATATGTTGAAATAAATCATGTGCACAAAACATTTTTATACATAAAAAGTAGCAGAAACATGTCACCGCACCGTGGCCATTATGGGCTACAGAGCATTAAAGATAGCTCAATGTCCTTCTCATTATCTCATTATCTCTCAAATCAAAATTTCTGAACCGGGTCATCAGGACCAGAGCAGCTCACAAAAAACAGGAGGTGCCCCTCAGCAGGCTTCCAGATGTTAGCCAATCAGAAAAAAGTGAGCTGATAGGAACTGCTGAAGACTGCTGTGAAGTTTTCTACTATGTGTGTGCTGATACTGTTCACTGTGTGTGAGTGATGGTGGAGGAAGAGGAAGAGACCTTCAGGTGGAAGATCGATGACGTCTCTGAGTTCTTCTGTAGTCTGTTATCACGGCAGCATCAGGACGCCAAACAATTACAACATTGCAGCTGGTTTTCACCAGTGTGTGTGTGCGTGTGTGCGTGTATTTGTGTATGTATGTGCATGTGTGTGTGTTTGTGTGCCTGGGTATGTGTGTGTGTGTGTGTGTGCGCGCGCATGTGTGCATATGTGTGTGTGTGTATGTGATATGTTTGAGGCGCCAGAATCACTGAGTGTAAGTGTGTGGTTCATGAACGCTGGCTCTGTCTCAGTCATGATGTCATGGCGAGGAGCGGAGGGTCACTACAACTGTGAGTGAATGAATGAGTTTCCCGTCAGTCCATGTGACTTGTGTTTACAGTTGCTGATTGGTCGGTAATAACTCTGGACCTGAAACAGACCACAGGAGGAGAGGTCCTCTTAATCACGCTGTCATCACCTGGTCAAAAGTATGTGGACACCAAACAGTTTGATTGTCCATTACGATGCAGCGCTGCAGCTCTTCTGCTTTCAGTCCTTCTTGCATGTGTTTTAGTGAGTTTAGTTTAATACAAACCTAAATCAGAGGGATTAGAAAAAACAGTGGAATACACTGAGATGTCATTAATGTGTTTTTCTACATAAAAAGAAAACAGTCCCCATCCATGTGCCGTGGTTCAGTTTGGCGTAGCGTCATGTGCTGGCAGGCTGAACTTCACTCACAGTGGAAAGTGGAGAAAAGTTCAGATTCTTTGAGTCATAAAAATAAATCTCACTCATCCAAACGATCGGAGAGCGAGTGCTGCTAATGTCCTGTTTCCACACTCCATGTTTCATGTGATCATTATCCTATTTTTCCTCCTTTGGGCCCAAGATCATAATCGCTGCCCTGTTGTTGGACCAATCAGAGTGTGAGATTTTGTGCCATGGATGCTCTGTTCTCTGGGCGAAAGAGGAGGGGCACCCTCAGCACAAAGTTTAAAACAGACCTGATAGTACATGAGGGGGCATCAGTGCACATGGCAGGGCTAACTGGGACACTTGTGAAGGAGCAACAGTCAAGCAGACGATGAATGAACAGCACTGAGTTCGTACTCCAGATGTATGGTTTCACAGGTAAAGAGTCAAGATGAGCTGAATACAGTCCAGACCATCACTCACTGAACATGTGGAGCTTCATGAAACCAACAAAGGAGCAGCTGATGTCCTACATCATGCAGGAAGCTGCAATAAATTCAGAATGAGCACACACACACACGCACACATACGTTTTCTTTGTGTGATTATCAGGTTTTAATGATTTTACGCAGTGTTCGTGTTCAGGTGCTGCACTCGTCAGGTGTGTTTCAGCTTTAAATGTTTTCAAAACCTGCAGTGTCACAGTGAAGCGAGCAGAGCCCAGCGGTCCCACACGGCACAGAGCCAGCACATCTATTATACATACATGAGGGAGGCGAGTGTGTGTGGGTGGGTGTGGAGGGAGGTGTGTGTGTCCAGATGTTGCCAGAAAGTCTGGTTTCTGTTGTCAGCTGAATGGACAAACTCAGCTTAAATGGCCTCAAACACCTTTCATTTATTCATCCACCATTTTTAATTGATCTGCTGCTGAGATGGAGGAACATACACACACGCGCGCGCACACATACACGCACAAACATGCGTGCAAGCACACAAACACACCAGGAACCATCTTCAAACTACACTTTCTTGTTGTCCTCTATCAGCAGAGGAAAATCCCACAAAGCTGTTTCTGATGGTTTCATTTGACAGAGCACACAGTAACTAAACCAGAGGCAACTTATACTGTACAAAAGTACTGTAAAATGTAAAAATGCTCTGTTCATGTTACTGCTGCTCATTTCATCTGCTGATTTGAATCTGAAGTTTCGACTGAATTTTATTGCCAGAGAAAAATGTAACAATGTGCAATACTGCCTATGACTAAGGACTTTTATTTTAAATCACAATGTAATTATATTTATATAATTATATGTAGGTAGGTACACGAGAATAAGAGTTAACAAGTCAGGTTTTTAAAGAAAACAAAGACATTTTAAATAATGTAGAAGTCATTTTAGGGAGAACATGAGTCACTTTAAGTATTGCATAATTTGATGGTATTTGTTTTTTGTGTAAGCGGGTATTGGAGAACAGTCCTTTACTACAAAATTACTACTTGAAATGACTTAAAATTACAATTATTTCTTTGTTTCCTGTAAAAACCTATTAACTCTTATTCTAGTGTAGCTGTGTTTTATTTTGTAGGCAGATATAATTACACTGCAATTTCAAATAGAATACATCAAATTTAAGTGGTGCTACACCCTTTGAAAAATCATAGAAAATGTGTGTGTGCGTTTCCCTCTGCAGGGTCCGATCAGAGCGCCTCGGGCTCCTCGCTGACCTACATGAACAGAGAGGATGAAACCAGGATCAAGTGCTGGTTAATAATCGCTGTGATAAATCGGAGTGTAAACACTCAGAGGCCTGCACGGCTTTCAAATTTAACTTCCAAATGAGCGTGTGGGCGGCGCGCTAACACACAGTGTGAGTGAGCCATGTTTGTCTTTGTCACTTCCTGTAAGATGAACCGTCTCATTTAAGCAGGATTACAAAACAAGAACGACTCAGCGAGCACACATGACAACAAGAATCAATTAAACTTTATTCATACAGCAGCCCTGACACCCGCCGGAGACAAAAGATTAAACATGTGAACCGAGAACAATTTCATAAAGTCAGAGAAAGGAAAAAGAACAACAATAAACACAGAAATAGAAATCAGATCAGACACACTAAAAGATTTATTTGTTCACAATGACTCTCATCTGTTATTCCTTATTACGTATCTTCGCATGTAGCAGATTTTAAAATGTCGGGCATTTTTCAGGATGTCTTTCTTTATATATGTTGGTTTTTAAAGTTTGAAATAAGCTCAAACATCCTGCTGGAGGATCCACACCAAGGTGCAGGACCTGGATCTTGTCCTCGCTGCCATCTGAGTGTCCCCCAGCAGGGGGAGCTGTGTCCTTAAAGCTGCAGGGTTCACACATACCTGAGCAGGCAGCTGTCTTACCTGCTTAACCTGTAGAGGTTTGCAAAGAAATCAACCTGAAACAGAATTTAATTACAGAACACAAACACTCAGAGTAAAGGATGCCATGAAGACGTGACGATGAAGATTTTCTCAGTCCTGTGTCTGTAGCGTAGGGTCCACTGTGGCGCTCGGCTCAGGGTCGTCCTGAACACTCCGGCAGTAATTGATTAAATTAACGACACATTTACATAATTGAGCCTGTTTACATTCTGTGGACGAGCGAGGCCCACAGCTAATCCCCCCTCTTTCTCTTTCTCTCTTTCTCAGCCGTCAGTCTATCACTCAGGCCGTCTGCCCTGTCAATCTCCATCAGTCTCCTAGGCGACGGGATGCTGGTGGTAACCCGCGGTGATGGGAGGCCTCTCTAATATGTAAAGCAGGCCGTCTGGATGCGGGCCGAGCTGTCAGGCGTCCCGGCTGCCCGTAGCTGCAAGGGAGGCCGACCCAAATCTATGCTAATTTGACATTTCCAGCCTCATTTGCATATGTACGCATCAAAGTTTTTTCCTCCTGTAATCTCTCCTTTTTTAACCTCCTCCTCCTCCTGCTGCTGCTGGTCAGCCTGAAGAAAAGACAACTCACATTCATCTATCATCATCTTTAAATCACTGATTCACAGCATCGTTATTATTATACAGTAACATTATACCTCATGGAAAAATACAGATATTATAAATATGAAATATTCTCCTGCACTGACAATGATGCTCAAGTACAAACATGTGGGTCAGCACTCAGTCAGACATCAACCCCAAAATGAAAAGAAGACAGAAGACGAGGAGGGAAGGAACAAAAGCTGTGTGAATGTGGTACTTCTGAACTGTGCAGTTCTGCCCTCAGTAACCTCCAAAGGGACCAGCCGACCGACGAAGAAGAGGAAGACGAGAGCACTGTAATTTTTTATTATTTTTCCTTTGAGGTCACGATAGTCGGCACCGAGTCTGTGTTTGTCAGCTCTTTTGGATTCAGAAGCCATTGATGTAACACGCCGCTGTAAAGATGTTTTGTTTGATTGAACACCTGGACGTCTGAATCCTCTCCCCCCTGCTTGTTGGGGGCGTTTGTTTGGTGCTCCTGTTCGTCTTGGCCCGCTGTGCCCGCGTGGAGCCTCAACGCTCATTTCACAGCACGGACTCAGCGGGGATGCAAATGTGACGCCGTGCAGCCAAACTTTCATCATGTGACGTTTTCACACCCGAAATCTGCTACACACACACACTCTCACAGACTCACACAGACACACACACACTATGTTGGCACGCTGCTCGGCTGTGTCGGGGGAGAAGCGGTGGACGGACGGGTCACCCAGCTCGGTTGGCAGCTCAGCTCCGGCCTTGGCTGGGCTCTCCGCCACCGTCTGCATGTACTCATGGTGTTGGCAGGTCACACTCACCCCCCAACCTACACACACACACAGAGTGATGTACAGCAGCCGTGTTTAATCCTCCTCCTAGCTGCAGATTACACACCTACATGCTGGATGGGAGGTGAGGGGTTGAGGATGTGGGGGGAGGAGAGGGGGGGGTGTTGGGGCAACCCCTGCGAACACACATACAGACACACACAGGCCTGATGTCAGCTGGCTGTGAAAAGTGGAGGCTGACCACTCGCTGTGATTAAGCACCAACTGGGCTCCGGCCAGCCGACTGGAGCTCCGCCATGCTGCCCCGTCCACTCCTCCACCAGCCAGCTAGCATCCTCCTCCACACCGCCTTCATCCCCTCCCCCTCCTCTCTGCACTCTGGCTGAATCTGAGATCTTTTCTTCTCATATCTGCGGCAACAAGTGTTCCTCACACAGGAAACTGTGAAGCTTCTCCAGCTCCATCATCTCCATCTTCTCACACGTGAACACTGAGATTTATTTTCATAATGACCACATGTTTGCCTTAAGAAGAGCTCATCTGTGCTGCTTGATTATGCATAAAATGGAGACATGAACATGGGGAGAAACACAATTTCAATCTGATTTCCTGCGTTTTTACTCCACCCAGTCTTTCAGATAAGGTCATCCACTGAAGTCCAGATTAGATTAAAACAGAAAATGCACTGAGAGTAACAAAGCTAATACACTTTAGAATTTTAGCTTTATAGAAGCCTAAAATGATACTGAAGCAAAACAACTGAGATTTGACCTTTGAGGCACTTACTTTCATGCTCCTGCCGAGGAATGGCAACCTTAAAGCCTGCTCCTCAGAGTGGCTATGCGTGACACTGCAGAGCATATAATGTTATCTGACTTTTCACAATTTTAACAATTAAATGTGATAAGTAATCAAATAAATTAAATAAGAAAAAGAAAGTTAAATAGGACTCTAAAGCACTTTAAGTGGTCAGTAACAGAGGTGGGACCAAGTCATTGTCTTGCAAGTCTCAAGTAAGTCTCAAGTCTTTATCCTCAAGTCTCAAGTCAAGTCTCAAGTAATGTCAGGCAAGTCAGAGTCGAGTCTCAAGTCACTGGTGTAAAAGTCCGAGTCAAGTCACAAGTCTGAAACTTTGAATTTCAAGTCCTTTCGAGTCTTTAAAAAAAAAAAAACGAAAAAATAATGTTGCAGTTATGCTAAATGTAAATATTAGACCATGTAATTTTAAAATCTGTGTTTTTCTCAACACATGACAAAATAGTGAACTTAGAAAATATACACAAATTGTGAAATTGCACCTCTTTAAAATGCAGCTCAATTAAACCTAGCTCCAAGAATAATTTTCACCGACAGTTCTGAGATACGCTGCATGTTATTCTTGGATGCGGTTGTAGGGCCAGCTTTAAAATCGCATGACAAAAATATCATACACATTAAAAAAAACTGTATCACCAACGTAGCCTGGACAACATTTGCTAGTTAGATGAAGTCAGCTATCTCATCTTAGCATATTTATTTCAATTCAATTCAATTCAATTCAATCTTAATTGGCAGACTTCATGTCCATAAAAACAAGACAAAAAAAACAACAACAAAAAAACACACACACACACACACACAACACTCCCCCCCCCCCCAACACAAGGTATACACCATTAAATATATATATGTATATAAATAAGTATCTAAAACATTTGTAAAAATATAAAACCATAATATACATAAAACACAATTACTTAAAATAAATCAATAAATACACAAACACTTTAACCAGTGCTTTCTGAGACTGGATGAGTAACGGGAACCACTCACTGTCGGATCTGTGAGTGCTAAAATTATACTGTTACTCGAACCATCCAGTCGTTCTCTAAAATTGAACATTAGCTTCCTTAAAAGTGCTTTAAAAGTCCAGACACCCACAGCTACAAACATCTGGCTGGCACTACCACTTCTAGGTATCCTGCAAAGGATTCTCATCGCATCATTATATGCAACATGCAGCTTCTGCATGCTACATTGTTTGTAGTATGACCACAAGGGGGCAGTATATAGCGGTGTGCAATACGCTTTAAACAAAGCCACTTTAACTGGAAGTGAACAAAAGCTGAATTTGCGTGCAATAGTATTTGCCTGCACATAGAGCTTACACCGTTGTCTGTATATGTCATCATCATCATTCATTTGCTCAGTAATAAAGTGACCGAGGTATTTCACCTTTTTATGAACTTCAAGAGTTTTTTGTGCCAGTTTAAACAAAGGGAAATTTAGCTGTTTATCCTGCTTGGTTCTACATATCAAAACAGCACTTTTAGCAGCATTGTACTCAATGTCATATTGCACACCATATTCAGTACAGACATTAAGAAGATCCTGTAACCCAGCACTGCTTGGACTAAAAACAACCAGGTCATCTGCATACATAAGATGATTTATCAGTGCTTTACCTAATATACACCCAGTGTTACAGGCTCTCAGTTGTATGGACAAATCATCAACATACAAATTAAATAAAATTGGAGACAAAATCCCACCCCGTCTAACACCATTGCTGACACCAAAGGGGGCAGAAATACTGCTTCCCCATTTAACCTTCATGTTCTGATGAGCGTACCAGTAAGAGAGAATCCTCACGATGTACTGAGGAACTCCCCATCTCTTCATTTTATCAAAAAGTTTTCTGTGGTTCACTCGATCAAAAGCCTTAGAGGCATCAATGAAAGACATGAGGACAGATGAATTTTTAGCCCTGTACAAACTGACTATTTCCTTGAGTGCATATATGCACATGTCAGTGCCGTGCTTTGAAGCCAAACTGATTATCCAGAGAAGAGATGAACACACTAACTCTGTCAAACAAGATTCTTTCTAACACCTTAGATAAAATACTGGCTAGTGCAATTGGCCTGTAATTATCCAAGCAGCTCACTTTTGCAGCTTTGTCCTTCATAACTGGTACCAGTAAAATACACAGCATTGAGTCTGGTAATATGCCATGAATCATAAACCCAGTGAAACAGAGTGCTAAAAGAGGAGCTAGCCTTACACTAGCATGTTTTAAATGTTCTGCAGTGATGTGATCCAAACCAGAGGATTTATTATCAGACAACCTATGAATGGCTTCATATACTTCATGTGTCCTTACACTTATTGTGTCATTACTCATGTCAAGATTGTCCTCATATGGTTCACTTTTTATACAGTTAAACAACGCACTGTAATGCTGTCTCCATAATGCTGCAATGTTATCTGTCCCAGAAACACCTTCAACAGTTGATGGTAGAGATGGTTTACAGTTATTAAGAGCTTTCACCTCTTTCCAAAAATCTGCCGTATTATTACACAGCATTTTCCTGGCCAAAGAATCTGCTCTTAGCATTTGCTCATTTTTAGTTATAAAGCGAACAGCGTACTTATATCTGGCATTCGCACATTTTTTCTGTTCAAATTCTGGGCCTTGTTTAGGTCTTCCAGCCATGGCCCAACATTTATAAGCTATGCGAGCTTCATCATGGTACATGGATACATGTTCTTTCCAGCCAGGTCTGATGTTAGGTTCCTTATGCTTATATTGTTTATCAAGCAGTGTGCCACTTTTATACAGAGCAGTCACTATATCATCATACATGGAGCAGAGTAAATGTTTATGCACAGCATTCTTACAGTTGACATCTTTGCACAAAATAGCTTCTTTATTTATATGCATATTAATAATCATACGGTTCTTGGAGTGAGTGCATACACTCATGAAGTTTAGTAACTTCCGGTCACTGCAACAAGTCCAGGTACAGTTTACCGACGGATGGGTGCAGGACCTTGAAATGCACCGTGTAGAACGAAAGACCATCGTACGTATCATAAGTTTACCAGTCTCACAAATCGTCGTCATAAATACACATTCCTTAACCGTTTATTAATATAACCTTTGAGCTCAACGGTAATTAATTAGTAGTGGAAATAATTTCTGGTTCATCACAGAAATGTAGCAGTGACAACAATACTGTATGCTGTAATCGTACTGGGCAATTAGTGATACAAAAAAACCTGCTTTATCCTGTGAATAAACGTATATGTTTTTGTCAGTGTACCATAATAACATAAGCGAAACGCAATATTGTGTCAGGACAATTCACTATTTATGCACAATAAATAAAGGAGCATAGCGCCACAATTTCTGTTCAGCGCCAGACTTGCTTGTAACCTATATCACCAATTATGTTATGAAAATGACGTATTAACTACTAAAAAACACTGACCTTCGTGTAAATGCTTGGAGCAGACTAACCTGTGAGCTGGAGTGTTCTGGGACGTTATATTTGATCTTTGAATGGCTGCAATCCAGGCCACCCGTCGCGTCTTTGTTACTTCGGAAACATGGCTCGAACAATTTCTCTTCAACGACGTAATCCGATAACAACCGATCTCTTTACCCGTCGGCTTCCCATGGCTGTCATGCGACCGGCTATTGCAGTTAATAATACAACAGCTTCTTGACATTTTTGTGTTTCTTTTTATCGCTGTGTGACTGATTTTAATTGAAAGCCTGCGTGCGCTAGTACCGCTTGCCACGAGTTCCCAGAATCCTTTGCGGTTCTACCCGTGAATGACGTCACATTTTCAATCTCCATATAATATGCATGTTAAATTTTATATTTGGGGTAAAATATCAAGTCTTTTCAAGTAAACCGGTTCAAGTCCAATTCAAGTCCCAAGTCATTGGTGTAAAAATCCAAGTCAAGTCACAAGTCTTAGAACATTTTTTCAAGTCAAGTCTAAAGTCATAAAATTAATGACTCGAGTCTGACTCGAGTCCAAGTCATGTGACTCGAGTCCACACCTCTGCTTGCTTGTAACCTATATCACCAATTATGTTAAGAAAAATGACGCATTAACTACAACAGCAGACTGACCTTTGTGTAAATGCTTGGAGCAGACTAACCTGTGAGCTGGAGTGTTCTGGGACGTTATATTTGATCTTTGAATGGCTGCAATCCAGGCCACCCGTCGCGTCTTTGTTACTTCGGAAACATGGCTCGAACAATTTCTCTTCCACGACGTAATCCGATAACAACCGATCTCTTTACCGTCGGCTTCCCGTGGCTGTCATGCGACCGGCTATTGCAGTTAATAATACAACAGCTTCTTGACATTTTTGTGTTTCTTTTTATCGCTGTGTGACTGATTTTAATTGAAAGCCTGCGTGCGCTAGTACCGCTTGCCACGAGTTCCCAGAATCCTTTGCGGTTCTACCCGTGAATGACGTCACATTTTCAATCTCTATATAATATGCATGTTAAATTTTATATTTGGGGTGAAATATCAAGTCTTTTCAAGTAAACCGGTTCAAGTCCAATTCAAGTCCCAAGTCATTGGTGTAAAAGTCCAAGTCAAGTCACAAGTCTTAGAACATTTTTTCAAGTCAAGTCTAAAGTCATAAAATTAATGACTCGAGTCTGACTCGAGTCCAAGTCATGTGACTCGAGTCCACACCTCTGGTCAGTAAGATTAGAAAAAATTACATGAGTGGTGAGAAAAAAAGTGTTTTCCCCCTAATCCTAAAAGCTGATTGGGCCATCCTTAACAAATGCAATCGGGTGTTTCTGATAACTGGCAGTGAGACTTTTACAGTCCTGAGGAGGAATTTTGCCCCTCATCTTTGCAAAATTGTTGTAATTCAGCTGCATTGGAGTGTTTTTGAACAGGAACCACATTTTTAAGGTCATGCCACAGCATCTCAATCGGATTGAGGTCAGGACTTTGACTGGGACACTGGTGTTTTGGATCGTTGTCCTGCTGCAGCTTGAGGTCACGAACAGATGGCCGGACATTCTCCTTCAGGATTTTTTGGTAGACGGCAGAATTCATGGTTCCATCTAACACAGGTCCTAAGGCAGCAAAACAGCCACAGACTGTCATTCACTTTTTCACACGACTGTAAATGCTCATCCAAAACTCTGACATAAACCTGACTTAATGATATTATGTCTTCAATGTTACTGATGCATGTTTGCTGATGATGCACACATTTATGTTTTGGCAAAGGCTTCACAACAGCCCAAAAGAATGATTTGAGCCAACTGACTGATTTGTGAATCAAATGTCTCACAAGTAACTCTACCTCTTTGAACTGGCACATGACACATTTAATGACACCGATTTGAAAGGAACATCTAAAACGTGGGACCTAACATGTTCCATGATTGTTATGATTCACTCATCTGGCACATCAAAAATATTCGGGAACCAACAGTTCATGAAAATGTGATAAAACCTACACTAAACAAAAGATAAGCCTGTAGTGCCAGGACCTCTGCCTTACTGAACCCCTATGGTCCCTCCTGTGTGGGATGAGCCCATAGGAAGACAGATCCATGTAGCTTCTTCAGGCTAAGGATGAGACAAAAGACACTTGACCTTGAGTCTGTGGGACAGGTTCCTTTGAAGGGTGGCTGAGCTCTTCCTTATAAGGAGGAGGGAGATATAGGGTAAGAAGCTGGGTCATTCAAGAAGGACTCGAAGTAGAGCTGCTGCTCCTCCACATCAAAAGGAGACAGTTGAAGTGTTTAGGGCATGTCTTACTAGGAGGAGGGCCCGGGGTAAACCCAGGACTCACTGGAGAGATTACATCTCTCGGTTGGCTTTGGAACAACTCTGTGTTCCCTCAGAGAAACAGGAAAAGGTGAAAGTCTGGGCTTCTCTGCTCAGACTGGTGCCTCTGTGACCTGAACCTGGGTAAGCGGTAGAAAATGGATGGAAATACAAAAAACAGAAAAACTCAGCAGTCAGCAGGCTCAGAGTCGTGCTACACATGTGAGGACACGGCGGTCTCGAGTAAATGGCGGCCATTGACACCAACGGCTTCTCTTAAAATATGACCTCATGACTTCCTAAAAGTCTTCACACAAGGATATCTGAACAGGTTATGAACATATTGGCCAACGACTTCATAGCAGTGCAACATTTCTGTCCTCCAGCTCAGTCAGAAACAAACGCAAAGCCAACGTGAAACAAAGATGCTGCCACCTTATGACCAAAGTCTGTAACACCAGGGGAACCTGAAATGTACTTAAATGTACAATAAATCAACCAGAAACGTGAAATTCAAAGAAACTGACAAAGAACACGTTTATTTGGGAACGTTTGTATTTAATCGATGAGGAAACTCTATTATGAGGTTAAGTTATATGTCCATCACTGTGACAACATACTTTTCAATAAAGGAGGCCAACAAAACAGCACCACTGAGAACATCAAAAGAAGTCTAACCTCTTGAGGTTTGAGGATTTTATACAATTTTCATCAAAAAATTATTTTTAACATGTGAACTGCTTCATCTCTGATCTGCTCGGTTAAATGATTTCAGGATACAGCAGCAGAGAGAGATTGTGGACTAAAGCATCTGATCTTCTTTCACAATTTAACGTCCAAATCTATAAATGATTTTTTTTAATATCTGAATTTTAAAAATAAGAAATTAATCCCACACATGCTGCATCGGCTCCTACAGAAATGCACCAACAGGTACGAGCCACCTTTTATCCTCCTGGTTCTTCAGAGAATAGCTCACACACACACACACATACACACACACACACACACATACACACACACACACACACACACACACACGTACACACACACACACACACACACAGACCCGCACACGCGCACACACACACACACTGAGGTCGTTCAGTCAGATCCAGCCAAATGGACAAACATGGCGTCCAGTTTAAAGAAGAAAAACATGGTGGATGACAGCCGAGCGCCAAACATAGAAAAGACACACACACACACACACACACAGGCTGATGATGCATGAAGTCCGGACCGCAGCCAGCTCCTCTCCAGCCTTGGTGGCCTAATCTGAAGCTACTGCTTGCCTCCTGCTTCACTGAGCACACTCTGTGGGCCACACGCCATCCCAGCCCACTGCTGCTGCTCCACCCCGCCTCCGGTCCATCCATCCATCCATCCTGAGCACACATACTGCAGAACCCCCAGGGATGGATGTAGAGCACGGAGATGTCACGTCAGAAGAGTTTAGAGGAGTTTGAGCTGAAGAGGAATTTTGGGGGGGGGAAGAGAAACTCCTGCGGAGAAGAACAGGCTGAAATTATCCTGGTTATCCTCCTCAGTTTGGACTGAAGGGTACTGAAGGAAATCTTTAATAATCAGCTGATCAGAGGTCTGAGCGCTCTGGGTGACATCAGCCTGGCCGACAAACACGATGAAGTGGATTTATTTAATATTAGCTGATAAAGTTTTAAGGTGAAAAATATTCTGAGAAGCTTCTTCGGCTTCAGAAAAACTTTCTCCGACTTATTTACTTAACACAAGCTTGGTTGTTTTAAGCAGGAAGAGTGCTCTCTTATTTTGAAATTGAAAGTAGATGTTTCCGAGTTAGTGGCGATCATGTGATTAGCACCTGCTCGATACTCAACTCTAACTAGTGATGTGCGATACCACTGATTTCCTTTCCGATCCGATACCAAGTAATATTCAGGGTGGTATCGACGATACTGATCCGATACCGATACTTTGTACAAAAATGTATTTTATTTATTGTATCTCAAATTATAGCGTCGTAATGATTACAGGGCATCAGATTATTTGTTCTTATCACTTAATAATGCAGGGTTCATCATATAGAAATGAAAACACTGATGTTGTGCGTTATTTGAACACCTTGCCTGCCTGCAGCACTAAAGGACTCCGTGAGAGACGTCTGTCTCACCCTAGCAGCACCTGTCCCTGTCCTCCTCTTCAGTTCGCCTCAACATACGCTCGTTATATTCTGTGATATGATTTACTTTGGGGTGTTTGACAAGGTTAGTGATGTGGCCACAATCATACATGCCAAGCCTCGTGATTTTTCTGGGAGAACACCGAATTTCAGTGCCCCTCCCGAAAATCTCCCGGAGCCACCATTCTCCCGAATTTCTCCCGAATTTCCACCTGGACAACAAAATTGAAAAACCATATCGCAGAATTCATAGCGCAGCCCAGCCAATTCCAGTTTCCAACAATGGCGGCAGCGACTTAGTTTTAATATTACTCTTATTTCTCTTTGTGGGTCGCAAAAAAACTTTTAACATATTTTCAGGTGAGAATGTAGCTGTGTAAACTTCAAATATCCGAGCCGACCGACACATCATTTTCAAACCCCCGCAGTCTTTCACTAGTCGGGTTAAACATGAGATACAAGTCACTTTGATAACTTAAAAATGTTATTGTTTGGCTTTTTCAGTGTTTTATTTGTTCGTGAGTAAATCGGTTTGGCTGAGATTAAAGTTAGTAGATTAGATTAAATTAAATTAAACTTTATTAATCCCTCGGGAGAGTTCCTCTGGGGAAAACTAATTAAACAAAGTGTGAGACGGTTGAGAGTTTAAGTCAGCGCCCGTTTATATTTTAGATAGCAAGGAGCAGACGGCAGAGTTTCACTCCATTGAGGGAGCTCGTGACATACAACCCGGCTTTCTTTAGGCCGCGAAGGCCGGGTCCTCAGGTGGAAGCAGCCTCTGAATTTGGACACCCCCGCTGTATTTTATCCGATAAATCAACACTGTAAAATGTATTTATCACCCCCCCCCTTCCCCAACAGCCCTTTTGAATGTCTACCTAATTCTGAGGTCTCAAGGTTGGCAAGTATGGCCACAACACCTCACTTTTTTTGCCACATGTATCGCAAACCACGTCTCAGCTGTTTGTGGAGATAAAATACGGCTGCACAATTATGCTAAGCCATTGTTGCGAGTGTGCACGCCAAGGGGCTGCGAAACATTTACACAGCTGTATTTCGCACATGACTATGAAAGGCAGAAGAGGATGTAGTTCCTTTGAATGTAGATAATCCGAATATTATAGTTTCTTTCCACTGTGTTCCTGTTAATGATAAACTACAAATTTACCCTAAATTACTAAAATATCGATATTATAAATGATCGGTATAGAAGGAATCGATATTTCAGTATCGATCCGCACATCACTAACTCTAAAATGTCGGAGTTTCCTTGAATGCACCATCATGAAGAGAAGCGTACCTGGCTAGCATACCTGCTGGAGCACGTGGCACCCAACCTGAGCTGATGGAGGCTTCGTGCTGTGAAGATGATTTAACAGGTACGTCTAACCTGACTCGCCACAGGTGCAGCCTCACAGCATAACATTCATCACCTTTACATTTATTAAAAGAACGATTAGTGTCAGTGGAAAACTCCAAAGTTTAAATATGCTATTGAATTAAAATGTATGAGCAGCATTTCAGTTTTAATTACACGTTTTTTATTTTTTAATTATTTATTATTATTATTATTATTATTATTATTATTATTTTATATTTTATTTTTATTAAAATGGCTCCAGGACCTTCCAAGGGTTAAACAGGCTTAATCGTCAGCTGTTTGTTCAAAGCCGTTTGGTATCCAGGTGAGATGTCAGTCAGGTATAAATGTGGGTTAAACTGGGCCACAACATCTAGAGTTTTGGCTTTCAGGCAACTAAAGTTAATGTCATGTGTTCATGCTGCCATTGTCAATAAAGTTGAGGTTGTGGTACATTACCATCGAGCTAACTCACCTGCTGTGTGACAACCTCAGTCAGAGATGGGGTCAGGCTGTATTTCTGGAGCATCTTAGACCATCACGGAGTTTCTCAGCGTGCACGCGGTCTGTGTGATGTCCACGTGGTATATCACAGGGACCACGTGGTAACGTGAACGACTTCAGTGCAGCTGAATTATCAGCGATGTGACACTAGAGCAAATATAAGACTCACAGCAACGTTCTCAACAACCTGCAGATGCTTCAGGGCAGCTTTAAGACAAGTGAACAATGAGCTACAATTATCCAGACGTGTTGAAATAAATGCATGAATAACAATGAATTTTGACACAATGAGCTACACACAATAGACGCTGGCTTGACTGTAGTGGTGTGCGGATCGATATTGAAATATCGATTCTTCCGATACCAGTAATTTATGTTCTAGAATCGATTCTTATATTAAAATATTGATATTTTAGTATTTTGGGGTAAATTTGTAGTTTATCATTAACAGGAACACAGTAGAAACTATATCATTTGGATCTAAATTGGAAGGAACTACTTCCTCTTCTGCATTTCATAGTCATGTGTGAAATACGGGCTTAAGTTTTATTTCTATATGATAATTCTGAATTATTAAGCAATAAGAACAAGTAGTCTGATGTCCTGTAATCATTATGAAGCTATATTATTATTACAATTACATAATACAATTATATATGAAATACAATGAAATATTACGTTTTTGTACAAAGTATCGGTATCGGATCAGTATCGTCAATACCACCCTGAATTTTACTTGGTATCGGATCAGAAAGGAAATCAGTGGTATTGCACAACATGACTTGACTGTTAAATCAGGAAATTATGTCGCTGTCCGGCAGATGTGCGAAAGCTGCCCCTAGACCTTTCAGACTGAAGCACAACTAGAATTTATTTATATTAGGCACGTGGAGGGAAGGATGCTAAAGCAAGGTGGCTGTTTGATTATTTCAGGTGCAGATTTCTCCTGCTGGAAATTAGATGATGATGATGATGAAATCAGACTATGAAAGGTTCCAGAAGGTTCCAATTAACTCCCTGTTTGCCTCTACATGCCTCGATTCATATATTAATCAGGTCCTGTAGCTCAATTATTGTTTACTGACCAGTGAAGTGTGTGTGTGTGTGTGTGTGTGTGTGTGTGTGGGGGGGGGGGGGATAGAGTAGTTGATGAGAGAGTAAAGGTCAAAGGTCATCTCTTGGTAACAGAGGAGGAGGAGAAGAAGAAGAAGCCGGCTGTCCTCGCGGCAGTGAACGCACCGTCGAACTGCTTCCTCATTTCATGTGGAAAAACCAACTAATTACGTGGAAATATGATAATGTATAACGCCGGGGGAGCTGCCCGCCCAGCGCCGCTTATTACCCAGACTCCCTTGTTCCTCCACACTCCCCCCCCACCCTCTCTCTTCTGGTATTTCTCCCAGGGAGTCTCGCCCTTTCACGACTGGAGAAACATTAGCAGCCAGTCCGGCTTGTTTTGCATCAAAACAACGCCTCATTTGCATAATCTGATCTTGAGCTCCTCCCTCCTCATCACTGCCAGGGAAGGTCGATCCCTCCGCTCCCCATCTTCCTCAGGAGGCGATATCCCCCCACAGATCATCCCCACCACCTTCTCCCCTCTCCTCTTCATCATCTCATCTCATCCAGTTGTCTGATTCCTCCTTAAATATACCTTCACCTGATACTGCAGGCTGACCTGCAGGCGTGTGTGTGTGTGTGTGTGTGTGTGTGTGTGTGTGTGTGTGTGTGTGTGTGTGTGTGTGTGTGTGTGTGTGTGTGTGTGTGTGTGAGATCACTCCTTTCTTCTCCTGAGGAGGAGGAGGGTGTCAGTCAGTCAGTGATTGTGATGTATGAGAGCTGACAGCTTCCCAGTGCGACTATCCACTGGTCACCAGTATAGCTCTTAATGGGTCTAATGGCCTGAGAGAAGAGACATACACACACAGTAAGATGGGTCGGCCTGAACCAGAACTTTCAGGATGTGAAGCTGAGTGTTAAACTGGAGCGGAATGAGCCAAACAGCTGGAGACCAGTAGTTTTTTCTTTCAGTTATTTGTAATTTTGTTTTGACCCCAAATGTCCTTTTTTTCTCAGGACAGGAAAGAATCTTTCCAAAAGCTCCTGGGTCCACATCAGGACATTCAGGGGCTTAGGAGGGGACGGTGGTGTGTTTGGTAAACTGTGTGAAAACAGTTTGTATCTCACCTGAATATTTATGTGATGTGAGTCGGAGTTGACCTTAGCACCTGCTCAGACACTTTGACTCAGTACAGATTTGGAGCTTTTTTAGAGCCTGAGATTCATTTGCTAACTTATCATGTGACTCAGTCGCTCATTCTTAAATGTTGATGTACTTCTTCAGCACTGAAACGCTGTCCCAGTGGTGTGTTTGGACTGTCTGATGGTTCCTGTGACATTGACCATAAGGTAAAGATGGATCCAATACTGTGCGCAGTTATATAGCTGTGATATTTAAAGATAATATATTAGTAATGGCTTAAATATGAATATAAAAATGTGATAAAATTGGTCAATTCTGGTTCCAGAGACTCTCCTCTGCTCTGTGCAGAGTTATTATTTTTGCCAAAAAAAGCAAATTTTCACACATGTTAAAATGATTCTTTAAATGGACAGGTCCTCCTTTCTCCTCAGCACTCACAGGGCTTTATATACAACATGCCTCATTCACACAAACACTTTTTTTTCTGTGCCAAAGTGCTTTCTATCTAACATTCACACTCAGAGAGCAGCTTGCATGCAGACTGGAGCAGCCAGGGATCGAACCTGCTCTTCCTGCAGATAAATTGTACAGATCCATGTTATCATGAATTCTTCGGCCATGAGAAGTGTGGCCTGGCCTGCAGCTGTGGACACTGGCTGCAGGATCAGCTGTATTCACAGGTATGGGAGAAAGAGTTGAAAGGACATAACTCTGTGCAGACAAACACTGGTTGTAAAGGTCAAAGGACACTCCAGAAAGGGCAGTGTTCATCTCAGAACGTGCTTCTTTATGTCTGCTTGGGATTTCGGCTGCTTTAGACTGACAGGAAGTGGAAGAACAGGAAGTGGAGCCTTCTCTTTCTCTGCAACCCGATGATGATGATGATGAGTGGAGTAGAGTTTCCTCTGACAGACAGAGCATGCTCAGTCAAGATGGAAGCTCTGAGTCTGCTATTACAGAGCCCCTCGTCTCTCCAGAGCGGCGGCTTTCTGTGGGTCGATGCCATCGAGCTGAACGGCAGCCATGACGCTGGCAGCGGCCCGTCGCTCTCCTGCCAGCACGCTGCAGACCCGAGCGGCTTTCATCTCTCTATTTGTAAGAGGCTCAGCAGGAACCACAGCTCTTACCTGATCTTCACTGAACTCAGAATCACTTTCTGGGCCACCGGAGCTGTAGGAAGAGCCAGCAGCTCAGCCCCGTTTCCACATCCGCAGCTTCAGACTTGGAGCGGTGCTTCTTCAGCGCCACAATGAAGCTGCAGCAGAAAAGTTAAAGGCCTGCAAAGTCAGAGAGAAAATTCTTCTTCTTTGCTGCTCGGCGACACGGCCTGTTTAATTATGGGTCAGCGAGGAAGGGAAATTAATCTCAGGCGGTGGAGGAGTCACGGCGTCAGGCTGACAGGGGCCCTGGGGCCAAGGGGGGCGGGCACGGGGCCAAATGCCGTGGTAGCCTCTGAAGTCACCACGCAAAAGGGTAGCAGTCAAAAGTGATCAGAGAGCGCCGGACAGCGGACTGGAAGTCAGTGCGTTTCTGGCAGCGAAGCCTCTGAATGAACATAAACCCATGTGACAGACACGCTTCAACTTCACCGCCACTTTCTGAGGCCACGGCAAGGACGTGTGCACGGCCTGGGGGACGGGGGGGCTGACGGTTTCAGAGAGATTGCTCCTCAGGTTTAAACTCTACACAAAGCATGAAAAAGAAATGCATTAAGAAATCACGTTTCTATTCTGAACTCTGGAAAAATGCACAACAGCGCCTCACTCAGGTACGGGGGTCCAAACATGTTGGCCATAACTACCCGAGAGTCAGAAACAGCCTAATCTGAACCTTTCCACAGTTTTTATACATACATTTTTGCAGTTTTATTGGATGGTTGGTTTGTATTAAGTTCTGCATTTACATGTATTACTTAATCAAGTGTATTTGATTTTTTTGCATTTACTTCCATTTCCTGTTTAGTTCCACATTTACATTAGCTTCTGAACACTGGATCCATTTTTTTAACAGACCTACCAAGCACTTATATGCACAATCTCTCTCTCTCACACACACACACACAGATTCATACATCACGTTACTTTTTGCACAACCCACTGTCATTGTTGCACATTTCTATTGCACTGTTCTGCCTGTATCGTTCTGTTCTGTCTTTGTTTTGTTGCAATTTTTTCACACTTGCACAGTATGTAGTCCTGTATTGATTGTCTGTTTATTAGGGGTGCAACAATACTTGTATCGATATTGAACCGTTGGATACAGTGCTTTCGGTTCGGTACCATATGTATCGAACAATACAAACTTTTTTATTTATTTATTTTATCAACTTTTCTTCTGACGATGCTGTCTGTGTTGAGCGCTCAGTGGATCTGCGTTGGACTACTCCGCCTAGGCTGCAGTGTTGCCAACTTAGCTACTTTGTCGCTATATTTAGCGAGTTTTCAGGCCCCTTAGCGATAATAATTTATTTATTTTGTATTATTTATAACTTAATTTATTTGTTGTATTCTTCCTAGATTACGCATTGTGTTCTGCTTTTTTTTTTTTTTTTTCTAAAAAGCGACTAGTGACAAATCTGGCGACTTTTTCTGGTGTTATTGGAGACTTATTTATGACGACTTTTTGACGTGAAAGAGCGTGTTGCTCTTACTCTTAACAAGTAGCGGTGCTGCCGTGGGCACCTCACCCGTGCTAAAGCACTCACGGGCGGAGGATAGTCCTCCCCCAGCTGCAGGAGATGTTCACACCTATGTGTCCAAACTGCAAATGAATCGCGCATGAGCGAAGCCGCTGCTCCCGCACTGACTGTAATGCAGTCAGTTCTTCTTTTACTGTTATGCTGTTTTGTGGATCACAAGGTTTAAAACTACTTATAAACACACACACACAAAGTAACTCCACCAGAGTGCCTATTTCGGGTCACTTTTGCCGGTCGAAGCCCGGATAAAGGAGCAGGGTTGGAATTGTGACATTAAAAAACAATAATTGCTAAAAGAAATTTAATTTGTAGTTCTAAATAAATTCTAAATGCATTTAGGACGTTTTTTGCTCACTTTATGTCTCTTCCACGATGTTATTTCTCTCTCCAACAGCGTAGGTTACAATTATATTAACATGACCAATTATGCAAATTAGGTGATGACGTCAATTTGCGACTTCTAGCGACTTTTAGGACAGCCAATAGCGATTTTCCTTACTGAGGAGTTGGCAACACTACTAGGCTGCACTGTCGAGTGCAGATCCACTGAGCGCAGCGCAAGCTAGCAAGACAGAAGCTAAGCTCGAAATTGAACCTCCCCCACCCTCATTCAGATCTGGCGTTTGGAACTATCTTGGTTGAGGGAACTGGTGGGGTTTTTTTTGGGGGGGGGGGGTTTGATACAGCTTGTGAACTCACTGTCTGACCCATACTCCGGAACAGTAGGAGGCGGTAATGCTCCTTTACGTTGGTTGCCAACCGCCGTTTAACACAAAGAAGAAGAACTATCTTGGTTTCTATGTGAAGCATGACCCTGATGGTAAGCGTGTCATGGACAAAAGTAAAACAGTATGTCGGATGTGCCACGCAATGCATGCAATGTTGGTGGGAACTAGTGCGTCAGCGCAGTTAGCTTGTTAACGTGTTGACACTGTCCATCCCCACGCACGGGGCGATCCGCGGTAACTCGTTGGAGATTTGCTGCGTTATGGCATTAATGTCATTTTAACGAGATTAACGCTGACAGCACTAGTGGGAACACAACGAATATCACTGCACATTTACACTGACATCATCCTAGTGCAAAGACAAGTGGAAGCAGACAAAAACAACAAGCACATGATTCTCCTTATGGGGACCTGATATGTTTAATATGCTGCTGAGAATATAGCCCAGAAGAAGCGTATAGTATAGCTTTTATTTTGGAAAGAGCCATTTCTCTGTAATAAACTCTCTTTTCCAAAGATGAGTGATTTCTCGATCAGATAGATTTTTTTTGTTTTTGTTTCAGCAACATTACATTTAAAAACTGTACTTTTGAGTTAAAATATATATTTATAATTTTAATGACAAATTGAAAAGGCATGAACATTTTTTTTGTATCAAAAAAAATATCGAACCGTGACACCAAAGTATCAAACCGAACCGTGAATTTTGTGTATCGTTGCACCCCTACTGTTTATATGTAGCACCATGGTCTTGAAGGAACGCTGTCTCGCTTCACCGTGTACTGTACCAGAATCAGAATCAGAAAGGGGTTTATTGCCAAATGTTGAGCAGGTTTACAACATTAGGAAATTGCTGCGGTGCTTCAGTGCAAACATAGTGTCATAAATAGCACTTAAATAGGGTCATAAATAGCACTTAAATAGACATGAAAAAAAATAAAAGTAGGGATAAGAATTAAAAGTGCTACGTAGAAAGATATGTGCATGAGCTATACATGAGATATATACATGAGAATAAGAATTAAGAGTGCTACGTTGAAAGATATATACATGAGTGCAGGTGGTGATCAGTGCCAAACATGGAATGATGCAGTGAACACAGCGTAGGGTCATGTGTTAGTGGTGGGAACAGTCATATGGTTATTGTTCATGTGTCCAACAGCAGAGGGGAAGAAACTGTTTTTATGGCGAGAGGTTCTGGTGCGAATGGACCGGAGCCTCCTGCCTGAGGGGAGCAGGTCAAACAGACTGTGTCCAGGGTGAGAAGGGTCAGCTGAGATCCGAGCTGCACGCCCCAGTGTCCTGGAGGTGTACAGGTCCTGCAAAGATGGGAGTCTGCAGCCAATCACCTTCTCAGCAGAGCGCACAACACGCTGCAGTCCACTGGTTGGAATGACAGTAAAGCCACTTGACTTGACTCTTGTCAGCTTTTGGACTCTGCATGACTCACCTCTGTTCCAACCAATCAGAGGCCGAACTCACTGCCACCCCACACGTTCGTGCCTGATGAAGACTGACCTCGACTCTCTGACCTCGTCCAATCAGCCGTGACAGAGTCATCAGCTCATCCCACTAAAGTAAAAAACCCGCAGTAGGTCTGTTTCCTCCCTCTGGGACGGTTTCCCTCCTCCAGCCGAGCCACTGCTGCTTACTAACAGGTGTTTAAATGCTGTTGGGACGAGCTTCAGACGGAGACCCGAACAGGAATGGGGAGGACACGACCTTGTCAACGCTCCTTCTGACCCCGTGAACCATTTCATGATTCTTCACAGCTCCTCAGTTTCCAAACAGTTTGTACGTTCAGTCCGCCATCTTCATGTAATCATGGTGTTCATGTTAAATTTCTTACATTTTAAACTAGACCTGAGCCGACATGATATTCCTTATGAACAAGAACATGCTGAACTCCTCCCTGAGTCAGTGTCCCAGGAAAGATGCTGATCGCTGCATGGAGTTTAGAAGATTTCCAAAATCATCAAAATGTTAATTAGCTGATGAAAAAGACTTTTTCTGCAGCAGAAATGTTATCAGGGAGGCTGAGACGCTAAGAGAATCCCTAACAGAAACCTGTAGTCTGGTAACGGCAAAAATGGCGAGACATGTTCTCGTTCGCTGCCACCAAACACCCAATCAGCTGCTGAACGGGGAAATGTAGGAACCAATCACATCTGCACAACAGAGACCGAGGACAGTTTGAGAGGATGTCAGACGAATGGACTTGTTATGGTGGTAAAGATGGAAGGCCGGAATACTCAGCGTTTGTTTACTGCAGCTGTGGTGGGAGGAGCCAGAGACAGCGAAGTCATAATGAAACCTGAAAACCTGCAGGA
Organism: Rhamphochromis longiceps; assembly: GCF_057381845.1. Lineage (NCBI taxonomy): Eukaryota > Metazoa > Chordata > Actinopteri > Cichliformes > Cichlidae > Rhamphochromis > Rhamphochromis longiceps. The sequence goes on from NC_140578.1 coordinate 10,506,759, forward strand.
AAGCTTCTGTTTGGCAGAGATGCGTTTAATCAGATTTGTTCATGTAGAAAAACACACAGATAAAGACTCAGAAACACACACGACACAGACACACACTGTGATGGTGTTTGACTCTTGCCTCCAGTTTGTTGCTTTGGGTTCAGTAATGCTGGAATGGAGGGAGACTCTCAGCTGAGCTCAGACTGAATGTTACAGGCAGCACTGCTGGCTGTGAGCAGCTGCACGGTAAGAGTTTACCGCCTGAGTGAAACTGTTTCTGCTGAGTCAGCTGATCTTCTGCTGCTGGTTCTTCCATTAAGGCAGATTTTCTCCTCTGGCAGCTGCAGAAGCCATCAGAGAGCAGGGATCAGGGTAACCTGGGAGTTAACGAGGATAACAGAGCTGTGAGGCCATCAGCGGCTCTGTGGCAAAGTTTGTTTATACCAGCTTAGTTTTAAAAAGATGCAAACACGAGTTCTCGAAAGATGCCTTTCTGTCTTTATGCTAACGGTTTCCCTTCACTTCCAGTGTTTGTGCTTAGCTGAGCTGCAGCTGTGATGGAGAAAGAGCTGTTAGCAGGGTTCCTGTGATTAAACACGCCGTCAGCGATGATTCACAGCTGGATCTGCTGGTGGTCTTAAAAGCCTCACACTGAAATCAAATGACGTTCACACAGCTCTGACTTGATCGTTATCTGAGTCTTCCTACTTCATATGAAGCAAGAGCCACGTGAACCAGAAAGATCCTCACAGGTCTAATTTATATTTAAGGAGCTTCAATGATATTAACAATAACAGTTTAAGTTGCTGTGGGAACTTAAGGTTCTACCTTTTTCTTTATTCTCTGAAAGTTTAGACTTCACACAGTTTTTTTTCTTCTTCTACTAGTTAAATTGTGGGATGTCACAGAAGGGATACAAGACCCACCCACCTGCGGTTTTTAATGGGCAGCCAATCAGAAGAAAGTTGGCCTCATATATTTGAAATCATCTTAAGTCTTCATGGGTTTGTTGGAGAAACCAGAAACCTTCTCGCTGCTTTTGGGAGTTTATTGTCTGAACTTTGTGGAGCTTTGCTGCTCGTTTCACCCTGGTTTCACTCGTCCTGCCAGAAGGTTCAATTTAACATTTAAAACGTTTACACTGAAGTGTACAGATAACAGATACAGTTCAGTCTGTGGACTCAGATCTGTGAGTGAAATGTTTGGTATTCCTGATGAGGATCAGAGGCGTGTTTGGGACTCAGGGCTCTGATGTGGTTCAGGACTGAGAGCAGAAGGTGGAGCTGAGTCAGGCACACAGAGGGGGTAAACAGACGGGGGCAGTAAAACTAAAAGTCCTGGAAACTTCTCAGCACACTTCCTGTCTGCTCTCTCTCTCTGGCTGTAGAACGTCTGTGCTCGCCTTGTTTTCCTTATCTCAGTTTTCCCCCTCTGTTCCCCTCAGATGCCAGATGTGTCAGGGTGACTGACGGCGCGCGGTGGATGTTTGTGTTGTTTGTGTCACAGCATTCCTGTGAGCGTGTGCAGAAGGTGAAGAAGACAAGTATGGAGCTCCTGCAGCTGCAGGTAGGTGCCAGCTCCCTCATCTCCGACCGGCTCGTGCAGATTAAAGGATTTTCCTTCGTTATTTTCTCACCCTTTTCTCCTTTTGGCTTCCTCCTCCTCCTCCTTTAAAAAAAGAAAAACCTCACACAGCGAGTCATTGGGCTTTGCAGGCTCAGGATGAAACTTTGCCAGCCGTGTTGGTGCAGCAGGAAGCAGCGATGCAGACAGACATTCACCTGAAGCGCGACTTAGTTCAGCTCTTTAATGCCTATAAGTGATGACACGTTTTGTTGGGGAAGCTGAGCTGGTGGCAGGAAGTGACAGTACCTTTGTGTCCTTCTATGTAAAAACCCGGCATCCTTACAAAACATGTAAGTCTCTGTACGTCTACCTTTTAGTCATTACTGATTTCTGTGAATGGTGCCGCCTATCAAGCGTTTGGTTTTTTTTCTAAAATTCTGGTGCCCACCAAAGAGGTGTTGATGAAAATCACCAGGACTGCGATTAAACATGATTTTGACCAGTAATTTTTAATTTATGCAGGCTTAACATTCCAAATAAGCAACTGTTAACTAAAGTAAGAGAGATACATCCCGTCCAGTACAGTTTAACGTCCAGGTGTCTCTGAGAATGGGATTCGGGCAAATCTAAACACGTCAGCTCAGACAAGATGGAGGATGAGGGTTGAACTGTTCGAACGTCAGCCAGACAGCGTCTGAGAGGATCCATCCGTCCATCTGCGGCAGCGTCATTTGGGTCAATTGGGTCAAGTACCGATGAGCCGTGTGTAGACTGCTGACCGGTGTCGTGCCAAAAAGTGATTAGCGTTATTTAAATTTGTTTGAACTGTCATAAATAACTTGTTGGTCTATATTATATGAAACATGTCAAATGGATTCCTCATGAATGATATCCAGTCATCTTGAACCACATTCCTGTCACAAGGTAGAAGCTGCAATCAGTTTTTGGCAGTGACTTTTATACATCCTTTATCCTATATCCAGTTAAAAAATCTCATTGACATTAAAAATGCTCTAAAAGGCTCAAACAGAACAAACACAGCCCAGAGGTCCAGCTCAGGTGAAGCCTAGCAGACAGCTCGCAGGTACAGCCACCTGTGTCCACATCCACCTGTCAGTCAAAGAGGCCACGCCTCTAATAATCCTAATTTAAGCCTTAGTACAATTTAAACAGGTAACTTATAAAAACAGGCTGTTAAACGTGTTTGTTTCTGCTCTAATGTATTACATGGGAGTCTATGGGGACTGACTCACTGCTGATCTGCTGGACGTCACAGGGACTGCAGTTCGTTGTAGCTTCTGTTTCCTTCCAACCTCAAACTAATGAACCCACGCTCATCTGGCTGGATGGGAAGCGGCACGCCAGCTCTCTGCTTTGATCCTGAAAACACCCCATCACCTCCTCCTTCCTTCTCCCCCTCCCCCGGCCCGTCCAGCACCTCTGCGGGGTCATGCAGATTAACCTGTCGTTTCCTGCAGACAGTTTTGGTTGGGAGTGAAATGGAGGGTGAAGCAGTTTCCGGCTGGGAGTGTGGGGCAGTGGGGGAAGAAGCTGGGCTGGCCAGCTGCATGCTGGGAGTGTTTTTTTGTTTTTGTCTGAAGGATTTAGAGGACTTTTCATGTGGCAGAGGGGCAGTTGCAGGGATTCAGAGGGAACAGTGGAGGAGGGTTGGAGCTGCTCTGGAGTATCTGCTGTAAGTATTCTGGTCTGCTGGGTTCAGTGTTTGTGTTGGAAGAGGTCAGAGTCAGGATTACATCTGTCTCTGTTGGAGTCAGACATTATTAAATCTGCTTTAGTTTGATCTGTGTTGAGCCGTTTTCATGCAGAAAACTGACCTGTGGAGGACACACAAAGAAAACCACAAAAGAAGAAAGACTCTGTTGTTCTGCAGCAGCTCCCTGCTTCTTTGTGTGCAGTATTTCCTGCAGGAGAGGCTGGAGTCTTCGGTTTCATAGACAGGTGGTGTTCAAAGCACACCCACAGCACACTGAAGGGCAAACCAAAATGTAAATGCACACCTGTATTTATACCTGCCTGAAATAAGCTCGGGGTCGGCTGTCATGTCGTCGGTGCTTCTGTGGCATGTTGTGTCAGATGAAGACACTTTGACAGCTCATTTGCATGACAGCTGCAGTTATTTATTAAGACTGACGGAGTTTACAGTGTAAACTGTAAATGAGCCCATTACAGTATCAGGCAGTGCTCCTGCACAGTGTTCGGCTCCGTGCTCTCTTATTGGATATGGTTCATATGATTTCCTCTGTAAATGGTCCAATGTTAGCATTAGTCAACCAGTTCTAAAATATGATTCGCTCTGTTCCATCATCCATTATTTTGTTTTTAGGGTCTGGAAATGAGTGTGTACAAATGACTAATACAGTAAATTTAACATGAGCTTTTTGAACAGTTAAACTGCAGTAAGTGTATAAAAGCCTATAAAATAGAATAACATCTTTGTCCATCCTCTTCCTCTTGTCCTTATCAGGGTTGTGGGAGGGCTGGAGCTTATCCAGGCTACCGTAGGACGAGAGGCGGGGTACACCTGGACAGGTCATCAGCCTGTTGCAGGGTTAACACCGAGAGACAACTCATCACACTTACATTTGGAGCACATTTGGGCAGTTTAGAATCACCTAACCCCACTGACTGCATGTGTTTGGACTGTGGGAGGAAGCTGCAGACATGCAAACACCACACAGTGTTGAATCTTCTGTCTGTTTGACGTCAGACAATAATTCTGATATTATTCAGTTTGTTTCCATTCGGATTTCATATATATATTTATTTTGACGTCTCGTGTGTGTGTGTGTGTGTGTGTGTGTGTGTGTGTGTGTGTGTGTGTATGTGTGTGTGTGAAATCAGTCAAGTGACGCTGAAATACAATATGAGGTTTTCCTGTTTTCCCCCTTCAGCCCAAAGACGAGGAGTTGAGGACGATGTGAGCGGGAACCTCTGAAACCTCGGACAGATTTATTCTCCCTCAGCGTTGCTTCACCTGAACTACTGAAACCGGTGACCCCGCCCACAGCATGGCTGCCGTCCTCGTGTCCCTGCTGCTGCTCGCGGTGACGGGCGTTTGCCCTCGGACTCTGGTTGTGGTGAACTCTGCCGTGGAGGTCAGCAGAGGGCGCTCGGTTTTCATCACGAGGGCGGAGCTTCAGATCAGCGTGGACCCGAGCGCCGACTGTAAGGTGGAGGTGGTGATGAACGAGCCCGTGACTCAGAGGGTCGGGAGGCTGAGCCCACAGGTGAGGGTGGAACAGGTTGGTGCCGTATGGCAGCCGCTCAGAGGAGTTACAGGCGCTCTGCTCTGTGCACTCTGCAGGTGTTTGACTGCAGCTTCCTGGAGGACGAGGTGAAGTATGTCCACGACGGCAGCCCTCTGCTGGACGAGGACGTGGTGATGCTCAGAGTCTACAGGTCAGTCAGCAGCATCCACAGGTCTGCAACATGTCTTCTAACATGTCTTTTAACCTGAGGTGCTCTGACCCTTGAGGGTCAGCTGGAAATGGCTGCAGTGCTGGGGGGGGGTCAGGGTGTTAGGGGCTTGTTCAGTGAGAGGATGGTGGAGCAGGATTGGTGGGTGATGACCGAAAGAATGAGATGGAGGATCCAAGCAGCAGAAATGACTCCTCTGAGGGCTGAGGTGAGGAGGTCAGAGTAGAAACACTGAAGGCAGGGAGTTTCGACCTGTGATCGGACATTCCTGGACTCTCCTAGGTGGAAAGTTTGAGGCCCATCTGGGACACACAGCAGATAAGATTTCAGGTGCCAGTCCAGTCCTGGAGGCACAGACATGGTCGGTTAGCTGATCCTGCAAACAGTAACAACAACCCCTCTGAGCCCAATGAAAACGGCCCCGACCCCGCTCAACACTCGCTGCCCCTCAGCAGGCTTCCTGAAGGTTGCCATTGATTTTAGAATAATGAGAAAAACAATTTCTGCAGGTTAGATTTATGGAGCGTTTACAGACGTGGCTTAAACATTAATTCAAATTTGGATGTACGTGTGATGACCTCGTGGGCCAGGTGGAGCTCTGTTTAACATGACATGTGGTGTCTGTGTGGAGGTTCACGTCCTCGGACACGCAGGTGGAGACGGTGATCCTGAGGGTCCGGGTGGTGGACTCTGGTGCGGGCGTGGTGGCACTCGGCAGCGCTCCGCTGGTCGTTCCCCAGTTCTACGGTTTATCCAACGCCATCAACGGCTCTGTGCTGAATATCAGGGCCGCGCCTGACCTTGTCTGCACCGTCAGGCTGTTGACCGCAGACACCAGCGTCCCCGCTGCGGGTCGGCTGGTGAGGGAGGAAGACTCCATGCAGAGGAAGGGTACCAAACTCATAAGATGTTTTTAATTTGCTTTGTTTCATTGTGTCATCACAGTTTCTAAAATGTAATTTAACCTTTTAAGTTGAATAAATTAAACTTTATTTACAATGTTGAGCACAAATAAAGCAAAAACTATAAAAAATATCAAAACTTAAAGATAACTGAGAGAAATGCTTAAATATAAAATACACATTAGTATAAATATAAACTGAAATGCAGGCTGCTTGTGGTTTATCTGTTTGTGTGCGTCTGGTGTTTTCCACTCACCGACTGGTCTAAAACCCTCGGCTCTCCTCTCTGATAGGTCGACAGGCGACGCTCTGCCCAGGAAACAGTCCGTGTCTTCACGACACCACTGAGGTCCACTTCCTCAAAACCAGCTGCCATGAATTCCTGAGCTCTGGCCTCAAGTACCAGCACCTCAGCCCGCCGTCCCCGGAGATCGACTACGTCCCCGTCAGGGTGGAGCTGAGAGAGCAGGCGAGCAGAGCACTGCTGGAGGTACAGGAAAGACCGATGAGCTCACAGCTCAGACAGCAGCGTGGAAACAAAGAGAGCAGAAATGAGGCTCAGACTTGCTTTAAAGGAAGAAAGTTTGTAAAGTGCAGATTCTGCTGTTTGCAGGTGAGATGTTGGCAGTGAGAAGGTGACATCCCGCCTTCTCAGCTCGGCGATGAGGACGGATGTGCAGGCGGAGGTTTCGAAGCCTCCAGCATTCCTTTAAAGCATTTCTGTCTCATCGTTAGCACGTGAGCGGTGGCATAACACCTCTCACGAGTGTAACAGCAGAAGTTGTGGCGCCATGTGTTGATCTCTGCGTGGTGTGTTAAACTTTACCTGTCCTCCTCCTCCCACAGTCACAGGCCGTGTGGCTGCCGGTTTTGATCCACGGGGCCATGCAGAACCAGCCCCCGCAGGCTACCTTCATGGCCTCTTTCATCCTGGAGGTGGACCAGTTCATCCTCACCCCGCTCACCACTGCCACGCTGGACGCCAAGGACCACGAGACTCCGCAGGAGAAGCTGGTCTTCAATGTGACCGTCCCACCCGCCGAGGGCTACATCACACACCTGGACGACCACACCAAGCCCATCCGGTCCTTCACATGGCTGGACCTTCACGAGATGAAAGTGGCCTACCAGCCATCCAACAGCAGCCGGGGGCGCCGCAGGAACTATGAGGTACTGAAGACGCGACAGGGCTCCAAAGGTTCTTCCAGTTTCTGTAGAAAAGTTGGAATGTTAGAAGCACCAACACTGGGAATTTTGGAGAAAACAGCTTTTTTTCAGGGCAGTGTGGCCGATATCTGAGCTTTTATTCTAGGAATCTAACCTAACGTTGTAGCTGCTAATGCTGCTTCAACTTCTACAGCATAACAGCACACCAAAGCTAACCATAGCTAACCCACCCCACACCGATGTTTCAGAGGGTCTGAGCTGGGGCTTCAGATCTGAGTGTTCGTGTTCTGTTCCCTTCAAAAATGTCTATGTCAAAAAAAGGAGACATGGAGGTTTAGGAGACGCTTCACCTTCAAGTCAGCTGTACAAAAAACAGCAGAAGGAGAGCGAGTGAGATACAATCACACAGGGTCAAAATCACTGCTGGCCTGCTTGGGCTGGAACGGCTAAAGAAATATATATTACAAAATTATTTTGACCCAGAAGGAATCGCAACTAGAAGATGATCCTGGTGTCAAATGTAGGTGAAAAGAAGACCTTTCTTTTTCTCTCACCTGTCCCACAGGCTGATATGAGCCCTGAAAGTGTACCCAGAATGCACTCTGTGAAGTTCCACACGCTTGTTTTACACGCTTAATAATGTAATTTCCTGTCATTGCGTTCCCTTTTTATATGCTTAGGTGGAGTTTCAGGTGATAGATGGCTCCTATCTGACCAGCCCACCCATCGTGGTCCACGTCTCCATCAGGACATCGGAAACGAATGCTCCGAGAGTCTCCTGGAACGTGGGTACGTTCGCGTCCATCTCTGTGGCGTGAAAAATGTCTCACGGCGTTTTACTCGTTGAGGTAACATGTGAACACGTGTGCCATCTCAGGTCTAGACCTGTTGGAGGGTCAGTCCCGACCAATCACCTGGGAGCAGCTGCAGATAGTCGACAGCGACAACATTGACGCCGTTTACCTGGTGGCCGTGGACGGACCCGTGCACGGGCGGCTCAGTGTCAGAGGTGAGGGGTCAAAGGTCGGCGGGGTTGGGTTTAAGGTGGTAAATGCTCTATCGAACATCAGACAGTCAAAGTGAAGAAAAATCTTCTACTCAGTTTTCTTTCTTTTCTTTCAGACTAATCAAGTTTTTCAGTTTTAGTTGCTACCAAAACTTTGATGTGCCACAAAATAGAATCTATAGGTGAGACTTTTGTACCTGAAGCTTCTGCTTTCTGTGTAGTCTGAGTTCTTTTGACCAATCAGATCTGAGCAGATGAAAGAAAACATGGTCGGGTGCTACGTTTATTAAAATATTAAAAATCGTTTTAATGTTAGTTTTTAATCCTTGAGTAGCCAAAAATGGTACTCAAGTAATAGTAGCACTCCCTCAACATAGTTTTACTCAAGTAAAAGTAAAAAGTAGCCGTCCAAGAAATTACTCAAGAGTAAAAAAGTATATAGCCTATTTGAGTACTGAGTACGTGATCATAACATCCGATTTATGTTTGAAAATGAGATAATCAGACAGACAGAAGTATAAAGTTTAGTCCAAAATTTGGTATTTGAAACAAAAGTAAATAAATATAAATAACATGATTAAAAAATAATACATCTAAGCACTTTTCCAAATTAATATTATTTCAATATAAAACGTACGTGTGTGTGTGTGTGTGTGTGTGTGTGTGTGTGTGTGTGTGTGTGTGTGTGTGTGTGTGTGTGTGTGTGTGTGTGTGTGTGTAAGAAAAGGGTAAAGTACTTCCAGTGACAATATATGGTGTTACTTTACTTCATCTCTAAATGGCACAACAGGCTCAGCAGACAGAATAACATTAGAACAACAAACCTTTTGTATAAACAAGAATCACTTTGACATAAACTGCAAGTTTGTGTCTGTGTCTCATGCATTTTTGGTTAAAACGTGCTTGTTATACATTCACTGAAGTTACTCACACTGAGTCGATTAAAAGTAAGAGTAGTGATACTTTATAATAATAGTTTTACTCAAGCAAAAGTAAAAAGTACAGTAACCAAAAAGTCACTCAAGTAAATGTAACTGAATAAATATAATTAGTAGTTACTACCCACCTCTGGCTGTGACAAAATATTTTTTTAAACACCTTAAAATTTTAATTATATATATATTATGATAATTTTTTATTAAAATTATATATTTTTATTTATTTACATCAAATAAAAAGTGTGTTAAAAAACTAATCAAGTTTCAAGGATTTATGTTCCATTTTAAAATTAATGATTTATTTATTTGCGCTTAATTTACTTTTTATCTTCTCTATTTTGAGTTTAAATCTTGTTATATATAAATTATGATCCATGAGTATTTATGTTACGTCTGTTAGAAATCATCATCAAGACCAACGATAAACACAGAACAGACAGAAAGTATAGAAGATGTCGTCGACGGGTTTCGGGAAGCCCCTCGGCAACACCGCCTTGCCTTGTCCCTCCGTCCTCGACTCCCTCGCTGGTATGCTGCTCGGTCGCCTGGGACTTCTGCAAACCGGCGTCTGGCCTTTTCCGCCCTTTTAGCTCCATGTGCTGCGCGTCCATCAGGGACCGCCGTGTGGCAGGGGAAGCATATGTCTCACGGTCCTGCATGTGTTTCCTAATCAGGTGTAAAATGGGGCCAGGGCCACTTCGCCAGGGGCCGCCGCTGCCCGCCTCTCCGTCCACTTCCGTCCCTTCCAGCCCGCCGCTCGGCGAGGTCGCCTCTTTGTCTGAACGGCATCGGGACGGAGCAGATTGGAGCGACTTCTGCCATTTCATGGCGGCGTGCACAGGGAGCAGATGCACTGTCCCCAAACAGGTTTTCATGCTACCAGCTCGGAGGGGGAGGAGGTGGCGGGCGCCCCGAGGGCTTCATGCGGGCGGGAGTTAACCTTTCATGTCTGCTTTTGTGCTCGCCTCATCTTCCGCTCGTTTGTGAGGTTTAATCAGTGATTCAAGCTGCAGTCCTCACCTGAGCTGCTGTGACATTGCGCCACCTTTTCAAATTAAGTCACAACATTTCTGCTCTTTTTTTTTTTCCATGTCCCTGAAAAAGTTTCATTTTTATTTCCTGAACATGATTTTTCATCAGCGTGCTGCCGTATCCACTGACTTACATCCATAAACAGGAATTAAAAAAGGTGGAGGCAAAAATAATTTGGTATAATTACATCATCATTTTTGCCCCAGCTGTCAAAGTTCACAGAAATAAATGAAACCATGGAAACAAAAATAATGAGTTTATGAATTCCAATAAATGAATTATTACTAACATAAACACATTTAATCAGAAATGAATCTGATCGTCACTGCTGCAAAAAGAACAGGAGAGAAGATTTTAAATGATTAACCACTTTTATATTTTTTTTATTTATTCTTCAGCTCCTCTAAGTTTGTACCTTTTTTAAGATTTTGGTTTTGTCCTACTTTTTACTTTATTGATCGAGATGTGTGTTTTTGTTTTTATTGGTTGTTTAATTTTCAGCAGAGGAGCTTTCACTGTGTTTGGGACAAAAACCCGTGTTGTGTAAGCTGATGCAGAAAATGATCCACAAAAATTCTCCATCCAGCATGTGACATTCAGACCTCTGCTCGGAGGAAGCCTCCTACCATGTGTTCACACTCAGATTGGGCAGCAGTTTCCTCAGATTTACAGATCGGGGTCACACAGAAGAGCTACAGTGAGGTCAGGCTGATGATTTCACAGCAGGCTGGAAAAAGAGCAGGGGTTAAACCTGCTCACTGTGCCTCTGTCAGGCTTCAAACCACAAACTTCACAACAGCGAGAACTCGTGCTTGCTTCGTCGACATGTCTGCATCCTCTATCAAAGCGCAGAAACCTGCAGAGGGAAGAACGTCTCTAACACGCAGCAAAATAAGTTTCAACAATAATGCTTGTTGAAACTTTGGTCCCACCAGGCAGCTTCCTCCTCCTCCTGCAGCACCTGCTCCTGCATCATTTCATCCCGTCGGTTTGGGCTGAAGTTTGGCACCGCGTCCGTGCAGGAAGCTGCGGTGGAGCTGCGTCTCTGAGGACGCCGCTGACCCTCGGTGCTGCGACTGGAGGGTGGCGGCTGCAGCGTGGGGACGGGCTCGCTCCAACGCCTTCAGCCAAATGGATGGCTGCCTGTCCCTAACAAACACACACTCTCACACACACATATACACAGGCGTGGCGTTTCTCCCTTCGTGGGCCGGCTGCCCAACGCCACCTTTGGGCCCAATTACCAAGTTGTTTCCATCACTTGGACCGCGAGCCGGTTCCCCTCGGTAAAGTTGCTAATGAGGTTCGGGCTTGCGACCGCTCGTCTCTCAATCTGTCTGCTGACCTTGCCCTTCTGTCTCTCTGGCACTCGCAAGGAGACAGGAAGCCCCCGTCCTGACAGCCGGGCAGCCGCCGGGAAGGACGCCATGTTGTAGCCCACCGGTTTTCGCAGCGCAGACCGAGCCAGTGCCTCGCTGTGCCTCCAGGCGCCAACACAAACTTGTTATTTCCAAGTGACAATGGGAGGAAAGCAGCGCACGTGTTGGAGACGGTAATTGAATCAAAGTGCGAAGCTTTGGCTGGAAACCGGCCACTGACAACACGTGTCCTCCAGTAGGCCACGGTCACGTGACGCTGGGCCATCAGCATGTTGTAGAGCGCGAGGAGGGCCAGCCAGCGGCAGAGAGCTGGCAGATGGACGCGGCCGCCGTTTCATTAATGTAGGACCCCGAAGTTTTTCATGTTCGGCTCGATGAGAGACAAACAGCATCCCGCCGCTCTGTGACAGAAGCAGACGCTCGCCACACGTTCATCCCGAGTACGACACGATGCCCTCCTGACGCGTCACTCCGTGGAAACATTCAATCTGTTTCAGTTTATAAGTCAGCATGAACATTTATTGTGAAACCTGGCTGCAGCGGGAAGATCCCATCAAAAAAAAAAAAAAAATCAATAATCAGTCTTTATGGAGGCTATTTAATCTTTAAAAAGATGACGCTTGTGAAGACAATAAATAATAGCAATGTAACAATAAATGGTGAAGGGTCAGAAATATGTGCAGTGTTTAAAACAGAGTCTACAGCATCGTTCTGTTTTAGTTTTCTGAATTATAACTCAGGTTAAAGAGGGAGTGCTTTCATCTTTATTCAGTCCAAACAGTATTGCAAAAACTTCTTTCAGCATTAAAAAAAATCCTGCCAGTAGTTCGTGAAGAGGCACAGAGGGCGAGTGACCTCGGTGCGTTTGTGCTGTCGCTGAGGTGAAGCCTTCAGCAGATGATTTTCTGTCTTTCTTTTGACTGATGTCGTCGTGAATCTGCCTCCAGCTGATTAACACAGTCGTCATCACAGTCAGAGTTTTGTTTAAATGTAGAAATGAGTTTTTGTCTCGTTAAATATAAGATCTGAACTCGACCCCAGTCAGACAGACAAGAGTCTGCAGTGAGCGTGAAGAATAAAGTTACTGACTGAAGTTTCTCCTCAGTGAGACTGAAGGTCCAGTTTGAGAGGATCACAGATCATTTATGATCAGGTAAAAACATCATTTTAGCTGCCAGTCAGATGCTTTGAGTGGCTGGAAGGAGGCCGCCGACATTTCAGTCTCTAATGTCTGAAATCTTGTCATCGCTCTGAACCTGCTGGCTGAAATCGAAGGTGCTTTGATCTGTCAGGCTTCTCAGAGGTGAGGATTTGAGGCTTTTTTATTTTAGAAAACGGACGTCTGACGCTGTGGGAACAGTGAGGACTCACTGTTGTTTAGTGGAAAAGAATTAAAGATCTTTCTCTTGTGACTCATGTGACTTTTGCGTTGTGTTTCCAGGCGGGAAGGCGTTTATGTTCCGCGTGCGGGACCTGAAGGAGGGCACAGTCGTCTACCACCACTCCGACAGCGACTCCACCCGCGACCACGTCGTCTTCCGCATCAGCGACGGTCGTCACAGCGTCCGCCACAAGTTCCCCATCAACATCCTCCCGAAGGACGACTCTCCGCCCTTCCTCATCAACAACGTGGCGGTGGAGGTGCAGGAGGGTGGGGCCGTGCGGCTCGAGGAGTTCATGCTGCTGGCCTCCGACCTCGACTCCAGCGACGACTACATCCTTTATCAGATAGTCTCCGCCCCCCGGGCCGGGCACCTGGTCAGGAGGACATCCGCCCATGAGACAGGTGAGGGCGAGTATTTAGACGTAATAATTAGAGAGGCAATGTGGGCGTGTCTAACGCTGGGACTCTCCCACCCAGAAGAATCAGCCAATCCAAACTCACTCTGATAGGTCAGCTGATTATCAGCTGATACTGACCTCAATGACCAGAATCACCTCTGTGGTAAATAAATGTTTGTGATACTCGATTTCTGTTGAATTTAATGGTTTTGAAGGGTAAAGGTAAATGTTCACCACAGTCACATGACTAGGGGTCACACCACTGAGCTCCTGGGGGACGCTCAGCTTTACTCACTGAACCACAAACACATTCAGAAATAATCTACAAGGGGGTGAAAATGCTGATTTCTGGGTGAGAGGGCTCAGTCCTGCAGCTCTCTGCTGTAAACCATCATGTTCCTGCACTGCTGGTCTCTGAGCTCTTCTGTGCTCTCCCTGCAGGGTCACCGGTGGCCAGCTTCCTGCAGAGGGACCTGATCCAGGGTCAGATCTTCTACCAGCACTCGGGAGATGAGCAGTTTGAGGATGCCTTCGACTTCACGCTGTCTGACAGCCACCGGCCGCCCAACCTGTCGCAGACATACGTGAGTCGGCTCTGGTCTGAGAGAGTGACAAGTCTGAATGTCGCTTTGAGACCTCCTCTTCCTCTCACCTCTTCCTTCCTCTTCCTCCTCGTGTGCAGACGGTGGTGGTGCACGTGTTCCCGGTGGAGGACCAGGTGCCAGTCGAAGTTCCCGGCAGCGTCCGCTCGCTGACAGTGAAGGAGACGGAGGTGGTTTACATCACCCAGGCTCACCTTCACTTCACAGACCGAGAGCACCCAGATGCTGACCTCACCTATGTCATTACACAGCCCTGCTTCAGCCCGCTACATCCTGGGTAAGGACCCGGCTGCCAGCTTAGCTTTGACAGAGGAGAAAGAGCAGACCCTGTGACTGAGAAACTAACTATCGTGTTTGTATTCGTTTTCAGCCTGATGGATGCAGGACGTCTGTTTTACACCGACAGCACCAACGCCATGAAGAAGGACCACACAGCGCCCGTGCTGAAGTCCTTCACTCAGGTATGCAGCACCTGCTTGATTCTAATACATATGAAGGAGTCGCTGCTGGAGGGGAGAGTGGCGTGGCTGGCGAGGTTGGCATGGGTTGGGCTTTTGCAGGTTAAGATGTAAATTTCTTGTTTTCTCCTAGCATGCTGTGAACCACATGAAGGTGGCCTTCATGCCGCCGGTCGAGGACATTGGGCCCGAGTCGCTCTTCGTCCAGTTCGTCTTCTCAGTCAGCGATCACCACGGCGACACCGTCTCCGGCCTCATCTTCAACATCACGGTTACCCCTGTCGATGACCAGGCGCCAGAGGTCAGAGGTCAAACAGGCGGAGCCTCTGGTTTGACCGTGCTGTGGACGTCGTGCTGAATCTCTCTGTGCTCCTCAGGCTTTCACCAACCTGCTTCGGGTGGAGGAGGGTGGCGCGGCCTTCGTGACGGAGGAGCACCTCTTGGTCTGGGACCGGGACAGTCGAGAGGAGGCGCTGAGGGTGGAGATTCGGAGCACGGCTCGTCACGGCCGGCTGGAGCTGCGGGGCCAAGCGCTGCAGCAGGGAGGCGGGTTTACCCTGCAGGAACTGAGAGGGCTGGGCATCAGGTGAGACCCGGGTCAGGTGGTTCTGGACGTGCCGTGGTGATCTGAGCTCAGCGATCACTCTGAGAGCTCTCTGGTTTTATCCGCTGCTTCAGCAGATGGGTGTGTTTTCACCGGTGATGTAACGCCGGAGGGTTTTTCTGATTTCAGAGGATTCGGTTTCAGAGGTTCCGAAGTTTTCAGGTGATCATGAAGCCGCTCACCGCGCTGTGGTCGACTGTTTGCAGTCAGTCTTGGTTTCTTAGAGCAGAAAGCACGGAGCGGATTTAGTGCCAGCTTTTCTACTCCTCACTTCCTGTCATGTACCTCCTGCTCGAGTGGTGGGCGTTCACATTAAACATGTTTCTAATAACGAGCTCAGAGTGTGCAGGTAGGTCACCTTTAAAGTGTTTCACCTGCACCTCTGTTTTAAACGTCCACTGAACGTTTAGTTAAACCAATTATTGTTCCTGTTTTGCAAAACTGTTTTGTTGCTTTTGCTTGTCTCACATTCATTTGTAGGTGATGTATGATTTCTTGTTCCAGCACACACGTCAGATAGAAACGCTGCAGTTTGTTCCTGTGAGTGATGCTGCTGTTTTTGCTGTTGTCGTGTTCTTCTGAAACCTCGCCCTGCAAAGAGCGCCAGTCACGTAAAATCCAACCAGCCGGTGGCTGTAACCGTGCGGTGTTCAGGGACCCCGGGTCACTCACCAGCCAGCAGTTTGTGTTCTTAAAGTTCACGAAAATCAGAAAGTTTCTTCTTTTTTTGAATGTTTAAGGCATCCAACATTTTTTTCCAGTTGTCCTTAGGTGACTATGAGTATTTCTGTAATTAGCAGCTGTAATCTTTCTATTTTACTATATTTATACTCGGAAGCCAGGTTCTTGTTTTAGCTGAAACCCACATCAGGCTTCATGTTTTATATATTAAGAATTTCTTTGTTAATGCGATGATTAGAGGCAGACTCTGTCAACACGTGACTTTGACTCGTCGACTCATCGTTTTCTTTTGTACATTTAATAACATTTTTATTCCGCAATTATTTTGTGCCAGTTTATTTTATGACATTAATGTTTGATTTTATTGTATTTATTAAGATTCAAGCTTTTTATTGAGTTTTACTTTGTGTAATTATTCAGATTAAATTAGACTCAGTATTGTGCTTGACCTTTACCCCTGGCTTACTGCTGTTGGAAAGTTCACAAGAGGTTCAGTAGTCTCCATTTAAAAAGCAGAAAATCTGGGCTCTAAACATCATCAGTGTTTGTAGAAGCTGCTGATGTCACCGATGTTTGACTAAGGAGCTGGTCACAGGTCAGCGTGACGGCGTCTCTGTGTTTCAGGTACATCCACGATGACTCTGAGACCACTGAGGATGTCGTTGGTCTCAAGGTGTCGGACGGTCTGAACTCTGTGGACGTCGTCCTGCACGTTCAGGTGAATCTACTGAATAAAGGTGTCACCTGCTGAGCACTCAAAGGTTTCTACTGACATGTAACAAGTGAAGAAGAAGCTGATTATAAAAGTTCAGGTGCTACTGTGGGCGGGATGCTTAGACACTAGCAGAAATCGAAACGGGATAACTTCAGTTAAAAAATCACAGATTAAGACAGGGAGACAAAGAGACACCCGAGTGTTTAACTAGCGACAGTCTGTCTCAGTGGACAGTTTATGGATAAAAGCAAGGTGACACACAGCAACCTAAATCAGAAGAGGTCAGCGTGTTAGGGCATGACCACCTTTTATAGCAATCAGCTCAGTGCTTACAGGTGTTGCTTAACACCTGTAAACATTGAGTCCTGCCCACACAAAACCAGGGGGCAATGCAGAGGAGGAGCAAGCAGAGTGGGAGGGGTCAGCAGATGTGACTGACATTGATGTTGGTGAATGTTTGCTTTCTAGAGTTTCCTATTTCAGTGAACTGTGAGGAGTTTTCACTGGTTGTAGTTCAAACGCGGAGAGAAACCAGAGCGATGACTGTGTGTGTGTGTGTGTGTGTGTAAAAAAGACCAAACACAGCCGGGACTTTTAGCTGGTTAATAAAAACGAAATGTAACCCACCCCCCCGTCCTCAGGTGCTGCCGATGAACGACGAGCCTCCTCAGCTGGGCGCCCGTCTACAAGGGGGGCTGAGCTGCGAGGAAGGGGGGCGTGTCCAGGTGACGGTGGACTACCTGTCGGCCACCGACCGGGACAGCGACGATTCCGCGCTGACCTACATGCTCGCCCGGAGACCGAGCAGGGGAGAGCTGCAGCGAGCCGGCGTGACTGTGGACAAGTTCTCCCAGCAGGACGTCCTGCAGGGTCACATCTACTATGCCCACACAGGTGAGCAGGCCAGGCTGCGTTCACGGCACGTAGGAAAAATGTGTGTTCCTTCCGCAGGAAGGGAACCAGCCTTGGCTGAACTCTGGAAAAAGTTTGAATGGGTTATGAAGTAGGTTTGAAAGCAGAAACTAACCCGTGGTGCATTCATAAATGAAATACAATGAAACGAAAGCAGTTCTTTAGAAACATTTGTTGTGGACATGCTGTTCTGTTTAAGGCGGGGAGATCGGACCTGAGCCGGTGTTCGACACGGTCACCCTCATCATCTCCGACAGTGAGGCCAGAGGGCCGGACAGCTGCTGCCACGGGGAGGCCCCGCCCCCTCCTGTTCCTCTCCATGGTACACTTCCTGTTTACGATCTGAACATCACAGTTCTTCCTGTCAACGATAAAGTCCCTGCTGTCACTCTGGGTAAGATTCACCAAATTCCCAAAAACCACGTGTACAGTTTACACAACAGCCTCATTCACGATGTCACGCGGACGCACCTGTTGGATTTGTGTGAGTGAACCAATCAGAGAGAAGCCCTTAACTTTCCTCTGTAACAGCACCAGAGCCACAAAAAAACTCAAACTGTTGTCAAACTACTTTATTGCAAACAGGAAACAGGTTTGTGGTTATTTAAACTGCAGAAATAAAGAAATGTCAAAAATAACAAAAACCATTAAAAAACTGTGCTGATGTTCGCTCACTGATCTCCTTCAGGATTGGCCAGATTTTAGTGAAGCTGACACATGGCGTTCACACAATGTCCTTTCAATGTTGTGTTTGCGTTTACATCTGTGAACTGTAGGGAAGTGTGTGCTTTCATTCCCACTGAAAGGCTCCGTGTGTGCGTGTGCGCATGTGTGTGCTTAATCCTCTCTAACCAACAACACACCGTTACCTATCAGTCCAACACACACTCTGTAATGGGAGGGGCAAGGGGGGCTAACATCTCTCACACACACATACACCGTCTCCCAGTCTTCCCAGTGTGTGTCCCAGTGGTCACTGGTCTCCATTGATAACCATGGAGCTCTTCAATCCCTGTTTTTGGCTGTGAGCAGTGAGAATGATCATCCTCTCAGGAGAGAGAGCGTGTGTGTGTGTGTGTGTGTGTGTGTGTGTGTGTGTGTGTGTGTGTGTGTGGATAATCTCCTCCACAGTAGAGACATCATCTGTGCATTGTCTCCATTTTCTCTGTTTTAATCCTGAAGATGTTCTTTGGGTTGATTTTCGGTCACAGACGTTTAAACTGTGAGGTAGCTGCACTCAGTGACTCACCTGTCACAGGTGGAGATGATGGGAGATGAGAAACAGCAGGTCTGTGTTGTTAGTCGGTGGTTCCTTTACAAACGGCGCATAATTCCCCAGAAATGATGCTAATCAGGAGTAAAATGTGAACACGATGCTTTATTTCAGGGCAATAAATCAGAACCATTCTAGTAAAAATGAGCCGTCCTCTGAGCTCACAAATAACACTTTGCTGTGAGCTGCATTGTCAGCCTGCTGCTGGCTTGATTACAGCAGGGATGTCAAACACTGTGGGTCAGACCGAAGAAACTCTCCTTCCAGTCAGTCTAATGAAGTTTAACAATGCATTAACTACTCACTATAAAGCCAGAAAATTCTACAGTAGGTGGTTAAAAACGGGGACTTTTCTTTCATGTAACTGTCTATTTATTACTTCATTACCTTGATGTAGTGCAGGGGTGGGCAACTCCAGGCATTGAGGGCCGGTGTCCTGCAGCTTTTAGATGTGTCCTTGAACCAACACAGCTGATTCAAATGGCTAAATTATGTCCTCAACATGTCTTGAAGTTCTCCAGAGGCTTGGTAGCAAACTAATCATGTGATTCAGATGTGTTGACCCAGGGTGAGATCTAAAACCTGCAGGACACCGGCCCTTCAGGCCTGGAGTTGCCCACCCCTGGTGTAGTGTGAGTAGTCATGGGCAAGGTCTTAACCTAACCCATGACTACCCCAACCTTACCCAAAAGGAAAAACTTGTGAAACTTATGAAAATACATTAAAAAGTTTATGCCCTCCTTCCCATTTTTTAATGAGATCCCGTGGGCCGCATTTCAGTCTTTGCCGGGATGATTCTGGCCCTCGGACCTTGTGTTGGGATCCCCAGGATTACAGTTTCATGAACCAGGGTTTAACCATCGAGGCAGCAGATGAGAAGATGGAGCAGTTTGGGGGTTGGCCGAGTTTTAATGTAACTGTAGGTTGGTGCTCTGATCCTGTCGAGCTTCAGGAAACCGAAATCAGAATCATCTCTAACTTTAAAGATTTAAAGTTAAACTCAGCATAGAGTTTATTCTGGAGACAGAGCCCTGAGTTTACACTTGCTGGGGTCTTTGTTTAAACTGGCCTGATACTTTGTGTGTGTGTGTGTGTGTGTGTGTGTGTGTGTGTGTGTGTGTGTGTGTGTGTGTGTGTGTGTGTGTGTGTGTGTGTGTGTGTGTGTGTGTGTGTGTGTGTGTGTTGTCAGCCGGCTAACGAGGTTGGCACTGATGTGTTTTAAATGAAATCTGCTAATTGTCTGGTGGTATTACATGAAAACACACACACGGCTGAGAGATTATCTCACCGTGTGTGTGTGTGTGTGGACAGCGGACAATGAGCGTCTTAACTAAACAAAAGACAGAACCTCCATTTCGTGCTCACAATAGGAGACGTGTTAGCCGCAGCTCAGCAGCCAGATCAGCTTAGCGCTGCCGACGGCGGGACGACTCGTAATCCTGCCGGCGGGTCTCCCTGCTCATTCGGCACCGGCGCACAGTTCAGGGCCGAGGGTGGGGTGGTGCGTGTGTGTGTGTGTGTGCATGCGCGTGTGGTGGTGCTGGTGTTTGGGTGGGGGGTTCTTGGTCTAATTAATTAGCAGTGAATAAAGACACAGAATAAGAGCCTTAGTGGAGCGAGCCTCACATCCACGTGTTCCTGTTTTAGGACGACGCTGGTTTATCAGCCAGATCCAGGACTGTCCCTCATTAATGCTCACACCCATCCACTCACATCCACCCACAGTGTTCATACTCCAACTGAACACAGCAGGCTTAGACCCGCTCCTGTCTGCAGGAAACGGGGGGTGGAGGCTGCAGGTGGAAGGAATTCTGCTCCTGGTCCTGTTTGAGTTTCACTCAATAAAAAAAACAGGATTATTAAACGATGCCTGAACTTTAGTTAGAAACTAAACAGGTTTAGTTTCCAGCTGTGAGAGATCTCAGTTTGGGGTAAAGTGTGATGAGGTGGGAGTGAAAGAATGGACAGATTCGCCTGCATGAACCGTCCGCTAACACATGAGGAGCTGGCAGCTCAACATCTACACCTGTACCTATTGTGTACAACATGTCCAGCCCAGAGTTGTGCTAGTGGCTCAGGTGGGCTTCAACATCATGGCAGAAAATAAGCCAGTGCTCCCGTGTGCTTCGAGTGGACATCTCGGTGGACGGTGTGCTTACTGCGTGGCGTGCATGTGTGGAAGCAGTGGAGTTGAAATCCACCATCAGGCGCTCAGTCAGTGTGGCGAGCAGCATAGTTGATAAATGAAGAATGAAGGTGTTGCTGTGTCCTGGCGCAGGCGAGTCCATGCTGGTGGTGGATGAAGGCTCTTCTATCTGTCTGTGCGGGGGGGTCCTCGGAGCGTCAGACCCAGACAGTCCCCCTGAGCAGCTCGTCTTTCACCTGGAGACTCCTCCCCTTCACGGCTTCCTGGAGAACACGCAGCCGATGCCCGGCTCCGAAAAGAGCAACGCGGGAGTGCGAGTCGGTCAGTGTGCGGTGCACGGGCAGAACCTCGGGGAGCCAACTCAGATCTCACTCTAATGTTTGTCTTTTCCCAGAATCCTTCACTCTCAAACACCTGACCTCTGGCTTCATCAACTACGTGCAATCGGAGCACAAAGGGGTGGAGCCAACTGTCGACCAGCTGTCCATCAGTGTGAGCGACGGGCTACATCGCTCCGCCCCCGTCTCCTTCTACATCATTATCAAACCAACCAATGACGAAACACCATCGCTGCTGCTCGCCAACTTCACCGTACGTACACCTGAGACCTGATCAGTAATCGGTCATCAATCAGCTATGACTTGAAGACAGCTGACTGGTTATTAAAAACATTGTCACCTCCCCCCGATTGAGGTGACAAAGCTGTAATTGTGACATCAAACAAGAGAAAATAACAATAAAGACTAAACAAAATTCACACGAGAATCAAAGTAAAACGATTTCTCTGACTGAAACTGAATCTGCGATGATCCCAACAGCCTCACGGGGGCGCACTCCTCCTGTTCTCTGCAGGTAAAAGAGGGCGGGATGAGGGAGCTAATTCCATCCATACTGGATGGTTTTGACTTGGACGCCCCACCTGAGCTGCTCACCTTCACTGTGGTGCAGCCGCCGGCTCACGGCAGCCTGATTAACAGCATCCACGGCACGGAGGCGGGAGCTGACCTCCTGCACAGGAGCCTCTCTGTCACCTCTTTCACTCTGCAGGAGCTCCGACAAGGTGAGGCAGTCACTCAAACAGGAAGTGTGACAGTAAAATGTGAATACATTCTAGATTATTGGTGTTTTATACAGATGATCATCATTCAAACACTTTGAACCAGGATGACTTTGAACAAGAGCAATAATCGCTTTTTATTTCATATTCGGAGAGGGTAAGCAGCAGGGCCGTGTTCCCAACCATCTAAAAAATAAAATGCTTTTGGTCCATCCATTTGCTTCTGCTTATCTAAATCAGGGTCGCGAAGGGGCTGGAGTCAATCCCAGCTGTCTTAGAGCGAGAGACTGGGTATGCAATGGACAGGTCACTAACACATAGAGACAGACAACTATTCACACTTATGGGCACTTTAGAGTTTACCTATCCCCACTAACTGCATGTGTTTGGACTGTGGGATGAAGTTGGAGTACCCAGAGAGAACCCATGCATACACGGAGAGTGCATGCAGGAATACCTTGGCCCCAAATCACAGACAAACAGTATCCCACAGTTGTTTATGTTTTTAGACCCATTTTGCACAGAGTAATTTTTTGTATTGACAGCAGTGTTGAATATTCTTACACAGTAAAAACAAAAAAACAACCACGTAAAATAATCACACCATAAAGATGGTTTGTTTTTGTTATTTAAGGCTACGTCCACAGGTACACGGGTATTTTTGAAAACTGAGATTTTCCATTTTCGTTAAAAAAAAATAAAAAATCCCGTCCTCATGTACAGTTTTGAAAAAAATATCTCCGTCCACATGTAAACAAAAAAAATGAAGTTAAACGCTGTCAAGAATGTGCCAAATCCTAACTGTGAAGAAATGTTGGCCAATCAGAAGTCTAGACGCCTGGGAGTAAAGTACTGAAAAGTTTTTGTGTTTTTCTGGAAAGGCAGCTAATTTTGTGTTACTTTTCAAACACCTTCATCATTTCAAATGTTAATAACTAACGCCTTTGTCTTTCTAAATGGAGGGACAGTAACTGCGTGTGTTTATGTAAAAACTGCAGATAGTCAGATTAACAGCAACAGTATTTTGTCTCTATTCGCCATTGTAGAAATGCATCTCACGTAAACATCACGTGGCGCACAGCGTGATGCCAAAAAAGGCACACACCTTTGACGTTGCGTGACTAAATCTCCGTTTTCCTCGTCCACAGGTAAATGCAAGAACAGACTTTGAAAACTCCACACTGGCAGGAGTTTTTCAAAATCTCAGTTTTCAGTGATCCAAAACACTGTTTACGTTTGGACGAAAGGCCCAAATGCATAGGAAAAGATGCATTTTCAAAAATACTCGTGTACATGTGGACGTAGTGTAAGAGTTAGTAGTTCATTTTATTGCTACCTGTAATTTATTGCAGTTAATTTTTATTTGTTTAATTGCTTACAAAAGGTTCGAGGAGTGAAATAAACTGCAATGGAGTTTGAAAAAAAATATGTGTGTGGTTGGAGGATGTGTTTGTGCCGGGCAGGGGGGGTCGCAAAGATTTTCTTGTAAAACAACGGGGGGCCTACCAAAAAAAGTTGGGGAGCTACTGGCCTAGCCCTTACCCTAACCATCAAAATGAATGCCTAACCCTAAACCTAATCATAACCCAGCTGTAACCCTGTCACTAAAATCACATTTTGAAATACATGTAGTAACAAATTGCTGAAGTTGGTGGTATTGTACAGTGATTCCTAAATGTCGATTAAAAAAAAAACCCCACATTTTGAGTCTAAAAAATGCCTTCAAACTTGTTGGGACCAGGATGTTAGTCCCCATAAGTATAGTTAACATCAATTAAATTCTTATTTATATTGCACCAAAACACAACAACAGTTGCCTAAAGGCGCTTTATATTGTACAGTAGATCGTACAATAATAGATACAGAGAACCCCCTATGAGCAAGCACTTTGGCGACAGTGGGAACATCCAATTTTTTAACCCCACAAAGATATGAATACATGCTCACAGAAACACACTGCTCCATATTTTCTGTTTTCCTCCTGCAGGCATGAGGATCGTCTACATGCACGATGACACAGAAACCCTGAAGGACGCCGTGGCTCTGCGGCTGACAGATGGTGTCCATGCAGTCGAGGGAACAGTTCAGGTCACCGTGCTGCTGGTCAACGACGAGAAACCACGACTGCTCAAGTACACACACACACACACACACACACACACACACACACACACACACACACACACACACACACACACACACACACAGACAGAGTGGTGTTTGCTCACCCTGATGTGGATCTGGCTTCCTGTGGGTCTGAAATTAAAATCAGGTGAAAGGAGGCTGAACATGTTTTACATTTCCTGTGACTTTGCTGCAGGAATTAAAAATGCAGCTGCTGCAAAATGTTTTTCTTCTTGATGGTTTTGTGTCATTTGCTGAACATCGTTTTCAATTTGTCACACACATTTATTCTTGTTGTTATGAAGTTAATGTTCTTGTCCCTAAAAACCTCAGAAACATGGTGTCACACAGAAATATCTAAGACTGCCTTCCTTTATCTGAGACCAAACACGGATGTCAGCAAGTAGAAGACAAAAGTTAATTACATGCAGCAGAGGTGTGTTAACACACAGGAACACTCAGTGCATCATGGGAATCCCCCAGCACCCTACACCTGTTGCAGCATAACTATGGGAGGATTTGGCTTCACCTGATCCAACCCTAACTATATGCTTTAGCAAAAAGGAAAGTTTGAAGCCTGATCTTAAAAGTAGAGCTAGTGTCTGTCTCCCGAATCCAAACTGGAAGCTGGTTCCATAGAAGAGGGGCTTGAAAACTGAAGGCCCTGCCTCTCATTCTACTTTTAAATACTTAAATACAAGAAGTAAGGCGTCAGTGCTCTAATGGGGTAATATGGTGCTATAAAGTCATTAAGATAAGACCTGATTATTTAAGACCTTGTATTAGAGCAGGGCGATATGGCCAAAAATATTTATCACGATATATATTTGAAAATTTGCGATAACGATATAACCGACGATATAATTGATGCGAGACAAAATACAACTCCACAACATTACTAGCGCAAAAAGACAACCTTCCATTTATTTTCACTTAAACAAGAAGCTGGTTTTTATGTACATTAAAGCTTTATAAAAATGTAACAGTGCAAATGCAAATTCCTTGCTGAAAGTTTAACCAAAAGGCATTTCCAGTAGAAATGGGCTGACATATCCTGATCATAACCATATATAATATCCACTGAAGTTAAAAATAGGTGCTTTGCAACATTAAACTGCAGTGTGCAGTACGCATTTTTCGGACCATAAGGTGCACGGGATTATAAGGCACATTAAGCGAAACAAAGCAGTCAGATAAATCAAACTTTATTAAACTCATTCTTCTTGCTTCCTCCACTTCTGTACCATTGATTCATTAATGTTGAATTCTCTGGCAGCTGCTCTATTCCCATGTTGTTGCAGTATATTAATGACTAACCTCGTATTGTGGATGGATTATCTCAGTTGTTCTCCTGACTGAAGTTTGGTCCGTTTACAGCATCCTGCCATGCGATTGCATTTGTCTCTAACCATGAAGAACCTTCACGTTAACTTTTATAAGTGGAAAAGTGTTAGTGTTCGTCCTCCAGCTTCACTGTTTATGTTATGCTAACATAGCTGTATCGCTAGTGATCACGTAGCACATCATTATATACCAGCTAGCCCAACTTCAGTAACCCTACAAACGTCACTGCTGTTTAGTTTCCTGTCTTCATTTATGTTGGAAGTGATAGCAGAGCTGTACGTTTGATTTTTTTCAGAAATCTCTCGGTCAGAACATGCAATATCATGCTTAGGTAACTAGCGAAACTAGCGAGCTAACTTCCGCTAGCTTCCTGCTAACTTCTAACTCCGTTAAATGTAATAACTTTTGTTTTCATGGATGCCTGGAAGTTAAACTTTATAGTTACACCTGGTAAAGCAGCAATGCTGATCGTTTTATTAAAGATGAAAGAATTTAGACAGTTTTTAACTCTAAGTGATGCTGCAGTGTTGTTTGACCTGAAGCATACGGAGTTTAGGACCCAGATTACTCCCAGATTTAAGAGCATCTTAGTCCGACAAATATGACAATGACAACGGCCGCTTGCATGTTCTGCAAAAAAATGTGCTTTGTTGTGTATCTGACGGACAAACACCAAACCAGTTCCACATCACGGAAGTTGCACCATTTTTACAAACCAATTCTGGTTCATCTGTTTCACTCAACAATCGGCCATGTGCGTATGAAAACAAAGGCACTGCGCATGCGCGTTTTACTCCCATTCTATCGCGATATTTCATTTTCCTATCGTTGCCTAACATTATACCGGTATTACCGTGAACGGTATAATATGGCCCAGCCCTACCTTGTATGTGAGGAGATTTAAAACTCTTTAAAGGTTTTCAGGGAGGAAGTAAAGAGAAGCTGTGAAGGAGGTGAAATGTTTTGGGTTTAGTTCCTGTCGTCACATGGACCTACTATAATTTGGATTAGATTGAGCTTTATGGAAAGAAACTTCTGCCTCCGCACAGCAGGCGGCACTGCTGCACAGGGAGGGGGAATTACCTGCACAGTGTGACAACAGAGCAGCAAAAATCCGTTTAACTGTCACAAACTGCTACAGAAACAAGTGCAGTAAATTCTTAATACGGCGTAAAAACTCTAAAAATAAAAGTTTATGTGTGATGCTCAGTCCAGGTGTTTCCACCTCACACCTGTACCTCTGTTGTTCCTCTGCAGTCTGAGCGTTGGACCCTAAAAGTTGAAATTCAGAAATCTCTCCGGCTCCGATCGCGTCACCTTTTGAGCTGTTTAGAATTTTTTGTGTTGTTTGGGTGTTCGGATATTCGTTTAAGTCCTGAACTGTCAGCAGACGTCCGGTTTAACATCTGTCTGCAGCTGCTGTGTAATCCAGAGCATTTGGGGAGGGGGTGGTAGGTGCGTGTGACCTGTGACCCCCTCCTCCCCCATCCTTAGTGTTTTCATTCCACTGATTGTGAATTTGCATCCTTGACTGGGCTCCCACCCACTGTCCCTCACCCCCTCCCCTGCGCCGTCCCCAGATCAGCTGTGTTGGTGGGGGTGGAGGTTGCTGGCGGAGGCTGAGCTGGTGCTGTAAAGGCCGCCGAGGCAGAAATAACACAGAGACTTGGCAGATGCCGGCCGCCTTGTTTTCCCGTTTCCTGCAGGATGGACGTGGCAGCTTCGCTCCTGCGTGGATTTTACTTCCGAGTGAAGAAGCAGCCAGATGGTTCCTGATGTTCAACACCGCCCCACCTCAAAAAAACAAAAAAAGACCCCACCACCAGCACCACCAACATCTCCACCATCCTACAGGAAAAGCCTGCTCACACAAACCTTCACCCTCCTGCTCGTGACTCACATCAAACGGCTTCTGTTCGTGTTTTCTTCGAGTCCTGTAGGGCGAAACGTGTTTGATGATAAAAATAAAGCAAGATGTTTTTAAAGTCAGAAATATTTTTTGTTAAAGTCATCCAGAGTGCAGCTAAAAGATGAAGCTGAAGCAGACCAATATTTTCTGTTCTCCACCTCTGCGCTTCATCTCTGCACTTCACCTCAGAGATGTTGGTTCGCTCTTGGTGTTGTGACATACAGATGCTCTTAGAGGGTCAGTGTCATTACCTCCTCTCTCTCTGCAGTTTTGTTGCACAGGAAACAAGTTTAAGTGAACTTTTGTCTCACTCTGAACACAGATCTGCCAGGAGGGGGCACTCAAACATCTGTTTAACTTTAAGTTAAACAGATGTTTGAGTTGAACTCCATGCAGGATGGAAGTTATGAGCATGCTGAGAACAGAAAAATGTGCTTGACCACAAACGTAATGAGAAATTTTCTTCTGTGGTGTTTCAGGAATGCTGGACTGCAGGTGGACTCAGGTGAGCTCAGGGTGATCTCCAGTGTGGTTCTGGAGGCTGAGGACCTGGACACGCCCCCAGAACAGGTGTACTACTTCCTTAATGTTGCTCCGCGGTTTGGAAAACTGCAGCTGAAGGTGTGTGTGTGTGTTTGTGCATGCGTGTGTGTGTGTTTACTGAGTTTTACTTCTATAATAAGCAAAGATTTCAGTTTGAGTTGTTTCCAGGTTAAAAGTTTAAAGAGGAGGGGGGAAGGAAAGAAGGAAGAATTAAAGGAGGAAAGGGAAGGAAAAAGAAAGGAACAAGGGAGGATGAGAGGAGTAGAGGAAGGAAGGAAGGATTGAAAGACTAAGGATGGAATCAAGAGGAGGAAAATAATTAGAAAAGGAGAAAATGAAGGAAAGGAGGAGTGAAGGGAGGATGAAGACAACAAATGGTAGAATAAAGTAAGGGAATAAGAGCGGAAAGAGAAAGGGAAGAGAGGAATGAAGGATGGGAGGGGAAGTGGCAGAAACAGGAAGTCAGGTGTGTGTTTGTGCAGGTGTTAAATCCTCCTGATTAAATTGTGACCTGAGGCTGGTGTGAGACGTTGAAGGTGACTCGTCTTCCTGCCGCGTCTCTTCCTGATCCGAGCGTCTCGCCCGCAGACGACGTCGGGGTGGAACGAGCTGACGGCGGGTCAGAACTTCACACAGGGCGACGTGGAGATGAACCGACTGTGGTACCAACACACCGCCGCCACCAACGCAGCCGGCTTTAAAGGTCACGACAGCTTCCGCTTCACCCTCAGCGACCTGGACAACGAGTCTCCGGCTCAGAGCTTCTTCATCTCTGTGCACGTGATGCAGAAAGGTCAGAGGTCACAGAGAGTTTCAATGCAGAGAATTCAGCAGTAACACTTTTATCCAGGTCATGATTTTATTTCATGTTTTCTCGCACTCACACACACACTCACTCAAACACACACACACAGGGCCCTGTGTGGCCCTGTTTCATTCATTATTGAGCGCGCCCCCTTCCTGCCGGTTTTACCAGTCGGATGAACACGCTGCCGTGGGTCTGCGGCCCTTCTGGCTTGGCGCCCTGTGATCCTGGAGGAACAGAGAGGTGAGAAATGGCCGACCTCCTCGGCTGCTGAATAATTAATGGCGGGGAGGTGGAGCAGCTGTGGAGGGCGCCGCCTCACCTCCTCTGGGTGCTTTTTAGTTGAAAAGTTGAACTTGGGCCCTGACTGTCACATGTATTATGTAGGCAATCGCTCGGTCCCCTCTGACACCTGAACGCTCCCTCTGACTGCCTCCAGGGGACATCGTGGTGCTGAGCAGGCCAGTGCACCTGAGGGAGGGGCAGCGTGTCGTCCTGAACACTGACATCCTGCTGGCATCAGACTCGACTGGCCGGCCCGAGGAGCTGGTCTACACGGTGTCTGACCCGCCGCGTCACGGCCTCGTCCACGCCGTCCACCGGCCTGGAGTCCCGCTACTCAGCTTCACCCAGCTGGACGTGGCTGCGCACCGAGTCTGCTACACCCACGACAACAGCCATGATGCCGAGGCTGACTCCTTCAGGTGAGAGTTGGAGCTCAGAGCAGCTTCTTTTAATGACAGCCGCTGTGCAGGTGAAGGTGGAGCCTGATTTAAAAAAAAAAACAAACACTCCGGGTTTTCTCTCTGCTCTTTTTCCAAGAACCATTACAGTGCAATCTGTCAGCTTTCAAACCGTTGCTGTGTGTTTGTGTGTTACACACGGTGTGTTCTTTAGTATATTTAAGTTTACCCCACCTGCCCTCCGAGGTCATCTGCTAGTGTTCTCCGGACCAATTCCTTGATTTAAGGACACTTCCTGGAGGTTCTTTTCTGACCGTGCATTAAAGATTTAAGATGCTTGCTGAAACTCCGTCACTGTGTCGAAACACTGAATCTCAACTTGAGATGGCCGCTTTTCCCTGAGCCTGGTTCTGCCGGAGGTTTCTTCCTGTTAAAAGGGAGTTTTTCCTTCCCACTGTCGCCAAAGTGCTTGCTCATAGGGGGTCATATGATTGTTGTGTTTTTGTCTTTGAATGCAGGGTGGGTAGAGTCTACCTTACAATATAAAGTGCCTTGAGGTGACTGCTGTTGTGATTTGGCGTTATATAAATAAAATTGAATTGAGTTCTGCAGGTGGTAGCTCTGGTTCTGCTCACAAACGGTCCTCCTGCTGCAGGTTCTGGTTAGAAGAAGCTTCCAAAACAGAACGAGGAGGAGGTTGAGTGATATTGAGGACCAACAGGAACCTGACCAACCTACATATGTCAGATGGCAACTATTAAACACAGTGAATTTTCAAAATAAAAGTGATGCTTTCAGAGTGGTTAAGGTCTTATGAAGTTTTAAAACCTTGTTGTTGTTAAATAAGAAATCTAATTGTCAAGAAGAATATTTTAGTCCTTAAATCACTTTGTGTCCAGATACAAGTCACAATGACAGAATAAAATGGATGTTTGTGATGATGAATAAAAGGCTGAGGATCCTGTGAAAATCTGCACACTGTGAGAGGAGGAATTCTCTGCCCCCCCCCCCCCCCCCCCCAAACACACACACACAAAACTATCACACACAACATTTGGCCAACAAAAGAAAACTGGGCACGGAGACGAGAGGAAAAAAGGCTCAGCATCAGGAGACGAGAGGCTTTCCCTGCTGCAGTATGTTTATCTGCTTTTCCAGCCAATTTGGCAGCGGTTAGGGTTTTGAGGAGGAGGAGGGGAGCATGCTGGTGTGTGCAGACCCCGGGTTTGTCACCCAGACCTCTGCTGCCCCAGCCGGCTGGCTATCTGGCTCCAGAACACCCATCAGATCACAGCCAAGACTGAGAGAGAGAGCCACACTCTGACGGCTTCCAGAGCAGCTGAATTATAATGAATTACAGTAGTCCAGCCTGGAAATAATAAATACATGAACTAGTTCTTCTGCATCACTCTGAGACAGGGTGTTTCTAATTTTAGAGATCCTGCACAAATGTTCTTCCATTTGTCCTACATATTTGTTTAATATGTGCACTGAATGACATGCTGGTCTGGTGTTACTGGAGTAAGTATCTGGTTAGATACCATATTTGTAAGATTTTAGGTTTGAGTACAATAACCTCGGTTTTATGTGAATTTAGAAGCAGAAAATTAGAGGTCATCCAGGTCTTTGTCTTTAAGACATCCCTGCAGTTTAAGTAGTTGGTGTGTGTTATCTGGCTTCACACAGAAAGTTGGGTGTCATCTGCATAGTGAAAGAGTGTGCTGTGTTTCCTGTGGAGCTCCAGCTGATTATGTCTGTTTAAGTTGTGGCTGTGTAGAACCGATAGCGAGTGAGGTCATCATTTATCATCAAACATCAATGGAACGAAATAAAACCTGTGATAAGCTGCGGGAATTAATAACTGCTTTCGCTGATTAGATTCCTCCATCAGCTGACTCCAGTGGTTGTAGCTGTGGTGCATGAATGTGGATAACTGATAATTGAACACTTTCTTTACTACCTCACACCTCAGCACCTGCATTCATGTTAGAGCTATACAAATGACTTTAATTTATTGATGTTTTCATTTTGTGTATTTTCTTTTTGATTGGCTGCTGGGGGACAGTAATTTCCAGACTTTTGAGAGGAAGTATTTCTTATCTTGCGAGGTTTACAGTTAGAGTTTAGGCTTCAACTACACTGGATTTCCTTTAATTCTGATCACGTTCCTAGTATCGGAATCAGATCTGGAATCAGAATCGGGGTGAAACAGCTTTCATCAGCGTAAGCCTGTCAGCTTTAGAAGGCACAGACAAACTCAGTCTCATGTAGTTCAGACCACTACAGTTATATATTCAAGGAGGAGGAAATGTCCCCTTTTTAACTTCTGAAAACATCAAAATAAGGTCACGAAGCTAAAATCACGAACAGCCCGACGAGTCAGAAGATGAAGAAAAACCAGTTTGAACATCGTGTCTCAGTTAGTTAGTGTGTCTCTGTCATGGAACAACACAAATATTTAACCTCAATCAAAAACTAGTAATGATGTGAAAATCTTTTATTCTTCAACATTAACGCTGGCTGCTTAGGACCCTCTGGAAGGCCGGATTTGGCCCCCGGGCCACATGTTTGACACCCTCTTTTAGAGTCTGAGTTTGAGCTGTGGCTGGATTTACCTTTAACTGATGATGTGGGTTAGGACTCAGGTGCACACGTGTGTGTGTGTGTGTGTGTGTGTGTGTGTGTGTGTGTGTGTGTGTGTGTGTGTGTGTGTGTGTGTGTGTGTGTGTGTGGTGACAGCAGATGATGAATGTGTATTATTAGAAAAATAACAACAACGTTGGCACCAGAGCACGGCCGTCCCTGGGCAAACGTGGACGCTACTGCAGCCAGATGTTACACCAGGACTGTGTGTGTGTAGGCCTGGGGCAGTTTGTCAGCTGCAGGGCTGAGAGGCAGATTGTGTTGGCAAAGAGCAGAGAGGACAAAACACACACACACATACACACAGACACACACTGGTTTGGGGGACACTGCCTCAACCTGAGGACAATGTCCTGTATAACATGTTCTCCCATCGGGAGGCGCTGCAGAACTGAGTTGAAGCTAAATATCAGATCAGTTTCTAACTGCTTCCACTCTTCTCTCCTCAGTTTTGTTGTTACAAACGGTGACTCGTCTCGCAGCTCCACCCTCCACTTCACCATCGAGCATGGTGACCGCATCCCGCCCACCCTCAGCCGCAACGTTGGCCTCCGGCTGCAGGATGGCTCCACAGTGACCATCACTTCGGACCAGCTGCAGCTCACCGACCCCGACACTACCACCGCCAACCTGGGATACGTCATCACGCAGCTGCCGCAGCACGGGAAGCTGCTGCTGAGAGGCACGCCACTACCCTCGCCGCCCCGGTTCTCCCAGACGAACGTGGACGACCTCCACCTGACTTACCAACACGACCCGAGCAGCCCTGCGAAGATCGACGGGTTCTACTTTATGCCGAGCGACGGACACAACAGGGGCTACCTGGAGTTTGGGCAGCTGAGGGAGGAGCCTGCTGTGTTTGACATACAGGTGAGCCACGAACGCAAAACACAACTCAGAGGAAGTAACAGGAAGTAACACAACACAGGAAGTCTGAACATTTCAGTTCAGTTTTACTTATATAACCAAAAATCACATCAACAGTCACCTCAAGGCGGTTTTTTGATAAGGTAAAGATTCTACAATAATACAAAGTAAACCTCAACAACCACGTGACCCCTGTGACCGGGGGACAGTGGGAAGGAAAAACTCAATTTAATCAGGCAGAAAACTCCAGCAGAACCAAACACTGACTGCAGGGTCAGAGGTCAGTGTGGCTCAATCCACAGGTAGAATTACTCTATTCATCTCACAGCAGAAACGTGAAATTTTAATAATAACTAAAGCAGGTCAGACGGAGCCCAAAAAACAACGATCTGGACCTCTGCACACGGCTTCAAACCAGCAACTTCCAGCAGTGAAAATGGACCAAACACAGGAGGTGCTGGTCCTGATCTGGAACCAGTTCCAGGTTTCCACTAAAAGCCTGATTTTGACCCAGAGTTGGATTCCTCCCCACAGGTTACCTGCTGACGGGCAGCCAGGTGGCTAACACCATCGCCTCGAGCCTCTGAGACTCTGGAGGCCACCTGTGATTGGACCAAACATCGAATAGTTTGTGTGTGAGAAGGATATCAGTGAAATGTGTGTGTGTGTGTGTGTGTGTGTGTGTGTGTGTGTGTGTGTGTGTGTGTGTGTGTGTGTGTGTGTGTGTGTGTGTGTGTGTGTGTGTGTGAAGCCATTAGAGCAGGGAGCATCCATGAAAAGCAGCAGAGCAGAGGATCCCCTCACAGAGGAGCAGCTCATGCCTGCAGCACAAATCTCTGACCTGATGATGACATAGATTTTATGTCTGTTTGTGTTTGGACATAACAGATACGACCCGGATGAATGAAACTGGGCTCCTTCCTCTGTTCTTTAAAATATTAGAAACCGAAAAAGCTGCAGATCACTGAGATATTAAAGGACCTTGTCTTATTCAGATGTTCTGTTCCTGCTCTGAAAATGAATTACACACACCAAAAAAGAGCTGAAGTCAGAGGATGGCATAAGCTTCATCAGTGTCAGCAGAATCATCCATGAACAGACTCATACATAGGACATCGGTGACACCTGGTGGTCAGGCAACTGAACTGCAGGCAGAGAGAGAGAGACGGGTAAAATAACACACACTGATCAGTTTCTGCTGCTTCTGCACAAAGTTCTCTGAAATATCCAGAACATAAAAATCCTGAGATGAAGTGCAGCAGGCCTTTTCAGGAAAAGGAGGCACTGAGAGAACGAGGGGGAGATGATTTGTGCTCAGTTTGATGACAACAGCAGCGTAAAAGCGCCTTCCACCGACCGCCTCTGCTCAGATCTTAAATCAGGATGACAAAGGATGACCTGAAGCTCCGCCAACATGTGATGTCACATGCTGCTGTTTCTGATGTCACTTCCTCCATCACCTTTGAATCTGTCGCTTCCACAGATTTGAGTTTCTGTAAAGTGCTAAAAGAGCGACGCTTTCTTGGGAAGCCGTAAGCCTGACTGAAGCCCGACTGTTATCTCTGCATGACCGACAAATCATCCTCATCCTCTCCTCTGAACTTCGTCTGAAGACACGTTCCAGAAAACACTGTTTGTTAAACTGTTCATTCAGGTCTTGAAGTGAGATGATGAGTTGATGACGGATGCACAAACGAAGTGTTTCCCTAAAGAAAATAAAAAAGTTTTTTGCGTGTGTTTGACTCGTTTGGTTTCTTTTCGATTCCTGCTGCTCAGTTTCCTCTGATCTTCGTCCCCCTGAAGTGCTCGCTGTTTCTGTGTTACTGATTTAACTTCCTGCTGTGTTCAGGTGGATTGGGTCGACCGGACGCCTCCCACTCTGACCACCAGGGGGAGTCCCAGCACCGTGGTGGATCTGGGCGGTGGCCGTTACGGAATCTTCATCACCAGCAGAGAGCTGCAGGCCTCAGACCCTGACAGCCCCACAGAGGAGCTCGAGTTCTCCATCAGCAGACCTCCACTCTTAGGATACCTGGAGAACGCCGCCACAGGTGTGCGAGGAAACTGATGGTTGCTTACACAGGCTCACCTGTGCAGGGCTCACGTGCAGTCAGATTAAAAGCCTTCCTTCTCTTCCTCTTCCTTCTCTCGCTCCATCAGGGTCGTACATCAAAGGTCGTTTCACGCAGCGTGACGTGGATCGGCGAGCCGTGATGTTCGTCCTCCCCGCTGACGTGGAAGTGACGTCTGACAGCTTCCTGTTTGTCCTCAGAGATCCGGCAGGAAACAGCGCGTTGCCTCAGATGTACGTTTTTTTTTTAGTTTTTTTTTTTTTTACTTTATTTATCACATTATAGACATACAGTCAGGTAAAACAGGGATCACATAAAAGATAACATTGTGGTAGTACAATGAGGAACAGAAAGAGTGACAAAGACAGTGAGACAAAAGTGAGTACAAAAAATAAAATAAATTAAGGGGAACAAAAATAAACAAAAGTTTGCAAGAGCCAAAATCAAGTTAGCAGTTTCAATCGGTTACAGATGTTAACAGTCTTGAGAGCCTTCGTGTTTTTTGATGAGGAGATTGTCCTTATATATTGTGCAAGTTCCATTTTTAATACAAGAAGTTCAGGCTTTCTGCCGAGGACTTTGATTTTGTGTATATGAAATTTTGCCAAAAATAAAACCAAATTTATAAAAAAGAAAGCATCATTGTCCTTGTCTTTAAAATTATAATAGCCAAAGATAACATCCTTATAGTACAGTTGAAGATTAGGGAGAACAAAGTCAGTAATAAACTTGTGGAAATCCTTCCAGAATTTACACGTAAATTTACATGACCAAAACAGATGAGAAACTGTTTCAGGTTGCTCTTGACAGAAGGTACAATTTACATTTATTTCAGCCATAAATTTGGACAAATATTGTTTGGTAGGGTAAAACTTATGAATCAACTTAAAAGAAATCTCTTTAATTTTGTTTGTCAAGAAAAACCTTTGTGGTAAAGTCCAAACTTTTTTCCATTCAATATCTGTTACAAAATTGGCCCAATAAAATATGGCTGATGGAACAGAGACCATTGCATCCTGAAAGAGAGATCTTATTTTGGTATTTATAGACTTATGAGAGGAAAAGCAAACATTGCCAAGAGAAGAATGTAACACATCCGGGGGAGTGACCTGTAGTGGAGCACTGTGGGAGCATCTGTGTAACATGGACAGACCAGATGGGATGGCATCGAACACTATTGAGAATTCTTTAGGCGTTATCGGTACATTGTATCTCCTGAGGAACTCAGAGTAATTATAAAAGAGTCCATCTTCTCTAAATAACTGACTAACCAAGATTATTCCATTACTAAACCAGTTATTTAAAAAAAGAGTTTTATTTTTATAAATAATATTGCAGTTATTCCAAATAAAACAGTTTTGTGGAGAGAAATTGTGTTTGTAAATCAGCGCCCATGCCAAAAGAATTTGTTGATGAAAGTGAGAAAGTTTCAGTGGTATTTTTGGAATACTGTAATTGCAGAGCAGTAGGAAGTTAAGGCCGCCTAAATTAGAGAACACATGATGTGAGATAAAGTTCCAGATAGAGCCTCAGACGTACGTTACATCACATCCTGTCTGTC
The DNA here is from genome assembly GCF_057381845.1 of Rhamphochromis longiceps. Lineage (NCBI taxonomy): Eukaryota > Metazoa > Chordata > Actinopteri > Cichliformes > Cichlidae > Rhamphochromis > Rhamphochromis longiceps. The sequence goes on from NC_140578.1 coordinate 10,542,947, forward strand.
TGCTCGTGGTTACTCTGTGAACATAAATGAAACCTTCGGTCAGGTGGGGGTGCTGTCTGACTCTAACAGCCTCTTCTTTTTCCTGCAGGCTGGAGCTGTCCTGGTCTCGAGTGGAGCTGTCGGCGACCTGCTACAGAACCTGTGAGACGGCCGGGATACTTCAGATCCGCGTGCAGCGCAACGGGAGGAGCGCTGACCCTGCCTACGTCGCCATCCAGGTCACGCCTCACCCACCTCCTGGTTTATAATATATAAAACTGGAAGTTCCTAACCACTTTGTCTGCTCAGATTCTGTTTTAAGTCTGAGTGCAATCGCAGACTCTCAGATGTCTTCCTGAGCGTTTCTCAGTTTTCAAGCCGCTGTGGTAAACCTGCGAAAGACTCCAGCTTTTACAAACTCTGAGTTAGATTAAAAACAGCTGAGAATCGAGTGAAGCCGACGTGTAACGAGCAGGAAGCTGTAGCTCGGTTTGTTTTGGACTAAAATCCTGACGTCTTCTTCTTCAGGTGGACGAAGGATCAGCCAAAGCTGGCAGAGATTTCACTCACAGCACTGCGAGTCTCATCCAGTTCGATCCAGGTCTGACCGCCGCTTGGACTTTCACCGCCTCATCATGTGACCTGTTGTGGCGCAGCGTGCAGTCCCTGTCTAACAGCTGTTTTTTGTTGTGCTTCAGGTGTGAAGGTGAAAACCTGGAACATTTACCTGATTGACGACGGCCTGGAAGAAAACCACGAGAGCTTCACGGTCACGCTGAGAAACCCCCAGAACGCCGTCCTGGGACCAAGGAGCTCGGCCACCGTGGAGATCATCGACCCCCACCGAGGTGACATGATCGATCTGATCACTGAGTCCAATGAATGAATGAGTTTAACTCTACAAACTGAGAAATAAATACAATAAATTGTCTGTGAGTGGGATTTAAAAATGATTCCAGTCGATTTAAAATGAAAACTGCTGCTCCATCAAACCATCCTCACACCATCACAGTTAGGACTTTAAGCCGCTGGTCAGTCTTAGATTCGACTGAACGTTAAAGGATTGCTTCTGTGTCTCAGGAAGCTGTGACCCAGACGACCTGTGGGTAGAAGATGATCAGCGCCCCCTTCCTCCTCCTCCTCCTCCTCCCCCTCTCCCTCCTCAGCTCCCTGATCCTCTGCAGCAAGAGGAGGAAGAGGAGGTTCCGGTCATCAATATAGAGGCGGAGCTGCTGTGGGAGAACCAGCCTCACCCGCCCCGAGGAGACGTCCCGAATCGACATCACCTGGACTACAAAGAGGTGGAGCCACGAGACCCAGAGCCCCACAGCAATGGCTACACCCCCCACAGCAGCCACCTAAACATTCAGCAGCACACTGGAAGCAGTACTGGGAACACTGGGAGCACGGTGAGACACAGACAGAACATGATTCTGAGTTCTTTAAACTTTAAACAGTCAGAGTGAACAATTGTCACACGATCGTAACAAATCAGCGAACAGGAAGTTGGGCTCAGATGGGCACCGCCTGCGCTCTCAAACAATATCTGTTCACAGATTTGTGATCCATTTTCTCGTCTGTGTGTGTTTGTGTGAGTGTGTCTTTCTGTAAATTCTGAACTTTGTGTTGTTGTTCAGGTCCGTCTGTCTGCACAGAGGAGGCCTGAGGACGAGCAGGAGAAGGTTTGGACGGTAAGACACTCAGCCAGTTTATCCAATGACCGACTGAAGCTCACTGTGTTAATGTCTCTTCCTCCTCCTCCTCCTCCTCCCCTCCTTCTTCCTCCAGTTCCACAGTCTGACTCCTCTCCGGCTGGAGGAGCTGCAACCGGGCGATGTCGAGTGGAGCTGGTCAGCTCACGGTCGTCCCCTGCAGGAACTCCAAGTTGGAGATTCTCCTCAGATGGCTCATCAAGCTCAGAAACACCAACCCGAGCTCCGCCAGCACAAGGCACACACACACACACGCACACACACACACACACACACACACACACACACACACACACACACACACACACACACCGGAGTAACCTTTGACCTCTGGCTATCTGTGTGTGTTCAGGTGGGGAAGTCTGTGAGCAGCTCATGTCCTGATGGCTGGACGCACCACAGGAGACGATGTTACATCCTCAGCCCGTCCGTGGCGAGCTGGGCCAGCGCCGACAGAACCTGCTCGCTGCTGTAAAGAAGCCGCTTTCTCCTCTGACTCTGTTTCCGTTCTGTTTCCGGTTTGCTGATTGATCTTTGGTTTCAGATTTGGTCACTCAGCTGAGATGTGACACAAGTCAGAATCATCACTGATATCCTTGACATGTTTAAAACATGACCATGAGTCTCGCTGTAACACATCTGACGGTTTAAAGGAGGTCCTCACAGAGTTTCTTCCAGCTGTGCGTGGCGAACAGCCTGCAGCTGCAAAGCAAGAAAAAGATTTTGAACCATCGCAGTGACTGTTTGATTTTTATTTTAACTTCATGAGCATTTGAAAACTGTGCTTCATTTAATTAAGGCAACGATGCTGAGCCAGCCTGAGGTCATGCACCTCTGTGCTGCACGTATGAGCAGGACGGAAATATTAATCAGTGAAGAACCTGCTCTCTGATGTGACCTTTGACCTTTGCTCTCCTCTCCTCTGGCAGGTTTAACAGCAGCCTGACCGACGTGCACTCCAGGAGAGATGTGAGCTGGCTGTGGAGGTTTGCAGGGAAGAAGCCATTTTGGATCGGTGGGTGTTTCCTCAATAATGATAACCAGTAATTAATCAAGTTAATTAATAGTTAATTTAGCTGTTTCCTGATGTTTCTTGGCTTTTGGGTCATGTTGACTTTTATCCACATTTAAAGAACTGAAAGTCTGAACAAACCCCAGCAGGCCTCTGCAGTTTGACTGGGAAACAGATTTTATTTCACTGTGTTTTTAGGATGTAGCACAGATATGTGAAACTGTACGCAGGCTGAATCTGGTCCCTCACAGATTTTCACTTTGGGCTCTTAGTAACACCTCGCTGGACCTGCAGGTTCAGAGAGAATCAAAGGTGATGCTGACGTAGGAGGAATAAACGAGCAAAGTTCTGTTTTCAGAAATTTAGAGTTTGGGGCATCACTTTGAATATGTGGCAAAGAAAGCAAAGCCATTGTCTTTTTTTAAACTCTGTTCTCAGAGCGATCAAGCTGTCATTGTTACCTGGCAGGAGGCTGTGCTGCAGGCAAACTGCAGGATCATTTTCACACAGGTGCCGAGTTTGTTCTCACACACCTGAACACAAAGGAAGCTTTGTGGTGTCGGTGTGGCCCTCTGGATCACTCTTGAATCTGCCATCTTTTGATGCTTTGAACTCTTTGGAAACTTTTAAGCTGGCAAACCTGAGCAGATTTTCTTTATTCATGAGTTTTCGGGCTGATTCTGATGACGATGAAAGGTTTTTGTTTCAGTGACTCTGATTTGGAGCTCCAGTGGATGAAATGTTGTATCCTGAGGCCTGGTGCGTGTCAGGCTTTGCTTCCAGACTGACGGCTCCTCTGTCTGCTCCTCAGGTCTGTCTGGAGGTCCAGGACGCTCATCGTGGGCTGACAGTCGCTCGCTGTCTTCCTCCAGACTGAGGGGGGCGCCAGTGAGCCCCGGTGAGCCCGAGAACGACTCCAACTGCGTGCTGGTTCAAAACCCGAGAAGCTGGATCTCCACGAGCTGCTCTGCAGAAACTCAGCACTCATTCATCTGTTCATCGCCAGCTCAAACTCACTGAGACATTCATAGCCAGTGGCCTTCATATTTAACGTGATGAGGTGATGCTGCTCTGTACATTAGTTTCATACTTTGTCTTAATAAAGCTGCTGCACAAACACAAATATGAGTCAGCAGTTTGGTGACTTCTTTCCTCACATTTTCAGATAGGTTTGTATTACAGTATAAACGGTGTCATTGATTGGAATCAATGTTTAAAGAGAGTTAGCCAGTTTGAACAGATGAGTTTTGACTTGAATGAGAAGAGAGAGCCAGTTTTCCTGATATCAGGAGGAAGGGAATTCCAGTGCCGCGGTGCAGAGCGGCTAGAAGGAAGAAATATACAGCTGAGTGTCATCAGCATGACATTGAAACTTAATATTAAATTTCTGAGTATGTAACCAAGTGGAAGCATGTAAAAAATTAATAGAAAAGGCCCTAATACTGAACCCTGTGGCACACCAGCAGAAACAGAAAATGAACCTAAAAAGTGAAATTTAAGTTGAATGAAATGAGTGCAATCTGAGAGATATGAGGTGAACCAGGCTAGGAGGATATGACTAATGCCAAAGTCTTTTCAGAAGGATAGTGTGGTAAATCAAAGGCTGCAATCAGAGAAGGGTGAGGATGATGAGGACACTGGAGTCACCTGCCATCAGGAGGTGATTGGTCGTTTTTAATATTTTCTGTGCTGTGAAGTGGGCGAAAACCAGACTAGAATTGTTCATAGAGATTATTGTTATTGACGTGTGTGAAGCTAAGAGGCGACAACATTCTCAATAATTTTAGAAATTAAAGGGAGGTTAGATATCTGTAGAAAGTTATTGAAATTATGGGAAATTATTAAGAATTGGAATAACGGATGCAGTTTTCAATAATGAAGTAACAACTCCAGCGCTGAGGGAAAAGTGAATAATGGTGGTAATAAAGGAGGCCAGTATTTAAATCACTTTCTGAGTATCATGATGACGTATTAGAGCCACATTAAGAAAAAAAAATTGAGATCAAAGTTGAATTGTGGATATTACCGTTGTTGTTTCAAGACAGACTGCCACATTTGCTGTACTGTCTACAAAATGTCTTGTTTAGATAAGTAGTTGAAACAAAGTGATCAGCTCTTATATGTGAAACAACAAGCATCTTCTTTACTGCATGAAGGTGTAACCATCGATAACCTTGCATCCGTTGATTAGCAGCCATTTGATTTTGTACAAATCCGTCCAACTCTTCCACATTTGTGTTTTTCCATCTGACCAGATGCAGCTTTCCGCACCTTGTTTTCGGCATCCATATATTTATCACCACGATATGGTTATATTCTAAAGAGCAATCATTGCCTTCCTCGTGCATGTTTGAGCTTGCTCTGCTTCACTTGTTTATTGGAACAAGAGATCCTGAGCACCTTCTTTGCAGGTGCTTGGAGAGATTCGGTTTTACGTTAGCTTTTCTGTTCTCTGCACAAATTACACTTTTCTGTTACACCATATTTAATGTTTTTGGAAATTAATTTCTGAATTTGAAATCACATTTAATCCGCACTGATACAAATACCTTGCACTGGAATAATGTTTTACCTCACCTTTAGATAATAAACCCACGTTTCCACAGAAATTGTTATCAAGACACGGCTAAATATTGACCAGCTCTCTGACAAGGTGTACAAACACAATTTCAGGATATAGTTGCTGGAATTTGTATTGGGAATGAGGACCAATCGGACTGAGGACATTCTACACCCTTCCTTAAAGCAAACATTCTAATAAACCTTCAATGGTTACTTGAATAGTTTTAAAAAAGAAATATTTCAGTTTTGGATTTTTAATCATTTTTACAAAATTCAAGAAACTCTCAAAACAAATTTTCACTCTGAATTTCTTTTAGTGCAGACTAAAAACATGATAACTTAAGGAATTTAAATACTAATTAAAAGTAAAGCGGTCAGAATTCTGAATCGTCTCGGCAAACTGGTGGTTTTTCAGTGTGTATTCTATATTCTAACATGCGGCCTTGTCAATCAAATCACAGAAATAACAGATACTTGATGGCAGTTAAATTTAGAGCAGTGAAAATTTCTGAAGGTTGTATGTTGCTACTTTGACTTATTATTAATTTAGATCTCAGTCCTGCTCAGATTTCCATCCAGAGATTCTTCCGGTACGTGGGAATAAAGACTTGTTAACCTTGAGTGCTGCTCTCCGTGTCTGTCTCTGCGCTTGGGTTCACGTTTCGTACCGTCCTCCGTGCCTGCCTCAGTGTCTCCTGCTCTCGTCCCTGGTTGATGGTGTCTCTAGCTTCACATATCCCAGAACAAAATTGCAGTTTGATCCCCGGCGGTCGTGTCACAGAGTGGGGAGGAATGATTAGACACATCAACGGGTTGGTGGTGTACGGACGCACTCGTGCAGTATTACAGTTCCTCTCTGAACAAAATTAGTTTTGATATTTGTGATTTCCACATGTTACTCTTGATTTTTACCATATTTACTAATATTAACATAGAAAGTTACAAAAATTACTTGCTGAGAAAATAATTTCAGCAAATTCTTGCTGTGCTCCACCCTGATTGGAGGATAACTGCACTGCCAGCACTCATGGACATTACACCTTATTTACAAACCGTATTCCTATTTATACTTCAGTGCCACCAACATCCCTATTTAAAGTGTATTTAATATAACCTTATTTAGTATAGTTGCAGCAGTCCCCCCCCCGCATTTAATAAAATACGTTTTTGAAATCAAAACAGAGCTGCAATCCATCATGAAGCAAACAGTGACATCATCAAGCACTAGTTTATTTTAACCAGACTTATGAAGCATGGAGGTTTCAGTTCAAGCTACATTAACGAACTACAACTAAAGGGTTAGGGTAGCTACATTAACTATAGTTAGTTAATGTAGCTAAGTATAACTAAACTAAAACACAAGCGGTTCATTAAAAGACATGAGGTTTTTGTTTAAACTTTATTATTGCTCAGTAATAAGACAAAAGTATTTATTACCTGAGTACGAGATTCATAAAAAATACACCATAGCCATGCATTAGTTTAGTTTGTTTATTTTTAGCAAATGCATTTTGCAATTTTAGAATAAATCTGCATTCATGTGCAAAATGTAGCATTTCCCAATGAGATTGAGAACATGCAGTGCCCTCACAGAAAGGGCCAAACAATTTCAACAACAGTGAGAGGTTCTGAATCGAGGTGTTTTAAATTGTAAGGTAAAAACCTTACAAAATTAAAGCTCCAACCCAAACAATCCCCCACGAGCAAGCACTTGGCAACAGTGGGGAGGAAAAACTCCCTTTCAACAGGAAGAAACCTCCAGCAGAACCAGGCTCAGAGAGGGTCAGCCATCTGCCGCGACCTGTTTGGATGGGGCTGATGCGAGACAGAACCAACACTGTAGGATTTTAAAATTGTTGAAATCTTGTGAATTGTATATATCATAGTCGAAATCAGGCTATGATTTCGACTATGATTTTGTAGGGAAACAATGTTTTCAAAAATTTCCCAAAACAACAACAGTTCCTAGTGGTCTTTGAAGAGGATTGTTCAGATGAATTGTTGTTATTATTCTCCTTAACAACAAAAACCTTAATCCTCTTCTCCTTCATCCTGTTCACTTCAGATATCAACATTCTTGCTACATTATCTTCAAAGTTTAACTGCCTGAATTCCATGGCAGTCTGTACCATCAGTTTAGACTTATATGTCTTCTTTAGACTCTTATAAACGGCTCTAACAAGTTTGTCTAAAGATTTTGGAAGTTGTGTGGGTAGTTTACCCACAGCCATTTCAATGAGGTTTTCTAAAATGGCAAAAATGTTGACCTGCTTTGTTGCTGTGCCTGTCTTTAAGGCGACCATGTTGTTCAGCCTAACAAGAAACTGAATTATAAAGTTTCTTTCTTTAGTTTCTTGTGTCCTTTGCCCTGGACTGGGGATCTGTTCTTCAGACGTTTCAGCAGGACTGGTCTGATTTTCCCAAACAACAGAACCCTTTATCCTTTTCTCCTTTACCTTATTGATCTCTGATATTAAAATTCTTGAGACATTTTCTTCAAATGTTGACTGACGAAATACAATGAAAAATTGTAGCAAGTCCTTGGAGTCGTACATCTTGTGCAGTCCACGGAAAACAGACTTAACCACCCTGTTTATAGATGTTGGCAGTTCTGCAGGTAATTTTCCTGCAGTTTTTTCTGTGACTGTTTTGATGAGTGAAAACATGTCGATGGGTTTTATGACTAATTTAGTTTTTGTTGTAATGGTGTTTGAAAGCTTTACAACAAACTGAACGATAAAGTTTTTTTCATCCATTTCTCGTCTCTCTGCCCGTGTACGGGTCATAAAGACGGATTTGAAGAGAAGTGTCTGCATCTCCTCTTCAGATATTTCTATGGGCCTGGTTTCCTGTGGACTGTCTCCTTTAAAGGAATCCATTTGAGTTTTTTTCTGTGCTGTTCTCTGATCCCGTTGCTAGTGTCTGTAATAACTTTTGTTTCTAATGTCTCTGCAAAGCAAACCATCGGTGTCGAATTGTGCTATACAAATAAACTTGCCTTGCCTCCGCCCCTATTTATGAGCTGGTAGGACCAGATCAAAGCTGAAAATGTATCACGTGACACCGACGTCAGCTCTGGAGTGTGATGTCACAGCAGGGTGTAGCGACTGTTTTTATGTGTTGTCGTTAGCAACAAGGACGGTAAAACCATCGTGTACGCTTGTTTATTTCCCTTTCACAATAAAGCTCAAGATCCTGTTGAGACTTTTCAAAATAAACTGAATGACGTGAAAGAATGTTTACGGATGAGTATGGGCTCAAATTGTGGTCATAAATATGTCGTACTTGTAAAAAAGATTTGTATGTGTAAAAAAGATTTGTGTGTGGACTTAGCCAAAAAGTACATGTGAAACTCGAAGCGGCAACCTTCTGATTACAAGGCAAACTCCCAACTCTTGAACCACGACCGCCCCACAAATAAATAGCAAAATATTTATGACCACAATTTGAGCCCATAGATGAGAAGCAAAAAAGAGCCGCCAGGTGCTAAAAATAAACCTTAGACTCAAACGTTAGAACAGGCCTTTCCCCGCAGCACGCCGTTGAATAAATACTCACGAAGAAAACGGCGGCCGTTACAACTTATGTATCGTTTCATGCATCGGTTAAAACACTCAACTCCAGGTACACGATGCCCAGCTGAGTCGAGCTGCCCGAGATTCACAGAATTTACAGAAAATGTTACATTTTTGTGATTTCTATCGTTATCGGGGCTATAGATGCTTATATTGGGATATGTGATTTTGGTCACATCGCACAGCCCTACTCTGAGGTCATAGCAAATTAGAACAAATGAAATATTTCACTGGAGCTTTAGATCCCTCTCTGTCCACAACAGAGGAAAAACAAGGCACCAGTGAAGGATCACCCTGCTGTGCTTTGATCAACATTTCTCTGGTCATATTCAAGCTCTGATTAATGTCCTCAGGAAACATTTCAGGGACGTCACATGTGGAGATTTTTACAGAATCAATGGGTGACACGAAAGAGTCGTCTTCATCAAGCGTAGCCATAAACGACCCCGACAAATCCACAATCTCACCCATTTTACGAGCCTGGGCACGAGTAATTGCGCACGCAGGAAACACCTCTGAAGCAGTGGAGCCTGAGTCAGCAGCAAGGGCAGGAACATCAACAACTTCTGGCGGGGGAAAAACATGCCCACCAGCTAGATCATTACCAAGAATGAAGGAAACTCCTTCGATTGGTAATCGCTGGCGCACGGCGACTTTAACGTAGCCCGACACTAACGGCGAATGCACGTGTACCATATGCAGAGGGGCTTTGGTGACACTCATTTTTATTCCCCACACTACTATGTCGGAACCACAGGATGTTTTTTCAGACAAAGGCAGCACAGATTCTAGTAAGAATGAGTGGTACGCACCCGTATCTCTAAGAATCGTGACTGGCACTTTATCATTTTCTTCACCCGTCAACGAAACAAAGCCGCATGACACAACTGCGGATCAATGTCAGTTTTCGGGTTTTGTTCAGCCTCCGCGTGCACCTTTGGCGAGCAAGCAGTTTTAATCAAACCCACGCCTGCGGGGAATTTAGTGCCCCTCGCTTCTTTTCTTTTTAATACTGGACACGCAGCAATCAAATGTCCTGAGTCGTGTGTTGCGACTTCCATCCGTAGATAAAGCCGCGGCCGGCTGAGTTGGTTGTGTCCCTGTGACGCGCCTCCAATAATCCATAATGAGTCGTACTTGTACTTTGCGCATTTATTTTAAGGACAAAACAAAAACAAACATTTGCGCTTTCAATCAATTTACAACTAGCGCATGGATTAACTGGTGTGCCAAAAAATGACGGTCAACAGAAAAGTTTGCCCACAAACCACTCACCCAACACACCTGCTGCGAACACCGACCTCAGGTAAATAGACTGTGACCACACCCACATACCATCACCTGAGACGCAGGTAAAGCTATACACCTGTGCCACCAAAACAAAAAGGAAAAACATAAACATTGACTTTGGCTCTTACAATACCGGCCCCTAATTATTATCTTTTAAATAATAATTACGAAATAATCAAGTCTTACGTCATTTTCTTGTTCATAAAACATGTCAATCGCCCTTTAGTGCAACATGCATCAGTACTACTACTTGTGGTTCACCATCTGTGAAGTTAATAACCCATAAATAAAAGGAGTAGGTCACTTAAAGATTATCCAGTCAGTCCAATATGTTAAATAGTCTCTGTTTCCTGCAAAAGACAGACTTTATTTATAGGTCTGTTTAGGAATCCAGTCTTTGTCTTGATCCGAAGATGACGAACAAATCCCTTTTTGTCCTGGATTGTCTCTTCTATTTTTCCAGTTATCCAGGAATTCCGTGGTGCGGAATCATCAACAATGATCACAATGTCTCCTGGCATGAAGTTTCGTTTTGGGTTGCACCATTTCTGTCTTTGTTGCAGTTGTGGAAGATATTCTTTAATCCACCTTTTCCAGAATAAATCTGACATATATTGGACTTGTTTCCATCTGCGACGAGCATATATGTCATCTTTTTGAAAACATCCTGGTGGTAATGATGGTGCAGTCTTAAGAAGCAACAGGTGGTTTGGAGTAAGTGCTTCAAGGTCATTTGGATCTGTAGAAGCCTTTGTAATAGGACGGCCATTCAAAATAGCTTCAGCCTCACATAACACAGTCCTGAGGCTCTCTTCATCAAGACTTTGTACATTTAAGGTGGAATTAAGAATCTTTCTCACAGATCTTATAAGTCTTTCCCATACACCTCCATGATGTGAGCCAGCTGGGGGATGGAAAGTCCATTTAATGCCCTTTTGAAGAAGGGTATTGTGTATACGGCATTGATTCCAATCTGCTATCATTTCCTTCAGCTCACGATGGGATCCCACAAAGTTGGTGCCGTTGTCAGATCGCAGTTCTTTTACTTGACCACGTCTAGCAATAAAGCGACGAAGGGCATTGATAAAAGAGTCTGTGTCCAGTGATGATGCCATTTCAATATGAATGGCTCTTGACGCTAAACATGTGAATATCACACCATAGCATTTTACAGTAGTCCTTCCACGTTTCACTAGAAACGGTCCGAAATAGTCCACTCCAACATACGTGAATGGTGGTTCATCAGGAGTTACTCTGTGTAGGGGCAGGTCTGCCATTTGTTGTTGTCCTGGTGGGGCATTTACGCGCTGACACACAATGCATTTAGCCACAATTTTTCTTATAGGTACTGTGACACCTGAAATCCAGTATTTTTGACGCAGTTTAGATAACATGTGGTTACGACCTCCATGACCCACCGCTTCATGGACATGTTGAAGGATTAGGTTAGAAATGTGGAAGTCCTTGGCCAGAATAACACGATGTTTTCTCTCTTCTGGCATTGCAGTTCTACTGAGTCGTCCACCAACTCTCAACACACCTTCTTCCAGGATGGGAGTAAGTTTATAAATGTGACTGGTTCTCTTAACATTCGATCCTTTTGTTAAACAGGAGATTTCATCAGCAAACCGCTTCCTTTGACAAAAGGAGATTATAGCCATTTCAGCGCTAATCAGCTCCTCAACTTTGAGACTGCTGGCGTCCAGACAGTGTTTCTTCATTTGAAGTTCAAGATTTTGTTCAGGATCATGTTTAATCTGTAGTTTTCTTCTACTGTAATGCAGAAGCAGTTTTTTAACTCTCAGAATCCATGCTACTGCACGCTTCAGCCGAGTCCAGGATGAAAAATACTGAATGAAGTGAGAAACCGGATCCATTTCTTGTGACGTCTGAACAGCATTCACTGTTGTTTTAATTTCTGCATCGCTTGATGAGAGTTGTTTCACTTCATCAGGATTCTGAGGCCACTCCTCTTGTGGTAGTAGAAGAAATGGAGGTCCAGAGAGCCAAGTTTGTTTATTTTTCAAAAAGGATTGTACCGTTAAACCTCGAGAAGCCAAATCTGCTGGATTGTTATCCGTGTCCACATATCTCCTTTGTTGAGGATTTGAAACTTTGACAATCTCAGAAACTCTGTTGGCGACGAAAGTGCGGAACCTTGTTGTTTTATTGTTGATATATTTCAGTACAGAGGTGCTGTCAGTCCAAAATACTGAGTCCTTCAGTTCCATCTGCAGCTCCTTTTTCCACATTACATCCATTCTGCTTGCTAAGGTGGCAGCAGTTAACTCCATTCGAGGGATTGTAACTGGTTTTAAAGGAGCAACACATGCCTTTCCCATAATGAATGCACAGTGTGCCTGGTCTCGTTCATTCTTTAGTAACAAATAAGTCACTGTTCCATAGCTGTCCTCAGATGCATCTGCGAAATGATGCAACTGAGCAGTTTTTACAGTTCCAAAACTGTTGGTTTTAAAACAACGATCAACCTTGAACTCCTCCAGCTTGTAGAGCTCTTGCATCCAAATAGTCCATTCTTGTATAACTGCATCAGGTAATGCATCATCCCATCCAATCTTTTTTCGACACAGATTTTGCAGAATCTTTTTAGCAGTTAAGATTACTGGTGCCAACATTCCTAGGGGGTCATAAACAGAGCTGACTACAGAAAGGATGCCACGTCTTGTCAAAGGTCGATCTCTCAGAGTGATTCTGAACTTGAAAACGTCAGATTCCACACACCATTGAACGCCCAAAACTCTTTCCACCGGAAGTTCATCACTGATCAAGTCTAGATCCTTTATTTTGTTTGCTCTGTTACTTTCAGGTATTACAGCCAACACATTACGACTGTTACTTATCCATTTGTTCAGTGGAAAGCCTCCTTTCAAGCATATGGCACAGAGTTCATGGTAGAGATCGATCGCATCCTCTTCTGTGGCTGCTGAGACGAGACAATCGTCGACGTAAAAGTTGTTCAACATTGCATCCACGGCTTGAAGGCTAAACTGTTGTTTATGATCTTCAGCACATTTCCTTAGTGCAAAATTTGCACAACTGGGAGATGAAGTTGCTCCAAACACATGTACTGTCATCCTATATTCAACCATGGCTTGAGTGTAATCTCCGTTGGGCCACCAAAGGAATCTTAACATATCTCGATCCTCCTCTGGTATTTTAACCTGGTGAAACATGGCCTTAATGTCTGCAGCAATGACAACAGGTTCTTTACGAAATCTTGTCAGAACTCCAATTAATGTGCTGGTCAAGTCTGGACCTTGTAAGAGCTTGCTATTTAGCGACACTCCTTGATACTTGGCTCCACAGTCAAACACCACTCTAAGGGTTTTCTTCTGCGGATGCAGAACACCATGGTGCGGCAAATACCATTTCCTGCCATCCGTCCGTTCTAAGTTGTCTTCTGGTACCTTTTCTGCATAACCTTCAGAGATCATATCTGACATAAAGCTGTTATAGTCCTGCAGAAAAGTAGAGTTCTTCATAAGTCTTTTCTTCAGATTCTGAAGGCGTTGTTCAGCAACACTTTTATTATCTGGCATGCAGACCTTTAAGTCTTTCAATGGGAGTCCAATATAATAATGACCATTATGTATCTTAGCAGTATTGGAAACTTTATCCAAAAACTGTTGGTCTTCCTTAGAAGGTTCCTTCTCATCTCTGGCACACTCTGGAAAATCAGTTTTAAACTGCTGATTCCACAGCTCATCAAGTTTCACCACTGAAACTCTATTGACACTTATCTGTGGCTGATTGTGAACTTCAGTTTGAGTCTCACCCAAAGGTCCGTTCACTGTCCAGCCAAGGACAGTTTTAACAGCATACGGTCCATCTCCAACACTTCTAATGACATCCAGTGGTTCCAGAGCCTTTGGCACATTCGAGCCAATTAGCAAATCAATTTCAGAGTCAATTTCTGGCAGATGTACAGACTTCAAATATGGCCACCGGAGTATATCGTTCTGGTGAGGAATGTTTCCTTTATGGACAGGCATAATGAACTGAGTATAAAGAATGGGAAGATCACAAAACTCATTTCCGTCTAGTCCAGCAACTTCTAAATCTGCAATAATATCCGTTTCAACAACTTTATTTTGTCCCATAGTTCTCAACAGAATGTTGGATCTTCTTCCATGAATTTTCAGCTTATTCATCAGCTTTACTGTACAAAATGATGCAGTGCTGCCTGGGTCAAGAAATGCATAGGTGTACAATGTTACATTTCCTTTCTTGGCCTTAACTTTCACAGGCACGATTGAAAGTTTGAATTCATCTTTACCGGCCCCAGTAAGAGCACTGGTCTGAATAGAGACTATTGCACGATTTTGAGTTTGTTCCTTTGATTCTTGTTCTTTACTCATTGTCTTTTGATAGATGTGTAACATTTGAGGATGCTTTAAACCACACGTCTTGCACCTGAGGCGCTTTTTGCAGTCTCTACTAATGTGACCTTTAGAAAGACATCCGAAACAGACTCCATTCTCTTTTAGAAAAGTGATTTTGTCTTTTTGCGTTTTTCTTTCCAGCTCTTGACAATTTTCTAAGGTATGTTCACCTTTGCAAAACAAGCAACTCCTCATTTGTGTTGTTCTTTCCTTTTCCTTAACTTTGTTATTTTCTTTTTCAGATGCCATCACAGAGGTAGCAAAAGAACTTTCTTTGAATCTTGTGTGAGTTTGAGACTTAAGTTTTCTTGTGTCTCTGTTTGTCGTGCAGATATCCTTGATGTCCCCAAACACTGGGTCAGATGCGATCTTTACTTGTTTTTCTAAAAACTCCACAAGATCCTTAAATGTAGCTTGTCGATTACACTTCTCATGGAAATCACAGACTGCAGTTCTCCACTTATCTCTTTGCCTGTAGGGAAGTTTCTTTGTTATAGCTAACATGTTGGCAGGCATGTCAAGCTCCTGCATATAACTGAGATCTTCCATAGCATTGCAACAGCCTCTTAGGAATATTGTGTAAGCTTGAAGAGCTTTCGTGTCCTCTGTTTTTATTGAAGACCAAGCAAGTGCTTTGCTCATGTAAGCCGTGGCAAGTTTATGTTCATTACCAAAATGCTGCCGTAATAAAGACTTTGCCTTTCTGAATCCTGCTTCTGAAGTCATGTGTAGGCAACTTCTTACAAGTTCTCTTGGTTGACCCTTTGTGTGTTGTTCCAAATAATAAAGACAATCTCCAGGGTTTTTATTTCTGCTTTCAATGTTGTGTTCAAACGATTTAATAAAAGTCTGGTACTGAAGTGGATCTCCATCAAAAACTGGGATCTCCTTTTTAGGCAATGAAGAAAGACTATGTTGTTGGATTAATAAAGCAGTGAGTTCGTTCTGCTTACTCATGACAGATAAGATGTTACAGTCTTCTTCATGACTAGAAATTTGAGAAGGTACATGTTTATTTTCATGTGAATTTCTAATGTTTGACTGATATGTCAAGGGATCTTCAGAAAGAGTCTGAGGTTGTATTGGAACTCTGCCTGTGGTTAAGAGAGATTGTGAGTCTGCAACATTATGCTCCTTAAAGATATGCACATGTTGCCTTTCATATACAGGATTATCAGGACTAGTATTCAGCACTTGAGTTACCTTCTGTCCCTTTTCAAAATATGACTCCATACCATCTGATATTTTTGATAGTTTACTTTTAATACTGGATCCTTTTGAGCCTCTCAGTACTTTCATTTTTGCAACCGTGGCAGCTATATTTGTTTCCAGCTCCAGTTGCTCCCGCTGTCTCCTTAACTGTGCTTCATGTTCCTCCAAGGCATGTTTATCCTTAAGCACTTTTTGCCTTACCATCAGAGCAGCTGCTTCAGCTTCAGCCATTATTCGTGCTGATGTTGTACTTGATGCTCTGAAGTTTGAGCTTGAAGAACTGATTTTACTCTTTTTGCTTCCTACGTTTGAAACACTGTCACCTGGCTGTATTTCATCTTGTATGTCAGAATTTGTTTTAACCTGCTTTGGGGATGTTAAGATGTTATGTTTATCATTTGTGGAAGAAACCGTCTCCTTTGATAAAACCGTCTCAGCAGAAACGGGCACATCCAAAGTAACAGCAGTAGGCACTTTCTCAGCTTCATTGTCTTTTTCCATAAAAGGTCTTCCAGCTTCAAGAAGCCACTGTTTCACATCTTCAACAAAATCATCATTACATTTTGTGATGCGTCCAAACCAGTCAATATGAGCATCTTGTTCATCTTTAGGAATCAATAAAATGAATGCATCATGAACTGCTTTGGCATTTTTATACAAATCATTCAGTTTTTCCAAGTTAAGCAGCACAGCTTTTGCATTGTCATCCTTGTTCATCAATTCTTTAATATCACGAGTTAACCCTTTAATCTTGTTAACATGAGCTTTTCGCTCTTTCTGCAAAGTTTCCATTTTAAAAGCAAGCGCTTTAGCCGTCAGTTTTGCAGATCTTTTTTCTTCCAGTTCATGTTCGGCTTCTTTTATTTCACTCATCGTCACTTTTTCACATGCATCAAAACAACATTATATTCCACAGCTTCACAGATAGATCACAGCCAATACTTTTCTTCCGTGTAAACCATTGCGCAGCAGCGTCACAGGCTGTCAAAACCAGAGCAGCGTCCTCCAGCTTGCCAAATCAAGCACACGCACGCACACAACGCAGATCAAACCAATGTCCCCAATGGACAAGCGATGACACTTACATACTGTGTTCAAAACATCCAATAATACACAGAGTGAATCCGCGTGTCCTACCGCTTCTGAAGTGTCTGTTGCGCTGCGTTCCACCATGCCAGTGTGACGGTGCCGTTTCCAATTACTCATTTGAGAACTGCGTCCACTCATCTGACAGCTCCGTGACTCCAAAACGTATATCCAAAAATCCTCTTCATTGTTTTGATGCGTGCAATAAAAGACAAGGTTTTCTGTTGACTAAATGTTGCGACTTTCATCCGTAGATAAAGCCGCAGCTGGCTGAGTTGGTTGTGTCCCTGTGACGCGCCTCCAATAATCCATAATGAGTCGTACTTGTACTTTGCGCATTTATTTTAAGAACAAAACAAAAACAAACATTTGCGCTTTCAATCAATTTACAACTAGCAAATGGATTAACTGGTGTGCCAAAAAATGACGGTCAACAGAAAAGTTTGTCCACAAACCACTCACCCAACACACCTGCTGCGAACACCGACCTCAGGTAAATAGACTGTGACCACACCCACACACCATCACCTGAGACGCAGGTAAAGCTATACACCTGTGCCACCAAAACAAAAAGGAAAAACATAAACATTGACTTTGGCTCTTACATCGTGACAATAAAAACATTCTCGACCGTTTGATCTAGCAATGAACGCTGATACATTTTTACGCACTGCTCGTGGTGACTTTTTTCGTTCAGAGAAATTTTCCTGAAACGAATTCTGTGCACAGAACACACTTTTGTGCGTTAAAACAAACTCGTCAGCCAGGAGTGCCGCGTTAGTGAGAGACGACACCTTTTGTTCGTTTAAATAAGTCACGATGCGTTCCGGCAAACACTTTTTAAACTCCTCCAGCAAAATAAGGGTTTAACTCTTCCACGGTTTTAACTTTACATGAACAACACCATTTCTCAAACAACACATTCTTTTCTCGCGCAAACTCAACAAAAGTCTGGTTAGCAGTTTTATTAATATTCCTAAATTTCTGCCGATATGCTTCAGGGACAAGTTCATACGCCTGCAGCACAGTTTTCTTAAGAGTTTCATAATCTAAACTCTGCTCAATAGACAGGCTTGAACACACTTCTTGGGCTTTTTCCACAAGCTTACATTGGAGTAAGAGGGACCAAAACTCTTCCGGCCACTACCTATAACTATAACTAAACTAAAACACAAGCGGTTCATTAAAAGACATGAGGGTTTTTTTTTTAAACTTTATTATTGCTCAGTAATAAGACAAAAGTATTTATTACCTGAGTACGAGATTCATAAAAATACACCATAGCCATGCATTAGTTTAGTTTGTTTATTTTTAGCAAATGCATTTTGCAATTTAGAATAAATCTGCATTCATGTGCAAAATGTAGCATTTCCCAATGAGATTGAGAACATGCAGTGCCCTCACAGAAAGGGCCAAACAATTTCAACAACAGTGAGAGGTTCTGAATCGAGGTGTTTTAAATTGTAAGGTAAAAACCTTACAAAATTAAAGCTCCAACCCAAACAATCCCCCACGAGCAAGCACTTGGCAACAGTGGGGAGGAAAAACTCCCTTTCAACAGGAAGAAACCTCCAGCAGAACCAGGCTCAGAGAGGGTCAGCCATCTGCCGCGACCTGTTTGGATGGGGCTGATGCGAGACAGAACCAACACTGTAGGATTTTAAAATTGTTGAAATCTTGTGAATTGTATATATCATAGTCGAAATCATAGCCTGATTTCGACTATGATTTTGTAGGGAAACAATGTTTTCAAAAATTTCCCAAAACAACAACAGTTCCTAGTGGTGTTTGAAGAGGATTGTTCAGATGAATTGTTGTTATTATTCTCCTTAACAACAAAAACCTTAATCCTCTTCTCCTTCATCCTGTTCACTTCAGATATCAACATTCTTGCTACATTATCTTCAAAGTTTAACTGCCTGAATTCCATGGCAGTCTGTACCATCAGTTTAGACTTATATGTCTTCTTTAGACTCTTATAAACGGCTCTAACAAGTTTGTCTAAAGATTTTGGAAGTTGTGTGGGTAGTTTACCCACAGCCATTTCAATGAGGTTTTCTAAAATGGCAAAAATGTTGACCTGCTTTGTTGCTGTGCCTGTCTTTAAGGCGACCATGTTGTTCAGCCTAACAAGAAACTGAATTATAAAGTTTCTTTCTTTAGTTTCTTGTGTCCTTTGCCCTGGACTGGGGATCTGTTCTTCAGACGTTTCAGCAGGACTGGTCTGATTTTCCCAAACAACAGAACCCTTTATCCTTTTCTCCTTTACCTTATTGATCTCTGATATTAAAATTCTTGAGACATTTTCTTCAAATGTTGACTGACGAAATACAATGAAAAATTGTAGCAAGTCCTTGGAGTTGTACATCTTGTGCAGTCCACGGAAAACAGACTTAACCACCCTGTTTATAGATGTTGGCAGTTCTGCAGGTAATTTTCCTGCAGTTTTTTCTGTGACTGTTTTGATGAGTGAAAACATGTCGATGGGTTTTATGACTAATTTAGTTTTTGTTGTAATGGTGTTTGAAAGCTTTACAACAAACTGAACGATAAAGTTTTTTTCATCCATTTCTCGTCTCTCTGCCTGTGTACGGGTCATAAAGACGGATTTGAAGAGAAGTGTCTGCATCTCCTCTTCAGATATTTCTATGGGCCTGGTTTCCTGTGGACTGTCTCCTTTAAAGGAATCCATTTGAGTTTTTTTCTGTGCTGTTCTCTGATCCCGTTGCTAGTGTCTGTAATAACTTTTGTTTCTAATGTCTCTGCAAAGCAAACCATCGGTGTCGAATTGTGCGATACAAATAAACTTGCCTTGCCTCCGCCCCTATTTATGAGCTGGTAGGACCAGATCAAAGCTGAAAATGTATCACGTGACACCGACGTCAGCTCTGGAGTGTGATGTCACAGCAGGGTGTAGCGACTGTTTTTTATGTGTTGTCGTTAGCAACAAGGACGGTAAAACCATCGTGTACGCTTGTTTATTTCCCTTTCACAATAAAGCTCAAGATCCTGTTGAGACTTTTCAAAATAAACTGAATGACGTGAAAGAGTGTTTACGGATGAGTATGGGCTCAAATTGTGGTCATAAATATGTTGTACTTGTAAAAAAGATTTGTATGTGTAAAAAAGATTTGTGTGTGTAAAAAAGATTTGTGTGTGTAAAAAAGATTTGTGTGTGGACTTAGCCAAAAAGTACATGTGAAACTCGAAGCAGCAACCTTCCGATTACAAGGCGAACTCCCAACTCTTGAACCACGACTGCCCCACAAATAATTAACAAAATATTTATGACCACAATTTGAGCCCATAGATGAGAAGCAAAAAAGAGCCGGCAGGTGCTAAAAATAAACCTTAGACTCAAACGTTAGAACAGGCCTTTCCCCGCAGCACGCCGTTGAATAAATACTCACGAAGAAAACGGCGGCCGTTACAACTTATGTATCGTTTCATGCATCGGTTAAAACACTCAACTCCAGGTACACGATGCCCAGCTCAGTCGAGCTGCCCGAGATTCACAGAATTTACAGAAAATGTTACATTTTTGTGATTTCTATGTTATCGGGGCTATAGATGCTTATATTGGGATATGTGATTTTGGTCACATCGCACAGCCCTACTCTGAGGTCATAGCAAATTAGAACAAATGAAATATTTCACTGGAGCTTTAGATCCCTCTCTGTCCACAACAGAGGAAAAACAAGGCACCAGTGAAGGATCACCCTGCTGTGCTTTGATCAACATTTCTCTGGTCATATTCGCATGACACAACTGCGGATCAATGTCAGTTTTCGGGTTTTGTTCAGCCTCCGCGTGCACCTTTGGCAAGCAAGCGGTTTTAATCAAACCCACGCCTGCGGGGAATTTAGTGCCCATCGCTTCTTTTCTTTTTAATACTGGACACGCAGCAATCAAATGTCCTGAGTCGTGACAATAAAAACATTCTCGACCGTTTGATCTAGCAATGAACGCTGATACATTTTTACGCACTGCTCGTGGTGACTTTTTTCGTTCAGAGAAATTTTCCTGAAACGAATTCTGTGCACAGAACACACTTTTGTGCGTTAAAACAAACTCGTCAGCCAGGAGTGCCGCGTTAGTGAGAGACGACACCTTTTGTTCGTTTAAATAAGTCACGATGCGTTCCGGCAAACACTTTTTAAACTCCTCCAGCAAAATAAGGGTTTAACTCTTCCACGGTTTTAACTTTACATGAACAACACCATTTCTCAAACAACACATTCTTTTCTCGCGCAAACTCAACAAAAGTCTGGTTAGCAGTTTTATTAAGATTCCTAAATTTCTGCCGATATGCTTCAGGGACAAGTTCATACGCCTGCAGCACAGTTTTCTTAAGAGTTTCATAATCTAAACTCTGCTCAATAGACAGGCTTGAACACACTTCTTGGGCTTTTTCCACAAGCTTACATTGGAGTAAGAGGGACCAAAACTCTTTCGGCCACTACCTATAACTATAACTAAACTAAAACACAAGCGGTTCATTAAAAGACATGAGGGTTTTTTTTTTTAACTTTATTATTGCTCAGTAATAAGACAAAAGTATTTATTACCTGAGTACGAGATTCATAAAAATACACCATAGCCATGCATTAGTTTAGTTTGTTTATTTTTAGCAAATGCATTTTGCAATTTAGAATAAATCTGCATTCATGTGCAAAATGTAGCATTTCCCAATGAGATTGAGAACATGCAGTGCCCTCACAGAAAGGGCCAAACAATTTCAACAACAGTGAGAGGTTCTGAATCGAGGTGTTTTAAATTGTAAGGTAAAAACCTTACAAAATTAAAGCTCCAACCCAAACAATCCCCCACGAGCAAGCACTTGGCAACAGTGGGGAGGAAAAACTCCCTTTCAACAGGAAGAAACCTCCAGCAGAACCAGGCTCAGAGAGGGTCAGCCATCTGCCGCGACCTGTTTGGATGGGGCTGATGCGAGACAGAACCAACACTGTAGGATTTTAAAATTGTTGAAATCTTGTGAATTGTATATATCATAGTCGAAATCATAGCCTGATTTCGACTATGATTTTGTAGGGAAACAATGTTTTCAAAAATTTCCCAAAACAACAACAGTTCCTAGTGGTGTTTGAAGAGGATTGTTCAGATGAATTGTTGTTATTATTCTCCTTAACAACAAAAACCTTAATCCTCTTCTCCTTCATCCTGTTCACTTCAGATATCAACATTCTTGCTACATTATCTTCAAAGTTTAACTGCCTGAATTCCATGGCAGTCTGTACCATCAGTTTAGACTTATATGTCTTCTTTAGACTCTTATAAACGGCTCTAACAAGTTTGTCTAAAGATTTTGGAAGTTGTGTGGGTAGTTTACCCACAGCCATTTCAATGAGGTTTTCTAAAATGGCAAAAATGTTGACCTGCTTTGTTGCTGTGCCTGTCTTTAAGGCGACCATGTTGTTCAGCCTAACAAGAAACTGAATTATAAAGTTTCTTTCTTTAGTTTCTTGTGTCCTTTGCCCTGGACTGGGGATCTGTTCTTCAGACGTTTCAGCAGGACTGGTCTGATTTTCCCAAACAACAGAACCCTTTATCCTTTTCTCCTTTACCTTATTGATCTCTGATATTAAAATTCTTGAGACATTTTCTTCAAATGTTGACTGACGAAATACAATGAAAAATTGTAGCAAGTCCTTGGAGTTGTACATCTTGTGCAGTCCACGGAAAACAGACTTAACCACCCTGTTTATAGATGTTGGCAGTTCTGCAGGTAATTTTCCTGCAGTTTTTTCTGTGACTGTTTTGATGAGTGAAAACATGTCGATGGGTTTTATGACTAATTTAGTTTTTGTTGTAATGGTGTTTGAAAGCTTTACAACAAACTGAACGATAAAGTTTTTTTCATCCATTTCTCGTCTCTCTGCCTGTGTACGGGTCATAAAGACGGATTTGAAGAGAAGTGTCTGCATCTCCTCTTCAGATATTTCTATGGGCCTGGTTTCCTGTGGACTGTCTCCTTTAAAGGAATCCATTTGAGTTTTTTTCTGTGCTGTTCTCTGATCCCGTTGCTAGTGTCTGTAATAACTTTTGTTTCTAATGTCTCTGCAAAGCAAACCATCGGTGTCGAATTGTGCGATACAAATAAACTTGCCTTGCCTCCGCCCCTATTTATGAGCTGGTAGGACCAGATCAAAGCTGAAAATGTATCACGTGACACCGACGTCAGCTCTGGAGTGTGATGTCACAGCAGGGTGTAGCGACTGTTTTTATGTGTTGTCGTTAGCAACAAGGACGGTAAAACCATCGTGTACGCTTGTTTATTTCCCTTTCACAATAAAGCTCAAGATCCTGTTGAGACTTTTCAAAATAAACTGAATGACGTGAAAGAGTGTTTACGGATGAGTATGGGCTCAAATTGTGGTCATAAATATGTTGTACTTGTAAAAAAGATTTGTATGTGTAAAAAAGATTTGTGTGTGGACTTAGCCAAAAAGTACATGTGAAACTCGAAGCAGCAACCTTCCGATTACAAGGCGAACTCCCAACTCTTGAACCACGACTGCCCCACAAATAAATAGCAAAATATTTATGACCACAATTTGAGCCCATAGATGAGAAGCAAAAAAGAGCCGCCAGGTGCTAAAAATAAACCTTAGACTCAAACGTTAGAACAGGCCTTTCCCCGCAGCACGCCGTTGAATAAATACTCACGAAGAAAACGGCGGCCGTTACAACTTATGTATCGTTTCATGCATCGGTTAAAACACTCAAATCCA
Organism: Rhamphochromis longiceps; assembly: GCF_057381845.1. Taxonomy (NCBI): domain Eukaryota; kingdom Metazoa; phylum Chordata; class Actinopteri; order Cichliformes; family Cichlidae; genus Rhamphochromis; species Rhamphochromis longiceps. Next base: position 10,566,530 of record NC_140578.1, read on the forward strand.
GGTACACGATGCCCAGCTGAGTCGAGCTGCCCGAGATTCACAGAATTTACAGAAAATGTTACATTTTTGTGATTTCTATCGTTATCGGGGCTATAGATGCTTATATTGGGATATGTGATTTTGGTCACATCGCACAGCCCTACTCTGAGGTCATAGCAAATTAGAACAAATGAAATATTTCACTGGAGCTTTAGATCCCTCTCTGTCCACAACAGAGGAAAAACAAGGCACCAGTGAAGGATCACCCTGCTGTGCTTTGATCAACATTTCTCTGGTCATATTCGCATGACACAACTGCGGATCAATGTCAGTTTTCGGGTTTTGTTCAGCCTCCGCCTGCACCTTTGGCAAGCAAGCGGTTTTAATCAAACCCACGCCTGCGGGGAATTTAGTGCCCCTCGCTTCTTTTCTTTTTAATACTGGACACGCAGCAATCAAATGTCCTGAGTCGTGACAATAAAAACATTCTCGACCGTTTGATCTAGCAATGAACGCTGATACATTTTTACGCACTGCTCGTGGTGACTTTTTTCGTTCAGAGAAATTTTCCTGAAACGAATTCTGTGCACAGAACACACTTTTGTGCGTTAAAACAAACTCGTCAGCCAGGAGTGCCGCGTTAGTGAGAGACGACACCTTTTGTTCGTTTAAATAAGTCACGATGCGTTCCGGCAAACACTTTTTAAACTCCTCCAGCAAAATAAGGGTTTAACTCTTCCACGGTTTTAACTTTACATGAACAACACCATTTCTCAAACAACACATTCTTTTCTCGCGCAAACTCAACAAAAGTCTGGTTAGCAGTTTTATTAAGATTCCTAAATTTCTGCCGATATGCTTCAGGGACAAGTTCATACGCCTGCAGCACAGTTTTCTTAAGAGTTTCATAATCTAAACTCTGCTCAATAGACAGGCTTGAACACACTTCTTGGGCTTTTTCCACAAGCTTACATTGGAGTAAGAGGGACCAAAACTCTTTCGGCCACTACCTATAACTATAACTAAACTAAAACACAAGCGGTTCATTAAAAGACATGAGGGTTTTTTTTTTTAACTTTATTATTGCTCAGTAATAAGACAAAAGTATTTATTACCTGAGTACGAGATTCATAAAAATACACCATAGCCATGCATTAGTTTAGTTTGTTTATTTTTAGCAAATGCATTTTGCAGTTTAGAATAAATCTGCATTCATGTGCAAAATGTAGCATTTCCCAATGAGATTGAGAACATGCAGTGCCCTCACAGAAAGGGCCAAACAATTTCAACAACAGTGAGAGGTTCTGAATCGAGGTGTTTTAAATTGTAAGGTAAAAACCTTACAAAATTAAAGCTCCAACCCAAACAATCCCCCACGAGCAAGCACTTGGCAACAGTGGGGAGGAAAAACTCCCTTTCAACAGGAAGAAACCTCCAGCAGAACCAGGCTCAGAGAGGGTCAGCCATCTGCCGCGACCTGTTTGGATGGGGCTGATGCGAGACAGAACCAACACTGTAGGATTTTAAAATTGTTGAAATCTTGTGAATTGTATATATCATAGTCGAAATCATAGCCTGATTTCGACTATGATTTTGTAGGGAAACAATGTTTTCAAAAATTTCCCAAAACAACAACAGTTCCTAGTGGTGTTTGAAGAGGATTGTTCAGATGAATTGTTGTTATTATTCTCCTTAACAACAAAAACCTTAATCCTCTTCTCCTTCATCCTGTTCACTTCAGATATCAACATTCTTGCTACATTATCTTCAAAGTTTAACTGCCTGAATTCCATGGCAGTCTGTACCATCAGTTTAGACTTATATGTCTTCTTTAGACTCTTATAAACGGCTCTAACAAGTTTGTCTAAAGATTTTGGAAGTTGTGTGGGTAGTTTACCCACAGCCATTTCAATGAGGTTTTCTAAAATGGCAAAAATGTTGACCTGCTTTGTTGCTGTGCCTGTCTTTAAGGCGACCATGTTGTTCAGCCTAACAAGAAACTGAATTATAAAGTTTCTTTCTTTAGTTTCTTGTGTCCTTTGCCCTGGACTGGGGATCTGTTCTTCAGACGTTTCAGCAGGACTGGTCTGATTTTCCCAAACAACAGAACCCTTTATCCTTTTCTCCTTTACCTTATTGATCTCTGATATTAAAATTCTTGAGACATTTTCTTCAAATGTTGACTGACGAAATACAATGAAAAATTGTAGCAAGTCCTTGGAGTTGTACATCTTGTGCAGTCCACGGAAAACAGACTTAACCACCCTGTTTATAGATGTTGGCAGTTCTGCAGGTAATTTTCCTGCAGTTTTTTCTGTGACTGTTTTGATGAGTGAAAACATGTCGATGGGTTTTATGACTAATTTAGTTTTTGTTGTAATGGTGTTTGAAAGCTTTACAACAAACTGAACGATAAAGTTTTTTTCATCCATTTCTCGTCTCTCTGCCTGTGTACGGGTCATAAAGACGGATTTGAAGAGAAGTGTCTGCATCTCCTCTTCAGATATTTCTATGGGCCTGGTTTCCTGTGGACTGTCTCCTTTAAAGGAATCCATTTGAGTTTTTTTCTGTGCTGTTCTCTGATCCCGTTGCTAGTGTCTGTAATAACTTTTGTTTCTAATGTCTCTGCAAAGCAAACCATCGGTGTCGAATTGTGCGATACAAATAAACTTGCCTTGCCTCCGCCCCTATTTATGAGCTGGTAGGACCAGATCAAAGCTGAAAATGTATCACGTGACACCGACGTCAGCTCTGGAGTGTGATGTCACAGCAGGGTGTAGCGACTGTTTTTATGTGTTGTCGTTAGCAACAAGGACGGTAAAACCATCGTGTACGCTTGTTTATTTCCCTTTCACAATAAAGCTCAAGATCCTGTTGAGACTTTTCAAAATAAACTGAATGACGTGAAAGAGTGTTTACGGATGAGTATGGGCTCAAATTGTGGTCATAAATATGTTGTACTTGTAAAAAAGATTTGTATGTGTAAAAAAGATTTGTGTGTGGACTTAGCCAAAAAGTACATGTGAAACTCGAAGCAGCAACCTTCCGATTACAAGGCGAACTCCCAACTCTTGAACCACGACTGCCCCACAAATAAACAGCAAAATATTTATGACCACAATTTGAGCCCATAGATGAGAAGCAAAAAAGAGCCGCCAGGTGCTAAAAATAAACCTTAGACTCAAACGTTAGAACAGGCCTTTCCCCGCAGCACGCCGTTGAATAAATACTCACGAAGAAAACGGCGGCCGTTACAACTTATGTATCGTTTCATGCATCGGTTAAAACACTCAACTCCAGGTACACGATGCCCAGCTGAGTCGAGCTGCCCGAGATTCACAGAATTTACAGAAAATGTTACATTTTTGTGATTTCTATCGTTATCGGGGCTATAGATGCTTATATTGGGATATGTGATTTTGGTCACATCGCACAGCCCTACTCTGAGGTCATAGCAAATTAGAACAAATGAAATATTTCACTGGAGCTTTAGATCCCTCTCTGTCCACAACAGAGGAAAAACAAGGCACCAGTGAAGGATCACCCTGCTGTGCTTTGATCAACATTTCTCTGGTCATATTCGCATGACACAACTGCGGATCAATGTCAGTTTTCGGGTTTTGTTCAGCCTCCGCGTGCACCTTTGGCAAGCAAGCGGTTTTAATCAAACCCACGCCTGCGGGGAATTTAGTGCCCCTCGCTTCTTTTCTTTTTAATACTGGACACGCAGCAATCAAATGTCCTGAGTCGTGACAATAAAAACATTCTCGACCGTTTGATCTAGCAATGAACGCTGATACATTTTTACGCACTGCTCGTGGTGACTTTTTTCGTTCAGAGAAATTTTCCTGAAACGAATTCTGTGCACAGAACACACTTTTGTGCGTTAAAACAAACTCGTCAGCCAGGAGTGCCGCGTTAGTGAGAGACGACACCTTTTGTTCGTTTAAATAAGTCACGATGCGTTCCGGCAAACACTTTTTAAACTCCTCCAGCAAAATAAGGGTTTAACTCTTCCACGGTTTTAACTTTACATGAACAACACCATTTCTCAAACAACACATTCTTTTCTCGCGCAAACTCAACAAAAGTCTGGTTAGCAGTTTTATTAAGATTCCTAAATTTCTGCCGATATGCTTCAGGGACAAGTTCATACGCCTGCAGCACAGTTTTCTTAAGAGTTTCATAATCTAAACTCTGCTCAATAGACAGGCTTGAACACACTTCTTGGGCTTTTTCCACAAGCTTACATTGGAGTAAGAGGGACCAAAACTCTTTCGGCCACTACCTATAACTATAACTAAACTAAAACACAAGCGGTTCATTAAAAGACATGAGGGTTTTTTTTTTTAACTTTATTATTGCTCAGTAATAAGACAAAAGTATTTATTACCTGAGTACGAGATTCATAAAAATACACCATAGCCATGCATTAGTTTAGTTTGTTTATTTTTAGCAAATGCATTTTGCAGTTTAGAATAAATCTGCATTCATGTGCAAAATGTAGCATTTCCCAATGAGATTGAGAACATGCAGTGCCCTCACAGAAAGGGCCAAACAATTTCAACAACAGTGAGAGGTTCTGAATCGAGGTGTTTTAAATTGTAAGGTAAAAACCTTACAAAATTAAAGCTCCAACCCAAACAATCCCCCACGAGCAAGCACTTGGCAACAGTGGGGAGGAAAAACTCCCTTTCAACAGGAAGAAACCTCCAGCAGAACCAGGCTCAGAGAGGGTCAGCCATCTGCCGCGACCTGTTTGGATGGGGCTGATGCGAGACAGAACCAACACTGTAGGATTTTAAAATTGTTGAAATCTTGTGAATTGTATATATCATAGTCGAAATCATAGCCTGATTTCGACTATGATTTTGTAGGGAAACAATGTTTTCAAAAATTTCCCAAAACAACAACAGTTCCTAGTGGTGTTTGAAGAGGATTGTTCAGATGAATTGTTGTTATTATTCTCCTTAACAACAAAAACCTTAATCCTCTTCTCCTTCATCCTGTTCACTTCAGATATCAACATTCTTGCTACATTATCTTCAAAGTTTAACTGCCTGAATTCCATGGCAGTCTGTACCATCAGTTTAGACTTATATGTCTTCTTTAGACTCTTATAAACGGCTCTAACAAGTTTGTCTAAAGATTTTGGAAGTTGTGTGGGTAGTTTACCCACAGCCATTTCAATGAGGTTTTCTAAAATGGCAAAAATGTTGACCTGCTTTGTTGCTGTGCCTGTCTTTAAGGCGACCATGTTGTTCAGCCTAACAAGAAACTGAATTATAAAGTTTCTTTCTTTAGTTTCTTGTGTCCTTTGCCCTGGACTGGGGATCTGTTCTTCAGACGTTTCAGCAGGACTGGTCTGATTTTCCCAAACAACAGAACCCTTTATCCTTTTCTCCTTTACCTTATTGATCTCTGATATTAAAATTCTTGAGACATTTTCTTCAAATGTTGACTGACGAAATACAATGAAAAATTGTAGCAAGTCCTTGGAGTTGTACATCTTGTGCAGTCCACGGAAAACAGACTTAACCACCCTGTTTATAGATGTTGGCAGTTCTGCAGGTAATTTTCCTGCAGTTTTTTCTGTGACTGTTTTGATGAGTGAAAACATGTCGATGGGTTTTATGACTAATTTAGTTTTTGTTGTAATGGTGTTTGAAAGCTTTACAACAAACTGAACGATAAAGTTTTTTTCATCCATTTCTCGTCTCTCTGCCTGTGTACGGGTCATAAAGACGGATTTGAAGAGAAGTGTCTGCATCTCCTCTTCAGATATTTCTATGGGCCTGGTTTCCTGTGGACTGTCTCCTTTAAAGGAATCCATTTGAGTTTTTTTCTGTGCTGTTCTCTGATCCCGTTGCTAGTGTCTGTAATAACTTTTGTTTCTAATGTCTCTGCAAAGCAAACCATCGGTGTCGAATTGTGCGATACAAATAAACTTGCCTTGCCTCCGCCCCTATTTATGAGCTGGTAGGACCAGATCAAAGCTGAAAATGTATCACGTGACACCGACGTCAGCTCTGGAGTGTGATGTCACAGCAGGGTGTAGCGACTGTTTTTATGTGTTGTCGTTAGCAACAAGGACGGTAAAACCATCGTGTACGCTTGTTTATTTCCCTTTCACAATAAAGCTCAAGATCCTGTTGAGACTTTTCAAAATAAACTGAATGACGTGAAAGAGTGTTTACGGATGAGTATGGGCTCAAATTGTGGTCATAAATATGTCGTACTTGTAAAAAAGATTTGTGTGTGGACTTAGCCAAAAAAGTACATGTGAAACTCGAAGCGGCAACCTTCCGATTACAAGGCGAACTCCCAACTCTTGAACCACGACTGCCCCACAAATAATTAACAAAATATTTATGACCACAATTTGAGCCCATAGATGAGAAGCAAAAAAGAGCCGGCAGGTGCTAAAAATAAACCTTAGACTCAAACGTTAGAACAGGCCTTTCCCCGCAGCACGCCGTTGAATAAATACTCACGAAGAAAACGGCGGCCGTTACAACTTATGTATCGTTTCATGCATCGGTTAAAACACTCAACTCCAGGTACACACTCAGAAAAATTATGGTTCTTAAATGGTTCTTCAGATGGCTTCATGGTTCTTTATTAAAGAACCATCATACGTCAAAGAACCTTTTTATTTTGTGGATGGTCCTTCAGCTATTACAAATGGTTCTTTAAAGAACAAAAGGTTCTTCATCCTTAGCAATCTAAGTTTGATGGTGTAAATGGCATAAATATTTATTCACTATAATGAGGCTGTGAATTATACTGTGTGTTTTCTTTGTGTGCATGTGTGTGCGAAGGGAGAGGGCGGGTTACCTGGCAATTACCCTTTAAGAGAAGATGGTAGGAAACTGAATATTCAAATAAAAGTTAGAAATATTTGCTTAAAAATATACTGGTGGCAGGGGTGGGGGCCAAAGCCTAAAGACCCTAACCCCCCCCCCCCCCCCCCCCACACACACACACACCCCTAACCCCACAAACACATTATGAATATGGTGAGTTAACAAACAGTAGACACAATACACACATTCAAGTACTGTACTTTAGTTTTAAATTTTAATAAAGCATTACTATTTTCTACTCCAAGGCATTACTTTTGAGATTATTATATATTTTTGAAAATACAGCATAATGATAATACTAGTTATTGTAAACTTTACAAACCACCCAGCAGTATGTAAAGTCAAATTATAAGATACAAGTAAATAACAATTGCAGAACAGAATGTCAGTGTAATGAACACACACTTCGTTTTGACAAAGCACAGCTTAGGTAAATGATCTGAGTAGTTGTTCATCACTGAGCAATTTGTTAATATGTGTTTCGAGCCAAATAAATGACAGAGAGAGAGTGACGTCAGAACACGTCATACTATAACCTCCCGGGAGCGAACGGAGGGGGTCAGTCGTTGGGATGCGCATGCGCAGACAGAGTGTGCGAGCGGCGGGCCTTGACCTTTCGGGGAAAAAAAACTCACGGACGGTGACAGCGAAACGGATAACAGTCTTCAGTACCTGCTGGACTTTGAAGCTGTGGATTCTGGGACTGTTAGAAAAGGTAAAACATTTCCATTAAAACCTTATTACTGTTTTGTTTTTGTTACTCGTCATTGTAGCTTGCTGTTAATGTTGTGCTAACAGTAGCGATTAGCTAGATACGTTAGCCGTTGAGGTCAGCGCAATTTAGTATCCGGTATACAGAAACTGTTTTCCTAACAAAACCACTGTTATAATTACGTGAAGGTGCTCCCAGCTAATTTGAACCTTTGGCTTCTAAAATATGTGGTTCAATTGCGTGCTGCGTACATAACCTAATGTCAGCTAGACCGAAATTAAAATTTAATATATTGTTAAAGTCACTAAAATGGCGCCTGAAGCCTGTTGTGAGCTCTGTGTCTGCTCTAGAAACTGAAATTCTGTAGATCTGAGCCGTACATTAAATACTCACATGAACCTGTACTTTGAATTCTGTATGAGCTGTATAAAATACAGCTATGCATAAGAGTTTTGAATGAATAATTAGATTAGATAACTCTTCATTGTCTAATCGAATTATATAGAAATGAATAGAAAGTGGTTCTTTAGACTGATGCCATAGAAGAACCTGTTTTGGTGCCACAAAGAACCTTTCAAACAATGGTTTCAAACATGAGAAGGTGTGTCTTTGACTGTTCCTGCATAACTTAGTTTCGGACTAGTTGACAAGTTATGCTCCGGTCATTTGATGTTTCCAAGATAGATGTTCTTTTGTAATATAGTTAAATTTTTTTGTATATTTAATTTATCCACCATCATACATCATACATACAAGCTAAGAAGAGGTCGTTATACTAACAAGAGGTATCAACGCTGGGCCAAAGTTCAGCACATGGTTAAAGTTTGTAATCCAGCCAGAGCTGAAGCAGGTAGCATCAACACATAAATCTACTCTACCCGGCTTAAATCACAAGAGCACCTCTGACCAAAAAGCTGTAGATTTTTCTTGTTTGCACAAATTAATCCAGATTCACATTAACTGTGTTCACAGCTCCAACAAAATGAGGAAGAGGAGGGGCAGAAACACAATTAGATTGAATTACAATTGGATGGAAGTTGAGGACAAGGAGAAGGAAGCTTTGGATGAGGAGGAAGAGAAGCAGCAGGAGCATCTTTAGGGATCCCTATGATGTCATTGAGGTTTGTTTCATTAATATGGTCCTCTCACAAAGAACGATGACATGTTTTAGTTCACGTACTTCCTGTATTAAATAGTGATATGCAAAATGTTGTGAAAAACCATGGAGCAGGTACGTATAGTGCATCTGCAGGTAAATGAACATCAAATCTCTAAGACAGACTGAAATCTGTATATTTATCACCCTTATGATAAAACCCATGTCAGCCATTGGTTTATGGACTTTGTATTTTGAAGCCTCAACATTTGCATTATTGCTGTTGCTATGTTGGGACCATATTAGGATGAGGGATCAGAATCTGGAGTCATGCACACTATTATTTCATTTAGTGTGTATCCATAAGATTCGTACAGCAGATCCAAGTTGTGCCTTGAAAACAGGAAAGTCGTCTGCATAGAGGAGAACTGTAATAGCAGGCTTGTACAAAGTGAGGCTTTGTGCTCACATTTGCTGCAAACACTCATTTTACCCTGTTTTGATGCAGCTTTCACTTGAAATCAGGCAAGAACTGGACTTATTTTTTACAATGTGTTCTTGTGAATTGATTGTGTATCGCATATGTTTGGTTTGACTTTCTGCAAGACAACAGTCGTCCACTGGCCAAAACAATTTTCCAAATACCTCCACGTGATCAAGCCTGGATTTAGAAAAGAATAGCAAAAAAAATCTGCACCTCCTGCTTCAGATGCAATTTGTGTTTGTGCGTTCAGAGGCAGCGGCGAGAGGGGAGACCTCGGGTCATCCAGCTGGAGAGCCTGACCAGGAGGAGTCGAACATTAACTCAGCTCTTCCAGGGCACCCTGCAGACTCGGCTGTTGGCATCGACGAGGGATGACGTGAACGCCAAACTGGAGTCCATCACAGGTCAACTGCAGGTATGCGAGTCAGACCTTCTGAGGAGGGTTTCACTTTTCTCTCTTCTTTATAATTGACTCTTTTCTCTCTCTTTCAGCTCCTTGTCTCAGAGTGGGAGGGATTTGAAGCACAAAGGGAGGAACTTGTCATTTGGTTGGCTGATATGGATGTCCGCCTGAGTGAGGTTGACCAGCTGACAGGAAACACCAGTGAAAAACTGAAACAACTGCAGGTGTGGGCTTGTTTTGATATGACATATATTTGATATGAAACATACGTCAGAGACATTGTCCTAAACTGGACTAACAAAGGACCATGAGTACAACATGAAACGTACATTACATAGCGTAAGGCTGAAGTTCATTGATCATTTTAATCATAAACTTGTTGTTGAAATGTTTTTACTGAACATGCAAATATCTGCTGATGAAAATGTGTTGATTTATTGGTCTGTTATGAAGCTATTGCTATTTCTAATGTGTTTTATCACTTTCTGATGTTTTATTAATTAAACAATACATGTATTATTTGTTGTGTTATCTGTAGATATAGTATTTATATATATATATATTTATTTATAGTATAGCCAATATATTTAATTATTACTTTTTAAAACACTAATATGTGACATGTATTAGTAGTGATGTTGTGCTGAGGGTTAAAATGCCTTTTTGTCTTTTGGTAACTACAAAATGACAATAAACCATTAATATATGTCTATGCTGTGCTCGTATTTATTTTACCCTACTCAAATTCAATTTATGATGCATTTTATTTTGAAAGATTTAAAATGGTTTTTTTAAAGAACCACTCAAAAAAGGTTCTTTAAAATGGTTCTTTTAAAGAACCATTTGAAGGACCTTTTTAAAAATGGTTCTTTAAAGAACCATTTTTAAAAAGGTTCTTTGAAAAACCATTAAAGGTGCCCCAAAGAACCATTTCTTGAAGCAGTTTAAGAGTCTGAATGCTCGGAAAGCTCCCGGCCCAGACGGTGTGTCTCGTCTACTGGACGCAGCCGGAGGGTTCACTTGGTTGTTTGCTCTCAATAGAAGCTGAGCGCGTCTCCGTGTCTGTGCTGGTAAACGATACTGAGTCCCAGTGCTCAGTAAACTGTACACCTGACCGTTATTCTCCCACTGAATCCGGTGTGTCCACGGTCCAACACGTGCTCAACACGATGGTGCTGACCGGTGCCCAAACACACCAGAACACCAAATAAGTAAAATAACACAAACACGAACTTCTCCATGGCTCGTCGGGATGGCAACTGCTCCAAAAGTGACACATGAAATAGGCTGACATTTGAGTTTGACACGGGAGGTGAGGGGGTGTTTTGAATATGCTTGACTCCGTCACGAGGTTGCGCACAGCATCACCGGCAAGGGGGCTTGGTTTGAGAGGTTTTTGGCATCTGTGATGTGATTTACAACCATCCACCCATGTACAGCAAGAAGCCGCACTCACAACCGTGGGCATCAGCAAGTTGGTGAAATTTAAACAAAACAAAACAGCATTCCATCTGAAACTCTCTTATTGTACCCAAAATACAAATTTTAGTGATTACATGTGGCTTCATTAATTATGTTCAAACGGATGAATACATAACGCAAGTAATAACTTTATGATCAGTCAGTGAATGAAGGAGCTCAAGAGTGCAAATATAGTTGCAATAAAGTGACAAATATGCCCTTTTATGTCAAACAAAGACCGAAATAAGTGGCATCAGTGTGAGGATGAGAATGAGCGATCCAACCTCACACTGCAGATATCAGGGCAAAGCACAGTGGGGGGGTTGCAGTCTGCGCGCACAAGAGGGCTAACAACGCTGTGAGTGACGGAATCCACCCAAACTGAGGAACAGCTTGTTCCCCAGAGCTGAAGCCTGCACTGTTTGCACTATAATATAATATAATATAATATAATATAATATAATATAATATAATATAATATAATTAGGGCTGTCAAATGATTAAAATTTTTAATCAGATTAATCACAGCCTAAAAATTAATTAATCATGATTAATCACAACTCGAAATATGACCAAAATGTGTGCAAACATACGGACAGATAGCGGATTTTTACACACTTGTTAGTGTTATTTAATGCTAAGACCACGCTGAGTGGCCTGCGTTCACTCAGCGTGGTCTGACGTAGGCTGGGTGTTGTGCTGGAAGCGAATTCATCACAGCCTAAAAATTTATTAATCGCAACTCGAAATATATGTGTATATGTGTGTATATATGTGTAAAAATCGGGACAGATAGTGGTTTTTAACACACTTGTTTGTTTTATTTATTATTAATTGTGAGTACAAGCAGTACAAGCAGAACAGGGCTTCAAATAATTGTGAGGGATTTTTACTGAATGTTTTCCACCCGTTTAAATCTAGCACATTGTTTTATCCATATACATCTTCAAGTTCACAGAACATAGGCCTAATTCAACAGGCAAAATGTGGAGGCAGGAGTGGCCAGGTATCTGCGAGCAAGGCGGGCCAGCTGGCTGTGGGCTCCTGCATGAGCTGCCCACCACTGTAAGGGACAGTCCTCTAAGGCAGTGCAGGGCTCTGCTCTGTAGCACTGTATGGCTCTGTCCTGCTGTACCTCCTCCTCTGACTCAGAGTCAGAGTCCATCTGCAGCAGGCTCAGCCTCTTCTTGGCTGGACCTTCTTCTGCAGTGTGTGATCTTCTAGGAGAGTCTTCATGCAGCATGCCTGCCAGTGTGGTCCACACTGCTTCTCTGTCAGTCTTGGGCACACTGCGTAGGTCTTTAAAACGTGGGTCCAGTGCAGTTGCGATCTGGAGCCATGCATAGTTGGTATGTTCCTGGCGGGAAGCAAGGTCTTCCTTAAACTTCTCTTTAAACCTCACCACATATGCAGGGTCCTCATCAGTTACTTCCATGACACGGCGCAGGTGGCAGAAGGCTGGTAGAACTACAGAGCAGGAGACGTAGGCCTCTCCTCCCAGCAGTTCAGTCACATATCTGCAGTGGAATACACACACACACACACACACACACACACACACACACACACACACACACACACACACAGAGATAAGACAGCAAATTAAAAAAAGCTTTTTAATACTAGGTAATATTAATAAAATATTTGATTTCATTTATTTTTTAAATAAGACATTTTCATAATAACAAAACTGATTTAAGATGTATGTTTGATACATTTAATCTAAACCTACAATTATGGTCACAATGACAGGCTCACCTGCAGGGCTCTAGAAGTGTCTCCAGTCTCTGGAGTTTGTCCCACTCTGGAGGCGTCAGGAGGACAAGTTTATGCTTTTGTTTATCCAGAGTCGCGGTTACTGCAGTTTGGTTGCGGATCAAGCGCTTCACCATCTCCAGCGTGGAGTTCCAGCGCGTAGGCACGTCCTGGGCCAACGGCTCCTGCTTGCGCCCCAGTGACACCTGCTCTGCGTTCAGCTCTGCTGTGTTTGCTGGGCTGTGCTTAAAATGGCCAACAATTTTGCGGCATTTGGCCAGCGCAGTGACAAAGCCACTGTCTGCGAGACTCACTGTGATGCATCTCTGTAGAATGTGCGCGGTACACGGCATGTGATTGAATGGCATGATGCGAGCCGCGGCGATCATATTGCGCGCACTGTCCGTGCCTACTGTTGTCACCTTCTCCTCAATTCTCCACCTGCGAGCAACAGTCTGGAACTGCTCTGCACAAGCCTCCGCAAAGTGCCGCTCTTCCGTTTTCATTATAGTCAGCGCAAAGGATGTCAGACCCCAGGCTTCAGTGATTAAATGCGCAGTAACTCCCAGGTAATTGTCATTACTCAATGATGTCCAGTGGTCTCCTGTCAGAGCCACGCATTCTGTGTGAACTAAAGCCTCTTCTTTTTTCTTTTTCTCCGTTTCATACAGTTCGTGGATTCGAATTGTTATTGTGCTTCTCGCTGGGGGCTTGTAGGACGCGTCCTGAGATGCAACCTTTAAAACATCCGCAAAGCCCTTGTCCTCCACAATGCTTAGCGGTCTGCAGTCCTTTGCTATCCATTTGGCTATATTGTCGGTCAGTTTGTCCAAAGAAGACTTACCGAGTGGCCTGCGTTCACTAAGAGTGGTCTGACGCAGGCCGGGTGAAGCTGCTGCCCCGACAAACGCGTGTTTGGCATTAAGGTGGTATTTTAAGGTCGAATTTGAACGGTGAAATTGAAACTCTTTACTACAGTGAGTGCAAATTACAACGCGTTTGTTTATTGTCCCATCTATGTTCTTCTTGTATTTAAATTCCCCATCCAGAAGGCCATCCGCTTCCTGCTTCTCCATTTTCAGTGGCGCGGTAAACAAATCAAGTGGAATTATGGGAGCGACTTATCTGCGTGTTGCGCTAAATAGTTAAATATTCTAACGTAATTAATTCCAAAATTTAATTATCGCAATTAACGCGTTAATTTCGACAGCTATAAATATAATATAATATAATATAATATAATATAATATAATATATCATGTTGCTATTTAATGTTTTTTGTTCGTGTTGCAGCTGCTCTGTGAGCCAAGCTTTCGTTGTCTAAATTCAATGGCAATATATCTCTGCACCACACGATGGCGATAGATTCTCACAGACAGTCTGTGCTCTGCTTCCGCCACCAGTCATCTTTAAATCTTTTTTTTAATTCAATGAAACCTTTATTTAACTGTCCATCTCGCGGCATTACTTAAAAAAAAATCATATTTAAATACAAAGAAGATTAAATACATGAACGACAGTAAATTGATAAAATAAGAGCAAATAAATATATTTACAAATGATAGCAACATCAATGGAATAAAAGCATGAACAGCAGCAGAAGGAGAAAGAGGCCTGTATCTACATTATTACTCTGGCAGCTCTCAGTCTCCATACAGACAGGACACGTTGCAGCGTAATTGCAGACAGGTGCGTGGGCCTGAGCTCCGCCCAGGCAGAATGACGAGTGGAAGAAAGCAGCAACACAATAAACATATGTAGCCTTGCGGAGCCGGCCGGGCAGACACCGAGACAGAGTGCAAAGATTTTATACGTGACAACACACACAAAAAAACACACACAACAAAAATCAGAATGTGTTTGTGATTTGGATTTTTATTTAAAGGTGAAACCTTTTTTCTTTTCTTGTTTTGCCAGATTAGACATTTTGATTCATTTCATTTAGTTTTTTTGTTTTACTTTGATGCTATAATAGATGTTTTTAAAATGTAGTCATATTTAATACTATATTGCATCATGGCAAAACAACAGTCTCCTCAAGCTGCTTTATACTGTAAGGTGAAAACACTACAGTAAAAGCCAGAAAACCCCAACAATCCAATGATCCCCTTTGAGCAAGCACTGGGCGACAGTGGGGAGGAAAAACTCCCTTTAGGAAGAAACCTCCGGCAGAACCAGGCTCAAGAAGGGGCGGCCATCTGCTGCGACCGGTTGGGGGTGGGTGGGCAATCTCAGTCCACGAGGGCCGGTGTCCCTGCAGGTTTTAGATGTGTCCTCGAACCAACACAGCTGATTTAAACGGCTAAATTAGCTCCTCAACATGTCCTGAAGTTCTCCAGAGGCCTGGTAACGAACTAATCATGTGATTCAGGTGTGTTGAGCCAAGGTGAGATCTAAAACCTGCAGGGACACCGGCCCTCGTGGACTGAGAATGCCCACCCATGATATAGGGAGACAAGATGAAGTATACTTCTAATGGCCTATTTTAGCAGTTAATTTTTAACAATCAACTGGTGGTAATCCATCATCAGAATTGAGGAAAGGTGGTGTTGATGGAGACTCTACAGGAGGATTCACTGGGGAAGCCATACCTGCACTTCTGCCAGGGTGTCTTGGACGTACCTGAATAAATGTAGTTTTCCCTGGAAGTGGACGAGGATTAATCTGAGACGGAGTCTCCTCAGAACATCTCCCCATCATGCTTCTATGGTCCAACGATGCCAGCTTTTGTCCTTTCTGTTTTTCTAATTTAAGCTGGAGTTGAGCGTCTTTCACTCTAGATTTTAGATGACCTATCTCTTTTTCTTCATTGCCAGCCTTTTGGATAATCTGGTTCACTGGTCCAATGAGCTCCTCTCTTTGTCGGAATAAAGCGTACTCGGAAGACTTTACCATGTCATTGTACTGCTTTTTAAATGATTCCAGCTCCCGTGTTTTATCTAGTAAAGCTGCATCTAGATCCTTGCATCTGATACGTAGACAGTTCAGCTGTTTTTCAAGAAACTCCTTCGTTGTTCCAACAAAGGGGGTGCCTTCCACTCCGTCTACGTATTTCTTTTTCAAGTTGTGGAACATATCCCTAAATTCCACCTTTTCTTTTCCTCTCAAGTGACCTGCATGTGGAAATGCCTTTTCAAAGGACAAAACGCACTGGCACAATTCCTCTTGGAAGTAGCGCTCTTTCTTCTCCAGCCAATTCACTTTGGATATAAATCTTTCCCGTTGCTTTTTTGTGGAGCGCAGTTTCTCTTCCAGCGCCACCTTTTCAGCCAGTGCCTGATTGTGTGCCGCTTTTACTTTGTGCCGGTCCACTGCTGTCTTTCTGTGGTTTTCCTGCTCTGTGCTTAGGGCCTTTTTGATGTCTTCAATTTTCTTTTTCAAAGAATCAACTTCGTCTTCAAGCATAGCCTTCATTTTCTTTTCCAAGGCCAGAGCTCTAATATTACTCTGGCATTTCTGCTTGATCGCCATATTCTGGGCCTTTTGGTCGTCTATCACTTTGCCCATTTGATCTGTCTCCTCTGTTAATTCTTTCATGTTTTTAACCATAAATTCATTTTCGTCTTGTAACTTTGTATTACGCGACAAAACACCGTCAATCCAACACTGCGAGGATTGACGTTCTTCCTCGCGTTCCTTAACCGCATTGACGGTCACACCTCTACTATTTTTTACTGCCGTCTGCAGCTTTTCTATTTTGGAGTCATACATGTTGATCACCTCTTCTAACTTCCTGTCTGCAGCATTTGCTTTGTTTTCCAGTTTTTTAGTATTTTCCTGGTAAAACTGCTGCATCTTATTTTTTTCCTCTGTGTGGCGTTTCAATAATAATTCAACAACTTGGCTGTTGTGAAATTGCTGACGTGCCACCTTTTCTTTCTCTGTTTCCAGCAGTCCTTGCAGGACTTGGACTTCGTCCTCGTGTTTTTCTTTAAGCTCAGCCAGAGTTTTCTCCGTCTCTGCGCGGAACTTTACCAGAGCTTCGTGGTCATCTTTTATCGAGTCCAACCTGTCTGCGATGTTTGTCCTGTCATCCAAGACCGAACCCAGCAGCTTATTATTCTGCAAAAGTTCATTGTTTTCTTTTGTTAGATCCTCGATCCGTTTCTTATTGACTGTATGCAGGTTTTTGAAGTAGTCAAGCTCAGTTTTGAGCTTTTCAACCTCGTCGATCATTGGCTGCAGTCTTTGCTCGAACTGTCTGGCATATGTTTCTTTTTCTTTTTCACTTTTTTTAACCATTGTTTTCGAGAAATTAACATTTCTGTCTTTGTTAGCTTTCGAACTCATTTCTGCTTTTTTATGTGCTGTATCACTCCAACAAAACGATAGCTTAATGAATTCCCTTTGACAGCTGTCCTCTATTTATAGACTTGAACATCAAAGGATGAAAGGACTGTCACTATGACATCACCACGTTCTGTGACGTAACAGGGCTTTGGAGCGTGATGTCACGGGGGTGGGCGTGGAAAGGATTTTGGGGGTCTAAACAAAGCGTGTCTTTTTTTTAAAACTTTATTTAACAAACAATGAGTATACAACATACGAACAGATGAAGTATACAACAGAACATGAACACAAAAAGCCAAGGGTGAAAGAAAAAGGTAACAATTATAAGAATACACGCAAAAATTCACATACATATATTGTTGTGAGAGCCTTTTTGTTGGTGCAGTCTGATATTGATTGTATGTGCATGTGCACATCCTTAAAATAATGACAGAAATATGGTGTTTTGTTAGTAAACTTACATTTATGGATAAAAAATTTAGCTAAAAGTATTAAGAAATTTATCATAAAAAACATTTCTCATACTTCTTGGGGAACTTAAAGAAACAGAATAAAACATTTTCCCATCGTAAAGAAAACTCCCTTAAAATATGGACAATAACAAAGCTGCTAAATTCCTTCCAGAATCTCTGTGTAAAAGAACAGTACCAAAAAAGATGTGTCACCGTTTCTGGATGATCCCCACAGAAAGTACAATTAGTATTTATGTCCCTTTTAAATTTGACCATGTAGTGACTGGCTGGATAACATGTATGTCGAATTTTAAAAGAGACTTCTTTCACCTTATTTACAATCAAATATTTATGGGGGACCATCCAGACTGTCTTCCGCTTGATATCTGGAACACTGATTGGAAAATTATATAGTGCAATAAAGTCGTTGTAAGTAAGTAGTTGTCCCTCTTTACTAACCAGCTGAGCCACCAATAGGATCCCATTTTGGAGCCAAGTTTCCAGGAAAAGTGATTAATTTTTCTATAAAATATCTCTGTTGTTCCAGATAAGGTATTTGTGAGGTGAGAAGTTGTGTTTATAAATGAGGGTCCACGCTAAGAGGACCTGCTTATGGAAGGATGAAAGCTTTATAGGGACTTTCTCAACATTGTAATTACAATTTCAAATAAAAGTAAAGCCACCAAAACGAGAGAAAATGTGGTATGGTATAAAGTTCCAGATAGAGGTAGGGTTTTAAGAAAATGTTTGGCCCAATTAATTTTGAAAGTGTTATTTAAAGTAGAAAAGTCTAAGACGTTAAGCCCACCTGATTCGTACTTATTCATCACAACAGTTTTTCTAATATAGTGCGTACGGTTTTTCCATATAAAATTAAAGAGCATACGGTCAATATCTTTACTACTTTTCTTATCCAGATGTAAGGAGAGAGCAGCATATGTTCATCGGGATATCCCTTCAGCTTTAGTAATTAACACTCTACCTTTCAAAGACAAGTCCCTTGTTCCAAGATGGCGCCGCCGCGTATGGATGCCCCGGTGCTTCAGTGCGTTACTTCTGTTTTGTTTTTGTGCATAACTTCTGTGTCTGGGCACTCCTCTGGATATTCTTACACTAGAGAAGAGCTTCTTAACTACAGGACTACAACACCTGTGGATTTACTTCCAATATTTGTCGCATCTGCGGCAGATTTACTGCAGACTCTGATCAGGAAAGTGAGACGCCGAAAGCGAGGAAAGCGAGCCGGCGCACTCGTGCGTCTGAGGAGACGCGGACTGCGAACTGCTCTTCCTGGGATCTTCCTTTCCAACGTACGCTCACTCAGGAATGAGATGGACGAGCTGGCCCTGATGAGAAGCATGAACAGAGACGTTGCCTCCTCCTGTGTCTTGTGTTTTACGGAGTCGTGGCTCTGTGAGGACATCCCGGACAGCGCGCTCAAGCTGGAGGGCTTTCATCTGCTGCGCGCGGACCGGCAGGCCTCTCTCTCTGGTAAGACCACAGGTGGACGTGTCTGCTTCTACATTAATAGTGGCTGGTGCACAGATGTAACAGTGATTGCTCAGCACTGCTCTTCCTCTCTGGAATACCTTTTTATTCACTGCAAACCGTTTTATTCTCCGCGGGAGTTTGCTTCATTCATCTTGGCCGCTGTTTACATCCCGCCAGATGCGGATGCGCAGGCAGCTCAGTGCGCACTCGCGGAGCAGATACTGCACATGGAGCGGACATTCCCGGACTCTCTCATCATTGCTCTTGGGGACTTTTACAACACCCCCCTCCTCACCCCACACAAAAGAGGATTTCACACCACCTCCTCCCACCACAACCCTTCATATTCATGAAGCAGATGCGAGGAAGCAGTTTAAGAGTCTGAATGCTCGGAAAGCTCCCGGCCCAGACGGTGTGTCTCGTCTACTGGACGCAGCCGGAGGGTTCACTTGGTTGTTTGCTCTCAATAGAAGCTGAGCGCGTCTCCGTGTCTGTGCTGGTAAACGATACTGAGTCCCAGTGCTCAGTAAACTGTACACCTGACCGTTATTCTCCCACTGAATCCGGTGTGTCCACGGTCCAACACGTGCTCAACACGATGGTGCTGACCGGTGCCCAAACACACCAGAACACCAAATAAGTAAAATAACACAAACACGAACTTCTCCATGGCTCGTCGGGATGGCAACTGCTCCAAAAGTGACACATGAAATAGGCTGACATTTGAGTTTGACACGGGAGGTGAGGGGGTGTTTTGAATATGCTTGACTCCGTCACGAGGTTGCGCACAGCATCACCGGCAAGGGGGCTTGGTTTGAGAGGTTTTTGGCATCTGTGATGTGATTTACAACCATCCACCCATGTACAGCAAGAAGCCGCACTCACAACCGTGGGCATCAGCAAGTTGGTGAAATTTAAACAAAACAAAACAGCATTCCATCTGAAACTCTCTTATTGTACCCAAAATACAAATTTTAGTGATTACATGTGGCTTCATTAATTATGTTCAAACGGATGAATACATAACGCAAGTAATAACTTTATGATCAGTCAGTGAATGAAGGAGCTCAAGAGTGCAAATATAGTTGCAATAAAGTGACAAATATGCCCTTTTATGTCAAACAAAGACCGAAATAAGTGGCATCAGTGTGAGGATGAGAATGAGCGATCCAACCTCACACTGCAGATATCAGGGCAAAGCACAGTGGGGGGGTTGCAGTCTGCGCGCACAAGAGGGCTAACAACGCTGTGAGTGACGGAATCCACCCAAACTGAGGAACAGCTTGTTCCCCAGAGCTGAAGCCTGCACTGTTTGCACTATAATATAATATAATATAATATAATATAATATAATATAATATAATTAGGGCTGTCAAATGATTAAAATTTTTAATCAGATTAATCACAGCCTAAAAATTAATTAATCATGATTAATCACAACTCGAAATATGACCAAAATGTGTGCAAACATACGGACAGATAGCGGATTTTTACACACTTGTTAGTGTTATTTAATGCTAAGACCACGCTGAGTGGCCTGCGTTCACTCAGCGTGGTCTGACGTAGGCTGGGTGTTGTGCTGGAAGCGAATTCATCACAGCCTAAAAATTTATTAATCGCAACTCGAAATATATGTGTATATGTGTGTATATATGTGTAAAAATCGGGACAGATAGTGGTTTTTAACACACTTGTTTGTTTTATTTATTATTAATTGTGAGTACAAGCAGTACAAGCAGAACAGGGCTTCAAATAATTGTGAGGGATTTTTACTGAATGTTTTCCACCCGTTTAAATCTAGCACATTGTTTTATCCATATACATCTTCAAGTTCACAGAACATAGGCCTAATTCAACAGGCAAAATGTGGAGGCAGGAGTGGCCAGGTATCTGCGAGCAAGGCGGGCCAGCTGGCTGTGGGCTCCTGCATGAGCTGCCCACCACTGTAAGGGACAGTCCTCTAAGGCAGTGCAGGGCTCTGCTCTGTAGCACTGTATGGCTCTGTCCTGCTGTACCTCCTCCTCTGACTCAGAGTCAGAGTCCATCTGCAGCAGGCTCAGCCTCTTCTTGGCTGGACCTTCTTCTGCAGTGTGTGATCTTCTAGGAGAGTCTTCATGCAGCATGCCTGCCAGTGTGGTCCACACTGCTTCTCTGTCAGTCTTGGGCACACTGCGTAGGTCTTTAAAACGTGGGTCCAGTGCAGTTGCGATCTGGAGCCATGCATAGTTGGTATGTTCCTGGCGGGAAGCAAGGTCTTCCTTAAACTTCTCTTTAAACCTCACCACATATGCAGGGTCCTCATCAGTTACTTCCATGACACGGCGCAGGTGGCAGAAGGCTGGTAGAACTACAGAGCAGGAGACGTAGGCCTCTCCTCCCAGCAGTTCAGTCACATATCTGCAGTGGAATACACACACACACACACACACACACACACACACACACACACACACACACACACACACACACACACACACACACACACAGAGATAAGACAGCAAATTAAAAAAAGCTTTTTAATACTAGGTAATATTAATAAAATATTTGATTTCATTTATTTTTTAAATAAGACATTTTCATAATAACAAAACTGATTTAAGATGTATGTTTGATACATTTAATCTAAACCTACAATTATGGTCACAATGACAGGCTCACCTGCAGGGCTCTAGAAGTGTCTCCAGTCTCTGGAGTTTGTCCCACTCTGGAGGCGTCAGGAGGACAAGTTTATGCTTTTGTTTATCCAGAGTCGCGGTTACTGCAGTTTGGTTGCGGATCAAGCGCTTCACCATCTCCAGCGTGGAGTTCCAGCGCGTAGGCACGTCCTGGGCCAACGGCTCCTGCTTGCGCCCCAGTGACACCTGCTCTGCGTTCAGCTCTGCTGTGTTTGCTGGGCTGTGCTTAAAATGGCCAACAATTTTGCGGCATTTGGCCAGCGCAGTGACAAAGCCACTGTCTGCGAGACTCACTGTGATGCATCTCTGTAGAATGTGCGCGGTACACGGCATGTGATTGAATGGCATGATGCGAGCCGCGGCGATCATATTGCGCGCACTGTCCGTGCCTACTGTTGTCACCTTCTCCTCAATTCTCCACCTGCGAGCAACAGTCTGGAACTGCTCTGCACAAGCCTCCGCAAAGTGCCGCTCTTCCGTTTTCATTATAGTCAGCGCAAAGGATGTCAGACCCCAGGCTTCAGTGATTAAATGCGCAGTAACTCCCAGGTAATTGTCATTACTCAATGATGTCCAGTGGTCTCCTGTCAGAGCCACGCATTCTGTGTGAACTAAAGCCTCTTCTTTTTTCTTTTTCTCCGTTTCATACAGTTCGTGGATTCGAATTGTTATTGTGCTTCTCGCTGGGGGCTTGTAGGACGCGTCCTGAGATGCAACCTTTAAAACATCCGCAAAGCCCTTGTCCTCCACAATGCTTAGCGGTCTGCAGTCCTTTGCTATCCATTTGGCTATATTGTCGGTCAGTTTGTCCAAAGAAGACTTACCGAGTGGCCTGCGTTCACTAAGAGTGGTCTGACGCAGGCCGGGTGAAGCTGCTGCCCCGACAAACGCGTGTTTGGCATTAAGGTGGTATTTTAAGGTCGAATTTGAACGGTGAAATTGAAACTCTTTACTACAGTGAGTGCAAATTACAACGCGTTTGTTTATTGTCCCATCTATGTTCTTCTTGTATTTAAATTCCCCATCCAGAAGGCCATCCGCTTCCTGCTTCTCCATTTTCAGTGGCGCGGTAAACAAATCAAGTGGAATTATGGGAGCGACTTATCTGCGTGTTGCGCTAAATAGTTAAATATTCTAACGTAATTAATTCCAAAATTTAATTATCGCAATTAACGCGTTAATTTCGACAGCTATAAATATAATATAATATAATATAATATAATATAATATAATATAATATAATATAATATAATATAATATATCATGTTGCTATTTAATGTTTTTTGTTCGTGTTGCAGCTGCTCTGTGAGCCAAGCTTTCGTTGTCTAAATTCAATGGCAATATATCTCTGCACCACACGATGGCGATAGATTCTCACAGACAGTCTGTGCTCTGCTTCCGCCACCAGTCATCTTTAAATCTTTTTTTTAATTCAATGAAACCTTTATTTAACTGTCCATCTCGCGGCATTACTTAAAAAAAATCATATTTAAATACAAAGAAGATTAAATACATGAACGACAGTAAATTGATAAAATAAGAGCAAATAAATATATTTACAAATGATAGCAACATCAATGGAATAAAAGCATGAACAGCAGCAGAAGGAGAAAGAGGCCTGTATCTACATTATTACTCTGGCAGCTCTCAGTCTCCATACAGACAGGACACGTTGCAGCGTAATTGCAGACAGGTGCGTGGGCCTGAGCTCCGCCCAGGCAGAATGACGAGTGGAAGAAAGCAGCAACACAATAAACATATGTAGCCTTGCGGAGCCGGCCGGGCAGACACCGAGACAGAGTGCAAAGATTTTATACGTGACAACACACACAAAAAAACACACACAACAAAAATCAGAATGTGTTTGTGATTTGGATTTTTATTTAAAGGTGAAACCTTTTTTCTTTTCTTGTTTTGCCAGATTAGACATTTTGATTCATTTCATTTAGTTTTTTTGTTTTACTTTGATGCTATAATAGATGTTTTTAAAATGTAGTCATATTTAATACTATATTGCATCATGGCAAAACAACAGTCTCCTCAAGCTGCTTTATACTGTAAGGTGAAAACACTACAGTAAAAGCCAGAAAACCCCAACAATCCAATGATCCCCTTTGAGCAAGCACTGGGCGACAGTGGGGAGGAAAAACTCCCTTTAGGAAGAAACCTCCGGCAGAACCAGGCTCAAGAAGGGGCGGCCATCTGCTGCGACCGGTTGGGGGTGGGTGGGCAATCTCAGTCCACGAGGGCCGGTGTCCCTGCAGGTTTTAGATGTGTCCTCGAACCAACACAGCTGATTTAAACGGCTAAATTAGCTCCTCAACATGTCCTGAAGTTCTCCAGAGGCCTGGTAACGAACTAATCATGTGATTCAGGTGTGTTGAGCCAAGGTGAGATCTAAAACCTGCAGGGACACCGGCCCTCGTGGACTGAGAATGCCCACCCATGATATAGGGAGACAAGATGAAGTATACTTCTAATGGCCTATTTTAGCAGTTAATTTTTAACAATCAACTGGTGGTAATCCATCATCAGAATTGAGGAAAGGTGGTGTTGATGGAGACTCTACAGGAGGATTCACTGGGGAAGCCATACCTGCACTTCTGCCAGGGTGTCTTGGACGTACCTGAATAAATGTAGTTTTCCCTGGAAGTGGACGAGGATTAATCTGAGACGGAGTCTCCTCAGAACATCTCCCCATCATGCTTCTATGGTCCAACGATGCCAGCTTTTGTCCTTTCTGTTTTTCTAATTTAAGCTGGAGTTGAGCGTCTTTCACTCTAGATTTTAGATGACCTATCTCTTTTTCTTCATTGCCAGCCTTTTGGATAATCTGGTTCACTGGTCCAATGAGCTCCTCTCTTTGTCGGAATAAAGCGTACTCGGAAGACTTTACCATGTCATTGTACTGCTTTTTAAATGATTCCAGCTCCCGTGTTTTATCTAGTAAAGCTGCATCTAGATCCTTGCATCTGATACGTAGACAGTTCAGCTGTTTTTCAAGAAACTCCTTCGTTGTTCCAACAAAGGGGGTGCCTTCCACTCCGTCTACGTATTTCTTTTTCAAGTTGTGGAACATATCCCTAAATTCCACCTTTTCTTTTCCTCTCAAGTGACCTGCATGTGGAAATGCCTTTTCAAAGGACAAAACGCACTGGCACAATTCCTCTTGGAAGTAGCGCTCTTTCTTCTCCAGCCAATTCACTTTGGATATAAATCTTTCCCGTTGCTTTTTTGTGGAGCGCAGTTTCTCTTCCAGCGCCACCTTTTCAGCCAGTGCCTGATTGTGTGCCGCTTTTACTTTGTGCCGGTCCACTGCTGTCTTTCTGTGGTTTTCCTGCTCTGTGCTTAGGGCCTTTTTGATGTCTTCAATTTTCTTTTTCAAAGAATCAACTTCGTCTTCAAGCATAGCCTTCATTTTCTTTTCCAAGGCCAGAGCTCTAATATTACTCTGGCATTTCTGCTTGATCGCCATATTCTGGGCCTTTTGGTCGTCTATCACTTTGCCCATTTGATCTGTCTCCTCTGTTAATTCTTTCATGTTTTTAACCATAAATTCATTTTCGTCTTGTAACTTTGTATTACGCGACAAAACACCGTCAATCCAACACTGCGAGGATTGACGTTCTTCCTCGCGTTCCTTAACCGCATTGACGGTCACACCTCTACTATTTTTTACTGCCGTCTGCAGCTTTTCTATTTTGGAGTCATACATGTTGATCACCTCTTCTAACTTCCTGTCTGCAGCATTTGCTTTGTTTTCCAGTTTTTTAGTATTTTCCTGGTAAAACTGCTGCATCTTATTTTTTTCCTCTGTGTGGCGTTTCAATAATAATTCAACAACTTGGCTGTTGTGAAATTGCTGACGTGCCACCTTTTCTTTCTCTGTTTCCAGCAGTCCTTGCAGGACTTGGACTTCGTCCTCGTGTTTTTCTTTAAGCTCAGCCAGAGTTTTCTCCGTCTCTGCGCGGAACTTTACCAGAGCTTCGTGGTCATCTTTTATCGAGTCCAACCTGTCTGCGATGTTTGTCCTGTCATCCAAGACCGAACCCAGCAGCTTATTATTCTGCAAAAGTTCATTGTTTTCTTTTGTTAGATCCTCGATCCGTTTCTTATTGACTGTATGCAGGTTTTTGAAGTAGTCAAGCTCAGTTTTGAGCTTTTCAACCTCGTCGATCATTGGCTGCAGTCTTTGCTCGAACTGTCTGGCATATGTTTCTTTTTCTTTTTCACTTTTTTTAACCATTGTTTTCGAGAAATTAACATTTCTGTCTTTGTTAGCTTTCGAACTCATTTCTGCTTTTTTATGTGCTGTATCACTCCAACAAAACGATAGCTTAATGAATTCCCTTTGACAGCTGTCCTCTATTTATAGACTTGAACATCAAAGGATGAAAGGACTGTCACTATGACATCACCACGTTCTGTGACGTAACAGGGCTTTGGAGCGTGATGTCACGGGGGTGGGCGTGGAAAGGATTTTGGGGGTCTAAACAAAGCGTGTCTTTTTTTTAAAACTTTATTTAACAAACAATGAGTATACAACATACGAACAGATGAAGTATACAACAGAACATGAACACAAAAAGCCAAGGGTGAAAGAAAAAGGTAACAATTATAAGAATACACGCAAAAATTCACATACATATATTGTTGTGAGAGCCTTTTTGTTGGTGCAGTCTGATATTGATTGTATGTGCATGTGCACATCCTTAAAATAATGACAGAAATATGGTGTTTTGTTAGTAAACTTACATTTATGGATAAAAAATTTAGCTAAAAGTATTAAGAAATTTATCATAAAAAACATTTCTCATACTTCTTGGGGAACTTAAAGAAACAGAATAAAACATTTTCCCATCGTAAAGAAAACTCCCTTAAAATATGGACAATAACAAAGCTGCTAAATTCCTTCCAGAATCTCTGTGTAAAAGAACAGTACCAAAAAAGATGTGTCACCGTTTCTGGATGATCCCCACAGAAAGTACAATTAGTATTTATGTCCCTTTTAAATTTGACCATGTAGTGACTGGCTGGATAACATGTATGTCGAATTTTAAAAGAGACTTCTTTCACCTTATTTACAATCAAATATTTATGGGGGACCATCCAGACTGTCTTCCGCTTGATATCTGGAACACTGATTGGAAAATTATATAGTGCAATAAAGTCGTTGTAAGTAAGTAGTTGTCCCTCTTTACTAACCAGCTGAGCCACCAATAGGATCCCATTTTGGAGCCAAGTTTCCAGGAAAAGTGATTTATTTTTCTATAAAATATCTCTGTTGTTCCAGATAAGGTATTTGTGAGGTGAGAAGTTGTGTTTATAAATGAGGGTCCACGCTAAGAGGACCTGCTTATGGAAGGATGAAAGCTTTACAGGGACTTTCTCAACATTGTAATTACAATTTCAAATAAAAGTAAAGCCACCAAAACGAGAGAAAATGTGGTATGGTATAAAGTTCCAGATAGAGGTAGGGTTTTAAGAAAATGTTTGGCCCAATTAATTTTGAAAGTGTTATTTAAAGTAGAAAAGTCTAAGACGTTAAGCCCACCTGATTCGTACTTATTCATCACAACAGTTTTTCTAATATAGTGCGTACGGTTTTTCCATATAAAATTAAAGAGCATACGGTCAATATCTTTACTACTTTTCTTATCCAGATGTAAGGAGAGAGCAGCATATGTTCATCGGGATATCCCTTCAGCTTTAGTAATTAACACTCTACCTTTCAAAGACAAGTCCCTTGTTCCAAGATGGCGCCGCCGCGTATGGATGCCCCGGTGCTTCAGTGCGTTACTTCTGTTTTGTTTTTGTGCATAACTTCTGTGTCTGGGCACTCCTCTGGATATTCTTACACTAGAGAAGAGCTTCTTAACTACAGGACTACAACACCTGTGGATTTACTTCCAATATTTGTCGCATCTGCGGCAGATTTACTGCAGACTCTGATCAGGAAAGTGAGACGCCGAAAGCGAGGAAAGCGAGCCGGCGCACTCGTGCGTCTGAGGAGACGCGGACTGCGAACTGCTCTTCCTGGGATCTTCCTTTCCAACGTACGCTCACTCAGGAATGAGATGGACGAGCTGGCCCTGATGAGAAGCATGAACAGAGACGTTGCCTCCTCCTGTGTCTTGTGTTTTACGGAGTCGTGGCTCTGTGAGGACATCCCGGACAGCGTGCTCAAGCTGGAGGGCTTTCATCTGCTGCGCGCGGACCGGCAGGCCTCTCTCTCTGGTAAGACCACAGGTGGACGTGTCTGCTTCTACATTAATAGTGGCTGGTGCACAGATGTAGCAGTGATTGCTCAGCACTGCTCTTCCTCTCTGGAATACCTTTTTATTCACTGCAAACCGTTTTATTCTCCGCGGGAGTTTGCTTCATTCATCTTGGCCGCTGTTTACATCCCGCCAGATGCGGATGCGCAGGCAGCTCAGTGCGCACTCGCGGAGCAGATACTGCACATGGAGCGGACATTCCCGGACTCTCTCATCATTGCTCTTGGGGACTTTTACAACACCCCCCTCCTCACCCCACACAAAAGAGGATTTCACACCACCTCCTCCCACCACAACCCTTCATATTCATGAAGCAGATGCGAGGAAGCAGTTTAAGAGTCTGAATGCTCGGAAAGCTCCCGGCCCAGACGGTGTGTCTCGTCTACTGGACGCAGCCGGAGGGTTCACTTGGTTGTTTGCTCTCAATAGAAGCTGAGCGCGTCTCCGTGTCTGTGCTGGTAAACGATACTGAGTCCCAGTGCTCAGTAAACTGTACACCTGACCGTTATTCTCCCACTGAATCCGGTGTGTCCACGGTCCAACACGTGCTCAACACGATGGTGCTGACCGGTGCCCAAACACACCAGAACACCAAATAAGTAAAATAACACAAACACGAACTTCTCCATGGCTCGTCGGGATGGCAACTGCTCCAAAAGTGACACATGAAATAGGCTGACATTTGAGTTTGACACGGGAGGTGAGGGGGTGTTTTGAATATGCTTGACTCCGTCACGAGGTTGCGCACAGCATCACCGGCAAGGGGGCTTGGTTTGAGAGGTTTTTGGCATCTGTGATGTGATTTACAACCATCCACCCATGTACAGCAAGAAGCCGCACTCACAACCGTGGGCATCAGCAAGTTGGTGAAATTTAAACAAAACAGCATTCCATCTGAAACTCTATTATTGTACCCAAAATACAAATTTTAGTGATTACATGTGGCTTCATTAATTATGTTCAAACGGATGAATACATAACGCAAGTAATAACTTTATGATCAGTCAGTGAATGAAGGAGCTCAAGAGTGCAAATATAGTTGCAATAAAGTGACAAATATGCCCTTTTATGTCAAACAAAGACCGAAATAAGTGGCATCAGTGTGAGGATGAGAATGAGCGATCCAACCTCACACTGCAGATATCAGGGCAAAGCACAGTGGGGGGGTTGCAGTCTGCGCGCACAAGAGGGCTAACAACGCTGTGAGTGACGGAATCCACCCAAACTGAGGAACAGCTTGTTCCCCAGAGCTGAAGCCTGCACTGTTTGCACTATAATATAATATAATATAATATAATATAATATAATATAATATAATTAGGGCTGTCAAATGATTAAAATTTTTAATCAGATTAATCACAGCCTAAAAATTAATTAATCATGATTAATCACAACTCGAAATATGACCAAAATGTGTGCAAACATACGGACAGATAGCGGATTTTTACACACTTGTTAGTGTTATTTAATGCTAAGACCACGCTGAGTGGCCTGCGTTCACTCAGCGTGGTCTGACGTAGGCTGGGTGTTGTGCTGGAAGCGAATTAATCACAGCCTAAAAATTTATTAATCGCAACTCGAAATATATGTGTATATGTGTGTATATATGTGTAAAAATCGGGACAGATAGTGGTTTTTAACACACTTGTTTGTTTTATTTATTATTAATTGTGAGTACAAGCAGTACAAGCAGAACAGGGCTTCAAATAATTGTGAGGGATTTTTACTGAATGTTTTCCACCCGTTTAAATCTAGCACATTGTTTTATCCATATACATCTTCAAGTTCACAGAACATAGGCCTAATTCAACAGGCAAAATGTGGAGGCAGGAGTGGCCAGGTATCTGCGAGCAAGGCGGGCCAGCTGGCTGTGGGCTCCTGCATGAGCTGCCCACCACTGTAAGGGACAGTCCTCTAAGGCAGTGCAGGGCTCTGCTCTGTAGCGCTGTATGGCTCTGTCCTGCTGTACCTCCTCCTCTGACTCAGAGTCAGAGTCCATCTGCAGCAGGCCAACCCGTTCTCACTCCCAAAGCGTAACATTTTACGCTAGGTGACAAATCGTCACCATATTACGTTTTCGGCTACCCACCACGTTCCTAAATGACGACCTCGGAAAAAAGAGGACATATGAGAACCGTCTGGACTGAATCTACACATGTTCGCTCTTTTTCTTCAAATCGCTTAGAAACACGCTATTTAACATCATTAAAGACCTGGTTAAGGTCAGGAATAAGGTTATGGTTAGGGCTAGGGATAAGGTTAGGTTTAGGGCTGGAATACAGGGCTGGAACGTCTATTACCGCGGGAGTGTCATTCACTGGATTCCAGCCATAACCCGCCGCGTACCATAAGAACGCCGAAGGTCTCCTTTCGCGTTCCTCAGGAACGCCGCGGGACGTGACAAAACGTCGACATGTTACGCCTCGGGAGTGAGAACGCTCTGAGCAGGCTCAGCCTCTTCTTGGCTGGACCTTCTTCTGCAGTGTGTGATCTTCTAGGAGAGTCTTCATGCAGCATGCCTGCCAGTGTGGTCCACACTGCTTCTCTGTCAGTCTTGGGCACACTGCGTAGGTCTTTAAAACGTGGGTCCAGTGCAGTTGCGATCTGGAGCCATGCATAGTTGGTATGTTCCTGGCGGGAAGCAAGGTCTTCCTTAAACTTCTCTTTAAACCTCACCACATATGCAGGGTCCTCATCAGTTACTTCCATGACACGGCGCAGGTGGCAGAAGGCTGGTAGAACTACAGAGCAGGAGACGTAGGCCTCTCCTCCCAGCAGTTCAGTCACATATCTGCAGTGGAATACACACACACACACACACACACACACACACACACACACACACACACACACACACACACACACACACACACACACACACACACACACAGAGATAAGACAGCAAATTAAAAAAAGCTTTTTAATACTAGGTAATATTAATAAAATATTTGATTTCATTTATTTTTTAAATAAGACATTTTCATAATAACAAAACTGATTTAAGATGTATGTTTGATACATTTAATCTAAACCTACAATTATGGTCACAATGACAGGCTCACCTGCAGGGCTCTAGAAGTGTCTCCAGTCTCTGGAGTTTGTCCCACTCTGGAGGCGTCAGGAGGACAAGTTTATGCTTTTGTTTATCCAGAGTCGCGGTTACTGCAGTTTGGTTGCGGATCAAGCGCTTCACCATCTCCAGCGTGGAGTTCCAGCGCGTAGGCACGTCCTGGGCCAACGGCTCCTGCTTGCGCCCCAGTGACACCTGCTCTGCGTTCAGCTCTGCTGTGTTTGCTGGGCTGTGCTTAAAATGGCCAACAATTTTGCGGCATTTGGCCAGCGCAGTGACAAAGCCACTGTCTGCGAGACTCACTGTGATGCATCTCTGTAGAATGTGCGCGGTACACGGCATGTGATTGAATGGCATGATGCGAGCCGCGGCGATCATATTGCGCGCACTGTCCGTGCCTACTGTTGTCACCTTCTCCTCAATTCTCCACCTGCGAGCAACAGTCTGGAACTGCTCTGCACAAGCCTCCGCAAAGTGCCGCTCTTCCGTTTTCATTATAGTCAGCGCAAAGGATGTCAGACCCCAGGCTTCAGTGATTAAATGCGCAGTAACTCCCAGGTAATTGTCATTACTCAATGATGTCCAGTGGTCTCCTGTCAGAGCCACGCATTCTGTGTGAACTAAAGCCTCTTCTTTTTTCTTTTTCTCCGTTTCATACAGTTCGTGGATTCGAATTGTTATTGTGCTTCTCGCTGGGGGCTTGTAGGACGCGTCCTGAGATGCAACCTTTAAAACATCCGCAAAGCCCTTGTCCTCCACAATGCTTAGCGGTCTGCAGTCCTTTGCTATCCATTTGGCTATATTGTCGGTCAGTTTGTCCAAAGAAGACTTACCGAGTGGCCTGCGTTCACTAAGAGTGGTCTGACGCAGGCCGGGTGAAGCTGCTGCCCCGACAAACGCGTGTTTGGCATTAAGGTGGTATTTTAAGGTCGAATTTGAACGGTGAAATTGAAACTCTTTACTACAGTGAGTGCAAATTACAACGCGTTTGTTTATTGTCCCATCTATGTTCTTCTTGTATTTAAATTCCCCATCCAGAAGGCCATCCGCTTCCTGCTTCTCCATTTTCAGTGGCGCGGTAAACAAATCAAGTGGAATTATGGGAGCGACTTATCTGCGTGTTGCGCTAAATAGTTAAATATTCTAACGTAATTAATTCCAAAATTTAATTATCGCAATTAACGCGTTAATTTCGACAGCTATAAATATAATATAATATAATATAATATAATATAATATAATATAATATATCATGTTGCTATTTAATGTTTTTTGTTCGTGTTGCAGCTGCTCTGTGAGCCAAGCTTTCGTTGTCTAAATTCAATGGCAATATATCTCTGCACCACACGATGGCGATAGATTCTCACAGACAGTCTGTGCTCTGCTTCCGCCACCAGTCATCTTTAAATCTTTTTTTTAATTCAATGAAACCTTTATTTAACTGTCCATCTCGCGGCATTACTTAAAAAAAATCATATTTAAATACAAAGAAGATTAAATACATGAACGACAGTAAATTGATAAAATAAGAGCAAATAAATATATTTACAAATGATAGCAACATCAATGGAATAAAAGCATGAACAGCAGCAGAAGGAGAAAGAGGCCTGTATCTACATTATTACTCTGGCAGCTCTCAGTCTCCATACAGACAGGACACGTTGCAGCGTAATTGCAGACAGGTGCGTGGGCCTGAGCTCCGCCCAGGCAGAATGACGAGTGGAAGAAAGCAGCAACACAATAAACATATGTAGCCTTGCGGAGCCGGCCGGGCAGACACCGAGACAGAGTGCAAAGATTTTATACGTGACAACACACACAAAAAAACACACACAACAAAAATCAGAATGTGTTTGTGATTTGGATTTTTATTTAAAGGTGAAACCTTTTTTCTTTTCTTGTTTTGCCAGATTAGACATTTTGATTCATTTCATTTAGTTTTTTTGTTTTACTTTGATGCTATAATAGATGTTTTTAAAATGTAGTCATATTTAATACTATATTGCATCATGGCAAAACAACAGTCTCCTCAAGCTGCTTTATACTGTAAGGTGAAAACACTACAGTAAAAGCCAGAAAACCCCAACAATCCAATGATCCCCTTTGAGCAAGCACTGGGCGACAGTGGGGAGGAAAAACTCCCTTTAGGAAGAAACCTCCGGCAGAACCAGGCTCAAGAAGGGGCGGCCATCTGCTGCGACCGGTTGGGGGTGGGTGGGCAATCTCAGTCCACGAGGGCCGGTGTCCCTGCAGGTTTTAGATGTGTCCTCGAACCAACACAGCTGATTTAAACGGCTAAATTAGCTCCTCAACATGTCCTGAAGTTCTCCAGAGGCCTGGTAACGAACTAATCATGTGATTCAGGTGTGTTGAGCCAAGGTGAGATCTAAAACCTGCAGGGACACCGGCCCTCGTGGACTGAGAATGCCCACCCATGATATAGGGAGACAAGATGAAGTATACTTCTAATGGCCTATTTTAGCAGTTAATTTTTAACAATCAACTGGTGGTAATCCATCATCAGAATTGAGGAAAGGTGGTGTTGATGGAGACTCTACAGGAGGATTCACTGGGGAAGCCATACCTGCACTTCTGCCAGGGTGTCTTGGACGTACCTGAATAAATGTAGTTTTCCCTGGAAGTGGACGAGGATTAATCTGAGACGGAGTCTCCTCAGAACATCTCCCCATCATGCTTCTATGGTCCAACGATGCCAGCTTTTGTCCTTTCTGTTTTTCTAATTTAAGCTGGAGTTGAGCGTCTTTCACTCTAGATTTTAGATGACCTATCTCTTTTTCTTCATTGGCAGCCTTTTGGATAATCTGGTTCACTGGTCCAATGAGCTCCTCTCTTTGTCGGAATAAAGCGTACTCGGAAGACTTTACCATGTCATTGTACTGCTTTTTAAATGATTCCAGCTCCCGTGTTTTATCTAGTAAAGCTGCATCTAGATCCTTGCATCTGATACGTAGACAGTTCAGCTGTTTTTCAAGAAACTCCTTCGTTGTTCCAACAAAGGGGGTGCCTTCCACTCCGTCTACGTATTTCTTTTTTAAGTTGTGGAACATATCCCTAAATTCCACCTTTTCTTTTCCTCTCAAGTGACCTGCATGTGGAAATGCCTTTTCAAAGGACAAAACGCACTGGCACAATTCCTCTTGGAAGTAGCGCTCTTTCTTCTCCAGCCAATTCACTTTGGATATAAATCTTTCCCGTTGCTTTTTTGTGGAGCGCAGTTTCTCTTCCAGCGCCACCTTTTCAGCCAGTGCCTGATTGTGTGCCGCTTTTACTTTGTGCCGGTCCACTGCTGTCTTTCTGTGGTTTTCCTGCTCTGTGCTTAGGGCCTTTTTGATGTCTTCAATTTTCTTTTTCAAAGAATCAACTTCGTCTTCAAGCATAGCCTTCATTTTCTTTTCCAAGGCCAGAGCTCTAATATTACTCTGGCATTTCTGCTTGATCGCCATATTCTGGGCCTTTTGGTCGTCTATCACTTTGCCCATTTGATCTGTCTCCTCTGTTAATTCTTTCATGTTTTTAACCATAAATTCATTTTCGTCTTGTAACTTTGTATTACGCGACAAAACACCGTCAATCCAACACTGCGAGGATTGACGTTCTTCCTCGCGTTCCTTAACCGCATTGACGGTCACACCTCTACTATTTTTTACTGCCGTCTGCAGCTTTTCTATTTTGGAGTCATACATGTTGATCACCTCTTCCAACTTCCTGTCTGCAGCATTTGCTTTGTTTTCCAGTTTTTTAGTATTTTCCTGGTAAAACTGCTGCATCTTATTTTTTTCCTCTTTGTGGCGTTTCAATAATAATTCAACAACTTGGCTGTTGTGAAATTGCTGACGTGCCACCTTTTCTTTCTCTGTTTCCAGCAGTCCTTGCAGGACTTGGACTTCGTCCTCGTGTTTTTCTTTAAGCTCAGCCAGAGTTTTCTCCGTCTCTGCGCGGAACTTTACCAGAGCTTCGTGGTCATCTTTTATCGAGTCCAACCTGTCTGCGATGTTTGTCCTGTCATCCAAGACCGAACCCAGCAGCTTATTATTCTGCAAAAGTTCATTGTTTTCTTTTGTTAGATCCTCGATCCGTTTCTTATTGACTGTATGCAGGTTTTTGAAGTAGTCAAGCTCAGTTTTGAGCTTTTCAACCTCGTCGATCATTGGCTGCAGTCTTTGCTCGAACTGTCTGGCATATGTTTCTTTTTCTTTTTCACTTTTTTTAACCATTGTTTTCGAGAAATTAACATTTCTGTCTTTGTTAGCTTTCGAACTCATTTCTGCTTTTTTATGTGCTGTATCACTCCAACAAAACGATAGCTTAATGAATTCCCTTTGACAGCTGTCCTCTATTTATAGACTTGAACATCAAAGGATGAAAGGACTGTCACTATGACATCACCACGTTCTGTGACGTAACAGGGCTTTGGAGCGTGATGTCACGGGGGTGGGCGTGGAAAGGATTTTGGGGGTCTAAACAAAGCGTGTCTTTTTTTTAAAACTTTATTTAACAAACAATGAGTATACAACATACGAACAGATGAAGTATACAACAGAACATGAACACAAAAAGCCAAGGGTGAAAGAAAAAGGTAACAATTATAAGAATACACGCAAAAATTCACATACATATATTGTTGTGAGAGCCTTTTTGTTGGTGCAGTCTGATATTGATTGTATGTGCATGTGCACATCCTTAAAATAATGACAGAAATATGGTGTTTTGTTAGTAAACTTACATTTATGGATAAAAAAATTTAGCTAAAAGTATTAAGAAATTTATCATAAAAAACATTTCTCATACTTCTTGGGGAACTTAAAGAAACAGAATAAAACATTTTCCCATCGTAAAGAAAACTCCCTTAAAATATGGACAATAACAAAGCTGCTAAATTCCTTCCAGAATCTCTGTGTAAAAGAACAGTACCAAAAAAGATGTGTCACCGTTTCTGGATGATCCCCACAGAAAGTACAATTAGTATTTATGTCCCTTTTAAATTTGACCATGTAGTGACTGGCTGGATAACATGTATGTCGAATTTTAAAAGAGACTTCTTTCACCTTATTTACAATCAAATATTTATGGGGGACCATCCAGACTGTCTTCCGCTTGATATCTGGAACACTGATTGGAAAATTATATAGTGCAATAAAGTCGTTGTAAGTAAGTAGTTGTCCCTCTTTACTAACCAGCTGAGCCACCAATAGGATCCCATTTTGGAGCCAAGTTTCCAGGAAAAGTGATTAATTTTTCTATAAAATATCTCTGTTGTTCCAGATAAGGTATTTGTGAGGTGAGAAGTTGTGTTTATAAATGAGGGTCCACGCTAAGAGGACCTGCTTATGGAAGGATGAAAGCTTTACAGGGACTTTCTCAACATTGTAATTACAATTTCAAATAAAAGTAAAGCCACCAAAACGAGAGAAAATGTGGTATGGTATAAAGTTCCAGATAGAGGTAGGGTTTTAAGAAAATGTTTGGCCCAATTAATTTTGAAAGTGTTATTTAAAGTAGAAAAGTCTAAGACGTTAAGCCCACCTGATTCGTACTTATTCATCACAACAGTTTTTCTAATATAGTGCGTACGGTTTTTCCATATAAAATTAAAGAGCATACGGTCAATATCTTTACTACTTTTCTTATCCAGATGTAAGGAGAGAGCAGCATATGTTCATCGGGATATCCCTTCAGCTTTAGTAATTAACACTCTACCTTTCAAAGACAAGTCCCTTGTTCCAAGATGGCGCCGCCGCGTATGGATGCCCCGGTGCTTCAGTGCGTTACTTCTGTTTTGTTTTTGTGCATAACTTCTGTGTCTGGGCACTCCTCTGGATATTCTTACACTAGAGAAGAGCTTCTTAACTACAGGACTACAACACCTGTGGATTTACTTCCAATATTTGTCGCATCTGCGGCAGATTTACTGCAGACTCTGATCAGGAAAGTGAGACGCCGAAAGCGAGGAAAGCGAGCCGGCGCACTCGTGCGTCTGAGGAGACGCGGACTGCGAACTGCTCTTCCTGGGATCTTCCTTTCCAACGTACGCTCACTCAGGAATGAGATGGACGAGCTGGCCCTGATGAGAAGCATGAACAGAGACGTTGCCTCCTCCTGTGTCTTGTGTTTTACGGAGTCGTGGCTCTGTGAGGACATCCCGGACAGCGCGCTCAAGCTGGAGGGCTTTCATCTGCTGCGCGCGGACCGGCAGGCCTCTCTCTCTGGTAAGACCACAGGTGGACGTGTCTGCTTCTACATTAATAGTGGCTGGTGCACAGATGTAACAGTGATTGCTCAGCACTGCTCTTCCTCTCTGGAATACCTTTTTATTCACTGCAAACCGTTTTATTCTCCGCGGGAGTTTGCTTCATTCATCTTGGCCGCTGTTTACATCCCGCCAGATGCGGATGCGCAGGCAGCTCAGTGCGCACTCGCGGAGCAGATACTGCACATGGAGCGGACATTCCCGGACTCTCTCATCATTGCTCTTGGGGACTTTTACAACACCCCCCTCCTCACCCCACACAAAAGAGGATTTCACACCACCTCCTCCCACCACAACCCTTCATATTCATGAAGCAGATGCGAGGAAGCAGTTTAAGAGTCTGAATGCTCGGAAAGCTCCCGGCCCAGACGGTGTGTCTCGTCTACTGGACGCAGCCGGAGGGTTCACTTGGTTGTTTGCTCTCAATAGAAGCTGAGCGCGTCTCCGTGTCTGTGCTGGTAAACGATACTGAGTCCCAGTGCTCAGTAAACTGTACACCTGACCGTTATTCTCCCACTGAATCCGGTGTGTCCACGGTCCAACACGTGCTCAACACGATGGTGCTGACCGGTGCCCAAACACACCAGAACACCAAATAAGTAAAATAACACAAACACGAACTTCTCCATGGCTCGTCGGGATGGCAACTGCTCCAAAAGTGACACATGAAATAGGCTGACATTTGAGTTTGACACGGGAGGTGAGGGGGTGTTTTGAATATGCTTGACTCCGTCACGAGGTTGCGCACAGCATCACCGGCAAGGGGGCTTGGTTTGAGAGGTTTTTGGCATCTGTGATGTGATTTACAACCATCCACCCATGTACAGCAAGAAGCCGCACTCACAACCGTGGGCATCAGCAAGTTGGTGAAATTTAAACAAAACAAAACAGCATTCCATCTGAAACTCTCTTATTGTACCCAAAATACAAATTTTAGTGATTACATGTGGCTTCATTAATTATGTTCAAACGGATGAATACATAACGCAAGTAATAACTTTATGATCAGTCAGTGAATGAAGGAGCTCAAGAGTGCAAATATAGTTGCAATAAAGTGACAAATATGCCCTTTTATGTCAAACAAAGACCGAAATAAGTGGCATCAGTGTGAGGATGAGAATGAGCGATCCAACCTCACACTGCAGATATCAGGGCAAAGCACAGTGGGGGGGTTGCAGTCTGCGCGCACAAGAGGGCTAACAACGCTGTGAGTGACGGAATCCACCCAAACTGAGGAACAGCTTGTTCCCCAGAGCTGAAGCCTGCACTGTTTGCACTATAATATAATATAATATAATATAATATAATATAATATAATATAATATAATATAATATAATATAATATAATTAGGGCTGTCAAATGATTAAAATTTTTAATCAGATTAATCACAGCCTAAAAATTAATTAATCATGATTAATCACAACTCGAAATATGACCAAAATGTGTGCAAACATACGGACAGATAGCGGATTTTTACACACTTGTTAGTGTTATTTAATGCTAAGACCACGCTGAGTGGCCTGCGTTCACTCAGCGTGGTCTGACGTAGGCTGGGTGTTGTGCTGGAAGCGAATTCATCACAGCCTAAAAATTTATTAATCGCAACTCGAAATATATGTGTATATGTGTGTATATATGTGTAAAAATCGGGACAGATAGTGGTTTTTAACACACTTGTTTGTTTTATTTATTATTAATTGTGAGTACAAGCAGTACAAGCAGAACAGGGCTTCAAATAATTGTGAGGGATTTTTACTGAATGTTTTCCACCCGTTTAAATCTAGCACATTGTTTTATCCATATACATCTTCAAGTTCACAGAACATAGGCCTAATTCAACAGGCAAAATGTGGAGGCAGGAGTGGCCAGGTATCTGCGAGCAAGGCGGGCCAGCTGGCTGTGGGCTCCTGCATGAGCTGCCCACCACTGTAAGGGACAGTCCTCTAAGGCAGTGCAGGGCTCTGCTCTGTAGCGCTGTATGGCTCTGTCCTGCTGTACCTCCTCCTCTGACTCAGAGTCAGAGTCCATCTGCAGCAGGCTCAGCCTCTTCTTGGCTGGACCTTCTTCTGCAGTGTGTGATCTTCTAGGAGAGTCTTCATGCAGCATGCCTGCCAGTGTGGTCCACACTGCTTCTCTGTCAGTCTTGGGCACACTGCGTAGGTCTTTAAAACGTGGGTCCAGTGCAGTTGCGATCTGGAGCCATGCATAGTTGGTATGTTCCTGGCGGGAAGCAAGGTCTTCCTTAAACTTCTCTTTAAACCTCACCACATATACAGGGTCCTCATCAGTTACTTCCATGACACGGCGCAGGTGGCAGAAGGCTGGTAGAACTACAGAGCAGGAGACGTAGGCCTCTCCTCCCAGCAGTTCAGTCACATATCTGCAGTGGAATACACACACACACACACACACACACACACACACACACACACACACACACACACACACACACACACACACACACACACACACACACACACACACACACAGATAAGACAGCAAATTAAAAAAAGCTTTTTAATACTAGGTAATATTAATAAAATATTTGATTTCATTTATTTTTTAAATAAGACATTTTCATAATAACAAAACTGATTTAAGATGTATGTTTGATACATTTAATCTAAACCTACAATTATGGTCACAATGACAGGCTCACCTGCAGGGCTCTAGAAGTGTCTCCAGTCTCTGGAGTTTGTCCCACTCTGGAGGCGTCAGGAGGACAAGTTTATGCTTTTGTTTATCCAGAGTCGCGGTTACTGCAGTTTGGTTGCGGATCAAGCGCTTCACCATCTCCAGCGTGGAGTTCCAGCGCGTAGGCACGTCCTGGGCCAACGGCTCCTGCTTGCGCCCCAGTGACACCTGCTCTGCGTTCAGCTCTGCTGTGTTTGCTGGGCTGTGCTTAAAATGGCCAACAATTTTGCGGCATTTGGCCAGCGCAGTGACAAAGCCACTGTCTGCGAGACTCACTGTGATGCATCTCTGTAGAATGTGCGCGGTACACGGCATGTGATTGAATGGCATGATGCGAGCCGCGGCGATCATATTGCGCGCACTGTCCGTGCCTACTGTTGTCACCTTCTCCTCAATTCTCCACCTGCGAGCAACAGTCTGGAACTGCTCTGCACAAGCCTCCGCAAAGTGCCGCTCTTCCGTTTTCATTATAGTCAGCGCAAAGGATGTCAGACCCCAGGCTTCAGTGATTAAATGCGCAGTAACTCCCAGGTAATTGTCATTACTCAATGATGTCCAGTGGTCTCCTGTCAGAGCCACGCATTCTGTGTGAACTAAAGCCTCTTCTTTTTTCTTTTTCTCCGTTTCATACAGTTCGTGGATTCGAATTGTTATTGTGCTTCTCGCTGGGGGCTTGTAGGACGCGTCCTGAGATGCAACCTTTAAAACATCCGCAAAGCCCTTGTCCTCCACAATGCTTAGCGGTCTGCAGTCCTTTGCTATCCATTTGGCTATATTGTCGGTCAGTTTGTCCAAAGAAGACTTACCGAGTGGCCTGCGTTCACTAAGAGTGGTCTGACGCAGGCCGGGTGAAGCTGCTGCCCCGACAAACGCGTGTTTGGCATTAAGGTGGTATTTTAAGGTCGAATTTGAACGGTGAAATTGAAACTCTTTACTACAGTGAGTGCAAATTACAACGCGTTTGTTTATTGTCCCATCTATGTTCTTCTTGTATTTAAATTCCCCATCCAGAAGGCCATCCGCTTCCTGCTTCTCCATTTTCAGTGGCGCGGTAAACAAATCAAGTGGAATTATGGGAGCGACTTATCTGCGTGTTGCGCTAAATAGTTAAATATTCTAACGTAATTAATTCCAAAATTTAATTATCGCAATTAACGCGTTAATTTCGACAGCTATAAATATAATATAATATAATATAATATAATATAATATAATATATCATGTTGCTATTTAATGTTTTTTGTTCGTGTTGCAGCTGCTCTGTGAGCCAAGCTTTCGTTGTCTAAATTCAATGGCAATATATCTCTGCACCACACGATGGCGATAGATTCTCACAGACAGTCTGTGCTCTGCTTCCGCCACCAGTCATCTTTAAATCTTTTTTTTAATTCAATGAAACCTTTATTTAACTGTCCATCTCGCGGCATTACTTAAAAAAAATCATATTTAAATACAAAGAAGATTAAATACATGAACGACAGTAAATTGATAAAATAAGAGCAAATAAATATATTTACAAATGATAGCAACATCAATGGAATAAAAGCATGAACAGCAGCAGAAGGAGAAAGAGGCCTGTATCTACATTATTACTCTGGCAGCTCTCAGTCTCCATACAGACAGGACACGTTGCAGCGTAATTGCAGACAGGTGCGTGGGCCTGAGCTCCGCCCAGGCAGAATGACGAGTGGAAGAAAGCAGCAACACAATAAACATATGTAGCCTTGCGGAGCCGGCCGGGCAGACACCGAGACAGAGTGCAAAGATTTTATACGTGACAACACACACAAAAAAACACACACAACAAAAATCAGAATGTGTTTGTGATTTGGATTTTTATTTAAAGGTGAAACCTTTTTTCTTTTCTTGTTTTGCCAGATTAGACATTTTGATTCATTTCATTTAGTTTTTTTGTTTTACTTTGATGCTATAATAGATGTTTTTAAAATGTAGTCATATTTAATACTATATTGCATCATGGCAAAACAACAGTCTCCTCAAGCTGCTTTATACTGTAAGGTGAAAACACTACAGTAAAAGCCAGAAAACCCCAACAATCCAATGATCCCCTTTGAGCAAGCACTGGGCGACAGTGGGGAGGAAAAACTCCCTTTAGGAAGAAACCTCCGGCAGAACCAGGCTCAAGAAGGGGCGGCCATCTGCTGCGACCGGTTGGGGGTGGGTGGGCAATCTCAGTCCACGAGGGCCGGTGTCCCTGCAGGTTTTAGATGTGTCCTCGAACCAACACAGCTGATTTAAACGGCTAAATTAGCTCCTCAACATGTCCTGAAGTTCTCCAGAGGCCTGGTAACGAACTAATCATGTGATTCAGGTGTGTTGAGCCAAGGTGAGATCTAAAACCTGCAGGGACACCGGCCCTCGTGGACTGAGAATGCCCACCCATGATATAGGGAGACAAGATGAAGTATACTTCTAATGGCCTATTTTAGCAGTTAATTTTTAACAATCAACTGGTGGTAATCCATCATCAGAATTGAGGAAAGGTGGTGTTGATGGAGACTCTACAGGAGGATTCACTGGGGAAGCCATACCTGCACTTCTGCCAGGGTGTCTTGGACGTACCTGAATAAATGTAGTTTTCCCTGGAAGTGGACGAGGATTAATCTGAGACGGAGTCTCCTCAGAACATCTCCCCATCATGCTTCTATGGTCCAACGATGCCAGCTTTTGTCCTTTCTGTTTTTCTAATTTAAGCTGGAGTTGAGCGTCTTTCACTCTAGATTTTAGATGACCTATCTCTTTTTCTTCATTGGCAGCCTTTTGGATAATCTGGTTCACTGGTCCAATGAGCTCCTCTCTTTGTCGGAATAAAGCGTACTCGGAAGACTTTACCATGTCATTGTACTGCTTTTTAAATGATTCCAGCTCCCGTGTTTTATCTAGTAAAGCTGCATCTAGATCCTTGCATCTGATACGTAGACAGTTCAGCTGTTTTTCAAGAAACTCCTTCGTTGTTCCAACAAAGGGGGTGCCTTCCACTCCGTCTACGTATTTCTTTTTCAAGTTGTGGAACATATCCCTAAATTCCACCTTTTCTTTTCCTCTCAAGTGACCTGCATGTGGAAATGCCTTTTCAAAGGACAAAACGCACTGGCACAATTCCTCTTGGAAGTAGCGCTCTTTCTTCTCCAGCCAATTCACTTTGGATATAAATCTTTCCCGTTGCTTTTTTGTGGAGCGCAGTTTCTCTTCCAGCGCCACCTTTTCAGCCAGTGCCTGATTGTGTGCCGCTTTTACTTTGTGCCGGTCCACTGCTGTCTTTCTGTGGTTTTCCTGCTCTGTGCTTAGGGCCTTTTTGATGTCTTCAATTTTCTTTTTCAAAGAATCAACTTCGTCTTCAAGCATAGCCTTCATTTTCTTTTCCAAGGCCAGAGCTCTAATATTACTCTGGCATTTCTGCTTGATCGCCATATTCTGGGCCTTTTGGTCGTCTATCACTTTGCCCATTTGATCTGTCTCCTCTGTTAATTCTTTCATGTTTTTAACCATAAATTCATTTTCGTCTTGTAACTTTGTATTACGCGACAAAACACCGTCAATCCAACACTGCGAGGATTGACGTTCTTCCTCGCGTTCCTTAACCGCATTGACGGTCACACCTCTACTATTTTTTACTGCCGTCTGCAGCTTTTCTATTTTGGAGTCATACATGTTGATCACCTCTTCCAACTTCCTGTCTGCAGCATTTGCTTTGTTTTCCAGTTTTTTAGTATTTTCCTGGTAAAACTGCTGCATCTTATTTTTTTCCTCTTTGTGGCGTTTCAATAATAATTCAACAACTTGGCTGTTGTGAAATTGCTGACGTGCCACCTTTTCTTTCTCTGTTTCCAGCAGTCCTTGCAGGACTTGGACTTCGTCCTCGTGTTTTTCTTTAAGCTCAGCCAGAGTTTTCTCCGTCTCTGCGCGGAACTTTACCAGAGCTTCGTGGTCATCTTTTATCGAGTCCAACCTGTCTGCGATGTTTGTCCTGTCATCCAAGACCGAACCCAGCAGCTTATTATTCTGCAAAAGTTCATTGTTTTCTTTTGTTAGATCCTCGATCCGTTTCTTATTGACTGTATGCAGGTTTTTGAAGTAGTCAAGCTCAGTTTTGAGCTTTTCAACCTCGTCGATCATTGGCTGCAGTCTTTGCTCGAACTGTCTGGCATATGTTTCTTTTTCTTTTTCACTTTTTTTAACCATTGTTTTCGAGAAATTAACATTTCTGTCTTTGTTAGCTTTCGAAC
This sequence comes from Rhamphochromis longiceps, assembly GCF_057381845.1. Classification (NCBI taxonomy): domain Eukaryota; kingdom Metazoa; phylum Chordata; class Actinopteri; order Cichliformes; family Cichlidae; genus Rhamphochromis; species Rhamphochromis longiceps. The sequence continues at coordinate 10,610,752 of NC_140578.1, forward strand.
TCATTTCTGCTTTTTTATGTGCTGTATCACTCCAACAAAACGATAGCTTAATGAATTCCCTTTGACAGCTGTCCTCTATTTATAGACTTGAACATCAAAGGATGAAAGGACTGTCACTATGACATCACCACGTTCTGTGACGTAACAGGGCTTTGGAGCGTGATGTCACGGGGGTGGGCGTGGAAAGGATTTTGGGGGTCTAAACAAAGCGTGTCTTTTTTTTAAAACTTTATTTAACAAACAATGAGTATACAACATACGAACAGATGAAGTATACAACAGAACATGAACACAAAAAGCCAAGGGTGAAAGAAAAAGGTAACAATTATAAGAATACACGCAAAAATTCACATACATATATTGTTGTGAGAGCCTTTTTGTTGGTGCAGTCTGATATTGATTGTATGTGCATGTGCACATCCTTAAAATAATGACAGAAATATGGTGTTTTGTTAGTAAACTTACATTTATGGATAAAAAATTTAGCTAAAAGTATTAAGAAATTTATCATAAAAAACATTTCTCATACTTCTTGGGGAACTTAAAGAAACAGAATAAAACATTTTCCCATCGTAAAGAAAACTCCCTTAAAATATGGACAATAACAAAGCTGCTAAATTCCTTCCAGAATCTCTGTGTAAAAGAACAGTACCAAAAAAGATGTGTCACCGTTTCTGGATGATCCCCACAGAAAGTACAATTAGTATTTATGTCCCTTTTAAATTTGACCATGTAGTGACTGGCTGGATAACATGTATGTCGAATTTTAAAAGAGACTTCTTTCACCTTATTTACAATCAAATATTTATGGGGGACCATCCAGACTGTCTTCCGCTTGATATCTGGAACACTGATTGGAAAATTATATAGTGCAATAAAGTCGTTGTAAGTAAGTAGTTGTCCCTCTTTACTAACCAGCTGAGCCACCAATAGGATCCCATTTTGGAGCCAAGTTTCCAGGAAAAGTGATTTATTTTTCTATAAAATATCTCTGTTGTTCCAGATAAGGTATTTGTGAGGTGAGAAGTTGTGTTTATAAATGAGGGTCCACGCTAAGAGGACCTGCTTATGGAAGGATGAAAGCTTTACAGGGACTTTCTCAACATTGTAATTACAATTTCAAATAAAAGTAAAGCCACCAAAACGAGAGAAAATGTGGTATGGTATAAAGTTCCAGATAGAGGTAGGGTTTTAAGAAAATGTTTGGCCCAATTAATTTTGAAAGTGTTATTTAAAGTAGAAAAGTCTAAGACGTTAAGCCCACCTGATTCGTACTTATTCATCACAACAGTTTTTCTAATATAGTGCGTACGGTTTTTCCATATAAAATTAAAGGGCATACGGTCAATATCTTTACTACTTTTCTTATCCAGATGTAAGGAGAGAGCAGCATATGTTCATCGGGATATCCCTTCAGCTTTAGTAATTAACACTCTACCTTTCAAAGACAAGTCCCTTGTTCCAAGATGGCGCCGCCGCGTATGGATGCCCCGGTGCTTCAGTGCGTTACTTCTGTTTTGTTTTTGTGCATAACTTCTGTGTCTGGGCACTCCTCTGGATATTCTTACACTAGAGAAGAGCTTCTTAACTACAGGACTACAACACCTGTGGATTTACTTCCAATATTTGTCGCATCTGCGGCAGATTTACTGCAGACTCTGATCAGGAAAGTGAGACGCCAAAAGCGAGGAAAGCGAGCCGGCGCACTCGTGCGTCTGAGGAGACGCGGACTGCGAACTGCTCTTCCTGGGATCTTCCTTTCCAACGTACGCTCACTCAGGAATGAGATGGACGAGCTGGCCCTGATGAGAAGCATGAACAGAGACGTTGCCTCCTCCTGTGTCTTGTGTTTTACGGAGTCGTGGCTCTGTGAGGACATCCCGGACAGCGCGCTCAAGCTGGAGGGCTTTCATCTGCTGCGCGCGGACCGGCAGGCCTCTCTCTCTGGTAAGACCACAGGTGGACGTGTCTGCTTCTACATTAATAGTGGCTGGTGCACAGATGTAACAGTGATTGCTCAGCACTGCTCTTCCTCTCTGGAATACCTTTTTATTCACTGCAAACCGTTTTATTCTCCGCGGGAGTTTGCTTCATTCATCTTGGCCGCTGTTTACATCCCGCCAGATGCGGATGCGCAGGCAGCTCAGTGCGCACTCGCGGAGCAGATACTGCACATGGAGCGGACATTCCCGGACTCTCTCATCATTGCTCTTGGGGACTTTTACAACACCCCCCTCCTCACCCCACACAAAAGAGGATTTCACACCACCTCCTCCCACCACAACCCTTCATATTCATGAAGCAGATGCGAGGAAGCAGTTTAAGAGTCTGAATGCTCGGAAAGCTCCCGGCCCAGACGGTGTGTCTCGTCTACTGGACGCAGCCGGAGGGTTCACTTGGTTGTTTGCTCTCAATAGAAGCTGAGCGCGTCTCCGTGTCTGTGCTGGTAAACGATACTGAGTCCCAGTGCTCAGTAAACTGTACACCTGACCGTTATTCTCCCACTGAATCCGGTGTGTCCACGGTCCAACACGTGCTCAACACGATGGTGCTGACCGGTGCCCAAACACACCAGAACACCAAATAAGTAAAATAACACAAACACGAACTTCTCCATGGCTCGTCGGGATGGCAACTGCTCCAAAAGTGACACATGAAATAGGCTGACATTTGAGTTTGACACGGGAGGTGAGGGGGTGTTTTGAATATGCTTGACTCCGTCACGAGGTTGCGCACAGCATCACCGGCAAGGGGGCTTGGTTTGAGAGGTTTTTGGCATCTGTGATGTGATTTACAACCATCCACCCATGTACAGCAAGAAGCCGCACTCACAACCGTGGGCATCAGCAAGTTGGTGAAATTTAAACAAAACAAAACAGCATTCCATCTGAAACTCTCTTATTGTACCCAAAATACAAATTTTAGTGATTACATGTGGCTTCATTAATTATGTTCAAACGGATGAATACATAACGCAAGTAATAACTTTATGATCAGTCAGTGAATGAAGGAGCTCAAGAGTGCAAATATAGTTGCAATAAAGTGACAAATATGCCCTTTTATGTCAAACAAAGACCGAAATAAGTGGCATCAGTGTGAGGATGAGAATGAGCGATCCAACCTCACACTGCAGATATCAGGGCAAAGCACAGTGGGGGGGTTGCAGTCTGCGCGCACAAGAGGGCTAACAACGCTGTGAGTGACGGAATCCACCCAAACTGAGGAACAGCTTGTTCCCCAGAGCTGAAGCCTGCACTGTTTGCACTATAATATAATATAATATAATATAATATAATATAATATAATATAATATAATATAATATAATATAATATAATATAATATAATATAATATAATATAATATAATTAGGGCTGTCAAATGATTAAAATTTTTAATCAGATTAATCACAGCCTAAAAATTAATTAATCATGATTAATCACAACTCGAAATATGACCAAAATGTGTGCAAACATACGGACAGATAGCGGATTTTTACACACTTGTTAGTGTTATTTAATGCTAAGACCACGCTGAGTGGCCTGCGTTCACTCAGCGTGGTCTGACGTAGGCTGGGTGTTGTGCTGGAAGCGAATTCATCACAGCCTAAAAATTTATTAATCGCAACTCGAAATATATGTGTATATGTGTGTATATATGTGTAAAAATCGGGACAGATAGTGGTTTTTAACACACTTGTTTGTTTTATTTATTATTAATTGTGAGTACAAGCAGTACAAGCAGAACAGGGCTTCAAATAATTGTGAGGGATTTTTACTGAATGTTTTCCACCCGTTTAAATCTAGCACATTGTTTTATCCATATACATCTTCAAGTTCACAGAACATAGGCCTAATTCAACAGGCAAAATGTGGAGGCAGGAGTGGCCAGGTATCTGCGAGCAAGGCGGGCCAGCTGGCTGTGGGCTCCTGCATGAGCTGCCCACCACTGTAAGGGACAGTCCTCTAAGGCAGTGCAGGGCTCTGCTCTGTAGCGCTGTATGGCTCTGTCCTGCTGTACCTCCTCCTCTGACTCAGAGTCAGAGTCCATCTGCAGCAGGCTCAGCCTCTTCTTGGCTGGACCTTCTTCTGCAGTGTGTGATCTTCTAGGAGAGTCTTCATGCAGCATGCCTGCCAGTGTGGTCCACACTGCTTCTCTGTCAGTCTTGGGCACACTGCGTAGGTCTTTAAAACGTGGGTCCAGTGCAGTTGCGATCTGGAGCCATGCATAGTTGGTATGTTCCTGGCGGGAAGCAAGGTCTTCCTTAAACTTCTCTTTAAACCTCACCACATATGCAGGGTCCTCATCAGTTACTTCCATGACACGGCGCAGGTGGCAGAAGGCTGGTAGAACTACAGAGCAGGAGACGTAGGCCTCTCCTCCCAGCAGTTCAGTCACATATCTGCAGTGGAATACACACACACACACACACACACACACACACACACACACACACACACACACACACACACACACACACACACACACACACACACACAGATAAGACAGCAAATTAAAAAAAGCTTTTTAATACTAGGTAATATTAATAAAATATTTGATTTCATTTATTTTTTAAATAAGACATTTTCATAATAACAAAACTGATTTAAGATGTATGTTTGATACATTTAATCTAAACCTACAATTATGGTCACAATGACAGGCTCACCTGCAGGGCTCTAGAAGTGTCTCCAGTCTCTGGAGTTTGTCCCACTCTGGAGGCGTCAGGAGGACAAGTTTATGCTTTTGTTTATCCAGAGTCGCGGTTACTGCAGTTTGGTTGCGGATCAAGCGCTTCACCATCTCCAGCGTGGAGTTCCAGCGCGTAGGCACGTCCTGGGCCAACGGCTCCTGCTTGCGCCCCAGTGACACCTGCTCTGCGTTCAGCTCTGCTGTGTTTGCTGGGCTGTGCTTAAAATGGCCAACAATTTTGCGGCATTTGGCCAGCGCAGTGACAAAGCCACTGTCTGCGAGACTCACTGTGATGCATCTCTGTAGAATGTGCGCGGTACACGGCATGTGATTGAATGGCATGATGAGAGCCGCGGCGATCATATTGCGCGCACTGTCCGTGCCTACTGTTGTCACCTTCTCCTCAATTCTCCACCTGCGAGCAACAGTCTGGAACTGCTCTGCACAAGCCTCCGCAAAGTGCCGCTCTTCCGTTTTCATTATAGTCAGCGCAAAGGATGTCAGACCCCAGGCTTCAGTGATTAAATGCGCAGTAACTCCCAGGTAATTGTCATTACTCAATGATGTCCAGTGGTCTCCTGTCAGAGCCACGCATTCTGTGTGAACTAAAGCCTCTTCTTTTTTCTTTTTCTCCGTTTCATACAGTTCGTGGATTCGAATTGTTATTGTGCTTCTCGCTGGGGGCTTGTAGGACGCGTCCTGAGATGCAACCTTTAAAACATCCGCAAAGCCCTTGTCCTCCACAATGCTTAGCGGTCTGCAGTCCTTTGCTATCCATTTGGCTATATTGTCGGTCAGTTTGTCCAAAGAAGACTTACCGAGTGGCCTGCGTTCACTAAGAGTGGTCTGACGCAGGCCGGGTGAAGCTGCTGCCCCGACAAACGCGTGTTTGGCATTAAGGTGGTATTTTAAGGTCGAATTTGAACGGTGAAATTGAAACTCTTTACTACAGTGAGTGCAAATTACAACGCGTTTGTTTATTGTCCCATCTATGTTCTTCTTGTATTTAAATTCCCCATCCAGAAGGCCATCCGCTTCCTGCTTCTCCATTTTCAGTGGCGCCGTAAACAAATCAAGTGGAATTATGGGAGCGACTTATCTGCGTGTTGCGCTAAATAGTTAAATATTCTAACGTAATTAATTCCAAAATTTAATTATCGCAATTAACGCGTTAATTTCGACAGCTATAAATATAATATAATATAATATAATATAATATAATATAATATAATATAATATAATATAATATAATATATCATGTTGCTATTTAATGTTTTTTGTTCGTGTTGCAGCTGCTCTGTGAGCCAAGCTTTCGTTGTCTAAATTCAATGGCAATATATCTCTGCACCACACGATGGCGATAGATTCTCACAGACAGTCTGTGCTCTGCTTCCGCCACCAGTCATCTTTAAATCTATTTTTTAATTCAATGAAACCTTTATTTAACTGTCCATCTCGCGGCATTACTTAAAAAAAATCATATTTAAATACAAAGAAGATTAAATACATGAACGACAGTAAATTGATAAAATAAGAGCAAATAAATATATTTACAAATGATAGCAACATCAATGGAAAAAAAGCATGAACAGCAGCAGAAGGAGAAAGAGGCCTGTATCTACATTATTACTCTGGCAGCTCTCAGTCTCCATACAGACAGGACACGTTGCAGCGTAATTGCAGACAGGTGCGTGGGCCTGAGCTCCGCCCAGGCAGAATGACGGGTGGAAGAAAGCAGCAACACAATAAACATATGTAGCCTTGCGGAGCCGGCCGGGCAGACACCGAGACAGAGTGCAAAGATTTTATACGTGACAACACACACAAAAAAACACACACAACAAAAATCAGAATGTGTTTGTGATTTGGATTTTTATTTAAAGGTGAAACCTTTTTTCTTTTCTTGTTTTGCCAGATTAGACATTTTGATTCATTTCATTTAGTTTTTTTGTTTTACTTTGATGCTATAATAGATGTTTTTAAAATGTAGTCATATTTAATACTATATTGCATCATGGCAAAACAACAGTCTCCTCAAGCTGCTTTATACTGTAAGGTGAAAACACTACAGTAAAAGCCAGAAAACCCCAACAATCCAATGATCCCCTTTGAGCAAGCACTGGGCGACAGTGGGGAGGAAAAACTCCCTTTAGGAAGAAACCTCCGGCAGAACCAGGCTCAAGAAGGGGCGGCCATCTGCTGCGACCGGTTGGGGGTGGGTGGGCAATCTCAGTCCACGAGGGCCGGTGTCCCTGCAGGTTTTAGATGTGTCCTCGAACCAACACAGCTGATTTAAACGGCTAAATTAGCTCCTCAACATGTCCTGAAGTTCTCCAGAGGCCTGGTAACGAACTAATCATGTGATTCAGGTGTGTTGAGCCAAGGTGAGATCTAAAACCTGCAGGGACACCGGCCCTCGTGGACTGAGAATGCCCACCCATGATATAGGGAGACAAGATGAAGTATACTTCTAATGGCCTATTTTAGCAGTTAATTTTTAACAATCAACTGGTGGTAATCCATCATCAGAATTGAGGAAAGGTGGTGTTGATGGAGACTCTACAGGAGGATTCACTGGGGAAGCCATACCTGCACTTCTGCCAGGGTGTCTTGGACGTACCTGAATAAATGTAGTTTTCCCTGGAAGTGGACGAGGATTAATCTGAGACGGAGTCTCCTCAGAACATCTCCCCATCATGCTTCTATGGTCCAACGATGCCAGCTTTTGTCCTTTCTGTTTTTCTAATTTAAGCTGGAGTTGAGCGTCTTTCACTCTAGATTTTAGATGACCTATCTCTTTTTCTTCATTGGCAGCCTTTTGGATAATCTGGTTCACTGGTCCAATGAGCTCCTCTCTTTGTCGGAATAAAGCGTACTCGGAAGACTTTACCATGTCATTGTACTGCTTTTTAAATGATTCCAGCTCCCGTGTTTTATCTAGTAAAGCTGCATCTAGATCCTTGCATCTGATACGTAGACAGTTCAGCTGTTTTTCAAGAAACTCCTTCGTTGTTCCAACAAAGGGGGTGCCTTCCACTCCGTCTACGTATTTCTTTTTCAAGTTGTGGAACATATCCCTAAATTCCACCTTTTCTTTTCCTCTCAAGTGACCTGCATGTGGAAATGCCTTTTCAAAGGACAAAACGCACTGGCACAATTCCTCTTGGAAGTAGCGCTCTTTCTTCTCCAGCCAATTCACTTTGGATATAAATCTTTCCCGTTGCTTTTTTGTGGAGCGCAGTTTCTCTTCCAGCGCCACCTTTTCAGCCAGTGCCTGATTGTGTGCCGCTTTTACTTTGTGCCGGTCCACTGCTGTCTTTCTGTGGTTTTCCTGCTCTGTGCTTAGGGCCTTTTTGATGTCTTCAATTTTCTTTTTCAAAGAATCAACTTCGTCTTCAAGCATAGCCTTCATTTTCTTTTCCAAGGCCAGAGCTCTAATATTACTCTGGCATTTCTGCTTGATCGCCATATTCTGGGCCTTTTGGTCGTCTATCACTTTGCCCATTTGATCTGTCTCCTCTGTTAATTCTTTCATGTTTTTAACCATAAATTCATTTTCGTCTTGTAACTTTGTATTACGCGACAAAACACCGTCAATCCAACACTGCGAGGATTGACGTTCTTCCTCGCGTTCCTTAACCGCATTGACGGTCACACCTCTACTATTTTTTACTGCCGTCTGCAGCTTTTCTATTTTGGAGTCATACATGTTGATCACCTCTTCTAACTTCCTGTCTGCAGCATTTGCTTTGTTTTCCAGTTTTTTAGTATTTTCCTGGTAAAACTGCTGCATCTTATTTTTTTCCTCTGTGTGGCGTTTCAATAATAATTCAACAACTTGGCTGTTGTGAAATTGCTGACGTGCCACCTTTTCTTTCTCTGTTTCCAGCAGTCCTTGCAGGACTTGGACTTCGTCCTCGTGTTTTTCTTTAAGCTCAGCCAGAGTTTTCTCCGTCTCTGCGCGGAACTTTACCAGAGCTTCGTGGTCATCTTTTATCGAGTCCAACCTGTCTGCGATGTTTGTCCTGTCATCCAAGACCGAACCCAGCAGCTTATTATTCTGCAAAAGTTCATTGTTTTCTTTTGTTAGATCCTCGATCCGTTTCTTATTGACTGTATGCAGGTTTTTGAAGTAGTCAAGCTCAGTTTTGAGCTTTTCAACCTCGTCGATCATTGGCTGCAGTCTTTGCTCGAACTGTCTGGCATATGTTTCTTTTTCTTTTTCACTTTTTTTAACCATTGTTTTCGAGAAATTAACATTTCTGTCTTTGTTAGCTTTCGAACTCATTTCTGCTTTTTTATGTGCTGTATCACTCCAACAAAACGATAGCTTAATGAATTCCCTTTGACAGCTGTCCTCTATTTATAGACTTGAACATCAAAGGATGAAAGGACTGTCACTATGACATCACCACGTTCTGTGACGTAACAGGGCTTTGGAGCGTGATGTCACGGGGGTGGGCGTGGAAAGGATTTTGGGGGTCTAAACAAAGCGTGTCTTTTTTTTAAAACTTTATTTAACAAACAATGAGTATACAACATACGAACAGATGAAGTATACAACAGAACATGAACACAAAAAGCCAAGGGTGAAAGAAAAAGGTAACAATTATAAGAATACACGCAAAAATTCACATACATATATTGTTGTGAGAGCCTTTTTGTTGGTGCAGTCTGATATTGATTGTATGTGCATGTGCACATCCTTAAAATAATGACAGAAATATGGTGTTTTGTTAGTAAACTTACATTTATGGATAAAAAAATTTAGCTAAAAGTATTAAGAAATTTATCATAAAAAACATTTCTCATACTTCTTGGGGAACTTAAAGAAACAGAATAAAACATTTTCCCATCGTAAAGAAAACTCCCTTAAAATATGGACAATAACAAAGCTGCTAAATTCCTTCCAGAATCTCTGTGTAAAAGAACAGTACCAAAAAAGATGTGTCACCGTTTCTGGATGATCCCCACAGAAAGTACAATTAGTATTTATGTCCCTTTTAAATTTGACCATGTAGTGACTGGCTGGATAACATGTATGTCGAATTTTAAAAGAGACTTCTTTCACCTTATTTACAATCAAATATTTATGGGGGACCATCCAGACTGTCTTCCGCTTGATATCTGGAACACTGATTGGAAAATTATATAGTGCAATAAAGTCGTTGTAAGTAAGTAGTTGTCCCTCTTTACTAACCAGCTGAGCCACCAATAGGATCCCATTTTGGAGCCAAGTTTCCAGGAAAAGTGATTTATTTTTCTATAAAATATCTCTGTTGTTCCAGATAAGGTATTTGTGAGGTGAGAAGTTGTGTTTATAAATGAGGGTCCACGCTAAGAGGACCTGCTTATGGAAGGATGAAAGCTTTACAGGGACTTTCTCAACATTGTAATTACAATTTCAAATAAAAGTAAAGCCACCAAAACGAGAGAAAATGTGGTATGGTATAAAGTTCCAGATAGAGGTAGGGTTTTCAGAAAATGTTTGGCCCAATTAATTTTGAAAGTGTTATTTAAAGTAGAAAAGTCTAAGACGTTAAGCCCACCTGATTCGTACTTATTCATCACAACAGTTTTTCTAATATAGTGCGTACGGTTTTTCCATATAAAATTAAAGAGCATACGGTCAATATCTTTACTACTTTTCTTATCCAGATGTAAGGAGAGAGCAGCATATGTTCATCGGGATATCCCTTCAGCTTTAGTAATTAACACTCTACCTTTCAAAGACAAGTCCCTTGTTCCAAGATGGCGCCGCCGCGTATGGATGCCCCGGTGCTTCAGTGCGTTACTTCTGTTTTGTTTTTGTGCATAACTTCTGTGTCTGGGCACTCCTCTGGATATTCTTACACTAGAGAAGAGCTTCTTAACTACAGGACTACAACACCTGTGGATTTACTTCCAATATTTGTCGCATCTGCGGCAGATTTACTGCAGACTCTGATCAGGAAAGTGAGACGCCGAAAGCGAGGAAAGCGAGCCGGCGCACTCGTGCGTCTGAGGAGACGCGGACTGCGAACTGCTCTTCCTGGGATCTTCCTTTCCAACGTACGCTCACTCAGGAATGAGATGGACGAGCTGGCCCTGATGAGAAGCATGAACAGAGACGTTGCCTCCTCCTGTGTCTTGTGTTTTACGGAGTCGTGGCTCTGTGAGGACATCCCGGACAGCGCGCTCAAGCTGGAGGGCTTTCATCTGCTGCGCGCGGACCGGCAGGCCTCTCTCTCTGGTAAGACCACAGGTGGACGTGTCTGCTTCTACATTAATAGTGGCTGGTGCACAGATGTAGCAGTGATTGCTCAGCACTGCTCTTCCTCTCTGGAATACCTTTTTATTCACTGCAAACCGTTTTATTCTCCGCGGGAGTTTGCTTCATTCATCTTGGCCGCTGTTTACATCCCGCCAGATGCGGATGCGCAGGCAGCTCAGTGCGCACTCGCGGAGCAGATACTGCACATGGAGCGGACATTCCCGGACTCTCTCATCATTGCTCTTGGGGACTTTTACAACACCCCCCTCCTCACCCCACACAAAAGAGGATTTCACACCACCTCCTCCCACCACAACCCTTCATATTCATGAAGCAGATGCGAGGAAGCAGTTTAAGAGTCTGAATGCTCGGAAAGCTCCCGGCCCAGACGGTGTGTCTCGTCTACTGGACGCAGCCGGAGGGTTCACTTGGTTGTTTGCTCTCAATAGAAGCTGAGCGCGTCTCCGTGTCTGTGCTGGTAAACGATACTGAGTCCCAGTGCTCAGTAAACTGTACACCTGACCGTTATTCTCCCACTGAATCCGGTGTGTCCACGGTCCAACACGTGCTCAACACGATGGTGCTGACCGGTGCCCAAACACACCAGAACACCAAATAAGTAAAATAACACAAACACGAACTTCTCCATGGCTCGTCGGGATGGCAACTGCTCCAAAAGTGACACATGAAATAGGCTGACATTTGAGTTTGACACGGGAGGTGAGGGGGTGTTTTGAATATGCTTGACTCCGTCACGAGGTTGCGCACAGCATCACCGGCAAGGGGGCTTGGTTTGAGAGGTTTTTGGCATCTGTGATGTGATTTACAACCATCCACCCATGTACAGCAAGAAGCCGCACTCACAACCGTGGGCATCAGCAAGTTGGTGAAATTTAAACAAAACAGCATTCCATCTGAAACTCTCTTATTGTACCCAAAATACAAATTTTAGTGATTACATGTGGCTTCATTAATTATGTTCAAACGGATGAATACATAACGCAAGTAATAACTTTATGATCAGTCAGTGAATGAAGGAGCTCAAGAGTGCAAATATAGTTGCAATAAAGTGACAAATATGCCCTTTTATGTCAAACAAAGACCGAAATAAGTGGCATCAGTGTGAGGATGAGAATGAGCGATCCAACCTCACACTGCAGATATCAGGGCAAAGCACAGTGGGGGGGTTGCAGTCTGCGCGCACAAGAGGGCTAACAACGCTGTGAGTGACGGAATCCACCCAAACTGAGGAACAGCTTGTTCCCCAGAGCTGAAGCCTGCACTGTTTGCACTATAATATAATATAATATAATATAATATAATATAATATAATATAATATAATATAATATAATATAATTAGGGCTGTCAAATGATTAAAATTTTTAATCAGATTAATCACAGCCTAAAAATTAATTAATCATGATTAATCACAACTCGAAATATGACCAAAATGTGTGCAAACATACGGACAGATAGCGGATTTTTACACACTTGTTAGTGTTATTTAATGCTAAGACCACGCTGAGTGGCCTGCGTTCACTCAGCGTGGTCTGACGTAGGCTGGGTGTTGTGCTGGAAGCGAATTAATCACAGCCTAAAAATTTATTAATCGCAACTCGAAATATATGTGTATATGTGTGTATATATGTGTAAAAATCGGGACAGATAGTGGTTTTTAACACACTTGTTTGTTTTATTTATTATTAATTGTGAGTACAAGCAGTACAAGCAGAACAGGGCTTCAAATAATTGTGAGGGATTTTTACTGAATGTTTTCCACCCGTTTAAATCTAGCACATTGTTTTATCCATATACATCTTCAAGTTCACAGAACATAGGCCTAATTCAACAGGCAAAATGTGGAGGCAGGAGTGGCCAGGTATCTGCGAGCAAGGCGGGCCAGCTGGCTGTGGGCTCCTGCATGAGCTGCCCACCACTGTAAGGGACAGTCCTCTAAGGCAGTGCAGGGCTCTGCTCTGTAGCACTGTATGGCTCTGTCCTGCTGTACCTCCTCCTCTGACTCAGAGTCAGAGTCCATCTGCAGCAGGCTCAGCCTCTTCTTGGCTGGACCTTCTTCTGCAGTGTGTGATCTTCTAGGAGAGTCTTCATGCAGCATGCCTGCCAGTGTGGTCCACACTGCTTCTCTGTCAGTCTTGGGCACACTGCGTAGGTCTTTAAAACGTGGGTCCAGTGCAGTTGCGATCTGGAGCCATGCATAGTTGGTATGTTCCTGGCGGGAAGCAAGGTCTTCCTTAAACTTCTCTTTAAACCTCACCACATATGCAGGGTCCTCATCAGTTACTTCCATGACACGGCGCAGGTGGCAGAAGGCTGGTAGAACTACAGAGCAGGAGACGTAGGCCTCTCCTCCCAGCAGTTCAGTCACATATCTGCAGTGGAATACACACACACACACACACACACACACACACACACACACACACACACACACACACAGAGATAAGACAGCAAATTAAAAAAAGCTTTTTAATACTAGGTAATATTAATAAAATATTTGATTTCATTTATTTTTTAAATAAGACATTTTCATAATAACAAAACTGATTTAAGATGTATGTTTGATACATTTAATCTAAACCTACAATTATGGTCACAATGACAGGCTCACCTGCAGGGCTCTAGAAGTGTCTCCAGTCTCTGGAGTTTGTCCCACTCTGGAGGCGTCAGGAGGACAAGTTTATGCTTTTGTTTATCCAGAGTCGCGGTTACTGCAGTTTGGTTGCGGATCAAGCGCTTCACCATCTCCAGCGTGGAGTTCCAGCGCGTAGGCACGTCCTGGGCCAACGGCTCCTGCTTGCGCCCCAGTGACACCTGCTCTGCGTTCAGCTCTGCTGTGTTTGCTGGGCTGTGCTTAAAATGGCCAACAATTTTGCGGCATTTGGCCAGCGCAGTGACAAAGCCACTGTCTGCGAGACTCACTGTGATGCATCTCTGTAGAATGTGCGCGGTACACGGCATGTGATTGAATGGCATGATGCGAGCCGCGGCGATCATATTGCGCGCACTGTCCGTGCCTACTGTTGTCACCTTCTCCTCAATTCTCCACCTGCAAGCAACAGTCTGGAACTGCTCTGCACAAGCCTCCGCAAAGTGCCGCTCTTCCGTTTTCATTATAGTCAGCGCAAAGGATGTCAGACCCCAGGCTTCAGTGATTAAATGCGCAGTAACTCCCAGGTAATTGTCATTACTCAATGATGTCCAGTGGTCTCCTGTCAGAGCCACGCATTCTGTGTGAACTAAAGCCTCTTCTTTTTTCTTTTTCTCCGTTTCATACAGTTCGTGGATTCGAATTGTTATTGTGCTTCTCGCTGGGGGCTTGTAGGACGCGTCCTGAGATGCAACCTTTAAAACATCCGCAAAGCCCTTGTCCTCCACAATGCTTAGCGGTCTGCAGTCCTTTGCTATCCATTTGGCTATATTGTCGGTCAGTTTGTCCAAAGAAGACTTACCGAGTGGCCTGCGTTCACTAAGAGTGGTCTGACGCAGGCCGGGTGAAGCTGCTGCCCCGACAAACGCGTGTTTGGCATTAAGGTGGTATTTTAAGGTCGAATTTGAACGGTGAAATTGAAACTCTTTACTACAGTGAGTGCAAATTACAACGCGTTTGTTTATTGTCCCATCTATGTTCTTCTTGTATTTAAATTCCCCATCCAGAAGGCCATCCGCTTCCTGCTTCTCCATTTTCAGTGGCGCGGTAAACAAATCAAGTGGAATTATGGGAGCGACTTATCTGCGTGTTGCGCTAAATAGTTAAATATTCTAACGTAATTAATTCCAAAATTTAATTATCGCAATTAACGCGTTAATTTCGACAGCTATAAATATAATATAATATAATATAATATAATATAATATAATATAATATAATATAATATAATATAATATATCATGTTGCTATTTAATGTTTTTTGTTCGTGTTGCAGCTGCTCTGTGAGCCAAGCTTTCGTTGTCTAAATTCAATGGCAATATATCTCTGCACCACACGATGGCGATAGATTCTCACAGACAGTCTGTGCTCTGCTTCCGCCACCAGTCATCTTTAAATCTTTTTTTTAATTCAATGAAACCTTTATTTAACTGTCCATCTCGCGGCATTACTTAAAAAAAAATCATATTTAAATACAAAGAAGATTAAATACATGAACGACAGTAAATTGATAAAATAAGAGCAAATAAATATATTTACAAATGATAGCAACATCAATGGAATAAAAGCATGAACAGCAGCAGAAGGAGAAAGAGGCCTGTATCTACATTATTACTCTGGCAGCTCTCAGTCTCCATACAGACAGGACACGTTGCAGCGTAATTGCAGACAGGTGCGTGGGCCTGAGCTCCGCCCAGGCAGAATGACGAGTGGAAGAAAGCAGCAACACAATAAACATATGTAGCCTTGCGGAGCCGGCCGGGCAGACACCGAGACAGAGTGCAAAGATTTTATACGTGACAACACACACAAAAAAACACACACAACAAAAATCAGAATGTGTTTGTGATTTGGATTTTTATTTAAAGGTGAAACCTTTTTTCTTTTCTTGTTTTGCCAGATTAGACATTTTGATTCATTTCATTTAGTTTTTTTGTTTTACTTTGATGCTATAATAGATGTTTTTAAAATGTAGTCATATTTAATACTATATTGCATCATGGCAAAACAACAGTCTCCTCAAGCTGCTTTATACTGTAAGGTGAAAACACTACAGTAAAAGCCAGAAAACCCCAACAATCCAATGATCCCCTTTGAGCAAGCACTGGGCGACAGTGGGGAGGAAAAACTCCCTTTAGGAAGAAACCTCCGGCAGAACCAGGCTCAAGAAGGGGCGGCCATCTGCTGCGACCGGTTGGGGGTGGGTGGGCAATCTCAGTCCACGAGGGCCGGTGTCCCTGCAGGTTTTAGATGTGTCCTCGAACCAACACAGCTGATTTAAACGGCTAAATTAGCTCCTCAACATGTCCTGAAGTTCTCCAGAGGCCTGGTAACGAACTAATCATGTGATTCAGGTGTGTTGAGCCAAGGTGAGATCTAAAACCTGCAGGGACACCGGCCCTCGTGGACTGAGAATGCCCACCCATGATATAGGGAGACAAGATGAAGTATACTTCTAATGGCCTATTTTAGCAGTTAATTTTTAACAATCAACTGGTGGTAATCCATCATCAGAATTGAGGAAAGGTGGTGTTGATGGAGACTCTACAGGAGGATTCACTGGGGAAGCCATACCTGCACTTCTGCCAGGGTGTCTTGGACGTACCTGAATAAATGTAGTTTTCCCTGGAAGTGGACGAGGATTAATCTGAGACGGAGTCTCCTCAGAACATCTCCCCATCATGCTTCTATGGTCCAACGATGCCAGCTTTTGTCCTTTCTGTTTTTCTAATTTAAGCTGGAGTTGAGCGTCTTTCACTCTAGATTTTAGATGACCTATCTCTTTTTCTTCATTGGCAGCCTTTTGGATAATCTGGTTCACTGGTCCAATGAGCTCCTCTCTTTGTCGGAATAAAGCGTACTCGGAAGACTTTACCATGTCATTGTACTGCTTTTTAAATGATTCCAGCTCCCGTGTTTTATCTAGTAAAGCTGCATCTAGATCCTTGCATCTGATACGTAGACAGTTCAGCTGTTTTTCAAGAAACTCCTTCGTTGTTCCAACAAAGGGGGTGCCTTCCACTCCGTCTACGTATTTCTTTTTTAAGTTGTGGAACATATCCCTAAATTCCACCTTTTCTTTTCCTCTCAAGTGACCTGCATGTGGAAATGCCTTTTCAAAGGACAAAACGCACTGGCACAATTCCTCTTGGAAGTAGCGCTCTTTCTTCTCCAGCCGATTCACTTTGGATATAAATCTTTCCCGTTGCTTTTTTGTGGAGCGCAGTTTCTCTTCCAGCGCCACCTTTTCAGCCAGTGCCTGATTGTGTGCCGCTTTTACTTTGTGCCGGTCCACTGCTGTCTTTCTGTGGTTTTCCTGCTCTGTGCTTAGGGCCTTTTTGATGTCTTCAATTTTCTTTTTCAAAGAATCAACTTCGTCTTCAAGCATAGCCTTCATTTTCTTTTCCAAGGCCAGAGCTCTAATATTACTCTGGCATTTCTGCTTGATCGCCATATTCTGGGCCTTTTGGTCGTCTATCACTTTGCCCATTTGATCTGTCTCCTCTGTTAATTCTTTCATGTTTTTAACCATAAATTCATTTTCGTCTTGTAGCTTTGTATTATGCAACAAAACACCGTCAATCCAACACTGCGAGGATTGACGTTCTTCCTCGCGTTCCTTAACCGCATTGACGGTCACACCTCTACTATTTTTTACTGCCGTCTGCAGCTTTTCTATTTTGGAGTCATACATGTTGATCACCTCTTCTAACTTCCTGTCTGCAGCATTTGCTTTGTTTTCCAGTTTTTTAGTATTTTCCTGGTAAAACTGCTGCATCTTATTTTTTTCCTCTTTGTGGCGTTTCAATAATAATTCAACAACTTGGCTGTTGTGAAATTGCTGACGTGCCACCTTTTCTTTCTCTGTTTCCAGCAGTCCTTGCAGGACTTGGACTTCGTCCTCGTGTTTTTCTTTAAGCTCAGCCAGAGTTTTCTCCGTCTCTGCGCGGAACTTTACCAGAGCTTCGTGGTCATCTTTTATCGAGTCCAACCTGTCTGCGATGTTTGTCCTGTCATCCAAGACCGAACCCAGCAGCTTATTATTCTGCAAAAGTTCATTGTTTTCTTTTGTTAGATCCTCGATCCGTTTCTTATTGACTGTATGCAGGTTTTTGAAGTAGTCAAGCTCAGTTTTGAGCTTTTCAACCTCGTCGATCATTGGCTGCAGTCTTTGCTCGAACTGTCTGGCATATGTTTCTTTTTCTTTTTCACTTTTTTTAACCATTGTTTTCGAGAAATTAACATTTCTGTCTTTGTTAGCTTTCGAACTCATTTCTGCTTTTTTATGTGCTGTATCACTCCAACAAAACGATAGCTTAATGAATTCCCTTTGACAGCTGTCCTCTATTTATAGACTTGAACATCAAAGGATGAAAGGACTGTCACTATGACATCACCACGTTCTGTGACGTAACAGGGCTTTGGAGCGTGATGTCACGGGGGTGGGCGTGGAAAGGATTTTGGGGGTCTAAACAAAGCGTGTCTTTTTTTTTAAAACTTTATTTAACAAACAATGAGTATACAACATACGAACAGATGAAGTATACAACAGAACATGAACACAAAAAGCCAAGGGTGAAAGAAAAAGGTAACAATTATAAGAATACACGCAAAAATTCACATACATATATTGTTGTGAGAGCCTTTTTGTTGGTGCAGTCTGATATTGATTGTATGTGCATGTGCACATCCTTAAAATAATGACAGAAATATGGTGTTTTGTTAGTAAACTTACATTTATGGATAAAAAATTTAGCTAAAAGTATTAAGAAATTTATCATAAAAAACATTTCTCATACTTCTTGGGGAACTTAAAGAAACAGAATAAAACATTTTCCCATCGTAAAGAAAACTCCCTTAAAATATGGACAATAACAAAGCTGCTAAATTCCTTCCAGAATCTCTGTGTAAAAGAACAGTACCAAAAAAGATGTGTCACCGTTTCTGGATGATCCCCACAGAAAGTACAATTAGTATTTATGTCCCTTTTAAATTTGACCATGTAGTGACTGGCTGGATAACATGTATGTCGAATTTTAAAAGAGACTTCTTTCACCTTATTTACAATCAAATATTTATGGGGGACCATCCAGACTGTCTTCCGCTTGATATCTGGAACACTGATTGGAAAATTATATAGTGCAATAAAGTCGTTGTAAGTAAGTAGTTGTCCCTCTTTACTAACCAGCTGAGCCACCAATAGGATCCCATTTTGGAGCCAAGTTTCCAGGAAAAGTGATTTATTTTTCTATAAAATATCTCTGTTGTTCCAGATAAGGTATTTGTGAGGTGAGAAGTTGTGTTTATAAATGAGGGTCCACGCTAAGAGGACCTGCTTATGGAAGGATGAAAGCTTTACAGGGACTTTCTCAACATTGTAATTACAATTTCAAATAAAAGTAAAGCCACCAAAACGAGAGAAAATGTGGTATGGTATAAAGTTCCAGATAGAGGTAGGGTTTTAAGAAAATGTTTGGCCCAATTAATTTTGAAAGTGTTATTTAAAGTAGAAAAGTCTAAGACGTTAAGCCCACCTGATTCGTACTTATTCATCACAACAGTTTTTCTAATATAGTGCGTACGGTTTTTCCATATAAAATTAAAGAGCATACGGTCAATATCTTTACTACTTTTCTTATCCAGATGTAAGGAGAGAGCAGCATATGTTCATCGGGATATCCCTTCAGCTTTAGTAATTAACACTCTACCTTTCAAAGACAAGTCCCTTGTTCCAAGATGGCGCCGCCGCGTATGGATGCCCCGGTGCTTCAGTGCGTTACTTCTGTTTTGTTTTTGTGCATAACTTCTGTGTCTGGGCACTCCTCTGGATATTCTTACACTAGAGAAGAGCTTCTTAACTACAGGACTACAACACCTGTGGATTTACTTCCAATATTTGTCGCATCTGCGGCAGATTTACTGCAGACTCTGATCAGGAAAGTGAGACGCCAAAAGCGAGGAAAGCGAGCCGGCGCACTCGTGCGTCTGAGGAGACGCGGACTGCGAACTGCTCTTCCTGGGATCTTCCTTTCCAACGTACGCTCACTCAGGAATGAGATGGACGAGCTGGCCCTGATGAGAAGCATGAACAGAGACGTTGCCTCCTCCTGTGTCTTGTGTTTTACGGAGTCGTGGCTCTGTGAGGACATCCCGGACAGCGCGCTCAAGCTGGAGGGCTTTCATCTGCTGCGCGCGGACCGGCAGGCCTCTCTCTCTGGTAAGACCACAGGTGGACGTGTCTGCTTCTACATTAATAGTGGCTGGTGCACAGATGTAGCAGTGATTGCTCAGCACTGCTCTTCCTCTCTGGAATACCTTTTTATTCACTGCAAACCGTTTTATTCTCCGCGGGAGTTTGCTTCATTCATCTTGGCCGCTGTTTACATCCCGCCAGATGCGGATGCGCAGGCAGCTCAGTGCGCACTCGCGGAGCAGATACTGCACATGGAGCGGACATTCCCGGACTCTCTCATCATTGCTCTTGGGGACTTTTACAACACCCCCCTCCTCACCCCACACAAAAGAGGATTTCACACCACCTCCTCCCACCACAACCCTTCATATTCATGAAGCAGATGCGAGGAAGCAGTTTAAGAGTCTGAATGCTCGGAAAGCTCCCGGCCCAGACGGTGTGTCTCGTCTACTGGACGCAGCCGGAGGGTTCACTTGGTTGTTTGCTCTCAATAGAAGCTGAGCGCGTCTCCGTGTCTGTGCTGGTAAACGATACTGAGTCCCAGTGCTCAGTAAACTGTACACCTGACCGTTATTCTCCCACTGAATCCGGTGTGTCCACGGTCCAACACGTGCTCAACACGATGGTGCTGACCGGTGCCCAAACACACCAGAACACCAAATAAGTAAAATAACACAAACACGAACTTCTCCATGGCTCGTCGGGATGGCAACTGCTCCAAAAGTGACACATGAAATAGGCTGACATTTGAGTTTGACACGGGAGGTGAGGGGGTGTTTTGAATATGCTTGACTCCGTCACGAGGTTGCGCACAGCATCACCGGCAAGGGGGCTTGGTTTGAGAGGTTTTTGGCATCTGTGATGTGATTTACAACCATCCACCCATGTACAGCAAGAAGCCGCACTCACAACCGTGGGCATCAGCAAGTTGGTGAAATTTAAACAAAACAAAACAGCATTCCATCTGAAACTCTCTTATTGTACCCAAAATACAAATTTTAGTGATTACATGTGGCTTCATTAATTATGTTCAAACGGATGAATACATAACGCAAGTAATAACTTTATGATCAGTCAGTGAATGAAGGAGCTCAAGAGTGCAAATATAGTTGCAATAAAGTGACAAATATGCCCTTTTATGTCAAACAAAGACCGAAATAAGTGGCATCAGTGTGAGGATGAGAATGAGCGATCCAACCTCACACTGCAGATATCAGGGCAAAGCACAGTGGGGGGGTTGCAGTCTGCGCGCACAAGAGGGCTAACAACGCTGTGAGTGACGGAATCCACCCAAACTGAGGAACAGCTTGTTCCCCAGAGCTGAAGCCTGCACTGTTTGCACTATAATATAATATAATATAATATAATATAATATAATATAATATAAATTATATTATATTATATTATATTATATTATATTATATTATATTATATTATATAATATAATATAATATAATATAATATAATATAATATAATATAATATAATATAATATATCATGTTGCTATTTAATGTTTTTTGTTCGTGTTGCAGCTGCTCTGTGAGCCAAGCTTTCGTTGTCTAAATTCAATGGCAATATATCTCTGCACCACACGATGGCGATAGATTCTCACAGACAGTCTGTGCTCTGCTTCCGCCACCAGTCATCTTTAAATCTTTTTTTTAATTCAATGAAACCTTTATTTAACTGTCCATCTCGCGGCATTACTTAAAAAAAATCATATTTAAATACAAAGAAGATTAAATACATGAACGACAGTAAATTGATAAAATAAGAGCAAATAAATATATTTACAAATGATAGCAACATCAATGGAATAAAAGCATGAACAGCAGCAGAAGGAGAAAGAGGCCTGTATCTACATTATTACTCTGGCAGCTCTCAGTCTCCATACAGACAGGACACGTTGCAGCGTAATTGCAGACAGGTGCGTGGGCCTGAGCTCCGCCCAGGCAGAATGACGGGTGGAAGAAAGCAGCAACACAATAAACATATGTAGCCTTGCGGAGCCGGCCGGGCAGACACCGAGACAGAGTGCAAAGATTTTATACGTGACAACACACACAAAAAAACACACACAACAAAAATCAGAATGTGTTTGTGATTTGGATTTTTATTTAAAGGTGAAACCTTTTTTCTTTTCTTGTTTTGCCAGATTAGACATTTTGATTCATTTCATTTAGTTTTTTTGTTTTACTTTGATGCTATAATAGATGTTTTTAAAATGTAGTCATATTTAATACTATATTGCATCATGGCAAAACAACAGTCTCCTCAAGCTGCTTTATACTGTAAGGTGAAAACACTACAGTAAAAGCCAGAAAACCCCAACAATCCAATGATCCCCTTTGAGCAAGCACTGGGCGACAGTGGGGAGGAAAAACTCCCTTTAGGAAGAAACCTCCGGCAGAACCAGGCTCAAGAAGGGGCGGCCATCTGCTGCGACCGGTTGGGGGTGGGTGGGCAATCTCAGTCCACGAGGGCCGGTGTCCCTGCAGGTTTTAGATGTGTCCTCGAACCAACACAGCTGATTTAAACGGCTAAATTAGCTCCTCAACATGTCCTGAAGTTCTCCAGAGGCCTGGTAACGAACTAATCATGTGATTCAGGTGTGTTGAGCCAAGGTGAGATCTAAAACCTGCAGGGACACCGGCCCTCGTGGACTGAGAATGCCCACCCATGATATAGGGAGACAAGATGAAGTATACTTCTAATGGCCTATTTTAGCAGTTAATTTTTAACAATCAACTGGTGGTAATCCATCATCAGAATTGAGGAAAGGTGGTGTTGATGGAGACTCTACAGGAGGATTCACTGGGGAAGCCATACCTGCACTTCTGCCAGGGTGTCTTGGACGTACCTGAATAAATGTAGTTTTCCCTGGAAGTGGACGAGGATTAATCTGAGACGGAGTCTCCTCAGAACATCTCCCCATCATGCTTCTATGGTCCAACGATGCCAGCTTTTGTCCTTTCTGTTTTTCTAATTTAAGCTGGAGTTGAGCGTCTTTCACTCTAGATTTTAGATGACCTATCTCTTTTTCTTCATTGGCAGCCTTTTGGATAATCTGGTTCACTGGTCCAATGAGCTCCTCTCTTTGTCGGAATAAAGCGTACTCGGAAGACTTTACCATGTCATTGTACTGCTTTTTAAATGATTCCAGCTCCCGTGTTTTATCTAGTAAAGCTGCATCTAGATCCTTGCATCTGATACGTAGACAGTTCAGCTGTTTTTCAAGAAACTCCTTCGTTGTTCCAACAAAGGGGGTGCCTTCCACTCCGTCTACGTATTTCTTTTTTAAGTTGTGGAACATATCCCTAAATTCCACCTTTTCTTTTCCTCTCAAGTGACCTGCATGTGGAAATGCCTTTTCAAAGGACAAAACGCACTGGCACAATTCCTCTTGGAAGTAGCGCTCTTTCTTCTCCAGCCGATTCACTTTGGATATAAATCTTTCCCGTTGCTTTTTTGTGGAGCGCAGTTTCTCTTCCAGCGCCACCTTTTCAGCCAGTGCCTGATTGTGTGCCGCTTTTACTTTGTGCCGGTCCACTGCTGTCTTTCTGTGGTTTTCCTGCTCTGTGCTTAGGGCCTTTTTGATGTCTTCAATTTTCTTTTTCAAAGAATCAACTTCGTCTTCAAGCATAGCCTTCATTTTCTTTTCCAAGGCCAGAGCTCTAATATTACTCTGGCATTTCTGCTTGATCGCCATATTCTGGGCCTTTTGGTCGTCTATCACTTTGCCCATTTGATCTGTCTCCTCTGTTAATTCTTTCATGTTTTTAACCATAAATTCATTTTCGTCTTGTAGCTTTGTATTATGCAACAAAACACCGTCAATCCAACACTGCGAGGATTGACGTTCTTCCTCGCGTTCCTTAACCGCATTGACGGTCACACCTCTACTATTTTTTACTGCCGTCTGCAGCTTTTCTATTTTGGAGTCATACATGTTGATCACCTCTTCTAACTTCCTGTCTGCAGCATTTGCTTTGTTTTCCAGTTTTTTAGTATTTTCCTGGTAAAACTGCTGCATCTTATTTTTTTCCTCTTTGTGGCGTTTCAATAATAATTCAACAACTTGGCTGTTGTGAAATTGCTGACGTGCCACCTTTTCTTTCTCTGTTTCCAGCAGTCCTTGCAGGACTTGGACTTCGTCCTCGTGTTTTTCTTTAAGCTCAGCCAGAGTTTTCTCCGTCTCTGCGCGGAACTTTACCAGAGCTTCGTGGTCATCTTTTATCGAGTCCAACCTGTCTGCGATGTTTGTCCTGTCATCCAAGACCGAACCCAGCAGCTTATTATTCTGCAAAAGTTCATTGTTTTCTTTTGTTAGATCCTCGATCCGTTTCTTATTGACTGTATGCAGGTTTTTGAAGTAGTCAAGCTCAGTTTTGAGCTTTTCAACCTCGTCGATCATTGGCTGCAGTCTTTGCTCGAACTGTCTGGCATATGTTTCTTTTTCTTTTTCACTTTTTTTAACCATTGTTTTCGAGAAATTAACATTTCTGTCTTTGTTAGCTTTCGAACTCATTTCTGCTTTTTTATGTGCTGTATCACTCCAACAAAACGATAGCTTAATGAATTCCCTTTGACAGCTGTCCTCTATTTATAGACTTGAACATCAAAGGATGAAAGGACTGTCACTATGACATCACCACGTTCTGTGACGTAACAGGGCTTTGGAGCGTGATGTCACGGGGGTGGGCGTGGAAAGGATTTTGGGGGTCTAAACAAAGCGTGTCTTTTTTTTTAAAACTTTATTTAACAAACAATGAGTATACAACATACGAACAGATGAAGTATACAACAGAACATGAACACAAAAAGCCAAGGGTGAAAGAAAAAGGTAACAATTATAAGAATACACGCAAAAATTCACATACATATATTGTTGTGAGAGCCTTTTTGTTGGTGCAGTCTGATATTGATTGTATGTGCATGTGCACATCCTTAAAATAATGACAGAAATATGGTGTTTTGTTAGTAAACTTACATTTATGGATAAAAAATTTAGCTAAAAGTATTAAGAAATTTATCATAAAAAACATTTCTCATACTTCTTGGGGAACTTAAAGAAACAGAATAAAACATTTTCCCATCGTAAAGAAAACTCCCTTAAAATATGGACAATAACAAAGCTGCTAAATTCCTTCCAGAATCTCTGTGTAAAAGAACAGTACCAAAAAAGATGTGTCACCGTTTCTGGATGATCCCCACAGAAAGTACAATTAGTATTTATGTCCCTTTTAAATTTGACCATGTAGTGACTGGCTGGATAACATGTATGTCGAATTTTAAAAGAGACTTCTTTCACCTTATTTACAATCAAATATTTATGGGGGACCATCCAGACTGTCTTCCGCTTGATATCTGGAACACTGATTGGAAAATTATATAGTGCAATAAAGTCGTTGTAAGTAAGTAGTTGTCCCTCTTTACTAACCAGCTGAGCCACCAATAGGATCCCATTTTGGAGCCAAGTTTCCAGGAAAAGTGATTTATTTTTCTATAAAATATCTCTGTTGTTCCAGATAAGGTATTTGTGAGGTGAGAAGTTGTGTTTATAAATGAGGGTCCACGCTAAGAGGACCTGCTTATGGAAGGATGAAAGCTTTACAGGGACTTTCTCAACATTGTAATTACAATTTCAAATAAAAGTAAAGCCACCAAAACGAGAGAAAATGTGGTATGGTATAAAGTTCCAGATAGAGGTAGGGTTTTAAGAAAATGTTTGGCCCAATTAATTTTGAAAGTGTTATTTAAAGTAGAAAAGTCTAAGACGTTAAGCCCACCTGATTCGTACTTATTCATCACAACAGTTTTTCTAATATAGTGCGTACGGTTTTTCCATATAAAATTAAAGAGCATACGGTCAATATCTTTACTACTTTTCTTATCCAGATGTAAGGAGAGAGCAGCATATGTTCATCGGGATATCCCTTCAGCTTTAGTAATTAACACTCTACCTTTCAAAGACAAGTCCCTTGTTCCAAGATGGCGCCGCCGCGTATGGATGCCCCGGTGCTTCAGTGCGTTACTTCTGTTTTGTTTTTGTGCATAACTTCTGTGTCTGGGCACTCCTCTGGATATTCTTACACTAGAGAAGAGCTTCTTAACTACAGGACTACAACACCTGTGGATTTACTTCCAATATTTGTCGCATCTGCGGCAGATTTACTGCAGACTCTGATCAGGAAAGTGAGACGCCAAAAGCGAGGAAAGCGAGCCGGCGCACTCGTGCGTCTGAGGAGACGCGGACTGCGAACTGCTCTTCCTGGGATCTTCCTTTCCAACGTACGCTCACTCAGGAATGAGATGGACGAGCTGGCCCTGATGAGAAGCATGAACAGAGACGTTGCCTCCTCCTGTGTCTTGTGTTTTACGGAGTCGTGGCTCTGTGAGGACATCCCGGACAGCGCGCTCAAGCTGGAGGGCTTTCATCTGCTGCGCGCGGACCGGCAGGCCTCTCTCTCTGGTAAGACCACAGGTGGACGTGTCTGCTTCTACATTAATAGTGGCTGGTGCACAGATGTAGCAGTGATTGCTCAGCACTGCTCTTCCTCTCTGGAATACCTTTTTATTCACTGCAAACCGTTTTATTCTCCGCGGGAGTTTGCTTCATTCATCTTGGCCGCTGTTTACATCCCGCCAGATGCGGATGCGCAGGCAGCTCAGTGCGCACTCGCGGAGCAGATACTGCACATGGAGCGGACATTCCCGGACTCTCTCATCATTGCTCTTGGGGACTTTTACAACACCCCCCTCCTCACCCCACACAAAAGAGGATTTCACACCACCTCCTCCCACCACAACCCTTCATATTCATGAAGCAGATGCGAGGAAGCAGTTTAAGAGTCTGAATGCTCGGAAAGCTCCCGGCCCAGACGGTGTGTCTCGTCTACTGGACGCAGCCGGAGGGTTCACTTGGTTGTTTGCTCTCAATAGAAGCTGAGCGCGTCTCCGTGTCTGTGCTGGTAAACGATACTGAGTCCCAGTGCTCAGTAAACTGTACACCTGACCGTTATTCTCCCACTGAATCCGGTGTGTCCACGGTCCAACACGTGCTCAACACGATGGTGCTGACCGGTGCCCAAACACACCAGAACACCAAATAAGTAAAATAACACAAACACGAACTTCTCCATGGCTCGTCGGGATGGCAACTGCTCCAAAAGTGACACATGAAATAGGCTGACATTTGAGTTTGACACGGGAGGTGAGGGGGTGTTTTGAATATGCTTGACTCCGTCACGAGGTTGCGCACAGCATCACCGGCAAGGGGGCTTGGTTTGAGAGGTTTTTGGCATCTGTGATGTGATTTACAACCATCCACCCATGTACAGCAAGAAGCCGCACTCACAACCGTGGGCATCAGCAAGTTGGTGAAATTTAAACAAAACAAAACAGCATTCCATCTGAAACTCTCTTATTGTACCCAAAATACAAATTTTAGTGATTACATGTGGCTTCATTAATTATGTTCAAACGGATGAATACATAACGCAAGTAATAACTTTATGATCAGTCAGTGAATGAAGGAGCTCAAGAGTGCAAATATAGTTGCAATAAAGTGACAAATATGCCCTTTTATGTCAAACAAAGACCGAAATAAGTGGCATCAGTGTGAGGATGAGAATGAGCGATCCAACCTCACACTGCAGATATCAGGGCAAAGCACAGTGGGGGGGTTGCAGTCTGCGCGCACAAGAGGGCTAACAACGCTGTGAGTGACGGAATCCACCCAAACTGAGGAACAGCTTGTTCCCCAGAGCTGAAGCCTGCACTGTTTGCACTATAATATAATATAATATAATATAATATAATATAATATAATATAAATTATATTATATTATATTATATTATATTATATTATATTATATTATATTATATAATATAATATAATATAATATAATATAATATAATATAATATAATATAATATAATATATCATGTTGCTATTTAATGTTTTTTGTTCGTGTTGCAGCTGCTCTGTGAGCCAAGCTTTCGTTGTCTAAATTCAATGGCAATATATCTCTGCACCACACGATGGCGATAGATTCTCACAGACAGTCTGTGCTCTGCTTCCGCCACCAGTCATCTTTAAATCTTTTTTTTAATTCAATGAAACCTTTATTTAACTGTCCATCTCGCGGCATTACTTAAAAAAAATCATATTTAAATACAAAGAAGATTAAATACATGAACGACAGTAAATTGATAAAATAAGAGCAAATAAATATATTTACAAATGATAGCAACATCAATGGAATAAAAGCATGAACAGCAGCAGAAGGAGAAAGAGGCCTGTATCTACATTATTACTCTGGCAGCTCTCAGTCTCCATACAGACAGGACACGTTGCAGCGTAATTGCAGACAGGTGCGTGGGCCTGAGCTCCGCCCAGGCAGAATGACGGGTGGAAGAAAGCAGCAACACAATAAACATATGTAGCCTTGCGGAGCCGGCCGGGCAGACACCGAGACAGAGTGCAAAGATTTTATACGTGACAACACACACAAAAAAACACACACAACAAAAATCAGAATGTGTTTGTGATTTGGATTTTTATTTAAAGGTGAAACCTTTTTTCTTTTCTTGTTTTGCCAGATTAGACATTTTGATTCATTTCATTTAGTTTTTTTGTTTTACTTTGATGCTATAATAGATGTTTTTAAAATGTAGTCATATTTAATACTATATTGCATCATGGCAAAACAACAGTCTCCTCAAGCTGCTTTATACTGTAAGGTGAAAACACTACAGTAAAAGCCAGAAAACCCCAACAATCCAATGATCCCCTTTGAGCAAGCACTGGGCGACAGTGGGGAGGAAAAACTCCCTTTAGGAAGAAACCTCCGGCAGAACCAGGCTCAAGAAGGGGCGGCCATCTGCTGCGACCGGTTGGGGGTGGGTGGGCAATCTCAGTCCACGAGGGCCGGTGTCCCTGCAGGTTTTAGATGTGTCCTCGAACCAACACAGCTGATTTAAACGGCTAAATTAGCTCCTCAACATGTCCTGAAGTTCTCCAGAGGCCTGGTAACGAACTAATCATGTGATTCAGGTGTGTTGAGCCAAGGTGAGATCTAAAACCTGCAGGGACACCGGCCCTCGTGGACTGAGAATGCCCACCCATGATATAGGGAGACAAGATGAAGTATACTTCTAATGGCCTATTTTAGCAGTTAATTTTTAACAATCAACTGGTGGTAATCCATCATCAGAATTGAGGAAAGGTGGTGTTGATGGAGACTCTACAGGAGGATTCACTGGGGAAGCCATACCTGCACTTCTGCCAGGGTGTCTTGGACGTACCTGAATAAATGTAGTTTTCCCTGGAAGTGGACGAGGATTAATCTGAGACGGAGTCTCCTCAGAACATCTCCCCATCATGCTTCTATGGTCCAACGATGCCAGCTTTTGTCCTTTCTGTTTTTCTAATTTAAGCTGGAGTTGAGCGTCTTTCACTCTAGATTTTAGATGACCTATCTCTTTTTCTTCATTGGCAGCCTTTTGGATAATCTGGTTCACTGGTCCAATGAGCTCCTCTCTTTGTCGGAATAAAGCGTACTCGGAAGACTTTACCATGTCATTGTACTGCTTTTTAAATGATTCCAGCTCCCGTGTTTTATCTAGTAAAGCTGCATCTAGATCCTTGCATCTGATACGTAGACAGTTCAGCTGTTTTTCAAGAAACTCCTTCGTTGTTCCAACAAAGGGGGTGCCTTCCACTCCGTCTACGTATTTCTTTTTTAAGTTGTGGAACATATCCCTAAATTCCACCTTTTCTTTTCCTCTCAAGTGACCTGCATGTGGAAATGCCTTTTCAAAGGACAAAACGCACTGGCACAATTCCTCTTGGAAGTAGCGCTCTTTCTTCTCCAGCCAATTCACTTTGGATATAAATCTTTCCCGTTGCTTTTTTGTGGAGCGCAGTTTCTCTTCCAGCGCCACCTTTTCAGCCAGTGCCTGATTGTGTGCCGCTTTTACTTTGTGCCGGTCCACTGCTGTCTTTCTGTGGTTTTCCTGCTCTGTGCTTAGGGCCTTTTTGATGTCTTCAATTTTCTTTTTCAAAGAATCAACTTCGTCTTCAAGCATAGCCTTCATTTTCTTTTCCAAGGCCAGAGCTCTAATATTACTCTGGCATTTCTGCTTGATCGCCATATTCTGGGCCTTTTGGTCGTCTATCACTTTGCCCATTTGATCTGTCTCCTCTGTTAATTCTTTCATGTTTTTAACCATAAATTCATTTTCGTCTTGTAACTTTGTATTACGCGACAAAACACCGTCAATCCAACACTGCGAGGATTGACGTTCTTCCTCGCGTTCCTTAACCGCATTGACGGTCACACCTCTACTATTTTTTACTGCCGTCTGCAGCTTTTCTATTTTGGAGTCATACATGTTGATCACCTCTTCCAACTTCCTGTCTGCAGCATTTGCTTTGTTTTCCAGTTTTTTAGTATTTTCCTGGTAAAACTGCTGCATCTTATTTTTTTCCTCTTTGTGGCGTTTCAATAATAATTCAACAACTTGGCTGTTGTGAAATTGCTGACGTGCCACCTTTTCTTTCTCTGTTTCCAGCAGTCCTTGCAGGACTTGGACTTCGTCCTCGTGTTTTTCTTTAAGCTCAGCCAGAGTTTTCTCCGTCTCTGCGCGGAACTTTACCAGAGCTTCGTGGTCATCTTTTATCGAGTCCAACCTGTCTGCGATGTTTGTCCTGTCATCCAAGACCGAACCCAGCAGCTTATTATTCTGCAAAAGTTCATTGTTTTCTTTTGTTAGATCCTCGATCCGTTTCTTATTGACTGTATGCAGGTTTTTGAAGTAGTCAAGCTCAGTTTTGAGCTTTTCAACCTCGTCGATCATTGGCTGCAGTCTTTGCTCGAACTGTCTGGCATATGTTTCTTTTTCTTTTTCACTTTTTTTAACCATTGTTTTCGAGAAATTAACATTTCTGTCTTTGTTAGCTTTCGAACTCATTTCTGCTTTTTTATGTGCTGTATCACTCCAACAAAACGATAGCTTAATGAATTCCCTTTGACAGCTGTCCTCTATTTATAGACTTGAACATCAAAGGATGAAAGGACTGTCACTATGACATCACCACGTTCTGTGACGTAACAGGGCTTTGGAGCGTGATGTCACGGGGGTGGGCGTGGAAAGGATTTTGGGGGTCTAAACAAAGCGTGTCTTTTTTTTAAAACTTTATTTAACAAACAATGAGTATACAACATACGAACAGATGAAGTATACAACAGAACATGAACACAAAAAGCCAAGGGTGAAAGAAAAAGGTAACAATTATAAGAATACACGCAAAAATTCACATACATATATTGTTGTGAGAGCCTTTTTGTTGGTGCAGTCTGATATTGATTGTATGTGCATGTGCACATCCTTAAAATAATGACAGAAATATGGTGTTTTGTTAGTAAACTTACATTTATGGATAAAAAATTTAGCTAAAAGTATTAAGAAATTTATCATAAAAAACATTTCTCATACTTCTTGGGGAACTTAAAGAAACAGAATAAAACATTTTCCCATCGTAAAGAAAACTCCCTTAAAATATGGACAATAACAAAGCTGCTAAATTCCTTCCAGAATCTCTGTGTAAAAGAACAGTACCAAAAAAGATGTGTCACCGTTTCTGGATGATCCCCACAGAAAGTACAATTAGTATTTATGTCCCTTTTAAATTTGACCATGTAGTGACTGGCTGGATAACATGTATGTCGAATTTTAAAAGAGACTTCTTTCACCTTATTTACAATCAAATATTTATGGGGGACCATCCAGACTGTCTTCCGCTTGATATCTGGAACACTGATTGGAAAATTATATAGTGCAATAAAGTCGTTGTAAGTAAGTAGTTGTCCCTCTTTACTAACCAGCTGAGCCACCAATAGGATCCCATTTTGGAGCCAAGTTTCCAGGAAAAGTGATTTATTTTTCTATAAAATATCTCTGTTGTTCCAGATAAGGTATTTGTGAGGTGAGAAGTTGTGTTTATAAATGAGGGTCCACGCTAAGAGGACCTGCTTATGGAAGGATGAAAGCTTTACAGGGACTTTCTCAACATTGTAATTACAATTTCAAATAAAAGTAAAGCCACCAAAACGAGAGAAAATGTGGTATGGTATAAAGTTCCAGATAGAGGTAGGGTTTTAAGAAAATGTTTGGCCCAATTAATTTTGAAAGTGTTATTTAAAGTAGAAAAGTCTAAGACGTTAAGCCCACCTGATTCGTACTTATTCATCACAACAGTTTTTCTAATATAGTGCGTACGGTTTTTCCATATAAAATTAAAGGGCATACGGTCAATATCTTTACTACTTTTCTTATCCAGATGTAAGGAGAGAGCAGCATATGTTCATCGGGATATCCCTTCAGCTTTAGTAATTAACACTCTACCTTTCAAAGACAAGTCCCTTGTTCCAAGATGGCGCCGCCGCGTATGGATGCCCCGGTGCTTCAGTGCGTTACTTCTGTTTTGTTTTTGTGCATAACTTCTGTGTCTGGGCACTCCTCTGGATATTCTTACACTAGAGAAGAGCTTCTTAACTACAGGACTACAACACCTGTGGATTTACTTCCAATATTTGTCGCATCTGCGGCAGATTTACTGCAGACTCTGATCAGGAAAGTGAGACGCCAAAAGCGAGGAAAGCGAGCCGGCGCACTCGTGCGTCTGAGGAGACGCGGACTGCGAACTGCTCTTCCTGGGATCTTCCTTTCCAACGTACGCTCACTCAGGAATGAGATGGACGAGCTGGCCCTGATGAGAAGCATGAACAGAGACGTTGCCTCCTCCTGTGTCTTGTGTTTTACGGAGTCGTGGCTCTGTGAGGACATCCCGGACAGCGCGCTCAAGCTGGAGGGCTTTCATCTGCTGCGCGCGGACCGGCAGGCCTCTCTCTCTGGTAAGACCACAGGTGGACGTGTCTGCTTCTACATTAATAGTGGCTGGTGCACAGATGTAACAGTGATTGCTCAGCACTGCTCTTCCTCTCTGGAATACCTTTTTATTCACTGCAAACCGTTTTATTCTCCGCGGGAGTTTGCTTCATTCATCTTGGCCGCTGTTTACATCCCGCCAGATGCGGATGCGCAGGCAGCTCAGTGCGCACTCGCGGAGCAGATACTGCACATGGAGCGGACATTCCCGGACTCTCTCATCATTGCTCTTGGGGACTTTTACAACACCCCCCTCCTCACCCCACACAAAAGAGGATTTCACACCACCTCCTCCCACCACAACCCTTCATATTCATGAAGCAGATGCGAGGAAGCAGTTTAAGAGTCTGAATGCTCGGAAAGCTCCCGGCCCAGACGGTGTGTCTCGTCTACTGGACGCAGCCGGAGGGTTCACTTGGTTGTTTGCTCTCAATAGAAGCTGAGCGCGTCTCCGTGTCTGTGCTGGTAAACGATACTGAGTCCCAGTGCTCAGTAAACTGTACACCTGACCGTTATTCTCCCACTGAATCCGGTGTGTCCACGGTCCAACACGTGCTCAACACGATGGTGCTGACCGGTGCCCAAACACACCAGAACACCAAATAAGTAAAATAACACAAACACGAACTTCTCCATGGCTCGTCGGGATGGCAACTGCTCCAAAAGTGACACATGAAATAGGCTGACATTTGAGTTTGACACGGGAGGTGAGGGGGTGTTTTGAATATGCTTGACTCCGTCACGAGGTTGCGCACAGCATCACCGGCAAGGGGGCTTGGTTTGAGAGGTTTTTGGCATCTGTGATGTGATTTACAACCATCCACCCATGTACAGCAAGAAGCCGCACTCACAACCGTGGGCATCAGCAAGTTGGTGAAATTTAAACAAAACAAAACAGCATTCCATCTGAAACTCTCTTATTGTACCCAAAATACAAATTTTAGTGATTACATGTGGCTTCATTAATTATGTTCAAACGGATGAATACATAACGCAAGTAATAACTTTATGATCAGTCAGTGAATGAAGGAGCTCAAGAGTGCAAATATAGTTGCAATAAAGTGACAAATATGCCCTTTTATGTCAAACAAAGACCGAAATAAGTGGCATCAGTGTGAGGATGAGAATGAGCGATCCAACCTCACACTGCAGATATCAGGGCAAAGCACAGTGGGGGGGTTGCAGTCTGCGCGCACAAGAGGGCTAACAACGCTGTGAGTGACGGAATCCACCCAAACTGAGGAACAGCTTGTTCCCCAGAGCTGAAGCCTGCACTGTTTGCACTATAATATAATATAATATAATATAATATAATATAATATAATATAATATAATATAATATAATATAAATTATATTATATTATATTATATTATATTATATTATATTATATTATATTATATAATATAATATAATATAATATAATATAATATAATATAATATAATATATCATGTTGCTATTTAATGTTTTTTGTTCGTGTTGCAGCTGCTCTGTGAGCCAAGCTTTCGTTGTCTAAATTCAATGGCAATATATCTCTGCACCACACGATGGCGATAGATTCTCACAGACAGTCTGTGCTCTGCTTCCGCCACCAGTCATCTTTAAATCTTTTTTTTAATTCAATGAAACCTTTATTTAACTGTCCATCTCGCGGCATTACTTAAAAAAAATCATATT
Source organism: Rhamphochromis longiceps (assembly GCF_057381845.1). Taxonomy (NCBI): domain Eukaryota; kingdom Metazoa; phylum Chordata; class Actinopteri; order Cichliformes; family Cichlidae; genus Rhamphochromis; species Rhamphochromis longiceps. Next base: position 10,645,185 of record NC_140578.1, read on the forward strand.
TAAATACAAAGAAGATTAAATACATGAACGACAGTAAATTGATAAAATAAGAGCAAATAAATATATTTACAAATGATAGCAACATCAATGGAATAAAAGCATGAACAGCAGCAGAAGGAGAAAGAGGCCTGTATCTACATTATTACTCTGGCAGCTCTCAGTCTCCATACAGACAGGACACGTTGCAGCGTAATTGCAGACAGGTGCGTGGGCCTGAGCTCCGCCCAGGCAGAATGACGGGTGGAAGAAAGCAGCAACACAATAAACATATGTAGCCTTGCGGAGCCGGCCGGGCAGACACCGAGACAGAGTGCAAAGATTTTATACGTGACAACACACACAAAAAAACACACACAACAAAAATCAGAATGTGTTTGTGATTTGGATTTTTATTTAAAGGTGAAACCTTTTTTCTTTTCTTGTTTTGCCAGATTAGACATTTTGATTCATTTCATTTAGTTTTTTTGTTTTACTTTGATGCTATAATAGATGTTTTTAAAATGTAGTCATATTTAATACTATATTGCATCATGGCAAAACAACAGTCTCCTCAAGCTGCTTTATACTGTAAGGTGAAAACACTACAGTAAAAGCCAGAAAACCCCAACAATCCAATGATCCCCTTTGAGCAAGCACTGGGCGACAGTGGGGAGGAAAAACTCCCTTTAGGAAGAAACCTCCGGCAGAACCAGGCTCAAGAAGGGGCGGCCATCTGCTGCGACCGGTTGGGGGTGGGTGGGCAATCTCAGTCCACGAGGGCCGGTGTCCCTGCAGGTTTTAGATGTGTCCTCGAACCAACACAGCTGATTTAAACGGCTAAATTAGCTCCTCAACATGTCCTGAAGTTCTCCAGAGGCCTGGTAACGAACTAATCATGTGATTCAGGTGTGTTGAGCCAAGGTGAGATCTAAAACCTGCAGGGACACCGGCCCTCGTGGACTGAGAATGCCCACCCATGATATAGGGAGACAAGATGAAGTATACTTCTAATGGCCTATTTTAGCAGTTAATTTTTAACAATCAACTGGTGGTAATCCATCATCAGAATTGAGGAAAGGTGGTGTTGATGGAGACTCTACAGGAGGATTCACTGGGGAAGCCATACCTGCACTTCTGCCAGGGTGTCTTGGACGTACCTGAATAAATGTAGTTTTCCCTGGAAGTGGACGAGGATTAATCTGAGACGGAGTCTCCTCAGAACATCTCCCCATCATGCTTCTATGGTCCAACGATGCCAGCTTTTGTCCTTTCTGTTTTTCTAATTTAAGCTGGAGTTGAGCGTCTTTCACTCTAGATTTTAGATGACCTATCTCTTTTTCTTCATTGGCAGCCTTTTGGATAATCTGGTTCACTGGTCCAATGAGCTCCTCTCTTTGTCGGAATAAAGCGTACTCGGAAGACTTTACCATGTCATTGTACTGCTTTTTAAATGATTCCAGCTCCCGTGTTTTATCTAGTAAAGCTGCATCTAGATCCTTGCATCTGATACGTAGACAGTTCAGCTGTTTTTCAAGAAACTCCTTCGTTGTTCCAACAAAGGGGGTGCCTTCCACTCCGTCTACGTATTTCTTTTTTAAGTTGTGGAACATATCCCTAAATTCCACCTTTTCTTTTCCTCTCAAGTGACCTGCATGTGGAAATGCCTTTTCAAAGGACAAAACGCACTGGCACAATTCCTCTTGGAAGTAGCGCTCTTTCTTCTCCAGCCAATTCACTTTGGATATAAATCTTTCCCGTTGCTTTTTTGTGGAGCGCAGTTTCTCTTCCAGCGCCACCTTTTCAGCCAGTGCCTGATTGTGTGCCGCTTTTACTTTGTGCCGGTCCACTGCTGTCTTTCTGTGGTTTTCCTGCTCTGTGCTTAGGGCCTTTTTGATGTCTTCAATTTTCTTTTTCAAAGAATCAACTTCGTCTTCAAGCATAGCCTTCATTTTCTTTTCCAAGGCCAGAGCTCTAATATTACTCTGGCATTTCTGCTTGATCGCCATATTCTGGGCCTTTTGGTCGTCTATCACTTTGCCCATTTGATCTGTCTCCTCTGTTAATTCTTTCATGTTTTTAACCATAAATTCATTTTCGTCTTGTAACTTTGTATTACGCGACAAAACACCGTCAATCCAACACTGCGAGGATTGACGTTCTTCCTCGCGTTCCTTAACCGCATTGACGGTCACACCTCTACTATTTTTTACTGCCGTCTGCAGCTTTTCTATTTTGGAGTCATACATGTTGATCACCTCTTCCAACTTCCTGTCTGCAGCATTTGCTTTGTTTTCCAGTTTTTTAGTATTTTCCTGGTAAAACTGCTGCATCTTATTTTTTTCCTCTTTGTGGCGTTTCAATAATAATTCAACAACTTGGCTGTTGTGAAATTGCTGACGTGCCACCTTTTCTTTCTCTGTTTCCAGCAGTCCTTGCAGGACTTGGACTTCGTCCTCGTGTTTTTCTTTAAGCTCAGCCAGAGTTTTCTCCGTCTCTGCGCGGAACTTTACCAGAGCTTCGTGGTCATCTTTTATCGAGTCCAACCTGTCTGCGATGTTTGTCCTGTCATCCAAGACCGAACCCAGCAGCTTATTATTCTGCAAAAGTTCATTGTTTTCTTTTGTTAGATCCTCGATCCGTTTCTTATTGACTGTATGCAGGTTTTTGAAGTAGTCAAGCTCAGTTTTGAGCTTTTCAACCTCGTCGATCATTGGCTGCAGTCTTTGCTCGAACTGTCTGGCATATGTTTCTTTTTCTTTTTCACTTTTTTTAACCATTGTTTTCGAGAAATTAACATTTCTGTCTTTGTTAGCTTTCGAACTCATTTCTGCTTTTTTATGTGCTGTATCACTCCAACAAAACGATAGCTTAATGAATTCCCTTTGACAGCTGTCCTCTATTTATAGACTTGAACATCAAAGGATGAAAGGACTGTCACTATGACATCACCACGTTCTGTGACGTAACAGGGCTTTGGAGCGTGATGTCACGGGGGTGGGCGTGGAAAGGATTTTGGGGGTCTAAACAAAGCGTGTCTTTTTTTTAAAACTTTATTTAACAAACAATGAGTATACAACATACGAACAGATGAAGTATACAACAGAACATGAACACAAAAAGCCAAGGGTGAAAGAAAAAGGTAACAATTATAAGAATACACGCAAAAATTCACATACATATATTGTTGTGAGAGCCTTTTTGTTGGTGCAGTCTGATATTGATTGTATGTGCATGTGCACATCCTTAAAATAATGACAGAAATATGGTGTTTTGTTAGTAAACTTACATTTATGGATAAAAAATTTAGCTAAAAGTATTAAGAAATTTATCATAAAAAACATTTCTCATACTTCTTGGGGAACTTAAAGAAACAGAATAAAACATTTTCCCATCGTAAAGAAAACTCCCTTAAAATATGGACAATAACAAAGCTGCTAAATTCCTTCCAGAATCTCTGTGTAAAAGAACAGTACCAAAAAAGATGTGTCACCGTTTCTGGATGATCCCCACAGAAAGTACAATTAGTATTTATGTCCCTTTTAAATTTGACCATGTAGTGACTGGCTGGATAACATGTATGTCGAATTTTAAAAGAGACTTCTTTCACCTTATTTACAATCAAATATTTATGGGGGACCATCCAGACTGTCTTCCGCTTGATATCTGGAACACTGATTGGAAAATTATATAGTGCAATAAAGTCGTTGTAAGTAAGTAGTTGTCCCTCTTTACTAACCAGCTGAGCCACCAATAGGATCCCATTTTGGAGCCAAGTTTCCAGGAAAAGTGATTTATTTTTCTATAAAATATCTCTGTTGTTCCAGATAAGGTATTTGTGAGGTGAGAAGTTGTGTTTATAAATGAGGGTCCACGCTAAGAGGACCTGCTTATGGAAGGATGAAAGCTTTACAGGGACTTTCTCAACATTGTAATTACAATTTCAAATAAAAGTAAAGCCACCAAAACGAGAGAAAATGTGGTATGGTATAAAGTTCCAGATAGAGGTAGGGTTTTAAGAAAATGTTTGGCCCAATTAATTTTGAAAGTGTTATTTAAAGTAGAAAAGTCTAAGACGTTAAGCCCACCTGATTCGTACTTATTCATCACAACAGTTTTTCTAATATAGTGCGTACGGTTTTTCCATATAAAATTAAAGGGCATACGGTCAATATCTTTACTACTTTTCTTATCCAGATGTAAGGAGAGAGCAGCATATGTTCATCGGGATATCCCTTCAGCTTTAGTAATTAACACTCTACCTTTCAAAGACAAGTCCCTTGTTCCAAGATGGCGCCGCCGCGTATGGATGCCCCGGTGCTTCAGTGCGTTACTTCTGTTTTGTTTTTGTGCATAACTTCTGTGTCTGGGCACTCCTCTGGATATTCTTACACTAGAGAAGAGCTTCTTAACTACAGGACTACAACACCTGTGGATTTACTTCCAATATTTGTCGCATCTGCGGCAGATTTACTGCAGACTCTGATCAGGAAAGTGAGACGCCAAAAGCGAGGAAAGCGAGCCGGCGCACTCGTGCGTCTGAGGAGACGCGGACTGCGAACTGCTCTTCCTGGGATCTTCCTTTCCAACGTACGCTCACTCAGGAATGAGATGGACGAGCTGGCCCTGATGAGAAGCATGAACAGAGACGTTGCCTCCTCCTGTGTCTTGTGTTTTACGGAGTCGTGGCTCTGTGAGGACATCCCGGACAGCGCGCTCAAGCTGGAGGGCTTTCATCTGCTGCGCGCGGACCGGCAGGCCTCTCTCTCTGGTAAGACCACAGGTGGACGTGTCTGCTTCTACATTAATAGTGGCTGGTGCACAGATGTAACAGTGATTGCTCAGCACTGCTCTTCCTCTCTGGAATACCTTTTTATTCACTGCAAACCGTTTTATTCTCCGCGGGAGTTTGCTTCATTCATCTTGGCCGCTGTTTACATCCCGCCAGATGCGGATGCGCAGGCAGCTCAGTGCGCACTCGCGGAGCAGATACTGCACATGGAGCGGACATTCCCGGACTCTCTCATCATTGCTCTTGGGGACTTTTACAACACCCCCCTCCTCACCCCACACAAAAGAGGATTTCACACCACCTCCTCCCACCACAACCCTTCATATTCATGAAGCAGATGCGAGGAAGCAGTTTAAGAGTCTGAATGCTCGGAAAGCTCCCGGCCCAGACGGTGTGTCTCGTCTACTGGACGCAGCCGGAGGGTTCACTTGGTTGTTTGCTCTCAATAGAAGCTGAGCGCGTCTCCGTGTCTGTGCTGGTAAACGATACTGAGTCCCAGTGCTCAGTAAACTGTACACCTGACCGTTATTCTCCCACTGAATCCGGTGTGTCCACGGTCCAACACGTGCTCAACACGATGGTGCTGACCGGTGCCCAAACACACCAGAACACCAAATAAGTAAAATAACACAAACACGAACTTCTCCATGGCTCGTCGGGATGGCAACTGCTCCAAAAGTGACACATGAAATAGGCTGACATTTGAGTTTGACACGGGAGGTGAGGGGGTGTTTTGAATATGCTTGACTCCGTCACGAGGTTGCGCACAGCATCACCGGCAAGGGGGCTTGGTTTGAGAGGTTTTTGGCATCTGTGATGTGATTTACAACCATCCACCCATGTACAGCAAGAAGCCGCACTCACAACCGTGGGCATCAGCAAGTTGGTGAAATTTAAACAAAACAAAACAGCATTCCATCTGAAACTCTCTTATTGTACCCAAAATACAAATTTTAGTGATTACATGTGGCTTCATTAATTATGTTCAAACGGATGAATACATAACGCAAGTAATAACTTTATGATCAGTCAGTGAATGAAGGAGCTCAAGAGTGCAAATATAGTTGCAATAAAGTGACAAATATGCCCTTTTATGTCAAACAAAGACCGAAATAAGTGGCATCAGTGTGAGGATGAGAATGAGCGATCCAACCTCACACTGCAGATATCAGGGCAAAGCACAGTGGGGGGGTTGCAGTCTGCGCGCACAAGAGGGCTAACAACGCTGTGAGTGACGGAATCCACCCAAACTGAGGAACAGCTTGTTCCCCAGAGCTGAAGCCTGCACTGTTTGCACTATAATATAATATAATATAATATAATATAATATAATATAATATAATATAATATAATATAATATAATTAGGGCTGTCAAATGATTAAAATTTTTAATCAGATTAATCACAGCCTAAAAATTAATTAATCATGATTAATCACAACTCGAAATATGACCAAAATGTGTGCAAACATACGGACAGATAGCGGATTTTTACACACTTGTTAGTGTTATTTAATGCTAAGACCACGCTGAGTGGCCTGCGTTCACTCAGCGTGGTCTGACGTAGGCTGGGTGTTGTGCTGGAAGCGAATTCATCACAGCCTAAAAATTTATTAATCGCAACTCGAAATATATGTGTATATGTGTGTATATATGTGTAAAAATCGGGACAGATAGTGGTTTTTAACACACTTGTTTGTTTTATTTATTATTAATTGTGAGTACAAGCAGTACAAGCAGAACAGGGCTTCAAATAATTGTGAGGGATTTTTACTGAATGTTTTCCACCCGTTTAAATCTAGCACATTGTTTTATCCATATACATCTTCAAGTTCACAGAACATAGGCCTAATTCAACAGGCAAAATGTGGAGGCAGGAGTGGCCAGGTATCTGCGAGCAAGGCGGGCCAGCTGGCTGTGGGCTCCTGCATGAGCTGCCCACCACTGTAAGGGACAGTCCTCTAAGGCAGTGCAGGGCTCTGCTCTGTAGCGCTGTATGGCTCTGTCCTGCTGTACCTCCTCCTCTGACTCAGAGTCAGAGTCCATCTGCAGCAGGCTCAGCCTCTTCTTGGCTGGACCTTCTTCTGCAGTGTGTGATCTTCTAGGAGAGTCTTCATGCAGCATGCCTGCCAGTGTGGTCCACACTGCTTCTCTGTCAGTCTTGGGCACACTGCGTAGGTCTTTAAAACGTGGGTCCAGTGCAGTTGCGATCTGGAGCCATGCATAGTTGGTATGTTCCTGGCGGGAAGCAAGGTCTTCCTTAAACTTCTCTTTAAACCTCACCACATATGCAGGGTCCTCATCAGTTACTTCCATGACACGGCGCAGGTGGCAGAAGGCTGGTAGAACTACAGAGCAGGAGACGTAGGCCTCTCCTCCCAGCAGTTCAGTCACATATCTGCAGTGGAATACACACACACACACACACACACACACACACACACACACACACACACACACACACACACACACACACACACACACACACACACACACACACACAGATAAGACAGCAAATTAAAAAAAGCTTTTTAATACTAGGTAATATTAATAAAATATTTGATTTCATTTATTTTTTAAATAAGACATTTTCATAATAACAAAACTGATTTAAGATGTATGTTTGATACATTTAATCTAAACCTACAATTATGGTCACAATGACAGGCTCACCTGCAGGGCTCTAGAAGTGTCTCCAGTCTCTGGAGTTTGTCCCACTCTGGAGGCGTCAGGAGGACAAGTTTATGCTTTTGTTTATCCAGAGTCGCGGTTACTGCAGTTTGGTTGCGGATCAAGCGCTTCACCATCTCCAGCGTGGAGTTCCAGCGCGTAGGCACGTCCTGGGCCAACGGCTCCTGCTTGCGCCCCAGTGACACCTGCTCTGCGTTCAGCTCTGCTGTGTTTGCTGGGCTGTGCTTAAAATGGCCAACAATTTTGCGGCATTTGGCCAGCGCAGTGACAAAGCCACTGTCTGCGAGACTCACTGTGATGCATCTCTGTAGAATGTGCGCGGTACACGGCATGTGATTGAATGGCATGATGAGAGCCGCGGCGATCATATTGCGCGCACTGTCCGTGCCTACTGTTGTCACCTTCTCCTCAATTCTCCACCTGCGAGCAACAGTCTGGAACTGCTCTGCACAAGCCTCCGCAAAGTGCCGCTCTTCCGTTTTCATTATAGTCAGCGCAAAGGATGTCAGACCCCAGGCTTCAGTGATTAAATGCGCAGTAACTCCCAGGTAATTGTCATTACTCAATGATGTCCAGTGGTCTCCTGTCAGAGCCACGCATTCTGTGTGAACTAAAGCCTCTTCTTTTTTCTTTTTCTCCGTTTCATACAGTTCGTGGATTCGAATTGTTATTGTGCTTCTCGCTGGGGGCTTGTAGGACGCGTCCTGAGATGCAACCTTTAAAACATCCGCAAAGCCCTTGTCCTCCACAATGCTTAGCGGTCTGCAGTCCTTTGCTATCCATTTGGCTATATTGTCGGTCAGTTTGTCCAAAGAAGACTTACCGAGTGGCCTGCGTTCACTAAGAGTGGTCTGACGCAGGCCGGGTGAAGCTGCTGCCCCGACAAACGCGTGTTTGGCATTAAGGTGGTATTTTAAGGTCGAATTTGAACGGTGAAATTGAAACTCTTTACTACAGTGAGTGCAAATTACAACGCGTTTGTTTATTGTCCCATCTATGTTCTTCTTGTATTTAAATTCCCCATCCAGAAGGCCATCCGCTTCCTGCTTCTCCATTTTCAGTGGCGCGGTAAACAAATCAAGTGGAATTATGGGAGCGACTTATCTGCGTGTTGCGCTAAATAGTTAAATATTCTAACGTAATTAATTCCAAAATTTAATTATCGCAATTAACGCGTTAATTTCGACAGCTATAAATATAATATAATATAATATAATATAATATATCATGTTGCTATTTAATGTTTTTTGTTCGTGTTGCAGCTGCTCTGTGAGCCAAGCTTTCGTTGTCTAAATTCAATGGCAATATATCTCTGCACCACACGATGGCGATAGATTCTCACAGACAGTCTGTGCTCTGCTTCCGCCACCAGTCATCTTTAAATCTATTTTTTAATTCAATGAAACCTTTATTTAACTGTCCATCTCGCGGCATTACTTAAAAAAAATCATATTTAAATACAAAGAAGATTAAATACATGAACGACAGTAAATTGATAAAATAAGAGCAAATAAATATATTTACAAATGATAGCAACATCAATGGAATAAAAGCATGAACAGCAGCAGAAGGAGAAAGAGGCCTGTATCTACATTATTACTCTGGCAGCTCTCAGTCTCCATACAGACAGGACACGTTGCAGCGTAATTGCAGACAGGTGCGTGGGCCTGAGCTCCGCCCAGGCAGAATGACGGGTGGAAGAAAGCAGCAACACAATAAACATATGTAGCCTTGCGGAGCCGGCCGGGCAGACACCGAGACAGAGTGCAAAGATTTTATACGTGACAACACACACAAAAAAACACACACAACAAAAATCAGAATGTGTTTGTGATTTGGATTTTTATTTAAAGGTGAAACCTTTTTTCTTTTCTTGTTTTGCCAGATTAGACATTTTGATTCATTTCATTTAGTTTTTTTGTTTTACTTTGATGCTATAATAGATGTTTTTAAAATGTAGTCATATTTAATACTATATTGCATCATGGCAAAACAACAGTCTCCTCAAGCTGCTTTATACTGTAAGGTGAAAACACTACAGTAAAAGCCAGAAAACCCCAACAATCCAATGATCCCCTTTGAGCAAGCACTGGGCGACAGTGGGGAGGAAAAACTCCCTTTAGGAAGAAACCTCCGGCAGAACCAGGCTCAAGAAGGGGCGGCCATCTGCTGCGACCGGTTGGGGGTGGGTGGGCAATCTCAGTCCACGAGGGCCGGTGTCCCTGCAGGTTTTAGATGTGTCCTCGAACCAACACAGCTGATTTAAACGGCTAAATTAGCTCCTCAACATGTCCTGAAGTTCTCCAGAGGCCTGGTAACGAACTAATCATGTGATTCAGGTGTGTTGAGCCAAGGTGAGATCTAAAACCTGCAGGGACACCGGCCCTCGTGGACTGAGAATGCCCACCCATGATATAGGGAGACAAGATGAAGTATACTTCTAATGGCCTATTTTAGCAGTTAATTTTTAACAATCAACTGGTGGTAATCCATCATCAGAATTGAGGAAAGGTGGTGTTGATGGAGACTCTACAGGAGGATTCACTGGGGAAGCCATACCTGCACTTCTGCCAGGGTGTCTTGGACGTACCTGAATAAATGTAGTTTTCCCTGGAAGTGGACGAGGATTAATCTGAGACGGAGTCTCCTCAGAACATCTCCCCATCATGCTTCTATGGTCCAACGATGCCAGCTTTTGTCCTTTCTGTTTTTCTAATTTAAGCTGGAGTTGAGCGTCTTTCACTCTAGATTTTAGATGACCTATCTCTTTTTCTTCATTGGCAGCCTTTTGGATAATCTGGTTCACTGGTCCAATGAGCTCCTCTCTTTGTCGGAATAAAGCGTACTCGGAAGACTTTACCATGTCATTGTACTGCTTTTTAAATGATTCCAGCTCCCGTGTTTTATCTAGTAAAGCTGCATCTAGATCCTTGCATCTGATACGTAGACAGTTCAGCTGTTTTTCAAGAAACTCCTTCGTTGTTCCAACAAAGGGGGTGCCTTCCACTCCGTCTACGTATTTCTTTTTCAAGTTGTGGAACATATCCCTAAATTCCACCTTTTCTTTTCCTCTCAAGTGACCTGCATGTGGAAATGCCTTTTCAAAGGACAAAACGCACTGGCACAATTCCTCTTGGAAGTAGCGCTCTTTCTTCTCCAGCCAATTCACTTTGGATATAAATCTTTCCCGTTGCTTTTTTGTGGAGCGCAGTTTCTCTTCCAGCGCCACCTTTTCAGCCAGTGCCTGATTGTGTGCCGCTTTTACTTTGTGCCGGTCCACTGCTGTCTTTCTGTGGTTTTCCTGCTCTGTGCTTAGGGCCTTTTTGATGTCTTCAATTTTCTTTTTCAAAGAATCAACTTCGTCTTCAAGCATAGCCTTCATTTTCTTTTCCAAGGCCAGAGCTCTAATATTACTCTGGCATTTCTGCTTGATCGCCATATTCTGGGCCTTTTGGTCGTCTATCACTTTGCCCATTTGATCTGTCTCCTCTGTTAATTCTTTCATGTTTTTAACCATAAATTCATTTTCGTCTTGTAACTTTGTATTACGCGACAAAACACCGTCAATCCAACACTGCGAGGATTGACGTTCTTCCTCGCGTTCCTTAACCGCATTGACGGTCACACCTCTACTATTTTTTACTGCCGTCTGCAGCTTTTCTATTTTGGAGTCATACATGTTGATCACCTCTTCTAACTTCCTGTCTGCAGCATTTGCTTTGTTTTCCAGTTTTTTAGTATTTTCCTGGTAAAACTGCTGCATCTTATTTTTTTCCTCTGTGTGGCGTTTCAATAATAATTCAACAACTTGGCTGTTGTGAAATTGCTGACGTGCCACCTTTTCTTTCTCTGTTTCCAGCAGTCCTTGCAGGACTTGGACTTCGTCCTCGTGTTTTTCTTTAAGCTCAGCCAGAGTTTTCTCCGTCTCTGCGCGGAACTTTACCAGAGCTTCGTGGTCATCTTTTATCGAGTCCAACCTGTCTGCGATGTTTGTCCTGTCATCCAAGACCGAACCCAGCAGCTTATTATTCTGCAAAAGTTCATTGTTTTCTTTTGTTAGATCCTCGATCCGTTTCTTATTGACTGTATGCAGGTTTTTGAAGTAGTCAAGCTCAGTTTTGAGCTTTTCAACCTCGTCGATCATTGGCTGCAGTCTTTGCTCGAACTGTCTGGCATATGTTTCTTTTTCTTTTTCACTTTTTTTAACCATTGTTTTCGAGAAATTAACATTTCTGTCTTTGTTAGCTTTCGAACTCATTTCTGCTTTTTTATGTGCTGTATCACTCCAACAAAACGATAGCTTAATGAATTCCCTTTGACAGCTGTCCTCTATTTATAGACTTGAACATCAAAGGATGAAAGGACTGTCACTATGACATCACCACGTTCTGTGACGTAACAGGGCTTTGGAGCGTGATGTCACGGGGGTGGGCGTGGAAAGGATTTTGGGGGTCTAAACAAAGCGTGTCTTTTTTTTAAAACTTTATTTAACAAACAATGAGTATACAACATACGAACAGATGAAGTATACAACAGAACATGAACACAAAAAGCCAAGGGTGAAAGAAAAAGGTAACAATTATAAGAATACACGCAAAAATTCACATACATATATTGTTGTGAGAGCCTTTTTGTTGGTGCAGTCTGATATTGATTGTATGTGCATGTGCACATCCTTAAAATAATGACAGAAATATGGTGTTTTGTTAGTAAACTTACATTTATGGATAAAAAATTTAGCTAAAAGTATTAAGAAATTTATCATAAAAAACATTTCTCATACTTCTTGGGGAACTTAAAGAAACAGAATAAAACATTTTCCCATCGTAAAGAAAACTCCCTTAAAATATGGACAATAACAAAGCTGCTAAATTCCTTCCAGAATCTCTGTGTAAAAGAACAGTACCAAAAAAGATGTGTCACCGTTTCTGGATGATCCCCACAGAAAGTACAATTAGTATTTATGTCCCTTTTAAATTTGACCATGTAGTGACTGGCTGGATAACATGTATGTCGAATTTTAAAAGAGACTTCTTTCACCTTATTTACAATCAAATATTTATGGGGGACCATCCAGACTGTCTTCCGCTTGATATCTGGAACACTGATTGGAAAATTATATAGTGCAATAAAGTCGTTGTAAGTAAGTAGTTGTCCCTCTTTACTAACCAGCTGAGCCACCAATAGGATCCCATTTTGGAGCCAAGTTTCCAGGAAAAGTGATTTATTTTTCTATAAAATATCTCTGTTGTTCCAGATAAGGTATTTGTGAGGTGAGAAGTTGTGTTTATAAATGAGGGTCCACGCTAAGAGGACCTGCTTATGGAAGGATGAAAGCTTTACAGGGACTTTCTCAACATTGTAATTACAATTTCAAATAAAAGTAAAGCCACCAAAACGAGAGAAAATGTGGTATGGTATAAAGTTCCAGATAGAGGTAGGGTTTTCAGAAAATGTTTGGCCCAATTAATTTTGAAAGTGTTATTTAAAGTAGAAAAGTCTAAGACGTTAAGCCCACCTGATTCGTACTTATTCATCACAACAGTTTTTCTAATATAGTGTGTACGGTTTTTCCATATAAAATTAAAGAGCATACGGTCAATATCTTTACTACTTTTCTTATCCAGATGTAAGGAGAGAGCAGCATATGTTCATCGGGATATCCCTTCAGCTTTAGTAATTAACACTCTACCTTTCAAAGACAAGTCCCTTGTTCCAAGATGGCGCCGCCGCGTATGGATGCCCCGGTGCTTCAGTGCGTTACTTCTGTTTTGTTTTTGTGCATAACTTCTGTGTCTGGGCACTCCTCTGGATATTCTTACACTAGAGAAGAGCTTCTTAACTACAGGACTACAACACCTGTGGATTTACTTCCAATATTTGTCGCATCTGCGGCAGATTTACTGCAGACTCTGATCAGGAAAGTGAGACGCCGAAAGCGAGGAAAGCGAGCCGGCGCACTCGTGCGTCTGAGGAGACGCGGACTGCGAACTGCTCTTCCTGGGATCTTCCTTTCCAACGTACGCTCACTCAGGAATGAGATGGACGAGCTGGCCCTGATGAGAAGCATGAACAGAGACGTTGCCTCCTCCTGTGTCTTGTGTTTTACGGAGTCGTGGCTCTGTGAGGACATCCCGGACAGCGCGCTCAAGCTGGAGGGCTTTCATCTGCTGCGCGCGGACCGGCAGGCCTCTCTCTCTGGTAAGACCACAGGTGGACGTGTCTGCTTCTACATTAATAGTGGCTGGTGCACAGATGTAGCAGTGATTGCTCAGCACTGCTCTTCCTCTCTGGAATACCTTTTTATTCACTGCAAACCGTTTTATTCTCCGCGGGAGTTTGCTTCATTCATCTTGGCCGCTGTTTACATCCCGCCAGATGCGGATGCGCAGGCAGCTCAGTGCGCACTCGCGGAGCAGATACTGCACATGGAGCGGACATTCCCGGACTCTCTCATCATTGCTCTTGGGGACTTTTACAACACCCCCCTCCTCACCCCACACAAAAGAGGATTTCACACCACCTCCTCCCACCACAACCCTTCATATTCATGAAGCAGATGCGAGGAAGCAGTTTAAGAGTCTGAATGCTCGGAAAGCTCCCGGCCCAGACGGTGTGTCTCGTCTACTGGACGCAGCCGGAGGGTTCACTTGGTTGTTTGCTCTCAATAGAAGCTGAGCGCGTCTCCGTGTCTGTGCTGGTAAACGATACTGAGTCCCAGTGCTCAGTAAACTGTACACCTGACCGTTATTCTCCCACTGAATCCGGTGTGTCCACGGTCCAACACGTGCTCAACACGATGGTGCTGACCGGTGCCCAAACACACCAGAACACCAAATAAGTAAAATAACACAAACACGAACTTCTCCATGGCTCGTCGGGATGGCAACTGCTCCAAAAGTGACACATGAAATAGGCTGACATTTGAGTTTGACACGGGAGGTGAGGGGGTGTTTTGAATATGCTTGACTCCGTCACGAGGTTGCGCACAGCATCACCGGCAAGGGGGCTTGGTTTGAGAGGTTTTTGGCATCTGTGATGTGATTTACAACCATCCACCCATGTACAGCAAGAAGCCGCACTCACAACCGTGGGCATCAGCAAGTTGGTGAAATTTAAACAAAACAGCATTCCATCTGAAACTCTCTTATTGTACCCAAAATACAAATTTTAGTGATTACATGTGGCTTCATTAATTATGTTCAAACGGATGAATACATAACGCAAGTAATAACTTTATGATCAGTCAGTGAATGAAGGAGCTCAAGAGTGCAAATATAGTTGCAATAAAGTGACAAATATGCCCTTTTATGTCAAACAAAGACCGAAATAAGTGGCATCAGTGTGAGGATGAGAATGAGCGATCCAACCTCACACTGCAGATATCAGGGCAAAGCACAGTGGGGGGGTTGCAGTCTGCGCGCACAAGAGGGCTAACAACGCTGTGAGTGACGGAATCCACCCAAACTGAGGAACAGCTTGTTCCCCAGAGCTGAAGCCTGCACTGTTTGCACTATAATATAATATAATATAATATAATATAATATAATATAATATAATATAATTAGGGCTGTCAAATGATTAAAATTTTTAATCAGATTAATCACAGCCTAAAAATTAATTAATCATGATTAATCACAACTCGAAATATGACCAAAATGTGTGCAAACATACGGACAGATAGCGGATTTTTACACACTTGTTAGTGTTATTTAATGCTAAGACCACGCTGAGTGGCCTGCGTTCACTCAGCGTGGTCTGACGTAGGCTGGGTGTTGTGCTGGAAGCGAATTCATCACAGCCTAAAAATTTATTAATCGCAACTCGAAATATATGTGTATATGTGTGTATATATGTGTAAAAATCGGGACAGATAGTGGTTTTTAACACACTTGTTTGTTTTATTTATTATTAATTGTGAGTACAAGCAGTACAAGCAGAACAGGGCTTCAAATAATTGTGAGGGATTTTTACTGAATGTTTTCCACCCGTTTAAATCTAGCACATTGTTTTATCCATATACATCTTCAAGTTCACAGAACATAGGCCTAATTCAACAGGCAAAATGTGGAGGCAGGAGTGGCCAGGTATCTGCGAGCAAGGCGGGCCAGCTGGCTGTGGGCTCCTGCATGAGCTGCCCACCACTGTAAGGGACAGTCCTCTAAGGCAGTGCAGGGCTCTGCTCTGTAGCGCTGTATGGCTCTGTCCTGCTGTACCTCCTCCTCTGACTCAGAGTCAGAGTCCATCTGCAGCAGGCTCAGCCTCTTCTTGGCTGGACCTTCTTCTGCAGTGTGTGATCTTCTAGGAGAGTCTTCATGCAGCATGCCTGCCAGTGTGGTCCACACTGCTTCTCTGTCAGTCTTGGGCACACTGCGTAGGTCTTTAAAACGTGGGTCCAGTGCAGTTGCGATCTGGAGCCATGCATAGTTGGTATGTTCCTGGCGGGAAGCAAGGTCTTCCTTAAACTTCTCTTTAAACCTCACCACATATGCAGGGTCCTCATCAGTTACTTCCATGACACGGCGCAGGTGGCAGAAGGCTGGTAGAACTACAGAGCAGGAGACGTAGGCCTCTCCTCCCAGCAGTTCAGTCACATATCTGCAGTGGAATACACACACACACACACACACACACACACACACACACACACACACACACACACACACACACACACACACACACACACACACACACACACACACACACAGATAAGACAGCAAATTAAAAAAAGCTTTTTAATACTAGGTAATATTAATAAAATATTTGATTTCATTTATTTTTTAAATAAGACATTTTCATAATAACAAAACTGATTTAAGATGTATGTTTGATACATTTAATCTAAACCTACAATTATGGTCACAATGACAGGCTCACCTGCAGGGCTCTAGAAGTGTCTCCAGTCTCTGGAGTTTGTCCCACTCTGGAGGCGTCAGGAGGACAAGTTTATGCTTTTGTTTATCCAGAGTCGCGGTTACTGCAGTTTGGTTGCGGATCAAGCGCTTCACCATCTCCAGCGTGGAGTTCCAGCGCGTAGGCACGTCCTGGGCCAACGGCTCCTGCTTGCGCCCCAGTGACACCTGCTCTGCGTTCAGCTCTGCTGTGTTTGCTGGGCTGTGCTTAAAATGGCCAACAATTTTGCGGCATTTGGCCAGCGCAGTGACAAAGCCACTGTCTGCGAGACTCACTGTGATGCATCTCTGTAGAATGTGCGCGGTACACGGCATGTGATTGAATGGCATGATGAGAGCCGCGGCGATCATATTGCGCGCACTGTCCGTGCCTACTGTTGTCACCTTCTCCTCAATTCTCCACCTGCGAGCAACAGTCTGGAACTGCTCTGCACAAGCCTCCGCAAAGTGCCGCTCTTCCGTTTTCATTATAGTCAGCGCAAAGGATGTCAGACCCCAGGCTTCAGTGATTAAATGCGCAGTAACTCCCAGGTAATTGTCATTACTCAATGATGTCCAGTGGTCTCCTGTCAGAGCCACGCATTCTGTGTGAACTAAAGCCTCTTCTTTTTTCTTTTTCTCCGTTTCATACAGTTCGTGGATTCGAATTGTTATTGTGCTTCTCGCTGGGGGCTTGTAGGACGCGTCCTGAGATGCAACCTTTAAAACATCCGCAAAGCCCTTGTCCTCCACAATGCTTAGCGGTCTGCAGTCCTTTGCTATCCATTTGGCTATATTGTCGGTCAGTTTGTCCAAAGAAGACTTACCGAGTGGCCTGCGTTCACTAAGAGTGGTCTGACGCAGGCCGGGTGAAGCTGCTGCCCCGACAAACGCGTGTTTGGCATTAAGGTGGTATTTTAAGGTCGAATTTGAACGGTGAAATTGAAACTCTTTACTACAGTGAGTGCAAATTACAACGCGTTTGTTTATTGTCCCATCTATGTTCTTCTTGTATTTAAATTCCCCATCCAGAAGGCCATCCGCTTCCTGCTTCTCCATTTTCAGTGGCGCGGTAAACAAATCAAGTGGAATTATGGGAGCGACTTATCTGCGTGTTGCGCTAAATAGTTAAATATTCTAACGTAATTAATTCCAAAATTTAATTATCGCAATTAACGCGTTAATTTCGACAGCTATAAATATAATATAATATATCATGTTGCTATTTAATGTTTTTTGTTCGTGTTGCAGCTGCTCTGTGAGCCAAGCTTTCGTTGTCTAAATTCAATGGCAATATATCTCTGCACCACACGATGGCGATAGATTCTCACAGACAGTCTGTGCTCTGCTTCCGCCACCAGTCATCTTTAAATCTTTTTTTTAATTCAATGAAACCTTTATTTAACTGTCCATCTCGCGGCATTACTTAAAAAAAAATCATATTTAAATACAAAGAAGATTAAATACATGAACGACAGTAAATTGATAAAATAAGAGCAAATAAATATATTTACAAATGATAGCAACATCAATGGAATAAAAGCATGAACAGCAGCAGAAGGAGAAAGAGGCCTGTATCTACATTATTACTCTGGCAGCTCTCAGTCTCCATACAGACAGGACACGTTGCAGCGTAATTGCAGACAGGTGCGTGGGCCTGAGCTCCGCCCAGGCAGAATGACGAGTGGAAGAAAGCAGCAACACAATAAACATATGTAGCCTTGCGGAGCCGGCCGGGCAGACACCGAGACAGAGTGCAAAGATTTTATACGTGACAACACACACAAAAAAACACACACAACAAAAATCAGAATGTGTTTGTGATTTGGATTTTTATTTAAAGGTGAAACCTTTTTTCTTTTCTTGTTTTGCCAGATTAGACATTTTGATTCATTTCATTTAGTTTTTTTGTTTTACTTTGATGCTATAATAGATGTTTTTAAAATGTAGTCATATTTAATACTATATTGCATCATGGCAAAACAACAGTCTCCTCAAGCTGCTTTATACTGTAAGGTGAAAACACTACAGTAAAAGCCAGAAAACCCCAACAATCCAATGATCCCCTTTGAGCAAGCACTGGGCGACAGTGGGGAGGAAAAACTCCCTTTAGGAAGAAACCTCCGGCAGAACCAGGCTCAAGAAGGGGCGGCCATCTGCTGCGACCGGTTGGGGGTGGGTGGGCAATCTCAGTCCACGAGGGCCGGTGTCCCTGCAGGTTTTAGATGTGTCCTCGAACCAACACAGCTGATTTAAACGGCTAAATTAGCTCCTCAACATGTCCTGAAGTTCTCCAGAGGCCTGGTAACGAACTAATCATGTGATTCAGGTGTGTTGAGCCAAGGTGAGATCTAAAACCTGCAGGGACACCGGCCCTCGTGGACTGAGAATGCCCACCCATGATATAGGGAGACAAGATGAAGTATACTTCTAATGGCCTATTTTAGCAGTTAATTTTTAACAATCAACTGGTGGTAATCCATCATCAGAATTGAGGAAAGGTGGTGTTGATGGAGACTCTACAGGAGGATTCACTGGGGAAGCCATACCTGCACTTCTGCCAGGGTGTCTTGGACGTACCTGAATAAATGTAGTTTTCCCTGGAAGTGGACGAGGATTAATCTGAGACGGAGTCTCCTCAGAACATCTCCCCATCATGCTTCTATGGTCCAACGATGCCAGCTTTTGTCCTTTCTGTTTTTCTAATTTAAGCTGGAGTTGAGCGTCTTTCACTCTAGATTTTAGATGACCTATCTCTTTTTCTTCATTGGCAGCCTTTTGGATAATCTGGTTCACTGGTCCAATGAGCTCCTCTCTTTGTCGGAAT
This sequence comes from Rhamphochromis longiceps, assembly GCF_057381845.1. NCBI lineage: Eukaryota > Metazoa > Chordata > Actinopteri > Cichliformes > Cichlidae > Rhamphochromis > Rhamphochromis longiceps. Next base: position 10,664,360 of record NC_140578.1, read on the forward strand.
AAAGCGTACTCGGAAGACTTTACCATGTCATTGTACTGCTTTTTAAATGATTCCAGCTCCCGTGTTTTATCTAGTAAAGCTGCATCTAGATCCTTGCATCTGATACGTAGACAGTTCAGCTGTTTTTCAAGAAACTCCTTCGTTGTTCCAACAAAGGGGGTGCCTTCCACTCCGTCTACGTATTTCTTTTTTAAGTTGTGGAACATATCCCTAAATTCCACCTTTTCTTTTCCTCTCAAGTGACCTGCATGTGGAAATGCCTTTTCAAAGGACAAAACGCACTGGCACAATTCCTCTTGGAAGTAGCGCTCTTTCTTCTCCAGCCAATTCACTTTGGATATAAATCTTTCCCGTTGCTTTTTTGTGGAGCGCAGTTTCTCTTCCAGCGCCACCTTTTCAGCCAGTGCCTGATTGTGTGCCGCTTTTACTTTGTGCCGGTCCACTGCTGTCTTTCTGTGGTTTTCCTGCTCTGTGCTTAGGGCCTTTTTGATGTCTTCAATTTTCTTTTTCAAAGAATCAACTTCGTCTTCAAGCATAGCCTTCATTTTCTTTTCCAAGGCCAGAGCTCTAATATTACTCTGGCATTTCTGCTTGATCGCCATATTCTGGGCCTTTTGGTCGTCTATCACTTTGCCCATTTGATCTGTCTCCTCTGTTAATTCTTTCATGTTTTTAACCATAAATTCATTTTCGTCTTGTAACTTTGTATTACGCGACAAAACACCGTCAATCCAACACTGCGAGGATTGACGTTCTTCCTCGCGTTCCTTAACCGCATTGACGGTCACACCTCTACTATTTTTTACTGCCGTCTGCAGCTTTTCTATTTTGGAGTCATACATGTTGATCACCTCTTCTAACTTCCTGTCTGCAGCATTTGCTTTGTTTTCCAGTTTTTTAGTATTTTCCTGGTAAAACTGCTGCATCTTATTTTTTTCCTCTTTGTGGCGTTTCAATAATAATTCAACAACTTGGCTGTTGTGAAATTGCTGACGTGCCACCTTTTCTTTCTCTGTTTCCAGCAGTCCTTGCAGGACTTGGACTTCGTCCTCGTGTTTTTCTTTAAGCTCAGCCAGAGTTTTCTCCGTCTCTGCGCGGAACTTTACCAGAGCTTCGTGGTCATCTTTTATCGAGTCCAACCTGTCTGCGATGTTTGTCCTGTCATCCAAGACCGAACCCAGCAGCTTATTATTCTGCAAAAGTTCATTGTTTTCTTTTGTTAGATCCTCGATCCGTTTCTTATTGACTGTATGCAGGTTTTTGAAGTAGTCAAGCTCAGTTTTGAGCTTTTCAACCTCGTCGATCATTGGCTGCAGTCTTTGCTCGAACTGTCTGGCATATGTTTCTTTTTCTTTTTCACTTTTTTTAACCATTGTTTTCGAGAAATTAACATTTCTGTCTTTGTTAGCTTTCGAACTCATTTCTGCTTTTTTAATGTGCTGTATCACTCCAACAAAACGATAGCTTAATGAATTCCCTTTGACAGCTGTCCTCTATTTATAGACTTGAACATCAAAGGATGAAAGGACTGTCACTATGACATCACCACGTTCTGTGACGTAACAGGGCTTTGGAGCGTGATGTCACGGGGGTGGGCGTGGAAAGGATTTTGGGGGTCTAAACAAAGCGTGTCTTTTTTTTTAAAACTTTATTTAACAAACAATGAGTATACAACATACGAACAGATGAAGTATACAACAGAACATGAACACAAAAAGCCAAGGGTGAAAGAAAAAGGTAACAATTATAAGAATACACGCAAAAATTCACATACATATATTGTTGTGAGAGCCTTTTTGTTGGTGCAGTCTGATATTGATTGTATGTGCATGTGCACATCCTTAAAATAATGACAGAAATATGGTGTTTTGTTAGTAAACTTACATTTATGGATAAAAAATTTAGCTAAAAGTATTAAGAAATTTATCATAAAAAACATTTCTCATACTTCTTGGGGAACTTAAAGAAACAGAATAAAACATTTTCCCATCGTAAAGAAAACTCCCTTAAAATATGGACAATAACAAAGCTGCTAAATTCCTTCCAGAATCTCTGTGTAAAAGAACAGTACCAAAAAAGATGTGTCACCGTTTCTGGATGATCCCCACAGAAAGTACAATTAGTATTTATGTCCCTTTTAAATTTGACCATGTAGTGACTGGCTGGATAACATGTATGTCGAATTTTAAAAGAGACTTCTTTCACCTTATTTACAATCAAATATTTATGGGGGACCATCCAGACTGTCTTCCGCTTGATATCTGGAACACTGATTGGAAAATTATATAGTGCAATAAAGTCGTTGTAAGTAAGTAGTTGTCCCTCTTTACTAACCAGCTGAGCCACCAATAGGATCCCATTTTGGAGCCAAGTTTCCAGGAAAAGTGATTTATTTTTCTATAAAATATCTCTGTTGTTCCAGATAAGGTATTTGTGAGGTGAGAAGTTGTGTTTATAAATGAGGGTCCACGCTAAGAGGACCTGCTTATGGAAGGATGAAAGCTTTACAGGGACTTTCTCAACATTGTAATTACAATTTCAAATAAAAGTAAAGCCACCAAAACGAGAGAAAATGTGGTATGGTATAAAGTTCCAGATAGAGGTAGGGTTTTAAGAAAATGTTTGGCCCAATTAATTTTGAAAGTGTTATTTAAAGTAGAAAAGTCTAAGACGTTAAGCCCACCTGATTCGTACTTATTCATCACAACAGTTTTTCTAATATAGTGCGTACGGTTTTTCCATATAAAATTAAAGAGCATACGGTCAATATCTTTACTACTTTTCTTATCCAGATGTAAGGAGAGAGCAGCATATGTTCATCGGGATATCCCTTCAGCTTTAGTAATTAACACTCTACCTTTCAAAGACAAGTCCCTTGTTCCAAGATGGCGCCGCCGCGTATGGATGCCCCGGTGCTTCAGTGCGTTACTTCTGTTTTGTTTTTGTGCATAACTTCTGTGTCTGGGCACTCCTCTGGATATTCTTACACTAGAGAAGAGCTTCTTAACTACAGGACTACAACACCTGTGGATTTACTTCCAATATTTGTCGCATCTGCGGCAGATTTACTGCAGACTCTGATCAGGAAAGTGAGACGCCAAAAGCGAGGAAAGCGAGCCGGCGCACTCGTGCGTCTGAGGAGACGCGGACTGCGAACTGCTCTTCCTGGGATCTTCCTTTCCAACGTACGCTCACTCAGGAATGAGATGGACGAGCTGGCCCTGATGAGAAGCATGAACAGAGACGTTGCCTCCTCCTGTGTCTTGTGTTTTACGGAGTCGTGGCTCTGTGAGGACATCCCGGACAGCGCGCTCAAGCTGGAGGGCTTTCATCTGCTGCGCGCGGACCGGCAGGCCTCTCTCTCTGGTAAGACCACAGGTGGACGTGTCTGCTTCTACATTAATAGTGGCTGGTGCACAGATGTAGCAGTGATTGCTCAGCACTGCTCTTCCTCTCTGGAATACCTTTTTATTCACTGCAAACCGTTTTATTCTCCGCGGGAGTTTGCTTCATTCATCTTGGCCGCTGTTTACATCCCGCCAGATGCGGATGCGCAGGCAGCTCAGTGCGCACTCGCGGAGCAGATACTGCACATGGAGCGGACATTCCCGGACTCTCTCATCATTGCTCTTGGGGACTTTTACAACACCCCCCTCCTCACCCCACACAAAAGAGGATTTCACACCACCTCCTCCCACCACAACCCTTCATATTCATGAAGCAGATGCGAGGAAGCAGTTTAAGAGTCTGAATGCTCGGAAAGCTCCCGGCCCAGACGGTGTGTCTCGTCTACTGGACGCAGCCGGAGGGTTCACTTGGTTGTTTGCTCTCAATAGAAGCTGAGCGCGTCTCCGTGTCTGTGCTGGTAAACGATACTGAGTCCCAGTGCTCAGTAAACTGTACACCTGACCGTTATTCTCCCACTGAATCCGGTGTGTCCACGGTCCAACACGTGCTCAACACGATGGTGCTGACCGGTGCCCAAACACACCAGAACACCAAATAAGTAAAATAACACAAACACGAACTTCTCCATGGCTCGTCGGGATGGCAACTGCTCCAAAAGTGACACATGAAATAGGCTGACATTTGAGTTTGACACGGGAGGTGAGGGGGTGTTTTGAATATGCTTGACTCCGTCACGAGGTTGCGCACAGCATCACCGGCAAGGGGGCTTGGTTTGAGAGGTTTTTGGCATCTGTGATGTGATTTACAACCATCCACCCATGTACAGCAAGAAGCCGCACTCACAACCGTGGGCATCAGCAAGTTGGTGAAATTTAAACAAAACAAAACAGCATTCCATCTGAAACTCTCTTATTGTACCCAAAATACAAATTTTAGTGATTACATGTGGCTTCATTAATTATGTTCAAACGGATGAATACATAACGCAAGTAATAACTTTATGATCAGTCAGTGAATGAAGGAGCTCAAGAGTGCAAATATAGTTGCAATAAAGTGACAAATATGCCCTTTTATGTCAAACAAAGACCGAAATAAGTGGCATCAGTGTGAGGATGAGAATGAGCGATCCAACCTCACACTGCAGATATCAGGGCAAAGCACAGTGGGGGGGTTGCAGTCTGCGCGCACAAGAGGGCTAACAACGCTGTGAGTGACGGAATCCACCCAAACTGAGGAACAGCTTGTTCCCCAGAGCTGAAGCCTGCACTGTTTGCACTATAATATAATATAATATAATATAATATAATATAATATAATATAATATAATATAATATAATATAATATAATATAATATAATATAATATAATATAATATAATTAGGGCTGTCAAATGATTAAAATTTTTAATCAGATTAATCACAGCCTAAAAATTAATTAATCATGATTAATCACAACTCGAAATATGACCAAAATGTGTGCAAACATACGGACAGATAGCGGATTTTTACACACTTGTTAGTGTTATTTAATGCTAAGACCACGCTGAGTGGCCTGCGTTCACTCAGCGTGGTCTGACGTAGGCTGGGTGTTGTGCTGGAAGCGAATTCATCACAGCCTAAAAATTTATTAATCGCAACTCGAAATATATGTGTATATGTGTGTATATATGTGTAAAAATCGGGACAGATAGTGGTTTTTAACACACTTGTTTGTTTTATTTATTATTAATTGTGAGTACAAGCAGTACAAGCAGAACAGGGCTTCAAATAATTGTGAGGGATTTTTACTGAATGTTTTCCACCCGTTTAAATCTAGCACATTGTTTTATCCATATACATCTTCAAGTTCACAGAACATAGGCCTAATTCAACAGGCAAAATGTGGAGGCAGGAGTGGCCAGGTATCTGCGAGCAAGGCGGGCCAGCTGGCTGTGGGCTCCTGCATGAGCTGCCCACCACTGTAAGGGACAGTCCTCTAAGGCAGTGCAGGGCTCTGCTCTGTAGCGCTGTATGGCTCTGTCCTGCTGTACCTCCTCCTCTGACTCAGAGTCAGAGTCCATCTGCAGCAGGCTCAGCCTCTTCTTGGCTGGACCTTCTTCTGCAGTGTGTGATCTTCTAGGAGAGTCTTCATGCAGCATGCCTGCCAGTGTGGTCCACACTGCTTCTCTGTCAGTCTTGGGCACACTGCGTAGGTCTTTAAAACGTGGGTCCAGTGCAGTTGCGATCTGGAGCCATGCATAGTTGGTATGTTCCTGGCGGGAAGCAAGGTCTTCCTTAAACTTCTCTTTAAACCTCACCACATATGCAGGGTCCTCATCAGTTACTTCCATGACACGGCGCAGGTGGCAGAAGGCTGGTAGAACTACAGAGCAGGAGACGTAGGCCTCTCCTCCCAGCAGTTCAGTCACATATCTGCAGTGGAATACACACACACACACACACACACACACACACACACACACAGATAAGACAGCAAATTAAAAAAAGCTTTTCAATACTAGGTAATATTAATAAAATATTTGATTTCATTTATTTTTTAAATAAGACATTTTCATAATAACAAAACTGATTTAAGATGTATGTTTGATACATTTAATCTAAACCTACAATTATGGTCACAATGACAGGCTCACCTGCAGGGCTCTAGAAGTGTCTCCAGTCTCTGGAGTTTGTCCCACTCTGGAGGCGTCAGGAGGACAAGTTTATGCTTTTGTTTATCCAGAGTCGCGGTTACTGCAGTTTGGTTGCGGATCAAGCGCTTCACCATCTCCAGCGTGGAGTTCCAGCGCGTAGGCACGTCCTGGGCCAACGGCTCCTGCTTGCGCCCCAGTGACACCTGCTCTGCGTTCAGCTCTGCTGTGTTTGCTGGGCTGTGCTTAAAATGGCCAACAATTTTGCGGCATTTGGCCAGCGCAGTGACAAAGCCACTGTCTGCGAGACTCACTGTGATGCATCTCTGTAGAATGTGCGCGGTACACGGCATGTGATTGAATGGCATGATGCGAGCCGCGGCGATCATATTGCGCGCACTGTCCGTGCCTACTGTTGTCACCTTCTCCTCAATTCTCCACCTGCGAGCAACAGTCTGGAACTGCTCTGCACAAGCCTCCGCAAAGTGCCGCTCTTCCGTTTTCATTATAGTCAGCGCAAAGGATGTCAGACCCCAGGCTTCAGTGATTAAATGCGCAGTAACTCCCAGGTAATTGTCATTACTCAATGATGTCCAGTGGTCTCCTGTCAGAGCCACGCATTCTGTGTGAACTAAAGCCTCTTCTTTTTTCTTTTTCTCCGTTTCATACAGTTCGTGGATTCGAATTGTTATTGTGCTTCTCGCTGGGGGCTTGTAGGACGCGTCCTGAGATGCAACCTTTAAAACATCCGCAAAGCCCTTGTCCTCCACAATGCTTAGCGGTCTGCAGTCCTTTGCTATCCATTTGGCTATATTGTCGGTCAGTTTGTCCAAAGAAGACTTACCGAGTGGCCTGCGTTCACTAAGAGTGGTCTGACGCAGGCCGGGTGAAGCTGCTGCCCCGACAAACGCGTGTTTGGCATTAAGGTGGTATTTTAAGGTCGAATTTGAACGGTGAAATTGAAACTCTTTACTACAGTGAGTGCAAATTACAACGCGTTTGTTTATTGTCCCATCTATGTTCTTCTTGTATTTAAATTCCCCATCCAGAAGGCCATCCGCTTCCTGCTTCTCCATTTTCAGTGGCGCGGTAAACAAATCAAGTGGAATTATGGGAGCGACTTATCTGCGTGTTGCGCTAAATACTTAAATATTCTAACGTAATTAATTCCAAAATTTAATTATCGCAATTAACGCGTTAATTTCGACAGCTATAATAAACATATATAAATAAAACCACTTTTTTTTTACGTTAGTAATTCCTTTTGTGCATAATTTTATATTATTGTTAATAATAAATGAATTAAAGCAACAAAACAACCTGAAGAGCCGGTTCGGAGCCGAAAGAGCCGGCACTTTTTAGTGAGCCAAACCGAAAGAGCCGGATCTCTAAAAAGAGCCAGAAATCCCATCACTAGGATATGTGATTTTGGTCACATCGCACATCCCTACTCTGAGGTCATAGCAAATTAAAACAAATGAAATATTTCACTGGAGCTTTAGATCCCTCTCTGTCCACAACAGAGGAAAAACAAGGCACCAGTGAAGGATCACCCTGCTGTGCTCTGGTCATATTCAAGCTCTGATTAATGTCCTCAGGAATCATTTCAGGGACGTCACATGTGGAGATTTTTTACAGAATCAATGGGTGACACGAAAGAGTCGTCTTCATCAAGCGTAGCCATAAACGACCCCGACAAATCCACAATCTCACCCATTTTACGAGCCTGAGCACGAGTAATTGCGCACGCAGGAAACACCTCTGAAGCAGTGGAGCCTGAGTCAGCAGCAAGGGCAGGAACATCAACAACTTCTGGCGGGGGAAAAACATGCCCACCAGCTAGATCATTACCAAGAATGAAGGAAACTCCTTCGATTGGTAATCGCTGGCGCACGGCGACTTTAACGTAGCCCGACACTAACGGCGAATGCACGTGTACCATATGCAGAGGGGCTTTGGTGACACTCATTTTTATTCCCCACACTACTATGTTGGAACCACAGGATGTTTTTTCAGACAAAGGCAGCACAGATTCTATTAAGAATGAGTGGTATGCACCCGTATCTCTAAGAACCGTGACTGGCACTTTATCATTTTCTTCACCCGTCAACGAAACAAAGCCGCATGACACAACTGCGGATCAATGTCAGTTTTCGGGTTTTGTTCAGCCTCCGCGTGCACCTTTGGCGAGCAAGCGGTTTTAATCAAACCCACGCCTGCGGGGAATTTAGTGCCCCTCGCTTCTTTTCTTTTTAATACTGGACACGCAGCAATCAAATGTCCTGAGTCGTGACAATAAAAACATTCTCGACCGTTTGATCTAGCAATGAACGCTGATACATTTTTACGCACTGCTCGTGGTGACTTTTTTCGTTCAGAGAAATTTTCCTGAAACGAATTCTGTGCACAGAACACACTTTTGTGCGTTAAAACAAACTCGTCAGCCAGGAGTGCCGCGTTAGTGAGAGACGACACCTTTTGTTCGTTTAAATAAGTCACGATGCCTTCCGGCAAACACTTTTTAAACTCCTCCAGCAAAATAAGAGTTTAACTCTTCCACTGTTTTAACTTTACATGAACAACACCATTTCTCAAACAACACATTCTTTTCTCGCGCAAACTCAACAAAAGTCTGGTTAGCAGTTTTATTAAGATTCCTAAATTTCTGCCGATATGCTTCAGGGACAAGTTCATACGCCTGCAGCACAGTTTTCTTAAGAGTTTCATAATCTAAACTCTGCTCAATAGACAGGCTTGAACACACTTCTTGGGCTTTTTCCACAAGCTTACATTGGAGTAAGAGGGACCAAAACTCTTTCGGCCACTACCTATAACTATAACTAAACTAAAACACAAGCGGTTCATTAAAAGACATGAGGGGTTTTTTTTTTAACTTTATTATTGCTCAGTAATAAGACAAAAGTATTTATTACCTGAGTACGAGATTCATAAAAATACACCATAGCCATGCATTAGTTTAGTTTGTTTATTTTTAGCAAATGCATTTTGCAATTTAGAATAAATCTGCATTCATGTGCAAAATGTAGCATTTCCCAATGAGATTGAGAACATGCAGTGCCCTCACAGAAAGGGCCAAACAATTTCAACAACAGTGAGAGGTTCTGAATCGAGGTGTTTTAAATTGTAAGGTAAAAACCTTACAAAATTAAAGCTCCAACCCAAACAATCCCCCACGAGCAAGCACTTGGCAACAGTGGGGAGGAAAAACTCCCTTTCAACAGGAAGAAACCTCCAGCAGAACCAGGCTCAGAGAGGGTCAGCCATCTGCCGCGACCTGTTTGGATGGGGCTGATGCGAGACAGAACCAACACTGTAGAATTTTAAAATTGTTGAAATCTTGTGAATTGTATATATCATAGTCGAAATCATAGCCTGATTTCGACTATGATTTTGTAGGGAAACAATGTTTTCAAAAATTTCCCAAAACAACAACAGTTCCTAGTGGTGTTTGAAGAGGATTGTTCAGATGAATTGTTGTTATTATTCTCCTTAACAACAAAAACCTTAATCCTCTTCTCCTTCATCCTGTTCACTTCAGATATCAACATTCTTGCTACATTATCTTCAAAGTTTAACTGCCTGAATTCCATGGCAGTCTGTACCATCAGTTTAGACTTATATGTCTTCTTTAGACTCTTATAAACGGCTCTAACAAGTTTGTCTAAAGATTTTGGAAGTTGTGCGGGTAGTTTACCCACAGCCATTTCAATGACGTTTTCTAAAATGGCAAAAATGTTGACCTGCTTTGTTGCTGTGCCTGTCTTTAAGGCGACCATGTTGTTCAGCCTAACAAGAAACTGAATTATAAAGTTTCTTTCTTTAGTTTCTTGTGTCCTTTGCCCTGGACTGGGGATCTGTTCTTCAGACGTTTCAGCAGGACTGGTCTGATTTTCCCAAACAACAGAACCCTTTATCCTTTTCTCCTTTACCTTATTGATCTCTGATATTAAAATTCTTGAGACATTTTCTTCAAATGTTGACTGACGAAATACAATGAAAAATTGTAGCAAGTCCTTGGAGTTGTACATCTTGTGCAGTCCACGGAAAACAGACTTAACCACCCTGTTTATAGATGTTGGCAGTTCTGCAGGTAATTTTCCTGCAGTTTTTTCTGTGACTGTTTTGATGAGTGAAAACATGTCGATGGGTTTTATGACTAATTTAGTTTTTGTTGTAATGGTGTTTGAAAGCTTTACAACAAACTGAACGATAAAGTTTTTTTCATCCATTTCTCGTCTCTCTGCCCGTGTACGGGTCATAAAGACGGATTTGAAGAGAAGTGTCTGCATCTCCTCTTCAGATATTTCTATGGGCCTGGTTTCCTGTGGACAGTCTCCTTTAAAGGAATCCATTTGAGTTTTTTTCTGTGCTGTTCTCTGATCCCGTTGCTAGTGTCTGTAATAACTTTTGTTTCTAATGTCTCTGCAAAGCAAACCATCGGTGTCGAATTGTGCGATACAAATAAACTTGCCTTGCCTCCGCCCCTATTTATGAGCTGGTAGGACCAGATCAAAGCTGAAAATGTATCACGTGACACCGACGTCAGCTCTGGAGTGTGATGTCACAGCAGGGTGTAGCGACTGTTTTTATGTGTTGTCGTTAGCAACAAGGACGGTAAAACCATCGTGTACGCTTGTTTATTTCCCTTTCACAATAAAGCTCAAGATCCTGTTGAGACTTTTCAAAATAAACTGAATGACGTGAAAGAGTGTTTACGGATGAGTATGGGCTCAAATTGTGGTCATAAATATGTTGTACTTGTAAAAAAGATTTGTATGTGTAAAAAAGATTTGTGTGTGGACTTAGCCAAAAAGTACATGTGAAACTCGAAGCGGCAACCTTCTGATTACAAGGCGAACTCCCAACTCTTGAACCACGACTGCCCCACAAATAATTAACAAAATATTTATGACCACAATTTGAGCCCATAGATGAGAAGCAAAAAAGAGCCGGCAGGTGCTAAAAATAAACCTTAGACTCAAACGTTAGAACAGGCCTTTCCCCGCAGCACGCCGTTGAATAAATACTCACGAAGAAAACGGCGGCCGTTACAACTTATGTATCGTTTCATGCATCGGTTAAAACACTCAACTCCAGGTACACGATGCCCAGCTGAGTCGAGCTGCCCGAGATTCACAGAATTTACAGAAAATGTTACATTTTTGTGATTTCTATCGTTATCGGGGCTATAGATGCTTATATTGGGATATGTGATTTTGGTCACATCGCACAGCCCTACTCTGAGGTCATAGCAAATTAGAACAAATGAAATATTTCACTGGAGCTTTAGATCCCTCTCTGTCCACAACAGAGGAAAAACAAGGCACCAGTGAAGGATCACCCTGCTGTGCTCTGGTCATATTCAAGCTCTGATTAATGTCCTCAGGAATCATTTCAGGGACGTCACATGTGGAGATTTTTTACAGAATCAATGGGTGACACGAAAGAGTCGTCTTCATCAAGCGTAGCCATAAACGACCCCGACAAATCCACAATCTCACCCATTTTACGAGCCTGAGCACGAGTAATTGCGCACGCAGGAAACACCTCTGAAGCAGTGGAGCCTGAGTCAGCAGCAAGGGCAGGAACATCAACAACTTCTGGCGGGGGAAAAACATGCCCACCAGCTAGATCATTACCAAGAATGAAGGAAACTCCTTCGATTGGTAATCGCTGGCGCACGGCGACTTTAACGTAGCCCGACACTAACGGCGAATGCACCCATATGCAGAGGGGCTTTGGTGACACTCATTTTTATTCCCCACACTACTATGTCGGAACCACAGGATGTTTTTTCTGACAAAGGCAGCACAGATTCTAGTAAGAATGAGTGGTACGCACCCGTATCTCTAAGAATCGTGACTGGCACTTTATCATTTTCTTCACCCGTCAACGAAACAAAGCCGCATGACACAACTGCGGATCAATGTCAGTTTTCGGGTTTTGTTCAGCCTCCGCGTGCACCTTTGGCGAGCAAGCGGTTTTAATCAAACCCACGCCTGCGGGGAATTTAGTGCCCCTCGCTTCTTTTCTTTTTAATACTGGACACGCAGCAATCAAATGTCCTGAGTCGTGACAATAAAAACATTCTCGACCGTTTGATCTAGCAATGAACGCTGATACATTTTTACGCACTGCTCGTGATGACTTTTTTCGTTCAGAGAAATTTTCCTGAAACGAATTCTGTGCACAGAACACACTTTTGTGCGTTAAAACAAACTCGTCAGCCAGGAGTGCCGTGTTAGTGAGAGACGACACCTTTTGTTCGTTTAAATAAGTCACGATGCGTTCCGGCAAACACTTTTTAAACTCCTCCAGCAAAATAAGGGTTTAACTCTTCCACGGTTTTAACTTTACATGAACAACACCATTTCTCAAACAACACATTCTTTTCTCGCGCAAACTCAACAAAAGTCTGGTTAGCAGTTTTATTAAGATTCCTAAATTTCTGCCGATATGCTTCAGGGACAAGTTCATACGCCTGCAGCACAGTTTTCTTAAGAGTTTCATAATCTAAACTCTGCTCAATAGACAGGCTTGAACACACTTCTTGGGCTTTTTCCACAAGCTTACATTGGAGTAAGAGGGACCAAAACTCTTTCGGCCACTACCTATAACTATAACTAAACTAAAACACAAGCGGTTCATTAAAAGACATGAGGTTTTTTTTAAAAAACTTTATTATTGCTCAGTAATAAGACAAAAGTATTTATTACCTGAGTACGAGATTCATAAAAAATACACCATAGCCATGCATTAGTTTAGTTTGTTTATTTTTAGCAAATGCATTTTGCAATTTAGAATAAATCTGCATTCATGTGCAAAATGTAGCATTTCCCAATGAGATTGAGAACATGCAGTGCCCTCACAGAAAGGGCCAAACAATTTCAACAACAGTGAGAGGTTCTGAATCGAGGTGTTTTAAATTGTAAGGTAAAAACCTTACAAAATTAAAGCTCCAACCCAAACAATCCCCCACGAGCAAGCACTTGGCAACAGTGGGGAGGAAAAACTCCCTTTCAACAGGAAGAAACCTCCAGCAGAACCAGGCTCAGAGAGGGTCAGCCATCTGCCGCGACCTGTTTGGATGGGGCTGATGCGAGACAGAACCAACACTGTAGGATTTTAAAATTGTTGAAATCTTGTGAATTGTATATATCATAGTCGAAATCATAGCCTGATTTCGACTATGATTTAGTAGGGAAACAATGTTTTCAAAAATTTCCCAAAAGAACAACAGTTCTGTCAGCGGATTTTTGTTTTTAAAGGTTTTATTATTCATATAATAATCAGCTAAGAGTGTTTACATTTCTGTTCTGTACTCAACCAGCTGCATATTTTAATTGCTGGCTCTCTACTCTGTAACGGAAACTGTTTGCCTTCACATTATCTGTCAGCAGCAGGAAACCGCCACCCAAGAGTAAGAAACGACCTTGTGGAGGATACAAAGTTCTTGAGAAATCATACCTGCTTGCTTGACAAGATCAGCATGATATTTCCTTTTTTGTATGCTTCCTGCTTTGTATAAATAAAGGCAGACTGCAACAGGGAAGTGTGTGAATCTCTTTTGAGGTTTCACCCATGCACATTAAACTGCTGAAGTGTCTGAGTGTTATTTCATTACATCTGAGTGCTTGATAAAAGAATCCCTTAACAAGTTCCTAGTGGTCTTTGAAGAGGATTGTTCAGATGAATTGTTGTTATTCTCCTTAACAACAAAAACCTTAATCCTCTTCTCCTTCATCTTGTTCACTTCAGATATCACCGTTCTTGCTATATTATCTTCAAAGTTTAACTGCCTGAATTCCATGGCAGTCTGTACCATCATTTTAGACTTATATGTCTTCTTTAGACTCTTATAAACGGCTCTAACAAGTTTGTATGAGGGGCCGTACAAGCCAAAATTTATTCTTTCACTCTCACATACATACATTCTTCTTTCACACATATTTTCACTCTCACATACATATATTTTCATTCTCACACACATATATTCTTCTTTCACATACATATACTTTCACTCTCATGTTGTTTTATTTTAATTTTTATATTTAGATATTTTTATTCTCATGTTTACACATATTTAACACACACATTGCAATATTATGCTCTCTTATACATGTATTTTAATCTACATATTTACACATTTGCACTCTAACATACATGCATTTTCATTTATGCATTCCTACATTTTGCTCTCATTTACATGCATTCAAAATGCATTTAATCTTACAAATAATATATGTATGTAAGAAGAGAATGCATACATATCTGAAGAAAATATATGTATGCAAGAGAATAATGTATGTGAATGAAAGAGTATAGTGGAAACGGAAGGAGTTTAATGGAAACGGAAGGCTGGGTGTCTGTACCGCTGTGATTGGCTGAGAAGCACGCGCGGGTCACTTTCAAGTGTCTGACAGCATGGAGGGGGGAGAAGAAACTCGAGTTCTTCAGCAAGCTGTCGGGTTGTTAAGAAATATTTTATCATCTCCTGAAACGGTCACATCGTTGTCCTCGTCACTTGATCGAGATCGGACGGGCTCAACTGCACCCAGTGTTACCCACAGCACGGTGGAAAGTGAGATGAGGGAACTTTTTAGACCAGCTAACACCCGGGTATCTTCAACGAGTCAAGTAGCTACACGGAGTTCGACTGGAGTGGGGCAGTCTTTGCGATATCAGACCCAGAAACACTTTGGCAACTGGAACTGCAGATCAAGGAAAAGGTAAGAACAAAACAGTTTGCCACTTAACTATACAACTGCGAAATACAAAATACGAAATGTGCTTTGCTGATTTAGCAACGCACTTTGTTACCCTTATAATTTTTTATCCCTAGCTAATTTATTCAGCAGCATCCACATTAAAAACAGTAAAGACCGTGGCATTTATTTCAATATTAGTGGCTGTTTGTACTTGTGACCCGAGTGTAAGTTGATGCTTACTTTAAGATTATTTATATTAAATCTTCTTTATTAATGTGGGAGGTGGTAGCTACATTATTCACTGATGTAGCTACCACCTCCTGCTAAATAAAAGGTTGGGTTAATTTTCTTGTTGTTTTTGTTTAGTTTTGTATTTATTTATTCATTTATTTATTTATTTATTTTTTGGGGTAGAATTTTAATCTTGCTAGAAGACATCAATCCAACTCTGTGTTGTGAGTGGATCAATATCTGTACCACTGTAGAGGTAGATAAACATGGATGCCAAGTCATGCCTTCAGTCCAGTTTCTAAAGTGTATGAAATAAGAAAAAAAGAAATATGATCGGTGTCTTTTTTGTTCTTTAGTCAAAGTAAAAAGTAATAGCAAATGTTTCTTTGTATGCCTCTTTGTAGGCGTATTTCATTTTAAAGAGCAGTAAAATAAATCCTCATGCAGTTTATTTTTTGAGCTTTTGTGATTGAAGGGGCCGCACTGTAGTTGAACTGGAGCTCTTAGATTTTCTTTCATTGTACTATATATATATATATATATATATATATATATATATATATATATTATTTTTTATTTTTTTTTTATTCAAGCGTCAGTGAATTATAATGGTCAAACCCCAAAACATTTTCTATTTTACGTACATTTTCCATTTTTTTTCAAAGGCAATTTATAAGCATGCTATTACTTTATGCATTTTTTTTCTTTCAAATTATGTTTCTGTTATTTGTGTTTGCTATTATACTCAACTCTTACATGCACGAGCAACTTTAAACATATTCAAGTGGGCTAAATGGCTAGCTGCGATACTGTTTTTTTAATATAAACTGTGTAACATTTTATTTTATTTATAAAAGCTTAGCAACAGTTTAACGTGTAAGCTGGTCACTACCAAGTGACATTAGCAACTTTCTTAAGGAACTGATAGTGTCTAAGTATAGGTAAATAAAACAAAGGATACATAAATCTGAATATAGTTTCTGTTTTGTTTTATAGGGCCAAGACACATTATCATGATACTTTCAACAAAGTTGTCATCCTTCTTCCACGGCCATCAAGCAGTGTTGTTGTCAAGCATCGCACAAAACAACATTTACATGAACAAGGGCATATATTGAATGGATTTGAATTCCAAAAATCCTGGGACCAGAAAACTGTCTCTGAACAAATAAGGGACGCCTTTGGAGATAAACTTTCTATTGATGTAAGGTAGGTTGTGCTAGCAGTCGAAACCTAATACGACACAGCTTTTGTCAGTAGTCTTTTCGATATCTAGGCATTTCAAAGCTTTACATAACGATTTAAGTCAGAGAACAGGTAGACATGAATCAGTAAACTAAACTAAAAGAACCAAATCAGTTATCCTTTCTTGAACACTCCATTTTTGGCATACTTTTTTGACATTTGTATAAAGTTTACTTCTGTTACTACTGGTTTAAGTCTGATTCAAAGAGGAAAACAAGATTAGCTCTAAAAAAGTTATTGGAACATTTTTGCTGTTTTGGATTTTAAACATTTTACAACTTAACTGTTTTCCAGCCTGGAGTTTCTGATGGCTTGTGGCAACAGACTGATTGCGCCCAAACTGCGAGCAGGACAGGCGCTGGATGCAAATCTCATACATAAAATTTATAAATCGAGAGCCCTATACATCAGACCATCAAAACCAATTTTGGTACATTATTTGACTTTTAAATGAATCTACATAGCACTGTACAGTAATAATATGAAGACCAGAAATTGGTGCATAAACAACCTTTGAACTTTCTCATCTCTGTTCTTTTTAAACTTGCCTTTCACCTTTTGTAGTTGGATAGAATAGTACCAAGTTAATGTTCCTTTTTAAAAATGTTAATCCTAAGCTCTGGTATTGACTAAATTTACAGCTGCTCTGTTGGGCTGTTTGTGAATTATAGAACGTAAGACTACTGCTGTTCAGGAGATGTGTTACAATTTTGTCTGCCTAGTATGTCAAAGTAATTGTGAGAAAGATCTATTAACTCTTGAAATTTCTCACCCTATGGTAGCTGGGATAGGCTCCAACCACCCCACCTCTGATAAGAATAAGCAGAAGAGGTTGGATATATGGTATTTAATGTTCAAATTCAATATATGTGAATTATTATAATTATTATTTTATTTCTAAGGATGATATTACAAGCTACAGCAGTGAGGAAAACTGTGAAGAAAACCCTGTTTCATCAAGGCAGCTGCGCTCATCATCTTCAGACAGTTTTGCCAGTTCAACAGCTGCCTTCCAACCAATCTCTGCTCCAACGCAATCTCCTGCCTCATCAGTTTGTAATGGAACATTATTAACGGAAACTCCTGCCTTGACCCATGAAAGTAGTATCTCACACAAGTACAGCAGCGCTTCAACAAACATTTCCTTCAGCCAGTTACCAGTGTCTTCATTGGAAATCTACCCTTCCACTAGTCAGCCTTCTACCTCATCATCTGCATCTTTAAGTGATCCAGTTCTGGTCCTGACGTGCCGAAATACCTCAAGCTCACCCTACCAGACCAGGAATCCAGAGAATCATTGTTCAGCATTACCCTGTACATCAACACACAGTCAATCTGTAAACTACGATAACTACCTTTCAATCATGACTCCACTATCTGACATGTCTTCTGATGATGAGGAACTTAACCAGGCTATACTAGCAAGCCTGCAGAGCGAAAGGTTAGTTTCAAATACAAATGTTTTACAGTAGCCAATTAAACACACCATATTTGTTGCAATCCAATACTGTAACCAGTGTTGTGAAGGAGTGTAATCCATCCTCAGATATTTATATGCATATATGATATTTATATTTGCTGTTAACAAAACAGTTTTTTGAATAATGTCTACAGAGTCAAATGATAATGCTGTAATGCTGGCAAATTTTATTTTATTTGAAATAGGCAGCGAATTTTTAACAGCCTATCTGACAATGAAATGAAATTTACTTATTGTGCATTGAAACTATTTTTCTTTGCTCTAGTGCTTTCTAGTTCTCCAAAACATATAAACAATATAAAAAGCCACTGAGCAATATACTCCTTTGTACATTTTGCTTATGATTATGATAATTTCCTTTAGGGATTAATAAAGTATGCTGATTCTGATTTTGACAAAACTTTGTATGTCCTTGTAGCCCTTGTATGTGAATGTTTTTACTGATGTTCTTTTCAATATTTTTTCTTTTTTTTTTCTTTTCTTTTTTTTAATCCTACAGGACTTCAAGTTGTTTGGTATCAGCAAAAGATATTTTGGAGGAACTTTCTGCAAAAGTAAACCAACAGAAGAAATGCAAGTTCAACATTAATAGATCAACAGTCCTGGATGGAGCAATTAGAGGTTTTAAACGAGCAACATATGATCCATGCCACACAATTTCTGTCAGGTTTTCTGACGATATGGGAGTACCTGAAGAGGCTGTTGACTTGGGTGGACCAAGAAGAGAATTTCTAAGACTTCTGATCGAAGCTTTGTCCCTGTCTCCAATGTTTGAGGGTGAAGAAGGCAAAATGAACTTGGCGCTTGATAGTGCTGGTATGTATTGATTTTAGGCTGATATCCCTGGAGTAATGCAATAAAAAAATCATTTTTATGAAGTTCTTGTCAAGCGCTTTCATGCATCTATTGACATGTAATGTTTTTCATTATTTCTAGCCATGAGGGAGGACAGGTACTTCATTGCAGGCAGAGCCATTGCAGTAAGCCTTGTACATGGTGGTCCACCAGCAGGCTTTCTGTCCCCAACACTCTTCTCTTGCCTTGTTGATGGCCCAGATTTGGCTAAACCAGTTTTAGAAGATGTTGCCGATAGTGACCTGCGTGAAAAAATTAAAAGGGTAAAACTGATTTGTCAGTTGTTGGATAATGTTTTAGTATTGTGTGCATTTCGTTCTACTCCATGTATTAATTGGGGCCCATTAATTTTTTATTTTTTTATTTGAAGGTTAAAGAGTGTAAATCCTTTGAAGATCTGATAGTAGCAACTGAGCCACTTCAGGAATACTTAGCCAATGCTGGCTGCCTGAGGCCGCTACGGAGGCTGGAAGACAAGGATCTGCTTATACATGACATTATCATGTTCCAAGTAATACACAGAGTCCGTGGTCCATCTGAAAGGTATGTATGTATGTATTTATTGTTGTCCAATAAGTAACTCAAACCCATGCAGATTGCCTTGTATTCTGGGAATTTTGTGTGGCATTTCTTTATGTGTAGGTACACCATGCCTCCAAAGGTGACAGCATCACATGAAAAATGCAGATTTGGGACATACACTTTTGATGATGTGAATAATCTGAAGTAAAAATTATTGTATATATAAATTCATATGTTTTAGATTATACTTCTTGGATCCATTCATTTTTGATGTGATTTGTGATTTTAAAGGTAATTCTGATTATCATTTAGATTTCAGGATGGACTATGGACACTTGAGGTGCTGGACAAAATCCAAGCTCACCCAGAGAGTTTTCGCACCCTTCTATGCTGGTCACCTTCAGTGCTTACAGCTGACCTTCTTGACAGCCTCTTTACCATCTGCCTTTCTCCAGCTGAGAGCAATAAAAGGCATGCTGAAGCAGTTGTCATTAGTTTCTGGAGAGACTACCTAACAGATGCAGAAGGTAAATTTAGCGTTTTAAGCATTGTGTGTTCAATTTATAATGCAGTGCATCTTTTCATTGAATCAGTTAAAAGTAGAAATGCTTGCTGTGTTTTTTGTCTTTAATGCCATTTTTGACAGTATTGCTTTTCCTTTAGATCAAGACGGAACACAGAAGCTGGGGACAATTCTTGCCTTCGCCACTGGAGCCAACACTGTTCCACCAATTGGCTTCTCTCCACAACCGTCCATTGAATTTCTTCACCAAGAGCCTGATGCACAAACCATGTCTAAACTACCCATTGCAAACACGTGCATCAATTGTTTAAAGTTACCACTTCATACCTCTTACAAAGACTTTCAGGAGAATATGGACCTTGCATTAGGTAATACACATGGTTTTG
The DNA here is from genome assembly GCF_057381845.1 of Rhamphochromis longiceps. Classification (NCBI taxonomy): domain Eukaryota; kingdom Metazoa; phylum Chordata; class Actinopteri; order Cichliformes; family Cichlidae; genus Rhamphochromis; species Rhamphochromis longiceps. The sequence goes on from NC_140578.1 coordinate 10,684,367, forward strand.
GAATAGCTTAATTCCTGGTCAGGTTAGTATGCTAATCTGAGTTTTGCACTCAGTTAAATTAATGAGTGTCGACCATTAAGTAATTCTAAGGGTGGGGGTGGGGGGGTTGTTTTGAATATCATTGCATTTTCTTTCCCAGAAATCAAACAAATGTTCAAAATGTTCCACCTAAAACACCAATTAACACACTTGAGACCAAGCTGAATTTACTTTATGTTGCCATATTTCATATTTCACCCACCTATTTTGTGATTGGAGGCTCTGTTTTTGCATTGACCTTTTAACAAATGTTCATTTGCTTCAAGTCTTTTTGCTTGTTAGGGTACCATTCTACAAGTATACAATAGTTATATATACTAACATAATTCAATAATAATTTTTTCATTGCATTAATTTATGTGCATTGTGATTATTTTTGTTTTCTAGCTTTGTACTTGTTTGTTGCTTTTATTCTCTGGTGTTCTTCAATATTGTTTATCTGACACTTCTATTCTATTTGATCAGTGATCCATGTTTGATGTATTTACTGACTGTATTAATGTTAATGTTATCAGTTTGAGTCATCTTGTTCCAAGACAATACATCTGGTGATTGTGATGACCAAAAACCTCAATAAAATGTGGTTGCACAAATTTATTTTTTCTTTTAACAAGGTGTTTTAAAACAAAACATGGTTGTAAAATCTCAACACACTCACATAATACAACTCATAAATTCTTTAAAATTGTATACAAACCGTCAACATGCATGTAAAGGTTGATAGTAGCATTCTTGAAATTTAAAGCTGTGACTAAACTTCTAATAATACTGAACTAACAACAGTCTTGGCACTGTATTCTTTTTAAGCTGCACAACCACAATTACAGTAAATGAAATTTCTCCAGAGGCCTTATTGATATTTTAGGATTGTCTCTCAAGAAAACGAACAAGGTTGCAAAATAAATCTATACCGTTATTGCCATCATCTTCAAATGGATCAAAGGTCTGTTGAAGTGTAACCATCATGGTGTCACTGATGGAAATGTTAATTGATGGAACAACGATATTATTGTTTGTCTCCAGCTCTGGCAGTGGTCTGCATTCATCAATACCAAAGTCATTTTCACAAATACCATTCATATTTGGGTTATGTATTCCTGCATCGTTGATAATGCCCCTTTGCCACAGCTGAAGAGGGGTTTGCCCTCCTTGTGTTGAAAGTCCATGGTTATTCCACTGGTTCTGAAATTCTGTGGCAGCTCTTTGAATACGTGGCAAATATATATAATGAAGACAAAATAAATGGACCTCATTAAGTGAATCTAATACACCATGCTCCTCCATAAAATTGAAAAGATTAACAAAATGATATGAGACCACTCGATTTAATTTTTAATTAAATTTAATTTGTTCCACTTTTAACAGTAATACACAAAACTCTGGACTCGGACCTCTCTCTCCCACAGTCAACACAATACCCGTCATAATCACAAACAGAGAGCAACAGAATTATCATAAATCCAGTAACTCCAAAAACATTAATAACCTCCGGCCTCTTCAAAAATATCAACATCCATTCAACTCTATTGTCAATAATCCACCAGTCTCAATCAGTATGGCACTTTTAAATGTCCGCTCTCTGTCGAACAAGTCTTTTATTATTAATGATTTAATTTTAGATAATAAACTTGACTGTTTATTTTTAACTGAAACATGGCTGGGTTCGGATGCACCAGTTGTTCTCACTGAGGCCTCCCCACCAAATTTTAATTTCTCTTTTTCTATTAGAAGTGGTAAGAGAGGTGGTGGGACTGCATCTTTAGCCAACAACACACTCACCACCAAACAAATTTTATTTGATAATTTTACCACTTTTGAATTCCACGCTATTGTTTTCAGCAGCCCTCCAGTTTTATCTGTCACAATTTATAGACCACCTAAAGACAGCGCTGCTTTTATCAAGGAATTCTCAGAATTTTTAACAAACATACATTCAAAATATAATATGATAATTTTAACCGGTGATTTTAACCTGCACATAGATAATCCTTCTGACCCTGCAACAAAAGAATTCTTAAACGTTCTTCACTGTTTGGATTTTATCCAGCACGTCACGCAGCCGACTCACAACAGAGGACACACTCTGGACCTGGTCTTCACCCATGGGCTGTCCACCAGCGTGTCCTCTGTTGTTGACTTGGCTGTCTCTGACCACTACTGTGTGTTTTTTAACATCACCGGTTTTATTCAGCGGGAGACCTCGGTGCGAACTGTGAGGAGGCGCTATCTAACCTCTGAAGTGGCTGCAAATTTTACCAGGGTTTTAGTCAAATGCCCCCCTGTGATTTTACCTGCACCCTGCGATTTGATTTTTAGTTATTTTAACAGCAAACTGAAGAAAAGCCTTGACTCCGTTGCTCCACTCACCACCAAAAAGATTAACGTAAAACATGCATCACCCTGGAGAAACAAAGAAGTCAAAAAACTCAAAAGAAATTGCAGGGCAGCAGAAAGGAGATGGAGGAAAAATAAAAATAATATCAACCATCAAATATTTTCCGAGCAACTTAAAATGTACAATAATACATTAAGGAAGTCAAGAAATTCATACTTCGCCAAAATAATCAGTATTAACAAAAATAATCCCAAGGTCCTCTTTTCCACCATAGATCATTTATTTAACCCTGATTTTAAAAGCTCCAAAAGAACCCCCACAGACTCACTCTGAGAGCAGTTTGCAGACCACTTCAGGGGAAAGATCAGCGCCATCAGATCTGATATTTTATCTAATCGCGATATGATTGTAAACACATCTGAGGGCTCGATTGTACCTGAGGAGACACTGGACAGCTTTGTCCTGGTTAATGCTGAGAACCTTCAGAAAGTTTTCTCCACAGTGAGACCCACCACATGTCTTTTAGATCCAATTCCTTCTTCACTCTTTAAAACACTTTATGGATTTTTTGAGGCTGAGCTTTTATACATGATGAATTGCTCTCTTCAGTTGGGTGTCTTCCCTGCTGCCTTTAAAACGGCGTGTGTGAGGCCCCTTCTGAAGAAGAGCAATTTGGATTGTAATGATTTTAATAACTACAGACCTGTATCCAACTTACCATTTTTAAGTAAAGTCTTAGAAAAACTTGTTTTTACTCAGATTACTGATTTTCTGAATGATAGACAGATCCTGGAGATATTCCAGTCTGGATTTAGGGAGAACCACAGCACAGAGACTGCTCTCCTAAAGGTTTTAAATGATCTTAGATGTAACTGGGACGCCCAAAAGCTCTCAGTCCTGGTGCTACTGGATCTAAGCGCAGCCTTTGATACAGTAGACCACGCTATTCTTTTAAACAGACTAAAACACATGGTGGGCCTCTCTGGTGCTGTACACAACTGGTTCACTTCCTATCTCTCTGACAGATCTTTTATGGTGAGTATGGATACATGCTCCTCTAAGATCCATAAAATGACATGTGGTGTGCCTCAAGGGTCGGTTCTAGGCCCTGTACTTTTTAATTTGTATATGTTGCCTCTCGGCAGTGTCATCAGGAGGCATGGAGTGAACTTCCACAGTTACGCTGATGACACGCAGCTGTACATCTCCGTGTCTCCTGATGACACCAGACCAATGGATGCCCTTTTTAACTGTATCTTGGATATAAGATCTTGGATGGCAGAAAACTTTTTACAGCTTAACCAGGACAAAACTGAAGTTTTAATTGTCGGTCCTGAGGCTCAGAGAGAGAAACTTTTTTCTAAATTAGAGGCATTTTCACTATGTCCTTCGCTACAAGTGAAAAACCTGGGTGTTATTTTTGACTCTGAGCTTGGTTTTATCCCACATGTTAAACATGTAACCAAAATTGGATTTTATCATCTAAAAAATATAGCCAGAGTCCGCCCTATTCTCTCTCGGGCCAACACGGAGATGCTGATGCATGCTTTTATTACCAGTCGCATTGATTACTGTAATGCCCTGCTCTCTGGTTTTCCTAAGAAGAATATTTCAACTTTACAACTCTTGCAAAACTCGGCAGCTCGTGTGCTGACGAAGACCAGAGGGCGGGCCCACATTACACCGGTTTTAGAATCGCTGCACTGGCTCCCCGTGTGTTTCAGGATCGATTTTAAAGTTCTTTTATTGGTTTTTAAATGTCTTAATGGTCTTGGGCCTTCTTATCTCTCAGATCTGCTTTTACCATACGAACCCTCGCGGACCCTGAGGTCCTCTGGTACTGGCCTTTTGATTGTCCCTAAAGTCAGGACACATACTCACGGAGAGGCAGCTTTTCAGTGGTATGGTCCTCGTCTGTGGAACAGCCTGCCGGAGGAGCTCAGGGCCGCAGAGAACGTACATGTTTTTAAGAACAGGCTCAAGACCCACCTTTTTAATTTAGCTTTTACTTAGCGTTTATTTATTTTTTATGCTTATTTATTCTATCCTGTTATTCTATTATTAATTTAGGATTTACCTAATATTTATTGATTTTATTCTTATTCATTCTTTAATCTTCTTACTCTATTTATATTTATATTGTATCCTGTTCTTATTTATTTTATCATTTTACCCTGCATACATCGTATTGCGTCATATCTCCAGTGTTTCCTCGGAGGGCGCTCTCTGCACCGGGGCTGTTATTGACCGTGGCTGCTGGGTCTCTGGGGTCCTCTCAGCCTGGCTGGGGGGCTCCTTTGCCTCCCTCCGGCTGTGTGCCCAGCCCGGAGCCTGCGGTCTGTGACCGGCTCCCGGTGCAGACGGCTCTCTGTTATAATGTTTCCTCACTTGGCTCATGCGAGCCCAGCCCAATTTTTTACTCTTTAAGTGTGCGCGTGTGTGTGTGGGTGGGGGGATATATGTGTATTGAGAGTGTGGGGAGTGAGTTGGAGGGTGGGGTGGGCTGCTTTTAACTATGTAAAGCACTTTGTGCTACATTTTTTCTGTATGAAAAGTGCTTTATAAATAAAGATTGATTGATTGATTGATTAATTCTGCCCATAATCGCTCAATTCTTTGATTTTTCACAGACCTGCCAATGATAACACTATGCCTGTTCAGTCCTTGCCTGTAAAGCATGAAACGGGCAACACCAGTGTTTTCTAGTCCATGATCACATCTCACGCTGGATGGCATTCCAAAGTTCTGAACACCAACCATGAACAGTGACAAAACACTTGATGCCCTGTTGTTATCTAAACACGCAAGGTAGATGATGGTTCTACTGAAACCATCCACACAGCCATGGAACACCATCCTCCATCTCACAAGTTTGTGGTTTCCATCTATATGCCTATAGAAAAACGAAATAAGTATAAGTTATGTATGGGGAAACTATGACATGGTCAAGGATATGCACACGTTTGAGTAAATAAAACAATGAGTTATTTTGCTTTAGATAATCCATTTCGCTATAGACTTAGAATCAGGACTGTTTTTCTGTTAGAATTTTCTCACCATAACTGATTGGGGAAAGGAACACTGTACAGTCGTCGACGTATTGCATTGCGTCTTCTGAGGGAACGTCCAAAGGGGTCAATTTCTTGTAGACTTTGTCTTACACGCCACCTTTGGATTTGTAACCCACGTGATCTCAAGCTGCCATGCACATATCGTTCACCTGCATTTGTGGTATACTGAAGAATTTCCCTAACAACCCTGTTCAGGTTTTCATCGGATAATGTTGCATAAGTCAGTGGCTCAATGCCAAGGTCCTCTCTGTGCCTGTACAGAGTACGGGAGCTAACCCCTAAGCATGTTGCAATGCTTTGCCAGTTCATTCCAAGAGATACTAAATGAGATATTTGCTCTCTTGAAATGCTGTATCGCGGTCGACCTTGAGAGCAAGTCATGAGAGGTGGAGGTAGCAAGACAAGTCTGTTCTCAGATGTAGTTCCTTGTCTGGTTTCATAAGCAGTCAGTAAAAAAATTAGCCATCCATTTAAGGACTGTAATGTATTCACTGCTTCTCTATTTCTTGTATCGTCAACAAATCTTGAGTGTATTTATGCAAGGGTAAAGGATAAACACTGGGATTGTATGTATATATAGGAGTACAAATATATATGTGTTGAAAGGTAAAGGGTATGTATATATATGTATGACTAGAAAGGGCTGCACCTGCAAGGAGAATAAATATATGTCAGCATAAAAATATGTAGCATTAAGAAAAATAGAATACATGTGTGTGAAAGGAAGATTAATGGATTTATGTGAGAGTGAATATACATGGATATGAAATAAGAATAAAGGTGTGCGAGATGACAATATATGTATGTGAGAGTGAAAATATATGTATGTATGTGAGAGTGACAATACATGTGCCTGAAAGAAGAATATATGTATGTGAGAGTGACAATACATGTGCCTGAAAGAAGAATATATGTATGTGAGAGTGAAAGTATATGTGTGTGAAAGAAGAAAATATATATGTGAGAGTGAAAGTATATGTGTGTGAAAGAAGAAAATATATATGTGAGAGTGAAAGTATATGTGTGTGAAAGAAGAAAATATGTATGTGAGAGTGAAAGTATAAATTTTGGCTTGTACGGCCCCTCATAAGTTTGCCTAAAGATTTTGGAAGTTGTGCGGGTAGTTTACCCACAGCCATTTCAATGACGTTTTCTAAAATGGCAAAAATGTTGACCTGCTTTGTTGCTGTGCCTGTCTTTAAGGCGACCATGTTGTTCAGCCTAACAAGAAACTGAATTATAAAGTTTCTTTCTTTAGTTTCTTGTGTCCTTTGCCCTGGACTGGGGATCTGTTCTTCAGAAGTTTCAGCAGGACTGGTCTGATTTTCCCAAACAACAGAACCCTTTATCCTTTTCTCCTTTACCTTATTGATCTCTGATATTAAAATTCTTGTGACATTTTCTGCAAATGTTGACTGACGAAATACAATCAAAAATCGTAGCAAGTCCTTGGAGTTGTACATCTTCTGCAGTCCATGGAAAACAGACTTAACCACCCTGTTTATAGATGTTGGCAGTTCTGCAGGTAATTTTCCTGCAGTTTTTTCTGTGACTGTTTTGATGAGTGAAAACATGTCGATGGGTTTTATGACTAATTTAGTTTTTGTTGTAATGGTGTTTGAAAGCTTTACAACAAACTGAACGATAAAGTTTTTTTCATCCATTTCTCGTCTCTCTGCCTGTGTACGGGTCATAAAGACGGATTTGAAGAGAAGTGTCTGCATCTCCTCTTCAGATATTTCTATGGGCCTGGTTTCCTGTGGACTGTCTGCTTTAAAGGAATCCATTTGAGTTTTTTTCTGTGCTGTTCTCTGATCCCGTTACTAGTGTCTGTAATAACTTTTGTTTCTAATGTCTCTGCAAAGCAAACCGTCGGTGTTGAATTGTGCTATATAAATAAACTTGCCTTGCCTCCGCGCCTATTTATGAGCTGGTAGGACCAGATCAAAGCTGAAAATGTATCACGTGACACCGACGTCTGCTCTGGAGTGTGATGTCACTGGAGAGGGTGTAGCGACTGTTTTTATGTGTTGTCATTAGCAACAAGGACGGTAAAACCATCGTGTACGCTTGTTTATTTCCCTTTCACAATAAAGCTCAAGATCCTGTTGAGACTTTTCAAAATAAACTGAATGACGTGAAAGAGTGTTTACGGATGAGTATGGGCTCAAATTGTGGTCATAAATATGTTGTACTTGTAAAAAAGATTTGTATGTGTAAAAAAGATTTGTGTGTGGACTTAGCCAAAAAGTACATGTGAAACTGGAACCGGCAACCTTCCGATTACAAGGCGAACTCCCAACTCTTGAACCACGACCGCCCCACAAATAAATATCAAAATATTTATGACCACAATTTGAGCCCATAGATGAGAGCAAAAAAGAGCCGCCAGGTGCTAAAAATAAACCTTAGACTCAAACGTTAGAACAGGCCTTTCCCCGCAGCACGCCGTTGAATAAATACTCACGAAGAAAACGGCGGCCGTTACAACTTATGTATTGTTTCATGCATCGGTTAAAACACTCAACTCCAGGTACACGATGCCCAGCTGAGTCGAGCTGCCCGAGATTCACAGAATTTACAGAAAATGTTACATTTTTGTGATTTCTATCGTTATCGGGGCTATCCGGTTGTTCAGTGATGACGCGACGAATCCTACTTCCGGGTCTAAAGTAGTCTGCGTTTAATATGGCTTTTGTGTTGTTAACATGTTTAATGTTATGTATTTTCTTCTATTTAATCTCAAAAAGCTCCTAAAACAGTCAGTGATCCCTGTTGACCTCCCTCGGCTTTTATTACCGCTAATCATTTATTTAAGCTCAGTTTTTAAAACCTTAGGATGTAACTACAGCCCAGCCCATGCAGCAGTATATGAATGACTAACCTCGTATTGTGGATGGATTATCTCAGTTGTTCTCCTGGCTGAAGTTTGGTCCTTTTACAGCATCCTGCCATGCGATTACATTTGTTCCTGACCACCGAGAACACTCACGTTAACTTTTATCGAGTGGAAAAAAAGTTAGCTTGTTTATATTATGCTAACATAGCTGTGTCGCTAGCGGTCACGTAGCACATCATTATATACCAGCTAGCCCAACTTCAGTAACCCTACAAACGTCACTGCTGTCTTCATTTATGCTGGAAGTGATAGCAGAGCTGTACGTTTTAATTTGTTTCCAAAACCCCGCAGTCAGGACATGCTATATTGTATTTAGATAGAAGCTAGCGAGCTAACCCCCTGCTAACTTCTAACTCCGTTAAATGTCATAAATTCCGTTTTCATGGATGCCTGGATGTTAAACTCAATTGTTACACCTGGTAGAGCAGAACGCTGATCATTTTATTAAAGATGAAAGACTTTAGACAGTTTTTCAACTCTCAGTAATGCTATAGTGATCGTTTGATATATGGACCTGCAGCGGAGTTTAGACCCAGACACGGCTAGTGACGTCAGACTGAACAACCGGATAGATGCTTATATTGGGATATGTTCGTGATGGGTCGTTCGCGAACGAAATGGCTCTTAGAGCCGATCTTTGACGTGAATGACGCGAGCCGGCTCCTTATTGCGGGCCGGCACGTGGGGTTTTTTTTTTTTTTCCTCTCACTCTCTCGCACTTTTTTCCACTTCACTCTGCACGGGAGCCTTGTGCTTTACGCTGGGCAGAGGGGGGAGGGGCGGTAGTTACACTCAGTAGCACAGGAACAGAGCCAGAGGGAAAGAGAGAGAAAGAGAGCCAGGGACAACAACGTCACATTAGAAAGGTATAGTAATCATTCACAACTATTTTCAGTTGCAGATGATAAAGGATTCAGAAAGTTTATTCATGCAGGCCCATATGACAGAGAATATGCATGTTCTTTTTGTTTTCATATTATAATTTATATTTAATTGTGTTGTGGTTTGCAGTGTTTTGTGTTGTTTTCACTTTAAATTTGTAAAAGGAAAAAGCTGAAAATTTAAATAGTTAAAAGTTGAAATGTGAATAGTTGATTTTTGTATTATATGATTTATTTATTACATTTTATGTGGAGTGAATAAATAAAAGTATATTTACAGTGGCCCCTAGAGACAAAGCACATACAAACTTCAAATCACGTACGAACTCTGAAGCATGTACAAACTTCAAATCACGTACGAACTCTGAAGCATGTACAAACTTCAAATCACGTACGAACTCTGAAGCATGTACAAACTCCAAAACACGTAAAAACACGTACAAACTCCGAAGCACATAAAAATTCCGAAGCACATAAAAACTCAAAACACGTACAAAAGACAACAGAAGTGCTCCAGGATGCTGGGCGCAGTGTTGAGCTTTTGTTATCTTGTGGCTACACAAGCCAGCAAGTACCAACGACCGGATTTGGTGTGTGGTAGTAACAGGTAAATGAACTTTCTTTTTAAATTATTTGAATATATATGAGTGCCTGTGTATAAATACACAAACAACACACATATGCTTTCAATTGTGTAATTTAAGTGATCTAGTAGCTCTGATTTGGAAGTTCAGTTCATGCTAGAAATGTGTTTTGGAGTTTGTACGTGTTTTGTCTCTAGGGGCCACCGCATATATTTTTATATAAACATATATAAATAAAACCACTTTTTTTTTTTACGTTAGTAATTCCTTTTGTGCATAATTTTATATTATTGTTAATAATAAATGAATTAAAGCAACAAAACAACCTGAAGAGCCGGTTCGGAGCCGAAAGAGCCGGCACTTTTTAGCGAGCCAAACCGAAAGAGCCGGATCTCTAAAAAGAGCCAGAAATCCCATCACTAGGATATGTGATTTTGGTCACATCGCACATCCCTACTCTGAGGTCATAGCAAATTAAAACAAATGAAATATTTCACTGGAGCTTTAGATCCCTCTCTGTCCACAACAGAGGAAAAACAAGGCACCAGTGAAGGATCACCCTGCTGTGCTCTGGTCATATTCAAGCTCTGATTAATGTCCTCAGGAATCATTTCAGGGACGTCACATGTGGAGATTTTTTACAGAATCAATGGGTGACACGAAAGAGTCGTCTTCATCAAGCATAGCCATAAACGACCCCAACAAATCCACAATCTCACCCATTTTACGAGCCTGAGCACGAGTAATTGCGCACGCAGGAAACATCTCTGAAGCAGTGGAGCCTGAGTCAGCAGCAAGGGCAGGAACATCAACAACTTCTGGCGGGGGAAAAACATGCCCACCAGCTAGATCATTACCAAGAATGAAGGAAACTCCTTCGATTGGTAATCGCTGGCACACGGCGACTTTAACGTAGCCCGACACTAACGGCGAATGCACGTGTACCATATGCAGAGGGGCTTTGGTGACACTCATTTTTATTCCCCACACTACTATGTTGGAACCACAGGATGTTTTTTCAGACAAAGGCAGCACAGATTCTAGTAAGAATGAGTGGTACGCACCCGTATCTCTAAGAACCGTGACTGGCACTTTATCATTTTCTTCACCCGTCAATGAAACAAAGCCGCATGACACAACTGCGGATCAATGTCAGTTTTCGGGTTTTGTTCAGCCTCCGCGTGCACCTTTGGCGAGCAAGCGGTTTTAATCAAACCCACGCCTGCGGGGAATTTAGTGCCCCTCGCTTCTTTTCTTTTTAATACTGGACACGCAGCAATCAAATGTCCTGAGTCGTGACAATAAAAACATTCTCGACCGTTTGATCTAGCAATGAACGCTGATACATTTTTACGCACTGCTCGTGGTGACTTTTTTCGTTCAGAGAAATTTTCCTGAAACGAATTCTGTGCACAGAACACACTTTTGTGCGTTAAAACAAACTCGTCAGCCAGGAGTGCCGCGTTAGTGAGAGACGACACCTTTTGTTCGTTTAAATAAGTCACGATGCCTTCCGGCAAACACTTTTTAAACTCCTCCAGCAAAATAAGAGTTTAACTCTTCCACGGTTTTAACTTTACATGAACAACACCATTTCTCAAACAACACATTCTTTTCTCGCGCAAACTCAACAAAAGTCTGGTTAGCAGTTTTATTAAGATTCCTAAATTTCTGCCGATATGCTTCAGGGACAAGTTCACACGCCTGCAGCACAGTTTTCTTAAGAGTTTCATAATCTAAACTCTGCTCAATAGACAGGCTTGAACACACTTCTTGGGCTTTTTCCACAAGCTTACATTGGAGTAAGAGGGACCAAAACTCTTTCGGCCACTACCTATAACTATAACTAAACTAAAACACAAGCGGTTCATTAAAAGACATGAGGTTTTTTTTTAAAAACTTTATTATTGCTCAGTAATAAGACAAAAGTATTTATTACCTGAGTACGAGATCCATAAAAATACACCATAGCCATGCATTAGTTTAGTTTGTTTATTTTTAGCAAATGCATTTTGCAATTTAGAATAAATCTGCATTCATGTGCAAAATGTAGCATTTCCCAATGAGATTGAGAACATGCAGTGCCCTCACAGAAAGGGCCAAACAATTTCAACAACAGTGAGAGGTTCTGAATCGAGGTGTTTTAAATTGTAAGGTAAAAACCTTACAAAATTAAAGCTCCAACCCAAACAATCCCCCACGAGCAAGCACTTGGCAACAGTGGGGAGGAAAAACTCCCTTTCAACAGGAAGAAACCTCCAGCAGAACCAGGCTCAGAGAGGGTCAGCCATCTGCCGCGACCTGTTTGGATGGGGCTGATGCGAGACAGAACCAACACTGTAGGATTTTAAAATTGTTGAAATCTTGTGAATTGTATATATCATAGTCGAAATCATAGCCTGATTTCGACTATGATTTTGTAGGGAAACAATGTTTTCAGAAATTTCCCAAAAGAACAACAGTTCCTAGTGGTGTTTGAAGAGGATTGTTCAGATGAATTGTTGTTATTCTCCTTAACAACAAAAACCTTAATCCTCTTCTCCTTCATCCTGTTCACTTCAGATATCAACATTCTTGCTACATTATCTTCAAAGTTTAACTGCCTGAATTCCATGGCAGTCTGTACCATCATTTTAGACTTATATGTCTTCTTTAGACTCTTATAAACGGCTCTAACAAGTTTGTCTAAAGATTTTGGAAGTTGTGCGGGTAGTTTACCCACAGCCATTTCAATGACGTTTTCTAAAATGGCAAAAATGTTGACCTGCTTTGTTGCTGTGCCTGTCTTTAAGGTGATCATGTTGTTCAGCCTAACAAGAAACTGAATTATAAAGTTTCTTTCTTTAGTTTCTTGTGTCCTTTGCCCTGGACTGGGGATCTGTTCTTCAGACGTTTCAGCAGGACTGGTTTGATTTTCCCAAACAACAGAACCCTTTATCCTTTTCTCCTTTACCTTATTGATCTCTGATATTAAAATTCTTGTGACATTTTCTTCAAATGTTGACTGACGAAATACAATCAAAAATTGTAGCAAGTCCTTGGAGTTGTACATCTTCTGCAGTCCATGGAAAACAGACTTAACCACCCTGTTTATAGATGTTGGCAGTTCTGCAGGTAATTTTCCTGCAGTTTTTTCTGTGACTGTTTTGATGAGTGAAAACATGTCGATGGGTTTTATGACTAATTTAGTTTTTGTTGTAATGGTGTTTGAAAGCTTTACAACAAACTGAACGATAAAGTTTTTTTCATCCATTTCTCGTCTCTTTGCCTGTGTACGGGTCATAAAGGCGGATTTGAAGAGAAGTGTCTGCATCTCCTCTTCAGATATTTCTATGGGCCTGGTTTCCTGTGGACAGTCTCCTTTAAAGGAATCCATTTGAGTTTTTTCTGTGCTGTTCTCTGATCCCGTTGCTAGTGTCTGTAATAACTTTTGTTTCTAATGTCTCTGCAAAGCAAACCCTCGGTGTTGAATTGTGCGATACAAATAAACTTGCCTTGCCTCCGCCCCTATTTATGAGCTGGTAGGACCAGATCAAAGCTGAAAATGTATCACGTGACACCGACGTCTGCTCTGGGGTGTGATGTCACTGGAGAGGGTGTAGCGACTGTTTTTAGGTGTTGTCGTTAGCAACAAGGACGGTAAAACCATCGTGTCTGCTTGTTTATTTCCCTTTCACAATAAAGCTCAAGATCCTGTTGAGACTTTTCAACAGTGGCGTGTCTAGAAAATTTTTGTTGGGGGGGCCAGGTAGGGGCACAGATTTGGAGAAGCGTGGCAGATGTAATTGGCAGATAATGTTAAAAACAATTCTACCAACCGTTAACCATAATTCAATAACCCTATAAACCTAATAACCGAATGCGCTTTTAACTCTTATTAGAATGAGATTTTAACCACTACGGTGCAAAGTTTTTAGATACTGCGTTGATAAAGTACAAGAGATACAATCAGTCAGTGTTTATTCAGTATTCAAGGACATCAATATTTGCATAGTATTTTTACTGACATGTAGTGCACATATGTTTTGGGCAAAAACATTTTTAACATACAATTGGCAAATTAGCCAATGTCAATGCAAAACCAATGCCTGTTAAAAAAAAGAAGATAATCTTCTCACAAACTGGTGTTTGATTTTGAAACAGGAAAAAAGTGGGGAAACAACTGAAAAGACTAACATTTGAATAAAACCTGAAAGCAAGTAAATACTTTATATGCTGCCTCATGGTAAACTTTGGTAATATTGATGTATAAAGAACAGCACTGGCTGATGATGAAATACAGTCAGCTGGCACGGTGACACTGCCAGTATTAACCTGCAGGGCTGGACTGGGACAAAAAATCGGGCATTTTGACTACAGACCGGCCCACCAGGTATTAAAGCCATAAACCCTTTGAATGAAAACAAATGTTGCTGTGACAGTGATGTACAGTCTTTTTGGTATATGTATGATTTCTATACATTTTACGTCAGATAAAAACTTTGTTCGCAAGATTCAGATAATTATTTAATAAAAGCTAAATATTTGAATTGGGAATAAAAAAGAAAAGTATTTCTTTGTGCCCCCCTCTCCCTGTTAATGCCCTACCTGGGCCCCTCGCAACACTTTGCTAGACCCGCCCCTGCACAGTTACCAGCTGTCAGCTACTTAGAAAAGGATCCTGGTGTTATTTGTCTCTCAGAAACAGTTCATAACTTCAACTCATTCATGTCACCTAAAAGGTAAAGCTGTTTCTCCATCACCTGTTCAGCTCTGATGATTCAGTAAGGACATCTCCTGGTTTCATCTTCATGTTTCCCTCTCACCAGATAACCAAACAGATATCATGACCACCAGCTTTACGGTTGATACTAGAAATTAATATTAAATAAATTCTAACAACAGCTGATCAAGCTTAAACATGCTGCTGTTGTTTAGCGCGACATCCGCTGGTTTCCTGTTTCTGGCGCAAAGTGGGCGATAAACAAACAAGAGAGATGATCAGCTGATCATTGATCAGTTTCATGATTGAAGTAGCAATAGAAGAGGCAGCTGTAAAGACAGAATAACTCCAGCTTTGTGTCTTTTTCCATCCTAGCTGAAGTACGGGACAAACTGTGTCTCTTCTCAGCTCAATACGAAACGCGTAATATTTTCTCTAAATGAGGGACCATTGCATTTTTTAAGGAGCTGTTGGCAACTCTACTAACTAAACTTATGAATAAAATAAAGTTCACTATCAGTAACATCATAGCAACCGAACAGCTGTATAAACTCATCATGCTAGCTCACGCAGTACGAGTTATTGTAACTGACTGTAAAAACTCAGCACAACGAAAATAAACTCCACCTAAACTTGGTTTATATCTGACCCAGATAGACTGCAGGTCATAACTTCTTACCTGAAGTTCAGTTCACCTGACACTCGGACCGGCAGCCGCCTCGGGTCTCTCCTCCTGCCTCACCTTCCCTCATCCACCTGTTGCCTCTGTGGAAGCTCCGCCATAGCCACCACCTCTCATTGTTCATGCCATTACAAAAAAAAAAAAAAAAAAGTCATCAGCCCACCATGCAAACGTCCAATGGCTAGTCCAGCTATGTTAACTTGTTAATCTTTCGCAGAAAAAATGTTTTCTGCGGTGCCGTCTTTCGTGCTTGGCTCTCCTACCTTTGCTAACATGATGCGCATAGTGCGGAAGCCGGTGCTGCATTCACTTACCCTCGGATATCTGAGCTTCACTGTGAAACCATAATCGTACATTTGATATTTCATTAAATTTTATTGTTTTAGCTTCGGGGTGGCACCTGGGGTGGCCAGTCTGGTTGGAGGGGTGGCCTGTGCCCCCCCAGGCCACCCCGCTGGACACACCACTGCTTTTCAAAATAAACTGAATGACGTGAAAGAGTGTTTACGGATGAGTATGGGCTCAAATTGTGGTCATAAATATGTTGTACTTGTAAAAAAGATTTGTATGTGTAAAAAAGATTTGTGTGTGGACTTAGCCAAGAAGTACATGTGAAACTCGAACAGGCAATCTTCCGATTACAAGGCGAACTCCCAACTCTTGAACCACGACCGCCCCACAAATAAATAACAAAATATTTATGACCACAATTTGAGCCCATAGATAAGAAGCAAAAAAGAGCCGCCAGGTGCTAAAAATAAACCTTAGACTCAAACGTTAGAACAGGCCTTTCCCCGCAGCACGCCGTTGAATAAATACTCACGAAGAAAACGGCAGCCGTTACAACTTATGTATCGTTTCATGCATTGGTTAAAACACTCACTCTATTTATAGAGTTGCTAATTGTTTTTCATTATTGCAGGCCAACCAGCCTATGCAATGGATGGCACAAATCCTGACTGGGTTCCAATGCTACATATGGGGCACTATGAAATCCCTGCTTCAAACTACACGCTACATAGCATACCACTATGCCAATCAGATTAGTTCTTCCATGTGAGGGTGAAGAGGTGACCCTTTTGGATAAGATAGTGAAGGTTTCTGCGTTTTGGTGAATGAGTGAGTGGTAGTAAAACCAGGGGAAAATGCTCTTGTTAAATACTCTTAAAAGTCTTGTGCTGTGTATGTACTTATAAGTTTTCAAAAGAGACAGGAAATTACAGAACGCTAATAGTGCGTGATATTATTTAAATGTTGTCATGATTTTATGTGAACATTTTGTCATTTGTAAACTATACATTGATTCTACATTGTAACTGATGTGATATTCTACAAAGTGGTTTTAATTAAAAGGCAAAAATAATTTTGTTTCTTTATTCAACTTTTTGAACAGTGTTACTTAGTAAGCACATATACAGTAAATGCAAATTATTTACATGGCAATGCGCTTCAGACACAAATGTAGACCCCCTAAATAAAACATTATGGGTTATTCAGAACAGAACTATGCTTGGAGAAATTCTTGCTTTTCAAGGGACTCAAAGCGCTTTACAATACCACTATTCATTCACTCTCACATTCACACACTGGTGGAGGCAGCTACAGTTGTAGCCACAGCTGCCCTGGGGCAGACTGACAGAAGCGAGGCTGCCCCTCTGGCCAACACCAGTAGGCGGTAGGGTAAAGTGTCTTGCCCAAGGACACAACGACCCGGACAGAGAGCCCACGGATCGAACCGGCGACCTTCCGGTTACAGATGCGATTCCCAACCCCCTGAGCCACAGTCGCGTTATTTATATTTCTTCATACATTTCTTCATACATTCTTATATTGTGCAGTGTTGGGTAAGTTAGTTTAAAATAGTAACTTAGTTACATTACTAGTTACTTCTCTCAAAAGTAACTCAGTTACTTCAAGTTACTCGTTACTTTCAAAGTAACTAGTTACTAGGGAAAGTAACTTTGGTTTTACTCAGAATTTTCTTGTTAATGTGTTGCTTCCATAACTTTGCCAGTCTTCTAGCTTGCTTACTTGCCACAAGTGCACTGTGCCACCTACCAATAGAAAGAAAAAGATAATGTGCATATTTCCACGAGAGAAATCCCACGCCTGGACCGTCATTGACTGCTGCCATGATTCTAGCCTACATCACAGCGTCATGTGTGCCTTTTACATCCAACACAAAATCTGCAGTCGTGGTGCTTTCGATTGTACTCAGAACTCGGAAATTCTGCCTTCTGAATAGGAAGATGTAGGCAACACCAGACTGCAGATGAGCTGCATACAGGGCTGGACTGGGACAAAAAATTGGCCCGGGTATTTTAACTAGAGACTGGCCCACCATTATAGGAAAAATCATAAAGCCTTTGAATGAAAACAAACGCTGTTGTTATAGTGATGTACACTGTTTTGATGGTATATATGCATCAATCTATCAATCGTTTGTTGTAAGATTCAGATAATTATTTTTTAAAAGCTAGACATTTTAAATGAGAATAAGAAAGAAAAGTATTTCTTTGTGCCCACCTCTCCCTGTTAATGCCCTACCTGGCCCACCTGGCAACACTTTGCTAGACCCGCCCCTGCACAGTTACCAGCTGTCAGCTACCTAAAAAAGGATCCTGGGGTTATTTGTCTCTCAGAAACAGTTCATAACTTCCCTTCAACTCATTCATGTCACCTAAAAGGTTAACCTGTTTCTCCATCACCTGTTCAGCTCTGATGATCCAGTAAGGACATCTCCTGGTTTCATCTTCATGTTTCCCTCTCACCAGATAACCAAACCATATCATGACCAGCAGCTTTTTTGCAGCTGTGGCTCCAGCAAACATCAGCTGATACTAGAAATTAATATTAAATAAATTCTAACAATAGCTGATCAAGCTTAAACGTGCTGCTGTTGTTTAGCGCAACATCCGCTGGTTTCCTCTTTCGGCGCAAAGTGAGCGATAAACTCCGTGATAGCCACCACACGAAGTAACGAGTAACGACCCTATCTAAATCCCAGTAACAAGTAATGCGTTCCTAGTTTTGGCATAATAACTAGTTACCGTGCTCGTTACCACAATAATAACGTAGTTACTGTAACGCGTTACTTAATAACGCGTTAGTCCCAACACTGATATTGTGTATTTTGTTGTATAGTTATTTTATTTTCAACTTTAATTTATATATTTTATCTTATTCTTTCCCAGTTTAATTTACCCTTCATTCTAATTTGTGTTGTACAGTTATTTCCTTTTTAACCTTAATTTATATTTTATTCCTTCCTAGTTAAATTTACCCTTTTTAATTTTTCATATTTATTTCCTATCTTATTCATAGCCTTTTCCTTTTTTGTTTTCCTTAGGTCACGAGCAGTTGTCCAAGCATTTCACTACATATCGTACTGTGTATGACTGTGTACGTGACAAATAAAATTTGAATTTGAATTTGATTTGAATTTAGCAGGTGGAATTTTTCTTTTCTGAGGATGGCTTCTTTTACCTGTCACTACAGATGGTCTGTTTGTGTTTTGATTGAGAGCCTTTTTCGGGGCAGCTGAAGAGAAGTCTGTCTTATGGCCAACCTCTGACTGTATCATGGTCATATTGCCCAGCAAAACCCAGTATGCGTATGCAGGTTCATCTGTAACCGTCCTTGTGCCACGGATCAACACTGTTGCTTCTACATTAAACAGAAGAGGGGTGACATGGCTGCAGGCATCCGCGACTCCGGGCACACAGGTGCAGTGGGCGGTTTCAACCTTCCCTGTGATGCTCACAATGACCCATGCCTGCAATGCTGGTTCATTCAGTGCCGTGCACCTGAAACACACACAAAGTTAATTTAAAGACAATACATGTAATTTTAAAAAAATCTTTTTATGTATTTGTTAAGAAATATATTCTAAAACACTTCTTCAGTAAAGACTCAGAGAAGAGAAACACACAGAACTTCTTGCTAGCAAGGGCAGCCTCCAGACTGAGAGACTCGCGCTGAGAAACTGCCCCGGTCTTTTATTTATACTTCAGTGGGTGCTTGTGTGTGTGTGTGTGTGTGTGTGTGTGTGTGTGTGTGTGTGTGTGTGTGTGTGTGTGTGTGTGTGTGTGTGTGTGTGGGGTCAGAGTGTGACCCCATAAAGACTTCCCTAAACCTGCTGGTCTCGAAGTCCAGCAGTTCATCAAACCAAAAGGCACTTAGACTAAAACAGATATAGCTACGTTAATCCTACCGTAAAACAATAAGACAAGGTACGACCTCTCCCATGCTCCTAGGATGTGGGGGTGAACACCCTAGAATGTTACAGACCTCCTAGGATGAGACATTCTTTCAATATGCCACCAACCATATACTTCTACACACAAATAATTACATGCAGCATTCTACCATATGCAAACTTATATCATTAAAAGATTATACTGACTACTAAGTACAATTTTCCTATTAACAGTATCCATCTATAGAATGTTGCATGTTATATTCTAAATCTGCCTGTTTTGTTTTTGTTTTTTTAATCTGCCAGCAAAAAATGAACCTAAATTATGTAATGCAAGGATGTAATCACTTTCAAGAGGGAGAAAGCATAAAGTTCGACTTTAAGTGACAAATATGAATCACTTAATATGATAAGGAGATTCTGCAGGTCATTAATCAATGTATAAAACAAAAAAAGAATGTATTTTAGTGACACAGGACATAAACACGGAAGCAAGATGTATAATTAGGATTATTTATAATAAATATGAATTAATGATTGCAATTTCTTTAACCATAGAGAATGACTAAATGCTTCAGGACAATGTCACATCAATGCACTGAACTCACTATGTTATCCATCTAACAGAGCCTCCACATGTTCTCACTGTAATTTCCCCCTCATTAATGAATTGATGCTTGCACTAATCTGAAAATACGGGGGAAATTAAATGCATTTTACTTGCAGTACTCAAGCTGACTTACCTTTGTTTGAATGACGGCGTATTGACTAAATCCTCCTTCTCTGGTGCTGTTTTGTAGCAGTGTATACACCTGAGACTGTCACCTGTCTGTCTGTCCTGCACTTTCTCTCTGTTTCTTTCTCTCTGATTGTGGAATAAAAGTATGAACATGTATTTATAAGTTACACTTGTGTTTGAATCCTGCAGCTTATCACACATTTGATTTCCATGTGTGACAACAGCAAGTGTCCCGAGTGAGGACAGACTGAGGGACCCACTGCTGCACATCATCTGTGAGGCTTTGCACCCCTGATGATCCACCAGGACAAACTCAGCAGTGTGTGAGGAAGAGGAGGAGGAAGAGCCCGCAGCAGCTGACAGATGAAGAGAATAGACAGACTGTTCCCTGTTTGTGAAGGACTGCTAGAAAAGTTTAAACTAACTGTCTGTCCTGAATCAATCTTATTAGATAATGTTCCCATAATTTTATCATTCAAGTGTTTTCAGTGTGGGAGAAAGTACTCAGGGCTCTGAATTGGGATACAGCCTGCTTGCTTTGATTCGTGGCCTGCCATGTACAGATCATTAAAAAAGCTGATGTATAAAATCACATATAAAAGCAAGTGGAAACCTACAACAGCGCAAGTTATTAGTAAGTTACTACATCTTTCTTCAAAAATAGATAAACAGACCAAATTTATTCTCCACATGAGATGGTATTATAGTCCGTGTGCAGATGGGTGACTGCACTCCAGAGGAGATCCTACCTTTTATACAAACTGCTGTATACATTCTTTATTGTGCTGGTCTGTAAAATCTATATAAAACACAAACCTGACTTCAGTCTTTCTTTCCCTGCTTTGTCTCAGTCTGGCGTGAACAAGCAGATGCAATCAAGTTTTAATTCACTGCACAGTCTCAGTGTTTCTGGCCACCATCCATTAAGCTGTGCTTGCATGAAGCTCACCATGTTTATTAACCGAGGCGATTGATTGAGAGATCATTTATTTCAAGCATATACGTACATACATACAAAATAGAGCATATATACGAAAAGGAAAATACTGTCCTGTAGTACAACCAGTGTTCAAAAAGCAGTGGGAAGAAGTAACACACGTGTTACCACCGCCTTCACATATTTATAGCTCAGTCATGTAATTGTGCAGCTGCTTCCAAATGTTGTATAACCATGAGAATTTATTACATTGGACTGCATGAAAACCATACCTTTATACATTGATTTAAATTTCTGAATATATTTGTCTTGTCAATTAATTTTAAATTTAAATGTAAAAATTCTTTTCAATAAAGACACTAATGTGTTTGTCTTATAGAGGTTTAAGTTGCAGAGAAATGCCGTTACTGTTTGTTCAACTATTGCAGGACAACCACTGTTTAAGTGAAAAGATAAATGTTATGACATTAAATTTTAATGCACATGTGGTAAAACATATTTTTGTTGTAAATCTACACCAACTACCGAGTGAAAGGGTTTTCTGTACTCATTCATGTGCTTTCTATTATTTTATGCATCGCCTTTCTATGGCCACATAAGCCTCTAATTTTGGAGATTTTTAATCCAAGTTTTTACCCATTATAATTATTTAATTACCCTTTTCAGTAAATGAATCATTTAAAGTCCAGTTTGTTTCTCAGTTTCGTGTATCTGGTTTAGTCACACATGTGGAAATGTTCTTGCGTCTCTCATTATTTTTGTAATAATCAGGAAGTGCAGATTGCTGTCACCATTTCCTCTGTCTGATGTGAATCTGCAGTTTATCACCGGAAGGTTTCTCTCGCTGTTTGAGCTGTTTTTTTCTTTTTAAGTAAAAGGACACATACATTACACAATTTGATGACCACAGTTGAGTCCATGTTGATTTTTAAATGCACCTCATGTTGTTTGAAGATTGAAGGATTCCAGCGATTACTATTTTCATTGTTGACAGTTAGTTTCCTGATCAGTTGAGCTTTGTTTTGTGTTTAACTTAATAAACAATGACAAAAAAATGCTCGGAACCAAAGCCTCTGTAATGTTCTCCAGCCGTCTAAAACCCAAAAATATTCCCTTTGCTGTAATCTGTGGAAAATCACATATCTGACAAACTATCAAATGTTCTGTTCATCAGAACAGCTGATTTAATTTCTGTTAATTACCATGTATTATTAGACTAATCAGCATCTCTAACACAAATATGATGTTCCTTAGAAACAGGAATGATGGTTACTGTATCGGTTGTCGGAGAATGTAACTTTCCCTTATGTTCTTTGATGGAGTCTCTGTGGTCAGGTATCTTAGTATAACCCTGAATTGTTGAGCCATCTGGGTTTGGTATGCCGGCGGATATCACCCCATATGCCTTTCCATCTTCACAGACTAATGGACCACCAGCGTCTCCCTGGAAGTATTCAGTATTTACACAGTATTTAGTGATTGCTTTGGAAGAGAATTTCCGTTGTTGACCAAAGTTTTTTTCTCGATGTTAGTGTACAAAAATACACTTACCTGACCAGGTTCTCTCTCACCCTCAGAGCAGTACATGTTTGTGTTAGCACACAGCTCATTGTCAGTCAGGGTCACATTTACTTCCAGGAGTTTGACAGACATATATTTGCTGTTTTCTGTGCTTCCCCAACCAGAAATGACACATGCTTTTGGCAGAGATCCATCATCACGGTCAGCAAGAGCGATGGGTTTCACTTTGTCGTTCAACTTTGCCTTGGTGCTCAACTTAAGGAAGAGAGAGAGAAAACCCTTTAAAAGATATTAGCACTGTTAACTACAGTCTGTTTTAGTGCTGTATTCAGTTGGGCTCAATTTCAGTAAATCGAAGAGGGAAAAAAGTAAAATAAAAATCAGTATGTACAGGATTTCAGTACAACTTGAATGAACAGAGCAACAGCCAAAAAAAAAGAGAAAAAAATTTGGAGATTCTGAAAAAAAGACTAAATTAGAGCAATATGGTGAACTTCAAAAGTACAATCATATTTGTTATATATATACATACCTTAAGAAGCATCATATCATTTTTAATATTAACTGGATCGTAGCCTTTCATTGGAAATGCATTTCTCCCAGGCACATTAACATGCTGTACACCATTCTGATCATGATAATTATGAAGTCCCAGAAAAACTTTGTAGGACCTAAAAAAAAAAAAAAAAAAGTGTATTATTTGTTTGATAAAAATAATGAGTTTTTGGTCTTGTGTTCACAAGATAAAATATTTTTGGGTCATTTTATCTAATAACCATGAAGCTGCATAAAAACAGATTTCCTCCTCTCAATATGTGACTTGACTTTAATCTTGAGATTACAGATTCCACAGGAGGCCCCTAAACACTAAACAGGTAAAAAAAAACAAAAAACATAACAGTGTGTTAAACTCACTCGGCTTGGCAGTGTGTAGCAGTCATCACAAAATCCTCATTGAGAAGGAAGCCAGCACAGTGTCCTATATGACCAGCAGCGCTGTTCATCTGCAAAAGCACCATGTAAGGTCTGCTGTGAGGCACAGCCTCGTGACCTCCAATGATCGCATGGCCTGAGACAAAAGTGAAATAAAGTATATACATACAAAATCAAATGTGTGCGTAAAATATGTAAAGATCTTTACCTTGTTGATGAAAGCTCAGTACCAGTGTCAGTAATGTCAGTTTATAGTAAATAATCATGGTGCGATCACAGTCGAGAGTTCAGCTGAGATACTGAAGAGAAATAATAATCTCTGATCATTTTCACCCTGAAATGTTTCCTATATATTTGTGCTATTTGCATACGCATGCTCAGTGATGTGGCTTTGAACCACATTCTTAAGGAAGGTAAATATCGCCTTACTATTTTACATGAAAAATGTCTAAAAATATGATCCTGTGAACTCATTAACGTCACTCCTAAGTCCATTGAGTTTGCACCAAATTGTTTTTATGGTAAATTAAATTTCATTTTAAACAATAAAATGTTAAAATGAATTTAAATTCCGTTTAAATTCCAGGATTCAATAAAGCATCACCATCTGACAAATTAAAGCTTTAATTAATTTTGATAATATTTTGACTCTTGCGGGATTCCAACTAATGTGTGCTGTCATGAGCACCTTTCTCTATAGCGACCAGAAAAACAGTTTACATGTAAAAACAAAGAGAGTAAATCACACCTCATAAACAAGTACAAAGAAATTCAGGAAGATCTTGATGCACGTGACAGGACCGAACTGAACTGGAAACAGACAAACAGAATCAAAAATGACAAAGACGATGAACTGGAGGAAACTCAGGACTTAAATACTCAGGATGATGATGATGATTATAAACAAAGGTCAGGAGAAAAAAGGAGAGCCTGTATTAAGCTTCAAGCCCACAAAAGGCCAGAACATCTAATAATAACAATTAATGGAAATAATGTGTCCCTCTCAGTGACTGTGAGGACTGCTGCTGGCTGAATGACTGTGATTGTTTACACCTGTGTTTGCCGAGTGTCTCGGACAATTTGCGGTTTGATTGTTATTTATACTCATTTTAGGGTTTTTATTACTGTATTCTTCTTTTTTTATTTTTTATTTTTATTTTTTTTACTGATTATTACACTACAGAATACAATAATCAATCAAGAATATTTTGTTTCAGCCTGTGTGTTTCTGTAGATACTTTGAGAAATCACAATGAAATCTTCTTGAATTTTAAATCTTCAATAAGGCAGAGACAGCAATAAGACTGAGAATTGCAAATACAGGAGAGAGAGAGTCGACATTACCGCTGACGGCCAACAGAGAAGAGAGCGTGCAGTAATGCAGAGAGTAGGCAAAGGACAGGAGAAAGAAGGGAAAACCTGTGTCAAGGATCAATGTAGTTTGCAGAGGTCAGAAAAGAAAAAAGCGAGAACCTCTATGCCTTTACTTTTTCACTTTTACTTAAATAAAGTATAATAAGTACTTCTACTTTTACTGTAGTATTTTTTAACACTAGTATCTGTACTTTTTCTTAAGTACAGAATGTCTGTACATGTTAACTCGCCCAGTGTCTGTCTTCAACATTCCTGTGGTGTAGAGAGATAACTTAGATAACTTATGGTGCTCAGCTCAGCCAACGTATTGACAGTTAACCACGTCACACAGTGAACAAGCCTTTTAATCATTTTGTTGTTATTATATTGAAATCTTTACTAAAAGCAACAAACTCAGCTGATTTCAGAATGCTTATGTCAATGTAGAAAAAACAATGAGACTTAGCATTTTTAGCAGATACAGTTTTGACTTGCTATACTGCCACGAAGAGAGCATGGGAACCTTTTGATTAGAGTGCACCCAGCTGCTGCTGACTACGATAAACCCTCGACCTCTGATATAATTTCTCTTTGTGGTTCCTTATCTTCTCTTGCATGTCACTACAGGGAGTGCAGAATTATTAGGCAAGTTGTATTTTTGAGGAATAACTTTATTATTGAACAACAACCATGTTGTCAATGAATCCAAAAAACTCATTAATATCAAAGCTGAATGTTTTTGGAAGTAGTTTTTAGTTTGTTTTTAGTTTTAGCTATTTTAGGGGGATATCTGTGTGTGCAGGTGACTATTACTGTGCATAATTATTAGGCAACTTAACAAAAAACAAATATATACCCATTTCAATTATTTATTTTTACCAGTGAAACCAATATAACATCTCCACATTCACAAATATACATTTCTGACATTCAAAAACAAAACAAAAACAAATCAGCGACCAATATAGCCACCTTTCTTTGCAAGGACACTCAAAAGCCTGCCATCCATGGATTCTGTCAGTGTTTTGATCTGTTCACCATCAACATTGCGTGCAGCAGCAACCACAGCCTCCCAGACACTGTTCAGAGAGGTGTACTGTTTTCCCTCCTTGTAAATCTCACATTTGATGATGGACCACAGGTTCTCAATGGGGTTCAGATCAGGTGAACAAGGAGGCCATGTCATTAGTTTTTCTTCTTTTATACCCTTTCTTGCCAGCCACGCTGTGGAGTACTTGGACGCGTGTGATGGAGCATTGTCCTGCATGAAAATCATGTTTTTCTTGAAGGATGCAGACTTCTTCCTGTACCACTGCTTGAAGAAGGTGTCTTCCAGAAACTGGCAGTAGGACTGGGAGTTGAGCTTGACTCCATCCTCAACCCGAAAAGGCCCCACAAGCTCATCTTTGATGATACCAGCCCAAACCAGTACTCCACCTCCACCTTGCTGGCGTCTGAGTCGGACTGGAGCTCTCTGCCCTTTACCAATCCAGCCACGGGCCCATCCATCTGGCCCATCAAGACTCACTCTCATTTCATCAGTCCATAAAACCTTAGAAAAATCAGTCTTGAGATATTTCTTGGCCCAGTCTTGACGTTTCAGCTTGTGTGTCTTGTTCAGTGGTGGTCGTCTTTCAGCCTTTCTTACCTTGGCCATGTCTCTGAGTATTGCACACCTTGTGCTTTTGGGCACTCCAGTGATGTTGCAGCTCTGAAATATGGCCAAACTGGTGGCAAGTGGCATCTTGGCAGCTGCACGCTTGACTTTTCTCAGTTCATGGGCAGTTATTTGGCGCCTTGGTTTTTCCACATGCTTCTTGCGACCCTGTTGACTATTTTGAATGAAACGCTTGATTGTTCGATGATCACGCTTCAGAAGCTTTGCAATTTTGAGACTGCTGCATCCCTCTGCAAGATATCTCACTATTTTTGACTTTTCTGAGCCTGTCAAGTCCTTCTTTTGACCCATTTTGCCAAAGGAAAGGACGTTGCCTAATAATTATGCACACCTGATATAGGGTGTTGATGTCATTAGACCACACCCCTTCTCATTACAGAGATGCACATCACCTAATATGCTTAATTGGTAGTAGGCTTTTGAGCCTATACAGCTTGGAGTAAGACAAGATGCATGAAGAGGATGATGTGGACAAAATACTCATTTGCCTAATAATTCTGCACTCCCTGTAGTGTACTCGAGCCAGCTTCAGTGAAGCACCTCTGCAAACATCCCTGCACTGAAGAGCATAACACCAGGAAGCCTTTGTTACACTGATCCACTGTTTATCACAGCAGTTTTACAGAAAACCATGTCTTCTGTAGATATTTGTAAAAATATTACATTCCCACTAAACACTGGACATCGGGTAGACGTGCAGATCATGTCTGTCTTGAGTCTGTTGGTCTTAAAACTTGAAATTTGGACTGGGTAATATTTTTGGACGTCATGTGGACATCTATGACAGGTGCAGGAAATGTACATAATTAATACATTTGTTTATTTACAAATATTAAGCTTGTTGTTATCAATATGATATATATGAATACAGATATTTATAAACAAACCTGATTTATTATGTGTTAGCCTGCTGAGCACTCTGCACACCTCCACACATAACTGTTTCTGTCCTCCACCCTCTGGAAACACAGGACTACAGAGCCTCTAGAAGCAGTATAAAATCAACATCTATAATGAGTTGGAGTTTGACTCTGAAAAGACGTGAACAATGACCATATTTGGACTATAAATAGCCCGTGCATGGAGGCCCTAATGATGTCAACACTAGAAGTTTAATAGGCGATGAAATAAAGATGTCATATTGACGTCTATGTCGGCTCATGGTTGGATGTCCAGAATTGGTTAGGGCCTTTGTCTGAGCACAAAAAGAAGTGCTCATTAGTCCATCTGGAGTCATAATTGTCAGCCTGTACAGAATTTCCATAACCTGTATGGACTTTTTCATCGATTTGTATTACTTTTGGATTATTATAAATTTTTGGGGGCTCTGTGTGTGTGTGTGTGTGTGTGTGTGTGTGTGTGTGTGTGTGTGTGTGTGTGTGTGTGTGTGTGTGTGTGTGTGTGTGTGTGAATCTGAGTCGCAACAGAGATGATCAGAAATGACAGAGTCAGATTGTGCAAAGTACGTGACTGAAGCAAGGAATTTATTTATATCGCACTTTCAGAGCAACTCCCAGCTGAAGACAAAGTGCTGTACACTTGACCTGCCAAAAATGATACATTGAATAAGTAAAAAAAATTAATACAAAAATAGAAATACTTCAGTATTACTGTAGTAATACAAGCAGTACAAATGTAAGAATGCAAAGTTATCCGTGGCTTATTGCTGAGTTTTCTTTTTTTAATGGTGTGCTATAAAAAAGTGAACATTTTCCATTATTCTTTAGACTCTGTTCAATTTAAATTGAAAAAGTAAATACAAACAGTCACAAAGAAGTCATTATACAAATGATTCTAATTAATGCTGAACAGAGAAATGTATAAACAGGTACGAAAGTTTTATTTTTAGACAATATGAGATAAAACAACATTAGAGGATCTTATTTTCTCATTAGATTGAAGAATCTCTTTAAAACATATGAAGACGGAACAATAATGACATAAAATATTAAATTCACTGAACAAAATTCAGATTTCAGACGTCTGCAGATATGAAATCAGTTGTAAAGCCCCAGAACTATCCAAAAAAGTAATGCAGCAAGAGATTATTAATTTAATTGTTAGTAAACCTGAGAATCAATGCTTTATTTTAGATTATAGATTTTTTCTTAATTTTGCATTAAGACGTGGTACTTCTTAGATTGTTCTCATTTCTGCAACTTCCACATTAACTGACTAATCAGCAGGTCTAATACAAACATGATGCTGTGTTTCAGTGGATTCAGGAATTTTAGTGAATCTAATGATGTCTGGGCCACCTGAGTGTGGAGTAACTGCACTGGATATCACACCGTATGCCTTTCCATCTTCACAGACCAATGGACCACCAGCATCTCCCTGGAAGTAAATATTCAGCATGTGAAGCAGTGATGCTTCAAAAGTGAGTTAACTGAACGAAGTCAGTTCACTTTATTTTATAAAGATGTACATACCACACTTGGACCAGTGTCTCCCTGAGAGCAGTAGAAGTTTTCCATGGTGCACTCCTTATTGTCAACCAGTGTTATGCTAGTTTCCATGAGTGTGGGAGACAAATATTTATTATTCCTGTCTGTTCGTCCCCAGCCAGAGAGTATACATGATTTTGGCAAAGTACCATCATCATGACTCGCCAGAGGAATAGGCTTCACATTCTCACTGAACTTTGCCTTGGAGCTCAACTGGAGGAAAAAACAAACAAATAAAATAAAATTAAAAATGTAAACTGAACTTTTTTTTTCAAACTCGAATTCAAGGGAGCATTTAAAAATAATAATGTGGGACTCAATATTTTCATTATATTGTACTTTCTGTGCAGGGATACTCTTACCTTCAGAAGCATTACATCATTTTTTAAAGAGGTTTGGTTGAAGTTTTTATGTGGAAATGGTTGTTCCGCAGATATGCGCTGTATTTCGCTATTACTATTCACATTGTGAACTCCTAGTAAGGCAGTGTAAGACCTGAAATGACACAAAATTATGCCAAAAAAATCATCTAAGAATACAATGATTAGTGTTTCTGTGAGAATGTAGAACTCGTGCACCTACAGAGACTATTTATTCATGTATTTAAACTTTCAGTGCATCAGTCTAAAAAAACATCATACAAAAATATGAAGTTACTTAAACTCACTCGGCTTGGCAGTGTGCAGCAGTCATCACAAAATCCTCATTGAGAAGGAAGCCAGCACAGTGGGCTCTTTGACCACCTGCGCTGTTCATCTGCAAAAGCACCATGTAAGGTCTGCTGTGAGGCACAGCCTCGTGACCTCCAATGATCGCATGGCCTGAGACAAAAGTGAAATAAAGTATATACATACAAAATCAAATGTGTGCGTAAAATATGTAAAGATCTTTACCTTGTTGATGAAAGCTCAGTACCAGTGTCAGTAATGTCAGTTTATAGTAAATAATCATGGTGCGATTACAGTCGAGAGTTCAGCTGAGATACTGAAGAGAAATAATAATCTCTGATCATTTTCACCCTGAAATGTTTCCTATATATTTGTGCTATTTGCATACGCATGCTCAGTGATGTGGCTTTGAACCACATTCTTAAGGAAGGTAAATATCGCCTTACTATTTTACATGAAAAATGTCTAAAAATATGATCCTGTGAACTCATTAACGTCACTCCTAAGTCCATTGAGTTTGCACCAAATTGTTTTTATGGTAAATTAAATTTCATTTTAAACAATAAAATGTTAAAATGAATTTAAATTCAGTTTAAATTCCAGGATTCAATAAAGCATCACCATCTGACAAATTCAAGCTTTAATTAATTTTGATAATATTTTGACTCTTGCGGGATTCCAACTAACGTGTGCTGTCATGAGCACCTTTCTCTATAGCGACCAGAAAAACAGTTTACATGTAAAAACAAACTGAGAGTAAATCACACCTCATAAACAAGTACAAAGAAATTCAGGAAGATCTTGATGCACGTGACGGGACCGAACTGAACTGGAAACAGACAAACAGAATCAAAAATGACAAAGACGATGAACTGGAGGAAACTCAGGACTTAAATACACAGGATGATGATGATGATTATAAACAAAGCTCAGGAGAAAAAAGGAGAGCCTGTATTAAGCTTCAAGCCCACAAAAGGCCAGAACATCTAATAATAACAATTAATGGAAATAATGTGTCCCTCTCAGTGACTGTGAGGACTGCTGCTGGCTGAATGACTGTGATTGTTTACACCTGTGTTTGCCGAGTGTCTCGGACAATTTGCGGTTTGATTGTTATTTATACTCATTTTAGGGTTTTTATTACTGTATTCTTCTTTTTTTTATTTTTTTTTATTTTTTTTACTGATTATTACACTACAGAATACAATAATCAATCAAGAATATTTTGTTTCAGCCTGTGTGTTTCTGTAGATACTTTGAGAAATCACAATGAAATCTTCTTGAATTTTAAATCTTCAATAAGGCAGAGACAGCAATAAGACTGAGAATTGCAAATACAGGAGAGAGAGAGTCGACATTACCGCTGACGGCCAACAGAGAAGAGAGCGTGCAGTAATGCAGAGAGTAGGCAAAGGACAGGAGAAAGAAGGGAAAACCTGTGTCAAGGATCAATGTAGTTTGCAGAGGTCAGAAAAGAGAAAAGCGAGAACGTCTATGCTGGAGCTTGGAAAGAAAAGCGTCTGGACTTCTTTAAGTTGCTTGAAGACATTTCACCTCTCATTGAGAAGCTTCCTCAGTTCTTCAGTTCTAGCTGAAGAACTGAGGAAGCTTCTCGGATGAGAGGACGAGAGGTGAAATGTCTTCAAGCAACTTAAAGAAGTCCAGACGCTTTTCTTTCCAAGCTCCTTAGACTACAATGAGCTGGATGACTGAGAACCTTCACAGACTCTGTACTTTTTCCCTTTTACGTGAACAAAGTACTTCTACTTTTACTGTAGTATTTTTTAACACTAGTATCTGTACTTTTTCTTAAGTACAGAATGTCTGTACATGTTAACTCGCCCAGTGTCTGCAGTAAACAGCAATGTCTTCAACATTCCTGTGGTGTAGAGAGATAACTTAGATAACTTATGGTGCTCAGCTCAGCCAACGTATTGACAGTTAACCACGTCACACAGTGAACAAGCCTTTTAATCATTTTGTTGTTATTATATTGAAATCTTTACTAAAAGCAACAAACTCAGCTGATTTCAGAATGCTTATGTCAATGTAGAAAAAACAATGAGACTTAGCATTTTTAGCAGATACAGTTTTGACTTGCTATACTGCCACGAAGAGAGCATGGGAACCTTTTGATGAGAGTGCACCCAGCTGCTGCTGACTACGATAAACCCTCGACCTCTGACATCTGATATAATTTCTCTTTGTGGTTCCTTATCTTCTCTTGCATGTCACTAGTGTACTCGAGCCAGCTTCAGTGAAGCACCTCTGCAAACATCCCTGCACTGAAGAGCATAACACCAGGAAGCCTTTGTTACACTGATCCACTGTTTATCACAGCAGTTTTACAGAAAACCAGGTTTTCTGTAGATATTTGTAAAAATATTACATTCCCACTAAACACTGGACGTCGGGTAGACGTGCAGATCATGTCTGTCTTGAGTCTGTTGGTCTTAAAACTTGAACTTTGGACTGAGTAATATTTTTGGATGTCATGTGGACATCTATGACAGGTGCAGGAAATGTACATGATTAATACATTTGTTTATTTACAAACATTGATTGATTGATTGGTAATTTATTTCAACATGTGAACAATATACAAGTACATTTAGAAAAGAAAATAAGAGAGAAAAAAAATACTATACAAATTACATACAAAAAACCCCCCAAAAAACCCCGTTCTGATTAATTTACATGTTGAAAGGGAGTGGGAAGAAGTAAACACTTATTTAATCCCACCCCTTTGCCATAAATTATCAGTTAATATTTAGTCAGCTTCCTTACTGATATAATTTGTAATAAAAATAGTGAACAGATTTCTGATATACTATATACTATAATATCACATCATGAGTTTTTTGTTTGTTTTTAAATAGAGACATTCACTTAATTTAAATATTTTCCTTTAACATTAACATTGTTGTTATCAATATGATATATATGAATACAGATATTTATAAACAAACCTGATTTATTATGTGTTAGCCTGCTGAGCACTCTGCACACCTTCACACATAACTGTTTCTGTCCTCCACCCTCTGGAAACACGGGACTACAGAGCCTCTAGAAGCAGTATAAAATCAACATCTATAATGAGTTGGAGTTTGACACTGAAAAGACGTGAACAATGACCATATTTGGACTATAAATAGCCCGTGCATGGAGGCCCTAATGATGTCAACGCTAGAAGTTTAATAGGCGATGAAATAAAGATGACGTCTATGTCGGCTCATGGTTGGATGACCAAATTGTGGACCTAGTTTGGATGTCCAGAATTGGTTAGGGCCTTTGCACAAAAAGAAGTGCTCATTAGTCCATCTGGAGTCATATATGTCAGCCTGTACAGAATTTCCATAACCTGTATGGACTTTTTCATCTATTTTTATTACTTTTGGATTATTATAAATTTTTGGGGGCTCTATGTGTGTGTGTGTGTGTGTGTGTGTGTGTGTGTGAATCTGAGTCGCAACAGAGATGATCAGAAATGACAGAGTCAGATTGTGCAAAGTACGTGACTGAAGCAAGGAATTTATTTATATCGCACTTTCAGAACAACTCCCAGCTGAAGACAAAGTGCTGTACACTTGACCTGCCAAAAATGATACATTGAATAAGTAAAAAAAATTAAGATAAAGGTTTCTTTTTAGACAATATGAGATAAAACAACGTTAGAGGATCTTATTTTCTCATTAGATTGAAGAATCTCTTTAATACATATGAAGACGGAACAATAATGACATATAATATTAAATCTACTGAACAAAATTCAGATTTCAGACGTCTGCAGATATGAAATCAGTTGTAAAGGTAACATTTAAAAAACAAAGCCCCAGAACTATCCAAAAACTGTAGAAAGTAATGGAACAAGAGATTATTAATTTAATTGTTAGTAAACCTGAGAATCAATGTTTTATTTTAGATTATAGATTTTTTCTTAATTTTGCATTAAGACGTGGTACTTCTTAGATTGTTCTCATTTCTGCAACTTCCACATTAACTGACTAATCAGCAGGTCTAATACAAACACGATGCTGTGTTTCAGTGGATTCAGGAATTTTAGTGAATCTAATGATGTCTGGGCCACCTGAGTGTGGAGTAACTGCACTGGATATCACACCGTATGCCTTTCCATCTTCACAGACCAATGGACCACCAGCATCTCCCTGGAAGTAAATATTCAGCATGTGAAGCAGTGATGCTTCAAAAGTGAGTTAACTGAACGAAGTCAGTTCACTTTATTTTATAAAGATGTACATACCACACTTGGACCAGTGTCTCCCTGAGAGCAGTAGAAGTTTTCCATGGTGCACTCCTTATTGTCAACCAGTGTTATGCTAGTTTCCATGAGTGTGGGAGACATATATTTATTATTCCTGTCTGTTCGTCCCCAGCCAGAGAGTATACATGATTTTGGCAAAGTACCATCATCATGACTCGCCAGAGGAATAGGCTTCACATTCTCACTGAACTTTGCCTTGGAGCTCAACTGGAGGAAAAACAAACAAATAAAATAAAATTAAAAATGTAAACTGAACTTTTTTTTTCAAACTCGAATTCAAGGGAGCATCTAAAAATAATAATGTGGGACTCAATTTTCATTATATTGTACTTTCTGTGCAGGTATACTCTTACCTTCAGAAGCATTACATCATTTTTTAAAGAGGTTTGGTTGAAGTGTTTATGTGGAAATGGTTGTTCCGCAGATATGCGCTGTATTTCGCTATTACTATTCACATTGTGAACTCCTAGTAAGGCAGTGTAAGACCTGAAATGACACAAAATTATGCCAAAAAAATCATCTAAGAATACAATGATTAGTGTTTCTGTGAGAATGTAGAACTCCTGCACCTACAGAGACTATTTATTCATGCATTTAAATTTTCAGTGCATCAGTCTAGAAAAACATCATAGAAGAACATGAAGTTACTTAAACTCACTCGGCTTGGCAGGTGGCAGCAGTCATCACAAAATCCTCATTCAGAAGGAAGCCAGCACAGTATTTCTTTCGACCATCTAACATGTGCCTCTGCAAAAGCACCATGTATGGTCTGCTATGTGGCACAGCCTCATGGCCTCCAAGGATTGTATAAACTGGAAATATACATACATAATTTGCTATATTATCATTATATTCAGTAAAGTAAAACTGCAGAAAATGTAACTTACCATGACGATCAAGGGTCAGCACAAATATCAGTGTTGCCAGGTTACAGTGGATGAACATGATAGGTTCCCAGTGATAGGTCTGAAAAGAAGTGACACACATCTGCTGTGAAGCTGCAATATGTTTGTGCGATATGCACACGTGTGGTTTTTCACAACATGCTGATTATGATCAGAAAAAGAGAAACTGTGGAGTGAACTGAAACATCAACACACACGACAAACTCACTATAAAGAGTGATTCTGACCTCAAGTCTAAACTTTAACCAATATCAAGGAGCTGAGACTGTGAACTGTGATGTTTAGTGTGTGTTGGCTCCCCTGCACGTGTTGCATACTTTATTTTAAAAATTCCACAATGTCAGAATAAATTGTTAAATTTTGTCATTGTTGTTCTTAAATATGTAAACCGTGACTTAAACTGCATGATTAGATATTCGTCTGTTCCTCGCCTACACATCTATGATTCTGGGGGAGGTAATTAGCTGCAGCTGTTTAACTGCAGGCACATCCCATGTGAGAGTCTGGGTTCCTCGTCTTCTGAGGGATGTCCACCCCCTGGCATTTAGG
Organism: Rhamphochromis longiceps; assembly: GCF_057381845.1. Lineage (NCBI taxonomy): Eukaryota > Metazoa > Chordata > Actinopteri > Cichliformes > Cichlidae > Rhamphochromis > Rhamphochromis longiceps. The sequence goes on from NC_140578.1 coordinate 10,719,770, forward strand.
GGCTCGCGTATGCTTGCACATGGTGAACCATTAGAGTTAAGCCGTATATGCGTGTGGGGAGATGACCTTTGGATAACCAGGAAATGTGGTTAAACAGTTGTAAGCATATTGTGTTCCGCCGGTTCCGTCGTTGTTTTGCTTTCTTCTTGAGTGATGAGTCTCTGAACTAGCGGGTCTGCTGAAGCGCAGATCCAACACACAACACATGCTCAGTGGATAATGAGACTTCTATAGGCCCAGTACAGGACTAGTAATGATAGCTCCTGTTGTCACAGCCCACAGTTCGCTTTTATATATGATACAGCTATAAAAGCGTTTGCGAAGAGGAAGAGAAAAAGTGCTAATGGGTGATATTTTCAGACCAGAAATGAAACTAGATAAAAAGGCTGACTTGCCCATCTATTAAAAGCCTAGAAGAACTGCCAGATACACTTTATGACTAAAACTACATTGCACTGATAAATATTAGCTGCAACTTTGCACTGTGATACAGACACACTTAGACACTGGAAGAAGAGACATGTTTGAACTGGCCTAACACATTTTAAAGTCCTAAAACTTATCTTCAAATTAGTTGCACTTATAAGACTAGATGTGCTCCCTACGATCCCGGGGCGATCGCGGCTGAAGAGTTGGCAGTTTGTCTTGTAATTGGAAGGTTGCCAGTTCGAGCCCCGGCTCTGACAGTCTCGGTTGTTGTGTTCTTGGGCAAGACACTTCATCCCTTACCTACTGGTGGTGGTCAGAGGGCCTGGTGGTACCAGTGTCCGCCAGCCTCGCCTGTCAGTGTGTCCCAGGGCAGCTGTGGCTACAATGTAGCTTGCCATCACCAGTGTCTGAATGGGTGGATGACTGAATGTAGTGTAAAGCGCTTTGGGGTCCTTAGGGACTAAGTAAAGCGCTATACAAATACAGGCCATTTACTCAAATCAACAACTGATATGAAACGATGCAGATGAAGTGCGGACTCTCAGCTTTAGAAAAAGATTGCATAATAATTTGAGGAACGAAAGATTTTTAACACAATCCCTTCATTTCAAGGGCTCAAAGTAATCGGACAAATTAAATAACCAAAAAAAAAGGTTCATTTCTAATGTTGGTTGAAAACCCTTTGCTAGGTTTGCTGACAGCCTGAAGTCTTGAACTCATGGACATCACCAGACGCTGGCTTTCTTCCTTTTAATGCTCTACCAGCCTTTACTGCAGCAGCTTTCAGTTCCTGTGTGTTTGTGGGTCTTTCTGTCCAAGGTTTAGTCTTCAACAAGTGATATGCTCAGTTGGGATAACTGACTTGGTCATTCAAGAATATTCTGCTTCTTTGCTTTCATAAACTCCTGGGTTGCTTTGGGTCAGTGTCCATCTGTATTATGTCCAATCTATCCTATCTGTTCTTGAGGCTTATGAGTGACTTACACTGTAACAGCCACTATGGTGTGGTGTCCCATTAAGACACCCAAGTCGAGGGTTGATGGTGTCATCAGTTTGTGCCACTGCTCTCTCTCTCTCTCTCTGTGATTGTGTGGACATGTGCTTGCACGCTAGTGCATGAGGAGGGACGGATTTTATGTTTTACCTCTCCAGACACCTTTGTTTGCAACATTATGGGTTGTACGAACACTGTGCGCTATGTTTGTTAAGCTGCAGCCGTTCAACCGGGCTTATATGGTTGATGAAGAGAAGGTATATTAAAGAACACACTGTGGAATTCCCAACGCCAGCGTGAGTGTGTATTTTTTTGGCTACCCTGCTAAGTGTTTTGCCGCCTCCTCTCAACCACTAAACGCAACCCGATGTTACAACACCTTGCAGTGAACCCTCTGTATTTACTTTCATTGAGTCTTCTCTTTATGGTAGACTTGGATATCGATACTCCTACCATGGAAATGAATCTGAGATCTTCCACCAATGTCGCCTTCCTTGGACGTCCAGGTCTTTTTGCATTGCTCAGTTCACCAGTGCTTTCTTTCTTTCTTTCTTTCTCAGGGTGTACCAAACCGTAGAATTTGCCACTCCTAATATTGTAGCAATTTCTGTTTTTGTTTTTTTCTGTTTTGGCAGCCTAATGATGGCTTGTTTCACCTGCATGGAGAGCTCCTTTGACCACATGTTGTCTGATCACAGCAAAATTTTCCAAATGCGCCACGCATCAAATCAACTTCAGGCCTTTTATTTGCTTAATTGATAATGCCATAACAAAGGAATTCCCCACCGGGAGTCCTGGAGTCAATTGTCCAATTACTTTTGGTTCTTTTAAAAAGACTGAAAGCTGAGAGTCTACACATCATATCCATGTCCATATAACTATAATTGGAATATGTTTCAGTGAACAATTAAAAAACAAAACTTGTGTTAGTGTCCAAATATATATGGATCTAACAGTATATCTCCTATCACATCTGCCTGGCACATGTTGGGTTGACGTGTTCATCAGAGTAAGCCACAACCAGTAACTACTGCCCAGCTGCACTCATCCAAGCATGGAGAAACTGTAGATACATGAAACTCAAAAGTATTACTGTATTTATTTGTTCTGCAAAATGTGTAACAACATGAAACAGAAGTATAACTTTAGGAACAGATCATGTACAGATCCAATATCTGATTAAAAAACTCTGATCAGCTGGCGATATAAATCTATAGTTAATCAAATGTAATTTACTGAAAAGTTATTTTATTTGAAAATAATCTCTTGTCGTCATTTTTTTTAATCTTTGAGTGTTGCACGCGAATGTCTTGGAAATACAGCAACTGTACATTTAGCATGTTTGATGAGCAAATAAGCCAGTAGCAGGGGTGTCATTTTCTAAGTGCCAAACAAGTAGTGATGAGAGGGAAATGGTGACAGAGATGGTTAAAGAACATTTTACTCTTGAGTAAATAAGCTATTTAGCTAAGAGTCTTGAGGATGAAGCAGTTTCTTTCATCTTTGTCATTGAGAGCTGCATTCTGGCACATGTACACCACAAGTCTTTGATTTTCCGGTCTGAGCTGGAAGTGCAGCTTGTCGCTAACTAAGCGACAGAGCCTTCTACTGGACACTACTCATAAGTATACAACTTATACCAATAAACAAAAACGGACCTTTACACCTCTGAACCTGAGGTGAAGAGAGAACTGTGGGGTTTTCAGTAGTGAGAGTGAAATGATTTGCCTTCAGTAGGTTGGATTTAGTGCCAATAAGGATTTCAGTTTAAACCTCACTGAGCTTCAAAATTAGCACTGAACCAGGATTTTAATTTAGATAAGCATTCTGTAAGAGAAGAAGGTGGGAGGGAGGTATCAGGCCTGCAGGAGAGCTATAACTGGATGTCATCGGCAAAACAGTGAAAGTGAAGATCAAATTTACTGAAAAAATGGTATCAAGAGGGAGGATGTATAATATGAAGAGAAGAGGGCCTAAGACTGAAACTTAGGGTACACCAGAAGTGACTGGCAATAGACAAGAGCGGAATGATTTAAGTTGAATAAACTGGGAGCAAAAGATCATTAGTGACTTTAAGTAAAATTGTATATAAAACGGTATATACATATATATATTAGGGGTGCAACAATACTCGTATCGATATTGATACGATAAAGTGCTTTCGGTTCGGTACGCATATGTATCGAACAATACAAAAATTTTTATTTATTTTATCAACTTTTCTTCTGACGATGCTGTCTGTGTTGAGCGCTCAGTGGATCTGCGTTCGACTACTCCGCCTAGGCTGTAGTGATGGGATTTCCGGCTCTTTTTAGAGAACCGGCTCTTTCGGCTCTGAACGGGCTCTTCAGGTTGTTTTGTTGCTTTAATTAATTTATTATTAACAATAATATAAAATTATGCACAAAAGGAATTACTAATGTAAAAAAAGTGGTTTTATTTATATATGTTTATATATAAATATATGCGGTGGCCCCTAGAGACAAAACACGTACAAATTCCAAAACACATTTCTAGCGTTAACTGAACTTCCAAAACAGAGCTACCTAGATCACTTAAATTACACAATTGAAAGCATATGTGTATTGTTTGTGTATTTATATACAAGCACTCATATATATTCAAATAATAAAAAAAAAAAAAGGGTTGTTTACCTGTTACTACCACACACCAAATCCAGTCATTGGTACTTCCTGGCTTGTGTAGCCACTAGGTAACAAAAGCTCAACACTGCGCCTAGCATCCTGGAGCACTTCTGTTGTCTTTTGTACGTATTTTGAAGTTTGTACATGCTTTGTCTGTAGGGGCCACCGTAAATATATTTTTATTTATTGACTCCACATAAAACGTAATAAATAAATCATATAATACAAAAACCAACTATTCACATTTCAACTTTTAAATATTTAAATTTCAGCTTTTTCCTTTTAAACAAATTTAAAGTGAAACAACACAAAACACTGCAAACCACAACACAATTAAATATAAATTAAAATATGGAAAACAAAAAGAAAAAAAAAGAACGCCCAGATCTTTAATTAAGGGAAAGTTGGCATTTAGAAATATTAATATCACACTCAACTGACCGTGTTTTATTTTCCCATTGCACTGATGGGTGGACAGTTCTCAGGTGCCTGTGCATGTTGTTTGAGGAGCCGGCTCTATATGATATCCTTTTCTTGCAGACTCTACACTCTGCCTTTGTTTTGTCAATAAGATTGAAATGTATGAGGTGCCGTAAGGGACATTATTACTGAAACGCTCTCACACACACTTATAAAATGTGTTCAATGTGCTGCCCATTGTGTTGGATTGTCAATGCAACCCTCTTCTCCCACTCTTCACACACTGATAGCAACACCACAGGAGAAATGCCAGCACAGGCATCCAGTATCCGTAGTTTCAGGTGCTGCACATCTCGTATCTTCATACCATAGACAATTGCCTTCAGATGACCCCAAAGATAAAAGTCTAAGGGGATCAGATCGGGAGACCTTGGGGGCCATTCAACTGGCCCACTACGACCAATCCACTTTCCAGGAAACTTTTCATCTAGGAATGCTCGGACCTGGCACCCTGGCACCCTGTTACTGCGTTCACCAGATATCAACACAATTTCGATCCGCTCCTCATGTGTTAACCTCTTCGACATGTCAATGGCTGTGAACAAAGAGAAACTTGTAAATAACTCATGAAAGAATAAAGTCACGTTGAAACCAAGCACACCATTGTTTTTCTTGTGACATTACCAATAAGTTTGATGTGTCACATGATCCTCTTCCTATTGAAAAAACAAAAGTTGTATCCAAGATGGCCGACTTCTAAATGGCCACCATGGTCACCACCCATCTTGAGGAGTTTGCCCCCTCACGTATACTAATGTGCCACAAACAGGACTTTAATATCACCAACCATTCCCATGTTATTACGGTGTATCCATATAAATGGCCCACTTTGTACTATTTGTGGTTGGAGCTTTAGTCAGTTTTGATTTGGTGTCTATTAAAATAAATTCTGTTTTATTGCCATTAAGTTTAAGAAAGTTGTGAGTAAACCAGGGATGGAAACAGAGACTCTGTGGAAAAACGCCACGCTCACCCGGACCATGACAGGTTACATATTCCATATGTAATAATTATAATAATAATACATTTTATTTATAGGCCCCTTTAAGATCCTCAAGTTCATCCTATAATAGTCTCTGTGCATCTCCACACCTGCTGGCAATTGGGCCGTACATACTTAAGACCAGCACTCGCCACTACTCTCCGCCAAGCTTCAGTTTAACTACAGTTAGTGCTGGTGATCACAGAGCTGACTGCGAAAGAGTATTTTTGTTCTTAGAGAGATTAATCTTGTGCTTTCAACCCATAGTCATTACCTCTGCTGGCCAAACTCACCATCATCTGGACGCTGGTCGGTACAAGACAGCTCAGCGCACCTGGCTGCCCATCTGTTACAGCACCCATGTAGCCCACCACCTGGAATCAGCGCCGGTTCACCTCTTTCCCCCTCTCGTGCGTATAAGCCTCAACCTGCCAAGTAAGACAAGATCCGTTTATACATTTTCGTCATGGCTCCTTGGACACCGCTTTTAACTCTGTCCTCCTGTCGTTCTAGTTCCCTGTGACACCTTGCTGGATCACCTGTTCCAAGGCCCTTGAACATTGCCCCCTGCCACTGAATTATTCTAGTTGCCCAAGTGTTTCGTGTTGTTCATAGTTACTTGTGTACTCACAGTCTGAATCGTTATTAGTTGTTCTTGTAAAAAGAGTTCTGTTTCTCATGCTCACTTGTGCCTCCGTGTGTGGTCTGCATTTCGACACTTTTGCCCAGGTCGGCCCGGCTGTGACATAACCGAATGGAGAGATAGTCTCGATATGTTAGAGAACATAATTAACCCTTAGTGAAACCACATATAAGTTATGGTAACTGGTAAATATTTATGTTCAATATGTTGTGTTATATTTTTTTATCAGTTTTAGGTTTTGTGCAACTGTGTAAACCATCAGTAAAACCACATATTAATCATGGTTCTGTATCTAATAATCACAGTTTTTAAAAAAATTTTTGTCTCAGTATCATGTGTAAGAAGAGCTGGAGACAGTTCTTATCTCCCTGCATTCCTCCAGACACACACAGCTGTCAGCTGAGATCAGCTCCAGTCCTCCCACAGCCTTGAACTGGATAAGTGGCTTAGAAAGTGGATGGACATGTGGATGTTATTATTAGCATTATGGCTAAATAAAAATATTTTATATGATAATAAAAGAAAAATATTAATGGCAAATCAACATCTATTTTAGCTGTGATGGATTTTCACTGTGTTCACAAAAGAAGTCGCATTGAAGTGTTTATGTGGAAATGCTTATGCCACATAAGTGAACTTCATCACTCAAATGTACACCGTGAGCTCCTATTTAGACTGAATAAGACCTGAAATGACAAAAATATATGTGAAAAACTCCCATGATTACAGATTACTGTTTCTGTGACACAGTTGTATCCACAAAACAAATCTATCAGCCATAATAGTTGACATCAACACGACACATATTTTTTCATGCATTTTGAACATTTCAGTGCGTCATGGTTGATTTTATTATGTATGATAAATTAGGTCAGGACCATCACACTTTGTGGCATCATTGGTCCACAGCCTGAGTGGGCAGCAGTCGTCACAAAATTCTCATTCAGAAGGAAAACACCACAAAACTTTTTTCATCTTCTTCATTTTTCTTTTTCATTTTTCTCTCTTGAAGCACTGTGTATGGCTTGCTGTGGGATTTAGCCTCATGACCATCAAAGATTTTCCCTGAGTTAACGACAAGAAGAAAAGAAAATGCCAGTTAAACAGATCCATCCTCATTCATCGTCTGTGAAATGGTGTAAAATGCAACACGTACATGCAACAGTGTAAAACACATTATGTAATAAAAAAAGTTACAGTGATAAAAACATCATTATACTTACCTTGATCACCCAGAGTCAGCACTAGTGTGAGTATGGTCAGTTACAGTGGATAGATGGTGAGTTCAGCTGAAGAGCAGTGGCACAAGTCACGCACACTTTCTGTCTTTAAATTCTTCCTGCAATCAGAGAGAGCAGGACAGCAGATCAGTGTTTACACATACTGTAATTCAATATCATCATATGGCTGTAGGACACTAATTATTTTTCATAGCATGTAAAGTGATCATATTTAAGCTAAAAGAAACTGTGACTGCGAACAGTCTCTTTCTAGTTTCTAAACGCACACACTTCCATTAGATTTAAAGCTCTTGAACAAAAAAAAAGAGCCATGGTCTTGCCTAGGATGCAATCTCTCCACAGGGAGGCAGTGTTGTCTTTATATTTGTGTTCATTCATGCCTGAAACGGAGGACAGCACATACACAGCGAGAGAACGCAACACTTTGTAAAAATATATTACAGAGCAAATTTAAACACAAATGTTCTCATGTTTATGTTATATAAAGGGAATTAATCAAAGGTTTCTGAAATTTGAACCTTACATCACTAACCTCATCCAGTCTTGGGGAAAACTAAGATCAGTTGTATTGGCTCATTGTGAGGAAAAGAATTACAGGTCATGGTCATTTCTGTTGAGAGCTCCAGTAAATTTTCTTAGTGTACAGGCTGTGATCAGCTGACCTGCTGCTCTTTGTGGATGTACACAACTGAATTTAACCAGATGTCAGCAGATGTTTCACAGCTATCTTGGTTGATTTCCATCCTCTACACTGACCAGGGGTCATAAACTCGCACCCGGGGGCCACTTGCAGCACATGTCAGCCCGTATATTGACGTGAAGAAATGTAATGCCTTTGAAGTGACTGTTTTTTGTCACTCCCGATCCTTTGATTCTGACCTGGTAGGACACACACGACTCGAGACAGAATACTTTACTTCCCATGTTCCTTTTTATTTACCCATGCGCATGGGGAGATGTGCACAACGCAAAGCCTCCTGCAAATCTGAAGGGTGCTCCTTCAGCCTGTTAGATTTATACTCTAAGTCACACAATACATTTAAACACTTTGATCTGACCCCCCACATGTGACTGTAATCATCGAATCCATATACTCCATCCCATGACCATTGACATGTGCAGCTGTCTTGTCTCTTACCTACATATATCCTGGCTCCAAATTCCTCCTGCTATTCTCAGACATGAAAAATGTCAAATTTCCCTGTTTCTTTCCTCCTCCTTATTTCCTACTTAAGGCCAGGTCAGAGAGTGGTCACAGTGCAGATACATATGGACAATTTCTGGCACCTCTCTTCATACATTGTCTACACCCACAGTTTCACATGAGCCATAGTTTCACATGATTTCACCCCCCTGCTCAAACTATTCATCTTCTGCTGCATTTCTGCAAACAAAGCCCTCTCATCTTTATCATGCAAGCCCTATATATTTAATTATTTGTGCGTCTCCAAAAATTCATTTCTGTCCACTCTAAGACTGAGGAGAACATCACTAGCTTGATACCTGCAGGCCTGACAACAGGAGGTGTATCACTCCTCCGGTTTTCCACCTGGACTTAGTATTAACACTGCAATCTGCCTTTGGTGGCTTTTTGGCAGCACCTGTGACATTCAGCAGTCACATCATTGTTCTGATACACAAAACAAAACTATCCACTACACTAAACACTAACTACACACTAACTGTACACTCCAAACACGCTAAACGTCACAAATCTCTCATATCTCAAAACCCGCTCTCTTTCGCTTTCTCACTGCCATCACTCCTAAAACGTTCCCCTCTTCCTAAGCAACCAAATGCCCCATGTTGCCATATAATTTTTGATTGGTCCACATGATACATTTTTCCACAAATAAGAAAAGGGGTGTTTTTTGTTTTGTTTTGTTTTTGTTTTGGTCGTAAGAGAGTGCTTGCTACTGCTGTTCTTAGACAGTAAACGTGATGATAGTATTCAGGAAAAAACTTTATTTTTATTTTTATCATGACTCTGGTTTTATGTGGCCTTTCAACACAATTTAAAAACTGGTATATAGCATCTTGTTACTACGTCATCTTACATTGGTCATGTGATTGGTTTACCACAACTACTTTAGTTTTTCTCAGCCAATCAGCAGCACGATTGTTTTGCACCATAGCTCCTGGTAAGCTGAAGACAGCTTCAACTGTCTGTGTGCTGAAAAATAGTAACGCATCCTCCCTGCATTTTCTTGTTAGTAATGGTAACTGCGTTGTGACGATAGAAATAGTAATTAGATTACTTGTTACTGAAAAAAGTAACGCCGTTATTCCCATCACTGGATGTGACATCGTATGAGACCATTGTTTCATCTGCCTCCATAATGACGTCTCTCACCTTCTCAACAAATTCCAAGGTGTTGTGATTGCAGCCATCCCCCAACTCTCTGTGAATGGTACTCATGGCCATTGATCAGTGGTTGTTGATCTATGATCATGACAATTTTCATATATATGTTTAAGGAACTGACCTCACAGCTCATTGTTCATTCAGTGGGCTGGTTTCAGTTATTGTGCAAATGTACTGTACTCTCGTACATCAGGAACTGTGTTGACAATGTCACTGTCAACAAAAGGGTCAGGGTGTTTCCAAATCAAAAACCCTGGATGAATAGCGAAGTGCAATCCCTCCTAAAAAGCCGCAACACTGCCTTCAAGTCAGGGGACAGGGCTGCGTATAGGGCGGCCAGGGCAGACCTGAGTAGAGGCATCAGGAAAGCTAAGGCTGCCTATAGGAGGAGGATTGAAGATCATTTTGCTGACAACGACCCCAGAAAAATGTGGCAGGGGATCAATCACATTACCAACTACAGAAGCAATAACCAGGCAACATCTAGGACTGATGCCTCACTGGCTGAGGATCTAAACTGTTTCTTCGCCCGCTTTGAGATGACCAGGCCCTCAGCTGCCACACCACTTCCACCCGCCCCCAGCACTGGCACACTAACACTCAGGGAGCATCAAGTGAGGTGTGTTCTAAGGTCAGTGAATCCCAGGAAGGCGGCAGGTCCTGATGGAATACATGGAAAGGTTCTCAGAGCATGTGCTGACGAACTGACCGGAGTCTTCACAAAAATCTTCAACCTTTCCTTGTCATCAAACACCGTCCCGCCCTGCCTCAAAACCTCCACCATCATCCCCATCGCCAAGAAGACAGCTGTGGCCAGCCCAAATGACTACAGGCCTGTTGCACTTACGCCTGTAGTGATGAAGTGCTTTGAGAGACTGGTCTGTCAGCACATCAGGGCCGGTCTGCCTCCCACTCTGGACCCCCACCAATTTGCCTACAGGACAAATTGTTCCACCGAGGACGCTATCACCATAGCGCTCCACACTGCGCTGAGTCACCTGGAGCACCGAGGAAGCTATGTGAGAATGCTCTTTCTGGACTTCAGCTCAGCATTCAATCATATCATCCCGGAGATCCTGGTCCAGAAACTGTCTCACCTGGGACTCTCCACCCCCATTTGCCTCTGGATCAAGGACTTCCTGACAAATAGACCACAGTCTGTCAGACTCGGCCCCCACCGGTCCAGCACCATCACACTCAGCACCGGGTCTCCATAAGGATGTGTTTTGAGTCCCCTCCTGTTTACGCTCTACACATCCGACTGCTCCCTTACCCATCTCTCAAACACCATTATAAAGTTCGCGGATGACACCACAGTGGTTGGACTCATCTCAAGGGGGTATGAGTCGGACTACAGAGATGAGGTCAACAGACTGACTGAGTGGTGTTCAGTTAACAACCTCCAATTGAGCTGTACCAATAGCCCTATCTGCCCCAAGACGCGTTCCTCTTTCCCCTCAGAGATGCAGTGAGAAAAGAGCTGCACAGAATGGAAGAAATGGGTGTTATCTCCAAAGTCACTGAGTCTACAGAGTGGTGTTCAGGCAAGGTAGCGATCCCCAGACCAGCAGGAAAGCCCCCCAGAATATGTGCGGACCTCACACCCCTGAACACAGTAGTCAAAAGAGAAAGGCACATCCTCCCAGCAGTAGATCAAACACTAGCGATGATGAAAGACGCTAAAGTGTTCACAAAGCTCGACGCCCGGTCTGGATTCTGGCAAATTCCGCTCACGCCAGAGTCAAGGCCACTCACTACCTTCATCACGCCTTTTGGAAGGTTTCAGTTCAACCGCCTTCCTTTTGGCATTGCATCGGCGCCGGAACATTTCCAAAGGCGAATGTCACAGATGCTGGAAGATTTTGAAGGGGTGATTTGTCACGCCGACAATGTGCTTGTATATGGCAGGCAGGAGCACAACCAGAGGTTGCACTTTGTGCTCCAAAAGTTTCAGAAGGAGGGTCTCACTCTGAATGAGAAGTGTGAGTTTGCTAAAAGTCAAATAATCTTTGTGGGACACAAAGTGTCAGCAAAAGGCATTGAGGCTGATCCCAACAAGGTAACAGCAATCCAGCAGCTGCCGCAGCCTCAGAGTGTGGAAGATGTGCGCCGTCTCATGGGCATGGCCAACTATTTTGCCAAGTTTATGCCACAACTAGCCACAATCACCACACAATTAAAGGAACTGCTAAAAGACAGAAACGGGTGGATGTGGGCGGAGCCACAGGAAACAGCGTTTAGGAGACTAAAAGGGATATTAAGCTCTCCAGAAGTGCTCGCTCAGAACTCCAACCCAGCAGATACACGAGTTGCTGCAGATACATCGCCATACGGTATCAGGGCTGTTCTCACTCAGAAACAGTCTGACAACTCCTGGCGACCAGTCACATATATCTCAAGGTCTCACAGACACCGAGAAATGCTACGCGCAGATAGAAAAGGAGGCGCTCGCTGTAACGTGGGCATGTGAATGACTGTCATCTTACCTCATGGGCCTACAGTTCACTCTAATCTCAGATCACAAACCCCTGGTCCCTCTTCTGAGCACAAGAGGCCTGGACGACCTGCCTCCACGCATCCTGAGATTCCGCCTCAGGCTGCTGCGCTTTACTTTCACCATTGTCCATGTTCCAGGGAAGAACCTCGTCACTGCTGATGCCCTCTCACGAGCACTGCTGGCGGGGCCTCCTTCTGCTGGGGATATTCAGCTGGAAAAGGAGGTGGAGGTTTTTGTGGACTGTGTAGTTTCCCATCTCCCAGCCACAGATAAAAGGCTGGAGGAGATTAAGTTGGCGCAGGAAATGGATGACCTGTGTAGAAAGGTTTTGTCACGTTTGCATGAAGGCCACCAGGGCGTTTCAAAATGCAGGGCCAGAGCAAAAGAGTCGGTGTGGTGGCCGGGCATCTCAACTCAAATACGTCAGATGGTAGACAGGTGCGAAACATGTCAAAAACATAGGTTACAGTGCCGTGAACCAATGCTGGCAACTCCTGTTCCCAACCGCCCATGGAAAAAAGTCGGCATGGATCTGTTCGAGTGGTCAAAGAAACACTTCCTGCTGATTATTGATTTTTTTCTCAAGGTATATTGAGATAGCTGAACTGAGACACACAACTGCAGAGGTCACGATTAATGCTATAAAAGAGGCCTTTGCAAGACATGGAGTTGCCGAGACTGTGGTATCGCATAACGGGCCGCAATTTTCATCAGAACAGTTCAAGCACTTTGCCAAAGAGTACCAGTTCACACATGAAACGAGCAGCTCTAGGTACCCCCAAGCCAACGGGGAGGCAGAATGCGCTGTTCGTACCATTAAAGACTTGTGGAAAAAGGACTGTAACTACAACAGAGCACTGCTGGTGTACAGGGCCACCCCACTGGAACATTGGCTCTCGCCGGCGCAGTTGCTTATGGGGAGACACCTGCATACCTCGCTGCCACAAGTTGTGGCAAAGCTGGTGCCAAAGTGGCCTGACCTACAGGCTTTTCGCAAAAAAGATGAAGAGGGGAGGCGTGAGCAGGCAAAACACTACAACTGCAGACACAGAGTCAGACCGCTTCCGGAACTATCGTCAGGACAGAAAGTGTGGATTACCACTGAAGGAACTACTGGAGCAGTAGTTGGACCTGCCAGTGCTCCCAGATCTTATGTGGTAGAGACAGACAGGGGTTTTCTGAGGAGAAATAGGAGCCACCTCAGACCAACAGGGACTATTACCAGATCTGGTCGAGTGGCGAGACCTCCTGAAAGACTGGATGTGTAATTCTCTGAAGTTATCCATTCATGCCCTATTCAAAGATGGGTTAGGCTGTTAGAGATGTTTACAATAATGTGTTTCGTTTAAATGTAAGTGAACAAATGAGGGATGTGTATAATTTTCACGTTTGATAATGCTCCGCATTTCTGTTCTTGTGAGCTGTTTGAGTTGTTATGCAGTATGTCTTTAGCTAAAAGGAGGAGGTGTAGCGGTAGACTACTGTTCCCATAAGGCTGTGTGTGGGGGAACTTCCGGGTTACTATTAAAGTTGGTAAACATCACCCGAACGCGCTGTGTCCAGTGTCATCATTTATACGCCTTTGAGCATTTTTTCACTTAAATTTGTTGATGCTGTTTTGAATGGATGCAGAATGAGAAATACAATATGTTCTGGTTGAAGGGGGAGCAATTTTTTTTAAATCAGAGTCAGAATATGTTTTGTGAACCAAACTTTATATACCAACATCTGAAACGTAAAAATGGATCATGTCAGAAGCAAAGATTTTCCGCATTTTAGGAGGACAAAATTATACAAACACTATGAGCTCTGAATGTAAGTCCAGGAATTCTGCTGGATGCAAATGTTAAAAACAGAAATTTCATTTCTTTGGGCGTCAGGAGGAACATCCTAACATTTATTACTGCAAAGACAGATGGCCAAATTCAAGTGCATATATCCATTAAAAAAGATGTTCACATTTTGATAAAGACCTCCTAAGTTATGATGATGACAGATAAGACTTGTTTTTTGTTTACCTTTAAACAAAATTTACACATTTTTCTATTTTATTACTCAGAGCTTAGAAAATATTTATCAATAATATAAATCTCTACACATTTTTACAACAGTCAGATAACTGTGCCAAAAAAAAACCCCAAAGCAGATTGCTCCCATCAGTCATCTTATCTGATTACAATTACAATGTTTTTCAAATGAAAGGGAACAAAAAACTTTATATTTCTTACATAATTACAACATGCTGTTCCGAGAGACCACTCAATATTCCACACCAGAACCAAAACTATCTGAAAAGCACTGAATTAAATAAACAGACTAAATTTATATACAAATATATATGGATAGTCCATGAATGTGTTGCAGCAGTGCAAGTTTACTTTTACAGTTTTTCTTACTGTCTCTTCCTACATGTTCTTTTACAAGTAAATTTTTAACAGTAACCAATTGCAGCTAACCCTATTTCATTTCAGTTTCTTGGCTCACTTGTTGCATTTTTAATGTCTCCTTCCTAGTTTTCATACTTAATATCATATGCAATTGGTCCGTTAATGGCAAATCCAAGGTAGAAAGACACTTTTTCTGTGCTGAAGCCACTTCTGATTCCACTTATGCGAGCTGGACGCACCGGAATCTTCTGTGTACCATAGTTTGCATACACCTCGCCTTGCTCAATGGTTCCACTGACCCTGTGTAGGCGACTGATGATTGCCTTTTCCTTAAATATGTCTCCGTTCCTCCAAAGTTGTGCCAAGGTATCACGAGAAATCTTTGGCAGAAAGCTCTCATCTAGTGTGGGTTTGGAGACAAGCCTCTTTAGTCCTTCCTCTTTAGTTAAATAAAAGTAAGCAATGGTGCTTCTATTGTGCAATAACCTGGACAGGCGTTTGTGGGAGGACTTTCGAATGGCTGTGACATATTTCCCGATTTCTGTGTTTTCCTCAGTAGGACTTGGCCAGAATAACAGCAGAGCCAAGTAATAAGCGTCTGGGAGACGATGATATAGTCCTATATCTTGCAGAATTTTTGAAAGGAGAGCAGAAAGGTCTCCATAACTCTTGACATGTTTCGATTTTGGTTTCAGATGACAAAGAACAATGTTTGATACGATGTAATTAATTTTTATTTGTATGTTGTGTTTTTGGCTGACAGCTTTGTGCAGAAATGCGTAGCATTCTGTGATCTTCTCCATCTCTTTGGCAGGTTTGTCCAAATGTTGAAGAATTCCTGAGAAAGTGTCTGCTTGGTTCTTTTCAAGAAACACTTTGCGTTCCTCAATATCCAATTTCAAATTGAGGTTGGACTTGTTTTCTTTTTCTTTCTTCATTTCTTCTGGTGTTGTACAGAAAAGCTGCACATACTTCTTAAAATGTTCAGAGACTGTTCTATGATTCAATGCATCAAATTCAGAGTTCACTTTTATGTAGGCAAAGTAACAGTCAAGAAAATCAAATATCTCTTTGACTTCAGATTTTAGTTTGACAAGAAATCCCTCGTGTTCGTTGATGATCTCAACAAATCTGTTGTTGATCTCATTGTCCTCTTTGTGAACACTTGTCATCCTAATTTTTCCTCTAAGAAAGCTCTGGAGGTACATTTTCTTAATGGGGTCGTGTTCCCCAAAGAAAGGCAACTTACTCAGTATGTCAAAGACAACGAAAGCAATTTCTAGCATGCTCACATAGCCATAAACATTATATGACTTTCTGGGGTAGTCCTCTGAGTTATCATCAGCTGTTTCTTCTTGTGGTTCGTCTGCAAGCTCTGCCAGCTCTTGGGCTCTTTGGAAAGCTTTCATACCATTGATGGCTATTTTAATGTTTGTCTGCAGGTCTTCAGGGTTGTGTGATTTCTCCTGCTTTTCTTTGTCCATGTTATACTTTAAATTGCTTTTGTAAATTTGTCCAATTGTGTCAAAGGTGTAAGGATTTTTTTTAATGTCTTTGGCTTTTTCTGCCCACTTCAGAGCCTCTGGGTAGTCACGCTCATTGATGTACAAATATCTCGCCAGTGCCTGAGGAATAGATGCACTTGTCACAAATCTGGATGAGGCTTTCACAAAGATTTCTTGGACGGTTTGTCTCCCCTGCTGGTTATGGATTTTGTGTACGAGAGGAGAAAATAGTTCTCTCCCATCTCCATCTTTCTTATGTTGCCTTTCAATCAACATTCGTTGAATTGAGAGCATCAGTCGGTCTTTAATGGATCTAGCACTGAAGAACAGATCATAATGAAGCATCTGCATAGTAATTTCATTGACTTTCTTGTAGCAGCTTCT
Organism: Rhamphochromis longiceps; assembly: GCF_057381845.1. NCBI lineage: Eukaryota > Metazoa > Chordata > Actinopteri > Cichliformes > Cichlidae > Rhamphochromis > Rhamphochromis longiceps. The sequence continues at coordinate 10,736,322 of NC_140578.1, forward strand.
CTCCAACTCAGCCAGACAGGCAGATGCAATGGTCTGATGAAGTATCCGGAGTCCTGCGTATAAACCCAATTCTTCAATCCTGTCTATGATGAGAAGGTTTGAATACTGATTCATTTTTTCCAAAACAGTGTAATTTGTCCAGCGAATTAATTCCATCCCCAAAAAATCCCGAGAGAGAGAGAGAGAGATGTCTGATTCTTCCACGTAAGTGTTCAGTAACGCTAGAAAGGCAAACAGCTGGGAGTCCTTTTTGCTGAAATCAAAATTCTCCAATGTGTTATGAGCAAGGTCATCTATGTATTTTTGGTCAAAATTGTTCTTCATGATCATGAAACTGTAAAAGTTTTCAGGTTTGTCATGAGTTTCTTCAAGCTCTTTGAGTTTCTTTTCAAAATCTTTCTGCTCTTGTGGGGTCAAAGAAGCAGTTATAAACTGATTCTGTGTTTGATTGTGCTGTCTGTATTGCTGCTTTGGACTATGGGAACGAACGCAGTTAAGCATGATAACTTTGCAGTTTGGCGAATCACCCAAACATATATTTAAGTGTTCATCTACTGCAGCTTTATGTATGCAGTTCACAAGGTCATAAGGTTTCTCAGTTTCTTTTGAATCATCGACTAAGAGCAGAACTGGAGACGGTTTCTCACTTTCAAGTTTCATTAGTTTAATAACTTGGATGGCAACTTCTGTTTTGGGCATGGAGTTGTCTTTCAGCGCGGCACATCTGAATTCATGACGGAGGTCCCACATCACATGCATTGCTAAGGTGGTGCCGCCACAGCCAGGATGGTGAAACAGGTTGAGCAGAACACACATGTCGTTTGAAGCTCTCCACTGAGATCTGATCAGCTTCATCACATTCTCATACTTGTCTCTCTTGATAAATGGCTTCTCTTTGTCTTTGTCACAGAAGTAGAAGTTCCACCATTTCACTTTGCCACCTCTGTAGAATTCTTCTTCAACACTGATTCTAAATTCATGAAACTCTGAACTGTTTTCATCATATACGCTTTCACATTGGTTCGTACACAAAACATCTAGAGCTGTCAATAAATCTTCATCCTTCCGTGTTAGGACAACAGTACTGGAACCAGAAGAGGGAAGCAGCCGTACAGATGACTGACTGAATGGTCCCATCGCCATTATGGTGCCATTGATCTCACTCAGGGTTAGTTCATTTATGGACAGATGCTCAATGTCAAAGTCACACTTCTCCTTGATCAGCTCCCTCCATTTCAGATATGTGCTCTGAGACTCACATACGCTGATGATGTTTTCCTCCTCAGTGTGCTTTATGAATGACTTGTAGATATCAAAGACTGGGTCTTTCTCAGTGTCCACAGGTGAAAGTAGGAGAAAGATGATCAGATATCTTCCACGGAGGAGAACTTCAGGGTTGCAGATGAATGAAACTAACTGTTCTACATCTTTACAGGATTTCCTGAGCCAGTTCTTATAATCCAGCGCCAAGTTTGAGTCACTGTTCAAGTCATGCCGGCCATTACAGAATACCCAGCTGGTCTGTTTGTAGAGGTTGAGGTTCTTTATCACTGACTCAGTCTGTCCTTGAAATTGTGGTGGTGTATGCAGGTTGGCCACCCTTGACTCTCTGTATGAGTGACACAATCCACCTGAGGCAGCAGAACTGTGGTCAAAGTCTAACACGCAGAACAGTTTCAACTTTGTCAGAAACTGAAGATAATGTAGTTGTTCTGGATTGCTCTTGTTTACAACAACAACAAATTTGTCATAGTTATCAAGTGAGTTTCCACCACAACTTAACAAAGTCTTCAGCTTTTCTCCCTGGTTTGCTTCTTTCCTCACAGATTCTTTTGATAGAGTCATCTGCATCAGCCGACCTGTATGAACAGAAAAATAAATCAAAGTAAAAAGAAAGTGTTAGAGTGTATGTTAAATCTTGCCATTGTGGTACTTAAATTTGTAAACCTTGTCCTAAATGGCATGTTTAGATATTTTTCTGTTCCTCCACTGTCTCTAGGTGGGGGATGCAATAGCTACAAGTGTTTAACTGCAGGCACATTGCATGTGAGGTTCTAGGTGTCCTTTTTTAGTAAGGATGTTTTCTTCCTGCCCTTTATGGCCTCACCTATGCTTGTGTATGGTGAACCTTTAAAGGAATTAATCCATATACAGGATGAGGGGAGATGGCCCTTTGTGATCAGCAGGAAGTTACACACACACGCTCGCACATTCACACACACACAGTGCCTTAATTTTATGATGCACCACAGGTTTTTATTTTTTTTATTTTTACAATGGGTGGTGCTTGTATTCACTGAATAAAAGGCTGCAGGGAAAGCGTTTTCTTTGAAGTTGGCGGTAAGAGGTGGTAAGTCTCTGAACCAGCAGGACCTGCAAGCGCAGACCCAAAAGAAAGCATAAACAGGATCACTCTGAAGGTGAACGGTTCAGCTTGATGTATTTTATATATTATTGTGATTTTCATAAAATCATAAGAGAAATAAAAATTAACGATATCTGTCACTCAAAACTTTGAATTTTCCAGTATATAGAATACAAGTATGTCCTGACAAGTGCTTTCTATGGTAATTTAAACTGGGGCTACAACAATTCAATGAGTAATTTGAATAATTTTATTATTAAAAATAAGACAAATTATTTGCTTTAAAGTTTCCTTTTAATGCGCAGCTCTGTAGTGCTCAGTTGTCACCATGTAAATGCGAGTGTTTCACCCATATTTGGAACTTAAAATAGACCTGCAGTGGAAACGTATCTAGGAGCAAAGTGTGAATAGAAAGTAGGACAACATTAAGCAGCCATCAGTTTTTAATCAAAAACACTGATGACTCAATAACAGCACCAAAGATTGGGTCAACTTGGGAAAATAAATCTGTTCTGAATTTATTTTGGCCTTCAGACAATAATTCTGATTGCTACATTGCTGGACTTAACAGACAACCAGAAATCCTGGATGACCACATAGGTGCGCTCACAGCTGACAGCCTGAGATGTGGCTTTCAGGACAGGGGATCAGAGTGCTCCTTGCAGGGCCAGGACTGCACTCTAACAAAGGAATAAAGGCTGCAAAATGCACTTATGCAGAGAGAATCCAGGGACACCTCTGTGAGACAGGAAATACCAAGCGAATGTGACAGGGAGTACAGGCACTGACAAATTACAAACCTAGACAGGCGGTCAAGAATGATGAGACTACTTTCCCAGACAGGCTGAATAACTAGTTTATTTTGCGACACCACAAAACAAACGATAGCGTAATATGAAACGGTAGACATTTTCATACAGTCATCCGACATATATTGTTATATCAAACATCCCTATGCCGTCGTATAGTACTACAGGAATGCGGTTGGTTATACTCTAAACCACATCCCAAAGCTCTCAGGAATTTATAGCTTATACCTAAGTTGCACATTTTATTATTTGAATAAATTCTTACTCGGAACAGGCTTCAGCCACTACATAACCATGAATTGAAAAGTTAGTTGATTCATACTTACTTATTCTTTCTTCCAGCTGACGGGCAAGTTTCAGCTGATTTATCTCTTTTAGAGTTTGTATTGCGACCTGTGGAGCTTCATCACTTCCATAGTGGTCAGTCATTAATGTAGCTATGTCCCTGCTGTCCTTATCCTCCAGTTTACTCTGACAAATAGGTTTACGTTTGGAATCAGTGTGTAATCTTAAATGAAAAATAAATGTTTTAAGATCCACTTTCAAAAGGTCATCAAGGATGTTCTTGATCTCCACAGTAATCCTGGATGCATCGGGTGACACTGTGGTCTGCTGGAAGAAAGCAATATTTAAGAATCCAACAGCTTTATTGATTTTTATTTTTTCATTTTCATTTGTATAAAGCTATATTAATATGTATATAATATTTGATGTAGTGTGGTGTATAAATAATAACAGAAACTTTACCACAACAGTTCCTTTGTTCCAGACCCCTGTGTTCTGTGGCTTTGGTTGTTGAATTTCTTTTTTCCCTGAAGTTTTATCAAATGGTAACTGAATCTGTTTGGAGTCTTTTTCCACTATCCCATCTCTTTTGGATTCAGTGTTTTCATATGATTCTGGACGGTTTATTTCTTTGGCCTGAGCATTTCCTGGTTCAGTGGGTTTGGCAGCTTCTTTTTGGTCTGTAATAGGTTGCAGAGTTGGCTCCGGTTTCTGGTTCAGTTGTTTGAGTGCTGAAAAAATTCTTACAGCAGGACCACCTTTTACATTTAGATCCACTAAATCCTGCTTCCTGAAGCAAACAAGGCAATCTCCAGACACATCTTCCTCTTGGAGTCGTTCTGCATATTTACTGTATACATTCACATGCTGCACTAACCACTGGCTCACCTGCTCTTTGGTCCATTTTTCCACATATTTTGGGAACTCTGATTGATGCTTACATTCTTTTTTCAGACTTTCCAGATAAGCTGTGATTTTCACAGCAGGACCGTGTTTTATTCCGAAGTCCAAAATGTCTGTTTTATTGAAGGAAACTAAACATGCCCCCGACACTTCCTCTTCAGTAAATCTGTCTGCACAACTCTGTTGAACTTTGACCTCTGTCGTCAGCCACTGGTGAACATCCTCTGTGGTCCATTTTTCAATCAGAGGTGGTTTTCTTGTTGTTGACTGGTTCATTTTGGATCACCTAAATTTGAGAAAAAAAACCACATCATCTCTATGTGTCCATATTTCACTCCTTCATGGCTCAATATTCCACCCGTTCCAGCCTGCAGCAATTATTTATCTTTTATCCAAGTACAATCTACTAGCTGCTACGTTAATAATAATAATAAAAAATGGCTGATGTGGCTATCAGATAACTAATAATAATTAAATGGCAAATATTAATGTGTGCACTGGCTATTCTTTTTTACTTTGTCTTTACATATTATTTAGAATGTTAGTTTGTTTTAATAGCTTTCTCTTAAACATGTGGGTTGAGAGAGTTTTTGTTCTCCTTGTTGCCATGGAACTGTTACTTTTATTGAGGAATTGGACCTCAGTGCAGCAGCTACACAATGCAGGTGTTCTTTAATCCAGAGATCAGCTGATTAGCCTGGTCCTGGCTGGCTTGTCAGCCAGACTGATGGATGTAGAGGTGAGGGACACAGGAGGAGAAAGAGGGAGAGTGTGAGACAGCGGAGGCTTGAAGAGAGAAGGTACAAACAAACGAATAGTTATGTCTATAACTTCTGTTCCCTGAAGGAGAGGAACGAGGTTCAGCACATAAGTATGGGATATCACGCTCTCGCGTGTCCTGGCTGAAGAAACCTTTATTCACGCCTTTAAGGCAGATGACGTGTGATGACACGCACACGGCTTCGCCTGCACATATAGCTGCTGTCATCACAGTCATCCCTCAGTTCGATAGCCGCTCTTCACCGAGCCAAACTGCTCAGTGGGGCCACCTTGTGTTGTATCTCGTTCCTCTCCTTCAGGGAACAGAAGTTATAGACATAACTATTCGTTCCCTTTCAGTCGATTCACTCGGTACAACACATAAGTATGGGACATATATACACGCAGAGCAGAGCAGCCACCGAACCAGAATTGGACCACCACATCCTTAGTGAGTGGTAGACCCAGCAGAAAGGACAGTTTGAGCCAAGGGGGGCTGTAACGTCCAACTGATAAAACCGCACAAAAGTGTGTGGTGATGCCCAACTAGCTGCTGCACAAATCTGACAACACAAATGATGTTGTGCAGTGTAGATGATATAAGTTGCCAAGCCTTTGCCATTTGATTTTGAGGAACATTGTTTCTGAAGTATTCCACAATCTTTTTACACACTCTCTGGGGAGAGTCTCTGCCCATCTTTAATTCTGAGAGACTCTGCCTCTCCAAGACATTCCTTTTATAGCTAATCACATTACAGACCTGATATCAATTAATTTCAATTACTTGCTAAATGTTCTTCCAACTGAATCTTTTTAACTTTCTTGCTTTTTCAACCATCTGTAGGAAGCATAAAATTAGGAAATTTCTCAGTTTAAACATGTTATTTTATCTATGTTCTGGTGTGAATAAAATATTGGCTCATATGATTTGAAAGTCTTAGTTTTCATTTTGTTAAAATTTAAAGGATGTCTCAACTTTTCTGGAATTTGGGTTGTACACTATGAAATTTGTCTCTGTGCAAAAGTTTGCAATTAATCAAGCCCCACAAATTAAACGACAAGAAGACCACAGTGCATTGAAACAGGAACAGGAGGTAATACGATGCTGCAGTAATGCTGTCTATTTGCCTCAGAAGTCCAAGGTTGGAGCTGGATGTGCCATCACTCGAGTTGATAATGTTCCAACAGTAAAGCTGGAAAAGCAAGGTTTAACTACCACATGAAAACCATACCCTCCACTGAGTGTTGTACCCTTCTGTCCTGTTGTGTACCAGTATAAATACTGTGCCTTTTCAGTGGTTCAGGGTCGGCTTATCTTATCTATTTCATCATTTTTACCGCACATTTATGTTTTATCTTTTATACTACAAAGATATGCATTGATAGTAGAATTATACACACTGACACTAACAGACAGAGAGAATTTGTGGGGGGGTTCTAATACCTGCAAGAAAACAAGGCTATAAATATGGCGTGTTTGTTAGAGGGAAGCATCCCCTCCCCCCGGTGTCTCATAGTAAAAGTATTTACTGCTTGGGTGTGGCATTCTTGTCTCTCCAGTCCCTTTAAAGACAGCTTAAAAACTGAGTTGAAATTCCAACTGTGTGATAATAACACCCAACAATAGTCTGGTCAGTATTTAGTATTTTAGTATTTATTTATTTATTGTCATTGTCAAGAACAATGAAATTGCGTTTGGGGCTTCCATACAACCCAAAAAAAAGAAGTGCTCAGCATATGGCTCATTTAGTGAGTTTTATCTTGGATTGTAATGTTGGAGTTGTAGGGGCTTCTTGGACTTTTTAGATTGGAAGTCCGACTTAAGGGAGTATTTTCAACAAGCACACTTGAGTGTACTTGGCTGAGATTAAAGTTAAACTTCATAAATGGATTTGGTTTTTTTTACTTTAATGTCTTACTGGAGCTGTCGGTATATTTTTAATTGAATATTTAGTTTGAACCTTATGTCTGTGAAGGTTCTCAGTCATCCAGGTCATTGTAGTCAACGGAGCTTGCAAAGAAAAGCGTCTGGACTTCTTTAAGTTACTTGAAGACGTTTCACCTCTCATCCGAGAAGCTTCTTCAGTTCTAAGGTCAAATGGTGGAGAGTCCCAGATATAAACCTAGTGGGAGTGACCCCCCACAGAGGGACAAAAGGACCCCCTGATGATCCTCTAATCGCCTGAGCCAAGGTGTGAGACTGGGTGTGGGTCCCAATCAGCCAGAGTTTCGGGTGAGTTCATTGTGAAACCTGGCCCCACCTTATCAAACTTAAAGAAGTCCAGACGCTTTTCTTTGCAAGTTTGAACCTTAGTTCCCCAATGTAGAAATGTGTTATACTAGTTTAAAAAAACAACAACTCAGATTTGATTAAAACTAACATTAAAGATTTTTTAATCCAGGGAGAAAAGCAAGAGCATATTCAGCATTTTTGGACCAGCAATGAATCAAGCTCATTATGAATAAACCTGTTCCCTGTTAGCAGTTAACCATTTCACAAACTGCGCAAATCTTTTAATTCACTTGTCATGTTTTTGTTATCAATATATTTTACAAACATGGTTATACAGAATATGATGCTGGACATTAAACAGAATTCAGTATTTAAAATGGGTTCAAACGTAAACATCTAGCAGTAATATCGGTCTATATAATAAAAAAAAAAATTTTGTGCAGAGTATTTTACTTTTTGTTCATTTATTTATAATTTTCCAGTTATACAGTTTCATATGTAGTGGGGCGTTTTCAAAGTGTTTTATTGCTTCTTTTACAAAAAGGAATGGTTCTAAAAAAAATCCTCCACCACTCCTCATTTCTAATAGCAATTTTTTTTTTGCAATACAGTATATTTATTTAACAATACAAGTAGTACAAGTAATATTATTTAATTATTCTTCAGCCAGGAATGAATACAGAAAGGTGAAGATATGGATGTTGAAGGATCCTCTCTGCTTGCCTTTCTGTAAAAGTCACTGAACACCACGGGATTAAATTATGTATTTTTTTAATACTTCTTGAAATGTATCATAAATACAGACTGTGTATTGTAATATTCAGAATTGTAAAAGGTAAAAATAAAATCATTTTCAAATCTGAACGCTTTGTGTTGAACAAGCAGAATGAGCTGCATGCATGAATGTCGTTATTAAAACAGGTGAAGCCTGTCTTTCAGTCATGTAGTGACTGCTGTTGCTCAACAGTATTATGCTTGACACTATGAAACACATCACATAAATATCTGGATGTTGGAAGACAAATAATAAAGGTCACGAATAAGACTAAAGATATGGAGGTGTTCTTTAGATCTACAGATGAAATTCATATAATTGTAGTTGGCAGCTTTAGAATTAAAATATAGTTTCTACATCAGAAACCTATTTCAGTATAGTAGTTTCCAGTTGTTAACCAGTTCTAAGTTGACAATGTAAATTAATGCACAAGTCAGTCTAGAGTAAACTGAAATCTTCCCAAATTGTTTTGCCAAAGTCCGTAGAATACATTTTTAAAAATAAAAACAAGCAAGCAAGCAAAGAAAAACCCCTGGGAATTAGATTTATCGAGCAGCCATTGTAAAAGGGTAGTGAGTAAAGAAAAAACACACTGTAGCTGAGCTGTGTTCTCGGAAACTGAAAGTGAACTGGGCAAGTTCGAACTTATTTGCACCAAGTTTGCATATACAAATGACTAAATGTAGCCTACTTGGTATTGAAAAACTCCCCGAGTGAACAATATTTCGGTGTTGAATTACCGTTTCAGTGTGTTTAAAGACTTTCCTTTAGAATCTAATATAAGAAACTTTGCAAGTTCGTCTACGCTCACATTAAAAACGATACTTTTAACAATTTCTAAACATTAAAATTTTCCACAATCATATCTACTAACTCATTCTTGAATGATTCTCTTTGCCTCTACTTAAACATTTATCCGATTTACAGGAACATAGAAAAACGAAAAAAAATCATAAACAAAATTCTCACCTCAGGCTTCGTTTTGGCAGTCGACTTAGTGAATATGAAATATGATGGCGTCTACTGTGTGCACAAATATAGGTGCACGGTCATTATAACGGAGGTACTATGTAGCCTACATTCTGTTTTCCTTCAAATGGTCAAAGCGTCTGCGTGAAAGAGCTTCCTTTCACAGGAAGTCATGTGAGGTGCAGTTTCAAATCATAGTCGCACCCACCCACAGGTGGTTTAACATGGTTTTGTTTTAGCAATGTGTGTGCGCATTTTGGTCTGCGTGGAAATAAATGTGTACATATTGAAATCCGTTTGTGTGTAACCAGATTTGTAAATGTGTCAAATCTGTGAGCATGCGTAGATATTAATGGCTGAAAAGTCTTAAATCTTAGCCTGAAAACACACTGCGTTCCAAATTATTATGTAAATAATATAGTTGATACAAATGGCAGTCTGTATAATTTTCAAGTCATCAGCCATTAGAGCACAATTCAAATTGCATTAAACAAATCTCCCAATGATATCTACGTTTTTGCAAAAAAGAAAAAAAAAACACCTCAAAATGCACTGTTCCCAATTATTATGCACAACAGAGTTTAAAAACATTTTATTGGTTGTAAAGAATTGAAAGCTGTTATTTCTTGAATTTGCTGTCTTGCAAACTTCAAAGGAAAGACGAAATACTTGTGGAACAGTCACTAAGGGATCATTGTGTTGTGTTCATCCATGTGTCCAGTTTTTGTATTGCTTTTTGTTTTTTGGTTCATGCATTAGGTGTGTTGCTCAGTTTTGTTTTACTAAATGTTTGAGCTCATACACGTGTTTTAAACAAGTCGTATGTACATTTAACTCGGTACTACTTGGACTCAATGGGTATTTATGTATTATCATCTGGCTCGCCTTTTTCCTAGGACCAGTCCTGTATTTGCATTTGGGCCCTTTTTTCTGAAACGCCATCTACGCTTGCTAATCCACATAATGACAGGTAAACACACCTGTCGGGCTTAAGATCACAAACACACGTTTGTATTATGACTTCAAGTAGCTGTATTCCTCAAAGTTAAAGTGTACTTTACGATGTCAGTCTTAGTTTTACTGTTTTTTAGCTAACTTTATTTTTACTTTGATTTGGGTTTTTTTCACTGTTGTATATATATATCTATATATGTATATATAGATATATATATGTAGAGAGAGAGAGAGAGAGAGAGAGAGATAGATATATATACATATATATCTATATATATGTGCCACATATATGTGGCACTTTTTTCAAATGTAAAAGCATATGTTAAGCTTAACACTGCATGTACTCCCACTCATTTAAGCTCATATTCTAGCTAAGAGTTATTTTTATTAGTGGTTATTCCAATTTCTAAACTGCAGGATTCCAAAAATCTGAGGATTTATTATAGTTTTTATAGTCAGTGATATTAAGGGAGGTCAATGATTGCCTTTTTTGTCTGCTTTATTTCTGATTTTTTTCCAAATGAAAACAAGAAGTTGGAGATGAAATATGAAATGTCTTTAAATGTTTTATTACTGAAGGACAAACTGAAGCATGGAGTGAGCATAACAGGAAGAACACGTGTGTGTTTACAAATAAAATAATGACTTTATTGATACCACAGCCCTGAGTCATCACGCTGCATTCATGTCTTGTGGGAAAAATCATTATTTCACAGTTGAAAGCTACAAGGAGGGGAATTTCATCGGACCCATGAAGGTGCCATGATTGTAGTTTTTCTGGACTCTTTGTCCAAAACTGACCTGAAATCTGATTCTCAGAGCATATTAGTTCCCACAAGAAGTGAATGTAGCACTGTTGTAACCAATCACAGAGAGGAAAAGGACACAGCAGAAACATGACCAATCAGTAGGCGTTTCACTTTTATGGGGTGTAGCCTAGTTGATGATTTTGTGGTAGGGGTTGAGGGGGAGGGAGGAGGTGAAAGCTCTGATGTCGGTGATGAGCGTGGTGTCCTGAAGAGATGGCGACGAGGTCGGCACAAATGTCAGCTCGCTCACTTCACCGTAGGCCGAGGACGAGGTAGCAGAATCTGGGCTGCAGGTGGTGCTCTGATCACCTTCCTCCACGCCGAAGCCGACCACCTGAGTGCAGACAGGAACAGGAAGGAAAATAAAGAGTGTGACTTTAACAACTCAACTTTACTGAAACAGCTTGTTTCTTACAAACGCAGCTCAGAGAGAAATACTGCTTCCTGTTTACTCACATGCACGCTGAGCTTCCTGCTGCTGTTGTTTCTGTGCTCCAGGAACCAGGAGACCAGCTCCTGTTGGGTGAACGTCTTCAGAACCTCAATCTGCAACGCAAACCACAGTCGGTCATCAACTGGGACCAGAACCAGCAACACAGCCTCTCAGCATCAAATTCCCGGGACAAACTCGCAATAGATCCATCCATCCCTTTCCTTTCTCCAGTTCAGAGTTTCAGGGAAGGAGGAGCCCATCCCAGCTGTAAGAGTGAGTGGTCGGTAGGCCATTCACCAGCACTGGCACGGTCACTGGCTGGTTTGGTTAAACCTGAGCCTGTAGAACGTGCTGAGAGAAAACTTCATAGCATGACTTCTGGTAAGATTCACATTCATCCATCTCAACTTAGCTGGGATAGGCTCCACCTCCACTGCAACCCTGAATTACATAAACAGAAAAGAGACTAGGTGGATGGATGGGTGGATGTTGGTAAAGTAACATGCAGATGCAGAAACATGAGCGTCACCTCCTTGTTGAGCCGGTCGAAGACGTACTGCTGCGTGACCACCTCGAACCAGTTGCGGTCCACCTCCTCCCCCAGGTGTGCGTCCTCGCACTCCTTCAGCTTGATGAGCGCCGTCACCTGAGTCCCAAAGGCCTCGTCGCTCAGACCCGACAGACACTCACCGAAACTCACCAGGAACTCCTCGATCTTTGCCTCGACGAACTCGGAGCTGTGAGGAGGACCAATAGAAGCTTTAAACTGGCTCACCTGAAAACCTCAGCTAAATTCACACAGGTATCCTCACCTGAATTTTGTGGCTTGAGTTTCCACGGTGACGGAGAATCCAAGCACACCCGACGTGTTCCTGCAGGTGGGGTACACCTGGTACCTGGAAGTCAGAGGTCAGCAAGTTAAAAACTCAGTGATGATGTGGGGAGTTCTGCGTTTTAGCGCCCCCTGCTGTTTCTTTGAATGTAAAAGCAGCTCACACTCCAGTCTGTGTGACACAGATATGAACACGTGATCGTTTGTTATTAAAGGTTTCTGATTTTATTCAGCTGACGTTAAGGTGGGATCTCCTTTCCTGTTGGCTCAGGGTGGAGAGTTGTTCGCTGATGGAGGTTCTCATTATCAGTGATTGTGTTGCTATGGAAACCTGTTTCAGGAAACCTGCTTTATCAACATGATGATTATTATTATTAACCTTTATTTAACCAGGAAAAGTCCCATTGAGATTAAAAACCTCTTTTTCAAGGGAGTCCTGGCCAAGACGCGACAACATGTTGAAATTACAAAGTTACATACATATTATAAATAACAATTACATTTTAAAAACATTTTTCTCTGGCTCTCTCAATCTGGACTTAAAAGCATTTAATGAAATAAGATCTGCTATCTTCCAGTCTTTTTGCATCATGTTCCATGTGAAAGGGGCAGCATAAGTAAAATCCCTCTTTCCCAGTTCAGTTCTTGCAAATGGAACATTGAGCAAAAAAAGATCGCTTGAACGCAGGCTGTAAGAAACAGTACTCCTCCGTGTGAGCAGATCGCAAATGTAGGTGGGCATTTGTCCAAGCAGGGCCTTATAAATAAAGATGCACCAGTGAACAAACCTCCTGGAGGACAACGAAGGCCATCCCACTCGAGCGTACAGATCACAACAATGGGTCAAGGCCCATTGATGCTGTGGTTTGAATCAGTGTGACAGTTAACCGGAAGAACACTCACCCCAGCGTCTCCTTCGTCCTCAGGAAGTCGAAGCAGGGCTCCTCCATGTGCATCTGTGAACACACACATAAACTTCAAACAGGAAGCTGTAATGAGTTCACTTCCTGTAGTTTCAGTCAGAATACGTACCAGTGAACAGGTGTTAGCTTGATAAAATTAATGTGTATGAGGTGTGATCTAAAAGCTTCATCACTTCACCCAGATTTAAAAACCCCACTTGCTTAAACCTGGATGATCTTTCCTTGAAGGCGGTCTCTTCTGAACCTTTTAAATATCTTCCTGTTAGTCCTGTGCTGACCGCCCCTTCCTCACCAGAGCAGAGGCTCGTGTTTGCTCTGCGAACGTGTTTGAGGTCAAATCACAGGGTGAGTGGTCAGAGCAGGTGTACAGGGAGACGACCTTAGAGGGGTGATCGTCCATCTTTACATCGGCTACAGGTTCTTATGGGTGGAGTCACAGAACTTTGTGAACCTGAACGATCTGGATTTATTCAATTTGCTTCTAAATGTTAAACTTGTGTTCAGTGTTTGAGGCGACACTCACCACCATCAGCTCCATGAGAGCGTGCTCTCTGAGCTTCTTCAGCCCGGACTGCAACACACACACACACACACACACACACACACACACACACACACACACACACACACACACACACACACACACACACACACAGAATTAAAGCCCAGCAGGAAGCAGCTGGTTGTGATTGAAGGTGATACTATCAGGAGACCGCTGCTGGCTTCATGCCCCAAATTACAGTTTTTTACAGACGCTAGGACACATTTCTCAATACTTAGGTCACTTTTGCAAAACTCTTCACACAATCCTCCTAACTGACCCTCAGCTTGGCAAAGCAGTTCATTCCACATTCAAAATGCACTACAACTACCAAAACACTTCATTCAGGTCTCAAATAAAAACATTCCTCCAGAACACTAGCAAAGGTTGACAGCCGACAAACACACTTTGTCACCCACAAAACAATGACCTAAAAAACACTAACAACATGTAGCATTACACAGTGTTTTCCTGTGTAAAACAAGGACACATCTCTGTTTATAATTTCAATATATGTTACTGGAATGAATCAGACATCATGCAGAATTCGTTAATATTTGTTTATGTATTTTTATTTTTTTGCACTAAGTAATCCCAAAATACAAGAATTTGTATACACACCATCCACTGATACACATACAATAGTAATGCTAATCTTCTCCATTTCTGGCTGGGTCCATGTTTACATCACAAAACAAACCTATTCAGCAGTTATCTCCTTTTGTAATGAAATTGAAGGAGTAACAACTGTGTAGATGTTCATCTACAATGAGAATCAGCTGTGGCTGGTTAAACTGCATTTTTAGATTTAAAATATGTTTCAATAAAATATTGCTGTTGAATTTTGCTGTCTTATTCAGTTTTGCATTATGTTATTGTTTTGAAGTTTAACAGTTTTGAAAACAGTATGTAAGTACATGCAAAATGTCCTGTACGTACAAAGATTTTTGGCAGTTGTTGTGTCTGAGTGAGAAAATAATTCATGAAATTTGAGAGATGTAGTCATTGAATGCATTTTGTGCCAAAACAATGATAACTGATCCTCAGTTTAGCCCACATAGACTTCTGTTGTGCTCACTGTGTGAGGAGTTTTGCAAAAGTGACCTAAGTATTGAGAAATGTGTCCTAGCGTCTGTAAAAAACTGTAAAATAGAGGATGCTGTAAAGCAACTTGTGGCGCTGTGATGTCCCCGATACTCGCACTAAGGCATTTTACTGAAATAAAACCACAAAAATATAAAAAATAGAATTATATCTGTTGTCTTGAGCTCTTCTATCAAAACCAGGATGAACATCATGAAATTTACAGTTTTGTTCATTCTGGACGAGCTTGAGAGTGCCCCCTATTGGACAAAGCAGGAATCAGCAGTTCTGTGGTGTTGTGTTTTTTGTTTTTTTTACCTGGTAGTAGACGGTGACCTCAGAGTTGGCGTCTCCTTTGTTGAGAGATTTCACTTTGCAGAGATGATGTTTCAGCGGCAGCTCCACCACCCGGAACAGCACGGGGACGTCTGCAGGCAGCGGCTGGAACTGCAGCTTCCTGCACACAGGTTGGTGTGACATCAGAGCAGAAAGCTGAACTCTTCCCTGAATCTGTAAAACCTCGCTGACGTCATTTAGAGGACTGAAGATGTCTCTGTGAACTGATGAACAGCAGCAGATACTCACTCAGTGAAGTAGCGCAGAAACTCTTTGGACTCCTGTGGGAGGAAATGACATCATCAGTGAGCTTAGACCTTCAACCTGAACTAAATATTCTTCTACTTGATTCTGATCTGCACATCGGTGGCGTTTCAACACACCTCGATCTTTGTAACCTGTTGCGGTTGAAGACACAATCAGGACTTAGAGAAGCAGAGATTCTAGAGTTTAAAAAAAAATAAACTTCCTAGAGAAAACAGCATTTTCTGTACTTCCTGTTTCTTCTTCTTGTATAGCAGCGCCGCTGTGGAGGTTTTATCTGTTTTGATGCATATTGTTTAGGAGGAACTCAGTCCCAGGATACACGCTGACAGACTTTACCTTTAACCTCAGCTCTGTGTGCGTGTTTGTCTATGTGAACCATGTTTATACATACTTGTGAGGACCAAAAATTGGAATGCTACTATACTTGTGGGGACCAACAGCCCTTTTGAGGACAAAATGCCCTTTCCCCATGAGTTTGAAGGCCTTTTTCAGACTCTAAATGTGGTTTTAGTGTCAGAGTTACAGTTGGGTTATGGTTAAATTTAGGTTTAAGCTGAGGATTAGTCATTCATTTTTCATGGTTAGGGTAACCGGCTAGGGAAAGTATTATGTCAATTAGGCTACGTTCACACTGCAGGCGAAAGCACATCAAATCCGCTTTTTTTGACCCTATGCGACCCATATCCGATCATGGTATGACAGTGTGAACGGCACAAATCCGATATTTTCAAATCCGATCTGGCTCACTTTCGTATGTGGTACTGATACATATCCGATGTTTTAGAAAGCGACTGCTGTTTGAATGGTGAAGTCGCATTAAATCCGTCTTTTACGTCACTGACACAAGACAGACGCCAATTATCAGCGCTGGAGAAGCGCCCAAGAAGACATCGCGAACGCTTCCTGGCCATCCCGTGTAGATGTCAGTGAAACTGCTGGGAAGACAACGTTGGAGAAACGTGAACATTTTATTTGTACTGAATAATCTGCAGATTCTGACAGAAATCACCAACTATCCTTTGAAGCACCGCTCCTCTAACAGCAATAAGGATAATTATTAGGTTATCTACATTATTATTATGTAAATAACAAAATAACTTAAAGCAAAAAATTGGGAAACGTGAAGTCCGAAGTCTTTATATTAAGGGCCATCTGTCAAACAATACTGTTTGCTCTGGGTCTAAACAGAGCGCGTTGTGTGTGACGTCTTCTTTTGCGCATGCGGGCCGCTTTGAGCGTTCACACTTGAGAGCGTTTGCTGTCGCATTTTATTTGTAGTGTGAACAAGCAGACAAAATAATCGGATTTGATCAAAAAATCGGATTTGAGCATTAAGACCTGCAGTGTGAACGTAGCCTTAGATGTCCTCACTATATGAAAACAAGTCTGTGTGTGTGTGTGTGTGTGTCTCTCACCGCACTAGTGAAGTTTCCCTGCACCAGCCCCTCAGCATAAAGCTCTGCCTTCAGCCCTCTGACGAAGGTCATCAGGTCGTCGACAGTGAGACCTTTTGAGACTGCGCGATACTTCTGGATGACGGACCAGCGGCAGTGCTCGAGGATCAGCAGACGGATGTCTCTGCAGAGGAAACACCACACTGATCACATCCACCTACAGCTCCACTTTAGACTGAGTCTCTCTCCTCAGAGGAAATGCTCAGTTTGGGAGCCGATACTGATCAAACCCTCAGAAATACAGAGGAAATACACACAGTTACAGCAAGACTGCAGACACAACACCCCGAGGCTTTCATTATTATATCTGGAGACTTTAATCATGCCACACTGGATTCTACTCTGGCTGCTTTTCACCAGTTTGTGAATTGTCCCACATGGAGCAACAGGACAATTGACCTACTGTATGTCAATGTGAGAGATGCATACAGTAGGTCAGACTAGGGAAGTCAGACCACAACCTGGTTTACCTACAGCCACAATACACACCCCTCGTCCAAAGGCAGCCTGTCACAACACGCTTAATCAGGAGATGGACCCCAGAAAAGGAGGATGCTCTGAGAGACTGCTATGACACCACAGACTGGGATGTGCTTCTGAGCCCACATGGTGAGGACATAGAGGGGGCGACACACTGTCTGACAGACTATCTCAACTTTTGTGTGGACACGGTCGCCCCTGCTAAGACGGTACGGTGTTATCCTAATAACAAACCGTGGGTAAAACAGGAAGTCAAGGCTGTCCTCAACAGGAAGAAGAAGGCTTTCAGGAGCAAAGTGAAGGAGGAGATGAAAGCAGCACAGCGGGAGGTGAAAAGCTACAGCATGCCCAGGACTCACTACAGTTCGCATACAAGGCGGATGTCGGAGTGGAGGATGCCATCCTGTACCTCCTACATAGAGCCCACTCACACCTGGATGGGGGAAAAGGCACAGTCAGGATCCTGTTTCTTGACTTTTCCAGTGCCTTTAATACCATCCGGCCCTGTCTGCTCCAGGAGAAACTGGACAGGATGCAGGTGGACCCCTGCCTGGTGGCTTGGATCTCCGACTACCTCATTGACAGACCACAGTATGTCAGGCTGAAGGACATCACGTCTGACACTGTGGTCAGCAGCGCAGGAGCACCACAGGGAACTGTGCTGTCCCCTCTTCTCTTCACCCTGTACACCTCTGAGTTCTGCTATAACTCTGAATTATGCCATATTCAGAAGTTTGCAGACGACACAGCCATCATGGGGTGTATCTGGGATGATCAGGAAGAGGAGTACAGAAGTCTGGTGAGGAACTTTGTCACATGGAGTCACACAAACCACCTGCAACTCAACACCTCGAAGACCAAGGAACTGGTTGTGGACCTCGGGAGGTCAAGAGCAGATCCACTGCCGGTTCAGATAGAGGGAGAGGAGGTGGTCAACAAGTACAAGTACCTCGGGCTGTGGGTGGACAACAAACTGGACTGGTCATGCAACACAGAGCACCTGTATAAAAAAGCCCAAAGCCGACTGTATTTCCTCAGGAGGCTGAGGTCTTTTAACATCTGCAGGAAGCTCCTGAGGATGTTTTACCAGTCGGTGGTTGCTGGAGTACTTTTCTATGCTGTGGTGTGCTGGGGGAGCAGCACAGCAAAGAAGGACTCATCCAGGCTGGAAAAACTGATCAGGAGGGCTAGCTCTGTGGTCGGCATGAAGCTGGACACTCTGGTGACAGTGGCAGAGAAAAGGACACTAAAAAAAACTGCTGGACATTATGAACAATGCTGGGCATCCTCTGCACACGGCCATAGTCTGTTCAGTGACAGGTTGCTTCTCCCAAAGACAAGAACCAACAGACTTAAAAACTCCTTTGTCCCACACGCCATCAGACTGTTTAACTCCTCTCTGGAGGGCAGAGGGAGGGGAAACAGGAGGACAAAGGAGGGGGGAACAACTAAGCTGTAGTGCCTTTTCACTGTGAAATACTTTTTGTTAATAACCAACGGTGCAATAGACTTCAATACTTGAAATGTGCAATTCCCTTGTATTCTTATTCCTATTTATTCCTTTTGTATACTCTTTATTTATATATGTCTCTGTATTTATATGGTATTCTGCTCACATTCTGTAACTTTGGTGCTCTGTTGGTGCTGTGCTATTTGGAAACCGAATTTCCCAGAGGAATCCACCTGAGGGATTAATAAAGTTCTATCTTATCTTATCTTATCTTATCTTCTTAAATGTACGAGCCCACATACTGACATCAGTGAGCATGCTCTGACTGAGCACGGGGCAGAGAACATGAACACAGCTTGATGGAAATCACTGGCAATCGTTTATTTGATGGAAAAGTTTCTGATTAGCTTATTAAAATGTGACACGATTTGCTGTTAAAACAGAACAGAACTGGTTCAGGAGCAGCTGTGCCTCAGAAGGTCATCCACTAATCACTGGTTCAACCCCTCGCTCCTCTAGATACTGAACTCAAAAGGCCTGTGTGGACGTACTTGCCCAGCCTGTCCGGCTTGATGAGGATATTGAAGTAGGTCTTCTTCAGCTGCTCTGAGAACATGGTGAAGACGCTCTGCTCGGTGCTGAAGTCTGCCAGCTGATCCACGATCAGCTGTAGCAGCAGCTGGAAGGAAAACAAAGCAGCTGAAATGATGTTTAACACTCCAACTCGCAGATATCAAACCAACTTCATTATTGTGTGCTTTCATCTTTAACTAACAGATACCCTCACAGTCAAGTAGCATCGAACTACTCTCAGCAAAATTCAAACCTTCACAACAAAAAAGCTGATGAGACCTGCATAGAGCACTCACCCATGTGTTTTGTAGAGACTTTTATCTTTTGGAGATTATTTTTTTCTCTGTGTTATTGTAGGTCTCTATACTACAATATAGAACGTGTTGAGGCGACTGTTGTTGTGATTAGGCGCTGTATAAATAAAATTGAATTGAATTATCAGAGAGACCGGCACTCACAGTTCCTGAAGTTTGTGAGAATTCAGTGACACGAAGACGGTGGGATTTTATTTTATGGGGCAACCCTTCAGTAGTTTATCACATGTGACTGGTGATGATTGAAGTTTAAGTTAATTTAGAAAAAGCTTTAGTATAAATGCCTAAATAAGTACCTGCTCATCTGCAGGACACTTCCTGCAATCTTTGGTTTTCAGAATAAAGAAGATAAAAGCCGAGATGGAGACTGTCAGAGCTGCAAGTGCTGACTCTGCAGGTTCATGCAGAGCAGGAATAACCTTCATACCAAAATGTGTGTGTCTGAGTGTCTGTGTGTGTCCTCACAGGCAGTTTGTGGTTGAAGCCTTTCAGCCGGATCATCAGTCCGTGCTCTCCGGCCACCAGTTTGTACTCCAGCTGAGCCACGTCGGCCTCGTAGGCCGGCTCTGCCAGGTTATGAGCCAGGATGTTCACGAAGAGGTCGAAGAGAACCAGGCTGAGGAGGAGGAGAAGAGAGAGAGTTACCTTCATCATCATAATCATCATCGTGATCATCTCAGAATGTGAATGAACTGCTAGATCTGAATTCTCTACGTGTCCGTTTGAACCACGTCAGACCGAGCGCAACTCTCACTCTGAGCTGTGATCGCCACGCTCTGCTCACCTCTCTGTTCAGAACTCAGTGACTGCATCGACAGATTTAGAGACTTTAGTGAGGCTCAGCCCACTCTCCATCTGTGCCGCTCAAATTTAACAAATGCTGAATATGTAGCACACAAAGCTATGTTTGTGTCAGTCACTGTTTCCAGGTAACACTGTGCTGCACTGCAGGTGGATCTAATATGTTCAGGTGTGTCGGTGGCTCTTACTTCTCTGGGCTCTTCTGGATCATCGGGGAGATCAGGTGGAAGCGAATGTAGGCTGAAATAAAAACACATCAGTGATTATTTATCCAAACAGATTCTGATACACCTGACTGTTTCCAGCTGTTATTGTCTTGCTGATTCGTGTTTTGTGTAACTGTAGGTATAAATACAGTTTTTAATTGAGTTGACATCACACCGCATCACTCTTATTTGGATAAAGTGTAATGACATCAAGTGTCCACAAGACACTGCTGTTCCACCTGCTTCCTATCAGACATGTCCTGATAAAATTGAGCTTTAATGCCTGAGCAGTTTTCAGGTGGATAGTTTAAACTGGTCTGTCTGATTAAACCAGTATAGATCTTATTTATGGTTTAAACTTGGACTGAAACACTGACTGAAAGTTTTTACTCTGCAGGTCGTCATCTTTGTGCTCAGTGCCTGAAGATGCTGCAGACTCAGCAGAGGTCAGACTAGCACATTAACTCCTCTAACTCTGCCGCACTCGCTCACTGTCAGATACAGACTATAAATAAAGGTGGAAGCATTTCCTTAAACAGCAACCCTTTCTAATGTCCAGGAGGGGGCGACTCCTCTGGTTGTAAAAAGAAGTCTGTCTGGACAGAAGTCTATAAGGAAGTGACCCTCCTGCTCAGCTGCCTCTGAGCTCAGGAAAGTCTGTCCTGATAAGTTTCTGGTGTTAGGTCTAAATCACAAAACACAAACTTCATTTTGGTCCCGTTAGAGTCGCAAAAGACCAGGCAGCAGGAGAGGATTCCGGGCGGGGCTAAACCGTGATGGCTTTTTTGTCTTACATGAAGGTAAACATGAGATTATTTGGTTCTGAATTGTTGGTTGGTCCAAACTTTGGTTTCCCTTTTCTGGTTCAGCTCCATCAGTAGACCTGGCCGGCCCAGCTCACCTTTGGGGATCTTGAACTTGTTGTCCTTCTTGTACCACAGACAGCCGCGCTCGCTGTTCACAATCCTCACAGGATACTCTGTGTCCGGACAGTCAGACGTTTTCAAGGTGAAATCCGTTGCTGCAGAAGCGACAAAAAACCCAGAAGATTGAGTTTATTGGTTGTCAGTAATGATGCTGTGATGACTGAAACACTGAAACGTACTGATGTACAGCTTTACGCTGTGATGTTACAGGATGTAGAAATTGGTTTTTTTTGTTATTTAAATTCTTAAATCCTGACTGATTTCAGATCTAAACTTCTCCGAAGGCTGGAAACTTGTTCCCGGCTTTGCTGTAGGAGTCTAAGATGCACATCTGAACTTTTCAGCCTTCAGCTGATCCTAAATCAGCTTGATGTGGACTCAGCCTGAGCTGCTATTCATCATCTGAAGCTGCCAAATGCGTTCACACTGACCGATGAATTTGTTCTCAGCAGGCAGGTGGAGTTCAGGGTTGAGTTCGAAGTCTCCAGCCCAGCGCTCAGCCCACTCCTCTGGGATATCTGACGAGACAAAACAAACACACCCACATTTAGCGACAAACAGGAAGCAGTCACAGGGTCAGACTGTCACCGCCGAGGACCCCCTGAAACTTTAAACTCTGCGCTAACTTCACACCACTTAATTCTGATTGGCTTGTCTGGTCACTTCCTGTTTCCTGTGAAGACTTTGCAGTAATGGCGATGATGAAGACATTTGTGAACAAAGAAGCAGGTTTAACGGCAGATTTCTTCAGTCATCTTTATTATGATGAAGAAACAGGAGTGCTGCAGTTTGCATGTTCCTCCTCTCACAGCCCAAACACAAGCATGTTTGGTTCACAGCCGAATCAGCTGTACATGAAAACATAAACAGCTGATTTGCATTTAGTGTAAATTACACTGGATCTGGCTTTTTTTAAATTTTGAGTTATCAGGCTGCTGTACGTTTATTATTACGTTATTTATTATTTTAAATTTGAGACATTTACACAAACAGGTAGGACTCAAAGTCGCCTTCACAGCTTTACTCTGTTTCAAAGCAGACATTTACTCCATAAATGATTTAAAATCGCATGTATCAGTAATGTCGACACAACAAATTTTGCAGCTTCATGCACACAAACGTTTTTTGTTATTTTGTTCAACTGTTTGCTGAAAAACTAAACTAAACAGTCGTTTTACCTCAGACCTCCACGTTCTCGAAGGTGAAGTTTGATGTTACTATAGTAGCGTATAAAAATGGTCTGTGTGAGTTAAGTGATGAAAATAATAAGCGCTTCATGCCCTCCCAACACGACGACCTCCCCCTGCCTCAGGGTTAGGGTTAGCTTTTAGCTACGCGCTCCTTGGTGCAGACTAACAGAGTAACTGTGCTGTGGTTAAAGCGTCGTACCCTCCACGCTGTAGCAGGTACCGAACCATTTCTCTTTGAGGAGGCAGCAGCCTTCGTTTTCCGGCGACAGCAGCAGCAGATTCGCTCTGTCGGGTTTCAGCAGGGACAGAGCGGCGTTGATCACCTGACAACACAAACAGTTCACTGAGAGCGTAAACTCTACACAGGACAGATTACTGCACTGATTCTGGATCAAGATCCGGATCACGGTGATGCTCACCTGGGGGTCGTACTCGAACATGAGCTGGTCTCCGGTCAGGAAGTCCTGTTTGGGAAACAGCTGCATGTTCTCGCAGATGTTCTCCACAAACTCGATGGGATCCGTCTGCCCAACACAATTGGAAGTGAGCGTTTCACAGAGAAAGACAGTAAAGAGTGAAGCTCATCATGAGGAGTTACACAACGCTTGGCTCTATCGTTTCTGTCCTACTCTGTCTCTGCTGTCCCTGACGAAGCGCCTTCTCCTCCTCTGAGTGTCTACCTTCAGCCTCTGCTCTCCTCCCTGAGCTCACATCACTTCAGCCTGACTGTGTGTCTGTGGTGCAATACCTCTACCTGTTCCTGGTAGTGGAACTCGTTGGCTTCGATCTTCTGAATTTCCTCATAGATCCTGAAAAATAAAGAAAGCAGAAACAGAGGATTTCATTCAGACAAAGAAAAAGAAATAAAAGCAGATAAAATAAAATAATCTCAGAGCTCGGTGACTTCGTCCCAGATTAACGCTTAAAAAGATTTTTTTCCTGGACGTCATTTTTCACAAAGTTTGATGACATCATAGCTTCCTCAACAAGTGTCTGGCTCCTCCCACCAGAAGTGCCATGTCCCCTCATCACATAACATCTGACTTCAGTGTGTGATAAGAACTCTGCCCTTCACTGAAGTTCTGTTTAAGCATCTTTTACAGAAGAAAATTAACAATAAATCGATCCAATTACGGTGCTTTTCATTACAGATGGGATTCTCTGATTGGATGTGGTACTGCAGACTGTGTGTCTGTTAGTGTTAGTTTATCTAATGAGTGTTAGTTAGATTAAAGCCGTTCCACAGTTTTATTCTCAGACTTCAAAATAATCCTTCCTTATGTTAAACTGGGTCTAGCCCTGCGGTTCATCCTGTCTGAAAAGTGATGCTTTAGCTCCTCCCACTCCAATACAACTTTCTTCTGATTGGACAGCTTCTGAAAGCCTGCAGAGGGGCTGGAGCTTGTTAGCACAACCCACTCATCTGGCCAGTGTGAAAGTTCTAAAAAACAAACTGAACCTGAACCTCCTCAGATCCATCTGAACACGCCAGAGTCTGAACCTGCAGCAGAAACTGTAGATCTTCTCTCATTTCTGAGCGTGCCGTGTCTGAAAGAAATCTGTGACACGGTGATGTCAGTTCACCGAGGTAACGAGCAATCTGAGCTGCTGGCTCACAGAGACTACTACACATACACTGACCTCGTTATTACTACGGTTTAATATGAACATCTAGCACTGCAACAGCAGATACAAAGGAGCAAAACATGTATGATGCCTGTATGGTGTATCGGAATGTGAGCATGTGCAGCTGAGTCTCTAAACTCTAAATAGACAACTTAGGTTAAGTGATGTGTAGAAGAAAGATCTCCTGTCCAGTGTGGGTGTGGTTTTCAGTGAGAGGATGCCTCTTCCTCACTAAATGCTGTAGCAACACGCCGCACGAGGACGAGGGAACAGTAAGTTCAAACTATCAGACGCTCATGGATCATTGCATGGATCATCTCAGCATGCTGCTCACAATGATACAGAAACTTACATGGAGATAAAAGAGAAACGACACAAACATGTTTGTAGATTTAAAGATGAGTGACGGTGGACGCTGAGTGGATGGTGTGCGGTGGCGTGATCATACATAAATACAATGTCAGCAACAACACACCTGATTTTCAACAGAAGAATGGTGTAATGGAGACATCTGCTGAGCTCTCACTTTTCAACCAAACGTGACAGATTTTAGCTTCTACATCTGAGCCAATCAGATGTCAATTAGAGCTCTAATCAACAGGAAGCTGCTCAGAGGGAAAACAGGAAGTCACAGCTGGAATTGGGCTAAATTCACACCTTTGGAACAGCTTGCAAAGATGACTTATAGTCTTTCAACAACAACATAAATCCTAAATAGAATTGTTTTTAAATGATGATGACCAGATTTGACCTAGAAAGCATTGTCTATGGACGTCTGCAGCTGAGATGGGAATTAGGTTTTTAAGCCTGACCTCTGCTGGGGGCCCAGAGTCTGCAGCATCTTCAGATACTGGAACACAAAGTGGACGACCTGCAGAGAGAACAGCAGCACGGTGAGGCCCCAAACCTAAGCTTTTACATCAGCAAACACATTTTTGTGTGTGTGTGAGCATTAGGGCTGCCACAAGCGATTATTTTGATAGTCGACTAGTCACCGATTATTTTTGCGATTAGTCGACTAATCAGATCATCATCCATTGGACGTAAAACGTACAGCTTATTGCACCAGCAGCATCTGCTCTTATATAACTATCATTAGCTTACAGCTTTAAGTGTTTAAGGTCTGTGCTAACTAAAAATAAAGACAAGATGATAGTTTATTAAATTTTAATGAAATTTGCAGATTGTTTCGGTGAATTTTAATAAACTCCTTGCTATCTAAAATATAACAGGACACTGGAGTAAATTCTGGAGCATCTCACACTTCTGATAATCAGTTGTCTGCTTGACGTTTATTCAGCTGTGTAAAAACTATAACTTTAATCTCAGCCAAACCGATTTACTCAGGAACAAATAAAATACTAAAAAAAAGCCAAACAATAACATTGTTAAGTTATCTAAGTGACTTATATATATTTAACCTGAGTCGCGAAAGACGGCGGTGGGTTTGAAAACGATCTGCCGGGAGTCCGGTGTTCTCACGGCTCTAGTGAGCCTTGCCCCCGGCTCGCTATCGAGCTAGTGGGTAACAGACGTCTCCGAAAACGTCGGAGCGCTTTTGAAAATATTTGGTGTCTTGATAAACTGAGCAGATATTTGAGGTTTACACAGCTACATTCTCGCCTGAAAATATGTTAAACGTTTATTTTGTAACCAAGAAAGAATAATAAGAGTAAAATTAAAACTAGCAAGCTGCCGCCATTGTTGGAAACTGAGCTGGGCTGCGCTATGAATTCTGGGACACAGTTTCTTCTTCTTCTTCGGGGTTTAACGGCAGCTGGCATCCTTGTACATGCAGTGCTGCCATCTTCTGTTTCAGTCCGTTATTACACTCTTAAATCCTGCTACTTATTCCTGCGTCTTTTGGGATCTTACAAAGCTTCAAACGACGCGTCGACTATTAAATCAGTCGTCGACGATTTTGATAGTCGACGTAATCGTGACTAGTCGACTAATCGTGGCAGCCCTAGTGAGCATGTACTCATATCTTTGTGGCAACCAAAAATTAGAAGTTTAATATCTTTTAAGTTTTTTAAGTTTGAAGGCATTTTTGAGACTCAAAATGTGGTTTTAGTGTCAGGGTTACAGTTAGGTTATGGTTGTGGTTACGGTAAGGGGCTAGGGAAAGCAAGATATGAAAACCCAACATGTATGTATGTGTGTGTACCTGGTAGAAGTTCTGGTAGCCCTGATCAGTGAGAGTGATGGAGATGGAGAAGATTGAGTAGGTGGTGTTCTGGTCAAAGCCGGTCTCACTATTTCCTCCAAACAGAGCCAGAGCCCAGCATCTGCACACACACACACACACACACACACACACACACACACACACACACACACACACACACACACACACACACACACACACACACACAAACTTATAAACACAGAACACACACACAGGGCAGTGCCTTCCTTCATTCACACGTCTGTTTTCATGACTCACTTCTTCCTGAGCAGCGACAGGATGCTGCCCGTCCCTTCATGTCCGATGAGCCAGGAGATGTAATGAAGAGGCTTCACTCTGACACAGGAACACAAACAAACGTGTTCACACACTCAGCTGTGAACATTTCAAATGACCGAGCCGCAATCCACATACACACAAACATCAGACCGGACGTTCAACACTACAAGCTTTGTGTGACGGCGGTCTGCGATGATGTGAGGATAAAGCATTTAAGAGTTCAGTGATGTCAAAGCGAGTGAGTGGTCATCGTGTTTTCTGAGTATTTCCTGATTGAGAACACGTCTGAATTGGTCTATTTCCTGATGCACAAGGAAAACTTTCAGATTCATTCAGGAGAGTAAACAGCTTCAAACTGAGGATTCGTCTTACTGATGGTGACTATGATGTTAGACAACAGCCACGTGCACTAGCCAGGCTGCGTGTTACGATCAAAATGGTGATCAGTGATTGCTGTGCAATGAAATCTGAGTGCGAGCTGACTGAGACTCCTGCTCTTTAACTTGTGATACATCCCAGCCAGCTGCGCTGAACAGTCGAGGGTTAAAGGTCAGAAAGTGACTCACCTGTAATGCTTCCCCTGTGGCGGGACGGCCCAGCTGATGGTCAGAGCATGAACCTTCCTCACAGGCACCACTGCAACACACAAGCAGTCTTCATCAATCCCAATTTCTCACTGAAACATCATTACTATCAGAGTTTCAGGACGTCTCCATGGAAACAATGTGGGAGGAAACCGAATGGCTTCACTTCCTGGAACTCTGCTGTCAGGTGATGGAAGACTGGCCAGTCAGAGAGGGGAAGTGTTATCTAAGTGTTATAGTCTTATTGGCCCGAGAGATTGACATTAGTGATTACAGATTGATTCTGATAAACTGTATTGATCAGGCAGTGGGTCTCCTCCTGACTGTGAGGTGTTTAGATTTAGATTCAGATTTCTGCCTCTCTCAGTTTTACTAAGGACGACCTGATGCTGAGCCACAGGTGATAAACCAGGTGCTACAACAGGGACAGGAAACACACCTGGAAGCAGCAGGTGCTCATGCTCCATATTCATAACCAAAGGATTGCTGCTAATAATAACAACAACATGACATAAAAATCAATAATCAGTATGAGTCACCTCTGTAGAGTTTGTTAAAGGCCGGCGTGTCAAACGGTTGCTGCAGGTGAGAGAAGTCAGGTCGAGGTTCACCGCTGGAAACAAACACAGGCACGTTGACGTAATTTCCATTACTGATCCATCTGATCAGCACTCTGTCCAGTAATCAATATCAATAAATATCAAACCTCTTCACTTTAAACAGATCAGGTAAGAAGCTGATCAACAGGTTTAACTGATGAAAGAACTCATCATTTATTCATTTAAAGATTCTGATGATCACTGTTTATTAATTCTACACAGAACAAAGTTCAGGGTTTCTACAGCAACACGTGATTGGATGCAGACATGTGACATCACCTAAATATTTGTGTGTGTGTGTCTGTGTGTGTCTTACTTGTTGGGCACCCTGATGAAGATCTCCCTCACCCACTCCTCCAGCGTGTCCAGAGTCTCTGAAGAACACAAACACTGTGATCCAGCTGTTACAGAGCTCGTTTCTATCCACAGTTTCAGTTTAAAGCTGAACTTTACTCTATAAATAAACAGCGTTCAGTCCAGTCTGTTGGCACTTTGTGTTTTTGCTGCTTTCTGTGACACATTAGAAATAAACAGGTGCAAGGCTGAACTCAGCTCATCAGCAGGACAAGTCCTGCCCACAGACTCAGAGTGAAAACACGTGACAGACCGGCATGGTGGCGGTTCTACTGTTACCTTTGGACTGAACAGTGAGTGTCATGTACTGAGCTGAGTAATATCTCCTCCAGAAGTCCCTGAGCCGCTCGTAGGAGTTGATCTGCTTCTCTCGGGGCTCGTGCTTTAATGTCTGAGCGTTACCTGACAGGAACAAAACGACACCTGTTAAACACAAAAATCTGTCCACAACCAACAAGTGTGTGCAGGTCTGCCTGGGCAGGAAACACAATGCAGCAGGTGCAGCAAAAGAACTGAAAACAGACCGAGCAGATTACAGGCTATGAGCCCAAGCCCACTGATTTAGACATCTGTTAAAAACGTGTTACTACACCTTCATGAAACGTTCCCTGTTACTGAGCCCTGATCAGACTGAACCATCAAACAAAGCCAGTGGAGTCAGCTTGTGTGTGTGTGTGTGTGTGTGTGTGTGTGTGTGTGTGTGTGTGTGTGTGTTCTCACCCCAGCAGAACTTGCTCATCGGGTGTCCCGTTTTGGCCAGACTCCCAAACAGCATCTCCTTCCGGTGGGAGTCGGACGGCCTCGCCAGCTGAAACTCTGAGTATCAGAGGACAGGAAGTGACATCACAGAGGGAGATGTAAAGAGAGGGAGGAGAAGACCGCGAGAGGGCGCCGTAATGTATGGCAGATTTTAATATTTAAACATGTTTGGACTCACCGCTGTCGACAGCCTCCACCTCTCTGTCGACGGCGTCCTCGATCATCAGAGGACAGATGAAGAACTGAGCCCACCTGAAACGCAGACAGGACGTCAGAGCCACAGCTGGTGTGTCAGCTGAGACTGAGAAAGGCAGCAATATGTGTAGTTTAAATATTGTGTCCAACAGTTTGTCTGGTAGGAGAGCTCAGTGTGTTATAGGACAGTTTAAGCTCATGACACTAATGTGTGTGATTTTTACAACGACCAGGCGGCAAGAGTGTAACAGTTAAGCTGCTTTTCCTCCTTTTTGTAAACGGCGACCCTCTTCATTTGAAATGTTAACATTTGTCCCTGAATGTTAAGGAAATGTCTGCCAAGCAGAGGACATGGGAAACAAATAAGCTGACGACACTGCAAAAAAACAATTTTCAAGAAAGTAAAAAACCTTGGTTATGGACTTTTTTTCTATTCTATTCATATTCTTAACAAGCAAGTTTTGCATAAGAACATTAAGCTCAATCTAGAAAAAAATGTCTAGCTTTTTCTCAATAAGATATTTCAGCTCATTTCCAGCTTTATTTACCAGTTACAGGGTACACTGCAAACACAGCTTTGCTTGAAATAAGCCAAATATTCTTAAATCTGACAAAATTGTTTTGTTTTGACAAAAAAAAAAAAATCTGCCAATGGGGAAAGCAAATGTTGCTCCTTAAAATTAGCAAATTAATCTAACCGTACTCTTTAAATAAGAAAAATAATCTTATTCTGGAAGAACGAGACAACTTTTCAATTTAAGAACTGTATTTGACAGCTGAGAGCGGCCGGCCTGGATTTGAGCAACCGCTGCTGGCAGATTTTTCTTCTCAAAACAACACAATTTTGTCAGATTTAAGAGTATTTGGCTTATTTCAAATAGAGCTGTTTTTGGCAGTGTACACACAGAGAAAGCAGAATGTGGGAACTTTTTAACAGTTTCTGATATTTCTGAACCACAAATACATGTCGGGAAACAGTGGGTATAACAGCTTCTCCATCCTCCAGATCGCTCGTGTCCTCAGCCGTCCGTCTGTCCGCTGCTCTAAAAACAGCCTCAGGACAATGTTACCTCACAGCGTCTGCAGTGAACAGCTGACCTCCCATCAGAGGTCCAGATGGCCCAAAGAGCTTCCGTCCGCTCGCAGCGAGGGCGCTGCCTTCACACGCCTGAAAGCTCACAGCGGATCCCACGAACAGCAGGTAACAGGAAACCCGAGGAGCTCACCTGTCGAGCGCATCTCTGAAATGCTTCCTCTGCACATCGAACTGAAAGATGGTCCGCTCGCAGTCTGTGGAGGCGTTGTCACTGCCGCCGTGCTTCTTCAGGAAGGCGTCGAAGCCGTTCTCCGCCGGGTATTTCTCACTGCCCATGAACACCACTGAGGGGGAGGAAGAAGCACAGAGCAGTCAGAGCATGTCTCTGCTGGCCAATCACAAGTTGCCAGCAGCTCCTGGCAACTTGTGACCCAATCCTGGGTTTAAACTACGTAATCGTCTGTAGGTCCAGCAGGTTAACGTGTTAACGTTCAGATGTTTGAGGCTCCTCACGGTGATGTCTGGATTATTTCAGGCTGCTGGTGAAAGCAGCTACGTGGGAAATACCACTTAAAAAGTCAGTGCCGCGTCACCACGCGTCAGAACAACCTGTAAGAGTCAGACTGTGCTGATTTGTGCACCCAGATGTTCCCTTTGCAGCAGGAAGTCTTTAGCTTTTTAAACATTTCTCATAGTGAGGACTTCCTGATGAGCTTTTGGAGGCTCGGATCGAAGCCACACAGGCTGAACTGACCACGTTTACAGCTTCTTTTTCCAGCAGTACTCATACAAGTGAAAAAAAGCATGTTTCTAATATTTTGGCAGCATTTTAATATTAAAGTTTCTCCAGTGATTTCAGTAAATTCATGTTATTTACTCATAACTTACAACAGGTACTGCTAACAGAGGCAAGTTTGCATTTGCATTTTAGCTTCTGAAATAAAGTCTCTTTGTGCTGCATCATCAGGATTCTCCTGAGGCGGTGAGGCGGGGTTTAGTGACACTGTTTAAGGGATAGCTGGAGCTGCACGATTCAACAATGAAAGCACGTGGAGGAAAGTGAGGACTTTGCAATCCCTTCTGAAAACATGGATGTTTAATTTGATTCCAGCTGTTGGCTGGACTCCTCCTTGTCTCGTTGGCTGTGAGGGCCAACGCAGCTGTATTCATGTGAGTGAGGCGAGGTGTACGATTGCTTCGTGTTTGGTGTGAGCACACCGTGAGAGTGGGTAGATTTGGGTGGGTAGGTTTGACGCTGGAAACAGACACCTGATGATGACTGTTCATTGACTTTAACATCTCATTAATAAAGCTTTATTCTAATTAAAACCATGGATGATCGTTTGTAAGACAAGCTCAGGTGATGTTTGCGATGACGTTCACACTCACTGTGCTCCAGGAAGTGTGCGAGGCCGGGCAGCTCATCAGGGTCACTGAAACTCCCCACACCAATGCACAGAGCTGCTGCAGCCTGAAAACACATAAGGGTCACTGCCGGTGGATCTGTCACAGAGAGCTGACGTAGTTAAACTGTTTTTGTTCAGAGACACTCCAAGGAAGAGGATGAGCCTTCATCACCCATCCTCCACACACCCACCTGCTTCTCAGAGCTCTTCTTCTTCTTCACTGGGTTCTCCTCTTCCAGCTCTTCAAAGTCGCTGTCCTGCTCTTCCTCTGCTCTGTCCCCTTCTTCCTCCTCTGAGCCCTCACCTGAGTCCCCTTCATCTTCTTCCCCGCCCTCCTCCTCTTCCTGCTCTTCCTCCTGCTCTGCCGACTCTCCATCGCCTCCCTCCCCGTCGGCCCCACTGAAGTCGGAAATGAGGAGTGCTCGGAGGCCGTTGCTCAGCTCGATGTATCTGCAGGAGACCAGAAGAGTTTATACAGTGAACGCTCAAGTAACGTCACACCTGGATCTCAGGTAACAACTTTAAACACTGACGTTCCTGTCAGAGAGGCGTCAGACTAAACTGAGAGAAACAAAGTGCAAAGCCTGAAAGAAATGCAGAAACGAACACTAATTTTTTGAAATGAAAAATAAAATGAACCTTCAGGAGGACCTTACAAAAATAACAGCCTGGGGGGGGGGGGCAAAACAAAGTATTTCTAACAGTTCACTGGCTGGAACACTTTTGTTTCAACCAATCACAGGTAGGAGTTCACTTGTGAAGCAAACACCTGAAATGTGAAATGGAGGTCTGTGGGGTTAAACTGTCAGTTGGACTCAGCAGTTTTCTGGTTGCATTTGAACCCTCATCATGGGTTGAATAAATGCTTGTGTCACTCACCTGTATCTCTTTGGGTCACTAGGTGATTTGACGATCTCTGGGTCTCCCTGGTCGTCTACAGTGGCTCTTTCCTCCCCGTCTCCAGCAGCCACCTGAGCCCTGGCGCCCTCTGGGGGCGGAGGCTCACCTTGGTCTGGCGCAGATGCTGGACTGGCAGCACCAGCACCACTCGATTTGCTGGTCTGAGGCATTTTGGAGAGTCCTCTACAGTGAGACACACACATTAACAAGTTATCAATGACTAATTTCACTGGAAATAAATGTATCAGCGCTGACTGTGATAATCGGCATAAACTGGTCACTTTTCTTTAGGACAGCGTGGGAGAAACATGAATCCAGACTGTGCAGATTTTATTTAATCATGGATGTTATTGGAATCACTTCATACATAAAACTAAACTCCTAATTTACAGAAAGAATCAGCATCAAGTAGCCAATAATAAAATACTATATATAGATTAAATGAATGCCGAATTGAAGAACAACGCCTCCTGCTTTGAAAAGTACCTCGGGTTTTATTTCAGCAAGTAAGGGTTTTCGGTAAAAGGTAAATATCAGATTTTATGAGGGAATTTTGGTGACTCGGCATCGTCTCTCGCGAGAACAACGTTGAACGTTAACAAGGATTTAAATTGAGCGGAAGCTCATGTGAAATCCAGTTTATTTAACTGCTAGCTTCCCCGTTATGAAACTAGCGGAGGCACTAACGGGTTGACCGAGGCAGCAAACTCCATATAACCGCCGACGGCGTCTCTGCAAACACACCGAGCTCCGTGAGCTTCAGGTGGAGGCTCTGCCGGCTCGTTTCACAGCTAATAAATTCAATATACTTTAATCCTAGCGGTTAGCGGACTGCTAGCTACTCCAGATACTCGGAAGTAGCGTCAGCCAGCCGCCCGGGCTGGGTAGGTGGAGGCTGTGTGTCCGTCAGCTGGGAGCAGCTTCACTTGGACTCCAACATACGGACGATAGGAGCCGTTTTTACCTGCCAGGAGGAATAAAACACTCACCTTCGTCTTTGAAGCCGCCGAAGTTTAAGAGAAGTAGCCCGGTACTACCCAGCTGGTCAAAACAAGGCCTCTGATTGGCTGAGGTCACGTTAATCACAGAAGACTGGCCGTCTGATTGGTTGCCACTAATCGAGCTGTAAAGCTTGTGCGAGAAACATGCTGGGGAAGGGGGTACCGGTAGTAATATAATAATTAATAAATTATAGATGCCTCCTGTTTGTCACAGTCTCGGTTATTGTTGTCATTAAAATAAAGAAACGTTTGTTTTCTTAAGTAAAAAGTTGCATCGTTTGGGCTGACTGTATTTTGATTTGATTTGATTTTTTTAACCCTGCGAAAATCCACAGTTAAGCTGTTACAGCAGCCAAAACAATAATGCAGATAATAACTACCACGTGTGGTGGTTATTACTGCTGCTTCACAGCAAGAAGGTCATGGGTTCAAATCCATGATGTTTCTGAGGTTGTTCTGTGTGGTTACATGTCATGTCCGGGTACTCTAGCTTTGTCCCCATAGTATGAAGTTGATGATTAATAATTAGACTTGAATGGTTTTCTGTCTCTCTGTTAGACCTGCCACAGGCTGGTGAGCTGTCCAGCGTATACCCTGCCTCTCGCCCTATGTCAGCTTGAATACGCTGCTTCTCCAGCAGAACTCATTGACTGATAGAACATGTCCATCATTTTGCTACACACAGTGAAGGATCTTGGCTTCCCTAGGAAACAGAGCCTGCTTGTCTCCTTCTTATGTCATCCCTCCAGTTCAGCCTGTTGTTGATGTAAACACTCAGATACTTCTCCAACACACACTCACACCCATCCCAATCTTCGTTCTGAAGCTGACCACCATCTCTCTGCTTTTATTCACATTCTGTACAGTCCTCCTGGACATCACTGATATCCAACCTCTGCAGAACCACCAGAGTTCTTCTGTAGGTGTTGTGACCCATGAGAGGATTATGAAGTGAACAGGAGTGATACAGCAGACCCCTGTGGAGCAAATCGCACAGAGGTTCGACACAACTTTCAGAACTGTTTGCAGATTTATGTAATTTTTAAAAGATTCTCTGGTGACGACTGCGTACGTATGTATTCTACCAAAGAAAAGCGACACGCATTCTGATTAAAGATTGTGATTTTTATTATACTAAATCTGATCTATAATATACAAACATTCACAATATTTTGTACAATCACTTTGTGCTTCTCCCCGAACAGGAGCAAACCGTAAGACAACAAGTTTACAGGAACTCTCTAAGAATTAGTCCATGGTTACACTGCAGAAAAATAAACTCAACACCAGGATCAGATCTACCTCTATCATTTACAAAGTCACTTAGAAAATAATCATATGAAGACGATGTCCATGTTATTGTAAGTTCTTATCCATATGAAGACACACGGCAGGGAGTTACACACCAACGTGCGCTGTGGTTGCTATACAACAGTTTGGCAGGATATAAGTTTATCAGAATATTTAAGAACAAATGTTTCTTCAAGTCTTCCATGAACAAACGCACTGGATCTCAAAATATCACAAGAACCCGTACAACTGAACACGCGATAAATATCATGATACTCAACACGAACACACACGCACACACACACACTCATGTAGGAAACACTGCAAACACGGCGGCTGTGCGACTACACCTGCTAAAGGGGGCGAGAGACGTGCTCTCCTCACTCATCAGTTCCACTCACGTGTGTGCGTGACTAAAAATCAGTCTCCGTGTCGCCGGTGCAAAAGCTGATTGCCACCATGAAGCAGGGCTGCAGCGCTCAGTGTGGCCCGGGCCAGGGGCTCTGATCCTGATCTCCTTTCCTGTCTTTGTTCTTCTGTGATTTTGGAAAAAAGCAGACATGGAAGTCAAACCAAAACTACAGCGAGCACGCACTCCAGCACTGGCCAGAGGCAAGACCCTGGATGCTTTTTACTCTTCTATGACTCGTGAACTCTGACTCAGCTTCTAGCAAAGTGCAATTCAAACAGGTTCACTTCACACCTGAAGGTTGATGATTAGTGTGAATGCAAACACGACTCTTTCCACTCTCATTTTCCATCTCAGATTGTTTCATAATAACACCAAAAGAGCTCCGAGCATGTCTCCATTTGTCTGGAACAGAATTTGTATGTGAACTAAGCCCTTATGAGCACGCTCACACCACCAAAGGGAGTGGATGATCATTCAGCTATGACGGTCAGATAGTCGTCAGTTAACCTCAGAAACAAACCTCCTGCATGTCGGTTACTTTGGAGTTCCTGTTGCTGTTTGCAGCTTCCATTAATGTGAGTCCGCTGGCTTGATCCTGAACCAGAAAAACTGTGTGTTGGTGCTGGAAGGTTTGACTGCTGCAGCTCTGGGTTGTGTCGTCAGGTCTCAGTGGCTTTAAATAACTCCAGTCTTCTTAACTCGTGCTCTGTTTCTCTGTAATTAAAGCTCAGAGGTCAGAGAGGTGAATCCAGAGCTTCGGTCCCACAGGAAGGACAGCGTTTCAGTTTAAAGCATATCTCATTCGGGGTCATCACTGATTCTCTGCCGTGTATTTAAAGAATCTCACGGCTCTGTGAAGGCAGGAACTCTGCATCTCACTTCTGAGCGCAGCCTTACATTACAGCAAAATGCACCTGAACTCAGGCTTCAGCAGCCACACCCACACCGGGCTTTAGAAATAAAAATGGCTCTGAGGCCTCTGATTCCTTGGAAGTCTTGGACCCCATTGGTCCATTCAGAAATCCTTCCACACCTTCACAACACAATGGAAACAGCTGGTACAGGGGCAGACGTTTTGGGGCTTCCTGTCAATGAGAAGAAACACTGACTGAAGGCTGGAACAGTGAAGATCTGAAGGACTGCTTCATCAGACAGAAACAGGAAGGTTGTATAAGCTATGAAGGACATGCAAAGAGAGCTGAAAGTCAAGCAGCATCACGTTAAGTCCTGCAGAACATCAAACTGAGGGCAGCTGTTGGAGGCTGCAGATTAGAGAGGACAGAGATAACAAACAGGGATTGTTTGTGCTCCTGCACACGCTCACATCAGACTTATATTTGTTCTGTTTGTTGTTAATAATCTTCCCGATGCAGACAATTTGAGTCAGAGTTCAGAGTTTTTTTTTTAGTGGATGGTTTGCACATGCTCAAAGAGCATCTGTGTATCTCAGTTTGGTTTTCACAGAGTGAGCAGAGAAAATATCTTCACCTCTGGGATTTAGCATCACTGAAACCAAGACTGAAATCATCATACAAACATCCATAAAATCACAATGCAGTTTCAGCTTCATTTCACACCTGGTTACAGGTGTCATCAATACTCACAGCTGTTCATCCGATATGACTCTTGAAAGTAATGATTTAATCTGAGGTTTTACAGATCAGAACTCCCAATGGAGGTTTTTTCTTGGATGTAAACTTATGTGTTGTCTCAGTAATACTTTGTTTTAACACCATTTCAAGTGTTTTCCTTCTCATTGAAGTTTCTGTAGTTATCTTAAGACCCTGTTCAACCACCAGGGGGTGCTGTCTCTTCACCTCTGACCCGGCTCCTCTGACCCGAGCGACTGGACTGCAGCCCTGTCAGAGTTGTGCGTTGGTGGTGCAGCCTTAAAGCGTCTGTCTGAGTAAGGCCAGTAAGAGTTTGTGGGCTATAGGCATGTTATATCAGAGAAACTAATGCTAGCTGTAGAGAAGCAGCATGAGTGATGACTCAGAGGAGGACTGTAAACACATGAGCAGCTGTGGCGTTGTGCTACACTTTGAGAGGAAAGGCAGTGCTGTGCTGACCTGTGACCCTGCTGACATCACACTCCAACTAAATGGGCATTTGGCGTGTTTGAGACACTAAACTTGACCCGCAGTGTTACTCAGTTAGAGGCCTGCTGCCTCACTACACGTGTCATTACAGCACGGAGCAAGCAGGTGTCAATCATCGCGTCTAATCTCAGGCAGAGTAAGAAGATTCACCCTCGGTGTCCCGGTCAACATCACAGTGCTGCAATCAAAGAGAGCATCTTCAGGGTAACAAAGAGAAGCCGGACGGCATCTTTGTGATGCATGCGAATGAAGCACACTTCTTAAGGGGTGTCCACACAGGAAGTGATTCACTCATCTTGCATCATTTTAATGGCAGCTGGATTATGGCTGTTCCTGGCTGTGGTTGCTTAGGTAGCCCTCTAATGTATTTACCACCCCCTGATATGTCAGTCAGAGGTGTCCTTCACTCCACTGGTAGTTGCTTTAACCGCTCACCTTTAAGTTAAGGAAAGTTTAACTCAAGAGCCACCGACTTTGTAGTGGTTATTTCTCTGTGAAGAAGTCTGCACTACAGAGTGGCACGCAACGGCTTGCAGAAAAAAGCCTTTTACTAGTGTTAACAATCATCTGCAGTTTGGTCTCTGCAGCAGCTGGACTGGATGGATCCTATTGTCACTCTGACCTGCAGTGGTTTCCTGCTGGATGTTTCACATCTGTGCAGCATTCTGGATCAGCTTCTGTTGGATTCGACTTTCATGCTTGCAAGAAGTTGAGTCTGTGGTTACCAGCTGTGCAGCTTTTTAGACATTAATTGTTTCCACCTTGAAGTCACACCAGCACAGAAAATGCGCAGATCTAATCATCCTGTTGGAAACTCCTTCAGTGCATTTGTTTCTTGGCGGAAACAGTCCACTCTCCACCCCTGACTCACAAATTCCCCCCACTTACCAAAAGTCTTCCTCACAGTCCTGACCTCTGACTCCTCACTCCACAGTAAAAGGCCTCTACTTCACACACATGAATGTCAGCATTTCACAGTTAACTATGAAATAAACCGTGCACGCTCATCATCAGATGCTAATTATCCATGCGACAGCTAAGAGAACGAACCGGAAGTACCTGATGTCACTTTTTCAGCCTGTCTGTAACTGTGTCACTTTCTAGTATAATCAAGGCTTTGTTCTTTTTTTTTGTTTCTGCATAAGAGAAAAATCTTTGAAAACAGTCACTGGTCACAGTGATATCACCACCAGCAGCACAATAACCTTTTCAAGCACGCCAAATCCGCATTAGCATGGAGTACGCTGACAGCTAAAGGGCCTCCCACGGACACTTGGGATGGTAAAAGTGGTTATATAGATGTTAGTTAGCAGGGCCTGGAGAAGGCGTAGTAATGGATGGCCGCTCACAAACATGAAGCAGAGCGAGTGTGCAGAGGAATGTTACAATAGATAATCTATATATATTTTTTTCTTTTTCTTATTTTGAGAGCTTGGGGTATGACAGACGATCAGCAGCACTTCTGAGGTAGCTGGGCAGGTTTGTCGGTCAGTCTGGTGGTCTTGGAACCAGGAGCTGCCGGCGCCTCTACGTCCACACGCTCTGACATCTTCACACAGATGATGTCCACCAAGCGCTCGAACACCTGCCGCACATTGATGTTCTCTTTGGCGCTTGCCTCGTAGTACTCGAAGCCTGCAGGAGGAAGCAGAAGAGCTTTACTTAAAAACCACTGCAGCAACATTTAGAGGCGTCGGACTCAGTGGATCACATTAGACTAGTGATAAACGAAATGCTCCTTTATGCTGATGATGCCATGTTGTATAGCTCATAAACAAAGTGCTTTTAAACTCAGTGGAAATGACATTGTCCTAGTGTTTTACATGTCTGAATTCTCTGAATTTTCTGTTGGATTTTATTATTATAGCATTTTGAAGTTAGTTTGTGGTAATGCAGATGTGTTTTCATGGATATTTGTTTTAGTTTTTAGGTCGTACTTAGTTTCAGTTCACACTTTCAGTAGTGTTTCATTATTTCTGTGTTTCTGGTTCTGTTGGGTTTTACTTCCTGTCTGTTGATTGTCTTGAATATGTTTAACTGTGGCTTATTTCCCCCTTCGTCTAGTGTGTGTAAACAGTCCTGTCTCCCTCTGTGTTCTTGTCAGATTAGGTTTTTATCTGTGCTTTGTGTTGTGCTGCCCTGCATCTCCATGGGTTTTCTTTGGATTGCAAAATTTTGGATATTCCAACAAATAAAGGCTTTCTTACCACTACCTTCCTTGGTGTTCTGGATTTGGACCCTTTCCAACACCTCCACCTTCCAATTTATGCAGGAAAACAACTTTCTCATGGGTTTATTTCTTTAATTTAATGAATGAAACATAAAATCTCCTTTCCTTTCCATGCTGATGACAATGCATTGTATTGCTCAGATGGGGTGGCTGTAGCTCAGGAGGTAAAGCAGGTCATCTACTAATCAGAAGGTTGGTGGCTTGATTCCTGACTGCTCCAGTTGGCATCTTGGGCAAGACACTAACCTCATCGTGCTGTCTGATGCATCAACCTGAGTTTGACTGTTCAATAGAAAACATTTATGTCATGGTCTCCGTGCCTGCCCGGCCGGCCCCACAAGGCTACATTTGCCGTTTTGGTTCTCTCTCTCTCTCTCTCTCTCCCTCTCTGCCTGGGCGGGGCTCACTGTGGGCTCCCGCCCTTGGCCCACACACCTGACAACAATCACCTGTCATCACCGGGAGCACTATTTGAGGCTGGAACACAGATCCTCTCGTCGCTGGATGATTGTACTGCTGACGTTAGTGTTTCTTGCAGCTCCTGCGAACTCGTGCTTAGTAATTTGAGATTCGTGATTAGTTTGTGACTTCCCTTCTCTTCTGCTTCAGACCTTCCTCCCCGGACCTGTGACCTCCCTGCCGTGTGTGAGTGTGAGAGAGCTACCCTGTGATTCCCTGGAGTTTTGGATTCCCCTCACTGTATATACTGTGCACTGGTGCTGTAAATAAACTGTCTTTTGGAGGCGTCTAAACGCTCTGCGCCTGAGTTCCTACAACCGGATTTTGACAATTTAAGCACATAGCTTTGAGTGCTCTGCAAGAGTAGAAAAGGGCTATATATGAAAGATCATTTAGATATATGTTTTTACTAAGTACATTCTTGAATATTAATGCAAGAGGAAAGACAAAAAACCCTGAGAATGAGATGGAGGCGCTTACTGGAAAAGAACCAGAAGAGTTTTCTTCTTTTAAGCTGAGTATTTTCACTTCTAGCTTTAGTAAGATAGATGCTGTTTATATTGAACTTTAACTGTTTATATTGTCTGTTTGCTTTATGAAAACTGTTGCCATTCAGCTACGTGTCAATGTCTGCTCTAGTTTTAAAAAAGAAAGGGAATACACTCCATATTTGATACCAGAGAGATCCTTAATATAATAAAGCTTAAAGTTTGGAGAGCGAACATTGGTTCATGTAAGAGCTGTCAGACAGACATGAGGTCCTCATTTCTATTCGAGTAGGTTTTTCCCGTGTCATGGAAATTATTTTCTGTTTTTTTTTTTTTGTTTTTTTTTTGTTTTTTTTTTTTAATTTATTTATTTATTTATTTATTTTTATATATATATATATATATATATATATATATATATATATATATATATATATATATATATATATATATATATATATATATATATATATATATATATATATATATATATATATATATATATATATCAGACTGTGTGAGAAGCAGACACTTGAACAGATGCTCGTTTAGCTGATGTGGAGAATCTGATTCACTCTCTTTCTCAGGCTACATGAAAGGTGAGTTAAACAGTTAATAGAGCTGCAGCAAGGCTCAGTTTCAGCTCAATTATCTGCATTAGGACAGAAAGCATGAAGAGTGAAGCATCTCATCCCATATTTGTGTGTTTAAGGTGTTTCAGGCTTTCGGCTCAGTGTCAGCACAGCTCTCTGATGGACTGACCTCAGAGCAGCTTTGAATACACGTGACCTGAACAGAGGGCCCTGAATAACACCTGAGCTCGTCTAAAAACATTGGGAGTGAAGTCTGATGTCAGTAAAGTACAGACATGATAATGTTTATTTCTATTTTTCTGCATGTTCATTATTGATCATATGTAAAATTAGGCCGAAAAAGTTTGAAGGTGTTTTCATGAGTGTGCTTTAATTAATAATAATTTTCAGGCTAAACACCATCAAACAAAGGAAAAATCAATGCTGGCACTCTGAATCACAGTTATTCATTTCTTTGTTCTGCAGTCAGCACACGGTGTGTGAAAATGAATTCACGTAGGGTGGTGCATTAATAAAATCTATCAACAATAAAGTGCAATGCTGCTTTTACTGGAATAAAAAGCTACTCGCCCTGTCAGTGCTGAGAGCCGCAGCTTTTACCTGCTTTCATATTCTTGTTCTTCGTGTTCTTGTGCATAAAGAAAAATTAAAGCTAAACTGAGTACTTTCTAAATGTTCAGACCAAGA
The DNA here is from genome assembly GCF_057381845.1 of Rhamphochromis longiceps. NCBI lineage: Eukaryota > Metazoa > Chordata > Actinopteri > Cichliformes > Cichlidae > Rhamphochromis > Rhamphochromis longiceps. The sequence continues at coordinate 10,778,177 of NC_140578.1, forward strand.
AAAAGCAAAAATAAAATGAACTTATAATCAGATTTCCTCCAACAGGTATAATTTAAAGAAAGTTCTTCGGCAGACAGGGCTCACCTGGTGAAAACGCACCTGTTTGCAGAAACCATCCCTGTTAGTCTGAAGGCTCCTCCTGCACTGCCTTCATGCTCAGGTGTTTGCAGGTAAATGTTAGATAATATGAGGAAGGGGAGGGATTGTGTGTATGTATTTTAATCACACTATGGGTTTTTCTACTTTTTTACTACATCATACATACTACATGTCCCATGAGCCTCAGCACAGAGCTGCTGAAGGAAGAGATGAGCCATCCCTTTTTCTTTGAATAGTTAAACTAAATAAGCTCATATATATAATTTTCTCTTTAGGTTCCTTTTTGGGGCCCTGAGGCAGTGTTTCTCTCACTGCAACCATCTCAACTAATGAAGAAGAAACGTTTCTTCTGCTGTCTGTACCACCTGAGGTGAAAGAGAGCTGAGTCTCACCTAGCTGATCAGCCAGGTGTTTTCCCTTCTCAGGGGGTACCACTCTCTCCTCGTCCATGTCGCACTTGTTGCCCACCATGATCACCTGGGCGTTATCCCACGAGTACGTCTTAATCTGCGTGGCCCTGCAAACACACAGCAACATGACCTGAGCTGAGTTTCACTTTCTGAGCTGAATCACAGGCTTCCAGCCAATCACCTACCAGTCCTGGACGGCGTTGAAGGATTCCTCGTTGGTGATGTCATACATGAGAATGAAGCCCATGGCACCGCGGTAGTAGGCTGTGGTGATGGTGCGATAACGCTCCTGACCGGCCGTGTCCTGAAAACAAACACACAGCTAGTCACATGACCAGAGATGGGCACGCGTTAGTGTAATCTGATTACTTTTTTTTGCGAGAATGTCTCATGACAGTGACGTAAGCGAGTGCGACGTTCGTGACAACAGCTGTGTGCAGATCAACAAGGGATCATATATGGAGTGCGGGAGAGAGTATGAGCGTGCAGCGTTTAAAGCGTGGAGGTACTGACCTTACTTTGAGTTTGATTTCGTAAAAAGTGACAAAAACATTAGTGTCCGTTGTGCGTGGGAAGAAAACTTCCCCTTATTAGCAAAAAAACCCCTAAACTTCCAAGCAAGCACCGAGTGCGCTACGACGTAATGGGAAATTCACAGAGAAACTCGCGGATTCTTCCACTGACCGCTGCGGCACACCTACACCAGGGTAAACCTCCGCCTACCCCACTCCTGCTTTACAGGTGAAAATAGAGCAACAGGACCGCTAGTCTTTGATTTTATTTATTTTCTGCTGTGTTTTACTTGCATCTATTTGAAAGAGTGAGTGTAAACACAAAAAAATATTTTATTTTATGTGCTGGAATGTGCAGAAAATAGGTTTAAATGTTAAACTAATTTCTTCAAGTCAGAGAATGTTGCATATAATTACATTTTTGCTTGATGCATAAAGTTAAAAGATTAAAACTAATAAAACAAGTTTTAAAAAGATACTTTTCCATTTGATTACATTTTGTGTGATGGATTATGTAGAAAGAGTAGAATTGGGCTGAAATATCTATCGCTTCATCACCTATTCAGGTTGTAAATCATGTTTTTAAAAAGTAACTAAGTAACTAAGTAATTAATTACTTTTGAAAATAAGTAATCAGTAAAGTAACGGGATTACTTTTTGGGGAAGTAATCAGTAATTAGTTACTGATTACTTTTTTCAAGTAACTTGACCAACACTGCACATGACTGTGCCAGCTGCAAACAGACTTTAACTAATCAGCAGCCTCCAAGTACTAAAAGCTGCAGTTCTTCCAACGTCCAGCAGAGGCTCCAGCAGTGAGTCAGCCCCTTCAGACTCCGATGTTAAAGGTTTACAGCAAAAATAAACATATTTACAGCTCGATACACAAGCTTGTCTGGTCTCTATCGATAATTTCCCCCTTTATAACAACAGTATGGGGGGAGTGGTTTTAGCACTCGCCTGGAAAGTTTGCATTATTAGAGGCGTGGCCTCTTTGACTGACAGGTAAATGGTGACACAAGTGGCTGTAGCTGCTACCAGTCAATACCTCTGGACCCTGTTTGTGCTGTTAGAGCCTTTTTAATGACATTATGTGACCAATAATATGGCTGCTGTGAGGTTACTGTACTAACAGACCATCTAGGAAGTGAAATTCTAGGTATCTGTGTCTGTGTGATGTACCCATACAGTCTGTAGATGCATACTGATAACAAGAGCGTTAGCTGATAACTTAGCATTCCAGCCTCTCGTCTGAATATGATCTGGAAACAATCAAAAAAAAAAAAAAACAGCACGGTGAAGGCCGAAAGTAAACTCCAAAACTTCCAGACTTCGTGGCTGCATCCATATTTAAGGTCCACTCTATGAATCTACCATGATGAAGCCATCAGTGCTGAAGCTCCAGAAATAAAGCTGTAAAAATGTCTGTAAATCTGCAGGAGAAGAAAAAGAGAGTATGACGCTGGATTGAGACACAGCGGGGAAAAACTCCTGAAACAAACATCCTCACAAATACATAAACTACACAGCAGGTTCATTATAGATAATTTGTTTGGAACCTAAAATATGAGTGTGTTGATTCAGCTTAAGTGTTTCTTTAGACACCTGCTGGGTTTCTGCAGAAGCTCAAAGGCTTGAAAGAACAACTTCTGAAGAGTAAAGGGTGATGAATAAAAAGTTCGTTTTTAATATTTAAGCAAAACAGTCATTCAGCTAACGGCATCAGCATCCCTCCCTGTGCTAATGTATATGTGTCAGTGCTGCTTTAATAACTCTGACTTGTGATATGACAGATTGAATACACATCATTACTGTGGAAACTGAAGACGATCAATAAAAATGATCTAAGAAAGCACCAGAGACTCTTTCAGCTAGTCTCAGGCCATTGATCTCTGCAACAAGCAGCCGGGCCACAGTGTGACTTTCACGCCACCGTCCTCCACCACTTCATCCTCCGTATCACTACAGCTGCCCCGAGTCACTCTGCTAATTTTAGCTCTGACTCAACACTTCCTGATTCTGCCTTTATCCGGAGAGACACAGCGAGAGCTCGTATACGATTAATTAATTCAGACTGTGGAGTGTGTGTGTGTGTGTGTTTACGATGGAGGATGATCAGCCTCAAAAATATGCAGACAGCTGAAACACTCTCCTACTTCCTACTCCTGTATGACACTAACAGAGCCAAAAAGTCCAAAATAAATATCACGTTTTATTCCATAAGACCTGAGGCCATAAACTCATCAGAGGTTTGCACTGAGCTCGGCTGAGCGGGAGGATCAATCTCCTCTTAAACTTCTATCCAATCACACTTTTGACAACCAGAGGTGTCGCCCGTAGTGACTACATGTGTCTGTAAGCAGAGCCAGTGATCTAAAATCTGTGTTAACATGTTGAAGTTAACAGCCATAAACTACACCTCCCATGATGCTTTGGTCATAGCTCTCCATCCAACAGTTTGTGTTCAGTCTATTTTTACTCACAACGATGCTTTCAGTTTGAATCAGCTGGCTCTGATTGGCTCCAATTATGTCAACAACATACACACACACACACACACACACACACACATGCATGCACACAAACACCTTCTGGGCCCTTTGTCTCCCGCCAGGTCTCAACCTCTCCACCCTGAGAGCTCCTTTTAATTGCCACTAAAGTCAACACAGTAACGGAGTGTGTGTGTGTGTGTGCCTGTGTGTGTGAGCGTAAAGGGCCGCTGCCATGGCAACAACATCACCACTGATAAAAGGAGCCGTGAGTGTGTTTTTGCTGCAAGCAGAGCTCAGTCTGCTGATCCACTTTAAACGCATGCAGCTGATCATTACTGCGCTTTATGAAGACGTGCGCTCTGTCACAGCACGTTCAACATTACAGCTGACGTCACAGAATTGTAACGTTTCGTCGCAGTGTATTAAAGCAGCGAGAGCAGAGACATTAAAGGACGAGGAGACACATCACTGAACCCTCTGAGAGATTCAGCATCAGCAAAGATGGAGGCACAAGTTTAACCTGCAGGGAAAAGATGCTTTTTAAACTTTAATTTAAAGGAATAAACAGACAATTTTACAAAAACTGCCCGAATGGAACAAGTAAAGGCTAAATCCACATCAATCAAGCCAATCAAATAAAAAACAGAGCAGGAAGCATCAGTGCGATCTGCAGCGGCTAAACATTCGATCAAACCTTAGATCAGCGTTGGGCTGTCAAATGAACATCAGATGATGTCTGTGGTCAGTTTGTGGAAGGTTTTTGATTGTTTTGGTGTAGTATGCATGAAAGATGTGGTCTGATCTCGACTTAATGTGAGATCATTCTATTCATGCAGTTTTTATTTATGGACATGAAAGCAAAAATTAAAAAAAAAAAAAAAAAAAAGTTAATTTCAGTAATTCTTCACAATAACTGCTCCAGTTCAATTCAGTTTTATTCAGACAGCACCAATTCAGAGCAACAATTGTCCCATGATGCTTCATAGTGTAAGATAAAGAGAAAACACCAGCAATCAGACGATCCCCTGTGTGAGCAGGACGTGTCAACAGGAGGAAGAAAGAACTCCCTTTGAACAGGAAGTTAAATCACATAAGATTTGATCAGGCAAGTGCTTTAAGGTGTTTCCGAATTTCTGCTGATTGGTGAAAAGTGCATCTTCAAGCACTTTGGCTCTGCAGCTCAACATCTAAACCACATGGAGTATTTCCAGTATTTAGAATGGGTCCGCTCAGTCAGCATCCTCCTGACCCATCAGGACAGCGTGTTCTGCCATACCACAAAACCTCACCAGGAACAGGATGAGGAACATGGTGCGTCCATGGAGCTGGCCCGACCTCCAGACTTCCCCAATGGCTGCAGGTGAGCAGACATCCATTTCCCCAACAACATTTTCAGCTGAAAGATCTCTCTTAGAAAACCTTTCATCCTTGTTAACAGCTCACTTGGTGCTGTGTCAGCTGAGATGCTCAGCATTGTAAGAGGGGCTGATTGGCTCACAAACTGTGACTTTCTCTATGGTTCATCTTCACTTTTGCACAGAGATGTATCTAAAAAAAGGAGAGACCTTGGAGAAAATGTGTCACTCTTCCAGCGACTGTATCTGAGCGGGTAACCTGAGGTTAACTTTGTATTTGGTGAGCTCAGACAACCTTCAGAGGAAGCTCATTTCTGCTGCCTGTATACTCAGTCTGCCATCACTGCCCACAGCTCTTGGTCATATGTGGGGTAGGAGTGTGTAAGTTTGCTCACTTACAAATAAATGAACTGTCTCTATTTTTTATGATAGTTTCATTTTAATGGACAGAGACAGAATATTATTTGAAAATCCAGAAATTGACATTACATAAACGTTATAAATACATCTGTATGTTCATTGAGGGAAACAAGTATTTGATGCTCTGCGAACCAGCCAGAACCTCCTACAGACTGGCTGTTTGCCATGTGGCGAACAGATTACAATCAATCAATCAATCAATCAATCAATCAAAAACTCAGTGACCATCAATCAGTCTAAGTCTGGAGCTTCATGCGAGATCTTGCCTCATGCGATGAGGATAATCATAGGAAAAGTAGTGGATCAGCCCAGAACTCCATGGGATGAGCTTCATAATGTTATCGTGTTACACTGTAATGGATTGGAATCTTCAAGGAGGCTCATGTTCAGGCCCATCTTAAGTTTACCAGTGAACACTTAAATCAATGAGAGAAGGCTTGGGAGAAAGACCTGTGGTCAGATGAAACCAAAATCGGTCTCCTGCTGAGGTTAGAGGAAGAGAAATGCTGAGTACGACTCAAAGAATAGCATCCCCACAGTCAGGCACAGAGGTGGAAACATTATGCTTTGGGCTGTTTTTCTGCTGAGGGTACATGATGAGGGGGCCGATGTATGACGCCAAACTAGAACCAGAACCTCCTTCCCTCAGCCTGATCACTGAAGATGGGTCAAGGATGGGACTTCCAGCATGAGAATGACTCAAAACATATCGCCAAGGCAACAAAGGAGTGGCTAAAAAAGAAGCAAGTCCTGTGAAGCTACTAAGGCTTTGAGTTGGCAACTTGAGAAGTGAGCAAACCTAATGACCAACAACAAGAAACATCTTACTGCTCTGATCGCCAACAAGGCAACAAGACATGCAAGTCAGTTTATAATTTTTATGTAATGTGTTTTTTTTGGTTTTTTTTGGTTGATATTCATCTCTCATCATTAAAATGAAACCACCATAAAAAACAGAGACTCTTCATTTCAACTGGGATCAAATCATTATTCCCCCTTTAAACTTTTCTGTAAACCAGCTCCGCTTCAGCATTCATCGTCACCACGACACACCGATAAGAAGCTTGCATTAAGTCCGAGGTCCGACTGACACATTGGTGCATCTCATTCTTTTATCATCCCTTTTAAACAACATCCTGAGATACTGAAGCAGCTGTGTGTTACGTCCCTGAATGACCATCAGTGTTGAGCCCTGAGTCTGTATGAGGGAAAGAGGTTATTGTTTGGTACCAACTTTTTAAAGGGCTGTTACAGAATCCAGGTAATGTTGCATCACCTTTCACCGTCTCAGCCTTACCTGCATGGACCCTACCACCTGCCCAAGTAAGGATGATGCAAATGAGACAAAATATAAACAAAGAGACGTTCCTGCTGACTCCTCACTGCTAATTGACGCTACCATCGCATTCCCTGACTAACAAAAGAGCCACACAAAAAAACAGACACACAAACACAGAGTTTAAACTGATAATCTGATGATCAATAATTAATTTTATGACTAAAACATTTTGTGGTTGCAAAACCACTTCTTCCTAACAGAGGGGCTGGTTCTGAGGCCTGACACCAATGCAGGTGTCCTCTGACGTCAAAGCGAACCAGGTTTAACATCTAACCACCAGCCTTACAACTTCTTTCTATTATTTTTTACTTTATAGCTAAAAAAAAAAAAAAGAATATCACAGAGGCAGAGACTGAAGACATCAATGCAACAAGACACCATGTGCATAATTTGTGACATCAGCATCTGTTTCCACAAGCCAGTTCGTCTCCGGCATCTCAGACAAGCAAACCGTCCTCACCCAGATCTGCAGCTTGATCCTCTTGTCGTTGCGATACACCGTTTTCACTTTGAAGTCAATGCCCACGGTGCTGACGAAGGAGTTGCTGAAGGAGTCGTCGGCGTACCGGAACAGGAAGGACGTCTTCCCCACGCTGCTGTTGCCGATGATCAGCAGCTTGAACATGTAGTCGAAGTTCTGGTCAGAGCCATCCCGCTGGCCGAAACGCTGGTCTGCCTTTGCCATCTGAAGATTTGAAAAGGACAAAAACACAAGAATCAGCAACATGAATATTCATCCAGACTGAGAGCTTCTTTTAAGTCTCACCTGAGATTGCAGAGTTTACATTTGCTTGTGTAACAGTCTGAGCATGTCAGTGGTATAAAAGCTCTTTTACTTTGATGGGATCAGTTGGGATGGGAAGAATCTGTCTGCTTACAGTGTTGTCACTCAGTATTCCAAACTCTCTTGATTATTTAGACCCATGAATGTATAGAAAAAGGGTAAAGAAAATCCTTTGAAGGTGATTAAACATTTAGTGAAGAGAACACCTGAACAGCAGACGTCTGTGGTCGCCTAAAACTCACTCTCATGGTGCCTGAACCTCGTACAGGTCTGATGCACTGCTGGTTTCAGTGGTGTTTCTGAGGTGGGATGCAGAGTGTTGTGCACGCGTGGACTACAGGAGCAGATTTCATGGTGGCATGAGCGTCGTTTTAACCTAGTGTAACCAGTCAACTTCACCACCAACAACATCAAGCGACTGCCTCACTGGTGAGTCCATAACGTGCAGACAAAGGAAACGTAGAATAACCAACACTGACTTCATGTTTTATTCAGTACAACCTAAAACAAGTGGCTGAGCAGATAAAACACACAGAGGTCAGAGATCTCATAGACTTCTACAGGACCGAAGTCTGTTTGCAGCCACAGCTCTCGCCCCCTGGTGGCCATTAAAAAGAAGGCAGCTTTAAGGCATTTTCCACACCGGCTTCATTTTTCACACCTGAAGGTGCGTTAGTCTTTTCTACGGCCTGTGGGTGTTTTCTGCACGGCATCCAGTATCTGCCTGCTCCTCCACAGAATGACGCGGTGCAATGTAAATCGTAAATAAATCGTCAAAGCTGTGCAGATGATTCCAGGTGTTTGATTTGTAGGTGTGGTTGAAGGAGCTGAATAAAAAAGGACGTTCTGGGTGCAAACATCAAGCAGATCCATCAGGAGAGGACACATCACAGCTTGGTCCATTCAGAGGTCAAAGGTCTGGAAGTTACATCACAACATGAGGAAGCACTGTGTGTAGCGTGAAGAGAAGAACTGCAGGTGCAGAGGGTTCAGCCCGAGCTGGTAATATCCATCAGGTGAAGCTGAACCCGAGCCATCCCGTGCCGCTTCCATTAGCGCATGTCATAATGCAATATGATTGTTACCCCCAAAACAACCACTAGTGGAGAGCATACTGTAGATAATGTAACTGAGTACATTTACTCAAGTACTTTACTTAAATACAGTCTTAATGTACTTAATGTACTTATCCTTGAAGTATTTCTGATCTCAGCCACTTTAATTATTTTGGATGTTGTACTTTGTTTCTTCTTCTTCTGTAGATTTAAAATATAAATTAATTAACACATTAAAGGTGCAACATTAAAGTCATAAACACATTAAAGAAGCAACAATTGGTGGTTTAATGAATCAATAATCACCATAGTGATTTTATACTGGCTGTAGGTGTGAATGGTTGTCTCTCTCTCTCTCTCTCTCTCTGTTAACCTTGTGATACCTGTGCAGGCGTGCCCGCCTGTCACCCTATGACAGCTGGGACAGACTCGTCAGCTGGATAAGAAAATTAATCAATTTTATTTTATTTCTATAGCACCAAATCACAACAACAGTCACCTCGTTGTATGGGGTACAATGACTAACACAGATGCTGCAGAGGCCAATGGAAATAGTCGCGTTTTCGCTTCTTTGGATAAAAATGATTGAAAAGTATAACGAACAAAAGAGGTTTAAACTTCATGAAGTATCATGTAAAACGTGTGTGAAGGCACGGGACCAATCAGGGACCACAGAATCACACCCAGCAGGTCTGAGCTCACGTGCTGCTCTCCTGATCAGAAGCATCATACCAGAGAGGATTATCTGATCATCACCAGGTTAACATCAGCACGCTTATTATCGCTAAATGAAAGGTGAAGTTGATGAAGGTGCTGTTTGATAATCAGAATGAGCAGCCATCCCTCCAATAGGGCCTCCGCAGGGAGGAGAAGCCACGGAGCAGCCTGAATCCCCGCAGACCAGCTGCACCTCTGACTTCATCATCACCATCATCACCATCATCCCACATGGACGTCATCAAGCTTCAGCGTCGAAAAATACAAACCATCGATTAGAGAAGGATCGAAGCCATCGATCACCGACGATGATGTGAAGATGATGATGATGAGGCTGGAGGAAAATCGCAGAGATGCACGAGCCCCGGTGTCGCACCGGTGCAGGTGTGACCGACGTTTCTGGATCAGTGTGTGTGTGTCCGTATGTGTGTGTGTGTGTGTCCGTGTGTGTCACCTCTGCTGGGCGGATCGGACGCTCTCTCGGTGTCTCGGTGTGCAGATAAAATCCGTGTGTTCTCAGCAGTGGCTCCTGTGCTGGGGAGAGGAGGAGGCGCGTGCAGACCGGATGTTTGCTGTGAAACGATCTGAAGAGTCTGAATCTGTCCGCGCGCAGCTGTTTCACGCACGGCGGCAGGATGACATGCTGCACACAACTCCTGCTGCTCCTCACGCGCCAGCAGCGGCTCTTCCACGGTCAACGAGCGGCTCCGTGCGCGCGCAGGCGGCTCCTCTTCAACCAATCACAGCGCGCCGCTCCGCAGACGCTGCGCGCGATGACTCATAACAACGGAGGAGGCTGAAGGAGCGCGAGGACAGCAGCCTGTTGGAACTACTGCACCATCATCATCTTCATCCTCTTCATCACCATTGTCTTCATTCTCATCATCTTCATCACATCATCATCTCATCATCATCACATGATTTTCATGATCTTCGTCATCATCATTATTTTCATAATCTTCATCACATGATCATATTATCATCTTCCTCATCATCACATCATCATCATCATCTTTATCACCATTATTTTCATCATCAGTATTTTCATCATCTTCATCCCATCATCATCTTCAGCATCATCATCCTCAGCAGCAGCAGGCAGACACACTTGCAGATTCACACTGTGAGAAACTTCAGCTGAGGGATCTGATCGGTTCATGCATGTGCAGGAAACACATGCAGATGGTGCAGTGCTGTAAGAACAGGTGGAGCAGCAGGGGGCGGGGCTGGCATTTTAAAAAGAGACACAATTTACACAATGACTGAAACTAGCTCACTGAATAAACAAGTAGAACAAGTAGAAAGATATGTGCTGCCCCAACACTCACAGAGCAGAGCTGTTGCAGCCCGTCTGCAGGGCATCTGCCTTGTAGCGCAGCCTCTGCAGTCGAGACCACGCAGTTACAACAGACCTACAACCATGCAGGCATCTGCACAGAGCCCCACAAAACTGACCTCACACACCTCGCAGAAACTATATTTTTCAGCACATTTGTTTCCTTCTACACATCATTGCCTCGGTCTTTATATGAATCTGTGCGCTCTTTAAACATTTACATTATGACACAAACTATAAGGATCTGCAATGATCCAACATTTGAAACAGAACAGGTGAAAATGCTCACCTGCCTGATGCCTGCAGAGAAACCACTGTAGAACCTGACAGTGTACCTGATGGAAACTTTATTTCATTCAAAAGCTTTCCCCGTGATTTCAGCCTTGCTTAGAGTGTATATCCAGTAGATGGCGCTGTGACTCAATTTATTCACTCAGTGTCTGGGAGCTGGTGTTGTGACAAAAAGTGTTGTAAATGACTTTTTGGCATATAATCTGCCAAAGCTTTGCCAAACATATGAGTGATGAAGGATATAAAGTCACTTTGAGGCAGAAAGGACATTCCTGTCCTGTCAGTTTTTGGCAAAAGTGACTTTTACCCTTTGAATTAAATTTTTGTTTTTATGTCTTTTCATATAAAGGATGTAGCCAACAGGGCAGCAGAAATCGCAACAAACATAACATTGCTGTTTGATAAAGATATTTGAAGTGGCCAAATCAGGTTTTAAGACCATGCAAGTGAACTGCTGTTATAATATATATATATATATAGCTCCTAACCTAGAAACTGCTTCTCAGTTTTTCAGTGCGTGACAAGTGTGTATGAGTCACTGTCAAGAACTCACCAAAACTCTGAAGCCAGGACTCAAACTAATGATCCAATCCAGACACAGGAGCCTGGCAGAGGCCAATCACTGCACTCCACCTGTCACTGCATCACTCACACACACACACACACACACACACACACACACACACACACACACACACACACACACACACACAGTTAGGCTCTTGTTGTGGTTCAGTCAATGGCAGATGTGTCAGACAGTGTCTGTCGCTATAAATGTATCCAGTTCACTTGTTTTATTGAACAGTCTGTGTGAGAGCAGCTGCAGCACAGAGAAAAAGAAACCTGACTGAAGCTCAGCTCTTTATTTTTGACTCCAAACTTTACCTGCTTGATATTGAGCTGCATTGTTATTGATTTATTTTTAAATCATGTACAGCTCCTCAGGCTCTCCAGCCTCTCACTGCTGACCTTACTCGACCTTTTTATTCTAACTTTCATTATTTAAAGTGCGTGCCACATACTCGACTATCGTGATGCCGATGTCATCACTTCCTGTTCATATTCAGCGTGATCACCTTTTTTTCCCTGACTGAAGACATTTAAACACATGTGAAGAGGAAACTCATAAAACACTAAAGCTTTCATCACAGAGAAGAATGTAAACATCAGACAGATACCGGGGAATCATTTTCAAAGAGTTTATTAAAGCACAGAGATAACCATGAAGCTATAATCAATAACCCCTCACCGATTTACAGATCAATACAATCATCTTTCATTAAAAATTCATTTTTGTAGCTCAGATGATCAGAATACGATTAGATTCTAAGCTTTACGTGATAATTCACTGCATAAGAGAAACAGCCTGATTAAAAAAAAAAACAAAACAACAACAATTTTCGAAAAGCAGACGAGTTTCTCTTCAGTCTTTAAAGCTGCACTAATCACTCAAGCCTTTCAGCCTCTTTTGCAGTTTCGGTTCTGCAGACATTCACTGCCTGACTTCAAATTTAAAGACCAATTTTGATGCTTTTCTTTATTAAACATGGGAGAAAATGAACATCAGACCAGACAAAAACCTTTATCCACCAATCACATCGCAGAGGCTGATAAATTTAATCCTATTCTACTTATATAGCGCCAAATCACAACAACCGTCACCTCGAGGTTAAAGCAATCATTGCAGCTTTAAACGAGAGAAACCCTGCAGGTTCTCGCGGTTACTGTCAAAGAAGGGACAACATAATAGACCTATGACACCAAACCACAGAAAAAGCAAAGAGCAGATAAATTTAAAAGAGGAAATCAAACCATGTTTACACCAGCTGGCCTGATTTTTACATCAATGTTTATACAATATAAGAATCTAAGTCCAGGAGCCCTGACACAGAAAACCAGACAAACTGCATGTCTTTGTGTGCAACATGAAAACCATCAGCATATATATACATATATATTTATTATATTATAGTAATATATATGATTAAAATCTCCCAACTTCCACAGCGGAAGACCAGTCAGAGCAGCTGAAACACAGCTTGTGTCTCTGCTGCTGACTTGAAAACTTTATGTGATACTTCAGAAAATAAATAGAAGTATCTGCTTCATCGCGTTTCCTCGTTTATAAACCATGGCTCTGCGTCCTACGCGGCGATATGTAACAGACTGTCGGGTTTATAACGTTTAGTAGGATTCGGCATTCGAAGCCTGTTGTTGGCTCCAGGAGCCAAAAGCCCCGATGCACCAAGCCGAGCCCTGTTCCACCTGGACGTCCAGAGGATCGGATCTTAAAGGAAACTAAAGAGTGATTTCATGAACATTGCAGAGCTCCTGTGACATTCATGTGGGATTTAAGCAGAGGCCAGATTCTCCATGAAGCTTTTTTCTCTGATGTGGGCAGCGTGGGTTTCAGGGTCGTTTGAGGTCAGCTTGGTGTGTCGGGGCACTGAATGTGGTTACGAACGTCAGGTGAATAACACACGGAGGTCCATATACCAGGAGGAGTAAGACAGGACGGAAAAAACGCCGGTCGTAACACCCGCTTCTTTTTTGGAAGCTTTTTTTTTTTAACGTTCAGACGACATCTCCGAACTAGAAGCTTCATGAGGAGATGTCAGTCTGGATCATCAGGTGTGAGCTGTGCTGTGAACACAATCACGGGGCACCTGCACCTGCGGTGTGCATCAGCACAATTATACTGTGAAGTTGGGATGTTGGTGATGGTTTGGACACAGTGGGACTGACAGCGTGAACATTCAAGTATAAATGAAGTCATCACGAGTAACATGATGCTGCACATAGTGAGTAAACGCGTCACGTACGGCCCACTGGGCTACAGAGCTTACAGACATGCAGCTTTACGTTGTAACCTGAAGAGCCAGACCTGAAGCTGCTCCAGGATCTGTTTCACTAAGAAAACCCATCTCTGTGCAGAACCTCAGACTGGATCTCCTGGCTCGTTTTAACACGTGAACATAAACTATCGGGACCCGAAGGTCACCTTTAACCCCAAACACTGGATAAACAAAGGAAGAGTCCACTGTCGTGTGTGTTTGGATCGGCAGTAAAACTGGTGCGGGCAGGATATACAGAAATTTTCAGTGAGAAAAACGAGAAATTAACTTCTATCCTGACGGCATTAAAATGAATTCATGGCCAGTTCCTGTAACGTTTCTATAAGAACTGCTCAAGGTGGGAATGTCTGCTGGTGCAGCAGGTGGGTGATTGAGGTGGGGGTGGGGTTTGGATGACCTGTGAGGAACTGAAGAAGCGGTTAACCCTGTAATGCCAAATGTATCACGTGAAACATGACTTTGAGGCCTCTACATTTATCAGCGTGATTTTTTTCCTGTGTAACCGTGATAAACCGAACAATACGTTTGTAACATTTTTGTGCAGTTGCTTATAAAGTAAAAGTCATAAACAAACTGATATTAAATAAAAACAAGTCTGTCAGGTTTAATTAAAGATTAAAAAATGTGAATGTTTGGAGTAATTATTTCATGATCCAGGCTTTACAGGGTTAACAGCTTCTCTCTGATTAACACGGGAATGTCGACGCTGCGTTGATGGACAGGAAGTGAAGTCACAGCTGGCTGCTCGCTCAGATTCATCTGTGATCGTTCCCTGTTTAGAAGCTCTGTTTATCCTGAGGGTACCTGTGTAGCCCTGACCTCTGGTCGGACTGAAGCTACGAAATCAACGAACTTATTGCTAAAAAGCAAAAAAAAGCAAAAAAAAAAAAGGGGGGTTTTTTGTTATTTTTTTTTAAACAGCTGGATCTGTTTGGGGCTCCTGGACTAAAACAAAACGTTTATCTTTACATCTGGCTCCATCATCATTTTAAACATATATATATTTAAAGAGAATATCTAATAATACACTGAATGTTTATTTAACAGTCAATTATTATTATTATCATTATTATTATTGTTTTTATTATTGTTGATGATGGAGCCGTGCAATGGGTTTGTTTGCAGTGTTTAAACAGTTTGAGCTAGAGTGTAAAGAGCAGTTGGGGTCGTCACAGAACGTTTTTTCTTATAGAAGCACCAAAGCATGACAATGATGAAGATGACAGATGACAGAAGGCTAACAGCGACGATGGCTCGGGTTGTCCACTTCGGCTTGTCTGGGTGGGTGGGGTTTGCTGAGGAGACAAAAACATGAGGGCATTCTCAGTATCATTATTATTTTCACAGCTCGAACAGAAACATCCTGCTGGATGGTGATGGTGTGGTCCAGATGATGAGGTGCTGATCTGACTCCCTGACAGAAACAGAATTTTTTTAAAGTCTTACTTCCGTTTCTACAGAGCGCCGCAGAGTCCATAGAGGCGAAAAATATTTCAAATGAGCATGTGCTGAAAGCAGAGCGCTCTGATGAGGCCGTAGGAAGGACAAGAAGAATTTGTTTAGTGTTTGTTAATGAGGCAAATTTAATTGAAGGTGGACTGTCAAGAATTAGCGATTAAACAGAACGTAGAGAACAGTCTGGACCTGTTTTCATTCAGCTCTGCTGGGAGGAGCTTATGTATGAAATGACCCAGGGATGCTGAGATATAACCCTCAGCCTGCTCTGCTGTTAGCTTTTTACTAAGACTTAAACAACCTGCCCAGGAAAGACGTCCTGTATGTGCCCGTGCTCCTAAACCAAAGTCATGTGGCACAGCTGAAAGTGAACGGGCGGCACAAACCTTCAGGAAAAAGTTTTTAAGATCATCGATTTAAACTGAGTGAAGAAACGTGCAAAAGTTTGATATCTGTGGCTTCTCCTGTCTGCTCTCCTCAGATATGAACAGTTTAGTCTTCGATGTTAAACTGACACTAAACTGTTATTAATGCAAAATAACCAGTTAGATTCTACAGGGAGTACATATGTGAAGTAATCCATTACTTTAAAGAAACAGTCTCCAGGTGTTCCTCTGAGCTGAGGCGGTGTGGCGTTTACTGACACTCTGTGAGGCTGCAGTTCATGTCAGAGCAGAGTGAGGAGACTTGAACACCCCAACCTGTTCAGGAAACATGTGACTTACGGGAAGGTGAAGCAGGGTCCAGGTGAGAACTGCAGTTCACTAGAAGAGAAAAAGAAATGTGGTGAATGAAACAGCGGATGATGGAAAGCATTTCCTGTCTGCTGGAAAAACGAACAAACAAAAAACAAAAAAACTTTTAAGCTGAGTGTGGGAACACCTGTATGAATTAATTATTAATTACTCTTTAGAGCTCTCACCTGCGCATTCGATCTCCTGCAGCGTCTGAGGGAAAAAAAAGTTGAGGTCAGAGCTAAAAATAGTTTTCTGAGAGCATACAAAGAACAGGAAACAGTCGCTCTGTCAAACTGTGGAGATGATCTGATTTTTCTGGTAATATCTCCTCTGACTGAGAAACTGAAGAAACAGTATGCTCACATTTGCAACCTGTTAATCAATGTGTAACCCCGCCCCATTTCCTCACGTTCTTCTGCTCCTTTTTTGCTTTTAACAGCTCCATAATCTCAAAAATAACATGTTTAAATTTCCTGTCATAAAGTTAAACAAACAAACAAAATAAAAACAGATCAGATACAGAGATGCACAGTTTGTTTTTCAGTCAGTGACACAGAAGTGTTCAGTGTTCAGCTGCACGCACTGAAATGTAAATCTGTGTTTTGAAATGATGAACTCCGTTTCTGTAAAGTTAAAATATCACCGTTAAACTTTGCACACTGATAGTTCAGGACTGAGCTCAGCAGTGGAAGATTTTAGTCTTTTTGTAATAAAACCACAGAAAAAAAGGTCTGAATCTGAGCAAGAAGCTTGTTTTTACCCCAGAGCACTCCAGGATGTAGCGCAGGGGACGACAGTCAGCCAGGATGATGGAGTTGTCCGTCAGACTGTGGACAAAGACTTCATGAAAGCGTGAGCCTCGTGCCATGACAGTTTTCTGCAAAAGAAACAAAATACTTGATTATTACCGTCCATCCTTCCACTGCTGCTTACGCAGGTGACGGAGGCAGCAGTCTAACAGAGACTCTCAGACCTCCCTTTCTCAGAAACCTCTGAAAACATCAACGCATTCCCACACCATCCTGCAGACATAATCCCCAGCCAGGAGATGTCCTGGACAGACACTAAACCCTAGCTGGCCGACTTAGGTAACACCTATTGCTGACCTTTCATAACTGTCTCAGAATCGCTCTTCGTCTGGCCCCTCACCCAGGACCAATTTGCCTTGGGAGACCCTAACAGGGGCTAAATGCCCCCGACAACATAGCTCCTGGGATCACACGGGTACACAAACCCCTCCACCACGATAAGGTGGCGATTCACGGAGGGGGTTATTGTAATTCTTCAGCAGCTAATCAAGGTTGAAATGATTGATCACCAGAACACAGAGGTAGACTCTCTCAACTTTCATCTAGCACCAGCAACAGGTCAAATTTTGTTGCTCCGGGATTTAGAAAGTGCATTTGGTTTGAACAGAGACACAGGCTGATGTTACAAACACAGTTAAAGGCAATAAGAAGATCTTCAGCTGGACTGTAAGCACTCAGTGTTAGGACCTGAATGCAGTATGGTCCAGTGGGTCATTCTGTGTTTTTGAGTGAAGAGTTCACAGACTAAACATTACTGACTGGAGGTGACAAATGATTCCACATCTTCCACGGCGAGGTTTACTTTTTGTTTCATTTTTCACGCTGTTGCCACTAAATGTTGTTATTGTAACTGTGTTGTTTCCATAATCGAGTTTAAAAAGTGAAAACGTTACTTTACTGCTGTGTAACATTTGCCTGAACCCTCCGAGTTTCAGGTTTCACAGAATGACGAGAAATGAAACGAAAAACAAAAGAGCAAAGACACACACACACACGCGCACGCACGCACACACATACTCTATGCAATGCCGTCAGCCACAACTTTACAACCACACGAAGCTTCCAGCTTTCACTGAGAGGTTGATAAAGCAAAGAATGTTAATAACTTTGTGACTGAGTTACATCAGAGCTGCAGACCAAGAAAACAAACAAATTCTTCTGCTCTGCTTCTTCCGCTTCACCTCACGGGGAAAGTCCAGTGGAAATCTGGGGAAAGTCCTCCTGCTATTGTTCCCTTTTTAAAACTCTGTTCATCAACTTTATACGTAGATTCACCGAGTCCTAGCATCCAAGGGGAAGGTCAAAAAGCTTCCAAAACATACAGAATAGATTTGTGGATGAAACACAAAATAGATGCCACAATAGAGAAAATAAGCAATAGATGAGAAATAAAAATGAAAAAAGCTACAACTCTCTGTATATAAGGGCACCAAAAGTAAAGAGATTTGTGTTTGGTTGATTATTTTTGCTGTAACAATGCTTGTTGGCACCTGGCACCTCTTCCTCGTGCAGGTCAGTGGCCTGGTCACACACTGCTGTGGGATGGATCCCATTCATCAACTAGCGTTTGTCAGCCAGTGTGGTTGTGTTGGCCACTCTGGCACAAAAGGCTGATCCCACAAGCGTTCAGTGAGGTTGAATGCATTCACACATACAGCCAATTTATAATCGGCAGTTAAACTAACCCATTAACCCGTCTTTTGACTGAGCCGGGCGACTCCTTTTTCCCTACAGCGCATTGCGCCACAGCCTGTGAAAGTCGCTTTGATGATTTATGATGTAATACAGCAGTCAAACCTGCTTCCTGTCTGATTACCTCACCCTCAGCCTCTGTCAGACATTCTCAAACATTCCTGATAATCTGCCTGAGATCAGACCCACTGCTGTCATGTTTCAGTGTGTTCACAAACAGGCGTTTGGCATTTGATCAGCAATTCTCTGGGAATTGCTGATCGAATTCTCTGGGAGGATTGGGAGGAAGTCTCAAAGAGATGCCGTCTTTGAGACGCGGTCTCTTTGAGACGCGGTCTCTTTGAGATGCGGTCTCAAAGAGACTGAAGTCAGACTCTGACTTCAGTCCTTCTGCCTGCAGAGTATCTCTTACTTGTCTGCATCACACAAACACAGAATCTGGTTTCCTGTTTAGCTTCAGTCTGACTTAAATGACACAAACGTGACGGATTTACTGCCACAAATCAAAGAAAACTGGTTTCAGTTTCAAAGACACCTGATTCTGTGAAAACACCACAAACCTCCACCTCAGAGCTTCCTGCTGGCTCACAGCATCACTGGCACTGATGCTCTGTTTCATGATCACTAAAATCAACTTTTCACTCAGCCAGCTGATTTTTGCTTTGTCTGAGAATCAAAAGAAACACTTAAGCAATTGAGGAAGGCCACACCCAAAACATGGCAGCTGAGGCATTAGGAAGTATAACTGGAAGGACTAGATTTGATACCCATTCAGGTATTTATGTATGGCAGGATCTGACATTGCACTCAGTGAGCATTCTGAAAACGAGCTACAGACATAACAACGAGCCTGAATGTACCTGAAGATGTGTCCTCTAGGAGCAAACATGCTGTTCTTCTCTTAGCCTTTATCAATTAATTTATTATTCACCTGTGCTATGTGAGCCCCGCCCTTCACTGCTGCTAGTCACCTAGCAGCCAAGTCACCTTGAGCGCCTGTGATCACTCGGGTTTACATTCCCTGTCTGTTTATGGATTTCTCTGAGGTGCACAGCCAGTCCAATGACCCGCCCAATGTTTGAAGTGTCCAGAGTTCTCCAAACAAGGAAGTTAAAAGAACAAAATCTATGATGTAATCGTGGTGTTGATCAATAGCAGCAGGTTGTGAAAGTGAAATGTGTAATTGCTTGTGATTTGCTGATCTAACTCTGAGAGCATGTGTGCAGCAGTAACAGCAATGGCATCATGCTGAGTGTGGTGGACTCACGTTCTGATCCTCCCAGCAGGTGCTGCAGCTGGATGAACTGGGCCCGTGTGGCAGCTGGAACAGGACCGACCCATTAGAGAGCCGTGTGGAGTTACAGGTTAGACTTGATGGAGACTCTGCTGCAGAAGACTGAAGACCAGGCAGCAGCACGAGGGCGAAAACTGAAAGTAAACAAACGGCACGGTCACACAACTTCAAAACTCTGACACTGGACCAGTCTAACACCTAAAGATGGGCTCAGAGCTACGACGGCAGTTTGTTGCTGTATAAAGCAGCAGCAAAAGTGGAACGACTGGATCTTTTCCAGATGTTTACATCTAAAGCCAGCTGTCAAATTTATAGCAGTGCTCTGATACTATATTTTAAACTGTAGGGGCACACTAATAGAGCCCTGTGGGACTCCATACTGTGTTTAAAGTCTTCGATTTGATTACCAGAACATTTCTAAAAGCTGAGCTTCAATTAAATTTTAGTTCTATAGCACCAAATCACAACCTCCGTCGCCTCGAAGTGTTTAATATAGGTAAAGACCCTACAATAACACAGAGAAACACCCCATATGAGCAAACACTTAGTAACAGTGGGAAGGAAAAACTCCCAACATTAGCTCTGTAAGTTATAACGATCATAAAGGTTCTAAAAGGTCTGATAGCTGAGGCCCAAAGAAAAAATGCTGTTTATGATGCATTACTTCAGAGGGGTGGTTTACAGAGGTTTAACCCTTTAAGTGAGGTTTCTTGACATTGCAGCTGTATTTGAGAGTGCTGCCGCTTAGCTGTTACAGGACGAGAGGCAGGGTACACCTGGACAGGTTGGCATTCGATCGCAAGGCTAAAGGCAATCATTCACGCCTGCAGCCAATTTAAAAATCACCAATTACCTTATTAACCCATCTTTGGCCCGAGTTGGAGAGAATCCACAGACATGGGGAGAACACGTAAATGCTGCACAGCTGTGAGGCGACAGTGCTAACCACTCTGACACCTGTATTTGTCTTTTTTACTTTACCGATTCAGTGCTTTGTCTCGGCGACGTTTCAACTCAGTAAGTAACCGACTGCTAGCTGTCTGCTAGCTTCACCTGCTGTTGGAGCATTTTAATGACATTATCTTTTCCATTAATATGTCTGGAGTGAGGTTACTGTATTAACACACTGAGAAGTCTGAGTTCCAGCTTTTCTGAGTGAAATTCTGGTATTTATCCTGGATGTGACTGAACTCTAATCAGCAGGTATCTGTGTTTGTGTGATGCTCCCATAACGTCGGTAAGTGCAGACTGATAACCGGCCTAGGTAGTATTAAAAGATAACTTAGTGTTCCACCCTCTCACCCAAATATGGTCACTTCTGGTCACTGACAAGCCAACAGGGTGGCGGCCAAAACACCGTCTCTGCTGTTCCTCCAGACGAGTTTCAAAGATTTTTTCATCACTGGGAAAGTCCAGTGAGAAATGCCTACAAAGTCCTTGTGCTGCTGTTGTAACAAACATGAGCCTTCATTCATTCAGCTGTTTCTCTGCTGTGAGTGTGAGGACACTCCCACTGACATACTTTCACCTGTACACTGCAAGCCCCGCCGCCTTGCCACTGTTAGATTCTAACCATGAAGGCGAATGCCTTTGGAAGAGTTCCTCCTCCTCTTCCTGACGTGTTCGTGTGTTGCTATGAAACACACTCCAGCAAGCTGCCTGACGTTAAAACTGTGTCAGAGTTTAAAGTGTGCCAGCCTCGGCAAGCCTTCTGCTTTTTATCACAGCGTGTCCTGACAGAAGGAAACGTACAGAGTGAAAATCCCCAAACAACAGCTCACAACAAACACGTTTCCATGGAAACATCCAGCTCTGATGGATGTTTCCATGGACTGTTCAGCTGACTGAACAGTCTGTGGTTCAAAGTTTTTCAGGCTGTAAAAGTCACTCTCATGTTTTTATGATGCAATACAACCATCATGACACAAACACAATGGATTTACTGACACAGATACAACCTCAGAGCCAGGATGGGACTAACAGACTCAAACGAGCTTCAGTTAAAGGAAAACTCGTCTGCTTTCAGCTTCAGAAACTCAGCTGATCCTGTGAATACACCACAAACCTCCACCTGTTATCATCTTTACCAACAGAAACACTCAGGAAAGCAAACAGGTGAATCTGAAGCAGCTAAACTCACCAATTAATACATCACAGTTCAGGTGACCTTGTGTTTCACTCTATTTGGGATTCCCAAAAGGTTGATTGTTTTCATCTGGACGTGATGTTTTCAGTGAGAGAAACATTTCATCACTCACCCAAGGTGAGTGACTCAGCTGAATGAAACGTTTCTTCAGATGTAATTTAAAAAGGTCAACGTGTGAATCTCGCAGGTTACGGAGTTAGAAAGAGAACATCCGATGAGCTCATCCAGCATGAAGCAGTGGAAAGAGGAAGTTTCAAAACACACTTAAGACTCAACCATCATGATGCGTACAAACTACCCTTAAACATGAAGAAAATACTCTGAAACAACAAAGATGAGACCATTTCTCATCTAAATGTTTAGGCTACGTTCTGATTGGCTGTAATTTGCAAAGGTCAACATGTGACAGGAAACAAGGCTCACAAACGGCTTGTAACAAACTTTAGCTTCCATTCATGATCAGATTCACGCGATCAGTCCCAAATGAAACCACATCAAACATCAGAGACTATCAGCAACCAACACGAAGACAAGTGCCTCCAACCATCAACACACAAAACAGGGTATAAAGAGACCTAAAGGAGGACTGTACTGAACCATGAAACCTTTGAGAGTAACAAAGGCAGATGAATCATTCTCACTTCCTCCCAGTGCTATACAGAGAGGGCCTTGTTATTAGCAGCCTGATAACAATCTGAAAGAACGAGCGAAGCAGAAACTTGTGTGACCTTTCAGAACTCTTACTGATAGTAAGCTGTAACCACCTGATTAAAAAGTGGCTTTGCAAAAAACAGAAATCTTATTTTATTGTGGTATACTGAGAAAATTCAAGGGTCAGTTAACCCAGATCACAAACAGACACACAACAACACCCCAGCGTGTTAGCGTGTTTGGATCTGCTCTCTCTGACACTCGTGCCCTGCGTTCAGAGTGACGTCAGCTGCTCTGATGGCTGTTTGTTTGTCTTTTTTTCCCCCCTTCGTTTGAGCTGAGCTAGTTTCATTACTGCAGCGTGGATTTGAAACTCCACCCAACAAAAAGTCCCCCAACGGCACAGCCGGATCTCTGACTTTCCCCTCACGTTCACTGTTTTTGTGCAGACCGATGATCTGTAGGTCAAAGGGCAGGCTGCTGTTTCCACGCTCCACCTGTTCTTACTTGCAGGTGAGACTCCATGAAAGGGAAATCAGCACTGCAGAGTTCTTTAAATATGTCAATGTCACAGATTTAAAGAAAGTTGTCACAGGTTCTTCTTGGTCATTCGCCTGTTTCAATCACATTCACCCTTCAGGCAAACAGACACAGGGCTCAGGAATATAAAACGGTAACCAAAGGAATGCGCTGTTCATAATAATTTAGCGGGTTAAGATAAGAGGACTGGTCATCAGTGTCAAATTGTCCCATTATTCAGGCTGATTGATCAGTTTGCGCATTTATTTGAAGGATGGAGACCGTCTGCCTCCCCTCACAGGAAGCCAACAAACAGGATTGTTTGAGGAGAAGCAAGAAACACATCCTCTGAGCGCCGGGCTTTCCAGGAAATCACTTCACATTAACTAAATCACAGCTGCGTGTGCAGAAGGACTGAAAACACTGAAGCCATCATTAAAAATATGATGTCTGTTACTCTGTTTTTATTTACTGAGCGCAGCTGGCACTGTAATATGCTGTAACTACAAGAGTGACGTCATTATTACTCGTGATCTTTTTTGCACATTATAAAGCAACAAGTTATTTATGATGGATTCAATTCCAGCAGTCATTTTTTGGTAAATACCGGAAATCCCTTTTTGACTTTTTGGCACAGCACCGGCTATCGGAGTGCGTCAAAGTGCGTCTGCTGTGTTCACCTGTTGCAGGTGAGACAAACCCTGACTGTGGCCCGCGGATAGTTCACAGAAGAAAGAAAGCGAAGGAGGAAAATTTGAAACAAAAATCACACAGAGACCGTCAGAAGGACAGCCAACTCACCGTACACGGAGACAATCATGATGTTCATGCTGGGAGAAATCGTCTTGTTTGCAGCTTCTTGGCGGGTAAACGCACCGAGCACTGAGCCACGGGTAGTGATGTGACGTTCTGTATCGAGGCTTCGAAGCTTGTGTCGAGTAATTGAGGGAGCGTTTCCGCGATGCGCGTATCGAGGCTTGCTTCATTTATGGGAGGAGCTGAAAACGATGACGTCCGAAGCCTCGCTGCCCGGCTGTACCACGTGACTGGTTCATGAAGTGGTTCGAACTTTGCCGCGAGATATGACAGCGATACAAACCCCTCAGACTTTATTCAAAAATGTGGGTGTTTGGTGGAGAGTTGCGATTAGTGAGAGTTTGGAGACAGTTTGGAGACAGTTTGGAGGTTTATGAGAGTGAGGAGAGAAAGTCAGGAGAGAATGGAGCCAGCTAAGAAGAGGAGGATGTCCTCCCCTGTGTGGGAACATTTTGATTTTATTCCTCCCAACAAGGTATGTTAATTTCTACAGAAGATATATTTTCATAATACTGATGGTGCAATACAATTTATGTTAAGCTGTCTTGACTTTTGTACAAGGTGAAGTGTTTGCTATGTGCCAGGGAGCTGGGATATAACAACAACACCTCATCCATGCTTAGGCACTACAGAGCTTTGCATGAGAATAAGGGGAACACCGATTGTGGAGCAAGACCAGGTGAGCCATCAAATGCAATGATAATATAGCATGCAGTAATGTTACTAAATGATATAACAATATTATACAGCTGTAATAAGTGACGTGTGTGATATTTATATTTGTGCTTTGTCTTTATTGTCTTTCCTCAGGAGAACAATCTCAAATAGATGAAGACCTGGTTAGCATGGTGATTGAAGACTCCCAGCCATTTAGCATTGTGGAGGACAAAGGATTCAAAAAATTTGTTAAATCATTAAATCCTAGCTATGTTCTCCCCACTAAAAAGGTCATAAAAGCAGTGAAAATTTAGTTCTTATAGAATAAAATGTGAACAGGCATACCTCAACGTTACAAAAGCACAACTACTGTCCACACCCCAACCACACCTCACCTCACAGTAAATGATCATTTCCATTTTAAGCATTTCCAAATAATCATTTTCCATACTGCCAGTATAAATATACACAGTATACTGCCATCACTACAATATAGATGTTTTACACACTCCTTTTGTTGTTGACATTTACAGGCTGTGTGCAAAAGGCCACACTCTTCAAATTCATGCCAACTAATATTTTTACGTCCAGTAGGTGTCCTACTAGAGCAAATGAAGCTTCAAGAAGCTTTGCGCTGGGATGAACCAATTGGATGAAAAGCTTCAGTGCTTCATGAAGCTTTACCTGCCCATCACTAGGCCACGGGGTGTGTCTGTTTTTGCTTTTACGTCGGAAAGCCCCGCCCTCCATTGCTTCTCCCCACCCTCCCTTTTTGACGCCATCTGTCGGTGGTCGCTATCATTACACTACTTTAACGTCTCACAAACGTAATAATAATACTAATACTACTACTATTACTACTACTAATAATAATCAGTGTTGGAACTAACGCATTATTAAGTAACGCGTTACAGTAACTACGTTATTATTGTGGTAACGAGCAGGGTAACTAGTTATTATTCCAAAATCAGAAACGCGTTATTCGTTACTGGGATTTAGATAGGGTCGTTACTCGTTACTTCGTGTAGTGGCTATCGCGGAGCTTCCACAGATTCAGTAACATTAGCAAGTGGTGAGGCCAGCAGGTGGATGAAGGAAAAGGGGACGCAGAAGGAAAAGAGACCCGAGGCGGCCGCCGGTCCAAGTGTGAACTGAACTTCAGGTAAGAAGTTATGACCTGCAGTCTCTCTGGGTCAGATATGAACCAAGTTTAGGTGGAGTTTATTTTCGTTATTCTGACTTTTTCCGTACTGTGTACTAGCTAGCATGACGGGGTTTCTATACAGCTGGGTGGGTGCTATGATGTTAACGATGTTAAACTTTATTTTGTTCATAAGTTATAAGAGTTGCCAACCGTCCCGTCTGGTATTCAGAGAAAATATTACGCGTTTCTTATTGAGGTGAAAAGGAACAGTTTGTCCCGTAATTCAGCTACAATGAAAAAGGCACAAAGCTGGAGTTATTCTGTGTCTTTGCTGCACAGCTGCCTCTTCTTCTTTCATTCTCTCCCCTCCCTCTCCTGTTTCTACTTCAATCATGAAACTGATCAATGATCAGCTGATCGGCTCTCTTGTTTGTTTATCGCCCACTTTGCGCCAGAAAGAGGAAACCAGCCGATGTCGCGTTAAACAACAGCAGCACGTTTAAGCTTGATCAGCTGTTGTTAGAATTTATTTAATATTAATTTCTACTATCAGCTGATGTTTGCTGGAGCCACAGCTGCAAAAAAGCTGCTGGTCATGATATGGTTTGGTTATCTGGTGAGAGGGAAACATGAAGATGAAACCAGGAGATGTCCTTACTGAATCATCAGAGCTGAACAGGTGATGGAGAAACAGGTTTACCTTTAAGGTGACATGAATGAGTTGAAGGGAAGTTATGAACTGTTTCTGAGAGACAAATAACACCAGGATCCTTTTTTACATAGCTGACAGCTGGTAACTGTGCAGGTGCGGATCTAGCAAAGTTTTTGCCAGGGGGGCAGGTAGGGCATTAACAGGGAGAGGTGGGCACAAGGAAATACTTTTCTTTCTTATTCTCATTTAAAATGTATAGCTTTTAAAAAATAATTATCTGAATCTTACAACAAACGATTGATAGATTGATGCATATATACCATCAAGACAGTGTACATCACTGTCACAACAGCGTTTGTTTTCATTCAAAGGCTTTATGATTTTTCCTATAATGGTGGGCCGGTCTCTAGTCAAAATGCATGGGCCAATTTTTTGTCCCAGTCCAGCCCTGTATGCAGCTCATCTGCAGTCTGGTGTTACCTACATCTTCCTATTCAGAAGACAGAATTTCAGAGTTCTGAGTACAATCAAAACCTCCACGACTGCAGTTTTTGTGTTGGATGTAAAAGGCGCACATGACGCTGTGACGTAGGCTAGAATCATGGCAGCAGTCAATGACGGTCCAGGCGTGGGATTTCTCTCGTGGAAATGTGCACATTATCTTTTCCTTTCTATTGGTAGGTGGCACAGTGCACTTGTGGCAAGTAAGCAAGCTAGAAGACTGGCAAAGTTATGGAAGCAACACATTAACAAGAGAATTCTGAGTAAAACCAAAGTTACTTTCCCTAGTAACTCGTTACTTTGAAAGTAACGAGTAACTTGAAGTAACTGAGTTACTTTTGATAGAAGTAACTAGTAATGTAACGAAGTTACTAATTTAAAGTAACTTACCCAACACTGCTAATAATAATAATAAATTGCGAGTTTAGACCTTTTCTGGGGGACCTCTAAATTCCATCATAGCATCCCTTAAATATCTCCAGTAATCTTAATAATAATAATACTATCCTAATGTCAAATTTAGCCAACTTGTCTTTTGGAGATGGTAAATGAATGAAAACAGGCTTAAACACGCAGAGTTCTTCATGTCAGAATGTCACAGTGCACTCGTTAATATAGACTAGAGCAAATTCTCATGCTGGAATATCACGAGTTATCAGCCCAGGAGCTGATGAGCATTATGGTTATAGTTTCATGGTCTGTTTACAGCACATTTATAGGTAGTGACAGAACCAGGGTTTTCTTTCTACATGAATTTAAAGCCGTTACCTATCAGCAGCAGCTCAATTACAATGTTGCAATAATTTCTGCTACACTATTACATTTACCATTTGTGTGACAGCACAGAGCTTGAGAGGTAAGAGTGGACATGTAGTCAGAAGCACAGTTATAATGCCAAGGTACCTTGTGCTTTGCCCACATTCACTGATGGTGATCATTTCACATAACAAAGCAGCGATTTACACTGTTATCAAATGTGGATCTCCAACCTGCTCTAATAAGAACTCAGATTATTTTTGTTATTATCATTTTTGTGTGATTGTTAGAGCAAAGAATGAGTGAGGAGGATGCAGAGATCATACAAAAGTGGGAAGACCAGGTGAGCAAATTTGCAGGTAGGGAAGAAAAACCATAACTGTCTGGGTAATTAAAAAAATAAATAGATTTACACCCATTTCACAGATGCTTTGTGTGTTTTCCATAACTTAAATTTATCGTGGACATTCTAAACAGTATTGATATGAACTGATATGCATTTAACAGAACTGACAGGACTATAAACATGCTTGAACAGGAAGGATCCTTCTGATCTTTGCTGTGTCTGCACGCCCACATTACCTGGTAATGGTCATC
Source organism: Rhamphochromis longiceps (assembly GCF_057381845.1). Classification (NCBI taxonomy): domain Eukaryota; kingdom Metazoa; phylum Chordata; class Actinopteri; order Cichliformes; family Cichlidae; genus Rhamphochromis; species Rhamphochromis longiceps. The sequence goes on from NC_140578.1 coordinate 10,806,268, forward strand.
ATTTAAAAGGTGCTGCTCAGTAACCAAACATCGTTGTGTTATTTTGTCCTAAATATACAAACCTGTCTCATCTTTGATCAGCTCAGAAAGCTTGACTACTGAATGCTTGTGTTTACCCTCAGGATGACTTATATATATAGAATTTAAGAGGAAGGGGTGGAGGACATGATAGAAACAGACCTATTAGTGAACCAGGCTGGAATAAACTGAGTGTTGCTCCTGTTTCTTTCAATCGGAAACACATGTGTTGGGGTAAGTTTAATGCACTCAGAGCTGATCAGTGTCTTTAAACTGAGCTGCAGATAAAACAAACAACATTACAAAACACTGTTGTGAGCAAAAATAAATGGATTTAATGAAACTCACTGATTATATTGGTCATTGTTGGACCCTAAATTATTCAACATATATATCAATGACGTGTATTGTGCCCAAAGTAGTAACAAATTATACTTTTTCCATTATGCTAATATTTTTCGTTCCCAAATTTATTGGATGAGATGAATACTAAAATGAATAACTGTCATAACTGTGGAGCGGTGAGGAGTGTGGACCCAAATGCAGGCACTAATGATTAACTGTGAGTGAGTTTTATTTTTACTGGAAAGAGAAATGCAAACAAAAGCAGGGCATGGCAGTGACTTAAACTAACAAAACCTAAACTGGGAGAAGCTACAAAAGAATAATACAAAAAGCCTGTGACTAGAAACCTGAGACAGGGAAACACGGAACATGAAGACCAGTGAGGAGAAACATGGAACCTGGAACGTGGAGAAATACAACAGGAGACATGCAGTAGAAATGCACACAGAGTGACACAGAACTAAGACTAAACATACAACATATGGAGACAAATAAGGAGAATGGAACTAAACCTTCACTAGAGTCATGACACCAGGAACACAGGGGAGGCACAGAAACAGAACAGAAACCTCAACCAGGAACTATAAATATAATACAGAAAACAATAATTCAAAGAGTATAACTTAAACCAAAAACACTGGCTCACAGACCCAGTACCGCGACAATAACAGCACGCTTTAGCTTGATTGATGAGCTTTCTTGGGGTAATAAGAGATGAGAGACTTAGCTGAAAAACACTTGTTAATGAGGTATTCATCCCAAAATATCGAGAAGCATTCCAATACTGTCAAAGGAAGCTAACAGCAGTGGCTAATATTTCCTTTACACCACCTTATTAGAATAACGGGAGCATCCACATGGTGCATCAGCAAACAGTCAACCTTAAATACAGGAAACGGATCACTGTAGGCCAAAGACACAAGACCACAGGAGTGGTTTGCTCAGGAGCCACACTCCAATATAATTTACTTTCCATTCCAGTAGGTGGCGCATCACTACACAACATGTAAGGTGGAGCTGAACAACAAGACAACACTTGTATAGAATTGTATAACATAAAAAACAGTGATCAGTTTTTTATGATATCTTAATCATCTTATGGTACCATATCACCCCATTAGAGCACCTCACTGTCACACTGCAGGCTTACTTGTTGCTCCTAGAGTATTTAAAAGTAGAATGGGAGGGAGAGCCTTCAGTTTTCAGGGGAACCAGCTTCCAGTTTGGATTCAGGAGACAGACGCTGTCTCTACTTATAAGATTAGGCTTTAAACTTTCCTTTTCACTAAAGCATATAGCTAGTTTTGGATCAGGTGACCCTGAATCCTCCGCTTGCTGGGGAATTCCCATCATGCATTGAATGTTTCTTCTTCACTCTGTGTTTATACATCTCTCTGCATTTAACTCCTTAGTGCCTGAAATATGATGTATTTGTCAGAAAATTACATTTCTTTGAAAATGGAGATATTATTGAACCATTTGACAAATTTGTCTAAAAAATTAATTACATTTTAAATTCCATCAGATTTACTATGTTTGCCCTTTAACGAAATTGTTTAAAAATTTATTGTGTAATTTATTAAGGTTTTCCCTGGGGAAAATTATATCAAATATGTTACACTAGGTGTTAAGAGATTTAATTTACGAAATCAGTAGAATATGTCAGAAACTCCACAGACAACAAAAACAGTGTGTTTGGGATTTTCATGGACTTTTATCAGACAGTTTATTGGATGTGATTTTTTGTTGAGAGAGAAGAAAATTATACTTTTGTGTTTCTGTGCTTGGAGTGAAAGGAACGGTCTGAGTGTAAAGCTCTTCAAGATGAGGTACAACTATATAGTTTTAATGAGATATAAAGAAGAGAAAGAGATCAATGATGAAGATGAAGAGAGAGCTGAGTATAAAAGCAAAGCTTTCAATGCACCAGCTGATCTGCATCCCCAGCCTCACTTACGGTCACAAGCTCTGAAAGAATAAGATCTTGGATACAAGCGATGGAGTTTTCTCCGAGGCGGGGCTGGCCTCTCTCTCAGAGAGGGGGTGCAGAGTTCAGTCATTCAAGAGGAGCTCAAAGTAGAGCTACTACACAGCAAAAAGAGCCGGTTGAGGCTTTAGACATGTCCCACTGGGAGGAGTCCCCAGTGCAGACCCTGGACATGATGGCGAGCTTACAACCCCTGAATGGCCCGGGAACGCCTGTGTGAGTTGGAGGAGATGGCTGGAAAGCTGGAAGTCTGGGCTTCCAGATAAGCGGAAGGAAATGGAAAGATGGATGAACTGATGAATGGATGGATGTCTGTCTTCAGATAGTTACTACTTCATACTTATTGTAACTGTCCCTGAGACAGTCATGCTTACTTTAGTTCATTTATTTGTTGGAAAGAATACAAAATGTATTGGATAAGATAATAAACGTGCAGCATTGATTGAACTTGAACTGGTTACAAAATAAGGGTTTGTTAAAGATGTAAAGTTTGAGGTAGAGTTTGTAATGGTCACATGACCAGAGTTTGGCTGAGAGCACAACCCTGGCATTGTGGGTCAGAACTAGCATGGAGCTACAGAGCTACAGATGCTGCTACAGCCACAACATTAATGTTATTCTGCATGTGGTCCAAGAGGCACACAAGGTATGGTTTTCATGTATATTGTTTATAAAATGCTGCATACATGTACAGGACATTTTCAGTAATATCTATTATTTTGCATTTTTTCCTGTTCTGCTGGCTCAAGACTGTTTATGGACACTAACATGAGAGACTTTGATAAGATGAAAGACATTTATGTTGTAAACTTTGTGTTTTCTTCACTTTTCACAGTGTTTGAAGACAATAAAAGAGAGAGAGAGAGAATGTTTTTTTTTTTCCGAAGACATCAGTATGATGCGTGGCCATTCTTTGTTGGACCCCTGTAGTTACACTTATTCAGAGTTTTAATTAACATTCCAAAACTGGAGGCACTTGCTTTGATGTGTCCATGTAATCATGAAGCTCTAAAAACAAGATAATGTGACAATATTTTGTATTTTATGTACCTTATGTTTGCTAATGTGTAATTAGCAGCATGCTTATAGTTGTTGTTGAGGTTCATAACAATAAAGATAATTAAAAACTGATAACTTATAGGAAAGTGGTGGGATTAAATAGGCATGCACTTCTTCCCACTCCTTATTGATATGTAAACTGAATCTGCTGGTGTCCGATTTGGGTTCTTTCTGTCTGCTTTCATAACAGCTGGGGTTATTTAATCATGTGTGATATCACTTATGTGTGCTATGGTTTATGCAGCGAAAACACGTTTACAGATGTGTAACGATGTGCAGCCATCAGCATGTTTTTATCTGGAGTTTGGTGAAAGTCTATCAACAAACATTTCTTTGAATTTGGTGATGAATCACACGAAGCAGTTTCCTGCTTCACCTCTACCATCACGTAGTCTCTCTTATCAATCTACTGCCATACAAATTCTCTTGATATCTGTTTGCATCATTTACACAACACACTCCCCACTCACTTTAAAATAAAGTGTGTAACTGTGCATGTGCTGGAATATACATATGCTTCACACAGAACACTACAGAGGTACATTTATGTTTGTTTCATTTATATTATTTAAGTGTACATGACTCAGCAAACTTTGAGAAGACTGTGGCTGGTGATAATCATCTGTTGTTTTCTGAAGATGACAATAAAACAGAACAGAGTGTATAATTTTTATATTGGGTGGAGAAATAAATAAGTTTTGTTATTTTGAGCTATTTAAATTAATTTCTAATGCATCTGCAAAGTGACCTTTGGTTGGTGAAGTAAATATTGTTGTATTTGTATTGTAGGTTTACACTAATATAGTTATACATGAATATTATCTGAGTATATATCATATGGAAGAATTTATTATTTAAATGTACATGTTCAAAATAAATGAGGAAGTCACATGTTTAATGCTGCGGTATATTTTTATTTTCATTTTTGGTTATGCTAACAGAGAATCAGAAATCCTGACATTTCCATAATATACAAGCCAAACTGTCAGTGAATTCTTTACTCCTCATATTTTCTGGATTTCACAATCCCGTCAATCCACTGACGGTATTTTGAGATGTCTGTATAGACGTTGGGTTTATTGGGGTAACTGCAGTTTTTGTCATAGTTGAAAGAAACAACGCCAACAGCCAACCCGTCGCACAGCAGAGGACCACCAGAATCTCCCTGTGAGAAGGAAGAATTTTAATTTACCAGCTTTTATTCAGTTTTTTATATATTTGTAATCAAGGAGCCATTTTAAACTGAAAGGACAGAAAACATACCTGACAGAATCCTTTGGTTGTTTTGTATCCACCTGCACAGATAACATTGGCAGGAAGACCATGCCATAGTTCCTCACAGACCCTTGGGTTAATGACAGACACGTCCACCACCCTCAGCTCATCAACAGATTTAACATCAGTTTCAGTTTTTCCCCATCCAGCCACCTGACACACTTGGTTTTCTTTAAGGTGTATTTCAGCAGGTGGAAGCTGAATTGTTTGTACCCTTTCATTTAGCTGAACTTTGTAAAGCAGCTGGAGACATGACATGAAGTAAAAAAATATAAATATATATGTTCATACGATAGTTCTTTAGTTATAATTTGAATAATAAAACCACACGAACATGTACTTACTTCAAGGAGCATGATGTCATTACCCAGTCCAACACTTTTATAATTTTCATGGATGATTTTTTTTTCAATCCTTATTTTTTGATGATTGCTGTTCTTGAGATTGTGGTTGCCGAGAACAATGTATGTGGGGTTGCTGAAGGAGTGATCAATGAAAGGAAATCAACACATTTTCTAAATGCATTTCAGTGACATGAGTTAGAGAGTACAGGAAAAGATGTCTGATTACTCACTATTTATCACAGTGTGCAGCCGAGACTACAAAGTCCTCAGTGATGAGAAATCCTCCACAAACATGTTGACCCATGTTGTTCTGCACAGAGGCCATGTAGTGCATGGAGTTCTCTGGGGCTTTTTCACCATTTATGATATCACTTCCATGTGCTGAAAAAAGGAAATCAAAATGAAGTTACTGTTCCATTAAACAATTGGAGTATAATAACAAAGACTTGCAGTTCTTACCAAGTCGTCCGAGGCATGCCAGAACATGGACAAACAGAAATTTCTGCAGACCCAGCATGATGCCAGCACAAAGGTGAAGTTGTGTTTGTAGGAGTGTCGAGGTGAACCTTTTATACGTCAGTTTGCTTCATTGCCAAATAAGATTATATCCATCAAATTTGGCATTCAGCCACATCCTTTACTCAGCGCAAGATTGAAACTGGTGTTATCATCATGTTCATCAGCTTATCGGTGTGAAACACACAAATCATGTTTAGTTGTCGTTATTTTAACTCCATTTGCTGCTCACTTTTATTCATGTATTTAAGAGCCTTTGGGCCTCCTGATCATGTGTGATTATAAATCACTTTTAATGGGTGAAACTTCGTCTGTAACACTGAGATTCTTCTCTGTGGAAATCACACTTGGTCAGATTGAATGAGTGGCTGTTTTTGTAGTTCACACTCATTTCTGACTTTCTTCTTTGCTGTCTTTCAGTGTCATTATGAGGACCTGCTTCTCCTCACTGTGACAATAAATCAGGTAAATCTGAAAACTAAAACCTTCCCCTTGTAGTCAGTTCACTCATCTTCACTCCTGATCATCTCAACAAATGAAAACATTTTTTCTTTTTGTAATCGAGTCGGCTGTGTTACTAACACTGTCACAGACTGCCGGCCTGTCCATCATGCACTTCACCTTTCACCCTCACCTGGTTTTCAAGATTTTATTTTTAAAAATCACAATCAAAACATTTGAAAAAAAAAAAAAATCAGGAAACGTGGGTATAGGTAGACCCAGCTGTTCCCCTCCCTGCTCGTCCATGTTAAAGGTGGCCTGCTGGGCCCACAGGTTACGGGGGCTCAGAAGAATGAGGAAGGTTACATCAGGATGGACATGCAGCATAAAATATTTGCATAATCAAACACATGGACCAAAAAAACTCCACACAGCTCGGCTGACGCCCAGATTGAGGCATGAAACTTGTGCAGACAGTCTGACAGTCATCAGGCTCAGACACCGTCCTCGTTCACACCACCTCAAGCTTCAACAAACACCCAAATGAAAGACCTTAAATATTTCATTGTTGATCAAACACTCAAACATTAAAATATAATAAAAAACAGTAAAATAAATAAATAAATAAATGAAACCACATAAATAAAACCAGAATTTCTGTTCATGTTATGTGCAGATATTTAGAAAGTCCTGACAGCTGCCACAATGTGAATAACAAAAAAAAGATTTTGATAAAAAATGTTATATTATGATATATATGATAATATAACCTCCACATGTGGACAAAAACATTCCAGATAAACAGGCCAGGATGAGCTGTGGGTGTCAGTGATCTGTCAGCCAGACAATAAGGACCAGGACCAGTATGGACCAGGTAGCAGACCCAACACACAGGAAGTTCAATGGTTTCAGTGATTTATTTATCATGTGGATCATTGCAGGCAGAGCGAGCAGTCTTGACATCATGTGTCTGCACAATTGCATCACTCACCTGCTAAACCTACGTTCCTCACAGCTGACAGAAAGGAGCTGCAGCGTGTTTTCTGAAACACACAGCTTTGTGTCTGACAGCCTTATATTTCTGAACCATCCATGCCGGGGTCACACCCCCACTTTAGTTTTATTTAGATAAAGACTTTTATATACTTTGAGCTCCTTTGATGAACTCAGTTTTTTTCCTATTGAGCTCTTTAGGGTGATTTTCAGCCTGATGAACTCTTTGATTTAGTTAGCTTTTATTTAATTGAGCTCTACTTTATAGAAGCTACTCTGTTGGAGGTAGTGGTTAATACCTTGGCTGCTGTAACACAGGACTTTCTAAACTTTTGTGATAAGTACAAAAATTGTTATTTGTATGTTTTTAGACTTCAGAGCCATGAAAAAAAGTTTGAGTTCATTAAAGAGGCCGGAGCTGTGGGCGGGGTGGGGCTTTTGTTTTGTTCTTCCTCCTTACACATCTTTGGAGCAGGAGTTGCAAATTCGATTCCCACCCGGTATCCAGGAGCGGTCCTGGTTAGACCCCCCCTACTAAAACCAAGCCCTGAAATGGCGCGGCTACGTCTGCAGCCTGTCCCAGCTCAGACACAAAAGCATTTCACTACATGAAATTGTTTACGTGATTGTTTATGTGACGAATAAAAGGTTATTTGATTTTGTCTCCCAGGTGGATGTGTGGGCAGGTCGTGTCTACCAGGCCTGCCTTGTGCACCTGAGAGCTACCTATTCATCAGTGAGTATTTATGCTTGGCCGTGCCTCCGGTTTGCAGCCAGATCCTCATCTTCATTGCTACTCAATTCAATTCAATTCAATTTTATTTATATAGCGCCAAATCACAACAAAAGTCGCCTCAAGGCGCTTCATAGTTACAGAGAAAAACCCAACAATCATATGACCCCCTATGAGCAAGCACTTTGGCGACAGTGAGAAGGAAAAACTCCCTTTTAACAGGAAGAAACCTCCAGCAGAACCAGGCTCAGGGAGGGGCGGCCATCTGCTGCGACCGGTTGGGGTGAGAGAAGGAAGACAGGATAATAGACATGCTGTGGAAGAGAGACAGAGGTTAATAACAGATATGATTCAATGCAGAGAGGTCTATTAACACATTGTGAGTGAGAAAGGTGACTGGAAAGGAAAAACTCAATGCATCATGGGAATCCCCCGGCAGCCTATGTCTATTGCAACATAACTAAGGGAGGATTCAGGGTCACCTGGTCCAGCCCTAACTATATGCTTTAGCAAAAAGGAAAGTTTTAAGCCTAATCTTAAAAGTAGAGATAGTGTCTGTCTCCCGAATCCAAACTGGAAGCTGGTTCCACAGAAGAGGGGCCTGAAAACTGAAGGCTCTCCCTCCCATTCTACTTTTAAATACTCTAGGAACAACAAGTAGGCCTGCAGAGCGAGAGCGAAGTGCTCTAATAGGGTGATATGGTACTACAAGGTCATTAAGATAAGATGGGGCCTGATTATTTAAGACCTTGTATGTGAGGAGCAGGATTTTAAATTCTGGATTTAACAGGAAGCCAATGAAGGGAAGAACAGGATAAATATGCTCTCTCTTTCTAGTCCCTGTCAGTACTCTTGCTGCAGCATTTTGGATTAGCTGAAGGCTTTTCAGTGAGTTTTTTGGACATCCTGATAATAATGAATTACAGTAGTCCAGCCTGGAAGTAATAAATGCATGAACTAGTTTTTCAGCGTCACTCTGAGACAGGATATTTCTAATTTTAGAGATGTTGCGCAAATGGAAGAACGCAGTCTTACATATTTGTTTAATATGTGCGTTGAAGGACATGTCCTGGTCAAAAATGACTCCAAGGTTCCTCACAGCGTTACTGGAGGCCAAGGTAATGCCATCCAGAGTAAGAATCTGGTTAGATACCATATTTCTAAGCTTTTCAGGGCCGAGTACAATAACCTCAGTTTTATCTGAATTAAGAAGCAAAAAGTTAGCGGCCATCCAGGTCTTTATGTCTTTAAGAAATTCCTGCAGTTTAACTAATTGGTGTGTGTTATCTGGCTTCATGGACAGATAGAGCTGGGTGTCATCTGCATAGCAGTGAAAATGTATACTATGTCTTCTGATGATACTGCCTAAGGGAAGCATTTATAATGTAAACAGTATTGGTCCTAGCACTGAACCCTGTGGAACTCCATAATTAACCTCAGTGTGTGAAGAGGACTCTCCATTTACATGCACAAATTGGAGTCTATTAGATAGATATGATACAAACCACTGCAGTGCAGTACCTGTAATACCTACAGCATGTTCTAACCGCTCTAATAGGATATTATGGTCAACAGTATCGAATGCTGCACTAAGGTCTAGCAGGACAAGCACAGAGATGAGTCCACTGTCAAAGGCCATAAGAAGATCATTTGTAACCTTCACTAAAGCTGTTTCTGTGCTGTGATGAGCTCTGAAACCTGACTGAAACTCTTCAAATAAGCCATTCTGCTGCAGATGATCTGTTAGCTGTTTGACAACTACTCTTTCAAGGATTTTTGATATGAAAGGAAGGTTGGAGATTGGCCTATAATTAGCTAAGACTGCTGGGTCTAGAGATGGCTTTTTGAGTAAAGGTTTAACTACAGCCAGCTTGAAGGCCTGTGGTACATAGCCGATTATTAGAGATAGGTTGATCATATTTAAGATCGAAGAATTAATTAATGGCAGGACTTCTTTGAGCAGTTTTGTAGGAATGGGGTCTAAAAGACACGTTGATGGTTTGGAGGAAGTAATTATTGAAGTTAACTCAGAAAGATCAATTGGAGAAAAAGAGTCTAACTTAACATCAATGCTAATAAGAGTAGCTGTAGATAATATTACATCTGTGGGATGATTATTGGTAATTTTTTCTCTAATGATAAAAATTTTATTTGTGAAGAAGTTCATGAAGTCATTACTAGTTAACGTTAAAGGGATGGTTGGCTCAAAAGAGCTTCTATGCCATATGTTAAAACAAGATCTAGAGTGTGATTAATCTGTGATATCAGCATGGCTGGTTTTGTACACAGGCAATATTCACAGCCCTCCCTTTTTTTCTCCGTATCCTGCAGATGATGTTCCTGCAGCCTCCGACTAACTCCTCCAGTGACTTAGAGATGGAACAGCTAAGATACTGCACAAGAGGGGCTCAGAACACTGCTACACTCCTCCACATTAAAAGGAATCAGTGGAGATGAAACCTGTTCTATTTCAGTTATGTAACTGTGGCTATGGTTAACAGAAGATCACGTACACACACTGATCTTCAGGAGATGTGCTTTAGAGATATCGCATGCATAAATGCATTCTGTGCCGTGTAGTTTGAGCCTGATTACGCTACAGAAAACTTTATTCAACCATCCCGCTTCATTCTACTGTAGTTGCTGAACAGACCACAGTACTGTGCAGAAGTGTTGAGCCACTCCTCTTCTTTAAATATTTCAATTAGTGGGTCGCTCAAGACTTTTGCACAGTAGTGTATGTATCGGATATAGAAAGGCAGTACCTTCTAAAGTGTTTGCACGGAAAGATTCTTTACTGTGGAAATACTCGACACAGCCAAAATAACACAAGCTGAACCACACAAACCACATTTTTCAGATCGAATGATGCTGACAACCATGCTGTTTCAGTCTTGGCATGATGTATAGAGCACTTTGAGTACTCGCTATATAAGTGCTATATAAGAATCAGTCCATTTACCATTTATGGAAATTTTTTGAGCTAAATGTTAAAACAATGATGATTGTCGGTTGGTGGTTTTTGGTGTTACCAAATTTAAATTCCTGAGTAGAGGTGTGGAGATGAAACATTCCTAATGCTCAGGAATGTTTACATTCAGACTGCACAAAAAAGCTTCTTTATTTTTGCTTTTTTATTTTTGTAAGCCAGGTGAAAAAGAGCAACCAGCTGTTTTTGGACAGTTTTATAATTTTAGATATTGTGATCACAGATCACGTTTTACAATACATGCACAATGTAATTCAGCAGTATTTGCGGCAGCACTGAGATTCAAAAGTGCATCTCAGACAATCAGCCTGTGTGTTTCAGGTTCAGCCTGATCAGTATGTAACAGTTTACTTGTTCATAGTTTGTTTGTGTCACTCTGTATCTCTGCAGATCTGCCAGGAGGAGGTACTTAAAGATCAGTTACACATTACTCAGAGCTACGCTATTTTTATTTAGTTTATCTTCCTGAACATTAAAGCAAAAAACAAAAGTAGTTAAAGTTACTTGTGTTTGTGTTTTTACCCGGTGAGAATAAATGGGCATGAATTTTATTTTTCAGACCTTTCAGAGGAGAAATTTTCTTAGGATTGCATGGAAATCAAATCTTTTTTTATACCCCCTAACACACACACACACACACACACACACACACACACACACACACACACACACACACACACACACACACACACACACACACACACATGCCGGCGTTACATATACTTAAAATGATTCAAATGCAGTAAGTATACATGCTTCATAGTCTATAACTTGTTTATTTTCTGTAGCCCAGAAAATTAAACATTTCAATTCACATAAGACATGTCAATTTTGTTTTATATACTGTATAGCTTGTATGATAAATAAATATGTTGCCAAATAAATATAAAAACCAGAAAGCTACACAAAACAGGACAGTTCATTTACAAACACAAGTCTAACTTAAGTTTCACACTTTTTTGTTAGAACAAATCAAATTGTTAGTTAAATTTACACAAAATGTCAGAAAGCTGCAGTGTCATGGACAAAAATTTCAACCTAATTTTTCATGATTTCTTGGTTAACCCTGTTAGGTCATTCCCAAAACTTTCCCCTCTTCCTAAACAACCAAATCCCACGTGTTGCCTTTTTTAAAAATGTTTTTTGACATGGCACATTTTTCCACCAATAGGAAAGAGGTAGCTTCTTTTCCCTTTCTTTACTGTTTTCGTCCTGTCCTTAGAAAATGTTTTATTTTCAACTGTTTCTTCCGCACTAAACGTGACGATAGTATTTAGGAAGAAAGCATCGCTTGTATATATTTTTAAAAACTAGGGGTGGCAAGAGATCATTTTTGGCTGGCCCACGCCAGACTTTTATAAATTAAAATGGATTATATAGTTTTGTAAACTGCCCTAGAGCTCCCTCTAGTGACTCCTTTGTAATATTGCTTTGATTACTTTGGAAAAAGAAAAATTGAGGAAGCAGAACCAAACAAACACGTCGTTGAACTGAGGGAGAAAACAGAGACCACAGAGAAGGACCCCCGCCATCCAAAACCTTCTTTACTAAAGAGAAAGTTCTCACCATAGGACTACCACTTTCTCCGACAAAACACTACTTGTTCCTCACTACAGCAGCAACTACACAAAAACATTATCACCAAACACTGCCCCCTAATGGTGAAGACCTTTATTAAATTTAGCTAAATCTGATTACAAGAAGAACCTTTACGGAACAAACACTGATGCTGTTGCAATGTATTATACATATTTACAAATACATATTTAAAAGCAGTGCACAATGATGTAGAGATTTATTGCTTTTTGTTTTATTTGAATTGAACCAATGTTTGAAGTATGTTTTCTCTTTCATAAATAAAATCATTTATATAATAAAATAATGAATAATTGTGGGTAAAAGCTCATCTAATGCAGGAACTGAACATTTGACCCCCTGACCCATTCCTGGCTTAGTTCCTACCCTTTGTGGTCAAACACAACTACACATCAATGTTGTTGTTGTTGTTGTTGTTGTAAACAAAGTGTTTAGATTGACATGGAAAAAGAGTAACCAGCTGTTTTTAAGAGTCTTTTAGTTTTAGATATTAAGGATAACAATCAAGTCTAACAACATAGATCACAATCCAGTCCAATAATATTCTCTAAACTTTGCATTTCTTTTTGTTGAGAATGGGTTTGACCCATAAAAGGAGTTTTGATATGTCTCTATAGATGTTGGGCACATCCAGATACTCATAAATTCTGCGAGGAGGAAATATTATATTTGATTTTGTTTTACTGAGGTGCACCTCAGTAAAGTTAGCTATGTTGCCACCACTACAGATTGTTGGACAGCACACCAGCAAAGTTTAATACGGGGCACGACTCATTGGATAGATGAGGAGATCTGCTGCCCTTGCTTGCTAGAGGTTAAAAGGGTCCCACACCTTTCATGTCCTAGCTGGTGCTTTCTGTTTTTTTTTTTTTTTATCCAAGCCACTGCAAACCAGGTCATTCTACTATTACCCTCAAATCTTATGTCTTTTTGCCAATAATCACCTCTGTCCACAAACAACAGGTGGTGACTTGTGAGAGCGAGGACAAGCATTGTGTAATGCATTTAAGGTAAAAACAAACAGAATCTCCACCGAGCACATGTTGGAGCCGACAGTAAGCCGACAAAATCCTCATATTACTTAAATACCAAAAAGTAGTCATTCCCTGAACCCAGCATGTTTTTGAGCTTTACTGTACAAGGAATATAAAAAATGAAATGTTATGAAACATATTTTCTCATTTTCTGGTAGAAGAATGTGGCTCTACAGTCATTGACCTGTATCCATGGTAACACCTGGAGGCTTAAAATTATATTATGAATATAATTTACCAATTTAAAAAAAAAAGTAAAAATGATAAAGCTGTACCAGAAGAGCTGTTCAAGTCTGAATTTGATTACTTCTTTTGATATTGAACTTCAGTTTAATTGGAAAAAACGGAATTAAAATTTTGAGAAGCAAAAAAACATACAAGGATGCAAATATGTCTTTCATCACAGGCAAACTGAAGCGTGGTCCACTACAAAGGCAGAAATAATATAAAAAATTCAGCCTTTTGGCTATTACAGAAAGAAATGACAGATTGAGTGTGGGATACGTTTGTATTTTTATTTTTGGTTAAACAGATGAAAGAATCAGAAATTCTCACATTTCAATAGTGAAAAGAAAAACCTGAAGTAAACTTTAACTTTAAGTTTTTTACTCAAAAAATGTTTTCAGAACCTTGTATAAGCCGTGAGACCAGTTTTCCCGTGATTCACTCGCGTACGTCAGTTTGAAGAGGAAAAAGAACTCCACGGGACTCCGATGTGAAAAGATGTAACAAAAAATTTATTCCACGGTTTTGCATCTTACAGGAGTGGTCAGGTTTAACTTGTCCTCAACAAAATAACATACTACGGTAGGAAAACCGTGTGGCTCTGTTCTACCCTGCTGCCCCGTATATCTTATGCCGTGTTAACTCTTTTTCTCTCTCTCCCCCCTCCCGCACCGCATGCACTAATTTGCCTACATCCGTGATGCCCGGTTGGCTATAAACACGAGTCTTTAAGGCACATGTATAAATGGTACTATATAACCTAGTTCCACCATAAACATGCATCTATTTCCTAAAATTATTAATTACACAAACAAGCTTAACAACAGCGAAATATAAATACTAAACATATGAACTATCTTAACTTGGCTCCCACAAACCTCGTTCATCCATTTACGGTATTTTGAGATGTCCGTATAGACGTTGGGTTTATTGGGGTAATTGCAGTTGTTATAGTAGTTGAAAGAAACAACCCCAACAGCAAACCCATGACACACCAGAGGACCACCAGAATCTCCCTGTGAGGAGGAAGAATTTTAATTTATCAGTTTATGTTCATTATGTTTATGTTTTTAAGATTTGTGAACATGAAACCATTTTAAACTGAAAGGACAGAAAACATACCTGACAGAATCCTTTGGTTGTCTTATATCCACCTGCACAGATTACATTGGCAGGAAGACCAGGCCATTGTTCCTCACAGTTCTTTGATGTAATGACAGACACGTTCACCACCATCAGCTCATCAACAAGTTTACCTTCAGTTTTAGTTTTTCCCCATCCAGCCACCTGACACACTTGGTTTTCTTTTAGGTTTATTTCAGCAGGTGGAAGCGGAATTATTCGTACTCCGTGGCCCAGTTTAACTTTCTCAGACAGCTGGAGACACAACATGAAGTAAAAATGAATCTCGTTAAAGTGAAGTTAACGCCATAACCGCATTAATGCAGCAAATCTCTGTTAGCGAGTTAACGCGGATTGCCCCGTGTGTGAGGCTGCACAGCGTCAATGCGTCAGCACGGTTAGCTCATTAATGCGTTAGCGCAGTCCAGTCCCATAAACGGGGCAATCCGTGTGAACTTACTAACGTATATATATAATTTGAATAATGAAACCACAAATACATCATGTGATGAAACTGTTGTGAACATGAGCATGTACTTACTTTAATCAGCATGATGTCATTACCCAGTCCAACGTGTTGATAATTTTCATGGATGATTTTGTTTTCAATCTTTATTTTTTGATGATTGCAGCTCTTCAGATTGTGGTTCCCGAGAACAACGTGTGTGAGGCTCCTGAAAGAGTAATCAAAGAGAGGTAATCAATACAATGTGTTTTAATGACATGAGTCAGAGAAGCAGAAGCAGAAGATGTTTGATTACTCACGAGTCATCACAGTGTGCAGCCGAGACTACAAAGTCTTCAGTGATGAGAAATCCTCCACAAACATGGTGACCGTTGTAGTCCTGCACAGAGGCCATGTACTGCATCGAGTTCTCTGGGGCTTTTTTACCATCTATGATGTGACTTCCATGTGCTGAAAAAGTAAAATAAAGGAAACCAAAATGAAGTTAACGTTCCATTAAACGATCAGAGGACAATAACAAAGATTTGCAGATCTTACCGAGTCGTCCGACACATGCCAGAACATGGAGGAGCAGGATTTTTTGCAGACTGAGCATGATGCCAGCAAAAAGGTGAAGTTGTGTTGGCACGAGTGTGAAGTGAAGGTTTTATACAGCAGTTGCTCTGTCAAGTCTGATGATCACATTTTGACTTCTAACCACATCCTGTTTTTTTGGCACCTGTATTATCTTTACATTATCTTGTTCATCAGTATTACACTACCCCATCATCCTGAAACACATGGGCTGCCTGCCTAAACCTTCAAAAAGCTGGGTTGTTGAAACATTTTGCAACACTGTAAAAATTCAAAGTTAAAACAACAATATCCCACCGGGTTACTGATTTCATACTTGAACCAAGACTAATAACATTATGGTACTTGGCTCATAATCTGTCCACCAGCAATGTAAAAACAGGAAGGAGATGCCTTTTCATTTAGCGCCTCCTTGGGGCCATTTCTTCAACTGTGTGAACTGTTTATGGAGCGAGGGTTGCAGGATTTGTCCTGTAGGAGGGCACTACGACTCTTCTGTAGAAGGCATTATTATGGAGCATGGTCTCTTGAAGGAAGAATATGTGAATAGTGCTGTGGCGGTAAAGAGAGTGTCAGAAAGAATCATGAGTTTGAAGTTGGAAATTGAAGACGTGATGCTGAAGTCAGTTGGATGAAGCAGCAAACATCCGTGCAGGTGAAGGGAGCAGAGGCGATGAGGAAGTGTTGATCAGGTGTTGATTAGGTATGGTGTTAAGGAGAGAAATGTTAATGGTGTTGGATTTTGCCAAAAGGATGGAAATGACTGTGTGGTAAACCTCATGAAGAAGGAGAGACGTGTAATGTATAAGAGTGGAGCAAAGTGTAAACATGTGGAGTGCATCTTTGCAGAAGAAACAAGAGATAGTAGACTACTAAGACAGGCCCCTTGTGGCAGGGCAGAGTTATCAGATGACTGTAAAAGTCTAGCTGAAGTGCTAAGGGAAACATGCCATACCATCTGTAAACATGATAGCTCAATAAGTGTTGAATTAATTCTGTTAAAACGTTGTTGGGGTGTAGAGCGGGGTCATGTTAACAAGCCATTAAAATTTGGCTCACATCCACCGAGGTCTTCAAGGTCAACTTCAAGATTTATTGGTGGAAAACTTAAACAAAGCCTTTTAAGATTAAAAGTGCTTAAAAGTGTGGTTTGTATTGTCAACATATTGAAAGGACTGCATAAAGATTTAAGGATTTTTCTGGAAACCACACAAGTGAGGACAGAAAAATCTCCTATTAATGGTTGTGCCTCATGTTATCTGTCTGACCTGCTGCACCTTTGTGTCCTGCCTCATTCTCTCAGGCCAGTAGACCAGATGCTTTTGCTCGTTCCAAAAGTGCTGCAAAATGCAGGCCTTCTAACCAAAATAATCCAGTGTAAGCTCAGGTTTCAGTCCAGTGGCAATCTGAAAATAGGGAGGCAGTTCTGATAAGTGAGAGGAGGCTGAAGGAAAATCAGTTTGTTTTGATATAAGAAAGAACTCTGCTGTAGCTTTCCCACTTACTATGTTACCGTGCCACATGCGTGTGGCAACATTCAGGCATTCATCTAACACAGTAACACTTTTATTAATTACAGATTCAGAAGCTGCTCGCTGTGTGCGCACTGCTGAGAAAAAGAAGCTGAGCTCGGTTCATTTCTGCTTGTTTCATGAAAACTAAGTTACTGAGGAGCAAAGAGTGGGCTCACCGACACACTTGGCATGAAGACTGAGTGAAGAGTTTCAATACAGAGAGTTCTCATTTGTTCTGATGACATCTCACCTCCTAAACTCTTCTATTAGCAGCTATTACAGCCACCGCAGGCTGAATACAGGATTGTTTTTTCCATGTTAAATTTGTGCATCTCGCAAGAAACTTTATGTCATAGACTTTTCAATTCACATTTGCCTGACTCATTTAAATACTCTCCACCTGAAAGTAAAACTCTTATAAATACTTCTGCTCGCAGCTTTCAGTCACCGACTCTTCAGCCTTTTCAGTGAATCCAACAGCTTTTTAATGTCAAAAGAAGACTTTGTGCTGCTGCAGACTCCTTCACATTGTAGTTCCTGCACAGTAGACATTCAGTAGACACTCAGTCATTTTATTAAGGATAGACGAGTGTAATGTCATTACAATTCTCAGCGCAGGGCTCCTTTCTTTTCCTAAGTCTTCAGCAGTTCTCTTTCAAGTTGACCACAAAATGTGTTACAACATTAAAGAAATTATTGCCCAGAGAAGCACAATAAGCATCTCAAAATCTTAACATCTCAAAATCACTGTAAATCAGACACAGCTGTCACAGATATTTAACAATCAATCAAATATCTTTGCTTTTATGATCCTAGCCTCATTGTGTCACTGACACTCAATATTCACATTAAACCACTAGGTGGTGATCTCTGATATATTTTGTGGGCACTGTGTGGCTTCAACCCAGTTCACAGTAATACTGGTAAAACTACAAAATTAATGATGATTATTGAAAAGCACATATGATTAACATGTGAGCAAATTGGCAAATTATATTTTTTATTTTCAAAACAACTGATGATTGTTATAACACATTAAGAACACTTCTGGCTGTGTGTGTGTGTGTGTGTGTGTGTGTGTGTGTGTGTGTGTGTGTGTGTGTGTGTGTGTGTGTGTGTGTGTGTGTGTGTGTGTGTGTTGTCTGCTCAGTGTATAAAGCTGTCACAGTGGACTTCAGTGAATTCAACATCCGCTCAGCGAGAGTTGAGACGACATGTTGTGCCGGAGGAATTTCTATCTCGTTCATGCTTCTTTCCATCATCCAGTCAGGTGAATGATGTTTTGTACTTTAGTTTACGTTACTGACTTAAAAATCTGCTGATTTTCTTATGTGACTGGATATTTTTTGTTGTTTTAGGTCATGGTTCTGAGATTATTGGAGGGAAAAAAATTAAGCCACACTTGCTGCCCTTCATGGTTTATTTGACAAGTAAGAAATCTATGTGTGGGGGGACATTAATCCACCCACAATGGGTCCTGACAGCTGCTCACTGCACTGGGTAAGAACCTGAGGTTCACTTTTCCTAAATTTCCAAATCAAAATATTGCAGTATTTATTTTTAACAGAAGATGTGAAGGGTAATGCAGATGGAGATAATTAACATGCCCACAAACTGCTCCAATAATATCTCGATGTAGAGTGAGTACAATATAAATGTTATTGCTGGATTTTCATACAGTGCAAAAATAAATATGATCAATATAAAGCTTTATAAAATTAAGTGATGTGTTTTCTTACCCAGAGCATAACTCCTCCTGACAGGCAGGGGTTGCACTAAAATGTTTCATGCTTTTATAAGAACACGACTTTTAAACCTTTGACCTTGAAACATTACATACTAAAATTGTGTATTTTATTATCTTTACTCATTCTGATGTCATAGGGCTTTGTAGTGAAAAAAAATAATAGGCTAAATGTGTTGGACCTTGGGTGCTAACAGTGAATTATTACTCTGCACGTAGCAGCCCGTGGTTAGTCAGTTTATGCAAACACAAAATGTAAAACAACAGTGAGACTGTCCAGTCTGTCGCCCAGACCTATTCAGTATGTCCTGTCTTACCAATTTAAAATGAACATAAGAGCAGATTTTTCAACAGATTTTTGACAAAGATAATTTTTTAAAATATGTTTTGTTCAGTAATTTTGCTTGTCATTTTGTAAAAGACCCCCCAAAAAACAAAATTGATACAAAACAATATTTTTTTTTACTTTATTTTTACTTTTCCTACTTTCTAATAAAGCTGAAGTAAAGATATCTTTCCTTCTGTCTGTGTCTTATTGTTTGTACTGCAATTCTCTCAAAGTGTCATGTTTTTACAGTAACTTCTAAATCTCACATCACTAAATCTTAATCTTAATTTAAAAAATCTTGATCAAAGATTACTCCTTCATTTTTAACCAAATCAAGTCTTTTAAGTCTAAGAAACCTGCCTAAAAAAGCAGTCAGGCCACATTCTTGATTTGTTCTTCATCAAATGAGCCCCTCGTGGCTTATTTATTTACATATTTGACGAAGTAAAAATCGTTTTGCTTTTCTCACATTTTCAAATAAAATATAGCAGTTTTTTTTAACAGACTGTCTGATAGGTACCTGACAGAATAGAATAGAATCCACCAGCACAAATAAAACCACCATGGCATATGTCGATAGCCCCTCCCCATTTCTTCTTCCAGACCTCTGGGCTGATGACAGACACATCCACCACTCTCAGCCGCTTAACCACTGGACTATCCGTTCTAGTCCAACCCAGCCACATGGCACTCGCCATTTTGCTTTATTTCCATTTCAAGAGTGGGAAGTTGTAAATTGTATGCGTTTGTTTGGCTTTACTGGTCTTGACAGCTGAAGATGGAATAAGAGAGTAAAAGAACCAAAAAAACCTTCAGTAGCTCAGTAGATTTCTGAAGTTGAATCAAAGACATATGAGAGAAAATGATGATACGTGTCTTTTTAAGCTTGCAAAATGTTTTATACAATTAAACGTATCAAAAATATTCTAAAGGAGATGTTCTGACTGGGATTACAGGTGTGACAACTGTTGCATATTAATGGAACATTTTTACATTTCTTATCTCAAATTGCCTTGGAGAAGGATTGATTACTTACCCATCATCACAGTGTGCAGCAGTAACTACAAAGTCCTTCCTAACAGTAATCCTCCACAATCATGACTGTAGTTGCTCTGCACCAAGGTCATATACAGTAGGGAATTCTTTGGGGGCTTTCCCCCCATTTATAACTTCACTTCCAAGAACTAAGGGCACTGGGAGAAAATTAATATAAGTTAAAGGATCAATATTCAGTTTTTAGTTTGCAGAAACGTATTAATATGTTGAAGTCGATCCTTTTATGTGGTTTGTACTTACGGACTTATATCAATTTTATCACAGCTTAGTCCCAGCTGTGTTTCCCTCCTGTTTCCCATTCCCTCGTTACTGCCTTGTGTATTTAAACCCTGTCTTTGTTGCATTGTACCACCTCCACCCCTTGTGTGTTTCCTCCGTGCTCCCTGTAGTTCCTATTCCTCTGTTCCCAGTTTAGTTCCCTAGTATCTTAGCTTTTTGGTTTGAGCTTCAAATTTGTTTCTTTGCTTTTATTTTCTGTATTAATGTAAGAGTATTCCCAGCAGTAAAGCTGCAGTTTTGACTTTATTCCCTCTTCGTGTTTGAGTCCTGCTTTTGGGTCCTGCATCCTGCCTGCCACAGCACCAAAATCAATTCACTGAAAACATACTACAGTTTCTATTTATTTATTTATTTATTAAAGCAATGAAAAAAAACAACATGTTCTCACTTGTGGTGGTTGATGGTAATCCCACTCCTGAATCTTTATCCACTCAATGAGTGAGATTCAGTTAGCCACCCTATTCATTTATGTCCTGTTTAATGGATGTTTGTTTTGGGGCTATATCTTTTTTTACTTATTTGTGCTACCCCATTAAGTCCTATTGTGCTCAAGAGGACATCCTGGCCTTTCCAATGATATCTTATGTGTTTGGGTTGCCTCTTTTACCTCCAAACACATAAGATATCACAAAATATCCATGGCCAGAGGGGCCAGAGGGGCCGATGGCGCGATATGGCAGCCTCGCTTCTGTCAGTCTGCCCCAGGGCAGCTGTGGCTACAACCGTAGCTTGCCTCCACCAGTGTGTGAATCCGAGAGTGAATGAATAGTGGCATTGTAAAGCGCTTTGGGTGCCTTGAAAAGCGCTATGTAAATCCAATCCATTATTATTATTATTAAAAAAAGTTAAACTGATAGATACATGTTTACTCGGTAATTAGGAGGGTATTAAAAGCCCTATTTTGTAGAAGCTGTATGACGATTTCTAACAGGCTGAAGAACAGCACACTGCATGAGTAAAGATCATTCAGAAGAGCAGCACAGTTAGCAAACCTTCACAGAGGTATTACAGCTGCTGAAGTTACATCATATTCTCATCAAATTCATAACAGTACTTTTCCTGTTTGCATGTACATTTTTAAATACTGCAGAGGCTATCACTGCGCCACGAAAAGTCCTCAGTAAAATCCTGCACACCCCAAAAGGTCTCAGGCTCAGCCATCCAAAGTCTCCAACACTTTGCGCTTTATTTGGTGATATTACACATGTATATGTATGTTCTGAGAGCATCTCTGGAGATAAGAGATAAGAGATAAGTGTAAACAATGAAAAAATATAGCAGCACAACATTTAGCAGGCTTTAATGTAACCCAGGTTGCAAATGCAACCATAATAAAATAGCAACCACAACCATGAATGGCAAGAAATACAAATATGTAGTAGAGACAGTTCATACTAAAACATTTTTTTAAATCCTTTTGTCTGACTAAAAGTTCTAAGTAAAGAAGAAAGATATTTTGTAGCAATCTTAACATCTTTAGCATGCCCTTTCCCTCTGAGTTTACAAAGTGGTTAGAGATGAACACTAAAAGGACTAACAGCCCAAATAACAGGATGTAACAGCGTTTTTGAGCTGTAATGATGCACCGCCTGCTGGAACTCTTTTAGCAGACACAGTGGAAAAATATCGGAAAACTGGGAAGTGTAGAAACTAAAGATATGTAATCAAAAATATCTGTGGCTCTCTCATAAAAAAATGGAATTTATTACCATGTACTCCACAACGTTAGTTGGCCTTGTAGCAGTGAAGTGCTATAACTTGAATGCTGACGCAGTGCTGATGTTTGAGTAATATCTGTGCAGCTACACTGACTCATTTAGTGACAGCAGATTACAGTTTGTCTGCATCAGTTTTTCCTTTACAGGCACAGCTGCTGCTCATTGAGGAGACACGCCCAGTTAGTTTTAGGTTTGTGTCTTATCACTTTGTGTTTACACACCTCTCTGCATTTAATCAGTACTTAGTATTGATCTCGCTCTCTTCTTCAGCGTGTCTCTGTCCTGTCTTCCTCCCTTCACCCCCAACCAGGCAGCCCCCCTCCTCTCTGAGCCTGGTTCTGTTGGAGGTTTCTTCCTGTTAAAAGGGAGTTTTCCTTCTCACTGTCACTAAGTGCTTGCCCATCGAGGGTCATCTGATTGCTTTTCTGCCACTAGAAGGCGCCATTTCAACATTTCATGCTACTGAAGCTAAAATACTGTCTTTGAGACCCATCTGATAGCAGACAGTTCCAGTGCCGGGTGCTCGGCTCATGATGAGGTGATTTCTTCTGTCCCAGGTTCTGTCTGTTTTTGTGTTTTTTCTTACAGGTGCAGATCCTTTGCACTTTTCTATCTGTGCGCTATTCCTTTATTATGTTTTCTCTTTTTTTCTTCCCATTTCTTTTTTTTGTGTCCCGTTTGGATCTTTAGCCATCAGAATTGTTGTCTTAAAGCCAAGAAAGATGCCAAGTTGATTTATTTTACCTTGCCATATTGGTCCATTTGATTGACCTTTATTATAATTATGTATTTATTTTACAAATGGGACAGACATGACTGGGGGATAGGACAGGGAGAAAGAATGAAAGAAAGAGAGGGAGCGAAAGAAAACCAGAGGGGAGAAGAGACAGTGAGAAGGGGGGGAAGAAAGAAAGAAAAACAAACAAAACACCTGGATCACCTGTATGGAGAAAAAAAAACAGAAGAGAAAGCAAACAAAAAAAGAGCAACATAATAAATACAGCACCATCACAATAAACTAGCTAGCAGTAGATAACAGTAGATACTAAATAATAAACGATATTGTGCAGCACGCAAGATAGACAGCGCACAATGTGCTTTGAGGCAGCAGCCAAGAAAGGTGTAGTCCGTGTCTGTGAACACCCGTGTGCACACCTGTGTGGATCAGCATGCTTGTATTCCAAAGGTTTCTCCATGTAACGATCTGCTAGGGAGTGTGGGGAGCCATAGCCCCGTCCCCCAGGGCATGAAGCAGGTATGGAGGAGATCCAGACCCCAGATATCCAGAGGCCCCAGAGTACGAGGACCCGAGGAGGACCACCGAAAGAGGGGGAACCGTGCCACCCTGGGTGGCATGGTTCCTTCCCATTTCTTTTTCTTTCTTTTTCCTCCTGCCTGTCAGCTTATACACATCACACAGACTGCAATAAAGGAAATAACACTAATGAAATGAGTAAATAAACAGACAAAGAGACAAAAGATAAAGTTTCCTTTATTGTCGCTATACTTAAATTTTGCCTGTCAGCTACTATGTTGTACTGTTGATATTGGTCACATGGGGAGGGAGACACCTTTGATACTTTATTTAGACCCACTGCGGTCACTCCCACTCTCACCGACTCACACCGATTGTGTTACTTTAGTCATGTGGGAACAGCAAACTGTAGCAGTGATCATATGACAGAATTATTCTCTTTAGAATTTTAGTCGCTATTGTTTTTACCTTCTCACGGCAATATTACAGATGAAATTTGGACTGCGAGATATTTTTATTTCTGTTTTTGGTTCCTCCAATGAAGCGATTGCCAGCACCGTGTTTACATTTTAATAATACAAAACCAAAACTTTATGGGTTTTGTTTATCACTATTTGGGTTTTTTAGAATTGAGTTGATCCACAGGCGGTATTTTGAGATGTCTGTAAAAACATTGGGTACATCAGGATAGTCACAGTTTCTTTTTTTGTTGAAGGAAACGACACCAACAGCGATTCCTTTGCATACCAGCGGGCCGCCTGAATCACCCTGTGAGGAGGAGGAAGACTTTTGAGTTGTCTTTTTAAGTTTCAGTTTTCGATAACAGGCCAAATTACAACGTCAGTGATTGGACGGGAAACATACCTGACAGAACCCTTTGTCTGTGCCATAACCACCTGCGCAGATTACATTAGCAGGAAGACCAGGCCACAGTTCCTTACACACCTTTTTGTTGATGACAGGCACATCCACCACTCTCAGCTCATTAACAGTTTCACCAGCAGTTATAGTTTTTCCCGATCCAGACACCTGACACACTTCATTTTTTCTCAGTTGTACTTTAGCAGATGGCAGTGGAATTATTTTTACTCTCTTGTTTAGTTGAACTTTCCTGGAAAGCTGGAGACAGTTAGCATTAGAAATGCTCGCACTGTTATGCAGTGTAAATAATTAGATCACAAAATGATATCACCTTAAACCTTTAATGTTTCAGTATTAGTTTAGTTCATACTTACTTTAAGGAGCATGATGTCATCACCGTGCCAAGCCGTTTGATAAAAGTTGGGCTTGAATTTCTTTTTAATTGTTATTTTTTCTTGATGGGACTTCTCGAGATTGTGAGTGGCGAGAACAACGTGCGTGGGATTTCTGGAACAGTAATCTTTGTAATCAATACACTTTCTAAATCAGTTTTAAATGCTGTCAGTCACATTCTGCCACTGAAAAAGAATAATGACTTACTCTTTGGCACAGTGTGCAGCAGTGAGCACAAAGTCTGCAGTGATGAGAAATCCTCCACATACATGACCGGTGCTGCTCTGCACTGAGGCCATGTACAGCAATGAGTTCTCTGGAGCCTTTTTACCCTTTATGATGTCACTTCCATGTCCTCCAAAGAGGAAAATAAAACAAGTTGATGCTCCCGTCAGATAGTCACAGAATGATAATCGATGATTAATTCTTACCAGCTTGTGTGAGACATGTGAAGACATGGAAGAACAGAAGTTTCTGCAGAGCGTGCATGATGCCATCAAAACACCACATGTGTCATGTTGACCCTTTTTATGCTGCAGCTTGCTTCAATGACTAACCACATCCTGTAAGGTAAGCTACACATACATAGATAATCTTTCATTATCAATATGAAACACATTTATAATTTTGCGTGTGTGTGTATATATTTATTTTAGTGTCCAACACATATATTCACATTATTTTTCTTTCGTTATCACCATTTGAGGCTCAATTTCAGATCAACTTTTGTGATTTAAGACTTTTCAGCTTCCTGATTCGGTTCATTGGGCACCTTTTTGGGCCTCCTTTTTTTCTGAAATAGAAATAAATTGACTTAAACATCTTTAAGTCAATTTAAAAACATTCGTTAGGGTTTTCATTTCCTTGTTTGTGATGTGAGATTATTATACTATCTTATGCCACCTTATACTTCTAATCAAAGAATTGTTGAGTCATTATACGGCTATAGGCCACATTATGCCTTGGATTAAAGATTGTGAAATCATTACACTGTTTTATGATGCTGCTGATTTATAAGAAATACTGTTTTCAGAGAATCATGGCCTTATTTGTCTGATTAGAAAGAACAGAACATACTGCACAGGAAGCCAAGGTCATAACTGAGGCTCACTGAAAGAGAAAGAATGTGGATGTTTAGGTTTTATGACCTTGGAGGGGGCTGAAGCTATAAGAATGTGAGAAACGTTCAGACACTTCGAGATCTGGTGGACACCCTCCTGTCCACAACTCCCGTCCGGACGATTATGCTCAAAGTGTTGTATGGAAGAATGAGAATTGTATGGAATAAAGAGATCGCTGATTGAGCATTTATACACCGAGTGTTGTTCTTCCTTCAGCCCAAAGATCAAAGAATTGGGATATTTAACAGTGACTATAAGGAGAAACTACACTAATTGAAAAAACAAACAAACACTTTTTTTTTCCAGAATAAGTTTGTTAAATTTCGGATACTGATCCAGTTACAGTAAATAAGCTGACTTTTCTTTTTTCATTGATGTAAGAGGAGTGATGAGACTGATATGGAAAAAGAGAAACAAGTAATAAAACACTTTAAGTGTCTGTCTGTGGTTTCCAACCGCCTCTCTCAGTTTTGTTCCACATTTCCTGTGTTTGCATCTAAATGTCTGAAAATTGACACATTGGCTTGACACCATGAACTGGGTCGCTGAAACCACAGTGTCTAGCTACACAGACATATTAAACATATCTGTTTAACTACTACCAGGGGTGAAACATGATCGAATTAGTACAAATAAACAAAATCACTTTAATAAATAAATAAGGATTGTTTTTAATGTAATTATCGGAGTGATAAATCAGAGGAAAAACTAAAACTAAAAATCAATTAAAGGGGATCACTTATTATCCCACTTATGATTAAAGTGTTCTTCTGACATTATTTATCTTCTTTTGTTAAATCAGTTACCTGCTGCCAGTAGGTGTGTCTATGTTTCGGATACGTATACTGTGTAATTTTATATACTTACAGTGGGGCAAAAAAGTATTTAGTCAGCCACCGATTGTGCAAGTTCCCCCACTTAAAATGATGACAGAGGTCAGTAATTTGCACCAGAGGTACACTTCAACTGTGAGAGACAGAATGTGAAAAAAAAATCCATGAATCCACATGGTAGGATTTGTAAAGAATTTATTCGTAAATCAGGGTGGCAAATAAGTATTTGGTCAATAAGAAAAATACAACTCAATACTTTGTAACATAACCTTTGTTGGCAATAACAGAGGTCAAACGTTTACTATAGGTCTTTACCAGGTTTGCACACACAGTAGCTGGTATTTTGGCCCATTCCTCCATGCAGATCTTCTCGAGAGCAGTGATGTTTTGGGGCTGTCGCCGAGCAACACGGACTTTCAACTCCCGCCACAGATTTTCTATGGGGTTGAGGTCTGGAGACTGGCTAGGCCACTCCAGGACTTTCAAATGCTTCTTACGGAGCCACTCCTTTGTTGCCCGGGCGGTGTGTTTTGGATCATTGTCATGTTGGAAGACCCAGCCTCGTTTCATCTTCAAAGTTCTCACTGATGGAAGGAGGTTTTGGCTCAAAATCTCACGATACATGGCCCCATTCATTCTGTCCTTAACACGGATCAGTCGTCCTGTCCCCTTGGCAGAAAAACAGCCCCATAGCATGATGTTTCCACCCCCATGCTTCACAGTAGGTATGGTGTTCTTGGGATGCAACTCAGTATTCTTCTTCCTCCAAACACGACGAGTTGAGTTTATACCAAAAAGTTCTACTTTGGTTTCATCTGACCACATGACATTCTCCCAATCCTCTGCTGTATCATCCATGTGCTCTCTGGCAAACTTCAGACGGGCCTGGACATGCACTGGCTTCAGCAGCGGAACACGTCTGGCACTGCGGGATTTGATTCCCTGCCGTTGTAGTGTGTTACTGATGGTGACCTTTGTTACTTTGGTCCCAGCTCTCTGCAGGTCATTCACCAGGTCCCCCCGTGTGGTTCTGGGATCTTTGCTCACCGTTCTCATGATCATTTTGACCCCACGGGATGAGATCTTGCGTGGAGCCCCAGATCGAGGGAGATTATCAGTGGTCTTGTATGTCTTCCATTTTCTGATGATTGCTCCCACAGTTGATTTTTTCACACCAAGCTGCTTGCCTATAGTAGATTCACTCTTCCCAGTCTGGTGCAGGTCTACCATACTTTTCCTGGTGTCCTTCGAAAGCTCTTTGGTCTTGGCCATTGCTGAGTTTGGAGTCTGACTGTTTGAGGCTGTGGACAGGTGTCTTTTATACAGATGATGAGTTCAAACAGGTGCCATTCATACAGGTAACGAGTGGGGGACAGAAAAGCTTCTTACAGCAGACGTTACAGGTCTGTGAGAGCCAGAGATTTTCCTTGTTTGAGGTGACCAAATACTTATTTTCCACCCTGATTTACGAATAAATTCTTTACAAATCCTACCATGTGGATTCATGGATTTTTTTTTCACATTCTGTC
This sequence comes from Rhamphochromis longiceps, assembly GCF_057381845.1. Classification (NCBI taxonomy): domain Eukaryota; kingdom Metazoa; phylum Chordata; class Actinopteri; order Cichliformes; family Cichlidae; genus Rhamphochromis; species Rhamphochromis longiceps. Next base: position 10,834,615 of record NC_140578.1, read on the forward strand.
TCTCACAGTTGAAGTGTACCTCTGGTGCAAATTACTGACCTCTGTCATCATTTTAAGTGGGGGAACTTGCACAATCGGTGGCTGACTAAATACTTTTTTGCCCCACTGTATTTGCCTTTGTGTTTTAGATTAAGAGTCGATGCTCTACACTCACAGTTATGAAACTATTACTGTGGTTAGTGGAACTGCACTCACAGAGCTTTTCATCTGTTGAATTATCATTCATTCAGCGTCTGCAGCATTAATGTGAATTTATTATTCATTATCCTCATCCTCATAAATCTGTACTCCAGCTGTAGTAAGATATAGTGCACATAAATGAAATCTAGTGTGTTGCTGTTTGAGCCTCATTTCCCTGCACTGAAGCTCAGAGGAAGATTTGTATGGGTCTCTGTTGAACCACTAGAACATGCTGTTTCAGTAGATGAAGTTGTTATAATGTTTGATAAAATCTTCCAGCACAGGTGTGTGCAGTATAAAAAAAATCCAAGCCACTGAAAACCAGGTCATTCTACTATTACCCTCAAATCTTATGTCTTTTTGCCAATAATCACCCTTCTCCACAAACATCAGGTGACTTGTGAGAGTGAGGACAAGTATTGTGTAATGCATTTAAGGTAAAAACAAACAGAATCTCCACCGAGCACATGTTGGAGCTGACAGTAAGCCGACAAAATCCTCATATTACTTAAATACCAAAAAGTAGTCATTCCCTGAACCCAGCATGTTTTTGAGCTTTACTGTACAAGGAATATAAAAAATGAAATGTTATGAAAAGTATTTTCTCATTTTCTGCTAGAAGAATTTGGCTCTACAGTCATTAGCCTGTATCCATGGTAACACCTGGAGGCTTAAGAAAAATATCAAGTCTGAATTTGATTACTTCTTTTGATATTGAACTTCAGTTTAATTGGAAAAAACTGAATTAAAATTTTGAGAAGCAAAAAACCATACAAGGATGCAAATATGTCTTTCATCACAGGCAAACTGAAGCGTGGTCCACTACAAAGGCAGAAATAATATTAAAAATTCAGCCTTTTGGCTGTTACAGAAAGAAATGACAGATTGAGTGTGGGATACGTTTGTATTTTTGTTTTTGGTTAAACTGATGAAAGAATCAGAAATTCTCACATTTCAATAGTGAAAAGAAAAACTTGAAGTAAATTTTTTACTTAAATTACTTTACTCAATCTCTTTTTTTTCCAGAACCTCGTCGATCCATTTACGGTATTTTGAGATGTCGGTATAGACGTTGGGGTAATTGGGGTAATTGCAGTTCGCATTATAGTTGAAAGAAACAACCCCAACAGCAAACCCATGACACACCAGAGGACCACCAGAATCTCCCTGTGAGGAGGAAGAATTTTAATTTATCAGTTTATGTTCATTATGTTTATGTTTTTAAGATTTGTGAACATGAAACCGTTTTAAACTGAAAGGACAGAAAACATACCTGACAGAATCCTTTGGTTGTTTTGTATCCACCTGCACAGATTACATTGGCAGGAAGACCAGGCCATTGTTCCTCACAGTTCTTTGATGTAATGACATCCACATCCACCACCATCAGCTCATCAGCAGGTTTATCATCAACAGTTTCAGTTTTTCCCCATCCAGCCACCTGACACACTTGATTTTCTTTTAGGTTTATTTCAGCATGTGGAATTTGAATTATTTCTACTCCATGGCCCAGTTTAACTTTCTCAGACAGCTGGAGACACAACATGAAGTAAAAAAATATATCTATGTTCATACGATAGTTCTTTAGATATAATCTGAATAATGAAACCACAAACACATCATGTGAAACTGTTGTGAACATGAACATGTACTTACTTCAATCAGCATGATATCATCACCCAGTCCAACACTTTTATAATTTTCATGGATGATTTTGTTTTCAATCTTTATTTTTTGATGATTGCAGCTCTTCAGATTGTGGTTGCCGAGAACAACGTGTGTGGGGCTCCTGAAAGAGTGATCAATGAGAGGTAATCAATACAATGTGTTTTAATGACATGAGTCAGAGAAGCAGAAGCAGAAGATGTTTGATTACTCACGAGTCATTACAGTGTGCAGCCGAGACTACAAAGTCTTCAGTGATGAGAAATCCTCCACAAACATGTTCACCCTTTTTGTTCTGCACAGAGGCCATGTAGTGCATGGAGTTCTCTGGGGCTTTTGTACCATGTATGATGTCACTTCCATGTGCTGAAAAAAGCAGAGTAAAGGAAACCAAAATGAAGTTAACGTTCCATTGAACGATCAGAGGACAATAACAAAGTTTTGCAGATCTTACCGAGTCGTCCGAGACATGCCAGAACATGGAGGAGCAGGATTTTTTGCAGACTGAGCATGATGCCAGCAAAAAGGTGAAGTTGTGTTGGCACAAGTGTGAAATTGACCTTTTATACAGCAGTTGCTCTGTCAAATCTGATGATCACAATTTGACTTCTAACCACATCCTGTTTTTTTGGGCACTTGTATTATCTTTACATTATCTTGTTCATCAGTATTACACTACCTCATCATCCTGAAACACACGGGCTGTTTAATGGTTGCAAGTTTCTCACAGTCTCCAGTTTGATATATTTAGTGAAATTTGGGGTAAATGGAAACACTACATCCGGTTAAGGAGACCCGATCTTGTTTGAATCTCTGTAACTATATATGCCACATTTCTGAATCGTTATGTGTTTATATGTATATGTTAGTATGTATGAGACTACAAGTGAACACATATGTAAGTAGGTATGTGTATGTATGCTTAAGAATATGGGTGTGTGAGTGAATATGTGTGTGCGAGTACATACACACTAGAGGGTACACCCGTCTGTTTTTCTTATTTTTATTTTTTTTTTTTTTATTTACGTCTGTTCTTGATTATATGTTTATTTTGGATTATTTGTGTTTATATAGGTTGTTTAATAAAAAGAGAATAACAAAAAAAAAAAGAACATGGAGGAGCAGGATTTTTTGCAGACTGAGCATGATGCCAGCAAAAAGGTGAAGTTGTGTTGGCACAAGTGTGAAATTGACCTTTTATACAGCAGTTGCTCTGTCAAATCTGATGATCACAATTTGACTTCTAACCACATCCTGTTTTTTTGGGCACTTGTATTATCTTTACATTATCTTGTTCATCAGTATTACACTACCTCATCATCCTGAAACACACGGGCTGTTTAATGGTTGCAAGTTTCTCACAGTCTCTCACACCACAACTTTTGTACACAAGCAGGCATGTCTAAACCTTCATAAAGCTGGGTTGTTGAAACATTTTTACACCACTGTTAAAGCTCAAAACAACAATATCCCACTGAGTTACTGATTTCATACTTGAACCAAGACTAATAACATTATGGTACTTGGCTCATAATCTGTCCACCAGCAATGTAAAAACAGGAAGGAGATGCCTTTTCATTTAGCGCCTCCTTGGGACCATTTCTTCCACTGTGTGAACTGTTTATGGAGCGAGGTTCTCCTACGGAAAAGTGGTAGTGCCCTCCTGTATGGAGCTTGGTCTCTTGAATGAATAATATGTAAATAGTGCTTTGGCGGTAAAGAGAGTTTTGGAAAGAATCATGAGTTTGAAGCTGGAAATTGGAGACTGGAAAGGATGTGCAGGAAGATTCAGGATCGAAACTGAAATGTTCCAACAAGTGAAGAGAGTGTGTGGAGAAGATGGGAGGAGCACTGTGAGGAGCTGATGGATGTGAGAAAACGAGAGAGAGGGAGGAGAATGGATGGAGGATGGTGAATATAATGAATCAGGAAGTGTAGGAAGACACAAATGATATGAAACGGAATTCTTTAATAGCAATACATTCTGGGTAGTCGCTACCATGTTGTTGTCCATGCAATACCAAAACAAAGATGGACACCAACAAGCATGATACGATACAGATAGAAGATAAACGATGAGGGAAAGGAGCGTCGTTAGGAGGGTTTAAACACAACGAATGGCCATTTTATCTTTAGGACCTACTGATGCTAACAGTAGTGGTGAGCACACAGCAAACATGTTAAGAATGATAAACTCACATGGAACTTTATGTTTACTGAGAGCAAAGTGGTTTTTCTCATTAACTGAAGAATTAATCACTGAGAGGTGGTGTGCATCACCACAGAAGATGTCTGATTACTAATGAGGCTATACGACATGCATCATAGACCACAGAGTATTTGGTGATTAGAAATCATTGATATACATCACCTCTGGTGTTCTGCACAGAGGCCATGTGCTGCACTGAATTCTCATGGGCTTTTTTGCCACGTATAGTTTTACCAAGAAATTGTGGTAGCGTATGCAATGCCATACTCTCTGCAAACATATAGCTCAAAAAGTGTCGAATGAATTCTGTTAAAATGTTGTAGGGGTGTAGAGCGGGGTCATCTTAACAAAGCATTAAAATCTGGCTCACATCCACCGTTGACCGTCTTCAAGGTCAACTTCAAGATTTATTGGTGGAAAACTGAAAAAGAAGCCTTTTAAAATTAAAAGTGCTTAAAAGTAAAAGTGTGGTGTGTATTGTCGACATATAGAAAGGAACACATAAAGACTTAAGGATTTTTCTGGAAACCACACAGCTCCCCTGTGACAGAGGAAGATCGTGACAAAGGAGACTGAGACAATGGCCGTGTTCCAAAATCGCCTCCTATCTCCTATTAATGGCTGTGCCTCATGTTATCTGTCTGAGCTGCTACACCCTTATGTCCTGCCTCATTCTCTCAGGTCAGCAGACCAGATGCTTTTGCTCGTTCCAAACACTCAACGTAAGCACAGAGGTAGGAATAAAGTGCTGCAGTTTGCAGTGCTTCTTACCAAAATAATCCAGTGTAAACTCGGGTTTCAGTCCAGTGGTAATCTCTGAAAATAGGCAGTTCTGATAAGTGAGAGGAGGCTGAAGGAAAATCAGTATATTTTGATATAATGTTACCGTGCCACATGCGTGTGCCAACATTCAGGCATTAATCTAACACAGTAACAGTATTAATTACAGATTCAGCAGAGAGAAGCTGCTCGCTGTGTGCGCACTGCTGAGAAAAAGAAGCTGAGCTCGGTTTATTTCTGCTCTGTTTCATGAAAACTGTGTTAGTGAGGAGCAAAGAGTGGGCTCACCGACACACTCGGCATGAAGACTGAGTGAAGAGTTTCAATACAGAGAGTTCTCTCTCGTTCTGATAACATCTCGCCTCCGAAAAATAAACTCTTCTATTAGCAGCTATTACAGCCATCGCAGGCTGAATACAGGATTTTTTTTCCATGTTAAATTTTGTGCAACTTGCAAGAAACTTTGTGTCATAGACTTTTCAATTCACATTTGCCTGACTCATTTAAATATTCTCCACCTGAAAGTAAAACTCTTATAAATACTTCTGCTCGCAGCTTTCAGTCACCGACTCTTCAGCCTTTTCAGTGAATCCAACAGGTTATTAATGTCTCAAAATCTTTTAAGTCTCAAAATCTCAACCTCTCAAAATCACTGTAAATCAGACACAGCCGTCACAGATATTTTAGAGCTAATAATCAATCAAATATCTTTGCTTTTATGATCCTAACCTCATTGTGTCACTGACACTCAATATTCACATTAAACCACTAGGTGGTGATCTCTGATATATTTTGTGGGCACTGTGTGGCTTCAACCCAGTTCACAGTAATACTGGTAAAACTACAAAATTAATGATGATTATTAAAAAGCACATATGATTAACATGTGAGCAAATTGGCAAATTATATTTTTTAGTTTCAAAACTACTGATGATTGTTATAACACATTAAGAACACTACTGGCTCTGTGTGTGTGTGTGTGTGTGTGTGTGTGTGTGTGTGTGTGTGTGTGTGTGTGTGTGTGTGTGTGTGTGTGTGTGTGTGTGTGTGTGTGTCTGCTGAGCGTATAAAGCTGTGCATAACAGTGGACTTCAGTGAATTCAACATTCGCTCAGCGAGAGTTGAGACAACATGTTCTGCCGGAGGAATTTCAGTGTTTTCATCTTGTTCATGCTTCTTTCCATCATCCAGTCAGGTGAATGATGTTTTGTACTTTAATTTACATTACTGATATCTCTCAGTTGGTGTAGGATGTGTGCTCACTCATCTGTTCTTGACTTAAAAATCTGCTGATTTTCTTATGTGACTGGATTTTTTTTTTTTGTTTTAGGTCATGGTTCTGAGATTATTGGAGGGAAGGAAGTTAAGCCACACTCACTGCCCTTCATGGCTTATTTGACAAGTAAGAAATCTATGTGTGGGGGGACATTAATCCACCCACAATGGGTCCTGACAGCTGCTCACTGCACTGGGTAAGAACCCGAGGTTCACTTTTCCTAAATTTCCAAATCAAAATATTGCAGTATTTATTTTTAACAGAAGATGTGAAGTGTAATGCTAACTGATATTTTTTCTTACCCAGAGCGTAACTCCTCCTGACAGGCAGGGGCTGCATTAAATGTTTCATGCTTTTATAAGAACACAACTTTTAAACCTTTCACCTTGAAAATGACATACTACAGTTGTCTTTACTCATTGTGATGTCAAAGGATCTTGTAGTGAAAAAATAGTAAGTGTGTTGTACAGCTCTCTCTCCATGCTTTGACCTTGGGTGCTAACAGTGAAGGTCAAGGTCAAATGCATAGCCAAACTAGGTACTCATGTCCCCTAAGATGTTTGAAGATGATCCATAAACAATTGTGGGCAATTTCAAGTTTGATGTGGCTTTGACCTGATTTTCACCAACATGAAATCAGCTTTAGTTGTTATTTGTGTCTGACATCACACAACGCTTGAAAACTAGCAAACAGACAAACAAACACAAAGAACCGATTACATCCTGCCCTCCTTCAAGTAGAGAAAAATACACTCCTGACCTTTTGATGTAAGTGAAGTGTCATCACTACACTGAGTTTTTCTTTTGCAGAATGAGCAAGGCGATCCTGGGAGCGCACTCCATCGCCAAAGAGGAAGAAGAGTGGAGGCAGGTCCGAGAGGTTGAGAAACGTTTTGCTCATCCTAACTATTTCAATCATAATGTGGGCAATGACCTCATGCTGCTCAAGGTAAGCTGAAAATTCAGTGTCCAGTAGCCGGTCAAGCAAATATACAACAATGAAAATAAGTTTGTTTCTACCTGATAAAGTGCATTTCTGGGTATGTTTATACATGTTTCAATAATTCGCTCCAACTATTTCCCATTTTCCAAACAAAATATATGAATTATTAAGTAGTGACCCAGACTTTATCACAGTGGCAAGTCGGTAACATATAGATAGTCACTGTCAAAATGTAACATTTCTTTTCAACTCTTTCTCAGCTTAAGGAACCAGTAAATACAACCAAGTCAGTAAAATGGCTCCAGTTGGGCAAAATTGTCAAAGACCCTGCAGATGGCACCACGTGTCTGGTTGCTGGATGGGGAATAACTGAAGAGAACCACACCTCAGATGTTCTCAAGTCTGTCCGCGTGACTGTGATTGGCAGACATAAGTGTAACTCTTGTGAATATTACAACTACGCACCTTTAATCACCAGTGACATGGTATGTGCTGGTTCAAATGGCAAAAAAGCAGCGGATACCTGTCAAGTAAGTATGAAGAATGTATATGAGCATGTAATCATTGAGCTCAGCACCATTTTGACGTTTTGACACCTGTAAGTGAGAAAAAAGGTCTACAGTGCATATGTACTTGCTGCAGGGGGATTCCGGGGGCCCACTGCTGTGCGGCTTTCAGCTGGTTGGAGTTACTTCTTTTGGAGCCGGTTGTGGGGACATTTACAAGCCTGGAGTCTACTCGTTTCTCTCAAAGAGGCAACTCAAGTGGATCAAAGAAACTATGAAGTCTTAAAAGTCATCAGGCATCAGTCCACATAAACTAAGCTAGATGACAATGTTTTATGCTTTTATGATGTTTAATCGGCTGAGCTATCACTTCATACCTTTCACTTGACCAGCATCATTTTATTATCTCATTGATTATGTTATATTTTATGGAATCTTTGTCACTGCTGGCTTGCTCTAATCGTTACAGACTGTGCACATAGCAGCCTGTGGTTAGTCCGTTTATGCACACACAAAAGTAAAACAACAGTGAGACTGTCCAGTCTGTCCCCCAGACACATTCACTATGTCCAGTAAATGAATATGAGGATTTTGAACAGATTTTTTCACAAAGATAAATTTTTAAATATGTTTTCTTGTTTAGTTTTGTTCAGTATTTGTACTTGACACATCCCCTCCCTGCCAAAAGACAAAACAAAAAACAAAATTGATACAAAACAATATTTTACTTTACTTTTACTTTCTGCTTTTCCTACTTTCTAATAAAGCTGAAGTAAAGATATCTTTCCTTCTGTCTGTGTCTTATTTTTTGTACTGTAATTCTCTCAAAGTGTCATGTTTTTACAGTAACTTCTAAATCTCACATCACTAAATCTTAATCTTAATTTAAAAAATCTTGATCAAAAATTGGTAATCAGTCCTTCATTTTTAACCAAATTAAATGTCTTTTAAGCCTAAAAAGGCAGTAAGGCCACATTCTTGATTTGTTCTTTGTCAAACGAGCCCTTTGTGGCTTATTTATTTACATATTTGATGAGGTAAAAATCATTTTGCTTCTCTTACATTTTCAAATAAAATATAGCAGTGTTTTTTTTATCACACTGTCTCATAGGTAATACATTGTGTGATTGTGTGTTTTTTTAAATTGCGATCATAAAAAAACCCCACATAATTAATTTGATTTAACATTTCACAGAATTAACAGGTGCATCAATGATATAATGTTACCATTAATACCGTTACACCAAAATATTTTGCTTTATAGCCTCAAGGTTTTGTCTGGCATCACTGGTTAAGCACTAGCCTGGTTTTCCTCCTATTTTTCTGAAAGAAGATTTTCTGTTAGGGTAAACAAGTTCTCTAGCACTGCTTCTCTAACCTGTGGGGTTCCACAAAGTTCAGGGCCCTGTTTCAGGAAGCCGGTTTGGAAAACTCAGAGTGAAAAACGACACTCACGGTTGAGTAACCCCGAACTGTCCAACTCGGAATATTCCGTTTCAGAAAGGCTGATAACAATTAGTTCAGTCAACGCGGAGTTGCTTTAACCCCAAGTGAAGCGCGCGGACGAGGATACATAAAGCCCTGATAAGCGGAGCACAGATTAAGCGAGTCACCATGGAGACGGAGGGAAAGAAGGCGCGGTCAATGTATTTCACAGCGCTTGAGGCCGAAATTCTGATGGCAGCATATGCCGATAACATGCAAATTCCGCGGAAAAAAGTAACACAGCCACAGCTGCAAAAGAAAGGGAGCATGCATGGCAAAACATAGCCGACAGAGTCAATGCATGAGTGTTAATATAAACATTGATCTAGGGATTTCCACCCATTTAACACGTTATTTTATCATATGTTATTTTATTTGTTATTTTATACATTTTATTTTGTGATGTGATGTGAGCGCAGGTGCAACCCAACAGGCCCCAAACGTGCCTGGCAGCAAGTAAAAATGAAATATAAAAATATAGTCCAAACAGGTAAGGTGTAATTGTATTATGAGCCACAGTGCTTGGTCTGTTTGTCCGATGTAAATCAATTGCAGTTAGAGGCTACATTAATTTTCTTTCTGTAAGCACTTATTGAAATTATCTGAGCACATTACAAGTACATATTTGCTTACTCTGTATGCTCAAATGTGGCCCGTTATAGCCAACAGAAAAAAAGCGGAGGCCCGAAAAACAGGTGGGGGTCCTCCACCACCACCACTCACAGAGGCTGAGCAGTTGGCCCTCAGCCAAAACAGTGGGCGCCCTGTGGCCGAAGGCATCTCTGCGGGGACATCCTCTGAGTCAATAACCCCGCAAGACACAAGTGCCTACATAAGGGGTAAATTCAAAATAATACATGATGTGCATACATCCTTTCTTCACAGTCACCTTTGCAGTGCGACACATTCATTTGATAAACTCTTTACCATAATGAATTATTTTGTAGTGAAGTTATTTTCCGACTGATTTTGCCTTCCCTCAGCCTTGGTTGTCTTTGAGAGCATAATGACAATGAAGTGTAAGGTGATTGGTATGTTTGTTAATTGCCATTTGGTCCCTTGTAAGTTATAAGTGACCTGTATAAACCTCATATTCTATCAGTTGATGGTGGTGGTGTACTGCATCTGGTGCAGCCTCCTGTTGAGCCAGACCAACATGCAGTTGTGAGTAATACTCCACAGATTATATGAGTTTACAGTAGAACAGCAATGTTGTCTATTTCTTTACTACAGGAAAATAATGAAGAAACATTGACAGCTGTTACAGAGGAGGAAGCAACAGAGACACTTTATGAGGTTTACATCTTTTAATACTTTGTGTACAGGAAATACAGGCGACCAATAAAGCCAGTTGAACAAAAAATCTGTTTATTCTTCTTTCAACATGTTGAGGTGATGGGTCAAAGGAAATGATTGTGACATATGGTGTCTCTGACTGCGCTTCCATCTTGTATGTCCGTGGGAGGGTCAGGATGTTCATGGTTTGGATCACTGCTGATGTTTGGTTCAGAAGGACAGTGTTCTCCTCTAATTGTGGCAATGTTGTGAAGAATCACACATGCCACAATAATGTCACATGCCCTTTCTGGGGTGACCCTGAGTCTTTGCAGGCACTGGAACCGGGCCTTAAGCATTCCGATAGTCATTTCAATTCTGGCTCTTGTCCTGCAATTAGCCAGATTATATCGCTGCTGTGGGCCCGGTTCAGGGTCAGGGTAAGGGGTAAGCAAATAGGGTAAACATGGATACCCCCTATCACCAAGCAAGTAGCCAGTGAACTCTCCTAAGACAGAAGGATACACTTCAGTTCAAATGTCCCTGAAGCAATTGGTCTTTATATATTTTAAAGTATTCTCAACTCACCATGTCCAAATTTTGTGCTCAGTGTACATTCACGGAATATTTGTGAGTCATGGACAGAGCCTGGCCACTTGGCTTCCACATTTGTGATAATGTTGGCAGCATCACATATGATCTTCACAGTGCAGAGAACACAAATTAGCATCCATTACTATAATGAAATAATTTGTTAGTTTGACATGCTACAGGGAACTATGTACCTGTACATTAATGCTGTGGAAAGACTTCCTGTTCACATAGTCTCCTTCATTTACTGAAGGAGCAATGATTGGAATGTGAGTGCCATCTGTACAGCCAATCACGCCTGGGAACCCTGAAAATAAATGTGCAATTTAAGTAGTAGTCCAAGTATCACCACATCATACATTAAGTTTTGGTCATCCTGATACCTGCAATTTTGTGGCATCCCTCTTTGATAAATCTTGTGGGTCTGTGACCGGGGAACACCACAGACGAGTACAGGAGACGTTTCAGTGCAACTGTAACATTCCTGACTGCCCGACAGACGGTAGCCTTGGAAACGTGCTCAGCGTCACCAATATTATACAGAAAGCTCCCGTTTGCAAGAAACCGAAGTGCAATACAAATAATATGCAATGAACTGAGAGCATGTCCGCGATGTGTCACATGCGTAATATATGGCCTGAGGATGTTATCCAAATAACTTATAGATTGTGCTGAGAAACGGTAACGTTCGCACAGAAAATCATCAGGAAATGATAAAATGTCCAAACGCGCTCTGATCACTCTCTCCCGGCGGAGAGCTCTGCGGAGAATTTGGGCTTCACGATCTACTGGCTCTTCAAGGAAGTGGCACGCCATGTCCGACACTTCCTACTGTCAGGTTTCCGACAAAGGGGCGGAGACAGTCAGGGTTAGTTGTAGTAAACCTGCTAGGGGGCAGGTTAGCTTCACGGAGTGTGTCGTCATAGTGACTCACTCAGGCTGCAGCTGAACTCGCTTTGTGAAACCGAAAACCCAGAGTTTTCGTTAACTCAGGGTATACTTACTCAGTTTTTCCACTAAACCGGCTTCCTGAAACAGGGCCCAGTCCTTGGTCTATTGTTTTTGTTTTTTACATGCTACCTTCAGCATTATTCCATTCTTTTGTTTCTTATTTCCATGCCAATGATATTCTGCTGCTTATGTCTTTTAAGCCTTGTCAGCTGGATAGACCTTAGTTGATTGTTTATTCGAGATTTGTGGCTGGCTCTCCAATAACTGCTTTGTTTTAAACTCCAATAACACCAAGGTCGTGATAATAGCTGCTCCCGATATACATTCAAGAATCAGTCAAGTGATTACTTTGTTTGGAGCTTGGACGTCTGTGCGTTGTCATAAAATAATACATAAACTAATTTAAGTCTATTAGCAGCATCCAACCAATCATCCAGTTTTTTTATCTAATAAATGCTCATTTGACTTCTCACTTGTTGGTGAGAAGTTGGTAGATTGGATCTGGCTGGTTTACGCTTTTTTATCAGTAAGTAATGTAAAAAAAATATTGATTTTTAGATCTGGTGCAACAGCACGTGCACTAAATATGTTTCCTTCTCTCCTTCATTTCTTTATTTTAACCATTTTTCTTGTCTCACACTTAATAAATACATTTCAGAAATTAGAGCTTTTGATTATTTAATTATCTACAATTGAAGAAGTCAGATGCAAGTCCATGATACTGTTCTTAGGAACTGTTTATTTTTGGCCAGTTGTCACTATCTTCAGATCCTGTAGCAAATTGAATGAACCACAGAAACCACAATTTCCAGATAAGATTTAAACTTCAGAGCACTTCCTCAGACTCACGGTTATGAAACTTAGCTGTATTTAGACAGTTACCCCATTTCACCATCCTCAGAAGTTTATTGATTAAACCTGATTAAAAATGAAATGTCATCCATATTAATAAGGCTCATGAAACTGTAGACAAGATGGAAACTGAATAGCTGTTAATTGTAAAACTTTGTCTGATATTTATTTATTGCCCCACTGGTCCAATAATTAACACATTGCTTAATATTGACTTTATATTCTCAGTTTGATAGCATAATGGTGGAGTACGATGCTAATAGATGGAATAGTTAAAAGGTTTTTGCTAGGTTCTGATTATGTGTGTAAAAACATTGTCCCTTCAGTCGTAAGTATATTTCAGTCATTATAGAACTGCACTTGTGTTTTACCAAAGAAAGCAATATTTTAAAAAAAAAAATGTATTGACAGCGATTTAACAGCACAAGTACAATCCCAGGGTGTCAAAGCAAATCTTTAAGTAAGATTTAACAAGTCTTTTTTCCTGAGAATCGTGTTGATCCAGTAAAGTTGTTTTGAAATATCTGCATTGTACCATCTCCACCCCAATGTTCTGTGTATTTCCTCAGTGCTCCCTGTATTTCCTACTTCTGTTCCCAGTTTAGTTCCCTAGGTTCTTAGTTTTTTGGTTTGAGTCCCTAGTTTCTTGTTTTTGGTTTTATTTTCTGTATTAGTGTAAGAGTATTCCTAGTAGTAAAAGCTGCCTTTTTGAATTTATTCCCTCGTGCTTGAGTCCTGCTTTGAGTCCACAGCACCACACTGTGACAGCAGCTTGACCAAATCAATTAATTGAAAATGTATTACAGTTTCTATTTAAATGTTAAAGCAATGAATAAACACTGTTCTCACTTGTGTCTGTAGGTACATGAATAAAATGTGATCATGTAGAGCTTTTACATTTTTTAGGCTTTAAGTCGCTGCTAATATTGAGGATTTAGCAAGTACAGAAGTAATACATTATTTACTAATCAGTTATTTATTACTGAAGATCAATTATTTACTTTATGATTGTAAATAATTATTACATATCCATTCATCCATCCTTATCAGGGACGCTGTCCCAGGTTGCTCTGACATCCTGCTACTGTATGTTGATTATTGTCTTTGGCGCAAATTTGTACAGTGTGTAACTTGGAATCTCTCGGCTGTGGTAGACTCCACATGTAGAGGCTTTATTGTCCATGACAGTTCCTTTTCCTCTTTAACTACCTGAGGAATTCTTGGAGCAGCTCATCTCAGGTGCATGTCTTCCTGATGCATTTGCATCTTAGACTGGGCTTTGAAACTCTCTTATCCTCGCCATGTCTCTTTCCTTTGTTAATAGACTTGTAGGTGCTGGACTTTGGATCATGGTTTTCATGTCGTGACATCATGATCATCTATCTCCTACTGTGGATTATTATTCCAGTTGGGTATATGACAGCTGTGGTGATGCATGCATTAGTGGCTTGGATCTTACTTCTACTGTTTAACTGGCATCAAAGCACTTGCCTTACCTACTGTGTTTGGCTGTGATGGACCTTCGAGCATCTTTGTCATGGTTCCCCCATTTAACACAAAAGAAATCTTTATTATAATCAATTAACTCAATAATCATATAAATAGTAACAACAAAAAGAGACAGCACCGCTGCTTTAATGATAAATCAGACAGGTCAACCCAAAGAGATAGTGACCACTTCAACAAAGAAAACAACTATAAGGCTTCAACAGAAAAAGACAGCAACGCTGCCAATACCCAGGCAGGCCAAACAAACTAATGGAGGCCGCCGTCACTTAAGGGAAACCACCGCTCAGTTAAGAACTACTCACAAAGAGCCACGCACGGTGGGGCTGGTCACACACAGCAGGCCTTTTCCATACCTAGACCAGTATCACACACTGCCCATCACAGAAGAACTCCACCAGAAGCCTCTCCCACATCCACATTGCTCTTCTCCAGCTTATATCACCTCTGAGGGTAATTGGTGGTAAACGAGGGCAGATGAGCAGCAGGTGTGTCCTAAAGGAGAAGGCAGGGGCAGAGAGAGACAAGGGGAGGGGCAAGAAAGAAGGAGGAGGAGAGGGAGAAGACAACACCACGCCCACACACTCCCACAGCCTCACAGGATGTAACAAGGTACTTGCACCTGTCCTGTATATCTGCTGATCTGCATTCTGGTAGCTCCACTCCTACAGTCTGGATCACCTCCCCTCTCATTGCTATCATTTGGCCACGCTTGAATTACATCCTGATAGTGATGGCCAAATGAAGCTTTCCGAAGCACTGAAGCTTGTATTGAAAAACGGTTCATTACTCGAAGCTTTTCAACACAGTCCTCTCCGGTGACATCTGGTGGTGAAAATTTTGAAGAGCAGCTTGAATCTGCAAAATAAAACGGACTGCTCAATTATCACTGCTCACTCAAGAGTGGAGTCCTCTCTGATATTGGGCCACCGTTCCGTTGCTTTGAACATGTAATTGGTTTTGTTTTCTCGATTGGGGGGCTGAAAAAAATGTAATGCGTATTTGCGTAATACATTTTGATCAATAAACTTTCCCTATTTAAACATGCACTATGGTGGCCTTTCTTTGCTCATAACTCCTTGATGTTGGTAAATACAATAAGTGACCAATATATATAATATACATATGATAAGGCACAGCACATTATGGAGTATGCCCCTGCTGTGAAGTCCTGCCTCCATCTACTTGTCGTTTAATCACTGGACAGCTGGACAGGTTCATACAAAATATTAGATTAGGCCAATTGTCCTATACATATTTTTGACCTAGGGGTGGGATTGATTGTGAACTGGAAAGGGAAAATGCTTAGGAAGCTGAGTAGGGCTGCATCGTCACTGATTTGTAGAATCATTTTGATTCGATACAGGATCCGATTCAATTTGATTGGAATCTGGAAAGTTTTGCCTCAGTCAGAAATATTACAAGTCTGATCATTTAACAGTATATATCCATAATTTCGTATCTATTAAAAGAAAGCTGACACATGTGAGACTTAATTAGAGATGTAAACAGAGAGTTATGAAACCTGCAGCTGCAGAAGCCAGCGGGAAAAAAAAGAGGCAAACACAGCGCGGACCCGCCGACACATCAAAATCTGACTCTGACGCGTCGGGTCCGCGCTCTGTGTTCACGTTTGTATGCAGAATCCGTAAACCTGCTCCCAGTTACTGTTTTAAATGGCACAAGCAAAGAGTCACTAGTGCCATGTGCTCTGTTGATCAGAGGGAAATTAATTTAAAACTGTTAGGATGCTAGAGTCTAATGTTAGCCAGCATAATGTTCTGATAACTAATCAAACTAATCAAAATTAAATAAACCTCTTCCTCTTGGTTTTCTCATGTCAGAACCCTAACTTCGGTTTAGGAGTGAGATGGTGATGAGGAGGAGAGTAGTGGTTGAGGGGGCGGATGAAAAAGATGAGAAAGAAAAAATTAGAGAGAGAAAATTAAAATGTAAAAAATGTAAATGTTCAAAAATTGTTTGAAATTGATTTTGATGATTTTCAAAATTCAAATAACTGATAATTACTTATCTAATGCTGGTATATCAAATTTTTTTTGTTCATCTTTGTTTATCTACATCAGCAGAAAAGCAATTTAAAAAAAAAGGATTCACTTTCTGTCCTTGATGATTGCTGCAGCCAACACAGCAGAAGATAACTAACAAGAAGGAAGTGATAACTAGTTATTGGACGTGAATGCTAATGGTTATCATGTCCAATAGCGGGCAGCCGAGTGTTGTGTGCATGACATCAGATGCAAAACCTCGATAGGCAAATAGCAGTTCAGTTACAGTAAGTGAACATCAGTAATTCAGTCCAAATTGGTTCTCAAACAAAGCAATTATAAAACAGCTGGTGTAGTTACAATTATCACTGATGTTTCCTATCACTGTGGCTTAATCCAGGGCACATTTTTCTATGCACATATTATATATTTCTATGAATATACAGTGGGGGTCTAAAGGGGTTCTGAATAGTCTAGATAATTTCACACCATTTAAAAAATCATATAAAAGATGAAACTGGAGCTAAAATATCAGAATCTCAGGAGTGGGTCCACACCTCCATACACATTTCTTCCAGCTCTCTGTCTGTGTATGACCAGTCTTTTGCAGCTGAGGTGTAATAAAGAACAAAAGCACTGTTGACCTGCCCAATAATGACACCTCCTTGGTGGCTGAAGCTCAGGGGTTAGAGCAAGTCATCTGCGAAGGTTGGTGGTTCAATCCCTGGGTGCTCCAGTCCACATGCCAAATATCGTTGGGCAAGATACTAACTCCAAGTTGCTCTCCGACGAAGAACATAGAGTATGATTGTTGTAAATGTTGGATAGACACTTACATAGAAAAAGCATATTAAACATTTGTGAATGGGTGAGGCTAACTGTGTAAAGCACCATATAAGAACCAGTCCATTTACCAGAGTCATTCTTTTTCACAAATCTTTTAGCAGCCTTCTTGAAACATATGTTATCAGTATTATTGTTACTATTCATAGTAGTACAACAGTAGAGGTGATGTTAGTATTATTACTGATTATTGTATTATTATTGTTATTTATTGATGTGTCATGTAGCATGACAGATGTTCAATGTGATTACACAGACATTATGTAGGAGCGGATAATGGATAACAGGTACTGATCTTTAGAAAACTATTTCCTTTAACTATCTAACACATTTTAGGGTCGACTTGAAAGAAAGGCAAATATGAAAAGTAAAAGTGAGGTCAGAGGTCAAATGTGACATTTGGATGTAAACTATAATGTGACATTTAGAATTCCCATAGTTTTAAATGGCTCTGTACAGCATTATTATCACTTCAACATTTAAATGTCTATTTACCTTGAAAGAGAGGTCAGAGGTCAAATATGAGATGATATTTTAAATCTTTATTTAAAGATTAAAGACTGTGTCGCCCTCTCTCTGCCGCTCCCTACGCTACTTTCTATGTGCTGACAACAGAGGTGGGAAGTAACAAAGTACAAATACTTACACATGAGCTTCATATGTTTCCATTTTTTCATTTTTTCCAGTATTCATAATTTTGTTTCTGTTAGATTTTTGAGTTTTTGCTGCTTTCAGTCATTTAGACTATCGTGCATTTTTCTTTTTTTATGCCTTGTCACAGAAGTATTTGTTTTGTTCTTTGACCATCAGAGGGAGCCAGGTGTGCATCGGTCTGAGGAGAGCTGCTTATTGAGTCTTCTTACTGTACAGGTCTCTTGTTGTAATCCAGGAAAAGAATCATCCCATGATGGATATGAACATAGGTCATTATTATTATTATTTATTATTGTTATTTCAATTCAATTTAATTCAATTTTATTTATACAGCACCAAATCACAACAACAGTTGCCTCAAGGTGCTTTCAAAGGTCATCAGACAAAAATCAAATTGTAAGTCTTGTATGGAACCAGGCAGCAAAAAATTAGGAACACTCGAAGGCTGTAGGCCAATAATTTATTTTGTGAAAAGAAAAAAGGTGTTACTATCTTAGTGCAATCTTTCAAGTACAAACAAGTTAACTGATAACTAAAAATATGTATATTTAAAGGTTTCCTTTATTTGTTTATCCAAAAGTACAAATAATACTTATAATAGGAGACCAGGCAATTTCTTCTTACAGACATTTCAGCCGCCCTCAGTTGGTCAACACTTCTGTCATCAATTCTAGTCTTCAGCCAATAAGCCCCATGACACTTAATTTTAATTTTTTTTTTCAGAAAATGCGAAGCATTTGTATGATTTTGTTTGCCTGGACTTCCTTAGAGATTTGTAGACAGACACAGCTCAAATGAACAAAAGACAAACAAACAAAAACAAAACAATTAAATCTCTCCAGACACATGAATCATTTAAATTCATGTACATAGAGTTTCTTGACTAGGTGTTTTAAGTAAATAGTAAGTACTGTGTACCAGCACCAGAAATAACACTTTGTTGTTTTAAATGGCCTAAACTACTGTTATTTAGCTAAGTGTAAATGCAAATAGCACACAAAGTAGAAGACATGAGGTAGCGTAGCTCACTGAGTTCAGCAGGTGTCACGTTGGTGTGTGGATGTGGAGAAGAGAGGACCCAAACGCAGGACCCGCAGGCTGGTGAAGCACTTGGATGGTGTTTATTGTGATGACAGGATGAACAGAACATGAGACTAATGAATGGCTGAACTGGAATCACATGTGGGATTGAGGATGACAAGACAACAAACTGGAGGAATCTAAGGACTTAAATACATAGGATGATGATGATTAGAAACAGGTAAGTACACAGCTGAACTAAATCTGACTAATAACACAGGAAGTAGAACTAAACAAACCGGAAACACGTGGAAAACTAAACTGTGAGAGAGTGTAAACTGAAAATGCTGGGCCAGGAACCCTGACAGCTGGAGAAGCTTGGGTTCAAATCTACCACGACGGGCCGTCATCATCATCGTCATTTTCTTTATAAAGCGCTTTAAAACAACCACAGCTGACACAAAGTGCTGTACACTGGAACATGTACAGCACTTTGCATCAGCCATGCTGCATCTCTTGCTCTTGCTTTCTCTATCTGCATTTCTTCTTCACAGCTCAAACTTCTTTATGTTAAAACCTGCTCGTGTAGGATAGCTGAATACGTTAAAATCCAAGATCATCAGTAGATTATATGACGTGGTATCAACAATAAAACAAAAATAATAAATATGCATGTAATTTGAAAGTTTTAAAAAGTGAAAAAAGGAGAAATATATAACTCAAATTATTTTCAGTGTGGAGCAGTGAAAAGTGATTTTTATATCTGACTACTTAACACAAATGTAGCTTCAGTTCTGCACTTGGGTCATATAGAGCGGTGTTCCAAGTGCAAATGTAATTAGAGAAAAGCTCAAGTTACAACGTTCATATTTACACATTGGTGGGCCAGACAAAAAGTGCTGATGTGCTGCTACTTATTATCATCTGAGGCATATCAGAACACAAATAAGTACAAACTAATGCAGAGTATGCGCCTCACAAGAACATGATTTTATCACAGCTTGCAGTAACATCCTTTGATGAATGTGGTTTTGCAACTTTCCAAAACACAGACTTCAAGTTTTAGAATAAACACGGAATATTATATACGCCCCTTTCTTACCAAAAGACTTGAATTTAGACGATAAGTGAGCTACTTCTACTCTTCTGCTTACTGAGAGTCCTTATTTCTGTTTTCTCTGGGTGGACAAAAATGACAGCTTGTTTAGCTCGTACCTTGAAGCAACAAAATGAAACTGGGGTTTAATAGAAAATTAAAAATAGTTTGTTATTTAAACTTTTGTTTGAATCAGCTGCAATGCAACCCGATACACTCAGATAACATGGGTGGGACTTTCGTGCCATCATGGGAACTCTTTAATCTTGGTGTTTTCATATAAGTGCTAAGATGCCTCGACAGATAGAGGCTTATACATGTACAGCCTTATTACATTGTGGTAAAAATGTCCTAAAAATTTTTAATGAGCATTAAGATTTTTTAACAGTTAAATAAAGTCAGTGTTTGGTGACCACCAGCTTTATGTAACTCAGTTAGCTTCAGTTTTATTTATATAGCACCAAATCAGAACAGCAGTTGTGTCAAGGTGCTTTATAATGTAAGGGAAAGATAATATATGTATAAAAATATAACTCCCTATGAGCAAGCGCTTTGGCAACAGTGGGAAGGAAAAACTTTCAAAACTTCTGGATTAGCTGAACGCTATTCAGGGAGTTTTTAGGACTTCCTGATAATAATGAATTACAGTCTTCTAGCCTAGAAGTAATAAATGCATGAACTAGTTTTTCAGCATCACTAAGAGGCAGGATATTTCTAATTTTAGAAATATTGCACAAATGGAAGAAAGCAGTCCAACATATGTGTTTAATATATTTAATATCCTGGTCAAAATGACTCCAAGGTTCCTCACAGTGTTACTAGAGGCCAAAGTAATGCCATCCAGAGTAAGAATACTTGGTAGTACTAGACCACCATTGTGGGGTTTTTTGTTTGTTTGTTTTGTTTTTTTTAATTTTTAGACTTATCCATAACATTTTTTTTTAATTAAAAAAGACTGAAGCATTAATTAATGGCAGGACTTCTTTGAGCAGCCTTGTAGGAATGGGGTCTAAAAGGCATGCTGATGGTTGGAGGAAGTAATTACTAAAGTTAACTCAGAAAGATCAATTGGAGAAAAATACTCTAAATGAATATCAATGGTACTGAAAGTAGCTGTGCATAATGTTTTGTCTGTGAGATGGTTATGAGTAATTCTTTCTCCAATGATTAAAATTTTATTTGTGAAGAGGTTCAGAAAGTCATTACTAGTTAATGTTAAAGGAAGATAATAACAACAGTGGGCAATCTTATCACTACATGCTAAACATGTCAACACTTATCTTGACTTCTTTTACCACATCCTTAATTGGAGCAAAGATGTAGCTTAGTCAATCACGCTATCTTTGGTTGCTCTGGAACCTTTTCACTGACTGCATTGCAACACAGTCTGTCACATTAATCTACATTTCGTCCTTCATTTCATCATTTTACATTTTATAAAAAATGAAAATAAATCTGGGTTTTATATGATCAACTTTTGGTGAGTGAATGAATGAATGAATGATCCTGAGAAGATGGCAGGCAAAAGGACAGGCAAGTGAGAACAGTGGGTTGTTTAGGTTTCCACAATTGAGACACAAAGTGAATAAAGTGAATCTTGCCGTGGAGGCCGGCGTCCAGATTACTGAGCTGCAGGTGAGTTGAGCAGTGACTTGACAAGGTTACTGGAGGCACAAAGAAACAAAGAGGAAAAGGTAAGTACGAAGCATAGACATGGAAACATGAAACAGTGAGGCCTGGTTACCACCATCAGGTAGCTGATCAACTGGAGGAGAATAGATGACAACACTGGTCTTCAGTACAGCCTCGCTGATTGCCATCAATGGATAGCAGAAATAGAGAATAGAGAGAGACCTGCGACAGTCTGGTGACTTGTCCAGGGTGTACCCTGCTTCTCACCCTAAGACAGCTGGGATAGGATCCATCTTGATAAGCCGGGGGGGGGGGTCAGAATGACAGTGTGTAGTATTTCACATCAACTTGAAGTGGTGGCCAAATGTAATCTGACCATACTGAGTCGGAACCTTGTAAGTCTCTCTGCAGCTTCTCTTCTCTTCTTTCATCATCTCTCCAAACCCATCACCAAAGAGGCTGTGTCTGCTCCTAGATCCCCCCCCCCCCAAAAAAAATAAAAATAATGAGTAGGGCTGCCACAATTAGTTGACTAGTCAAGTTTACGTTGACTATCAAAATTGTCGACGACTTATTTAAACAGTCAACGTGTCGTTTGAAGCTTTGTAAAATCCTGAAAGACGCAGGGATAAGTAGTAGAATTTAAAAGAGTAACAATGGATTGAAACAGAAGATGGCAGCAATGCATCTACAAGGATGCCAGCTGCCGTTAAACGCAGAAGAAGAAAAAGAAGCAGTCTCCGGTATCGTAGCTGGCGGCCACATTTGTAGGCCGATTACGTTACAGTGATGCAACGAAGACCGTTCAAATTTGAAGACTCTGACAAATACGTCCTCCGTTTCCCCAGAGACCCAGAGATGGGTCGGGTGTATTCTTCATGGCCCAACCTATCCCAGAATTCATAGCGCGACGCAGCCAATTCCAGTTTCCAACAATGGAAACTGGAGTTATATATGACACCTATAACTCTGTCTGTGTCACAAAATAAACTTTTAAGATTTTCTCAGGTGAGGATGTAGCTGTGTAAACTTCAAATATCTGCTCAATTTATCAAAACATTACATATTTGCAAAAGTGCTACGGAGTTTTCGGAGACGTCTGTTACCCACCAGCTCGGCGACCGGGAGGTCAAGGCTCACTAGAGCTGGCGAGAACAGCGAACTCCTGGCACATCGTTTTCAAACCCCCCGTGGTCTTTCGCTACTCAGGTTAAACGTGATATATAGGCCACTTTGATAACTTAAAAATGTTATTATTTTTACACAACAGAATAAACGTCTGTGCCTATTAGTTAATTCATTAATTAATACCCAAGCTTTTAGGAGAAACCATCTGTTAAACTTGTTCACGGTGGTTAGGAACCATAATACTCCCTCTACAAACGCTTATAGCTGCCTATTTAAATAGTTCAAACACCAAATATACCTTAAACTGTGATTGTAAAACACCTTAATATCACTTCAGAGTTTACATGAATATTAATATTTGAAAATTAGGCTCGCAGCTCAGTCCACTCTAGAATCAGAATCAGAATGGGGTTTATTGCCAAATGTTGAGCAGGTTTACAACATTAGGAAATTGCTGCAGTGCTTCAGTGCAAACATAGTGTCATAAATAACACTTAAATAGACATGGAAAAAATAGGGATAAGAATTAAAAGTGCTACGTGGAAAGATATGTGCATGAGATATACATGAGATATATACATGAGAGTAAGAATTAAGAGTGCTACGTAGAAAGATATATACATGAGTGCAGGTGGTGATCAGTGCCAAACATGGAATGATGCAGTGACACAGCGTAGGGTCATGTGTTAGTGGCGGGGACAGCCATATGGTTATTGTTCATGTGTCCAACAGCAGAGGGGAAGAAACTGTTCTTATGGCGAGAGGTTCTGGTGCGAATGGACCGGAGCCTCCTGCCTGAGGGGAGCAGGTCAAACAGACTGTGTCCAGGGTGAGAAGGGTCAGCTGAGATCCGAGCTGCACGCCGCAATGTCCTGGAGGTGTACAGGTCCTGCAAAGATGGGAGTCTGCAGCCAATCACCTTCTCAGCAGAGCGCACAACACGCTGCAGTCTCTGTTTGTCCCTGATAGTGGCTCCAGCGTACCACACGGTGATGGAGGAGGTGAGGATGGACTCGATGATTGCAGTGTAGAACTGCATCATCGTCCGTGTTGGCAGGTTGAATTTCTTCAGCTGCCTCAGGAAGTACATCCTCTGCTGGGCTTTCTTGATGACGGAGGTGATGGTGGGCTCCCACTTCAGGTCCTGGGTGATGGTGGTACCCAGGAAGCGGAATGAGTCCACAGAGGTGATGGGGGTGTCAGTCAGGATGATGGGGGGGAGTGGGGCTGTGTGCTTCCTGAAGTCCACAATAATCTCCACTGTCTTCTGGGCATTCAGCACCAGGTTGTTGTGGCTGCACCAGGACACCAGACGTTCAACCTCCCTCCTGTAGGCAGACTCGTCCCCGTCCGAGATGAGTCCAATAACGGTGGTGTCATCTGCAAACTTGATTAGCTTGACAGACTGGTGGGTGGAGGTGCAGCAGTTGGTGTACAGGGAGAAGAGCAGAGGAGAAAGAACACAGCCCTGAGGGGAGCCGGTGCTGATGGTCCGGGAGTCCGAGACATTCTTTCCCAGCCTCACATGCTGCTTCCTGTCCGTCAGGAAGTCAGTGATCCACCGGCAGATGGGATCAGGCACATTCATCTGGGAAAGCTTGTCTCGGAGATGGTCTGGAAGGATGGTGTTGAAGGCAGAGCTGAAGTCCACAAACAGGATCCTGGCGTAGGTTCCTGGGGAGTCCAGATGCTGCAGGATGAAGTGTAGGGCCATGTTGATGGCGTCGTCTACAGACCTGTTGGCTCTATATGCAAACTGCAGGGGGTCCAGGAGGGGGGCCGTGAGGGTCCTGAGATGGGAGAGAACTAGGCGCTCAAAGGACTTCATGACCACAGATGTCAGAGCCACGGGTCTGTAGTCATTTAGTCCAGTGATCCTAGGTTTCTTGGGGACAGGGATTATGGTGGAGGACTTGAAGCAGGCAGGCACATGACATGCCTGCAGTGAGGAGTTGAAAATGCCAGAAAACACTGGGGCCAGCTCGTTTGCAGTGTCTGAGGGTGGCAGGAGACACGCCGTCTGGGCCGGGAGCTTTCCGAGCATTCAGGTTCTTAAACTGCTTCCTCACATCTGCTTCATGAATATGAAGAGTTGTGGTGGGAGGAGGTGGTGTGAAATCCTCTTTTGTGTGGGGTGAGGAGGGGGGTGTTGTAGGTGAACGGTTTGAAGGTGGTGATGGCTCTATGGAGGGGGGAGAGGTGGGGGAATTAGTGTCCAAAGTGTCTCTATTGTTGGGGCCGTTGGAGGTGTGAAGGCTGCCTGATGGCTCGTCAAAACGACAGTAGAAGTCGTTAAGGGTGTTGGCCAAGAGCAAGTCATCAGTGGAGTGGGGGGTTTTAGGCTTGTAGTTTGTGATATTCCTAAAACCTTTCCACACAGAGGCCGAGTCATTCTCTGAGATCTGCTGCTGCATCTTCTCAGAGTGCTGATGTTTAGCAATGTCCACTTCTTTAGTGAACCTGTACTTGGCCTCTCTGTAGCAGTCCCTGTCTCCGCTTCTGAACGCCGTTCTCTTTTCCAGCCACAGCTTTTTGAGTTTAGGAGTAAACCAGGGTTTGTCATTGTTATAACTCACCCTGGTGCGTGATGGCACAATGCTGTCCTCACAGAAGTGGATATAGGAGGTGACAGTGTCCGTAAACTCGTCCAAGCTGTTAGAAGCAGCCTTCATTGTGTCCCAGTCTGTAGACTCCAAACACGTGCGAAGCTCCTCCACAGCCTCGTTGCTCCTCGTTGCTAGCACAGCTGGCTGCCGGCAGAGCCTGCGGGAACGGTGGGGGCGCTCCTCAGCTCTTTTCTGGGTGGGTGGCACAGCTGCCCCTCCTGGTCCTCCCAGGGCTCTCATGCTCTGGGGGCCTCTAGATGTCTGGGGGCTGGATCTCATCCATGCCTGCTTCATGTCTTGGGGGGCAGGGCTATGGCTCCCCACACTATTAGATAGTTAGATGGAGGAACTGTTGGGTTTATCTAAGTACAAACCCTGCTGGAACGTAAGACAACCAACCGCAGCAGCAAAACAAGACACAAGACAGAGCTCTTTGTGAGCTCACTCGCGAGGAAAGCCGACCAAGGTCAAGCGCTGTTCCTTCCACATGAACCCCGTCAACCTCGGACGGACTCCTCGTACAGCTACTTTTACTGACAACAGTGATTACATGAATATGCATAGTTTGTGTGTGTGTGTGTGTGTGTGTGTGTGTGTGTGTGTGTGTGTGTGTGTCAAAATATGAGCCTGTGAAAACTGCTCAGTCAGGCCTAACAATGTTTTACTATGTTATCTGCAAAGAGATGAAACTCCCATGATGACCGGTGCCAGGAGCCTCCCGGGAGAATAGTGGGAGTCCTCCTTGCAGCAGCCCAACTAAGACAAAAGACTGTTGTAACTGAAAAGATATAGAGTGTGTGCTCTGCCATACCATATATCACCAAACAAGATGCGACCTTCCCATGAACTTAACATGTGTATGAGGTATGCCGAAACAGCAGAAGGGAGGGGAACGTCCTCCCCTCTCATGGTGCACACAGTGCACACAGAACCTTAGCAGACCTAAATAAGGATGACATATTTTATCAACATACAAACGATTATATATCTCTAAGCATAAATGATTATATTTTTCTAAGTACAAATAATAATCTTAAGTTATCACTCTCATAGGAACCTTTTGAATACAAGCACATTCACGTGCACAGGTGCGTGAGCATCAACTTATCCAGGTTGATGCTGTGGTCTCCCTACTGTGTTGTTCTCTTTTTTCTTGGTTTCTTCTTTTTCTTCCAGCAGGTGATCCAGCGGATTTTTAGTCTCCTTTCTCACTGTCCCTCTTGCCCTCTATTTTTCTTTCCCTCTCCTTTTCTTGAAATTCTCTTCTCTGCGTTTTTCCCTTTCCAGTCCCCCAGTCATGTCTTTTCCATTTGTAATTACTTAAATTTTAAAATAAACAAATAAATAAATACATAAATAATAATAATAATAATAAAGATCAATCAAGTGAACCGGTATGGATAAGCCATAATGATCCACTTGGAAAAATAAATCCGTTGGGCATTTCTCTTGGCCTTCACACAATAATTCTGATTGCCACAGTGCCGAACGGGACAGGCAAAGAAAAAGAAAAACCCCCAAAACAGAAAAATGCTAACTTGTACTGACACTTTTGGATAATGTGTAATGAATTAAAATGAGTTTCTTAACAAAGCAGATGAAGCAGCTTTCACATACACACTCAGTGATACGATACACTCGTGAATCATCTCAGTAATGAAACCTGCATCTCAGCCGTCATCTTGGTGACTTCTGACCTCTCCTTCAAGGTAACTAGAAACTCTCTGAAGGTTGAAGTGATAATGACGTTATATATGATCATTACTGTCACTGTTTGTATTGAGAACATATAGGCATATACGGAATGATATATAGAAATTCCTGGGAAAGCTGGCCTCTTCTTTAAGGTCAAAAAAGGTCAAACTTTTATAAAAATGACTTTTATCTTTAAAAATCTGCTTATAATTCTGCTCCCTTTGTTTGAACTGGAAACGTTTAGGAGAAGATACTGGTGTATGGGCTATCACATTTGACCTCTGACCTCACTTTTGTTTTCACCATCCAATGCATCTTCTTCCGCTTTATCCGGGGCTGAGTCACGGGGGCAGCAGCCTAAGCAGAGAAGCCCAGACCTCCCTCTCCCCAGCCACCTCCTCCAGCTTATCCGGGGGAACACAAAGGCGTTCCCAGGCCAGCTGAGAGATAATCTCTCCAGAAAAGACTATCATATAGAGCCTGCTCCACACACAAGCTGCACAGGCACCTGAGAACTGTCCACCCATCAGTGGAATGGGAAGAAAAAACACAGTCAGTTGAGTGTGATATTAATATTTCTAAATGCCAACCTTTCCCTTAATTAAAGATCTGGGCATTCATTTTTCTTCTTTTTGTTTTGCATATTTTAATCAATATTTTATTGTGTTGTGGTTTGCAGTATCTTGTGTTGTTTCCTTTTAAATTTGTTTATAAGGAAAAATCTGAAAATTTGAATAGTTAAAAGTTGAATTGTAAATAGTTGTTTTTTGTATTTTTTGTATTTTTGTAATTTTTTTTTACATTTTATGTGGAGTGAATAAATAAATATTTATATAATAAAAATATATAAATAAAAACACATTTTTTTACATTAGTAGTTCATTTTGTGCATAATTTTATATTGTTGTTGATAATAAATTAATTAAAGCAACCAAACAACCTGAAGAGACTCTGGTCAGCTGGCACTAACAGCATCACTGTAGTTTTGTGAAAACAGGAAGTTGAAGGGATAATGGTGATAGCCTTGAGCTTATCTAACATTCACTTGACAAAAAGTAATTTCTTTCTTTTTTTTCTTCTTTTTTTTCTCTCTTTTTTTTTCTCTTTTTGTACAGTGGCAGGTTCCATTTTTTCTTTGAGGACTAATATTTAAAGTTGAAATTAAAGCCTAACAGGTAGAAAAGAAGCTGACTGGTCAAAATAAATTGTAAAAATCTATTTTTTAGGACATGATTTATGCATCGATGATTTGCTATTAGAACACTCTCTGGTTAAAGATTTTCACTTATGACTGCAAATCTTTTAACTGACTGCAGATGTGTCATGAGGACATTTTGAAATGTCACAGGATGATTGAAGATTTGTTTTTCCAGTCGTTTCATCCTGTACCAGCAGCCTGCACTACAAAGCACCTTCAGCATACCCAGGATGTGTTTCAGATATCTCACTCTGACATCAGCAGTCAGGCTAAACAGTCACACGAAGGTAGGTATCAACTCAGGGTTTATCAATCTAGCTGCGAGCGTGTTCACATCAAAGCGGTAAAACAGGAAACACATAACACAGACTCACATGCAGGCACTACAGAGGGAACAGAGACGTGGGACCAGGGCAGACACAAACACTGACTGAACACGGGGTGTTTTGAAGGGAGGAAGGTTCAGGGCTGAAGCAATCAGCTTCATGGGCTCATCCGGTTAGAATAAGAAAAGCAGCCATCTAATGCAGAATTAGTTTCAGGGTACTCCTTTTATTCTCAAATAAATAAGGCAAAAAAGGAAGGAAACAAAGACACACATGGACTGCCAATGCTGAAAGAAAACAGAGATTTAAGTTACTCAGTACCTTAAACAATACATAAAATAAAAACCCAAACAGAACCTCACCTCAGCTGCCGCCCCGTGTGGAAGTGCGGAAAGAGTGAGCCAAAAGTGAATGCAGTCCTTTTATACTGTGTGACATATAATGTGTGACAGGTGAGTGCAATCAAGGACAAGCACCACACCCAATCAAAGGTGAGAGAACTAAACAAGGTGCATCTGGTGAAGTGAGTGGGTGTGCTGGGATGTGCTAAAAGGTGGGTCTCTACAACAGCCGCCCCCATATTTCTAGTGAGAAATATGTTGATATGATCAGGATCAGTCTTCGTCAGGAAGCGAGGGCAGGGGGATCAGACAGGAGACAGGGCGGATATAGGTTTTATCCTGTACCAGGACCTCCACAGTTCTGATGCGGTCATCTGGGCTTTTCAGCAAGCGTGTAACTCTTCCTACAGGCCAAAGGGCACGTGGAAGGTGTGAATCCATAATCATGACAGCAGAGTTCAATGTGAGATCTGGGTTCTCCTTCTGCCATTTGGGTCTTCTTTGGAGGGATGGTAGATAGTCTTTTATGAAGTGTCGCCAGAAGTGATCTGCCAATATTTGTGCATGTCGCCATCGTCGTCGGCCTAGGAGGTCAGAATCAGAATAGGATACCAGGGGGAGTGATGAATCATGTCGGCCCATAAGGAGAAGGTTTGGGGTTACGGGGTCAATGTCCGCAATGTCTGAGGATACATAGCCTAGGGGTTTTGAGTTAAGAATGCCTTCAATCTCAATTAGGACTGTTCTTAAGACCTCTTCAGTGACCATCTGTGCACCAATGGTTCTCTTCAGAGCATTCTTCACAGAACGTATCTCCCTCTCCCAGGCTCCACCGAAATGGGGTGCATGCGGGGGATTGAATTTGAAATGGATTCTTTTAGTCATCAGGACCGGCTGTAGAGTCGGAGCAAGGTTGTTAAAAGCTGCCCGTAGTTCCTTATCTCCTCCTTTGAAGTTAGTTCCTTGATCACATATAATTTCCAGGGGTGTTCCTCGTCGAGAAATGAATCGTTGGAGGGCCATGAGGAAGGAGTCTGTATCCATACTGTTTAGGAGGTCAAGATGTATACACCGAGTGGTGAGACATTTGAATATTATTCCCCACCTTTTCTCCGATCTGCGGCCTGTCTTGACCTTGTATGGTCCAAAGCAGTCTATTCCTGTGGAGTAGAAAGGTGGTTTGAATAACCTAAGACGAGCAGCAGGCAAGTCTGACATTTTTGGAATGATGGGCTGTGCTCTCCATTTCTGACATGCGACGCAGCTATACCGATGCCTGCATACGGCTTCCCTTCCTCTGAGAATCCAGAATTTCCGACGTAGTTCAGCAAAAAGTCTTTCTGAACCAGCATGATGCAGTTTGTCATCATAATTTTGTATGATCAGTTTGGTCACTGGATGAGCAGGATCAAGTACTATTGGGTGAATGACATTCAATTCCAAGTCTGGGCTTTGCCGTAGTCGGCCTCCAACATGGATAAGTCCAGAATTCCTGCACAACACTGGTGACAAACACAATAGACGGCTGTCAGATGAGAGGGGTTTGTCTGACTGTAAACGGGCTAAATCTTCACCGAAACTGTCCAGTTGTGCCTGACGAAGGATTTCTTGTTCTGCTGTTTGATAATCAGCTGCAGAAGGAATGTTACCCTTTTGGTTGGAGAGTGAATGAGCCGTGAAATCCAATAGCTCTTGATACGTTCTGAAGCTGGGTGTGTATGTATGGGAGGGTATACTGACAATACCAAAAAAGTAGGATTTCTTTAACTCAGTCTGATCATCATCAGGATGGAGATCTGTAACTGTGGGCCAGTTATTTGGAGGTTCATGCAGAAACGAGGGACCCTCAGTCCACCTGTTTGGGCTAAGGAACTCTTTCAGGGATTTACCTCTCGTAACATCATCAGCAGGATTTGTGGCTGAATTGATGTATCTCCAGTCTTGACTGTTTGTGAGGTTTTGAATTTCTGAGACTCTGGCTCCTACGAATACCTTGAAACGGCAGGAATCTGACTGAAGCCAGTGAAGTACAGTTGTCGAGTCAGACCAAAGGGTGGTAGTCCTGACTGGTAAGGTGAGTTCTGTTTGTATGAGCTCACTGAGGCGTGCGCCTAGTAGGGCTGCGCATAGCTCCAGTCTGGGTATTGTTAAATGCCGTTTAGGAGCAACACGTGAGCGAGCTAACAAGAAACTCAGTTCTACATGGCCTTCAAGATCATCTGATCTCAAATATGCGACAGCACCATATGCTCGCTCTGAAGCGTCACAGAAGATATGAATGTCTCGAACTGTGGTAGAAACATCCATTTCCTTAGAAGTATAGCAACGTGGGATGGCAATTTGTGGGAGATAACAAAGTTCTTCTTCCCAGGACTTCCATGCCTCTAAGAGGTCGTGTGGAAGGGAAGGGTCGTCCCAATCTCTCTCTTTTCTCCATAGCTCTTGCACCAAGGTTTTGGCGCGTGTTGTGAATGGGAGTAAGTAGCCTAATGGGTCATACAGACGAGCAAGTACTGCATCGATACGACGCATTGTGGTGGGGTGTGAGGCTAGAGTTCTGTATTTATAGGCAAACAAATCAGTCTCACAATTCCACAATAATCCTAATGTGCGTTCATGTGGGCCAGATGGCTTGTCTTCAGTCAGGCAAAGTTCATTACTTGCCGTTCTTACCTCAAATGGTAGATGGCTAATCACAACAGGATTATTGCTGGCCCACTGGCGAAGGTCGAAGCCTCCTTCTGATAGATGGTTTCTTAATTTGTCTAGGAGTGTTCGAGCTAACTCTGCTGATGGAAAACTCTGCAAGCAGTTATCCACATAGAAACACTGCATTACTGAAGACTGCACATCTTTGTCAGATTGATATTCCTTCACATGTCTCTGCAGTGCATAGATTGCACAACAAGGGCTGCAGGTCGTGCCAAAGGGGAGTACCTGCCACTCATACACTGAAGGGGGAGCTGCTTTGTTCATGTCACGCCACAGGAATCGGAGGAGTGGTTTATCAGGAGGCAGAAGACGGACTTGGTGAAACATGCCTTTGATGTCGCCACTTATTGCTACTGAATGTTGCCTAAAACGCAACAAAACACCAAGAAGTGTTGGGCCTAGGATTGGTCCTGGCAATAGGTACTTATTGAGACACTGACCTTGAAATGTGAAAGAGCAGTCAAAGACTATGCGATCTTTATTGTTGTGACTTGTCATATGATGAGGGATATACCAGGTTTCTTTGCTATTGTGCATCTCCTCTGGGCTAAGTTTGACTATATAGCCTGCTTGCTCCAATTTCAAAATCTGATCCTTGTAAGACATGGCTTTGCCAGGATCTTTAGCTAACCGAGCCTCAGTGTTGCGGAGTCTAGACATGACTACATTTGGCGGGACATTCAAAGGAGGAAAGTTTGCCATCCGAAGAAGAGGAGTGGCGTAGCGATTAACACCATTGATCTCAACCCTTTTTGTGGCCTGTTCAAGGAGTTCCAGTGCCAGTTGATCTTGCTTTGATCGGATCACAGATTTCTCACTGTATTCAGGTAAAGTGTCTAGTTGCCATAGCTTCTCAACATGATAACGCAGTACATCTGCAGATGAACTGAGAGATGTGAACAAACACTGCACGTGCTCTGTACTGCTCTGGGGATGAAAATCTGTGATCGGGCCTTGAAGTGTCCATCCTAATTGGGTTTTAACTCCTGCAGGAGACCCATATGGTCCCTGTCTCAATGGAGCAGTAGGCGTGATGAGGTGAGTATGATCTGAGCCTATGAGCAGGAGTGGCGCTGCTTTATTAATAATGGGTAATGGGATACCTTGAAGATGCTTGTATCTCCGTTGGAGAGATGATACAGGGTAGGTGTGGTCTGAAAGTGCTAGGTGATTTGCAGTGAAGGCATTAGTAATTGTGTAGGTTTTCTCTGGGTGTGCGATGGGTGAGATTTTGAAACTTACGGAAGAACCATGAATAGTTTCAACTTCTTGACGGACCGTTCTAAGTGATAATCTCTCTGCTTCCCCAGTTAGGTTGAGATGCTGTGCAGCTGATGTCAGAAGAATGGTACGCTGGGAGCCATCGTCAAGTACTGCATATGTTTCAAGGGTTCTTTTGCCATTTCGCAGGAGCACTTTCACGACCTTTAAAAGGACACTAGGACAATCACTAGGTCTATCAAAGTATAGCGTCCTCACTACAGGATGAGTGTCAGTTTTAGATCTCTTATTTACATCGCATAGGATCTGGAGATGTAGTCCCATACAGGTGGCACATGCTTTCTTCAGGTCACAC
Source organism: Rhamphochromis longiceps (assembly GCF_057381845.1). Taxonomy (NCBI): domain Eukaryota; kingdom Metazoa; phylum Chordata; class Actinopteri; order Cichliformes; family Cichlidae; genus Rhamphochromis; species Rhamphochromis longiceps. The sequence continues at coordinate 10,867,667 of NC_140578.1, forward strand.
TTTGCGGCCTGATGATTCCTAGCACAACGCCAACACCGTTTGTTTACTTTTATCCAGTTTGTTTTCTCATCCTTTGTCTTCTGAATAAACCCAGGACACTTACTAATGTGATGTTCTGGTGAGCAGCAATATGCACATGTAGCCTTAGTTGTCATGATCCGCTGTGTTGCATGTACAGAATCATCAGATGTATTTGCTTCATGTAATATTGTTGTAAGTGGAGAAGCGTACTTACGGGCAGGTCGTGTCTGGTTGAAGGATGGAACAGGACTGGCCTTCTTTGGTTGACACCTGCATTCCATTTGCAACCAGGATGAGAACAAAGGCAAGGTATACGTCATTTCTCCCTGTTCCCTGTAAACATGCTGTTTGAAGCGACTGAAATGCTCTGCAGGCAACTTCACTAACAAGCGATCGACATGGGAGCCACAGTCTAGTTCTGCACGTCCTTGTTCTCCCATAGTGCTAAGCAACCCAACTAAAGCCTGTACTCGAAGAGCAAAATTATCAAGGCTCTGACCATCACCTGCTCTGATAGGAGGCAGTTCCAGTATATTCTTTAGCTCTTTCAATGCCAGCTGTCTTGGTTGCCCATAACGCTCATCAAGGGCTTTGATGGCTTGAGTGTATGGGTCAGGAGCGTAGGAAAAGGCAAGAGCTAATCGTTTAGCTTGGTCTACTTTGAGGTGATCAAGAAGGACATGATATTTGAAGTGCTCTGTCTCATGAGGATCAAGAAGGTTTGTAAGGGCCATCCGTAACATCCTGTATTGCATTTCGTCTTCTCTACTAAGGTCTGGAAATGAAGGACCTTCAAGCTTATATACATGTGTTCTCGTGCTAGAGGAGTGACCCGAGCTAGCAGTACCAGATATCAAAGGTTTCTGTTCATATGAGGTATTGGATGTAGCTGGTTGCTGCTCTAGAGGAGGGCAATGCTTGTGGTCAGATATGCGAATGAGAGGTTGAACAGGGTCTTCAGCTAAAGGAACAGCAGGTTGAACACATGAGATCTGGTCGGGATCCTGCCGTGATAAGGCCAGGAAATCAAAGGGAGTCTCATCTTCTGTAGCAAGGACTGGTCTAGGCAAACCAGTTGAAGGGATAGCAGCATCTAGTATTGTTGAATTAGGTAAAGGAGGGCTGGCAGCTGTAACTAAGCCAGACTGACGGCTAATCTGCGGGGGCTGGAAAGGTGATTGACAGGTTACTGTATCAATCACTGGGAGCTGCTCATGTTGTTGATGCGTTTGAGGACTGGCTCGTATACTGCATACAGAAGCTTTGATTCCCTCAGATGAGACTGTGCGAATGGAAGATCTGGAGCTACAAGAATGGGAAGGAGATGATTGAACCATAAATTGCTTAATCTCCCTCATGGTCGTTAGGAGTTCCCTCATGACCTCATCTTGGGTGGTGGGTAAAGGAACAAGGGATGTCTCTGGTGGTCTTTCTGACTCTCCGACAAGATCCTGCAGCCCATGTGTGTCTTTATCACTGTGCTGGCATTCAGTTTGGCTCTCTGTCTCACATGTAGCTCTTCTAGCTCCAGGGTACTGAACTTCATACTGTTGCAGGTAGGCAGGAAGTCTACTATCACGACTGGATCTTCTCAAACCTTCAGTCAAACCTTCAGTCAATGGCTGCTTTGAATCCATGACGCTAACACTGCTCCGGCTCGGAGGACCATGTTTTGAAGGGAGGAAGGTTCAGGGCTGAAGCAATCAGCTTCATGGGCTCATCCGGTTAGAATAAGAAAAGCAGCCATCTAATGCAGAATTAGTTTCAGGGTACTCCTTTTATTCTCAAATAAATAAGGCAAAAAAGGAAGGAAACAAAGACACACATGGACTGCCAATGCTGAAAGAAAACAGAGATTTAAGTTACTCAGTACCTTAAACAATACATAAAATAAAAACCCAAACAGAACCTCACCTCAGCTGCCGCCCCGTGTGGAAGTGCGGAAAGAGTGAGCCAAAAGTGAATGCAGTCCTTTTATACTGTGTGACATATAATGTGTGACAGGTGAGTGCAATCAAGGACAAGCACCACACCCAATCAAAGGTGAGAGAACTAAACAAGGTGCATCTGGTGAAGTGAGTGGGTGTGCTGGGATGTGCTAAAAGGTGGGTCTCTACAACACGGGGATATAGGAACTAAGGATACATAGAGACGCGAACTAGACAAGGCGATACAGGTGATAGGGGAGACAGAGCAACTAAAGAAGACAGAGACATAAACCATAAGACAGAACTCAAAGAAACCAAAGACTAAAAAGTATAAATAATATAATAAACTCAAATACCCTGGGTCAACGTCCCAGGCATCCTAACAGTGAGAGGAAATGTTTATTATCAGAGCTGCATGAATGTGTGTGCTTTCAGGGTTTTGGCCAGTATGACTGGAAAGGACTTACCATATTAATAAAGTCTAGCCAATTTGAAGCCGGTAAGGAAATGCAGCAGAACTGCTGATTGTGTAAATTGATACTCATCAGTGTTACGGCTCTGTCATTAACACACAAGCAAAACTGAGAGATTACATTAAAATGATGTTTAGATGCATGTAGGGCAGCTTTATTGTTTCAGCTGCTGTACCAGTGGTGTTAATGGTCTGAGAGCGGGCATATAAATGTTAAATAAAGTGGTTTCTAATAATCAGTTTCTTGTTGATGCTTTTCTCATTGAAGACTTTAGATGATATTGAAAAACTGATATTGAAAGACTTCAGACCCGCATCCAGCTTCTTCTGGGAATATTGGTGCTATTTTCCAGGGGATTGATCGGTCTGTAGGAGGTGGTTTCGTACCTTCTGGTCTCTTACCCAGAGCGTTATCTGTGGCAGAGTGGGTTAGGTCTGCAGCATAAGTCGCCGTGTTGAACTAGGATCTTAAACCTGAGAAGCCAGGGTTAAACCTGTACTTGCTTCAATAAGCACCTTATTGTACTCCGTGGTCAGGCCTCAGGTGTGTGCACTCTGTGGTTGTTTGTGTATTATATAAAGATTCGTTCTATCATCTCTTATTGCTTTGTGAAAATATAGGAAGCAAAGGGTCGCGTCCTCTTAACACTACTGAAGAGAGAAATATTAGCCTCTGTTTCTCTCTCAGGCGTCTGCAGGTTGATGTGAGGATCCTGCCTGAAGCCATCTCATACTCGGAGTGTCTGGGGAGTGAAATTGGCCTCCATCAATGCTCATCCCACTCTGACCTTTCAGCTTCATATTTCTGTACGGGTTTGTGCTGTTTTTTCGCAGATTTTTCTTTTAAGCAGCATACAAAGCTTTAATACTGAAATTTTAAGCAGTTTTTCAGTTATACAGTTGGAATTAGAAGTTCCCCCTGTGCATTGTGGTTTTTTTTTTATGAGGTAATGTGGTGCTTGCTGCAGTGTTATTACTTTAATTTTCAGTACACTTTTTTTTTTTTGTGTGTGTGTCCCGTTTGGATCTTTAGCCATCAGAATTGTTGTCTTAAGGCCAAGAAAGATGCCAAGCGGACAAAAAGTCATTTCACATAGTATCTGAGTTTCTTGTTTGTTTTGTTAACTCATATGTTTGCAATGACACTGAAATAAAGGAAATGAGACTGCGGCTTGTCAGAAGCATTTTTATTTCCATTTTTTGGTCACGATGACAAAGCAAGCAGAGAAAACAACTTCAAAATGTTTAAGTTTCAGTATGCAAAAGACGAACTTTTACACCAAACTGTTTCTGCCAGTCACAGTTTTGTTGATCCATTGAACGTATTTTGTGATGTCGGTGTAGACGTTGGGCTCCTCTGGGTAATTGCAGATACCATTGTGGTTATAAGAAACAATGCCAACAGCTAACCCTTGACACACCAGAGGTCCCCCAGAATCACCCTGTGAGGAGCAAAGATTTCAATTTTTCTATTTAAAAAAAATGATTCTTTTGTTGATGGAATACAAGTTTAACTTTCAGTGAAAACAGAACACATACCTGACAGAATCCTTTGGGTGTGCCATATCCACCTGCACAGACAACGTTGGCAGGAAGATTACCCCACTGGTCCTTACAGACTTGTTTGTCAATGACAGACACGTCCACCACCATCAGCTCATCAGCAGGTTTATTATCATCAGTTTTAGTTTTTCCCCATCCAGCCACCTGACACACTTGGTTTTCTCGAAGGTGTATTTCTTCAGGTGGAAGCTGAATTGTTCGTACCATGTGGCCTAGATGAGCTTTCTTAGACAACTGGAGACAAACACAATAAAGTAAAAATGCCATTTTTCTTATGATTGCTCTTTTGTTGCAATGTAATTAGAATAATAAGACCACAAATATGTCATCTAAAACTGTTGTGAACATGAATATGTACTTACTTTAATCAGCATGATGTCATCACCCAGTCCAACACTTTTATAATTTTCATGGATGATTTTTTTTTCAATCCTTATTTTTTGATGATTGCCATTCTTGAGATTGTGGTTGCCGAGAACAACGTATGTGGGGTTGCTGAAGGAGTGATCAATGAAAGGAAATCAACACATTTTCTAAATGCATTTCAGTGACATGAGTTAGAGAGTACAGGAAAAGATGTCTGATTACTCACTATTTATCACAGTGTGCAGCCGAGACTACAAAGTCTTCAGTGATGAGAAATCCTCCACAAACATGTTGACCCATGTTGTTCTGCACAGAGGCCATGTAGTGCATTGAGTTCTCTGGGGCTTTTTCACCATCTATGATATCACTTCCATGTGCTGAAAAAAGGAAATCAAAATGAAGTTACTGTTCCATTAAACAATTGGAGTATAATAACAAAGACTTGCAGTTCTTACCAAGTCGCCCGAGGCATGCCAGAACATGGAGGAGCAGGATTTTTTGCAGACTGAGCATGATGCCAGCAAAAAGGTGAAGTTGTGTTGGCAGGACTGTGAAGTGGAGGTTTTATACAGCAGTTGCTCTGTCAAGTCTGATGATCACATTTTGACTTCTAACCGCATCCTGTCTTTTTGGCACCTGTATTATCTTTACATTATCTTGTTCATCAGTATTACACTACCCCATCATCCTGAAACACATGGGCTGCCTGCCTAAACCTTCAAAAAGCTGGGTTGCTGAAACATTTTGCAACACTGTAAAAATTCAAAGTTAAAACAACAATATCCCACCGGGTTACTGATTTCATATTTGAACCAAGACTAATAACATTATGGTACTTGGCTCATAATCTGTCCACCAGCAATGTAAAAACAGGAAGGAGATGCCTTTTCATTTAGCGCCTCCTTGGGACCATTTCTTCAACTGTGTGAACTGTTTATGGAGCGAGGGTTGCAGGATTTGTCCTGTAGGAGGGCACTACGACTCTTCTGTAGGAGGCATTATTATGGAGCATGGTCTCTTGAAGGAAGAATATGTAAATAGTGCTGTGGGGGTAAAGAGAGTGTCAGAAAGATTCATGAGTTTGAAGCTGGAAATTGAAGACGTGATGCTGAAGTCAGTTGGATGAAGCAGCAAACATCAGTGCAGGTGAAGGGAGCAGAGGCAATGAGGAAGTGTTGATCAGGTGTTGATTAGGTATGGTGTTAAGGAGAGAAATGCTGATGGGGCTGGATTTTGCCAAAAGGATGGAAATGACTGTGTGGTAAACCTCGTGATAAACGAGGAACATGTATAAGAGTGGAGCAAAGTGTAAACATGTGGAGTGCATCTTTGCAGAAGAAACAAAAGATAGTAGACTACTAAGACAGGCCCCTTGTGGCAGGGCAGAGTTATCAGATGACTGTAAAAGTCTAGCTGAAGTGCTAAGGGAAACATGCCATACCATCTGTAAACATGATAGCTCAATAAGTGTCAAATGAATTCTGTTAAAACATTGTAGGGGTGTGAAGCGGGGTCATGTTAACAAGCCATTTAAATTTGGCTCACATCCACCTTTGACCGTCTTCAAGGTCAACTTCAAGATTTATTGGTGGAAACAGAAAAACAGAAAAAGAAGCCTTTTAAGATTAAAAGTGTGGTGTGTATTGTCGACATATTGAAAGGACCGCATAAAGATTTAAGGATTTTTCTGGAAACCACACAAGGGAGGACAGAAAAATCTCCTATTAATGGCTGTGCCCAATGTTATCTGTCTGAGCTGAAGCACCATTATGTCCTGCCTCATTCTTTCAGGTCAGCAGACCAGATGCTTTTGCTCGTTCCAAACACTCAACGTAAGCACAGAGGTAGGAATAAAGTGCTGCAGATTGCAGGCCTTCTGACCAAAATAATCCAGTGTAAGCTCAGGTTTCAGTCCAGTGGTAATCTCTGAAAATAGGCAGTTCTGATAAGTGAGAGGAGGCTGAAGGAAAATCTGTATGTTTTGATATAATGTTACCGTGCCACATGCGTGTGGCAACATTCAGGCATTAATCTAACACAGTAACAGTATTAATTACAGATTCAGCAGAGAGAAGCTGCTCGCTGTGTGCGCACTGCTGAGAAAAAGAAGCTGAGCTCGGTTTATTTCTGCTCTGTTTCATGAAAACTGTGTTAGTGAGGAGCAAAGAGTGGGCTCACCGACACACTCGGCATGAAGACTGAGTGAAGAGTTTCAATACAGAGAGTTCTCTCTCGTTCTGATAACATCTCGCCTCCGAAAAATAAACTCTTCTATTAGCAGCTATTACAGCCATCGCAGGCTGAATACAGGATTTTTTTTCCATGTTAAATTTTGTGCAACTTGCAAGAAACTTTGTGTCATAGACTTTTCAATTCACATTTGCCTGACTCATTTAAATACTCTCCACCTGAAAAATCAAAATCACTGTAAATCAGACACAGCTGTCACAGATATTTAACAATCAATCAAATATCTTTGCTTTTATGATCCTAGCCTCATTGTGTCACTGACACTCAATATTCACATTAAACCACTAGGTGGTGATCTCTGATATATTTTGTGGGCACTGTGTGGATTCAACCCAGTTCACAGTAATACTGTAATACTTTTTTTTGGGTTGTATGGAAGCCCCAAACGCAATTTCATTGTTCTTGACAATGACAATAAATAAATAAATACTAAATACTAAATACTGGTAAAACTACAAAATTAATGATGATTATTAAAAAGCACATATGATTAACATGTGAACAAATTGGCAAATTATATTTTTTATTTTCAAAACTACTGATGATTTTTATAACACATTAAGAGCACTTCTGGCTCTGTGTGCGTGTGTGTGGTGTCTGCTCAGCGTATAAAGCTGTGCATCACAGTGGACTTCAGTGAATTCAACATCCGCTCAGCGAGAAGTGAGACGACATGTTGTGCCGGAGGAATTTCAATGTTTTCATCTTGTTCATGCTTCTTTCCATCATCCAGTCAGATGAATGATGTTTTGTACTTTAATTTACATAACTGATATCTCTCAGTAAATCAGTTGGTGCAGGATGTGTGCTCACTCATCTGTTTTTGACTTAAAAATCTGCTGATTTTCTTATGTGACTGGATATTTTTTGTTGTTTTAGGTCATGGTTCTGAGATGGAAGGAAGGAAGTTAAGCCACACTTGCTGCCCTTCATGGTTTATTTGACAAGTAAGAAATCTATGTGTGGGGGGACATTAATCCACACACAATGGGTCCTGACAGCTGCTCACTGCACTGGGTAAGAACCCGAGGTTCACTTTTCCTAAATTTCTGAATCAAAATATTGCAGTATTTATTTTTAACATAAGATGTGAAGTGTAATACAGATGGAGATAATTAACATGCCCACAAACTGCTCCAATAATATCTCGATTTAGAGTGAGTACAATATAAATGTTATTGCTGGATTTTCATACAGTGCAAAAATAAATATGATCAATATAAAGCTTTATAAAATTAAGTGATGTGTTTTCTTACCCAGAGCGTAACTCCTCCTGACAGCATATAATCAATAAGCAACAGATTGTAGCCAAAAATATCCTTCTCCCCGTCATTTCTATTTTTTGCTCACTCAGTTTGGGATTTGTTCATTCCAGGCTTGTTTTCTCTGTGTCACGGTTTGACAGGCAGACCGTGGGGGTGTAGGGAAGGAGGACCCAGGCGCGGTGCTCTGTGTGCGAACAGTGCATTTATTTACAGTGTATGGTGCAAAACAACAATAAATCCCCGTGTTTCCCAAGACTCCCGTGTCGTGTCCTCCTTGTGCTCTCTGCTCCGTGTCTGCACTACCGGTGCTACCTGCCCTTTGAGCCTCCCACGCTCCTCCTGCGGGAAACAATAGCGGCAGCTGTCAGGACACTTAACAATAGCAGGCATGCACTAAACGACTAACCCTAAACTAGGTGACTAACGTGGAGTCTCACGCAACGATCCCGCGTCGGTGGGAGCTCCAAGACTCTCCTAAGTAGCTCCCCCGACGAGGCCTGATCAGCAGCAGGTGTGTGGCTTCGTGTGTGGCCAGTCCGCCAGCAGGGCCACACCCACCAGGCCTGAAGGCGCCCGCAGAAACACACACACACACACACACACACACACACACACACACACACACACACACACGTGCAAACAGGGAGAAGGACAGCAACACCAAATATACATACAATAATAATATAATTCATAGCTGCTCGGGGATCCTGGGTCGCTCAGACCCAGGACCCTGACACTCTGATCTTTCACACAGCACAGTAAAGAAGTCAAACTGAAGACTTAACACATTTAAGTGATATTATCAAAGTGCAGCTCAGTGCAGCAAACTAGATAAAACACAGAAACCACAGCATTCAGATGAGCTGTTGTTATAGTTACTTTAACAACATGTACGCACATACTCATCTTACACATCTGTGTTCACATTCAGAACACTTTCACTTATGCTGATGTCTCAGTGACTGTGTGTTTGCACTATTAATCTGACTTCATTTCTGATCTGAACCTGTAGACGGCCTCATAAATATCTTTATAAATGCTGTATTACAGTGTGAGTCCGAAACCTTTATTATGTGGTGATTTTCACACAATTTCTTAAACAAACTCATTCTTCAGTTTCCTGCTCTTAATATCATTTGACTTTTGTAATGTTTACACTTTGCTCCTCGTGTTCCTCCATATTTTTAAATCAGGTGACTTCTCTCGGATGTTTTAAACACAGATGTAATTTTATTACAGAAATATCAGTTGGTATTTTGCATGATAACTCATTTTTTACTCTTACTACTCATCCCAAATTCATTCATAACTTAAATCAAGTTATGAAGCTATTATGTTAAGCCAAACCAGCTATAATATATTATAATAAGCTAGATGATGCTGTTTTATTTGTATTTTTACAGAATTTTGGGGTATTTTTGGTACCAAGATGCTTAAAGTGGACATAAACCACTACAAGTATTAAGTCTAATTTACACCATGGAGCCCTACTTTAAAAAAAAAACAACCCAAAACTGTCATGCATGAACTCTGTCTGTGAAGCTGGATTTTCAAAATAAGAGTTTAAAGTTTCCGTTTAAAGAGTGTAGCACCATCTTGTGGCAGTACAGAATGTGAAGTCACTGGGTTGGTTGGTTGGTTCTTCACTGTTTGTTAGCTCATATGAATCCACCTGTTGGCTGTAATGTTCAGGCATTTTAAGAATGCATTTTATGAATGAGGACTGTGTGGAGGAGACAGTGTTTGAGTCATGTTCCTTGTAGGGATGGGAACTGATAAGAATTTAGCAATTCTGATTTCATTATCGATTCTCAATGGCTCCTCTTTGAAAGTCACCACTATCGCCAAACATCATATTACGTTCATGCAAATTAATTACATGCTGTTGGTCACATGTTTGTGCATGTTGGAGATATGTGCCCTCTTTGTTGTGAGTAGTTACTTAAAAGAATGAATGTATTACACATATTACGCAAAGCACTTTTTACAGAAGTATTAGCATTAATGAATTACTAGTAAGAAAAAGTAATTCAATAGTTACATTACTTTCACGTTAGTCTGTAAAATGATCTGAAACACACTATCTCATAACCATCATGTCACAAAATTAACCCGAGTCTACAGCCCCACACACCAACACAAATCCCTATCCTGATGAGGACACGTATGATCTTTCTTTTAGTATTTAGGTATGAAGACAACGCCCACATCACAAAGAGAAGATGAAAGCCAGCACAAAGAGACTTTAAAGCAGGGGTGTAAAACTCCAGGCTTCAAGGGCCGGTTTCATGCAGGTTTTAGATATAATCGTGGTTCAACACACTTGAATCAAATAGTTAGTTCATTACCCGCCCTCTGGAGAACTTCAAGACATGTTGAGGAGGTAATTTAGCCATTTATTTGCCTGTGTTGGATCAAGGACACATCTAAAACCTGCAGGTTGAGGCCTGGAGTTGGACACCCCTGTTTTAAAGCGATCATCAACGTGATTCTGCTTTAGAAACATGAACAGGTAGAAATGGAAGCTTCAGCCTGACTGCTCATCAGTTTGTTACCTGTTGAACCTCACATTTCAAGACACAAAACTGAAACCAGCTGATTGCAGTTTAAGTACAAGAACCAATAAATCGGATCGATAGACAAGCAGACTAAGAATGACAAGGAACTGGAACACTGGTTCTCGATTCCCATCCCTAGTTCCTTGGTCAGGTGTACAAAACAAGCCACTCAATCAGCTGGCAGAGCAGATGCTCACAAGATGCAACTAAGTATTTTAGGTAGTATTAAAGTATAATTAATATTTAACCCTGGGGGTAAATTACACTGTGATTTTATTGTAAGGTAAAGACTCTACAGTAATACAGAGAAAACCCTCCAAATCAGATGACCCCCTATGATGAGCAAGCGCTTTGGCAACAGTGGGAAGGAAAAACTCCATTTTAACAGGAAGAAACCTCCAACAGAACAAGGCTGAGGGAAAGGCAGCCAAAGACACGCTGTGGAAGAGAGCCAGAGATTAAATTATAATAAGTATGTTTGCAAATACTTGCACTCTGTGTGATCATCAGCCTTCTTAAAATCTCGGGCACCCCAAATAACACTGGATGAATATTCCTGGAAGAATAATGAATGAGAAACTATTGTTTCTTCACTGTTTTCTTACAATACTGCCAATAACAGCGCTGATTTCCCCCAAGACCTTCAGCCTCTTGTGTAGTTTTCTGTACATTTGTAATATTTTGAAAAACACAAACTAGAGCTTGGAACAGCATGTTCTATGCCTGGGAAGTCAATGAAATTACAATTGTTTAGCTGGGAATCATGAACTTTATTCATTACTGTGCAGTCTGTCTGTGCTTTTCATAAATAACTCTTCTTATATATATCACTATAATCACTTTTGTTCCACATGTCTCTCTTAGCTCTTCCTTATCAGGAAGAACACTCTATATAAATATCATCTATATACAAATCTATAATCTGTGACATTACATATTTATTTTCCTTTTTGTGTTATGCAAAAAAAATGTTTGTCTAACAAGTGAAGAAAGCAGAGGCACTACCTGAAATCTCAGAGAAGTAACAAGGAAATAACAGATTTAGATTTAGATATAAGCTCGAACACTCTGCAGTCATAATTATGATATTATAGTTGGAGTTGGAGCACGTGCAGTATATAATCACTGCATTGGCGGTCCTAGCCTGTTTGGCGCCCTGGGCGAACACTCTCTCTGGCGACTACCCCTAGTCCTAAAGTGTATATTTATTTTCTTACTCTACTTATATTTATTGTTTGTTTCCTTGCACTGCAACTGGAGCCTCGTCGTCTCGTCTCTCTATATACTGGACTGTATGTAGCAGAGATGACAATAAAGTTTACTTTGACTTCAGCAGCGAGCAGGCGCACCGAGGGCTCTTGCACTCACTTTTCGCGTATAGAATTTCGAAAAAACATCGGTGCAAATTATAAGTCTGTATCATAATGTCTGGTGTTTTTGTGTTTGTTGGTTTGTTTTTATTTTGTTGTATTTTGCGAGTTGGTTATTAGATGCTGCCAGGGGTGTCACTAGGTTTTAAGGACAGGGGGGGCTTAGCCCCCAAGAGATGCACACGACATGAACGAACGTAGTGAATGAGCACAAAATTTCACAAACAGAAAACAAAGACTGAGAAATTGTTTTCCTACTTTTTTGGACAGATTAAACATCCTAGGCCACCAATAGATCTATTGTTTTATTTCAGTCTGCTTTATAATACAGTACAACAAAAAAACAGAGGAAATGTGTTTGCTGCATCAATAACAAGAAAAAAACTGAAAATAAAAAAGTACATTTTTCTGGCTGCAATCACCAGTTACTTGGTGGGTGGAAGCATCAAAGAATGACGTCTGTTTTTAAGAGTGGCAAATCGGTCAATCACTCTGTTGTGACTCAGATGCTGAAGCGTGTCTTTTTCAATAGACATGACTGCAAGACTGTGAAGTCTTTTCTGACCCATTGTTTGACGCAGCCAGGAGTGCAGCCGACGCAGTGCACTAAAGGACCGTTCGCACGAGCAGCTGCTGACAGGCACTGTTAGGGCAACTTGGATGGTTGCCTTCAGAGAGGGAAACATGTCTGAATCAAGGAGGTTGTACACAGACAACATATTTTTGGGTGGACATCCAGCCTCTGTTTTCCGGGTAAGAAAGTTTCTGGCCACCAGAACCTCCTCTTTTTTCAGGTCAAGTCTGTAGTGCTTTGCAAGTTCATTCAAGTGTGGTTCACTCAAGAAGTTCTCAGATTTAGGACTGCATGCCTGGACGCCTTTTAGCAGCCCTGCATCTACACTGCAAAATCTTTGATCAAGCTCGCCAACCATCCGATCCACACAAGGGAAAAGTAACTCTCTTTTCAGTGTGTCTGAGTTGTTCAATTCAGTGCGTGAACCCACAGTTGCCTCCGGGACAAAATCCTCCATTTTCCTCTGTTTGTGCCTTGTCTTGGCACCTGGTTCAGGGATACTGTGGGTGTTACACAGGGCCTTGGTTTTCTCATACAGCTCTGTAGCAAATGCATCTGAGTGTTTGCCCTTAAGTGTGTCACACACAGCTTGTTTGCAGATAAAAGCTTCTGCCAGGTCTAAAGTCTCTTTCTGCAGGAATTTGTGGAGTCCTTCGGTTACAGACAGAATCGACTGAAACATCAGTAGTGCATAGACTGCTGAGAACTTGTAGAGCTTTGCTCTGAGACCAACAGCTATGGGGGATCTAATTGCAGATAGGCACTCCAAAATGGCAGGCAATGTCTCAAGAACTGCACTGATTGATCGCAACTGACATGCCCAGCGAGTGTTTGAAAGTTGCACAAGCTCAGTTTTTGTCAATCCAAGCTTTGCCTGAGTCTCCATGAACTTATGATGATTGACTAGGGAGGTGCTGAAGAAAGAATACACACACTCCAACAAGCTGAAAAGCTCCACAGCCTCTGGGACAGCCTTGCAAGTATTGCACAAAACCAGGTTGAGTTGATGAGCATAACAATGCACATAGATAGCCTCAGGATGGAGCCTTCTAAAATGTGCTTGTACACCTCCAGTGGAGCCACTCATAACGGCTGCACCATCATATGTTTGTGCTACACACTTAAGCTCTGCAAGACCATAGTTTTGGATCTGCTGCTGAATCTCATTTGCAATGGACTGGGCATCAAATGATTTTATCTCTGCAAGTGCAAGGAAACGCTCCTTCACTGCCCCCTCTGACACGTACCTGACACAAACAGCTAACTGCTCTGCCTTTTTATCCCTTGCCTCATCCACCATGATGGAATAGACTTTAGACTTTGTCATTTCAGATACAATGACACTAGTAACTTCCTAGGCACAACAGTCAATCATGTCATTCTGGGATGTTGGTGAGATATACTGTGCATTTGATGGGGGATTATGTTTTTGAAGAAAAGCATCAAACTCCTTCAAAAGCTCCATGCACGCAAGAAAATTCCCTCTGTTTGGGCTGTCTTCACCTTCATCATGACCACGAAAAGGGAGTCCCTGTCTCCCTAACATAGAGGTGACTGCAACAATTCGTCTGAGATACTCTCTTCTTTCGACTATCTCACTCACATTTGCAGTTGCTATCATCTGTGCAACGTTTCCCTGTTTGCTAGTTCCCTGGTAGCTTTTCCATGTAACAACACTGTCCTTATGTGTTTGTGCCATCTCATGCTTGCCAAAGATGACTAAAGCTTTCTTCCAGTTCTTGCAACCGTTACTGACCAAACTATCATGTTTGATGTTTTTGCCAAACACTCTACATGGGAAGCAGAAAGCTGCATTCTGGTTGACTGAATATTCTAACCAGTTGTGCTTTTCAAACCAGCTGTGGTTAAATGCTCGCTTCTGTGTACCAAAAGTATCATGTGGATAGCTCTTCAGCTTCACCTGTCTGGGCCCTGTGTCTTTGTCACCTAAATCAAACCCTGTAGTAGAATGAGTTGCTGCAGCTGCTTCATCATTTTCCCTCTCTTGGCCTGTTTGCTCTCCTCTCTCTGTAATAACTTGATCTTCCTCTGCCTCTCGATCTATTTGCTGCAGCTCCTCTGTCTCTCCTTGCTCTCTCTGACTTGAACTTGCCTGTTGACCTTTTTCTCCCTCAGCCACTCCTTCTGCCTCACCCTTCAAGATACATTAAAACATACTGAATTGTAATGTAAATTGCTAATATCATGACTTCTGCTCCCGCTCCACAGTAATTTGTTGCTCCCAAATATTTTGAAGTTACAAACATTATATTTTGAGCACGCATGTGACTAAAATGGTTGCAATTTAAAGCCCTGAAAAATATTACTAAATTACTTGAATTGAAGTAATATTAAAATAGAACCCTCAAAAATATGTGAGTCAGGCTAATTTGACTTATATACATATCTCTCTCTTTGCTCTCTCCACTTTCTAACCTTGACTCTCCTAAATAAAAGCTCAAGTTAAACAGGTCTTATATGTTGTACCGTGACTGAAATGTTTCATATTTCATATCCATATTGAGTCCCATAAAATTCTAATCAGACTGTCTCCATCACAAATGACTCCATCCTTTGACTCACCTCTCCAGCAGACGTCTCTCCCCTCTGCCTCTCTGTGCTCCTCTGCCCTGACTCCTACAGGTTAATGGGGATGGAGTGATTATTATTATTTCCACTGATGATAACCATACCTGAATGAGCTCAGCTGGATTTTTCAGAGCTAAAACGAGTGACAGAAATTAACATTATGCTAACAATTTAACTTAGTGCGCTAGCCAGGTTTTTATTTACAAAATGGGGAGCACCTGGTTCATTATTTACATGGGACTCTCTGCTGTTAGCTGGAGCTAACTAATTGTTACTACCAGCCAGTGATGAAGACTTACTTTCTTGAAAAACTTGCGTATATCCATGATTTCTTGCCGTTTGCCACATGCACGCTAGTGTTTCTGCAGGTGTATACGAGCGGAGTGTAAAGTAGCAGTGAAAACGAGGACTGGATTTTCAGTCATGTGGATGTCCCCTGTGAACAACTGGAAGGGATTGGATAACGAAGCACTGACGCTACCTTAACAATGTAAAGCGAAAGGGACCAACCGAGTTATGATCATATTTGTGTGAATAGCGACAGGTTTATATTATTATTTCTTTAAACTCATATTCCTGCATCTTTATATTGAATTTGTCTGCAAGTTCTGTAAAAAAAAAATCGAATAAGTTAAAAAAAAAAAAAAAAAAAAAAAAAAAAACCCCACCAAATTATTTAGGGGGGCTTAAGAATATTTTAGGGAGGCTTCAGCACCCCTAAAATAGGCCTAACGACGCCACTGGATGCTGCTCCAGCCAGCCAGAGCCCTCTCCTCCCTGTGCCGCAAGCAGCAGGCACACCTCGCAAACGGAGGGAGCCCTTACTTCCAGCAAATGGGCGATGGAAAAACGATCGGTGCCTGTACCATTCCCAATAGGCGCTGGCTGATGTCGGGGCAGCATGAGTACGAGCAATTTTATTTATTTTTATCGTATCGTATGCCGTGTATCAGAGCGATCCCACGTCCCTCCTGTTTTTGCGTAATATCCAAAACTCTCTGTTGTTGGTCTGTTGTTATTTATAATGATGTTGTTAATTATTATGATTTGGGAAAGTTATATAGTGATGTTTGTGTAGACGGTGAGAAGTTCAAGGGATCAAAAAATATGTGGTTCCTTATTATAAAGGAAGAGCTCTCAATATGGGATTCATAATGTTTACTTGGGGTCCTATCTCCACCATTTAGGACCCAAATGATGTCAGACTGAGTGAGTGATGACTGTGATGAATTGACTTCACCTGCTGTGATGGTACCTAAGTGGATAATAGAGTATGAGATGTTTGGGGAAAGAAGTTTTGCTCCAAGTCTATGTGGATGTATACCATCGTATCTGAATGACTGTGTGAGTACTCAGCAGAGGTTGACATTGTCAGTGAAGGAGACGGTGCAGTGGGAGTGGTTTGTGGCTCAGCTGCAGGGGAGGGGTGGAGAAGTGGGTTTCGGGGTGTGGTGTAGGCGGAAACTGACTCCCACAGCTGTTTTCAATCACCTGGTCATGCCTTTGAGACATATCTATTCAGCAGGCAGGCAGGAATGTAATTTAATTACATTTTATATGATGGATTATGCAGAAAAAGTAGAATTGGGCTGAAAGATCTATCGCTTTATTACCTATTCAGGTTGTAAATCATGCTTTTAAAAAGTAACTAAGTAAATAATTACTTTTGAAAATAAGTAATCAGTAAAGTAACGGGATTACTTTTTGGGGGAAAGTAATCAGTAATTACTTACTGATTACTTTTTTCAAGTAACTTGACCAACAATGCTTATGACCATTACCCAGTTTAACTGCCATTGCACTTTAATTTGTTTTTCTTTTAATTAAAAAACAACTACTTTGAGATTTGTATCCCATTGTTCTCCTGCTGTCAAAAAAAAACAACTATTTAACTTTTACTCTGAGTACATTTTAAATTAGCTACTTTTTACTTTTACTTGAGTACATTTTTAGACAGGTAATTTTACTTGTACTTGAGTAAAATTTCATCAAAGTAATATTACTTTTACTTGAGTAGAATATTTTAGTACTCTTTCAACCTCTGTTCATATCCAGCAATAAGAGCTGTGTTTTTTGAGTTAAAGTCCTGCCTGTGAGTCTGCGTTTGGGTTGACTCCTGCCGGCTTAACAGCCAGTTTATGACTCTTTTGGGTTGAATAGAGCTTCTCATATCTATATAATTATATCAACACAATTTCATTCTAATGTAGTTGGTAGAATTTGGAGGTTTGGACTCTTTTTTTATAAGTATAATGTGTAATTTTATATACTTATTTGCCTTTGTGTTTTAGATTAAGAGTCGATGCTCTACACTCACAGTTATGAAACTATTACTGTGGTTAGTGGAACTGCACTCACAGAGCTTTTCATCTGTTGAATTATCATTCATACAGAATCTGCAGCATTAATGTGAATTTATTATTCATTATCCTCATCCTAATAAATCTGTACTCCAGCTGTAGTAAGATATAGTGCACATAAATTAAACCTTTTGTGTTGCTGTTTGAGCCTCATTGCCCTGCACTGAAGCTCAGAGGAAGATTTGTATGGGTCTCTGTTGAACCACTAGAACATGCTGTTTCAGTAGATGAAGTTGTTATAATGTTTTATAAAATCTTCCAGCACAGGTGTGTGCAGTATAAAAAAAATCCAAGCCACTGAAAACCAGGTCATTCTACTATTACCCTCAAATCTTATGTCTTTTTGCCAATAATCACCTCTCTCCACAAACATCGGGTGGTGACTTGTGAGAGTGAGGACAAATATTGTGTAATGCATTTAAGGTAAAAACAAACATAATCTCCACCGAGCACATGTTGGAGCCGACAGTAAGCCGACAAAATCCTCATATTACTTAAATAGCATGTTTTTGAGCTTTACTGTAGTACGCTTCTGTTCATCATTCATAGAGCAACAAACAAGGAATATAAAAAATGAAATGTTATGAAACATGTTTTCTCATTTTCTGGTAGAAGAATGTGGCTCTACAGTCATTGGCCTGTATCCATGGTAACACCTGCAGACTTAAAATTATATTATGAATATAATTTACCAATTTAAAAAAAAAAGGTAAAATGATAAAGCTGTACCAGAAGAGCTGTTCAAGTCTGAATTTGATTACTTCTTTTGATATTGAACTTCAGTTTAATTGGAAAAAACTGAATTAAAATTTTGAGAAGCAAAAAACCATACAAGGATGCAAATATGTCTTTCGTCACAGGCAAACTGAAGCGTGGTCCACTACAAAGGCAGAAATAATATAAAAAATTCAGCCTTTTGGCTGTTACAGAAAGAAATGACAGATTGAGTGTGGGATACGTTTGTATTTTTGTTTTTGGTTAAACAGATGAAAGAATCAGAAATTCTCACATTTCAATAGTGAAAAGAAAAACCTTTTTATTTTAAGTGTTTTACTCAAAAAAATGTTTTCAGAAACACTGACGGTATTTTGAGATGTCCGTATAGACGTTGGGGTAATTGGGGTAATTGCAGTTCCTATTATAGTTGAAAGAAACAACACCAACAGCAAACCCATGACACACCAGAGGACCACCAGAATCTCCCTGTGAGGAGGAAGAATTTTAATTTATCAGTTTATGTTCATTATGTTTATGTTTTTAAGATATGTGAACATGAAACCGTTTTAAACTGAAAGGACAGAAAACATACCTGACAGAATCCTTTGGTTGTTTTGTATCCACCTGCACAGATTACATTGGCAGGAAGACCAGGCCATTGTTCCTCACAGACCCTTTGGTTAATGACAGACACGTTCACCACCCTCAGCTCATCAACAGGTTCACCATTAGTTGTAGTTGTTCCCCATCCAGCCACCTGACACACTTGGTTTTCTTTTAGGTTTATTTCAGCATGTGGAATTTGAATTATTTCTACTCCGTGGCCCAGTTTAACTTTCTCAGACAGCTGGAGACACAACATGAAGTAAAAAATATATCTATGTTCATACGATAGTTCTCTAGATATAATCTGAATAATAAAACCACATAGAATAATCCTTTAATTGTCCCACAAGGGGAAATTACACAACATGTAAAACTGTTGTGAACATGAACATGTACTTACTTTAATCAGCATGATGTCATTACCCAGTCCAACCTGTTGATAATTTTCATGGACGATTTTGTTTTCAATCCTTATTTTTTGATGATTGCCGTTCTTGAGATTGTGGTTCCCGAGAACAACGTGTGTGAGGCTCCTGAAAGAGTAATCAATGAGAGGTAATCAATACAATGGCTTTTAATGACATGAGTCAGAGAAGCAGAAGCAGAAGATGTTTGATTACTCACGAGTCATCACAGTTTGCAGCCGAGACTACAAATTCCTCAGTGATGAGAAATCCTCCACAAACATGGTGACCATTGTAGTCCTGCACAGAGGCCATGTACTGCATCGAGTTCTCTGGGGCTTTTTCTCCATGTATGATGGCAATAACATGTGCTGGAAAAAGTCAAATAAAGCAAACCAAAAAGAAGTTAACGTTCCATTAAACGGTCGGAGGACAATAAGAAAGACTTGCAGTTCTTACTGAGTCGTTCGAGACATGCCAGAACATGGAGGAGCAGGATTTTTTGAAGACTGCGCATGATGCCAGCAAAAAAGGTGAAGTTGTGTTGGCAGGACTGTGAAGTGGAGGTTTTACACAGCAGTTGCTCTGTCAAGTCTGATGATCACATTTTGACTTCTAACCGCATCCTGTTTTTTTTTGGGCACCTGTATTATCTTTGCATTATCTTGTTTATCATTATAACACTACACTGTCTTCCTGAAACACACGGGCTGTTTAATGGTTGCGAGTTTCTCTCTCACATCACAACTTTAGTACACCATGCACACAAACCTGCCTAAAAAAAATAAGTTTGTTTCCACCTTATAAAGTCCATTTCTGTGTATGTTTATACATGTTTCAATAATTCGCCTCACCTATTTCCCATTTTCCAAACAAAATATATAAATTATTAAGTAGTGACCCAGACTTTATCACAGTGGCAAGTCTGTAACATATAGATAGTCACTGTCAAAATGTAACATTTCTTTTTAACTCTTTCTCAGCTTAAGGAATCAGTAAATACAACAAAGTCAGTAAAATGGTATGTGCTGGTTCAAATGGCAAAAAAGCAGTGGATACCTGTCAAGTAAGTATGAAGAATGTATATGAGCATGTAATCATTGAATTCAGCACCCTTTTGACGTTTTGACACCTGTAAGTGAGAAAAAAGGGTCTACAGTGCATATGTACTTGCTGCAGGGGGATTCCGGAGGCCCACTGCTGTGCGGCTTTCAGCTGGTTGGAGTTACTTCTTTTGGAGCCGGTTGTGGGGACATTTACAAGCCTGGAGTCTACTCGTTTCTCTCAAAGAGGCAACTCAAGTGGATCAAAGAAACTATGAAGACTTAAAAGTCATCAGGCATCAGTCCACATAAGCTAATCAAGATGACAATGTTTTATGCTTTTATGATGTTTAATCGGCTGAGCTATCACTTCATACCTTTCACTTGACCAGCATCATTTTATTATCTCATTGATTATGTTATATTTTATGGAATCTTTGTCACTGCTGGCTTGCTCTAATTGTTACAGACTGTGCACATAGCAGCCTGTGGTTAGTATGTTTATGCACACACAAAAGTAAAACAACAGTGAGACTGTCCAGTCTGTCGCCCAGAGACATTCACTATGTCCAGTAAATGAATATGAGGATTTTGAACAGATTTTTTGACAAAGATAAATTTTTAAATATGTTTTCTTGTTTAGTTTTGTTCAGTATTTGTACTTTTTTTGTGTGTGTGTGTGTCCCGTTTAGCCATCAGAATTGTTGTCTTAAGGCCAAGAAAGATGCCAAGCGGATTTATTTTACCAAGTGGATCATCATGGCCTTGCCATATTGGTCCATGTGATTGACCTTGATTATAATTATGAATTTATTTTATTTTCAGTTGCTACATACGGGACAGACATGATTGGGGGATAGGACAGGGAGAAAGAATGAAAGAAAGAGAGGGAGAGAAAGAAAACCAAAGGGGAGAAGAGACGGTGAGAAGGGGGGGAAGAAAGAAAAAAAAAACAAAAAACACCTGGGTCACCTGTATGGAGAAAAAAACAGAAGAGAAAGCAAACAACAAAGAGCAACATAATAAAAAAAAAAAAACAGCACCATCACAATAAACTAGCTAGCAGTAGATATCAGTAGATACTAAATAATAAACGATATTGTGCAGCACGCAAGCTAGACAGCGCACAATGTGCTTTGAGGCAGCAGCCAAGAAAGCTGTAGTCCGCCTCTGTGAATACCCGTGTGTACACCTGTGTGGATCAGCATGCTTGCATTCCAAAGGTTTCTCCATGTAACGATCTGCTAGGGAGTGTGGGGAGCCACAGCCCCGTCCTCCAGGGTATGAAGCAGGTATGGAGGAGATCAAAACTCCAGACATCCAGAGGCCCCCAGAACACAAGAGACCAAGGAAGACCAACAGAGGGGCAGCCGCGCCACTGTCTCAGTAAGAGCTGAGGAGAGTCCCAGATGAGGGCTCACTCAGCAGCCGCGGAGCAGAAGCCAGGGGGGGTTGCAGTGACGCGCCCGTGAGCTCCGCCGGCAGCCAGCTGTGCCTGAGTGACCGAGCCCCAGGCCGAGAGGCCGGGGGCACCCCACCTCCGAAGTGGCCCGAGCGAGCCCCATGCTCCAGGCCCCGATAAGCGGCCGCCAAGGAGTGAGCCGGTGTGTACCCGGACGCCCACCCCCAGACACAAAGAACCACCAACGCACCGATGTCTGAGGGAGTCCGCCACTGGCAGGGGAAGTGGTGGTGGGTGGAGATAGGCCTCCAAACCTTGGAGGGCCTGAGATGTCCCCAGAGAGGTGGCGTCTGATACCCAACCTGACATATAGACACAGACATACAGGCACACACAGAGATACAAACATCCATTCCCACCCTCATGCTCTCATATGCACTTACTCCACACTCAACCAACGTGGAGACAGACATAAAGAGACGCTGTACACACGATCACACTCCCCAAGCGTACTCTACGAACCGGGTCTAGGTACCCTTGCCCCTGGAGGGGGGAACTGCACCCAGACCCAGGTGGTGTTACCCTTTTCCCTGCGGTGGGGAGAGGCAGACCGCCCCGACTCCACAGCAGCAGGGAGGCCCCACATTCCAGACCGCAGTCGGACGACCAACTCCTCCTCCTAGTCCTAGCCCCCCCGCTCCAGCAGGCCGCAGAGAACGGGGGTGAGAGAAGACTCCAAACCTCCCTCCACCCGCTCATTGTAGTGTTGATGCATGTGTGTTCTATGGTGCAATTAAAACCCAGGAGGGCATGGAGCTACCTGCCAGAGAGCAGCAGGTAAGCGCATAGTCCCTCCTGCTAGCCCTCAATGTCTACGTGTATTCAAAATTGAGAGGTGGGCAACGGCGCCAGGGGTGAGGTGTACACCCTGATGGTAATTTGGACTCCGTGTATCGTGCCCACCCCCAAGATCCTCTATGTATGTAACGAGAGTGTGAGTAATGTGAATGTCTAAGTTGTGGGATAAAATTGAGGCAGAGGCAGCCAGAAGGGGACGGGGGGGGGGGTAGCCTCCTCTGCACCCTGGTGACATACCCCTACTCCAAGGCCCTGCATGTGTGGGTGGTTGTGGTGGAGCGGGAAGAGGGATTTGTACTTTGTCACATCCCCTCCCTGCCAAAAGACCCCACAAAAAACAAAATTGATACAAAACAATATATTTTACTTTACTTTTACTTTCTACTTTTCCTACTTTCTAATAAAGCTGAAGTAAAGATATCTTTCCTTCTGTCTGTCTCTTATTGTTTGTACTGCAATTCTCTCAAAGTGTCATGTTTTTACAGTAACTTCTAAATCTCACATCACTAAATCTTAATCTTAATTTAAAAAATCTTGATCAAAAATTGGTAATCAGTCCTTCATTTTTAACCAAATTAAATGTCTTTTAAGCCTAAAAAGGCAGTAAGGCC
Organism: Rhamphochromis longiceps; assembly: GCF_057381845.1. Taxonomy (NCBI): domain Eukaryota; kingdom Metazoa; phylum Chordata; class Actinopteri; order Cichliformes; family Cichlidae; genus Rhamphochromis; species Rhamphochromis longiceps. Next base: position 10,890,624 of record NC_140578.1, read on the forward strand.
ACATTCTTGATTTGTTCTTTGTCAAACGAGCCCTTCGTGGCTTATTTATTTACATATTTGATGAGGTAAAAATCACTTTGCTTCTCTTACATTTTCAAATAGAATATAGCAGTGGTTTTTTTTAATCACACTGTCTGATAGGTAATACATTGTGTGATTGTGTGTCTTTTTAAATTGTGATCATAAAAAACACCACACAATTAATGTGATTGAACATTTCACAGATACATATTTATTGTATTGTATCTTTATTTCAGACATATACAGAAAAAAAACAATATATACACAAGTACACATACTTGCATTTACAAATTCGAATATATATGTAAATACACACACGTATGTGCTCAGACTTATAAACAAGTATTGTATCAAGTCAGTCAGATACTGATTTGGTCAGTTAAGTAGAAGAGGGGGTTGTTAATTGCTGCTTTGGTGTTAATACAATTAACAGGTGCCTCAATGAGAAAATGTTACCATTAATACAGTTACACCAAAATATTTTGCAAGGTTTTGTCTGGAATCACTGTTTAAGCGCTAGTCTGGTTTTCTTCCTATTTTTCTGAAAGGGTATTTCTCTGTTAGGGTAAACAAGTTCTCTAGCACTGCTTCTCTAACCTGTGGGGTTCCACAAAGTTCAGTCCTTGGTCTATTGTTATTTTTCTTTTACATGCTACCTTCAGCATTATTCCATTCTTTTGTTTCTTATTTCCAAACCGATGATATTCTGCTGTTTATGTCTTTTAAGCCTTGTCAGCTGGATACACCTTAGTTGATTGTTTATCCGAGATTTGTGGCTGGCTCTCCAATAATTGCTTTGTTTTAAACTCCAATAACACCAAGGTCGTGATAATAGCTGCTCCCGATATACATTCAAGAATCAGTCAAGTGATTACTTTGTTTTGTCCATCCACTGTTCATTATCTTATTGTAAGATGTTACTCCTCTCAGCATTTAAGGAAAATTTTTAAATTGTAAACTATTGTCTCCTCATTTTAACCAGAGGATTACAGTAATCTACAGGGTGGGCCATTTATATGGATACACCGTAATAACATGGGAATGGTTGGTGATATTAAAGTCCTGTTTGTGGCACATTAGTATATTTTGAGGGGGCAAACTCCCCCAGATGGGTGGTGACCATGGTGGCCATTTAGAAGTCACCCCACTGACAGACACATCCACATCCACCACCATCAGCTCATCAGCAGGTTTATCATCATCAGTTTCAGTTTTTCCCCATCCAGCCACCTGACTCACTTGGTTTTCTTTTAGGTTTATTTCAGCAGGTTGAAACTTAATTGTTTGTACCCCATGGCCTAGATGAGCCTTCTTGGACAACTGGAGACAAACAACATAAAGTAAAAATACCAGTTTTCATATGATTGCTCTTTTGTTGCAATGTAATTAGAATAATAAGACCGCAAATATGTCATGTGAAGCTGTTGTGAACACCAACATGTAGTTACTTTAATCATCATGATGTCCAACACCTTTATAATTTTCATGGATGGTTTTGTTTTCAATCCTTATTTTTTGATGACTGCTATTCTTGAGATTGTAGTTCCCGAGAACGACGTATGTGAGGTTGCTGAAGGAGTGATCAATGAAAGGAAATCAATACATTTTCTAAATGTGTTTCAGTGACATGAGTCAGAGATTACAGCAGAAGATGTTTGATTACTCACTATTTATCACAGTGTGCAGCAGAGACTGCAAAGTCCTCCTTGATGAGAAATCCTCCACAAACATGTTCACCCTTGTTGTTCTGCACAGAGGCCATGTACTGCATCAGGTTTTTGGGTGCTTTTTCACCATGTATGATGTTACTTCCAAAAGAACAAACTAAAGAAAATCTAGTTAACGCCATATTAAATGATCAGAGAATAATAACAAAACTTTCTTACCGAGCTTTTCCAAGGCATGCCAGAAGATGGAGGAGCAGGTTTTTCTGCAGACCATATTGACACATCTGACACATATTTGTGGAATATCAGTTAACTGCTTACTAATTAACCATCAATTATTTAGTAAGTACTTCAGCAAATGTTATCCAGCCCTATCAAAACAGAAGTAAGATCATTAGCAGATTAAAGCTTTGTTGTGTCAGTGTTTCTTCTCCAGTTGTTGCTCATTGAACAGTCACGTCAAACTTCTATCTTCACAGAAATTAAGTCTGGTTTGCTTTCTGCTAATAACTGCTAATACCAGAATATGGTTTTCAGCCAGTAATGCAATATATATAATTTTACTTCTCACTTTCTTCCAGCAGATGACACCAAGTTGATAATTGGGACTTATTTCATATTATTGCAAGCTTCCTTATATGTAATCAGGCCCAGTGCACCCGAGAGTTTCATACTAATATAGCTGGTGGATTAACTTTTGGAGGTTTGGAGGTTTTGGAGGTTTCCATATAAAAAGATGACCTAATGTGCTTTCGTTTTACAGTGTGTTGCATGCATTCTTAAGCAACATCCAATCTTACAACAGAAAGTAAAATCAGTACACAGCATATAATCAATAAGCAACAGATTGTGGCCAAAAATATCCTTCTCCCCGTCATTTCTATTTTTGTTCACTCAGTTTGGGATTTGTTCATTCCAGGCTTGTTTTCTCTGATCTTTCACACAGCACAGTAAAGAAGTCAAACTGAAGACTTAACACATTTAAGTGATATTATCAAAGTGCAGCTCAGTGCAGCAAACTAGATAAAACACAGAAACCACAGCATTCAGATGAGCTGTCATTATAGTTACTTGAAAAACATTTACGCACATACTCATCTTTCACATCTGTGTTCACATTCAGAACACTTTCACTTATGCTGATGTCTCAGTGACTGTGTGTTTGCACTATTAATCTGACTTCATTTCTGATCTGAACCTGTAGACGGCCTCATAAATATCTTTATAAATGCTGTATTACAGTGTGAGTCCGAAACCTTTATTATGTGGTGATTTTCACACAATTTCTTAAACAAACTCATTCTTCAGTTTTCTGCTTTTAATATCATTTGACTTTTGTAATGTTTACACTTTGCTCCTCGTGTTCCTCCATATTTTTAAATCAGGTGACTTCTCTCGGATGCTTTAAACACAGATGTAATTTTATTACAGAAATATCAGTTGGTATTTTGCATGATAATTCGTTTTTTACTCTTACTACTCATCCCAAATTCATTCATAACTTAAATCAAGTTATGAAGCTATTATGTTAAGCCAAACCAGCTATAATATATTATAATAAGCTAGATGCTGTTTTATTTGTATTTTTACAGAATTTTGGGGTATTTTTGGTACCAAGATGCTTAAAGTGGACATAAACCACTACAAGTATTAAGTCTAATTTACACCATGGAGCCCTACTTTAAAAAAACAACAACCCAAAACTGTCATGCGTGAACTCTGTCTGTGAAGCTGGATTTTCAAAATAAGGGTTTAAAGTTTCCGTTTAAAGAGTGTAGCACCATCTTGTGGCAGTACAGAATGTGAAGTCACTGGGTTGGTTGGTTGGTTCTTCACTGTTTGTTAGCTCATATGAATCCACCTGTTGGCTGTAATGTTCAGGCATTTTAAGAATGCGTTTTATGAATGAGGACTGTGTGGAGGAGACAGTGTTTGAGTCATGTTCCTTGTAGGGATGGGAACTGATAAGAATTTAGCAATTCTGATTTCATTATCGATTCTCAATGGCTCCTCTTTGAAAGTCACCACTATCGCCAAACATCATATTACGTTCATGCAAATTAATTACATGTTGTTGGTCACATGTTTGTGCATGTTGGAGATATGTACCCTCTTTGTTGTCAGTCAATATTTAAAAGAATGAATGTATTACACATATTACACAAAGCACTTTTTACAGAAGTATTAGCATTAATGAATTACTAGTAAGAAAAAGTAATTCAATAGTTTCATTACTTTCATGTTAATCTGTAAAATGACCTGAAACACACTGTCTCATAACCATCATGTAACAAAATTAACCCGAGTCTACAGCCCCACACACCAACACAAATCCCTATCCTGATGAGGACACGTATGATCTTTCTTTTAGTATTTAGGTATGAAGACAACGCCCACATCACAAAGAGAAGATGAAAGCCAGCACAAAGAGACTTTAAAACAGGGGTGTAAAACTCCAGGCTTCAAGGGCCGGTTTCCTACTGTGATGACAGCGGCTATATGTGCAGGTTGGGCCGTGCGCGTTTCATCACGTGAATAAAGGTTTCTTCAGCCAGAACACGCGAGGGCGTGATATCCCATACTTAATGTTGTACCTCATTCCTCTCGTTCAGGGAACAGAAGTTATAGACATAACTATTTGTTTTTAAGCTGGGGGCTGGGGGCCCCCTGGTGGGTCACAAAGGTATTGCAGGCGAACCGCAGTAATAACCAAATTCCGTCTGAGATTTTTAGAAGTATGTAGAGTTACATATTTATATAAATGTATTTATTTATATAAAAAGTGAATCAAAATTGGTTATAGGAGGTGGTTAATTTAATTGTTGTTCATTACTCTGACCTAAACTTACTGCACATTAGCTTCTAATATTCACTCTGCAGTGGTAGCCACCTTGCATATGACTGCGTAGCATTAACGATTTATTACTAACAGTCTGTGTTGGTAATGCTGTTTAAAAAAAAACACATTTAAGGAAAGACATCACTTTCTCTTATTTTTTGATTAGAAAAAAAATTAAGATTGGGTAGGCCTCGTGCGATTTTCTGCTTTTGAAGAGAGTCTGAGCAGTCTCAGCTTTAGGAAAGGCTTATATACATCATTACCTGGTTGTGAATCTTCCTACTCTGAGGATTACCCATAATCCTTTGGCATTATAAGTCCATGCAGAGGGGCCTTTGAGACAGTAGGTGGTGCCATTGCCCTATTTAACTGTGGGGTTTAACTGTGTTGTATTATGTCCACCTGCACAGATAACACTGGCAGGAAGACCACACCATTGTTCCTCAGGCTTGTGGGTTAATGACAGACACGTACACCACTCTCATTTCAGTCATTCGCCCACCTGCCCATGCACATCCTTTTGTTGCAGGTGTATTTAAGCACACGGAAGCTGAATTGTTTGTGCAGCCTATTTGAACTGGACAACCCTCAGAACCTGCCCAGTGGAGACTGGCAGCCTGAAATTAACCTACATAAGGTGAGTGAAGCTACAACGAAGCAAAAGCCCAAGACAGAGTTCTGCTTTGTCATCAATGCACTTTCGTGACGGTACTTCCTGCAAGCCAATGATGTGACCGACATGAGAGACTGGGTGGCTGCTCTCAACAAGGCCAGCAAGAACAGTGCCTAAGTCTTGCCCTGCACGTGTGAGGCCTGATGTGACCACAGTATTAAGTGATGCTCACGCCCGCATGGGATCTATCCCCATGCAGTGAAGTTAGCGGGTGATTCTAAATTCACACAGGAGTGTGAAAGGTTGTCTTTCTCTATGTGATAGTCTTGCAATAGACCAGTGATCTCTGGTGACTTTATTTCCTCATCAGTATGTACTCTTTTAATCTTCCTTTTGTCCCAATGACCCTTTATTAAACAGTTTAATTGAAATGACTGAATCAACAAATGTTTCACTCTTGTTGAAATCGAGCTGATAATAAAAAAGATCACAATTGTTACAAAAGGATATGAAATGTCTAATGATATTTTTATTTTTTTATTTCTGGTCACACTTACAGTGCGATCAGAAATTACATTTCAATAATGCAAAAGTAAAACTTAATTAGCTTGTCAGTAGACTGACGGTATTTTGAGATGTCATATAGACGTTGGGCTTATCGGGGTGTTTGCAGTTGTTTTTGTAGTTGAAAGAATCACCACCAACAGTGTTTAACAGAAATGAGGAGCATCATTTGCACAATACACTCCCCGCTCACTTTAAAATACTGTGCATGTGTTGGAATATACATATGCTGCACACAGAACACTACAGATGTACATTTATATGTGTTTCATTTATATTTAAGCGTAGATGACTCTGCAAACTTTGAGAAGACTGTGGTTGGTGATAATCATCTGTTGTTATCTGAAGATGACAAAAAAACAGAGTAGAGTGTATTTACACTGAGTGGGTAATTGTTCCACTGGCTGAAGGGGAAAAACAGTGATTTGTAAATGATTAAACAGCATTAATGAGGATATGATTAAATAACTGCTCATTTTCAAGTGTGTAGATTGTGTGGTATATAATTATTCATTGCAACGTGATGTTTTAAGTATCGCAACACAAATACTGTAAGTAATTGCTAGTACTGTAGGTCATTTTAATTCATGTGTAATTTATTACTTGTAGAAATCTTATATCATAAGTACAGTATATTTTCAGGACATGGGTCATATGATCAAGTGGATCAACCTCACTGAACTTCCAGGTATTTAACAGGAAAGGACACATTCTACAAATTTTTGATGGTGTTTATTTTTTAATGTAAGCTGGTAAATGAGAACAGTCTTTATCACATTTATATGGGTAATTTTTTTTTACTGTTTACTGTGTTTTATTGTTATTTTTATTATTTATAATGTTCAAACAAAACAATCATTTAAAAAAAGGAAATCACATATTTAATTCTTTTCATTTTTGGTTACACTGACAGAGAATCAGAAATGCTGACATTTCATTAATATACAAGCCAAACTTTCAGTGAAGTTTTTACTCCTCATATTTTCTGATTTTCTGGATTTCACAATCCTGTTAATCCACTGACGGTATTTTGAGATGTCTGTATAGATGTTGGGTTTATTGGGGTAACTGCAGTTTTCTTTATAGTTGAAAGAAACAATGCCAACAGCCAACCCATCGCACACCAGAGGACCACCAGAATCTCCCTGTGAGGAGGAAGAATGTTAATTTACCAGCTTTTATTCCATTTTTTTAAAATATATTTGTGATCAAGGAGCCAGTTTACACGGAAAGGACAGAAAACATACCTGACAGAATCCTTTGTCTGTCTCATATCCTGCACAGATAACATTGGCAGGAAGACCAGGCCACTGGGGCTCACAGACCTTTCGTTGAATGACAGACACGTCCACCACCCTCAGCTCATCAACAGGTTTACCGTGAGTTTTAGTTGTTCCCCATCCAGCCACCTGACACACTTGGTTTTCTTTTAGGTTTATTTCAGCCTGTGGAAGCTTAATTTTTTCTACGCCATGGCCCAGTTTAACTTTCTCAGACAGCTGGAGACACAAAGTAAAAATAGAAATGTCTGTTTCAGTCCAAATCAATTTTATTTATACAGCGCCCAATCACAACAACAGTTCTCTCAACGTGCTTTAATTTGTGAGGTAAAGACGCTAAAATAATATATTAAAAAAATACAATTAGAATAATAAGACCACAAATATGTATCATGTTAAACTGTGAATATGTCCTTACTTTAATCAGCAGGATGTCATTACCCAGTCCAACCTGTTGATAATTATCATGGATGGTTTTGTTTTCAATCTTTATTTTTTGATGATTGCCATTCTTGAGATTGTGGTTGCCGAGAACGACGTGTGTGAGGCTGATGAAGGAGTAATCAGTTAAAGGAAATCAATACATTTTCTAAATGTGTTTCAAAGACATGAGTCAGAGATTACAGCAGAAGATGTTTGATTACTCACGAGCCATCACAGTGTGCAGCCGACACTACAAAGTCCTCAGTCATGAGAAATCCTCCACAAACACGTTCACCCTTGTTGTTCTGCACAGAGGCCATGTACTGCATCGAGTTCTCTGGGGCTTTTGTACCATGTATGATTTCACTTCCATGTGCTGAAAAGGTCAAATGAAATCAACAAAAATGAAAAAAGTCTAGGGATATTCCAGGTTTGGTGGGCCATGTTGTCTCACATATTATGAGCACAGTTCACAGCAAACTATAGATGAACTGCACTGTGGCCGCTAAAGTGATTCTTTTCCAGATGTGCGCAGTGTGTTGGTGGATTGTGGAGCAGCACCAGCTGAGGAGAGTGTTACCATCTTCTTTTACAGAAGTTGAGGACCAGAGACAGACACACACAGGTGAGACGCTCAGCACTGAGAGTTTTCAGAGCAGCCAGCGTTAACTGGAGCAGTCTTAAACATGAGAGACTATATAGAAAACGTGTCACAGAGCCGAGTGTACAAACCACAAACTTGTTATAGTTTGATCACGGTTATCAGTACAAAAACACATGTAAGAGTGGGTTTGGGTTTCAGAAGGCTGCTGGTTGTCTGGTTTCGTTTTCTTCTTTGTCAGCATTTGCTCTTAGAAGAGAGCAACGCAGAAAATATAAAGTTTAATCACTTTGAGAACTTTTGTAAATGTCCTTTTGTGACTTGTAATGAAATCGTTACAGGACAAAAAGGAACCCTGACAGATAAAACTGGCTTTTATCTTCATGTTCAGCTAAAGAGCAAATGCTAATTTAGATGTGAGTGAAATGATTCAATTCAATTTTATTTATATAGCGCCAAATCACAACAAAAGTCACCTCAAGGTGCTTTATATTGTACAGCAGATACAGACTCCGGTTGGAGTGAGAGAAGGAAGACAGGATAAAATACATGCTGTGGAAGAGAGACAGAGATTAATAACAGATATGATTATTAATCTCTCTTTCTAGTCCCTGTCAGGACTCTTGCTGCAGCATTTTGGATTAGCTGAAGGCTTTTCAGCGAGTTTTTTGGACATCCTGATAATAATGAATTGCAGTAGTCCAGCCAATGATGTGGCTGAAGCTTTTGTAACAACAGCTAAACTCAAAAAACACGAAGCTTAACGTTTAAACCTACAGAAGCAGATGTACAAGTACAATAATGCTGTGTGTGTGTGTGTGTGTGTGTGTGTGTGTGTGCGTGCGTGCGTGCGTGCGTGCGTGCGTGCGTGCGTGCGTGCGTGCGTGCGTGCGTGCGTGTGTGTGTGTGTGTGAGAGAGAGAGTCTGTGTATGTTTGTAACATAAGATTTTTTTCTATATCACCAGACACTTATCTTAATTACTTTTGGAAAAGATACACATTTCTGGGACTATGAAGCTGTTTCACACACACACAGACACACACCCTTACCCTAACTGTAACCTAATTGTAACTCTGACACTAAAACCACATTTTGAGTCCCAAAAATGCCTTCAAACTCGTGGGGACCAGGATTTTGTCCCTATAAGGGCTGTTGGTCCACACAAGTATAGTAAACTTTCCAGTTTTCCCCACAAAGATATGTAAACAAGGTCACACACACACACGCACGCACGCACGCACGCACGCACACACACACACATAATAATTAAAAAGAAGTGTCTGTTTATGTAGAGAAAAGCTTATGTTAAACACACACATATATAGATAGATGTGAAATACCAACATGCTCACTCTCATGGTCTGTTTAAATTCTCAGAAAACTGTATCTGAACCACAGACACCGCTGGTTCTAGATTCGCTGATTCTGGATTCAGATATTCAGACTGAGCTGACAGATAAACACAGTGAGTCTCCGACTGTGAAACACAAACGCTCTCTGAATGAGCCAGAACACAGTAAAGTGTCTCATGCTGAGCTGGCAGAGCTACACAACATGACCCTAGCACATTTTAAAGGAGCATCAGGACTCATCATGACTCTGATTTCTTAGTAAACTTTGTTAGTAATGTGTTTATTGAAAATGAAGTAATGCAGTAATCTCCAGAGGTGGGAAGTACTATAATAATAATAATATGTGGATTTATATAGCGCTTTTCAAGGCACCCAAAGCGCTTTACAATACCACTATTCATTCACTCTCACATTCATACACTGGTGGAGGCAAGCTACAGTTGTAGCCACAGCTGCCTATGCTTGTGTATTTATATTTATGACAACTTTAAACTCGTACTCTCTACTTTTAATACAAATATCTGGACTTTCTTACATTTCTACAGCAGTTTGAACACAATTGAGGTGAGACATTATTTGACGTCACTGCACGCCGCCGAACATCAAACATCGACCCATAGAAGACTCTCCTGCTGGTGTGTCATCGTCGGTGCTCATCACAAGTAGAGTGAAGAGCACCAAAGTCCTCGGTGTTCACATCACAGAGGACCTGTCCTGGACCAGCAACACCAAATCAGTAAAAAAAAAAAGTTTTAATTGTGAAATAGTTTCTTCCCCCAAGCGGTCCGACTCCTGAACACAACACTGGACTCTCTTCTCTCTTCTCCACATACTTCTTAGACTACATAACACTATCCCCTCACTTCCAATACTTACACTATTGTGTATTGCACTGTTCCACTCTGTCAGTGTACTATTTAATCTCATTTGTTTCTATTTCTATTCAAGTACAACACAGTTGTATTTATTTGTAGTTTATCTTTTTCTGTACAGTTGTATATATATATATATATATATATATATATATATATATATATATATATATATATATATATATGAGGAGGATAGAAGCCACTGACATAAAGACAAGAAAGCTCCTTACCATGTATGGAGGGTTTCACCCCAAGTCCAGCACCCTGAGGCTGTACGCTAAGCGGAAGGAAGGGGGCCGGGGACTGGTGAGTGTCAGCACCACAGTCCAGGATGAGACAACGAACATCCAAGAATACATTGGGAAGATGGCCCCAACTGACCGAGTGCTCAGTGAATACCTCAGGCAGCAGAAACCCAAGAAAGAGGAGGGAGACGAGGAACCATCATGGAAGGACAGGCCCCTGCACGGTATGTACCACCGGCAGATAGAGGAGGTGGCTGATATCCAGAAATCCTACCAGTGGCTGGACAAAGCTGGACTGAAAGACAGCACAGAGGCACTAATCATGGCAGCACAAGAACAAGCTCTGAGCACAAGATCCATAGAGGCTGGGGTCTATCACACCAGGCAAGACCCCAGGTGCAGGCTGTGTAAAGATGCCCCAGAGACAATCCAGCACATAACAGCAGGGTGCAAGATGCTAGCAGGCAAGGCATACATGGAACGCCATAACCAAGTGGCCGGCATAGTGTACAGGAACATCTGTGCCGAGTATAACCTGGAAGTCCCGAGGTCAAAATGGGAGATGCCCCCAAGGGTGGTGGAGAATGACCGAGCTAAGATCCTGTGGGACTTCCAGATACAGACGGACAAAATGGTGGTGGCTAACCAACCGGACATAGTGGTGGTAGACAAACAGAAGAAGACGGCCGTAGTGATCGATGTAGCGGTTCCGAATGACAGCAATATCAGGAAGAAGGAACACGAGAAGCTGGAGAAATACCAAGGGCTCAGAGAAGAGCTCGAGAGGATGTGGAGGGTGAAGGTAACGGTGGTCCCCGTGGTAATCGGAGCACTAGGTGCGGTGACTCCCAAGCTAGGCGAGTGGCTCCAGCAGATCCCGGGAATAACATCGGAGATCTCTGTCCAGAAGAGCGCAGTCCTGGGAACAGCTAAGATACTGCGCAGGACACTCAAGCTCCCAGGCCTCTGGTAGAGGACCCGAGCTTGAAGGATAAAACCGCCCGCAGGGGCGTGCTGGGTGTTTTTTATATATATATATATATATAATAGATAGATAGATAGATAGATAGATAGATAGATAGATACACATGTGTGTGTATATCTATATCTATAGCACTTTAAAAGCAACACATGGGCGACCAAAGTGCTGTACAGCAGAAATATACCATATAAGTACCATAAGTATAATAAATACAATGAATAGATTGCAGTAAAACAGGTGTCAGTTACCCACTGAGTTGAAAGCCAGTGTCTAATATTGAGTTTTTAACCTGAATTTAAAGACCACCACTGAAGTAGATTGCCTAATGTGAAGAGGAAGCTCACCCCAAAGCTTCGGGGCCACAACAGTCACACTCAGTCTCCTCTAAGTTTCAGCCGCGATTTAGGGACTGAGAGAAACAGCTGCTTAGCTGACTGGAGTGAAAGAGGGGGGACATAGGGCTTCAGCAGATTGGACAAGTAAACAGGTGCCAGAGTATTAAAGAGGGATTTAAAATAAATATAGAGAAAGACGGACAGGAGAGAAAGAGGAGAGCTTATATTTAACAGTGAGGTCTGATGAGTGATATGATCCAATCGTCTTGCAGTTGCAGTTCTTACCAAGTTGTACGAAGCATGCCAGGACACAGACGAGTAGAAATTTCTGGAGTGTTGAGGTGAACTTTTATTGAGCAGTTTGCTTCAGTGGAAAGTACGATTATCATATGTGGTAAATGTGGCTTTCAGCTGCATCCTTTACCCAGTGTAAGACTGAAACTGGTGTTATCATCATGTTCATCAGCTTATCGGTGTGAAACACACTCATCATGTTTAGTCGTCATTATTTTAAGCTCTTATAATAAGAAGTTCCCACCCGTTGATCCTCATAGAGCTGAAACACTGAAAGATTAGCTGCTGAAGATGGAACGCATGAGAGCTACATGTCATCCTTTTATAAAATCTGAAGCTTCTGCTTCTGCTACTTTACCACACTGCTCTATACGCAAATTTCCCTACAGGTGTACCTACACAGATAAATAAATACTGCTTATTTAGTGTCTGCAGTGTTAATCAGAAAGTTTTAAATATTCTTCATTGAAATCTTTAGTAGCTGTATCAGTCTGTGATGGCTGGTTGCCCACAGCTGGTTTTGAAGAAGCTGCAGAGGTTTGCTCTGTTTGCTGACTTTTGTATTTGGTGTGACCTTGGGCGTGACCTGATTTTCACTTAAGTTAAATCAGCACAAGCTGCTATTGGTTTCTGTCATCACATACAATTTTAACATTGTTAAACAACTATTATTAATTATTAATTACTCTTTGGTGTAGATCATACGGAGTTTGTTTTGCGAGATCTCGCAAAAGTTGAATTTCGACTAATGACTGTATAAAATGTATCTTTTATACAGTCATTGCTTTCAACAATGGCGGCAAAACAAACTCGGGATCTCGCAAAAGTTGAATTACAACAATGGCGGCAGCTACTTAGTTGTAATATTACTCTTGCTGGGTCACAAAATAAACTTTTAAGATATTTTGAGGCGTGAACGTAGTTGTGTAAACGTCAAATATCTGCTCGGTTTACAAGACATCACATATTTGCAAAAGTGCTCCGACGTTTTCGGAGCTCTCGAAGCTAACGGGAGGTTGAGACCTAATACAGCCGGGAGGAACACCGCTCTCCCGGCACATCGTGCCTCGACCTCCCGGTCGGCTTCGAGCTGGCGGCCTCCGAAGAATGCGGCTAAAAGTTTTGCGGGATCTTGAGTTTGTTTTGCGAGATCTCACAAAAGTTCATTGTAATTTTTTTTCTCCCGTGTCCCTTGCGGGGCTCCGTAAGATCAAGGAAACTGAAAAACATTTGATCCCTGTGATAAACTGTAGCTGAATCTCACAGTTATGGGAGTGATGCATTCACACTGGATACAGACTAAAAACCGTGTTTAGTTTGAAACACACATCGAGAAATTCGTGCTGGGAGACATGTTAATGATTGAAAACATTCCAGAAATTCACAGCTGCTCGATCACTTGAAGGTGAAGCAGGAAGATTGTGGAGGTGAGATGATGGAAGCACAGCTGTTTTTATTTCTGCAGCTACGTTCATAGAGCCTGGTGATGGTTTAAAAGCTTTTAGTCACAGCAGGGCGAGCACAGCTCATGCTAACAATGTGACAGTGAGCCTGGATGCTTGAGCATTGCTGAAGTTGTCGTCTGTCTGAGCGCGCTCTTTGGCCTTCATGATGTCGCCATCTGCTGGTGATGGACTCACACTGGCCTCTAAACAAACATCAACTTCTGGCTTTGAAATAACTTTATCTCTAGCTCATGTGCGGGCAGCATGGGGACCCCAAAAGTATGCATGCCCAACTGCTATACATGATCCAACATAGCTTAGAAATGCAATATTTAAGTTTAAAGTCTACATTTCGTCCTGCTTTCTGTTTTTACTATTTTCACTTCTCATTGTATTGAGTATGATCTATCCATAATCTCATGAAAATATTATTGGCCATTAAAATATAAAGCCTCGTTATGAATCTTTTGTGACAAAGTCATATGTTTTGGAACTAAATGTGGCATCATCCCAAGTTGTTTGAAAAGCACGTTGGGTGTGGTAATTCCTGGAAAACCACCGCCTACAAATAAAGTAAGTAAAGTGGCTCCTTCAGTTCATGGACTGACGGACCTCATCACAGAGCAGCTTTTCTTAACCTGGAGCTCTAGTAAGTCCTTTCCTAGCTTTGGTCAGGAATGAGTATGATTGATGATTTGCTGGCAACAAAGAAAAGGACATTTAGTTTTTCTTTTATGATTTCAGTCGCTGCTCTGCAAAGCTGCATTTGAATGTGATGATGTGCACACAAAACTTCTCCAACTCTTAAAACTCTGATGTATTTTTTTTAAAGCAGAAACGTCATTATTATGCTCAAGTGTGAAAGAAGCAGGATGATTGCTGATAAAGAAAAGAACGCATTTTTAATACAGAAACGTGTTGCACTTTTGCCTTTTGTCTCCAGTTTAGCGCCATTAAAATGAATGGAAATGCTTTTTTATTCTGTATTCTTCTGCTGAGCGTCACCTTATCCAGTGGTGAGTAAAACTGATTTCCCATTAAACTCAATTCTCTATTAATATTACAATCTAAGCTGAACACAAGTGTAGTGTTGTTTGTTTAGTATTAGAACACACCTAAAACACATGTGCATGTGCATGCATGTTCTTGATGAGGTTGTCGCTTGTTTCCAAGGTTTCATAACCGCAAGAAACCGTCAGTCGACAGTTTAAGGGTTACTTTATAAAGTTATCGTGTCACAACAAATAAATAAATAATTATTACCAGCACAGAGGATTATGAGCATTCTCAGGATGTTGTTATGAGTTAGTTTACTAACATGGCAGCCATTCACAACCCAACACCAACTGGCTATCACGGTATGAGGTGTGCAGATACAAAGAAAGGTTTCAGATGTTTGCACCTAACATAGCCGCGATAGTAGTAATGCAAGTGCTAATAATGATGCACTTTAGTTTTATTTAATGCTTTATATATGTGCAATAATGAATCAAAAATTTATAAGGAAAACATTTATGGTCACAGCTCACTTAATTACTTTTCCTGTCCTGGGAGGAAATTCCAGGGTCTACCTTACAATATAAAGTACCTTGAGGCAACTGTTGTTGTGATTTGGCCCTGTATAAATACAACTGAATTGAATTAAAAGTGATGTTCATTTTTTAAAAACATGTTTGTTTGTTTAATAACTGCATGGTCTTAACCCTGGTCACTGTAAAGAACAGCTGATGTTGTAACGCTGTGTACAGTACTAACGCTGTCGAGACGTTTGCTCATATTGCTGTGAATTTCTGCAGCCTGTTACAGTCTCTAGAACAAACCACCGCTGATCTGATATCAGTATTTTTAAATAAAAGTGGGAAAATAGCTATATATCTGTTGTGCTGTGAAATCTACATGATCCTTCATCTTTCTCCATAAATCCCAAATAAATCGATTACACTGCATTGTTGTTCCTTTAGCCTATGAAGAAGGTTACATCAGGCTGGCTGGTGGCCAGGAATACTCCGAGGGCCGTGTGGAGATCTTTCACGATGGAGTTTGGGGGACAATTTGCGACGATGGCTGGGACATAAATGACGCTCATGTAGTGTGTCGACAGCTGCGTTTCCCTGGTGCAGCCGAGGCTCCTGGATCAGCTGCATTTGGCGCCGGTAACGAAACCACGACGCTCCTCTTACGCGCTGCATTTCAGTGGTTAATGGCTAGACTGTAATTGTGTGGCTGTTTTGGTTTTAGGGGTCGGTAACATCTGGATGGACGATTTAACCTGCGGTGGGTCGGAGATTAACCTACTCCAGTGTACGTTTCCTGGCTGGGGGGTCCATAACTGCGGTCACGGCGAAGATGCCGGAGTTAGATGTGAGAAAGGTGAGGATGTTAGCATAAGGACAGAAGTCTCCAACCTCCTCTGAGAAATAAAGGTCAGAAAGACATTTGTCTTAGAAACAGGTGTATTCACCGTGTCTGTGATCTCTATCAGGGGCGGAGCCTCAGAGCAGGGACCTCAACCACGAGTACACGTTGGACCACAATGCGAGCCTCTCTCAGCAGCTAGGCGAGCTGTTTGACAGCAGACAGGACTGTGACGTGGACATTGCAGTGGCAGTGGATAACAACATAGTGGAGACCATCTGTGCTCACAGGGTC
The DNA here is from genome assembly GCF_057381845.1 of Rhamphochromis longiceps. NCBI lineage: Eukaryota > Metazoa > Chordata > Actinopteri > Cichliformes > Cichlidae > Rhamphochromis > Rhamphochromis longiceps. Next base: position 10,906,808 of record NC_140578.1, read on the forward strand.
ATCCTTTCTCTCAATTCAAACCTCAAGTCTTTGCATCCAGACCTCAGCAGCTTGCTCATTAATGTGTCTTCTGATTGCAGCCAACATGCCGACATATTTGTCAGGTATAAAAAGTTCACACTTGCACATATTTCTATGTAAACCTGTGATCTGTCAATCAAATTTTTGAATTTCAGATACTTCTACACGAGGAAGATTACGGTCACATTAGCCTCCTCCCACTGCATCCTGAAAATGGCTTCTGACTGGGGCCTGACTGAATATCACAATGAGGCTGCGAATCTCTTCAGACTGTTTCTCCCCGAGGACCCCACCTTCCAAAGTCAGAACTCTCTTTATGAGTACGCAGTTCGCAGAAGTGACGACACGCTGCAGCAACTATGTCTTCGCTACCTGGCGTGGAACTGCGAGGCGCTGATCAACTCCCCGGCCTGGACAAGCCTTCCTTTTAATCTGGTCAAAGCACTCCTTTCTCGCTCAGACCTCGTGGTGCGTAACGAAACAGTCGTCCTGAGCGGACTGGAGAGATGGGCAGAAGCTCGAGGAAACGCAACCATGCGTGAGATACTTCTAAATCTCGTCCGCTTCCCGATGATACCAGCTGAGGACTTATACAGTCTTGACAGCTCAGAGTACCACGCTAGCAAGCTGGAGGGGTTTCAGTTTAATGCTCTTCCTGTAAAAATGCTCCTCAGCGACCTGACAGGAACCATCTACACACCCAGGATTTACACTGGCAGACCGTGGAGCTTCACCTTCAGCAGTCAGGAGATCCGAGCTTACCAGCACTCCGGGGTCTACATCCTTCGAGGCCAGCGAGTCAGCAGCTTGACGTCTGATTTCCAAACCCCGGTTCATAACAGCGCCTATTTCGCTTTTCACACCATGCGCTGGAAAGTCACGACCTACGTCAGAGAGGAAGACTGCACGAAGCAAAGTGTCACTTGTGCTTCTTTACCAGCGATCAGCTTGAAGATTGAACAAAAGAATTTACCCAGTGAGATGGAGGGCCGCATCCGTTACAGCAACAGGCTCATTCTCATGTGCGCAGGAAGGCACGTGTTCCACGTGAACGAATTTAATGCTGTTGACAGCGACAGCCCCATAGCTGTTCCCAGCATCTCAGAACAAGTCTACCCGTGCCACTCAAACCTGTTCTCCTACCAGGTGGTGGTACGTCCTCAGTACTCAACAGATTAGAACTGACTAGAGAACTTAAGAGAAGGAGGGTGTGCGTCAGCGCAAGAACTGCACGCACATAATGCTTTCGGCTCTCTCCTCCTTACGTGCAGCAGCTGCAAGTGGAAACCTCACAGTGAAAATTAAGGTGGATCCTGGAGCAGGTAGAATTGACTTCATGCAAGTTTTCTAAACATGAGCCAGCTTGTCCTGTAGTTGCTGTGGAATGCATCGCTGTGGCTTGTTTGGGCACATGGCGCTACTGTAAACCTGGGCAGAGAGCAGTATCACCGCATTTCTATCTGATGATAAGTGAAAAAATAATAAAAAAAGGTCTGGTCTACTGTTATAATCACTCTGTCTGCAGAAGGTCATGCATTTCTTTTATTATGCAATGTATGTGTAATCAGATTACAGTGTATACACTTCTGTAATGTATTTGATTCACTGAAAATATTTACTGTCACTGCCATGACAACAGTCCAGCAGTCTTAGCACAATCTGTCTGTCCTTATACAAATACAGTAGAATGATAGAATAGAGACAGTTATTAATAATACCTGTTAAAATCCGCTGTAAGTAACAGAACGTTTAAACATACTGCAGGCTGCCTCCTCCTATGGTGTCAGTTTGAAAATCCTTCATCACCCATGTCTCAAATTATCGCATTCACAAGACTTTTTTGAGGTCAAGGTCACTGAGATTTGAATTCATCCAAGATTTTGTGTAGATACAACTGCGGCCCACCCGCCCCACGGTGGGGTGATAATGATACCAAAGGCTGATGGATTGAAAATAAAGATTTAAGAAAAAAAAACAAACTCTTTTGAAATGAAGTTACAAGTAAAGTTATGTAAGTACAAATGTATGATTGCTAAATCATTTAGGAGACGTGTTTTATGTCATCAAATTATTTCAGCTAATTTTAACACGGTACAGAGGCCGGGAGCATTCACATCAACTCTGCTGCTGTTAGTTTCTGTTGGTTTTTAAGTGAAATAAATTCTTCTTGCACTTCTTTAAATGGGACTGGTGTCAAAATCATAAACACTTTTATTTTATGGAGCTGGTTTTTAGATCCTGCCGAGCTTAATTCAACAAAAACAGGCAGAAACCTTTCTGATAAACAACGCTTCTCATTTCCTCACTTTAATGTTTTGAATACTGTGACTAAAGTAAAGGGTCTAAATCAGCGGTCTCAAACTCAAATGAGCTGTGGGCCACGGGTGGCACTGTCGTCTCATTGGAGGGCCACTTTAGTGTTCAAGTAGTACAAAAAACCCAGCCAAACAAACAACAAAACACTTTTAAAAAATCAGATATTGTATAACAATTCAAAACTGCAAACATGGGCTTATTTTTTTTCTCACTCTTAACTAACTGAAGCCTTTCATTGAACTACCAAAAAAAAACACATTGGTTCTCTCGTTCTAGTCAGACATGCGGCAGCACTTCTGCTATACTTTTGTTTGTATTTAACAAAATAAAAATGCAGATATAAGTGTACACATTAGTTTTTGTTCTCTCACCTAACTAACACAGCCAAATCCCTCCGCATGTCTGTACTCTCTGCTCATAGTTCCTTCATATGAAATTATTTTTGCCTTTTTAAAGAACTTATTTTAACATTGCACTCAACAACAAACAAATCCTCCCTAACAAAAAAAGTCCCTTCAAGGGCCAAATTGTGTTACATTTCTCACGTCAATGTACGGGCCGCAAATAGGGGTGACGTGGCCGCAAGTTTAAAACCCCTGGTCTAAATGCTTGAGATCAGAGCCCCTCTCCACTGAACACCAGAGAACGGCCAGCTGCCCTCGGAGCTGCCAGCAGGGGGCGGCATACGGTTGGCCCGGTGAGGAGGACAGGCTGCTGGAGGTTTGCTGCCCTCCGCCGGCAGCTTCCCGGTAAATGTGCTCGGTGTCGGAGATAAAGGAGGAACCGCTCGGTCGCTTCCGGTGACTGAGAGCTCCGCGGTTTCTGCACGATCCCGCCGACGCACAACTCACCGAACGGCACCCGCTGCACGTGCACGCGCACGCGGCAGCGCTTCGTGGTGTTGGCGGAGAAAAGCGTCACGGTTCGTGTTTCTGTGAGCTGGTCTGACAGGGTTCCTGCTCCACGGTGACACAAAGCGCGGATAACGGCACGGCACGCTGTGGAACATAAGAGAGAGAGAGCGGGGGGAAAGCAGAGGGCGGTGGGGGGGACGGTAAAGCAGCACAACGAGGAAACCAGCCGCGCAGCCGCGGACGCCTTCAGCTCGTTCTCAACAACCACCGGACACGGACCGGGAACGAGCTGCGCACACCGGGCCGCGCACAGGCTCGCTCCCTGAGACATGGGTGAGGATAACGGAGCTCTTGGTGAGGGTGAGGGGGTGAGCGGCAGACCCGTTGTCAAGTAGCAGGAAACAAAGGCCCGCCGATCTCGTGAATCCACGAAGGGCCAGTTTCGGTTTCCTCTTCGTCACGTGTGCACGCGCTTATTATCATTGAGCTCCTGCGGTTATGGAGGATGCAGGCTGCCATGACGCTGTCAGTAATGCGCGTTTGTTTGTTCTGCCTCTGAAACACAGTCAGTCTACACATACACACACGTAAACGCAGCAATGTGCCATTCACAGCCTGCTGCATGAGAACACGGTTCATGCATTGTACCAAGCCAACATCCCAGTTTTGCTTTGTGCTTCCCTAGGGTCAGAGCCTCCCAGCTCTCCACAGGTGGTGGAGGATGGAGGAGAGGAGGATGAGGAGGAGCTGAGCGGAGGGGAGGAGGCAGACTTGCGGTCCAGCTCAGGCCGGGGCTCCCTGCTCACCCGCAGGGGCATCACCCTCAGAGTGCTCCTCAAGGATGGCCTGGTGGAGCCCGGGGACGGCGTGCTAGCCATACACTATTTGGTAATAACACGTAGCAGTTATGTGAACATGATTCTGACTCACCACAGTATGCGTGACTTGACAGGAGGTCATAAACTCTTGCTTTCTCTCCTCCTGCAGGGTAAGAACTTTGTGGGAGACCTGCTGACTGATGGGAAAATCCGATGGGTGGAGACGGGCCAGATCTTCAACTCCCCCAGCGCCTGGGCGACTCACTGCAAACGCCTGGTGAACCCGGCCAAAAAGTCTGGCTGCGGCTGGGCGTCGGTGCGGTACCGGGGACAGAAGCTGGTCCAGTACAAAACCACCTGGCTGCACAAGTACCAGCCCAGTGCCGACATGGTGAGAGGAGCATGACTGAAGGGGAGCATTCCTAATATTTGGTGCTTCCATTACAAAATGTATTTTGTGTAAAAATGGGTTAGTACAGATTTCTAAGCCTATTTTATTATCCTTGCTTTTAGACTTCAAACTGAGTTTTTAATGTTCAAAGTCTAATAATTAAGTCACGACCTTGAGTTTCCTCTCACCTGTGTTACTCATGAACACGTCCCCTTGCTGCTCCTCTGGTCACGTGACTTACAGGAAGTAATATCTGTGAGAGTATCACTGTTTCACAAAGCTCTTTTTCCATGTTTCACTGATGAGGTAAAGCACAACACATCCACCTTGTGACGCTTGTTTACAGTATAAACAACTCTTATTTTTAGTGACTGTGATGAATACAAGAAAAAATTATTGTAAACACAGATGTCAAAGTAAAACTCAGAACAGGCATAAGAAATGAACAGTATTATTTAAAGCGTGAAGGTTTAGACATTTCTGAAATGATTACTTAGTAGACGTTATAAACATTTAAACCTTTACAGGATTATAATTTCTTAACCGTGTGAAGAGGTTAGTTTTTCTTTTCTTATCTAATACATGAAATTTCAGCTCTGGCAGTGAAACCACGTAAAAACTGCATGTCATCGTGGTGTAACACAGAGCCAGCATCCATTGTGACATAAGCATCGTTATGTCCTGTCCAGCCTGTCGCCTGCAAATGAAATAAGACACTGAAACGATTTCAGAATGTAAAAATAAAAAAATGGTGGTTAGCATTGTTGCCCCATAGCGAAAAAGTCCTCGTTCAATTCCACCAGGTCAGGGTGTTCCTGTGTGGAGTTTGCATGTTCTCCCCATGTTTCCGGGTACTCCGACTTCCCCCCACAGTCCAAAGACATAAAGTTAGTGGGGATGTTGTGAGTCTATTGTACTGTTGGATATTTAAAAAGAGAAAGAAATATATACATATATATATATATATATAAACCAGAGTGTCCAGCTTTGTGCCGACCACAGAGCCAGCCTTCCTGATTAGTTTTTCCAGGCTGGGCATGTCCTCCTTTGCTGTGCTGCTCCCCCAGCACACCACAGCATAGAACAGCACTCTGGCAACCACCGACTGGTAAAACATCCTCAGGAGCTTCCTGCAGATGTTAAAAGACCTCAGTCTCCTGAGGAAGTACAGTCTGCCTTGGCCTTTTTTATACAGGTGCTGCATGACCAGTCCAGTTTGTTGTTCAACCAAAGCCCGAGGTACTTGTACGTGTTGACCACCTCCTCTCCCTCTATCTGAACTGGCAGTGGACCTGGTCTGGACCTCCCAAAGTCCACAACCAGTTCCTTGGTCTTTGAGGTGTTGAGTTGCATGTGGTTTGTGTGACTCCATGTGACAAAGTTCCTCACCAGACTTCTGTACTCCTCTTCCTGATCATCCCAGATACACCCCATGATGGCCCTGTCGTCAGCAAACCTCTGAATATGGCATAATTCAGAGTTATAGCAGAAGTCAGAGGTGTACAGGGTGAAGAGAAGAGGGGACAGCACAGTTCCCTGTGGTTCTCCTGCGCTGCTGACCACAGTGTCAGACGTGATGTCCTTCAGTGACATACTGTTGTCTGTCAGTGAGGTAGTTGGAGATTCAAGTGACCAGGCAGGGGTCTCCACCTGCATCCTGTCCAGTTTCTCCTGGAGCAGACAGTGCCAGATTTTATTCAAGGCACTTGACAAGTCAAGAAAGGATCCTGACCGTGCCTTTTCCCTTGTCCAGGTTTGAGTGGGCTCTGTGTAGGAGGTACAGGATGGTGTCCTTCACTCCGACATCCACCTTGTATGTGAACTGTAGTGGATCCTGGGCATGTTGTACCTGTGGTTGAGGAAGAGCCGCTCTAGAGTCTTTATAAGATGTGACGTCAGTGCCACCGGTTGGAAGTTATTCAGCTCGTTGGGCCGGTTCTTTTTGGGGATGATGCAGGACGTCTTCCAGAGGGCGGGCACTCTCCTCAGTAGCAGACTGAGGTTGAAGACTCTTTGTAGCGGCTCCTCAAGTTCAGCAGCACACGCCTTTAGCATCCTAGGACACACCTTGTCTGGGCCTGCTGCCTTCCTGGGGCGAAGCTTCCTCAGTTGTCTCCTGACCTGGTCCACTGTGACACTGGGAGTGGATTGGAAGTTTGAATGATTGTCTGTGTGTGTGTGTTAGCCCTGTGACAGACTGGCAACCTGTCCAGGGTGAACCCCGCCTCTCACCCTAAAGACAGCTGTGATAGGCTCCAGCCCACCCGTGACGCTGACAAGGATAAGCGGCAGAGGATGGATGGATGGAAAATCCTTTTAATCACACTTTGAAATACATTGTGTCCTTTTTTCAGACACTTATTTATTAACAGCCTCTGAACCAAGTCTGCAGGGTGACATCGGGGACATTTTGTCTCTTAGAAAATGTAAATGTGAAAGCGAGCCCACATTCAAAACATTTATTAACTTCCTGTAACAGGAGGAACACTTGACCCGTGTCACATCGTGAGCTGGACCAGTATATATTTTTCTCACAGTTTAAAATCCCCGGTTTGCAGAAATGTGGAGTGATGGTATAAGTACTCGGAAAGACCCTTTTAAACAGATGTGGTGTTAAAAATAAGGAGTGGTTCCAAGGTTTTGTCAAAGGGCGATCGAGCCTTTAAAAGTATTAAAACTGGCCAGGCCGTGAAAATAGAATAAAGGTTGTGGTTTGACACGACAATTAGCTAGTGCTGACTCACATGCTGATGGGAAAAAAGGAAATGTAAAGAAGAAGAAAAATGTGATGGTGAAATCGATTTGGAGTCTCTGCAAACAGGAAACGATGAAACATTCATTACAGTAAGGTAAATCCAGTGTAACCAGAACTTTATTTTGACATTTGTTTTACTTCCTGTGATGTCAGAGCTTGGTGAGTGAGGAAGATGATGACGAGGATGAAGAGGAAGGAAAGGCAGCTGTGCAGGCAGACGACAAGAACAAAAACACCAAACCTGGACTACATGGTATCATTTCCTCCTCTCCTCCTCCTCCTCTCCTTCCCCGCTCCCCTCCTCTCATCCTCATCTGTTCGATGTTACAGATGTGATGGTTTCACGGAGGACTGACAGAGAGAGAATTCCCGTCAGATATTGCACTTTGGGCACCCGAGATGCTGCCAGGTACCACTTTACCTGACTTCTTTCACAGCTCTGTGCATGAAGCGAATCAGAGTACGATGAAAGGTGTGCTTGTGTCCTCAGAGATCCACACACACTAGTGGAGCTGTCAGCCTTCTCAGCCATCAACAGGTTCCAGCCTTTCAATGTAGCCGTGTCCAGTAATGTGCTGCTGCTAATGGTAAGCATTAACACGCTTTCAAGCAGACCAGCTCCACACTGATCACAGGTAAAGAGACTAACTTGCCCACTTCTCCCGCTGTAGGACTTCCATTGTCACCTGACCACCAGTGAGGTGGTGGGATACCTCGGGGGACGATGGGATACCAACACGCAGCGTGAGTGCAACTTTATCCAACAAAAGAGAGCATAGTGATCAAATCCGCAGAACGCCGGGCTAAAGCTGTCCTCTCGCTCTGTATTTCAGTGCTGACGGTCTTGAGGGCTTTCCCGTGTCGGACAAGGCTGGCAGACAGAGACTCGGCTTCCGCTGTTGAGGAGGAGGTAACGCACGCAGAAACACAGAGGTGGAAAAACCCACTTCAAACACTTGCAAGCTGCAGTTTGCAGCCTGGCAGCACGCATTTCCACACCAACCAAAAAATTGCGCTTGAATCTTCGCCTGCGAGCTGAAGGTTGTTGCTGTTGATGTGTCTGCCTTTAAAATGATGTACAACAACACAAGTGTTTAGTAGTTTCCTGCATCTGAGATGCGAGTCTTCGAATCTGAAGTTGAGCAGAAGCTACAGGAATCCAAAGACTCTGCATCAAGTTGTTTTTGGCTTTGACGTCTAGCTGAGACTATCTTAGCTTTTATTTTGCAAATACACATTTTATTATTATATTATTTACTTGAGTTTTAGTGTATTTTTGGATTGTATTGAGTCTTTATTTTAAACATGTTTAAATAGTATAAGAACAATGAAAGAGGAAAAAAGAGACAAACAAAGGAAAACAAAGCAATAACAATAATAAATAACTTACATGTTCAAAAAGGAGCAGGAAGAAGCATGAGCTTATTTAATCCCACCCCCTTTCCACTGTTTATTAACTCATAGTCTAAACTTCTTCTTCCTGTTTATGCCCTGTCCATCAGAAATTCTTCATTATAATTTGCTTCACGTATTTATTTTTTATAACCCCAGTAACACGTCAAATTTGCAAATCTACGTATATGAACATACTGTGCACCCACACACACATATGTACATATATATATATATTTAAACATCCCTATTGTGAAAATAGTGGGTGATACACCCGATCAGAGCCTTACCTTCTCCCTGTACTTTACAAACACCAGTAGCAACCATAGTAGAGAATGTGGAGTGATTTGTGGTCCAGAATGTGTTTTACTTTACTCAAAATTGAAATACTTCTTGAAATGTTGTTATATATATAATTTTATATGAGACTTCAAGCTATTCTATTATCACACAAGGAAACTTATGTTCAAGAACTCTTTCAATTGCCACACCATCTATATGAATCTGCACTTCCCAAATAAGACGATTTTAATTTTACTTGGATTTAGTGATAGTTTGTTCCTGTCGTATTGAGCAGCTCCTTTAGATTCCCCCAGAACAAAAAATATTTGTGCCGTCTGCAAATTATACTAATTTTATATCAGAGACCTTGCAAATATAATTTATGTAAATAATAACTCATTTTGGACCTCGTACAGAGCCTTGTGGAACACCACACACAATGTCCGAGCATGATGAGGAATATTCACTGGGAAATACTGGGAAATAAAATGTAGCTTGATCCAAAAAAAAAAAAATCTGCAAATTCGTCCTGTGAAATCACACAGTTGCTTACAAAATACAGCCAAAAAAGTCAGAGCAGTATTTTCTCTGTGATTTCTTTGATTTGATCTGATAAAAATGAAAATTAAACGAGCCGTCCATCATTGTTTCTTTGTCGTGCTTGCCGTCTCAGATTTGTCAGAACCTGTTCATGCGTGGGCTGTCGTTGGTGGGCTGGTACCACAGTCACCCGCGAGGTCCGGCCCTGCCGTCGCTGCAGGACATCGACTCACAGATGGACCATCAGCTGAGGCTGCAGGGCTCAAACAACGGCTTCCAGCCCTGCCTGGGCATCATCTGTGGTACGTCCTTCATAACGGTGCTGCAGAAACGATCGGGTTCACTGAGTATTAATCGGTGCACTGCACTTCAGACGGGATGATGTATTTAAACTATTTTAAGAAAGATGTTAGCAGATTGCAGGATTATACGCACATTTCAGAGTTCTACAGCATAACAGCTTTATAGAGTTCAGGTTTCAGCAGATGTTGCAAGATAACAGGTGTCAATATCAGCCTTTCAAGCAGTGTTGCATTCAAGGGTAATGTGGGAATTTGTCGAGAAAATAAATGAAAAACGAGCCGTAAACAGCCGGAGCTCACCTGACATCTATTTATACCACACCTCACAGTGAAGCCTGTTGATGGTCAAATCTACATGTTGATATAGGTTTGTGTTTGCAAACAGAAAAATATAAGAACTCTCTGACACTGGCTCTGTGTCATCGCATTGGTGGCTGAGCTTTCATCTCTTTTCTCTTTCAGGTCCGTATTATCACGGAAATCAAGGCGTGGCATCAACAATAACTCCATTTTGGGTCGTACCGCCACCTGAGGTGAGTGCTGCAAGTGTTTGAACTGGTCCCCTTCACCTAAACGTACAGCCTGGAGCCAGAACTGGCCCATCAAAGGGTCTCATAATGAGTTGTTCAGTTTCGAAGCCTCCCTGCTCACAGAGACTCAGTCTTTCTTTGTAATGTGGAAATTTCAGATGCGCTGTCGTTGACCTTCTCATGAGGCTGCTTCTCATCAGTTTGTATTAAAGTGTGACCGTTTTCGGAATAGACTCAAGCTTCTTAAGAGGGAATGGAAAAGTTTTTAAGAGGTCAGCAGGTTAGGTTGCAGTGTCAGATGAAATGGGTTTGAGTTTTTCTGACACATGTGGTCTCTTTCTGCAGCAAAGACCTAATGACTACGGCATCCCAGTTGCTGTCGAGGTCACCTACGTACAGGACAACTTCCTCACCAGTGATGTTCTTAATGAGATGGTATGATACTGCATGATGCATCGTATGAAAAGACTGGAAAAAGCTTCTGTGATGCTGTAACTAAACAAAAACAAAAAAAAACCTCTGCATAGATGCTGCTGGTCGACTACTACAGGGCAGCTCCTGACCTCGTCCAGTTCAACCAGTACTGGTGTCCTGATACGACCATGATGGACAAAATTAAGGTGAGTTAAAGTCTCACTGTTTACCTGATCAGATTGCAGGCAGGCTGACTGAGCTCGTCCTCCTTCTCAGGGCTCTCTCAGTTGCCACGCTCCCAAAGACCAGGCCTACTCTCAGATCCTGGAGCACGTCTACAGTCAGCTGGGGAGCATGAACTGAGCGGATCACCGTTGTTCACTTCAAACACTTTTTTTTTTTGCAGAGCTTGCAGGATTGGTGTGAAATACAATGTAAACCCTGCTTTACAAACATATAGATGCCTCGATTGCTCGTACGTTAGAGTGATAGTTACCTGTTATACAGCATTATCAGACAAATACATTACAGTGGCTGTGATATTAGCTGCCCCAGAAGGTTGTTTTCATTAGAGGAGACCCAAAAAGCAGCATGTTAGAAAACACGAGACCATGCTCTTCTGCCTCAGGACGCTACTCAGAACCACGTTGCAGAAGACAAATCGGCCTTTCTACCTTCTACACATGGACCTACAGTATGTGCCTGTCTGTGCCAGTAACCTGTGGCAATGAGCAAATATTGACAGATATATACAATGTGAAAATTTGTGTTATAATTGCCTTTTATTGACAAAAGCCAATGGATCGGCGTTTGGGGAAAAGTGAAAAGCAGTGCAGAATCTACGACAGCGACCTGAAGTGTGCTCTGCAGCCGGATTTGTGAGTGCATCAAGTCCGCTGTGCCACACAAGTTAATTTTTCAGTTCCACTAGTGAAGTGAACAGGTGTGTGTCTGTGTTTGTGCCAGCGTGTTGTGAACGTGCCCGTCTACTGTCTTCCTGTCAGGTTGTGTGAAACTTGAGTCCTGTTTGTTAGGAACACACATTTGCTTCCTCTCTACCTGTACTGTATTTATTACTGCCTGTGGATTGTAGAGGTACATCTTTGAGGACAGAGCAATGCCTTAAGCCTGCTGATTGATGATCCACAAAGCATTAAAATATACACACTGGAACTATTTAAACACAAGTGTGGGTTATTTTTTCCCCTTCAGTCTAAAACACACTGCTCCAAAGAAATGAAGGGACCGGAGAACAGCAGGGCCAACACCAACAACGGATTCTGACCTGCTTTTGTTAGTGTCCTTGTTGTCGGTAACAGGAGATGGTACGTGCAGCCTATTCAGGCTGCACAGGTAGTCCAGCTCCTCTGTGCTGTCCCAACAATAGACCGGGCAGGTCGGTCACGACAGAGTGACGCTCGCCGCAGCATCTCCAGGTTCTTTCACGCTTGTCACATGGGCTCAGCGTGAACCCTTTATACCCCTCTATAGTCCTGTCCAGCTGTCCTCAGTCATCTAGCTCATCGTAGTCTAAGGAGCTCGGAAAGAAAAGCGGGTGTGGGTCACAATTAGCCAAGGAAAGATGATAGGGTGGGGCTAGGTCTCACAATGGGCTCACCCAAAACTTTGGCTGATTGTGACCCACACCTGTTTTCACACCTTGGGTCATGTGATTAGGTAGAAGATCAATAGACACTCCCATAGGGCTTAAAATCTGAGACTCTCCACCAGTTGCTTTTAGAACTGAAGAAGCTTCTCGGATGAAACGTTTTCAAGGAAACTTAAAGAAGTTCAGTCGCTTTTCTTTCCGAGCTCCTTAGACTGCCCATCTCCTGATATCTCCAACCATGAATGCTTCATCCTGGTAGAGCTGGATGGTTGCGCAGGTACTATAGGCTCCTACCAGAGGAGACGAGGTCACTAAGGAAAAGTGAAACTACGGAAAAATGAGTCAGGAGGGATAAACAAGGGTCTGTGGCCACACCTGCACCGGAGTAGGTTCAGTGCTTTATGCTCGCTTCACTCTGATGATTCAAAGTTCTCATAATTCTTTTTGAGCAGTGTGAACACACACACACACTCGAGTGATGCACCCTTTTGTGTGCGTTTTCCATATAAAATCCAACATTAAAGCCATAATTTGACACCTCACTACAAACAACGGCTTCATTTAAAACTGTATTTATTTATTTATTTTAAGAACAGGGAAATGAGGGGACAGGACAGAAGCATGTACAAATACTGTGATAATACAAGACACAATATTGTCGTTAAATTCTGTATTCATACCAAAAGTAAAAAGCAACTTAAATCTAAGATATACACGTACTAGGTGTAATATAGGACTACATGCAGAGATTAATTTAAAGGTTTTTAGGTCTTGTATATCGTTAGCTTCATAGCATAAGTGCCTAAGTCATTGACTTAGTCAAATGACTTAGGCAATTATGCTATGAAGCTAACGATATATATAAAAAAATAATACTATAGAGAGTCAGAAGGATTTAACAGTGAAAAGAGCATTTAAGACCGATGAAACAAAGATGCAACCCTTTACGATGAGTGATCGGTGAGAAATGTTGAAACGGGATTAAAATCTCTGAGAAAGAGAGACAGTTTCCTTTGGTGGCCTGCTGACAAATGTCACATCAAGATATCCAGGAAACTGCATGTAGTGTCATCAAAATGTGCAGAAATATGCACAAGTGCATGTCCCCTTTACACGGGAAGGTGACGACGATGAGAAAACGCAGTAAGACATTGTGACCATCGTAAGTCGTTAGGTTTTGGTTGCTGTGTAAGCTGGGATACTCCCCCTCTCTTTTCCAAAGGCACTAAAACAAAGACTTGGCTCTGATAACAATGAGACCCAGACAGCACACCTCTGCTCACATTCACCCCGAACCTCATGTGAGCGTCCAAGTGCAGAAGGGTCAAAGATGTAAACAGGTTAGACAGGAGTTGGTGTTTGGCAGTATGGAGTGATGGACCAAAAAGAAGAAACTGCACAGTGTATTCAACATTCAGCATCTGAAATCAGACGCACTGAAGAGAAAGGTTTGCTAACAAAGGTTCTCCAAAATAATCCAAACGGACAACCGCTTACATGCACATTTCCCTCAATAGTTCCCTTTTACTTCCACGTTGTTCCCTCAGACTGTACAGGGTGTATTGGATTAGACTCCACCCACAGGTGTGCACCGAGGCCAAATCCAGAACAAGAAGCCAGCCTTGTCTACACAGTCTGCCTCCATCCGCCCTAAACACACTAACCAATCACGTGAATCAGAGCCCGTGAGACGTCAGAAAGACGGGCACGAGGACGTTTCTGAGCTAAGACGACGTTGGCGTGACAGAGAGATGGACGCTGCCAGCAGCGTTGTCTCTGCGTGTAGCCGACGGGTGTCTAAAGTGGGCCGAAAGGCTGAGAAAAGGTTAACATACTTAACAAACAGGCCAGAAATGTTATAAAGTATGGCTGTTGTACAGAATCATTAAACAAACAGGCACGCCGAGCGATATGTTTCTATTGCATTTTATAAAGTCTCCTGCATCATCTCCTCAGCAGAACACACCGCTCTGCTCTTCCACACATCGGACACGCGCAACCTTCGGGTCTGTGTGACGCCGGAGATGTCCGTCACACACATCAATCTCATTTGAGGACAAAGGTGCAGTTGCAACATCCTCTCACACGTTACCAGCTGAACTTTACTAAGATACCAAAGTCAGCTGAGTGGACACCGATCAAAGACTAGAACGGAGTAAGCGTGAGTGCTGCTGCACAGCCTGACAGGGATAAAACAAACAGGTCGTTATGCAACAGGGGAAACCTGAAAATGTTCAAAATCTGAGAAGAATTTGGCTCAAGTTTATCATTAAAATATCAAAGCAGTATTTTTTTTTAATACAGCTAGTTGTGTGTGGTTCCATCTCAGTTTACTAATTCTCAGTCATGCCAGCAGGTGGCATCACCAGGCACAAACCAGTCCACAGCTGAAGTGAAAACCAGCAGTTTTCACTTTGAAATGAGGAAAATGTTCAGCCAAGTTACGCATGACCCCCACCCCATCCCTCTTAATCTGGTGACCAACCTGAGTTTTAAACAGACTGAAAATACAAGAAAACGATATGAAAGAGTCACCCCGACCGCTCCAATTACCCACATTAATTTTTTCTACATTATTAATTTGTTGTTAGAAATCCTTACAAATTGTTTCATCAGTTAGTCCTCGATACGCTTCTTGCTGTTGGACAACTCCATGTGAAACGCTGATATTCTGGTCGGGTAGTTCTTCGGGACTCCAGGTGACCAAAAAGTGCTCTGTGATGATGACGTTGGAGCCGAAGGTGAAAAATGAAACCTCTGCGGACCATCCCTCCACTTCGCTCTCTTCTCATTCTACCTTCTCTCCCCTCCTCCTTTACATCAGTCTCCTCCTAGCTCCCTCTCTTTGCATTAGTGTGGCAACGGCACGAGGACCTCGACGTAGTTCAGGGGGAAGAATCCCGACTGGCCGTTCAGCGTGCCCTCGTACCAGTTCTCGTCGATCTGATTGGTCAGGGTGATGACGTCGCCCTCGCGGAAGCCCAGCTCTCCGTCGTTCTCGGGCTCAAAGTCATACAGCGCCTTGCAGCTCGGCTGTTCCGGGGCTGAAAACGACCAGTAAACAGAGCAGAGATGAGGAAGACGGCAGGATATTTGAAAAGGTTAAAGGTCACAGACTGTCAGTTCCAGGAAAAGCAAGTCACATCAAACATCAGTATAACATTAGGAAACGGTGCTCACGAGACGTTCTGAACAGACTAAAGCATAAAGAACTTCCTCTGACAGCAGCTTTCCAAGACCAGATCCTCCCTCTCGCTCTCTGTGACCTCACTGAGATCAGCAGCAGCGAGGAGGCTCCATGCACAGACAAACTGGGCTTTTTCTCTGCCACACAATTTTCTCATTGTATCTGGCTCAACCCGCAGACTGCTGGGACGGCTAGAGATGGGAAAAGATTTGGTCAGCCATTCTCTGGTCTTCATCTGTTTACAAGAGCAGCAACACAAACTATAAATGGAAAAGGACCAACTGCTTCTTATATTTACAACCCAAAACACAGGTGCTGATATCTAGAGAATCAGATCAGATGAACTCTCCTTCACCGTCATACTTTTTTCTTTTTGTGATTCAAGCATGAAATTCTTTCACAACTATCTGAGCTCACGTGTTTACAGTAAAGCGTTCACACACGGACACACAGATGATAAATGATGCTCGCTGCACTGTGCAAAACAATGATGAATGGAAAAAAAACAAGAGTAAATGAAGACAAATGTCAAAAAAAAAGTTGCAAAAAAAAAAAAAATCTAACACTGAACACACTGCTGAGACTCTAAAACTGTGCCGAACACGGCTGATTTAGTACCGATTCACAAATGAAAACAATCCTTCATTCAATCAGATGTGTTGTCCTGTAATGTTAACTGGTTAAGTTACATGGGGACAGACATTATTATTTATTAAAAAGGTCACACATAAACAGTCAAAGCCACACCCACAGGCCTTTTCAGGGCCACAACAAACCCTGTCAGTTATTTGTGTTTTATGCTTCCATGACATGCAAATTAAAACATGGAAACAGGACGCTTCGCTGTGCACAAATTAAATATCACATACAACGAACGAGGGCCAACATAACTATAGTTTTACAAACCAGTTATGATGTAGTTTTTCCATGCAGAGACCAAAGTGTCTGTATCTGGGTTACATGTTTGAAGGTTTACGTGTACTCGTGCTTCTGTGTTCACCTCTAAAACCTAACTGAAATGTCATTACAATACAGATACAGCAAAAAAAAAAAAAACATTTGCAGGTTCAGGAAGTCAGTCATTTTAAACAAAACCACATACTCGCTGCAGTTTTATGCATAAACCACTATCTGTTAAACCAATGAAAAGCAGCTTTTGGTCCACTTCCTACATTTCACCCCAGAAGTGAGCGCAAACGCACACACACCAGTTTAAAACAATTGAGAAACAGCACCACACACATAACCGGTGACTCACACAATCCTTGTGGCCTGGTCAAGTGAAAAGTCGCCTCTGATGATGTCACAAGGAAGAGGAACAAGGTCGGTTGGAGAAAGGCCGGAAAGATGACACACACACACACACACACACACACACACACACACACACACACACACACACACACACACACACACACACACACACACACACACACACACACACACACAGTCATGATCACCAACTCAGTGCCATCATTTTTTTAAAAACCTCACTCACACAGCAGACAAACGGAGATGCTCACTGGACTCAGTGGCGCTTGTTTGTTGAGCAATCCTGTTGGCAATGCCAAGAACTTTCAGTTGACTTTGTGTCAGATTTGTAAGGACTGAAGTTTATTCGGGCACACTGCTTCGGTTTAGCCCATCTGCTGTGTCGGCACAAACAGATGCAGGGTTAGCTGTTAAAATTCTGCCGGGGCGGCTCATTTTTGGTGCTTTAATGCAGCTTTGTAGCTGGAAGCATGAACACAAAACAATAGACAGTACTGCTTTTTCTTTTGCCAAGATGCCATCTTTTGTTACTCTGTTCACTGTAACATGGCAACTTGTTCACACTGAACCTTTTTTTAAGTCCTCTTAAAAGGTTTCTTACCCGAGATGCGTGACGGGGGAGGAGCCATGGGGGTCGAGTAGCCTCCATTTGAATGGTTGTTGTCTCCAAAGTCAAACACGGGTTTGGGTTTGGGTGTGTATTCACGTCTTGTTCGAGACTGAGCTTCATTCATCCTGTTCAAAAACATGAACAAATGCATCTTCCACAGCACGTTGAAAGACATACGCAGAAACCTGCACAGCTGCGCTAAATCATCGGGTTTCATTACTGCACCTGTCTCCGAGTTTGCCTGAAAGCTCCTCCAACACCTGCACGGCCTGTCTGTGGTACTGCAGCTGGGACTCCACCAGAGACGACAGCTGGCTCACCTGCTCGATCTACACACACAGAGTTCATCTTTGAGTTTCACCTCTTTTGTTTATTATGAACTGATTTTTACTGTGAAACAATTCAACTTTCCACCAACTGCTAGTTTCCAACGTCCAAAATTACAGACGCACGCCACAGATCGGAGGACACCAGAGAAATAACAAGGAAATATGAAACTGGCAGACTTCATCCCAAGTAGCCTACTCATCCCCGTCGACCAGCCTTCATTACTAAAATGAATCCTTATCTTGCAGTGATGCATTATTAGTTTGATTATTATGAATAAGAAGTACTGAACCATAAAGGGATCAAAGGTCGTGACTGATAAACTGCAGGCGTTAGCAGGCTGTCTTCAGTGTTGCGCTGAATGGCTGTGCTTTATCAGTTTTTACAGGTCCAGCTACTGGAACGCGTGTTTGTTCTGTGGGTGGGTTGTATTTGACCAGGTCACGGAGCACTACAGTTTTGTATAATACAGTAATATCAGCATCAGATCTAAAGAACCACCAGGCTGAAAATGTCCACAGTTATATTTTTGAAACATGTCTCTATTAGAGACAGAAATAAGTGGATTCAGGAACAGGATTAAGGATCAGGCTTAAGCTCACGTGCCAAACACGTTTAATAAATCCTTACGTCAGTCTCCAGCAGGTTGTACATGCTCATCTCAGCCACTTCCTTTGACTCGTGAAACTTCTCCAGAGCCTGTCGAACCTCTTCGTCTGGGATCTTTCCCTGACGCTTTTTCTTGTAGTCGTAGTCCAGGCGACGCCCTTCCAGTTTCTTCAGATAGTGCTGCAGAAAATGTACTGTTTAGTTATGAAACTGGCCCCACTGACTTTTGTCATTTAAAATGCTAACGTTAGCAGTCAGGAGTTTCAGATGGACGCTTTAGGTATTTCATTGAATATTTTACAGAAACAGCAATCGTGCTGCTTCTTCAAACTTGAAGAAGATATTTAATAAAAAGACATTTCCAGTGTATGATACCTGGATTTCTCTCAGGTCCTTGTCACAAAGC
Source organism: Rhamphochromis longiceps (assembly GCF_057381845.1). NCBI lineage: Eukaryota > Metazoa > Chordata > Actinopteri > Cichliformes > Cichlidae > Rhamphochromis > Rhamphochromis longiceps. The sequence continues at coordinate 10,925,443 of NC_140578.1, forward strand.
CCTTGCAGTGGATCAATAAAGTTCTGTTTGACATCAATGTCTAGAGAGTCTTTGACTTCAGCCAGCCTCTTCATGGCCTCTCCTACATCGACCAGAGCGCCACCTTAACCACACACAGAGACATTGAAAGCAGAGATGTGACTTTAGAGCCGAAGCGTTTCAGCACACTCTGGGTAAGCTTAAATTTATCACACCCAAAAGCACCACAACCACACACATCAAAACCCCTAATGACTCACAGAAGTGCTACTCTGACATGAAAATATGACAGTAAACCAGAATACAGACACACATCTTACCAAAGTTAGTGTCCTCTCCAAGCTCCCGCCCGTACTTGGCCATGCACTCTCCCAGCAGCCCTTCAGCCTGAGGATAGCCCGGGTTGTTCACCTGACCGCGAATCTTGGACATGGTGTTCAGCATGGACAGTTTGGCTCGCGATGCTGTGAAAATAAAGGAAATGGAGGTGAAACTAACCAGAGTTTAAATAATCTAAGCAGCTGCAGGGAAACCGGTCTTCTCCTCACCTGGGTTGGGCTGAAGGTACTCTGATGTTTTGGAGATCACCTCTACCACTGCTTTACTGGTCACGTCCACTTTCTGCAGAAACACACACTCTCGTCATACATTTGCATCAGAGCCCCAGGTCAGAGAACTTAAACAGCACAGAGAGAAAGAGTAGGTGTGCTAATTTGTTCGTGTTTTCAAACAGACTTTTGTCACAGTAACAAGATAAATATTATAAGTTTGCATAAATCCAATATACGGCCAATGAATCCCGACTGGAAAGCCTGGATAAGACACCAAGCTGCCCAGGGCAGATCCAAACCGCTCAGCCGTGTGTAGTCCATCCAGCACGCATCTATCAGTTCACTGTGACACCTAACGTAGCACGCAGGAAGCTAACAGTAAAGCCAAACAACTTTGGAAGTACAGTACCGTGGAAATGTATTTGGCCCTTCCTTTATTACCTTGGTTTTTCCACGTTTGTCACACTTACATGTTTCAGATCAAACAAATTTTGATATTAGACAAAGATAACTCAAGCAAATATAAAATGCAGTTTTTAAAGGATAATTTCATTTATTAAGAGAAAAAGGTTATGTAAACCTACCTGTCCTTTGTGCAAAAGTAACAGCCCCTAAACCTGATAACTGGCTATTCCACCACCAGGCATTTGTGATGCCTTCAGTGCGTCTTTCACGTCACTGTGGAGGAACTTTAGCCCACTCTTCTTTGCAGAAATGCTTTAATTCAGACACATTGGAGGGTTTTCCAGCATGAACGCCTGTTTAAGGTCCCGCTGAAGCAGTACAGTCTGATTTAAGTCCAGACTTTGACTCGGACACTCCAAAACATTTATTTAGCCTTTCTGAGCCAATCAGAGGTGGACTTGTCATGGTCCTGCTGCCCGAGTTGTTCTAGTTCTTCTGTGACCTCCTGGGTGAATTTTGGTAGGCCGGTCACTCCTGTGAAGGTTCAGCACCTTTCCCAGTTTCTCCATGTGTGAATAATGGATCTCTCTGGTTCACTGGAGTCCCAGAGCCTCAGAAATGTCTCTAAACTTTTCCAGACTGATGGATGTCAGTGACTTTGTTTCTCGGCTGTTTCTTTAGATCTTTTAGCCTGACTTCACTTTGTCAGACAGCTTCTATTTAAGTGATTCAACAGGTCCGACAGTGATCAGGCCTGGGTGTGGCAGTGAAATTAAATTTAGAATTGAGAAATGTGGTTAACAAAGTTAATTTATGATTTTTATTCCCACGTGTTCTGGATGTTTTTTTCCCCTTAACCATTTAAAAACATTACTAGCCCTGCAACAGGCCCATTTTATAAGCCCTCTTTAGATAACCTTAAATAATGTAACTCAGTTACAGTTTGTGTTCCAGACAAAATTCAAACAGTTTCAGAAAAATTTTTATTATTTTGTAATTTTACAGCCAAAATTACTGAATAAGTCCAGGCGACCTGTATGAGAAAGGGAAATAATCATCTAAAAACTGCATTTTGTATTTACTCAAGTTATTTTTGTCTAATATTAAAATTAGTTTGATGATCTGAAACATGTCAGTGGGATAAATATGCAAAAAAGAGAAAAAGAAATTCACTCCAGCTACAGCAACAACCTTCACTGTGTGTTCATGTCACGCTAGTTTAAAACACTCACAGGAAAACTGTGTTTAAAGGTCATGGATAAACGAATGACTCCCAGGCTCTTCCACAGTTACACTTTATTAATTTAGCACTGGTATGAGATGGGTTTGTCAGATACTGCAAGTAAAGGTATCTCAGAACTGGAAAAAGTTTGATCGGTATATTATATCGTACTGAGATGCATCTACACATGCTGCTCTATGCACTTTCCACTGGATTTATTCATGATGAAAGTTTTGCCCTGAAACATTTCAGATAAAGGTTAAAAAACATTCCCAAAGAGACGTCTTTCACTTGTTTTGTCTGCACAACAGTTTGAAACCCAAGGACATCAGAAAACCTGGGAAGCTTCCACCAGTGACATTTCTTTGCCATTTGTGCCTAAAGTGGGTCCAAATGGTATTTTTCAGCGCCGGTTCTCAATCAGGATCCGTTTATAAGGATTTACTTTTACTTTTTCTTTTTTCTGAGATGTGTGCAACATATAGCAGATAAACTGTTGACCCTGTATGACAGGATCACATAACGCTTTCCATGGGATGTAAATTCAAGTCAAACAAAAATAACACAATAATGCTGCCTGTGTACTCGGTGAAACCACACAGGCCTTCAGCTTCAGCATGTTTCTCTGTTAGACTACACAAGGATGGCTCTCTTACCCGTTCCAAGTCTCTGAAGTCATCATCTAGTTTGGTTCCTTCTGCACCTCCAACTTTCTCACTCACCATCTAGAGGGAGGAAGGGAGGGAGAGGATTGAGAAAACAAGAGCGCAAATTCATTAATGTTGCTCATAAGGTTTTCATTTGAGAAGATAAACAAGCTGAAGCACATCTTTAATTTATCACTGCCTGCTCTGTGATCATACACCCAGGAAGACGGGTCGGTGCCCGCTAGCATGGCGTGCTATATGCCCGGTCCTAACCTTAACCTCGGGTGACTCAGAACAACAGAGAAGCTTGCAGTAATACCACAGAAATCTCACAAATGCATGAAAAATGCAATGTTATGCTATTTCAAAGTAGATCTTGTTGATGTTGACAGCATGCAACTATCTTAGAGAGCTCACTTGGATTTTTGCCTGTGGCCTCTGATCATGCTAAGAAATGAAGGAACAACGTTACTGTGCAAGTACTGCTGTACATTCTGTTTTCTAATAATCTACATTTCTGAGGAGGCTGAATTCAACGAAAGTGCTAATTCTGTCTCTTTAATGAGTCTGCGCTGGAGCGACTTCAAGATAATAACCCACAGGCTACATGATACCATATTGAAGCTTTTCAAACGAACAGGGAGCAAAACGAGGCCTAATATCACCCGGAAGCCCTGTTGTGCAAAGACGAAAGCCAGCCACAATGACTAATTTGTGCTCTGTTTGTGGTTCTGCTATGATTCCAGTCAACAGCAATAAAACTGTGAGAGCAATAAAACCTGGATGTGAAGAATCTGCTTTGCTCTTGTTTGCTGAAGTTCTGAGGAAAGCTGCAACAAGCTCTCTGTTAATTGTTAAATATTTCACCATGCAGTAATAACAGAGGGAGACATTTATACCGTCTGCACAGTTAATGAAACACAGGAAACATCACAAGCAAAGAATACGTGATTTTAGCTACCGGTACACATGTATGACCTGGATCTCATTTTCAGCCACCCCCCAACTCAGAGCACCCTTTTAGGGAGTGGATTAAGTACAAAAGGTCAGCAGGATAATTAAGGTAATGAGTTAATGAGTCATGAGGCCTTCATAGCCGGCGTCCGTGCAGTCTGCTGACATTTCAGAAATATCTTTTAAACCTTTTTGATAAGGTACAGTAGATGATAACGCTAAAGACCCATATGCACACAGTGGATCCAGTCTATGCTATGTATCCATGTATATTATTAAAACAGCCCTCACTCCATTAAAGGCTGATCAGTCAACCCTTTCCCACGGTGATCTACTCAGAGACATACAGTGTTCCTGACCTTAAGCCTCTTTGGCACATGAACTCTGGTCGGGACACTGTCCACAGTGACCCTCCCACATGTAGCACCCAGCGGGAGACAGTCTGCCTCAGCTAGAAACACTCTGGCTGGTTTTAGCGGGGATAGATGAAAAACACTGCACACAGCAACCTGCTCTTCCCTAAGCTGGTCATGAAACCATCAGCAGCTGTTTGAAGTCATTTCCTACATGACTCAAAACTGCTGTTTGTAATCTTTATGTGATAACTGGAATCACAGAAACTTCCTCGTGTCCATGACAAACTTTGCCTTTCATCTGTTTCACTGAGGTTATCAGGTTTCAACACACACAGAATAACCACTGCAACACGTCCGCATCTCAGCTGTAGCTCTAACAGCAGTCTGGTATCCTCAGGCTTTACTTCTGTATGCAGAGATCACATGACCAGGGACTCTGAGGTCACAAGTATAGATACAGCCTCAACTCAGGACCTACACAGCACTGCACAGCCCTACTTTAGTAAAGAATTAAATTCATAATGGGGAACTCGGCTATTTTTATTACGTCGCCAAATCTTATTCCTTTGCAGCTCTGTTGGCAACATTGATTGGCCACTAAACAACACCTCAGCTCTTCTCCTGATCCAAGCATCGTCTTTACTGTGAGTGTAACATCATTATTTACATGCACACAAACATAAAGAGAAGAAGCTAAACAGCATCCACAGAAAAACCCTATCACAGCTAGGTTTTGGTATAAACAGCTCACAGTGCTACACAGAGGGATCAGCCTGTGCAACGTATCATGTTCTTCACAATGACTCAGTGTTAGTTATATACCTGCACATTATCACAAGGTTCAAGCTCTTGTTTGGCTTAAGATTACATCAAGATGGCAAATCCCAAAAGTCTGGTTTGCAGTTAAAGAGACAGTTGGTGGAAAAAAGTTATGATTCTCAGGTAGTTGAAACTCAGACACAACGAACTGTTATGGAGTTAAAAGTCAGAAGTCGGATGATGTCTTACGTCATTTTTACTCTAAGTAAAAAGCTTCTAAGGTTTGTGCTTTTAATTATTTTTACATCCTTCTCTATTTAAAATTTAAACTCCAGCTCCCTCCAGGTTATACCTGGTTAATAATTTCACACCTAATGCATACAACAGCCTGCTGGCTCTGCTGGTGGGTAACACGGATATAATACTCATGGTAACAGGCTTGATCAGGAGCCTTTACGTCCTCTAACAGAAGCTAGCTGGCAGATGCACGGCACTCTTCCTTCCTTAAATTAGCTTCCAGTGAATTTCAGATTTTAAACCTTTATCACAATCAGCTGCATATTGGCTAACTGCAAGCAGAAAGAATCCAGGTTCAAGTTCAGACGGAGACAAATCTCTCGAGGCCAGCATCACGAAGGGCATCCGGCGTAAAACTGCCAAATCAAATACAAACAGATCTACTTGCTGTGAAAGAGGGAGCCGCTTTCTTATGTATCAGCTGTATATGAAGCTCTGCATGGCCAGGTTACCGATCTTACTGAGGCCTATTTAAGCAGTGACCGCCTTCAATCATCCAACAAACGTCTTCTGACTTAGAAGTCGCTTATGTGAGACAGTAGCAGCCAGACTCTGCAGCAGCTGCCCTGAAGCCATCAGGCCGTCTGAACCAGCTTTATGTGGCTGCTGAGCACATGATCGTTTGAGGCTATCTTCCTGAAGTTTCACGTACTCATGGATCTTTGTCTTGTCCTGGATAATCATTCTGACACTCTGTCCTCGGCCTCCTGCCTTTTGCTTAGCGTACAGTCTCAGGGTGAAACCCTTCATGCATGATAATACGCTTGATGTCAGTGGCTTCTCTCCTCCTTTGGCCCTGGTCAGGATTCAAACCCCCCGATCTATTGTTCCAAAGACTGTACTGCTGACTAAAGCAGCAAATTAAGCCGATGATGAATCAGAGTACTTTATCACACTGGTGTCAAACTTGTACAAAAATCAGAAGCTGCTAAAAGTAGTCTTACTCAGTGATTCCCAACTTAATGCTCAACTCTTATCAAAAATATGATTTCATAATATCATCATCACGAGTCACGTTTATCCAAATCACATTTATGTAATTTTGTACAAAACAAGTCAAATGTGGGAAAAATCCCACCCAATCATCCAAGAACACTCCGGTTTCTTTTTATTTGTAAGCATTAAAGTACGACTATACTTGAAATTTATTTTGGCACAGAATGAAATGATGGCTAAGAGATGAGCCTGCTATCAAAGTGAAGGTATAAGGGAGGCCTTGTCATATACTATGACTTGTCCCGAGTAGCCACCAGCTATCCCACATTTTCAAGTTTTCTCCAGCAAATACAAAGGATGCGAATGGTTGTTTCTGTTACTTCACGTCACAGACATTCGCTATTAAAACAATGGTTTATCTAATGATAATAATTCTTAGATGGACTAGCTGTAGAAGGGAGTCTTTTCTGTGCCTTTCAGCAGTAAGAACATCATGCACACACAGGCAAAAATAAAGGACGCTGTCTATTTATTTAAACACCAATGCCAGCATCCTTTCACCGGCACACTTTACCAAAAATTGACTCTGAATGATAAAAAGCAGCTCTGGGATTATACGGCAGATGAAATATCGCTCCTATAAATGGTTTTAATCCCAGATGAAGTCTGCATCAAAATGTAATCTCCTTTCACCAGTAATCTAATCCTTTTCTGAATGCAGCGTCTTAATACCCAGTATCATGAGCTAAAAAGAATAACGTTGGCTGATGTTTCTAAGCCTGCGCTGTGGTCCAACAAAATGTTTTTATAGAAACATTTTTAAGATGACAGATAATAATAAGCACTGCATATCAAGACTTTCTCCTATGACTACTCACTCATAATTCCTCCTAACTGCACACTAGAATCAGCCAAGTTTTGTTTTATTAAACTAACAAAATAAACGATGCAAAAGGTGTCTGATATTTGCCTCTTGTCAACCATTAAATCACGTGAAGGCTGATGTATTCAGAGTTACTCTCACATGAAAGTACTTTGCTTTCTAAGTATCTAAGTATTCATTCAGTACTAAAAACTCGTCCCACCCAGAATTTGTACGAGAACATCCCAGGCTTGAAGATTTTATCTCGTAAAACAAGTACAAGTGAAAGAGAGACGTTAAAAGAGAAAAACAAGCAGATGAGAGGAGCGAGGCACAGATATCATTTCCACAGCCAACTTCCTGCATGCCTCCAGTGTAGAAAATCTGAGCTATGTGACTGTTATTGACTCTCATGGAGTTTTGGCAACAGGAGCAGCTGCAATGCAGTCAAATAAAGGGAAAGCGCACTCTTTCCACCTCATTTCTGGGGTCACTTGCTAACGCACCAATCCACTTAATCTCTTCTCCTGATGATTTTCAGTAGAGTAAGAGCTGCTAACCTCGACACGAAGCTTCTAAATCATCTTATTTTCCCCGTTAAACGCAAACCAACAGGGATCTGTGTCTGTTCCTGACAGGAAGCTGGGGCAGAACCCAAATGTCTTTCCTGCTTAGATCAGCAGGGTAGGAAGAAAAGCGCCTCCAAAAAACCCTCTCAAACCGTCCCCTCCCATCACTGAGAGCTGGCCTAAATTAAAAACATTCACACCGAGGCTCAGACGCCAGAATCATGACTTTTACATTTCTAGTGCGAGTAGGGGCATTTTTATCACAGTGGTATGTAGTGCTGTGTTTTTTACTCCTCTCAGCTGCCCTAAATACCGATCCGAGCCCAGCCTAAAAATCACCGCTGGAAAAGAGACAGCTGTGCTGAAAGCAGACGTTCTGCAGGTTACACCGATGGAGATGAAGTGGTTTCAGTGCATTCTGCAAACTCGGACTGAGTTCCAACACTTTTGTTTTAAGTGAGAGCTCTGACTCACCCGGAGAGTCCCTGCGGCACAGCTAATGTTTACCACAGGATACCGAGTCAGAAGCTACAGAAGACAGACTCCCTGAGAGTCTGTGATACCTGCGGACCATGCAAGCGGTCTTACAGTTAACCTCACATCGGCCAAAGTTAGTTAGTTAGGATGGTTTAATAAAAGTAGACAGACACAAGCTAAGTGTTAAACCCACAGAAACAGTTCACGCTGACACGGACAGTCTGCTGCTGTCACCACAAACTAACACAACAAACTCTTACAAACATTAGCTCACCGCAAACCGTTAGCACATGCTAACGAGGCTAGCCGCTAACGGCAAGAAAAGTTTTGCAAACCTGGCTGGCTTTGTAAAACTGCTTCTTCAAGCCCGCTACAGACATCTTGAAGCCCGTCTTGTCTTCAGCTTCCAACCGAGGTGAAAAAGGTTGCGGTATACGTGAAGTTGGCGATATAGTTTTTCAGAAAATGGGCCAATGCGAAGAGCGTGTCGGGAAAATCATAGGACCGCACAGCCGTCACTCCAAGTCGGGACACGCCAACTGACCACGTCCACGTCGAGAGACTCTTCGCGCTGTCACGGCAGATAACGGGGCCCACGGAGCCACAGACAGCGGGATCAGCACTCTCCGAGCTGAGAAAACCCACAAACGTTGTGACTCAATACTGCCAGCCCGCCTTACACAGAACGCCAAAGCCGCACGGCTCTTTTTCAAAGAAATAATCAGTTTCCGAGAGTGCGGATGTTTTGTTGGCGAACACTGCCCCCTGCTGGATGGAACAGGAAAACGCAGGCTGCTAGTGCTCTGGTCGGGTGTAATTTGATCACATACACACAATTTTAAGTAAATTCTATATATTTATGTCTAAAAACTACAATTTCCTCGTGGTAGAACCTGAGATTAGGAAATAAACCAGGAGTTTCAAAATGTACTAAAGACGCTCTGAAGAATTTTACATTCAGTGGGATATAAAATATTTATAAAACCAAATGAGGAAAAAATAATGTGTCTGATAAGCAGTAAGTTTACAACGCTACTACCAAATCTCAAAAACATTTATTATTATATTAAATTTAGACAGTGCACTTGTTTATGATTCAAACACAAGTATTTCTGATTTGCTGTACATTTCCATGCTTGTACTGGGATGCATTCTATTCAAGTCAAGTCAGCTTTACTTGTCCAAAGTGCTGAACAGAGGGACAATGTAGTCAAAATAAAAGAAAGAATTAAAATAAATGAGATAAAAAATTATTATTTTTTTTACATCTATACATGCATATATGTGCACATACATATACACACACACAGGACCACACATGGACATGAATACATATATACATATACACATGCATCCATCATCCATCAAAGACAGAATAGACCAGCAGCCGATTTCAAAGTGATCTGAAGCCTGTGAAAACAAGGAGGTTTGATTTAAAGATTTCCAAATAGGAGGCAAGTCTGTTCCAGAGTCTCGGGGGAGCGGCGGCGAAGAAACTGTCACCTTTAGATTTTATTTGGGAGCGTGGGACCAGTAAAATCATCTGACCGGAAGGCCGCAGAGTTCGAGTGGTTAATGCGGGCTAAGAGATCTGAAATGTAACCCGGAGCCAAGCGTTGGAGAGCTTTAAAAACAAATAACAGAACCTTGAAATCGACTCTGTACTTAACTGGCAGCCAATGTAAAGATGCAAGTATCCGAGTAATACTCTCTCTGGTAACCGTCAGGAGCCTTATAGCTGAATTTCGGACAAGTTGCAGGTGGGACACAAGTTTCATTATATAATTTTTCAAGGGGTCTTATATCTGTTTTCACACTTATATGCTTTTCATACAAGTTTCACACAAGACAGATACAAACTCTATAAGATTTATATATATCTTTTCCATATGGGCAGGGTTGACTGACAGAGAGTTACAGGAATTAAGACGTGCCAAAATCTAAACATGGATAACTGGGAAGTTGGAATTGTTAATGATTTCTCTGCTGCACGTTTGGTGCGTTGGTCGTGCCCTTTGACCTACAGCCTACATTAAACCCTGGGTCATTATGTAAAGCTCTGTATTATATCAGTTCTTTGTTTGTGGTGCACATTTTTCCATCACCTACTCTACAAAATACAGAACAGTGTAAACATCTTCCAGCTCATGAAACACAGCTGAGGAGATGCCTCTTAAACATTATTGCACTTTGCTTTCTATTTTGCTTCTAAGGAGGTTGACTTTCTTTTTTAAAAGTTTTTAAACTGGTCTTCAGCTGTAGTTCTCCAGCCCCCTGCACGGCTTTCAAAGCTTCTCTTTCCACATCAGCTACTTTGAGCCCAGTCCTTGGACCTGAGCATTTTCAGAAGAATGTTTAGTTTGTTAAGCCACCCAACAACCAACCCAACCAAAAACTTAACAAAGAAGCAATTTTCTTACCAGCAGCTTGTCACCAAAACACAAAATCACAACAAACTTTCTTTTTAATTGCAAAAACACTTTTATTACATTCTTAAATCCACATATAGTATCACCATTGTGCAATAACACTTCACTGTGTTAAACCCTAAAGGGCTTTATATTCATGACATGTCATAAATTATTCCATATTAAAATCTATATTGATTTCATAGTTATAATCTTAAAATAGAGTGAAAATATAAACAGAAGGATCATGACAAAGAGAAAGTTTAGGGCGACATGTTTAAAAACGCTCTTTAAAAAAAATAGAATTACATCTCTCCAAGACAAAAGGACACTAAACCGATGAGAAACAAGCACATAAAAGGATAAAAATTTAGAAATGAAAGATCACAACAAAACCAACACAAGAATCCGAAATTATAATCCATCTTTTATATTTATATGTAGATATATATATTTATATATATCCTATTTAATCTACAACTCAAAAAAAAAACATTTTGCAATAATGATATTAGACAGGGGTAAAATCTTTGATACTTCTGTAATCAAACATTCACAAGAACATGTACTGTACACAGTGATCAAGGTTTAAAGGTCTTCTATGTTGGTGCAAGGTGTCTTGCTAGCTAGACTGACTGCAGACACTGTAGGACAGAGAGCCCAGCTATCTCCCTGAGTGACTCTAAACAGAAATGCGAGTGCAGAGCGTAACTACTGCCCCCCGGACAGACTTTAGGCCTGCAACCTCACAAAATATACTCAATCTTATGAAGTTAGCGCGTCTAGCGTTTTCAGGCTCGACGCACAAAGTATTGCACTTTGTTACAATCTCTAAATGCCGTTCGGCCATTTTCAGCCGATCTGAAAAGAAGGTGGCTGTGTATTTGGTACATTACATTATAAATAGCGTTACTTGCTGTGCCGCAAGGTCAACTTAGTCAAAGTGCTTATGAAAATATTAGCTATAGTACACGGCAAAAAAACAGCTCAATGTACTGAGAACGATGGGAAAGACAACATTGCACAATCCCACAATGCCTCTGTCTTAAGTACCAAGACAACAGTAACACCCCCTTCATACTAGCTGACAAAATATAGTGTATGGTGAAGAGCACTGTCCCAGCAGTGCAGAGCAAACCTGGCTTACATTTTTACACAAAAGCAGACATCCAACATCTGTCGCGTGATTGTCTTAAAAAATGCTCGAAATAGAACTTAGAATTACAATTTCTTCACAGCCTTTTTAGGATATTGGCAGAATGGATGCTCCTTTGTTTCTACACAAGTCCAATACATTCCCCAGCTATGAAGACGCACCCTCTGTCTGCAGAGTGCGTCTCCAGGATTCAAGATAGATCTGTATCTATCCCGGGCTTCCTGGACCTAAGGGCATGAGTTGCTCTGACAATCGGAGAGGATGTCCTCAGGGCAAGCACATCCAGCAGGTCATTTGCACTCATTTCCTGTCCAGTTTTAAGCAAAAACACAGTACATTTTGAAACAGTTAGCACTGGTGTTCAGATTTTAGCACTAATTGCTGATTTCTAATACGAAGCAGAAATAATAACTCAGGGGGGTAGCTGATGGCTCTGTCAACCCTTTGCTGTGCCATGTAGTGTTTGAAAAGGGTGAGGTAGTAAAGGAGTGGAGAACAAGAAACAGAAGGGTGAATTCTCTGATCAGAACGCCTGCCCGACCCCACAGCGGCGAGGACCTGAGCAGAAAGGAAATCTTCTAACACCACCATCCACCTACCTCCAACCATACTGGTGGTGATACACTAACTGTCACATTCAAGAGCTTTCTTTAATCCCGAGTCTTTTGAACCTGTGGGTGGCGACGGTAAGGAGGGGATCCTCCGGGGGGCACGATAACCTCTCGGGGGCTGGACTCTGGGCAGCGGGAGGGTTTATTTAGTGTTTCTCACTGGTTTAGCATGAGCGCGAACCCGTAACATCTCGTGCCCAGAGGTCATTTTTTGATTCTAAGGAGGACTCGTAAGTGCTAGTTTACATTTTTACATCTCAGCAACAGCCTGTCTCTCTCCGAAAGACCCACAATAGCTCTGTGTGCGTCTCTCTAAGTGGCATTCGCAAAGGGAAAAGGTAATAGGACTGAGGTCACTGATTAGATTAAAAAAAAAATAGAGAGATCACTTACGTCAGTGTCTGAGGGTGTGCTCATAAAAATACCTACGACATTTTCAGCGTAAACGCTAAGTTTTGTACTCCGTGTGCAAGACTTTCCAAGTGCTTGGCAACAGAGACGCTAAATGTTCGCCCATGACCCACACAGTTTAAAAACTCTGTCTGCTCGAGAGTTTGATCATGGTCCCTTTAAACAGTTTGTTCATATGTTAGAAAACTGAAAAAATATGGGTGCTACCAAAAATACTTAAAGAAACAATTAAGAGTTACTAGACTGACGATGGAAACAGGCATCGTTACTGCAAATCTCCACAAAGTAGGTGAGGATTTTAGGTATGTACATTCTATATCAAGCGCAGGGCTGTGCTGAATGGTTCAGGGAACGGGGGGTACATTCAACAATAGCTTACAGGAACTGTGAGAGCGGCGAGAGTCCAATTTATTAGAAAAGAACTCAACCTAACGAGAGGTTTAAGGTCTTATAGAAAAATAATTTTGAGAATACAAAGAGCGTAGGCTACTTTTGAATAGTTCCTTTAACTCCCTAAAAGGAGGTAAAGTGCATGGATTACCCAGCAGCACTTCCTGTCGTGTTAGGTTTAAAGGACTGGCTCGCAGAGCAGTGAGAGCCAGAGGTGAGAGGAGTGTGCGCTAAAGCGTAGCATGCAGGATTGTCATTGAGCTGCTGGCTGGTGTTCCTTCAGCTGGTTGCCACATTTGAATCTTCCTCTCCCTGCACCTCAGTGTCACTATATGACTCACAGCACTTAGCTAAATAGCCCTAGCCCTCTGTGGAGTCTGGGAAGGTGAGTTCACTGCCAAAAACCTCCCTATACAGAGGAGGGAACGTATACGCCGTCTCTGGGTGAACCAGACGGAAAAACTCCAGTTTGTCAATGTGAAGGTTGCAAATGGACCTCATCGTGGGAAGCTTAGACACCATCTAGAAGAGAAATGTAGAAAAGATTAAGGATTTAAAGTGGACACAACTTCCAGTAAATGTTAAAATATTAGGGTGTTTTAGCCAAAATAATGGTGATACAGGAGCTGCAGCAGGCTTTGTACCTTAGCCAGTTTCTCCTCTGATGTTCCCTGTCGCTGTAAGCAGCGCTGCAGAGCCAAGTAAACCTTCTCCTGCAACTTCTGGATCTTCTGAACATCCGTCAGCCAGGGTCGGTCTGAAAGAGAAGGCAGTCACATCGGGTCATTGTTTGGATCTGAACCCAGTAAGTTTTAAATGTGTAACTACATATAAACAAAACATGAAGCTTTTTACAAGTAGTTTTATATTGTTTTGCTATAAAAAAAAAAGTATATATATAACTGTCTGTGTTTTACAGGACTGCACACCTTTTTCCAAAACGTGAGCTTTTATTGACTGTTAAACATCCACAATTTAACCACAGTCGCCATGGTTTCAGTTTCACTTTTATACTATGATACAATGATGATGTAGGCGGGCTGCAAGGTAGGGGTGAAGATGAATCATTCATTCATCAATAGTATGCTTTGGTAAAAGGCCAACAGTAGTTTTCAGCTTGTGCCAGAACATTTAGCAAATTATGGGGTTTATAAATATCTTGTGAGCGCTAGTACTGTGAGGTAAATTTGAACTGCATTGAAACCTGTTCAAACCCAGCATGCAGACACAGTTCTTATGCTACATTTGTAGGACATCCGGACAGGTTCATTCATTTTTAAGGTAAAAAAAACAAAACAGGGAAGCTTCAATCAATCAAGCAATCAATCCCCAACAAAAAGGTTTATAAGTTTACAGATCCCAGGCAGAAAACCTGTACTGACCCTTCTACGTGCATTAGAAAAACAAAACCAGAGCATCAAGGTGGTACTCGGACGCACCGAATATCAGTTACACCAGTTTAGCATGTGTGAGTGGGTGATTTCCTGTCATCTCACCTGGCGAGAGCAGCACAGCAGCACTGAAAAGAGCAATCTCCTCGTCAGACATCTGTATACGGCTCAGGCTTTTAGCCAAGTCAAACACCGCATTCACAAGGTCGTCACAGCCTTCGGGGACAGAGAGGGAAAAAAATGGCATCAGAACAAAAATCTAGTGGCTGTGATGAGAACGGTAAACAATTTAAAAATGACCTAAAATCCTCCGCTCTTCCCTTCATAAAAGTTGTTTGGAGAGAAAACTAGCAAGCCAGGAAGAGACCGTAAACGTGTGGACTCACCAAGAGCTTTGAAAAGCTGAGGAGTGGAGAATTTTCCATCAAAGAGCATTGTATTATTGATGGGGTTGTAGGCCCGACACATGCGGATGAGCAGGACGTCCATGCAGCCTATTGACACAAACAAAAAGCCATTCAGGATAAACACATTCATACTGAGCAGAGATCAAACACGGTAAAACCAGTTACCACAGTCACATGTTCGGTTTATTTCATTTTTCAAATAATCCCACATGTGACTGACACATTAATAACAACAACAACATTTCCAGTAAAGATGCTCTACTACAACAATACACAAAGGCGAAGATTTAGATTTACACAAAACTACACATAAATTATATTGATTTAAAATGCAATGGGACCACTTTGAGCTGCGATGTTCTGATCTGAGAGAGCTAAAATAAAGCGTTTGTGTTTGTGTGTGTCATGTACTGACCTGCTTTGAGGAGGATAATCTGATCATTCTGACAGAGGTCCATGAAGCCAGAGATGCGCTTAGCAAACTCCACCACATACTGGATTGCATTGGTGATGTGAACGGCACACTGTTGCCAAATCGCCTCAGCTGACTGCAAGAGAAAGACAAACACAGGAAGGCCATCGGATTAAAGCAACACATGAGACATTAAACAAGTTGTTTGGCATGGTTACAGTTTTTTTGGGGGGGGGGTTTCGGTCGTACAGTGTGGTTTAAAGTATTTCACGCATCTCGTGTGAATCTCCAGTGTCCATCTGTGGCCTTCCTGTACGAATGTTCAGATTAAAGCGACAACGAAGAAAGGAACATTCCAACAAGTCGTACCTCTGATTTCTGCGCTTTGTAAAAACTGAAAGCATTCCTTTGATAACCTTGTAAAGGACAGTGTGAGTTTACAGAGTAGGATTAACAAGCTGGAATCACGCTGCACATCATTTTTGTCCCACTGTGTCAGATTAGCTAATTATAAAGTCATAAAGTCTCACTGTTTCTCAACAAACAGTCGCTCGCTGACTTTCACAATTTGCACGGAGGCCGTGTGACTGATTTCCAGGGAAAACAATGTAAACGCACAACGGCGGCTGAAATGGTGCGCACGATACCAGCTGTGTTGTGTTACTCTGTTTTACAGTTTCACCAACTTCTGCAAGTTTACAGTTGGACTCGCAGCAGCAACAAAAAACCCTCAAAAATGACTCTGCACTCGTTTAGGTCAGCAGCAAATTTGTCAGCAATAATCTGTCTAAAGTTTACCTTGGTCTGGTATGAGCGGGTCTCTTCTGGGCTGTACAAGGTCCACGCCATTCTCTTGAGCTCCTCCGAGGTGTACTGGTTCGTCTCGATGTGGGACTTGACCACATTCTGGGCAACGCGCTCTGAACCAAAAGAAAGTCTTACTTTAGTTTCTGTTTTTAGATTTGCAAGAGCATTCGAGAGGTTTCTAATATTCATGAACGTCTTATTAGAGGGTTTGATGCTGACCTATCTCGAGCAGGGAGCAGCCGTCAGGCAGCGGGTTGAAGATGGCGTGTGAGAAGAGTCCAGAGTCATGCAGCAGCTGGTACTCATGCTTGATGCTGTGGTTTCCGTCACCAAAGTCCAAGCTGGTCTGCTCTGGGGAGCTCTGCGAGGAGGAGCCGCTGCCTGCACTTCCTCCCATCATATCCAGGTTACAGTAGTCTCCTCCGCCATCGTCCGGGGTCAGCGGCAGGTCAAAAAGCAGCCCCTCCGGCAGCGTTGTGATGTCGTCCAGATCGCTGAGCGTGGCGCTGGAGCCTCTCCTGTAGGTACGGCCATGGTCAGCCGTGTCGCTCTTCTCCTCGTGGGAACCAATCCCTCCGCACTCCTGGGACTGCTGGTGCTTCTGGACCTCTGCGTACAGGCTGTCACGCTGCTTTTTGGACATTCGACCAAACTTTACAGCTGCAGTGGGGAAAAACGAAACATTTAAAGGTCTCGGTAAAACAAGCGTTAGCGTCTCACCACTGTGATGGGCGAAAACTGGAGTGAATTAAATACAGATCTTGTAAGCGAACTCACCATCGCGGCTCATGCCCAGAGCGAGACACTTCTGCAGCCTGCAGTGTTGACAGCGGTTACGGTTGGTCCGGTCGATTAGGCAGTTCCTCTGTCGCGAGCACGAGTACATGGCATTGTTCTGCTGGCTGCGCCGAAAGAAACCCTGCAAACAAAAGCAGACGTGAGGGGCGCATCTGACAAAACGCATCGACACTTTCTAAAGATCAGCTCTTCCTGTTTTTAAACCAACTGCTGATGAATGTTGCTCACCTTGCAGCCTTCACAGGTGATGACACCATAGTGAATCCCTGATGATTTGTCCCCACAGATTTTACAGGGAATGACTTCTATTTGAGCTGCAGAGAGAGACAAGTGCAGAAAAACGAGAAACTATGAAATCCACATTCACAGGTACAGATTCATCAGAACAAATGTGACAATAACAGAAATATGATACAATTTATACAGAGTACACATAAAACACAAAACATAAAAAGGACGTAATCCATCACTCGTTCATCGTTAAAATCTCTCAGCGGGGGCGACGCCTGAAACATTAACCTGTTTTCAGCAAACCTGTTGCTCTGCTCGCGGCGTTTCTCAATATTTTTTGGACCTTTTATTAAAACAAGAGTTGATCAATTATTTATATCTGCTTTTAACTGTCAGAAACATTTTTTTCTTTATGATTTTACTGGCAAAATCGAATTGGTCACATTTATAATAAAAATATCAGTAAGTTTCAATGAAAATGAAAGCGGATTCAATCCTCTGCAGAAAACCCAGAACAGAGTCTGCTTTTTAGGGCAGTCATGCTGAATGCAGGTATTGTCAGGCCTTTACTCCAGGCTGACATAACGCTCAGCTTTTTGAGATCGAGTGGCGGCCGTGCATAGGAGACTTTTTGGCGCACTTTTCCTCACAGAAACTGGCATTGCATCATCTTTGCGGCACGATATTTGAAATGCAGCGGATGAAGATGAGACACATTTGTGATTATGTTAGGAGGAGAAGGAACACAAAAGAAACGTACACAGTACACCCGTGGAGTTCACTGAAAGCCTGAGCCTTCTTACCGAGGAACAGGCTGTTCTTTTCATTATGTTGTTTATCTAAGTAGCCGGGCCTCCTTCGAGCCCAGAATAGCAGGTCAATTGCATTAGCTGAGGCCCTGGGTTATAAAGTTTCACAGCTCTTTCTTGCTCTGTAGCTTTTCCTCCAGGTTGAACACAATGTTAGCGGGTAAACAGCAGCTATTACTGCCACGCTGACTGTCGCCGTGTATGCTGTGTGCAAAATCCCATTTTTCTAGGGCTCTCAGCCGCACCAAACAATCCACTAAACCACCTTTGCTGGGTCACAAGGGGCATTAGGTAACCGGTAAATCACACAAAAGGATTTAACTGGTCTTCAGAGCTTTTGAGAAAATTGCTGTTTTCTGAAGGGGCTGATTTAAACCACTCACAACCAATAAATTTCATGAGTCACTCTGCGTGGGGAGAGACCTGCGTCACACACTGAGGCTAAATTAGACGGATCGGTGACTGACATCCTGCAAATCTTGACTTATTGCCTCATTAATTTCCCCTTATTTTTGCCTTATAGAGAAGTTTTGTGTGCAGCACAGGTGACATATCTTTAAGGATCTGGTTTATCTAGAACGAGCTAGACACTGAAACGTAAGTGTGGGATATAAATAAATAAAAGGCAATGGAAAAAAAAAAAAGTCCCATTCTCCACTGCTCCCTTTATCGCTCCCCCCTCAGAGCCTTACCCCGCCCTTCAGCCTGTTATATAACTGCATCTGCCTGCATTCCACGAACTAACTCATTCAAAGGTGGTTGTCCCGGCAACAGTGTGACGAAAGTCCCACACCCTCCTGCGCTCCTATTGGCTTTCGAGGGAGAAGTCAGGCCTGTGAGTCGCAGCCTCACCTGCCAGTCAGCTGAGCGGCACAGCCAAGCTCAGCAAACAAGAGCTGCTCCACTGACACAGTTTCCCATTCAGTGGAGGGGAGGCGCCTGCGCTGGCAGCCTGCAAGGAACACAATCCTGCTTCTGGCAGGTTTTAAGGTGGAATCAGATCTGACTCGGTCTTTAAGTACAGGCGGGGTGGATTCCTGCTTCTGGTTTAGAAAGACAAGGGTGTAACATTTGATTATAGAAGGAGACTAGACTGAAGACACAAATATCCAACTTATTTCCAGCAGCATGTCGTACAGTAAAACGCAGGCAGACGCAGCAAATAGTAGGTCTTAACTTGTTACAGCATGTCAGGTGTTTGAGTGAAATCGCATCTGACTTTGAGCTTGGCCATAAATCTATTTTTACCCTGGTGCAGAGTGGCTGTGCAGAGATTTCCCCTGCTCTCAGGGGCTCTTTGCCAAATAAACCAATAAATGTTGCATAAACTAAAATGCTGCACATAAGTACACTTGATTTTGTGTAAATACCAGCCTGTAGATTAATCATGCCGAGCCCTAAAGGCTAACACACGCTGCTGTGATTCGTAAACATGTTGCTGTGCAGGACGAGTCTGAACAAGAGCGTCTTTATTCTCGCCCTGTTTATTTCTCAGCATTCATTTTTGTTCCAGGACCAAACAAAGAAACTCCTCTTTGTTTCAATGCCAGATTGTATGTTTAAGCCCAGAAATCTGTGTGTTTTTAGACACAGTCACATTAGAACCTAATATTAGCTCAGTGATCAGTGGCTTCAGTACTAACTGACACCAGCTGTATAAGTGAAGCTTGATCGAGCTCAAATATGTAAACTTTTACCTCACAGGCTGTGCTACCTGTGGCTGTGCTACCTGTTGGAACCTCCAATTCAAAAAGAATCATTCTTCCATCAGGTTTACGGCCTTTGAAACCTTCCAATTCAAAGAGGTTTTCATGTAAAAGTCTCTTTTGTGCCAGTTACTCAACACTTCTTTCTTTGTCAGCGCTGTAAACAGTGAGCGAGGCAGACTTTGCCCTCTTATCCCAGCTAATCAAATACCGTCCAAGGTCCTATTTGCCCTAGACTTTACATTTACCTGACATATTGTACACTTAACCCATAATCGAACGGGTATCCGGGGCATGCGTGGTATAGCACGGCATATGGTTTTGTGCAACATAGCATGAGGACTGGTTGCCATTGAAGAGCTTGCTGCAGCCAGGTTATTCAATTACCCACTTTCTACAGGTTTCCCATTGAGGGCCCCAGTGGCCACCTGTTTTCTGTACAGCTCCGGTAGATGAGGAGTAATGATTGCCTTTTCTCTTCTTCTCCTCCCACTGACCTACCTATGGAGCACAGTGTGGCCTGACACTAACCCCGAACATTTTAAAAATGTGCTGCAAGCGTAATAGATTGGTCTGCGGTGAAATGAAACATTTTATTGCACACAGAGGATGTCACACTCCCACAGTACACTTTTTCTTCTAATTATCTCAGATTTTCAGACAAATGTAATGAGACACATCTGGCTTGAAGTATAACCAGCCTATCACTGGAAGCCAGCCACGTCAGTGCATATACACAATGTGCCGTACACAAGCCTGTCTGCACACGTCAGCCTCGCCAGATTAAAAGGGTGTTTCTCTTCACGTTTTTACACTGGCTGTATTACACTGCTAACAATTAAACATTTAAAGTGATTGCCTTAATATAAATATTTGCACGCCTTCATTCTACTTTTTTGTTTGCCTTGTATTAAATAATTATATGCTGAGCACAGTGCTGCGTCTGCCGAGAAAGCGGGTCTCTGTAATCCCGCACCATTGATCAGAAAAGATAAAGTGCATTCAGCTGGCTGTGTGTGTGTGTGTGTGCGCGCTACTCCAAGCTCAAACCCAAGTGGGCCTGTGCAACACAAGCAAAGACGGACTGAGGAATTCGCTTCCCAGCATGTAATCGCGCTCGCTGCTGCAAACAGCAGGAACAAATTCAGGACTGTGCAGAAACAATCACAGTCACCTTGAATTAAAATCTCTTTACGTCTGTTCGCATGTCTGTTATCTGCTTTCACAGAAATGCTTATCGTGTATTAGCACACCTATCAAATGATAATGGATTATGATACTTTTTACTCTAAACAAATGTTAAAGAGAACAAAATGATATTTTTAACACAGTGACTGCAGAATGAAGTGCAGTCATAACACACACAGAGCTGTCACACTGTGCTCACACAGCAGCCTGCAGGTTACACGAAGAGTTAAAGCTTTAGATAAGAGGACTGGAATCTTAGCATGCAGTTGTCAGACACAAAGGGCACCTTGACACATACAGTAACTTGCTGTGAACTTCCCCAAGGCTGCACAGCCCACAGATAGTGGCTTTGATGCTGAGCTCAGCACAGCAGTGTCCTTGGACAGCAGAGACGGCGTCCCTCTTTACTGCCACCGTGCCTTTGATTGGGGGGCGGGTAACTGAGCTCAAATGCAGCGGCACCGAGTATGAAACTCTCTGCACCCACCCGCCTCAAACTCAGTTACACTCATGACTCTGGAAAAGGCCAAATTCAAGTGCACTTTAAGATCTAGCTTACATTTGTGTTGTGAGTGGCTGTGTCTTGTAACCCTGCTGTGTCCATATCCTGCCTGTCACAGCGGTGTGCATGATGGTCCAGCATCGCAAAAGCCATTTGAAACGGGCAAAGTCAACTCCAAACACAACACGCACATGAGAGGAGGAGACGCGTTTGTGTCCCATTATTTTATCTGCAACTTTGAAGAAAACTGAAACTTTAAAGACAGCAGGCTGTCCCAGCTCAGGTCCCATCCGATGAAAACATCCCTGAAGGAAATGATCGACTGTGTTTTATTAGTCTGACAACAGTATCGGTGTACACGCACGCGCACTCACGCACGCGCCGTAATCCTCAATGACAGAACTAGGTCAATGGAGCACCTCCTCTCTCTTTCACAGAAAAACCGAGTCTGAAAACACAAAACTCTCTGATTTATGAATTATAGGAAACACCGGGACAAAAGAGAAACTCAAACAACCTCCATATTATTATCATTATTATTATTATTATTAGTAGTAAACTGTATCACACAGCAGGCAGCTCTAACATGTTAACAGTAAAACCACTTCTAAAGCGTGTCTGTAAGTATAAACAGTAGGAAGGTTAATAATCACTGAGAGCTGATGCTGGAAATAACGTAAACAATCCTGGCTGCAGGTTTTTGTGCAGCCACGAATCACTCCGCTCTCCTCCTCCTCCTCCCTGCCTCTTACATAACCGGAGCCGCTCGCCGATTAGATTTCCTCTAATCACGAATCCCTGCTCGGATCCGCGCTCACGGCCATAATCTATGTTTAACACGACCCTCTTTTTAAAATTATATTTTTCACTCTTTGTGTCAAAAGTGTGCAAACGAGCCTGGCAGTCTTTGAAGTGACAGCTGGTAACTTCACGTCCGATCAGCTGCGCGTAGTCGGAAACTTTCTGCGGCCGCTAGCGCACGAACAAACACGCAAATACACCCAAAAGTCACGTTTTCCACAGTAAGAAAAGAAACCTCACCTCTCATGTCTGCCGTGGGTCTAACCGACTGTTGGGGTCATAAATGTCCGCGTGGAAATGAAGCCAAGGAACTGTGACAGCAACGCGCACTTACTCGCTCCACACCGGAGCCGCTGGAAACCGTCACAACAACGACTCCTCATATGAATCCGTAACCCGCAAGTGTGTGACAGCACGCCTCCGCTATGTGCGTTCTGTTTGCGGGAAACTCCAGGCCTGCTCTGCGCTCTGCTCCTCTCTGCTGCGCGGTTCGCTCTAACCTAGTTTCGGCGCGTGGACTACACATGATCCTCATCCCGCGGCCCGCCCGCCTCGTGCCCAGAGAGCTGACGCGCGCTCCCCCTCCCCCTCGCGCTTTAAGGAGGCTCTCGCGTGCGTGGGAAAGTGTGGCAGTGTGTCACTTCAGACCGGCAGCAGACCAGCGTGGGAACTGTTTACTCTCCTCCTGCAGACCTGCGGCACGCGCAGACTGCCAGGGAGGCCCCGAGACCCCCAAGACCCCCCCATCATTGAGTGTGAGAACACTCAGAGAGCAGCAAACACAAAAACTCAAACTATCACAGCTTTATTAGGTATATAAATAATGACACACACACACACACACACACACACACACACACACACACACACACACACACACACACACACACATATATATACATATATTTATTTTTTAATATAGTTTTCAGTCGTAATTTAAAGTAAAGCAGCATAACCAGCCATCCATGCAGGATATGCTGGAGCGATGTAATCCTGGGTCTGTCCTGGGGCCTCTTCCTGGAAGGACATGACCCAAACACTTCTCCTGGGAGGTGTTCAGGGGTGATCCTGGTCAGATGGCTGTAACCCAGGAGGCAGAGTCAGTCATCCACTAATTGGAAGGTTGGTCGTTTGTTCCAGTCCAACCCATATGGAAAAGATATATATAAATCTTATAAAGTTTTTATCTGTCTTGTATGAAACTTGTATGAAAAGCATACAAGAGTGAAAACTATACAAATTATATAATGAAACTTGTATGTTTTGTATACATACTAAAAAGATATATGAAAGTAATGAGAAATTGGCCACTTTCATGAGTAAATCATATATGTTTTTACTATTTCTTTTCCATATGGGAAGTGCCTTTATGAAGGAGGCATGTTGCATAGGGCTCTGAGGAAAGCACTAGATAAGAACCAGTCCCTTTCCATTTAAATTCCCATATGACCTCAGCTGGCTCCTCTGGATGTGGAGGAGTAGCAGCTCTACTCTGGTACCTCAGACCACCAAGCTCCTCACCCTGCCTCTATGGGAGAGGGCAGATACCCTTCAGAAGAAGCTCATTCTTACGTACTGCTGGCATTGCAAACCAAGGCCTCTCTACAGATGTACAGGGACCAGAAATGCCCAGGCTGGACACACAGAAGCCAGTTTGCCTCATGTGATGCTTGGGGAATGCTGGTCTTCTAGTCAGCTAGTAGTGAAGTCTCCTTTATGATATTCCAGTCTGTGAAGTTCCCCATCCTGATGAAGAAGGCAGCGCTGGCTGACAGAGCAGCCTCAGCCCCAACCCCCACATACTGTGTGTTACTTTAATTCAGCATCAATGGAAAGCATTAAGTGAAAAAATAGTCCAAATTGGACTATTTTTTCACAGAAGTTTTTGCTTTTGCTCCAGGCTGGTGTCCCCAAATCATTTGTATTTTTAAAAACCACTAATGAAAGCCAAAATACAAAATAATGATCACACATCACATCATTAAGAACAAACTGGCAAAGTCTGTCCAGCCTAAAATTGGACCTACAAGCTAGACCTCCATAAAAACCTTACATACAGGCGAGATGTAAAGATCCTGACAGCAGAGATGATGACATGTGACATTGAAAATCTATTTATTCTTCATGGCTGTTAAAGTGACCCATAATAGGCTGAAAAACATTTTGTCTTTAAATATACTGCAGCGCTGTGACATCTGCATGCATGTTAAAACTGTTTTTAGCATAGTTATAAATTCTATGAATGAAAATGTGTTAAATGGTAAACACTTCTTGTGTAAATACAGAAGTCAGTAAGAATAGTCACACAAACAACACTCCATTTACTTTAGTATGTTCTAGCTGAAAGAATGTGGTACTCCATTTGCAAACTAAACACCAATATATATATATATATAGATATAGATATATAGATATGTTTATATACATGAAGATTGTGCTCAGCTTACCTTTTACTTGGATACATTGCAAGAGAGCTTAATTACATCACAGGATTAACAAACACTAATCTGGCTAGAGGAATTAAGTGTGAGCACAGGTTGTTGTGTTGCATTTTGTTTTGTTTTCCGTTTCCTGATATGGGGAAATCCGGGCTAAATGTTGGACTTGGGAAGCAGCTGAGAGCAAATCTTTTAACCATAAAATACAGACTAATGAACTGACCACAGTGTTTGTGTAGTGTAGTTATAAAAGAAAGAAAGACATCAGGAGGGAAAGCGAGGGATGTAGGGTGTGCTTAGCTGTGCTTCTGTGCATGACATGCATTTTCATTCCTGTTGTGATTCCCTTTTGTGTTTGTTGAAGTAGGTGTGTGTACAGCGCAGCAGAAACACCCCGGCACCGTACAGCACACCAAAACGATTAATAACAGCTCTGATGTAAATAACTGATTTGCAGGCGTGGGCGAGATGACGAGTGTATCATGTAACGTAGGCACAGTTATGAAATAGGGAGAAGAGAGGGATTATGGTAAGTAGGTTAGTGGAGCAACGCAGAGCTTTTACGCCCCTCCTTCTCTGGTTTTTCTGCTGTGCATGCGTGGTGAGTCTCCTCTTGTCTTTTTCCACAGTGAACACTTTTCTCCTGAATCATATCAGTCTCTCATCTCCACCTATGCATGCTTTATATTTGTGCTCATTGTTTGTCGGAGGTTTGTGTACACTGCGCGCCTTTGCTATTCTCGTTGTACGACTTCTCCCACACATCTTTGAAACAAAAAGGAAAGCAAAACATTTAAACTTAAATGCAGAGCCACAGTGTATTGATTGTCCTTGTTTAAGAATACAGTGCTGGGAAACGCTGGAGGAACGTTCAGCTTTATTTTGTTCTGCAAATGTAAACTTCCTCTTCTTCCCCAGCATTCAGTATGTTTCCTTCCTCATCCTCATCTGCTATCTTTTTCGGATTATATCATGTCGCCATGAAGTAGTCACACATCTATCTGGTGTTCGCCGCCAACGTCACCGACCTCCTGACCCTGAATCTTATATAACCATGGCAATACCCAAATTAGAACACTGCCCATGGAAAGAAGGGGGCGCTTAGAGCTTCACATACGGGCACGTAGCGCTCAACCAGCTTTCCAGATTAAGTCAAATGGAATGAGTGTGTGCGTGTGTGTGTGTGCGTGTGTGTGTCAGAGAAACAGAAATCAAAGAACAAATCAAACCGCCATCAGCTCTAAAACAGAGACTGCACTAATGATGCTAACACGTTCAGAAGTGAGTGGTGACGTTTCACAGCGTGGTGCATGTATGCAACAACAGTATAAGACCTCAGCTGGCCTTTGTCACACACTGCAGCGAGCCCAGTGCACTGAGAGGATTATTTTAGGATCCAGGCTCTGGCTTCCATAATCCTCTCTCCTCTCCCTCATCCTGCTAAACCCTCTCCCTTCTCCTTTTTCAAATGCTTACTAATCTCTCACTTGGACTTTCTGTGTGGCTGTAATCTGGTTTGCACCTTTCTTTCACCTGCACCAGGTTCGCATCAATAGGTCAGTATGTCAAACTATAGGGTACCACTTCCGCGCGCTTCTTTACCTCTCATCCCTCCCCATCTCCTCCAAAACACGAGGGATGTCTCCTCCTCCTCCTGGTGTTTGATGAAGTTGCTCCAGGTGCACGCAGCTACCGTTACACTTGCTCTCCAAGCTTTCAGTCGTATCATGACAAAAGTTTAAAAGTTTATGGAGGGTCGTGTTAGATGGTGGACAGTTGCAGAACCAGCAGGTTAAGCGTGCCATAGATGAGACTGCTGGATAATGTTTCCACATTCAAGAACGATATCTGGTCTGCGATTTTGCATCGACTTGTCCTGAAGGCTCACAGTCACATTCTGCATATTATCCATTCATTTCTTTACTGCCTGTCCAGCTAGGGTCAGGAGGGAGGCACAACAAGAGACCCTTCATACTCACATCCCCACCTATAGCTAACTTAGCAAGCAGATACCTTTAAGGAAGTGTGGGAGAAACTTGAGCACTTGGGCAACAGAGTGCTCTAATGTAGCCCTGTGCCGCCTCCAAACAGGCTCCAGCCAACCAGCAGAACATTATCATCGTGGTAGCAATCTACAAATACAACATTTATCACCATAAGGGCCAACTTCACTTACTTTGCAGTGTTTAGTCATTGACTAAAAGCTTTTAAATGTGGAATTTATAATGCCAGCAGATATAAAGTAATTGAGTCATAGTAGTTAATGCAGTTTATTTTGAGGAAGGCATAGGAGCTTGGCAGAAAGGGAGGCAGGAAAAAGAAGTAAGTGGAATTCATGTGAACCACAAAGATTTACCAGGATAAACCTCTGACATGATCTACAAAGCAACACTGTAAGTCCGGCTGACACCTGCTGAGGCAGATAGTCGGTTTTTCTTTTGATTAAATGTTTTTTTTTTTAAATTAATCAAACAATATCTGTGTTAAACAAACAAATAAACCCTCACCCACCTTTTCCTCTCATATGCCACCAGCTACAACTGCTGTCATACTTCTCCAAGGTGAACTGGATGTGACATGCCGAGCATGCACTAAAGTACTAAACAAACAAAGAAGATGCAAACTGGAGTGCCCTTCAGTTCACTTTTAAGTTGGTATTTGTCCTCCATCAGCAGCTGTGGATACCAGAGATGGCTGCATTTGTTACCCTTAGGTGCCCATTATCGTTGGATCCTGTCATCTGTGAAGTTGTGCTGTTTATTTGGTCTTGAAAGGCGATATTCAAATGATAGACATCCAATTAAACCTGACATTTAGCATGGTGTATCTGTGTGTGCACACGCTCTTTGTTCCGTTGTCTGTCGATATTGTTTCTGCTTCCATCTAGATAATATCAAATCTTACAATCGTGACAGGAAAAAGCGGCTGAAGGCATTTTCAGAGTTGTCACAGGGGTTTGATAAAAGGACAGAGGAATAAACATCAATTTAGACAGCCTAATAGATAATACCAGGACCCAGATGAGATTATGGCAGATTATGACTGGGAGATAAAAATGGAGTCTTAGAGGAACATTAAATAAGGACAGAGCTGGACAAGGGATTGCTGCCTACTGGGGTTCGTACTTATCTCCTCAGAATAATATTACTGATCCTCACTCATGTATTCAGCTCATGTATTTGTCATTTCTCAGTCCCTGCTACAGCATAACATTATTCTAGCATCAGCATTGAAGGCAAGTATTGCAAAATCAGCGCTTCCACCTTGAAACCGTTGGTGGACATAAGCTTATATATCATTCTCCAACTATAATGACTCCAAACCAGATCATGAGCAAGTCTCTTCATCGCCACAGGGGTCTTTGAATGACCACGCTGCAGACATTCGAGTGGCTCCAGCGTATAAGGCCTGAATGTTCATTACCTCTTATCTCCTTCCTCCCATCTGTTGTTATTTTTCCCACCCTTCCCTTCATTACTAATTAACTGCTAATCCACTCCACATTTTCTTGGCATGAGCATATATTTAGATGTGCTCCTGGGGAGGAAAAGAAGAGAAAAACACTTACCCTTATTAACATTTATTGTCTATGCATGTGAACAAGACAAATGAACAAAGATGAGTGAACACAATCTATCAGAAAGCCTGCTTCACAGGACACTCATAGGGTCTCTTTCTCCATTGCTATTGATTGATAGTGTGTTTACAGTGAGGAACATTTGGGCCCTATCCTGCTTGCCACACAGCACAGATAACTTGGAGATAGCCCCAAGTGGTTATTAAAGGGATTGCAGTTTAAGTATGCTGCGAGTAAGAACAAAGACCAAGTGTACAAAATGTGTTTAAAAAACGCTCTTCTGAATCTTTTATATCCATACAAAATATAAACTAACAAAGAAAGAACCTGAACAGGAGAGAAAAGGCGAGACACTGCACAAGAGTGAGACACTCAGAGGGAACCAGCCCGACGTCCCAACGATCTGAAGATGATACTGAAAGGAGATCTACTGTGTCTTACACTCGCTTCCATGACAACAGCCTTGCAGGGCCCCCGACCTCGTGGCTCGTCTGTAATGAATCATCTGTGCTGTAGGTACGGTAACACCCACCAAAACACATTTGTGCATGCAAAGATTCACACATGTGCATGTAAGTACAAGAAAACACATATTGTGCGAGTGTTCACACAGGTCTGTGTGAAGTGTGTGGGCGACATACAGACACGCACACGACCACGTTCTCTTCTTATGTCGGATCAGCTTTCAGAGACTTTAATTCAGCTCTCACAGAAGTGGGAGTTTTAGTATTGAATAGTTGCCTAACCAAGTCACAGAACGGTGGTGTGACAGGCAGAGGAAGACACAACTACAGGACTCTGGAGACAGAACTCAGAAAAGCAGGTTTAACACTGATGTCTCGTTTAAAAAACACAAAACAGGCAGGGCTGGAGCCAGAAATACAAAACCCCAGCCACAAAGCAAGAGCACACTGAGTTTGAGGAAGGACGTGACAAAGACTAAGGAAAACTGAAGACTTAAATATACACGAATTAAGTCAGGAGAGAGGAAACAGCCGAGGAAAACAAAACACAGGTGAACAGAATCAAACTAATTACACCAAAAACACGCCAAATTGAATGCAAGTAGAAAAATAGACATTGACTGAAACTCAAGCACTAGAAACTCCTCATATTACCCAAAACATAGTTACAGGAATACAAGGGGGGAAGAAAACTCTTAATTAAGGACAAAGAACAGCAAAAGTCAAACACCAGGGTCATGACATATTTAGCTTCTTCAAAGACCATTTCTTTTCCCTTCATAAATTATATTCATTCTGTTTGCTTCAGTCCATATTTTTCATGCCTCATCTGCTTCTATTCTACACAGTTTGAGAACGTCATCTATCCGGTCGTTAAGTGATGAAGTGACGAATCCTACTTCCGGGCCTAAAGTTGTCATGATACGTTGTGTGGCAGGCAGGGGGAAGGACCCAAGATGCAGATTCACAGACACGGGGATAAACTCAAAAAAACACAGCTTTATTGCTGGCCACGGGAGGCAATACAAAATAAACTAAAACTGGGAAAACTAAAGCATGAACTGTACAAGGAACCGAACCACGGGGAGAATTACACACAACATGAGGGAGAACGCGACGCCGAACAGAGGGAGACTCAGACAGAAATACACAGAGGGTAAACGAGGAAAGTGGGCACACACGGGGAACACAGGTGACACTGATAATCATAACGAGACAGGGCGGGGTGAACTGAACATGACATGTACAGGCACAGAGGTTCAGACAGGAGGAGAGAGAGCACGGGGAAAACTTAGACATAATGGGCAGGGGAAACATGGAATAAAACATAAGGAGAGACGAGGGCTCACAGATACACAGAGGGGCACACAGGGGGTAAAAGCCATGAAGGGAAAACACTTAGGGAACAACACAACAGGGCAACTCAGAAAACATGGCCTAAATAAGGAACGAAATACAAAAATACAAGGAACTAAGAATACTGGGCCCACATGGCCCAGGACCATGACAAAAGTAGTCTGCGTTTAATATGGCTTTTGTGTTGTTAACATGTTTAATGTTATGTATTTTCTTCTATTTAGCCTCCCTCGGCTTTTATTACCGCTAATCATTTATTTAAGCTCAGTTTTTAAAACCTTAGGATGTAACTACAGCCCAGCCCATGCAGCAGTATATGAATGACTAACCTTGTATTGTGGATGGATTATCTCAGTTGTTCTCCTGGCTGAAGTTTGGTCCTTTTACAGATTACATTTGTTCCTGACCACCGAGAACACTCACGTTAACTTTTATCGAGTGGAAAAAAGTTAGCTTGTTTATATTATGCTAACATAGCTGTGTCGCTAGCGGTCACGTAGCACATCATTATATACCAGCTAGCCAAACTTCAGTAACCCTACAAACGTCACTGCTGTTTAGTTTTCTGTCTTCATTTATGTTGGAAGTGATAACAGAGCTGTACGTTTTAATTTGCTTCCAAAACCCCGCAGTCAGGACATGCTATATTGTATTTAGATAGAAGCTAGCGAGCTAACTTCCTGCTAACTTCTAACTCCGTTAAATGTCATAAATTCTGTTTTCATGGATGCCTGGATGTTAAACTCAATTGTTACACCTGGTAGAGCAGAACGCTGATCATTTTATTAAAGATGAAAGACTTTAGACAGTTTTTCAACTCTCAGTAATGCCATAGTGATCGTTTGATATATGGACCTGCAGCGGAGTTTAGGCCCAGACACAGCTAGTGACGTCAGATTTAACGACCGGATAAAGCAACATTTTCAACATAAAAAACACTCAAATCAAGTCAGTTTTACTGCAGCTATTTTATGTTAAAGGACGCTGTATACGACCGTTGTTTGGGTGGAGCTGTTGTCAGGAACACTCTTTCACAGAGCCCCCATGATGTGCCTGTAGACCTTATAGGAGGCACACATTCATCTTCTGTGTACATCAATCACCATCACCTAGTGCTTGCTCACAGGAGATCATCTGTGGGTGCAGTGAGCTGTCTGTTTCGGTAATCTTTTAAAAGAGATTCTCCAACTCGGATACCAACAACAGTATAAATACAGGCTCTACAGGTCTTCAAACATAGAAGTTAAGATTCCAATCAAGTTTATAAGTTTCAAGACAGCATGCTATTTGTTTTGTAAATTATGTGTTGTGCTTCAGGGCATGTGTAAGACACAAATGACACTGTTATGGGTGTGTGTATTTGTGTTATTTTGATCATAACTCTTAACTAGGGGCTTCATTCGTACTGCATGAAACAGTGTGTAGCATGTCCATCTTTCACATAAAGTCTTCAGTTGTGTATGACATTTTGGATAGGAGCTGAAAGTAGGCAAACACAAACTGTAAAGAAATGATGGTTCCAGTTCTCCTTTATGCCTGGAAAAAGTATTTAGCTGTAGTTCCTACACACTGGTCCTCTGAATGATAAAAATTAGTAGGTTAATTACCCTAAAAACATATATCAAACAAGCTGTGAAACTGGAAGGAATAAAAAAGCAGACGTCCCAAGCAGTGAGTCAATGGTTGCCACTCGACCCTGTTGTGTCCCAAATTTCTGCTCTGTCAGGTGATAAGATGGTGGGCTGTATATGGGGCACCATGCTGTCAAGGATTTACTTATCCTTGATGAATCAGCATGATACGCCGTGTTTTTACGACCTACTTACCAAAGCATGACCCACGTATACACGAATCCACGAGCAGGTATGAGCCGCACGCACACGCCGAACTCCTCAGACCAGAGCTCTGTCACACTGGCCTTTCAACAAAAGGTCAAAACTGTCACTTCGATGAGCTGCTGACACATGCACGCACTCTCCTCCCCACCTCTCTGTGTGATTCTCTGTCTCCCCACTACCTTTGTCACCTTTATGCAAATAGACCTAGTGACAGATACACATGTATGGAGTTCTGGTGCAAATGAGCTGCTTTAATATACATCTGTATCCTTCAGCTGATATTTACTGCCTTGTGTGTCAGATTACTTTTGTGTGTAAGTGTAACTTTTGTTGTCATGCTGCACTTCCTGTTGTTGACTGTGTTGTTACGAAAGCCAGTCGTAACGGCTTTCATAACAGCAGAATTTGTTTTAACAGAACTTTAGAGATCAGCTAACATGTTTTAATGAAGTATTGATGACGGCTTGCAACCTACACATCACAGAAAACAATGTACCAGATCAACATGCAAAACAAGGCGATCGCCAAGAGGAAGTGCAACAGGACACACACAGTCAGACTGTCAGAGGAGTTTTATCACACTGGAGTACAAATCAGCCAGAAAGATGCAGATAAATGTTTTGTCACATGTTCAGTCAAGACACAGCATGCATGCGGACATAATTTTGGCACAAGCGGAAGCTAATTTGCACAACCTGCCATATTCAATTTCAGATAACGCCACCCTGTCAAAATCACACACCGCCTTAATAATTATGCTGTGCGACAAAATATTGATCCTGATTTTTTCTGCTCTTTCCTGCTCCAGCTTTTTGGCCTACTTCTTCTAACTCCATCACTTCCAGCCATCAGCCCCTCATTTCACCTATCTGTGCTGCGGAGCACTTAGAGCTGCTCTCAGTTCAACTGCAGTCAAGCAATTTTCCTCATTCCTTTCATCTGTCTTTATTAGAAATCTTTGTGTTGCTGTGCTTGGAAAAAAAAACTTTCCAATTTCAAAAATGCACTTCTTTGGTCCAGCTAATCAAAATCTGGTGTGCAAACCACAACGACCTGTTTTTCCCAGTATTTACTTGATTTGTGTGTGTGTGCATTCATCGCTGTCCGTCTTTAGATTACACAAACAAATTTCCTCTGCAGGCTCCGTAGTAATATTAGATTATTTTGTTTGGTCAAGCCGACCAGTTTAAAACTGTGTTTTCGTCTCAGCAGGAGAGAAATGTCTTTGTTTATGTGTATGCGTCCTCCCTTTCCCCTCTTTGGTTTTTATTAGAGTCATGTGGTGAGGAATGTTTTGAATAACAGCCCACTGCAGTGAAACGACGACCCCTGGTGATAAGATGTGTGAAGGCTCCTTGCATAACAGACATCCAGCCAGCTCTTTGGCGCAGCTGCTCTACAGCAGATGTAAATGAGAGCTCATAGAGCAAAATGACTATAATGAAAGCATTATAATTCCATTCACGTGTGTTGGGATCGCAGACATTAATATTCTCAGTGAGCCAGATTAATCAGTATTATGCAAGCGCAGCGGCGGAGAGAGCTCGGTGGAGGTCCTCGCTGGTGTTTTTGTGCCCTCGGGCAACTTCGGGAAACCGTTCTGACTTTGACTCTTTTCCACGTTCAGCACAGGTTGATTTGACAGCTGATGTTTTCAGTAACTGGAAAAATTGTTTCGGTGTGTCTGGAAAAGCAAAAAGCAGCCAATCATGCAGCACGGTGCTTTCAGCCCTCACTGAGATTATAAAGGACAGAAGAGTAGAAATTAGACGAGAAACAGAAGAAAGTATAAACTGAAAGTATCAAGAAAACTGAGGAACACAACCTATAGTGTGTCTAACCTTAAAATAAATGCACCTATTGTCAGGAACATCTTCGGTACTTTGGGTTTCTAAGGACCCCAAAATACACCGTGCATACTTACAACTAGAAATCCACAGAGAAAAGGTTGAAGTTCAGTAAAAAAAAAAAGGGAAAAAAGTGTATTGAAGTAGCACTTTAACCTAAACCACACAATGTGCTTGTTATTGATTAATAGCATGCACGCACACATACAACATGTAGAGCAACACAATCACCAAAAAGGTTGCATTGACAGCTGACATGTTTATGTATATGACATATAAATGTATATATGGGCTGTGATCTGGTCTGTTGTTTAAATCAGCCTTGTCAGATCGGGAAATGGTTAATCAGTAATCCACATGAAAGGTGACTGAAAGTCACCGTGTTCGAAAAGGTCGGTTACTGTTTACTTGTGGATTGACGGGTCTTTTAATGCAAACCAAAAAGAAGGCTTTTTTTATATTGATAGATGTGTTATGTATAAATGAATAAAATGGTGAGTGATAAGACTCTAAAATAAAATGTAGGGGAAAGGCAAAAAAAGAAGAAAGTGAAAATGAAAGCGTGAGAGAGCGACAGAGAAGAAAGAGGATGACCTAGAAAGAAACGCTCCGTCTCTCAGCCTGCACCCCACACCCTGTGCACCCTGTACATGCTGTACAGCTTCGTATTTACACAAGGGCATCGCACTGTAACGAAACAAAGGACTGAACGCAGGAGCAGTGAAAGCTGTGTGCAGTTTGTTCTAAAGATGATTCACAGCATTCAGTTTGCTGGTATGTACTGTCATCAGGAATGTAATGCTTCTTTTAATACATTAGAATATAGCAATGAAACCATTCATCTGTCATAATGTAAATACGCTGGGATACACACAAATATTGACCAGTGTGCTGTAGTTGCTTGTCAGTCATTTAAAGCGGACTGCTGGAGGAGTTTAGCCATGGATGTGTGGTTTCCTGCCTCAGGAGAATTCAGAGAGACATTATCTGGGATCAGAACACTTTATTGTTCTTCTCATAACAGTCAAAAAAGGTCTTCAGACACCGCTGTTAGAAGGGGTGATGGGAATAAGGTGCAATATTTTATCGTCTGTCTATTGAAAAAAGGCTCAAGGTTATATGTTGAATACACAAAGTTAATCAGAGATTCTAAAACTACGCTCACTGCCTTCAGACTGAACAAACTTATGCCTGCTGTAACTGAATTACATGTGCCGAGCTACAAGCAGCAGCAGCCTCTCTTTAGCTCCACCACGATGCTATGTAGGCTTTACTTACTTCTCTAATGGCTAGGATTTCTCATTATATAACAAAGTATCGGTAAACAATCCCTAATTAGTGCGACCTGATGCAAATCGTGCCCGAAGTTTAAATAATTGATCGAATCTTGTCCCAGGATGGTTAAACTGACCCAGATCAGGGATATCTTAATTTAATAATTCAACACTTTCT
This sequence comes from Rhamphochromis longiceps, assembly GCF_057381845.1. Classification (NCBI taxonomy): domain Eukaryota; kingdom Metazoa; phylum Chordata; class Actinopteri; order Cichliformes; family Cichlidae; genus Rhamphochromis; species Rhamphochromis longiceps. The sequence goes on from NC_140578.1 coordinate 10,960,457, forward strand.
AAAAACAACAACAACAACAACAAAAAGTAAAACAAAAAACAAACATGTAAGGTTTACGTGCTCCTAAAAAACGTGGGATGTGTGTTTGTGGAAAAAAATCTAATTTGTAATGAATGAGGCACGTCGGACTCAGAAAAGAGGACACGAACAACACAACAAAGACGTTGCTGTTTTCTGCGTTGTTTCACAGACATCGTCTGTTTCCCACATTTTGTGATTGCAACTCATGATCAGTTGTACAACATGAAAAGCTCACAAAACGGATTATAGCCCATTACAAATGTTTTTTTAAGCTTCTGATCTAAAATATTGTAAGTTAATAACTGTAACTGTCCCTGAGACAGTTAAGTAAAGGTGTTTGTTTTATATGTTTCTGTGATAGATTCATGTTTAGTTTAGTTCATTTATTTGTAGGAAAGGGTTAAAAATTGATGCAAAGTTTGTGTGAGGTAGAGTTTGTAATGGTCACATGACCAGAGTTTAGCTGAGAGCACAACCATGGCTAGCGTGGATATAGAGCTACGGATGCGGCTACAGCCAAAACATTGATGTTATTCTGCATGTGGTCCAAGAGGCGCACACGGTAATCGTTTTCAGGTATATTGTGTATGTAATGTTTGTTTACATGTTTTACACTGGCAATTAGGGATGGGTATCGTTTAGGTTTTATCCGATACCGGTGCCAAACCGGTACTTAAACGGTGCCGGTGCTTAAACCGGTGCTTAAAGAATGGAGAACACAAAATTGGTCCAAAAACCTCTCATGTTCAGCTGTTTTTTTGTAAAAAGATAACAATGTTAGCCTTTTCTGCAGCTATGGGGCATATATGATATCACTCTTGGCTGGAAGCAGTGCTTAATCAATGGAAAAAACACAAACTTTGTCCAAAAACCTCTCATGTTTAACTGTTTTCCACTTTTTCTTTGGTCATTTTAGCCTTTTTGGCCAGGATGAAGCGAGTATCTGCCATCAAACAAGAAGACAGCCGCATGTAACTACGACAGTGTTTGCTAGTTCATCTTACATGCATTAATGTAATAACGTGGTGAGCCTACTCAACATAAATTACACACGAACAACATTAAGCTACTCACGCAGAAAAGAACGGCTGCTGCTGCATCATCATCCGTCATCATTTCTGCTACACTGGCAGGGCTAGGGGCCAGGACTCTCCTCTTCGGGTTTTTGGGGGATGTTGCTAACTCTGGGTCCGATAACAGGCACCACACCCGCAGTAGATGTGCTCGGTGTGAGGTCTCGCAGTAAGCTATCAAATACGGCGCATTTCTCGGCTTTAAAAAAAACGCTATGCATCGCCAGGTGTTTCATCAGATTTGAGGTGTTACTTCCTTTGACAGTATCACAGTATCAGTTTAAAGCACTTGTTGCAGGCTGCTGAGTTTTGCTGTGAAGTACAGCCAGACTTTTGACCGCTTCGCCTTGAGCGTTTTTAATCTGTAGTTCTGCTCTAAAAGAACGTACATACATGGACCCGCCTACTATCCTCGGAAACGTAAAACGATTGGCTAGAATCTAAAGTGTATCACAGCTCAGGAAAAAAAAGCACCGAAATAAAGCACCAAAATGTGCGCTGCTTTTCGGTCTGGTTACTACCGTTTATGTCAGAACCGGTGCGATACCGGTACCCATCCCTACTGGCAATAACAGGACATTTTCAGTAATATCCATTACATTGCATTTTTCCTGTTCTGCTAGCTCAAGACTGTTTATGGACACTAACACGAGAGACTTTGATGAGGTCAACGATATCTACGTTGAGTACTTTGTGTTTTCTTCAGTTTTCACGATGTCTGAAGAAAATACGAGAGAGAGAGAGAGAAAAATAAACTTCTGAAGACATCAGTATGATGCGTGGCCATTGTTTGTTCGATCCCTGTAATTATATTAACTTTTTAACACTTACTTTATACATATACAGTCACGTAAAATGAATCTTTCAATCCTTTTACATCAGGACATAAAATAATCATCTGGTTTTAAAATGATTTAAATACACAACACTGACATGTTGCACCACGTCATTACTTATTTAACAAAGACTAAGCTAACACTGACTGCGTGACTTTGTCAGTGTCTCACATCATTATGGCTTCAGTTCATTGAAGTTTGCGGGCAGATTTTCATGCACAGCTCTCAGTCAGGTTTGAGGTCTGAACTTTGGCTCTTTGCAGGACTTTGATTCTTTTCTTTTTCAGTCGTTCTTTTGGAGATTTTCGAGTTCAAGCTTTAGCTGTCACACAGATCTCAAATGTGACTCTAAAAAACTTTGGTATCCAGAGGAGTTCATGGTCAAACACAATGACTGCAAGGTGCCCAGATACTGCAAACAAATCATCCTCTGTCAAGATATTGTTCCAGAACTCTTGCAGTTTGTTCACATGCAGCTTTGCTCTGCCGCTATGTTCTTGTCACGATGCACCACTACACTTGACGTTAGTTTCCACACCTGCTATAACTCCTAATTAAACTCATTTTTCTGTTTTGGGGGTGGAGGCAAAGCCACTCATCTACAGTGCAGGCAACGGCAAACAGAGCTTTGGCTTTTTAATTCCCTTTGTTTTTCTTTGCTTGTGCTCGACACAACAGATGTTAAAGCTGAATCTCATAAGAATTTGAATTTAGGCTGAAATGAAGTTTGTGTTCCTGCGTGTCAGCAGCTGCTTTTCACGTCTATCCTGAGACGTACTCTCAGAGCACACTTCAGTACATTTCAGAGCCTGTACTTTTCCACTTTTACTTGAGTGAAGAGCTGAATCAGTACTTCAGCTTTTACCAGAGCACTTTTTAACACAAGTAGTTGTTCTCCTATTTAAGTGTTGAATGTCTGTACTTTTGCAACCTCTGCTGATACAGAAAGCCTCAGAACTGAAAGAGGGTGTACTTTCTTTTTTACAAGAGCGTAAAAAGCAGCATCTTTTCATCATTCTTTTATGTTTTTATTTTTGCACATGGCCGCTGGGTATTATGCGGGTATACACATGACCTTATTGGTGTCAGCATACTACAATTTTCCAAGAAAAAGATTTCTTTAATGAATCCTAATATCAGTTCCTTTGATGCCATTTAACAATAATCGCTGATAAAAGTGATGACGAAATGCTTCGTTTGTTGTTGGTTATTAGAGAAAAAGAGGATCTTGTATAACTGAACAAAAAGTCCAAGGTAAAAATATACTCCCATGGCCAAGCACTCGCGCACAGAGCTGCTAATCCTTTGTCGAGACCAACTGTTCACATCCAGCGTGATGTGTGTGGTGAAAGGACAAAGTGTCTTTTTAGTGGAATCGAACAAAAGCTGCCAAAGTTACGTGATGGTTTGATTGTTCGAGGCTCTCGCTCGATGCGCGTGAACAAAGGCAATCAGGGGAAAATTGTAAAATGACACCTTGAGCTAATCAAATTACTCAGTGGCTGTCAACAACTCATTTAACTGAGCTTTCCGACTCCACATTTGCGGCTAATATACTTGTAATTATTCTATTGGGATAATTTGGATGGAGACAGTTTCACGGTGTTTTATCAGTTATTATCAGTATATGATCACAACTAATGAGCCAGGAAAACATTTGCTTTTGCATTACCTCTGATACCATTACAGCATGAGGTCATGCATTATGTGGAGCAAAAGCAGCCTGTTATGTATTTAAGTGAAGAGTACGCTTTCTATACCTGAACACACAGCGCAAGTCTTTTTCATCCTGTTAGTTGTGGAGCACAGGGCATGAAGAATGGCTGAATAGGAGTGAATACGATGATAATGACACAGGATAATAGAGACTATGTGATTTGTACTCTGCACACGCAGAAGGAACTGCATCCAGTCAAAGTGTGTCCATGACGTGCGATTTCCTATTCATTGTTTGTTTAAATGTAAATCAACATTTAGTGCTGTATATTCTGCTTTTTTGTTTGATGATGTTTTTGTTCAGCTGACACTATGTCTTCCATCTTAGGTATTAAAGCCTGAGCTAAATCAAGGACTCACACTTGATTAGATTCTACCTGCCACTGAACAAATGGTGACAGGGTCAGAGCGTGCTCTGTATCACTTCTGTCGGTCTCACTTTCAGTCTAGTTGCATTCGGTGGACTGAAGTAAGACAAGGCCTAAGAAAAGACGTATCACAATGAATGATCTATAATGGCTTGGAGGAGGATCACTTTTCAATTAAATCCAGCCCTCATTGTGTTACAGCACATCAGTACTACAGCTAATCACTAGGACCGGGCGGGCCTGACACACTGACACAAATTCATAGCCTCAACACATGCACTTGCACGCGCAAACTAATGCATGTGATGTATCACTGTGCTGTCATTTGTGCGGGATAGTGGGTCGCTGAAGATAAAGGGATCTCTACAATATGTTGACGCTCACGGTGTACAACTTACAAACCCAGTTCTGACAATGTGGGGTGTTGTATGAAATGCAATGCTCTGCAAATGTCATAAATCCATATTTCATTCACAGTAGAACATAGAAAACATGTTTAAAATGAGAAAATTGACCATTTTAAGAAAAATATTAGCTCATTTTGAGTTTCATCTGACCTCTAGCTTGATTTGAGACATTGGCTGGGTATATCAGGGTCTGCTTTGGACTGGTTGGAATCCTTTCTGTGTGAACGATCTTTTTCTGTGGCTAACTCTAAATACAGGTCCTCTTCTACTTCTCTTGAATATGATGTGCCACAGGGCTCTGTTTTGGGGCCTTTTTTGTTTTTGCTGTATATACTCCCTCTTCAGCACTTATTGAGCACTTTTAAAGTTATTTCTTATCTCTTTTTTTGCTGGGCCCCCCTTTGTGTCACAAGAAAAATGTTCACCCCCCTCCCCCTCCCCGCACAAACACATTCTCCAACCACACACACCCATATTTTGCTCCATTGCGGTTTATTTCACACCTCAAAAATTTAGTAAACAATTAAGCAAATACAAGTAATCTGCAATCTTTAACGCTACGGCCGCACCTACACGGGTATTTTTGAAAACGCAGCTGTTTCTATGCGTTTGGACCTTTCGTCCACACGTAAACGGCGTTTCGAGTCACCGGAAACGGAGATTTTTAAAATTCCTTTTTTGCGTTTACGTGTGGACGAGGAATACAGAGTTCCTCACGCAACGTCAAAGGCATGTGCCTTTTTTCACGTCACGCTGTGCGCCACGTTATTGTTTACATGAGATGAATTGCAGAATGGCAGATAGTGAGATTAACAGTATTTTGTCTCTATCTTCAGGTTTTACATGCTTACATACACACACGCAGTTACTGTCCCTCTATTTAGAAAGGCAATAAAGATAATAAAGGCAATAATCACGGTGTAATTATTTTACATGTAGTTGTTTTTTTCCTGTGTAATAATATTCAACATTGCTATCAATACATTTTTCAAAAAATGCCTCTCTGTGCAAAATGGGTTTAAAAACATAAACATACTGTTTGTCCGTGATTTGAACCGAGGGAACAAATCCTGGCAGGATGAGCCTGATATTATTTGTATCCCACTGTAACTTTCCTGTAAAAAGAGCTGACATCTCCAAAATGTCAGGAGTAGTTAGTCATTACAACAAGTGTTTGTGAACTAAAAACCAAGAATGTGGGATACTGTTTGTCCGTGATTTGAAGAGCCCAGCGCTGCTCCCGACAAAGGGAAACCAATTCTGCAGGAGAGACCTACCTTGGCATTTGTGCAGGTGAAGCCAAAGGGAAGACATGCTTCATATTTTCTAGTCTTTGGCTTAGAATGAAGTTGGTTTGGAAACATATTCAACGATGCTTCATCTCCTGCTTTGCGTTTGTGTGGGCGCCCCGTGCTAGCAGTGTCCAAGCGTTGTTTTGTTTTTTCCCCTTTTCATACCGCGCCCCCCCTGCAATGGCTCTGCATCCCCCCTAGGGTGCGGGCCCCACACTTTGGGAAGGTCTGCATTAGGGGATGGATGGCTGATGACTTTCTTCAGTTAAATGAGGAGAAAACTGAAGTCCTTGTTTGTGCTCCCAAAAAATTGGTACCTATGGTTATGGAAAACTTAGGCCCTCTCGCTACATTTGCCAAACCTTCTGTGAGGAACCTTGGTGTAAATTTTGACTCAGCTCTGACTTTGGACACTCATGCTAATTTATTGGTTTGGTCCTGTTTTTACCATTTAAAAAAATATTGCTAAGCTGAGTCCCTGAGTCTGTACCACGCTCAGAACTGTTCACGTGTTTATGTAAAGCCTCTGTGGATCGTCTGCAAGTTGTTCAGAACTCTGCCACAAAGCTTCTGACCAAGTCTTCCAAATACTCTCACGTCACACCCCTGCTGATCCAGTTGCACTGGCTCCCCATGAAATTGCAGAATCCACTTCAAGATTTTGACTTTGACATTCAGGGCTCTGCATGGACAAGCACCAACCTATATCAGAGATCTTTTACATCCGTACATCCCCAGCAGGTCCCTGAGGTCATGTGATCAGGGCTTGCTGGTCGTCCAACATACGAGGCTGAAAACAAAAGGCGATAGAGCGACTCTGGAACTCCCTTCCTTTGAGCCTGAGATCGATGGACTCAGTGGTTTCATTTAAAAAACAGCTAAAAACGTATCTTTTTAAACTTGCTTATGGTTGATTTCTGTTTTTCTGTTTTAACTTTTCTGTGAAGCACTCTGTGATTTTTATCTTGAAAGGTGCTATACAAATAAAATTTCATTTATTTATTTGATCGCAGCTGCAGAGCTCAGAAAGGTTGGCCATGTTTACCACAGATGTGTGGCTTCCTATTTTCTTCTACAACAATCGGAAAAATCCGTGACCTGAGGAGAGCACCTGCTGGACTTTTGGGAGAGGAATATCGTCCTGCTCTTGTCTGATAGAGGATTCATTGGTTCGTGATCCTCCAGATTTTTTCAGCTGACAAAAGGTCCGGACAACAGGAAGGCCAGTTCCGCACCCAGACTCTTCAATTATGACTTCACAGCCAGACACCAATAACAACGGGGAACACAGAGGGAAGAATTACTCAAACACAGTGTATAGTAGAAAAAGACTAAATATGCCAAGAGAATAAGAAACTATTGAACCATTAACCACCCATTAAACAAAGGTCCACTAACTCACAAACACTGGGCCAGTGACCCGGACCATGACAGGCTTTCTTGGAGAATTAGCCATAATAGCCATAACATGAAAACCACTCATTGAGAAATGATGACCTTATGATTATAATACAATGTTCAACTGCAAAGACCTGATTCCTCGATAACACACAGAGATAAAAACGAAAAAACAAAACAAACAGCAAGCAAACAATTTATTTATAAAGAACTTTGAGACAACTGCTGGCTGGAAACAAAGTGCTGCACGCCTGGCATGCCAAACGAAAAACGTTAAACACAAAACAATAAAATCAGCACATTAGATTAAATTAAAGCAGACAAACAAACAAAAACACCTCCAGTAGGCACAGGAAATGTGTCAGATCCCAATCAAGCGTCCTGTACCAGACACCACAGGAAGTCTGTAGGTTTTGTGTCCACTTCAGGGCCGTTTGGGCAGCACGAGAGAGACTTACACAATACGCTACGTGCATTTGTTCGAAAAGAAAATGGCATAACACGAACTCGCAGGATTCGCATTTAAAGCCCAGTCACGATCTTTAAATCTCGGCAAGTTCGTCTGCAATATACCGACCCTTGAACCTCGTTTCCAAGGAGATGTCTGGTTGCCTCACCGACCTGCTCAGCTGGATAAAGGCAGAGGTAATCTCGCCATCACACAAAGCAAGTAAACACCTTTCTGTGCAGGAGCGAAGAAAAAACGAGGACAGTTTACAGCAAATAGGGAGCAAGATTGAGGCACAAATGGACGCTGCATTGAAGAAGGGACAAAGGAAGTGGAAATGGGACAAAGGATCAACAGACGTCATTTAACAGCAGTCTGCTTTACTGCCCCAGTAAACTGTGACATCTACACTCTGACCATCCCTTCTGGAGCTTTCTTTCACAAAACAGAGGAAATGCCGAATTATAATCTGAACGTATTAAGCTATAAAAGTCTGACACTTCCAGTGAAAGGTTTGTTATTAGGGAGAGATGAAAAGCCTCGATTCTTTTTCGACGATGCCAATACAAAAAGCTCATTTTGAACAGATGCGCTTCAGCGTAAACAAACTGTGCTTTTTCACACATGATAAAAACAATCATTTGTTCTCCGCAAAGAATATATCAAGAGTTGTTATATCAGCCTCCTGTTCTTCCTTTTTTTCAACCTGGGCACTCCTGTGTAGTCGTCACATAATACCAGACCGCTGGATAATTGGGCAATTTTGCAGCATGTTCTGAGTATTGTATGTCAAATTGGATTCTCTGAGCCTGTGCTACTGTTACAGACACTTTGATATGCGAAGCCCTCTGTTGTGTTAAAAGCTGTTTTATTATGTAGTCTGCTGTGTACGAGAAAATGATCAAACTACTGACAAAAGTGTCTCTCAGACAGTTCACAGCTGTATTTATGGGGGAAAATTGCTTCATTTTCACATCATTATTTCCATTATTATGATGACTTGTCTGTATAAATACTTGTAAGCAGTGTCTGATGATTTTTTGAGATGCACTGACACGGAAAAAGCCGCTAAACGCCGCAGATCTGTTTTTCTTGCCCCCTGTCAGATTTGACCATCACGCACTGTTCTAGTACAGATGATGTAGACGTTCAGCTTCATCGAGCTAAAACAGTGCAGATGTTTGCACCTGCAGATTAATGAGAAATTGGTTTCCATGGGCAGATGGAAGATTACCACATTTGCAAGTAATCAACACCAGATTTATTATCAGGTGTCATTTTAACCCCTTACCAATAATAATACGTGCAGAGTAGCCCACATGCTGCAGGCTTGAAGGGGTAGTGCTACAGCTGACAGCTGCCCCTCCTGGAGCCTGGTTCTCATAGAGGTGTCTTTCTATTAAAAGGGAGTTCTTCCTTCCTACCATTGCACCACTGCAAGTACCTGGGGTTGTCTCGCTAACCTTGTAGTGTGTATTTTATTATTTATTATCCCCTCGAGACGACTGTTGCTGTGAGCTGAGGCTGTTTGACCAAAATTGAGCTAATCTGAATGAAACACGTTGGTGCAAGTTGTAAGTTACGGGGTCACGTCATTATTGCAGGTCACAATGAGGCACGCTCATATGTGGATATTACATTTATGCTTTGCTACACCTTAAACCTCATTCTCGTCACTAACGTGTTTTATGCCGTGTTAAATTTATTGTGTTATGCTGTAAAATAAACCCATTGCCCCCATAGGAGGATGTATTTTTATTGCTTTCTGTTCAGAGATAATGTTTATATTGTATTCTTGTCAGAGCTTGGGTCTCAGGAGGGTAATGACAATCCGTGGAATAGATGTTCAGACAGCTCCCCACAGTGACAAAGTGAATTTTATGATTTCACCGGCGGCTCAGCGACTAAGCAAAGTCATTCAGACACCTTCCAGGATGTGGAAGTCTGGGATTTAGAAAGTCAGATATTCCAGTCTGGACCATAATGGTAGATCTGCTAACAGGCTGAAGATGCTGGTATGAAATATAGCCGTGATCAAAGCCATTTTACTTGCTTGTTAAAACACAGCATGCAGTTTTAATAGTAGGCATAGTGACGGGTGCACGCTCAGGCTGTCGTGGTATAAACATTGATGATAAGTGTGATATTAATGGTACAGTGTGTAAAACGTCACAGTAGACTGCAGCCATCTAAAATTTGTTTCTTTTCTCTCTCTCCCTCAACTCCATAATCAAGCTACAGTGGCTGCTATAGTCTGTTTACTCTGGAAGAGATAAAGTTTGTGAAATGAGTCGATGGAGCTCACTGCTGTCCAATGATGGCGATGCTGAGGGGAGCTGTGGAGGATAATCGGAACTTTTCTGTCAGTAAGCGCTGCTGTTAGCCTCTATTAGCTGCTGTTAGTGAAAGCATTAGTTAGCATTAGGTAAACTTTCTCATAATATCATGTAATAATAAGAATTATTTAATATTGTTCAATTTATACAACATCAAATCACAACACCAGTTGCTCAAGCCGCTTTATATTGTAAGGTAAAACCCCTAATATAATATAATATAATATAATATAATATAATATAATATAATATAATATAATATAATATAATGCAGTTAGTGCGGACAGGTTGATTGAAAAATCTAAATTGACCATAGGTGTGAATATGAGTGTGAATGATTGTCTATGTGTTAGCCCTGCGGCAGACTAGCGACATGTCCAGGGTGTACCCTGTTCCTCGCCCTGAGCAGGGATAGGCTCTGGCCCTGACAAGGATAAGCGGAATGGATGATTGGAATAAAGTATAATTAATATAATATCATTAAAATAATAATAAAATCTATAATAGAGAGAAAATCCCAACAATGTGCACTCTTGTACAATTTTCAGGACACTTGAGCCTACCATTAAGGTCAAGCTGGGTGGATGGTTGGTGGTTTGATCCCAGTCTGCTCCAGTCTGCATGCCAAATATCCTTGGGCAAGATACTAACCCCATGTTGCTCTCAGATGCATCCATCAGAGTGTGAATGAGTGTTAGATAAAAAGTGCTTGTGCGAATGGGTGAATGTGAATGTAGGAGTTGTGTAAAGCTCTTTGAGTGTGCAGATAGAGTAAAAATTAAATTAAATTAAAAGTAACTTATAAGGTGTACTACACATGTGGCTGGTATCTAGGTCCATGCATAAAACGTGAAACGGTGGCCATGTTTAAAGATGTAATTGCAAACGAATACTCAGTGTATATCTATGAGCACAGTTTTTCTGTTTTAATAACCTTAAAAAATGACTGGCTGTATCTTTAAAAAAAAAAAGAAAACAGGAAGCACTGCTATCATGTCACTGTTACACATTTATAACCCAGGCCTGCTCATGCCTGAACACTAAAAACTGGACACATTCACCCTTTCATTAGTGGGATCCCAGTGGAAAGCCTCCGGCTGGATGTTTTCCTTGTTACCGCCTTAGGTGCACGCTCACAAGCCTGCACTGCATCAGCAACAAGGCGGCCAACAACTTGCTTTATCGTCTTTTTTTACTCTTATGGGCGACCATAATGAACATCATGTTGTACTTACAGTAACAAGACTTCAAACTAATGACTGAGGCCATAAACTGCTTTCTCCAATCATACGAGGAGCTTCGTGTGATAGAAAGCACCTGAACACCTGAAAGCCCCTGACTACAGCATTACACGTTTTCCCAGAGAGCACTCAGCACTCTACTAATTAGCTTAGCCTGCTGAAGAAAGTTTGATAGGTGCCATCGCTTAAAACACCTGAAAGGCTTCACGTTGCGAGGTGAAAGAAAGGACATATTTGTGAGTGCAGTGGTAAATGGAGTCCCGAGTTCAGCCAGCTGAGTGGGTGAACATAACAAAATTGCCACGAAAACATCATTCTTGCTCCTCAGCTTGTTTGATTCTCATGCTTGTTACTCTTGGCGGATGAATTTTCGTTATGAGAGTGTTTTCTCCACTCCATACTCACAAATTCGCTTTATGAGGCTGAATTATTGCATTTGAACCCCGCCCGATGCATAAATTCGACCAAATTTGTGTGCATTCCCATAACCACCGTTGTGGTGGTGTGCAGAGGGCAAACGGTCCCCACAGCATCACGCACCACGATGCCCTGAAAGGATAAATGGTTTTATTTACAGCTCACACACTGTATGTACCCCTGCAGTGGTAAAACATTCTTTTTATTCATGCCTTTGCATTTGTGGGGTGAACTGCTGAGACGAAAAATAAATAATCATCAAGATCTCAGTGGTGTTTGTGTTCGCGATGTTCGTTATGTCCTGCCTACACTGTTTGCTCAGGGCGCAGCTGCACACCACGCTGACTTGCCAATTAGGCCTACACATTTCGTTACGCACCCTGCTGATTTTCCAATTACACCTACGCCGACACACACACTGGCGACCGTAATTAGGCCCATATCCTTTCAGCGACTCGCAGATGTGCATATCAGGAACGACCGCAGAGATTATCGCTCATACTGTACAGCTGTCAAACTCCAAGATGAAATCAATTAAATAAAGGTGGAAAGATGCGTGTGATAAAACGATAGCCTCCCGCGACAGCTTCGATTCTTCTGAATTGGTCGTATTTTTATGTTCACAGAGATGAGTGCTCGCGGTAAAGTGAATTAAATATGTGGTTAAATGAGGGTAACTGCAGAGTTTATCTCCCTGCAGGGAACTGAACTGCCCCTCTTCCTCTTCTAAAGAGTTGGTAAAGTTATAATGACACAACAAGACATCCAGAGGCTTCTCATCAAATCCATAAAATGCCCAAAAATCACTCTGTAAAGAAAGAAAAAAATCTTATGAAGTTATACATGAATAATGATCTGACACTGTGCCTGTCTCTAACCTGTAAGAGCTAATCACGTTCCCAGTATATTTGCCCTGAGAGGCCACAAATCTAATTCTAAATTCTTCTGTGTAAAAGTCTCCCATCACTCTCATTTCTTTATATTTTGCTAGGAAAATGGGGAAAAGGTGCAGCTTTTTATTGAAACATGCCGACATGGAAATATAGCGTATAACACAATAACAGCCTGAAAGTGAACTTCGGTGTGAACAGCCCAGTGTGAACTCTGAGCAGCTCTCTGTCATCTCTGTGAGGATCTTCAGGAATAGTTCTCCAGCTTCCTAAAGAACATTCAAAGCTCTTGTTTGGATGTTTCTGCCTCAGGATGTTCCCATACTGCTTCAGTAATGCTGAGGTCCGGTCTCTGGGGAGGCCCATCCATGACTGATAGTGTATGGATGGGCTTTCACTGCGCTGGCAGTGTGTTTGGGATCATTGTCATTCTGAAAAATGAAACTGCTGCCAATCAGATGCAACCATGATGGAGCCTTTTACTCACCTCTCTGCACTGAATCATACATACTATTAATCTCTGGCTCTCTTCAACAACATGTCTTTGCCCTGTCTTCCTTCTCTCACCCATCCGGTCGCGGCGGATTGTCGCCCCTCCCTGAGCCTGGTTCTGCCGAAGGTTTCTTCCTGTTAAAAGGGAGTTTTTCCTTCCCACTGTTGCCAAAGTGCTTCCTCATAGGGGGTCATATCATTGTTGGGTTTTTCTCTGTATGTGTTATTGTAGGGTCTACCTTACAATATAAAGCACCTCGAGGAGACTGATATTGTGATCTGGCCCTGTATAAATAAATGAACAGTAAATAAATGATCAGCTGAAGGTCCTGTGTCAGGCTGGACTTTTCACTGTTCACTGTTCTTCAAGGACATGACTTTCAGATACTGTTTATCTGATGTCTGCTACTTTTCCTTTGTCTTCTGTTTGTCCAGTTTCCTGAAAAGTTTTTAAGGTCACATTAGTTGACATGCTAAGTTTTCAACTATTAGCTGTTTGGGAATCATCTTGTTGGGACAAATACTATTTTCGGTGTGTCAAACTGTGCAATCTGCAGCATTATTCATAGTTTCAGCTGTGAGAAGAAAGCATATGTTTTGTGACAGGCTGCCAAACCTAAAATTGGTCCTTTGGTAAGTTTTCTGTTATATATAGAATCACACTGATTCATCTCTCTAATAGGTGCATTGTTTTATGCTTGAATAATTCATAGATCAGCGTTGAGTGGCTTAACAAACAAAGAGCAGAAAAAGATTCAGGCACAAGACTGGACTGAAAATGTGTCAAAGCAGCCAACATCCCCACAAAAAGTCTGTAAGACCTTCAGGAAACTGGAGAACCACTTTTAAAGATTACAAGAGATAATAATAGGTGACTCAAGACATCCTAATATGCTGAAACACAAGTCCCTTCCAGTGTAACATCTTTTATCTGTGAAGCCACACAGTTCTTCGCAGAAACCGAGCACGACCCATCCTTTCCAATCAAAACAGTAATGAGTCACAAACTCTCTCCTTCCTGTTTGAGCTTCCACGGATGGCCACCTGGGGGCTCTCTGCTCCCACTCAAACTCCCAAATTAGACTTTATGGCCCTGGCTGTCTACTCATCTACCTTCACTTCCTTTTGATTGTTCATTTTATTCCCTTATGGTTTTAATTTCATTATGTGCCTTGTATTGCTGTGCTTTTCTCATTTCATCACATAATTCCAAGCAATTACATTCTAGGCACTGAGATTAAAATATTTAAAACATTTCATGATAAAATGTGAAAAACAACACATGGTAGCAGTTAGTTATTAAAGCTGGAGGACTCAAATGGACGTAAAGGGAATAATTCAATTTACTCTTTGGGATCGGGGTTTGGGTGGTTTTTTTCCCAGCAGCTTACACCGCCCTCCAATGGTCAGAATTGTTATTGCAATTGCCAATTTTTCTTCGGATTGAGGGAAAAACTGTTCTCTAACAATGCAGCACACTCTCTGTGTACTGCATATGGCACAGTAGTAGACTAATTAGAGTCAGCAGGGCTGGTGTTGAGTCATAGCCAGCAGCCATGCACAAAAACATTGCTCTGATTGAACAATTATTAGAGATTTTAACAGCAATTAAGAGTTTCATGAGGTATGAATGTTTTGGTGTGGGAAATATCATCAGGGGCATAAGCAGAGTTGCAGACAATTGAATGAGCGCACAGTTGGGTTATCTCATTAGCCACATCTCCACAGCAAGGGTCTGCACGAAATGTAAATGCATTCAGCTGTCGACCTGCTCGCTCATCTGCCCCGAATCGTTCTATCGCTCATTTTCCGTTCGTTGCCTGGCCAGAACAGTGTGAACATTTCAGTTAGTGAGCTCATTTCTTGTGCCTGTGCATCAGTGTCTCTACTCACCAGGAAAAAGCACCTTGATTTCTTTGCCCGCACACACACACAGCGTATTATTGCACTTGATTTTCATGCAGTGCACATCAAGCCCAAAGTGTGTGTAAAAGTGTGAATATTTTTCATTTTCAGTGGTGTCAGAGAAAATGTGAGTATTTGGAAAACAAAGATGCTGAGAGGAATGAGAGCTGGCACAGTGTGGAGCTCAGCTGTAGAAGGCAGTCAAATCAAGAAGAGTACCCACTGGCACTGTTTCAGCCTCTTCATTAATCAGATTCATCATAATGAGTGTGTGTGTGTGTGTGTAGATAGATAGGCCATGCACACATGCTTGTGTGTTTTCATAGATCTGATAGAGCACGGAGCGGCTGCAAACACGCTGTAAATTATCCCAAAGCTGGCAAATGCAGTCGGTTTTGATCCGCAGAGGACGGCGGACAAGGATGCCACAAATGTGGGATTGCACACACAGTGTGAGACACCGGCACATTCCATCATTTGAGTACTGCAGCACTGGAGGGCTTCACTCCCATAAACCATCAGCGAATGAGAGTCCCTGACAGGTCCTCGCTGCCCTGCACCACTCAACAGATGTGAAATGGCCTGATAGGCTCCCCAGGGAGATGGAGAACTAGATGGGGAGGAAGGAGGGAGGTAGAAGAGTGGAGGCATAGCCCAGTGAGGAGCAGGGGGAGGGAAGGAGGAGAGGTGGAAGGTAAACTCTGTCTACACCGAGCAATATGAAGTGACAGGTAAATGACGTGGATTTCATGGATTTACACCCTTTTATGATTGCTTTACTGAATATAAAGATGCCGTTTGGCCTCTGGGTTTTGGCATTTAATGAAACAATAACAGTGAATGTAATGGAGCAGTAGCACCCTCTAACAAAGAGTGATGACACTACAACGACTGCTCACTGCAGCTTTGGGCTGTTGTGCAGTAGAGAAAAAACAATGGATCTCAATCTGTGTCAGCTTCGATTTTCAGGCTTTCGTTTTTCCTTCTCAAGACACGAGGAAATTCTCTCAACCAGTGAATGACTTATTTATAATTTATCATCGTTTCTCAAAGCTCGTGTTTCCGTTTCATTCGTCACGTTGCGTGACAACACAGTCAGATCTTCAGCGTTACTTCTTTACAGCGAGTGAATCGGTTATCCTCTGACTGCGTTTCTTCGTGAGGTCCTGTGCTGACTTGCTCGTCCACAGCCAGTTCTGCCTCTCAGCCTGTGACAGCTGGGACAGGCTCCAGCCCCCCTGCTATCCTGAAATAAGTGGAAGTGTCATGATCCTGGGTCCTTTTGACCCAGCATTTTGTGTTTTCTCTTCGATTTTGGTTCTGTTCTTCCTTTGTTTAGTGTTTACTCTGTTCTGCCCGTGTGTTCCTGTTTTATTGTGAAGGTCTGCGTCTTATGTGAGTGTTTTCAGTTTGCCTCCCTAGTCTCGTTATGTTAATCACTCCCAGCTGTGTTTCCCACCTGTGTGTAATCTCCCTGTGTTCTCTGAGTGTATTTAAGTTGTATTTTCTGTCTTAGTAATTGCTGGTTCGTCTGTGTTGTTTCCCCTTGGTCTCCCTGCGTCTTCCCATATGTATTTCTCCGGACCTCCCTGCATCCTCGTTCTGGTTTGTCTTATTAGTTTACCCAGTTTAGGTTTCCAGTTTCATGTTTTGTCGCCACCGCTGTTTGTACTTACCCACCCCTGTTAATAAACACTCACCTGCACCAGAGCTGCTGCCTTTTGGGTCCTTCCTACATTCCACACGGCTTGCCCCGGCAATCCGTGACAGTACGAACCAGCCACCATGGACCCAGCAGCAGTAAATCCGTCCGAGGAGCTCCAGGACGACGTTACATATAACGTGGAGATTCTCCTCGGGCTGTGGCTTGAAAACCCTCCAGAGGAGCTTCGCCGCACCGTCGAAAGCCGGCTACAACGGCTCTTTTCCGGCCTGCCATGGCTTCTAAAATCGCTTCCTCCGACCATGCAGGCTTTTCTCCAGCACACACCTCACCTTCTCTCAGCCACTCCTGCCTCGCTGCCCGACTCGCCGGATGTGATCTTGCCCGGCCCGTCGGAGCCGTCTGCGGGGAGGAAACGCCGATCGCGCCGCCGACGCGCCACCCCACAGCCGGACGTTCGGACTTCTAATTTACCGGCTGTGGTGAGTGAGGACTCTGTGTCTTTTCCAGACAACGTGACTGTTTATTCAGGGGCTGTGTTTTGTGTGGCGGATGTCAACGCGAGCTGCGTATCGCCTGTGCAGCTACTCCCAGCTCAGTTAGCTCCCCCGCAGCCACCCTCAGCTCAGTTAGCTCCCTCGCAGCCACCCTCAGCTCAGTTAGCTCCCTCGCAGCCACCCTCAGCTCAGTTAGCTCCCTCGCAGCCACCCTCAGCTCAGTTAGCTCCCTCGCAGCCACCCTCAGCTCAGTTAGCTCCCTCGCAGCCACCCTCAGCTCAGTTAGCTCCCTCGCAGCCACCCTCAGCTCAGTTAGCTCCTCCTTCGTGTTTGCCAGAAGACTCCATGACTGCTGGCTTAGTGTTGACTTCCGCTGGAGGGTCCGAGGGACCGCTCCGGCCTTCGTCTCCTGTCTCCGCTGGAGGGTCCGAGGGACCGCTCCGGTTTTCGTCTCATGTCTCCGCTGGAGGGCCCGAGGAGCCCGTCCAGCTTCCTACCTCATCAGCTGGGGGGCCCGAGGAGCCCGTCCAGCCGCCTGCTGCAGCTTCATCATCCTCCTCGCCGGCTGCAGCTTCATCATCAGCCTCGTCTGGTCCAGCCTCAGAGCCTTCAGCCTCGTCTGGTCCAGCCTCAGAGCCTTCAGCCTCGCCTGGTCCAGCTTCATCCGAGTCTTCATCCTCGCCTGGTCCAGCTTCATCAGAGTCTTCATCCTCGCCCGGACCCTCTTCGCCTGTGTGGCCGCCGTTGCCTTCCGCACGGCCGGCCCCCGGACCGCCATCGCCTGTGTGGCCGCCGTTGCCTTCCGCACGGCCGGCCCCCTGGACTGTTTGGGTTCCTGTGCTGTCGGGCCCCTGGCCGGCCCCCTGAACTCTTCTGTTTTGGACTCCTGTGCTGTCGGCCCCCTGGCCGGCCCCCTGGTCTTTTCTGTTTTGGACTCAGTTTTCCTGTGCTTTTCTTTTGGTTTTGGACTTGTTTTGTTTTTCTTTTTGTCTTCTGGCCTTCTGGTGCTCCTGTTTTGTTTTGCCTCGAGCCCTCCGTCCTGGACCCCCTCTGGTCGGGTTGTTTTCTGTTTTGTTTTTTTTTGTTTGTTTTTGGGCTGTCGGGAGCCAGCCGTTGAGGGGGGGGGGGGGGGGGTTCTGTCATGATCCTGGGTCCTTTTGACCCAGCATTTTGTGTTTTCTCTTCGATTTTGGTTCTGTTCTTCCTTTGTTTAGTGTTTACTCTGTTCTGCCCGTGTGTTCCTGTTTTATTGTGAAGGTCTGCGTCTTATGTGAGTGTTTTCAGTTTGCCTCCCTAGTCTCGTTATGTTAATCACTCCCAGCTGTGTTTCCCACCTGTGTGTAATCTCCCTGTGTTCTCTGAGTGTATTTAAGTTGTATTTTCTGTCTTAGTAATTGCTGGTTCGTCTGTGTTGTTTCCCCTTGGTCTCCCTGCGTCTTCCCATATGTATTTCTCCGGACCTCCCTGCATCCTCGTTCTGGTTTGTCTTATTAGTTTACCCAGTTTAGGTTTCCAGTTTCATGTTTTGTCGCCACCGCTGTTTGTACTTACCCACCCCTGTTAATAAACACTCACCTGCACCAGAGCTGCTGCCTTTTGGGTCCTTCCTACATTCCACACGGCTTGCCCCGGCAATCCGTGACAGTACGAACCAGCCACCATGGACCCAGCAGCAGTAAATCCGTCCGAGGAGCTCCAGGACGACGTTACATATAACGTGGAGATTCTCCTCGGGCTGTGGCTTGAAAACCCTCCAGAGGAGCTTCGCCGCACCGTCGAAAGCCGGCTACAACGGCTCTTTTCCGGCCTGCCATGGCTTCTAAAATCGCTTCCTCCGACCATGCAGGCTTTTCTCCAGCACACACCTCACCTTCTCTCAGCCACTCCTGCCTCGCTGCCCGACTCGCCGGATGTGATCTTGCCCGGCCCGTCGGAGCCGTCTGCGGGGAGGAAACGCCGATCGCGCCGCCGACGCGCCACCCCACAGCCGGACGTTCGGACTTCTAATTTACCGGCTGTGGTGAGTGAGGACTCTGTGTCTTTTCCAGACAACGTGACTGTTCATTCAGGGGCTGTGTTTTGTGTGGCGGATGTCAACGCGAGCTGCGTATCGCCTGTGCAGCTACTCCCAGCTCAGTTAGCTCCCCCGCAGCTACCCTCAGTTCAGTTAGCTCCCTCGCAGCCACCCTCAGCTCAGTTAGCTCCCTCGCAGCCACCCTCAGCTCAGTTAGCTCCCTCGCAGCCACCCTCAGCTCAGTTTCCAGTGTCCCCCTCAGCTCAGTCTCCCGTGTCCCCCTCAGCTCAGTCTCCCGTGTCCCCCTCAGCTCAGTCTCCCGTGTCCCCCTCAGCTCAGTCTCCCGTGTCCCCCTCAGCTCAGTCTCCCGTGTCCCTTTCAGCTCAGTCTCCCGTGTCCCTTTCAGCTCAGTCTCCCGTGTCCCTTTCAGCTCAGTCTCCCGTGTCCCCCTCAGCTCAGTCTCCCGTGTCCCTTTCAGCTCAGTCTCCCGTGTCCCTTTCAGCTCAGTCTCCCGTGTCCCTTTCAGCTCAGTCTCCCGTGTCCCTTTCAGCTCAGTCTCCCGTGTCCCTTTCAGCTCAGTCTCCCGTGTCCCTTTCAGCTCAGTCTCCCGTGTCCCTTTCAGTTCAGTCTCCAGAGCCACCCGTGTCCCTTTCAGTTCAGTCTCCAGAGCCACCCGTGTCCCTTTCAGTTCAGTCTCCAGAGCCACCCGTGTCCCTTCCAGTGCCGCCTGTAGCGCAGGCCCCAGAGCCACCCGTGTCCCTTCCAGTGCCGCCTGTAGCGCAGGCCCCAGTAGCTCCAGTGCCGCCTGTAGCGCAGGCCCCAGTAGCTCCAGTGCCGCCTGTAGCGCAGGCCCCAGTAGCTCCAGTGCCGCCTGTAGCGCAGGCCCCAGTAGCTCCGGCTCCAGTATCCCCGGTTTCACTCATTCACTCCATGCAGGGAGAAAGTCTAATATCACCTCAAGGGGCTTTTCGCGGTTCAGCCGCCATTGGCACAGTTTGCCGCTCCAGGGCTTCCCCAGAGGCTAGGTCTCAGTCCCCAGCTGATTCTGGACCCCTGAAGTCTATGCAGCCACCTGAGAACTGCACCATGTCAGCGTTGCCTGGGCAGAGCCAGTGCTAAGTGCATTGCCAGTTGCCTTCGTGTTTGCCAGAAGACTCCATGACTGCTGGCTTAGTGTTGACTTCTGCTGGAGGGTCCGAGGGACCGCTCCGGCCTTTGTCTCTAGTCTCCGCTGGAGGGTCCGAGGGACCGCTCCGGCCTTTGTCTCTAGTCTCCGCTGGAGGGTCCGAAGGACCGCTCCGGTTTTCGTCTCATGTCTCCGCTGGAGGGCCCGAGGAGCCCGTCCAGCTTCCTACCTCATCAGCTGGGGGGCCCGAGGAGCCCGTCCAGCCGCCTGCTGCAGCTTCATCATCCTCCTCGCCGGCTGCAGCTTCATCATCAGCCTCGTCTGGTCCAGCCTCAGAGCCTTCAGCCTCGTCTGGTCCAGCTTCATCCGAGTCTTCATCCTCGCCTGGTCCAGCTTCATCAGAGTCTTCATCCTCGCCCGGACCCTCTTCGCCTGAGTGGCCGCCGTTGCCTTCCGCACGGCCGGCCCCCGGACCGCCATCGCCTGTGTGGCCGCCGTTGCCTTCCGCACGGCCGGCCCCCTGGACTGTTTGGGTTCCTGTGCTGTCGGCCCCCTGGCCGGCCCCCTGAACTCTTCTGTTTTGGACTCCTGTGCTGTCGGCCCCCTGGTCTTTTCTGTTTTGGACTCAGTTTTCCTGTGCTTTGGTGTGCTTTTCTTTTGGTTTTGGACTTGTGTTTTGTTTTTCTTTTTGTCTTCTGGCCTTCTGGTGCTCCTGTTTTGTTTTGCCTCGAGCCCTCCGTCCTGGACCCCCTCCGCCCGCCCTGGTCGGGTTGTTTTCTGTTTTTTTTTTTTGTTTTGTTTTTGGGCTGTCGGGAGCCAGCCCTTGAGGGGGGGGTTCTGTCATGATCCTGGGTCCTTTTGACCCAGCATTTTGTGTTTTCTCTTCGATTTTGGTTCTGTTCTTCCTTTGTTTAGTGTTTACTCTGTTCTGCCCGTGTGTTCCTGTTTTATTGTGAAGGTCTGCGTCTTATGTGAGTGTTTTCAGTTTGCCTCCCTAGTCTCGTTATGTTAATCACTCCCAGCTGTGTTTCCCACCTGTGTGTAATCTCCCTGTGTTCTCTGAGTGTATTTAAGTTGTATTTTCTGTCTTAGTAATTGCTGGTTCGTCTGTGTTGTTTCCCCTTGGTCTCCCTGCGTCTTCCCATATGTATTTCTCCGGACCTCCCTGCATCCTCGTTCTGGTTTGTCTTATTAGTTTACCCAGTTTAGGTTTCCAGTTTCATGTTTTGTCGCCACCGCTGTTTGTACTTACCCACCCCTGTTAATAAACACTCACCTGCACCAGAGCTGCTGCCTTTTGGGTCCTTCCTACATTCCACACGGCTTGCCCCGGCAATCCGTGACAGGAAGGACATGGATGGATGGATATATTACTATCATTTGAGCAAATCATCCGATTAAAAACAAAATAAATGTCCCCATTAAACATGTAAAATTAGGCTGAATTAGTAAGCTGAAAGGGGTGAAACTAAAGTAATGATGGCTCTAAAGTGCAAACTGGAATAATATGACCTTGCCCAGGTTTTAGCTGAAGGGGTTGGATAACTGCCCAAATGAAGTGCTGGATGGAGTTATTACTTCACCATGAATAAATGAAAAGTGTGCCTGATCTGTTCCTAACTGTCTGCTTATAAAAGCAACCAGTCCGCTTTCAGCGAGATCGTGATAACACTTCAAAAGGAGGAATCAGGGTATTAAATATTTGATCAGTTTCAAACGCAAAGAAAAACACACAGTTTGCAGATATGTTTGGGGAACAGGAGAGTACATTTATCATGAGAAATAAAGACATTGTGCTGTGAGACACATGAGACAAGAACGAGGCATCCTTCCTGTCCCAAAAGTCCAGCAGCCGCTCGCCTCAGCTCACACGTTTAAGGACTGTAGTTAAAAGATGTAGTCGTTTTTTTAGACATCAAACATTTTCTCCGTCAAATCCAAAATGAGCTGGTGTTTTTCTCTTTTTTTCCTCAGATAAAACACCCATGTAGGAAAACGCAGGTTTCACAGCCTCCCATGGTCATCACTGATGCAATGACATCATAATGTCAAACACTGTACCGCTGTTAAAGTTTGTGCTGACAGTGTGTGCGATTAAAAAAAAATAATATTAGCGCAGAAATGTGACTCCAGCTGTGGAATCTAATTAAATGCATCCGCTCTGGTTCAGTTTTACCCTCGACTACTTCTCTACTTTCACTACATTATTGTGACAGCTGCTGCTATCAGCTCGCTTTGTTTCATATACACAACACACTGCATCGTATACATGCTCTAAAAACACTTTTTCCTTGTATCGGGGTATCAGGCTTTTGTTTTTATGTAAGCAAATATGATCAGCGATGGAGCGAAAATAATTAGAACGCCGTAATCAATGATCACAACTCGATGTGAAGTCCATGTCTGAGTGGTTTATTAGAATAAGAAAGTTGACACAGAGTAAAGTCTCCATGCGGAGTGACAGGCAGAGCTCGGGACAATGTGGCGACATGGCGAACAACTGCTGGAGCATGTCTGTGTGGTCGTATGAGTGTGGCCTTTGTGTTTGTGTGTCCTGCGCAGTTGTCGTAGGGTGCATGCACGTGTTGCTTTTGGCGTGACGACGGACAGGTTTCTTCGCGGACACAAGCGCACACACACTTGCATGTACTGTACAAATTCACACGTCGCTACTTCTGTACACACACGGAGGCTTTGCCGTCATGCAGCTACTGCACTTAAATTACATGTAAGCATCAAGGTTATGTACACGTAGCAGGGACATGTGTTGTCATCCGATGACAGCCCGCCCCCGAGGCCTCGGGCCGGTCTCCGGTGAGAGCTGCAGGACTCCTTCGCTTTGGAGGAGAGCGGCCTCCTCCCAAAGCTCGGTCTTTGTGGTTAATTCGCTCTGCCTCCTCTTCTTCTTCCGATTCACATTCACATTCAGATCCAAACAGGACGCAACACCTGGGTGCTGCTCACAGTACTGCTCGTCATGATAGTCATCGGGTTCATTGTCATCATCAAATCGGGCACATCAGAGAATTGAAATCATATACAGTAATATTCCATAGAAATCTTAAAACCAAGTATCTACCACAGAAACAAACAATAGAAAAAAGCAAACATGACAAAAATGGTCAGCGCCGACTAAATACATCTACAACTTTACAAAAATGCAAACATTGATTTTGTTTTTGCCGTTTGTGCTTTTTCTTCTCGCATGTTGGCCGAGGAGGTGCAGTCTCGTTTCACCACATCCCCGTGCATCGCTGGATTTCAAGCGAGTTAGCCTCCTTCCTGGACCTTTTCTGGGGCATAAAGCACGGACAGCGCACTGGAGCACCGTGGGGCAAAATGGCAGTTACTGGCTGGGGGGCATCACGTGACTGGGCCACACGGCACAAACAACCCCAACACACAAAGGTATGGTCTCTTCAGCGAGTGCGCGCACACACATCTTAATAAATAAAATCACAGACTGGCTGGGTCACAAAGACAGAGATGGAAATTTTATGTGTGTGTTGATTCGTGCAGAGCAGAGATAAAGAGGAAGAATGTGTGTGTGTGTGTTTGCAGGACTGGAGGCAGTATACGCTACATTTAAATAAAACAAAACAAAAGCCCTTATAGGAAAAAGAAAGCAATTTGCCACATGAGAGCTTACGGAAATGTCTAAAAACTGTTACGCATCAAGGATTTAATGTGAAATAAAGTGGAGGGTACTTTGATTTCTGTTTCTGTTACTGAATCATTAAATTAACCAGCTAACCTTTAATGGTGACAAGTGCAATGAGAGCTGGGCTGGCAGAGTCTGCTAACAATCAAAGGGTTTAAAGAAAAGGAGAAGAAGTGCAGCTGCTCGGTGAGGAGGAACGGGAATGACATGAAGTATGCAAAGAAAGGGGAGGATGATGGCTTTAATAAACAGAGCACTCATGAGGTCCACGTGAATTTTTTAGCTCCGGTGTAATGTTGAACTAAGGTAATCAAATTATGCAGTCAGTAAAGTAAAATGTACACCAGTCAGAGCGGATCCTAATTCAATTGTGCCCCAAATTTGGTTAAAGGTCCTTTTTGTGCGTTTGCACGCGAGTGTGTGTGTGTGTGATCTGCTGGTGGTTAGCGGAGCTGGTTGAACAGCGCCTCCCTCTCAGGGCTGATGTGTCTGCAGTAATCTTCTCAGGGGCTCATCAGGCCATTAGAGGGCTGGGAATGTACTTTGCCTAATCAAGCATGTTTAGCGAAAAAACCGGAGGAGATGCGGAGCGAGGAGACGCCTCGCTGGGCACGCCGAGCGAGACAGAGAGGCCTCGTGGGCACACACACGCAGACCCGGCGGTGGGAGAGAGACGAGCGGCGTCCTGGCTGGTGGAGAGCCCTCAGTACTAATGACCTGTTTCAGGGTGGAATGTGTAAAGAATACACTGCTTTAATGTGGTGGCGAGGCGGTAATGCAGTAACATCACGTTTGCCTGCTTGACCTCCTCCTCTGTCCTTGTCTTCGTAAATCTCTTTCACTGGCCTGTCTCATATATTACGTCAAGCCTGGCTGTACATTTGTTAGGGCTGGGTATTAAACCTCAACAGAAATGTGTCTGCGGAGCTGAACACTGTCAGGTGGTATCGAGTGTCGGGTCAGATTTATGCTTCTGTTTACGCTTCTTGGATCACACGGTTCTTGTTCAAAATATGCCTGCATGTGTTTCTATGCGCTCGAACTAAGTTTATTACTTATTTTGTAAAAGAAAAAAGGTGAAAAAATGCAAGAAGCTGCAGCAGAAACTGACGATGTACGATACCAGACGTGAGAATGGAGCTGACTTCAGGTGAGAGGCTGGGCTCACG
Source organism: Rhamphochromis longiceps (assembly GCF_057381845.1). Taxonomy (NCBI): domain Eukaryota; kingdom Metazoa; phylum Chordata; class Actinopteri; order Cichliformes; family Cichlidae; genus Rhamphochromis; species Rhamphochromis longiceps. The sequence goes on from NC_140578.1 coordinate 10,985,427, forward strand.
CACACAGGCAGACAAACAGTCACAGACACACTAGAATCACCAGTCAAACTAAAACATATGCATTTGAGAAAAAGCCAGAGAACCTGGAGTAAGGCACAGTCAGAACATGCAAACGCCACACAGGAAGGCAGGAAGACTCTGGACGCTGGACAACCCCTGCAGTGAGATCGATCGAAGGTTTTAAGGCAGAGAGAGCTGAAAGGTGTGGGTACAAAGAAAAAGCTTTTCTGTCTCCACAAGTGCAGTCTACCTCCTCGGGTCTAATCACAGGACCTTCTCTTCTGGAGTTTAATATAAGAAATACCAAACTGTTAAATCAAAGTGAAATGAAAAGCATTTTTTGGATCTAGCTTGCGTGCTTGTTCTTCCTGTGCCTGTGTGGGTTTCTCTCCAGGTGCTGCAGCTTCTTCCACAGTTCAAAGACATTCGTGTTGATTAATAGTTTTATTGGACTGCTGCATTAAGGTATGAAACTGAGGTGCTGGACTGGTCTCTGTAAGCTACAAACCTCCAGGGCACAATGACAGTACATCAGAGAGTACTGCCCCAATGACGAGCTGTTGTAACCCTGGAGGTCCTATAAGGTAGCTTAAAGTTTCTGGGCGGGCATGCGTCCCGCTTTGATGGAAAAACCACTGATCTGAATAGAAAAAGGGTCGTTTGGTGTCAGGACCAAAAGATGTGTGTCTTGTGTATGTTGATAGCATCTATAATTTAAAGCGGAAAACCCAGCTCGTCCATTTTAACTCGCTTCTTTGTGCGCAGTATAATGGTTTAAACGTATTCTATAGCATACAGCGCTCCCACGCAGGGCTCTGACATTGTTAACATGCATTTGTGAGTGTTAGACGGCCATTAATGGTTCAACAGAGAAAAGAAAAGCAGGGCGAGAATGAGAGTAATGTTGATCAAAGCTGTTTTGTTGCACTCAATATGAGTAACACATTCATGTATACAAGCCCTAAGAGACTCACACACTCATAAAAACACCACCTTTACGAACGTATGACCCAGATGAAGCTATCTACGTTTGAATCGAGGACAGATGAGAGCTGATGAAAATAGGAAACATCAAAAGATCAGACAACGCAGTGAAAGAGTAACTCCACACCCCAATATACCCATGCCCGTCTGTTTTCTTTATCCTGCTATTGTTGGGAAACACACTGAGAGCAAGAAAGGGACAGAGCCACAAGGGATGACCATTGTGAACAGCGAGCAGTGCCCCTACTCTGGCCTCAGCCCTAGCTTCAGCCCCTCAGCTCCTCCCTGTCCCGGCAAACCAGTGAATCGCTAGTGTGCATGAGGCGCGAGAGATGCCCGGGCCCAGTCGCTGTGTCTCTCGTGACGGATGGAGCTGCTGTCCTCCTCATTGATATTCCGCCAGGCTATGTCGGTGGGCTAGGTCCTTGACTCTTAACGGTTATTTGTTGCCGCAGTCTCCTCCCGCCTCTGGGGCACAAAGAGTCTCAGTGTCGGACAGAAGAGGCTGAATGGAGCTCCCAAGCGGCCGGGCAGACAGTCAGAGCTCACATTCCCTCCTTTAAATGAACTGCGGAGCCCGGGGAGGCCTCGGGTCAGGTCAGACAGACCCAGGCATACTGAGAGGCAGCAAGGGAGGGGGGTGGAGTGGAGATACTGTTCCTTTTTCCCAGAGCCTTTCCGACGTCTCGAAGCTTCGGTTTTCCTTGCTGAGAAAATGCTGATATAAAAATATCAAATTAAATTGGCTTTATCTTTATCCTTATATATATCTTGCTCATTATTGCTCTTTTTTTTACTTTCACAGAGCGAGTCCGACCTCCTCACTAGCCACCGATCAACCAACCATCCAAACCTCCGATTGGTGAACACAAAGAGCCTCAAGTAGACACTTGATAAAAATCCGTCTGTCTCTCTGTGATTGGTTATAAAAAGAAAACAATGTTATTACCATCGTCATTATACAGGTGTACTTCACAGTTAAGACAGGACGCTGGCTGGGGTTGTCGTGGCCACACGTATTCGCACATACACACAGCGTGATTGGCTGAGAGTCGCGGCCCTTTGACAGCGACATCAGTTCGAGTCCAAAGAAAAGCACATGGTTGTCTGCTGGACGCCACCGGCATCAACAAACCAAAGCAGAAACGTGATTTCACACTTAAAGAAGATCCGTGGTGTTAAAACAGTGAACAGAATGGTGGAGGGAGACCTTTCACATTTGGTGCTGCAAGCCAAATTGTCATTTTATTTGTTTGTTTTTTTAATCTCCACACTGTCCTTCTATGAAGAGCCTTCGTTCTCCGCACCCCTCTTTTTAGCTCGCCGGTCGTCCCGTGGAGTCAAAGTCACGCTCTGCGGTTGGATCCACCAACAGAGCCGAGGCGTGCACCTCGGATTACGAACGGAGGAACGGAGATGTACAGAGAGTTGTCTCCTCTTTGTCAGCTCTCTCTCTTTGTCCCTCTCTTTAGTCAGCTGAGTGATGTCTGAACATTGAATGACAGTGAGAGAGGACAGACAGGGTAAGGTTGGACCGGGACAGTGAATCTGAGGGTTGTTTGATTCCAGTTTGCTGTTGGAGGGAAGGGGTTGGCGTCAGGGCTCGTCTGCGTCGCCTCACTGGCCACTGGGGTTGCGCTCGCCCACGCTCTTTCCTAGAAGATGGCTGAAGTCAGCCAGTTCTCCCAGCCCTCGGGGCCCGTGCATGTCTGGCCTGATGAGGCCCTGGCGCTGAGGGTGATAGGGTGCGCCATTGTTGCTGTTGTAGTTGAGCGCCTCATGACTCCAGCGAGGCTCCCCGTAGTCCATGTGGGGAGTGGGAGCGGACACCACCCTCCGTCGGTCGGGGGAGTCCTGCGGCGTGGCAGGGTAGATGTATTCTCCTGCTGAGTTCCTTAGCGCACCGGTGGGGCGATTGCTACCGTGCTCCCCTCTCTGCGTGGCGAGGATCAGGTAGCGATGGCGTTCTGTGTGTGGAGGCAGCACCACCTCTCCTGGGTCATCTATCCGGACCATACCACCGCCGCCTCCACCACCGTGCAGGAACTTGGAGCTCAGGTAGATGACGGAGTTGTTAGGGCAGGGAGTCCCAACGGCAGTGAGGAAGGTCTGACTCTGGTCCCACTCGGTGTCCGGGAGACGTACACCCCGTTTCTGCTGCAGGGGGGTCTGCTCGGGCGTGGGCAGCAAGCCGGGGTCCATCTCTCCTTTAGGCCAGCCGTTGGGCGTGACGAAGGGGTTGTCCGCCTGCGAACAGCGCCGCTCCCCGCCGCTGGTTCTCGTCACGCTCATCACCGACCCGCTGCGGCCTTGTCCCAGCATGCTTTGCTCTTTGTCGCCTTTGCGCCGGGCGCCGCCGGCTCCGGAGCCGCGAGAGTGGCGGTGCCGGTGACTCATGATCCAGCAGACGGTGAGACCAGAAAGGACGGCTCCTGTTGCAAAAGCTGAAACAGCAGACACCACTAAGAGGTTTACGGACACGAGGCCATCGGGCTCCTCCATGAAACTCTCTTGGAGCAGAATTCCTAACAGAGAGAGAAAGAAAAAAAACTTCAGTCAACTGGTGAAAACACGCAAAAAGCATCAGTATTTCCTGCACAAAGTGCGTGGGAGTTTGCAAACGGCCAGACAGAGTGACCTATTTTCCATCTCCTCTCTGTGGGTGGTAATTGTCATATGCTTTCCAGCCAAGGTAGCTGTGGCTAATTGCCTTCATTATGTAAAGTGGATGGTGATTTTAATAGCTCTAATAACTGTCTTCCTGATTGAGAATAGCTCTCAAAGCTAACATGTTTCACAACATTAGCTTTACAGAGAGAGATGCCAACTCTGTCGTTAATGGCGAGTAATAACTTCAAGCTTCCATACGATGAAAATCTCTTACACAGTCCAGGTGCCGTTGACGTTACATGTGTGCTGTAGCTAGTCTGACTTTAAACTATTTTGAAACAGAAACACCCTGTAAGTGTTAGCCCAACGTATGGATACATTCGTTTTCTCTGTTGCATCCATACAGCAAGATGATTTCTTGCGCGAGTGAACGCGAGGCATCATGTTTATAGATAAAGAACAGCTCATCTGCGAAACACAACTTTCTGTATCTTGGGTTTTTTTTTTTTTTTTTTAAGTGAGTACAAGAGATGAAGTCCCTCAGACAGAACTGTTTATGAATTATTGAAGATATGAAAACAGCAAGACCACAGCCTGGGCTGCCATGGATCAATTAGAAAAATGCCAGAAAAGGAGTCATTCTTTGCTGCGTAAGCTCTTGGGACAAGCACCAAATGAATACAATGAGAGCACGTGCGTGCCAAGGGAAGCAGATGAAGGCAAAAAAGAGGGTGTTAGAGGAGAGAGCATCGTGGCCTAAAGCATACTTGAACATTTGGGGCCTTAGACAAACACTCGTAATAGTTGTTAAATTACAGCTCCAGTAGTAGCAGAGGGAGGAATGTCTCCACAAGGACAGCAAAATAAATCCTTTCTAAGAGAAAATAAATGGATATCATTAATAGACAGTGGGAGCCACTTACTCACTTACAAGTTGTTGAGCATAAAGCGGGGCAGAGAACGGGAGGAATAATGAACACGAGGAAAACGGGACTGTTGTGTTTTTAAACAAACATACTTTTATTAACAGAGATATTAATTTTTAATGGTGCCGGTTGTGGTTCAAACACTCCAGCACGAGACAGCCTGGTGCTTAATTAAAGTGGCCCGTGGCTTTGTCTCGTTTGGTGTTAGGCTACACATTGGCATTAAAGCAGGGGAAAGGGAGCTAAGACGCTGTGAGAGGCGGCCGAACGGCCACGCCGCTCTCGGCTGGATTAAAAGGGGTAAAAACTTTGACTCTTTACTCGCCTAAAAATGATTCTGAACTTTTTGTCCAACCAAACGCAGCACCAAGAAATCCTGCGTGGAGACATCTGGCCATTTGTAGACTGGACATTGAGCTGACACACAAACTGTTTAACTCAACACCGACAGCAGTGACTCACAAATTTAGCTGATCTTTGGGTCTTTCGCTCAAGACAACCTGACACTGTGGCCAACTCGCATACATATATAAAAACCTGTGTAGGAAATCTATCGACAATATATAAAATGAGACATCACGCCCCACAAGCTGGGAAGCACGAACCAGTGTCTTATCACGCACAGGCAGTAAAACGTTCAGGTAAACAGAAGCTCTATTTTCAGCTTAAATGAGACTTTTCCGAGGGCAGATTGTATCCACTGTAAATACGGACCCCCCTGAAGCCAATCTCTCTCTGCTGGGACTCGACAGGAACACGAAGCCACGACTTTACCATCAGAACATTTTTTTTAATGATCACAACCAAGCATCTGCAATCAGAAAAACACACAGCAGGTGTATCAACAGCCCCGAAGAGGAAACCACAATCAAAATAAACTGAGTTTAAAAAGAAAAATTACGCTTTCCCCTCAAGAAATTTCCCATAAATGCCACAAATATCCAATAAACATTTACCAGTTTAGCCTGCAAACATCACTGAAGCCGTAACAAGCAGGCAGACAATGACAAAACTCCAAATTAAATTAAAAATAATATTAGACGACACCCTGACTTTTACTTCCTGTGTGAAAGGGCTGGATAAAAACAAGGACGCCGTCTCCAGCAGACAAATCTGCAGCTTCATCTTGAAGTAACTTCATAAAGTTGTGCGGTTTTGTATGGCGCACGCTGCTGCGTCAGTGCTTACAGGATGTGGGTAATTTAACCTGTGAATAATGGGGTGTAATAGTGAGCACAGCTGTTATTTGAATTTGTTAGGTATTAGCATATTCTGCGTTCTTCATCATCGACCAGAAATCGTGTAGCCATGAAACACTCTTAATGAAAAGTTTTTATTGCGTTTAACTTTATTAAAAAATGTCAAATTTGAAGACAAATGGGTTTAATAATAATTAAATAACGGCTTCGTGTTTTATAACAAAAATATTAATAATTTCTCATTCAAGGAATAAATTCATTGAAAAACCACTTAGTTTTTCTCAGATAATTTCAGTGTTAGGTGTTGTAATACTTCGGCTTTGACCTTTTGTGGAACTCACTGGACTTTACTTGCAGCTTACCGTAAATGTCGGGCTATAAGCCGCTACTTTTTGCACAAGCTTTGAACCCTGCGGCTTTTAGTCAGGTGCGGCTTTTCTATGGATTGTCCGTGATTTTTGTCATATCGTAAGACGATTTGTTTTGTGTGTTCCGCTGTTGTACGGCACTACGTTGCCTGGCGGAAGGATCGGGGTTCAAGAGTGGTATGTTAGTCACATGTCCGTCCGCCAGGCAACGTAGTGCTGTACGAAGTAGCGCGAAAAACAAACTTCAAAGTAGCGCTACGCATTCAGCGGGAGGCGTGGATGATGAGCGGCGATAAACTTGCAAGTTATGCCCAAAAAGCAAGTTATGCCCAACTCCACCGGTGGATTCTGACAGCGTGGAAAAGTGTGAAAACATCCACGATCACCAACGGATTTTGAAGGGCTGGACTGCTGCATGATGGAGAGGAGGACACCGCCACGGCCCTTCTGAGGGTGTTCGACTCTGACACTGACAATGAGGATTTCTTTGGTTTTGAAAGTGACAACGAAGGAGAGAAGAAGAGTGGATGACGAAGCCATCCTGAGCCTGTTTGTATCCGACACTGGAGAAGAGGACTTTGGTGGTTTTAGTGCGCAGGAAGAAGAGAAAGATGGTGGTGAATGACTGACTTTTCTTCTTGTTAAAGCTGTGTCACTGCACCTCAGCCTAAAAGGTAGTCCGAATCTATTTTTCTGGTGTGCTGTAGGCTACTGTTATGTACTACATGTGCAAATATGTACCCATAACTTGTTTTTCAAAAATATTAATAAAAGTGATGTCTCCAAACAGCCATCTCTTTCCTGACAATTCCCTTTGTGCATATTCTCTCACATATGATAAGTCAACATTGAAACACCTGCGGCTTTTGGTCAGGTGCGGCTAATGTATGTACAAAACAGGATTTTCCCCTGATTTTAGCTTGTGCGGCTAATATTTAGGTGCGCTTTGTAGTCCGGGAAATACGGTATTTACTTTTCTGCCAACAAAATCCTCAAACTCTTTGGGTTCAGCCACGTCTTGAGAACATTTTACGATCACTGAGCATTAAAAACTGAATTAACAATGGAAAAAACTTTCTGCCAACTTGAAGCTCTTCTCCTTTGTGAGGAAATGCTGATAGCTGTTATATTTATCAGGCTCTCCGTCTTAGTTTGATGTGTCCATATTTGCTATTTAACAAAAAGCTCATGTGAGGCAGACAAAATATTTTTGCGTATTTTGACCCAATAACAGGAAAATTACAGCTCACATTTCCATCCTGCCCTTCACTCTGTCTGTCTGTGCCAACAATCATACGACCCCGTATGAGCGAGCGCTTTGGCGATAGTGGAAGAAAAAACTCCCTTTTAATAGGAAGAAACCTCCAGCAGAGCCAGGCTCAAGGAGGAGGCTTGGTTTAGCCACAGCCAGCAGCGTTGGAGCAGCTGCCACCTCCTCACACCACCCATCCTACTTAAAGCAGGGGTGTCAAACATCAGGTCCTGGGGCCAGAATTGGCCTAGCAGAGACTCCAATAAAGCTCCTCTGGACAGCTTTGGAAAACGTGAAGGGAGTCATAAATTTTGGACTTCTAATTGTATTACACATTTCTTTTTACTGATAAGGACTTTGAACACGGCCGTTCATGCTACACCAAAGTAATTAGGTTAATAGATTATTCTGTCATTAAATGATAGAAATGTTTTTTGAAATGGGAGTTTCATTGAGCGGGCTGCGTGTGGCCTACGATGTAAAACGAGTTTGACGTCTCTGCCTTAAAGCATGACTGCATCCCACAGAGCTGAGGTGACAATGGGTACAACTGCACTTAATCATTCATCCATCCCTTGTCACTAACAATTAAATGTTAGAGCTTGGACAATAGATTGCGGACGCCATCGATGTGAGCTCATACACTCACAAGTTTGCAATTTCCATCGATCGAATCCTGCCATTAATCAGGTGGCCTTGTTGGTCAATCAATGTCCTTTTCATCATTAATTAGTGCTTTATCACCAATCCGCTGAGCTCAGTGAAACACGTGGACACAGGCTTTAGTTACAGCCTGCTAATTATGTGACACACACACAGTTCAGTTCGGTTCAGCATCACACAAATGTTCCTCAATAAGCCGAGATCAGCGGGATCGTGTCAGCCTTAGAGCGTAATGCGATCTGTATTTGTCTTTCATTTCTGCTTTTGGTTGATTCAACAATCCCTCCTCCCCACGTTCCCATTTTGTTCCCCAATCACTTCATCACAGCCTCTGAATATTAACACATATGGAAAAAAGAATAAGTTTGTTCTCCTGCAGCAGGTCTTCACATGTGGTTCATGCTATGCATTGGAAAGTGTTTATTTGACCGTGTATTTAGGCTTATTTAGGATTTTGCCCAATGGGATGTAAAAAGTTGATTGCCTAATATCTCAAAATTGCTCTGAACACAGATGGCAGCTCATAATTGAGATCTCAGAGCATATCAAAACACAGCCAGCTCGTGGTTACGCAGGCTAACCAGCACAGTCTTTGTGTATTCATTTAAGCACCCATGCTCTTCCATGTTTGGACTGAATTTGGCGTTTGTTCACTGGGACTTCTTCTCTCCTTGAACATATTGTTGGCATCTTTGGTCGCGCAGCCTAAACACAGGCTGATTATTGCTGTATTTATTTCCATGTTTTTGGCCGATATTCAGCTCGGAGAGCTTGTCAGCTTTAGTTACATTATTATTCCTCTCTTCAGGAAAATAGACATTTTTGAGGCACAGATGCGACACAGAGGCAGGAAGTTACTACCATATTCCCTCTGCTCTACTCCTACACACACACACACACAGAGGCTTGAGGAGTTTGAAAAGTCAGGTATTGCACGTATCTAGGGTTGGATTTTTCTTTAATAATCCCTCGAGTCCTGATGAGTTTGTAAACGAAAATGAAGTTCTGCGACCGCAGAAAAATTCAGAACGAGCCAATAACCGCCACAAATCTCCTCTCCCACGCTCACAACATCTGGAATTGTTCGCAGCGCACTCGGATGCAGAGGTTTCAGATGCTTCTTTAACGTGTACCTCGGCTGTGGTCCAGGCTTGCTGTGTGACACTTTAGATTAAATTCTGCATGGCTGCAATAATGCTGCTGTCAGCTTCATGCAGGGGCACGTTTCTGACAAGTGTGTTTATTATTGCTGTACGAGTGTGTGTGTGTGTCACAGCAATCACGGCACCCCAACTCTCTTGCTCTCTCTCTCTTTGACATGGACACTTAGATATGTTAATTGTTTTTTGCCAGCTTCTTTTATCCCCCACTTATGTCTTTCTTGGATGCTTGACATCGAGAGGAAATCTTCAGCCAGTGGGAATAAGCTGGAAAAGGATTACGATGATAAAGAGAGCACGCAGAAAGCAGAGCGATTGGGAAGTGTGCGTTTTTGTGACAGCAGGCAGGTTTCCCCGCATCCTTGGGGTGACAGCAGAAACTACTGCTCGCGCGCTCCTTCCTCATCTCGGCTCCTTCTCTTCTCCAATCCTGCTCACTTATTAAACCTTAATAGAAGCCAACAGGCCTGCCTGTCAGCCTGACGAACACTGAGCTGCTTGTCTCCGGGCTTCCAGCTCCAATTACAGCGTAACAATGAGAAGAAGGGAGAGGAGAGTGATTTTTACAGTATGTATGCTAAAAAAGGGGAAAAAAAGGAAAGAAAGTGGGAGGAGAAGAGAGGACATGAGACAAAAGAGGGGGCGAAGATGAGAGGGAGGACAAGGCTAATAAAAAAAAAAAGGAGAGGGGATTAAAGAGGTGACCACAAAAACGAAATACGACCGAGGAGGGAGCGCAGAGGAGAGAGAGCAGAGAGATGTTGTTCCCTGTTGTTGAAAGCAACACTGATAAGATATTTGCTCAAAAATACTTTTATACTGCCTAACTGTCAAAATCAAAAGCACAAAGAAAATCAGAGTTTCTCTGGTATTTCGCTGTCTTTGTCTCTAACCCGCAGTCATCCGTTCCTTCGCGCAGCGCCGTCCTGCCCTCCCTCCTATCCGCTTGTTAGTCGTTAATCCTTTCTCAATTTCTCTCTCCTACCCACCGCTCCTTTGATCACCGGGGGTGGCGGCATGATGGGAGTAATAGCTTCGAACTCAAAAGAGAAGTAAGGAAACTTTTATTCACATACTTTCAAATCAAGGTTGCTCCAGTAAAATCTCATTTTATATTCGAGTGTCAAAGTTTCTGTTACTTCTGCAGTGTAACAGGCGCGGTTACGCTAAATTTCTGTGCCTACCAATAATCGCTCGTACTTGTCCTCCGCTCTCATTTCTACCTCCCCGCATTTAGAAAGCGAGTAAAGGAAATTATTGAAAAGCCCTGCTAGCCGTGCCAGTTGTTCAACATTTGCCTTGATTAGAGCTCTGGCAGAAGACTCGGTATCTGCTCGCTCCAGAATCGCAGTTTGGCGCCGCTTTCAACAAAGGCCTTTGTGAACGTGTGTGAATGAGACGAAGGGAAGGAAAATTATTTTCGACCCACCATCGGTGATGATGATTATGATTAGAGAAGTGCAGCCAAGGCATAATCCCTGTTTATCACATGTACTGAGTCTTATCGTTCTGGCAGATTTGGCCGTGGTTTCTGTAGGTTATGATGATACTGTAATGACTGCAAAAACTGGGAACACGGCAGTGACCTCCAGAAAAACACGAGTTCAGACAATCGCTGAAAGATTTACTGGCGTTAAACTGTTATCTTGCAGCGTGCCCACTGTTATCTACAGCCACAGCTCCCGTCGGTGTCCTGTGATCTACACAACATGTGTTTTAAAGGCAGTTTACACGAGTCTAAGCAGCTGACTGTTCTTACGCCACTGATTTGTTCTTATTTCTGTGCCGTAGTCTGATAGCAGCGTGCCGTGATTTATGAACTGAATCATCATCAGTTTGCAAATTCTGAACACATTTTAATGATCACTAAATCACTGTGATCTTTATTTCCCGTAGTTATTATTTAACAAAATAAAACACCTTTCAGCGATGTTGAAACTGGGTTTTTTGGAGACCGGGGATGTAAATCTGTCCGTCTCTATCCGGTCGTTAAGTCTGACATCACTAGCCTGTCTGGACCTAAACTCCGCTGCAGGTCCATATATCAAACGATCACTATGGCATTACTGAGAGTTGAAAAACTGTCTAAAGTCTTTCATCTTTAATAAAATGATCAGCGTTCTGCTCTACCAGGTGTAACAATTGAGTTTAACATCCAGGCATCCATGAAAACGGAATTTATGACATTTAACGGAGTTAGAAGTTAGCAGGAAGTTAGCTCGCTAGCTTCTATCTAAATACAATATAGCATGTCCTGACTGCGGGGTTTTGGAAACAAATTAAAACGTACAGCTCTGTTATCACTTCCAACATAAATGAAGACAGAAAACTAAACAGCAGTGACGTTTGTAGGGTTACTGAAGTTTGGCTAGCTGGTATATAATGATGTGCTACGTGACCATTAGCAACACAGCTATGTTAGCATAATATAAACAAGCTAACTTTTTTTCCACTCGATAAAAGTTGACGTGAGTGTTCTCGGTGGTCAGGAACAAATGTAATCGCATGGCAGGATGCTGTAAAAGGACCGAACTTCAGCCAGGAGAACAACTGAGATAATCCATCCACAATACGAGGTTAGTCATTCATATACTGCTGCATGGGCTGGGCTGTAGTTACATCCTAAGGTTTTAAAAACTGAGCTTAAATAAATGATTAGCGGTAATAAAAGCCGAGGGAGGTCAACAGTGATCACTGACTGTTTTAGGAGCTTTTTGAGATTAAATAGAAGAAAATACAAAACATTAAACATGTTAACAACACAAAAGCCATATTAAACGCAGACTACTTTAGGCCTGGAAGTAGGATTCGTCGCGTCATCACTTAACGACCGGATAACATTCCCACGCACCTTTGCACTCAACAAAGAAAAAAAAAACGCTGTTGTTTTTATAGCAGTTTGTTACGCTGGACTTCTGAATGGAGTTTGACGATTGAGGAAGAAAGAAAAACACGATTCGAGCAGCTGAAATGAGTTTTTTAAGATATGATTTGATTCAGATGGCCTCTAAAAACACAGAAGGAAACCTCACTCGCTGTTTTAACTACTTACATCTGTTAGATGTAGCACACGCAGCTAGTGAGGATGGGGTGCTAGCCGGGGCGTGTGCGCATTCTTCGTATCACAGAAATGAAATTGAAATGTTTGCTAAAACAAACCAGACTGAAAATTTAGTTTTAGGTTTTGAATAAAACTATGAAGTGTTAAGTTTTTGGTGTTCCTGCCAGCATCATGACTCAAACCGTTAGCCATTTTAGATGCTAACAAATTAATTTGCAAACTATTTGAGGTTGCTACAGTTCGATAGGTTCCTTAATCAAAAGGCAAGCAGGGGAACTTTTATGCGGTTTGAGAGCCAGAATCCATGTTTTAGAAATACAGCACATCAAAACAGAACAAAGAGACTTCACAGCTTCCCAGTGGACCTGTCGATGCCACGAGCGCACACTTCTGAGCTTGATAGGTTACGACTGTGTCAGCGTACAGCCGGTGATCTGAGGGGCTTTCATCTCTGGAATCCACCATTTTTATGCATAATGTTAATGTGTTTATGCACGCAGTGACGGTGGGATTTCACGTGGCAAAGCACGTGCGCTGTAGTGTGAATAAGTGTGTATAGATGTATGAATATGTGTGAGTTAATAAGTAAGTGCGCGCTGTGCCTGCATCCATGGCTCAGTGATTTTGCTCATTATCCTCGTCTCCTTCTCCTCTGTTGAAGAGACTGCAGGCGCTGTTTCGTTTCTTGTTTTTAGCACGTACTCCTTCCTGCCGTCTTACTCCTTTTACTTTTCTCTTAACAGATACACTACATAACTTACCCATTACCTCCACTACCTCCTCTACTTCTGTTTCACGCACACAAACGCAGTGCACCTCATGCTGTGAGCTGTGAAACTAACACCAATGTGTGTTCAAGCCAGGCAGCAAACTGGGAAAGAATCGAAAGGCTTTAAAAAGAAGCCCAGCTCCTTACTTGGACTAAACCTTGCTTGCTCATAAACCCTGTTTACTCTCGGGATGACTGTAAAACCATTTACAGTCTGTCCCTGACAGCGTTTTCAGAGCGCGGCTTAAAGAAAGCTGCTGGGGACTTGTGCACAACTCTCTCGCACAAAAAAGATAAAGAAATAAAAACCCCAACCTTGGCTCCCGAGGGCCGCTGAGACGCTCACTCGGCTGATCAATATGTTAAAACATTTATGCACACCACCCATGTGTTTGTAATTAAAATTCCATAAAATCTCCACCAAAAAACACACTGTTAATAGATTCTGGGTTTATTAGCGAGGGCACATCAGGCTTTTGGCTGATTTAGAGTCAAGGCTTTCAGTGATGACTGCATAATTACAGACCTTGCTGCCTATACATTCCACTTTTCCATCCCGCTATTTCTATCCCGTGTATCTACGTTTTTAACTCACCCTCATTTGGCTCCCTTCTTTGTGCTTATAGAAAACTCTGCTAGGGGTAAATGAGGTAAGTCTGGAGTTGCTTTGGGCAACAACGTGTGTTAAAATCATCGGGGGGGGGGGTGCCGTGTAATCAAATGCTACAGGAGTTTTTTTCTTTTCCATTCTCATAAATGTTTTTTTCACAGCCTACGCACACATGTTGCTATTCCTCATTCTTTATTCGATTAGATCAGCAGACCTTGTTCTCCAAATCTGGTCAACCTTTTAGCGAAAGGCAGTTTAACAAGAGAGAATCTGTTAGCAGTTTCAGCTGCATCCAATCCAAACAAAGCAACTGGGCTGTGGCGGACACTGTGGTGAAATAAATTGTTTTGTAGAGCTTCTCGTGTGCACGAGAGTGCACGTGTGCAAACATGCATGCGTGTTTTCCTCAGTAGGATGTAGCTTTTTACTATTTCCCTCTATATAGGGGTGCTATACAGCGCTGGCTGTGCTTTCGTTTGGTAATTGATATTCTCATTTTAGGTGCAAAGCCAAACGTGCACTATCGAGAGCAATAATAAATATTCACAAACTTGTCGCAGGCAATAAATTGGAGAGCAGGTCCGCACAGAATTAGTCTAACAATCTGCCCAGAGGGTTCACGTCTCTCATTCCTAAATCATGAAGCAGGCAATTCAACTTAATCTTTCTCACATGCTACGTCCATATATCACGTCTGTGTGTGCTATATACCCACCAGCTGAAAACACACGCCACATTGTTTTTCTTATGTTAACACCACCAGAGCTGAAGTGTTGGAATCTTTCCACATACAAATTTATGAAGGTTTAACAAAATGATTAAACCATCAGGCCTCACGTCAAGGCGGGCGGCTGACAAAAGCTGCTTTCTCCGTATACGTGCAGCCGCTCGTCTCTTGTGTTAATTTACAGGTGGCCTTTAATGAAATGTCTCGGCCATGACACAGGCCCACGGCACCGCAAATGGACACCGCCAGGATACTTCCAGAGCTGAATGATCACTCAGAATCACGGCGCCTGTCAGGACCCCGGACTACAGAGACTTTCGACTGATCAATACCGGAGTGCCGCAACAAACTCCGGGGTTAACAAGATAGAAAGAGGGTGACGGACAGTGAGTAGAGGAAGGACGGAAAGAGGAATGGAGGCCGAGAGATGTGACAAAGAAGAGGTGTGCGAGTGTCAGAGGGAAGAGAAACACCAATGAAGTGAAAGTAAAAACGGGGTGCTAGGGGAGCGTGAAAAAAACACAGCAGTGTTATTGATGTGTTTCAGAAAGGAGGGAAAGTGTTGTTTGATGTAGGGGACTCACCATGGTCGATTTTCGTCAGAGTGACACAAAAACAATCCCCAGAGCTGTGAGAGCAGAGTAGTTACAGCACTCTGGTTGTCACACTGCAGGACTTTCAGGACGCGGCGCCGGACCCGTATTACTCAGCGCCCCGGGCCAGTTCAGATTCCTCAAACAGCACGCAGCCCGCTGTTTATTTCAGCAGATGGAGACAAAGTGGAGCGTACGCTCGTGTGCTCTTGTGCAAAGCGTAGGGTCACCTCACACCCCATCTATATTTTGCTGTTCATACAAATGTATCACCTCTGTTTGAGGCTGGCACCCGGCTCATGCAAACCAGGACGCTCACCATCACAAACCATCGCCCCACACTCATTCTCAAGTAAATGTGCACGCTAAAGGGTCTGTACCTAAATATAAGGCACAAAATGTAATCAAAGTAAAAGTAGAAGTACTCAGTATGCTCTTATTTTACTGCAACTAAAGCACAAAAGCATTGTTTTTGTTTTATTCCACTGACGAAACATTCGAGGCAATTTAACTGCACTACAGTTGATCTCATTAAGCGCACTACAATCAGTTAAAAGAAATATTAAATATTTCTTTTTTCTTTGTCAGACTGTTCATCACGTTGTTTTATTTGATTGAATCTTTGCAATCAAGCACCTAACGATTTTATTTGTGCCCCACAGTTACAGTTTATCAAGGTTGTGGCCTCAAACTTTGGATTAGTAAAAAGAAAAAGGTTACAGCATTATTATCAGACATTAAAGCCTTTGAACATTTGCTTGAAAAATGTATTTTTTTCTGGAAATCAGTCCCTCTCTCCTCAAAAACAGTGCTTTCCTTTCACTTCTTTGTGTCAGATGTTTGAGCTTCAGTGTGCAGAATGACACACGTGCAGAGTTTGACACCAGAAAGCAGTTTTTACTTTCATCTTCCGAAGGAGGAAAGTTTCTTTGAGCTCACCTAGGATCTGACTTTAACACTTACATGTACAAGATGACTGCGTGACATAAAAAAGGAAGCCCGGCTGGATCCGACATTCATCTGAGACGAGGAGCGATGTGGAAGCCTGCACGTGTTCATTCGACTTCTGTAAAGTTTAAATATTTTCATGAAAATATTTAATTATTCATAGAGTCGAGATTTTTAAACGGGGCACAGGTTTTTTTCCCCAAACTCTTTTTGTGCTTAATAAACATTTAAAACAAATGATCACTTAAAAGGGACTATTTTAGGATTTACTGATTCATAGGAGGCCTTTAATTATTCATTAGCAAATAACGATTGAAGCTTGGGAGAAAAAAATCACAGTTTTTCTTGCACTGCAAGAACAAAAACAATAGAGGGACGAAGTCTGCTGATCAGCTCTGGCTGACAATGTAGTAACACCATCAAGTGGAGCTTATTTTATTTAGATCGCGCCAAATTCTCAAATCATGGACGTCCTGTGTATTATAAGATAAAGACCCAACAATAATACACACTGTGGAAGAGAGCCAGAGATTAATAATAACTAATGATTCAACGCAGAGAGGTGTATAAACACAGTGAGTGAAGAAGAAACACCTGGTGCATCATGGGAATCCCCAAGCAGCCTACACCTATTGCAGCATAACTAAGGGAGGATTCATGGATTCGTCTGATTTTGACAAATCCAAGAAAAACACAAACATAACATCGGAAACGTTCACGCTGTGTATACATAGTACCGATCGAAGGCCACTGAAATATTCTGCAGACACTATGTTGTAATACCATATTTTAATTACAATATATGCGACATTTTTTCCCTCCAATAAATGCTTTTGATTTACATATGTGACGGTCATAAGGCTACACACACACACACACACACACACACACACACACACACACACACACACACACAGAAAACATCAATCAGCCCAGATCTGAGGCTCTCTGAGGGGTCAGCGGGTTCCCATGTGTTTTTTAGTGCTCTCTGTGAGGAACCTGCTATGGAGAGCGAGATGCGATGCGAGCCAAGAGGACTCGGAGGAAGAAGTCAGATGAAAGAGCCGAAAACCTTCAGGAGTCCTTGCACCTCGCCGAGCTTTCTAAAGGCTGAAGCTACTATTCTTATCTTCTTAGAGCTCTTTAAAAAAAAATCCACACTGAAAAACAACACACACCAGACAATATTTCACCACCCAAACACACACTTACACATGTTAGTTGGTAAATGGTGTGAGGTCCTCGTATTTCATCAGCCTAAACCTCAGTATTCACCGAGGGGATTGGCTCTGTTCTTCAAGCCTCTCAGAAGCTCCTCGGGGTGGGAAAGATGTGAGAGCTAGAGCGCAAGCTGGTGTCTGGGGATGCGCAGTTACGCGCTGCGCTTCCTCCATCTCCGCTTCCCCTCACTCTCGCTCCCTGCCCTTGTGTGCGACTTGCAGGAGTGACAGAAGAGAGTTAGGATTTGAGGAAGGTGGTATGAAGGTTTCTGAAAGCTCTCTGCCTTGCCTCTGAAAGGGGATAGCATCATCTCTGTCTTTCTCTGCCTCTGGATGGGTTCAGACTGCAGGGCAACACATTTATCATCAGCAAACTTAAGATCCTGTGTTTTAACCGGCTGCCGTTTAAATACAAAGAACTCTGTTGGCTTTATCAGCCCCGCTGCCCAAACCTCAGCCGAGGCCCCCTCCAAAGTGCAATAATTAGGATGGAATGAAATGAGGCCGCGGCTGTAAATTTGGCAACACGTTTTCCTTCCTAAACAAAGCTCGTCACAGCGTTCCAAGCAGCCAGACAAAAAGCACGAGCCCGTCCTAGCTCTGCGGTGATCGTCATCCACTCGAACATGACGCCACAACAAGGGATCTCCAATCTGCCTTCGCCTCATTGATGTTTTAGCGGACCTCAATTACTGAGTGACTGCATCCCGCTGTTCCACCAGTCAAAACACTGCCTTTCTTCAGGAAATATTTTCACAGCACCATAATTGCTTCCATCTGTAGCTACGCTGTGGCAACACTAGCTATGTCATTACGGCTGAGTGAGTTCACAGCAAAAACGGGTGCCAAATGTGCGACTCTGATTGTTTGTGTGTCAATTTGGATGCAGGCGTTTGTTGGAAAACCGACTCCGTTATTATCAGCAGAGGGAAAACAGAGATGTGAGAAAAGTGCTGTAACGGAACAAGGAGGGAATCTGACGTCTCGGCGGCTCCGGCCCCACAAACACCCACACATCGCCTCCGAATCCTGTCTGATGACTAGTTTAACAGAGTTGACTTTAGCTGATGAGGTGTCTGCACAAACACAATTTGACTCTATCCTCAAAAGGCTTGCAAACAACAAAGTAAAATGAGGCAGTGTTGAGATTACTGCTGCCGGAGGCTCTTCCGAAGATTTCGCAGGACCCCAAAAATGATGTGGATACGAGAATCTTTCTTTTAGAATTAAGATGCCCTCACGGTAAATTAAAAGACCCAAGCTGGCGTACTGACATACCATTTAGCCCGTGTTTATGCTGTAACCGATTGGCCTGTCAGCAAAGGTTACAACCTGGAAAAACTGAAGCCGACCAATCGACGCGTTGCGAGAGCCTGTCGCAAGTGGATCTGACATATGTGGCGTCTGTCGACACTTTAATCAAATCTGACTCATTACACTGTTTACAGAAGTGGCTTATATTACCTGTCACACGCGTGTTCACACATTCTCATCTCCCTCACACACACACACACACACACACACACACACACACACACACACACACACACACACACACACACACACACACACACACACACACACAAAACACTCGAGCATTTCAGAGGTAGTTTGGGGGTTTCTGTCAACAGAGTATGTTCTGCTCAAACATCATTAAAAGTAAATCCAGCATAAATCCAGCTGCAGTTTGTCACGCTTGCTGAGACGTCCACTGTGAAGAGCCTTCTAAATTGGAGGGCACACAACTGCTCGCCCGCAGATATTAATAACGGTGTTCCTGCAAGCAGAACTGTAAGTGCAGACACTCTGCACAACTTATATGTGCAGTTTTAGAGACCAGAGGTACAAACGCAGTTCTCACATGGCACACTAAAGCAAATAAGCTGAAGAAGCCATTAAGGGCTTATTAAAAGGTGGAATACAATATCAACACGTGTAGTCACGGCAACCTTAATTATGGCAAGTCATGTAAATTTCCTCTGAGGCCAGGAAGAGCATTCTGTGCATCAGCAGCCCAAATATTTTTATTTAGTACTTAATAAATAATCCTGTGATGGACTTGCGAGGACTCCAGGGTGAACCTCGCGTCTCTGTCAGCATCTGCTGGGATCGGCTCCAGCTCTCCTGTGACCCTAGCTGGTAAGAAAAAAGAAGGAAACCTCCCTGCGACCGCTTCTGACCTCGGGGCGATTCCTCTGCTCGCCTGGTGGGAGGCAGCCTGTCTCAGACTGACTGCAGTCTTCTCAGACAGGCTGGAGGTTTTCAAATAAATGCTGTCTAACTTTTAAATGGAGACAGATTGCTGACAGTCTGCGACGTGGCTCTTTGCAGTAGAGTTGACCGAACTGCTTGTATTCCTATGTGAAAGAAAGGCTGCTGAGTGTGTTTGTCATTTTGCAGTTAAATCCTCACATCACAGTTTGTAGAGGAATTCCTGAATTTCCGTTTAATATCTCTGAGATTGTGGCTGGAATGTGAGTAGGTAATGGTTAGTCTGCACGTGTAGATGGCAACAAAGTGATTTTTGCAGATTTATCATTAAGTTAATCATCGTATTATCACAGATTGCCTGCCACATTGTGACTGTTTGCTTGTTTTATGGACCAAAATTGCTTTAAAGACAGAAACGGACTGAAAAGTCTGTGTCTCCAGGACGGAATGAAAAATACATTTATTTCATTCCATGCTGGAGTTGTGTCAGAATTATTTAATAACTGATGAATGTACTGACACTGCTGACCTGACTATGGGTATTATTCACTGCGCAGCAGACGTCCCTGTCAATATTCATGTCATGTCAATATTACTGCTACGTGATGGTTGCATCTTTTCAATCACATGAGCAAGAGAAGGTCTGCTAAAATCAACATGAAGTCACAGACAGTATTTTATTAAATTAAAATGTATATGATGTTTGTGCATGCATTTATAAGAGCAGGGATGGGCAATTATTTTCACAGCAGTGTGGCCCCCTGGGAAATTGCCCACTGCTGCATTAGAGCCTCGAAACTGCTGCATGTGTACAGATCACAGCTTCACCATCCCAGTGTTTGTGCTGTATGTTAGTTTGTATGAGAGAGATTAGAGAGCAACAACAAAGTGCCTGCACAAGAGAAAATAGAGCCTATAGATTAATAGACTTGCCTTAGCACACATGCCCTGTACACACACACACACACACACACACACACACACACACACACACACACACACACGTGAATAATTGAATCCAGATATTTCTCTGACCTCATCTATTTCATCAAAGTGTCCCTCCCACAACACACCGTCTCAATTAAATGCTGTGCTTCCAAAGTCTGCTTTGATCAAAGTGGGTTTAGAGCAACAGCATGTCTCTACATACTAATATTTGGGGTGCGTGCGTGTGTGTGTGTGTGTGTGTGTGTGTGTGTGTGTGTGTGTGTGTGTGTGTGTGTGTGTGTGTGTGGAGGAGGGATTTTGTTTCTAATAAATGCACAGAGAGCCATACATAACCACAAGTCAATATCCTGAGCTACGCTCAACTTCCTCACCGTTTCCCATTAAGAAACTGGTCTCACGCTCCTGACACTGCAGAAAGAAATTCCTTCAGTGATGCTGTGAGAGACATTATCCTCATTTCATTGACTTTCATGACAGATGGACTAATCTGAAAGAAGCAAAGTAAAGACGTGGATGCTTGCGTGAGGAAAGTAGAAGGACAGCTCCTCTGTGATGTGTGAAAAGAAAAGATCAGGAGGATACGAGGCAGGTGGTTTACGTCGCCGTGGCAGAGTTACAGCCTGGTCACAAGCCCGCCGAAGAGGCCAGCGACAGCTGCGTGACGCAGGAGACGCCCGTGGTGCTCTCAGTCCATTTGTCACACCGGGCCGACCAAGCTCCGCAAAAAAAAAGATGCTCCTTCCTTTCCCTGCGCCGGCCTCCATTCTCACGGCTTTCATCTACCCTCACCCTCTTCTTTTCTCAATTTCCTACGTGATTACCGCTGCTGCATCTCCTCCTCCTATAACCAGACTATTTCTGTCCCCTCTCCCCATCACTCTGCTTCTTTTCTATATTCACCCTTATGACTCTGTGCTTCTGATCCCCTGAACTGTTTCTCCCTTTCCATCCTCAAAGTTTGCCTTCTTCCTATGATCTCTCAATCCCTTACTCATTCTTTTTGCTCTACTCTCCACTCCTTGATCTGATTTACCCAGCTCCCCCCCCCCCCATCTGTGCTGCTCTCGGCCCCATTCCTTTCCCCTTGCAGAATCACCCTTGATATCTATTCGACTGCCATCAGCCAGCGAAGAGATGAAAATCCATTCTCCTTCCAGCAACTGCTCCTCTCTGGTCTGGCAGTTAGCTGGGCTCTAAGTAAGGCCGTCCATCCATCTCTCTTTGAGGTCTGACGACAATGCTGCTCTGAAATCAGTGCAGCACTTACAGAGACCAGAGGGAGAAGAGTTAGAGGAGAGGCACTGAAGCAGTAGAGGACTGCAGACTATGGCACAATAAATAGCTCAGAAGAACAAAACTAGCATAATATCCCCTTAAATCATGAATATAACCAACCTACCCTTGACGGGGTGCAGGTTTACTGCTCAGCGTGTGAAGGACAAACACAGTTTACTTTCCCAACTTCCTCACCAAGAACGTACAAAGCACATGCATGGAAGCTAAACTCGTAAAATCCTTTCCCTGTTCCAATGATTGTCAAAGCTTTAAGGGGGAATGCGTCCACACATTTTTTGACCCACACGTTTCCTGTTAGACTGTTATTCATATTCTCCCACATGAGAATCATCTTTCACCTCCGTCTCCCAAATGTAAGTCATTTCCGAGTCTTTCATGTCGCTCCCATCCACGTTTTCTGGTAGTTTTCATCCCATTCTGTCAAAATCTCCATGGCTTGTGACTCACAACCTTCCCCATCAGGAGTAGCACCGGCAGTGAAAGGTTAACCTGAACCCGACCCACGATGACAGCGTCCCCGCTACATGAATAAAATCCAGACGTTGAAAAGTCTGCAGCGCTAACTTGTGCAAACTAGAACTAATCACAGAGAAGCTTGTCGTTTCAGGCTGGGGGAAGAAAGAAAAATGACAGAAATGCAGCCAAGCACGTGGAACTCCCGGTCGCAGGAGCGCTGAAGCACAGGAAGCAAAAGCAATGGCGCCATAAATTAATAGCAAAACAAAACGAGCATAATTTTAATATGACCATCATAACCTTAATGGGTCGGTTCAGCCAATTATGAAATACAAATAGCAACATACTTTCTCACCTCCAGTTTCACTGGCGGTGTCTAGCCAAGCAGGCAGTTTTGATTTTATTCAGTAATTCGGTTCCAAACATTTACAGCAATGGAAAATATTTCAGAGAAAATGTCTGGAAAAATTGAAAGAAAGAAACAACGAGGAGGCTCAGACGCCAGTGGCGAGATAACACCAGAATCCTGAAAGAGCGAGGCAGAGCGAAGACGTAATGCGTTCAGATTGTCACCGACAGCCGTTCTATCAAAGAGGACTTCTGCTTTTAAACTTCTTAAATTGTTACGATGAAAACATGTTACCTGCCGCGGGGAAAGTATCCGGCTGTTTAGAGGAAGAGGCGAAGATTTGATATTCAGAGTTTCCTTTCTCTTATGTCCTCTCCTGTTAATCATCACATGGCTTCATTTATTATTTCGTAATTTCTGTTTTTAACGGTGAAAATATGAAATCTGAACTGTGGCTGGAAGCGACAGGGAAAATGTTGTTAGACATGCAGCTACAGAAAGTGACTCATCTTCAAGAAGAGAGGAGAAGCCAAAGGGAGAGAGCAAAAAACGAGTTTGCTGAATTCCCTTAAAGAGACATAGATAGGCCAGACCATATCTCACCTCTCATCTGCTTGGTCAAGGTACAGACAGGTGGAATGAGTCCAATATAGAGATATGAAATATTCAGCAACCAAAAGGCTTCTGTCTGTTCCACCGTTCCGGGCCTCCGAGGAGTCTGTGTGGCTACAAGCACATGCATATACAGCGCGTGTCCTATATACATAAAAACGCAGAGGAATGCTGACAGGCACACGGAGTGAGGATGTGCACTCTGTTTTCAAAGTCTTAACGGTGTCAGTGACAGTTTTTCATAGCAGGCCTGCTGAAGCCGCGGCTCTCCGTCTTCCTCTGACTGAATATTAC
This sequence comes from Rhamphochromis longiceps, assembly GCF_057381845.1. Lineage (NCBI taxonomy): Eukaryota > Metazoa > Chordata > Actinopteri > Cichliformes > Cichlidae > Rhamphochromis > Rhamphochromis longiceps. The sequence goes on from NC_140578.1 coordinate 11,008,683, forward strand.
ATTTGCAGATGACTGAAAGAGTCTTTGTCTTACAGAAAGACAAAGAGAGATGGACTCGGCATTAACCACGAACAGGAAACACAGAGGAAAGGAACCGTATCAGAGACAATGAAAGTGTCAAATAAAAGAGATATGATGAAAGGATAGATCGCGGCACCGAGTTCATCACGTCCGCTGAGACAAAGTGCAGCCTGAGCGTCGGTGGCAGCTGTCAGATAGACGCCGGCTCACATTCCCGCCATGTCGGCCCAGCAGTGCCCGGTCACTTCGCACCGGCGGAGCACGCCTCTGTCAGCTGAGCTCAGCTCGGCCATATTTCACGAAGGGATCAGATGTGGGACCAAAACGTGCCTCGGAGCTCGGAAATTCCTCAAAGGCAGGACCGGAAAACAGGACGGTACATCTTTATGTGGCGGCGCTCCAAGACCAGCAGATACTGCACGCTTTCATCTCCGTGTACATATGATAAATTCATAAATTAACATTCTCTGTCGACTCTGTGGCCAGAATCATGGACACGAGTTTTTAATGTGCCTTTCCTCATTATATAGCTCCGGCTGGGAGTTGCTTCCGAGGGGCAGCCAATCAGAAGAAATCTGTCTGAAAGGGAGGTCTTAAAGGCTTTAAAAGGAGAGTAAAAGTAGAGTATGTAATCTAATCAATAATCAATCAAAGTGTGAAAGCTGGTCGAGTAGAGTCCAATAATAAAAGCACGGAGCTGGGAATAACCATAACAGGTCCTTTTAATTGGATATGAATGAGTCATAACGACGGAAATGGCATCAAACTGCGAATTGTGCAAAGCTGCTCTAGTAGGATCCAATAATAACAACATGGAGCTGGAAACGAGGATAATCGGTCCCCTTAAATGGATACGAATGACTCATAATGACTGAAATGACTGTGTAAATATGAGCCCTTTATTTTGAAGAGGTATTTCTGGAATGCGTGACTTCAAAGAGAGAAAATCTTACATTGGTGAAGATTAATTGTTTTCATATGATCACTTGGCCTCTTTTGTCATGATCTCAAATAAGTTTCCTGCTTCAATGTGCCACAACATTTAAGCACGATAGCCAACTGCAAGTTGTAAATGAGATCAACCACAGAGGACCAGCTAATGCACCGTCAGTCTGTGCTGCTCTAAGAAATCTATTTGCAGCAGCACCTTTAACATCAGCCAGTCTCAGCCTGACCCCGAGACCTCGCACGAAACCCGTAAACATAACATCAAAACCGGGATCCCAGACCGCAGCTTGTAAAACGCCCCATTAGCCAACTAATACACCCGTGTGATTGTGTTCATCTCTCACCCACCAGCGTAGCACACCAGTAATGATCGAGAAGTTTTGCTTTTAATTAAGCCGTACAGTTGCTCAAGCTAAATCTCCACATGGTAGAAATTGTGCAATTTAATTAAAATGACCATTTTTCATCTAGTTTATAATTTTTATTAGTGCAAGAACCAAATGAATGTGAGCGCTTATTCTTCATTTGCAGGATTTTTTTCGCCCGTCAGATCTGCAGCGGACAACGATGGCTGTGCAGAGCAGCAGCTTTGATAAAGAACCAAGATGTTATTTTAATGTAAAGTACAAATACATTAAAATCTGTTTAAGGTTTCTTTGCTTGGATAGGCTGCCGGTCTGTCCAGATCATTATGCTTTTTGGCAATCACAAATGTGTTAATAACCAAAAAACCCCAGAGATTCTTTAATTAGTCTGTGTTTGATATAACACACCCTGCTATCTGTTTAGTAGGGGTGCAACAATACTCGTATCGGTATTGAACCGTTCGATACAGTGCTTTCGGTTCGGTACGCATATGTATCGAACAATCAACTTTTCTTCTGACGATGCTGTCTGTGTTGAGCGCTCAGGGGATCTGCGTTCTACTACTCTACCTAGGCTGCACTGTCGAGCACAGATCCACTGAGCGCAGCGCAAGCTAGCAATACAGAAGTTAAGCTCGTTGCAATATGGTCACTGCCTTAACGCTACCCGAAATTGAACCTCCCCCACCCTCATTCAGATCTGGCGTTTGGAACTATTTTGGTTTTCATGTGAAGCATGACCCTGATGGTAAGCGCGTCATGGACAAAAGTAAAGCAATGTCGGATGTGCCACGCAATGCTCAATTACATTGGTGGGAACTAGTGCGTTAGCGCAGTTAGCTTGTTAATGTGTTGACGCTGTCCAGCCCCACGCACGGGGCGATCCGCGGTAACTCGTTAAGGGAGATTTGTGGCGTTATGCTGTTAATGTCATTTTAACGAGATTAACACTGACAGCATTAGTGGGAACACAACGAATATGACTGCACATTTACGTTGACATGATCCTTGTGCAAAGACAAGTGGAAGCAGACAAAAACAACAAGCACGCATGTTACAAACTTTACCCGAGTCATTTAGACAGCCGTTAGCACATAATTCTCCTTATGGGGACCTGATACGTTTAATATGCTGCTGAGAATATAGAAGAAGCGTATAGTATAGCTTTTATTTTGGAAAGAGCCATTTCTCTGTAATAAACTCTCTTTTCCAAAGATGAGTGATTTCTGGATCAGATAGATTTTTTTATTTTATTATTTTGTTGTTTCAGCAGCATTAAATTTAAAAACTGTACTTTTGAGTTAAAATATATATTTATAATTTTATTAAATGAAAAACTAAAAAGGCATGAACATTTTTTTGTATCGAAAAAGTATCGAACTGAACCGAACCGTGAATTTTGTGTATCGTTGCAGGTATGTGACCACTACTTTGACTAGGGTCCTCCACAGGTTCTGTAAGTCGCACACTTGGGCTTGGTGAAGTCAAAATCTGAAGGCTAACTTTGTTCCGTCATCAGCTCCAGAGGAAGTCGCCCGCAGCTTGGCGGTCAGAGGACCTGACGTGAGAGAGCAGCATCAAACGGAGGGGCCATCTGAAACAGGATTAGAGTTGTACGCAGGTTCTGATTATGAAATATTTATCTGTTCTTCTCTCAGGGAGCACAGCACATGAACTCCGGGAACTTTCAGAAGCAAAGGATTAATTTGCACGCACTGAAATTAGCACATAGATCAAAGCGAGGGGTGCCACGGGAGTATCCGAAACCTCAGTGTATCTAGAGTAGAGATTGTGCTTTGCTGGTTACCAAATCTATTTTCATAATGATATGGATAGAGGGGGGGGGGAAAAAGAGGACATCAAGGGGAATCCAAGCTGGAGTTGAGTATAATTAACCACATGTATATGGAACAAAACCTACCAGACCAAAGCAAAGACAGCATACAAAGGAGGACAGAGTAAACAGAGAGAAGAACAAAATTAGCTAAAACAGACACTGTAATTTTCTAACCAGCTCTCAGGCCTTCGTGTAGGATCGGAGCGATAAGCCTGGGGAGGAGTTAGATACGGCCGACCGCCGAGGTGGACTGGGACGTATTGTGGGTTTATTTGAGGATGTCTTCTGTGTAAACTGAAACCACCCGGCTCTTTCTCTCTTTTACTGTGTTGTTGTTTACTTCGAACATACCGAGCTTATGTAAGGCCTGCCAAAGACAGGAGAGCTATTTGTTTGAACGTTTGCAGAGCAACACAAATACACAGAGCCACAATCGCTCCTCTTACCGTCACAGTCGCCCAAGTGGTCCACGTTTCCATGTTCAACATCTTGCTCAAAAGGCAGTCTGCGGAGGAGAGGAGACACGGCCATTAATCAGGTGACACGGAGGCACGGCGACTCGGCCGCTGAGCCCACAGCGGAGATCCGTTCTGACACGGGAGCACTACCTCAGTGTTACACTGGGGGCGTACATCTCGACGAGCTCCTCGCACTTAAGAAATCTCATTTTTTTGTTAGGCTGGCGAGAAAAATGAAGTGAAGAAGCCCTCGAGCTGCCTAATATCCCACAATAATCTTCATTATAATTTCAAAATACCACTCATGCCAGCAGCATCAATAATTAAACTAATTAATGCAATGAATTACAAATATTTCTAGGTCAGCAAAGGACTTCATATTAGAGATATTTGCTGTAGATATAAACTCCAAACTGTTGGAGTGCAAAGTGCTAAAGAGGTGGAACAGTCCAACACCATGTGTTTCGCTCATTAATATGCAGATTAGGGTGAGGACGTGCCATAATCATAGCATCCTACCACTTTTTACACATTTATGATCAGTGAAATATTCAGCAAAACCTCAAACTGTACTGTACTGATTTCTGTGGAAAACTATGACATATTGTATTTATACAAGTCATTTCCATTTTGGTCCAAAGGGGAGCATGAAAACCTCAACAGACAATAACATAGAGTATGATGAAGAGAGGAAGTGGAGAGGAAATGAGAACGGCTCACAGGCCAGGTGCACACCGAGACAAACACAAGTGCTTCTGATTATGGCTCGTGTCGAGGGGGAAGCTGCAACGGACGCAGCGAGAACGTTTATGTAGGTGTGTGAGCGCATGCAAGAGCGTGCCTGCAGGCTCCATGCGTTTCAGAACTCAGTTATAATGGGCTTCATGTGACTGGAAAGACCTCTAGTTAAGTGATTTAAGTATCATATAGGGGAAAGTGCACTTTTGCCCCTTTTCAACAGCACAGCTCTGGAAGAGAAATGCATAAAAAACACACGAAATCACTAAAAAAACAGATCATTTTCATTCTGAATGATGCGTGCATGCATATGTTTCTTTATTTTTCCTTGGTCATGTGTAAATTAGCGTGCAAAAGTCTTGAGCTGACCTGCATTTCTTTATATTTCACAGGAAAATAAAAAATAGGTGCGGCGATTTATCGAAACATGAAAAAATTATGAGAAATACAGTATTTAAAGCAAAAATAGAAATGGAAAATTTTAGTTATGATCACCTTTATTCAGTCTGAGCTCTCTGAGCAGCTCTCTGTCATCTCTGTGAGGATCTTCAGGGATAATTCTCCAGGCTTTTTTAAGGATATTTAAAGATCTTTGGACGTTTTTGCATTTTTTTTTCTCTTCTCTGTTAAAAAAATCTGAATCCATCAGTCATTTTTTTTCCGTTTGCCTTCCACTGTGACCATTTCTGATGAGGCTTCAGTGAACAGTACATGGATTATCTATCAGGTCCTGTGTCAGGTCTTGTTTCTTATGGACACGATTTTCAGATGCTATTCATTTCCCGCAGGTAGTTTTTTAGGCCGTTTGTCCTCCACGTCTCCACTTACTTCAATTTTTTAAGGACACACTGCACACTGTGCTAAAATGTGCATCACGTTTCAGCCCTTTTTGGTGCAAAAATATGATTCTCTGTCTGTTAAACTGTGTGATCTTTGACATTTTTGTAGATTCAAGTAAAGAAACGAGAACTAATGATAGTAACTGGCTGCCGCTGTCATTTTTGAAACTTACAAGAAAATCTGGAAGTTTGCAGTAATGAATACTGTAAAGTTTTGTCTGTTTTAGCATCAGCTATACACTCATCAGCTTCACGCTCTGTAGTGGAGCTATGTTAAACTGCACAGTTCCTATTAAATAACTCACTATTTAATTTAATTTTACTGTAAAGTAAAAATGCCAAAAACCACTGAATTTTTTTTTTTTTTTTTTGCGGCTTGAAATGTGTTCACACTGGCAACAGCTACTTTTCTCAGCAGTTATATTTAAATGGGCTTATTATGTCTAAACTGTGCTCATATTAACCATTAACCAGTTTTAAATGATGAGATCAGCATATGTGCGTGCAATCCTCACGAGTCGAAGCTCAGACTGCTTCAAATATTTTTCTGCTCTTTGCTCTGTTTGTATTAAAGAGAGAGAATATTTCCAATAGGACCATCTCAGGCAAACAGCTCTGGCTGACAACCTGCACTCAAAAACCTTCTGTTTATGAGGGGCAGTTAGGGATGAGCTGCTCCCAGTCCCCGCCCGAGACAAATGCTGATCATTTCACAGTGCGACTCATGAAAAGCTGCTCTAGCAGAGTCCAAGAATGAATATAAAGCTTGAAATGAGAATAACAGTGTCATGGTCCTGGGCCATGTGGGCCCAGTATTCTTAGTTTTCATGTATTTTTGTATTTTGTTCTTTATTTAGGCCATGCTTCCTGGGTTGATCTGTTACGTTGTTCCTTATGTGTTTTCCCTTCGTGACTCTTACCCCCTGTGTGCCCCTCTGTGTATTTATGAGCCCTCGTCTCTCTTTGTGCTTTATTCTATGTTTTCCCCAGCCCGTTATGTCTGCGTTCTCCCCGTGCTCTCTCTCCTCCTGTTTGAACCTCTGTGTACTTCCTCCTTTACTTTGCCCATCTCCCATCAGTGTTACGTTCACTCCTGCCGTGTCTTGTTATGATTATCAGTGTCACCTGTGTTCCCCGTGTGCATCCACTTCCCCTGATCATCCCTCATGTGTATTTAGTCTCTGTGTTTCGTACAGTCTGTGTCGCGTCGTCTGTGTTCTCACCCCCATGTTTTCACGATCAGTCTTTTGTGATCATCTTCGTCTCAGAGTTCTCTTAGTTTGTCACAGTATTAGTTTTCCCAGTTTAGTTATAGTTTAGCCACGCTATCCCTGCTGTGTTTGTATTCCTGGTCTTCAGTCATATTAAAGGCTCGCTTTCTGTTAAACTCACTCCCGTCTACTCACTTGTGTACGCTCCTGGGTCCATTACACACACCACCGCACGACCTGCCTCTGCAGACCGTGACAGTACGACGCGACCATGCCGGACCCAGCGTCACAAGACCAGGAGATCATTCGGACAGTGGAGTCGCTATGCGGCGGTTGGCTGCAGTGTTCCGGGGAGGAGGAACGGGTTGAGCTAGCCCGCCAAGCCGGAGTATGCGTGTCCGCATTCCCCTGGTTATGGGAGGCGCTGCATCCCCTTATCATAGACTTTCTCGCCTCCACTCTCCAACTCCGCCCGCGACAGCAGCTGCCCGGTAAGCGTGAGCCGTCGCCTGAGCCATGCTGTAGCTCTGTTTCCCCGCTGCCTCGTGAGCCTGAAGCGGTCAGAATCGGTACGGTGTGGCTCACCGCCGACACACCCTCGGCTCACGCTCCATCGGCTTCCGCTTCCTCGCCATCGCCTGACTGCACTACGCGGCTCAAGGAGATGCCAGCTGCTATTGACTTTGGTGAGGAGGAGCGGCAGCAGGTATTACGGGCGTATCGCGAGGACGAGCTCCGCTGGAAGCCCTGGCTCATCCCCGAGGAGGAGTTCTCGCCAACTTCCCCACCTCGCACCTGCCGCCCGCCCTCGCCGCCCCGATCGGACTACTCGTCCCCTGCTGTCTTTCTAGCACGGATGTGGTTGGAGGACGAGGAGCCGGTCGCCAGGGACAGTCGGGTTTTGTCCACAGCCGCTTCAAGGGGAAAGCGGCGTTCTCGCCGCCGTCGCGCACTGCTACGTCTTGTCTCGCCCTCCACGAAGCGTCCCGCGGACGCTGTGGGGGTCCTGGACGTCGATCACGAGGGGCAGCAGCACGCCGCAGGCGCACAGCTAGTGGAAGAGTTCGGGAGGGAGCCGTGGCTCGCGCCTGATCATGACGAGCGCTCTTTCCGGGGAACTCGACTGGCTCTTGGGGGTCCCCGGAGTTGCCAGGGACTTCCACCGCTCACCCCGCCCGCTTCCACGGATAGAAAGAAGCGGCACTCTCGCCGCCGGCGCTCTGAGCCCCACCCTAAGGAGGTCCCTCAGTTAATGCCATCTGAGGCTTTAACTCCCATCAGCCATCCAGCCGTGAGTACCCCTGACTCAGTTTCTGACGTCGTATCTAGCCCCTTAGCCAAAGACCTCAAGTCAAAGGGATTTTCTGAGGTAACTAGTGATGAGGACGTTACGTCTCACACAGTGAGCCTGCAATCGGTGGGTTTTTCTGGAATAATGAAAGATGCTGGGAGTAAGGGGTCAGACTCAAAGTATTCTGTATCAGACGACTTTCGATTTAAGGTGTTGACATCCTTAGCGAGCAGTCCTAGTTGTGTGGGTGATCAAGAATTAAATCCTATTACCTCTGACAATTTAACGATTACCAAGCCACCTCATGCCAGGTTTGAAACTTTGCGTGAACCATCTACCGAGTCTGAAGAGAGACTGCCTAGCTTTCCTCAAGGAGCAACTACAGACTGTTTGTACTGTGCTGAAGTCTCTGAAGAGGTGGGGGCAGCAGCTGTCCAGTCAGCACCCGTCCTAGTTTTGCCCCAGACTCCTCTTATAACGGAGGTGAGTGACTGTGCTTTTTCATCTCATGAACCTGATATAGTGGAGTGTACTGGGTTGCCCTTTTGTGGGCCCAGCTATGAAGAAACTGGTGCCAAAGACTGCTCTACCATTAATCATGATTTCATAGACACCCATGCTGTGACTGACCTAACTCTAGTTACGAATGAGGGCCAGTCAGAGCAGTGTTGTGATAATGAAAGGACTGTGTGTAACTGTTTTGAAAAACCACACAACGAAACCACAGACAACGTTCTTGACCCTGTAGAATCCAGGACTTTTTCTAGTGTTGCTCCCATAGCCGCACCACATGGAGCAAAGGTTCATGAGACAGCGAAAGGGATTCACACGTCGACTGTACAGTCTGCTTCTGAGCCTGCTAGGAATGGCGTGAGCTTTCTCTCCGCCTCAGACTGTTATCTACTGCAGCAAACTCGTACAGCCGAGACGGAGTGTTACCCCCGCGTGCAGATCATAGTGGAGTCTAGTTCCGTATTCCCTGATGGTGGGATTGCAGACAGTGCTCAAGACCAAATGCACAGGAACGTGAGCTCTGATGCTACTGCTTCTCAGTCGCAGACTGTTAGGCCAGCCATAAGCATGCCTGCCTCTTTATGTGACTCTGAATCCAGCTACGGACTTATGTGCAATCCTACCATGAACTATTGTGTTGACAATACCGACAGGGAGTTGGCATCTACTACTCGAGTTACCGAAAGTGTTCATGACCTGAGAAATTATGTTTTCAAAGCTTGTCATGCTAACAGTGTTCTATGTGCTGCCTCACCAGTCGCTTCTGAGCTTAAGACTCTCCCCAGGGCCTCCTCAGATGCCACGTCAGCTGGAGGGTCCGAGGGGCCCGTTCAGCCTCCCGTCTCCGCTGGAGGGTCCGAGGGGCCCGTTCAGCCTCATGCCACGTCAGCTGGGGGGCCCGAGGAGCCCGTCCAGTCCCACGCCACGTCAGCTGGAGGGTCCGAGGGGCCCGTTCAGCCGCCTGTCTCCGCTGGAGGGTCCGAGGGGCCCGTTCAGCCGCATGCCACGTCAGCTGGAGGGCCCGAGGAGCCCGTCCAGCACCATGCCACGTCAGCTGGGGGGCCCGAGGAGCCCGTCCAGCACCATGCCACATCAGCTGGAGGGCCCGAGCCGCCCATCCAGCCACCTTCTGCTTCTGCTACGCCTGGTCCAGCCTCAGCACCAGCTCCTGCTTCGGCCACGCCTGGTCCAGCCTCCGCCTCTGCTTCGCCTGCTGCAGCTCCAGCCTGTGCTTCGCCTGCTGCAGCCCCAGAGTCGTCGCCTGGCCCAGCCCCAGAGTCGTCGCCTGGCCCAGCCCCAGCCTGTGCTTCGTCTGGCCCCGCCCCAGCCTGTGCTTCGTCTGGCCCCGCCTCAGCCTGTGCTTCGTCTGGCCCCGCCTTGACTGGTCCCGCCTCAGCCTGTGCTTCGTCTGGTCCCGCCTCGACTGGTCCCACCTCGACTGGTCCTGTGCCCACCGGGCCTCGGCCAGTACGCCTGACACTGGAGAGCCGCCGCTGCCTTGCGCACTGCCGGCCCCCTGAACTGCTTCGCCGCCGCCGCTGCCTTGTGCGCGGCCGGCCCCCTGAACTGCTCCGCCGCCGCCGCCGCTGCCTTGCGCGCGGCCGGCCCCCTGAACTGCTCCGCCGCCGCCGCTGCCTTCCGCGCGGCCGGCCTCCGGATCTGTTCTGTCACCGTGGCCACCTTTCCCGTGGCCGGCCTCCGGAACGGTTGGACTGGACTTTTGTGTTGTCGCCTCTCGGGTTGGCCTTCGGGCCTCTTTGGACATTCGCCTTCCTGTTCTGGACTCTTTTGTGTATTTGTGGACTCAGTTTTGTTCTCGTGCTCCTTGTTTTTGGTTCGTTTTGTTCCCTCTGTCCTGGTCCCCCGCCTCCCGCCCTGGGTGGGGTGTTTTCTGTTTCGCTTGTGTTTTGTTTCTCGGGTTTGGGCTGTCGGGAGCCAGCCCTTTAGGGGGGAGTGGTGTCATGGTCCTGGGCCATGTGGGCCCAGTATTCTTAGTTTTCATGTATTTTTGTATTTTGTTCTTTATTTAGGCCATGCTTCCTGGGTTGATCTGTTACGTTGTTCCTTATGTGTTTTCCCTTCGTGACTCTTACCCCCTGTGTGCCCCTCTGTGTATTTATGAGCCCTCGTCTCTCTTTGTGCTTTATTCTATGTTTTCCCCAGCCCGTTATGTCTGCGTTCTCCCCGTGCTCTCTCTCCTCCTGTTTGAACCTCTGTGTACTTCCTCCTTTACTTTGCCCATCTCCCATCAGTGTTACGTTCACTCCTGCAGTGTCTTGTTATGATTATCAGTGTCACCTGTGTTCCCCGTGTGCATCCACTTCCCCTGATCATCCCTCATGTGTATTTAGTCTCTGTGTTTCGTACAGTCTGTGTCGCGTCGTCTGTGTTCTCACCCCCATGTTTTCACGATCAGTCTTTTGTGATCATCTTCGTCTCAGAGTTCTCTTAGTTTGTCACAGTATTAGTTTTCCCAGTTTAGTTATAGTTTAGCCACGCTATCCCTGCTGTGTTTGTATTCCTGGTCTTCAGTCATATTAAAGGCTCGCTTTCTGTTAAACTCACTCCCGTCTACTCACTTGTGTACGCTCCTGGGTCCATTACACACACCACCGCACGACCTGCCTCTGCAGACCGTGACAAACAGATCCCCTTTAAAGTTTGTCGGTCCTGCTTAGAGATGAGTGAGAAGATCAATAACGCTCTCTTACAACAGTAAATATGAAGCTTTAGCCAGCATGCCATTAGCTTAACAGTCTGCATGGTGGCACTGCCCAGAGTGATCCTTAAGGTTGTGTGCTTAAACAGTTTCCTGGCCTCAGATCAAAGAAAGCTGGTGCAAGAGAATAAATAACAATATTTTCCCCAGATGTTAAACTTATTAACAACTTATTAACATCAATGCCATATTCTTACAATCCAACACCAATGCGTGACCTAATGTGATCAGCTGAGCCTTAAATGTCACCATATAAGTATAAGTGAGCATTTAGCAGGGGCTCAGTTGATTGGATGCACGCCTTCTGTACGTTACCACAAAGATGTGCACGTTTGTAGCAATCACTCTCACATACGCTGTTTCATGGCACTGCAGCTACATCTGACATGTCAGAGCACTGACTGTGCATGAAAGCTGAACTTGGCTTGAGAAGTCAGCATTGTGTAATTAGCTAAAGGGTCAAGCAGCAGCAAACATTTTTGCTTTTAAAGCCTAAAAAAACTGTGACAAATGAGTCCAAGTGTGCTGTGAACCTGCAGCGGTGCCATCCTAATAAAGAGTAATGTTATGTGCTCAGTTGGCTGCGTCTCCCAATCGGCGGGTTGTTCACTTTGTATACATTAGACGTGTCTGTGGCTCTGTGTGCGTGCCCACTTCTTACTGTTGCTTTTTCATTTTCAGTGTTTCTTTTCTTGTATATTCTCACGGGTACTTTGGATCATTGTTTAAAGACTTCATACAGTAACTAAAGAGAAAGTAATAAAGACCACAGTGTGGACCCTGTTACAGCACAGCTTCCCAGTAAGGGTTAGTGGAAGTAGTTCTAACCATCATTTCTGGATATTTTGATTCAAGAAGCTGCTGTTCTTCATAAAGTTGTATTGAGCAGTAGTTCTTCAGATATTATGAAGTTCTTTCGGTTGCTTTTTCACTTATTTTCAGTCCAGTCCTTGTTCCTGAGGATCTTTTTTGACCTTTGAAGCATTCAAGCAGAGAAAAGGCACCGAGCTCAAGGACTGATCCAGTGTTTTGTCCTCACATAAGAGACGACTTAGCAAAGAATCAATTTGTTCCAGTTTTTTTTGTTGAATCTACAAAAATGCCTAAGATCACACAGTTTGACAGGGATAATTCCCAAAGAGCTGCTGGCATATCTCGGCATGTGTGGACCGAATTTGAAAGTCATGTCCTTAAAGAGGGGGGGAGGGGGGATCCAGCAAAGACCTGACACAGGACCTGAGAGATGATCTAGACTTCCAGCTGATCGTCTACTGTTCACCGAAGCCTCATCAGACATTAATAAAGTGAAACAGGAAGAAAGACTGAGGTATGATCGCAAACACACTGACACTGCAGTGAAATCATGGCTGGATTAGAACCCACAGTGGAAGCCCACAGATTGGCCTCCCCATCCAGCCAGAGACAAGAACCAAAGGCAGAAACATCCAAAGAAGAGCTTTGAATGTCCTTCAAGAAGCCTGGAGAACGATTCCTGAAGATCCTCACGGAGCTGCTTAGACAGGATAAAGCTGCTCACACCAAACATCGACTATAGTTGGATTTATGTGTATGTGTGTTTCAGTAAATCCCTGCACACGTTTTTACTGTACCACATAAAGATTATGGGTTAACTTCCCCTAATTTTTTATTATTTAATAACCATGCTTTGATATCCTGAATGTGCCAGTTAAAAATGCCCCCACCCCCCCGACACACACTGTTTCTGTAAGTGTTTTGTTACCAAATATTTTCCTTTTTTTTTTTTTAGAAACAATGTCGATTAATTAATTTTGAACGTGATTTCTTTTCTAACCTCCTATGGGCTTTTTTAATTTCACCTGCACTATCCGCTTTTCATTTTGTTGTTATTACGCTGCTTTGCTTTTATTGATGCTTCATTGTGCAAATAATTAAGACAGACGTATAAAAACTGGTCGGTGGTAATCACGAGTGGACACTTGATGTATTTTGAAAATGTTGGTCGGTACAACTGACAAAAGACTAAATTGGTGGCTTACGGGAAAACAAAATATTGAAGTGTCACAAAATTCTTGTTGGCAGAAGCAAATCCTGATGGCTCTACCTTTATTTAAACTACAAAACCGCTCTCCCGCAGAAACTGCATCTAACAACACAAGCTGCTGAGCTCTCCTCTCGCACCGGTTTGGAAAGAGAGGTTGCATTATTCCACAAAGAGGAAATCCACGGTAACTCAATGCAGAATCGATTGTCGAGTCGACCGCCCTTGTTAAATCAAATCAAGACCAACATAGAGGCCTATAACAGTATAAGCAGGCAGCCCGGGGTGGTCTTTAAGGCCTGTGTTGCCTGTTCGGCTGGCACTACACCTGTGTTTGAAAGCCTAATTCAATAAGCAGCTTGACTAAAGAGAAATCTGATTTCTCTGGAAGGAAACAGCCACAACTGGAGGTGAGCTGTCAAGAGAGGCTGCTGCACTTCACACACACACACATTCATGTAGACAATGCTCTGTGTGCGTGTGTTACGCAGAAAACAGAGAAACATGCAAAAACATCGAATCCAGCTAAACACGTACACGTTTTACGAGCGCCGCAATAAATGTGACGCTGTCACGTACGTGGAGAGGTTACTCCGAGGGCACAGATGTCACTTATAAATATAAATCATTGCAAATAAAACCCAGCCACTTCCACACTTAAGAAAAAAACGCATGGTCTCCATGGGTGGTCTGCTGTCAGAAAAGTAACCTTGAGAAGTGCTAAAAGTTCAAAGAAATTCAAAGGAAAACAAGTTGGATCAAAGCAGCAGATCAGAGAAAAACTGCAGGAAAAGCACACACAGAGCTTCAGAGCGACATAAAGAAAGAATTTTTGAAACAGTGTGTCAAAGAATTTGTTTTAAATATAAGAGTGAGCAGTGTATGATGTGGTGTTGTAAATACACGAAAAAACGAAAGAAGGATGCCGTACCTGGTTCCAGGTCTGAGGAAAGAGCAGGTGCTTCCTCTGGTCCAGCCACAGTAAGGGTCCCTGGAGGCGATGCAGTTCCTGCAGAGGAGAGGAAACAAATTATTTGACTGCCTGGACCCTGAAAAGGTTCCCAGTTCTACTTTGGTGCCCGTAAGTGCACAGTGTGCAGCTGCCGCCTTAAATCGGTCTCTGGGTCAAAACAGCAACTAAACACAGAGACTGATGATGTCATGAAGCAGCTGATAACAATCTATTCAATGTGGCTCCCGGGAAATCACACTGGTGAGGTAATGCGTTACAGTTTTATTCATATTAGCTGTGAATGTTTATGTTAGCTCAGAAAAACAGCCACAGATGACATGATTTTAACAATGATGCAAACTGAAACACCTGCACAGGTAACGTAGCTAACAGTCCACTGTCAGAGAAACTAGAGGGGAGCAAAGAGGAGTCTGTAATACAGCACGCTGTTAGAAGGAATACATTCAATAAAAAGAAATCTGTGCGTTTGGATATTTCATTGATGTTACAAATTTAACTCTTACTCAGAGTAACCCATGTTTCTCTCTTCTGATCCAAGTAGTTTCTGTCATATTTCAGGTCTGTCATTAAACAAAATAACTGGGTGTGCATCGCAAGTTAGTGATGTTGGTCTCTGAGTATGCAGCTACCTTTGGAAAAGGGTACAGGGGAGGTCATCAAACGCTGTCTATTTGGGGGAAGCGTTAAGGAAGCTTGGCTGCTAGATTTGCAGATTGTGACTATAGCTGCAGTTAACTGACTTTCATTAGCCATCACCCTGCTTATCTTTCTGGTGGTGTGCTCATGGATTAGACCAGCGGTCCCCAACCTTTTTTGCGCCACGGACCGGTTTATGCCCGACAATATTTTCACAGACCGGCCTTTAAGGTGTCGTGGATAAATACAACAAAATAAAACTAGTACTGGTACCGAAAAAAGGAAGATTTATTCATAACACACGTGAAAAGACCCAGGAACACAGAGTTAACGATCAAAACGATAACCCGGTACCAAACGACTCACGGACCGGTACCGGTCCGAGGCCCGGGGATTGGGGACCGCTGGATTAGACCATACTAGACCAACTAAAAACTCCTTGTCATAAAATATCTCCTGATTACTTTTTCCTTAACTGAATCCACTATAAAGCAAATACTGATAATTAGGAGTGATGGTGTGAATTTTTTAGATGGATTTCCATCTCCTTGAAAGTCACTGACCTTCAACTTTTACAGCCTGCAAAACATGTTTGATGCTGTTCAGTGCAGTGAATATTTTGTCATTTTTGAGAAAAATCAATAGAGGGCAAGCTAATAACAGAGCTGTGAGGAGGGGCGGGCACTTAAAAAACACTTCCTGAAAGACTGAAACGGAATTCTTGATGTTTAACTTGGTGACAGTTTGATAAACGGTCAAAATAAGTCTTTCGTAAAGGTTCTGATCATGGATCTGAATGCTGTGCAAAGGGACCTTAATTTAAGACTTCTTAGGAGACTGTGGGAGTCTCAGCAGAGATCTGAGCTTTTCAACAGCAACCTTCACCAAAACGGATTCTCAGCATCAGCACTGCCTGAGGTTTTTCATCTAAATTTGACTTTCGAAAACATGAGTCATAAATTAGATATGTTAACACTATCACTCACTTCATATTTTTACTAATTCTCTTCAAGGTAAAGTCAGCCAAAATATTCCGGTACACTTCAAATTCATTCTGTGTGTTCACAGAAAAAAAGTCCTGGCTCTCTCAATGGGAACAAAACAAAGTGGCTTGGACCGGCCCACATGTTACTACTCCAGCCAACCAGCCGCAGGGGAAGTTATTCCATGTGCACAGACTGCATGTGCAGGACATCACTGTGAATCCCTGCACATTTCCAGACAAGAAAACAGCCGATGAATAACCACAGAGAGGAAAAAGTGTTTGTGCACATGCTTTGGTTCATTTGTGGGCATGTTTTCGGTCTTGTCCGTAATTAGGCGAACGTAGAGAAAGCCAGCACAAGAGCCAGATGTGAGGCAAGCTTGCAGGAACTGTTTACAAAGCATATGTAGTAAAAATGTGACTTTCAAATATTTTTTCTCTATAAAGCTGCTGACCAGCTCCAGCTCACCGGGACGTTTTGCAGTGGTTGGCAGGAGGTCACATTAGTTGCTGGCTTTGGTTACGGTGGGGAACAAGAGGCACCTTTAATGGTTCCCCTGTGAAAACCTTCTAAAAATCTAAACAACTAACTTGGTGCTTTTTCCTCTCTTGCAATTTGAACGGCGTGTTTGTGTGTTTTAGCTATGACAAAAAGAAGTCAACATTCAAAGTCTGGAACATTTCTCCTTGGGTCAGCTAACTCAGTTGCTAAATGTCGTTGTCCTAGCAATGCACACCCATGAATTTGGAGCAGTGAAGGGAGGAGTGTGTTTATTTGGCTGTTAAGTTCAAATGTCAAACTTTCTGAAAAATTGCTTACTCCATCTCTAAGAATAAAATGGCATGTCCTTGAGTGCAGCAACAAATCTCCCCTGTTCACAGCTCCACTGATAATGTAATGCTGACAAAACCACAAACGCCACAGACTGCCAAAAAAGTGTCCCAAAGACTGCAAGTTTTAAACAAAACTGGTGTCAATAGCACTAAACATAAGAGTATTCATCTAAACCACATATTTAGAGATATCTAAATATATATATGTCTGGTAATTTTTTGCTTTTTTGGTGGAATGATTGCACAGCATATATCTTTAATGGCTTTTTTATTTTAAAAAAAGTCTGAATTGCTTTCAGATGTCTCTAATTCACACAAGCTCAACGTTATGGCCAATGGCTCAACATTATCTTTTAACTTGACAAGGCCTAGGCCAATTACGTTTTTGACTAGAGGTGATAGTTTCTCTTTGCAGCGTTATTAAGAGAATTTGTTTGACAGCACTCATTGGACTGACCAAAACTCAGAACCATGGGAAAGTCCAAAGAATTTAGTGAAGATCTCAGAGGGAGGATTGGACTACCTCCTATCAGCAGCTAGATGACTGAAACACAGTCAGGTGTTCCAACTGGACATTGATCCCAAAAACACATCAGAGCTGGTTGGGGAGTGGATAAAGCAGGCTAACATTAAGCTTCTGGAATGGCCTTTCCCAAAGCTAATGAAATTAGAGGACGGCTCTTAGAAGCCGGGTCTGTGCCAGGAAACCATCTGATTTAGAGAACTTTACCAATTCTGCCAAGAAAAATCGTCAAATATCAGCCAGAATCATGGCAGAAGCTGACGGCGACTAAAGGCGTCTTCAAGGGGAAACTTACTAAGGTGTATTTAGACAAATATTATAGGTACAGCTATATCTGCTGCACCAAACCAGCTGGCAGTCTTTCTTTTTACCAAACTACCAGCACAGTAACAGCAAAGGTGCAAAAGTTAAGGACAGATGGTGTAAAAGATGGGCGTAGGTTTAGAGTCTGCAAAATGAAGCAAGCATAAAATGTCTTTTAAACCTTAAGACTGTCTTCTTTCTAATGACCAGCAGGGGAAGACTCTGCATGCACCTTTAATGATATTCTGCACCAGAGCTTAATGAGCCAGAGTTAAACGACATCAAAAGATCCAGCTGTACGCTCGGCACACAGCATAAAGCCGAGCTGTTACTATGAAATACTGAAGATTTTATTTAAAAATGCAAGCATATCAAACAGGATTAAAGTCAGGTGGAAAGGAATCTGCACATCAACTGTCATCGCACTGAACCAAATTCAAAGTGCTCAAAAATATTCTTCAAAGGTTAAAAAAAATAGACTTGAAGCCAGCGAAGCATGACTAAGAAATATTTAACCTATTTGCACACAGAAAATTAACTCTCATACACACATCGAAAATAAAAGTGCACACGCCATACACACCTCAGAAAGCATGCGAGTGCTTTCTTAATGTGCATTACACGCTTGTACGACTCACCTGGTTCAGTGAACACAACTGCACGCCTCATGTACCAGAGTGTGTACCAGTCTGTGTTACTGTGTCAGTGGACTCTGAAGGGCCACAGCCACGGGCAACTAGACTGAAGTGTGATTCTCTCCAGTGTGCAGACTGTGTGGGTGTGTGCAGGTGAAACAGCCTTGCTTTGAATAAATCTTTATGTTTAATTGCAGCACAGCCAGGCTTCCAGAAATCCAGCTTCTTCACTGTTCTTTCCCATAATCTAAAATGTAGTGATGAACAGAGTGATCAGGAGGGTTGGGTGCTAAGTTACTAGCTAAAGAATAACGAGCTTGCTTTACAAGGATCATCTGTACACTGTATGGATTCACAACTACTAAATACTGCTGAAACAGAACAAAAATTAAGCTTTAATTTTACTCATTGAAAGCCAGACTGAGCACAGATTTTTTTTAGATGATCTGTGAGCACAATTAACAGCAAAGCAAGCATTTAAAATGCTCCAAACAGCACCAAGAGCAGTCGCTAACTCACATTAGCTGAGGTGATGACTGCAGCTACCGTATCTGGCACTTCTCTTTTCCTTTTTCCTCTTTGCTTCAAAGATGGGGACCAGGTCTGCAACCGCTCGCAGTGAGTTTTTGTGTTCAAAGCGCATTTGTGTGGCTATAAGACGCTAACTCAGTCTGCTATCAGTTTGCAATACAGTGGAGTCAAGTTGGCAATTACATGCATCGCAATCAACTGCGATAAATCAGTGCAAATCTCAAATCTGTTGATGTCTGCAAACACAGAACTTTGCATTAACTAACATTCAGAGTCGACCCAAAACCTCACAGATGTTGAGGAAATTCACAAAGGTAGTTGCTGCAGGATGCTGATATATGACACGGGCGACTTTGCTTTAATAAAACCAGAATACAAGCAGTTTGCTGAGAGCTGAGTCGAGTTCCTTACTGCGAAGACACACACTTTTGATCTGCACTTTTGCCTCCCATCACCTTGTGATCTCGGTTGGTTGCCAAGAGGTTGAGGGTGTTGCTCACTCAAGTTGGTCACTGCAAGGACATTTCGATCTGGACTTTTTGGAGCTGGCCTTTTGGGATTTGTGGAAGTATTTGGTCGTTGGGTTTCGGAAGTGTTTGCCGCGTAAGGTTCGCTTTTCTGCTCCGTTTCTGCTCAACTGCAGGACTCGTTCACATCATTACTACTCTGCTATCAAGTTAAAATATCATGTATTGCATTATCAGCAATTATTATTACTGGAAAGTAAAATTATGCTGCACACGACAGAGTAAAACAAAAATAATACACCGCTATTTTAATTGAATTTATTACATTAAAAGCTTCCACTTGATTTTATGCCAACTTATTCACCTATTTTATTAAAGTTTGACTTGTTTTTACTGTGCTGCATTTAACAGATTGCCATCTCGCTCAAGAGCAAAGCGGCAGATGTTATAAGTTGTAATATTGTGTTATTATTGCAGCAAAGACGGGTCTGCTACAGCTGCAGCTGGAAGAAGGACACTTGTGAAGGCCAGATGGTTCCTCGAGGGTCACCTAACATCTCATCTTTGCCCCGCTGCCCTTCTTTGCTATTGTGTGAACGTTTTTTTGTCGGAGGCTTACTTCATGCATCGGGAATAAAGCTGGCATCGTGCCACTGGTACTCTGACCACACAGGACGGGAAGGCGAGGAGCAGAGTGTGGCTCATCCGGTCTAGAGTCAGGGACAACAGCTGCCTGGCCTGCAGAGAGTCCTCAGCACACCTGCAACGAGCACACACACAGATGCAAATACACATAAAAAAAATATTTTTTAGAATTACACAATTTCAATTACCAGACCGAGGCAGCACATTAAACCTATGACCCCACTCTTAGCTTTACAGCTGGAAAAAAAACTCCCTAATGACCAAATATGAAACACAGCCAAACATAAACAGCTTTATAAATAAAAGCCATAATAAAAAAGTAATTGATTAGAGAGACCATGCGTGTAGATGTTACAGTATCAACCCAAAAATCCACGGCGCTGATTATAGAAGTTCGAGGGGTCGGCTGGCCATCAAATCCAGCACCAGGAGCTGAATCTCATCTAATTGGCACTTAGAGCTGCGATAGCTGGCACCGACCTGCCTTCACGCAGCTGATTTATACCTTTTTATGCACATGTGCACTCATGCATGAGTTGTATCTGGATGGTTTATGGTAATAGCATTGCAGCGGGCCCACAGTCATTAAGAAGAATCTATCATTCTGCTAAGGCCAAGCTGTGAGTCAATTCTTCACAGCCAATATCACAAAAGGCGGGGAGGGGGGGGGCAGTGAAGGTGAAGAAAAGATCACGTAGCTAACAAATGTAGGAATAAGGCAAAAAAAAAAAAAGAGTCTGGTAAAGAGAAAATGAAAGACATTCGGTGATTTTAGGTGATTGCTTGGTTCACTGTGGAAGCCGACCTATCACAGGTCAGTGTTTTTTTTCTGTGATGACTTCTTAAGTGAGAACTATGTTAGCTGCCCTGTTTCTGTGTGACCTGTTTTGTCTGTGGATATAAGGTGAGTCTGCGGTCTGCAGAAAAAAATGATGTGATAGTGCTCCATCTCCTGATTAGCTGGATCCCTGCTGTGAAAGCCCGGAAAGCTCACCTCACCGCGCGGACCAAATTACTCCAGTCCACATAAGCTTATTCACAGGACCCTCTCATTTCACTTGCCATCATCTCTGTCCCCCACTTTGTCACATCTGACAGAAATTGGTGTTTGGGGGCAGATGGAAAAAGAAAAGAGAGTGGTAGATACATGAATAACAAGTGAAACCGTGTGAGGAGATGGGATTGTGTTGCCAGTCTGTTGGTTGAAGGAATAATACTTTGTTTCCACAGGGGAAAAAAATGGCATATATCAGTGAGCACAATTAGCTAAAACAGAAAGCTCGTGTTTAGAAACATGTACTTTGTTTTTTTAATGACTCTAATTAGCCTCGGTAAAAGATAATCACCAGCCAAAGCTGCGTGCATCTGTGAGGCAACCCCCCCTTCCAGCCCGGAGTCATCCACCATCTCAACAAAGAACAAAAAGAAGACTGAAAGGCTATTGTACCCTGTGTTCATTACGTAATGATGGGCATTCAGAGGAGCCTCAAAGCTGCGCGCCTCGTGCAAAATGCTAATTAGAACGGATCAAGAAGCCCAATCTACTCCGATCTTCTGCCAAGATCCAGATATTAAACGTGATTCAGCTGCAGTCTGAAGATAAGGGGTCAATTTTCCTGACAATCTGGAACTTTGGTCAAGATTAAAGATAGTGTGATTTTATCATCGTTTCATTACTCATGTTTTCTCACTAATGCTGCTCTTCTCAGGCTCGTTAGAACATGTTGAGATTTCTCGATAATGAACATTAACCGCTTTTCTTTTCTGTTTGCATAATTCCTATTCTTTGCAGGCCGTTTCATCTCCTCACATCTGCCACAATTACGTACATCGCACAACGAGTAGGTGAGCTTTTCTGTATGATTCGACGTGTTTCCGAGACAAGTGCTTTTGTCTCCCCTTGCAGCGCCTCTTTTAGTAAGAGCCACATCACCTCCCCGGCTCCCCGCGCTGCGTATACATCAAAGCTAGATGTCACTTAACCCCTTCCTTCCCTCGACCTGCGTCATCTATTTGCGAGCTGTTCCACGCCAAGCTCTCTCACTACCCAGGTTTGTGCCTTAAAGGAATAATAAAGAATTTCTTCACTTTCGTGTCTATATAACAAATACCAAGCCTGCCTGCGGGTAGTTACAGTGGGGCAAAAAAGTATTTAGTCAGCCACCGATTGTGCAAGTTCCCCCACTTAAAATGATGACAGAGGTCAGTAATTTGCACCAGAGGTACACTTCAACTGTGAGAGACAGAATGTGAAAAAAAATTCCATGAATTCACATGGTAGGATTTGTAAAGAATTTATTCGTAAATCAGGGTGGAAAATAAGTATTTGGTCACCTCAAACAAGGAAAATCTCTGGCTCTCACAGACCTGTAACGTCTTCTGTAAGAAGCTTTTCTGTCCCCCACTCGTTACCTGTATGAATGGCACCTGTTTGAACTCATCATCTGTATAAAAGACACCTGTCCACAGCCTCAAACAGTCAGACTCCAAACTCCGCCATGGCCAAGACCAAAGAGCTTTCGAAGGACACCAGGAAAAGTATTGTAGACCTGCACCAGACTGGGAAGAGTGAATCTACAAAAGGCAAGCAGCTTGGTGTGAAAAAAATCAACTGTGGGAGCAATCATCAGAAAATGGAAGACATACAAGACCACTGATAATCTCCCTCGATCTGGGGCTCCACGCAAGATCTCATCCCGTGGGGTCAAAATGATCATGAGAACGGTGAGCAAAGATCCCAGAACCACACGGGGGGACCTGGTGAATGACCTGCAGAGAGCTGGGACCAAAGTAACAAAGGTCACCATCAGTAACACACTACAACGGCAGGGAATCAAATCCCGCAGTGCCAGACGTGTTCCGCTGCTGAAGCCAGTGCATGTCCAGGCCCGTCTGAAGTTTGCCAGAGAGCACATGGATGATACAGCAGAGGATTGGGAGAATGTCATGTGGTCAGATGAAACCAAAGTAGAACTTTTTGGTATAAACTCAACTCGTCGTGTTTGGAGGAAGAAGAATACTGAGTTGCATCCCAAGAACACCATACCTACTGTGAAGCATGGGGGTGGAAACATCATGCTATGGGGCTGTTTTTCTGCCAAGGGGACAGGACGACTGATCCGTGTTAAGGACAGAATGAATGGGGCCATGTATCGTGAGATTTTCAGCCAAAACCTCCTTCCATCAGTGAGAACTTTGAAGATGAAACGAGGCTGGGTCTTCCAACATGACAATGATCCAAAACACACCGCCCGGGCAACAAAGGAGTGGCTCCGTAAGAAGCATTTGAAAGTCCTGGAGTGGCCTAGCCAGTCTCCAGACCTCAACCCCATAGAAAATCTGTGGCGGGAGTTGAAAGTCCGTGTTGCTCGGCGACAGCCCCAAAACATCACTGCTCTCGAGAAGATCTGCATGGAGGAATGGGCCAAAATACCAGCTACTGTGTGTGCAAACCTGGTAAAGACCTATAGTAAACGTTTGACCTCTGTTATTGCCAACAAAGGTTATGTTACAAAGTATTGAGTTGTATTTTTGTTATTGACCAAATACTTATTTTCCACCCTGATTTACAAATAAATTCTTTACAAATCCTACCATGTGGATTCATGGATTTTTTTTTCACATTCTGTCTCTCACAGTTGAAGTGTACCTCTGGTGCAAATTACTGACCTCTGTCATCATTTTAGGTGGGGGAACTTGCACAATCGGTGGCTGACTAAATACTTTTTTGCCCCACTGTAGTCACATAAGGAAAACAGCAACTTTAAAGCTTCCTGATTAACATGTCACATACTATGCATCATGCACGGATGCGATATCAACTGTCTTCACACATGCACTGAAGCCTTGAACTTTACCATGCATCACTGAGTGGAAGTGCATGAAAGAGTCCGATGCAGTCCATGTGATGTCTATTTGCACTTATTTGCACTCGTGTGGGAAAAGCAAAGACGCCGCCTGAACCAAATGGAGTATTTCCAGTGAGGAGATGTCTGAAGTGTGCTCCATGTGGAAAAGGACAGCTTCAGACGTTGTCCTCACCTAAATCCCCCGACGCCCGACGAGTTCATGTGTGAAAACGGCTCATTTTTAATGACAGAAACCTGCCAGCAGTCTCCATCACACATTATTCACATCTACATCCAAAAACACGTATGTAATTCTTAATCAGATCATGCTTTGTTGTACTCGCTTACTTATCGGGGTTGAAGCCCTCCAGTTCTTCCAGGAAGATGTTGCTATTGGTAACGGTATTGTCCTGGTTGGGCATGATGAGAAACTTGAGGATGGTCCCTCTGCTTGAGCCGAGGAAGAGCACGGTGCGGTTTCTGTAGGGCCCGGCCTCGGTATCCACCACAATCTTATTCAGCTGGTACCTGAACCGCAGGGGAAACAGAGCGCTGCGTTAATGCCACGGCGCTGTGCAGCTCATTTGGGACTCACTTCCACAAAGTAGCTTCTGGAGGTGAGTTTATGATTTAAGTGCATTACAAATTATTGGTTTAGATGTAAAATACGGCCTGGTGTGAATTTAAATCGTGATATGCCATTTTCACTCGAGTCACTGGAAAATGATATGAATTCCTTAGAGAAGAAGCCGCTCATCAAATTTGCATAATAAACTAATTACGCCAGACGTTTCCAACATTAATAATATTACTCAAGTAAATGGGTTTGTCCTAGGACAATAGCAGAGTGCTGCTGATCCACACAGAGTTCTGTGTGTGTGAGTAAGTAGATGAGAATAGAAGCCATGTTGTGCCGGGTGTTTAATATTCCTCGTGCACCCGGTCCCCATAATCCCCTGGTGGCTGTGGGACTCCGTACGGTAGACAGTGGGAGGCGGGGGGCAGGCACCAGTATTTATGTGGGACTTGATGGGCCACAGCTGCTTGCCTGCTACCACAGGCTTCAACAACCAACTTATGTTGGTTGCTGTTCAGCAAAGGGAGGAGTTCATGTAAATATACAGGGTTACAGGCCGTTTCAGATCTCATACACACCGCATCTCCTCTAATTAACTGTTGCGACTTGAACTGTTAAAGCGTAATTAATGTGCACCCCCAGTTTCATTCATTTTCAACTTTGGTTACAAAACAAACAATTGTGAGCATGACAGATTTAATTTGTTTTAGCTGTTACAGCTGAACACGGGAAAAATGAAATATGTCCATATATATTCTATATGTATGGACATATTTCCAACTGGACAGATATAATAAAATGTCTCACCATTATGTTGCAAAGAGATATTCATGCAGTTTGAGTGAATAATATAGTAGTAATGCTCGGACCGTCTCACCTGACCATGGTTCTCACTATCCAGGGTCGTTGTCCCAGTGATGGGACTGCTTCATCCATCAGAGGATGGGTCTTCACAAAATTTAACATCTCATCGGGGAAGGAGTTGGAGGAATTAAACTTGGATCCTTGAACGGCACAACCACCGGGTCTGGGGAAAATAAGATTAAGCATGTTAAGCACAAAGATAGTATTATATAATTAAGCAGTCTAAACAGTCTGAGTGTCTCACACTCAGACAGATATCCTTTTTTTTTTTCAAACCATACTGATCTGATTCAGTTAAAAGGACCTGACATATAAAGTAGAAATAAAGTGACAGATATGCACGAGCACAAGACGTAGATTGGAGGGCAACAAGCTTTATCCTTGTGATAAGGGATTTTTCTGCTTCAGTGTGTATCAACAGACTTTTGTCTTTCCTACTTATTTAATCATATAAAAAGCACAACCGTAGCTTTAGTTCACAGGACACATCAGCTGAGGGTTCAGCTGGGACCCTTCCATCTGTTTGGTTGATTCAATTCAATTTAATTTAATTTATATAGCACAAAATCACAACAATAGTCTCCTCGATGCATTTTTTAGTATAAAGTAGACATCCTACATTAAAACTGGGAAATCTTATAAAGGCTGCACAATTTACACCGCCCCCTCCCGCCTCCAGTTCTCTGCAAGCCACTTTGAGACCCAGACATTGAAATCCCAGCTATTCCCCCTTTGATGCTAAGCCTGCTCTGGTCTATGCTTGGGGTTTTTGCTGTCTCCCCATTATAGGCTTTCAGTGTGTGTGAGAGGAAGAAGCTCAGCAGAAAACCACACTGCCATATATATAATTCGCTGCAGATGGAATAACAATCCTCCATTTTTCCCAAAGTGTTCCTGACTGAAAGACCCAGGAGTAAAATTCACTCGTGTTACTTTGCATTGTCTATATGCCCTTTGGGGATGAAACCCTACCCACGAACGACAACCTGCAAAACACCTTTTCCAAAGAGTCTTACGGCCAACTCTGACTTCAAAACAAAACTTTACAACGCAGCTTTATTCCCCTGATCATTCTTTGATAACAACTCGAACACAGGTGCACAAATTGATTACCACCATCTGCACCTTGGTTTTGGGATGACTTCATCTGGAACAGGCGTCCAAATAGACTCTGGTGATTTCTGCTCCTTAAACCTTCCATCAAACACAGCAGCCAGCTGCTCCATGTCAAAGGCGCACACCGCCGAACCTGGAATGCTACAGAGACAGAGACGGGCGATTGATAAAAACACTTTGAACTGACACAGAATGGCTCAGTGTCAGCAGGCTGTACGTTCCAACGAGGCTGCGGGAAGAAGAAGTGACGGAAAAGAGAAGATGAGGTCGATTATAGCTCGGCTGAAAAATAGACTGTGAAACTTGAAATAGGAAAAGAGTTAAAATATAGAAAGTCAATTGTGACAAGAGAAAGAGACAGACACCCGGCAAAGATGACAAATTGGATATGGGCTGTTCATATTTTGACATCCATTACTGGAACACAAAGGAAATCGGTAGTGAGACGAAGAGAAAAGCAGGGTAAGACAGATGCTGTCAACTCTGTGTCCAAAGAATAGATACGCGATGGATGCAACAGCTAGATTAGGCCCGTGAAAAGATCTTGGCTGGAATTCCTGAAATATAAACCAAACAGGAAGTGAGTCACTGAATATTTTCTCTTCACAAAGGGGCAGAAGATTCCCGTAAAGGAAACGAACCCAACAAAATGTTACAGTAAAACGCCTGGTGCACCTCGGAGGTTGTTCAACTACTCGCGGACCCAGCGAAAGGGCGCAGAGCATCTGTTCTGAGAAGCGTTTGTGTCACACACTCGACACGAGCAAACACACACTGACAAAACCAACAAATACAGACACATTCACACAAAGTCAGACTCACTTCTGAGGCCACGTTTCTGCGCTTCGACTACGGAACAAAGGAGTAAAGAGAGCGGTGTCAGGGTGAGATAAGAAGTGAGTTTTTGAACATGCTTCCTCCTTCCACACTGAAGTCTCTGTGTCCTCATCAATGACTAATGGAGTGCGTGGTGTGAGAACAGTGACTCAGTATTAATACCTTAGAGATACACACACACATTATAAAAACCTGAGACTGAGTCACCTGGAACCTGCTGCTACATAAAACCCACAGAGTCCCCGTCTGTTTATTTCCTCTTCTCACGCTTCCTTCAAAAGTAAATGTCCAGCTGGTGAATGTGAGGGTCTCTGAAGCTTGCCCCCAGGACGCTGCATCAAGCTGAGAGGCGTTTCTGTTGATTGCCCCTTGAAAGCCGCAGCGTTTGTTTGGAACGGCAGCGCCTGAAGGCTGGATTTTGGTTGCAGTAGGGAGCCGCGCTCTCCCGATGTGCCGTTTGATCGGGTCACGCCGTCTCCCTGGGTACTTATCGTTCGTAGGCAGGAATGTGACTCGACCCCGGGCGGCACGGCGGAGCTGCGGGCGTATCTGTGGACGATACGGCGTCTCTCTCGGGGCTGCAGGCACCAGATGTTATGTTTGACACATCTGCCAGCTTTGCATCACCGCCAGCTTGGCTTCCTTTCTCTACCTTCGCCCGCCCCAATAACTCTGCTGCTCGAGTCCTCACTAAGACCAAAAAAGTGGACCACATCAGTCCAGCTCTGAGGTCCTTACACTGGCTGCCTGTCCGTCAGAGGATAGACTTTAAAGTTCTGATGCTGGCCTATAAAGCTCTGAATGGTTTAGGACCAAAATACATCAATGACCTCCTGACCCAGTATGAACCTTCCAGATCCCTCAGGTCATCTGGATCCGGTCTTTTATCAGTTCCGAGAGTCAGAACCAGACACGGAGAAGCTGCATTCAGCTTTTATGCTCCTTATATCTGGAACAAACTCCCAGAAAGCCTCAGATCAGCTGAAACACTCAGTTTATTTAAATCCAGGTTGAAGACTCACCTGTTCTCAGCTGCATTTGAATAAAGCACCAAATCCACACTTTAAGCTTAAATTTCAAAACTTACATTTAACTACTGATTTTATCTACTGTTCTGATTTTATCTGTTTTGATTTTATATACTGTTTTGTTTGTTTGTTTGTTTGTTTGTTTGTTAATTAGTTAGTTAGTTTATTTGCTTGTTTTAATCAATTTTAAATCATGCTTTTTATTTGTTCTTGTTTCTAATGTCTCTGTAAAGCACTTTGAATCACCTTGTTGTTGAATTGTGCTATACAAATAAACTTGCCTTGCCTTGCCTTGCCTTGCCTTGCCCCTCCAGCCCCCGGCTCTATGTTTCTCTCTCGCTGCAGGTCACTGGGCTTGGCCCGTGTAGGGCTCGGTGTCTGACAGAAGTAAGCCAAAAAGCCTCGGGCTGTTTATCTCACAGAACTCTCCTAATTATTCTCACTCTTATTTTTATTCTCTTTGTCTCTCCCACTATTTTCTTAAGTCTGTGTGTGTGTTTTCTCACACACAAAATTCATTTCCAATAATTTTCCTAGTTACTCCCTCATACTCGAGACTGCTTTCCCTTTGTTTACATCTCCATCATTCCTTCAGCCTGCTGAAATTTGCCTTCTTTGCTGGTGTTGAGTGGCAGACTGTCAAGGCTTACAAAGACTCGTGTGATGTTTGTCTGAGAGGACTTCTGTGGAGTCTGAAGGGCTTCCTCGCTGTTTAACAAACTCACTGACAGCCTGAAATATTTTCACACCGTCCAAACGGATGCGTGACACCAGGATTTTACAGGACGGAAGGAAAATCTTTCAATTGGTGGTTTAACTCTTACAGAGACTTTGGATATATGTATTTATAGATTTTACATCAGGGTTATAAAATTTCTGTTCCGGTATAAATATAGAAAGATGATTTTGTTCAAAAAAAGGTCGAGAAATAAAATTTGTAACCTGTAGCATTTCTACAGACAGGCTTAAAGCTTTTTTCTGAGGTTTCTGATGAAACTGTGGGCTGTCACTGGGCAAGAGGCTCCCGTAAAGTATGTTGTAAAATGTTATAAAAAAAAAGGTTTACTGGAACATTTTCCACTTCTACCATTTGGATCATTTGTGCCTTTTTGTTATGTCACAGATAACGTTTCTATTTTCCATTTATTATATTTTCCAGCATTCTGTTTATATTTTGCCTTTCAATCTTAGCTTATGTTCGAGTTGCTGTGTATCTTGGTTACTGCAGTATTTAGTTTTATGCGTTTTTGTTCCCGTTTCTGCATTGGTCTCGTTGTCTTTCTTTGTTCGGTTGTGTCTCTCTTCCTGTTTTATTACCTTCCCCACGAGTTGTTTTGTTCGTTATCGTTAGCTGTTCCTACCTGTATCCTCTCCCCTCATTATACCAGGAGTATTTAGTGTCCCCCTGTCCTTCATTGTGTCCTTCGTTGTGTCCTTTGTCGTGTCCTTTGCCGTGTCCTGCCTCTGGGGAGTGTGTTTCCTTGCTCCATGTCTCCCTGAGATTCCTAGTTTGGGGATTGTTTATTCCAGTTCAGCCACAGTTTATATTTTTGTGTTTCTGAATTAGTTGAGCATTAAAGCTCCCCTTTACTTAACGTTTGTCTCACGAGTCCTTCATTTGTGTCCACATCCTGCCCGCCACGCTGCTGAACTTTGACAATTATGTTTTTCATACTTTCTCTTGATCTTTCCCTTTGACGTCCGTGTGGATTTTTCGTTTTCTCTCTAACTTAACCTCCGTGGCCTATTTTGACAAACAAACCTCGCTCTTAAACTCTCGCTGTTTGGGATGCCGTGGTCGTTCCACGTGCTACCTGTTCCTATCCACTGCCCATTTCTCAAGAAACAGCTAGCTGCCTCATTATGTATTCTGGTGCCTTCTCTGCTTGCAGACCCAGGGGGTCTAGCTTGCACAGCTGTGCATCCTGGCATCGTAAACCTGTTCTCCTCCTGCTCCTTGTCCTCCTCATTTCCCCTCCTCTGCTGTGTTTTCCCACAGGGGCATCCTGCTGTCCGACCCCTGGGATTCTTTACAACCAAACCCAAACATGGCCTCCCGCTCTCAGGATGCAGCAGATTTACTCTGTTTTCCATAAAATATTTTTCTTCCATTCCTGGGCGGTTATAACAAAACTAATGAGCTGTCAGTCTGTTCCAGGAGAAATAGACGTTTTTAGCTGGCAAAACAACGACAAATAAAAATAATGAGAATGGTTTGTTTTCATTACCAGCCCCAGGTAACCCTTCAGTTTGACATCCCGCTGCTCTTTTTTTTAAAGATATATCATTTATTATATAAACTAGGAAACACAGCTACCAGAAAGCTCCTACACTTTCTCATAAGTTTGATGTTTCCATGACCTTTTGAGCATCAGGTGTGCAAGGAGGGTGGTCGGTAGGAAGTCTGGACTCCTCTTTCATTCCCGTTGGGAGAGAAATTACCCTGGGCTCCGGCGCTGGATCGACAAAGGAACTGGCAACCTGGGGTGATGTTATGTTCTGGAAACGAAGATGAAATGATCCCACAATGATCCAAAACAGTGGAGCAGCTGTAAAATGACTCCAGGAGTACGTGGCTCACAGGTGGAGATGAGTAACTCCCGAGCGTCCAGGGGAGACAGTAAAACCCTGACTTCATTCCCATGCTACAGTCCAACACTGCACAGGCCAAATAGCAGGAGAGAATGGCTCTTTCCTCCACTCCCGGGTCCTTCTTCGTGCTGTTTTCACTGCAAGCTGCCAGCCAAAGCAATTTGTCTGGCAAGCACTTGGCCAGTGTGGCGCAGTGAGCCACACCGGGGCCAGTGGGAGGTTTTTTTAGATCACCTCACACATTCTCTGTATCTCTTTGTGTTTACTTTCCTCTTTATCTGTCCATCTGAACCTCCTTTTCTCTCTGGCTCGGCTGCGGGTTATTTAAAACAGGGCCCAGCGGCAGGTTGCGCAGGCAGGTGTGGGCGTGTGTGTGTTTAGCCGGCGCGCTTCTTCGGTAAACTGTAAATGCTGTTATCTGGGAACCGCTGTGAATGTTTCCGAGTGTGCGCGTTTGTGTGTGCATAAAGCATCCATCTGTCTCTGCAGGCAGTGGCCCCCACTCGCAGCGGTGCCCTTCCAAACACGCAGATAAGATGCAGCTGATGAAACAATTTTAGATGTCAGAGAACGCACGTGTTGTCCGTTATTGACTTCCTCGTCCTTGAGTTTCTCATCCGTCTCTTCTCCTCTTTATCTTTTTTCTCCCTTTTAAATGTACTTGTCTCCTCTGTGCTTGTCCCACCGTGCACCTCCCGCGCCCGCTGCGACAGAGCTCCATTATATTCTAAAAAATAAAGATATTCTTATAATGGGACCACTGATTGATGGCAGATAGGCTGCTGGTGGCATTACAGTGAGAGGTTTGGATTGCTATCGCACCAAAAAGAAGGCGGTTGCGAGCATTTCCAAGTGTGTGCTTTAAAGTGCTCGCTCTAGCAGACACAGCAAATGCCATTGAGGTAGTGTAACATGAGTGGGCCATCACAGAGAAACTATACTGAATCCCGCTCTATAATATGAGCCACTTAGACTGCAATATAGTCATAGACTTTCATCCTTCTGCTGCTCGGAGGACGCAAACATTCAGAGCAATTTAGGCTCAGACTTAGTTCTAAGATGATGCCTTACAATGCCGAGAAAAACAGCATCAAAGTGCTCGGTGAAAGCATCTTCAAACGCAGCATGATAAGCAGATTACTGTAACTGTATGAGGAAAGAGACATGGGATTAAAAAAACACACTGCCAAGGCTCATCGTTTGAGTCAGCTGTGACTTACATTTTCTTTTCTCACTTTTTCTGGGTTACAGTTTGTGTTGTCTTTGGCTCTGCTAATGCCCTCAGCTTGCAGTAATCCCCCACTTACCGGGTAACATCTCTCCTCCTCCCTCCTCCTCTCAGCGTTCTTCAGTTTAATCGTGTCTTTCAACAAATCACCCTTTTGTCCTCCATGAAAGCATTCCATGTGTCTTAGATTACTCTGTACAATCCTGACCTCTGCACCCCAACACAGGCACGTTCGTTTTTCTGGAGCTTGTAGGAAACCTTGCTCTTTGTCTCAGAGTCGGCGAAGATACAAACTATGGTGGTCCACAAAAGAGGCAACTACACACATGTGCATTTCTTTAAAAACACCAACCATGACAGAGACAGAGGACCCCCCCCCAGGCCTCATTCACACATTTATTAAACAAAAAAATCTATAAAAAAATAAACAACCCGCAAAAAAATGCACTTAAAGGCAGAAAGGTTTACAGAAGTCAGTCCCTTTGGGGTTCTGCTGCGCGTATGATGTAATATAAGCAGTGATTTCACGAAAACAACTCAATGTTGAGTTATATATCACACCTGAACATCCCATACTGAGTTCATACAAAGGCAAAGAAAGAGCAGTGTCATAAAAATGTGAAATGGACAAAGGAGTCTGGGACACAACCGCACTCTGTATATAAAAGATCAACAGTTAGAGTCTTGACTTGAGCATTTTCACCAATTTTGACATTGTTCATGTGTGCAAACCTACTTTATCCTGCTTTTTTACTCTAATGAAGAGCATAATTTTTTAATGAACATTCAGCAAGACTTTAAATACCATAAGCTCACCAAGAAACAAGTACAGCTGGACTTTCTATAACCAGAGGACTCGTGAGGATTCTTTGAGAGAATGGAGGTCTGCGCTGGTCGAATGTACATGCCGCGCTCTTCACATATGAAGGAAAGGCCACGATTCAGGGGTCTTAAGTCTCCCTGTGTGTGAGAGAGTCTCCTGTTTGTGCAGGTACCTGTTGGCTGGTGTGGAGAACACCCCCAGGACGATGTCCCTGCCGTGCATCCTGATGATGGGGCTGGTGGAGTGGAGCAGGTTAAAGTAGAAGTGGGAATCGCCGGGCACGGAGCAGTTCAGACGGGCCTTTAAGAACGACGTCCACTGCTTCTCCAGGACGCGCTGAGACCCGCCTTGATCCCGCTTGCATACCCGGGCAACGCGTGACACCACCACCTGTGAGGAGCCGCGAGCAGAGTATATGATACTTACTATACAGAACGAGCACAGCTTGCTTATATCTCCGATGACTCCAAAGCTGGGCAGTTAATATTTCCTGAGGTTTCATCTTGAAAACTACATATTAAAAAGCTCTTTTTAACTCCAGGGCGATCTCTGAAGAGTCATTTGCATGCTATTTGCAATGTGGAAACCCTTTTTTGACAGATCATTGTTTTATAATGCTAAATCTAATATCAATTATTCATGAAAATGTCAGTGCATCTCAAAATTGCTTCTTTGAACACACAATAGCGATGCCTCTTAAGTATCAATTTACTCTGCTCTCTGTAAACATGTCGCAGCCAGGGACCTTTTGCAAACACTCCCCAAAAGTGAATTGCTAATTTATTAATGAAACAGGTTTATATTTATTTATTTTTAGTTTTAATAAAGATGCAGCTACTGCTCTGGGGGCAAGAAATATATCAAGTCAGTAGAAAATCGACCAGTTTTTCTTAGGTTAATACAGACAGCTGGTAATAACGTGACTTGTTGCATTAGATATGCACGTAAACAAATACAAAGGTGAAAGGTCATCGCAGTTTTTAACAGAGAGATACTAGACCTGCAGCTCTCTTCATGCTTGCATTCTAATGATAAATTCCCACATTTCTCTCCAGTTCTTTTTAAAAGATGCTGTGAATGGACCTCAAGGTAATGTGAGAGTGCTCAGCAGGGGAGGAGAATATATTTCCTTCGCAATGACTTCTTTACCTTCTCCAGGTAATTGAACTCCATGGCTATCTCTCTGAAGAAGAAGTAGATGTGAGGTCCCCACTCCACGGCACTGACAAAATACGGCTCTGTGTCGTAAGAGAAAGAAACACTCAGAGAAGCAAACAAGAAAGGCGACGTGTGCAGGAGTAGTGCACGGAGAGAACAGGTTTCATGAAGTACAGGCGAGAACGAGTATAACAAAACAGCATTTCCATTTGCAAATGCATCATTAATTCCCACAGCAACCGAGCGACATGGGGGCAGTGAGAAAGAGGCAACAGCCATGCTTAATTTCATTACATGGTGAAAGGGGATTTCACAGCAAACAATAAGCACATTATGACTCCCTCGTGCTTCCGAGGAACGAGGCAGGCGTGCCTGGGACCTTCTAAAACCTGTGTGAGCATTAAGACCAGGGGCTCGGGCAATGTGATTGGCAGGTCCACTCAGTCTGGTGACAGTGTCCACCAATCACACTCTGTATTTTTACTTTGTAGCATAAACACCGCAAGAAGGTTTCTAATAGCACTGGAAATGCAAAGTGTCTTACTCTCGAATATTCGAACTGTAAAATAACTGAAGGATCTTGCGTTTCAACGAATAACAAAAGCCGTAGTCTGTGAAAAAAGCTTTCATGCACTGTGATTGGCCCGCTTGTTTCCAGCAGTCAAAGTCACCAACAAGTGCACGCAGTGTTTTTCAGTCAAACGCGTCACGTCAAAGGAAGCAGACGATGCTGCACACGGCGTTGAAGGGGCATGACGGGCTCAACGGTGGAAGCATTTTACCTGCATGCTCGAATAAACATACACATGTGCCAAATGTAGCGTGTATCTAGGAGCATGGCTGTGAATAATGAATACACAACGAGCTTGTTGCGAACACAGCTACCGTGCCAGCGACGCTGTCATCACAGGTATAATTTATGGTAGATCTGCGGCTTTTTTGACTGACATGTGCATCATGTATTAGATTCATGAGGCACTTTAAATGGTTAAAAACTGAGTATTTTTACAGGTTTAGATTAGGTCTACTAACAGATTCTGCTGTACTATCACAGCAGCATATAAAGTTATTAAAATTAGCTTCCTTTCCCCCTGAGCCAACAAAAATATACAAGGATAAAGTAAAACTTTGAGATCCTGTTGCAGGCCCGGGGGGACAAACGTTTGGTCGGACACTGTGTAATATGGGTGATTCTGTGAAAGAGGCAGCTCTGTGTACAGCTAGCTGCCTGCATGCTGACTCAGACCTGTCCTACCAGCATATGCATCGATCCACGTGCTGCTAAGTAATGTGGACACAAACTCCAGCCATCAGACTCACATTAACATCAACAGCAGGCGTGATGCTGAGCGCGCTGCGCCGACATAACTATGCTTGACGGCACACAAACGAACACGCCCACTCAAAGCGTCCACACACACACACGCACACGTGTCTGCAGATACCTCTGAACCACTTGGAGTCGTGCTTCACGGTGCGCAGAGCAGGACTGTCCCCGAGGCTACGGTAGATCACCGCGTCGATGGCCAGGAAGTCCGTCACTGTGGCCGTAAACAGATTCCCCTCTGATACACACAGACACACAGACACACATAAAAACAGCTGGTGAGTTGGATCGTCTGCCAAAGCACCATCATAAACAGTGAAGCTGGAGTTAATGTGACCTTTTATGCGCTGCATTATAAACACGATGTGACTGACCACTCAACAATGTAATTGCAACTTTTCTACACGCCCACACAAAAATAACATTCGTTTTTTTTACTACCAGCTAATATCAGATAAGGATCTGAACAGTTTCAGACACACTATTGATTATTAATGAACGGGTTCAAACACAACGGGGTAAACTGAAGCTGAGGAAACGCTGCGGCTCTCTTTTGTTCTGCTCAAGGGACAAAAATATCTTTTGATGACATCGCACACTTCCTCATTGTGTGACAGCACACGCTAAACAAACCATGTCGTACCTGCGACCAGAGCTACGTTGGCGTGTTTGGGATCATAGGGACACCGGGCCATCCCACTGACTGTGTCTCCCAGCATCTCCAGAGTGTCTCCCTGTTAAATCACACACACACAAACACAATTAGATGCATGCATCAATCTGGGTACTCCAAACAATATGAATACATCTACAGCAGCATCATGAAAACAAACCACAAGAGAATGGCAATTAGGGAGTGTTACCATAAGTGCAAACTAATGATTCACTGGAGGCAATTAGGCACAGCGGCAAACAACAAGAGAGTCCCATTTTCATCCATAAATAACACATACACACAGACGCATACACATCTATGCATCCACGTCCACACGTGTACATTTCAATAAAATTGGCAGCTCATGTAATAAAATCTCTGTTATTCTTTCACTATCAATCACACAAACACAAACCGTTTAAAGGTCGCCGCAAGCAACTATTTGAGGAGAGCAGCAGATTTGGAAGACTTCAGCTCTCATCGGCTGTTTGAAATGAAATAATTTATAGGTGTCATTTCATTAAAACCCTGCTTTAAATAAAACAGTAGCTAGCATCACTAACTAGTCCCCAGAGAAAATGTCAGCCTATCAGGCAGAGACAGGTGAGGTATACGCTGTTGTAGAATGTCATTAGCGGCTGACAGATAATGGGGCAAGTACGTCTCAGTGTTCCACTGTTGCACCGTGTTTGAAATGTGAGAGACTGAAAACAACACTTATCTGAGAAAGCCTTTGATAGTGAAAGGATTTTTTTCCTCTCTCTCTTTCTCCCTCCGACTCCACTGCCTTCGTTCCTCATTTAATATCGCTGCGGAATGATGTGAAATCACCCCAGTCGATGATTAATATTTATGTGCAGGTTTTTTTTTCTTCTTCTGCAAGTTTAAAACGGTTACTGTAATTGAGCGCGACAGGGATAGGCTAAGAAGTGGAGCGCGCTCCCTGCACGGTGGAGGATTCTGGTGACTTGCTGCTTGATGGATGCAAACCTTCAGAATCTGACAAATGTGCTGTGGGACAGTGCTGGAGAAATATTCAGAACACATTTTGGCTAGTCAACGCTTACAGTTCTAGCTCGAACTCTGGCATCTTTTAGATTCCGCCTCCATCTGTGGCATTGCTTTTCTCTCTTTACCGCAACAAGTCACGTCTCTGTGAATACGCTCCTCTCCCTCTTTTCCCCTCTTTGTGTTCTTCTTGATTTTCTGTCTCTGACTCTCAATGATAACAAGCTCGGCAGACCACAAAGTTTAACCGCCGAGAAATAACAACTGTTGTATCTCAGGAAAACGAGGCGCTGGAGCTGCCAGACAACAAGGATAAATAACTCCTGGGGAGGCAGTCGGCACTGACTCAACTGCTTGACAAACAGCTCTAATGAAGCTGTGCGTTCTCACCTGAACAAGTGC
The DNA here is from genome assembly GCF_057381845.1 of Rhamphochromis longiceps. Classification (NCBI taxonomy): domain Eukaryota; kingdom Metazoa; phylum Chordata; class Actinopteri; order Cichliformes; family Cichlidae; genus Rhamphochromis; species Rhamphochromis longiceps. The sequence continues at coordinate 11,045,638 of NC_140578.1, forward strand.
ACTAATTGATCTATAGGAGGGAGACTCTGTTGTAAAAATAGACATTATTTATCAGCTAAGAGGCGCTCGACCGCTCGCAGGTGGCGGCGTAGGGCGGCTGCGATCACCCGCCTTGGGTTTACTTACAGTGTAGTTGGCACACAGCGGGTTGAAGGCGTTGGTTCCACACAAAAACAAGCCTCCGTTTCTGCTGAGCAGCACTTTGATGAAGTTACGGCATTCATCCTGCACGAGAGAAAGACAGAAATACAGAGAATAGGCTTAATATGCAGGAGGGGTGAGTCTGAGGAACAGATGATGGCGCAAATAGAAAAAAACCCTTTATTTTTCAGACGCTGATTAGCCAAACCGCTCTGTGAAATGAAGCTTTTCAGCTGCCTGATGTATGGAATTATCACACCATTACTGCTGTCAATCACAGTGATACAGTCTGAACGTAGCCTGCAGAGACTTTAGGCGTCTACCCCCTTCACACATGCATGCACACGTGCACGCATACACACAGCAGTTGATTGACGGAGGGTAATCCAAAGCAGCCTTAGGATTTTAGAACAAGCGGCAGATTTAAGGCTAATTTCTCAATACGTGAAGCGCGTGTAATGAATAAATAACAGCAAGTCGCATTTTCATTCTTTGAACAGTCGTGAGTTCAGCACCACCATGATGGCGGTTTTTGCCCCACAGTCCCAAATACAGATAAATGTTGGTGTCTCCACACATATACTGTGTTGTTACTGTTAGCTTTTTTATTCATTTATACTGTGCTACTAAAAATGTTTCTTCATTTATTGTTAAAGCACGTTATCGATCATCTTTAGCTCATTAGAAGGCATCATTTATTAATTTATTTATTAATATTTTTAGTTTTCAATTTGACCTCATGTACCAGTAAAGTGCATCTATTTGTTTCAGCCATGTCTGTCATGTTAAACATACTGTATATCTATATATCATACCTTATATCTCAACAGCTTATTGATTACTTTAAGCATTCTCGTTTATTCATTTCTGATCGATAACTATTTTAATCACAGATCTGTAACTGTACAGGTTAGCTTATGTGTTAGCTACTGTGCAGACTTCACTCTCTTTCCTGCAGCATTTAGGTGAACGAGCAGCTTTATTTATTTTTTAACTTCCTTTTAATTTAATTACTGGAAACACTTTTCTAATCTTTCTGCTCACCTATACTCACTAATTCCCGAGTACTTTATTAATTTCCATGTTCTGCTGCTTTCAGCTTCATATTTTGAATGCAATCATTGCACTTCACCCTCCGTACTATTTACTTATTATTTTAGAGATTAATTGCATTATTATAGATCAAGCTACTGAGCAATATATTGGTGATCAAACTCAGTAGCTGCAAAATTAAAGAGATATAAATCAATAATTAGAATCTAATATATAAAATCATATATATGATTTTGAAAAGTGTCATTGCACATAATGAGCACATTTAGTTGAGGTAATTTAGCTATATTTGATTATACCACCCACGCACTATTATGCTACTTAACTAAGATTATTCGTTTATAGGAAAGGATTTTGTTGAAACTCTTTTCACTGCACACAAAACAAATCTGTAAGACGACACAGGGCAGCGCATGAGCCTGAAAGTATGATTTTATGTTCTGATTTCCTGAAGGAATTTTTCCATCCATGGTTGCTAAGCACAAATTTCAGATGTGACCTTTAACTGTAAAAGTTAAAAGGCACTGACAGCAATTTGCACTTGCACAGCCGCCCGAGTACGCAGAGTGAGTGGTCATGTACAGTAGATCACTGATACAGCCAGCAACCCCCAACCCACACCACAGCACACCACTGTCCCAGCCACGATGGCACCAGCTCTGCCACACACACACACACACACGCACAGACACACCAGATGGGGTCTACTTCAAGACCACCGCCCACATTAATGTTGATGGAAAGAGGAGCAGAGATGAAATAAAAGTGGTGTGTGTGTGTGTGTGTGTATTCATATCTTTGTGGGGACCAAAAATGGTAAGTTTACTATACTTGTGGGGACCAACAATCCTTATGGGGACCAAAATCCTAGTCCCCACGAGTTTGAAGGCATTTTTGAGGCTGAAAATGTGGTTTTAGTGTCAGGGTTCCAGGTGGTTTATGGTTAGGTAAGTTTAGGCTAAGGGTTAGGGTTAGGCATCCATTTTTAATGGTTAGGGTTAAGGTAAGGGGCTAGGGAAAGCATAATGTCAATTAGATGTCCCCACAAGATATGAATACCCAACATATGTGTGTGAAAGAGATCAGAGGGAAAGCAGTGATATGCGAGACGGCTGAGTGTTATTCCAGATGCTCCACCCTCTCCCCCACCTTTCCCCTTCTCTCCCCGCAGGGATCTCGTCTTTCAGCGGGAAGAAAGAAACAGGAAAGCAGGAAGTGTTTCCACGTGAACGGTGTGAGCGCATGAAGTGAGTCGAGCGCAAGGTGCAAATTTCTAATGGTTGCGCCGCTATGTGACAAACAGAAGTGCGACTGTCACAGTACTTGCGGGCGTGTGCGTGTCACTCCCACACACACAGAGTGTTGCGTGATGCATATAGTTAAGTACACATGTAACGAGTACGTTTGTGTGTGCGTGCATCAGAATCACAGCACAGATGCAGGCTCGTGTGTGAGAATCGTTTGCATGCTGTTTGTCGGTGGGGCTGCAGTCTGTCAGCTTGGTCAGAGCTGTAATCACAAAGCCAGATGAAGCACTCTTAATAACAACCCAGACCCACTGCCAGCATCTCGGAGATGGGAGCGAATACTCAGAAGAGCCAAACCGCTGCACAAATGTGTTCACTTGGCAGTGGCTGTTCAGCTAACATTAAGGATTTCATGACTTTAGAATAAAACAAGGTTTATAACATTTTAACTATTCAGTTCTGCACTTTACAGACATCATCCAAACTCATCCTGTGCTGCACACATGCATTTTATTAATCCCCATTCATCTATTCCAGGGAGTCATTTGGCACTCCAGATACGAGTCTTTTTTTATTCAAAGCCCAATTCAGGCAGCAGCAGGATTAAGGTTTTACTGTGGGCTCCACATTAAAATAAAAAAAACAACAAACCTATTATAAAGGATCACGCTGTGAATTAAACAATCATATATAAACCCATGTGCTGTACGGTATGATGCCTCCTCCCCTTTTCTGTGCATCCCCTCTCCCTGGGTAGAATCCAGGCAAAACGCCACCTGTGCTGGCTGGCAAGCCTTCCCGAGACCCAGACGACTGCAGCCCTCCTCCTCCTCTTCCTTCTCCTGCTCCTCTTACTGACAGCGGCAGAGCTGCCTGTGCTCTGAAAAATTAATCTGCAGCACAGATGAGTTACACAGGAGCACACGCCTCGGTGCAAATATGGACGTAATTGTCAATGAAGGGATAAATTTACAGAGGAATGAGAAAAAAAGAGAGTGTGGAAAGCTACCAAGAGATGCTGCACAAGTGTTTGCACATGTTTGCATATGCAAATGTACATTTATATCAACTAGATGCTGGCAGACAGCAGGGTTTAATCAGTTCCTCGCTCTTGAGGCAGATGTTAGCCGGGCTAGCTGTACGCTGCAGACGATGACAGAGCAAGTGCATTTCCCACTGCACAGCTAACCTCTTCCTCAGAGACACAGAAATATGCACATCCACCAGCTTTAAAATAATTGTAAGCAATCATGCACAGAGAATCCACAGCAACACAACAACAAGCACCATTAAAACCGAGGAGGCTCCACCTTCAGCATGTGCTTTTCATCTATTGTCCAGAACTCAGCCCTCAGTCTTCGATGATAACAACCTTTTCACTCGGCATAAACCTCAGCTCAGAGTTTTTTTTCCTAACGATCACTCTTTACTCCAAACTTCAAGAACAAGGTGTTTTACCTCCAGCTACAATAAAGACTCCTATCTTTGCTCGAACCAAAATACAAAACAGGTAAGGGTCGTAAAACATTCTGCTCATTTTCCTGTTTTAGGAGCAACCACAGCAGTTTTCATAGTCCCATAAAATATAATAAGTTATCACGATGACCTGGTTTAGTAATGTTTTGTACAATGGGAGCCATCTAAGGCAGTACATCAGGGGGTCGTATTTAGCAAGCTGCTCCTCTAAATCTCCAAAGTTTCCATTACATGCCTGGCTGGTCCCCTGATGTTAGCAACCAGGGAGAAGAGAGCACTGCTCTGCCAAGAGCCGCCATTGAGCCAGAACTCACCCACACACATATACTGTATACACAATACACTCACACACACACGCACACAAAGCCTTGGCGAACCCTCTTCCCCACTCATTAACAACAGGTCTGTCATTTCCAGAAAAATCCCCGATGCACGATTCTGACTGGAAACAGAGTGACTCTTCGTGGCAGGAACAAAGTGTGTGTATATGTTTGTGTGCATGTGGGCGGAGGATAAATTAACAGCGTTACCAAATTAGCACCACTGTGCTGTTCAGAGTGCTGCGGTCTTACTCAGCATGTTAAAGCTAATCCGCATCCCTCTGAAGCCCTTCTTTAGCGTTTGATGGTAATTCTGACTGAACACACCACAGGCCACAAACAAACAGCACGCACAAGCAGGACGAAGAAGTGAGATGATAGAGATACAAGAATAAATGAGCAGAGAGCGAGCCGAAACGTAGTAAAAACCTACAGCTCGCCGGGTCGTCCGAGCACACACACACACACACACACACACACACATTTTTCAATCTTTGACCGTAGCACTTAACCTGGATCACCTTTGCACAGCTCTCCAGCTGCAGACCTGCTGAGTAAACGATCACGTAAACCAGATTAATTCTAATTAAATGTGATTCTGTATGCTGCAAACATCATGAAAACCAAAGGCACCACGAACCCTTCTTTTCTTCATATTCACAGTCTTTGACCCTAAAAAGTCCTACGTTTGGTGATGAGCTCGAGTGCAGTCCACAGCAGCGTGTGGGGCCTGGGACGCTGAGTACAATCAAAATACACAGAAACACGAGACACTGGCCAGTTGGGGAAAAAAAGATGACGATGACTCCACCTGGAGCGTTTTAAGCTGAGAAAAAGCAATAAAACCACAGCTTGTGATGATTCTACACAGAAACAGTCGGACGACTGCAAACCCAGAGCTCCTCTGAGAGCACGATTAACACAATATTGATCAAACAATCTTGCTAAGTGCTGCTTATAATGATGCCTGGCCGCTCTTTAAGCATAGTATTGCCTTTGTTTGCGTCTACATGCCCATGCTGCCACAGCCTGATACGCTGGCACAGAGCCACCTCTGGGGAGCGTCTCACCCCCAGCATCGTGCTCTCTCTCTCTCTCGTGCGATTTGCTTTTGTGAGGAGAGAAAGGAAAGAGGGAAATAAGGAGAGCGAATGGCAGCGAGAGACAATCAAAAGGGCAAATACGAGCGAGATAAAGAGACAGCGGAAAGCGCGGACAAAGGAAAATCTAATGTGGGTAGAATATGCAGTGAGTGACAACAAGGCCGACTGTTGCATTCATCGACAGCAGCTTGGTCAACACGGGAAAAGAAAAAAAGGTGAAAGGATTAGGATATTGAATTTTCAGCCTAATTAGGGAGATACTATGTCCTTTGCGATCAACCAAGCAGAAACATTTAATTACAAAACCAATTATGAGGTGGCGAATGTATCACATCTGACACAACCGTCCCCCCGAGCAGAACGGGACATTTTCAGGAGGTGAAGTGGAGGAGAGGAGGGGAACCAGTGTGGGGGAGAGGATAAGGGAGGCACGTAAAACAACAGAGTCCTGATTGTGCTTGTGGACGGGTAGGTGAGAAACAAAAGGTCCTTTCGCACCGTAACGGCGGTGAGAAGACCTCCTCGTTATGCTGCCTGTGGTTGTTCACACTGAACCAAACTAAGCCAACATTGTGTGCTGTTGGATAGCACGACAGCACTCGTGAATAAGAGGCATGACATCTAGTGTAGAAGGCCTGTCGTGCTGCCAGCAAAGGTGCAGCAACAGTCCTCCAGCACCGCGCTCTTCTATCTGCCTCTGCAGCCACAGAGACAAAGAGAATGAAATGTGAGGCGGAGGGAAGGTGCAGCAGAGAGAGACTTTAAAGTACGGCATGTATAAATGTACAGGATTTACAGTGTTGCTGATGATCCTTCATCCATGTTTACCCAAACCTCTGCACCGTGTCCATGCATTAATGCATGAAATGGCTCTTCTTTTGTTAAATATTCAGGCATCCTCCTTGACCTCCAGCATGATAATCAAAACGGCAACAGGGGGTAAGAAACGCGCTCGCGGCGGTCTGATGCAATCAAGTGCAAAAGTGCTTCAGTAAACACTGCAGAGACCGATATAACAAGATCATATTGATACTGTGATGCACATTTTATCATCATCGTGGCATCATATGTGCATTTTAAATAACATAATTGTCTGAGCTCAAAAGCCGCCTTGCAGAATCTAAAAATCCCCAAATTTTCCAAGCAGCCCTTCAGCTCAATAAAGTCATAATGAATGAAGCAGAAAACACACAATTGCACACCAGCTGTAATTATTTACTGAAGTTTAATAGTCCAGCAGCTATAGTCTGATGACTGTGAGCCAATAATTTGGGTTTCCGCTGTGGCTGGAGGACTTCCTGGGAAAGACTTCCTGTTCTGTGTGTCCATTTATCTATTTTATCAAATGCACTCCAGAAAACGTGTTCCCACTTTGGCTCTTTACAGGGACTCCATTCTGCACGTTTACATGTAAAGATCTGTTTATTTCTCCGTATTTTGACATGCAGGTTAGGAATTGCCCACCCCTGACGTAGGATGTGGACTCTGTGAGAATAGTTTCTAAAAGAATTCATGTTCATGTGACCACTGTGCAAGTTCAGCAGTAAATATTAGTTTTATTGCAATCCAAAGGCATCGATATACTGTGGTAGGACATCAGGTTTAATGCTGTAAATGATGGGCTACAACACACCGCCGTTACTCCTGCACTATTTGCTTCCACGTTCCTCCTCCTCGACCGGCGTGGTTTCAGCAGCTGAAGGACACAACGGTAAAACAGCTTTTGCTACCCCAACACAACTAGACTTTCCTTTTTCTGCGTCAAAGCGACAGACACAGAGTCAAACACGGTGACACGGTGGGAATTTTGGTTGCAAAGACCATCAAATCTGTCCGATCTGAACCGCTTTCACTGTGATGCTGAAGATGTCATCATGATTCTTGGTCGTCTTCTGTCTGGGACAGCCCAAACTCACACAGTGTGTACAGGACTTCACAGTATTTAACGATGCTAATTCACATGGAGATACTTTATCAATAAATGATCTCTCAGGTGGACGCCATGCAGGTGCAGTGGTTAGCACCGTCACCTCCTTGGTTCAAATCCAGTCTGGGGCTTTTCTATCAGGAGTTTGCATGTTCTGCTGTGTCTGCAAGGCTTTTCTCCAGGTACTCCCACAGACATGCATGGAGTTAGGTAAACTGGTGATTCTAATTTGGCTGCAGGTGTTAGCCCTGGTGACCTGTACGGGATACACTCGGCCTCTCTCTCTATGACAGCTGCGATGGGCTCTGACACCCTAAGACACTGATCTAGATAAGTGGAAGAAAATATTATGGATGGATGTTTGCATTTACTGTAAAAATACTGCTGCTATTCTCTTTATCAAGCTCTTGGTTTGCCACAAATTATTTCGTGTTTGGTTAGTGGTTTTGCTATGTCTTCATATCATTACTTAGGCAGTAAAGCAGCCTCTGCATGGTTAAAAAAATTACAGAATTTTTAAAACATGCATTTTAAATACGAGTGATTATAATAATTGTACTTATTCTGGCAGAAAACAGAAACAGAATATGTAATATGTTCAAAAAGAAAAACCTTCAAAATGTTGCATCTTTGTTAATACTGTCAGAGGTTAATTAAAAATGTTCATTGTACTGTTTTCAGTGTAATTACTGAAACAAAAATAACTGCGTTCAAGTCATATTTTAACAGCAAATATAAGATGTACCGTCAGGGAGTGAGTGCATGATTGGATGCAATCACACAGACACACAAACGCGCGCACACACGCACGTCTTTTCAAATGCATCTGAGCCCAGAGAGCTGACTGAGAGGACCTGGCAGTGTTCTTATCTTCCTCACATTGCCGTGTGACTCACAGCATTACCAGGCAGCACAGTCATTAGGGGCAAGAAGACCTTTCATATCTCAGTCAGCCCCACGGCTCTCCGCAGGGCCGGCCAACAGGGACCCACACTCGCCCCCTCCTTTCTCTGTGCCGAGCTTTTTGTCTCTGTCCCACTATTCTCCGTTGTGCTTCTGTCTGGCGATGTCTCACACAGATTTAATGTCAGGTGTTCTCTCACTGTGTTAAATAAGTCATTTTTTGTGTGCCTGGAGGGGACAGAGCCCATGTTTCCCCTGTCAACCACAACCATCACAGCTGCATACACCCACACACGCAGACACTGAATACGTGATGTTTGTGTGTTCGGCAGACAGCAGCAGCAAGGACTGAGTGTGTGTGCCGGAGATATAAGAGGTATTCAGGCGTGGGCTGCCGCCGGCTGCAGGGACATTTTACCCCATCCCTCCTCACCGCCTCGGCTTCCTGACGCCCACCTGCATTTTCCGAGGGCACAGATTGCAGGCCTAACTCACGATGGTGGGATGAGTTTAACGTTGCGTGCTCTTCCAATCGATGTGCACGTTTGCTCGTGAGTGACGGCTTGGATGAGCAGGGACAATAATATGTGGTCACAGCCCTCCTTCTTAAGGCTGCGCCAGCAGGGCTGACAATCAGATGACTGGCACAGAGAAACCAAGGCTCCAGGCAAAAAAGGTAAAACGTGGCATAATTTAGGAGAGCAAAGCGTGTGCCCATGTGTGCACATGTGTGCAGAGACAGTGTAACTGAAGCCTTGCTGAAGGATTTTTCAAAGGAAGCTGATTGATTTAAACAGCTTTTTACTGACTTTGTGCCACTGTGCAGCTCACATGTGCTGCAAAACAACTCAAGCTTCAGAGAGACACCACTCACTCCAATTTACCGCAAATGCAAATGACGAAATGAAACGACAAACAGTTCAGAGAATATGAAAAAAAGTGGTGAAAAACAGAGAAAATGCAAAATAAAATCAAGTTTCTATCCACCAACCAGGCATGTCCAAAGTCTCCTTCAGCTACAACCATTTATAGTTCATACAGAGCAATAAAATACATTTTTAATATCATCCCTTTACGGATTTTATGGATTACGAGCTACTGTTGTTTGGAAAAGCGATTGAGCCATTTCAGCTGCTGTGATCAAATCATATCAACATGATTTATACGTGACAGAGTCTTCTAAAAATGACCGAGCCACCTGATTCTGCTGCTCCACTGAGATTTATTGTGTCTTTAAGTGGGTACTTTTGATTTTCTTGTCCACTGTTTCGGCCGAGTGTCACTTTTCTGGTCGATGCTGTTCTCTGGCACAGCGAGCAGCTTTTAGCGAATAAACCTCCCCAAACACACAGTACTCAGGTCTGCAGGCTCAGTGTCGAGCTGGAAAACACGGCGGAGCATTTATCGGCTCAAGAGCCGGATACTTTGCCCAGGAGGGAGTGGAGACAAAATCAGAGCTAAAAGGAGAATTACTGGATGCAAATAAAGACACAAACATGACTAAAGTTAGTCTGAATCTGTTGGATGTTTAGACTCTGCAGCATGATTAAGACAGACAGACGCCGCCTCACCTCATGTTTGCCCTTCATCCTGCAGATCCGGATGTCGTTCTTGTTTGACTCCCACGTTCTTTTCTATAAATGAAATGAAACACGGATAAATGCTGCGGCTTACCCTGGCATTTCTCTCGTGGAAAATGACATTTTCCAGCTTGGAGACAAGTGACGTGCGCACCTAAAAGGCTGTAACTGCCATGCGTGTCTGCTAAGAAGGTGCTTACCTTGTTGTAAAACATCTCATCTCCTGCAGTGGTGTCCAGCTCCACACGAAAAAGGTCATCCCTGGAGAGGGAGACACAGAGAGGGAGTTAGACAGCACAGCTCCATCCAGAGCTAACAGCAAGGCAACATCGGCTCCTTCCTAACGTGGATTCTTTTGCTAGCTCGAGTACATCATCTGCATTTGTAACCTGTGTTTGCTTTGTGTATAATTTAGCCACAGCACACGCAGCTATGTGACGCAAACACACACAGAAATGCTGTTTATTCATTTAAAGTTCATAAGAGCAACAGAGATTAAGGAAGAGCTTTACAGTGTCTTCCATTTGTCCCAATATATACAGAAAAATGGCCCCAAATTTGGCTTATCAGTCTTTTCTAGTCCTAAAATTGAATTAATGGATGATTTAATCAAGTTGTTACACTGATGCTTTCACGCCCCAACACGCTGTCCACACGTGGTCCAAAACCCTAACACCATGCATGTATTCATGACTTCCCAAACACTTCTTTTTTTGCACTCTTAGTCTGCTGTTTGCAGTAACCTTGAAAAATGCCTCCTAAACCAGAGTTAGGCTAAGAAGCTAACAGCTGACGTTTGCATATTGATGAGGGCCAGGACGGATCTGAAGAATGGGTTTCTTCTGAAGTGGCTAATCTGTAAATCTGCCACAGCCATGTTAGTCCCGCAGTATCGATCCATCTCTGACCCAGCTCTACCTTCCATCTGTGCTGCACGAACTCTCCTAATTTCTTTCACAGAAGGCGAGGCGCACAAGTGCTTGCTCATGTGAGCTGGAGAGTGTGTATCTGTGTGTGTTTGCATCTAATTTTAACGAGAGAGGCGGCTGTGAGAATGCATGCTTGATAAGGTAGGCCAAGAGCCAGCAGGTCACCCCTCTTCTGAATAATTTATCTTCACTTCCTGTTGCTGTGTCGGAATATTACAGCCCTTTCAGCACATCAGAGCGGGAGAATTGTTAAGTGGTGAAGAAGTGCAAAATCACCAAACAATGGCTTGGTGTACCCCTGCTTAACAGGTCAAAGTTTAAGCATCCTCAAATCAGCGGAGAGGGCGAGAGAGTGAGACGTAATCTCATCCAGGCTGCTTCAGCATCGTCTCGGCATGATGAATACAGCAAAAGGCCTCCGAGTCGGTGGGGCTGGCAGCCAGCACTGTTGTCTCTCGTAGTGCAGACCATGAGGAATTATTTACACTGCTGCTTCTCTTTCCTTCTGCACTTCAGGTTGTTCGAATGACGCAAAGCCTGGATGCTTTTCTTTGTTTACATGCGCGTTAGCCAGTTTCTGTGTGCTGCTTGTGACATAAGGTTGGAGTTAAGGGTATGAAAAGAGTTCACGTTTATATTGCAAGATGTGTGTTAAGCCTTCAAATCACCTCATAGGTTTTCCTGAGAGCACAATCAACAAGTGTCTCTTTGTAGCCTCATCTACGTGTACGATACCCACGTGCCGGAGTTATTATTTTAGAAATGCCTCCAAACCTTTTGACCTGGTAATTCAAAGTCAACACAGGCTCAATCGAAACTATTTTCTTACTCAACCAGCTCATGAACTTTCTACAAACACCAGCAGGCTGAAGGTCGAGACCTCTCAAATTGCCCTCTTGGCCAGGTCTCTCTTAGAAAAGAGATTTGAATCTCAGTGAGACTTTTACTTGGATAAATAAAGGACAACGATGTTTTTTCTTGCCATAGCTGCAGTATTGTGCTGCTTTTCTGAGTGAAAATCCAGCGTGCAGCAGAAGTTACAGCAGTGAAGGAACAAAAATGGAGGAACTGACACCGACATTAATGACTGAGAGGAGTCCGGTGTAAGTATGCGAGAGAGGGGACATCAGGTATCTGCAGACCACATCCTGCACGCCATCAGCATTTTACTGAGAGAGCAACAGTTTGATCAAAGGCCTTCTTCAGACATTAAATTTAGGACATTTGGATATTCAGCGGCCAAAATAAGCATGCAGATAACATTATGGCTCTGCTATGACCGACACCCTCAGTCTTAAGCATGAGCCTCTGGTCATGGGTCATGGGTAGTTGTGCGCCTTCTTCTCTAAAGTGATACAATCTGCAGATGCAGTTTGGCAGAAAGGAAACAGTTCTCAAATAGAACTGCTCAAAACAAGGTTTGGGCATTTATTTGATATCTGGTTGCTGATGAGGTGTTTGAATGCCTCTTAGGGTGAGTGGCATCGACAGATATATTTTATTCAGCATAAGGCAGAGAAAGATATGTCCAAAACAACGTTCAATGGAAAAGCAACACTACAGTCCAAAGGAACAGAACTGTGGCTTGAAGTGTACTTAAGTCTTTTGAGTGTGATGGAGAGAGACGGGCGTCGCTGTTCCACCGTACAGCAAAACGATCACTGCTGGAAGCTGAAAAGCAGTTCCTGTTATTTTCATTCATTTTTCATGTTTTTGGTAACGCGGTGAGGTGATCCTGAGAGTTGCACTCTCAGCCTTGTTTACCAGAACTTGCAAAAGAGAGCGCATTACTCCAAACCTGGCTTGTATGTCTTAGAGCTCATGTTAAAATTCCAAAGTTTGTTTTTAAATGCTTAACGGTCTTGCCATCCTTACTCACCCCCGGGTAGGGCTGTTCGATATAACGATATATACCGGATGATGATATAAAAACGTCTATCATTTCATTTTACGCTATCTTTGTTTCGTGGTGTCGCAAAATAAACTGTTTACGGCAATAATTTTTTCATCTTTTTGATGGTCACTGTAGTGGCTATATTAATTTCTTAAAGTTCTCTCTTTCTCTTATATTTTATATAACCACACTACAGACGGACAAGCGCCTGTTTTTATGCGTTATGGTTAGCAACAACGACGGTCACACCATCGCGTGTCCGCTTGTTTATGTTCCACATAAACCTTTCACAATAAAGCTCAAGATCCTGTTGAGACTTTTCAAAATAAACTGAATCACGTGAAAGAGCAGATTATTTACGGATGAGAATTAAAAAAGAGCCGCCAGGTGCCAAAAAATAAACCTTAGACTCAAATGTTAGAACAGGCTTTTCCCCGCAGCACGCCGTGTAATAAATACTCACAAAGAAAACGGCGGCTGTTACAACTTATGTCTAAAAATGTATCGTTTCATGCATCGGTTAAAACACTCGACTCCAGCTACGTGACGCGCAGCTGGAAACACTTCCCGCAAGTCGAGCTGCCCGAGATTCACAGAATTTACAGAAAATGTTACATTTCTGTGATTTATATCGTTATCGGGACGATAGAATTCTTATATCGGGATATGAGATTTTGGTCATATCGCACAGCCCTACCCCGGGTTCTCAGGTCAGCTGACGAGCTGCTCCTGGAGGTACCAGGGTCCAAGAGGAAGCTCCGAGGGGACAGGGCCTTCTCTATGGCTGCTCCTAACCTCTGGAATAACCTGCCTCTGCACATTAGTGAGGCCCCTTCATTGTCCATTTTTAAAACTAGTGCTGTCAGCGTTAATCTCGTTAAGATTACGTTAAAGCCATAACCTCATTAACGCGGTAAATCTCTGTTAGCGAGTTATCGCGGATCGCCCCGTGCGTGGGGCTGCATGGCGTCAATGGGTTAACGAGCAGTTATGCCGTTAACGTCATTTTAACGAGATTAACGCTGACAGCACTACTTAAAACCCATTTTTACTCCTTGGCTTTTCACAGTCTGATCGTGATTTTCCTGCTATAATTTAATCTAATGCACTTATTTTATTGTTTTTATTTAATTTTAATTATTATTATTTAATTTTATTTATTTATTTATTTTAAACTTAATTTAATGTACCGGTTTTTTTGCCATGTCAAGTGTACAGCACTTTGTTTCCAGCCTGAATTGGTCTGAAAGTGCTACATAAATAAATTGCTTGCTTGCTTTACATACTAAACTTTCCCTTCCGGCCTCAGTAGAGTGTCTCCCTGTCTGACTGCCACAAGCCAACTGACCTTCAAGAGTCACATTAGTGGGCTAACACAGTAAAAAACATCCAGACTGGCAGCAAGTTATCACTTCCCACTCCAGGTAATGCAGAATGTGCAGATAAAACATGCGCGCACACACACATACACGCCTACACGCACACAGACTGACGGCACAAACATCTTACAAGTGGAACAGTTATTCAAGAGTTTGAGTCATTCCTTCAGTCATGCTGTCAATTGGTAAACTCTCCAATTGGTTTATGTTTGTGTGGATTTGCCTGTTGGATCTGACTCGGGGCTGAGGACCACAGGATCCACAGCTGCTCGTCTTAACAGCAATGAAATGGGGCTTAACGCAGCAAGACTCTTACTCCACTTGGCACCAGTCAAATACAGAGTTTACTTTCATTTAGCGGGGATGGGAAGAGGACACGGAGAGGTAGCAGCTCTCAGCGGGCGTCTGGGGCAGGGATTTAGCAGTGCTTGCAGTCAGAGGAGCAACTATGCTAATGGCGACAGGATTTGGGGATGAGTGAGGCGTCTTATCAGGCCACGCACTCTGTCGAAGCTTTTGGCAGTCATACCTGCCACCACAGGTACTTATTCATACAGTGTACATTTTAAAACTCAGTCACCCTGCTGGGCCGTCTCTGGCTCACACATGCGTTTGCACATGGATCTATTTCTTTCCAGGCTGATCGTTTACCACCAGGAAGCCACAAACACTATTAGCCACTTACAAAAAGATAGAAATATAGTCTCGAAACTTTCTCTCTGCTTGCCTCCCCCGCTGCCCCGCCTGTAAGCTTAGTATTTTCTCATCATCCGGTTGGTTGACATTCAGATCAGATTTCTCCTCCTGTTCAGGAACAATTTCTACAGCTGTAAATTCAAATTAATTTTTTAAGTGTTTCATGGCCGCTTGTTATAAAGCAGACCTTCAGACTGCAGTAGCTATAGTTGTCTGAGGGAAGTTTTATTGCCCGACCGTGTGCATATGTGTGCTTATAGATCCTCCCGGTGCAGACAGAATGGCTGGAACCAAGCTACATAGTTTGATATATTTACTACCGAGTCTCAGCAGTGAAGTTAGGCCTGCTGGAGGCAGGAGACTGGGTCATTTCCTGGAGGACAGCGGCGTCTCTTATTGGAAACCGCTTCAATCTTCCTTCCACTACAGCAAATAATCAGCACCATATGTAGAAACTAACTGTCTCCTTCTTTCGGGATGTTTCAAACTGTGTTACTTTCTGGACAACATGGACAGTAAATCTTAACGTGCATGCTCTTTTTTTTAGCACGGTTGCTTCAGGTCGGCTCCTGAATGGCGTCGATGGAGAACCAGATGTTGCACAGCAGTGGCGCAGGTGAGGAGACTGGGCTTCCGGCCTTTCTGACCACCGGGGCTACTATCTGTTCAGGATCACTGCCTTCAGCAGACTGACAGGCATATGGGGACCATCATCACACGGAAAACAAACTAGAAATCACTCAACTTGATATTTGTCAGGTCAAATATCAGCCCTCACATGCAGCTACTCCACAGAAGAGAGCGACAGCTAAAGGAACACGTTACTAGCTAGTAATAAAACAATAACATGCATTCAATCTTTCTGTCTTAATGTTTACAGATGGCATGCAGCACGCCGTGGCTCGTGGTTATCTTTTCAACATGGCTGCGAGGCTATTCTGCGCAGGCCTACATAACGTTTCCATGTGCTCAGTTCTAAAGTTCCTGTTTGAGAAGGAGAACTGCTACCGTGGTGGCATCGTGTTGCTGTCACACATGTTTTCTTCTAACAGATGTCAGAGTAACACGAAGCAGCTGTGCCAGTCTGCCAGGTTCCTACTAACTCAGAGGTCTGCCTTGTAACTATTAATTTATTTGTCAATAAACTTCTTTTGGAAGATTAATAATACATGCTAAAACCTGAGGGGAGACGCTTGTTACCCTGCGAGCAAGCTAATCTCAATTACTCCTTACTAACTTCGTGTGTGTGTCCAAGCTGTCATTATAACAGTATCGCAGAATCAGGTGCAGCGTGTTTGACAGTGTTGTTTTATGTGTTGCATTTGAAAGGCGAGACATTTCAGGAGGAACCGATGACTGAAAATTACATATGCTGTTTAATAATTACACATCGGGGGTGGCGGTGGCTGTGGACGTGGAGCAGGTCATCCACTCTTCCAGTCCATGGTCAAGTGTGTGTGATGGATAAAAGTGTGAAAACATAACATAAAGTGCTGTACAAATGCGTGTGTGTCTTAGAGTGCTCTAAATATACAAAATGAAAGTATAATATACTGTGAATGTCAGTGTATTTACTGTTTAATTGGCTCGTGTGAAACCAGTACATAAACAAGCTAATCGATTTAATAGGGAATGGTAATGTAAGTGTTTTTTGACCAGTGTGAGGTTGGCATTAATGGTTATAATGAAGAAAATGTCATATTCTGGAAAGAAGTAAATAAAATAATCGATATAGAAAATTTTACAAGTGTTCTAAAAACATCAGTTCTCACATCTCTTTAGCTAATGTTTTACTGGTCATGTTCTGCCGTCATTCTCCAAATGTCACCAGTTCTTCAGTATTTATGTTCCTATGCTGTGCGAGTGGACTCGAGGCTACTAAAAGCTAGTCTCCTGATACTTTTGGCTGATCGCTCAGGATCCACAGAGTCTCTTTAAGTCTCTCAAGAGACAAAGTTTATTAAAGAAAGGCTAATGGTCCAAGCAGGTCCCACAGGCTACACATCCTGGGCTTTGTGGTGCCATGTTTCACGGGTCAAAAACTATTGACTTTTTTGCGTGTGTTGATGTAACATCTGGGAGTACTTCAGCCTCAGCTGTACTTGCACATTTCCTCTGAGATGAATCCTGACGTTAGCACTAAGGAGTATCCACATGGGGAGCGATTCGCTTGTGGCTTCTGGGTGCTCGCAGACATTTCAGGTGCCGGTTGTTTAGCTAACCATCTGTTCCATTCACCACGCTGTCACGTGTCCAGCACTGCCCTGCACTCTCACTGGTGGTTGCTTCAGCTGTTTGGTATTGCCAGCTGCTTGTTCGTATCTACCTCCTTGAAGTTGTGGAAACTCTGCACCTCATAGTGGTTGAGTTTCTTCTACTGGTTATGAATTTAAATATATTGTACAAAATATATTGTGTATAATTTATTTAACAATAAATTGGGAATAAAAACTGATATGTGTACGTTAAATATTTTATGGTGCCCAGGTCAGCTCAAATGCTCTCGCCAGCATCAGTAGGAGGCGGTGAAGCATCCACCTCTCCAGGAGTACAAATTGGGTCGATGAGTCGGTGACGCGAAATCCGTCCTTGTCATGAAAGTTAGACACGGATCTAACTTTGGATCTAACAAACTCTTAAAGCAGTGAAACTGTTTATCAGAGGGAACGTATGATTTTTAGGAAACTCCAGTCCAACATTAGCTGGAATAACATGAGCTTAGAACCAGCTATTGTTGTTATAGCCAATTCTTTGTCTGTGGTATAGAAGCCGGAAGGTCATGTGTCTAATCTGCATGTTGCCTTAGGTTAAATCTCTGACTTCGGCTCTGGAGATGACGCTTCAGGTGAGGAGGAAGAGGATGAGGTGGAGATGAGGAAGATGAGAGCAGTGGTGGAGGAGGAAGATGAAGAGGATGAGAAAGAGATAATGAGAAAGACATGATGAAAACTGAAAGAGCTATTTTTTCTTTCTAAATGAAAACATGGACGCTTTTCTGTAGTTCTTTAGGCAAATTTAGGAATTCTCATGCAAATGGAATGCCACTGGGATACGGAGGGTTAACCAGGCTGCTGCTTCTTGCTTCCTGTCTGGACACAGCTGAAGTTAAACTTGCTCACTTTGAGTCAGGAGTGTATGTTTCACACATGTGAAGTCACCAAATGTCACTCACTTTCCGTGATGTGTCTGGTCATTACATCGACGATGGCGCTTGGCGATGTGAGTTACTTGGTAACACATATAGTGATAACCAGTGTTGGTCAAGTTACTTGAAAAAAGTAATCAGTAACTAATTACTGATTACTTCCCCCAAAAAGTAATCCCGTTACTTTACTGATTACTTATTTTTAAAAGTAATTAATTACTTAGTTACTTAGTTACTTTTTAAATACACGATTTACAACCTGAATAGGTGATAAAGCGATAGCTCTTTCAGCCCAATTCTACTTTTTCTGCATAATCCATCATACAAAATGTAATCAAATGGAAAAGTCCCGTTTTAAAACTTGTTTTATTAGTTTTAATCTTTAAACTTTATGCCTGAAGCAAAAATGTAATTATATGCAACATTCTCTGACTGGAAGAAATTTGTTTAACATTTAAACCTATTTTCTACACATTCCAGCACATAAAATAAAATAGTTTTTTTTGTGTTTACACTCACTCTTTCAAATAGATGCAAGTAAAACACATCAGAAAATAAATAAAGTCAAAGACTAGCGGTCCTTTTGCTCTATTTTCACCTGTAAAGCAGGAGTTGGGTAGGCGGAGGTTTACCGTGGTGCAGGTGTGCCGCGGCGGTCAGTGGAAGAATCCGCGAGTTTCTCTGTGAATTTCCCATTACGTGGTAGCGCACTCGGTGCTTGCTTGGAAGTTTAGGGGGTTTTTCGCTGTAAAGAGAAGTTTTCTTCCCGCGCACCACGGACACTAATGTTTTTGTCACTTTTAATGGAATCAAACTCAAAGGTCAGTACTTCCACGCTTTGAACGCTGCACGCTCATACTCTCTCCCGCACTCGATATGTTATCCACTGTTGATCTGCACACAGCTGTTGTCACAAACGTCGCACTTGCTTACGTCACTGTCATGAGACATTCTCGCAAAAAAAAAAATCACGGTTTTAGTAACGCAGTAACGCAGCGTTCCTATGGGAAAGTAACGGTAATCTAATTACCGTTTTTGCAATAGTAATCCCTTACTTTACTCGTTACTTGACAAAAGTAATCGGATTACAGTAACGCGTTACAAGTAACGCGTTACTGCCCATCTCTGGTGATAACAGGCAGTCCAAGAGATTTTAAAACCCCAGGTAAGTGACATAATGTACATTAGTATATACACTGATCGGGCATAACATTATGACCATCAAGGTGTGCAAAAGTTGCGAGGTGGAGTCTCCATGGATCGGACTGAGACCTGGGGAATTTAGAAGCCAAGTCGACACCTCAAAAGCAACGTTGTGCTCCTCAATCGTTCCTGAACGATTCTTGCTTTCAGCACATTATCCACAGTGATCAAGGAGCACCGTTCACCTCTGTTCCTTCATTGAACCACTTTTAAAAGATACTGACCCCTACGGACCGAGAAGACCCTGCAAGACCTGCAGTTTATAAGCTCCAAGTCATATAGCCATCACAGTTTGGCCTTTTTTCAAACTTGCTCATTCTTCCTGCTTCTAACATCAACTGTGAGGACAAAACGTTCACCTGCTCCCTGATATATCCACCCACTAACAGGTGCCACAATGAAGACATAACCAGTTATTCACCTAGCAGCAGGTACAGGCCCGATTGGTACATCTACACGTGTGTCTGCATGTGTGTGTGGGTCGCGTACCTCGCTCCGATGTAGAGCGTCCGATTGACCTGCAGGATCCTCTGGACGTGCAGAGGCTCTTGTCTCAGCCACGTTTTGTGCGGTCGGCCCAGAAACACGGGGTATCTTCTCACCACTGTCAGAAAATCAAACAGAATGGCTTCTCTGAAACGGACATCCATCTTTGCCAAAAGTACTCAGCATAAAAGTGGTTTTGTGTTAGTTTGTTTTGACAGTTCAGCCTCAGTAACAGGTATTCAAGGTGAAGTGGAGAAAGCATTTGAGATCTGCATTTGAAAGCACAGCTGACGCGCTACTTTAAATGTACCGAGACACGGAGGGGAGCGTAGACAAATAATCTGAAAATGAAAGATGTCTGATCTGCACCTCATATGTCATTATATTCACAAGTTTTTGTTTGTTGGCTGATTGAGATTCACTTTTGATGGATTGTTCATTTACATGCAGCCTTTTGTTGACAAGTTTGGCAATGCATGTTCTGCCGGCTGATTCGGATAATTCAAAAAGACAGAAACAAATATCAGAAAGGTAAATGATCAGTGCTGTACATCGAGGAAGAGGAAGGGAACCGAAGATGGAAGCAATAAAACATTTCCAGTCATGCTGTACCACAGATTTCTAAGGAAAGCTGGTATATTTCTATCTGATATTATTTCATGTGCTCAGCACAGTCTGCTTTTTTCTTTTCATTTCTATATTTTTCTTCTTCTACTTCATTCCTATCCTGTATGTCTTATCTTTGCTCCGGTTTCTGCGTCACTCTGACCCGCTGTGATTGGGCCTCTGACTTCTGTTTCCACTTATACCTGCTGTAAACCACAGCTGTTGGGTCTACTGCAGCCTAGCCAATAGGCAGCACCCAGTAGTCAGACACGTCTACGCTTAGCTGTTCATTATTGATATACAAAGAAGGGCCTGGACTTAGCTGGAAAACCACCGGTCAATATTATTGAACTGCAGTCAATCTAGATCAGGGCTAAGCCGGAGACTGCAGAGCCGATACGGAGCCACAGAGTCTGAGCGTTCGAGGGGCCGTATCTCTCAAGGGTCTGAGCTCATGTGTGGGAAAGTCACGAATGCGAGAGCCCCTTCCACGGCTTCAGTCTCATTCCCGAGCGTGACCCCACGCTTCAACGCGTTTTGTGTGAAATCTCCACAGCCACCATCGTGACCTTAACCCTTCGCCGTAGCCTCCCCCCTCATTCATCACCATGCGCATTTGGCTGTAACCCAACACTTCACATCATGTCGTGGGTGAGAGAAATGCAACGGAGGAAAAGGGAGTAGGAGCGAGAAAGCGAGGGGTCAAACCTTCTGTAGGGATGAAGTTCAGGGGCCCTGGTTCCTCCGGGAAAGCCGAGCTAGCCGTTCGCAGCAGCCAACACAGCAGGAAGAAGTAGGAAGGGGCCACAGCTGCCATAGCAACCCAACTGCAGAGTCTGTGGAAATAGAAAAAGGGAGAACTCGGGTGAGGTGTGGTAGACACATTCACTAGCAGGCTAGTTCTCTCGAGTTCATCTTTGTATTCACACAGCATCTGCGTACAGGAGAAGTGTCCAGTCAGCCACCTCTCACTGTGGCATCACCACATCAAACATCACATCACAATGACACATCCAAATCCTACGGGAAAGAGACATCAGAGGAAAAAGAGAGGTTGACATCCTGTCAAAAACAGAGGACAACGTATGTCCCATACACCGATCGATAAAACCCTCTGTGGGCATAAAGGGAGAGAGACAGGCTCGATACGCGTCACGTATTATCCAGTATGAGAGACAGAGAGAAAGAGAAGTGGTGGTTTACTTAAATGAAATGCTTTCCAGTGACGCAAATCATTTTTCACCGGGCAACACCGAGACTTGTAGGTCTAGAACGTAATTCATGTGGAAATACAAATGATACCCAAATGAAGTTAGCCTACACAATCCATCTGCAAAACGATGGCTCCAGCACTTAGCCTTGAAGGAGGAAAGCACTCAGAATTGATATCGACTTAAACCGCAAACCTCAAAAGGTATGACGAGCTGGCTACCCCCCCCCCCATCTCTGTTTGTGAGACTGAGCTGCCAGAGAGAACTTTATAAAGTTGTTATAGTCTTAAGATCTGACTCATCTGTAATTATAGTAAATTTCCTGCCTTGCAATAAATTGTGTTTTCAAAGGAATTCCACAGAAACACGGCAATTTACAAAGCCCCACAGCTCCACACTTATCTCATGGCGTCATTTGCTTTGAAAATCTCGCGGGGAGGCAGTCCCCTCCACCCCCACCACTGCAAACACAAAGCATTTTCTTTTACAGTGATGCACAATTGCAACATCTAACAACACCTGACATTTGAATCTGGATTTCTTTATGCAAAATGCTTTAACATTTGCCTGTGGTCACAGGCGCGCATGGTGTAACGCTGACTGTACAGTGTTGTTATATCTGCTGTTGTTTCCATCAAAGGGCATCGGTGATGCTCATTTCCACCTCCATGTTTTTATCGCTGACTTTTACTAGAGTAACTTGAGTGCATCATTCCCTGTTAAAAAAGTCATCACGCCTCAGTTCAGGTGACCGTGAGCATCACCTCTTCCCCTCTGCCAGTGCCAAACAAACCTCCTCAAACCACAATCATGACAAATGTGATGCATACACTAACACCAGCAAATAAAAAAATACTACATTTCCAAAAACCTGCAGTCATGTGATACAGAAAGCCCTGCTAATCAAATTCACTTGATTAAGTGTGAGCACCTCTATAAAAGCAGCGTCTGCAGTTTGTTGGTCTGTATGTGTTAACGCAGTCTTCCTAGAAGGAGACATCTGTGCACTACTCAGAAATAAGAACTCAATCTGAGACTGTACAGGCCTCAGTCAGCCTGTTAAACTTAACATTCATCATCAGTACAATTAGAAACAGACTGAACAAGTGTGGCTTATTTGGAAGGGTTACCAGAGAAACTCTGCTCTCTAACACAGGGGTGGGGGAACTCCAGGCCTCAAGGCCCAGTGTCCTGCAGGTTTTAGATGTGTCCTTGATCCAACACAGCTTATTTAAATGGCTAAATTACCTCCTCAACATGTCTTGAAGTTCTCCAGAGGCCTGGTAATGAACTAGTTATTTGATTCACGTGCGTTGACCGGGTGAGATCTAAAAGGATGATCTGATATCGTCGTGTTGGTGTTGTGGCCACATCATCATAATAAATGTTGTTCCAGGTTTAACACTGCAAGTGACCAATCACCAGAGATGGGCAGTAACGCGTTACTTGTAAAGTGTTACTGTAATCCGATTACTTTTTTCAAGTAACGAGTAAAGTAAGGGATTACTATTGCAAAAACGGTAATTAGATTACCGTTACTTTCCCATAGGAACGCTGCGTTACTGCGTTACTAAAACCGTGATTTTTTTTGCAAGAATGTCTCATGACAGTGACGTAAGCAAGTGCGATGTTCGTGACAACAGCTGTGTGCAGATCAACAATGGATAATATATCGAGTGCGGGAGAGAGTATGAGCGTGCAGCGTTTAAAGCGTGGAAGTACTGACCTTACTTTGAGTTTGATTCCATTAAAAGTGACAAAAACATTAGTGTCCGTTGTGTGTGGGAAGAAAACTTCTTTTTACAGCGAAAAAACTCCCCTAAACTTCCAAGCAAGCACCGAGTGCGCTACCACGTAATGGGAAACTCACAGAGAAACTCGCGGATTCTTCCACTGACCGCTGCAGCACACCTGCACCACGGTAAACCTCCGCATACCCCACTCCTGCCTTATAGGTGAAAATAGAGCAAAAGGGCCGCTAGTCTTTGATTTTATTTATTTTCTGATGTGTTTTATTTGCATCTATTTGAAAGACTGAGTGTAAACACAAAAAATATATATATTTTATTTGCTGGAATGTGCAGAAAATAGGTTTAAATATAAAACAAATTTCTTCCAGTCAGAGAATTTTGCATATAATTACATTTTTGCTTGATGCATAAAGTTAAAAGATTAAAACTAATAAAACAAGTTAAAAAAAAAAAAAAGAAGAGACTTTTCCATTTGATTACATTTTGTATGATGGATTATGTAGAAAAAGTAGAATTGGGCTGAAAGATCTATCGCTTTATCACCTATTCAGGTTGTAAATCGTGTATTTAAAAAGTAGCTAAGTAACTAAGTAATTAATTACCTTTGAAAATAAGTAATCAGTAAAGTAACGGGATTACTTTTTGGGGGAAGTAATCAGTAATTAGTTACTGATTACTTTTTTCAAGTAACTTGACCAACACTGCCAATCACATTGTTGTGACATAATACTTTTGCAAGCCAAGGGCTTCATTCATTTATGAAATTCCAATTTTGCAAGGACAATATGTATAATGTTTACCGTTTATTAAAGAACAGTATCCTGAAATGCAAAGAATTCAAATTGCTGGATCAGCGGACAGAGGCGGTTTCTCACAAGTTAAGTAGATTTTTTTTTACGGCGTTTTTTTCCAAAGTCGCAAAAGTATGACATCACAACAATGTGATTGGTCACTTGCAATGTTGAACCTGGAACAACATTTATTATGATGATGTGGGACCAACACCGACACGAGGATATCAGATCGTGCCGTCTAAAACCTGCAGGACACCAGCCCTTGAGGCCTGGAGTTGTTACCCCTGCTCTAAAATAAGCACGACAGCACAGCTTAGAGTTGTACAAAACGCAAGACTTCTGGAACGATGTCCTTTGGACCTACAAACCAGAGTGGACCTGTTTGTCCATGATGCACAGCAGCACATTTGGAGAAAACCAAACACCTCATACTGACTGTGAGCACGGTGGTGGAGAGATGGTCTGATCTATATAAATGAAACTCAAGTGAATGATCTCCTCTGTATATCTGGAGTTCTAGAGTTAAATGCGAGGCTAAAGCTTGGACTAAACTGGGTCATCAACAGGACAAAGATCCCAGCACACAGCAGCAAACCTCAAACACAACGGCTGACAAAGAATCGCTGGTGGTGGACCTTCAGGGACCTGCGCATAAACGAATGCTGCAAACCTCAGCGAGCTGAAGCAACGCTGTGAAGAAGCATCTCCCAGATGTCCTCCACAATAATGTGAGAGATAAATTCACACAGAAAACCATCGCTGCAACTTACTGCTGCTAAAAGTTGGTCTACAATCATGCGACTACCTATGTGGTAACCTAAACCAGCGGTCCCCAACCCCCGGGCCTCGGAATGGTCCATGAGTCGTTTGGTACCTGGCCGCGAGAGTTGATACTCAGGTGTGAAATATATGGTTTTTCAGGGTTTTTATCGGTTTTCAGTGTTATTTTGTTATCGTTTTGATCGTTAACTCTGTGTTCCTGGGTCTTTTCACGTGTGTTATGAATAAATCTTCCTTTTTTCGGTACCAGTACTAGTTTTATTTTGTTGTATTTATCCGTGACACCTTAAAGGCCGGTCTGTGAAAATATTGTCGGGCATAAACCGGTCCGTGGCGCAAAAAAGGTTGGGGACTGCTGACCTAAACATCATCAGCATTTCAGTGGACAACACAGTATACGAGGTTGTGGAGGTTTTGGTAAAACTAACCAGCAGTTAGTTCACTGTAATGTTTGTGTTAATGAAAGAGAAAAGGCTGCACGAGCCTCGGTCTGTAGTCACCGTCAGTCTCTCTCCTACACACGCCCTCTTTTTCCCGAAGGATACAAGCAGCCATTGTGCAGCTCATCTCTTTAATGGAGTCTCAGACATAACCTTATCGGGACATATAATCTTTATGGGACATTTCTCAAATTCCCCGCACTGACATCAGAATAAAAGTGAAAGGAATGCTAATTACTCAACACCCACAAGCAAATTACGGGAGACGAAGGGGAAAAGAGTCAGAGGGAGAAGAAAGGAGGTCATGGGGTAGAGAGAAAGAGAGAGATGGAGTGGGAGATAAGTGGGAAAGAGTAAGAAACAGGGAGAAGATGAGAAGTCAGGAAGCCAGTATATCCAATCAGAGATTCTATTGTTTCTGCTATTAATAATGTATGAATAAATGCCAGGCGGTATGCATTCGATTAGTATAATTAGACACCCAGGGCTATACAATTTCATTGGACAGCAGAATAAGTAGGTACACCAGTATTAAACCAAGTAAGTGTGTGTGTGTGTGTGTGTGTGTGTGTGTGTGTGTGTGTGTGTGTGTGTGTGTGTGTGTGTGTGTGTGTGTGTGTGTGTACACACATGCAAATGGTTCTGAGCCAAAGCATCTCCGTAATTATGAC
Organism: Rhamphochromis longiceps; assembly: GCF_057381845.1. Lineage (NCBI taxonomy): Eukaryota > Metazoa > Chordata > Actinopteri > Cichliformes > Cichlidae > Rhamphochromis > Rhamphochromis longiceps. The sequence continues at coordinate 11,071,373 of NC_140578.1, forward strand.
AAATGGCAACAGCCAGTCCATTCAGCAGCATCGCTGCATGATGCAAGCTGTACAGTGCTATGCCATTATCATTGAACCAAGCATACTACAAGTCACATATACATTTTGCCATTTGTAGGAGACACTAATCCGAAACATTCAACCCCAGGGTGCTATAGCGCTCCGTGTTTAAAATTAAAATGGCAGTAGATGTCACTGAAGTCATATTGCAGTTGGCACATCGTGTGGACTCCCTGGATTACAAAAAAAACCCAAACTACACTGTCAGTGGAAAATTGTCAGCTCTTGCACCGCGGGGGTACTGTTCCAATGTTGTGACACATAAATAAATACAGGGACTGAGCTGGATTGTGGGAACAATCCCAAAAGCCCTTCTTGGGTGCCAAATAGTTAACACAGATAGCAAATGACAACTGTGGAGGAAAAACGCAAACATTAGCTGGTCAAGCTTACAGTAAGTCCGAGTGCTCTCAACTCAGCAGCACAGCTGAGTTTCCACAGAGTCGTTGGTCTGTGCGACTCAAACGCCGTCTCAGACCGATTCGATTGGGTTTTTAGGCAGGTCATTTTCAAGCTGTCAAAAAGGTGGGGACGGGGTGGTGGGTGTAGTGTTTAGGTATCTCCCCGGAGCTCATCAACGCCGACCCAGAATGATTTCCTCTGTGGCCGACTTATATAACAAATCACCAGCCAATCAATGATATCCACAGTCTTAAGCAAAGCCCTAATGAAGACTAATGCCGATCTGATAAGGACTCAAGAACACAGACTTGAAAGAGAAGAGGAAACACTCAGACGGGGAGTGTCGAGTTGGATGCTGGTTATAGATAGATACTGACCCTCTGCTGCAGGGGTCTGGGTACTTTGCATGCAAATAGAACACCTCCTCATCAAATGAAGACGCTAATATGCTCTGAAATGCTTTTGTCACTTATTACCGTTGCCATGGCTCTCGCTTCCTCCTCTCCTCAGTCCAACTTTTCTTCTTCCCTTTACCATCTCGTTATGCTCTCGCTTCTCTCCCGCGCTGCCTTAACCCCAGTCTTGATGATGTGCATGTTCTCATTGTGCTTCTATCGCACAGCTGTGAGGTACTCGCGCTAAAAATTTGGATGAAGAGTTGAAAGAAACCCGAGATTATGCGTGTCCTAGATATAGCGAAAATGGTAATGAAATGGAGCGGTATTAATGGGAACACAGCGGTGGTGGTTTGGGTATTTATGATTGAAATATTTAACAGGGAGGGTTTTGAGTATTATGCAGGGGTATCAAACAGTACTCAAGCAGTAGTCTGTAATATAATCCTTTTTCACACTGGTCGCATTGAAAAGCCTGCAGAGGAAGAAGGAACACAAATGCGATGTATTTCGACTCAAATCCTATTATTACCATTTTATGAGGCAAATTTTTCTTTTTGACAAAAATGTGGTGTTTGCAGGTAATGTGTGTATTTTTCCTGTAATAGCAATAGCTCATGTGATTACTTTGACATGTGATGCACGGCAAACGCTCAGTAACTGACCCACAAAGTATAACCTAGCTGCGCGCTTGTATGGTATTTCAGTTTCATTGCTTCCATCAACAAACTGGAGACTTTATACACTCGCCGCTTAGCACCAAATACCAGCAGGCAGCTGAAAAGCCAGATTTTTACTTACTGTAAGGAGTTAGTGGAGAACAAAAGCAAGGGGTGAATAGTGGATGTACTTGAAGGTGGACAGTAGAGCTGGGCGATATGAGATTTTTTCATATCACGATATGTTTTTTTCATTTCAGGCGATAACGATATCTATCACGATATAAGCCAAATAACTATATTTGTAAGATTTAAATGTGCCGTTGCTCACAAGTAAAATGTGAAATAATCAGCAGCTTGTTTTTATTTAAATATTTATTTCCCATAATAAGTTCAACAGGGTAGATGTACTTAAGGAACATGAGACTTTTTCAGATAGATAAAGGCAAATATTGCAAACTACACAAAAGGCAGCCGCTAAAGCGTTTAAGTTTCAAAATAGAACAAACGAAACAGACTAAATTGTCAATTCCACTTAGAAACAAAATATTAATTCTAAAAATAAATCTTAGTTTGTTTTACAGAAGAACAGACAAAACTGACTAACTTTTGTCAATATCAAATAAACTGAGAACTAAAAGGAAATTCTCAATCTCTCCTTGTTGTATAGCTGAGCTTTTCAAACAGTTTTAACAGTTACTTTAGTCTGACAAAAGCCGAATGACGAATTAGCGCTTCCAGTCAGAGACTGAGGCTACGTCCACACGTACACAGGTATTTTTGAAAACGGAGATTTTCCGTTTTCGTTTTAAAAATAATCCCGTCCACACATAAAGGCAGAAATGAAGGAAAACGCTGCTATGAACATGCCAAAGCAGCAGGTGGCGCTAGATTCCTAACCGTGCAGAAATGTTGGCCAATCAGAAGTCTAGAAGCCTCGGTGGGAAAAAGTAAACAAAGCTGGGGCATAGAAGCAGAACCGAGTCGTATGTGTGGAGGGACAGTAACTGTGTGTATATGTAAGCATTTAAACACTGCAGAGAGTAGAATTAACAGTATTGTAGAAATTCATTTCACCGAAACAATAACGTGGCGCACAGTGTGACGCATGCACCAGTTTATTGTATTTCCAGACTTGCTTTCGGCACAATTTACAGTGCACGCTACTCTGTTTTTTGTCAGACTTGAAATAGCCGAAATGCCTTCACACTACGGAACTTCTATGGCTCTTCCGTTCGACAATCTCTCCGGCGTTGGAACCATCATCTGTTTTCTCTTCGGTCACGCTCGGTTGATTTTTCTAGTCGGCACACTCATTTCCTCCATTACGCGCTGGCTCCATTACCCGCTGGCTGCTTCCCAAACAAACACACGTGTGGCTTGGCACTTGTGCTGTACGTAACAAGTCACGCGACGTGACGCTGCGGCTGTGATTGGTTCGGCTCTGCGCTACTTAATTTGGATTGGCTGACCTTTTTTTTTTTTTTTTTTTTTTTTTTGAGGACAAGAGCGGCGAAGTCTATCGCGATAGCTTAATTTCTCTATCGAGTAAAAGTTATATCGCGATACATATCGTTATCGTTCTATCGCCCAGCTCTAGTGGACAGGAACACTACTCCATATAAACGCTCACTTTCTTCTGCTCTGCTTGTGAACAACTTTTTCTATTTGCAAGCTGCTGCCCTCTTGTTACCGCTAAAGCTAACACTAGCGCTACCAGTGCCAGAAGCTTGTTTTCATTGTGAATAAAGGTCTGCAGATGTAACTCAGTGGAGACAACAAAAACGTGAAGGCTTTAACAGTGAAGTAACTTGTGTTAGAGGAGACACACACATGGAAAGAGACTTTGAAAGAGGGATTAATGTTCCAAGAAGTACTCCTTCGCCTCAGGGCGAGCTACACCAGGTTGACCTTCAGGGTTTTGTACATGAGGCTGCTGCTACATGGAAAGGGATAGCATGCAGCAGAGTATTTTGTGAATGTTCTACTTAAATATATCTCATAGATTTCCCAGGGGCCGGCCTAATTGTCATATTAGTGAAAGAGGAGAGGCTGCTTTATGGAGTGTGCACAATCAATGACAGGTGATAGCCCGATGCTGCTTGGATCTCCTTCAGTCAGGATTCAATAAGCAGCGGGGTTGTGTGGAAGTAAGGGAATGAAAAATAAGACGTGAGAACGGAGGCTCAGGAGGGAGGGTTTAAGGCAAAGATGGAAACAAACTGCAATGAAACAAAATGAGGCTGGAGAACAGAGAGGACAAGGCAGGACAAAGAAGAAGACAAAAATAAGGCACCGCAGGGAGCGATGAAGGGAACCAGAGGTGAAAGAGAAACAAGCGAGGCATTCAAACGGAGACGAGGAGTCACACCGGAAATACAGACGGCGAAGCCAAAGAATGTGCGGAATGAGAGAGACAAAGAGAGGATGAGCGTCGCCAGATTTATCTTCACCCTGAGCCAAAAGCAGACTAGTGGGAAGAACTTATGGCTCTGCACTTTTCTGGTTTTCAACTCATCTCAAGCGATGACATCTTTCTTTATCTCTTAACGTGCACATCTAAGTAACATACTGGAAAAACATGTGCTAACGTACCATAAACATGCTAATGGATTATCAGACTGTTATATTAATCTGTGTACCCCTGAGACCCCGACCTTTTAAAGTCAGTGATTCAGTGTATTGAAGACATAATTAACTAGACGAACAACTTCCTGCAAATCAAAGACAAAACGCTTGTTATTAGGGCCAAGCTTAAAATGTGACAGGAAACTTCTCTAGAAACACACAAAGGTCATAAATCTGAGCGGTATTGTTGATTGCAACCTTATGTTTTATGGCAAAGCCTCAAAATGTTGGCTTTTGTGGCCCTGTTTTTCTTCCTGTTGCAGGGTTTTGTAAGACCCAGCCCCCCGTGTTTCTTACTCATTACATATCCGAAATGTGATTATGACTCTTTGTCTCTTTATTCGCTTGCTTGTTCCTCTTTTATAGTTACTTCCTGTTCACTTTCTTGTGTTTCGTCTTATTCCTGCCTTTGTGATTGTCTGGCCTCTTTGATTAATTTCACCTGCATGTTGTTCCCTAATAAGTTTCCTGTGTATTTTAATTCCAGCCCTTCCTTTATTTAAATGTCAGTCCTTCTGCTTTCTTATCTGCTCGCGTAGCCTGTAATTTTGGTTTTTGCTTTTCATTTTCTTCCTCTGCACTTTTCTGCCAGGACCCTGCAGTGCCTTCACTTCTTCTTCTCTGTTTCATTTAAGTGTATGCATTTATGTGTTGTGTTTGATAGATGTGGGCATACCTGATTAATGCTAAAGGAAAGATCATGAAAAAACTATTTAAGGGTAGTACAGCTAAGGTCAGATAACTAAAACAGCGTGAAATCAAAGAGTGGACGTCAGAATTATCCTTTAGGCACCAAATGTTTAAGGATGGTGGGATGATGAACTCCTGCTCTATTATGGCTGCAAAATTCCTGCAGCGGCTGATTCCTGATAAGAAAACAGAAACGTAAAAGCATCACACCTGCTCCCGGAGCTCTTATTTCCCTCATTGGGCTTCTGATTAATTACAGACATGATTAATATTGGACTTTTTCAACACAGTAGCATTCGGCCAATCGGGTGCAAGCTCATTTTTACAAGACTTAAATCAAAAGCAGTTGTGTTTCGATCTGTTTTTTAATTTTATTTTACTGAATATTCAACGGGCTCCAACATCAACAGTGTAAATAACAGATTGGAAACATTTGTTTTCCCCGTGGTTGTTTTTCTCTTTAAACTGTGTTGTGTTTAAACCGCGTCTGGTTGTTCTCCGAGTCTCTGCCGGAATAAAACCTCGTACATTATGTTCTTGCGCTTTTGGGAAATGCACCTTAAATCTGCTGTGCTCGCTCAAGACAGCGATTCCCTCTCTACCATGCTGACATACAGCACGTACGCCGTACACTTTAGATGACATGCACACAACAAAACACACCTCCTTTGGGCATTGTGCCTCCTCCGAGCCCGGCCACTGTCTTGCCTCCTCTCTCTCTTCCAGGGCTAATGTAAACATTATGTCGGAGTTCCCTCCTCTGCAGTGAAACACACACAACTTCTTCTTGGGACTTGAGTGACCCGCGGTCTGTTTACTAGAAATTTGCATCAGCATGAAATCCCAGAGCCGTAAGAAAGACAAAAATCACACACTTTTAAAGGAAGAGAGGAAGAAAGTCAAAGTGGTTAAAGAAGAGAGAAAGGGGAGGCGGTGTACAGAGTCAATGAAAAATGAAGAGTGACCTTTTTCCACAGAACACTGATTTTCCCATGTGCTGACAAAACGGCAAAGATTTATGTGGTGAGAAATATGTGCAGCATGAGCAGAAGGACAAAACGTTTCTTTAACACTCCTCTTTTATCAGACTCGAATCATGAGAATGTCTCCTCTGTCTCTGCTACCTGACTACTCCCGTGGTTAGTACAGTATCTCCTTTGTGTGTCTAATAGATGTATAATTTCAAAGGATTTAAAGGTTGGAGCTGGAATAAGATAATCTTTGACTCTTTCCTCTTACACGTGGATGTGCTCCTATTAACGGGTGAGAAGGAGCTCGATGAAAGACCGCATGACGGCGCACAAATGTAATACTTGTAATAGCTTATTGTTGATGAATGGATATCTTTGAGTTTTTCTGAGCTCTCCCCAGAGTTGTGTCGCTGTCATTAACCTTCACAGTCCTCAAAATTACAGCTGTGAAGACATCAGGAGACAGTCACAATCTAGAAGGAGCAGAACAAAGAATTTGCAGCGCTGGCTGGCTGCCGACGTCTGCGGGTTAATTATAGGTTTGCGTTTCAGGAGGACTCTCCAACGAAACCCGCAGAGATAACGCTTTTATTCTTCTATTTTCCATCCAGCGTGTTACCTCTCCGTGCTCAGCACACCTTTTTGCGTCTGAGCACCTCTCGCCATGGTGGACATCGAAACAGCGACGCATAAAACACGGAGAAACGTGGTGTCACATCACAACAGCAGGGATAGCCCTGACCTTTTGGCTTCCCACCAGTTTACAGCCATCATTAGCAGGGCAGAGATCAGGGGCCAAGGCCATAAATCAAACTCAAACATCCATGTAGGAGAAACCCAGCTATACTGCAGTAAAAATGAAAAGAAAACACACTCTCAGACCGGTGGGAGTCTAAAAGTAACTGCATCCATCAGGACTCGTGGCTCCATAAAGTCAGTAAAGAAAAAACATAAGTGGCGATAATCTCCAACATGGTTAGAACAAAATACAGAAACCTCGCTAATGGCAATAAGAGGTTCTGCAGCATGACAGGACCCGGCTTGATGTGATTATTCTGGAAAAAACCCACAAAGGACATGTATTATCCTACACAAACACACAGAAGTAACTCGACGGGGCAGCATGCTCCCATCTGGAGACTGCTCGGCCTTTCTGCTTTTGAATCAGGAGAGCTGGATTTATCGTAATGGCAACAAGCGACTGTCAGGGGGCGAGTAGGGTCACACGGCAGGAACAAAGCAGGACACTTTAAATGGAGGACAATCCTCACTTTTTTGCACAGTAACACTTATTTGAAAGCGTGCTTTTCATAAACGATGCTGCTGCAAGCGGTGAATTCCTGAAGTCACAGAAACAACAAACGCTGAAAGTGGTGTCTTACAGATACACGAGGACAGACATCTCGAGCTCTGAGAGAAAAAGATCCCCCGTAACTTTAAACTCTGGTTTGCACAGTCGTGATGTACAGAGTAACACGACAACTAATCACACGCATTGGATGACAAACCGTGTGAGAAAGGACAAAGACGAGAAACACGGTGGTCTCTGAAGAAAGACAAATCGCAAGAATCTTAGACCTCTCTAGCATACGTCCTTGCCCTGTGCAGGAAGCCTGCACTGTTTGCTTTCAAGGATGAATGCTAGAGTTAATGATGAAATAATTCAGCGAGCAGAGCAGCTATACAGGCCACACGCTATAACATCCAAGAATAATGTTCCCTCAACTGTGTCCAGATTTTTTTTTTTCTTTTGCAAATGTTGCAGGAAATCATCTCGTCAAAGGCGCCGCTGTGAACGCCCCCATCATAAACAGCTTCTAAGAGACAGGGGCGCACTGCAGAGTATCTTCTCTCAGCAGACGGCTGACAGATCAGGCCTGGCACCAGTAAAGATATAAAAAAGAAGTGTACCTGCAAGTCCTCAGCTTTTGATTTCACATTGACACTCGCACACACGCATGTCCCTGTGCGCAAAATCAGCATACACTCGTTCTCCAGGATTGGACTCACACACGCATCTCCTTCCTCCTCCTTCTGACCCCGTCTCCTCACCTCCTTTGTCCTCTCCCTCCACCGATCAGCCAGAAATTCCAGTGTGAGTTCATGCACTACAGTAACTCTGGGTTCCACTTTCTGCTCTGGCCTTCCCTGTTGCTTTGAATGTCACACCTCACACACACACACACACACACACCGTGATGTCAATCAACAGTCGTCTCCAGCTGACGACTGTGCACACAAGGCAGCTGTGAACAAAGACACACTGCTCTGTGTGTGTCGAGGAGCAGCTCCAAACTCAAAACAAACAAACAGAAATAAACACACGCGCACACACATGCATTTTCATTGCATTGCAGGCATAACTCCAAGGCCTGGCTTTGTGCAAGTTTGATCCCCCTCACCATGTCTGAGGAGCATGTTAATCGGCGGAGGAGGCTGCCAGCTCAGCCGTATACGTCTATCTCTCTTGTTCTTACTCCCCGTGTTTCCGTCTCCGCCTCTATCTGCATCTATTCTCTCCAATCTGTCTTTGCTCGAATCAAACCTGCACCTCATTGTATTTATCTCGCATTCCTCTACTTCTCCTCCTGTTCTCGCTCGAGCTCTCGTCCCATCACAACAAATCATGTCTGTCTTTTCGCTCCTACATTTTAATGCACCCTCCCACCCCACGGGGTTAGACTGATGGGATTTAAAATACTAAAGAATGGATGGCTTATTTAGAAGAGGCCGGGTGAAGATAGCTCACTTTTACCCACCTGCCTGACATCTTATTGCCCTCTTCTTTTTCCCTCCCTCCCTCGTCAACCTCAGGTCTCTGCCACCTCCGTGCTCTGATGGTTTGGCGTGTGTTTGTGCTGAAGTAGATTTGGTTCCGGTGACTGGATGCGGGTGAGTAGCTGTGGGATGCTGGATGAGTTTCACAGGACGGGTTTTTATAGAATGAGCTTTGAAAGCTGAAGGGCAGAAAGAAAGAGGAAGGGAAGATGGCAAGAGCAGAGGGTTGTGTGGAGAGGCATACAGCAGCTTTGTGTGTGCAGAGACACTTCTCAACTTAAAGTCACAAGGCAGGGGAATGAAAGGAGGTGGTCAGCTCATGAGTGCAGACACTGATAACAATGGTGAGACAGATGACAAGGGATTGGAGCAAAGTGGGGGCAGAAGAGAGGAAATTAGAAGAGAAGAAGAGCGCTAAGTGCAGTCAATTTAGCGACCAGATCATTCAACAGTGTCACATGTGAAAAGTGGATGCACAAAAGAGGGCCTTTAGCCTTATTAAACAATAGCGCAGAGACACAAATTAAAGAGCTGTAGTTCGCTCGACCTGAATCACCCAGGCAGGCGGTCAAAGATGATGTCTTCTGGCTGTCCTCATTTCTTTATGTTACCCCACAAGGCTCACGGGCTTGGCCTCCATTCTTAAAAGTAAATGCATTCACATGACACACTTCACAGATAACATCCCAGCGGGGCTTTTCTCTGCTCACTCACCCAGCAACATCCACTCATATTTGCATAAAACGGGCTCAATCGCCTCCTCGCTGGTGTACGTGTTTGGCGATGTTTCATTTGCAATCCGCCACCTTCCACGGCAAATACGAGCGATGAAAGCCGTTTCCTTTGGAAGTAAAAGCCACCCTGCCTCGCACATCAACTTAATTCAGTAAAAACATGTGCAGGGAAATACAGGGGTGAGCTCGCACCTTACAGCTCAGGTGAGCTCTGCAGGACATTCACGGCACTGACTGTGCAGTGCAGGCTGGAGTACAGAACATTCTCAAGGATACGTGAGCTGGAAGGCTGTACGGGGAAGCGATTGTCTCTGTGTTACCTGTCATGAAGTCAGTGGAGAGGAATGAGGCAGCTCATCTGGGCTTTTAAAAAGCCACATAACAAAAACAAGAATCTAACACACGGCTCCATCAGCCCTCGCGCTCCTCGCCCCATTAAAGCCCTGGACTTTGTGCTCCTTCCATTCCAGCAGAATACTAGACATTACTTTGTTCTCTGAATACCACAGTAAGTGGTTCATTCATTGATTGGTGTTTCTGGGGGCTTTCGAGCACCAGGGTATAGGAGACAGGAGACGAGCCCCCTGCTGCAGCTGTTGACAGTGGCTGCCATTTGAAAACAACTGAGGAGAGGACAAACAGCGAGGTGCTGAAGTAATTCGCCCGGACTGGATTCGGGAGAATTTGTATTCTGCTGAGTGACAGACTGCACTGAGTTTGGAAAAAGCGTTCAGATTTGCAGCTCCTTCGCCTGGAATCAGCTGCAGGATCAACGAACACTAAAGAGCCACTTCACCTGCACGCCATCAGCTTTTACTAATTCTTTATGCACAGTGAAGTTTGCACATTTTGGTTGTTTCTGTATGAAGAGAAATTTGCCTCAAAAATGTTACAAATGTGTATGATATGATCCACATCTTTAATGAGTTTCTATCCTGGTTAAATGAAATAAAAAAAACAAATTCTAACAATCTGTACGAACAAAAAGATCATTCACGTGGTTCACATATAAAGCACCTGCATGAGCCACATCTCTTTAAGACCCGCTTGTTCTACTTCTGCTAAAGTTTACAGCACTGTTGAGAGCGGCTCTGAACAGCCGTGAGAAAATGTAAATGTGACGGGTGTAGGTGGATCTACTTAAAGCTGCAAACGCCTCTAAAACAGAGCACGGCCTCGGGCCGCTCTGCTCTCTGGACTGTCACAGATATCGTCAGCGTTGGTCTGCACGTAGGCTCGACTGGTAAAGGATCTAAACTCCTTACTGTGTGCTTCTCAATGACACAAATGCAGTAAGAGGTATTCTTGTCAGTTTATTACTGGGGAAAGAGCACCCAGTCCATTTAAGCAGCTTCCACTCCCACTCAGACAGCATCTCACACTGGGCAAAAACAAACCTCCCTGTGGGAAGTGAGTCACGTGATGCAGCGAGGCGCATGATGTTGAAACGCCTGATGTAAAAAGCTCTATATGAACTGTAAATCATGCAAAATTGAATAATGTATGGGTTCGTTTTCAGCTAATCAATTAACAGCAGGTGGCGGCGGTTGATTTTTTAAGCGTGCTGCTGCACGTCTCTTGATGTTTCGCCATCTCTCTTTATGCGGCCAGCCGTGCGTACCGAAATAAAAGCAAAACGCAGCTCGACTCGACTCGAATTTTTTAAATTAAACCTAACAAAAAAAGTGACAGCAAAACTGTAAAGCAGTCAGACCACGGTCTAGAAAATACTGAGAAGCACCACGAAGACTTTGGCACACATGAAAGTAAAGAGCATGTGCTGTGTTGTCAGTGCACATGGCAATTAGAAGTGAAGCAATGCTCGGGGCCTGGATTGATCCAACAACAACAGCCAACAACAACCTGCCTGTTATTGACAGATCTCTGGGGTTTCGTTGCTGCATAGAAGCCCAGAGGCCACTTTGCTGGGCACCAGCTTTCTCTCTGTCTCTCCCTCGCTCACTGTTCTTTGTGTGAAAAACAGCACTGTTCGATATCGCCTCATGAACGTCAGGCTTGGCTTTCCCATCAACAAAGAAATACAGCCTCAGAGAAGGAGGCTGTTATTATTTAATGCTAACACTGGCATTGCAGTTTGATAAAGACCTTCCTCGCCTTTGGAGCTATGGCTTAGACTCTGCACGCTGGATATAAATTCAGTTTCTTTTCTATTAATAACGTGCAGATGATATTTCTGACTCAGAGCACTATTTGAAATATTTGCTCATCTTGGATCAAAGTTTTGCAAAACAAACGTTGCCACATTTACAGTCAGTGCCAACCCTGTTAAATATGGCCACAGTTTCACACAATGAGGTTGGCACATATATGAGGAATCACCGTGAACCGGAAACTCAGTGCCAAAGAGACTGCTCCAGACACTTAATCTACAACACTTTTTACTACTATGACTTTATGTGAGGTGCATTTTTATACAATGACATACATTTTATACATCATATAACAGTGTCATACCATGATATCAGTGGCACAACACTGAAATAAGCACAGGCACTCTGCCCAGCTAGAGCAACATCTCAGCCTTTGATGGAAATTAGCTAAAAAAAAACCCCAACCAGTCACAACTGGTTCTGCTGGAGCTTTCTTCCTGTTGCAATGGAGTTTTTCCTTCCCACTGTTACCAAGTGCTTGCTGATAGGGGGTCGTCTGCTTCTCTGTATGTTTGTAGAGGCTTTACATTACAATATAAACCACATTGAGGTGACTTGTTGCGATTTGATGCCCTCTGAATAATTAACAAAATTGAATGGAATTTTTTTATTTAGTATTTAAGAACTGATAGGATTTTTTTGTATATTATCATAAATATTCCTTCCTAATTTCCTTGAAATATCAATATATTGTCCATCCCTAGTGTGTTGGTATTTCAAAGTCCCAACCATGGATGGATGGATGAATGGGGAGGCCTGAAGCGTGGGTCATGTGCTGTGTGAATATTCGATAAAAAGCACTTAGGAATGAAAAAAAAACTGCAGTACGAATGGGTGAATGAGACTCGTAGTAGAAAGCACTAAGCGCTTTATGAGTGCCAGTCCATTTAACTATTCAAACATACTATTGGCTGCTGTACGGGAAGCATTTTTGGTGTCTGGGGAAAAAGAAAGACAGCTGCAGTACACCCTTAAAATCCACCACAAACGATACAAACGATTACATGTAATGGCGTTATTAACAGCGTTACTTTTATCAGTAACAAGTAATCTAACTAATTACTATTTCTATTGTTACAACTCCGTTACTGTTACTAACAAGAAAATGCGGTGCGGTTGCGGCTGCAGCTGTGTTCAGCTTACCGCATCTTATATCAGTTGAACGGAATTAGCTGTCTACGTGAGTAATCTGGACGCTACAGCTTTAAGCAGCTGCGCGCTCCCCGACGATCACTTTTTGGCACAACACCTGGAGCTAAGGGGGCAAAACAATCGCATGAGTGCTGTTGTTTGGCTGAGGAAGAATAAAGTAGTCGTGGTAAGCCAATCACACGACTACTTCAAGATGACAAAGCAACAAGGTGATAACCAGAGTCATGATAAACAATATATATACGCGGCGTTTTTTCCTCAATAGTTTCGCCACGTTTAACTTCTAAAGATAAGGCTTGCATGCAGTCTGTGCTTATGGCGGCATCTTATTGAATCCAGAACATCTGATTGTTCTGTAAATAGTTTGAAATGGTTATAAAAAAAAAAGGGGGTAAAAGGTAAATGGCTGCAAATAACTTTGTTGTTCGCAAAACTTGTGCATATGATTTTAAAATTGACAATTTATTTTTGCATTTAAAGTTATGAAATATGATTCAATAAACATGTTTGTGGTTGTTAGAGTAAAAATATAACTTTTTCTACTCGGATTTTATGTTTTTTGTCTGATTTTAGTTGTTGTGTTAATACAGTATGTCAAAATGAAAACAGAACTGTAAATTCAGACACCTGAGGTTGTGCTGAAAAGAATGATACCAAGCAAGGCAAAGTAAATCATTTTTAAAGGTGAAATGTAGAGGAAACATCAAAAGTAGTTAAAAATGGGCAATTATACCCTGGACTCCAGAGGGTTAAACTTTTTTTTTAAAGTAACGCGACAATTACTTTTCAAGTAATTAATTACTTTTAGAATCTTGTAACTCAGTTACTAACTCAGATACTTTTTTTGAAGCAGTAACTAGTAACTGTAATCAATTACTTTTTCAAACTAACTTGCCCAACACTGTATATGAGCCACATCATTCACATTAATTTAGGCTCGTCATGATGATGCTTCAGTAGTAAAAATCTGAATTACAAGTAAAAGCTAGCCAAGGTCCTGCAATCCTTTTCTGGAGAAAGAGAAACAGTGATTAGGCCGATGGGGGAGAAAAATAAAGAGACAGAAGAGATGTAAGCTCGGCATTCAAGAGCGAAGGAGCGCATAAATGAATTTTAGAGCCGGGGTGAGATGACACGGGGAGATAAAAACGAAAATAGAGGATTGGATTGGAATGGTGGGAGACAAATGGAAAGATAGCAGAGAGGCAGCCTTGCCAGCAATGTCGTAATGCCGTGCTCTCTTGCTGAAACAGTTTGGCTCATGACAAGATAAGGACAGCCATCACAACCCGAGGCTCCATTTTTACTCATCCCAAGTGGTGGCTGGATAACACTTGCAACACTCTCTTCTCCCACACGAGGAGCTCCTTTCGCTTAAAACACGCACACGTAGACACATAATTGCCAAACAGAGAGAAAAGACACAAGCGATTAGCTGTTGCAGTGGCATTAAATGAAATTTAAGCACCACCGCTAAAGGACAGACACAGTTCATCAATTCGTGCACTCCTGAATGAGACCATGGGCTTTATCATCCTGTGGCTGTAACGGCTGGTCTATTTCTCTTTTCTCTTAGCATTTTTTATATTGCAGACCGCAAAGAAGAGGCCAGTGTGTTAGTCTATATTTTAGAGTATGAGAGCTTTTTAAGGGGCTTCTTGGTGCTAATCAGAATGAGTCATACTGTGGGAAATCTGTCAGCAAGATGAAGAAAGTGCAGGCGGGGAGGGAAAAAGGCGTGAAGGAAGCAACAACGGAGGTCTGAATAACCAAACATTCATACGGTTGCTCGTTAACCGCATCATCCACTCCTTACTGTTCTCACTTGTTTCTTTCCCTGCGTCACTATTTCCTCCTCTTTATGTCACGCACTCGCTCCCCGCTTCCACAGTTCGCCGTGTCCCTCAATGACAGCAGGCGCTATGGCAACAAGGCACTCAGTCCTGCAGAGTCTCAGTAAACATGGGAATCAACACGTGCGTGGATGTTGGACTGCATGCATGTGCGTGATTTACCACAGACATGGATGCTCTGCAAGACTCTGCAGCTGCTAAGCTAATCACCAGCATCTCCCCGAATAAAAAGTTAGAAATGAGTAAACAGTTAGAGTGCGACACCCCCACATGTTCACATCCACACCTGTGGCCAGTTTAAGATCAACAGTTACCTTTTACGTGCATAACACAAGAAAGCTGAGCAGTCAGATTGTATCGAGAAACACTCATCATCAGTTTACACTCAGTAAGATACAGTCGGTGCAGCATACTTCATAACTAACCTACCAGGATTTTCCAGGTCATTAAGAAATCATTAGATTTCTTCAAAATATGTATTTGTACGATTGACTGCCAGTAGTCATCGAACCGTTCATGTTTGCGTTGCAGCTAGGACAGCTAGCAGGTGAGCGCTCATCTCAGTGAAAAATATAAAATATGGTTGTCACACTGATGGACAGGAAAATATCCTACTTAATGCCATTTTCAGCCAGGGTCTGAAAAAATGACAAAAAATGAAAAAGGCATTTTTTAAAAAACAACTTAAAGCACCACAAACAAAACAAATGGTAAGATTGCACTATTTGTAAGCTGTCTGTGGCAGTGCTGTGCCTGTGGTGGAGTTGTTGATGCCTCTCTTCCTGTCTGGCAGCTAGCAAACTTTTCTCAGCTTCAACCTGGGCTTTACAGGGACAACAACACCTTTTACTTGCAAATAATTGTGTTACCCTGTTAAATTAATGCTATTGGTATTACACGTGTGCACGAATCCTAACGTTTGCTCCCTAGCTTCAACATTAATGTTTGGAGGAGGTTTTTTTGGATTATGGAGAAAGACACACAGTAAACGGCCTTGATTTGAACCAGGCCTGTGCCAGTGTTATTGTACGAAAAGTTTTTTTATTCCTCAGCGTTGTAAAAATGGGAGTTTTATTGACTTGTTCAACTACTTCAGCTGCCAGCGAGGGGAGGCAGTGTGTGCCACACACAGTGTAAAAAATGGATGTGATGAAGTTCCTGAGAACCTGTAACCCTGAATTTCCCCAACGAGAGAAAATAAAGGATATTTCTGTTTCTATATTTCAGTTTTATCTGAGGACCACCAGGTGGCGATAGCTGAAGTTTTCAAAAACTGACTGAATACTCAGTAACTACTAGCCGAGGTGCAGTAGAAGCACAACGCAACCTGGATATGGGTAAGGTTCACCTTTAAAGTAAAAGCAGCCGATGGTGGATCGATGTTTAGGCCTGAGTGGGTTTTCTTTTTTAAAAATCCTACACCGCCACCATGATGGTCACATGTCCAAAATGGCAGCCAATCTAGCATTGCGTGGTTCATGTGGTGCCTGGACTCAGCCACTCCCTTTGAGTCATACAGATTTTAAAAAACAGTGTCTGTTCAATGAAACCACGTTTCGAACTGGAGGATTCTCTGTGGGATAAAAAGAAAAACTCGACCCTCCTGTTTACATCTAGTTTTTGGCGGAAAAGATGGCGGTGACATAAATGATACTTTGAAACAGAAGAAGCCTATGAGTGATGTCACTTTTATACCATTTATGATCAATACTGTTTAAAATTAGAAAATTTTTATATTGATTATCCCCCCCGAGATCCGGATAAGTAGAAGCAGAGGAGAATGGATAGATGGATAATATCATAAAGTGAAATAATATATTTCTACATATATTCTTATATTAGTTATATTCTATAACTTTTATTACTACAGCTTATTGATGCCGTTTGTGACCGTTCAGTTTCTGAACTGGGACCACTGATCTAAGCTAAACGGTGCAGTGTTTAGATTTTTACTTTTAGTTTATTTTATTACCAGAGCTTCAGTTAGAATAGCGATGTCATAAAAAAATGAGAAAAAACTACATTTAAATATCTGTTAAGCTACAAAACAGAGGAAAATAAAAACAAAGATGACTTAAACCCTTGTGGATTTGGCTTTAGTTGAGTTTTCTTCTTTTCTACAAAGCACAGTCTGGCCAGTGCTGATTTCGGCCTCGGGGAAATTTTCTCTGTGAATGCATCCACTCATAAAGTATCGTAGCTGCTAATGATAGCAAGCTTCCCACACAAAAAAGTTGGGAGCTCTTGTTATACATTAAAACTTATGTTAGAGGATGTGAGAACAAACACGGCTTTCTTTTTTTTCTCTTAAGGCTCAAAAAAGCGCCGAGAGCCAGAGTGCTTTGATTTTTAGATTTGTGTTTTGCTGTCGAAAAAAGCAGCAGAGTTCAGCGAGGTGAGCGAAGGCTGCACGCCTGTGAAGACAGCAAAACACTGAGGGCCAAAATCCATAACCAATCACAAGTAAAGCAGGAAGTTAGGCTCTGGCTGAAGTTGCTCTTTGCGGCAGTGGCTGCCTGAATGTCGGGCTGAGCTTCAGCTCCTCAGCGAGGCCAAAGAAGCTGCCTCCTTCATCCTCGAGCTATGATGAGTGAACTGCTTTGAAGGGGGTTTGAGCAATGAGGGTAATGCTATGTAAGCTGGCAAGTAGCTGCAGAAGAGCATGCCAAAAGAAAGAAGCTGCCGCTCTGAGGGGAGACAACAAGGGCAGAGGATGCACTTGGAACCTCAAAATGCAACAAAATATGTGTCCCTGTGATACTGCAAAGTGTCTGCTCTTAGCTTTCAGTGGTGTTAATATGCAGATGCTAATGAAAGCATAGGGGACCAGATGTTCGGATGCATTTTCTATTAGCTGGTTTTCCTGTAAGTAGGTGGTGGAGCTGGTTAGTCCCAAAACACCAGATGCTGTTTAAAGTGATCAAAGATGTGGAAAGAAGAAACAAGATGAGGAGAAAGGATGGTTGCAAGCGAGGTACACATTTTTTATACCTGCTTTTTGACTCTCTTTGATTCTAATCAATGCAAACGCCTTAAGAAGGAAGCAGGTGACACTGACGGGTGGATGGGGGCACAGAAAGATTTAAATCAAATAGAAGTGATTTCAGTAGAGCTGCTCTATATAAATCTTTCCTGCTGATTTTAAAACTGCAGTCTTACATTAGCCAGTAAAAACAAGTCGAATGCATAAAGTATATTAACACAGTCTGAAGGACACATTAGAGAGAAAATAAGGCAAGGAATGCATTAATTAGAGCAGAAAAATAGGAATATTTGAAAGTGCTTTGTCTATTTTCAGCAGGTGTCATTCATAGTTTTTAGATTTCAGATCAGAGGCAGCTCGGAATAATAACATTTTAGGCTTGAGCTCATTTATACAACTCCAAACAGTCGTCTGAAAGCAAAACTACTGGCATCCTGGTTTGACGCATCCTTAGAGCCTCCACTGACAGGTGATTGGAGGTCATTTTCAAAAGCGAGTAAAAGTAATTGGACTGGAAAGCTAATTCCCTTTCATGCTTCACCTGGAGAGAAGGGCTGCGAGAGTTTTTCATCTTAACGTGTTTGTGATGATCATGGCGGTACTCTACACCCACTTTTGCAACGACTTATTGGACAGGAGCCTGACAACGCCTCCTGTGAGCGGTGTCAACGTGTAATCAGACATGGCGTCAATTAACAGGACATCTTTTGGCCTGAACTTCAAGGCTGCTGAGAAGGCGAACATGTGGGAGGCAGTGTGAGAGGCCCATATGTCCACAGACGGAGACCACGGTGAACGCAGTTTTAGATGTGCTGGTGAATGTGCAAAATCACCCAAAACCACAGGATCCAAGTTCAAAAGTGATTCGTGCCATGCACCTACAGCTTACTGCTTTATAATTCCAATCAAAAATACTTTAAATCTACCAGGGAAGACAAAAATATGACACGGGCCCTGCCCTGCTGACGGAGGGGAGGCTTGTTGAACAACTGACCGCAGCGAGAGGCGGTGTCAGAAGAGTGGGAGGCAGGAGGTGAGAAAAGATGAGGAGCAACAGAAGGGAAAGAGGAGAAAAGCGTACAAGGAAGGAGAGAACAAAGGAGAGAAAGCAGAGTCAAGCGAGGGCGGCGAGGGAAAAGGAAGGCCGAGAAAAAAGCGGGGCGAGAACAGACAGCGGGCCTGGCACCGAGGCGCGCTGGCACCTTGGCCTTCGTCCAAGCTCTGGTCTGTGTGGGCCGAGTAATGATTGATGCAAGGCTTTCCCACCATGCCGCCGATGTCACATGAAATGTTCGCTCGCTGATGCGTTCACCAGTGTTACACACACATACACACTTTACCACATTCTCAACCCATCGAGTCACTTCTGAATGTCAGAAGAACCTCAAAGCTGGAGGACCTGTTGTGTGTTTGTGCTTCCTCCTCTCTCTCCCTTTCTTTCCGTCCTTCCTTGCATTTGGTTCGTCTGTGCTGCCACTCTTTACCAGGTCTCTATTGATCATCCTATTTCCTCTTTATCTTTAATCAAAAGGCAGGGAAACTCTGTTGTTTAATTGATGAGTCTCTGCGAGAGGCCCTCTCATTCATATTTAATAAAATACTGCTAATTATCCGAGCCCCGCTCAACGCCATGCACTGCCTATATACGCGGGGAGTAAGACAGGGGAAACAGAGACAGCAGCAGGGAGAGAGAAGGCGAATGTGGGGAGGAAAAAACGGCCAGAACGAGAGACGGAGTGTGAGTCACGAAAAGCAAAAAGGGAGGGGGCAAAGATTTTGGGCGAGAGGGAGGACAGGATGACACCTGTCACCTGTGGCTCTCATCCACGTAGATCTATCTCCATTTCATCATCTCTCTCATCTCCATCACATCACACGCTTCCTCTCCCCCTTTTCATCTTCTTATTAAAGTGCTCCAACTTTTATGGGCTCGGGGAAAACGGATAGAGACAGACAGACAGCGATCGTCAGGGAGAGACGGGCTGACGATAGTGAGCGAAAATATGATTGATCTGAGCGGAAATAAAGTATTAAAGGCTTATATATTTATTCATCCTTGCATGCACCTCTATGCCAAACTTCCTCTGCGCACTATTCATTTCTGAACGTTTCGGAAAAGCGGTTCAAAGCCCGCTGAGAGTTCCCAAACTCAAGCGGGTAAACTCTTGGCACAGGTCGGGTAGTTTGGGCTTAGATGGATGGAGTGACTGTCACTAATATGGATCCATCTGGAGGTGGATTGACCTGTCTGCTTACCTCACACAGCCTAATGCCGATTGATAAATGGGTGGTGAGACGCTGGCTCGGGTTCACGACGGGCTGCAGGCGAAGAAAACTGACACGACATCGTGTTTCGGATACAAAACAGCCACTGCTTCTCTTTGCTGTAGAGGTAAAGAATCCAAGGAGGGAAAGGATTCTGGTTCTGTGTGTTTGTGTGTAGATTTACATAAAGAAATCTATGGCGAGCTTAAAGTCTTGATTGTGTGGACCGCAGGGCCTTTAAATCAATACTGTAAACAAAAAGAAATGCATGCACTCACACGCAGAAACTGAATAAACTCCAGCACTCCACTCTATTAATTGGTCTCTGATGTCTGTTAAACCAACAGATGCATCTATTTATCTAATTTAAGGCAATTCTAATGGTGTACTTTGGCTTCCCGCAAACAAATTATAGGATTTACTGGTTTTCCTTCTGCCTATAAAACTCTTTTTTATAATGCAAACCTCAAGTTCGGGATTATTTTAACAAGCTAAAATACATTATTATTAAATTAGATTGTGAGATGCTTTGAGAATGTGCACACGGCTTTCAGCACCGACTTGAATTCCTTTTCCTAACCACACCAGCCTGCTCTCGTATCCTTCCTCCTTCACACATACTTTTGCCTGCAGTGTTTGCTGCATTTCTACTTCTAGCTCCAGACTCCCTTTCTGCAAAAGCCCCAAGAAAAATGTTGCAAAGGAAATGTGATAGGAAGCAAGCCAAAGTCGAGTCAAAATACTCATTTGTCTTCAGCTCAAATTACTGAGGGGGAAAAAAAGGCTGCTGGGAAGTATCGAAAACGTTAGCCGTTCCCAACCGTGTAAACTTTTTATATTTTTAACTGCGGTTTTTAAGGTGTCTGGAAGTGGCCGTGAAGACACAGAATGATCATTTTTGCTACACCGAGTGCACAAAACAGTGCCGCCTGTACAAAAGATATAATTGGTTTTCTTGTTTTGATCAATTATTCCCAGACTTTGAATAATTTTACCTTCAGTTTACAAATTTAGCACTGCGTGAATGTTAAGAAAAAGAAAAAGAGTCAGAATCAGAGGCTGCTGTGTGCCTTTCAGCACAACATGAGAGAGAGAGCGGTGCTGTTTATTTAGAGTATTGTTAATTTGCATGATAAAAACGAGTCGTTGTCAGTGTAAACCCATGTGATCGAGGGGAGCGCATGTCTTTTTAGGACATGATTTCCCCGTAGTTTCCCTGTAGCTCAAACTCCTGGGTGAAAGGCTAGTCTGCTGTGCTGGTTCTCTGTATTTACACGTATCTGATGAGCATAAATTAATCAAAATGTGTGCATGAATTATTCAAATGCAAGAATGTTTTGTATTTGTGGCTACATGATAGCACTTTTAAAACATGGCCTTATTTCTTCACCCCCACGGGCCCACTCCTGGGCTCTGTAAAGTTTTAATTGACTTCGTGGATTTTTTTGTGCCGCTCTCAGTTCACTGAACAGACACACCTCTCCCCCCTTTATCTGCTCCATGTCTCTTTGCCTCGAGCAGGTTATGCGCCTCTACATCCCCAAAGTCCCCCCTCAATCTCTGCTTTCCGTGGCCAACGCCCGCCCCCTTATTTTAGCTCTGCTTCCCTTTACCCACAATGAAAAGTGTCTTCACTTAAACCGTCAAGTGACCATGACCTCAGCTGTCTCCACCGAACAACCCGACTGAAATATGAGAAAAAGATGAAGAAGAATCACCGACCGCCTCGCACCCACCCTGCCCCTTTCTCTCAAATTACACTCTAATGGTTTAAATGGTGCGTCCCCCGTGAGATCTAAGGCGGTCTGAGGCCAAGGTGAAGGGTCCAGCTGACAATTTACGAGTCAGCTAAAGGTCAACCATGCCCCTCAATTATGATGTTTCACTTAGCAACAGCAAACACAGCACAACCTGAGCGCGAGTTTCACAAGATCTGCTCCAATAAAAACTCCTCTCGCGCATGTAGGAAGAAAAGTTTTCCCGCACGCAACCACATTCATCAGAATGAGAAAATTATTCGTCTGTTGCAATCTGCAGCCAGCAGGCAGGGCCAGATAAAACGGTATCTCCTATGACATGCTGTATTCCCAGCCGACTCGTTGGCTGTTTGGCAACAAAACAGAAATAGAAAATGCACAAATCAACCCAGTGAGTTCATGAAAAACTCATTTTCTAAACTGGGCTGTAAAAACAGGGTTTTCTTTTTCTGAAATCAAAAAGAGCCAAAGTGTGCCATTGCCTTCTGCTGCAGAGGCTGCGTGTAATTGGAGCAGGTGATATTATTTCATTATGACAGAGCCACTATGTTTTAGTTATCAGGGCTATCTGCTTTCCCGCCTCAGATTACCACAGCGATCGAGGCTCCCTTTCTGTTTTCACACTCTTCTGCCAAACTGCAACCTTGACTGACTCCCATTCATATTGTTCTTAAAAGCATAACTGAAGTAGTGATCCTTAGATGAATGCCTAATGTACCTTTCAACCTGATTTTACTGCATAATTCGTTTCACTTTAAGAACAAGAAAATGAGAATAAATGGACACGTTTGACTGTCCATCTCAGCGTCATTAAGCGTTAGTCATGTAAATGCATTTGGCCGAGATGGAGAAACTATGTCCGATATCTTTTCTTTCTTTTCTCCTTTTCTCCCTAGCTTTCGGTCAGCAGGTTAGGTCGTCCACGAAGCCAACACCAAGGGTTTCCATCTTGGTCAGCGACGCACTACCAGGCCTTGCGATCGCTGGCCTTTACCTTTCTTGCTCGGTTAGACGTCGCTGTTTAAGATCGTTTTCAGTTTGCTCGATCCAAGCCTTCTTGGACCCATCACGCTTGATTCTCCAGTGGGCGGGGCACTGCTGCAGCAGAAGGCGATATGGCGGGCGATGGTTGCTCACACGGCAGACGTGGCCAAACCAATGCGGTCGTCACTTCTGGATCAGGTCTTCCATCGAGGGCTGCTGGTGACACTGACTACGTATCGCGCTGTTCCTGGAACGGTCACAAAGGGGGGTTGGAGAATCTGATGGAAACAGCGCATTTGGAAGAGCTCGAGCTTGTTGAGGTCGTGCTTGAGGATGTCCCGGGTCTCAGATCCATAGAGAAGAATGAGCAATACCAGTGTGCGGTACAGGTGGATTTTGGTGATGAGGGTGACGTTTGTCTTCTTCCAGACGCACCATCAGAGGATGGCCAATGCATCCAATATGGTAAAAACTAAAGAAAATGTTCAACATTTTAGGAAAGATGTTTATTTACCTTCCTCCCAGTAGTTAGGTGAGGTCATCACTGAGGTTACAAGACAAAACTAGTAAACAACCAGCCCAAACTCCAGAGTTTGTGCTGAAAACCAGGTGGCAGGAGAGAACATTACCTCTGCAGCTAGTTTGGGGACTGGTAGTTTGCATGAATTTCCTCGTATCACTCTGCAAAGAACAAAATGTCACAAGTGAGGAGCACATCTGCACATGCACTAGTTAGACTTTGTACAGGAAAAGCAGTTTTATTAGGCTGACGCAGCATTTTGTCCCAGACAGCAGTCCAAGGTTGAACAGTCCTGCAAGTGTCACCGGTTCCTTTTTCAGCTTCTGCCTCAGGGTTTTGTATCGTCTCAGACAGACGGGTGGACGAGAGAAAGGACTCCACTTGATACACGGCAGCTAATATTTGTTTTGTGCCGAGAGATGAGCAATGCAGTCCAGTCCCCGACACCAGCTGATTTGCATTTATTTCTTTAAATGCGGTAAAGTCAAACTGAGAATATCTACTAAACAGTTTTAATATCAGTCGAGCCGACTTTGAATACTGCTCTCGCTGAAGCAGAACATCAGCAGCGATTCAGAGGCACGCCGCCAATGCAAAGAAGACGCATGTAAATCACCCAGCAGATGTTATAGAGATACGACGAACTGCAAGGCGGCACGTGTTTGTGTAATACTGAGACGTATTACCCTGCAGGTCAGAAACACCTCTACGATAGGCTGCATCGCCTGAGCAAATACTGCTAACACAGTGTGTCGTCTTCAAACAGATGCCAGTCTCCCTAGAGACAGCTCTGCCAGTGTCCAATCCCCACCCACACACCCACTGTTTTTTTTGGAGACATTTGCACACTTGCACTCTCACACAGAGACATGCACAGCTCTAAGCTCCAGCCACCGCTCTCAGATCAGCACTAAATATAGGCGGTGATGTAGGGCTATAGGTAGTTGTCAGATGAGGCCCCATTATCAGGCTCTTGTGTTTGTCCATAATAACCAGCCACTGCACCTGTTTCTCTGCCTGGCCTTCTCCACACACGGGCACTCAGGTCAGACTAAATATAGCCGCGCTCTCCCTCTCGGCCTCTCTCTGTTGCCCCACGCTACACCACTCTGCACGCCCCCCCACCCCCACCCCCCCTTTAAACCTCTCATTTGGAGCAAACGAGGTACGGTGGCCAGCCCTGCCTCCAGAGTTACACGCGCTCTCGTCTCATCCCCTTTTATAGAAACACGATGACATTACAGTAACAACCAGGGATCAGTGGCACCAGAGAGGTGGCGATCAAACATCCACTCTGATGTCCATGGTGATGTCTGTTTGCACGAGTCTATCTTTGGACGGCGACAAAAACAGTCCTCGTAAAGCTGACAAAATTAGACGAATGATATCGATGTGCTTTAGTGCGTAAAGCTGCAGCGATTTGTGGTTTGAACAATCTGGATTTTTGGTGGTACTTGTGTGTTTATTAAATCTGGAAACAGAAGAGAACGTAGGTGTAAACACTCCAGCTGAATAGCTTTCAGGAATTTAGTTGCACAACTAACATATTTGTGTTTTCTCTCCATTGTACAGCCACGTGAATCACATTACAACTTCTCTGCTGCTCAGGCTGTTCAGTAGGACCATTCATCAGCTTTAAAAACTACACTTTGGGGACTTTTTGTGAACTTTTGGCCTCAGTTTGAACAAATGTGCTCCTTTTATATTTTTAGATGTTGGAACTAGTTAATGAAATCAACACACAGACAGCAATACTGATAAGTCAGGCCCACATATAAAGGCTTGTGTGTAGTCATTCAAACTGAGCACTTCACTTCCCGTGGTTGAAAATGATGTATGTTCCCAAGTTACATGCCTCATTCGGAAGATACAAATCAAGCAAATCATCCAAAGTTCAAAAATCGGATAAATGTAAACTTTCTTCCCCTGCAGGTTATGTTTCTATTGTTGCAGCTTTGCGAACGGCACAATCCAGACTGCCAACACAATCACAGACTCGTCCCAAAAGTCTCTCTCAACAGATGCCATAAGCATAACCTACAGCTTCATGAGGTGATGCAGCAATGTGCACGGGTCTTA
This sequence comes from Rhamphochromis longiceps, assembly GCF_057381845.1. Taxonomy (NCBI): domain Eukaryota; kingdom Metazoa; phylum Chordata; class Actinopteri; order Cichliformes; family Cichlidae; genus Rhamphochromis; species Rhamphochromis longiceps. Next base: position 11,096,454 of record NC_140578.1, read on the forward strand.
AGCCACACCTCGTTTTTTATATTTTATATTAAAATGAGAAACGTGCAAACATACATGAAACACAGTATATACAGTAAAAGGCAAAACAGAGTTTATACAATTCTAACAAGTTTGAAAGTCAGTGTTTGGTGTGAGCAGCTTTATCCTTCAGCTCAGTCTGAGCTCTTTGAGCAGCTCTCTGTCATCTCTGTGAGGATCCTCAGGAAGAGTTCTCCAGGCTTCCTGAAGGACATTCAAAGCTCTTCTTTGGATGTTTCTGCCTTTTGTTCTGTTCTCTGTCAGAATGATCCCACGCTGCTTCAGTAATGCTGAACTCCGGGCTCTGGGGAGGCCCATCCATGACTGATAGTGTTCCAGGTATGCTTTCACTGCACTGGTAGTGTGTTTGGGATCATTGTCACACTGAAAAATAAAGCTGCTGCCAATCAGAGGCTGTCCAGATGTTACTGCACGACAGATCAAACTCTGATGGTACTTTTCTGCGATTTTCAGTCCTGTGGCAGTAAGACAGAAGGATTTTTTCCTTAACATGACTTTGAGATGCTGTTCATCTGCAACAGATGGCTTTGTAGGCCTGCCTCATCTTATATTATTTTCCACACTTTCCTCCAATATTTTAATGTTTCAATCATTTTCAGCAAATCAAATAAAGTGACAGCACACTGATTCATCCCTCGAATGGATGAGAGTCTAGCTTGTTGGAAGCAAAATATAAAGAAATGCTGACTTTTGCACAGTACTGTCATGACGATCTACACTTACACTTACATTTGAGGGAGGGATCAGCACCCTCTGTGCTGTCCCCGAATCCTCCCGCACGCTCTCAACGCTGTGATGTTACCTGAAGTTCCACGACGGCACAGCCAGCCCCTCTTAGAGCACACCGGGGTAATTATGTACAAAAAGTGCAAAGCTATAAAACGCCGCATGATTTGATTAACAGATAAAGCTTCATATCAAGTTCAGATGAACTCTGGGGGAGTAAAGGAATCTTTTAACTGCTGATTACAATCTGTGAAAGCAGTGTAAGTGCACACGGGGACACGTGAGGACTGCTTTAAAGCAGACTTCAACAATGCAAACCAATCTGTCAGTGTGCTGCGGCAGCTAATAAATCTGATTGTGGACACCAGTTAAACTACCCTTGAGTCAGTGAAAAGCATGCAATCTTGTGGTTTTCGCTATGATTGATGTTCGTATCAGGGCTCTTCTCTGAGCTCGAAATAATGTGGATTACAGGAAAACATATCATCTCTGCTGTGTAATTCAGTCCTCAATCCCAGAAGTGACAAAGACTTGACGCGGGAATATTTTCTTAATGTAGTTTTGCAGAGAGTTTGCAGCAATTCTTAGCCTGAGTATTGAATCCCAGGAGCAAAGCAAGAATATTACTGACAGTCATACTACGGTCTGTCTCCTCTCCTTTATTCTGCCGCTGAGAAAATGTCCAATACTGCAGTGCCAGCACCCCAGAGGAGAACGACTTTCCGAGGTAATAAAAGATGAGATGGAGTGATTAGGGAAATGCCAGTGAATCGCTGCCAGGCATTCCAACTCACTCCTTCCTGCAAAAGCCAGTCAGGTTTACTTGTGACAAAGGAGACATGCATCACCCACTGAACCTGTACAAAAAGCAGCAGGAGCCAACACAAACGCTTACTCGAAAAAAGCAATCACCTAAGTAGAAAACTCCAGTAATGTTTTGGCTGATGGAAACATTACTGTCCTACATCCTTCTTTCCAAACCTCAGGATACCAGCCACGCAGGCAGTGTGTATCAGAAATGGGCCAAAACATTCTGGTGATAAAATTGACTACACCACAGTGCACTCCGTGGCCTTCTCTCCCCCGTCTCTGTTACCCTGGAAACTGTTGTCCATGTAGGAAGGAGCAATTCTATTATAGAGGCTGGGCTAGCCAGCAGATAGAACTATAAAACATGACTTAACAGTTGCAGACAGCCAGAGGAAGCTCGGATGTAGCGGCCTGAGAAAATGTATGGGAGCGAACGAGAGGAAGAAGGGAACGCGAGGGGAAACGAGTGCAAGAGATGAACATAGATTAAAAGAAGAAGGGCACAGCGGGGTCGGGGGAGATAAAAGGCGGTTCGGAAATGGAGGGAACATATAGAGACTAGCAGAGAATATCGAAGATTACTTCCAATCCTCTCACCTCCGGTCTCAGATAGAGATATATAGTAAGGTGACTGAAGAATTTGCTCCATAACAATACGCAGGAAAGCGCTAATGCACAATTGGCACAGTTATGATAATAAGTGCTATCTAAGTACGTCTGATTGCACACAAAAAGTGTGAGAAGATGGAGAGTGGGGAACAGGGCCAGGAGCGGTAAGCTGGTTAAGCAGATTGCCCGATCTATCCATGCTTCCCTACATCTATTCACATCCCGTCAAAGCTTCATCCTGGCCATCCATCTCTCAACCACCACCCTTCCCCAGCTCATAATGGATCTATTGAGTCACTCCATTTGTCTCCCATCGCATGCCCAAAGCCAAATCCTTTATTCCTCCTTCCTTTCTTTCAGAATTTTTTTTCTTTTGCTATTTTTTTTCTGCCCCTAACGCCCCCACCGTGTCTCACACCATCTCCATCAAGGTTATCACGCTCGTGGCAAGAAGCAGAGCTCCGGTTCAGATTGTGTGATTGTGTGTGTGTGTATGTCTGTGACTGTGTGTGTGTGTGTGTGTGTGTGTGTGTGTGTGTGTGTGTGTGTGTGTGTGTGTGTGTGTGTGTGTGTGTGTGTGGAGACAGACTGTCAGAGAAGGTCAGTATGGAGCCTGTGGGGAGACAGAAGAGAGGAGCGAGTGGCAGGGATCAAATACTAATCAATACTGAACACAGATGCTCTCTCATTGGGGCCTTACACTTAACTCAGCCTTGTCCCTTTCCCATTCTTGTGCCTGCGTGGGGGTGTGAGATGTGTATTCGTGTGTGCGACTGGTATCAGGTTTCTCGTTTTTAGCCAACGGTGAGGGAATGGTCCTCTCCGGTGTGACGTCGCCTCTGTGATGTGCCTCCCCATGTGTGACCCTGGGATGCATGGGAATCATTGCGGGCGTATCATGTTACGAGCTTGCTTAAACCCGGCTTACTTTGTTCTGAGATCAACTATGTTAGCTAGTAAAGCAGAGCAGCCCAGGGCTAAAATATCTGACAGAGGTCATATTACTCTTCCAAATCCATCTCCGTGCTTTTGTGTGATCGGCTCCAAGTCGCACAATGGAAATGCAAGCAAGTCTATCCTAAAGCTTTGGACACACCCATGATTTAGAGATTATTATACAGAAATCTAATTCTTGTGCCTGATCATACACAGTGTTAGAGGAAGAAAGACGGAAAAAATACTTAGCGTACATATATTTTTCCTATTCTTTTGGTTTATATTGTAAATCAGCTGTGCGAGACTTCAGTGAAAAAGAGAAGACACGCTCATTCTTGTTTTCACTTTTTAACCATTACTATCTGAACGTGAAGGATGTGAGGACAGAGCGGGTCTGCACCAAAACTGAAATACCTGGAGGTTAGTGCGGCACATTACGGTTAGAAAGTGTTCCAAACCGAGTTCTAAAGAAGGATAAAGGTGCCAAAACGTGCTTTCACTCAGCACTGCTGATGACAGAAAAATAGGACACTTAGAGTGCATTACACTGATCAAAATGAAAAAGACTTCTCAAGCCTTATATCCAAGGCTTTATAGTCATCTGAAAGAAACAAGTGGCCTCCGCTACTGATGGTTTAAAAAAAACGTGATTTGCGCAGCTCTTGGCTGCTGTTGTCAGAACAAACCTGTGAGAGTTTTGTTGGGACAAGATGTAAAAATGTTATCTCATTAACCAATAAAGTCAAATTAAAAACCAATTAAGTTACGTCAATTTACTATTTGTGAAAATCCACCAGTCCATACCCTTTTCTTAACGGCTTGTTCAATTCAGCGCAGCGGGGGAGGGGGCAAAGGTGGAGCACTCTGAGAGAAAACTCATTCATGCTCACATTCGCAAGTACAACCAATTTAGAGTCACCAGTGACCTAAACAACATCCACGCCTTTGGACTGTGGGAGGGGAGGAGACCCCCCCCCTAGGCCGTGGATTTAAGCTCAGGACCTTCTCGTTGTGAGCCAACTGTGGTAACCACTGCACCACTGTGACAACGTCATGCAGAATTTAACTTTTAATTAATTTTCTTGGCTATGTCATTAACATACATTCTTTATCATTCAAAAATCCAGTGGCACTACGATTTAAGCGATCCAACATCTATACATACACGCGCACACACACATGCACACAATTTAAGGACTCGTCGTGTTTGGAGAAACTGTTTGCTCTGCAAAGGTGTGAAACAACGTTTCCTGTGAAAGCATTCCTCAGAGGAAACGCCTTGCTTTCTCTGACTTCTATCTGCAATCACAAAACATCATTTAAGGAACGAACGCAGCTGCGTGGCAGTCAGACATGTTCCATAACCAAACACTGCTCTCACACACGATAGCAGTCGCCTGGACAATGCTTTCTTCATGTGCTGCCAGTTGACTGAACTGGGGATGAGAGTTGATCTTTAGTTTGTGAGAGAATGGAAAAGCCCTCTGCCAAAGTTTGATGAAATATGGAAATTTCACAGAAAGACCAAAAAAAGGAAAAAGAGAAGAAGCCAGACTAGAGGATGGAGGGAGGGAGAAAGGAGGGAGGGAGGGAGTAGATGTGAAAAGGTAATAATCTTAAGAACAAAGAGAGTGAGATAGCAGCTGGAATGAGCTTAATCTGAGGGAAGGTGGGACTCGATCAGCGATTTATCCACACGGTAGCCTCGTCTCTGGAGATTTTGTTCCCTATCAGTTTCCCTTTACCTTAAATTGATGGTGTGCAAGTGTGAGCTGGGACTGCGGGACAGGTAAGGCTTAAAACACCCCCATATGGAAAAGATATATATAAATCTTATAAAGTTTGTATCTGTCTTGTGTGAAACTTGTATGAAAAGCATATAAGTGTGAAAACAGATATAAGATCCCTTGAAAAATTATATAATGAAACTTGTATGTTTTGGATACTTACTAAAACAATGTATGAAAGTAATGCAAAAGTGGCCACTTTCATGAGTAAATCGTGTAAGCCTTATATGATTTACTCATGAAAGTGGCCACTTTCATGAGTAATCACATATAAGTTTTTACTATTTCTTTTCCGTATGGGCCTGTTTGTCAGCTTACTTAACAGGTCACATCAGTACGAAGCATGGATTCTTTTGACCAGAGTAGATACACTTTGTCTGATGTAATGCCTCCATCTCTCTGACACCTCGCCTGTAGGGTCACCTGCTCCCACCACCAGCATTTCCACGCTTTTCTTTGGCGGCATAGCTGGAATTGAAAATCAGTGACTCAATAAGGCCCGATTGAGACAATAACATTCAAATATATGCGTGGCTTCCCGCTGTCAGACTTTATCCCTGCTGACCGCTGTTCACTCCCCATTGACTGTGAGCAAATGAAATCTCAGTGAATCGATGTCCTCGTATTAAAAGAGACTCTGCAGTCTAAACCTCTGAACCTGTGCTCCTGCGTTTTCCATTTTCCAGATAGCAAAAACTGTAATTGATAAAAGTCGGACATTGTTAAATGCCTCTTTAACAAGCCCGCACACGGCTTTGAACAAATACCAGAACATGAAGTATCGATCGGAACATTTGCGTCGGCTTCTATGCTTCCCTCAAAACGCGTGCTTGTTTCAGTGGGAGAAAACGTCCAACAGGTGCAGATATTCAGTCACTATGAGTTTGACTTCAAATATGGAATTATTTACCTAATTTTATAGCAAACAGGTGTGATTACTGAGGTCAGATTTGTCTCTTTGAAGTGTGTACATATATGACATAAAACAAAAATGAATGATAACCCCGACCCCTGACTAACATACCAGCCTAACAAATGGAAATCATGAACATGTGTGGGCAATAACTGTGTCACCTGATCCACTACAGTTTTTCACTCATGTTTTTAAGTTAATGGCGGATGAGCACTGTGCCTGCTGCTTCCATCACCTTTAATATCTTTTTTTTACCATGCTTTCAGTGTTCTGTCTGTCCATCCACTTCCATCCAGGCTAAAATGAGAAAAACAGAGCTCACAGCTGTTCTGTTGTACAGACCCCTAATCAGGGGCTTTGCAAGGTCTAAACAAGACTCCCACAGCATACAGACGAAGCACAGATAGGAAGGAGGAGGCAGAGTGAAGGTAGAGTGAGGCCTGCACGCAGTGAGAAGGAGAGGGGCCATCTACCCTCTAATCCCGGCTATCCCACTTGAATCCTGACAGCACGAACCTGCTTTTATTGCTGTGAATGGGAGGAATACCGATTGAAATGCACCTACGTGCAGAGCACTTTACAGCGCCGCTCTCTGCTCTTAGTTTGGCTGAACTAATGACATTATATTAATTTACCCGCTCTTCTAATTATTGCTTTTTCTTGTAATTATCACAAGCTCGGGTTTGTATTCTCGTCAAACCGCAAAAACAATGTGCCAACAACCAGACATCGTGTAGAAATTCTGCTTTTCTTTGTGCAGATAAGTGAGGGTGTGAGATCTTTTATTGCTCAACATAATAAAGTTTGTCAGTTTGTGACAGTCACAGTTGTGGAGTGCGCCACTATTATTGACAATATTTTTACTAATGTCATGGATTTCCAAATTAATAGTGGCCTGCTTGTCTGTGATATAACTGACCACTTACCAGTTTTTACTTTGTGTGACTGTGATTTAAAAAAAATAGATACCAAGATCATGATAGCAAAGCGAACAATAAATGAAGAAGCAATTCATGCCTTCAATTTCGATTTAGCACAACAAGATTGGAGTTCGGTGTATGAAGAGTCAGATGTGGACAAGGCTTATGATAATTTTCTAGATATTTTTACTATGTGGTACAATAAACATTGTCCTGTAAACGAACACATGACAAAGAAAAAAAAGATAAAAAGTCCTTGGCTCACAAAAGGAATTATTAATGCTTGCAAAAAGAAAAACAATCTGTATAAACAGTTTATCAAAGTAAAAACAAAAGAAGTGGAACAAAGATATAAAGCATATAGAAATAAATTGACTGATATTATAAGAACGAGCAAACAACTTTATTATAGAAGAAGATTATATGAAAATAAAAACAATATAAAAGGAACTTGGGATGTGTTAAACAACTTAATTAAACAAGGATCTTCTGGAACATCATATCCTGAATATTTTACTGATGCAAATGGTGAAAATCACAACATGAGTAATATTGTCGATGGGTTCAATAAATTCTTCATAAATGTTGGCCCTGAACTAGCAGCGGACATCCCGTGTCATAAAAATGAAAATATCAGCAATATAAAATCAAATCCCTTTTCACTGTTCCTCTCAGCTACAAATGAGCAAGAAGTAATAAATATCACATTAAAATGTAAAAGTAAGTCTTCAATGGATTATCATGACATAAATATGTCTGTAGTTAAACAGGTTATTCTGAATATTGCTAGTCCCTTAACATATATCTGTAATTTATCATTTCAGTCCGGTTGTTTTCCAAAAAAAATGAAAATTGCGAAAGTAATACCACTATATAAAAGTAATGACAAACACAGTTTTACCAATTATAGGCCTATTTCTCTACTGCCTCAATTCTCAAAAGTTCTAGAAAAACTTTTTAATTCAAGATTAGAAAAATTCCTTGAAAAACATCAAATAATAAATGTTGGTCAGTATGGTTTCAGAACGCAAAGAACCACTTCAATGGCGATAATTGAGGCAGTAGAAGAAATTACTGATACACTGGATAAAAATAAATATGCAGTTGGTATTTTTGTTGATCTCAAAAAGGCCTTCGACACAATCAATCACTCAATTTTACTGGATAAATTGGAAAGATATGGTATTCGAGGGAAAGCTGGTAACTGGTTAAAAAGTTACCTAACGGGTCGGGAACAATATGTTAGCATAGGGCATTACCATTCAGAGAAACTTGGTATTACATGTGGTGTTCCCCAAGGGTCAGTGTTGGGACCAAAACTTTTCAATGTATACATAAATGATATTTTTGATGTTTCTCAAGTACTTAAACTCATACTGTTCGCAGATGACACCAACATATTTTTCAGTAGCGATGATTATACTGATCTTGTAATGACCGTAAACAGGGAGCTACAATTAATAAAAAAATGGATGGACATAAATAAATTATCATTAAATATAAATAAAACTAAAGCAATGTTTTTTGGTAATTTAAAATATAATATAGAATTACCAATTATCATTGAAGGTGTACCAATTGATAATGTGAGTGAAAACAAATTTTTGGGAGTTATAATTGATAACAAAATTTCATGGAAACCCCACGTCAGACACATAAAAACCAAAATTTCTAGAAGCCTCGCAGTTTTGAACAAAGTGAAACAATTCCTTGATAAAGATGCACTTCGTACTCTGTACTGTACCCTGGTTCTTCCATATCTTACATATTGTGTGGAAGTGTGGGGAAATACATATAAAAATACAACTAATCCATTAGTCACAGTACAGAAACGAGCACTGCGTATTATTCACAAGGCTGGTTATCTAGATCATACTCACAAATTCTTTCTTCAGGCAAAGTTACTTAAATTCCAGGATCTGGTTAATTACAATACATCCATAATTTTTTATAAAGCTTTTACTAAACTTTTACCGGCAAATTTACAAACTAGATTTGAAATTCGAGAAAAGGTTTATAATGTGAGAGGCTTTGGAGAATTCAAATTACCCAGAACTCGAACAACCCGTAAAGGTTTTTGTGTGTCTGTATGTGGTGTGAAAATCTGGAACAGTCTGAGTTTACAATTGAAACAATGCAAAAATATTCATAGATTTAAATTTCTCAGTTGGTCTGGTCACAGTATACTCAATGATGGGTTTTAGTGTGCTCTGTAATGTCTGTTCTCTTACCATTGCTGGTATGGATTCCAAAATAAAAATAAATAAATAAAGTGTGCGTATGTATGTACATATATGTACTTGTGTGTGTAGATATATATGTATGTATATGTATGTGTGTTTGTTACTTGTTACTGCCTGTTACCTGTGGTAATGCAATTTATAATTTATATATTCTGTATTCAGTTATGAAGGCTCTAATTGTTGGTTGCGAGCTGCCGCTTAGATGCTTGTATGTGCCCGGAGCTGTTGATGGGTCTGTATGCAATGATGGGCATAGCTGCGGGAAGTTTATTGTTTTTTTTGTTGATGAGTGAGTATAGGGGTGGGATTTAATAAGTTTTCTTCGTCCCACTCCTTTTTCAGGCAATTTTTGTTTTTTGTTTTGTGTATTTTATGTTCAATATAGGTATTTGTTGTGCCTGAAAATGAATAAATAAATGAAATGAATGAAATGAATTATTTCAGAAATAGCCTCCAGCCTCCTGTAATCTTAAATAATGACAGTTTGTTTTTACCGAGAGCAGAACAATCCAAATGCTTGCTCACTCACTGTTTTAAATATGACGTGCTAACAGGCGGCCTCAGACCGGACAGAGTTTGTTGAGAAATGAATTTAAATAAAATAAGGGAATTAGGACAGTTTCTGTCTTTAATGCGTCTTTAATGTGATTCTTGGGCTTAAACCTCCGATTTGTTCCACTGAAAGTAAGTCCGGGATGATTTCTATAAATCAGGGACAAAATGATGCGTGACTTTGAGAGACAGTCTCATGCTCTGCAGACTGACTGAACAAATAAAAGGGATATTTTGCGAAATTTTTTACAGCCTAAAACGATTTCAAGTTCAAGCAGGTATGAAACTCTTCTTTTTCAAAGAAAGCCAAACCCTCCTTGTTTATTACCCACGATTCCACCTGCCTGCCAGCCGCTCCTCACGCTCAACACTGGCTTCTGAGCGAGCCGACGGGATGCGCGATTTCTCCGGCTGCACCGGTGACAACTTGTGTTTACTCCAATCGCATTCACTGCGTGAGGGAGACGAGACGGAGGGAGGCGACGTGAGGAAATGGAGCGGCGTCGGATAAACGGTCAGGGGAAAGACCGACGCGCGGACAGAAAGACAGGCCGAAGAAAAGAGAGGTGGTGGGTGCATCATTGCTTGGCTAGACTGTGATTAGGCACATATCTGTGGAGGACGTGGTGTGGCTGTAGAGAGAGAGAGAGAGGAGGGAAAAGAGGTTTTGGTAACCATCATCTTGGAGATCAAAGGCCTGTCTGCTTATTCCGCCTGCAGCCCTTCTCTTCATTTTGGACGAAGGGAATAGGATATTGGGAGGGAGGAGGGGGTCTGCGTCAAGCAGCTGAGAGCAAAAACTACTTTTCCTCGCTCACTTTGCTCTCCTCTTACATCTGTCCTGATGCTGTCTCTCTCATTATCAACAACCTTCTATCAGACTCTTGACACGCATGCAAAGAAAGCACAAACAGAATCACAAACACGCTGCACACGCACGCACACAGAAAGATGGAGGTCTGCAAGAGAATCATGGAGTTAATGAAGCGGCGGTCACCCACAAAAGCCCGGGCGAGTCAGTGATGTGACCTTGATCTGTGTGACTCACACAGACCACTTTGGCCAATCGTCTCCGCCATCACCTCCAGCATTCCCTTCAATTTATTCTGTCCTTCTCTCTCCTCCACACACGGAAAGATAAAGGGCTTCCCCTTCTTAACCTGAAAGAGGGATTAAAGGGTAAAAAAAAAAAGAATCATAGATATAGTCTCTGTAATCTTCAGGATTTCAAAAAAAACTTTTCTCAGCAAAAAGTTTCTCCCTTGACTTTGACTCCTCAAAACCGCTGTTGAGCATGGGTCTGCAACCGCCTGCACATTTTTAGCATTCATCTCAGACTCAGTTAAAAGTCCAAAACACCACCAGCAGACCACAGACGATGGCAAACAGCACCGACGGTGGGAGAGAAGGAGCGAAGAAAAGGGGGGGTGAAGGATTGACAGAGGTTCAGAATGGATACAGATCCTGCTTAATTTAGGTTCAGAGTCATGGCAGCATGGGAATCAATCATGACAGCTCTGTATCATATCACAGAACAGACAGTGTTGGCTATCGTGCTTCCCCCGTGGCCTGGAAAAGCCGCTGGGAATGCCAAAGGGGGAAAAAGTGTTTGCAGTGACTCGCTCGATTTAAATGCTAATATTAAAGTTAGCTTATGGATTTGGAATTTTAGATGTCGCGCTGCAGGTGAGACCCGTCGCTGCACGTTCGCGTAATTTAAGTGAGATGCAGAGAGACGGGCAGATGGGGGGAGGGGGTTCAGGGCTAAGCGACAGCAATCGAGAAGGGTGGAAGTGGACGTGACGCCTCGAGCTGAGCTTCCCTTTCTCCTACGCAGCCTCCCATATATCTCACTTGTGACATGACGTGTGGGAAATGTAAGAGCTGCTGTGTAAACATGACCTTTGACCTCTGCTTATCCAATATTAAATTGGAATGACAGTCGGACGGCCCCTCCCACCTCAAACCTGCGGCGCTAAGAGGAGCCATCAGGCCATCTTGAGCGAGGGTCACGGTAGACGGAGAGGGGAGGGACTGAGGTCTCCCCGGTCTTACAGCCTGACACACGGCTAAATTAAATGCTCCTCAGAGACGCCTGGATGTTTCTGGGTTTGCAAACATCCCGAGAAGATTGTTTTTCCCAGCAGAGACAAGAGCAACAGGAAAATCCTCGGAGTTTCATTCACAACCTCACTCGGGAAGAACTGTTGTTGTAGAGGAAGTCTGGGAAAAGGTGGGTTATCCTGTGCCTCGGTAGTATGTGCTCACTGTCGAACCCCTGGCAGTTTGAGGCTGATTTGGTTTCTTTAATGAGAAATGATTCTGCCCTCGGGGAATTGTACTAACTTTGTACAGGAGAGAGGGAGAGGAGTAGGGAGGTTAAGTTAACAGGACAAATGGGAGTCATATGTACTGTTGGGCTGTGCGGCCAAACAAAACACACGTTAGGGAACTTTGCGCAACAGCGGTTCCCTGTCCTTTGGCAGTGCAGTAAAGTTTCTCTCCCCACACCTCTGAACCTCGTTGGACCGCCAAACAAAATTACCCCCGTTTTGAAAGCCCACAGAGCAGCATCAGCTCTGCAATCCTGCTTTATCGCCACGAGAAGACGGCGTCATGGACAAACAAATAAACTTTCCTTTCTGCAGCATCCACTAAGTTAAGTGGGGTTTGGACCCAAGGTGCCTTCTGATAGGTCAATTAGGATGGCCGATGGCCAGCAGCAAAGCCGGCGTTTGATTCCTAGACATCTGTTTTGCGTGCGGAGACCTCCTAATTGTCAGAGTTAAATGTGATGCAAATTCCTAATCGCATGCCAGTCTAATTACTGTAACTCAATCAGGAAGAGTCAACATAACTGCCTACATAAAAATCAATTACAGAGTTAGACTGTAAATATGTGCTGCAAGAAATCATCTATTGTTAGCGGCTCTTCCCAGATAATGGCCTGCTTTCAGTAACTAGCTGGGTGGCTAATGGAGGCTTAAGTTGCTGAGCCACGAATAAGCCAAACTAGTGCAGGAAATTCACATAATAAAAACACTCGAAAGTGAACTTATTCCAGCTCTGTGAGCGGCTGTTTATGTCTTTGTCTCACCTGAGTGGTGTTTAATAAAGAAAAGGGGCCGTATTTAAAAGCACTCACATCCTGTCAAACTCCCCACAGCTGGAGTGTTTGCATTTCAACTGTAAATTGCACTGGGACTTAAGTGGGGATGTGATAGATGCCCAGCGAATAGAAAAGGAGCCCTGCAGTGAAGCACCCTCTGCCAGCCGCTCTCATCTCCCACGGAGAGGGCAGGGTGCCATCAGCAGATGCTCTGACGCGTTCGTGAGGCGACGCAGAGTTAAATGAGATCGGCAGAGGGGCAAATAGTCACACGGCATCTTTGTCTGTCCCTTTTCTTTTCACCTCAGAGTGTAGTGATAATTAACCGAAGCCTCGCTGCGGTACGCAGATATGTCACGTTTTGGTTTCGTGTGTTTTTGTGTCAGAAAGAGCGAGAGGCACGGCACATTTCTAAATGCGTTTTTCAGAGCCGGGCTCTAAAGCGAGTCGGCTCAGAGCGACGGAGGAGAAGTGAAAAGACTTGAATCTGTTGGATGCAGAGTATATGTCATTATCAGTGGACACTGTGTACAGTAGACTGCTTTAAAGAGGTGGGGCCAGGCTGTGATCTGTCTGCACTTGGCAGGCCAAGACACTATGTCTCCCTGAGAATTAAAATCAAGCTATTCAAGCACCCGGGCACTCGGGACCTGCTTTGTGCTCTGTTTTATGCCACTTTAATATACAACTGACAGCGAGAAAAGCTAAAGGCGGAGTGAAGGAGGAAGCTGTGTGTGAGGAGAAAGCCGAGTCTAGGCGCTGTGGGTGGTGGTTGTGTTTCTTTGCACATTTGTGTTTGCAGTGAAATCTAAATTTTTCCTTCTTCAAAGCTGACCTTGTTGTGAAAGCAAAAATAAAGTCACAGCATTTCTTTCTTTTTTTCCCCAAAAGTTTCCCAGGATTAAAAGGTTTTCACTCCAATTCACTCGCTGGTATTTATATAGCACCAAATCCCAGCAACAGTCACCTCAAACTGCTTTATGTTGTAAGGTAAAGACCCCACTTATTTGGCGACAGTGGGAAGGAAAAAAACCCCTTTTATATGTGGAATGAGACAAAATCAGTACAGAGTCGAGGAAAGCATGGAAACCCCAGTAATCACATCTTTAACAGTCAAATTCAAAAACCTGAAACCTGATCTGTTTCACTTTACCTGCAAGCAACACTGACGCTTCAGAAAATGCCACATTATGCTTTACAGCAGATCCATTTTATTCTATTGACGCACTCAGAGATGGCTGACGGATGACACGCCCATGCCCTCACCCTTGTAATATCATTGCTTAATCTCCTTGGTAGCAATTACTTCTGAGGGGAACAAAAGCCAGCGCCAGGTAGCTATTACTGACATGGCAGCTTAATGAACAATACAGCCTCCTTTTCTATAAGGCCAATTTGCACAGCTAACCTAACAACACCCTGTCTAATAAAGGAAAATGTTTAGATCAGCAGACATATACGGCAGTCAGGCAAGCACGAGGTGAAAATCTCATGATTTAAGACGCAATTGAGCCGTGGTGGCAAAAACGCACCGAGCGTGGGCGAGTGAATAGGTTAAATAAGGGGGAAAAATATGGAGAACAATGCAAAGTGCACAGGAAGTGATTAAAAAAGGGTGGAAGCGCATAGGCTTAAAGCTAAGCACAAGCTAACTATGTGAAAGAGGCACTGTGGCAGAAACGGATGGATGAGAAGAGACGGGGCAAATAGGAGGGCAAAGCTAAAATGTCAGGGCACGGGGAGTCGGCGATGTATGGCACCAGGAAGGCCAATTGTGTGCAGCCGTGAAGGGATAAGAGGTCACGGGATGTCTGCACAGTCTGCAGCGTGTGTGCTGGAGTCAGCAGTGACACAGCACTAACCTCCCCCCACATGGCATTATCTGTCTCCCCAAAACCACAGGACATTGCTCAGAAAATACAGCTGTAAAAAAAGAGACAAGACAGGCAGACAGTGGGGCGGATAAAACACACAAGGTAGAATGGCAAAAGGAGGAGACATGAATTTGAGAAAATTGCCATGAAAAATTAAGATACTAATTACGATGGGAAAAAAATGTTAAAAAGATTGAGACAAAGTGTTGCTTTTAAAACAATTACGCACCGCCTTCCTTCCCGAGTGAAAATGAGGCCCGCAGACTGAAAGCGAGAATAAATGAGGCGGTGGGGAAGCAGTTGGGGTTCGTTTGGGGAAGGTGTGGATGTTAATCGTTTCCACCATCGGTTTATGAGAACCCAGCACGCTTTGTCTGCCCAAGCTCCTGTGTCGTCTATTTGCTGCGCTCGTCAGCCGCCTTGTTGCATAAAAACAGCCTCACAGGCAGGGAGACATGCACCTAAACACCAGTGTGTATATTTCTCTCAGGAATTGCATTGCGGAGGAGCGACTACAACAGCCCAAAGCCACAGGGAGTGTCTATAAATGCAAAGCGTGGCGACGAAATCCCCACAAATGACAGAAAATATGCAGAAACATGAAGTCAAAGAATCGGCTCTTGATAAGGTAGACTTCTCATCTTTCCGTAAAAATTTCCCTCCCGCCTTTCAGTGTCGATAAGCCTTTGTTGCTGGGAGAAAAGCAAACAGCCTGAAACTACCTGCAGGATTTTTCTCTCCAGAGTTTCTCCCATGGGGGGGAGAACACGTTCACCTAATTCCTGTTTATCAGCCCAGAGAATCACTCTCAGTCTTCTTGGTTAATTAACTAAGT
The DNA here is from genome assembly GCF_057381845.1 of Rhamphochromis longiceps. NCBI lineage: Eukaryota > Metazoa > Chordata > Actinopteri > Cichliformes > Cichlidae > Rhamphochromis > Rhamphochromis longiceps. The sequence continues at coordinate 11,111,807 of NC_140578.1, forward strand.
GGTGTCTCTAGGCCCTGTCGCCGCTAGGTGTCAAACTCTATCAAGCCACCCAAGTGTCTCAGACACTCTAACTTCAGGGAAAGCGCCCCTGGTCTTGTGATGATAATTGCAGAAGCAACAGGGGAACGAGAACATGCACAGGCTGAAACGATTACAAACATACAAAGGGGGGACGTGGCTTTCCCCTTAGCTCCTGTTCTCTCCGTCCCTCACACACATTGATGTTGCTTCCTTTAGTTCTGCTGAATATCTGCATTTTGGCGCCTTTATCTTCTTTCTCCTCTCCTCTGTGCTAATTTCGTGGCCTGCTACTCAAAGCTCTACTGTAACTGGGCTTGGCCTTCTTCTAAACTCCAGCAATCTTTCCCACTTACTCGGGCTTTTCTCCTTCACTACATCATGCTGTTCTCCACTGCTTCAAATTCTTCAATTTGCCCTGCTGGGCCTTGGCAAGAGGCAGCCACGCTCTTCCTCTGACCAAACTTCGATTGGCCCACTTCGAGCTCTCACTCTAGGGTCATTTATTTCTTTCTTTTCCTGGCATGCACCAAGCTGCATTCTTCCAAACGCACTTATGCAGCAATGGAAATCATTTTGGAAGTGGCCCAGGCCCTTCTCCTTTTTTGTACCCCAGCTGACGCCCACAGAGAGAACAAGAAGGAATTGTGGGAGAGGAGAGGGAGGAGAGGAGAGGGTTCCAGGTCAGTTAGACACTCCAGCTCATACACAGTGCACACACTGAGAGACAAAACCAAGTGTTTTGCTTCTCCTGGTCTTCAGATTTGCACAAAGATCGCTCTGGAGAGGAACAAGGCTTCTCTGGCTTTACTGGTCTTCTTCCAGTTGAACTCCCACAGTCATAAGTGAGGGCACATTCACTGACACTGAGCCTGTACTTTCAGTGGAACAGTGAAGCCATCACCTCCTGTCACACTGTCAGGTCAGTCGTGCAGGATGGAGACAAAACACACTGAAACCGGAGCACTGGTGTATCAGACCTGGGATGACTCACATCCTCCCGACATGAACCAAACAACAGCTTAGTTAAAATTTTCCACATCCAGTGGTACTGCTGGTTTTGGCTCAGCATGGTACTGCATTGTTACTTCTACTCGGAGCTGATGCACAGCTACATGTTGCCACCGACTGCTGGCACTTGGGGGGTGGGTTGAAATTATACGTAACAACCAATCACGCGGGCCACTTTTGCTCTTCTTTGAGGCGATGTCAGCTCAGCGTTTGATGAGAAACCGAGTGTTAAAGACAATGAACGCTGTCTCATGCAGCCATTGTCTGTGCTTCTTTCATTCGACAGGCAGCATGCTGCTGGCGTTTTTGAGTACTCAGACTAAGTGTGACTTTATAGCTTCTGTGCACTGGTTGAATTCCCATAATACGGCTAGAGAGCCACACAAGCAAACAGCAATCCAGGACCATAAATGTGCTGAGAGGAGCGCGAGGGGTGGGTGAGGCACTGGCACAACCAGCTAAAAGACATCATAGAAACTCAACTGAAATGATTTTTTAGTATTTCCACCATAAACATATTAAAAACATTCAGAAAATTTAAATTATGAATTCTAGTTAACTAAGGGTTTAGTTGCTGCTTGTCGCTGATCTTAATTCTTACAGTATAATCGAGTCTGTGTGCCGTTTGTAAGAATATCCCATTATAAAAGCAGCTTATGCAACTCGTCATCTAATTATAACGTTTTTATCAATTTAAGCTTCCTGAGGTCCGGTCTTTTTGCAGCCGTGTGTAGGTGGAGGTTGTGCAGAGGCCATATAATTATGCCCTGATTTCAATGGGTTGTCCATGAGAGGGTTGGAGCCTTAAGCCTGATCTGATATTATCGAGGCCTCTCACAAAAGGCACGACCCGTTTTAGGCAGAAACTCTATTACTGCCCAGTTAAAGTGCCAGGCTGAATTTCACATTCTGACACACATCATTACATTAGCAGGAGATCCTGGCCCATTCTCTCAATTCTCCTGGAATAACAGATTTTTGAAGGCTGACACTCTGGCTAGTTTCACTCACCCCCTTCAGGGAATGATTTAACTGCTGATGCTGTTTAATACAAACACCAAGTCTCTCTAATGCAGCTTTCTTTGTCTTTCCTTGGCTGTAACATTTCAGGTGGGTTAGCGGAGGGGGGGTTCTGACATTTAAAGAATAAACTTGACTCTTGCTCCTAAATTTGTCCCCTGCTCTATAAATAAAGCCGGCCCTCGAATGATAGGATCTCTGTTCTATGTTAAGAGTACAGTAATGGTAGGAATTTGCAGTAGTTTACATAAAAGATAAATAACAGTTGAAACTATATATTTGTGGATAAAACACTGGTCAGGGTGAGAATTTCAGTCTTCGTTTCCTCTTCGCAGTATGTTGTGTTCCAGCTGTAATGAAACAGCAGCGATGGCTCTGAGGGTTTGTGCTTTCCTTCCCTCTGAAGCCTGCCTGCATTTTAAACAGTCTCAGCACATCTAATTATAACAAAAATGCCGTATACGTTAAATCTTATTGCTTTTTTCACCCATTCAGGGACACCACTTAGTGGATTCACAACACCAAGAAAGTCATTTTCTACTTATAAATATGGCGTTTTCTCTTTTTTCCCCTTTTTGGACTGTGTGGGGTATTTTATTCTTTTGACCCATCTCACAAACATAGACAATAAAAACAGCCTGCTACTAGGACAACTCTGCTTGTCCTCCCAAAAATCTCTGAATCTGAGTATCTGTGTACAGAATATGTACATGATCTCACATAGGGTTTTGTGGATGGTCTCTGTGGTTATTTCAGTTAAATTCACTGAACTCTGTATGAAGAATGCTTTTAATTAAGATGGTAATTAATGCATTAAAACCTACGACACCATAACCGTCACGAGCACGGAGAAACCGAAACAACGAGCAGGCAGAGGGACACACAAATCCGTCCACACAGGCTCAGTCGCCATCTAAATAAGATGGGAATCCATTTCTGACACAGAATGAGATGTCAAAGGGCTCCTTGCAGCCGTCGGGATGATCTAAGACAAAAATGACTCAATGTGAGTGGGCATTCTGATTTTTCACACTCGTGTGCCAGCAAACGCTTTGCCTCGTTACTCCAAAACCATGGCCCGCTCTTTCCAAGTGCACAATCGGTCACGTTAATGAGATGCACAAGAATTAGAGTCTCAGGAGGGTTTGGAGGAGAAACCGGTTGCCTTGGCCGTACAGCCTTAAAAACGAGCAACCTCTGAACGGGACCGCTGAGACGCCTGACGATCACAACGCCGTGTACCTGTACTCTGAATACATAAAGGTACTTTAGCTCTGAGAGTGCTGTGATAAAATCAGTGTTGTTTCCTTAATCACACTGATGCGGGCTGCTGAGGGAGGTGGACGGAGGTCTGGGACACGCCTAAAAACACGAGATGTGTTTACGAGCAAAGATTGAGGTTATTTCTATTACTAGCCTCCCCTGTGTGTCTGCGTCCCCTGGCACTTGGTGATGAAAGAGAACTAGTTCACCAAAATACAGCGACGACTCTGTGTTCTGCTTTGAGATTTATCACCGTGTTCACTTGCACGGGCACTCCTTAACCTTCGAGTCTAACCGAATATCGACTCCTCGGTGAAAACGGTTGTGTCGGCGAGCGCACGAGTGCTCGCGCTCATGTTGACGTTTCAGGAACTGTGTCTCGTTCTCTCTCTGTCTGTGTCATTGTGTCTCTCCAGGCTCTTCATTAGTTTCTGCCTGGGTACTAATGAGTGATACCTGAAACCTGCCAGTGGCCTCGGTCTATCCCTCCACCCAGCAAAGGGCGGCCTTCGGTGGCAGCGTCTCAACGCTTTTTTCAGAAGTTGGCTAGCTGCCTGCTGGAGCCGGTGGTGCTAAGGTGTATTAATGAGCCACTGAGCCAACCTTGTGTATGTGTGTGTGTGTGTGTGTGTGTGTGTGTGTGTGTGTGTGTGTGTGTGTGTGTGTGTGTGTGTGTGTGTGTGTGTGATGACTAAAGAGTCCTCCGGCTGCCACTCCACATTCCCCCCTCCCCTCCTCCTGATTCCACCATCCAGGGATCTATTCATTTTTAATCAGGTGAGTATCCCAGCTAGAGTCCTTGACTGTTGCCAGAGAAACCACTTGCACAAATACACGCAGAGAAACACACATACACACACACCCAACTCATTTCCCTATCTGCTCTGATTCACACTTTTACATTTGTAATCCTCGCTAATTTGTAATTTTGCTTCTGCGTGCTCCCCTCAAGAGAGAGAAACTAATTTCAGGAGTGAAAAGGGATTATCAGATGCAAACGAAATCTCCCCACCTCTCGACAAAGATACCGATGTAGACAAAAAGTGTCTCAAAGCCTGCTTCATCCTGGATGGTAACTCTCAAGGAAGAAGCAAGTCAACTGCTGCACTTGCAATTACTCCTTATCAGCAGCGGGGAGCGAACTTGACAATAACAAGAAAACGCTGAGCTGTGACGGATCATAAAACACAGGCAGACGTGAGAGCGGAGAACGTAATCGGCTCGATTTGCTTTTTGGGAATTTTGTTTACGTACTAATGTATGAATAAGAGGCCAGGTGCCTAAAGAGAGTGTGTGTGTGTGTGTGTGTGTGTGTGTGTGTGTGTGTGTGTGTGTGTGTGTGTGTGTGTGTGTGTGTGTGTGTGCGCGCGCTCCACATAGAGAGCCGTTATAGCAGAGGAGTGTTATTACATTCATTAAGGCGCTCACAGTGGCTTGCTCTTCTCAGCTGTGTGGTGACTCAGACCTGTCAGACGACTAATTCTCTTCACATTTTTACTTGCCTTGTTGTGTTATTGCCAGACAAAGCAGGGGACCCTATCATATTAACCTACCCACCTCCTACTCTCACACACTCACGCTCACTTTGACTGCAAAAATGAGCCGAAGGAACAATGGAGACACACACAGAAGAGGAAAAGATGGAAGAAGGGGGAAAATGTCTATGCTGGGAGACAGCTGGCTAAAGCCCGGAAGACAGTAAATTAGCCTTCTGATTAGATTTGAAAAGCTGCAAAGGAAATGAACATAATGCACCCAATTAAAAGAAAAGACAGCCATAAATACCGAGTGTCAAGCAGTTGTTATTTCTGCCTTGAATAAAGCTCCAGAGAGTGACAATAACAACAACGCTGTCATGTACTTACCACTCTGGCATCATTTTATGCTGTTACGATCCATATTGCTGCATCTGTCAACTTCACCTTTGATGTCAGAGCTGAATCAAACCAAGTTTGGAGGTGATGAGGAAAAGTAGATAACAAGCCAGACCATAATTGGTCCACATGTCTTTAAAGCCTTGTGTCATGAAAGGGGACAGAAATCCGAACCAGGGCGCAAACACTGGAGCCCCGGAGCTATCCGGGCATTATAGCCTGGAGCCGTCCTCCCATTACGGCCTCAGCCCTGCAGAGCTTCAAAGCCACAGCACTTTTGTGGCCGCAGAGAGGATCCCGGTGCCAGGTGGAGCGGCACGAGCCAAGCCCAGAGAAAAAGAGAGTAAATAAAAATAAAGACTAAATGCTCAAAACGGTGCTGTCCGGCAGGCAAGCGATAAAAACTAAAACCTCACTCAAGGCTAAGTGCCATCTTTAACATTTGGCAGGAGCAGCGCTCACCAGTGTTTCTGTAACTAAGCACTCGGCTCGCACCCTCGGGCTTGAGCAATTAAAGACACACTCACTGAGACTCATCAATAACAGAAAAATTGAAGAGAAAGAAAAATCGCGTTACAAATGAAAGGAATGCTGAGGAGGCAGGAGGTGGATCCGGGAGGGAACTCACTGGCTGCCTGTTTTATAATGATTCGGATCATTTTGCTCTGTTTTTCTTGCTGTTACACCAACAACGTGGAAGCTTTTCCTCTGTTGCAACGCCCTTAATGTTGCATGCTACATGACATATCTCAAGCCTGCAGAGCTGGAGCTCGGGCATTTTCTGTCTTGTTTATTGCTTCGGTTTAAACTCTGGTATCAAGTTTCTTTGTGCTGCTGCTGCAGAAAGCCAGATGAGAGCGTGGCTGGTTTTGAAATGAAACAGAACAAGCGAGGCTATTTATAAGAAGCAAGCAGATAATTGTTGAAAAGGTTAGAGCAGCCACAGCAGGTAACAAGTAGGCTGCGTGTCAGGATGTCAAGGCACCATGGTGATGATGTTGCCAGGTAAGGCGAGGTCAAAAAGAGCAGTTGTTTTAGGAGTTACTGAAGTGGAGCTTTGTCAGAATCAATACACCCAGAGCCTTAAACAAGAAGACAGCGGCCACGTTATCGAATTAGAACCAACACTTCAACATTTCAGCTTTAGTGAAGAAGTACTGCGACTGCATTTATAAGGAAAGAGCACATAACGGCAGCAAAAATGCAATGTTTTCTGCCACACTAACATCACGGAATTGTAAAAGGAAGAGACAGAAACAAATGTGGGCTCAAATATCAAACAGTAGGATTAGAGAAATGTTTGAAGTGTGACATCAAACACACATGAGCATAAACTGGAAAACTATGTAAATGTTTTCTTTGTTTATTCTGTGTCTATATAGAGCAACATTTCCCAGGCTTTCAGAGACAGACTCGCATTCTCAGACAAAGACGCAAAATCGATACAGCAGAGCGAACAAACTGAACCGGGGAACGTTGCGGTCATCGTAACAGACATGTTTAAATACTGTGTTTATTGGACACGTTTGTGGCATAAATACACAAATGAGTAGCAGCGGAGGAACTCATTTATTCACCCATTCATTTCTTTCCTGCTCAAACTCATTCACCCACACATCCGTTCCTTCCTCGCTGTTCTCGTCTGTCGGTGTCTCTTCTGCCTGCGAGCCTCGCTCGGCAACCCGAGAATCCAAGGTAGCCAAACCTAAAGGACCTACAGGGCCGTGCATCATTTAATGACAGAGGCTGAGAGATGCCTGACGGACTGCCAAGTCCCGAGACGTGCTGCGTGAGTCGAGCACAAACACTCCTCCGTAGTGCGGACATGCATTCGCACATGTACCCATCGTCGGCATGTAGGAGGTGTGCGTGCTTGTGTGCGTGTGTGGTTGTGTGTCACGTTGGTCCTACCGAGACAGAAATCTTGCGAGTGTATATCTCGGTGGCGCCATACGGGACAAAGAAAGGGTCCAAGCTCAGGCCCCCCCTGAGTGTGATGATGAGGTAGGAGGATTCAGGATGACACGGTCTAATTTGGAGGTTTAGAGAAAAATCAAGCTATGAATAATGAGAACATGATCATGGACTAAAGGATCTACTGACTGGATATTGCATCAACATTTTTTTTAAAAGCCACCCCTTCTCGTCTTCTGCCCTTGCCTTCCCACAGAAACGAACGTTTGAGTGAACAAGCAAATGAAAGTAAATGCTGAAGCCTGGCCTGAGCTCTGAATGTCACAGTCAGTCACTGCAGCCTCCCTCTAAGTGATGCAGACAGAGCCCCATTCTGATTGCCTCACCAGCAAAGCCAAGGGGTGAAAAACATTTACATGCAAATACAAATGACCCACTAGCTACTGTGTGCACGCTAGCTATGGTATTCTGAATGCACAGCAACTGCAGAGAAACCCGGCATAGAGCCGTTGCCAATCATCAGCTCCATTGTAGCACGCAGGCTTTAGAAGGAGGTGTTATGTGTGTAGGATATCAATTATTTTGCTTTTGTGGCTTATTGGTTTGTTACTGCTATTGTCACTGCTTCTCATATCAAGCGAAATGAATGTTAATGAATTCCGACCAGGACTACTGCATTAACAGATTTGCTGTGAAAAAGCTTAAATCCATAAATCATTTTCCACATAACTCCTCGGTATACAGACCGTCTACCATCCCCACAGAATCCACTCATCTCTGACAGCGGTGGCTAATACCGTGTAATCAACCATCCACTTTCAGCTGGAACAATTGTAATCCATAACCCATCATAACAAACATGCCTCTCTGTCACGCTCAAGTGGTTAAGTACCAGGGGACAGATTGCCGGTGGACGGGCCGAGTCTCCGGGGGTCTTGGACGAGGGGAGACCCTGGCTCTCGTCCTGGCTGTCTCACACGGCTGGGACGCTTGGATCGAGGACCCGCCTGCTGTCATCAGACCTGTTGCCTCCAGATGGGTCCCAGTCTGATTCTGCGATTTCTGTCCTCATCCCGCCTCCACTCCTTATTTCAGCTCTTCTCATCCGAGACATCCAACTCGACCTTGCCTTGATCTTTTCAGCACTTATTAACAAAGCCCCAAATCATCATCCTTTTTGTTCTTTAACCTTGACATTCAGCTTTGTTAGCTCTGTGTGAAGCTTTCATCTCATCTCTCCCTCATTGGATCGACTTCCTTGGCCAAAATCTCCACTGCGTGGGGGTGTTTGTGAGCGCGTGCACACATGCATGACGGTTGGGAGACGAGCAGACGCACCACACAGCAAGACCTCTTTGATTCAGCACAGCAGAGACCCACAGCAAGGCTGTACATTAATTGGTGCTTCTGAGCCATTAATTTAGGCAAGTATGTTGAAGGACCCACTTTGCCTCCACTTTCCAAGAGCAACACAGGCTGAACAAGCCTCCTCTCAAGACCCTTCAACTGTTTTCCACCTCCCCAGCTTCCCCACATACCTTGCAGTGCAGCTCCATCCATAAACCATACCCTGCCCTGCCTCACTCACTCCCCACTCTCTCTTCATTTCACCATTACTGAGCGAGGAGAGACAGCAGGTCACAGTCTCTGCTCCGTCCCCTCCACCTCGCCAACTGCCCTCCGCCCGGTGCCAGCGAGCCATAGTTTTCTTTTTGTTTTTTCAGCATGACTGATTCCCTCAGGTCACCGAGCACATTAAGCTGTTAATTACCTCAAAGCACAAAACAAGTGGCAGCTTGGCAGCACAACGAGACATTAACTTTTTTGTTTTTTTAAAGAGTACAGTCAGAAACTTAAAACCGCGATGCTGGAGAGACCGGAGCAACACGAGCAAAAAAACCCAAAACAAAACAAAAAAGCTGCAGCAACAACAGCCGTAAACAACTCTGTCAGCAGCAGACTCAGACAATGCCGACGTGAGAACACTGATTTTATTTTTGCTCTTCCTCCGCAGCCATAAAACAACCAGATAAAGTCATTTGGGCTGGAAGTTCCCCAAAGAAATGAATCAGCCATAAAACAGCAGCGGGATAATACCAGCCCGGCCCGCAGGGCACGCTTTTTTCAGATTCACGCTGTGCCGATGCGGGAAATGATTCAGGATGTGTGTGACCGGCATCCTCTTCACCGTGTCTGCAACCGCACAGTTGTTAAACTGTGCCTTATTAGTTATGCTCTTCGTTATCATAGCAACCTAACAAGGGAGATCTAGCCAAGGAGGTGTACAACATGTGTCTGTGAATGCTATTATAGAAATGAGTGTTGCTATTTTTATCACATCAGAGAAGAAAAATAATATAATTGCGGCATTGCTGCTGGCACTGAATGTGGTGCTCTTTGCTTTGGGCCTGTGGAGGCTCGTTTCTGAGTGGGAGTCTCAGTCGGCTGGTCGTGTTGTATTTGGGACCAGAGACCCTCATTAGTTTCTTCTCTTGCTAAAAAAAAGGAGGCTCTGTTGACACAGAGACGTCAGGAGTGTGAGAGTAACCCAAAGAGTGTGTATTCATGTCTTTGTGGGGACCAAAAATTGGAAGTTTACTATACTTATGGAAACCAAAATCATGGTCCCCACAAGTTTGAAGGCATTTTTGAGACTCAAAGTGTGGTTTTAGTGACAGGATTACAATTGGGTTATGGTTAGGTTTAGGGTTTCATTTTGCATGGTTAGGGTAAGGGGCTAGGGAAAGCATTATGTCAATTAGATGTCCCCAAAAGATATGAATGCAAAAAGGCTGTGGAAAACACTGAGCTCACACACACACACACACAAATTGTTTATTTGCATCGGGGAAGCAAACACCGGTGTCCATCTTCATCGCGTCTGTCTGCCTCGTCTTTCAGTCCTGGATCGCTCCTGGTTCGGTTTACAGTTTACATGTGACAGTGTCTCTTTCTCACTGTTGCAGATAATGAAAGAATCTGCTGCTCGTACCTTATTCACAAACAGGAAAAAACACACACACACACACACACACACACACACACTCCCTTTGGAGATACAATAAGCCTGTATGGGATGGCAGCTTTGCAATGGGAAGCATCTTCATTCAGCAGCCACTTGGCCTGTAGTGATAGCTGCTGCATTCTTTGTTGCTGCCATACTGCACAACCTCAGGCTTACACAACACGATCTCACTCCGACTTCTTCTCGGGGACATTCTGTCACAGCTAAAGGGCACGGGAAAAATCCTGAAATTAAGACTTTACAAATTCTGAGGAGAAACTGGCTCGCGGCTGCAGATGAGAGCGGCTATACGAGGCAGACTTTTCAAAGAACACTGAAAAACCACTTATTATTGACTCTATCGAGCTTCACTTCTTTGAACACTCATCTACTCTGGCTGCCTCGGCTTATTTGCACTGGATGCATAAGAGACGTGAAGACGGGGAGATGAGAGCGAAAGGAAGACGGGGCTGGAAAAACAAGTGATTAAAAGATAAAAGGGAGAGGGCAGATGATGAGGGAGCAGCGGTGTGTGATTAAATGGCGGTGGTGGTCCCATTGGGCTGTGGGTCTTATTGCATTTTAATGGGGGGGCTGGATGATCTTTGACCCTTTGTGAGGCAGTGGTAACACCTTAGTGCAGATCAAACTGCCAGCCTTGACAAACCCCCAACCCATGAAAGGCAGCTGGGCACTGAGAATGAGGTGTGTGTGTGTGTGTGTGTGTGTGTGTGTGTGTGTGCGCGCGCGCGCTCGCAGGGTCACAAGCAGATGTGTTTATCCTGCTGCTATGGCAACTCCAGCAGTAGCCTTGGGCAAATAACAACAAGCAAAGCAATGTGTGTGTGTGTGTGTGTGTGTGTGTGTGTGTGTGTGTGTGCAGGAGGGAGAATTTGAGATGACAGGATTTTCAAAAAACGAGCAGCATGATTAAATATAAGTTTTCAATTCATACACCTCCTGCCTGCACCCCCACTTTCTCCCTCCCCGGTTGCTGGCCTGCCCCTCAATCATCAGTCCCTTCTTTTCACCTTCTCTTTCTCCAGCTCCACATGCTAAGTGGGAACATTGTTACGGTCAATTTGTCCCATTCAGGGTCCCAGTGGGCAGTGTCCCTGCCCTGACAGCCTGCAGACGGAGACCACACTGCCTGAGAGGCCTTGACATCAAGGTCCAAAGGAGACTTAAGAGCGAGAGGGGGAGGAGGGGGGTGACGAGAGGTAATGGGGGGGGGGGGGGGGGGGGGTACTCTGAAGAGAAAGGAAGAAGAAAAAGAGACCTGGGTGCCGGGTTTAGCATGAGCCCCCCGGACCGTGCAGCTCAATAGTATTTCGTCTTATTTCATCTGTCAGGCTCACACTAGATTGATGTAGGTGGTGAGAGCTTTGCTCCCTCGAAGGATGCTTCGAATAGTTCTGCTAGGCTGGCAAAAACCCAAGAAGATGTATGACAGCCCAAACAAACCTGATGACACGATCTGGATTATTTATTCAGTTTATGAAACCTGACATCAGAAAACAGCACCACTGTCTAACCAACTGGAGTATTCCCAGTATCACTGCAGGTCTTTACTATCTGGGAGAGGGCAATGCCTGGAACTGGTTATCAATATCATTCGAGAAAAATGGCTTGGTGTTGTTGTTTTTTTTTTTTAAACAGGTAGCCCTCATCGTGATGGTGCACACGGATAATCATCTGTGCCCTTTAAAGAACAGATAATAGATGCAGAAGAACAAGAAGAAACCCTGGCAGTAAGGAGGTCTAAGAAGGCTTTTCAAATCCTAGTTTCTAATCACAGATTTCAGGTTTCTACAAATTTCTTTCTGCAGTCAGATGGAATGAATGTAAAAATAAAACCTTGATGAGGTAAGACTTAATGCCGTAACATTTTCCTCAGCCAATCTGGAAAACAACGCTTTGTCTGACTAATCTATGTTTTTGATTTCTATGCTGGAGCAGACCCAGTCTCACAGGTGACGTAACCCCCCCGGCGGGGTGCTGGAGGAAGGTGCAGAAGAGGGATTAAGTCACTGCATAAAGGCACCTGTTATTTTAGCACACAGGGTGCAACACTTGCCCCGAAGCAAGGGGTGCAGAGCGGCTGTTGGTGTCAGAAATGAGGCACAAACAGGGCACCCATTCAAGCCAGGCTGGACAGTGCTGAATCACACTTGTATAGGGCTCAGACACACTGACTCACACACATGCCCTCACAAAGTCCATACACAGGAAGGCAGACACAATATGAAGAACACTGGTCCTTGTGGTTCTCTTTGACAGACATAGACAAACTCTCATTCTGCCTCCCTCTTTGACCTGCACACACACAAACAATTCCCATAACTAAATTGCGATTCCGACTCCAGACCGCGGTGGATCTGTCGAGGGCATGCGTGCATGGTGGGATATTGCAGATCTCCCTAAATTAGCTAACTTTATAATAAATCACTGGGCACTGCTAGCCAAGGATTAGCCAAGCTCCAGTGAGCGGTTTGTTAAGCTTCGAGGAGAAAACGCCGCCAAAAACTGACATCAGCACTGGGACCTTGGAACAGTCTAACCCCCTGCCTCGTTTCATTTAGCCTTGTTATCTGAGTTCTCCATTGACAAAAAAAAAAAAAAAAATCCTGCTCCTACGTTTGGATCTAACTCGGATCTATTACTTTTTCTTCTGTTGGGGTTTTTCCACTAATCACTTTTAGTGCTCAGGACATCAGCTCCAACATCAGGCACACCATTTCATCAATCGCTTTCCTTATGTTTGCCTTTTATAATTTTTTGTGCTATCTTGTCCCCCACTGAGTCATTTCTCTTGGAAGGAGCAATGCTTCCTACTGTCTAGTTATTTATATACTGAGTGAGGAAGCATTTATCCCCCCTTCACTGCATGCACAAACTCCTCGGATTCAGCTTTGCTCAGGTAGCTCATTATGAATCCCATCAAAAGTCACTTTTGTGAAGCTGTTAACGAGTTCAATCTAATTTCTTTTTCAGTAATGCTTACGGTTATATTAGCCTTATCTGTCGGAAGCTCTAATGTCTGTCTCTTAATAATTTTCATTCCTCAATCTTGTTAACAACCTAAATTTTGATCAGTTTTTCCATAAACACGTCACAATGCTTCTCTCCTAAACTCTCACAGGGTGTTTGGTCCATGGCTTCCAAACAAATAAAACCTGTATCCATTACAGATCCTATCACAGCGGTATTTCCTCTGCCGCCTGTTTATTAATTTCCTGTGATAGCATTTGTCTTGTAATTACTGATTGTGTGATGGGCCTTAAAAGGGATGTCAGCACTTGAGAAAAAGAGGACAGCTCCCACTCTGTCACGTCAAAGATGCCTCGACACATTAGAAGGTTTCCAGTTCACGATCATCTCTGCGTCCTTTTCGCCACAAACTTGTATATCCCTTAAGAAAGGTCTGAAACAGACTGGTGCAGCAGGATGTGAGCAGCAGGGACAGAGGAACTGTGTGGATCCTGCGGCAGCAACCCCGAGCCCTGGCTGTCAGAGTGGGTGACAGCCCGGACTCGAGGAAGAGGAATTAAAGAGGCTCTTGTCCTCGAAGGCTGATTGACAAGGTAGCGACAGAAAGGTTAGTGGAGGTGCTGGTATTCTCTTAGCTGTGCCTACCCTCACACTGGTACGGGGGCACTGTCTCACTCTTTCAAGATGTCTCTCTTATTCTTCTCTCCCCTCACTTACACCAGTGCTTATTATAGGAATGCCTCGACCCTTGGGGACTGCACTTTCCAGTCCACAAACCTCAGCTTTGGACAAAAGGAAGCTGAAAAGCAATTTGAATTTGAAACAGGGACCGCAACAAAAACACTGCCCCCAAATGGGAGAACTTCAAGATACCAGGAGCCAGCTACTGAGAAGTAGTGGTCCTTGCACAAAAGCAAAAATGTGATTCTGATACTATCCAGCCAACTAGCCCAATGTACTGTAAAGACAGCAGCTACTGCAGAGGGGGGGGGGGGAAGAGATGACAGAGCTTGAAGGCAGGAGTGGTGGACATTGGGGGCCAAGCGGGTAGGACTTCAGAACAGACCAGCAGCAGATAACATGCAATCACACAAATCCCACTCACTGCACAAACAAACCAGTTCACAGAGAGGGGCCGTCTGACCAATCGGGTTCACTGTGCGTCCACTGTTCTGCAACTCTGGGTTTGGAAATGATGTTTTGTAATTGAGCCTTACGCCAGAGTCAAAGAGGATAAATCAAGAATTCACAATGAACCCTCCGGGAGAACCTGTTTGACTGAGCTGCACTGACACCTCATCACGATGCAATTAGTCAAACCTTAAGGATGAAAATCCATACCGATGGATGGAAGGTGAAGCGCCTTCGGGCTGCGGGCAGCAGAAATCCGCCTGTTTTGTGCGTAGCTGCAAGCTACGCAGTATGATATTTGTACAGTGAGAGCGACTGTAGCGCTGATGCACAGAGACCAGGTTAGCCCGGTCCTGTGGGTCGGCTCGGTTCTGATGAGTACATTTCTTCCTATAATCATTTTTCCCCGAAAAGCGCTTTTTGGCGTCAAAGCGCCACAAAAAGCGCACCACACCTCACCTCCACACCGGACAGCTCGGTCCACTTACCTCTCACTATCAGGGACAAGAAGAGTGAAAGCAGCGCGAGTCCGTTGTGTCTCCTCACTGGGTACAAAATATCCGAGAGCGAGCTCGTTACTGCGTTAGCAGATCCGGTGGAGGGCTTTGGAAACTACTCCTCCCTGCCGCACCTGTCTCTGGCAAACGCTGATCTCGTACGCTGGCCTGACATCCCCCAGACAACTGTCCGAACCCCCTGCTAGTGTGAGCGCACACACGGACACACACACACGGGGCACCACCTGTCCACGGTGCAGAACAGCCCACAAAGAGCTCCTATGTCGCGCGGCGACACATGGCATTCCCCGTTAGTGTCTGCAGCAGCACTCCCTCACAGCCGTCCGAAATCTCCCCCCGAGGGACGTGGACGCGCTGGGAGCAGTGGGTGACGAACAGGAGAAAGCGACAACGGGCGTCCGGCACAGTGGCACAGCAGCTGCGGCGTTTGGGACTGACATCTGCCGCTCTCAGCCTCGCGTCCTCACAGCAGTGCGCTCTCCTCCGCGCCTCTCAGAGAAAGAAAGGACTTTTCCTCACCGCCTGTGCGCCACACCTTCGCGCAAAGCCGGGCTCGGGGTCCAGCGCAAAGTCCCATTCATCCGCTGATCGCGAACAGTTCCGCTCCGTGAGCGGCACTCTGGAGCTCCGGTGGAGTCGGAAGACCTCGGCGTTTCTTCTAGCGGCAGTGTGAGCTACAGCATCTCCGGCACTGAGCCTGTTAGAGCCAAAACCTGAAGCAGAATCATGCAGCGAGTGGAATGGAATTGATTAATGACTAATTGGGCTTAAACGGTGAGGCAAGCCCAAAGCCTCCGAACATCAAAGTCAGGCAGCTGTTTGGGGCATGCGCGCTCCTACAGTCAGCTCAGTGTTAACTCAGTTTCACGGTGGCAAAGTGATGACTGATTAGTGGCGCTAGGCACGAGTTCAAACTCAACCTGAGGCACGCACCTGACAGAGCCCGCCGTTCTTTACTCCAAGAGACCTTTATTCTGAAACACAAACAACAGAAGGTTTGGAGAAGTTCCTCACGGTTCCGCTTACTGTGCTGACGTTAAGATGAAACAACGAGGCCGATTCAAAGCCGTTTCCTGATAAAGATGAGCATTTATTGCTCTCCTCTCTGTGGAGCAGTGTGGAAAGTACCTGAAATAGGCTTCCAGGGAGCAATAAAGCGGATCCAAATAGCCTACCCGAGGATGCATGTTGATCACACAGTGTCCCAGTGTCATCTATTCCCAACATGCTGAAATTCACCACATTTAAACCTCGAAACAAACAGCTGAAAGACATTAAAATGCAAAAATGAAATCATCCCCTATGAAAAGAAAGTTGTTTTCTATTTAAAAAAAAACTTTTTCAAGTGGAAACAATTTTAATAACAGTTCCTAAAAGTGCTGCTCACTGTAATTCCAGAAAAGCATTCAGCAACTTTGAGCAGTTTCCATGCTGAGTTTAAGCTCTTTCTGTATTTGCATCTTCTCACTGAGCCTAAATTAACACAATAGAGGAATAATTCCCTCTCATTAAATCTCAATAAGCCTCCAGTCAAATCTAATTGTTCCTCAGCACAATTTGGGGTTTGTGTTTGAAATGAATGTGTAACCAGTTGTGTTTGTTCAAGTGACACTGATATAAACAAGCAGGACTTTGAAAGGGAGCGGTGAGAGCCGGCAGTGCTGTTGCTGTGTTAAGTTAAAGGAGTTTAAACCTACTGGACCTTTCAGTGAAATTGCTTGGAGCCAAAGCTACTTTTAAGCTTTCATTCATGAATAATTAA
Organism: Rhamphochromis longiceps; assembly: GCF_057381845.1. Classification (NCBI taxonomy): domain Eukaryota; kingdom Metazoa; phylum Chordata; class Actinopteri; order Cichliformes; family Cichlidae; genus Rhamphochromis; species Rhamphochromis longiceps. Next base: position 11,128,313 of record NC_140578.1, read on the forward strand.
TTGCTGAAATAATGACTTTCGCAGGCTCGAAGGCTCATGTGTGTAGCTCACTCTCTTTAGCATCTTAATAAATCTACTGCAAGTGCTCTGACAGCCTTCATACAAGCTGCTGATCACACAGCAGAGCCTCTCCTATGAGGGAGATAGTCAAATAGCCATTCAGATTAAGATAAACTGTAATAAAGATTTCATCATCTCTGTTACTTTATGTAAGCAATACTAGTTTTTTAGCGGCAGATGTTGCTGCAACATGAATTTATCCCTTTTCTAAATCCACTTGCGTTCTGTGACTTTCACAGTATTGTAGGACTTTGCTTTGCTTGTTTGGTTTTTTGTTTTTTCTTATCTTCATTTGCACAGCCAGAATTTGCTTGCCCCAGCACTGTAATACTTATTAACATTATTTATCCTGCTTACTTTATCATCCCGTGCCGTCTGTGACTTTGTAGCTTCTGCAATTAAAACTTGAAACTTGTTTGTGTTCTCCACAAGAGAGTTGCTGAATGTCTTTGTACAGGTTGACTGCGGTTACAACAGAGGACACCTCTTCGACAGCGGTATCATTACTCAGGCAGACACGGTTTCCAACACTGGAATAATGATGAGTTCTCCTCAATCTCTCCAATTTTTTCTTCCATCCTGTCTCCTGCAAGCCTGCATGTCTCATGTGTCTATAAGGACCTGAACTAACAACATGCAGTCAGTGCAGCAATTTGAGTACCTGAGATGAGTGGCCAAGTGACTTCACAGAGTCAAATAGAGGAAAAACCTTCATTCCACAAGGATTTAAAATGCCCGTGTCCTTGTGTACACTCCTCAGAGTGCATGCAGTACATGTGTGGATATGCACGTGTGTGACCCTGATTCTCCACCCACATCACAGTTGGACAGCTTTTACTTAAATACTGAAGATACAGCAAAATCAGATTTAATAAATATTAACACAAGAAGAGTCATCGAGTCAATAAAATGTCAGAATAACATTCATTGGTTCTAACTACTTCTTGTATTAACCTTCATAAGCTACTTGGTATCAGCACAACCCAGACCACATTAAACTGAACTGTTTTTTTTTTATATCTGGCTTCCAAGATGTCAGACTTTCTTGTCATCTTTTAAAGTTGTCTTGAGCAATAGTTCTCCAGGCTTTCTAAAGTCTTTCAAAGATTATGCACTGCACTCTGATACGTGTCTACACGAAACAGACAACTTAGCAAAGAACCAGTTTTAAATTGTAAGACCTGACACAGTACCCGAGAGACGCATCTGGACCTTCAGCTGATCCACCTACTGTTCATTGAAGCGTCATCAGAGGTACAGCACACAGCAGGTGGCTCTGTCGTGGCCCGGGGATCTTGGTGATCTTCTTAAACTTGATGGAATTATGATCACAAAGAAGTCTCATCAGATTTTGATCATCCTTTTTCAAAGCACTCTTGTTCTTCAGGAGACTGTGGAGACCACGAACATTAGGTCTACATACTTTCTTTGTCGCTCAAGGATAGGTAACACTGGCTCCTTCAAACATAACATCTCCTAACCTACGGGAAACGTGAAAATCTAATGATGTCTCTCGTTCACAAACTTCCTCTTACTACTGCTGGCAGTGGTGTTCTACTACTCTAATATTAAAAAGCTCTCCAAAACCTTTTTTTTTTTTGTTGTTGTTGTTGTTGTTTTTAAATCCCCAGATTAGCCCTATTATTCTGTTTCCAGCTACTTTGCATAGAAATGATTCAGGACACAGAAACTTTGAGCCATGTTCAACAAAAGAACTCATACCGTTTCATCTCCTGTCAAAGTTTGTGTGCCGACAATAAATAAATAAATAAATATTCGTTTTGTTCATCCTCTTCCTTTCATCCCACTTGGTGTGTCAGAGCAGGAAGGCAGTAGACCTGAGCGTGATAAAAAGAAGAAGAGCTGCCATGAGAAAGCCAGAAAGCTTTGCAAAAAAAAAAAAAAAAAAAGAGGAGGAGAAAAAATACAGCCTTTGATGGGGAATGCACTTTTTAATCTTTCAACATGGGGAAAAGGGGAAGGGCAGCACAGTCCTCCCCCTTGGGTGTTTCTGTGTGCACGTTAGAAGCAGCTAAGAGGGGATATGCTGATGCCAGAGTTAGATGAACTCTTCACAGGGAGAGCTTTTGACTGCTAAGTTCTTTTTCAGCAGAAATGTGAATGCAAAAGAAAGAAGCCTCATTCTCCAGGGTGACCATTTTCTGTCTTACCAAAGTAGTCACACGGTTCACACAGTTGCGAACAAAGACGCACAGATTACATGCAGGGCTCATGTGATCAGACCCAGTAACCTTAGAGCAGTCATTCAGACTGTTCCGCTGAATCACGTCTGGACAGTGAATTTTATGGTTTTGCACTTCCATGTGCAAGATCCCGAGGAATTCATTAGTAATAAGAAAAAACTATGAATCATTTAAAGCGACAAACAAACCAGTTAGATTTGACTTGTAGCGAAAACTGCAGTATTTGACCTGCTTGAGTGATAGCTGAGGTTTAAGAAGTTAACTGGAAGTGCAGCCATGTGTTTCTGGTTACTTAGCATATGAAAAACAACAAATCGAATCTGTGTGACAATGACGACTCACACCTGGAGTTCTTTAAAATCACCAAATACAAATGGAAAACATAGAATATCCCCGATTTCTTCATTTTTATTTTCCCTTTGTTCCGTTTTATAATGCTGCACTGAACAGAATGCAGAAAATGACCTTGGTAGTATGATTCACACTGTGAGACTGCGTCTACATTCATATGAAATCATATAAAACATCAACGCAATGAGCTCCGTTTTCTCAGCATGATATATAAACAGAGAAGCAAAGGGTTTAGAACAAGAAGCGTTTGTTGAAAGCAACAACAAGTCTTCTTCATAAATGATGGAAGGATGTTTGCTCAGCTTATGAATCTATGCAAAATGAGCAACCACTTTATATTAAATCGTATTTTTATTCATTATATATTATTCCACTTGCCAGCTCTGCATTGAGTATAAGAATAATTGTAATGGTACATGATCATATATAAGTTTTAATAATCTCTGTATTTGTTTTTAATATGCTGTTTTATAGACTAGTGTTAATAAACTTATTATCTTGGTGTGAATTAGTTGGGAGCAATCTAGATGAGCGTGGCAGCAGAGGCAGCCATCAGTCTGTCAGCCTGAATGATGAAGTAGGGCGGTGATAAGGTGGAGGAAATGAGAAGTTTATAGAGAAGAGAGAAGAAAAGTACATTTTTGCTGCCAAGAGGTTTGAAGACAATATTATTGCAGAATTCTGTGGAAAGGGATAAAGAAAACGCCTCAAAAAATGACAGAAAAAGAATGGGATCAATACCGAAATATACTGATGTCTTTTATTTTCGCAGAGGTAAAAAAAAGAAAAGCTGGGAATATCGATGTTTTGTGGAATCCTGCGTTTTGCCTCACCTAACCGAGTCAGAGCAGACAGCAGCTCCTCGGGCCTTTAGTTTGGGAAGAGGTCACAGTAATGTGCCATCCCTGTCAAAACGCATACAATCACAACACTAAAGAAGCATAAATATTTCAGGGTCAGCCGGCTCGTTGCGTGTTTCCTCACCACCTCCGCTGTGGCAGCTGACCCGCTGTCAGGGCTCTGGGGTGAAATAAGCTCTCCAAAATAAACAGGGGAGACCCTGAGAGACGGCCGTGGGCATTCAAAAAGCAAGTCATAAAACACAGTGTGAGGAAATTGTGCAGCCTGACTGAGACTACCTGTTGGTCGTCGTAAGATACAGCTGTCTTTTGGTTTGCTGCTTTCCATGTTGTATGCAGTGACCTGGTTCCTCCTATGTTCTCCAACTGTGGCTACAAATCTTTTAGATTATGTTTTTTTTTTAAGGGCTGCTAGAGGTTCCCCACAAATCACTTTTCCAATATTCTTTAAGCTGAAGGCACAACAGTCATAAAACGTCTGTAGCCAGTTAAGTTGTCCTCGCTGGGCAATTTTACTCAGAAGATTAAAGGCCGTTAGTCTTGGAAAAAGTTAATGCTCGAAGTTAACGATCTCTGTGAGTTTTCATTTTCAGCCTCCACCTTCTTGTAATATGCAGAACAGATAAAACAATGATGTAAAACTCAAGCTAGACAGCAATAATTGTAAAGATGGTGTCTAATATCATCAGACTAAATGAAACCACTCGTTATTATTTGGAGGACACATCTTTATACGGGCCTGCTCAGTGTTGTTTTGTGATTCCAGCCTCTTATTAGTCTGCTTCTTAGCACTCCTAGTGCTATTTAGCTGATGTAACTGATGTTACTGTAGTATGAATCTTTGCAGTATATGTTTGGAACGTGGTAACCAGGTGTGCTAGTATCAGCTGACAATAACTTAGCACTCTACCCACTAAACTGATGACTTTTGGCTTGGAAAAACTAACATGCTAGTGGGCAACATGATCAGTCCAAAACCACTAAGCGACATGGCACTAGCTTCATCCATCTTTTTTAATTGTCTATGGATTCACCAAATCACTGCACCTGGGAAATACACTGCAGTGTTTGTATAGATAATGTATAACTGAAGCTGACAGCTGGCTAGCTTCAGCTTCTTTTGCTTCATTTGTGCCAAAAGCATTATGATAATTAGCTTTTCGTGAGCTCAGATTACAAAACTTCTTCATCAGGGCCGGAAGGCTAGCTCCCCAAAGCCCTAGCTGGCTATTCAGAAAGTGACCAAAAGGTTGCTGTAGTTGTTACACAGGTTAATAATATTATGTTAATAAGTAAGATTATGATGGGCTTAAAGGCAGATTTTCTTACAGCTGACTAGCTAGCTGTTAAACAGCTAGCTGACAGCTAGTTGTTTAACCTTGTCTTTATGCTAGGCTAAGCTAAAATTACTGTTGATTTTGCAGCAGTGAACAGAAAAGTTGCCCTATCAGCTTTAATATCTATCACTGGAAAATAAAGAAAGCAAAAAAGCGCTTCATGCAAAGGAGGTCGAGCTACTCTGATCAACAAAGTATGGTAATAATAAATATGGTACTCACAGAAATCTTCTTCAAGGTCAACTTACTGTCTCTTTATTACTTTAACCATGACAAGTTCACACTCTGACGCATTATCTTTGGCTTGGTTATGCTTTATTAATGTGCTATTGGGAAGACTGTAGTAAGGTCCAGATCAACTTTCACCCTGCAGATGATTTGTCGCCGTGTTGCATGTTACTGATACCTTTAGTTTCAGGTCTCCGGAAATTTGTTGCAGGATGTTGGGAATAAGATTCTGTGGTTCAATGAGACTCAGGAAGATTCAATGGTGCAAATGAAACCCAGCAGGGCTGGTCAGCTATTAATGGATGGATGGATAATTTCTACCATTTCAGCCCTGTTGACAGTGAAGAGCAGAAGGTGAAACAGGAGGTAAGAAATCCTTGTGTTGTGATCCACTCCCAGCACACCTGAGAGTTGTGGATGAATTGAAAACACGAAGAGAGGAAATGAATTTCATTACAGAATAGCTGTACTGCTCCTTACACTCCACAGCAGATTATTGCATGAGTGTTTTGATGGTGATGGATATCTTGTTGAAACAATTAATCATTCAACCAAATGCTGTGAGTAAAACGCCAACAGAGACCGAACATCTTAAAGCATTTATGGTTATTAACTTATCAAAATTACAGATTTTTTTGTGGGTTTCATGGAGTAATTTCAATGAATACTTGATTCAAATGTGTATGCTACAATACGACATCGCACTGTATATACAATACTGGGCACTGGATTGGTTTTTGTACGATTTATTGGTTTTATTTTATGCCCACTTGTGGCCAAATGAATGCCCGAGTAGGCATTTCTATTTACTCTGACAAAAAAACAGGCGGCTGAAGATGAAATCTATATAAATATTTTCAGGTTCTGCTCTCGCATCCATGAAAAATTTCTTCAGATTGCCAATTTATTGCTTTGATCTTGAAAGGTATGTCTTCAGGAAAAAGAAAGAGAGGGGAGAGCAAGGAGGGGACAGTGGTGTGATCATATTACTCTGAGGGATGAGGGATTTTCCTGTTATCTACTAATCTTCAATTACTCAATTTCCAGAACAATTCTGGCCTCAATCAACTGATCCAGTGAAGCAGAGTCAAGAGTTAAGCACGAACAGATGAGAGACTTCTGGGCTCACATTGCAGGGGAGTGTGCATGCATGTGTATGGATTATGCTTAAAGGTAAACAGAGGCTGAAGCAGCTTGGCCACTCAGAGGCAAAGGAGTAACAGAGCTGTGGTCGAGACAACAAGCCTACGTTTCTCGTCTCTTTGTGCTTTTTGTGACTTTGACCTGTCTGCTGGTGTGATGTCACAACCCGAACTGTTACTGCTGGATAATGAAGCAGGCCCAAACATAGTTACAACAGGTCCCGTTCGATGAATATCTGATGTGAACATTAGCGGTAATCAGTTTCCTTTCTCTGGAGCCTACTGCAGCCATTTGGGGAAATACAGAGAGCCATAATGAAAACTGTAATGGCCTGAATAATGAAAATCCTCTCTAAATGAAAAGGGTAAGTTAATAGAGTTCTTGTTATGATGATACACAGCATCCAGCAAAGGAAGTCACTGTACTGGCCTTACTGCGATAAAACACACTGCATTGTCTGAATCCCACTCTAAGTACAAAGGTTATGCAGAAATCACCTCACAGTCCGTGCAATAAGTTCTTTAAATGGAAGGAAGTATTGTCTGTCTTCCTTTGCCGTCCACATTCCCATTTCCCAGCAGATATTTAAATATTTTATTGTTTAACATTTAATGCAAAATAGGCCCTCTGCTCTGGATTTGTGGTGCATCTGCAGAAGAGAAAGATCTTAGGGATGTAAATGTGAAGCGTCTATCTCTGTGTGGGTGAGGCCACAGAAACAGCTGACTCCGTGGGTAAACACTGCCCTCTCAGGGTTTACTGCATTAACTGCATGAAACACGCTGCCTGACTTTCAGCTGTGACGGGGAGAGCCCCTCTGACACCTACAGCACACATCAGGTCTCTTATCGCTTATAATACTGACCCATTAACACGTGATATAAACACATCCCACAGAAAGGGGATAAATGAAGAAAGGCTGCAAGAAAAGGCTAAATATGGTGTGTAGCTGGTACTCTCTGCTTTAAGTTAATATTGCTTTAATGATGATACGACATTACATGCACAAATCTATTAACCTTTTATATAAATATATGGATCATCAGTCAGTCAGGTGGGTTTTATACATGAGATCAGTTACAGTCTGACATTTAACTCTCTCTAACCTATTCTTCTGGTGCGTTCTCATAGTACAATGCCTCATCTCGCAGCCTCCATCAGTCAGCTGAGTTTGCACGCAGTTAGAATGAAGATGAATGGGTGGATGACTGGATATGTAAAGCGCTTTGGGGTCCTTAGGGACTAGTAAAGCGCTATATAAATACAGGCCATTTACCATTTACCATGAAGCTGCGTGGATAAAGAAATGCCCCATTAACATATATGAAAAATGGATAGACTTCCTAATTACAAAATAGAATGAAAAAGTATGTTCTGCTTGATATTCTCTTAGAAACACAAAGACACAAAGACACATTTGCAGCATTGTTGTATAGTAAGTGATGCATTATTGGTCCACATGAAAGTTATGGATGCTAAACGAGTGAGGTGAAGGTGTAGACAGAAGATCAGCCACATGCGGCGACCGTCATGAGACACGAGAGTTTGCTCCGTTATTAAGAAAAGCATGTGAATCCAAAGGAGCTGCATCAATGCATCATTGCACTGCAAACCTCACTGGAGACTTTTTCACAAAGGTCAGAGTCTCACCTTTGCAAACAGTGCTTCAGTAAACCCTGTGGAAATGAGTCACGTGACCAAATGTGTGTTTGAGCAAAAGAAAACGCCTGCTTTCAGATTTATGGGGCAGCCGCTGGCACAGGAAACATTTCTGAGAGAATCAGTTTAGTAAATATCAGCAATTCCTACATGCAGACTGTCAAAGGAAAGGTGAGGTTATCCACCAGAGCAGGTGTGAGTGTGAACAGTCGTCCGTCTCCCTGTTTTAGCCCTGTGACCGGCTGACGACCTGTCTGCGGTGTACCCCGCCTCTCGCCCAACAACCCAGAATTGTATAAGCAGAAGATGGTGGATAGAATGATTGATGCTGCCCTCAACAACAGTCCCAGTTTCTCACATGGCCCCTTGGGAAAATGAATTTTTGTCACCCTTTTTCCAGATCCACCCTGAGCCTTAGGAAACACACTGAAGGGGAAGCTCTCACGGAGCTCCCTCACTCTCCCCTGACTTAAAAATCAGTGAAAATCTTCAGGCAGATCTTAGCTCTTAAACATACTGATCCAAGACAGCCCAAATATATTTCAGAAAGATTTATAGTGTAAGTTCTGCTCAGATTACAAATGAAAGCCTTTATGTGTAGTCTATGAATGCATCACATTATGAATGAGTTTACTTCAGTGACTGAGCGAATAAAACCAGTAACTGTTCCCTTCGGTCACCAATTTATAAGCAGTCATACAACACATGATCAGAGAGAGTTTAGTATATTTAGCAAAACTGGGATAAAAAGTCCATGCAAGCATCAACTGAGAAATAAAGGGACCATTGTGGTGCCAAAAAATGATTGATATTTCCAAAAACAATCACCTGTATTTAAACTGTTATAGATAAATTTCAAACTTATACCAGATATAGCTCTCATGAGTCATTTTAAACGTTTTTATCATAACGTAGAAGTTAAGCATAACTTTTATATAGCCTTTATTTATCCAGGTCTGGTTTTTTTTCATGAAAGATCTGCTCAAGAGGGCAGCAGCAGATATTGTAACTAAAATATAAGATTCAATTTTATTTTATTTTCAATTTTATTTATCCAGCGCCAAATCACAACAACAGTCATCTCAAGGTGCTTTATATTACTGTAGGGTAGACCCTATACCGTTACAAAGCAAAAAAAAGTCACCGGGCCACCGAGCAAATGCCCAGTATCCCCAATGGCCAGTCCAGCTATGGTCGTGCCATCAGTTAACCCTTCGTGCCTAGGGTTGCCGACCTACAATAATACATACAGAGAAAAACCCAACAATCATTTGACCCCATATGAGCAAGCACTTTGGCGAAAGTGGGAAGGAAAAACTTTTTTAACAGGAAGAAACCTCCGGCAGAACCAGACTAAGGGAGGGGCGGTCATCTGTCACGACCAGTTGGGATGAGAGAAGGAAGATAGGATAAAAGACATGCCGTGGAAGAGAGCCAGAGATTGATAACAAGTATGATTCAGTGCAGAGCGGTCTATTAACACATAGTGAGTGATAAAGGTGACTGAAGAAGAAATACTCAGTGCATCATGGGAATCCCCGAGCAGCCTGCACCCATTGCAGCATAAGGGAGAATTTGGGGTCACCTGATCCAGCCCTAACTATATGCTGTAGCGAAAAGGAAAGTTTGAAGCCTAATCTTAAAAGCAGAGATAGTGTCTGTCTTAGCAGCCTCGCTTCTGTCAGTCTGCCCCAGGGCAGCTGTGGCTACAACTGTAGCTTGCCTCCACCAGTGTGTGAATGTGACAGTGAATGAATAATGGAATTGTAAAGCGCTTTGGGTGCCAGCGCTATATAAATCCAATCCATTATTATTATTATTATTATTATTATTATTATTATTATTATTATTATTATGAAAGGAGTCTTTTTTATTTTTATTTTATACTTAAACAGTTTATAAACCCCGCTGACCACTGCTCGTTTATCCGTGTAAGCACATCTGTGACACAGAAAAGTCACAGAAATGTTGGAAAGTTCTGGCAACACCGTGAGCCCGCGGGGCCTGCAGTGACGGGCACTTCCGTGCTGTGATTTAATTGGCTGAAAGTTTGTAAGCCAGTCTTAGGCTCCGCCTTCCTCCCCTGTGTTGAAGAGTAGCGCAGCAGTGCACTATAAAGGCTCTGAGGCGGGGTGGACCGGGTCACTGACCGGAAGTAACACAGCAGGTCATCACAAGACTGTGAACCGGCAGGCTCCCAGGCAGGTGAGTGGCTCATCCCACAGGTGTGTTCCGTCCTGACAGCAGTCGTAGAGCCATGTTTTTAAGCTGTTTAACCAACTTACTCGTGCGGGTTGCCCAGCTGAGCTTTAGCCTTCGGTCTTACTTCCAGTTAAAGCTGCGGAAACAGCTTTTCTTTTAAAGAGAACCCCATGAAGACGAAAAGCTAAGGCACAGATCGGGAGACTGATTCGGAGAAGCCGTTTGTTTGGTGCTGTGTTAAGTAACGAGTCATAGTTCCTCACATGGGTGAAAGTTCACCGAGTAGAAAGGGGAAGCAATGAAAGACGGACCTGATTAGCTCTGCTGGGAATCATCGTCATGCTGCTCAGAGCCTTTGCTTAAACTAATATTGTGCACTCGGTTACCTAAATCTTTCTTAGCTTCAGAGCCTTTCAAAATCAGGCAATCTGTTGTTGTGAGATTTCATCTCCGGTTGTGGCCTCAGTGTGTGGGCATGTGCTCTGAGTAGTTCAGACAGGTAGTGACTTTTCCCACTCGGATTCATTTTTCAGTGGATATTTTCGGTGGATGGTTTCACAAGATAAAAGCCAGAGCTCAGTAGACCACATTATGTTTCACTTCTTTTAAATCGTCGGGTGACCCCATCAAATAAATCCAGGGACCATTGCAGGGCTCTGACTGCTTTCCAGCCCATGCAAAATAACATTACACATCTGTGTGTCTTTTTTAGGTGGAACTAAAGCATAGAAAACACTAACCCTTTCAAGATTTCCCTTTAACCTACATAAGTGTCTCAGTAGTTTCCGATAAAGCGAAGTCACCTTTGATATCGAGACTTTGAGTTTTAGCTCTGGCTAATACACAGTAGTTTCCCCATCCCCCTGATGTGGCCCAACACTGCAAGGATGTCACACACAAAGCAGTAGGAAGAGGCTTGATAGGATTTTAATGGCCACTTTACTGGATTCAGTTGTCAGTGAGATGATCATTTTGAGAAGTCTAAAGCAGCCGGTTGTGTTGCATAAAAGCCTTCTTCATAACTTGTACTGTTATCGCAGGTTCATCTCGCACTTGATATCAGGGTGCACAGTGTCAGACTTTGCTTTGTAATAAAACTGGTGAAGATCTCATCAACTGCCACTCAGGAAAAAAAAAACCGGCGTTGCTCAACCAAGCTGTTGCAATAACGTGTAATTCTGAGTCACGCACAGGCCAGAAAGATCTCTTCTGGATTGCCAGAGCTCACGAAAAACAAAAGTTAAATGATTTTATTCACACTGACATCCAAACTGTGTGAAATGATTGAATAGTAGCTCTATAAAAATGCCAGTCGTGGCTGAGGCTGTTGGATTTGAGGCTCGTCTCTTGCTGATCGCCTCCTCCTGTCAGGTCGATGAAGCCGACCTGAGCACTGACTTCAGGTTGCCGCTGGTTGGCTGCACACCTCAGGATGCTGCTGGCTGTTTCTCCAGCAGGAAGATCTCAGGACTCATGCTTCTCCCATTCATCTGCTTCTGTTGTGTACATCAGGTCATGCATGTGAGACGCTTGTTAACAGCATCCCAGGTAATACAGGTGGAGTCCATTTATGTCTGTATGCCATCTGGCAGAACGCAAGCAGATGCCATCCACATGTTGCAGGCACCAAAGGGAGAAGGGACGGATTTTGCTGCAGATGTTTCTTTCCAACTGGCTAACGGGCCTCTTTCCTCCTTCCTTCTCTTGCTTGTATCTCTTTGTTGTCTTAACTATATGCTTAAGATACAAAGACAGGTATGTGCGTGTGCGTGCATATGCACAAAGACAGGTGTGTGTGCATGCATGTGCGCTAATTACCAAACTGAATATCCCCTCGTTGTTCAATGTGATGAGTCTGCCTACTCTGAGGTTTTCCGAGCTCAGGAAGTGTCCTTTGGGGGGAGTGACTACCCACCTAAGAAAATTTGGTCAGAGTACAGTGAAGCTAATGAGATTGTATTACCTCATTAAATAAAACTCAATGCATTTTCTTTAACTTGTAAAGAATATTATTTCTATATGAGACCCTAATTTAAAAATGCAGTACTGTGCAAAAGTCTTGAGCCACCCCCAATTTCTTAAAAAACTAATAATAATATTCCAAGAAAGTATGGCTTTTGGAAACAAAGGTTTTCTTTTTCACTTTATTTCCTTTCCTATTCAGTTCTTGTATCTCACTGTTGAATCTTTTTTGTTTGTTTAGCCACGTAACGTGACCTATGACACATTTGTCCACACATAACAGAAGACTTGGAAACAGGACAAACTTTAAATGGACTCTTCAGGCACTTTGTTACCAACAGCTTGTCCCAAAAAGACATCATTTGGTCCTCTTTTCTTTGGCTAATTGGAGATAATGTATCGGAATTTCAGGAGCAGGACCGCGCCTCCAAACGCGCTCCGTCCGGTTGTCATCTATATAGGTTCTGCAAGCTGTTCATTCTCGTTTACGTGCCCCACCCTCCCTCCCTCCTTGTTCTCAATTATTTAACTTCTTCATTTCTATTTAGTGCATGGGGATCTGCCAGGCCCGGGAGCCACCGCCAGTCCCCTTTGAGGCCTTCCCCAAACCGCAGCTCAATTCATGTCAAACCATTCACTTTTACCTACTAAAACGCTGTCAAACCTAAAATGAGGATGTGGGCCCAGCTAGTGAAAGGAAGGATAAATGAATCGAGATTCCCAAAAAGCTGTTAGGTGAAAACTTGGCATCTTGGTATGATATGTTTACCTAAGAAGTGTGAGGTCTTTTTTTAAAAAAACAAACAAAAAAACCCCCATCTACAGCAGACTAACCATATCTGAAAGTCATGTCATTAATAAACAGGACAAAAAAATTCAGCAAAGACCAGACGGATGATTTGGACCTTCAGCCGATCTATTGTTCACTGACACCTCATCAGAAAATGTCTCGGTGGAAGGGCGGCTGTCAGGAAGCCTTTCTTGATGAAGGGAAACGGGGAGGAAAGGCTGAAGTTTATTCAGCACATCTGGGTAGAAAAACACACAGTGGAACAGTCAGTCATGGATCGGCCTCCCCAGAGCCTGGGCCTCAGCATTATTGAAGCAGTGTGAAGAGAACAAAAGGCAGAAACACCCAAAGAAGAGCTTTGAATGTCCTTCAAGAAGCCTGGAGAACTATTCCTGAAGAGCCTCACAGAGAGCTGCTCAGAGTTCAGACTGAGCTGAAGGATAAAGCTGTGTACACCAAATTTTTCATATACTGTTCCATGTATATTTGCACGAGTTAACACATAATTTTTTGTATTATTATTATTTTTTATGGTGCTTCTGATACAGGTTTTTATAAATCCTAATTCCCACTCCTAGAAGAGACACGGCAGGCTGGCTAGGGTTGAAACGACCTGCAGTGAAACAGAATAAATTGCTGATTAATTTTACAGCGTTGCATGGCCCAGTTAAGTATTACATTTGATCTTCATTTAAGACACTTTTTCATTGTATTCATGTAATATGGTAGTTTTTCACTTGAGTAATTATTTTGGCCTAGTTCTCATTTAAAGAAATATTTGACACCAGCGCAGCACTGCTCGCCGTTTCCCGTTAGATTAATAATATCAGATGTCGTCCATTCTGCCTGCAAGCCGCCACGAGAGCTCGTGAACACTCAGTGCCCTGCGGGACCGCGGTTCGTGCCATTAGTTCTGATTTTCCTCGGACTCTCATCCATATTTTGAAATTATCAGAACTTTCATAACCACAGAGTTCTCTCGCATGATTTATCATCCCTGTTTTCTTTTTATGTTGTCGTCACATTTCCTTCGTTTTGAATGCGAGTGCAAGAAAAATGTGAGGATCCGTGTTCTGTCAGGGAGCTGTGCTCGCACTTAGAAGTCCAAGAATTGAATTAAAGGAATAAGCCCCAGATGATTTTTGTTTCACTCTTTTTAGTAACAACAGGGACTTGCGATGTGTCGTCCAGCCATTTGTACTTTCTTTATTTCTAATACACTTCAAAGCATAAATCATTCTTGGGAGTTTTCCTTTGATGCTGCTGCCAGTGATGTTAGTCATGTTACCCTAACTGCTGTGAAGAGCTGTTAAAATGTCAGGCTTTTATTCTTGCAGTCTTGAATCACATTTTGGCTCAAATCTTTCCTTCAAACACAGATAATCATGGAAGAAGAGCTTAAAAATCATAAGTTCAGTGATTACGTATTGTTGAAATCTCCCAATTCTTTGAATCTTTGGGCTGAAGGAGGGACAATACTCGGTGTATCAATGCTCAATCAACAATCATTTATTTCCATACAATTCAACAGTCAGAGCATTACAACTTCCGGACGGGAGAGATGCTACCAGAGGGTCAGGCACATGTCTCAAAATGGTGACGGGTTGCTCAGCTTTTTATAGTCTCTAGTGGCCCCCAGCTAGTCGTAAAAGCCAAAACATCACATTTTTTCTCTGTTACAGCGCCTAAGTTATGACCTCGGCAGTTGTTTCTCTGCTTTCTGTAAGGTGGGGGTGTGGAATGTAGTCTATCTCCCCTGTCTTTAGACACAGAGTCTCCTGCTTACAACCTTCTCTTCATGATTCAACAATTAAGCATGTCAAGAAAACAGTGTAACACATTCCCAGCAGATCAAGGATACAGAGTGATGCACATTTATCTAATGAACTAATATGTGAATATGTTCTGTTAACTCAAAAGTATAATGAGAACTACACTACATACAGCTCACACACTCTATATTAAAGGGTATAATGTGATCTACAGCAGTATTCTAATTCAACTACTTTGATTACATATATAAGGTAACATATAATAACAGAATAATCTAATAGTATGCATAATGCTTACGCCTTGACTTAACAAACACCTGTCTCATTAATTCTTGCTTCATACACAGCTTTGTTTTAATGATGCTGGAAGTTGACAAGAAAATACTCACTTCCAAATGTATCAGTTTTTAATGTAGTTTCGTCTGTGTTACATCATAGTGTTGACAAATGAATTTGGCGTGGCTGAGCTGCCTTTCCGCATGCATTAAACTGACAGGACAAAGATTGCTGCGAGATAAAGTATACCAGCTATTTAAACACAGAGTATCATAGAGAAAGCCGTTATTTCATCATGCACAGTGGGCAATGTGAGGCGAGTCTCTGTTTCTGACACTCTGTATTCCACGACACAGATTGAATCCAGCAGTCACAATGGCAGACAGCGGGAAGACTAATGAGAGTGCAGCTCCGGCAGCAGAACCAGCTAATGGAGAGCAGCAGGTGAGGGGCACTGTGACCTGAAATGATCCCTAATACATAACACGAGTCTACTGTGAACTCATTTAACACTTGATATTTCCCCGTTTTGATCATCTACTCTTGGAAATTAATAATTATTCCTTATTGATTACTAATACAGACCTGAAAAGAGCTGAACTATACTGTACTGTGAGACAGGATTGTGCTTTCAATAACGGCGACGGTTCTATTTTTGTCCTAGACTGTTGTTTCACGAGTGAGCAACTTGCCCTTGGTCAGTTCGGCGTGCGAGGTGGTTTCAAACGCCTACAGTACCACCAAAGACAGCGTTCCCCTACTGAAGGGAGTGATGGATGCAGCCGAGAGCGGGGTCCGGACTCTGGGTGCAGCTGCCACCGCAGGGACCAAACCTCTCTTGAACATGATCGAGCCACAACGTAGGTTCCCATCTCTGCAAATCCGATGTAACGTATGATAATCGCACAAAGATGTACCTCAAACAGATATTTCATGCTGGTTGCGCATTAAAGGTGAGAAGCTGAAGTCAAATCCATTGCTGCCTCAGGGATAGAATGCAATAGAATCATAAGACTGTTTCTTTTATTGTCATGAGAATAAACTTTCCAAATTTTATTGTGGTGTAATTTGAATCTCTGACACTCATCCAGTTCTAGCTGTACTGTAAACCTGACACGATGCCTGTTTTTTACTGAGTGGTATTACTCTCACTGATTCTCGTGTTGTGCACTTGTTGCAGTTGCCTCTGCAAACGAGTACGCTTTGAAAGGATTGGATAAGATGGAAGAAAAGTTGCCTATTCTTCACCAACCAGCAGACAAGGTCAGAATATTTTAATGTAGCATCAAAAAAACCTAACCCTATTGTGCTTAAATGCTGTCATAAAAATCCAAAATGATAGACTTGATAAAGAAAACAGCTCTCTGGCCTCCATGTGCTTGTTTTCTTCGTATTGGTGCATTCTGGATGATTTTGACAATACAGAAAACGCAAAATGCTTCGCTGATCATTGCTCATTTACCTCTTTTCCACTAACGTGTTGTCACTGCTGGCACTAATGCAAACTGAGTAGTGGCAGCATTTTACAGCAGCATGAGCACAGTTTATCAGCTAGCATTAATGATAAACACTGGGGTAATTTCAGAGGAAGAAAGTCGTGGCAGAATTTTATTTATTTATTATAGTCGGCACCAAATCGAGCTCCAGCACCACGTTGGTTTTCAAAAGAAGGTAATTATCTTATCTCGACTTCCTCAGGTGGTGTCAGACACAGTGGGAATGGTGTACCAGTCTGTGGCAGGGGCCAAAGAAGCCGTGGTGGGGGCTGTGATGGGTGGCGTCGAGCTGACCCGGGCAGCAGTCAGCGGAGGAATCAACACAGTCATGGGCACCAGGATGGGCCAGATGGTTAGCAGTGGGATGGGCCTGGCCCTCAGCCGATCCGAGGACTGGGTCGACCAGAACCTACCGCTCACTGAGAGGGAGCTGGGTCAGTAGCTGTGCTAATCACTTCATCGAAAACACTGGGTGGTAATGAACCCGTTTGCCTGTTGTTGAATTATATGAATGTGTCTTGACAGATAAAGGTTTAAAAAATGAATAATTGAGATTATCCCAAAAAATAGGTCACAAAAGCAGGATGAGGTAATCTGGTGAAATGGGGGGTGTGGTCATCATGACTGTTGAATTCGACCACCGTGACTGAACACGTGGATGGTCGGTGCTATTCATAGAGAGGCAGGGCATTCCAGTGAACTTCCCTTCTGTTAACTTGGCCCAAAAAGTACCTGCAATTTCCAGCACTCGCAGCTTTGACACCTGCTACTGTGATGTCATGTTATCATGACAACCTGCCATACTCCACTGTGGAAGCTGTGAAAGAGCCCCGTCTCTGATTATGGCTATGTGGCACAATTGCAACTGTGGCAGCAGCACAGTTGAAGTTGTTCCTTTAACCATCAAAGTGGCTTTTAATGAAAGCACAGTGATGCAGCGTTATGTCCTTTTGCTTGCACAGAACTGATCAGAGGCTCTGTAGTGGCTCTTAGAAGCAAAGCTTCAAACAGATGGAGGGGAAAAGTGTTTCCATCAGTCATGACATACCCAACACCCTGTGCAATGAAGATGCTACGTATTTTAACGGTCTATTTCTGTTAGTAATGTCAGGGTCACACATCTGATTTAGCACTCGCCTCTTTCAGCTGCTGTGGCCGAACCTGCCAGCAGCGAGGTAGCTACCTCTTCAGACAACCCCAGCTACTTTGTCCGGTTGGGGAAACTCTCCACTAAGGTACAGGAACGAGCTCTTCAGCACTCTTTGGATCGGGCACGTCACTACCGGGACACAGCCTATGGTACGGTGGCTCAGATTACCATCACTCTAGACCTGCTAGAAAGCGCCCGCGCCAGTCTCGGTTCAGCAGGTAACCAGATAGGAGGAGCTTCTGAGAAACTCCTGCAGCGCTGGACCGAGTGGAAGCAGAAGCACGGAGGACATGATGGGCAGACGGAGTCTGAGCCAGAGCCAGACGGGACCAAAAATGAGTCTGAGGTCAGGACCGAAAGTCTTTGAAACAGATTATTCAGCTGTGTTTTACAGATATATTTCATAGCAGCATTTTTACTTTGACCTCCTAAGACCCGAACTCTTTCATGTCATGCATTTTTAATTTCTTTGCTATTTGGGCTGATTGGAACCTGATGAAGGTAAAAACAAAGAATTGCCTGATTTATTGATATTTTTTTTAACCTGATTTTTGTTCCTTAGAAAATGAGATCCACATATGAGAACATTTGTTTAAAATTTAGTATTGTGGTCTAGACAACCCAAAATGTGATGTCCACATTTGACCTCTGACCTCTCCTTCAAGGTAAATAGACTGATTTTTGAAGGTTGAAGTGATAATGTATAATGTGTAGAGCCACCTTATGACCTCCTCAAGGTCATAAGGTCAAATTTTCATGTCTTTTGTTTCAAACGGCTTAATTCTTTTGCCTTTTGTTTGTCCTGGCAACATTTACATTTCACATCTGCCTGTCTGTCAAGTTGATCACAGAATGTGTGTGTTAAAGACATTATTGTCAAAAGGAAGGGAATGAGCTGCCTAGTTAATTAGAAATGTATTATATGATATAATCTCTATGAATAATGTCCAGTTACTTGCAGATCAATCCACGATCTGCTCCTAGATAATGTTTGTCTTTACTGCACTAAAAACTTGTTGAAGTACATTTAAAAAGAACAAAGAAACAATATTAATATATCCCCTTAAATAAATGCTGCCCAGAGAGTGAGCTTGCTTGGCATAGGTTCACACTCTGAGAGCTTTTTATTTACTTTCCACCGTCATTTCCTTCTGTGTCATTGTTGTGCTGTTTACATTTGGACTGTCCCGTTATCTTAGCTTTACATTTTATTCATTTGGTTTTTGTTTCCACTTACGTTCACAGCAGCTTGAAAGGCAGACCCTCTCTATGGTGCGTGGTCTGAGCGACCAGCTGCGGTCGGCGTGTGCCAGCGTGGTTTCAAGTGCTAAAGGTCTGCCGAGCACAGTCCAGGACCAGCTGACCGCGGCTCGACAGTCTGCCGAGGAGCTGTATTCCTCTCTGAGGAACACGAGCACCATCACGCCGGTCCTCCTCGATCGGAGCCGTCATCAGCTGAACCAAGTACGCGTCATGCTTTGCTGTCTTTACTGCTCCAGCTGTGCAGCTGCTTAATTAAATGTAGCTCATAGCTCGAGTTTTTAGTTTCACCCACAGCGCCACCACTCTCCACGTTAGTTCTTGTGTAATGTCACTGGAAAGTCCCATGCACTGCTGATGCTACAACATTCAAGTGTATGTTATACACTTACCAACCACTTTATTAGGTACATCTTGCTACTGCTGTGTTGAACCCTTTTTTTTTTTTTTTTTTTTTTTTTTTTTTGTACAAGGCCTAATTACTGGTATTTGAGTTACTGTTGCTTTCATGTGAGCTCAACACAGTCTGGCAGCAAGGTCAGGTTATTTTCCTGTGACGTCACCAGGCATTTTTATCTGGAGAACTGCTGTCTTACACATTGGATAATATTATTAATTTATTTGTTGGACCATTCTTAATCCTGGATATGGTCGTGTAGGGAAAAGCCCAATAGATCAGCAGTTTCTAATCATCTTTCTTTCCCATTCTGATGCTCAATCTGAACCTCAGCAGGTCGTCTTGACCACATCGAAATGCAGAGAGTGGCTTCCATGTAATTGGCTGATTAGCTATTTGCATTAACAATCTGCTAATAAAGTGGCTAGTCAGTGAAACGAATTTGTTTTCAATCTCTGATGGTGCTCAGTATTATTTCAGATCATTTATCCTCTTATTAACTGTACATTTTTATTAAAACTGTACTGTTGTGTGTGTCCATCCCAGGTTCAGAAGTCTGTGGATGGTGTCATGGACTATCTACTGCACAACACGCCGCTCAACTGGCTGGTGGGACCGTTCGCTCCTCAGATCACTGAGCATGCAGAGGGCGACGTGGCAGAGAAGGCCGGACCAAACGAGTAGACGCGAAGACTTCCTGTGCTCCTCTGAGATGATTCAAAGTGGTGTTAGGGGACTATTTCTAGATGTTGATGAACCAGCTCAAAATAGGTGCCATAATATTCATGAAAAACTGTCATCATCATAATTCTATCAGTTTTTGACACTACATTTATCATGCAGAAGTTAAAATCTAAAATGTGGCCTTAGGAAATGATTGTTTTGCACTTTATTATTTATGGTAGATTTGTTGGGGTTTTTTTTTTTTTTTTTGTTGTGTTTTGTTAATCTCTGAAAGATTAATGTGTCTTTAAACATTTTTGTTTGGAAGGAATTCAAAACCTTCCCAAAACAAAGTAAAATCTAGTGGCGTATAGGAAAAATAATATAGAAAAGACATGAGGACATCTTGAATCAGATGCATTTAATTTGTTTTCGAATTTTACCTTCAGTATTCTCTTTCTGGAAAGAGTTAATTGTCATTAAACTGATATGTAAATAAATTTCTAACACTGCAGAATCATGTATGAGCGAGTGACTCTTTATTTATGTTTGGAAACAGCCTCACACACAGGTTAGAAACAGGAGATGGTGTCAAACAGAAAAATGAGGATAAAAATAAGTCTAGAGAGATTATTTGTTTTGTGAAGAAGAAATGATTGATTTCCCTGTTTCATCACAAAAATGGAAGTCTTTTTGTGGATGTGGAACTCAAGAAGCAGCATTAGATCAATAACATAAAACAAATTAACTGTAAGATTAAAACGCCTAAATAAAAAGGCCAAAGTCAGGGATCGTGTCCACAGAGGGACTGGGGCCGAACGATGCTGTTCTGACCTTGTGTGTGATGATCAGCTGTGGTGGTGGAGGTGGTGTAGGTGTAGTTTGCTGTGCTGGCCCGTCGCTCTGAGGGCTGACATTGGCGGTGACGTCATGGTCGTTGTTTCGAATGTCGGGAGCTAGCGCTGGGTAGGAGGCCGCGCGCTCTGCTGGGGACACAGCTCACTCAAATCTGAACCCCTCCGTCGTCGACAGCCGCCGATTAACTACGTTTCAGGTAATGTCTTCATTCCCGACTGATTCGGCAGATTCCCGGGATGTGGTACCGGTCATAAACCCAGCCGGGACGCTGTTGGGAGGCGCTCTAGTTTTGGGTTGGCTGACTGCGTTAGCAACTCTGCTAACAGATAGCCCGCTAACACTAGCGTTTATTCGATTGAAAAGCCGCGATCTGCGTATAGTTCGTCACCGAGGACGCTGTAGCATTTAACTTTCGTATTTTTCACGATGACACAGGGCCACCGGTCGAGTTTCGTCCTTCCTTTTACACCTGTATGCAGTGTCAGACAGACCAAACGTCCAGCGAGGCTGTTTGCTAATGTTTGCTGTGAGCTATTCAAGCACAGGACGCCAATTGTTTTCTTGTGCGGACAAACTCGGACTGGGAACGGCCAGCTGGAAGTTGTTCGGCTAAACTGCACGCAGCGCAGTTTTAACGTTAGCCAGCGCGTCGGTATTTAGGGTTTCGTACTGACGGGGTTTTTGTTTTATTCTTGTTGTCTTTTTCACAACTTTCTCCATGACCAAAAACGTCTTGTGCGGCGGAAGAAAGCGCGAAACAGCTGAGTTAGCGCATGTTTCACACACCGTCATTTACCTTCTAGGGTGTGTGTGTGCGGCTCTTTGGACCCTTTGTTTCCGTCACCATGCACAGCTCTCCGTGTTTGTTCAAACTAATCCCACAGCTTCCTACTTTTAAAACTCGTGCTTGCTTTGATGTTGTAAGAGGTGCAGTACATTCGGCGATCCGTTTCACTGGTATTTCTATTGCTGCTACGTTTTTGTGTTTTCTAATAATTTTGAAGCATAGTTTATTTATTAGTATTTTCAGTGTGCCAAAGTCCAGGCCTGATTTTGCAGTAATCGTGGACTTTGGCCTTCAGAAGTTGGGGTTGGTCTTAATTTTGGTTTATGAAGTTTATAAAACTGCAACAGACCTTCATTACAGCTGCAAGTAGTGGACCATAACCTTTAATTCACAAAGACCTCTTTTCCACTTGTCCAGTGCCTAATCTAGAGCTGGTTCAATGCATTCCAGTAAATGGGGGGGAGGGATGACTACTTTCTGTGCCAGAAAAGTGTGAACCAGCTCAGTGCTGCAAATTTACTGGTTGTAAAAGTTGGAAGGGGCTTTAGCTAGAAAGTAACAGTATTTGCCAAATAAGCCCCAGGATTTGTCTGCTGTGATTGTCTTTTTTCTTTAAGCTATGTAACGATCAGTCCTCAAGCCTTTCAGAGCTGGACTGGCTCTGTGTCGGTGCAAAAGAGGTAAAAGAAGTCATGATGTGCTCAAACTCTACTCTCATGCTGCAATGCCAATCTCCAAGCTCTTTTAGCTCCAACCTAAAAGCTTTGTAATCAAACAGGGACTGCTAATTATTCTCACTAACTTCTGCAACCCCATTTTCAGGATTATCCTCTCCCATCCCCCTTACCCCCTCTGTCAGAGCATGGCTCAGGAGACCAATCAGACGCAGGTGCCAATGCTTTGCACTATGGGATGCGGTTTCTATGGTAACCCCCGCACCAACGGCATGTGCTCGGTCTGCTACAAGGAACACCTGCAGAGACAACAGGGAGGGGGGCGGTCCAGCCCCCCTGGAGAGAAAGGTAGGAAGATGGGAGAGACATGACCTATAAAAAGCAGGGGTCTGCTGGATAAGGGTGTACCAGGTGAATAAGTCAGGAGCTTTTAAATGGGAGTCACTCAAAAAGTGCACTGGAAATAGGGAGCCGAACTAGCTAAAAGGGGCTGGAGAACAGAGGTAGCATTAGCTGCCTACACTGTGGCATCAGAAAGCAAGAGAGTTACATTGCCATCTGTTGTTGTACATTAACTCAAAGTGCATCTGATCATGGTAAACAAATACATGTAGGGAATGTCAAGACGCTTAGAAGCAAGTGGAAAGTCATCCATGTGTGAGGCAACAACAGATTTTTGTGACTGATCTGACTGTCCTCCCCCCTCCCCGACACACACATGCGTGCACACAGCTGCTACTTCACCAGCGGGATCACCAGGATCGGCCGGTACAACTGTGGAGAGCACAACCTCAGAGCCCAGTACAGAGGTGGCAGGAACCCCACCTGAGGAACAAACAACCAGGTATGCTGAGTTACGCGTAGAAAAGCGCAGAGAGCCGTGTTGTTTCATTGAGTCATTGTGAATCAGTGTTTTAGATGTGATTCATCAAGGAAAAATATACTCCGTGTTGGCTCTTTGACTAGTCCAGTCAGTTCATGCTAGTACCGCAGCTTGCCTCTGCAGAAGGGTAGGCAGTTGTGTGCATATTTATTTATGAAAACAAAACCTTCTATCACCATGGTGCAGTCATTTTCTGGGTGAAAACATTTTTACCTTACCCTGACGACCCCAACCTTCTAGTAAGAACTTTTCAGCTATTTCAATTTGCACGTCGACATTGACAGGTGAGGTTGTGATGAGCTTCTGATGATTATCAAAAGCCAAATTAAGTGTACGATGGGCTGTGTTGTCATTGACACTGGAAGAAAATTAGCTAGAGGATGGTGTAGTTTAAAACTTAGCTTGAGGCCCTGTTCTGAAAAACTGCAGTGTAATGCTGAATAATTTTTTGCTGGCCAAGTTCTTTTTCTGCTATTCGGCATTTTGAAGGGCCTCTTTTATAATTTGCTTTAACTTTACCATTGGGCTAACCTTTTTAAATGTTAAAAATGGATTTAATTCACTGTGAGGAAAGTGCGATAGGTAAGAAAAGTTCTGCGAGGCTCTTGAAATTGCTAAAAATGGTTTTATATTGCAGCGTGTGCACTGGATCTGTTTCCTCCCAAAGGGGACAAAACCAAAGCAAAGAGAGTACCAAGATAAATTTAATCATTTCAATTCTTTTTTTTTTTTCTTTTTTTTTTGTTGTGTGTTTTTTCAGTATTTTTATTTAATCTAAACTGAAATTTGCTGACTTGATTTGATGCCCTGTTAGTCCCAGCTCCACCAGCCCAGTAACTCAACAGATGACAGCTATGAGCATCTCCCAGGATTCAGGAGCTGTGGATTCTGATCGAGCAGAAGCCGAGGAGGGTGAAGAGGAGGGTACTTCAAACAGCACAGGTAAACATCGTAGAAAGCAGTAGTTCATTCCCTACCCACCGTCCACACGGTCGGCCCTACTCAAAGCAGAGGAGTACACTATTAAGAACTGCTGCGTGAATAAACAATGGGACGCACTCGCCACCGTGTTCCGGGAGCGTGCCTGAAGTGATAAACACAATATGCTCTGTGATGACCATTGGTTTTCCCGTTTTATTTCATTTTGCCTTCTGCTGTGTGGCATGTTCTGTGTTGCAGTCAAATAACTGTGTAAGGAAATCGTGTTTTTACGTGTTTAAATAATATTTTATAAAGCTTAAGTTACGGCCTCTGACCCGGCTAGCATATTTGATTGGTTGAAGTTAATTGTGTTGTCTTTTGTACATGTGCATAAATAAACATACAGCTGTTTTACATACGGTTGCTTTGTTTTTCCCCACCAGAGCCAGTCGGGGAAGCTGCGCAGGCTTCGTCTGATGGCGACCAGACTCCTGATAAAAACAAGAAAAAGAATCGCTGCTTTTCTTGCCGGAAGAAAGTAGGACTTACTGGTAAGTGAGGGAAGAATTTCACTCAAGTTTCTTATCTGTTTATCCTGTGTTTTATGAGTCGGCAGGGGTTCCTCACCCCTAATAAGACATTGATTTGGCACACGGATGTATGTGGTGCAATGTCAAAGACATCTTTAATATTCTTCGCCTGCAGAGCTTTTGGAGCTAAACCTGTTTTTAAAGGACAATAATGACAGCTGCACACAAATGATTCATATGTGCATTTATTCTGTGATGATTGCTTATGTACAGCGAGCGACATTCTGCACTTAAGTGATACATTTCACAGTGTGCAGCTCGGTCCTTTTTTTTTTTTTTTGCTTCATAGGAGACTCTGAGACTTAATAGCAATGATTATATATCAGCTTAATTGAGACCACATCCTGAGTTAGCATGTAAAATTGAGCAACATCATCAAGGCCCAGTCAAACTGAATTTAATTAAAACCTTACACAGGGCAGTGTAAGAATAAGTCTGTAAAATAATCGGGATGTAGTAGGACTGGGTGATGCATTTCTTTCTTTTTTAATATAGCCTCAGTCTCCCTCTGCACCTCGAGCTGACTCTGTTTTCCTGCAGCTTGGAGAGAGACACAGGGCTGTTCCCAACAATGAAAAATAACTCTTTAATTTACGGATAGACAGCATGAAAACTGAGTTTTCATAATGTGTGTGTGTGTGTAACCAAAGCTTATTAACTTTTGGAAATGGTACGCTAAAAAGAAGTCGGTGAATTTTACCTCACAGAAGTTGGAAGATCTGAACCAAGTCATGTGGTGAGATTTACCGGCCTAACAAGGCAGCAGTCAAGGAACAATTGCCGTATTTTTTTTTTTTTTAAGGTCAAATGAATGTTTTTGTCAGTGGTGTCTTAGTAGTCTGGTCTGATGGCAGATAATCCATCAAATATGCTGTATATAAACCCAAACATATGTGGGTTTTACTGCTGGCCCTATCTACTGCAGCACATAGTTTCCTTGCTGCTCTGTCCTCTTGTCTGTTCTAACACACTGATTTGGGGTCAGCACCCGAGAAATGAAACAATCCCAAATTGAAGAAAATAGCCATTCTGCCCCAAAACGAGATGTGAGTTTTGGTCTCTGGTGTCCAGATACATGTGATATCTATAATAAAGCGTCCAAGTTTAATTGCTTCTTTTTCCTCAAGGTTTTGACTGTCGCTGTGGCAACCTGTTCTGCGCCATCCATCGTTACTCCGACAAACACGACTGTCCCTATGATTACCGGAGCGCAGCCGCTGCCCAGTTACGCAAGGAGAACCCCATCGTAGTGGCTGAGAAGATTCAGAAGTTATGAGGACTGAGAGCAAAAAAGAAGTTTCTGACTTTGTGAATTTGAACAATGGCGACTTGGATGAAAACACCTGATATCGTGGCTTCATTTGTTCATGGTAGTGTAAAGCGGGCGGGGTGGGGGTGGTGCGGTCGCAGCCACAGTCCAGACACTTCCCTTACTAGCATCTCCCTCTCTCTCCACTTGTGGCTGCAGCGCGCGCGTGTGTTTGTATGAAAGTGTGTGTGTGCGTGCACATTTGCTTGAGAGCTGGGGAGAGAGCCATGAGGGCTTGGTGGACATTTGTTTTGCCGTGGGAAGGGCAGGAATTTGATTTTTACCCCTTTTGTTTTTTTTGTTGTTGTTGTTTTTCCACTTAGCGGGATCGTGTGAGTGTATTTTTTTATACAATCCCTGTAGGTAGCTGAAATGAACGAGGATAAGCTGTTAAGGAATGTGTCAATCGGGATAATGACAGAAACACATTTAGGGGGTCTAGTGACTCATGTATCAGCAAGACCTTTAAGGGCTTTGGAATATAGCATTTTATCCCAGACTGAAAAATGATGTCAACTACTTGTCAAATTGGCAACTCCTTTACTCTGTGGGCGACCACATGTAGTACTCCAAAGTCTGAGTTTTCCACATGCGTCTCTCTTTGATATGTAGGCTTGTATGGATACCGGGTGCATGAACAGTCATTGGAAGGGGAAAGCCGGGGAGGGAAACAAACGACCTTGACTTAACTGTGTGATTGATTTTTTTTTTTTCTTCTTTATTTTAATGAGCGTATGACATCAGAAGATCTATATTAATATATTGTAGTTAGCTTGAATTGTGTGATTGCATTCTATTTATTTTTTATTGTTTGGTTGGTCTGTGCTGGAGGATTGGCAGCATGTGTCCGCGAATCTTTAACGATTTGCTCTTAACTTTTTCTTCGATTATATTTAAGTAATTCCATCCTGATTATGTAACCAGTGAAGAAGAAAATGCGCGCCCGAGCTCTGACGTGACGGAGCGGAGCCCGGCTGAGCCGCTCGGAGGGAGCGAGTGCAGTAGGATGTCAGTGATTAAGGCTTTGGGTATGAAGCACAACGACGTATGTCCGCTGCAGAGCACAAGCTACGGTGCCATGCCCGCTCAGTTTTGTTCAGCATTCGGGTCACTTGCAGTTTATATCCGAGCTGTATCGCAGCCTTGCTGATGAAATTGCCTTGTCGAGTTGCTGAGATTTTCTTCTTCGGTAAGGCGGCGCGCTCGCCTCGAATGACCATTTATGTTCTTCGGAGCCTGTATGAAGCTCCACGTTTCTCCTACCACCAGCAGACCACTGACACATGCTGAATGAAAACTGACCCGGGTCGCAGTTGCTCTCATAGACGATGGCGTACGTTCTGCTCAGCGTTGCAGTGCCGCAGAGTTGCGTGCTGTGCTTTTACAGTGTGCTCAGACTGCTTCTAGCTAGCTTCTTCTAGGAAGATCAGTCCCACGTGCATGTGTGCAGTCAAACACGCGTTGCTGTTTTGTGACCGCGTAGTTTGAAATGAAGCTGGAATGTTTAAAAAGCCGCACAGCAGTAGCACAATGCATGGCCGGAACCGTAAGGTTCCCGTTAACAGGACTGTTTTTTGTTTTTTTTCCTCAAATGTAAATACCATACAGCTCCTCTTCTTATAGTATAACCTCAATGTAGATTTTTGCCAGGTAATAAAGGTGGGGAATTAAGGCAACAAATAGTACTCTCTGTATTAAAGTGCTTTTCATAATTATCCAAAAAAAATGTGCTACAACTAGCACTGATGTTTTCCCCATCTTGTTTCCTCATTAATTTTTCAGGTTTTTACGTGTAATGTTCAAATTGTTTAATAACCACTAGTATCCCCTGCAGGCCACGTGGTTTCTATTTTACCATACTAGCTACACTCTTAACCAGCCCCCCCTCCTCCCTCCCGAGCTATATTAACGTTGCTGAATAACAGAGTATCTCAGTCAGAGCTTTTATCCTGTTACTGATTTGTAGCAATAGCGATATTACTGAAAGTTTAAAGGGCCCCAAGCAAGAAATAGAGGGTTCATCTTTTCATTATTAAAAGCTTTCCCTGTAAATGTTGCTTGATGCGGTTCATTATATATTAATGAAAGCTGGAGAAAAGTTGCATTTGAATTTTCAGGGAATGCAATTTAAAAATAATCCACCGCAAAAGGCGAAAGAGAGGAATCACACTCCTCCGTGTGTCGGCTTAGTTCTGCCTCTTCTGATTGAAAAAGAGCCTTCGTCGAGTCTTTGCGTTAATGGCCGACGTGATGACTTGGCATGCCGACGGCGAGACGTTTTGCCGTGGATGAGTTGAGCCCGCAGTGACGGTGATTTAACTTCTTCCACCGTCACACCTACAGTGTAAATTTCAAATTGAGAAGGTGTTAACTGTGATATTCAGGGGGACGAGTGGTTGGTGCTGCTCTGCAGTTCGTTGTGTTTTAGACACAGAATTCTCAGACTTGGTTGATGATTATAAAACATCGTTGCATACGGTAAGCTCGGTTTTCCTTTACAGATTAATTGTCTCTTCATGGGAGAATTTTCCTGTGATGATTGTTCAGTTATGTAAATCATGGGGGGTTGCATGGTTTACGCTCATTTTCTATTGACTGCTCATATCAGTGCTCCAAACGTTTCAGCATGTTTTTCCTGATAAATGTGAGCAGTTTGAATGTAAACCACCACAAGTCACACGATAAGTCGTGTTGCCGTCAGACTGACTGTCCGTTGGCCGACGATGGTTGTCTTTATGTGATTTGAGACATTTGAATCATTCAAATCTTTTGACTGTTTGACTTGCCACCAGCAATTAGGGCTACGTGACCTGAGTAACTGAGATATTATCAGTGCATATACTTGTGTTTTGTTTGGTTTTTTTTTTTCCCCTTTTTTGTTGCATTGATTATTGTTTGATGTTCTCACACCTTTCATAATCAGTGTCTTCATCATGCAAGGGTTTTGATTGAGAATAATAAACTTGTGAGTTAGGATGAATTTTCTTCAGCTTCACTGCAGGAATAAAGACATATTATTCTGTCTTTCAAGATGAGCTTTAGGGACTTGAGATGAAATCTACGATGTTCACAGAGGTGTAGTTGCCGTCCCTTGGCACTCCAGTCCCCCAGAAACACCACCAGATATCTTTTTATTTTTTCTTTTAAGAGTTAGGATTGTAAGATGTGTAAGAGTAAGTATAAACAATAAAATCACAAAGTTTATTTTAATTTACACTTGTCGTTTGTATTTATTTGTCTTAATGTATGCTAAATAAATACTCATTTTAAATCCAAGCTCCTTGCACTCTGCTTTAGAAGAAAACCTCAGTATTTTACTGTGATACAAGCTGCATGTGGAGATGTGGAAATATACGCGTTTTTACAGCTAATGTAGTTGTGCTGTTATCACCACAGCGGGAAAAGCGTATTTAACTGTTATAAATGACTTTTCTATGATTTTTCACATTTTTGTAAAGCCATCAAGTGGGCCAGTTTGTAGCCTTTGGAGGTCTTGTTCTGATCTTTCTGCAGTTTGACAGCCCTGCCCTAAGACATAGGGGCGCCACAGGTCAATAAAGGTTATCACCTTTATCCATACTACTTTCAGATCTCCCAGAATGCTTCTGTCTATAGAACAAGGGCTTACTTTGAGTATAAACATGCCTCTGCACTCATGAAATTATTCCCAGGTCAACACGTACAACACCAAAACACAGAATGAGGAAATATCTTTTGAAGGAATGACTCAAAGGGGCGGAATGACAGGAATGACACCGGGGGCGGTCGTGGCTCAAAGAGTTGGCAGTTCGTCTTGTAACCGGAAGGTTGCCAGTTCGAGCCCCGGCTTGGTCGTTGTGTCCTTGGGCAAGACACTTCACCTACCGCCTACTGGTGATGGCCAGAGGGGCCGATGGCCGATATCCATTATTATTATTATCAAAGCCTTTCTCTAGCACATGGAGACCACGTTAATTTTTTCATTTATTCTGTTATCTGTCTGAATAATATCAGTTTGATATAGGATATTCCTGTGTTATTATGTATAATTAAGCCCGTTTATTTACATGTATAAGATATCCATCCTACTTCCATCATGATTTAGTCATTAAAGTTAACAATTACAAGTTACATTCTAGGCAGTAGCTTTGTTGTTTGATGTCATCCAGTGTTTAATAAAGGGCAAAAAAAAAGTTAGACCTCC
The DNA here is from genome assembly GCF_057381845.1 of Rhamphochromis longiceps. Classification (NCBI taxonomy): domain Eukaryota; kingdom Metazoa; phylum Chordata; class Actinopteri; order Cichliformes; family Cichlidae; genus Rhamphochromis; species Rhamphochromis longiceps. Next base: position 11,158,328 of record NC_140578.1, read on the forward strand.
TCTCGGGGCCCTGTGGGTTTGTACTGATGTGCCTAATGGACCTTAAGATAAGATAACTCTTTATTGTCATTGCACAGTCGTACATAGTCCAATAGTCCAATGAAATTGGAAAACTGTCCTACGTCGACACTACATATAACACAACATGACCCGATACGACACATCACAACGCAACACAAACAACACAACACAACACAGTATAATAACTTAGTAATAAAAAATAAGAATAAGTGTATTTGTATTACACACTGTTATTATTGCACATTAATTGTTATTGCACCTTGTTATAAATATAAATATTATTATTGTTACTGTTTTTACCATTGTTACCTCCCCCCCCCAAAAAGTCCAGGTAGGTAGCCAGTCAGGTCAGCTATTTGCATTGATCAGGGCTATTGCCCTGTTGTAAAAGCTGTCCTTGAGTCTATTTGTTCGGGACCTCAGCAGCCTGAACCTCCTGCCAGACGGCAGCAGCTTAAACACCCGGTGTCCTGGGTGTGTACCGTCCCGTAGGATGCTGCGTGCCCTCTTGAGACAGCGAGTGCTGTACAGGTCCTTCAGGGAGGGAAGAGGATGTCCAATGATTTTTTGGGCCATATTGATGACCCTCTGGAGTGCCTTTCTGTGTGAAACTGGAGACCTTTTCCACACACTCGCCATTGATGCTGACAGGCTACAGCTCAGACTTCCTCCTTCTGAAGTCAACTACCAGTTCTTTTGTCTTGGTGGTATTGAGGTCCAGGTTGTTATCTACACACCAATCTGACAGCCTCTGAACTTCAGCTCTGTACGACGTCTCATCTCCCCCTGAGATGAGCCCCACCACGGTGGTATCATCTGCAAACTTGATGACTGTGTTGTCTGGGTGGGTACTAGCACAGTCATGTGTGTACAGAGTGTACAGTAGGGGACTCAGTACACAGCCTTGTGGAGAGCCGGTGTTAAGGCTGAGGGCTGAGGAAAGATGAGGCCCCACTCTAACTCTCTGTACACGGTCTGAGAGGAAGTCTCTGATCCAGCGGCAGGTGGTAGAAGGAAGTCCAATTTCCAGCAGTTTAACTATTAGTCTGTATTGAAAGCAGAGCTAAAGTCAACAAAGAGCAGCCTGGCGTAACGGCCCTGCACTTCCAGGTGAGAGATGGTGGTGTGGAGCGTTGTAGCAATGGCATCTTCAGTTGATCTGTTAGCTCTGTATGCGAACTGGAGCAGGTCGAGTGTGGGTGGCAGGCAGGACATGATGTGACGTCGGACCAGTTTCTCGAAGCACTTCATTATAACAGGTGTTAGAGCAACTGGTCGGTAGTCATTGAGGCTCCATCATCGGCCTCTGATGGATTCATTTCTAATCCTGTCCATCCTGCTCACTCACAGAGCAGATCTCAGTATCTTCAGCTCAGCCCCCAATTTTTGTCAGTACCCCTGTCTCCAAACCACATGACAGCAAGTCTCACTGCCATCTTATAAATCTTCCCTTTGGCTCTTGCTGCTATCCTCCCCTCATAAATCACCCCGACACTTGTCAGTTCCAGTGCAAAGGTGAATCTCTCAAAATCTGTGCAAAAATAACTGAGGTAAAGGTGTGGGTATGCAGGGCTGTTTTAACAAGGCTATGGATATTTATGTAGGATGGCCTACATAGCAGGTTGTAAAGCTGACATTTCTCTTGAATAGATGGTAAAGGTGGCTCCTGAGCCAGCAAAGCTGTGTGTGTGTGTGTGTGTGTGTGTGTGTGTGTGTGTGTGTGTGTGTGTGTGTGTGTGTGTGTGTGTGTGTGTGTGTGTGTGTGTGTGTGTGTGTGTGTGTTTTAATATAAACTGTTGGGGAGAGTTACAGCTTAAGAGTGTTGACCTGTGGAAGACCCACCTTCCTTTAGGACACAAAACAAGCTTAAATCATTTACTTTAATTATTGGTTATGGTCAAACTTCCTGTTAAAAGGGATTTTTTTCCCCTTCCCACAGTTGGGAAGTACCTGGTCATTTGATTGTTGGTTTTTCTTTGTATTTTTTTCTTACATCTTTACAATATAAAGCGTCTTGAGGTGACTGTTGTTGCGATTTGACTTTATATAAATAAAACTGAACTGAGAAATTAAAGGGGATATAAGCTGTTAACTGAATTGAGATCACACATAGATCCATTAGGGCACAATGTGCTCTTTATCAAATAAAATTAGTTGTAAGTAGCACATATCATCTTTGATGAATCAGCCGGGTCTCCAAGTAATTGCGATGACTCTTGGATTATGAGAAATACCGTGAATTGAGCTTCTTTATCTTTAAAGATACAAATTAACAGTCAAGTTCAAACATGTCACCTTTTACAGCGCCGTCATCCGCGCTGATAACACCTTTCCCATAATTGTCCAATGGAAACTTCCTGCGTCATATCCGGTCAACTGTCACTTCCGGATGCGGTGAAACAGCAGAGAAGTAGGAAAACACCGCATCTGTGTGGATTAATAACGACAGGCAGGGCTGTGTATAAACCGGGAGGACACGCCAGCAGCGTCCAGAATGGGCTCGCGGACAGAAGCGTTCACACCGGGATCTGCATTTTAACGGCGCTGTACGTCACAGCGCGAGCCCGCTTTTACCGAGCAGCTGTGTTTGTGTCTTCTTGCTAGCTTAAGCCAGCATAGCGTTAGCTGGGACGCGCTAAAAAAACTACGTCTCTCCGGGAAGCGAGGGGAAGACTTGTCCCTTCTTTTGGTCTTCACTGTCACTTCTTCGGACAGGGGGCACAGAGGGACATCTCTGTGTTCGTGTATAAAGTTAGTTTCGGTCACTTTGAGGGCAGGACTTTTATTGGAAGCGAGTCTCCCAAACTGAGAAGTCGGGATCTCAAACTAAAACCAGCTGCTGGTGTTTTTATTTAGTTAGCTCTCCAGGACGCGTTTGGAGAGAAAAGCGCGTCGTTTGTCTGTCCCAGGGTGTAAAATGAGTGGAATGTGGCGTTCAGGGACTACAAAGAAAAGCCAGCAGACACTTTGTAAATAACACTTCCCTGTCAGCCGGAAGGCTCCAGCTCTTTTTCCTTGTTCAGCTGACAGGGCTGCAGGCAGCGTCCCGAGTTTGAATTCTGGTCAGGTGGAAGGAAGACTTCCTTGTTTGTTTTGTTTCAGCACAGCTCGTTTCTCTTTGACCAGGCTTCAACTCAACAGGTAGGTCTGCTGTTTCACACGGGGGGGTCATGTTGGACCCCGTGTACGTGCATTTATTCTCACTCATGACTTGTAATAAAAACAACGAGCATTAGTCACTGTGGTTTACCTGGAACTCTATAAACATCAGTGTGAAGTATGAAGAAAAAACGATGGGTCTGTGGCTCAAGTCTGTCAAATCATTTAACACATTTAATATATGGTCCATCACAGCTGCAAAAGCCCAGGTTGGCGTTCAGATTTCTTAAAAAAACAACAACAACAAACAAAAAAACCCTGAAACTTATTCTGTGAATAATTATTGAGCCACATTTAAGGAGATTAAGGCGCTCAAGGTGGCAAACTTTTACAGATTATTATTATTGCTTATTATGATTGACAGTGCATTAACCGTCAAAATTAATTTAATATGTTTGAAATGCTTTCTGCCAAAACTGGTGTAGACAAATCTTCATCCCCATTGTCGGCACCCACAGACTAAGGGCCTGTGCATTAAATTGTAATAAGTGTTTCATTGTGTTAACGTTTGCATGATGTGAATTCATTTGCACAGTGATCCTCTTGTCTGTGTTCTTCTTCTCAGTGAAGGATGAATGGCCTCTCTCTCAGTGAGCTCTGCTGCCTGTTCTGTTGCCCGCCTTGCCCGAGCCGCATTGCAGCCAAGCTAGCTTTCCTGCCCCCAGAACCCACGTACACCTTTCTGCCAGACCCAGAGGCGGGCCCTGCTGCACCAGGGGCGACGGGGACATCCGGCCTGCGGGCGCGGAGTGGCGCCTCGGTTGCTGGAAGCGGGGGGACCGGGGCCGTAGAGGGGGGATGGAAGCTTCACCTGACGGACCGAGCGGAGTTTCAGTACTCTCAAAGAGAGCTGGACACTACGGAGGTCTTTCTTGCTCGATCCAGCCGAGGGAACCGAGTCGGCTGCATGTACATTCGCTGCGCTCCTAGTTCCAGGTAAATGGAATTAGCTGTCAGCTGTGACTGACAGGTATGTCACACTCGCTCTGAAGCATTTAAACAGTCTTCTTCCTCAACAGTCTTCTTCACGCCCAGGTTTGCTTTCTTTTCTTTTCTTGTTGACTCAGCTGACGCAAAGATTTTCTCTTCCTGGTTTTTTCTGTAGATCATGGCACACCTGTCAGACTTTATTCTGTTGTCTTTATTCTTTCTCATTATTTTCTCTGCTTGTTTGTAGAGCCTTAAAGTTGAATTTACTGTTGTTCGTGATACTGATCGCAGTAAAAAGATTTGCACACTCCCTGACAACATAAGTTTCCAGTCAGAGACAAAACATTTGCAGCTATGTGGTGTGATTGACTTTATTGGCCGTTGTTGGTAAATGGCTTTATAAGAGGAAATAACCTTCTTCATCTTAGAAGGTTTGACAGTATTTTATGAGATGTAAAAGAATTTAACTCTCAACTGCTACTGATTAATTTACCAAATGAATTAAAAAGAAATGGACAGGCTTGTGTTACAGTCCATTTATCTTGCATTAATGTGTCTCTAGTATTACAAAGAATGATCCCAGGCCTGACGTGATATGGCAGAGTCATTGTTTTGCTGCTTTCTAAGTGGAAAGGCTAAGAGCGAAGCCACGGGCTGCAAGAGCTCATAAACAAAACCACTGAGGGAGAATTTCAAAACAGTCGGTGTGTAGAAAAAGTATCAGGTTACTCCAGAGAGCACAACACGCATTCATGAATAACAGCCAAGGGCTAGATACCCAGCGTTCACAGTGGATACCCTGCTTCTCAGGTTATACTAAATGTCTGGAAGCAAGAGTCCTTCGTGGTAAATAATCCTTCAACCTGCAACAGTTTTATAGAATCAAGTACCTTTTTGATTTAAACAGCAGGTTACTTGTGATTTGATTAATTTCTGTGCACAGTTGTTTTTCTGCCGTAATAAAAGTTCTGTGTTTAGCTATGGTATTGTTGGCAACGCTAAACAAGAATATTTCTCATGTAATCACAATGTAGTTCTCTGTATATCATATATTTCTGATTAGAGCACAGCAGAGGCTGGATCTTTGGCTCCAGTGCTGATAGTGATTTTTATTTATTTATTTTAAAGGAAATAGGAAAACCGACAAGCGTGCACCTGTCTGTGTCTGTTAGCTCGTTACTAACCCTTTGTCTGAATCATCCCTGCAGGTTTACGGTGCTTTTCTCCCACGGCAATGCAGTTGACCTCGGCCAGATGAGCAGTTTCTACATTGGCCTCGGCACTCGCATCAACTGCAACATCTTCTCTTATGATTACTCGGGCTATGGCGTCAGCACCGGCAAGCCCTCCGAGAAGAATCTGTATGCAGACATAGATGCTGCCTGGCACGCCCTGCGTACACGGTATGTGATGATGCAGTTGGCCCAAACGTGTCCTTCGAGGTGTAATTTTATTATCCCAGGCGAACTTGTTCGGGCAAAATGGGGCATGAGTTTACAATGGATACAGCTGGGATCAAACGATGTTTAAAATGTGCCCAGGCAAAAAATGCCTTTGTTGTGAGAAGTGCTAAAGAAGAGAAAAAGCAGAAAACGAACGTTCGAATAAAGGGGCGTGATGAAGGGGGTTGAATGGAGGTGGTGGTGAGGACGGAGCAGAGTGAGGACAGCTGCTGTGTGAATAAAGAAGAGCGAGATGGATGGATGAGGGAAGGCTAAGGGGTGATGTATCTCAAGGGCGTTGTAGGGTGATGAAGTGTCTCATTAACAGAAGCGGTGCTGTGCTAATGCAGCTGTAGCCCGGGGGTTACAAAACAGAGCGCTAACTAAAGGTCGGCTCATGTAAAAGTCACCGTTGTGTGTCACTCTTTACTCGGGTCTTAATTTCAGCATGTTGAAAAAAATATGCATGTGCTTTCTGAAATATAAAGGTTTCTGTGAAAGTCCTTCTGTTACAGAAGAATCCCACTGTTAGTAAACTTTTGTGTTGTGTGTGGGCCAGTAAAAGATTCACTCATTAACGGAGCTGCGAGTAGTCATGAAGTGAAATAAAAATTTGAATTTTAGAAACTGGTCAGTCATTTTTGGTGACTATAAAAAAATTTACCTGACATGTGACCTTTGACCCTTGAGGAACAAAATTCTTTCTGAAAAATAACTAAAGCATTAATGAAAGTACTGTCAGTAATCATTAGTACACCAAAGGTAATATTTGTGGATTTGGCTGCTGTCTCTCATCTGTATTATACGTATTTTTTCTTTCTGTTTATTTCTAACCAGGTATGGCATAAGCCCGGAGAACATCATCCTGTACGGGCAGAGCATCGGTACAGTTCCCACTGTAGACCTGGCGTCACGGTACGAGTGTGCCGCCGTGGTTCTTCACTCGCCTCTAACATCTGGTATGAGAGTGGCGTTTCCTGACACAAAGAAAACCTACTGCTTCGACGCTTTCCCCAAGTAAGAGAGAGTCTTCTTACTGTTCACACGTTTTGTATGTATGAAGCTCTTCATTTCTTTCCCACATAACATTTTGTTCGTAAACACAAAATGTTAATTTGATATGAACTGGTTTTGTGTTTCCCTGCGTTGTCCAATTAAAATGATGTTTGATAAACTGCGGCATATCAAACACATCATAGCAATTGGCTGTGAAAGCCGTATATGTGATGCATGCTCAGTCATCCTGGTAAGGAAATCCCAGACAGTTGAGCCATTATGCAGCTGTGAGTCAGCTGAGACTGTACAAGTCATGTGGATGAGTTGGAAACGGGATCTGCTTTCTATACTGCCCTCTAGCTGTTCGTGCTTCATCTTCTTTCTTTCTGTCACTGAGTAGGGTGTTTAAACGTCATGCACAAAAACAAAATGCACAATCTGTGTGCTCTGACTCTTTGACTGTCTGTTGATATTTTCACATTATTATTAATCTGTCAGCAGAAGAGCATGATTCCCACTTAGACTTGTGAAAGTGTGTTTGTCCAGGGAAAACAGACGTGCTGAAAGGAAAGCCTTTCTTCTTCTGAAGTGCTGTTTAAATTATTTGTTTTTAGTTTTTTCAGTGTAGTGAGTCTCATTTGTTGGAAAATCCTGTTGACACATAGTTTTTTGTTTGTTTGGTTTTTTTGGACTGGAAAATCACGAAGGCAAGGTTGAGTGCATTTACAAACCACTCACACTTATACTGGGTGTACTGGTATCGACTGGATGATTGATAATATCTGCTGATTTGTAGGTTATGATTCGTGGTTGCTCTTTCTCACTATGGAAATGCATTGCTATTATGACCACTCAAAGCACTTTGCAAGACACATCTAACCGTGCATGCTGGCAGTGCTGCGGAGCTCACACTCACACAGGTGACTACGTTAGGATCCCCAACGTGTTCATTCTGTGGGACGACATGTGAACTCTACACGGTAAAGCCACCAATGGGGTTTGGACTACAAACCGTCTTTGACTGAGGTGTCTGTACTAACTGTTGTTCCACCATGCCACTGTTTATTTTCAGACTTTACATAATTACGTCTGGAGGACTCATCACACACACTGCCCTGTGTGTGTGTGCTCGTTTTGTTAGTCCAGTTGGACTAACTGTGGTTGTTCAAGTCTCTCTGTAAACAGTTTTAATCCCAGTACGTGCCAGTAGGATTGTTGAAGCTCTTTGTTCAGTTTAACCCCACGTGCTGCTACACATGGGTGTGCAGTTGTAGTGTGGGTGTTCACTCGAATGTGTTGTTACAGTTCTTTTATTTTTGATCCTCGGCCCCAGAACGAGTCTCTTGGCCACACAATAAGGACTCGGAGTCAGTAGCAGCCCATGTCAGCTTTAGCACTAATATCCGATGGTAAAGTGGGCGAGGAACAGAGGTGGTAGGAAAACAACAGAAGACTTCTGGAGAACTCAGCCTTGACCTGGAGTGGGCACTGCAACCTTTTCCTGCTGAGGGCCACGGGGTCAGACTCGATAACCTGATCTCTGGTCAGAACGGTCCACACTGTTTCAGCGGGTTCTGTTTCTAATTCCTGTTTTCCTCTCTTTCCATTTCAGCATTGAGAAAGTATCCAAAATCACTTCCCCAGTGCTCATCATCCACGGCACGGAGGACGAGGTGATCGACTTTTCCCACGGCCTGGCCTTGTTCGAGCGCTGCCCGAAGGCTGTGGAGCCTCTCTGGGTTGAGGGAGCGGGACACAACGACATTGAACTCTACAGCCAGTATCTGGAGCGCCTGCGCCGCTTCATAGGACAGGAGCTGGCGGTACAGCACGGCTGACCATCAACACTACGCTCGTCATAATGACCATATTTCCCGGTCCGTTCAAAGCACCTCACCTGTTTTTGTCTGAGATGGAAACCATCTGACCCGTCTTAACCGTCCTGTGTGACGTGTGCACATACTTCAGGACGCAGTTCACCTTTAATGGACCGTGGATCATTTAGACGCAGGGGAAAAGAGGCGTCTCTTCATAATCACAGTGGAGACTGTTGGGGTTTGTGTTTGTTTGTGTGTCTTTTAGCAGAAACTTTAATAGTGCAGATGCCTGTACTGTGCAATAACATGAAAAAGAGGGAAAGGTTTTCACTGATAGATGTAAAAGTAGAACAACAAAGTGATCACATGACCTGGAAAGCTCCTGTCACCACCTCAGCGTACACTTCGAGTGGAACTTCATTTTTGCTAGCAGCTTTTTATTAGAGGACTTTTGTTGAAGCAGGTATTATGTTACATTGAATTATTGCACCTGTACAGTTGAATGGAAGCCAATTTAAACACAATATATCATGTTTTAAAGGTATTCGTTTACCTGCATTTTGTTGGCGCAGACTGCATCATCTTTAAAATCGTTTCTAACTTTCATCATGAAGGTTTGAAACCGCTCACAGCTTTTAATCTTGGGGAAAATTATGCTGGCATAAATATGAGTTTATATTTTGCGTCTTGTTTTTACGTATTGAACATTTCGCTCAGGTAACTTTTTCGAGTGTTCGCAATTGTTTAGCGCGCGGACAGCTGAAGCGCCTCAGATTTCATCCAGCCTAAAATATTTCCTTCCAACGAAGCGTTCAGCCGAACTTCGATCCTACATCTGAGCTGCAGTCCACACCTCCAGTTTGCTGAGCCGTCGATGCCCCCTCACGCTTCTCTCTAACACATCTGTGTCCCACTGCTGCTGTGGGATTGGCTGTATGAAAGAAAGACGTTGAAGAGGCTCAGATGGAAAATTCCTCCAGTTCTTTCATTTAATGGAATGGGTTCGAGTCCATTAGCCCCGTCCGTTTCTTTTAGCCTTGTTTATGTCTCGCACTGCTGGGTCACAGCTGTCGGCCTGTTCTTGCTCCTCACGGTGCGCAGAGACAAGGAGAGCAACACTAAAGTTCAACACATTACTCACCTGCACCCCGTCATCAGGGATTTGTTTTTGTTGTTTTTTTTTCAGTGAAGGCAGGGAGAGTAACCACATTCAGGTCCATATTCTGATAGTTCCCCAGTTTCGCAGGAACATCTGTGTGATCAGAGCACATGTTCTTCTTAGAACATATCAGCAGATTTGTCAGAGTTAAGCAGGAACACTAACACCAGGCACTAAACAGATTAGTGTTTCATCTAAATAATTTAGACTTTATAACAGCTGCTTGTATTATTATCCTGTCTATGTGTACAAACCTGCATAATGATTAAAGGGGACCTGTTATGCTTATATCCATTATTAAACAGCACCAAGTTTCAGACGATCTGGCGAGTCGAGGTCAGACTGTCTCTGGTTCTGTGTGATCGCACTGAGAGCCATTGTTTATTATGCTTTTCTCAGAAAACAGATCAGGTCTTGAGCTCCTGCTGTTCACGAGACCCATTGTAGGACAAATAAGGATTATTTTAGGCTGGGAATCATGCAAAGCTACTCTAGTAGAGCCCAAGTATAGAAATATGGAGCTGGAAAGGAGCATAATAGGTCCTCTTTAAGTATAATTTTTGTTTTGTGAGGTGCGTTTTCTGTCTTCTAAGAATATTTTTAGGAAATATTGGCACATTATTTGATTGATCTCAATTCTTCAGCTTGTTATTGGAGAAATCTGACTAACCCGTAACAGGAGACGGACCTGCCTCGTACCTGAACTGGTACAAATAGATGTTGGAGCCTGTTGGAATTGCTGTAGGTGGCTCTGAGGGTAAATGCATATCTGTTGTGGGGGTTTTCCATGTGTTTTTTTTTTCCCCTTTTCTTTGTGGTGATCCAGCAATCCACCAAAGTTTTAAAACTGTAACCAAAATTGTAATATTTATAACAAATTGTAAAGGAATCGGGTGTTTTTGCTTACGTGCGTTGTTGTATTTGAAGCTTAGGCACGATTGATGAACACTCAGATTCTCAACATTTTTGAGGAGAATTTTTAGGCTCGGTGGACAAACCAAAGCTTTTGTTGTTAGTGCTTTACCCAGTTTACCTGCTGCTTATGTTTTATATCTTATGTAAAGAACGTCAAACTGAGCTTATCTTCTTATTCTCTTCACATTTGGATACAGATTCATTGTAAAATTCTCTGTTTGCTAAATAATCGAGTTTTATCAAATCACGTTTGCTTTGAAATATGCAAGAACCGAATATGAACTTGATAAATTAACCAAGTTGGGATTTTTTGTTTTTCTCTAAGCTGTTTATGATTTCTCGTTTGTGCAGGGAGGAAACCACGTGTATTTGAATATGTTTGTGTGATGAAAGAAGATGAAAGGCCGGCTTCATGCCGACACATGAAAAGCTTTTTTCAGACGTGTGGGTTTCTGCTGACGATTGTTTCATTTCTGGGTTTTATTTTCATCATCAAACATTCTTATCAATTGTTTATTATACTGACAGTTTTTTAGTTTTTAAAGATTTTCTTTCTTTCTTTTTCATGAATTAAAGAGAATAAGTTAATAAATCATAACCAGAAGTTGATATTAAATGTGACTTTTTTTTTTTTTTTTTTTTTTTTTTTTTTTTTTAAATGACATCAGAAACAGCAGTATGCGACATTACGTGATGGCAGAGCTTCAGTTCATCCTTTGTCATTTTTTTTTTTTTTTTTTTTTTTTTTTTTTTTTTTAATAAATAGGACAGGGGGAATGAATGAGAGAAAGAGGGGGAGAGAAAGAAAGAAAACCAAAGGGGAGAAGAGACGGTGAGAAGGGGGGGGAAGAGAGAGAAAAAAAAAAAAAGAACTCCTGGGTCACCTGTATGGAGAAAAAAAAAAAAACAAACAAACAGAGGAGACAGCAAACAACAAAGAGTAACATAATAATAGAGAAAACAAAGCACCATCACAATAAACTAGCTAGTCATAGATATCAATATTTACTAAATAATAAACGATATTGTGCAGCACGCAAGATAGACAGCGCACAGTGTGCTTTGAGGCAGCAGCCAAGAAAGCTTTAGTCCGCGTCTGTGAATACCCATGTGTGCATACCTGTGTGGATCAGCATGCTTGCATTCCAAAGGTTTCTCCATGTAATGATCTGCTAGGGAGTGTGGGGGGGCCACAGCCCCGTCCTCCAGGGTGTGAAGCGGGTATGGAGGAGATCAAAACTCCAGACATCCAGAGGCCCCCAGAACACAAGAGACCATGGAAGACCAACAGAGGGGCAGCCGCGCCACTGTTCCAGTAAGAGCTGAGGAGAGTCCCAGATGAGGGCTCGCCCAGCAGCCGCGGAGCAGAAGTCAGGGGGAGTTGCAGTGACGCGCCCGTGAGCTCCGCCGGCCCCCAGCTGTGCCTGAGTGACCGAGCCCCAGGCCGAGAGGTCGGGGGCACCCCACCTCCAAAGGGGCCCGAGCGAGCCCCAGGCCCCAGGCCCCGACAAGCGGCCGCCAAGGAGTGAGCCGGTGTGTACCCGGACGCCCACCCCCAGACACAAAGAACCACCAACACACCGACACCTGAGGGAGTCCGCCACCGGCAGGGGAAGTGGTGGTGGGTGGAGATAGGCCTCCAAACCTTGGAGGGCCTGAGGTGTCCCCAGAGAGGTGGCGTCTGATACCCAACCTGACATATAGACACAGACATACAGGCACACACAGACACAAACATCCATTCCCACCCTCATGCTCTCATATGCACTCACTCCACACTCAACCAACGTGGAGACAGACATAAAGAGACGCTGTACACACAATCACACTCACAAACCGGGTCTAGGTACCCTTGCCCCTGGAGGGGGGAATTGCACCCAGACCCAGGTGGTGTTACCCTTTTCCCTGCGGTGGGGAGAGGCAGACCACCCCGACTCCGCAGCAGCAGGGAGGCCCCACACCCCAGACCGCAGTCGGACGGCCAACTCCTCCTACTAGCCCTCCCGCTCCAGCAGGCCGCAGAGAATGGGGGTGGGAGAAGACTCCAAACCTCCCTCCACCCGCTCATTGTAGTGTTGATGCATATGTGTTCTAAGGTGCAATTAAAACCCAGGAGGGCATGGAGCTACCTGCCAAGGAGCAGCAGGTAAGCGCATAGTCCCTCCTGCTAGCCCTCAATGACTAAGTGTATTTAAAATTGAGAGGTGGGCAACGACGTCAGGGGTGAGGTATACACCCTGATGGTGATTTGGACTCCGTGATTGTGCCCACCCCCAAGATCCTATATGTATGTGTAATGAGAGTGTGAATAATGTGAATGTCTAAGTTGTGGGATAAAATTGAGGCAGAGGCAGCCAGAAGGGGACGGGGGGGGGTAGCCTCCTCTGCACCCTGGTGACATACCCCCACTCCAAGGCCCTGCATGTGTGGGTGGTTGTGGAGGAGCGGGAAGAGGGAGGCAGCTGGAGATGGGGAGGGAAGGAAGGGAGGGGCAGGTAACCCCTCCCTGGGGCCAGCTCCCCCGCTGACCCCAGTAGGCACTCCCACCCTCCGCGACCCGCCAGGGAAGGGGGGCCCAGGCCCATCAGACCGGGGCCCAGTGCAGTAGCGCCCCCCGGCTCCACAGAGCCCTGGACAGTCCACCCAACCCCACCACAGAGAAAACTGCACCCACCCCACCATCCACACATCTTCCAGACTACATAAGACGGTAAACGCCCAGGCTGAGATCTTCCTCCACCTCTCCTGTATCTCCCCCTCCTGCAGAGAGTTCCTGAAGAGAAGAAAGCTCCTGCAAGATGTGACCATCCCCCCCACCAGTTGAAGAGCCCCCCAGGCGGCTCGACGCACCGGCGGCACCCTGCTCCAGGGCCGGGCCCCCATGCACCCACCCGCCCACAACCCCGGCAACACACCAACCAGGACCCAAGCCCCCGAGGCCCGGCCCGGGCCCCAGCCCAGAGACGGAGCGCCCCCAGAACCTCACGCCCATCCCGGACCCAACAGTCCCTGATTTTGCACTCATGGCAGACCTGGCACTGGCTGAATAAAGACCTGTCTGCTGTGAAAGGCCTCATGGGGCTGAGCATCGAGGCTCCAGGACTGGCTCGGACGAAGGCAAAATGAGTGTTTAATTGCCTGGTGTTGTCTTCTTTGGCTGATGTGTTGGACGCTTGTTAGATTCTGAGCCAACAGAGGCTCAAATCGTGTTTTAATTAAAGCAGTACAAGGACTCGGGTCTGTCCCAGCCTCCCCTCGCTGCCTGCTACCGTGTTGAGCTGTGGAGAAACGGAGACAGATGGATCATAAGCTCCTCCCCCTGAACACACACACACTTGCCAGCTGTTTTCAGTGGACCACATAAACTACAGCGTGTCACTCAGAGGCTCGTACGGATTAACAACAGCTGCAGTAATGCGTCCCTCTGTGTACGGCAATGTTAGTGCGTCCTGCAAGAGCAGAGGAAGACCTCTAACACTGAAGCACACAAAGCTGAAGCTTAACAGCACTTATTAATCTGCCTTTAAGTGTTCCTAACCTGAGGATTGTTGTCAAGATTTAGACTGAAAAAGGAGAGCGAGCATGAGTCGAAGTACAGAATAACTCCACCATGTGAATACTTTATCAGCTTCAGGAGAATAAATAACATTCACTCACATGACATTTAAAATAGCACAAAAGTTCAAACACATATGTGAACATTAACGATGGTGCACTGATGCTGCACCTGTTAGCTGAGCCCGCCGAGACTTACAGTAGGCGGAGAATGTTGAGGTAAATTCGCAGACTCGTGTCTTTTGAGTGCAAATAACACTATTCATGACAACACAAAGCCAGTTAAAGTTCAGGTTCCCAGTCTGTCCGGTTAGAAAGCACAAACCACTGCGAGTTCTGTTCAGCTGCTTTGGTGCAAATGAAACAGACGACAGGGTCTCTAGATGATTCTTCTTCCTCCCTACTCGTTTTTCTCAGGTTTTGCTTTTTGTTGGTGTCCTTTTCGATACTGGCAGGAAGAGATGGTCTCAGAAAGGTACATCCATGCGTGTCTTCACACCAAGGTTTGCTGTGAGCGTCTGTCACAGAAGGACCGGTATCTGCTCCTCTGTGTGAGAGGAACTGGAGGAGCGCCAACATGTTTCTGACTAATCTGTCAAAATGAAACTCCATGAGGGTAGCATAAAACCCCAGCAACACTTCTCACAAACACGTCTTCCCGGTTTATTCTGTAGCTGTCGACCTCAAACTAATCGAGCACAAATTCCCGCTCTAACCTGAATCCTAAACTCTATCCTTAACCCCGAAACAGGCCTTTGAAGGTGAAGTGATGACCCTCAATCACAGGGTCTAACACTACATTGGTCCTCATAAGCACACCCACCCACCCACACATACTTTTAACTGTTCGTTTCATTTTGTATTGCCTCTTACATGGTGACTGCTTTGAAAAAGTAGACTAGTCTCTGCTTTTTAGTTCTTTTCATCATTTCATGTTTGAATTAAAATGAAATTCTTTTATTGGCAGTTGTTAGGCTGTCAGCTGAACGAGTCCTTGAAACAACCAAGCACACCCACCAGCAACTTAACCAGCACATCACACAGGGACAACCTATTAATGTCTGTGATAATGTTTAGAATGTAAAATCTAGTGTTTTTAAAGAAGGGGAATCTCATTTGCTTCTGCCGTGTCCTGTTTTACAGTAAAACCTGTGGATGTCACACGTTCGTGTTTGAATTCCTAAAAAACAAATTGTATAACCAAGGAAGGAAGGTCATGACTGCTGCATTCAAGTCAGCACAAACGTTTCCCACTCAGCAGAATGAGTTGGGTTCAGTCCAGAGCAGCAATGTCAGTCCTAACAGTGCGGAGCACGTGATCTGCCACTGCACAAGGGTAAAAATACAGACGCGAAGCTTCCTTAGGCCTTACGGATAATAAAGTCATTAAACACGACAGGCAATGAGTCAGAATAGTGATAATAATTTATTTATTCAGAGTCTTTGGCAGTGGAGAACAAACACCGAGGCTGAATTAATGGGAACATTTTCACGTGACGTTCAGTTTTTATCTGCGGTGGAGTGAAAGTGTGAAGGCTTCTGACATGTGTTGAAACAGACAAACAGATGGGCGTTTACGGCGTTAAATGAAATGAAGTATCCCGCCAGATTTATGACACTCTGACACAATTAGCATGTATGTTAGCAATGCTCCAGTCTGGTATACATGTGTGGCTTGAACTGTGTTACAAAAAGCATAGAAAAAGCAACAAAATTACAAAAAAGAAACTCATTTAGTGAAGAGGGAGCAAACTACTTCACGCGGCAGTTTGCACGCTCTCCCATATTCACATCCCATTGGCATCTGCTACCAACTGTCAAGTGCAACTCTGTAGTTCATATAATGAAGGGCAAAGAGGTACAAATACTTTCCATTTCAGTACGATACTCCGCTTTATCCTTTTTGTTCTTGTACAACTCGGGTTTTTTGTAGATCTGAGAGTCTCTCTAGATTAGAAAGAAGCTCAAACACTCTTTACACCCAAAACATTGGGCAGGTAAGGCAATTCAGCATTTGCAGAGGACTTGATAAAACCAAGTACTGGAACCAATCAGAATGCACAAAATGATGCATTCGTCACACAGCTCACAATATGGAGAAGAACACACACACGTAGCTGTCTGACAAGAGAAACCAAAGGCATCACAGCTTCTGTCAATTATTAATATCATTCAGAATACTGTTAGAGGTCCATTCATTCATTCTTTCACTGCTCCATCTTCTGTCTCTGCATTCAGCACTCTTGTATTAGGAGAAAGGTAAAGCTTGAGCTACATGTACGTCACAAGACATAAAGGAGTTCATTCAATATCAGAATACTGTTGGAGGTCAGGAGGTTGGTGCTCCGAATACATGTGCAAAAAATATCTGTTGTAGTAAAGAGTTCAGGCCACTTGGGGTCACTGTTTCACTCTGTCACAGGCATTAGCAGTTTAATCCACATCCAAGGTTCACGTTAAGGCTGGGCGAGGAATGGCACAGTTCGGGATGAGAGGGAAAGTCTGAAAGCCCGGAGGGTTCCACCCTGGATCCCAGAGAGCTCCTCATCCAATTATATGTCCACCCTCCGTCGTGTCTCGCCCTGGGTTAGTGGTGACACGGCAGGGTCACAACGTGACTTTGCTAAGTCTAAGCGAGAGGCTCGAGCGGTGCTGGGTCCGCGGGAGCGTGGAACTACATCGGCTACGCAGCTGCACGGGCCGGCCTGCCGAGCCCCGCACCCGCAGCAGGAAGTCAAAGTTTGCCGACGTGTTCATGGCGTAAAAAACGTTAGCGTTGTCTGGAATCACCAGTTCTGAAAGAAATTAAGAGCAGGATAAGAACCGGGTAAATTTTACAACCAGTGATACCATCTTCACACCAGTACAGAGGGCAGTGTGGTTCACAAAGCCTGAAAACAGCTGATTAGTGGAAAAAATAAATTAAAATTCTGACGTGCAAATCTTAAAGAATTAAGTTTTTATATGACTACTGCTAGCGAGCAATGTTAGCTTACGGTTAGCTTACGGTTCCCAAAGATTTTAAAGTCGATGTTTTACCTCTCTCCTCCGAGATGACCTGCACCAGCTCGTATCCTTCCTCCGGCTCCACCTCCAGGTTGTGCTTTGCCATTGCTCTAGCGATTACAGCTGGGGTCTTATCCTGATTGGTCAGCTGTTTGTGGGACAGATTAGATTAAGTTAGCTTTAACATAAACTGTGAAAATGTAAATCTTTAGCAGAAGCGTCAGTACTTATTCACCAGTATGCTCTTGTACAGATTTCCGTTGCCGTGTTCCAGACTGACTCTTATGATGCAGGCGTCCTGGGCCTGGGTGTTATAGGCGAGAGTCTGACTCGGGGAAGACAGGGGTGTGAGGGAGATGGAGCGTCGGTGCATACAGGAAGGCCCGGGGAAGGAGGGAGATGTAGGAATCACGGAGACGCTGGCTGTGGAGGAGTTTGTGTCCATAGAGTGGAGTGAAGTGCAGGAGGATGATTCTGATAGCTGGGGGTCACGATGAAAAACAACAATTATTTTCATTTTTCATTAAAATTATTATTAAGATTCATTATCATCTGACACAACTCCAACATTTACTTCATTTTGCATCTTGTGTCAAAAGAGTTAAATGTAGCTTATACGCTGGCCGGCCACTTGGCTCATTACACCTATTTAACCGTCCAATCAAAGAGACTTTGACTGTGGCGTGGTTGCAGGTGCCAGACACACTGCTCTCAATATTTCAGAAATATCTGATCTGCTGGGACTTTCCCACACAACCATCATTACAGCCAAGGTCTGCGGAAGAGCATCTCTGAATACACAATAGGTCCATGCTTGTTGTAGCAGATGGGCTACAGCAGCAGAAGACCACACTTGCGCCAATCCTGTCCGCTAAGAACAGGAGACTGAGGCTACAGTTCATACAGGGTCAGAATTAGGGCGCGAGGGAACGGGAGAGTCACGGATGCAGCAGCTGTGTGATGAACTGCGCGTTCATATCAACGCGGAACAAAATCTGAATAATGTTTCCAGCACCGTGTTGAATCTGTGCCATGAAGAACTGCACCAGTTCTGAAGGAAAATGCATACTTAATGAAGTGGCCAGTGAATGCTCAAAAATTAGAACATTTGTTAATTCTCATGTGCAACTTTATATGTGTAAAAATGTTAATCCAATAAAAAATTTAAATGGAATTGACTCGTTTTTAATAAAGTTGTGTACTTTTTTTTAGTGCACAGCACTTCCTCCCAGTGGCTTTGTCACCCACCTTGTTTTGCTGGGAGTCGGAGGTGTGAGTCGGGGTGGCGAGTCCATCGCTGTCCGACGGACTGCCGGAGTCACTGGAGGACACGCTGACCGAGTCCATGCTCTCTCCGGAGCTGCCAGTAGGGGGCGAGCGTGGCGTCTCTCTGACTGGAGAACTGGCCGAATTACTGTCTGTTCCAAGAAAAAGCCTGAACAGAAAATGAAGCGAGCTGTTAGATGATAAAACATTAAAAAGTCCCTGCAGTTTCATTTCCTCATTCTACTCTGGACTTCACTTCAAATTTAAAAACAGCACTCGTCTTTATTAGCTTCGAAAAATGTCCCCTTTCTTAATGCACTTACAAGCTGAGCCTCTTCACCATGCTTTTCCGAGGTTTGGTTAAAGTCGGACTGCTGTCACCGAGACCTTCAATCTCACAAGACAAGGCATAGCTGCAAGAAAGAGTATTAACAGTGAACCTTCAAGCGGATGGTGGTTTCAAGAATAGCAGTGAGACAAAAAAAAGCGCTCAGAGAGCAAAACAACATGTAGAACAGATCAGTAGGAACTAAAGAAATGACAAAATCAGCAGGGAGAGACGATAAGAAAAGACAGAACAAAGCTGCTCTGGTGTATTTGTGGGGGAATGGATCCAGCAGACCATGACTCATGCACTAATTTGCTTATTATCACATGGATAACGGTGCAATGAAAATAAAAAAGGTATTCAGAGTAGAGTGTACCTTTCCTCCTCGCTGAGCTGAGGCTGGCCCTTAAACCAGCGCAGGAAAGCTGGGTCTGCAGTCAGACAGTAGCTGTTACAGGCCGACTGGAGCAGCTTGATCTGAGCGATCACCTCAAACTCCTGCAGAGGCACAAAGAAGGTTGCTCAGAGTAAACACCACGTGAGTAACTGTAATCACGTCAAAGGAGGCAGACTAAAGACTCACCCTGCGTCTCTTCTCAAAGTTGATCAGACCACCCTGCAGAAGACACAAAGAGCACGCCGTCAGAGCCGAGACATCACGCGCCAGCGACCGCTTACGCAAACAGCGTTCGGCGGACAGCTCCACAAACGCACCGACAAAATTCCTCACGCACTTATGGAAACTTAGGCCCATTTCTGACAGATAGACTTTCAAATGTTCAAACACTCGCACACACGATCAGCAGGTGCTCTTACCTCCACTAGGTCAGGCAGGGCCGTATCCAGCATGGTCAGGTCGGTGAGGAAAGTCCCCAGGTACGGTATCGTTCCCTGCATCGCTCCCTGTGGAGGAACGGTTCGATTATTCCGTGGGATGTTGCAGTAAAGTCACATCTTTATTTACACTTTGTTCTCTGCAGATGGCAATGATAATAACAATGGGAGCGTGGCACGTGGAGTAAGCAGAGCTGTGTGGCTTCACGATCTGCACAGGCTAGCAGTTAGTGTAGAGTACACCGCTTTGTTTGGCGTTTGTTTCTAAAGCTCGTTGTCAGCCGGCATTTGTCTTACCATTTCCTTCTGCAGCTGGAGCCTCTTGTGGGTGCGTTTCTGGTGCTCTTTGGCACAGCTCTCGAGACTGGCAAACTTTGACGTGCCTTCCTGTGGGGCAAACAAAAAAATGGCTCCAATTCTGGTTCCAACCATGCGGCGAACAAGCAATTTTGGGATTTCGAGTAACAGATGGTTACTAAGCATTCCTAAACTGGATCAGATATGAAATGAACACACTCACCCTCATCAGTAGCTCTCTGCTGGTCAGGTAGTTGTTATGGTCCGAGAAAATGTCGGAGAGCTCCTCGAATGTCTGCACGCTGTCTCTGCAACAAGCGCAGATTCGCGTCAGCTAACGTGATGTGACATGGCAGGAAAACACGCGTGCAAAACACACCGAAGGATCTGCGAGATCTCGTTACTATCAAAACCAGCTGAGATCATCTGCAGAGACGAGAGTTCGGAGGCTTACTTGTGCACGCAGGCCCACACTCTCTTCAGTCTGTACAGAGGGTTGGACTGAAGTGCCGACACAATGGCTCGCAGAGATGAGAAGTTCTTCCGTATTCTGCACTCCTGTTAAAAGACGATCACAAGTCAGATAACATTCTTACTGATTCCAAGCGTTCGTGAGCGAGTCTGTCTCTTCGGCCGACCTGCGCGATGTCTATCCAGCGCTGGATGACCCGTGCTCTGACGTGAGGCCTGAGCTGTCTGTGCTTCAGCACTGTGTTGACCACGCAGGCCGCGACAGCATTGAACTGCGTAATGGTGGCACGGATGGTGGGAGCGCTGTGCTTGTTGTCCTTCTTGTCCCTCTGAGACCAGACAGAGCCCAGACAATGATGGGGTACGACCTTTTTGAACAGCACCTAAAGCACCACCAAGAAAAGCCCCCCCCAAAGAGTACGATGTTAGTGAGGCGACGCAGAAGAAACGGGATGTAACCTTTCCCTCCTGTTTCCACATCATTTCCCTCCACTTACCGCATCCATGTAGGTCAGCTGCTCGGCCACCAGGTCGGCGTCAAACGACAGGAAGTCCTCCTGGACCTCAATCTCCGCTTCATCCTCTTCCCCCAGGCTATATGAATGGTTGCTGTGGAAACCAGCTGAAAATAAACAAAACAGGCACAGGAAATAAACGACACATCTAAGATAACGCATCGTTTCTCAGCGTCGGAGGAAGACATTTTAAAGGAGACCTGCTATGCTTTTTCCCATGAATACAGGAGGCAGTGATGTGAGCCGTTCTCAGCGTAAACACTGAATCCTCGTTAAATATGGTCAAAGTTTACAATACTGACGTCAGCATCATCTGCATGATATCACAGAGAGGCAATACTCATAATATGAACTCCACCCCACCCAAGTGCTCTTCAAATCCTCTGTTTGTGAGGGGTAGCCAATCAGAGGGAAGTTAGCTTAAAGGCAGCTTGTGCTGCTTGAAGGCCCAGCACAAGGTAAAGAAGGAATTTTAAAATTGTGAGTCATGCAAAGCTTAAAAAGATAAATAAATAAAAAGAAAATAGCAGTACCATCAGTGTCATCCATGCCGGCCTGAGCCTGCAGCTGTTCCAGCAGACCCTCTGCCTTTCTGAGAGCCTCTGAGCCTGGCAGAACCTTACGCAGGTAGTCCATCACCCTGTGGAGACAGGGGTAATCTGGAGGCTCCTGGAAGTCTTCGGGACACTGATCGAGCCAGGCACGCAGGATCGAAGCCAAGGTGCTGTGGAGAGAGCCGGGAAACCTTTTAGAGAGGTGGAAATCCAGGTGAGCGGGAACACTGATGCGCACGTCACACTGCAGCTCACTTTCTGATGGCGCCGGTGGTTTCAGAGCTGTGGCATCTGTCAGCGCCTTGCTCGTTTTCTTCCATGCTTCCATATCT
Organism: Rhamphochromis longiceps; assembly: GCF_057381845.1. Classification (NCBI taxonomy): domain Eukaryota; kingdom Metazoa; phylum Chordata; class Actinopteri; order Cichliformes; family Cichlidae; genus Rhamphochromis; species Rhamphochromis longiceps. The sequence continues at coordinate 11,179,925 of NC_140578.1, forward strand.
GTCACAGAAAATAAGAAGACGACGCGTTTTAAAAATCGCCACAACAAACAGGCAGAGTATTATTTTTCAGTTCGGATCGTGTCATTTCAGCCTACTTGTCGAGCAGCTGCTGCAGTACGGTTTGCGTGCACGCGAAGGCTCTGTAGGTGGAGAGGAAGATGGACGTGTAGGTGAGGTCGTTGTCTCCGAACGCCGTGAGCAAAGTCTCCACCAGTCGCTCCAGCGTTCCAGCACGGATACTTCGGATTTTGCAGGTCTCCAGCTGGCTCACCGTGTGGCCAGGAGGCAGGCGATCCCCTTCCGCCTAAACAAGAAACATGCGAATTATGACAAATTTAAGCAAAAACCACCAGAAACCTATTCTACAGCCGTGGGTAAGTCTACCGCAGGGACACAGTGATTCATAACAAATCCACAAATGTTTCTTTAACTTGTCACCCATCTGCCTTATACATTTTTAAACTGTTGCATTTCTGCAGTTGGCTGGTGCTTGTAATGCATTTAATACATTTAAGTAAAGGGTCGAGAGGAACTCTGAAAGAAATGGAAACAAACAACGAGGGCTCGAAACATCAGGGGGATGAAGGAAACAGTACGGTGACCTATATTTAATTTGGATTTCTCCAGATGTGTCCGACTATTGTGTCTACAGGGAAAACAGAACGGGTGGTTGCAAAACAGCAGGGGAGAGAGAGAAGAGAGAGTAAGGGGTGGCACAAGACCCAGAGAGAGAGAGAGACCTTGGTGAAGTTAGCACGCTACAACAGGAAACGCTCCAATCTGCTTTTAATCACAGCGAAGCCCCTCCTCCACCATCCCTCCAGACAGAGAGGAGGATGGCGGCACAGTCGACTTCTCCCCTCCGATAACAGCACGGAGCACACAAAAAGTCTGATTATCTATCTGTCCGAGGCGATCCACGGCACCGCCACAATGAGCACAACTGCACACACACACACACACACACACACACACACGCCTCAAACTGTGCAGACTGGAGCTGCTTTTGTTCTCGTACAGCTGACTGTTTATAGTAAATATACTCATCTCATTGGGAGCTCGCTCTTTGTTCTGCACAAAACACCCATGTTGTTTTAATCAGCTCTAATTGGGCTTACACCACTGTCAATACATCCAGGCAGTGTTGGAGGCTCGCAGCAGATATCAGATTCTTCTTTATGCGCCAGCTCTCATCCCTTATGTCAGCCACACAGTTCCAAAGAAGCTAACAAACACAATATCCTGAAGATCCTTTAGCATTTTCTGGGAAAACTCACCAGAGAAACTATGAAACTAAGAGAAACAATGCTCCTAATTGCCCCGTCTGTGCAGTATAATGATGCACTGCATAACATCTTATTACGGATACATAAACAGCTCTGTGGGGGAAACGGCAATGCCTTATATTCACTGAAAAAATGCACAACTGTGGGAAACTATGTCACACCAGCATTCTGCAAAACAGGGGAACGTGCTGGCTTTGTTGGCAGCTCGGAAAGTCAGGAAATCACATGCTTTGGCTAAACGGTCCAGCTCTGGTGAAGCTGTTCGTTTTCAGCAGGCAGCTCAAAGGTGTTGTCTCCACTGGGAGATTTATAGCTCAAACGTTAAAACAATAGGAGCCTCGGTAGAGCACAATGCCCCGAGAGAAGACAATACAGATTAGGTTTGCCATTTTTAAGGTCAGCAGTCTGAACACAGATAACTGGACTGCTTTAAACAAAAAAAGCCATCTGGACACGATAAAATCTAATCCGGACATTGTTTGCTTTAAAAACATTCACTTTTTTCCCTCTACAGCAGCTGAGAGTGCAGAAAGGAGTCTGAACTTTTAACGTTTGAAGGTTTGGAGCTCAGCTCCTCGTCAGGGCCTACTCACCCCCAGCCATCTCGCTCCCTTGTTGGCCGCCTGCTGAATCTGGACCCTCTTCAGCGTCACGTTGTAGACTGCTCCGTCCTCTACTTCCTCCCCCCAGTCCTGCACTGAGCTCTGAAAGAAGATATCGGTGGAAATATTAGAAAGATCGAGACAGACGCGCTGCAGAGCTGACCAACACAAGTCTAACTTCAGTAGTTTAACAAGAAAGGAAAGTGATTTTTGTGTATGAGAAAAGCAGAGGGAACGGAAAAACGCACACACAAACAACTCCAGTGCTTAAAAAACTAAGAAGAAGAAGTGAAGTGCAGTAAAACATCAAGAATGACCAACTCCCCAACCCCCATCCCTGCAGCCTGCCAGGCCTCCCTCCCTCCTCCTCTCTGTCTCTACTCCCTCTTTTATTCCCAATCCATGTCTTTCATGATGTCTTGGTGTCTCTGGAGCTGAAGTCAGAGCTGGACAGCTTTACCCGAGCTCACCCAAGTTGTAGATAAGAGCCAGAATGGGCCAAGTCCAGAATAAACACCTCCACAGTAATATTTACATTGCTTCCCCCCCCCCCCCTCTATGAACATATGAGTTTGTCGGTTTGTCTGCTTCTACAAGTCGGCGGCGCTTGATTACAAATCAGTGTCGCAACCACACCGAGACTAAAAGGATCCACCGAGTCGAAAGCGCTGCGTCTGCTGCTGGTTGTAAATCAATGACGGCAGCAGAGTGCATAAACAAACAGAGGGAGCAGAGAGGAATCAAAACCCCAAACTGCTGCTCAGATATCGCATCCAGACAGAGGCCGAGGCCGGCTCAGACACCAACACATGGAGACGGAGACGAAAACAGAAGGAGCGGACAGCCATCGAAGGATAAGGTGCCTATAAACAGCACACAGGCAAAATCTCAGCCAAGTCCTCACACAAAGGCAACGGACGCCAAGATTACTCGTCCCCATAAAGTCCACACAGACGGGCCGCCGGCAAAGAGATCAAGGGCCAAATTCACCATTAGCAAGTTCAATGGTCAGTCCTGGAGACCAGTGGCGCTCAGCCATTACTCGGCAGTGTTTGGATTCGAACAGAAACACGTGAGGGGCAGATATTCAAAGAAAGCCAAAAACAAAAAGATGTGATTTTAACCGACTCTGACAGATGAAACCAGCCAACGCGCCTGCGTTACTGCAAGTCAGAGGATCTGAAACATGTCTGCACGCCCGTCCCATGCTGCTGTTCTCCATCTTGTCCTATGGTCAGCAACATGTTTCTCTCCCTTTCTCTTTTTTGGCTGCTGCCCGCTGGCTGGCACAGAGACAGATAAATACATCAGTGTATGAGTCATGCAGTCCACACACTCCCAAAACAATAGCGGGAGGTCCCTGTGCTGGCTGGCCGGGCTGCTGAGTTCACAGTCTGCACACACAGACTGCTTTCTGAAAGGTGGACAGATTTTTTTTTTTTTTTAAAAAAAGCTACACTCTCTTTGTGTATCAAGTTTGCTTTTTGTTGTTGTTTTCCCAATGCAAATGCAAATGAAAGCAGCCAGTAACATAAGTGAATATGTTATCCAAGCATCCAAAAAACAGAGTTCTCAGAGAGCAGGAGGTGAGCTCTTTACACCGCACTACCTGGGATCCTTCAAAAATCTGCACAAACATTACTCTCTCTCTGCAAGTAATTCTAATCTGCACATCAGCCCATCAGCTGGTTGGGAAGAATAACGGAGATAAGGAGAGTGGCGCTGATCTGTTCGCCTGGACCCAGCTGCACGGGCTGTGATGGCCCCGGGGCCTCGCCTTTTGCTCCCCCTCTGCTTTTTGCTGTGGAGCCCATAAAAAACCCACGAAGAAGTTTGGATCTACAGCATCAGGTGAGGACATTTCTCAGCATTATCCACTGAACCGAACTCCTCCACGTACAGGTTCGAGCTCACCGCGACATCTTTACGCAGCAGTAAAAACAACCCTCACCACCACCCCCGCCCTCTCCCCCTCACTCAGTTATCCGCTACTTTCCCAAGCCTACAAACACTCACCCCCTTTTCCACTCTAACCCCCCCCCCACTCTGACCACAAACAACAGACACTGCGAGTCTGCGCTTGGATTTTTACCATCTTAGTTTTCCAGGCGAACTTCATAGTGAGCGCTTCTCTCATGATCTGAAGTCAGCATCAGAGATCGACGTTTCTCCCGCACGTACACAAGAAGATGCGCTCCTTTCAAAATAAACTGCGATCCGCAAACGTTCACTGCGCTCTTTTCCAAACTCCAAGCCCTCCTCTGTCAACAGGCGCTCGACTCTCCGCTGAATGAGCAGACTCCTCCTTCCTGCACTCGCAGCAGCCCCATTTAAACTCCTCCCCCGAGCTCTTTCTCCAACTTCCATCAGACTGACATCAGCGCACACGCAGGGCTGGGACTCGAGCGTGCAAAATATTCCACATGCATAAATGTCCTTCCTCCGAAATTCATAAAAACATTGACTCAAAAAACAATAATAACGTGTTTGTAGTATAACCTGGCAATGGCGTGTCCAGCGGGGTGGCCTGGGGGGGCACAGGCCACCCCCCCAACCAGACTGGCCACCCCAGGTGCCACCCCAAAGGCAAAACAATAAAATTCAATCAAATATCAAATGTCCGATTATGTTTTCACGGTGACGCTCAGATATCCGAGTGTAAGTGAATGCAGCATCGGCTTCTGCGCTATGTGCATCACGTTAGCAAAGGTAGGAGAGCCAAGCACGAAAGACGTCACTGCAGGAAACAATTTTTCGGTGAAAGAAAATGAGGACAGAATAAATGTCCCGGTAAGTAATATTAAGTTTGTTGAGTTTAGTAAACTTCGGCGAAATTAGAATACCAAGGAAAAAATAACACTTAAAGAATTATTGCAGCCGTGGAATATTTCAGACAGTATGCTACAGAGGGCAGCTAACATAAGAGTTATGAGTTATAAAATGTAATCTAAGTCGTAACATTGCTGTATGGAGCTGCAGATTTGGTTGCAGGTTAACATAGCTGGACTGGCCATCGGGCTTATTTGACTTATTTTTTATTTTTTTTGTAACGGCATGAACAATGAGAGGTGGTGGATTGGCCAGATGCAGGTCGATGTGTAGAAATAACTCCGTTGTTTGGTGGTGGCTATGGCGGGGCTTCCACAGAGGCAGCAGGTGGATGAGGGAAGGGGAGGCAGGAGGAGAGCCCCGAGGCAGCCGCCAGTCCGAGTGTCAGGTGAACTGAACTTCAGGTAAGAAGTTATGACCTGCAGTCTATCTGGGTCAGATATGAACTAAGTTTAGGTGGAGTTTATTTTCGTTGTGCTGACTTTTTACTGTCAGTTGCAATAACTCATACTGCGTTCTAGCCAGCTTGGAGTTTTTATACAGCTGTTCGGTTGCTATGATGTTACTGATAGTGAACTTTATTTTATTCATAAGGTTAGTTAGTAGAGTTGCCAACGGCTCTTTAAAAAAATGGAATGGTCCCTCAATCAGAGAAAATATTACACGTTTCGTATTGAGCTGAGAAGAGACGCAGTTTGTCCTGAACTTCAGCTAGAATGGAAAAAGACACAAAGCTGGATTTATTCTGTCTTTACGCTGCACAGCTGCCTCTTCTCTCATCCTGCCTCTCCTGTTGCTACTTCAATCATGAAACTGATCGATGATCAGCTGATCGGCTTTTCTCTCTTGTTTGTTTATCGCCCACTTTGCGCCAGAAAGACGAAACCAGCAGATGTTGCGCTAAACAACAGCAGCACGTTTAAGCTTGATCGGCTGTTGTTAGAATTTATTTAATATTAATTTCTAGTATCAGCTGATGTTTGCTGGAGCCACAGCTGTAAAGCTGCTGGTCATGATGTCGGTTTGGATATCTGGTGAGAGGGAAACGTGAAGACCACCCACCAGGATCCTTTTTTATGTAGCTGACAGCTGGTAACTGTGCAGGGGCGGGTCTAGCAAAGTTTTGCCAGGGGGCCAGGTAGGGCATTAACAGGGAAAGGAGGCACAAAGAAATACTTTTCTTTCTTATTCTCATTTAAAATATCTAGCTTTTATTAAATAATTATCTAAATCTTACAACCAAAGTTTTTATCTGACGTAAAATGTATAGAAATCATACATATACCAAAAAGACTGTACATCACTGTCACAACAGGGTTTGTTTTCATTCAAAGGCTTTATGGCTTTAATACCTGGTGGGTCGGTCTGTAGTCAAAATGCCCGATTTTCTGTCCCAGTCCAGCCCTGCAGGTTATACTGGCAGTGTCACCATGCCAGCTGACTGTATTTCATCATCAGCCAGTGCTGTTCTTTATCAATATTACCAAAGTTTACCATAAGGCAGCATAGAAAGTATTTACTTGCTTTCAGGTTTTATTCAAATATTAGTCTTTTCAGTTGTTTCTCCACTTTTTTCCTGTTTCAAAATCAAACACCAGTTTGTGAGAAGATTATCTTCTTTTTTTAACAGGCAGATAAAGTTTTGCATTGGCATTGGCTAATTTGTCAATTGTTTGCTACAAATGTTCGTATTTTAATATTCAAAAATGTTTTTGCCCAAAACATATGTGCAGTATATGTCAGTAAAAATACTATGCAAATATTGCTGTCCTTGAATGCTGAGTAAACACTGACAAAGCACTGATTGTATCTCTTGTACTTTATCAACGCAGTATCTAAAAACTTTGCACCGTAGTGGTTAAAATCTCATTCTAATAAGAGTTAAAAGTGCATTTGGTTATTAGGTTTATAGGATTATTGAATTATGGTTAAGGGTTGGTAGAATTTTTTTTTTAAACATTATCTGCCAATTAAATCTGCCACCCTTCTCCAAATCTGTGCCCCTACCTGGCCCTAAAAAAAAATGAATCCTAAAATGAAGGGGCAGCCAGTGAAGTGAAGCTAAAATAGGGAAATGTGCTCAAACTTTCAAGTGACAGTTAAAAGATGAGCTGCAGCAGTTTGCATCCTCTGTAGATAAGTAAAGTATGAAGCACTGACCCTAATATAAAGCGCATTACAGTAATCCAGCCGACTGCTAACAAAGACCATAAATAATTCACTTAAAGTTTATTTTTTAAACACCTGTTATGGTGGATTTGGGTTTTTTGCGGTTTGTTGCAGTCAGGGTGGATATCCTGTACTCTAACACATTCAGGGTTTTCTTTGGTTGATGATGAAACACACCAGCTTTATGGATACAGTTCACCGGTCCGATTACGAACATAAGCACCACCCATGTGGAGAAAAAGTGAAAACACTTTCCTTTATGCTTTGAATTACCCATGCAAATGGCAATTTTCCCATTTTCATCCTAATTGGAGTCATAATTCTTAGTCAAATGGGACACTTTAATAAGCAAATCATTGCAGGAGAATGGAGAAAGCTATAAAACTACAATTTCCTTTCCATATGGGCAGTTAAAATGAAGATTATTGCTATAATGCATTAACATACAGATGTTGTTTAAGAGGATGAAGTGATGGACTGTAGGCCCTTCTTGTATGAAGCAGCTGCAGCCTCGCAGTCCCTGCGTGGGACAATACAAGGAAGGCTTCAGATGGCGTCACCGCTACTGTGCATTGTCAGTAACCGGAGAGGAGAACAGGCCGAGTGTGTGAGAATGGATAACTCTGTTCCACTGTGTCTACACACGTACTCAAACAGCCCACTTTTGTGAATAAACAGGAGGATGTGAATCGAGTGGCTGCGTTGTGAGGGCTCTTTTGGTGTATTGTAAACAAATATGAAAAAATGAGCCACCTGTGACTCATTTACATGCGCTAAAATGCTAAATTGGTGATCCAATAGTCACAAGGCCTTATCCAGAGGGGACACTGGAAGCCTTATGATGCTAACTGTCTTCTGAAGCAGTGGGAGGTAGATCTGTGGTGGTCCCCTTTTCAAAATTGTGTGTTTTTTGTGTATAGATGCGTAATCACCCAACCCACCTCCCTGGCTCCCAAACGTCACCCTCTTCGTCACTGGCTCCCACTGTCGTCCACGGTGCACCCCACTCACAGACACACACACAGCACTGCACTGTAGCTCCACCCAGCTTTGCCAGGAGTACAACTGAGTTGGTGGTTCTCCATGTGCGGTAACCGCACAGGATTGGCTTTTCTTCTAGCTGAATCTTCATCGTGCTGCACATCTGGCTGCTGTCCAGTTCCCAGGCCCAGTCTTAGGAACTCTGGGAAGCCCAGAGTGCCAGTGGGAAGGTTGTGACCCCACACGACCTCTAGCTCAGCCCCTTGGGGATTGGAGTGTTGGTCTCACAGTGGGAGTGATGTCATCCCTCAGTGTAAACAAGACGTCTGATGAGCGTGACAGCTGCTGTCTGATGGACGAGTCGATGAGCGTGCTCATCTTTCAGTTTGCTTCCATTGGGCCCATTAAAGTCTGCTCTGAGCTCTAAAGTAGATTTAGACTGCAGATTTCAGTAAATTCAGAGCTGCTTCTGGTTTCAGTCAATCCCAGCTCTGAAGGACAAATCCAAGAGGAAACAGCCTGACATTTGGGAAAATCCACCTTCTGTAAGAAGGTACACCAGATTCGAGCCAGCAGGTCAGCTGACTTTAAAGAATGAAATGAAGCTTATCACACTTTCAATTAATTCATGAACCACAGACTGTAAATAAAAGATGAACTTCCAGGACTGAAAGTAGAGCTGCAATCTTTAGAAAGGCCAGCAGGGGGCGACTCATCTGTCTGCAAAAAAGAAGTCCAACTGTAGAAGCAAAACAATCAAACACTGAGCTGACCCGTGATCTCAGTAAACTCTGTCCTGATTGGTTTATGGTCTTGGTCAGCTGCTGGGTTGAAATATTATTAATTTGTGTCCATTTTGTAAATTATGGTCCAGAAAAGAGTCAATCATGTGAAGTATGTCTCAGAGTAGATCAAAACAGACCGTTTGTTTTATATGTTATAATATTAGGAAAATATAGTTGGATGAAACAAAGGTTCTTTTAATCGTGCACAGCGGTGCATCTTATTTGCTTCATTCATTATTAAATATAGTAAATCAGAATTAAATTCTGTGGAGGAGAGGTGCAATACTGTAACACAATGCTACAGGGTAAATACGTCTTTATACACTGTATAAAAAAAATGTTTTTCCATCCTTGCATGTATACGCGTGCACAGCTCCGTAAATCTAACTCAGCTTCATGCATCTCTCTAGAAAGCCAAAGTTTATCATGTTTCTCTGTCTGAACACTGCACACTAAACTCCGACACAGTCGTCCAGGCAAATCCTCATTCCAAGTTTTCCGCTCTGTTGAAAAACTAATGACGTAATTACACTTAGGAAAGCCCTTGACAAGGGAAGGCCATTTTTTGAATGATGGATTACAGCCATTATTGGGCTTCCCGAGTACTCTCTTCCCTTTGTTCCTTGGTCAGAATAGCTACAGCAGAGACAGAGAGGGGACAAAAACAGGAGGAGCACCGCTTGCACTGTTATTACACCACAGCAGGGAAAAAACGCACATTCCAGGAAATCTCCCGCTTCCTGCCTCCAGCCTCTCGACTCCACCGAGGCTGGTGTCCTCATACCTGACTGGCTGTGGAGCCACTCTGTCCTGGAGAATGGTCATAAAGGAAAGGAGAGGAAAGGAAAGGATAGGAAAGGAGACGGGAGGTGATTTAGTACTTAACATGAACAGATTACGTGAGAGACTCACGTCAGCTAGGAATGTCAGCACAGAAAAAACAGAAACCGCTAACACACAGGGGACAAAATTAGGAGGGTCTTGGGTGGCATGTGCAACGTCTCTGTGTTTACACGTTAGATAAGAAGGTCACGTATCAGAGAAAGTGTAGTACACTTTGGAGATTAACTTGAAATGGCACTATCTGTGCTGTGAGAGGGAGAGACCGAGGCAGGCGGGGGAAGAGTTCACGGCACAGTCAGAAACCGAGAAGATCCACACTTGTGGAAAGACAGGCGCGATACAGCTGGACCAGCTCATGCTGGCATGCAGAGAGAAAGTCATTCCGTCATGTAGGCCGGAAAGAGACGTCCCTCTCTTTCTCCCGCGTAAACAGCAGACAGGAGATTCATCGCAGTGAGAGGAGTATCAGCTGTGATCCTGCCGTGGAAAGTCTCTGCGTCAAGTCCAAAAATTTGGGAGGATCTTTCCCGGTACTGCATCGGAACCAGATGTTGCTCAGAATGTCGTCCATTTCTCTTTTGCGCGCACAGTCACTTAATCACACTTGCCTTTCACTGTGTGTTTGTGTGTGGTTGGTGGGTTTGTGTTTGTGTTTGTGTTTCCAAAGCATGCTTCCCAGCAGAGGGCAGAGTTCATAAACTGCTGTGTTTATCCAGAGTCAGCAGAGGCTCAAGTCACCCCGGGGCAGAGGGAAAAAAACAAGAGGGCTGGATTTATGGGTCAGGATGATCTGCTATAACTTCATAAAAAGCTGAAATGACAGAATCAAAGCAGCTTAAATGGGTCGTTTAGGAGCAATGAAGCAGTGGCAATGCCCCCAGTCAGCACATGTGTTCATGTGACGGGGTTTTAATGATGTGGCACATCAGCAGGAGATGGTCAGGGAATCCAGCAAAAACAATAGATAATAGGCATAAAGACTGTCAGGTCATCTCTCATGAAAACACACAGCTGCACGCAGCTTTTCTTCTGTTTCTCCCTCACTCAGCTCAGCCTTTGTTCAGGCGGCCACATTAAACGCTCCTCTCCTCGCTCCTTCCCACTCTCCCCTCCTCTGATGTCACGTCTCTGCTCCCCTCAGATCTATTGTCCCGGCTGTTGTTGAGCTAGCTCTCTCTTTCTCTCTCTGCCTCTGGACGGGTGACATCATTAGTTTCCAGTAAAGTCCAGAGCTGCAGACAAGAGACCCCCCACACCTCCTCCTCCACCTCCTCCTCCACACTTCACATACAAACCAAACTAATACAGCTTTCAGCTAAAACTGTTTTTCAGTCCAGGCTTGTTATCATCAAAGCTACCAAATAATGTTTAACGAATGCAAAATTTGGGGGCACATGGTTTTTCTCAGCCTGCATACGGGCTCAGTTGGACCGTTACACAGAAGCTGGATAATCCGATTTCTGGTGACTCAGATACCACGATGCTTGCTAAGTTGATTTCAGGTGTCTCTGTGTTTAAAAGAGTAAGAGAAGTCATGGTAAACCCTCCCCTCTGTAGCCCCCAACTGTGACCACCCCCTCCCAGATCTAAGCCCTGCTAAGCCCTGAATGAATCGGTCTGGACTGGCTTGGTTGGGCTGTCTGACCCTCTGCTAATGAGAGCAGGACCATCTGTTGCTCAGCCAATAATACATGCGACTCTGAAAGCATCACGTGTGCAAAACAAAGCAACACAAACACACCAAAGTGCAGCAGCCAACAAACCAAAACGACAGCAGCGTGCTGTTTCCACTTGTTTTTTATGCACTTCCCCGTAGCAACAAAAACACACTCCTTGCATTTCATTTCTGCTGCTCAGATTAATTCTGAGCATTATTATGCACATCCACGGGTTTTTTCATAGGAAATGAAACTGCAGGAGATGCACAAAAAGCAAACATTAGCTGCTCCGAGGCACAGAAACGGCACATTCACGTCACCGGTGATACTATACCATTGACCGAAATGTAGCAATATGTTTACTCTGCCAGAGAGCGAACACTGTGAAAACCATGGTTCCTTAGCATATAGTTTTCATGTTATTTATTATCCACTGTAAGGTCAGCACAGTTATTGCAGTCAGTAATCTGCTGGTATAAAATCTGTGAGTGCTGGCCAATCATATTAGAGCTGGAAACCAACAAGCCCCAGCTTTACTAAAACTGGGCACACACATACACACACAATGCCAGCTTGATCCCAGTCACGGGTCCTGCTAATGCTGCATGTCCTGCCTGAGCGGGAAAAGGAGTAGAGAATTTTGTGTGTGTTTAACACACACACACACACACACACACACACACACACACACACACACACACACGCCAGGTATTCATATCTTGTGGGGACATCTAATTGACGTAATTTTCTTAGCCCCTTGCCTTAAACCTAACAATGAAAAATTTATTCCTGACCCTAACCCTAAATCTAACTATAACCCAATTGTAACCCTGTCACTAAAACCACATTTTGAGTCTCAAAAATGTTTTCAAACTCGTAGGGACCAGGATTTTGGTCCCCACAAGTATAGTAAGCTTCCAATTTTTGGTCCCCACACACACACACACACACACACACACACACACACACACACACACACACACACACACACACACACACGCCGCTCACACACACCGCTGCCAAAGCATTGAAAACAAACTAAATGAAAGCCGGTGCTGCCTCATATTAACCCACTTTTAGCACAGCAGTCAGCACCATGCACCCTTACAGCTACCATATGGTGTGATGAGTTTCTGCCCCAGTTGAGCAGGCTGCTCCTGGGGTGTTGTTGCTCTGGGATGGACATTTGGGTGACAGAAGCAATGCCTTTAGTATTGACTTTTCACACGAGTCCTATTATGTGACTTAATTAGGTCGAAGTTAACAATACGGACCTCTACAGAGCTGCAGGCGACTAGACAACTTGACTCGCAGCACGTGTAAACAACATTCGTCGTGGCTGACTGACTGAAAACGGCGGCCGAGGTCCGCATTTAGGAGAAAAGAGAAGTCAGTGTAGTGTCAGAAAGTTACTGAACTGTGCTGCTGAAGAGGATATGGTCCTGTTTTTGTGTAAATTCAGAAAGAAAGAGGTCAAAAGGCATAAAAACTAGTTTCATCCGGACGAACAAATCACCTAAATGTCGAAATCATTGTCAAGTCATCAAAACAAATGACAAGTAAGAGGCAGAACTGGAAGACTGGAAATACTGAGACGTCACGGAGCATCAGCACTAAACGTGCACTTCTCTCTCCAAAGAAGTCGAGAAAGAGGAAGCAGGAGCGCTAACTCAGCTTTCTGCCTTTCTTTCAATGGAAAACACAGCATCATCAAAACTGCCTGCTCTTGTTTTTCCTGTATAAAGTCACTTCTGTGTTTCCAGCTTATGGCCAGCTGAGGTTATTGAACTGCCCTGCAGGTTACTGTAAGCCATCCGCTGATATTCCCAGTGCCGGAGCTCTTATTGATGGGCCTGCTGCTTAATTAAACTGCTTAATCAGTGAGTAAGAGGAGGGTGCAAAGGACACTACAGACCACAAAATGAAGACAACATTTCTATCGAGTCCTTCATTCCTACTTGCCACTAACCCTCCAATGTTGAATTTTATGTAACAAAAAACATGCATTTTATTATCGAGTTCATTTTTTTATGTGCACATTCCAGTCGTAAGTTTAACTGTCAGTGAACCTTTGATACTGACTGCCTCCTCAGCACTCCTCCCTCATCTCTGACTTGAACTGTGGACCTGACAGCTGTCTGCAACAGGCTGAGTACTGCAGTCACTAACTTTATGACTGATATGGTTTCATAACCATGTGTAACTGGGTACAAAGCAAACTAAGAATAGAAGCACTCGGTGCAGGTTATCCTACATGACTAAAAGGAATTTCTTGGAGTTGCTGCAAGTAGCTGCACCACAAATACTTTTCTTTACCTTACATAATTTTATGGAAAGACTATTCCAAGCATGTGGACAATCGCAGCTCTGTAAAAACAGTCAAACAGATAAGCATCTGACAGCAGAGCCGATGTATGTAACCTGAGCATTCAGAGGAGGTCTGTGGGCTAACCTCCAGCATCCTTACCCCTTCAAACAATCGCAGGAAACAGCGCTGTGTGATGGGGCAACATGACAGCCAGGATGTCAGACAAGCACTGAGGAGGATGGTCTTCAGGCACCACTGTGTCACACTCGTCTCCTCTGAATGTGAATTATAACTACAAATACATCACTGCACTGTGTTAGATGCTCAGTTTACCAATAAAAGAGCAATCACAGTGAATCCAGCAGAACCGTGTGTTTCCCTCCTCGTGTTCTTTTTCCTTTGCAAAACCTAAACCTGCAGAACCAACGCTGCACACACTCAAATTCAATTTGAGTGTGTAGCAGCTAATGCAGCCTCCCATAGACATGTGGACTTGCTCAAGAGAAGAAGAAAGAGAACGCTGCGCTAATTTTAAAAGAACGACGTTACCCACCCCTGTACAATTCTGGGCCCACACACAATTAGCATCCTTCTCCGCTAAGCATGGCAGAGATTCCTGCGAACTGAGTCAGCTGACTTCCTGCCTGCTCTCTGCACACACGAATGGAATAAAAGAAATCATATGGCTCTTTTTACACTTTCCAAATCTTATCGGACTAAATAGAAGAAATCATGATAGCAAAAAGAGTAATTTCATACAGTTTGTTTACACTCGCAAAAATATTTCCACGAATTTCTTCTCCAGTGACTGTGATGGGTTTTGAATTGCTCATTGGATCAGTTTCCAGCACTTGTTGAATGCTGTAGCAACAAATGTTTGGCCCCTCCACCACTCAGTGATCTTCCTAGCAGCTTAGATTGAACTCTTGTGTACTTTTTTTTTCATAAACTCTTAAACAGGCAGGAAACAGACAGAAACCCTCTGAGGAGTCAGCATCTGATGTGCTTACATAGCATCCTCGGGTTCTCAGACTGAGCCTCACAGTCCCGACATTCACTTTTAAATTTGTAGGTGTCATCGCGGTGGCTTTGTCGATCTTTAATATACTGTTTCTGTTCTTACACCCAGATTTTTTTCAGTTGTCAGAGTTTTCGTTTTCAAACGTCTGCACATCTCTCTGCTTTTCAAAGTTTTCACTGCTCGTGCTTTATCCTCATGGAGTTATTAAGTTTCAGTTATTTTGCAATAAATGTATTTTAGGTTAAAAAATCCGGCTTCTGGGAGATTTTATTCTTTCTTCCTCTTATTGTTTTTATTAAAGGACGTTTCATCGGGTTGGTTTTCAGACCTCAGTTTCTCTCCTCTACAAGCCAATAAGTGCCTATGCGCTGTCTGAAAACACCAAACATACTTTCACTTCAGCATTAATACCACAAGTAAGTGTGTGCATCAAAAAAAATAGCCACAGCTTAGCTGGAATAAGCCGCTGCTAATTTTCTGGCAGTCATGCTGTTTTGGGAAATGAGAAACACCAAAGATGAATAAAAATAGAGCTGAATAGAAGAATAAATTTAACAAAAGCAAAATCCAACACATTATGGCTCCTGTATGTGTGTGTGACAAGACACACTCACAGAACGACCAGTAAGGGGTCGTTCGAATGAATGAGAATTACTGCGTTTCATAAGAGGTCAGCCGGACACCCGTCTGTGTCACCAAAGGTTACCGTCGTGTTTGCGTTATTTCACTATGAGCTGTCAGATTATTGCATAAAACTTACTCAAGTAGAGGCCAAATAGAGGAATCATATGACAGACGGCAAAACATTAACCAAGCGATTTCTTGGATTAATATATGGAGAAAATTAAAGGTGTGTTTCATGTGGTTTTTGTTGTGTAGACAGCTGGATGCAGGATGTGTACATGTTAGCTGTCCCTGTGTAACATCTGCAGATTTTCCTTCCCTATGCTTCTCCTCAACTTTCTCAAGATCACCATCCGACAAACAGAAGTGGCAAACATCACCTGTATCTTTGCTCCTCAGTGCGTATCTTTAATGTTTATAATTCCAAGCTTCTTTTCTCAGTGTCGTTTTTTTCTCTCTTCTCTGGCTCCCAAACTTTTCCATTTACATTTCCAAAAACTCAGCATTTGACAGCACGTACACACACACATACTTCAGCACCTCACACATTCCCAAACAACAGAAGGCCTTCATACGAAGGCCAGCAGCTGCCAGATTGTTTAAGGAGACTGGAAATGTCTGTGCTTCCCAGAAATACAAATAGATTTCGTGCAAACAAAAGAGTTGATAGATATGATTATTCTCTGACTGACCCAGTGTCGCGGGCTGCTCTCCGGGGAGCGAGGCTGGTACCTCTGCAGGGCAACCCCTCCCTCCCCCTCCAGTAGTAAGGTGCAGTCCAGGTCGGGGTAGTGGTGATGGTAGGAGCCTGTAGGCCAGGGTAGGAAGGTGGCCAGAGGGTAGTGAGAGATCATGCTGATCGCCTGCATCAGCGACAGGGGTGACGAGGATAGCAGATCATACTCTAGCTTGGACGGCAGGGTGGATGGAAACGTCTGCGTCTGCAGCCTTTACGAACTGTGACGAGGTAAAGGGTTTCCTTCAGGATGATCTTATGTCAGATTTGCCCTCCTCTCTTCTCAGTAAGGTTGCAAACTGGTCTTGGCTTCAGCTCAGAGGTGTGACTGATGAGAAATGCCCACTCAAGTTGTCCACCTCAGTCTTCTCCCTTCCTGTTTCTTCTGTTTTTTTCCTCCCCTCTCAGCGCTCAAGGAACTCCGTTTGCCAACAGCTCTCAGCCACATGAGTGATTAAAGTCTATTGTCTCTCTCTCTCTTTCTTTCCTTGCCCCTTACATTCATCAGAGCTAAAAGGGGAGGAGTTATGACCTAGTGGCCCTGCCCCCCTCCTACGAAAACTACACACTAAAAGCAGAAAAGGACAGTGAAGATAGAGACTTAAAGTGTGTCTAACATATTGGTCCTGAGGACTCTCCAAAGGTTCCTCAATAAATCCTCAGAGTTTTGAGAAATGACCGTGTTTTAATCTAAGCTTAAAATCTTCCTTTCTTAATGTTCTCGTCTTTGGGTTATAAAAGTCCTTAAAGTCAAATAAAATGTTACAGCTGAAGTGTGAACAACCTCATGAAGTTACTGATTTAACTCTCCGATAAGCAGCGCAGCTTGTTGGCATTCGTGACAGCGGGGTCAAAGGTCAAACCATAATAAATGTGTAACAATGATGGCCAGAGGGAGAGAGAGAGCGCTTGTGTGTGTGTGTGTGGGAAGGGAATAAGAAGCAGTCATGTGTAAAACACAGAGAGGAGGATTATCTGGGACCAGGCAGTGCTCTCTCTCACACACACACACACACACACACACACACACACACACACACACACACACACACACACACACACACACACACACACACACACACACACACACTGTAGCCTGAGCAGTTAATACTGAACAAGGTGTGATGAAAGCTGCTTTCTACAGTAGCGAGGTGCACTATGAAGTCAGACATCGCATCCGTTTTCTCGAGTAAATAAACAACCATCAGAAAAACACAAGCATCCGGTCACACACACACAGACACACACACACAGGTCTGAAACAGAACTTTAAAGTAAAAGATTTTCATTTACTCGATAGTTGTATTCTTTTATTTTTTAATCTGGCTGGTTTGATGTATTTGAGATTGAAGACTGGCGGCTTTCTTCGCTTTCTGTTGCCGTTCGTCATTTCTTTTAGATTAAAAATGCTACTCAAAAATCACTTGATAAGCCAAGAAAATACAAATGATTACAGAAGTTAAACCAGGACCGTCTGCGTCGGGGTTGCTCAAAGATCCAGCGGACACGCTTCCCTCCAAACCGTTCAGAGTGCATCGTTTAAATATTGTGGTTTGACTCAGACAGATAAAACAGAAAAGCCTCTCTCGTTTTCTTTCCCATAATCATTTTCATCGAATGGGACTTTTTGAAACACATGAAGCTATCGTATTTACAGGATCTCCTCGAAAAGCTGACAGGGTCCCTGTGGTTTTTACATTAGTGTTTCATAATTTGAGAAGAGACCAACTGAATTAAATCCTGCTAAACTAATGAAACTAGATCAAATAAACCATTCTAAACTTAATTAGACTAAATTAAAGTGAACTAAACTAAATAAAGTTAAAAACACACACATTACAAACTGCTTCCTTACTAATTGTGGGTGTTTGGGTCTCCTCTTGGTCTCAAATTGAGGATTAACTACTCTAAACCAATTAAAATGAACTAAACTAAAAATAAAAAGTCTTCAGAAACTGAACAAATTGAACAGATTGAGAACGACTGCACTAAACTAAACTAGGATCCAACTAAAATAAACCATGCCAAACAAAATAAACTGAACTTAACTAAACTCGACTTAACTGCCATCCAGGTCGAACGTGGTTTCCTGCTGTTTATGTTAGTGCTTTCATTTTTAATTGCTGATATGACCACTTCTGGATTTCATATTTGAGGTGTTTCTTTGTTTACCCACTGTGTGTGCGTGCGTGTGTGTGAGCACTTTTACTAAATTGTCTTTAATCGGTGCAGCAGCGCTCCAGCATCAGAAAACCTCCCCTGAAACTCGAGCTCGCTGCGGCCGTGACTCAGACCTACTCTCTGACTCAGCGTGACAAAATTCCTTTGAATCCATTGCACACACAGAAATGCAGTCAGGCTCCTCCTAAAATATGCTTATATTTAGCACTGATTCATGATTGCAGCTCATGCATGGAAACAGCACTGAAATGCCTGCCTAATCAAACCGGATGAACCCAGCTCCAATGGAGTGTCTGAAGAGGGAGGATAAACAAGGTCATGACTGCCGGTGCCTTCTGGGAACGAATGGACAGGAAGAGTGAGCAAACATGCGGCCACTCTTCTCGCTGTCTGGACGGACTTCCAGTGAACTGGAAGTTACTTCACTTCAGCCCAAATTGCTCTTTTTTTATCTCTCATTGAACCCACCCACATTTGGTCTTTCTGTGTAACATGTTGTTCTTGACATTTTCTTATTTCTTCTTCCCACTGCTTCAGTCTGAGTGTGCTGACACAGTCACAGCGTGGCCAGCGCTGGGAAACCAAACCTCTGTGCACACACTACACATTCGAGCTCTGCTCAGCTTGGGTCAATACAAACAAAATCTCTCTCCCCCTCATTTTCTCTCTCACAGAGCCTCAAACAATGGCACACAAAACAAGACGAACACAATAGTAAATGCTCTGTAAATAAGTAGGAATGAGATAAAGACAGTGGAAGAAGAAGAAAAGTATACTTTGTCCTGCAATGAAGCTCCTCACTGAAACGTTCCCCTTCTCTCTGGGGTTCATTCGCTGTCCGTGTGCAGCAAGATCTCCGTCTAAATAAATAAATAAATCTGGGTAAATTCCCAGATGATTAAACATGCAACTATTTTGCTGGCAATAACTGAAATGAGTAAAGAAAATCAACAACCTATTCATGCAAGATAATTCATAATTTTATTGGGGGGGGGGGGGGGGGGGGTTATATTGGCTGGGTCTGATTATTGGGGGGGGGCATAACCCCCCTAACCCCCCTGGAAATTACACCCCTGATGTGCAGGCTCTTTCAGTGGACATCAGTACATGTAACTGTCAAATGTTATAAGAGTAAATGTACTTCAGTGAAAACCCACAACATCAACTCGAACATGACAAATGAACATCTGTGACATATCTTACACATCCCTTTATTAAATATATATATATATATATATATATATATATAATATATATATATATATATATATATATATATATATATATATATATATATATATATATTATATATATATATATATATATCCTCTGAAATGATCGAACGTTGCACATCTCCACACTGCCCTCTGCTGGCTGCCAGTGGACACCACAAATACAGAGAGGATTTTCTTATCTTTTTGCACAACAGACTGTTTATATTAAGATTCTCTTTGTCTCCGCTATGCTGTTGTAGAGTTGGCCTTTTCTCCCTTGCCTCATGCGCACTTGCTCTTGCTCAATGAGTGGCTGTCTGAGGAGCTCTTGTTGACATTGAACAGTTACTTATTATCAGTATGAGGAAGAGAACAGAAGGAGATAACGGGCACTGTCTCCCAATCACTGACCGGGAGAAAAGGAAAAACTAAAGAGAAGCAGGAGGCCGTGTTTTGAGAACAATGCTTTCTTTTTCCATATCCTTCTCTTTTCTTGTGAGTGTGAGTTGAATGTATTGTGCGCATGCATAAAAGCCCGCATGCATGTGAGTGTTTTACGACAGCACTTGTTGGTCACTGCGTCTTCACTGTTCAGCACAGCAACACTGACTCATTTATTCGTTTACGCAACAATTTCACTTCATTATTCAAAGAGTCGCCAAATACTGTAATCCGTGTCAGGAACACTGACAGATCACCAGCTGTTTCCTGTGACGACTTAGACTCCCACACTGATATGAGCTGCAAAGCATGCACGGTCATAGATGATCAATGAACAGGTGACAACTACCACACTTATCCTGGATGTGCTTTAAATCAGCCTCATCCCCAAAGTGAAAAACAGCCCACTAATATGATCTAATTCTGAAAATTATCAATAAAAAGTTGTGACGATCCTGTTTTCTGTCTCTTTGGCTCTCTGATGTTTTTTAGCTGATGATAGGTTCGTCATCATCTTTTGTGTTCCCATTCTGTCCCTCCAACCTCTGTCTTTGTGTCAGGTTCATATGTCGTATGTTAGAGTTAGTCATTTCCTGTTTTATTTTGATAGTCTTTCACTCCATGTCCATTATGTTCAGTTTTGCTTTGTGTGCCTCATTAGTCTGTGATTAGTTTGAGCTGTGTTTGTCCGCCTGCGTGCATACATACTAGCTCACTCTTTTGTGTTATCCCTCGAGTGCTTCAGGTCCGATTGCTGCCTGCCACACAGCCCACTTTGACACATTTCCTGCTGTTTGGTTCAGTGAGAACCAAACGGTAGCAGCTCAGTATATTCAAGAAAAGTGAAAACAGAGCCTCATAATGAGGAAGAAAGCTGATGTAGGTGACTTTGAGTGCAGCACGGTTGATGGTGAGATTTTCCCACACAAACATTCCCATGGTTCACAGAGAATGGACCCAAAAAGAGAAAACGTTCAGTGAGCAGCAGCTCTCTGAGAGAAAATGCTTGATGCCAGAGAAGAATGGCCGAGCTGCTTTGAGCTGATAGGAACAGTAACTCATCTCTGAATAAACACATCTAACCTCGAAGCAGCAGAAAACCACACTGACTCACATGGGCTCACTACAACTCAACGACATGAGACTGGAAGAAGTTCCTCGGTCTGATGAATCTCGATTTCTGCTGTGACATTCGGCAGGTCGAATCAAAGTTTGGAGTAAACGTCATAAAGGCACGGATCCAGGATCGTTAATGCTAATCATAATCATAAATACTTGTCACAGTCTGGCTGAGGCAGACTGTATGCGTTTGCAAAAGAGGACTCAAACGCAGACCAAAAACAAACGTGACGTGGATTAACAAAAAACAAGCCGTTTATTAAGGCTAGCAAAAACGGTACAAACAAAGTAAACAAAAACCTAAACTCGGTGAACAAAAACTAAAAAGGCTAATGAGGGAAGTGGGAACACATGGGGAAACAGCTGACACACATGAATGTAACAACGTCACAAGGGGAGATTAAAACTAAAAATATTGAAAAGAGGACCCCTTCAAAATAAAACAGGAAACATAATGAGACGCAGACATGAGAACATGAATCAGAATCAGAATCCTTTATTTCCCCTAGGGAGCAATACTTGACAACATAAGACACACAGACATGAAACACATGAAGGGCAAGGGAGACTTAACAGGGGTTGAAAACACAAGGGGAAACTAAAAGGCAAATGAACGTAGAGAACCTAAATAACTTAAACATACCATAAACAACAGAATAAACCAAAACTCCAAAACGCTGGGTCAAAAGACCCAGGATCGTGATAAAACTACAACATACCGACAAGTATGGTAGCCGTTGAACGTTTTAGATTCAAGGATGCATTACTGAAAAGCTGGGCTAAAGTAGGCCTGTTGATAAAGACGTGAAAGTGTTGGCTAAAATGGTATCAATAAAAAAAAGGCTCTAAACATAATGATTAAAATGAGTAAATAGTTGGTTGTAATCGCAGGTCAGTGGTTCTTGGTTTCTGTCTCTGTGCTTCTCCTGTGTTCCTTGTGTTGCGTCTAGTTTAGTTTTGTTTTCACGTCTGTGCTTCTCATCGTTTCAGTGTCAAGTGTTTCCTGTTTTACTTTGACAGGCTGCAGTTTTGATTACCCCGGTCTCGTTGTGTGGGATTTCTCACAGCTGTGCTCTGCTCCTGTGTCTCATTCTCTCGTTATCCCTCTGTGTGTTGAGCCCCTTGTCGTCCTCTGTTTGTTGCCGGATTGTCTGTGTATTACCTTCTTTGAGTTCCTGGTCTCAGGTTTTCATGTTCTGTGTTTCACGTCTCAGGTTTTTAGTTCCTTTGTATTACTTTGCAGTTGTTCCCAGTTTAAGTTTTGTGTAGTTCTTAGTCACTTTCTCCTTTGATTTTTATTGTGTTCCTGCCACCATTAAAGTCCATTCGTCAGTGTCTGCAGTTGGGTCCACACTCTCTCCACTCAACAAGTTTATTAGCATTCATTTATGCACAGCTCTCTGAAGTGGGTTTAGGGTTAGGGTGGACAAACATCTCCGCTTTGATCCTGTCTGTCCAAAACAAGCCTGGTCAGCCTTTTTCTGACTATTTGTGACTATGCTGTCGTTATCTTTAACCTTTAACATGCTAACAGAGGCCTGTAGACTCGGAGATGGATCTCTTTTTACAGTTTCTCTGAGCGTTGCATGGTCTAACTATGTTGCGAGGTCCACTTGTAACTGTGCTAAATGATTTCCACTGTCTATTAGGCTTTCTCACTGCAGCCTGATAGACTTCATATTGTTTGGAAATGGCCTGATAAACCTCCTTGGTGTCATGTTAGCTCACACCTGAATCCTCCAGACCTGCAAAGAGTCGCAACTTTTGCTTTCATAGAGTGCTCATACTGACGTTCGTAGTCAAATACAATTACCAGCTGTGTTGTACTCTCTTAATTCTTACAGAGGTCGTAAAGTTGTACTTAGGGCTCCGTACAGGCCTGTGAAAAACTATGTGAAAACCTTTTTTTTCTGTATATACACTGTGAAAAGCGTTACTCATCGAGGTTAAGACACCCACCATGAACTGTAATGTGGAAAAAGCAGCTGAGGACCTCTGTTGTATCTCCCTCTTGTTTCCTGTCATCTATGCACGATTGGTATCTGGTAAAATCAAAACAGGAACACGCTGCTTATGGACTGAACACATTCTTTGTGGTCCAATGAGCTTCACGCCAGAAACTTGGAAGTCAGTTATTAATGTAATCGCAATGAAACCACGGTTAAACGAGTGGAAACACAGCCAATGTAAAAGTCATTATTATTTCAACGGCTGACATGTTTAATTTACTCAGTTAATCTGGAATGATCGTCTTGCCTGTGATATTTGTTTCCGAGTCACATTTTCATATATTGGTGCACTTGTAGAAGAAATGTGATTTTTAAGATGCATTACAGATGCTTTACGGTGACACCAGCATAACAAAGGCCTGATGTTCAGTGTGTGGTGTGTACATAGGTCTAACCATAGCTCATTTTCATACAATATGGAAATGAGATTCCTAGAAACTTGAAAGCACAACAGCGTGCTTTAGAAATGGCGTCTTTTTGAATGCTTCTGTGGATGGAAAATTACATTATGCTTTATGGTGTTATGACAGTGAGCTAAGAGTCAATCAACTTTTAAATAAGAGATGAAGGAGCAATCACAGAAGGAGGCGACTGGGACTGATGAATGCTGCAGACTCTGTTCTGGTAAAGTAAAGCTGCTCTGCTGCTACTGTACCTCTAGTCTACTCACAGCACACATACTTACACTAACACACAAACATTCACATTTTGCAGAAAAGCATGCATGCATATGTGAGCTTCCACACAAACACAGACATGTGTAACACACTGCAGGACAAGCAGGCTTTTGGGTCTACTGCATTATTAATAAAGTGCAAGGTGCTGTATGTGACAATATTAAATGTCTAAGGGCCCTGCTACAAAACTGCTGCAGCACCTGCTCAATTTTTCAGGTAATAAAGAGCCGAGTTATGTTGACTGGATATAAAATCTGAGCCAAAAAATATCGTAAAAACTGTAAAATCTCTTACCTCAATGCAGAATCTGCTTCCCTGTCAACACAGGAGTTATGAGCAGAGCTGTCCACTTGCAGCTCTTCCGCTATGTTTCATGTTTGCATCATCCAGCTAAACGCATGCAAACATCACATGTGGTAGACCAGGCCCCAAATTTCTGTGTTTTCAAATGATGCAGTTTGGAAATATGCACAGCACACGAGAGAGGGCTCCAACTCAATATTTGTATGTGTTTTAGCAAATTGTGGTGTAAAATATTTTATTTATGTCTTACATTGTCGATTTGACCATGATCTGGATCTTAGCATATGTGGTTATGTTATGTCCACGTGACAGTCCTCATTAAGCAACACGTAGCATTCAATTGCTGTATCACACGTGGCCACCAGAGAGCAGCACAATCTCTCTTCTAAAGGAAAAGAAAAGAGGGGGGGACACCTGAGGTAAACTGAAATGAACAAGAAGCAACTTCAGGACATAACAGCTGTATTAGGTAAGGTCTGGTTAGTGCTGCATGAACCAGGATTAATATAGTAGAAACAAGTAAACCAACATGTGTATGTGTGTATGTATATGGTGTTTTACAGTAAAGACAGAAGAAGGCTCCCACACTGCTTCTACACATAAAAACACCAACTGCACAGAAAATGAGAGGACAGAGGTGCATCTTCAGGTTAGACTTAAACATAATTCAAGCTGACGGATGTCTGAGGTCGCTCAGATCATTTTAAAGTCTTGGTGCAATGAGAGCAAAAGCATGAGCTAAGACGGGAGGAGAGCTTTGTGCTCAATAATCAATTACAGGCTCTTTCCATTTCTTACTCTCTATCTCACAAGATCCCATAAAAACTCCGCCACCCCCACCCTGCTTGCCCATTTCCCCTTCCACCCTTTTCTCTGTCAGATCTTGCATTTGCAGAAACTATAAAGTTTGGAGCTGAATTTCACTCAGCCACTGAGGTGAAAGACAAATAGTGGAGGACAGTGTAGTCCTGCACATGGTCACCATTCTAACCTTTAAAATTACCGGGTAGGTTGGAGCTGTGTGCAGGCTTCACCACAATTTGTGTGATTCCATGAGGAGCAAAAGCCTCGACTTCCACTGGAGGAGACAGCAGAAGATCATGGGAACAAAGTAGCAACGTTTATGTTTGCTGTTCAACCGAATACACGATAATATGCATTACTTAGTGGAAGCTCTGTTAGTCCCACAGGAATAACACACTCACTCTCACACACACACACACAATAATAACCTAATTTCTGTAAGAAGACAGACAGATAACATCTGCATCAGTTTATCCTGCAGAGTCAATGAAAACACAGAAATAGAGAAGAAGTTTTATTAGTTCAGCCCAGCAGCACAACTGAACAAAGACCATGTGGACATGAAAACTTTTGATAATCCAGTTTTTCCTAAATATTTAGCACACATAATTGCAAAAGCATGTGTCTGAAACGGCATATCACGCATCATTCAGGCGTTATGTAGTGTGAGACTGGCGCTCTGAATTCCTAACCAGCAGGTCCAGCCTGCTGCACAGCAGAGACTTTGGGTCTGTTACCCCCCCGCGTGGCGAGAAAAGGACTTTTATTTACTTTGTGTGCTTCTGACATCATTTGAAGCAGTGACACTCTTGGGTACGATACATCAGCCTCCCTCCTCCCACACATGTTCAGCTCTATAAACACGTGCATATGTCCACACGCACACGCAATAACACCAAAGGGATGCTGATGGGCAGTTTCTCACGCTTAAAGCTTACAGAGTTGTTTTAGGAAAGCTTTTAGTTTCTTTTATTCTTCCACTAAAACACATCTGTTTTCTTTAAATAAAATATAAATTTCAATTGTGATTTTTTTTTCACACCCTGCAAATGATGCTAGTTGTCTTCCATGTGTCGCTTGGATTTTTTTCAGGCCCAACGGTCTCCACATGCTGAGAGGAGGCAAGTGGGAAATAAATAAAGCTTTTGTCAAACGCCTGCTGGCCCTCGTCCCAGTTTCTTCATCCCATCCTCTTCCTCTGTGCGTCCTCTGTGCCTCCTCAGGTAGCAGACAAGGCTGACAGCTCAATACTGCCTTTATCCGTTTGGACACCTGTGCTATGCATGCACAGAGTGTCTGCTTGTACTGTCTTTTCAGTGTGTGTACGCATGGCATTCACTGTGTGTTTTTTCTAAACACGAGTCTTTCTCTTCGAGTCTCCGTATCACAGTTCATCACGCGACGCTCGGGCCGCAGGAGGCGGCGAGTCTCCCATCACGCTGTTTTGCGCCACGGGCCGGATGCGACCCTGCTGGGCCGTTTTGCGGGCGTGCTGCCGGTCCCAGTCTGTCGCCACGGCATCATCGTCCCAAATGGTGGAGGTCTCGGTGTCGCTGATGTACCCCGGCTCTCCGGTGTAGTGTGTGGGATAGATGAGCAGCGGCTCCACGGAGAAGGCCTTCAGGTCTCGGGGCCCAAAGTGAGACATGTACTCAACGCTGAGAATATAGAGGAGAGGAAGAGGAGGGGCATAAGAGACAATGTTGAAACAAACTTCATGATGATAACAGCAAGTTTGTTTTACTTTGGCTGCAGACAAGAACCCATATTCTTTGTACATGAAGTCAGAGGAGACGCTATATGGATAGAAATATTGCGCCACACCTCTTAATATTTAAATAAAGCACAGTAAAAGTGAATATACAGGGAGTGCAGAATTATTAGGCAAATGAGTATTTTGTCCACATCATCCTCTTCATGCATGTTGTCTTACTCCAAGCTGTATAGGCTCGAAAGCCTACTACCAATTAAGCATATTAGGTGATGTGCATCTCTGTAATGAGAAGGGGTGTGGTCTAATGACATCAACACCCTATATCAGGTGTGCATAATTATTAGGCAACGTCCTTTCCTTTGGCAAAATGGGTCAAAAGAAGGACTTGACAGGCTCAGAAAAGTCAAAAATAGTGAGATATCTTGCAGAGGGATGCAGCAGTCTCAAAATTGCAAAGCTTCTGAAGCGTGATCATCGAACAATCAAGCGTTTCATTCAAAATAGTCAACAGGGTCGCAAGAAGCGTGTGGAAAAACCAAGGCGCCAAATAACTGCCCATGAACTGAGAAAAGTCAAGCGTGCAGCTGCCAAGATGCCACTTGCCACCAGTTTGGCCATATTTCAGAGCTGCAACATCACTGGAGTGCCCAAAAGCACAAGGTGTGCAATACTCAGAGACATGGCCAAGGTAAGAAAGGCTGAAAGACGACCACCACTGAACAAGACACACAAGCTGAAACGTCAAGACTGGGCCAAGAAATATCTCAAGACTGGTTTTTCTAAGGTTTTATGGACTGATGAAATGAGAGTGAGTCTTGATGGGCCAGATGGATGGGCCCGTGGCTGGATTGGTAAAGGGCAGAGAGCTCCAGTCCGACTCAGACGCCAGCAAGGTGGAGGTGGAGTACTGGTTTGGGCTGGTATCATCAAAGATGAGCTTGTGGGGCCTTTTCGGGTTGAGGATGGAGTCAAGCTCAACTCCCAGTCCTACTGCCAGTTTCTGGAAGACACCTTCTTCAAGCAGTGGTACAGGAAGAAGTCTGCATCCTTCAAGAAAAACATGATTTTCATGCAGGACAATGCTCCACCACACGCGTCCAAGTACTCCACAGCGTGGCTGGCAAGAAAGGGTATAAAAGAAGAAAAACTAATGACATGGCCTCCTTGTTCACCTGATCTGAACCCCATTGAGAACCTGTGGTCCATCATCAAATGTGAGATTTACAAGGAGGGAAAACAGTACACCTCTCTGAACAGTGTCTGGGAGGCTGTGGTTGCTGCTGCACGCAATGTTGATGGTGAACAGATCAAAACACTGACAGAATCCATGGATGGCAGGCTTTTGAGTGTCCTTGCAAAGAAAGGTGGCTATATTGGTCGCTGATTTGTTTTTGTCAGAAATGTATGTTTGTGAATGTGGAGATGTTATATTGGTTTCACTGGTAAAAATAAATAATTGAAATGGGTATATATTTGTTTTTTGTTAAGTTGCCTAATAATTATGCACAGTAATAGTCACCTGCACACACAGATATCCCCCTAAAATAGCTAAAACTAAAAACAAACTAAAAGCTACTTCCAAAAACATTCAGCTTTGATATTAATGAGTTTTTTGGGTTCATTGACAACATGGTTGTTGTTCAATAATAAAATTATTCCTCAAAAATACAACTTGCCTAATAATTCTGCACTCCCTGTATTTGGTTTGTGGTGTGTTTATCTTTTTCAAAATCTCACTTACATGAAACAGACCAGGCAGTTCTAATCACACGTTAAAAGCCCGTTAACACTCCACAAGGACAGTGAAACCCTACACCTTTATTAGTGCTGAAAGGAGCTGCTGCCTCTTCCACACAATGAGGTCTTTCACTCTGGCTTCACTGTCAGATATTCCTCTTTCTCCTGTTTTTGTGTATTTGTGAGCAAAGACGGGGATGGAAGACAACAAAATCCCACACGAAAAATGGAGCTGATAACCCCTGCTGTTTACGCGCTAGTATCGTACAACACATGGCACTTTTTCCCCCGCACACTTTTCCACATTTCCCTCACAAACTCTCTCACTGTTGAATACACACAGCGTATTTGTGTAGTAATCTATACACTCCACGCTGGACACACATCGCCATATATTTATATAGTAACACACACACTTGCACAGTGTTCATCTTATGCACACCCCCACACTGGGAACTCTATCAATGGGAATCCTGTCCCTCTTTCCACAACCAGCAGGAAAAGCCGTGCTGGTCTACATTCCTCAAAGAGAGAGGAGGAAGGGGGTGGAGACGTGGGTGACACAGGGACGCAGGAGGTGTACAAAGAAGTAAATTTTGCAGAGGAGAATGTAATAAAGCGCTAAGGAGAACGTGCAAAGAATGGCGAAAAAAAAGGAGAGCCAAGAAGAGTGGACGCCACAGCGTGGCAATGAAGGTGCTACGCTAAAATAACGGGGGGGGGGGGGGCTGAGCAGGAATTCCCAAGGAAAAAAAAAAACGAAAGAGAAAAGCCGGCATTGTGTCTCATGTAAGGCACCGTACCCAGTGAACCCCCAGAACAATCCCAGCCCTGTGGGCGAGGAGCACAGAGAGGGGGAATGAGCTGGTGCTGGTGAGAAAAGCAAAGAAAACGGGACAAGGGAAAGTGAAAAATGATGGAAGCAGAGACATTACAAAGAACATAACAGACAGATGTTGTGGTTCACCACCAGAGCACAAATTAGAAATCTGCACACTGCCGTGCAGTCTAAAAATCACAACAGAGACATGCGCACGCGTGTCCATGTCTATGTATAGATAATTACTGCATAGAAACTGCTTTATTTCTGTGCTGCTTCATTGCCCTTTGAGTATGACTTTTTATGCATAAACTGGATCCACGCATGCCAAAAGTCCATACACTTTTAAATTTAGCCTTGGCTATGTCATCCTCTCCACGTGGATCACCTGATCTACTCTTAGGTAAGAGTGCAGTGCACCTGCGATCATCTATTTGTGGTCCTCAGTAAATATTTGCCTGTCTGTTCAGAAACCAGACCGTCTAAAGGGTCTTTGTCTGAGTATCACACAGAGGCGTTGTGTCCTGTACCGTTGTGCAGTCCTTAAATAAAACCCTCTTCCTCTGCATCCCATCCATGTTATTTACAGTGTATCAGATTAAGCACATTTCACGTAATCGCTGTAATTTAAAATTAAAGAGGAGGGTCGTAAAGACAGACTTGGGGTGTTTGTTGAACATGATGGGCAGGAACTCGTCAACAGGGAGCATCTTAGGCAAAGGCTGAGCAGCCAGCAGCTTTCTGGCCCCTCGGTGTGACAGTGCGTAGCCGAGCGTCCAGTAGGAGTAGTCAGCCTCGACTAGGTTGTTTACACCCTCCACTGACCGCTCCGGCTGCTGCACCTGCATGCGTTTACGGCCCACGTAGCTGAAAACAGACCAAGACAAATGCAGCTTTAACCAGGCTTTGTTTAAATGTGCTTGAATGACACGCATTCATAAAAATAATGAAAAACCAGAAGATTTCTGATCTGAATATAGCTAATGTCAAGCAGGTGATCTCACATCAGGTCCCAGTCCAGCTGGGTGTTGTCTGTGTCATCCATTATAGCCTGCAGCCGTCGCTTAAACCTGGGCTCAAACCTCACGTCATCCTCTAAGACAAGAACCTTCTGGAGGTCACGCTCCACCACCTGATGGTGACAAAACACAAACACTGGGGTTAAAATGAAAGCATGCCACGAGTGCTGCTCTCCTTAGATTGATTTTTGGCCATCGTTTTCTGCGGTGACTGTTTTTTTAAAACCGAAAAGCTGAGTCACCTTAACTCAGTGTTGGTTTTTCCTCGTTTTACTGTAGCAATCAACGATGCTGTGTCTGTCTGTCTCTTCTTTGGACAGTCATGAGTGCGATTAACAGCTTACAGCCATACCACCCTGAGCACACCTGAACGTGTCTGATCTCAGAAGCTAAGCGGCGTCAGGTCTGGTTAGTATTTAGATGGGAGACTGCCTAGGAATGCCACGTGCTCTAAGATTTCAGATGGGGGGTGGCGACACAGCAATGGCCACTCTGGACCAAAATTGTGCAGTTTTTGTGCTTTTCATTGCGACTTCTGAGCCACATGGACACCAAAACAAGTGGTGTTCATGTTTACTTCTACACAATGCTCAGTCTTTTGCACATAACTAGTGCACTGTCTTGTTTCCATATCATTTTGTTCTGTCTGGTATTGCACTGTCTTGTGTCTGCATGTTTGCAATTTGTTCACACTTGCACTTTATGTAGTCCTGTGTTGATTGTCTGTTATATGTAGCACCAAGGTCTTGGAGGAACGTAGTCTCACTTCAACTGTGTACTGTATCACTGCACATTGTTGAAATGACAAAAAAGGCACTTGATTTGACTTGATCTGTTCATGTAGGTCATGAAGTCAGGCACCAGTCTCTGTACATCAAATAGCTCCCTATGTTTCCTGCTCCCTCTGTGAGCTCTTCTCAAACTTACAAAGCACCTCCTTTTCATAGTGTTACTTATTTAATCAAAGCCACTCAGTCATGAGAAAAAGAGATTTCACAGGTCTACATAAAGCCTTGTGAAAAATCAAGTACACTAGAGGATTCAGCACTTTCCAGTTTCATTGTACTATTGTAATAGAAATGACTGCGCAATGACAATAAAGAGTTATCTTACTTGAAACACCACTTTAAGCAGCAGTGACAGCATCCAACTACAAATATATTCGATATAATATAATATAAATATATATCAAATGATCTCAAAGTTTTTTCTGTTAATTAATAAATCATTATATTAATTTTAATATCAGAGTGTCAGACACCAGCTACTCTGAAGGAATTAAGTATTCAGTAAAACAAAACTTAAGCAAGTGGAATCGATGCTTTTAAGTTTGAACACTTTTACAGAACCTTCTTTATCTGATTTAGTGCTTTTGCTCTCCCTGGCCTCACCTGTGTCCATATAGAGTGATGGCTGAGGAAGCAGCCGATCTCCCCTCTGGTCAGTACCCGACCAGAGTACGGGTCCTTATAGCCTGGCAACATCTCTATTCCCAACCTCTGCAGCTGGGACGTATTCAAAGCCCTGAGAGAGGGAACAGATTGAAAAAACGATGAAAAACATCATATATCTACAGTTTACACTCACTGCTTTGTTAGTCATCAGTAAAAACAGCCGCGGTGCCGTGCAAATAAACACAGGAAAAGGGACTAGAACATTCTCATTTGTGGATTAAAATAAGCAGAGGAGGAAAAACCAGTCAAGTGTATTTCTACAAAAGCAAAGTATCTGTAGCATAAAAACACGCTTTTGTGACTAAATTAAAGAATGTATGGCTTGGATTTAATCATCATCGGATTCATGGATAGGTGTTTGTCTGGATCGTACTTCCCGTCCACTGCGTCTATCAGCGTGGAGTGAAGCCCCAGTGCGGCCATTGTTTTCAACATCCTGGTGCTTCTGTCCAGCCGGCGCTTGAGGTTGATCAAGAAAATCTAAGCAAGCAAAGAAAATAAGAGACATAAGAAAAAACTGTGAAAGTGCAAAGAGACAGTTTTGGTTGCACTCTTGTTCCTCTGGGCAGAGCCAGCACTCACAGAAAAAATGATTTTTAACCATAAACATGAAGGATTTAATCATTAAAATGTGACAGTATAAACTAATGTACACTATATATAACATTTTGCTCTTAATTTACATGTAATCAGATTACTCTAAGTCAGCATTCTGGGCACAAGCATTTTTTAACTCACTTCATCAAAGCCCATCCTGCTCTGGGGGGATGGTGGAGAGTACAAATACTCGGACGGCTCGATATCGTGGTCAACTGTTGACACAGAGAGGAGGGAGGTGAAGGGTTATAACAGGATAAACAGGATTAGTAAAAGCCTGAACTTCCTCTTGATTGTGATGGTTCATTTGATTAGGCTCATATGAAAGCTCAGCAGAGGGAGGAGTAGTAACAGAAGTCAAAGGGAAAGAAAACAAGAAGAAATGGGGGTGGCATGGATAAACAGAGCGGGGAGGGCAGCAAGATCGCAATCATGGAAGGTCATGGCGGTCAAGAAAGAGAAGAAGCCAGGCTGAGAGGCGGAGTAATCAAGGAATGACAGATAGCAGTCACAATAAGTGTGTAATAGAGTGTGTTTGTACTCACTCAGAGCCTCTGTGATGGTGTGTATGAAACTCTCGCTTTCATCTTCAACATTTTGCTGTGCCTTGAGAGGGACGGGCAGGAAGCCATAGTGCTCTCTGTTACACACATACATCTGCACACCTAACACACACACACACACACACACACACACACACACACACACACACACACACACACACACACACACACACACACACACACAGGGATGTAAACATAACCTCTTGACCCAAATTAGACTACTTGGGGCCCTCGCCCCTCCTCTCACGTGCACACAGTAAATAATCTCTGAAACCAAACAGAAGCTCTTCCCAATCACAACCTGAATGAGAGCGAGAGGCTGCACAGGCTTGAAATCATATAAATACACTGATCGGGCAGGACATTATTACCACTGACAGGTGAAGTGAATAACACTGATTATCTCTGCAGCCGTCAGTATCTATAAAAAGGTCCAGGGAAGGAAGAGTGGCGACCCAGCAACAGGGTCATGGGCGGCCAAGGCTCACTGAATCATGTGGGGAGCGAAGGCCGGCCCACCAGCAGACGAGCTGCTGTTGCTCAAACTGCAGAAACAGTTCATGCTGATAGAAAGGTATCAGAAAAGTTTGAGATGTTGACTCCGCCCCCAAATTCCCCAGTTGCAGCCCAAGGATCCATGGAATCTCCAGCTCACAGCTAACAGGACCGAGAGGATCTGCTGCAAACATTGGTATCTGCACAAGCAGATACCACAGCACAGCTTCACGGGTCGACTGGAGTCCATGCTTCAACGGGCAACATCTCTATTCCCCACCACAGTATTAGGCAGGTGGACATAATCGGTCTTATCAGTGTATGAGCTGTTGATGGTGCCTTGTTTATGCCCAAACATGTTTCAATGCTGCAGAACGTTTGAGATTTTATTACATTTGTGAATGATTCCGGTCTAACACGTGCAGTGAAATAATGCACAACTGCAGGCACCTAAATGCACAGCTATACATGCTGAAACAAATTTTGAAGAAGACGTCTTTGTTTCTTTCTGTGTCTTCGGGTTTGCATCTGTTAGTGCTTTTCCTTCTTCCAGAAGATCAATCCTAACAGTCGCATTTGTTCCATATCGGATTATGCAAATCCACAAACACTGATTTGGTTGCACACACTTACAAACCTCCCCCATGTTCAGCAAAGAAGACACGTGGATCCATTTATCTTACTCTCTTGCTCATTTACCTTAATTTGACGCATGTGCATGAAACCAATCAAACGCTCTGTGTTATACAACAGTAAACATCTGCACAATAAAAAAGTTTGCAAAAAAATGCAGGTGCATGAATGAAGTCATAGATAGCTCAGAGTTCAACACGGTGAAGCTGCCATAAGGCATTTCTCTCCTTTTGTGGTCTGCTGCGAGCAGGGAGATTCAAACTGACCTGCTTGACGTGCCGAGAAGGCAAAAACTATGATGTCATCAAATGCCCAGCTGTAGTCTGGGTGAGGGGGGTAGAAAGCCAGGTCCCTGCTGGATTCACGACGCAGGTCCAATAGGAAGGTGCTGTGCACCATGGGAACAGGGAAGCAGCCGAGCCGCTTCCACTCCCTGATTGGCTGGTAGTCTGGGGTTCGCTTGTAGTAACCCTGACATGAAGGACGGAGTTTAAAAAAACGGCAGGCTAATTAATAAATCCGGATTAGTGGATGGACGGAGGGTTGAATTTAACTGTACCTGTGGAGTCATGCCACACCAGAAGTTAGAGTAAAGAGAGCGCGATTCTAACATGGGAGCCACCAAGGTTAAGTTCTCCGCCATCATCAGGTTCAGCACGCGAGGATTAGTCAGCAGGTTGTCGCTGTCCACAAACTGAAGAGGAGCAGGCGAGAGCAATTACAAACAAAGAACACGAAACATGAAATTACAGAGATTTCATATACGCAGATGTTAGCTTGAACACAGTCACAGCTTCTTCAAAAAAACAGCACTCAAAAATTAATTAACCGTCAAAATGTAAAAAGCTTTAACTGATATATTTTACATTGTACATCAGACAAAACAAACCATTTAAATATAAAAAGTAATTTTACACCATTGTGTACACATCTAAAAATGATTTAATGCTCTCACTGCAAACAAAGCTAAACATAATATCACTTCAAACACACAAATCACATAAACGTTAGCTGTTTGGCGTCTGCTTTACACATACGGCACACTTTGTTATTAAGTTTCTGTCAGAGTAAAGAAGTTAAACTACAGACTGAATCCCTGAGATATGTTTAAATATCGTCTCAGGTTTTCTACATGATAAAGAAAAGCTGCTGTAGTGAACAAAAGGCCTCTGTTAGCACGACTATTTGGGCTTAGAATGCAAGAAATTAATGTGTCTGTGAAATAAAAGTTTGTGCTGATTCGCAGAAAATGTCTTTCTTTTTTCTCTGGACCCATTGTCGAACAAAAAAAAATGACATTTCTACAGTTGATCGTAAAAAATGGAAATTTCTTTTGTTTTACTTATTTACTTTGGTGCACATAAATGAGCTACACAACGCCTTTATCGGTAAAGCTGTAAACCCCCATTAAAAATCAGTCCTAAGTTTGAGCCCTCTTTCACATCCTAAAAAAGCTATCAAGCAGGTCAGATTGGAGTCCTTGCTGGGCTGATTCTGGTTCACGGGCCTTATGTTTGACACCCCTGCCTTTAAGGATCACAGCAGCACACAACCAGCCACCAGAATGATCCACTGGTGCAAATGTCATTGGCTGATTTGATTTTGTTCTGAGGTTTAATATGGCTGTAAGCACTCAGCGGGATACTGGCTCTGCTTCTAGATTCTGGGGAAAGAGCTTCAGGGTAAATACCTACTGCACATTTAAATTTAAACTAAAGAGGTTACCAGGATGTAGTCAGCCCATCGTTCCCGGGCGGCCTTCAGAGCAGCCTGCCTTAGCTTCATTACATGGTTGAATCTGGAAGGAGGCCAGTGTTTAGGGCCCCATTCGTCTGTGTAGGACCTGAGAGAAAAAACACACTTTTTCAGTGTCCACTATCCCATCAATGGGCACAAATGACTGATGAAGAGAGGAGGAACTAGACTTGCTCTAAACAGGTCTGATGAGTAATTCTCGTAGATTTACCTCGGCTCCTCCATCGGTCTCCACTCCACGTAGTGGTAGACGTGCTGAGCTCTCTTCAGCCATTCTCTTAACATGGCGGTGCTGTTGTCCACATTATGGTCTGTCGCTGCCCTAAATGACCAACGCAGACAACACAGGACTCCATTCAATGAACAGCCACAAGTTCAACTGGAGAAACAACAGCACAGCTTGTTCACACGCATCTGCTGAACACTTCTCCTGAGCACACCACGCCAGGACTGTTTTCACTGTGCAGAAACAAGAGGAAGTGAAGAAGAGTCGAACACAACGCTCAGAACTGCAGACTGTGGTCAGCTTGATGTAACATGGAAGAGGTAGGTACTCTCTTCCATGTCAAGGGAAGAGTGTTTCTTCCTAAGTACTGTCCGTTGTTACAGCAGGCAGTTTCAGTGTTGCAGAGCCTCTTTGCTGCCTAATTAACTGCAGTGCTGGAGAACAGGCAAAGTCTCATGAGTCACCATGCAGGGAAGTGTTACTGCAAGCCTACCATAACCCTGCTTCAAGCCTGACTGCTAGGTTTTGGACAATTATTAGCGCTGACAAAGAGAATCATTAAACCACTCCAACTTTGGGCACAAAGACTTAAAAAAGCAGGAATAACTGTAGCTACAACTGTCTTTAGCTTCATTAAATTGTGAATGTTGATGCAATGTTATTGGAGCAAACAATAAAATGTTACAATGCAATTACTTCTGTCAAGCCTCACCCTAACCCTAAAACATGTCCAAAGTTATAACTTAAAGAAAAACTGTTTATGATATGATCCCATATGAATACATAAACAGATTTAGACCCCGAAAAACAGCAGACATACCTGTAAGCATCGGGGTGTCACCCTGTGGTTTGCACTCTTTCTTTGCAAAGATTTCCACTTGAGCTAACAGCTGACTCAGAGGAGACAGTGTGACTACTGTATGTGTGAGCGGGAGCTTGTGTGGATATATAAATCTGTGCGAGAGATCTTAAGACCATAAACATGCCCTCGTTGTAGTTTTTGCGATCACTTCACTTTTTGGGGCAGCAGAAAAATAAACGTCACCTGCCACAAACTCACTTTACTTTTAAAATGTCACTTAAGGAGGAGAGGTCAACAGATCTGGAAGCAGAAGCCATTTGAATGTGTGTGTACAAACACACACAGATGGAGTTTTCCACTGCTTGCTGTAATATTCCCTACTGTACTGTCTCCAAAATCACACCCAGTTTTAGTCTGGATGAACAGAGACAGAAACACCAACACGCCCAAACTTCGCTCCTGTCTTCTCCTTCCATATTTCACACACACACACACACACACACACACACACACACACACACACACACACACACACACACACACACACACACACACACACACACACCTGCTCTCTGTACAATAAGCATTTGCTTACATGCTCATTATCTTCATATAATTACATGTAAATAAATTACATCCGTGAAGAAAACAGATGTGCAGTCTTGCATTGTACACGGAGGTTAGTCCGACCATCAGGGCGAGCTTATGTTTGGGCTTTAAGTCAACTTCAATCGGGCCAATAAACTCTCCGTCCGGCATGAACAGCTGGAGAGAACCACAAGCTATATGATCAATAACTCTAACAGCATGTGTGGTGTGTGCACGTCAGTACTTGTAGATGTGTGCGGCAGACCACGAGGATGTTCAGAGCTGTATTTTACAGCAGCATGCCTGTGTTTGGACATTTTAAATATACCCGTCTGCCCGAGTGCGTCGAAAGTCAAACGTAAGTAAAAGCAGGTGCACAATTCTAAGCAAGAGAGCAACAAAGGCAGAAAGAAGCTCTTGATGAATAGCTGCTGAACACACTGAAACACCTGGTAATAAGCAGATGTGCCCACACATTACACATTTTTTCATCTGCTAAACAGCATTTCGCTCCAGGACATGAATATGTTCCCACATGCCAGCTCTGACGAACAGATCCAGCTCCAGGCGGAAGTTTGACAAAAATAACAATGCGAGGCACGAGAAACGGGGACGTAACGTACAGGGAGCACGTGCACGGATGGGACACGAACGATGGGCGAGATGCGAGGAACGAATGACTGAAAGTGAAAGGAGAAGAAAAGTGGCTTTGTGTTTGGTAAACATATGCTGTAAAAAATCATTTTAAACTGTTTTCAGTTAAGACTGAGCACTTTAGTGAATACCTCACAGAGCTCATTAAAATCACTTCCAAACCAAAGATTGTCCTGGCTTTGTTTTGCCCACACCATATTAAAATACTAATGATGCTTTTGTTCAATCTGCAAGGGTCTAAATGTCTGCAGAGTTCTATTTTATTTTTATAGGCTCTTTTTGGCAGGATGCTGTGTCCAGGTAACCGGCCAACTGAAGGTTGATGGGTGTCTTCAAATAAG
This sequence comes from Rhamphochromis longiceps, assembly GCF_057381845.1. Classification (NCBI taxonomy): domain Eukaryota; kingdom Metazoa; phylum Chordata; class Actinopteri; order Cichliformes; family Cichlidae; genus Rhamphochromis; species Rhamphochromis longiceps. Next base: position 11,217,913 of record NC_140578.1, read on the forward strand.
CAGCAAACAGTCTGCAGCCTCTTACAAATGGTTTGGAAAATATGGGAATGACCGATTTTAGAATAATTGTCCTCTGTTAAGAGGAATTTGTAGCTAAAGCCTAAAAGTATACTATACATACGTTGAATGTTACTTATTCAATAGCTGGTAGAAACAACTTTGGCTGTAAGAACTCAAAGAAACTGTTTTCTGTGTGACTTTATCAGTCTCTCTCATCACTGTGGAGGAATTTTGGCCCACTCATCTTTACAAAGTTGCTTCAGTTCATTCATTGAAGTTTTGGGGAATTAATTTATGCACAGCTCTTTGACTGTCAGCTTGAGGTCTGGACTTTGGACCGCTGCAGCAGCTTGATTCTTTTCTTTTTCATCTGTTCTGCTGGAGATTTGCTGCTGTGCTTAGGATCATTGTCCAGTTGTATGACCCAGTTTGGTCCCAGCTTTGACCGTGGGACAGACATCACACTTGACTCGATATATACAGAGGATTTCATGGTCCACTCGATGCCTGTAAGGTGCACAGGTCCTGTGGCTGCGAGACAAACTCACGCCCTCCACCACCGGCTTTACAGTTGATACGAGGTATTTGCATCTCCACTTGGATCTATCCAAAGAACATTGTTCCAGAAAACTTGCAGTTTTACATAGTATGACCCAAACTGTGGACTCTGAGATGGAAATCTTGAGGGGTTTTTTTCTGACCTTCATCATCTGACCTTCAGCTCAGGTCGCTGGCCTTATGATTAGGATCATTGATAATGTTGTTCCTCATTAGTTTTGTTGGCACTGCTGGGTGCTCACACTGACTGAAGATCAGTTAATGAAGTGCAGTTGATTAGCAGCACCTGCCTGTGTTTCACACACTGATTCTGCAGCTTGGCTGTTCTTCTTGAATAAATAAAAAGACAGTGTTTCTATTTATGTGTTTCTATTTATCTGAGGTTGTATTTTCCTAATGTTAGACCTGCTAAGGATTATTTCTATAATGTCCTGATACATAAAACATTAGCATTTATAGTATTTTTACAGTAACCGTGTGCAGCATCACAGCTTCCGTCTGGGTACATAAATACAAATTAAGCTATTGAGAATGATCCGCAGCTGCTTTAGAATTAAGTTTGCTTTCTGACTCTTTCCCCCTGAAACACATCCTGTTTGGCTGCCGCTCCTGCAGCCCAGCCCCTCTGAGCACTAAGAGCTCCGAGCACACTGGGATTTTCCATTACCAACATTGCATCTTAGTGTTCCTTATGATTTCTGAACATGAGAAACTTAGCAATGTATGAATCCAAGCACCATGTGCACACAATGTGCACATGTGAAACAAACAGACCGAGGCTTCTGTGTATGGGGACACAGAAAACACACTTACCCAGAGTCGACCTCATTTTCTGCTCCTCATCACGTTTGCCGAACAGCCGGGGCTCCAACTCATTCGATCTTACTGCATTCATTCTTTATTACAAGGCAACTATCATCCTTTCTGGTGGATTTCCTCTACCTTTAGGCTGGATCAGCGAGACCTCAAAGAGCCCCTGCAGTTTCTTTCAAATCCTTCAGCTGTGCTGAGATGATACTTAAACCTCTGCAGCTTTTTGTCCCTCTAGCTATGGGAAGTAAGATAAAAATGGATGTGCAGGCGTTGATGCACAGGGATGCAACACGATTCAATAACTGGGTAAATGCAACAATTTAGGATCTTGGATTTATATCCCCCTTCTTCATCATTCCATACCCTTTTTATTTTCCTCTCTTGCCCGATACTGTCCCCTCATCACCGTTTTTTAAGGTTAGGGTAAGCTGCAGCCTCATTATTCTGTTGCCTGCAGCTTTGGGGTTAGGCTCAGCATCTGGATAGCACATGCTTCCTGAAGCCTCACCTACACATCCCATCACTCCTTCTCTCTATCACTTTATGGAAGATATTTGTTCTTCCATAAGAGCTTTTCAGCAATCTGCCTTTTAAACTTTAATCCCCATTGGACCAATCACGTGCTGCATTCCCATCTCATACGGACCCCAGATTTCATGTTTCACAGGGCTGGTGTAAGAGCAGTGGATTAGTGTAAAATAAAGCAATCAAAGTAGCACGTGCACACAGTGTTACACGTGAGACAAACAGAGTGAGGCACGACAAAAACAAATCATTTTAAAAAATGTTCATAAAGGAGTCAAAAATTTAAAGACTCTGGGCAATGTTTTGTAATAACATTGCATAAAAATGATTACCAACATTATTTCACACACTCTTCCTTATGGTTATCCAAGCCAGAAAGGTGAGCCAGATATTCTGACTTTAAGCACAGAGGCTTGACTCTGAGATTGGCCCATTGAGGTAAACACAGTTCTGAAAGGCCCAGGAGGCTAGTATCAGCTGACTGTTTATTCAATAAACTATCTAATATCACTGCCAATAATGACTGGGTGCTGCATTTAATTAGGGAGTAAGAGTACCTCTTACAGGCGTGAACACTGATGCCTTTAAAACATAATAACTATGATACAGGGTGTGCTTCTTTGGGTTGACTTTGCTATACAGTCCGTAGGCTGACGTGGCTGTCGGCTTCTTGACGGCCCGGCGGGGCAAAGGGGAAAGGGGTGGGGGTGGATGGTCAGAGAGAGATGGAGGAAGAACAGAGAAGAGTAGGGAGCGGTGAGCTGAGACGTCTGGACTGAAATTCCTCATGACTTTCAGGGTCAACAAAAGTACCCAAGGCCAACAGACTCACACTGTAGTGTAATTTCTGGCATTCATATTCAAGGCTCGAAAAAGATAGTCATCAAATGTTAGAGAAGGACAGCACTGAAGCACAGAAGAAATGAGCCCCTCTCATACAAGCCTGCAGTCTGAGAGCAAAGCGCTCTACCTGAGATCTCGACAAGAAGGATTTGAAATTCATATGGTTCTCGCTTTAATATCATGTAAAGGTCAAAGGATTCTATCATTCAATCTGCCTCTACGCATGAAATCATGTGACATGTGATACACGAGTTTTCTTACCACGGCAGTTACAGAGGCCAGAGCCCACATATACAGAAAGACATCCATTCACATTTTAGTCAACTCAATAAACTTATAATTATATAATTATCTCAAAATGGTTTAAAGTGAAGTACATAATTTTGCTTTTAGATCCTGTTTACATGTAATTAATAATCATATATTATAAACTAATACAGTTCTTGCGTGTGCATCTGTCCTATTTTGGTCGTCCTTGTGGATCAAGCTGCTGACTGAAGCTTCTGAATCTGAATAACTCAAAAGAATGCATGTATGAAAGAGCTTTGACAAGGGAGCAGCTAGAAGTAAGACATGCATTTAAAGCGGCAGCAACCAGCAAATATACTACAACAAGATGATACACTAAAAAGTGGCAATCCCAGGCTCTAGTATGAAATTTTCATGATTTAAAAAACTCATAAGACAAAGTTTAACTGATCAGTTTCACAGAATTATCTCAACATACTGCTCTATATGCTGTTGATATGACTGTGTATGGTTGCGTATGTCTCCCTGAATCTATTTTTTAAACTCACAGGACACCATCTCAGTGTTCACAGGAAGCTATTCTCAGTTTTTTCAAGTTAATCTCAGGTGAGTTTTGGCTTTTTTTGGCACCAAAACCCTAAATATGTGCTCTAATGTTACGGATATGTAGAGTTAACATGTGTAAACGTGTAAAGTACGTTCGGCCGGTGAATTACATCAATACTTTCTTACTGTAAAAAGAAAAGTTGGAGGTTAAAATGAACAGAAAGACAGAGAGAGAGAAAATCAGCAAAACGTTGAGATGGAAGAAGAGATGGAGGACCAGAAGGATGTCAGGGAAAGAGTGGAAAGGACACAGTGGGGCAGGAGACAAGTCAGTAAAGTGACGCTTAAGTCTAATGAATATCATACTAGTTATGAAAATGTTTTTCTAAATTCTTTACCCGACTAATTCGTTCTTGCCTCCCTCTGAATGTCCCTCAACTTCAACTAATCTAATTTCATACTCAGGCCTCCCTCATCCTATAGACAATACCAAGCTGCCATTGTGTTTAGGTATTTGCAAATTCTACTGCTGGTGTGCTGCCAACGTCTGACCATGCTGCTGAGGTGCTGCGGAGCACATGGGGCATCTAAGCAAGAATTCACCGTCTGGAGTCCAGCACGGGAACAATCATTTCCACTCCGGGGGGGGAGAGAGAGCGAGAAAGAGAGCTTGAAGAAGAGGCTGAGGGATTGGAGAGTAAATCATCTTTGTTTATTTCACTAGATTGAACAAATATGTCGATGCTAGAGAGAAGACATTCCCATGAAGAGCCTGTTGCTACGGGGCCGGTCTGTTATCGGGTAAAATATCGGCTGCGTCCTTTCAACTTCACAGAGAGTTGGATGGTAAGGCTGAGCGCGGGGCTGGCAAAGATTAACCTTCGAAGTTACTGCGTTTAGAAAATAGTCGGAGGGCCACATACTGTAATAACTTCTACTAATACCACCTAATGGGCTGGTGTTAAATAAAAGCCCTGTTTCCAGAAAGCTTTCAAGATGCAAGAAAAAATGTGACCACGCTAAACATGCATCTTGTGCTCAGATCAAATCGGTTTAGGATAACTTCACGTTTGCAAAGCAAACTGTGCTGCAGCTGAGAAGAAAAGAGTTTCGTCTGCTCCACTGAGTTTGTGTCATTACCAGCTGCTTATCTGGAAAATGTCACCTTGTGTTTCTGGAATTTATTTTAAAAAATCAGAGCAGATGTTTGAAGAGATTTTAAAGTTTCCCATGGACTGGATGTGACTGCAGTTTTCAAGTGATAATGAGTGGGAGGTAAGAGATGATCATGGACTGTTTCTGGCTCACTGTGGGCCTGGTGGTTATAAAGGGGAAGTAAATGGAAAACTGGGGCAGAGCCAAAGGAGCAGAGTGGAACACACAATCATTATGTGTCTAACAGAACACACACATGTCCACATCAAACACACAGGGTTGATGTGAGAAGAGATGCTGTGCACATGCTTGAAAATCCAGTCATACTTGTAGCAGAACTAAGGAGATCATTAGACACACTCATATTTTTCCTTAGTAAAAAAAACTTGGGAAATAAAAAAGCACTTTTCTAATCATTCACAAATGCCCACGCTGTCAGCACTAACTCACAACAGTTTATCCCGTCCTCAAAATTTATTCCATACGCTCGGAGGAGCTGCTCTTCTGAAAAGTCCCGCTCTGTCCCAACAAAACCAAGAACAATTTCTCCTTCACTGGTGCAATTCCACAGAGGAATGAGCCCCGAGGTAACACACCTGGCACGGCAAATCTGCTCCGCGCTCCAAAACCAATAAACGTCTAAGCCCGTTTTATTCTTTCCACTTTCCTCCACTGTATCAGTCAGAGGGAATATAAAAAGCCTGGTGAGCAAAGGGCTAAAAGAAAGAAACTATGTACTGATAATCCTGCACAGCATCACAGCTACACTCAGCTTTTACTGTACAATATGACAGAAAACTAGTTCTGTACTGTGAATGCAAAGAACTGCATTCGCAAGAGAATTTTGTGTGTTTGAGCCAACAATAACACAGAGGAACTTTAACAATCAACGCCTATAAGCAGGCACGTGGCGACAGAAGGAAGGAAGAAAACGCTTTCAGCAGGAAGAAACCTCTGCTGCGACCTGTTGGGGGTGAGAGGATGGAGAATGGACAAAAGCTGCACTGGGGAAGATATCGCCAGAGATGAATAATAACTAATAAATGAATGTAGTGAATAAACCAGAGAGGGAGATGTATTATTACTACCTAACTCTGATTGCATATGTCACGTTATGTCACGTGACGCACATCGGATCTTTTCGTGATGTCATAATGACATGATAGATCAAAGATACCGTGGCATACCTGGCAGGATCTCCAGAGTACACGGCACACTGTTCACCAAGGCCTTCAGCATGTATTCACACAGCCGTGGAACATTGCGAACTTTTACACTCATGGTGCCTGAGGCTTTTGGGTACATGAGGACTTGCAATTATCTCATTATTTAGAAAAAATAAAATAATAGCTGTGGTTGGCTTTTTAGCGTTCCCTGTTATTTTGCAGCTGTGCAATATTTCTATCAATGAAATGTAATGACAAGAACTGCTCATTATTTTAAACGCTATAAAAAACATACCACAAGGACCATTCCCCATTGTGTCTGAGTATAAAGTGCAGTGACGGTCATAAATATGGGTTAAGTGGCTTTACAGGATAATAAACAACACGACATTATGAAAGTGAAAAAGAGAGTCCCCCTGGGAAAAGGCAGCGATGCTGGCGCTCTATTTTCCAGATTGGGTCCACAAATCATCACGACCTCCAACTGAGCACCTGGGAAAGCGCTTCAGATGAACACAGCCTGCAGGCAACACACAGCCGGCAGCCAGCGAAAAGCAGCATTAGCAGGAAACTAATAGGAGGCTGTGCTGAGTTTGAGGTTTTTCATGCATTGTGCATCAAACATAAACACAGTTCAGTGTACGGGGAAATCTCCATCGCCTCCTTTGAAGGTGAAACTCTTAAAACTTTTAACTGGCCAAAGATAAAGCATGAAGTAATCTCAACTCAACCTTGTTTCCTCCTACTGTTACAAGAAGCATCAGAAGAAATACAAGCAATCTAATTTCATTGTTTCCCGTCATGTCCGTGCCTATAAATCACAGAGATGGCAACGCCCTTGATGAGTCACTGAGTTTGACGCTTAAATCCAGTTTCTCTGACCTTATTGTTAGCCTTTCTAAACATCGGCACATTTCTCTTTCAGTGCCCGAAAGGAGAAAAACAACAAGAGGATCGAGGAGAGCAGATTTGGTGGAGCTAGTGTGGGAATGTGGATTAACTAACCTGCTACCATTGTTGACCACCTTCTCTCTGCACAGCTGCCCCCTCTCTTGCTAATTCCCTGCATTCTTTCATTCTTTAGCAGCGGTGTGAGAGCTTTTTTCAAGCCACTGCCACTTCTCTGTGAGACCTGTGCCCGCTTGTAGGGGGAAAACTTTTACAGGCGGGCAGTTTTGTCTGACCTTCCCAAAACTGGTAGAGAGTGGTGAAGATCTGAGCGGATGATCAGATTGCCATAGAAACTGGAATAAAATGAAATGGTCATCCCAACATCCACAGCCCTGTCAGGAGAAAATCTTGCATTAGAAATAGCTGTGTGACCTTACCCAGATGATTTAAAGCGGACAAAAATACTTGAAGACAAAGGATTCAAAACTCTAAAAGCTAAAGAAGCTTCTCAATTTGACATCATATTTTATGTTATTAAAAAGCCGTGGATCCAGTGGAAAATATTTAAGGAACAAACAATTTTAGATTTTTTTTTAATTTAAGTACCGTGAGCTTATTTTACTGAAGACTAGAGAGGACTCTCACTTAAAACATTGGTCTTTCCAGTGTCTCCCTCTAAAAATCACCTGAATCCTTCACCACCTTTCCCGATCTGTTCCTATTGGACTGCATTTTATGAAACGGGTATGGAGAAAGAAAACAGTCCTCTGTGGTGTTCAAGCATGAAGATTCCGAGAGCGAGTACAGTGAGGAACACCGTGTCCCCTCACAAAAGTGAAGCTTCACAGCCACAAACTTTCCCTTTAGGTTTTATCACTTGGCCCATAGACAAGCTGAGGATGGTAGTAAAGCACACCAGCTACGCTCCGGGATGGCTGTGCAACATTAAACCACAGAGTCTTTCGCTCTTACCTTATGGGAACTCCAAACTCATGTCTCTATTTGTCCAAGCAGTCCACAGTCAAACATATAATATAAAATAACAGCTCAGATGCAGTAATGTTGAGGTCATCAGAAGGAATTTGTGTTACTGTTTTATTCTCAAAGTGTTTGCATCACCCATCTATCTGAGGAGCTTCGGACACTCTGATGTTTGGGTTTGAAGCTGTCGCACAGCAGTAATGAGTTTTGTAAAAAATGCTGTAAAACGCTCTGACGCGTATTTATGTGTTTAGGGATAACTGAACTACAATTGGGCATTCATTGGGCGGTTTGGCTTACACGATGGGTAACAGTAATGATGACAGCAGAGAAGCACAGAGCTGCAGTGAAACATGTCATTTTCCGGACCGACTTAACCACACAGACACTTTTTGTTAACTTAGAAAAATAAGAACTTTATAAACATTAAAACTGTTTCACTGTTTCCAATTACTCCTCCTTCAAATTACAATAAGGCAGCACCACATATTACAGACTCAGTGTTCTGGAGGTGTTGCTCAAAGTATTATACTGTTATACTTATACTGTTCACATCCTCTTACATCACCAGATGGATGTTAGTGGAAATATTTTAATCAGCTGCACCTAAAACAGACGTGTGTTAGGTGCTGTTATGTTTCAAGAACGTAAAGCTTTTTTGTGCTTCTACTTTGACTGCAAGGTACAGAGATGCCTGTCGTAGCTGATGGGGCCCTAAACCACTCACAAAGCCATGGCATCTCAGGCACTTTGCTGTGTAATGAAGCCTCCCTCCTCTTTGTGAGTCCCTCTAGTGCCTCTGTGTATTCTCCTGAGGGTCTTTCAATTAGACTCTCTGCAAAGAAAAGCAAGACATTCGGCAAGGGAAGGCTGGGAAACAAAGGAAAACACCGAAAGCCGGAGACCAATGCCAACAACATTGCAAAGCTTCAACACAGAGCTGTTTCTATCTGCCATTTCACATGTTTTGCACTTGGATATTTAAGCCTGTGGAAGCCAGAAATCACCCATCTTTGATATGATCCATCAGCCCGCAGAACCCACATCCTGGGGGCACACACACACACACACACACACACACACACACACACACACACACACACACACACACACACACACACACACACACACACACACACACAGTTTACGCATGACTTCCCGTCCTGCTGTCAGACCAGCTCAGTGTTTCCTTTTATCCCCTTCACCTGCTTTTTATTATCACAGTCAGCTCTATGAGACCAAACGGAACACAGGACCTCACCTGGGGTGAGGCCCCTTCATACCCGGCAGCCCCGCTGCTTTAAAGCCCCGTTTCCGCAGGTTTGTGCTGAATCAGACAGAAGGAACCGTGATTAAGGGTTAAGTCGAACCTAACATGCACAGCAGCCCTTTCATCTTCTCCCACAGTGTGCAATTTGGATGCCGGCAGACACGCGAGTTAAGTACATCATAAAACTCTGCAACAGGTCTCGGAGGTTTCCAAGAATTAACGCGCACACCCGCTGCTTCTCGTTACAGATGCTCAGCATCATGTAGCTCCTGGGTGTGCGCTGAGAATCTACGGGCCACTGCCCGAAATAAAACCAGGGTTTGCAGCCTGTGAGTGCGGCTCTCACCAGATCGCTATGCGCTCTTTCGGGTACTCCAGCCTCTCGATGCAGCCCAGGTAGTATGGCAGGCTGTGCGCCGCGTTACGAGCCACGATGGCGATCATAACCTTGGGCTTCAGCAGGGAGGACTCGGGCTTGACCTGCTCCTGCACCGCCGTCACCAGCTCCGACACCCCGCCGGGCACCAGAGCGCACAGCAGCGCCCACAGCACACCGGCTCCCGCAGTCCGGGCAGCTCGCATCGTCGCTTCCAAAATCCGCCGCGAGTCCAGAGAGTGAGGCAGAGAGAGAGGAGTGAGCCGAGGATCAGCCACGCTGCCACTGGGAGGGAGGGAGGGAGGGAGAGAGGAAGGAAGGTGTGGGTGGGTGTAGGTCTCCACACCTCCTTACTCCTCCTACATCCCCGAGGGCTGCTGCTGCCGTGGAGCCCTCATCAAACTTCTCAATTTACTCATAATAATCATTATTATCCAGAGTCTCACTGAACACCTTGGATTCTAATAAATTGCCTCCTTACAGTAAGCTGATGATTCTTAAATCATCTCTATCAGTGTTTAGGGGCGATCGTGGCTCAAGAGTTGGGAGTTCGCCTTATAATCGGAAGGTTGTCGGTTCGAGCCCCGGCTTGGACAGTCTCGGTCGTTGTGTCCTTGGACAAGACACTTCACCCGTTGCCTACTGCTGGTGGTCAGAGGGCCCGGGGGCGCCAGTGTCCGGCAGCCTCGCCTCTGTCAGTGCGCCCCAGGGTGGCTGTGGCTACAATGCAGCTTGCCATCACCTGTGTGTGAATGGGTGGATAATGTAAAGCGCTTTTTGGGTCCTTAGGAACTAGAAAAGCGCTATATATCCATTTAGTAAGCTGGGGTAAGTGAGCCCCGCTCGCTATACTTCTCCTCATTTATCCTCATTCCTGCACGTTTTCCTAAATGTTTCTTTCCTTTTCCACGTCTGGAGCCTTGACAGCCTTCTGGATGCCGCAGAGTTGGAGACCATGAAGTCATCAACTCTGACATCAGAGTGCTGCACTTCGCAGAGTGCTGCACTTTTTTCCCTCTGAAATTCTTACAGCACGGTGCAAAACTCTGCAGCCAACCCGAATCTTTTATCATTTGTTAGAAAAATGGCAAATAGAAGCATTGATTTACTCAAACATTTAAACGTAAACGGAAATATAGTATATGAGACAAAGGCAGCCCTTGAAAGTGAGCAGCAGTGATGTTTGGTGTGAGCAGCTCTCTACCAGCTCTCTGAGGGTCTTCAGGAATAGTTCTCCAGTCTTCTTGAAGGACATTTAAAGCTCTTCTTTGGATGTTTTTGCCTTTTTCTCTGTGCTCTGTCAGAATGACCCCACATTGCTTCAGTAATGCTGAGGTCTGTTGTACAGATGGCTGCAGACACTCACTGTTGTACCTCCCTCCTGACTTTCTCCATTCGCACTGATGATGGTTTGAACTAAAATTTTTAAATGTGGATTCATCTGTCTGTCAGGCCTGTTTCCACCAACTTTCAGTCCAGTTCTTGAGTAGTAGCTCAGTGTTCCAACATTCGAAAGAAGGGACTGCTCTCCAGGTTTCCAGGTTTCAATTAGCAGTAAATGGATGAGCTGAAGGTTCAGATCATCTCTCAGGTCTTTCCTGGATTTTCTCTGTTTCCTGAGGACATGACTTTCAGATATTCTCACACTGCTGTAGATATTTTCAGGCCTCACACTTCTGTTTTGTCCTCGACTTGTAAGTTTTTCTCACATTTGTTAATGAATCATCTCACTGGTGCAAACACTGAAGATACGATTTAAAAATGATTATTTCCACAGTTGCTGTTTATCTCTAGACATTAAATTGATTCATCCCTTGAGTTAAGTGCCATTTTTATGCTTGAATGATTCATTACATTTAACAAAAATGGTCAGGTACAAGTACCAGGACTGAAAGCAGAGTCAAAAGCAGTCAATGTTTCAAGAAAAGAGCTTCAGAAAGCTGGAGAACTGTTTTAAAAAAACAAGAAAGTCTGGCTGTTCAGACGAAAAAACATAAAGAATGAGGGTGGTTAGCAACGTTGCCTCATAGCAAGAAGGTTCTTGCATCAGGCCGGGGTCTTTCTGTGCAGAGTTTGCATGTTCTCCCTGTGTTTGCATGGGTTTTCTCCAAGTGCCCTCCCAAAGAAATCCAGTTAGTGTGGATACGTTAAATGGGAAATCTAAATTACCTATAGGTGTGAATATGAGTGCAAATGGTTGTCTGTGTCTATGTGTTAGCCTTGTGACAAACAGGGTGTACCCTGCCTCTTGCCCTAAAACAGCTGTGATAGGCTCCAGCCCCACCTGTGGCCCTGAAAAGGATCAATCATTCTTTATATTTGTAGACATCCTTAAATTTAAATTTATTCTGATAAGTGAAGGGATGTAGCTCTGTAGCTCTGGTGGTAGAGCAGGTCATCTGTTGATCGGAAGGTTGGTGATTCGATTCCCGGCTTCCCCTAGTCTGCATGCCAAATATCCTTGGACAAGAAACTAACCCCAAATTGCTCTCCGATGCATCCATCAAAGTATGAATGTGTGTGTGAATGTTAGTTAGAAAGCGCTTAGAAAATGTGCTTGGGTGAATGCACAAGTTGTGTAAAGTGCTTTGAGTGCTCAGAAGAGTAGAAAAGCGCTATATAAGAAGCAGTCTATTTCCCATAAACGTTTCTTTGTGGACTGACATTCTTAACTGAAAACTTGGGTGTCTTTTCTTTTTCATTTTAAAACCTGAAGGTTTTTCAAAGAACTTCTACACAAGAATATTTATCTCCACATGTTACCCTGCAAAACCTTTGTACAGATATAGAAGACAAACCAACCAAAAACAACAATACATACAATGGAAAATAATGTAAAACACATTATCATCAGACAAAGATTCCGTTTCCTCCAATCAAAGAGGAGACCCAAGTTAAATGGCAGGTCTAAAACTGAAGTCTGTGATGACATTTAAAAGTGTTTAAAGCCACACTGGAGGCCTTTTTTCTTTGAATAAAAACAAAGTGTCTAACTATCCAATCACATGAGGAAAATGTGTCAAACTCATATGAGAACATTTCAGATACAGAGGCAGAAAGTCACAGTCCACTCGCTTAGTGTGTCTAAAATGCTTCGCCTTGCACTCCAAAAGTCAGCCTCTCTACAGCCATCTCTACATCCTATTATGATATTATATCTTCTGCTCTTATATGATTACAGTAACCCTCGGGTAACCTGTTTTAATTATAGCAGACAGACACAGACAGACAGACAAAGCCGGCTTACTGCTGTCCCTGTCTTGACACAGTTGTGTTTATGTAAGCTAGGATCTCTGCCACCTGGTAATGAGAGTATTCTGCCATGTTGTCTGCTGCTGGATGCTCTCTGTCTGCGTGATGCCTCAGCTCCCTCTAGTGCTTTCCCAAAGACATGAAGAGCGATTCCGAATTACAGTCCTGACACCCCACCCTTACAGATTTTGGACCTGTCCTTTTTATTGCTACACACAGCTGTTTTAAAAAAGGTCAGAGATGAGGATGATGGCAGCTTTCTCAGGGCCACATAAACAGCATCAACATTTAGGTCCAATCTCTGGCCAATCTGGACCGGGAGTCTTCAGGTTTCAGCCTAAAAAAGAAGAAAATGCTCATAAACCCGTGTTAGTCACTGTACTCTGCACTTTCTCTGCAGCTCTCGGAGAACAACCTCGCCCTGCTGGACCAGCGTCAGTTTTAGGCACCGCTGGCTTGAATTCGCTCTTCTGTCACAGCAAAACATCTGCTTTGTAATTTTGGTTGCGTACTTGACGTGAAGCCATTTGTCTTTGCTGTAACTGATCTGTGGATGACAGATAGAGCTGAACTGTCTCTTTTTTTCCCCTCATGTTTGGAAGAAATGTGTTTTAAAAGCTGCCAAGGTTCTGGGTTTGTTAAACTGTGGTTGCTTAAATAACCGTGCTTTCTCTGCTCTGGCTTGAAATAGAAGGGTAAATCCTTCCTAACTGAAAAACTAGAAAACCGTGTCAGAGAAAGCTGGAGGATAAATATGTACTGCTATTTTCTCTACCAGGACGCTCATAAAACCAGCTGAAGAAAGGATTGCGCTTCCTTTGACAACAAAGCAAAGGTTATGCTTACTTTTATTTTGCTGTAGATTCAAATGGAAAATACAAGAGTAAAGGCATAGTCGTGTGAAACATTACCAACCCCGCACATATAACGACAGCTGCACACAGCAGTCTTTTAAAGCTGTTTTGCTATGGCTCACTGTAAGCAAGTGATTTCAGGAGAGGAGAGGTTGCAATCCACTCTAGTTGCAATGCCAGCGAGCTGATTTATATGTGTGGACTCGTACATAGGTGGGCGTCCACCCAGGCTGTCTGGGTGATGTACACCTCTAATAGATAGTGCCTGATCATGCAGAGAGCCCTTTTCAGGGTGTGCACGGGCATGTGTCAGCATCATGGGGAAATCCCAAACCAGCAGATGGTGCTGCCGGTTTATCCTTGCTGAATTAGATTTCTCTTTCTCACACATATACAGTCTTATCTTGAAGGACTTCAGATGGAGACTAAACCACTCATCCCCACTTCCAATGGTCAAATTTTTCCCACACTTGTCAACTAAAAACAGCTCCTATTCCTGAAACACAGCCTCCTCAGGACCACTAGACTCAAGGCTGAAGTCTTTCCTCCAGCGCTGGCTGCTTACTCAGCTGATGGGAATTTGGCAGACTGCAGCAAAATACAATACAAGTGCAGAACCAGAAGCCAATCAGGCTGTGTGGCTATCCATTTCACTCCTTCCTGCACCGCTGGTCACTTCGGTGATGCATGGAATTTGCAAAAAATGTGCTTTTTCATCACACTTGAGCCATCATCAGATCGTGATGTTGACATGAAGTAGACGCATCCAAGCGGTTGCATAATTGCTCATGGGCGTGTATGCGCTCAACAATTAGCTTCCTGAGATTTAAGTAGGTCAGTTCTTGTGGGTGTGCAGCGTGAATGCAAATGCATCTAATTCCACCTTTCGTAAGCCTTGGTCTCCCCCTCGTGAGAGCTGCATCTTCTCCAGGGTAATCCATAGCATGGATCCTTAGAGGTTTTACATACGCCTGGTTAAAAGACACGGACATATCATTAAGTCGCGCTGTAGATGGATGGAAACTGTATGCTTCTCCAAACAAAATGAGAACGAGGAGGTTCAGGGGTTGACATTGTGTTTAGGTATGTTTAGAGCTCACAGAGAGGATTACTCCACAGTGGGTATTAGGCAGCCAGGAAGTGCTGGAGAGAGTTAAGACACTGAGCAGAGGCCTGCTGGGCATCCAGGCAGGAAGCCATCCGTTTGCCTCTCACAGCTGACTCATACTGTCTACGTGGGCAACGTCTGCATGTACACACACACACACAAACATGCACCATGCTCCCACATGCAAGGAATATTTATACGTTCATGTGGCTGTCATACGCAGGCGTAGACATGTTCACCTGCATGTGTGAGGTGATTATTTTCTATCCAAAATGCAGTACTGTCTACACACGTGGTTAAAACTGAAGTTAAGCCAGGTTAAATTTTTATAATACATAAAAATTATTCTGCCCTATAACAGTATCTCAAATTTAAGGCCCGTTGGAGTGCGGCAGTCTTAAAACGTATGATTTAAATTGATTCTTTTTTACACTCTGCTCTCTGTCCTATTAAAAATTAATCGATATAGATCTTCTAAAAGCTATCTAGCCTTCCTCAGACACCTTCAGGCGATCCAAATATCAGAGTATCTTATTTCTGCCTGTCAGTTTATTTTCCTTTGATGCTAATAATCCCAGGATGACCAAATCTGAACATTTGTTTTACAACTTGTGGAATTTTTAAGTCTACATCTGTAATCTGGATTAAAACATAAATCATCCAACCAAGAAAACTCAACACAAGCAGACCTGGAGTCACTCTCAGATTAATTAGTGGGTTTAAATCTCAGTTATTGGTGTTTCTCAGGAGGTGCTAAAGTTTTAAGGCTTTTAGGGGGAGTTTAAAGTCACTGCAGTGTCGTTCCACTTTTAATTCATGAAAGTGAATTTAGCTCAAATATTTTTTAAGAATCTGGATTTAAATCACTCAGAAAGCCAAGAACATGTTGTACCTTAAAAAGACTTTCACACTTTGGGCTGTTCACACACACACACACACACACGCACTGGAAGCAGGGAGGAGTGGGCTCTTTATTGGTACTTACGTCAGGGTGGAAAGAACATTTTCTTGCCCATATTCCTGTCTGAGGTTAACGGGCAACATCCGTCTCCTCCTCACTCTCTCCCTCCTACACTCTCACCTCCCCGACTCCCTCATTTTAATTTCTCGCTCCCGCTCTCCCCCTCTCCGTGTCTGCCTCCAACACTTTTATTTCTCTGTGTGGGAGAGCCTTGCCGCGAGCGCCGTCCCACAGGGAGCCTTTCACGCTGCCGATGTGCTCAGCGGCTGCTGATTGTAACCTCATGCGCCCCTGCAAGTGAGTCATGCAAGGTAAAGAAGGAGTTCGTGTGTGTTACAGAGAGACAGCTATTAAAGACACAGCGGGGCCACCAAATGTTCCCTTCATAACCAGGAGATCGGCTCTACCACTGTTACCCACTCAAGGCATCATACGCGCAGTCCCAAGTGTGCACATTAGGCCGAGCTCAGGAGCACTCTGGGGTTTACAGGCATGTGAAGAAGAAAGCAGGCCCGCTATCTCTGGCAGAAGTTTCCCTAACCGGGTCTTAGAATCAGGTGATTACAAGCCAAGGTGAGCAACAGCATAGAGTAACCCACCAACAGCTGCATTTGTGTATCGTCACTGTTATTTTCAGCACAGAAACAGCTGACACTCACCTGTTTAGCTGTGCTCACCTCCACGTAGGCTGCCTCTCCACCTCCACCCACTACTTCTCCATCGCTTTAGTGCTGATATCACATTTTCCCCATCAAACCATCCTTCAGAGAGCTTAAAAACTGACACCCACTCCACCCAACAATTTTTATCAAAAAGGATTCCAGGTAAAATTTCAGCGAAGTAAAGGCCAACACCACAGCCTCAACAGACCCCTGTTCATCTTTACCAGCATGAATGATATTCATTCAGCTGTGTGCCTGCTGCAGCACACTCCTACATCAAGTCTGAGGGGATATACGAGCATATGATTTAAATATATTTTATATTTATATGATTTAAATGTGAGACGAGGTCGTGTCCCCCTGCATGTTTTACAATTAAGCTTGTAGATCGTGTTGTTTTAAGCAGGATTTCGTTGCCTCCTGAAGCTCTTTGAATAATCTTTGTGCTTGAGAGATGTCACGCTGACCTCCGCTTGACAGTTGGGCTGAATTAGCTCATGCACCCGGAGGGCTCACATTTATATAGATAAATAATTTCAAGAGCCGTGATTTGAATACTCATTGGAGAATTGCTGACATCTAACTGATTTATTTTGACCTAGAAAAAAAAAATGTGAGTGCCCACGAAGTTGTTGATCATGGCCAAAATATGTTTATATGTATTTATTAGAACGCCTGCAGAGCAGACTGCAGTACTGAGTCTGTGCCAGCAGGTGGCAGAGCACAGCGCTGCAGTTATGAATGAATGTGCTCTGACTGCATGGCTTCAGGCAGCATGACCACAGAAAAATAGACTGACTTCTCCCTCCTCAGTGCACTGCCGGCATCATGGCGCTCCATTACTCTGCTCCGAGTAGCGGGGGCGCGCACGCGCACATTAACATGGTACACACAGGATCAGAGCTTCTGCGCTTTCTATTTTTAATAGAAAAAAGTATTCAAAATAATACAACAGTAAGTATCCAGTAAAGATGACAACAGCAACAAAACAAAACAAATCAAAGAAAAAGAAAAAAAAGTGATTAGGTCTGTGTCTCCACGGCAACCATGCATCCTCCCCTTACGCTCAGCCCAGTTTGCTGCTTCAGTGCCAGTGTGTGTGTGTGTGTGCGCGCGCGTGTGTGTGAACACTCAGCCAAAGCAGAAATGTGGAGCTACATGGAACACCTCTGACTGATGCACATGACAGTCTGCTGGTGAAATGAGGAGAACACATTAATGTGTTTGAGTGACTCATATCGATACGCCGAACGTGTGCTGGAATGCGTGTGTGCTACCATATGTACAAGAATAGACTGCACGTGCACGTTAGCACGGCTCTGCCAGGTTCTGGTAAAAGGTGGAGGACGGATTGGGTTGAGACACAGATGCGGTGAATTATGCAGCTTCACTCTGATTGCTGTGGCGGTGAGGGCGATAATGGCTTTGATGAGGATACACTACGATGGAAGCCAAGAGTAAAACAAACTGAAGAAAAGAACATCATGGAAGGGAAGGGCTTGAGTGAATGATTGGCTGGAACAGAATAAAAAACAAAAACAAAAAACAAAAACAGGGTCCTTGACTTCAAGGCAGGAGGAGTTGAGTTTCAAATCACCAGCTCGCTCCATATTCTCTCTTATTAAAATATCCCCAAAATATTCCCCCCTTTCTCCGCCTTCCCTCTTCCTCCCTCACCCGTTCTCTCAGGCTGCCGCGGCCCAGGCCAGCCTGACTGTAGCCAGGCAGGCCAAAGAGTTCAGTGTGGATCCTGGTAGTGTTAGATATCTCCTTCCCTGCGCTCTTTCTTCTCCACTCGTGCATCTCGAGACACCCACCAACATGTTCCTCCTTCCTGGGCCTCCGTATTTGGGAAGTTCTTTTGTCCAATTGCAGAGGTTAAATATAGACAGACAGACAGACAGACAGACAGACAGACAGGAGGACAGATGGAGGCCTGCGAAGCCGCCTTTATCCAGCTCGAGGAAACGGCCGTGCCCAACCCGTCAGAGGCGAGTTCACGCGATGTGTGCACATCCGTCACTGCGTCATCCTCCATCCCTCCCTCCTTTCATCTGCCTGTCACTTCATCCCTCGCCACCTCCATCTGTCCACCCGGGGCCTGAAGGGGTGAGGCGCTAAGTAAGGAGGGCTGTGTATAGTCTCTGAAGAAAGTTTTCTTTATGCCATTCTCTCTCTCTGTCTCAAGCATCCCCCACTCTTTCGCTTGTATTTAAAGTATTATCTTTGCCACATGTTCAACAACTCACAAAATCATACCAACATAAAGTGTCCTGTCAACACCCCATTGGTCAAACACTGATTTAGCGCTCTCTCAGGCACACGCACACACACACACACACACACACACACACACACACACACACACACGGTGAGGCTCTCTGTGGGGGTGACTCCTGGGGGCCTCTGTGCTATGTCCCATCTTCCTCCTCCTCCTCCTCCGAACAGTAGTCTCGTCCCTGCAAACAAAAGCATGACTATGAGAAGAGCCGACACCTGTTACACCACCTCATTTACACAGACCACCATCAGTCTGCAGGCACCCGATAAAGTGCTCAAAGGTGGGCTAAACTAGCTGCTCTCCTTTCCTCTGCAGAGCTTCTCCAACTCTCCTCAAAAAAGCTCTGAAATCACAGGATGCCTCAGAAGGACGCCGAGTGCAGTACTGTAATATTTCCACTCTGTATTACTTTATAGTAATGATGCTTTTCAAATTAAAAGACTTTTACTTCAACGTTAATGTGACAGATATGTTTTCTTTTTTCAGATTTGCAGATTGCACTCATAATGTTTTGATTAAAACACCAGACAGTAATTAAAGCTCTGTTAACGGGCTTTATTTTTGGGCCACATTAACATATTATGACCCGATTGCATTTATACAAGAAAACAGCAGCCTAGTAAAAATCCATCATGTAACCCTATCCATCAGACTCTGCAGCAAGTATCACTATCATTCATCTGGAAATCTGTTTTTTCCTCCAGCATTCGCCGTCATTCTCATTTGTGTAGCTCTCTGTTGACGTCAAACAAGTCACAGAGATGATTTATAGAATCGCATTAAATCTGTGGCATGGCTGGAACACGGCTTTAACTACACACACTGCAGTCACAGACCATAATAGCTGTGACTGTTTGGAGGCAACATCCAGTCTGATTTTAGGTCCCCGTCACACAGGCCTAGAGACCGGTTGCAGAGCGGTTGCTGGCAGTTGCACCTCCCCGTGATTTGGTCACTCATAATTTGCAGGGAACATTCAAACTTCTCCAAGTTTCATAACAGTTTAAAAGCGAAGATGACTGCACTTCTTTACGTTATTTAAAAAAATGTTCCACCTCTCATCCAAGAGGCTCCTTGGGGTCTGATGGATGAGAAGGAACGCCTTTGAAAAAGACCACGGTGACCAAAAACCTACATGGACGTACTCTCCGATTTCAGCTGCAACCAAAACAGGTCCCAGGATGCAACTTTTATTCGCAACTCCTGGAATCAACTCCAGATGTTTGAAATATATCGAATACACCAACATTTTACTATCTTCACGCTGTAGCTACATTTCCTCATCCACGTTTCAAGGCCGAGGTGAAAATTTTAATCCGTCATAGCGAAGCTGAATCGAGGATTACTCATTTCACTTTGGGTGCTTCTGACTGTTTATGAGCTTGCAGTGTAATTCAAGAGGCAGACTAAGAGCAGCGAGCGCTCATCACCGTGGCGATCACCTGTTCCTCCCCCTCAGTGAGGGAGATGTTTAATGGTTTAGGATCCAGCTGTTATTTTAAATGCCCTGCCCCTCCTTCACTGCAACCCTCCCCAACAAACCCCACTTCCGGCCTCCTCACCTTCTCAATCTTCTCATCCAGCATCCTGAAAAATTCCTGCTGGCTTTCTGACGTGTGAATGCTGAGAGACACAGACACAAATGGAAAAGTTAGAGAGGGGGGGAGAGGAAGTTGGAGGATGGAGATGAGGAGGAGGGGGGAGGCAACAAATACATCATGAGAATTTTCCATTACAACCCCCCCACACACACATACAGCACAGACACGCACACACATCCCTCACCGCAGTGTGAGAAACAGTTCTGTTTGGAGGATTTTAAAAGATCATTTAATAAAGAATTAATGCAGCAAAAGACTAAAGACTGCAGCCGGCAGCAGCCGTGATGTACGCACGCAGAGGCTCATCAACATGCATGCAGCGGGGGCCGGCCACGAGGCAGGATTACAAAAGCCAGACACAAAATATCGCTCGCTTCACGTCATAACATTAACATACTGAGGTGACAACTTAATGGAAGCAGCCGCTTATGAACACATCAGTTCAGCCAGATTCAGACGCGCTTCAATAATCATTTCTGTTTGTTTTCATTAGAACTCGTCAGAATAAAAAGGCTCCGGCTTGAATTCGAGTGAAATAACGTTCAGCCTGATAACTTCGGCTTATTTTTCATTCGCAAGATTATTTCACATTTTTCTAGGTCCCCTTTCTACTGGCTGCATGGCTCTGAGAGGGGGCCCCCGCCACAGTTTAAGAACCTCCGGCTCAACAGTTCATTTTGAACGTTGAAAACAGACGAAATCAGCGTGGAAACAGAAAGAGAAACTGTGGCTTCCTCTGTCACAAAACAAAAAGAAAATATATTACGTAATGTGAGCAAACTGTACCTTTGACATTTGTCATTCAAATTACCGAAGTTGCCCATAAAGAATAGATGTTATTATTTATTCCCACTGCATGTTTACGAGATTAAACCCGCTACTCATGACTTACTTGGATTTGATGTTTGGTGCAGGAACCTCTTTCTGCTGTTTGCCCTTGTGCTGGACATTACTCTTCTCCTGAAAACGCACGCACATGCACACCATTAGTTTTCATTATCAGCTGATAGATACGTTTAAAACAAACAGCTACATCACTGGAAGCAAATGTCACATCAAACCTGGATTATCAAATTACAATCCTCACCCAGACGGCACTGCGTGACGGGCGTGGGACACGGGAAAGAGGCATAATGTATGTATGCCTAATAAAACTGATTATCGGCTCTGATGAAGGTTGATCACCATGCATGCGTTTCCTGCTGTGTTTCCGCATCATGCATTTTCCACCTCTGAGTCTCTGAGTGAGGATTACTTTGTGAGAGCAAGCAGCTACACGGATGCTGGTCAGACCGCAAACGGCAGACGGACCGGGCTATGTAAAAACGCAGCTTGTGTCTTACAACAACTCATTTGGCGCTATATAAATAAAACTGCATTGAATACAGTCCTTATCTGTTGTGTGTGTCTGTACTGAAAATGCGCATGTGAGACAGTATGACTCATGACTGCAGACCAAAACTACCTACAGGTAAAATAAAATAACGTGAACCTGAATATGAAGGCAGACCTAATTTACATGACGCTCATTCTTTTCAGTCAGTTAGTGATCTGGAGAGGATAAAAACCTGTTTTTGCAAGTTTCACCTTTTGAGGAATAATGCATCCAAACATTATTATGTAACAGGGAAGCTGTTCTGCAAATTTCTGAAGCAGAATGACTTTCCCAGTCACGATATAGTACGTCTTTGCACCACTGAAGACCTAAAAGTTTTGCAGGAGGGAGTGAAACCAACCGAGCGATCAGCCCACACATTCCACACACGCCTCATGTTGTTTCTACCTGCATGCGAGGCAAGTTTTGTGTGTGTTTTTTGCACTAAGACAATGTGTGTGTGCGTGCAGGCTGGTCAGGCTGATGGAGCCGCCTCTGGACACAAACAGCAGTCTTTTCGCCTCATCTGATGGACTGTCAGGAAAAGGTCTGCGAGTCTGTGAGCCGATAACAGGCTGTCAGCGGATGGTGTGTGCGTGTTTGTGTGTCTCACCAGGTTCTCCTGGTTGCGTGCATTCACTCGGTTTTCATCCCCTCTCATGTACTTCACCTCCTCCACTCCCTTCTTGTATTCGTCTGGAAAGAGAGAGAATGAGGGATGATTAAAGGAGGGAGGAAAGAACAATAAGTTGCATTTATCAGAAGAAACAGGGACCAAATTCCTTTCAGAAATAGTTTAAGAACGGCTCGTCAGCCTTACTGTAACCTCGCTGCAACAGCAACATGGCCAGCGACTATTCCATTGATTGTTGTTATAATTGGTTCAAGGTAATCTGATAACTATGACCTGATGGGGTGTACTGAAAAGTGGAGATGACAGCTGAGGGATAAGCAGGAGGACACAAGTTTCCATTTTAGCTACAGCAATTCATCTGATGAGAGAGAAAGCAACGACGGGCAGACACCGAGGGAGAATAAGTGAGTAGTGGGTATGTGAAATGAGAGGAGACGAAAAGGGGGGGGAAGAAAAAAGAGGCGATAAGGAGGAGTAAGCTGCAGGGGATTTAAGATCAGTTAAACAGCTTCTGGGCTTCATGGACAGCTTAGACGGTTAAGACAGTTAAGACAAACTCAGAGGCAGCAAGAGCGTTGGCCATCACCAAACGGCGCAACCATCTGCACGGTTCAACCACCGCGCCCAGAACGTCTGGCCTCAATCAAGCCCACAGCTCAGACTCAGGGCAATAAATCATCCAAAGTTATTTTCCCGATACCGTCCGAGCCCCGATGATTAGCCCAAGAACAGCCAAGATATCGCGATGCACACAGTCAACCCACACAAGTGCAAACTGTGCAAACTAACGAACGACAGCCGATACTCATTACGGATCTTATCATTAAGTCCATAAACAAATATCACAGTCCTTTATGACTTCCACTCGGGTGGTTCTGTTTCTGGTTTTCACTGTGTCCACGAACGCGATCGCTTGAAGAGTTTTGAATGCCATGTGATCAAACTTTGTGGGGGGCGTAGAGCGGGGTCGTGTTTACAACCTGGCTCGTGTCCATCGAGGCCTTCAAGGTCAACTTCATGATTTTGTCATGAAAACTGACAAAAAGCCTTAGAACGTGTGCATACAGGGAGTGCAGAATTATTAGGAAAGTTGTATTTTTGAGGAATAATTTTATTATTGAACAACAACCATGTTCTCAATGAACCCAAAAAACTCATTAATATCAAAGCTGAATGTTTTTGGAAGTAGTTTGTAGTTTGTTTTTAGTTTTAGCTATTTTAGGGGGATATCTGTGTGTGCAGGTGACTATTACTGTGCATAATTATTAGGCAACTTAACAAAAAACAAATATATACCCATTTCAATTATTTATTTTTACCAGTGACACCAATATAACATCTCCACATTCACAAATATACATTTCTGACATTCAAAAACAAAACAACAACAAATCAGCGACCAATATAGCCACCTTTCTTTGCAAGGACACTCAAAAGCCTGCCATCCATGGATTCTGTCAGTGTTTTGATCTGTTCACCATCAACATTGCGTGCAGCAGCAACCACAGCCTCCCAGACACTGTTCAGAGAGGTGTACTGTTTTCCCTCCTTGTAAATCTCACATTTGATGATGGACCACAGGTTCTCAATGGGGTTCAGATCAGGTGAACAAGGAGGCCATGTCATTAGTTTTTCTTCTTTTATACCCTTTCTTGCCAGCCACGCTGTGGAGTACTTGGACGCGTGTGATGGAGCATTGTCCTGCATGAAAATCATGTTTTTCTTGAAGGATGCAGACTTCTTGCTGTACCACTGCTTGAAGAAGGTGTCTTCCAGAAACTGGCAGTGGGACTGGGAGTTGAGCTTGACTCCATCCTCAACCCGAAAAGGCCCCACAAGCTCATCTTTGATGATACCAGCCCAAACCAGTACTCCACCTCCACCTTGCTGGCGTCTGAGTCGGACTGGAGCTCTCTGCCCTTTACCAATCCAGCCACGGGCCCATCCATCTGGCCCATCAAGACTCACTCTCATTTCATCAGTCCATAAAACCTTAGAAAAACCAGTCTTGAGATATTTCTTGGCCCAGTCTTGACGTTTCAGCTTGTGTGTCTTGTTCAGTGGTGGTCGTCTTTCAGCCTTTCTTACCTTGGCCATGTCTCTGAGTATTGCACACCTTGTGCTTTTGGGCACTCCAGTGATGTTGCAGCTCTGAAATATGGCCAAACTGGTGGCAAGTGGCATCTTGGCAGCTGCACGCTTGACTTTTCTCAGTTCATGGGCAGTTATTTTGCGCCTTGGTTTTTCCACACGCTTCTTGCGACCCTGTTGACTATTTTGAATGAAACGCTTGATTGTTCGATGATCACGCTTCAGAAGCTTTGCAATTTTGAGACTGCTGCATCCCTCTGCAAGATATCTCACTATTTTTGACTTTTCTGAGCCTGTCAAGTCCTTCTTTTGACCCATTTTGCCAAAGGAAAGGACGTTGCCTAATAATTATGCACACCTGATATAGGGTGCTGATGTCATTAGACCACACCCCTTCTCATTACAGAGATGCACATCACCTAATATGCTTAATTGGTAGTAGGCTTTCGAGCCTATACAGCTTGGAGTAAGACAACATGCATGAAGAGGATGATGTGGACAAAATACTCATTTGCCTAATAATTCTGCACTCCCTGTATGGTCAAAATATAAAAAGTAAGATTTCAAATGTCAGATTTGACCTCTGACCCTCCTTTATGGTGAACAGACTGATCTGAAGGTCAGGACCTGAGTTATTTAAATGTTGCACTGACAACATGCTTACAGGGAATGTCACACAGGGATCGTGTTACTTTATCATGACTTTTTTTAGACACATAACAGTAACAGATTAGAACCGTTTCAATAAATGTACAATTACTAAATGTGTAACCGATGGAGTGAATGCTACATGTGTACTATATGCACATGAATATATGGAAGATACTCTACTATTCCCTTAAAAGTACACAGTGCCCAGAGAGCGAGCTGCCTGGGCGGATGTTTGTGCTCTCTGGCTGCTTCTTGTTGTATTTTAGATGACATTAATGAGCCTTTAAAGACCAAAGTGAACACACTGTACAGTTCCAGTATGATGAGGCCTACTGCCAGCCATGTGTTTATCATGTTTATTGATGATTATTAATGATCAGTGATGTGGGACGCATTGGAATGGTTTTAGGACCTTTAGACAAGCTCTTAATAAGAGTGACCGTAACGTGAAATGATATGTACGGCATATTTGCGTAACCCCGAGCCCCGCCTAACCTTGAGCAACAACACAAGCTCTGCTGACTACCTCGTAACTGATAAAGCAGCTGAGAAGGCGATAAGTACCAGTGGCTTTATCTCTTACACACTTTGTATTTTGCCCCCACGCTCTCTCTGCAGTGTGTCTGTCGGCGTGACGTCCGTCTGTGCCCCCGCGTACCCGGCTGAAGGGTTCGCCCAACTCCTAACCTGATGTGTGCTTAAGCCCACGATCACCTGTGTTTTTACATCGCGCACGTGTGTCTTTAGAGCCGAAATAATTAGCGAGAGAAAGAGAGAACGCTGGCAGAGATGAAGAGAAAGAGACGAGAGAAACAAATGCCAGCTCCTTTTCTGCTGTTTGTCTCAGGAATGTAAACGAGTCGGAGCAAAGCAGCTCCTGTCTGAACATGCCGACAAACACACACATACGGCGCTGTAACACAGCACAGGCTCACCGAGCTCAGGTCTGCTCTGTAAACACAAGTGCATACGGTGCTACTGTAGGAAACAGTACTAAGAGCTATTTCCTCTGCTCTCCTGATGGCAGAGGGGCAACAGCATCAATTTCAAGCTATATAATCTGTTTTTTTAGGGCAGAGACAAACGAACAGAGGGGGTAAAATTAGCAGCAGCTGCTGGATTTACACTAAATCAGCCTAAACTGGAATTTTAAAGCAAGCATTGAGGAGCATGTGGCATTATAATTTGGGTGAGCTGCAGCCTGAGAGGTTAAAGTGTTTGAATGTTCTGCTTCTGTCACAGGATGGCAGCTGAACGCGACGATAAACGGTAGACAGATCAAAGTGACCCAGCTTGCACCAATCAAGAGTCATCACATCACAGACTTTGCTTCGATTTAGATAGGAGCAAAGAAAGTGGTCACGCTGCGCGAGTTGTATGTGAAGCGTGCGTGCGTGCGTGCGTGCGCGTGGCACGCTGTGTCACAAGAGATGACATGGGTGTTTCGTCACATCGATGCTGGGCTCGCTTTGGGTGAGAGGGAGGGAGCCCGTCGGAGAGGGGAGAGATGAAAGGGAAGAACTATTTTGAGAAGCCGCGATTTTGTGATGTGGACGTCGTTCACATCTCTGATTACAGAGCGGCGCTCCGCGCTGACCTTAAGATACCAGCAGTCAGAGTGTGTGTGCGCGTGTGTTCACATGTGTGTGTGTGCACAAGCATGTTTCATTGCAGATAGAAATGGAAACGTCTTTGAATCAGCACGTTTGTCATTTCATGCGAGTGCAGTGTTTGTTTGGGTATGAGTCATTTAAATCGCCTTATTTAAGCGTGTGTGTGTGTGTCTGCTCTCATAGCTCTCGCTGGCCTGTCCTGTGGCTATGTCACTCTGTCCTTCCTGCTGTGTGTCCTCCCTCTCAGCCAGCCTGGCTACAAGCCATCATCGGTCTGGCCGTGACACTCACACCTGAACGCGAACCCTCATCTCTAAACAGGCGCACACACACCAACCATCGCTCCAATGAAATGACTATCAGCTTTGAAAGGAGAAGAGAGAAAAATAATTGTTTATGATATTTTGAACAGAAATCTTGCCGGCAGGGATAAAATGATGAAAAGCAGGAAGAGAACGATCTCAAACAGTTTATTACTGCAAGGCCCGTTTAACATTTCAGCTGGAGTCACTGAACTATCGGAGGAAGGTTATACAGTTAACTACAACTGAACTAAAGCACTGGCTGTGGGAACACATTAGGCAACACCTTGCTAATGCTTCAGAACCATCTTTATACTTTATGGCACAGATTCAGCACACTGCTGGAAACATCCCTGACAGCTGCTGCATCCATGACGTTTACCGCATCCTAAAGTTGCTCTATTGGATCAGATTCATCATCACGAACAAACCAGTTTGAGACTATCTGAGCTGTCGGAAGATGGGTACGGTGTGGACTGGCTCTTACATAGAGCTTTTCTACTCAAAGCATCAGCGTCAGAAAGCCTGGGGTGGCTTTAGCTCAGGTGGTAGAGCAGGTTGCCTACTAATCGGAAAGTTGGTGGTTTGACTCCAGTCTTCATGCAACAACTGAAGTGTGAATGTGTGAATGTTAGCTGGGTGAGCTGGTGCAGACTGCAGCTTCACTTTCCTGTATGTAGCTCACAGGAGCCGTTGCAGCCCATGTGCTTCAAGCTTCAACATGCTACGGATTCAGAGATGTTCTTCTGCACACCTAGTTTGTAATGAGTGGTTATTTGAGTTATTGTTGCCTTCCTTCAGCTCAAAGCAGCCAAACCAGTCGAATCATATCATCTCTGTGACGGCGGAGACGGCCACGTCGGAAAATCCCAGCAGAGCAACAGTATCTGAAGCACTCACACCAACAACTACATTTACAGTCACTTAAAATCACCTTCCTTCCCCACCCTGGCAATTAGTCTGAACTTCAGGACATCTTGAAAATGTCTACACGCCTCAGTGCCCTGAGTTCCTGCCATGTGATTGGCTAATTAGATGTCCGTATTAGATTAGACTGAGAGGTCACGACTGACTCAGAGCCCTTACGTGTTTATTAAAATGCCAAAAAGATACTCTGATATCTCATCTCTGAGTAATACTCCCACACATTATCACCGAAATAGCAAACTGATAACACAACTAATAAAAGTTATTGACTCATGATTAATCAGTAAAGTAAGTAAGAGATGCAGGAGACACGCCGGGTGCCGATATGTGTTTCCAGAGACTGACACAGCTGCTCACAAATGAAAGTCAGTTACAGCTTGTCTCTCACTGTCACTAAAACTCTTCCAAGATGAAAGGAACCTGAGGAAAGTCTCATCTGTGTGAAAACAGTCAAACTTCACGTAAAAAGAAATAAAAACATTAAGTGGAATTTGCAGTGTTGGGACAGCTTCTCAGAAATATCCAACACTGAGACAGATCATGCTTTTGTTTGATGAAGGCTCTCGTCTGATCTGTCGTAACGAGAAAGTTACAAGCGGAGAAGATTAGCGCAGGCTCTCTGCTCATCTGCGAGCTGAGCTGATGGATTCAATAAGTAAACTTTACTGCATAAACACGACTTTCAGAGAACTCTTACATACGGATGAGACCTCCTGTATGCATAAAGAGCTTAAACACTTCTTGTGTGCATTAGAGCCTCTCCTTGATTATCCCAGTGACATCAGGGGATGGATGGCACCGAATTTCCTTAATTTTAAAGGAAAAAAAAGATTGGGGTCATGCTTTTTAAATCCAGTAGCTCCAGCTGTATCCCTACCTTTGACTTTTCCTCCTTGGCCATACATGAAAAATCCAGCATCACTAATTTAGGTGTGAAAATGGACCCCAGCCTAAAACTTAACCGCCACATGCAAGTCGAGTCCTCCCTGTTTTTAAGTGCTTTCAGTTGAGGCAGCTGTCAAAAATCAAGCCCATCCTGTCTAGATCCCACCTAAAGGCATCACCTCTCGTCTGGATTATTGTTACTCTGCCTCCCTCTCACGTCTACACCCGTTACAAAAACGCTGCTGCACGATTTTCACGACCCTGTCGGCTTGTGGCCTTCATCGGGGTCATGATGAAGCCGAAACGCGTTGGTCTGGTAACCTAATAACTTCTCCATGCACCTGGGACGTAGGTGAAATTGTGCCAGAAAAGCAAACAAGAGCACATAACTCAGATTTTAGCGTAGTACTATTTCAAATCTGGCATTTATGAATGAACTTGTAGCTGATTCAATGTTTTACACTTGATCTCTCATTTTTTTCTACAGCACTTATGTTGTTTTTAAGTGCTTTGGAAATAAAGTGATGATCGTGATGATGAAGTGCATGGGAGCAGATATGCATACACAGACACTTAAATGCTCATTTCCAGCTCCACAAATTTTGTTGTTGGACTCCAGAGTAGCTTCCTGTGATTTTCTGCTTAAAACAATCTTTATTTATCTTATACTGGACCTCAGGACATACTTTAAACCAACCTGCTTTCTGATTGGCTGCCTTTCACAGAAGATTTCAGCCGCAGGTGGTTGGTACCAAGGTCGGTATGACCATCCACCATTTTAACAGTAGAAAATGAGGAAAGGAACAACAGGTCAGCACAGGGCTGGACTGTATTTGAGCTGTCTGTGCATGACTCTGAGTTAGCTTCCTCTTTAGTTCAACTTCTGTAATCAGCTGTGGAGCTTGTGGCTTCTGAAGATCACTGAATGAATCAGGTTTTTTTTGCCTCCCCTCTGAACACAGTCCCACTTAACCACTGAGCTGCTGATGAGCCCTCTATTAAAAACGCAACATACCTTTAAAATCAAGGTCCATTTAACCCAACATCTGCTGTCAGGGGTCACACAAAGGTCATTATCAACCCAAGTTAACCTCTGGTTTCTCAATGATCACGTTCACATGACGGAGGCGGTGCTGTATGATTCACCAGAACCACAGACAGGCCTATTGTCAGCAGACCAGTTGAAAAAACGGACAGATGAGCAGTGTTTAAAAGCTCTGTACGGATGATCATCACTACAAAGAGCTGGTGCATTTGTAAAGTTTAAAGGAAGGAGTGTAATTGAACTGATTAGTATTACATCACTGAGTTCACTGAGACTCGGGAAAATCTGACAGATGAAATCCGTGTTCAGATATGCGGAAGACAGTGTCGGTTTTTAAAATCTCTCAGCTGCAGCCCCGAGAGTGTGAGAGCAGGTACAGAACAAGTATAAAAGCACAATTCAAATGTCAGCCTAGCGCACATGCAAATGTGATATAAAGGTCAACAAGTACAAACATAGGTGCCTTGTTTTCAGATATTAGAGCTGATAGGGAGGATAAAATTAGTAGAAATCTATTTTTCTACTAATGTGCGTCAGGGAAAGACAATACTTTAAAAACTTCCTCTTACTCTCAGCACACTGAGGTCTGAGGCATCTTTCCAGGTCGCAGCCTGCTCTGCAGCAGGTTGTGTCTGCAGCAGAAGTTAACATTGCGATGTATACCAGCAAGAAGTGAACTGCCTTCATAATACTGAAAACCTTCTTCTCCTCCTTCTTTTCCATAAGTGGTCGTCACAGCAGACCGTCTGCCCCCATCCCAGCATCCACCTCTGTCACACCGACCCTCTGCATGTCCTCCTTCACTACATCCATGAATCTTCTTCATCATCCTCTCTGCCTCTGCTGCACATGTGCAACCCATTTCTGCCTCTCTGACTCTGAGCTGCCCCTCTGATGGATTCATTTCTAATGCTGCTCTCACCTCTGGTTCCAAGTCTATCTTTCCATCCCAGGGATTGAACCGGTGACCTTCAGGTCTGTGCGCTGCCCCAGAGAGGAGTCGTTTTCACTCGGCACGCAACGTACACAGAAACGATGTCCTTTGTGACTTTGGGCTGTCAGCTGTGTTTTGTGTTCCTCGAGTTTAACAGGGAACCGACGGCACAATCGGTTAATTCAAGAAAGCAACTGGTCTGTTTTGTTTTTTTCATCTGCGATAATATTTCCAAGGTCTGATTCTCATTCGGCAGTCCGATAAAGAAAGC
Source organism: Rhamphochromis longiceps (assembly GCF_057381845.1). Lineage (NCBI taxonomy): Eukaryota > Metazoa > Chordata > Actinopteri > Cichliformes > Cichlidae > Rhamphochromis > Rhamphochromis longiceps. The sequence goes on from NC_140578.1 coordinate 11,248,733, forward strand.
CCCGAGTTTCTTTGAACAATAATTTCTGAGCAATCCCGTTTTACTCCCAGGAAGTGATTGTAGCGTTGTCTGCTTGTGGCACAGAAGGACAGTAACGTGTTCATTCAGTGAGACAGTCGAACCTTTCAGCACAAAAACTGAGATAAACACTGAAACTGCACACCGCCTTGTTTTCTATAAATGTTGAGCTGCCACATATACAATCAGATATACTTGCTATCTCCACTCTAATCTCCTCTGACTGTAATTATTACAGACATCAGCAGCACGATGTTGTGGAGAGTGTTGCTATTTTCCCTCGTCGTCCCCTCAGCGTTTGTGTAATGGAGCTGAGCCTTTTCCGGTTATTGTGTGAGAGCGACTGAGAGAGGGTTGGGGAGGGGAGGGCAGGGCATTTGGGGGGTTGGTTAGGGTTAGCGGCCGGAGTCTGAATATCTGGGACATACAAATACACACTCACGCACACAGAGGGCACAAGGACAGACTGATTGCCAGACAATCTGTTGGAGGCAGATCTGCATGAGCATGAATAGGGCTTACTGTCTAACTGAGCACACTGATATGAAAACATCAGCGCATACGTGAATACAAACACACCGACGCGCAGCCCGCTGGGGTTACACTTGTGTGCGTAGGCTGACCAGAGCCGACCAGTGTTTTCCGCCTAAGTCATGAGAAGTAAACCGGATGCTGCGAGCCAGTTTGGCAGTGGTTGTAAAGGGCGGCGAGTCGAGTGGGAAAGAATGACTGCACTGCACAGTATGTGACGACAGCGACAGCAGAAAGATGTGCACGCGAAGCGGGTGAAGATAAGGAAGGGGGGCATTAAGAAGGGAGATGCTTTTGGGGTTTTGAGGCCTGGGATAACTCTAATCCGCACAATCCAGGTCACTTCCATCTCTACCTTCACACACACACACACACACACACACACACACACACACACACACACACACACACACACACACACACACACACACACACACACACACACACCTCGGATATTCATATCTTGTGGGGACATCTAATTGACATAATGCTTTCCCTGGCCCCTTACCCTTAACCTAACCATCAAAAATGAATGCCTAACCCTAGCCCTTACCCTAAATATAACTATAACCCAAATGTAACCCTGACGCTAAAACCACATTTTGAGCCTCAAAAATGCCTTAAAATGTGTGGTCCCCATAAGGGCTGTTGGCCCCCACAAGTATTGTAATTGTCCAATTTTTGGTCCCCACAAAGATATCCCCACACACACTCAAATAGTAGTCCAACCCATGCACTGCCATTCCAGATTTCCCTTTAACCAACTGACAGTGAGACTAGGGGATAGGATGGGACTAAGAGGGAGGAAGGAGGAGGGGATGTGAAAGGACACAAGGTTCTGACCTAATGTTGTGCCAAAGAAGAGAGGAAAAGAGCTGGGAGAAACACTGGGAGATGAAGGCAGGAAGAGAAGGAGGAGGGAGGAGAAGGGGGTGCAGAGACCCAAAATAGTGTGACAGAGAGAAAAAGGAAGAGAAGAGCGAGGCCTTGAAAGGGGGGACGGGAAGACACAGAAGTTGAGAATAGATTGAAGAAAGAAAAAAAAAAGGCCTGCAGCGCCAAAATACGTCACTCTCTTCCTCTCTCAAGGAAAAAAATGTTCATCTCATTGCTCTCCTTCATGTCTCCTTGCCGTGTTCTGGCGCTGCTCAGAAGACAAAGCGGGAGACGAGAGGGCAAAAGAGAACAGAGAGGAGCACGAAACAGGGCAGGAGCAGAGTTAGAGAGGGGTTACAGGGAGGAGGTGAGAGGCTGGAGAGGAGTTAGAAAGATCAGAGGGAGAGGGGGATGACAGATAGACAGAGAGAGGGGACCTCCTGTGGATCATCATCTGCCACATCCATTCACCCGCCTGCAGCTATACCAGAGTGTTGCTCCTAATTCTTAATCGCTGTTAATCCCTCCGCCACCCATCATCTCTCTCCGGCTCCAGCTTTTATTCCTGCCCCTCATTACACAACAGCCGGCTACACGCTGCTAAAGCAAAGGGAGCAACTAAGGACTGTAGTATATTCATTACTAATGAATCTCTCTGCATTTTTTATTAATCAAATCTACAAAATTAGGTCGTGTTTGGGAGACACATTTGTAGAAAGTGAGCATTGTTAAAACTGTTGTTCTTTTGAGCTAATCCAGCTGTTTTCAAACCTTTCTGGCTGGTTACCAAAGCAGTATGGACTCATGATGCCCATCAAATAGCCTTTGTCTGCTTTGTGACAGCAGTTTACCATTTACAGTTTCAGAAACCTTCACTTTTTACATTTTTAGCATTTGATGTCAGCGAGAAGACGTTTCTCTGTTGTTCTACTCTAATAAAAACGCAAGAATAGCAATATGGAGATGGAACGAACACGCCAGGTCCCATCCAAGGACACGACTCAACGCCGTCATCTCACTAACTGGTTACTTCCTCTCTTACACGAATTGTCAACACAGACATCTCCAATAAAAGCGGCGGTGTTGACAGTTATTGTCTGAATTGGAGAACTTTACACTCCGCCGAAGTACCGTGAGCTGTAACAATGAGGATGTATATTGTGTGGGCAGGCGGGGTAATGGGTCCACGCTGAGCAATCAACTGAGTGAAATGGAGCAGTGAAGATTTTATTGACATCCGTTCGCGAACTGACCGGTGAAGACGTCGCCGTTGCTGTAGGCCTTGCCGCGTCCCTCCTCATCGCTGGGCACGGCCGACACCTGCTTGGCCGAGGTGCAGCCCATGGCCTCACACTCTGAAACTTCTCCTCATCGCACTCTCACCTGCACAGAGAGAGAAAACAAGACTTCGTATTCACGACAGACACAATAAAACGAACAGCGCTGTTGTTTTTACGGCGCTCTGACAAACATGATCGACGGTTTGAGCTTTTATGGCGACTCCCGATCGGTGCAAAATGTCGTTTATGTTGTTTTTTTTCCATGCAGCACAACCCTCAGAGATGACTTGTCTTCATTTTCCCATCCTTTCCATGCCTCTGAATCAGGAAACCAAAGCACACTTCACAGAAGTGTGAATTCACACCTGGCGTTAAGAGGCTCAGTAGAAAGAGAAATGCACATTTATAGCGCATGCTGCAGGTTATTACTTCCTCATAAGAGTTTCTTTCAGAGCTAAAAATAGCCACTGCCATTAAATACATGGAGCAGCAGCAGCAGGGGTGCAGTGCAGGGTAAATAAAGAGCATAACCCATCTGATATATGCTTTATGCTTTTTATTCTTGTTATACAAAACACCTAAAAAAACTAAAAGAAATGCATAAATAAATAAATGTGTTTTGTGAAACTGAACACAAATGTATTTAAATGTGAAAACTTACAGAGCTAGTCACACCTGAATATTTGGACTTTTGATCTGAAAACATTACTAAGTGATGTTTATAGAAAACCTCTTGGTTGCCTGCGCAAGCAGCAACATCAGCATCCGTACCTTTGGCTGCTTGGTGAATATTCACCACCCTCAAAGTTCTGTTTGTCTCCAGCTGTTAAATGTCCAGTTCCCTCTTTTGCTAAATGCCAAACTATGTTCCTCCGATAGATGTTTGCCGTCTGTCTGCAGTGGGCCGTGAAACTGCCAGTGTAAAATACACTGTGTCTGTGAAAACTAAATTAACGGGTGAGCTAAGAGAGTGAAGCTGTTGGTCTAAACAACCAAAAATAATTAGCTGAACTCTACCAGTATCACAGGAGCTGCAGGTGGGCTGATCAGTGACACAGTTCAGGTGTTATTTAGTCTTTGGATTCATTAATACAGAGTTAATGACTCTGCAATTAATGACTGTGATAAGTGCAGAGTTAAACTAAAAACTAATTACAGCACAGCCCGCATAGATTTTGTGCCAGATAGCAATGCTGATTTTTATTAGTGAGAAGATAATATTAATATAATCCCCAGTATAAGTGGCTGCAAACGAAAAATACCAAGTTCAAGGACAGGGGAGGAGACACAAACCAACCTCAGGGGGTCACGAGTCCAAACATCTGGCATCAAAATCTGCCAAAGCTGCTGAAACTACCCCTTCTTCTAATATCCTGCAAAAAATTCAACATAAAAAGAATAGGTACATATTACTATATATAAATAGCTCATTAGAAACCTCACCTAAAATTACACCAAGCGTTTCCAGTAGTGACAGTGCATGTATATCATGAGTTATCTGAAATGTAGGAGAAAAAGGCAACTTCAGATGACCCCTCCCTGATTTGTTCAACTGTCTGTCCAAAGTTCATGAATGTAAATGTCTGACTAGCTGTATTTATGAAGTTACACAGAAAAGGAGAAGTGATGGGATTTTATGGGAACTACATAGCAAGTTAATGTGATTATTGCACCACTATCTGCTCAGTAGTGATGCTTCTCTGCTACATGAAGCCAACATTGCTGAAGAGATAAACCCTTCCCTAGATTACACCAATTTGTGTTACCATCCATTAAAAATAAACAAACAAAAAAAATTGTTTTGCATATCCGGCACCATGATATAAGGATGCACTGATCTGTTGACACAGAGTAAAAATCCAATAGCTGTGTTAAATGAGCGAGGTGTTCCTACTCTGAGGAAGACACTGCGATTATTCTTATATGGACTGTTAACATCATCAGGATCAACAACAAAAGTGTAAACAGGACTGCAATGCATAAAATGAACGATAAAGTCTCTCTACATGAGCAAATGCTGCTCTGCTACTGACTGTGACACAGCAAACGCAGAGCAACAGGGAGCCACGTTCACCGCATCAGCATCGACCTTTTCCAGTCCGGATATCCAATCCAAATATCAGATTGGTGATCTGATCTACCTGGAACATCGGCGATACGAATACGGCTCTGTGCTATTATACTGTTTGGCCTGTTCATGCTGTTGGTAAACTGATATACTTAAAATTTGAAATGAATATTTTATTTCTAGATAGACAGACATTGCATATATGCTAAAAAGTGTAATTTTGGCCTGTTGCTAGGCAGTTGCTAGCCATGCATAATGAAACTTTTGTGGATATGAGTTTGATGTCACTCCCCTGAAACACATTTTTTTTTATGAGGTGTTGAAAGTTCATAAATGCTAAAAACGAATAGTTTTCATCTGTTGCTAGGCAACTTGATGCATTTTTAATGCCTGATATAGATGAGAACCATCAGATAAGTAGTAAAGCACCTGTAGTTCAAGTTTGAGTGCAGATGGTCTCAGAGGAGTTTACAGACAAAGACACCAACAGACTGATTTTATACATTACAGTAATATTTTCACTTTCAGCAAACCTGTAACCTGTAAACCAGTCTGACTCGGCCGTTAAGTCTCTGTAATTACTTCAACGCAACTCAGAGCTTTGTTTGAGAACAACGTGAGGGCATGAACAAACTAAATCGAACTCATCGTTACTCTATAGAAAATAAGAAAACCCTCCCACCCTGCAGAACAGCTAACACAAAGCTGCACACGCTGTATGTAGATAGTTTTTGTGTCACTCACACATGCCATATGCTGTCTCTGACAGGCCCATCTGACTGCTGCCACTTACAAAAATGCGCACGCACGCACGCACGCACGCACGCACGCACACACGCACACACACACACCTGATTAAATCTGTGCCGCCGGTACATAAATAATAAGAGGCAGGGTGAGGAAGAGGCTTTTTGAAGACACTGAAAATAGAGAGAAAAAGACAAAGAGAGGGAGGGTGGGTTGAGCTGAAGGGGGACAAGGTGGAAGGAAAAGGTCTACAATAGGTGGGACAGAAAGGGTCCAGAGAGGAGGACGAGTGCACAGCTTCAAAAGAACGCCGCCTGGCCCTCGCTGCTCCTTCAGAGCGTTTGAAGTTGACAGGAGGCCGTCTTTAGGTTGCGCCCCACCAGCTTCCATCTCACTGGATATGACACAAAGCACCAGGTGCACAGCGCTCGAGTACCTGCGTGTGCAGGTACTATGTAGCCCAGAATTTACTGGCCAGTATTATCAGCAAACTAAGCTGCTGCTGTTCCCTTTATCACAGGCTGCTTCATTCACTGTCACTTGGCAGGTTGTCACTCGGTGAGGCAGCAGAGGAGTGTCGAGGAGACTGCAACAATTCTCAGGAACAAACCATACATAGCAAAAAAAAGAAGCATCCTGAAATTAATTATCTTTCGTTGCTCCTTTGAGACTCTGAGGTGTGTGAATATTCAGTGCAAGATGAGAGAACTCATATATGAATCCCTTTCTCAGCTCTGCAGGAGAAAAGACATTAATCTCTGGAGCCTGAGCAGAGCTTACACATGAATTTCTCTAAGGGCCTACAGGCAAGAGGGAGTAATACCTTGCGGGCAAGAATCCAGACACTTAGACACACACATGCAAGCTCGGGATGAGTGTGTAGGGTCACCTGTGGCTTGAGTAGGAGTTCTGGTCTAGAGAGCAGCTTATCAGCCCGTCCCAGGCAGCCTGGGATACCTCTTACTACAACTACCACTCTGGAACAACTCAATTATGCCTCACATGTGCTCATAAAGCCACCATCACCTCACACACAGCTGGGAGATCTTAATGCAGCAGTCTGAGGCACGCTGTCGTAAAGACACAGCAATAATCGCATCCCGCATTATCTGTCTCTTGACATTGGCACATAAATGAGGGAAGAAGCACGAGGCATGCACCTGGAAACGCTGCCGGAGGAGCCCATGTTATCTGTCAGAGTTACATCACAGTGAAGTGGAGAATCAAACGCCAGAGATGGAGAAAAAAAGATAGAAAAAGAACATGCCAACAAAGGTAACGGGAGAGAGGACACCAAGAGCGAGCAGTCAAGTCTCTCTTCACTATTAGCGTACAACTGAAGTGAATATTAGATGAACAAAGCACAGAAACTCCCTTTCCGAAAACCACCGGAGGACGTACGCTGAGAAATGTGAGCAGCCGTGATAGACGTGAAGTTTCAAAGGGTCTCTAGTGTGTGGGCAGCATCTGTTTGAAGGCTTTGATTTGTGTGTATTGAAACATCAAATTGTGAGTAGGAGCAGGCTTAAAATAGACCTAGCACTCCCAGAGCTATTGTTGTGTGCAGGGATAATGCTAGGCTGTGGATCCTTAGGCCATGCTGCTATTACTCGGGTTATGCATATAAGCTACAGCCAGAACGGCAGACTATTACACAGCCAAACACACCTATAAATAAATAACACCAAGGCCAAAGGCTCAGACATTCTTCAGTGGCGCATAATTCAAGAAGTCACATCCTTTCAAAATCAGACTTCTGCTCATTTTAACACTTGGTCTTCTCACAAGCATCACAAAAATCTTTGGCAGGTTTTAACGAGGAATGCTTACATGAAGGGTTGAGTGTTGGTTTCATCATAGATAATATATTTTCAGAGCTGCACAATCAGAAACACATGTAGAGGTTTGAACACCAGACACCCAACAATATATATTATGTCCTTCAAGTTCAACTTTATCAGTATTTGTTTTATCTATTATGGTGTAGTTATCTCACTTCGGTTATTTTTTGCTGCCAAACCTACTGAGATATTGCTAAGACAGAATCAGTCTGCAAACAATCTACTAAAAGTCTGCCAACAGTCTTCCAACAGACTGCCAACAGTCTGCCACAACTCTACTAATAGTCTACCAACAGTCTGCCAGAAGTCTGCTACAAGTCTGCAAACAATCTACTAAAAGTCTGCCAACAGTCTTCCAACAGTCTTCCAACAGACTGCCAACAGTCTGCAAACAGTCTGCAAACAGTCTGCCAGAAGTCTGCTACAAGTCTGCCAACAGACTTCCAATAGTCTACCAACAGTCTGCCATTGAACTGGGTCATTTCCATTGTTTGCTGATGATTCACCAATTAGCTGTGATAAGTCATCAAAAATCACACATTTGTTGTTGCCTACATGGACAGAATTTCACATTTAATCAAACTTCATAATAATAATAATAATAATAATAATAATAATAATAATAATAATAATACTTTAAAGAATTCATAATCTGCACACAAAATATGGAGATACCAATCTGAATTGATTCTCCAGCTTTAAACCTCCACCTCTAAACACGTGCATTTTGCTCAAAATATGTCTTAAATCGCCACTGTAACACATCAGTATTAACAATGCAAATGTGAAAATTGTTTTTTGGTTGACGTTTTTTTTTTTTTAATTAAGTCAATTTTTACCTCTTTATGTAGAGCAAAGTGCAGGTAAATGGCTTTTTGAGGGAACTGCACAGTTTAATTTACAAACTACAATAAAACGCTTCGACAAAAAGCCACCAAAGGCTCGTCCACTGTGCTGCTGCACGAGCCGCGCTGGCATTGTACGTTTGCACGTGTTCCACTGTACAGTGAGATCAGTGCATACACTTTTAGGACTGGCAACTCCAGCAGGAATCAGCCCGAGTTAGTACTGAGCTCTGCCCAATGCGCTATTCTGTGCCACGTGCAAAACCACAGTGGGGCGTTGCTCAGCTTTGATTTAAATACGGGAAAAAAAATCCACACCACAGTGTGGGCCAGCTGTTGAGACGGAAAAAAAATGTGCTCAGCCAATTTTTACCTATTGAAGACGTGTTACAAATAAATAAGTAAAAACTGGGAGTTCTGCAGTGTGTGAGCTCTGTTTTTTCCAGTGTTGATTTAACCCACAGGACAGCAGGACTGAGCTGCTCTGTAGATGCTCAAGTGTGTCAATGAGACAAGCCTGGCAACTCAGTGTATACACACACGGGCCATGTTGGCTCAGCTTGTGAGCCAACATGGCCCGATAAACATCCAGTGTGTGAAAAGGATAAAAGGTTCTTAACACCAACTGGCACACGACCGCCTCTGGATCCAGATGCTCAAGATTCATTATGAGCATATGGGCCAAAACAGAGGGGCAACCCAGTTTAAAGATAAAGAAGTTGTGATGTCAGCTAGCAGCTCTTGCGTCATTCAAGCCGATCTTACCCCAGATTTGGCGCAGAGCCTCCTGTTGCTGTTTCACCTCGTAACCAATTGTAAGCAGTTTGAAACAATAATCCTGAGCCAGGCGATACAAAGAGCTCTTCTTAAATGCAGACCAAGTTGTATATTTAACACATGGCAAATAACCAGACCCTGAAAATTATTTGGCAAACACAGAGGCCTGCCCATGCCTGCATATGTTGGTGTGGGACGTGACCTGCCCTCAGGTCTGTGAACAAGCCTCCTTTACAAGTCAGTTTGTTAAAGGAGGAACTCAGAAAGCGCTGTGAGGAAGATGTGAATGCTTGCACAAACACAGGTCGTGCACACAGACCGAGTAGTGTGCAGTGCAAGGGTTTCTCAAATGCAAGATTGTGCCAGAGGGAGCACAAGCAACCACAGAGCCTGAAAAACGGGCCAAACAAAGGCGGAAAACTGGTTGAAGCATAGCAGAGAGTTTTTGTTTAACGGGTTTATTTCTGTGCGTGAACTGGACGTGTACGTTTATCAGTTCCCACCGTAAAGCTCCCGGCTGTGATGGGGAAGTGCTCGCTCAGCAGCCATTTAAGCCTCAGGGAGAGTGACTTCAGGGCAGCCTCACCTGTGACGACACAGCGACAGTTTCTATCTTTGCTTCATCATCTTCACAGCTGAGTGCTGAGCTACGCTTTAGAAACTGCATGTCAAAAACACAAAAAAGGTTTGGATGCGCTTTAAATCTAAAACAAAAAAAAAGAAGAAGAAGAGAGAATTCAGTGGTTTGAAACGGCTCAAAGCCTATATTTAATTGAAAATAGTACAAAACACAACATATCATTAGGCTCTTTTTGAGTTTACTGCAAGGAGCACATCTCCCTCGGTGACGTGCAGCGAGCGTGGGCAGCTGGACTTTCGGAGCGGTCATGATGTAATACATGCAGTCTTGGCTGACATAATTAAGGACTTCCATGAAAACACAAAAGCTCATCTGGAATGCAGCATGTGTATAACATTCAGCATTAATGGTGCCTTCTCAGGTGGAACATCTACTGATATCATCAGCCAACTAGCCTCTCTCCCCCTTTATCCAAACCGGAGCTGCGACTGCGCGCCCTGTGTGACCTGCGTCACCGTCGCTGCCTCTGATACTGCAGTTTCAAAGGTGGACGCCAGATCTGCAACCACTCAGTGTCAGTTAACGTCTTGAAAACAACCTTGGAGCATCAAGACGTTGATAAAACAGGGATGAGATAGAGTCAGTCTGATATCTGTTTGGGGCTGAATGGAGTCAAGTTTACAATTATATGTAGTCTGCAATGACGCAGCATTTAACTGTGATAAACAGATCAAATCTGTTTCCGTCTAAATGCACACAAATTCACAGTAACTACTTAGATCCAGAATCCAGCCTAACTTCCGTGAGCTGAGACAGAAATTTAGAAATTTGTCCTCCAATAGTGACGTAGGTGCTGCAGGATGGTGACAGCCTTGCTTTTATACATGATTATAGCCAGAATACAACCAGCTGAACGGTAACCAGTTGGTTGGAGTAACTCCTTGGACTTTAAGCAATTCAATGTAGTCACCACCCACCAATTTTTCCTAGTCACAAGGAAGTTGCCATCCTATTTTTACTCCAGTGAGATGGAGCCAGTAACTGTTTCCCTTGGTTGAGTAAAGCCAGCAACATGATTCACATCATTTTCATACTCAAACAATCCAATGACCCCTGGTGCACTGTAGATTGAGGCATAATCTTTTAGATCAAAAAAGTGCTTCATCATAGGCTTCCCCTGCAATTTCATGGAGCGCAGCAGCATGACAAGATAACAATACGCGACATTCATTCGCTCACAGCTCTGCTCTGTCCTCAAGAGACCCCATAACACCCCAAATACAGCCGGTGCAAAGAAATATGGCAACACATGAAGCTATAAACCACCACAAGTCTATCCTCTGAATATGGAATAAACACCTGCAAGTGTTTGAGGTTTGGATGTTTTCTCTGCGGCACTCGGTCATATGCTGGCTCCCTAACTTGGCACTCTGTCATCAAAAATTTGAGAACACCACGGGACAACTGGGCCTCGATCCATGCCAGGAAAGAGTCCTCACAGCATATCAGAGCCACTGGATCCCTCACTGTAGGGGTCACAAGTTCACAATTTTCTCTGAATTATTCATCCTTCTGTATGTGATGATAGAGGACAACTCCAGAAAAAAGTATGTACAGCTAAAATAAGCAAACAGTAAAGCTCCCTGAGGGAAAAAATATTGCTCTGCATAATTAACACTTTAAAAATCCTTATTTATCTTATACTCAACCCCCTCAGTTCAGCTTATGTGATAAAATCTATGACTAAGTGAGAAAATCTGATTGACAAATCATCTCGTATGTACTAGTCATGTTGCATAACTCATAGTGAGAACGCAAACACACTGCACCAGCTGACCTAATACACACTCGGCTCAAAAATCAAAACGCTCCACCTGGAGTCACTGCAAATGACTCGTACGGCGAATCGCGAGCTGCGGCGTGTTGAGCGTGTCTTTGCATCTCTATGTGACAGAGCACAGTGCCGGCAACTCGTGGGCCAGTGCGCCATAATATTTACTCTAGCCAGGCAGCAAATGCTGCACCTCTCCTCCTGTCCCACTTTAGGCACTCCATCAGCCTGACAAGCCTGGGAAGTCATGCCAACACACACGCACGTACACACACACACAGGCCGGTGGACAGTAAAGGTCCATCATGAGTGTTCTGCTGCTGCTTGTGTGCCTCTCTTCTCTCTTTTTCACCGTCTGCCGTTGAGTGGCTCTTTCCTCTTCCTCTCACTGTAGTAATGAGGATGACAAGCAGCCATGGGTGGAGGAGTGGACGTGGAAACAGAGGGGACCCTGTTCTGCTGAGTGAAACTTAAGCCCGGCCTTGTGACTGACAATGAGAGGCATATTGTGCAGAACTGAGGCATGTGCTGGTGAAGAAGCTGGAGTAAGCTGTAGACAAGCTTTTATGTATTTTTGGGAAGAGGCCAGTGTTGTTACTACAGGCCCACAGAAGTTTGCACGGCTCTCACCATTTCCTTTCAGTGCTGTCACTCAGAGAGAGAGCGAAGAAAGAGCAGTTAAGCACTCTAATTGAAACGTGAGCTGCATTAAGCCGTATCTCGGTACAGGTAAAAATAATCAAGCCATAGAGAAACGAATGATTTCAACTAATGCAGGCTAGACTAGAGGATAAAATGTCTCCTCTGAGGCCTGCAAATGGCTGGCGTTAGTAGCACTCAGTTCCCTGAAAGAGCAAAAGGCAGGTAGTCATTTCTGTGGGACTGAGGCGAAAGCAGGTCAGAGCCTAAGGTGGCTGACTGACAAGATTTCAAAGCAAAACAGCGGAAACAGGAGAAAGATGGAAAAGTAATGGGGGAAAATTCTTGGGCGACATGACGGCGATATAATTAACAGCATCCAGGGAGCGTGAGGGGTTTGGAAGTAATGAAGTAAACCTTTTAAATGCAGTATTTAAAAGCTGTACTTGTGAATTTTTGCACTTCTCTATAGCTGAATATTATTTTCCATCCTGGGTGCAGGTTCTCCAAAGTAAAAGTACTGCTGCTAATTAAGGGTAGAGCTCTAGAATCAGAATCAGAATCAGAAAGGGGTTTATTGCCAAATGTTGAGCAGGTTTACAACATTAGGAAATTGCTGCGGTGCTTCAGTGCAAACATAGTGTCATAAATAGCACTTAAATAGACATGAAAAAATAAAAGTAGGGATAAGAATTAAAAGTGCTACGTAGAAAGATATGTGCATGAGCTATACATGAGATATATACATGAGAATAAGAATTAAGAGTGCTACGTAGAAAGATATATACATGAGTGCAGGTGGTGATCAGTGCCAAACATGGAATGATGCAGTGACACAGCGTAGGGTCATGTGTTAGTGGTGGGAACAGTCATATGGTTATTGTTCATGTGTCCAACAGCAGAGGGGAAGAAACTGTTCTTATGGCGAGAGGTTCTGGTGCGAATGGACCGGAGCCTCCTGCCTGAGGGGAGCAGGTCAAACAGACTGTGTCCAGGGTGAGAAGGGTCAGCTGAGATCCGAGCTGCACGCCCCAGTGTCCTGGAGGTGTACAGGTCCTGCAGAGATGGGAGTCTGCAGCCAATCACCTTCTCAGCAGAGCGCACAACACGCTGCAGTCTCTGTTTGTCCCTGATAGTGGCTCCAGCGTACCACACGGTGATGGAGGAGGTGAGGATGGACTCGATGATTGCAGTGTAGAACTGCATCATCGTCCGTGTTGGCAGGTTGAATTTCTTCAGCTGCCTCAGGAAGTACATCCTCTGCTGGGCTTTCTTGATGACGGAGGTGATGGTGGGCTCCCACTTCAGGTCCTGGGTGATGGTGGTACCCAGGAAGCGGAATGAGTCCACAGAGGTGATGGGGGTGTCAGTCAGGATGATGGGGGGGAGTGGGGCTGTGTGCTTCCTGAAGTCCACAATAATCTCCACTGTCTTCTGGGCATTCAGCACCAGGTTGTTGTGGCTGCACCAGGACACCAGACGTTCAACCTCCCTCCTGTAGGCAGACTCGTCCCCGTCCGAGATGAGTCCAATAACGGTGGTGTCATCTGCAAACTTGATTAGCTTGACAGACTGGTGGGTGGAGGTGCAGCAGTTGGTGTACAGGGAGAAGAGCAGAGGAGAAAGAACACAGCCCTGAGGGGAGCCGGTGCTGATGGTCCGGGAGTCCGAGACATTCTTTCCCAGCCTCACATGCTGCTTCCTGTCCGTCAGGAAGTCAGTGATCCACCGGCAGATGGGATCAGGCACATTCATCTGGGAAAGCTTGTCTCGGAGATGGTCTGGAAGGATGGTGTTGAAGGCAGAGCTGAAGTCCACAAACAGGATCCTGGCGTAGGTTCCTGGGGAGTCCAGATGCTGCAGGATGAAGTGTAGGGCCATGTTGATGGCGTCGTCTACAGACCTGTTGGCTCTATATGCAAACTGCAGGGGGTCCAGGAGGGGGGCCCGTGAGGGTCCTGAGATGGGAGAGAACTAGGCGCTCAAAAGACTTCATGACCACAGATGTCAGAGCCACGGGTCTGTAGTCATTTAGTCCAGTGATCCTAGGTTTCTTGGGGACAGGGATTATGGTGGAGGACTTGAAGCAGGCAGGCACATGACATGCCTGCAGTGAGGAGTTGAAAATGCCAGAAAACACTGGGGCCAGCTCGTTTGCACAGTGTCTGAGGGTGGCAGGAGACACGCCGTCTGGGCCGGGAGCTTTCCGAGCATTCAGGTGGTTTATGTTTTTACATCACCGATTTTCTTGTTGATCACGTTTGCTGACAGACAGCTGCGCAGCTGATGGTGTCGGCCTCCTCCAACACAGCAGGCACACGAGGTCAGACGTGTTTATGTTTTCTTACCCAGATCCATCTGAACTGCCAACAAACCAACCCACGAGGCACACAATTAAAACCGTGCCCGCATTAATAGTCATAAGAAATTACGCATACGAATCTTTGCATAATTGGCAGGACGACTGGCCAAGACCCTTCAGACGACTGTTTGTGTGGGAATAAAAACACACTGAATGTTTCGCCTCTTCAGGTGGCTGCAAACGAGCCCGTGTTTAAAATCTCAACATGGCTGGTATCGCATCTGCAATGTTATTCTTTCAGATGCAAACCAGTGCTTTTGGTCGGTCCATTATCCTACACACACGCTATAAAACCTTCCAGCAGTTTACCCTAAAGACACCCAGAAAGACATTATTATGATTTACAATACGGTGATGCCGACGACATGCATGTGAAGGATAAGTGTTTTGCCACACGTAGTTCTGCTTGTGATGAATTTGTTATATTTGAACAACCAAGCAAGTTCCAGATATGTTTGTGCACAAGATGCTTAGACTAAACAGGAACTAGGGTTTTGCTGAAAGGTAAAACCAACCTGCACTCTCATCTTTATGCACAGACTCCAAACATCAATATGCAGAATTTGTAGGTGAGAGACCATAGTTTTAGTACACAAAGCTTTCTGGGTTCGGCTTGTAGTCCAAATGCTACGGAGCACAGGTAAACTCGCAGGTAAACAGTCTAATCCATCAGATAACCATCAGCTACCATCTTGTGAAGCCTGGAAGACAGACGCTGAAATCTTGGCCCTGATGTCTGCTGGTGGTACTGGAAGCTGGGCTCCAACAACCATGGCTCAGTTCATACATGCTTAATAACAGAGCTGAGTGCTCTAACTGAGCATTAACAGCCACACAAGGGTGTCATAGTATGGGAAGATGGAACTGGTATACCGCCAACAGGAACCCCCCTCCTCCAAAACACTGACCTTTTATATAGTTTTTCACCACCACCTACTTGTGCATTAACAGCTCCACAGCTGAGACCCCGTCAGCGACCCTTTAACTAGAGTAGAGATTGGAAAACAGGCGAATAAAAAGAAAAAGAAACGGAAAGCAAAATCAATACTGTAGTTTGTCCCCATGTCTCCATCCCAGCTGGACTCTGAACACGAACTGAACTGTAAACGCAGGCAGGGACACAGAGACAGGACCCTTCGTCGTGTGACAGAAAGCATGTGTGCAGGCCACTCAGCCAATCCCTACTCACACACAGACCGGTGGCAGAAACAGCCCTCGTCCACCGATCTGCACACCGAATGCAAAATAAACAGGAATGCACGGAGCAGAAGGAGCACAGCGGCGGCTAATGACAAAGTGCGGATTTTTTGGGCTTAGTGTTGCAACATTTGCTTCTTGCACTTTGTTTATTCGGCCGGGTAGAAAACCTAATCAGCCTGCGACGCCCTCAGTCAAACTGACAGGTACAGTGAACCTGGAGGATTGAGTTGTGCTGACCTTGTGCTTTCCACACTGCAATACAGACTACCTTATCACAGCTGACAGCACTCAGCTGCACCTCCCACAGAACACAATGCCCGCAAAGCGAACACAAACTGGATGGAAGAGACAGTCACGGGAACTCCCTCCCACACCCACAGACAGAGAAGACATCCTGCGGTAACCATGGAAACCCTCCACTTCCCCACAAGATGACACGACAGGTGTTGCGGGATGACCCTATGAGCGCCTGTGTGTTCACCTGGATCGCTTTTAATCAGTTGAAGGTGAGGAGGCCACAGGTGGACAAGGAAGAAGCAGGAGGACTCAGAATAGAGAGGAAGAGAAGGAGTGTGGAGGAGTGAGACGTTTATATTTCAGCCACCGGAAACAGAAAGGCATATGTGAGAAACAAGCACACACACAGTAACAGATAAACAAGTGAGGGAGGGAGTGTGGAGGAGAGAGGCAAATAGATGGAGATAAAACAAGGCTAAAGTCAGGAGGGGCACCACAACATCCACCCACAGGATTGCTGGTCTGGCCCTGATGGGAGCTGCAGGTGATGGATGCTGTCCCCTTTAACTGTCTGGCTACACCAGAGCTGCACAGCCACCAAAGGGTGTAATGATCTGCTGCTGATGGCACGATGTAGTCTACAGTAGCTAATGACCATATGGCACATTTAAAGGCAGCAGCCAGTAAGGCGGTTTGGAAACTTCTGAAGTGCCTTTGGCGGTCCGGTGTGCTTCATAGTGTCTGAGGAAGGAAGGAAGGATCCATCTGAAACAGACTCGGTAACTTTGAGCTAATGAGCTGCAAATGGTCTGTGTATCAGATGTAATCCTGGCTGCTGTGACTTTGTTCATACAATCCAGCAGCTTCTGTCTTCCTCTGAGGCAGTCATGAGGAACAAAGACGATCAGCAGGTCGTTCCCCCGCAGGCCAAAAGGCTGCTGTGGACAGAAGGCAGCTCAGAAGTTGTACCACAGGTTTAGCAGCAGCAGCAGCAGCAGAGGTGTGAGCCCATGGCCGGCCACAGAGCTCTGCTCTGTCCTGGAGCTCGAGCCGCTTAACAGCTGTGTCCAGCTGTGCTACAGGGAGACACTGGGAGCTTTGTTCCCCACAGGGGGAGTCAGTGCTGTGTGCGTGTGCTCATAGTTTCATTTCCACAAAGGTTAACGGCCTGTAGCTTCGACCAAAGCTGCTCTTCCCTGTGAGGAGTGTTTCCCCCCGCACACACACACACACGGGCTCCCAGCAGCGGGACAGCCTGGCACAGCCGCCAGGATGTGTGGAAAATTTGAAATGCGCCGAGCCAACGCTGTCCAAGGCGAGCGAGCGAGCGCATTCACACAGTCCAAACGCGAGACAGGAACACAGCTCCGTGTGGGCTCCTCGTGGATTTTACCACCAGTAACAACAATGATAGTTAAAAACGAGCGAGAGAAACAGAGAAACAAAGCGTCGTTAGCCCCACGGCCAGCCCCGCCAGCGAGAAACCATCGACAGTGTGCAGGAAGGAGAGCGCCCGGTAATCACGGACACTCGGGAAACAACAACAAAAGAGTCCACGAACAGCAGGACAAACCGCACCTCTGGGACACATCAACAGGCAATCCCCGCTGCTACTTACTCAAATGAACCGGTTCCACTCGGTCCGGTGGAGGAGGAGAGTCGGGCGGTCTTCCGGCTGTGTCGGGCGGGATCTGCGCTATGGAGACTGGAGAGCTCAGGCTCGGAGCCGCGAGGACTGAACGTAAACTGTGGCTTGCGTCATTTCACCAGGATGCCACTATTGCGCGCAGCAATGCAGCCATCTTGCTGAGGAGTGCCCCACCGAGCCACCAATCAGCGCCGGGCCCGAGCTGCACATCACCGCTGCGTAAAAACGCTCCGAAGGCGCTGAACAGCAGGAGAGCCGCTCGCATTCATGAGACACGCACGTAAATGTGCACATAAACAAAAGTGCTGGAAATGTACCGAGTACTCACCTACCTCTGTCGTGTACTTTTACTGTGTTTTCATTTCTTGGCACCGGATTAAAATAACCGCCAGCGAGTGTAAACATGGGATCGGTTCAGCAGATACTTGTACTTCTACTCAAGTGACAAAAACAGATTTAAATACATATTTCTGCTAAATATGATGAGCACTCTTGCAGCAGGGTTTGAATGACTCTGACAGTAATACCATGGCGCATACTGACAATTTCCCAATTACACGTCTGTCACATTGACTCGAGTGATTTGATGGGGGTGTCCGCCCACTGCACAGAAACCTCTGTCGGAACAGAAGTGATTTTCACATCTCCTGCCTCTTTGTTCCACAAAAGCCAGCATGTGTTCATCATTTCCTCTCAAACAAGATAAAAATAATGGAACATTTTAATCACATGAGAACAGTCCGGTGCAGTAAAACAGGAAAGCGACATTGTTAAACCTTCTGTTTGACTTTTTTTTTTTTTTTATTAAATCAAGCACTCTGTGTTCAGACAGCAAGTTCCTCTCATTCATTTTTATTTATTCTCACCCTGTCAACTTATTGGCTTATTACTGCAGATCCCACAGTGCCCCCCTGTGGCGCCGCTATCCATCCCGTCGTGCTGCTGAGGGTGTGTCTGCTTCACCCTACATGGTCCAGAGGCTGTTGTGGTGTGAACCAGAACCTGAGCAAACAGCCCTGTAGTAATTTCAGTCAACATACATATTTACACCGACACGCAACTTAGTAAAGCCTTCAGCAATATCAAGCCTGGTGATCCCGCAGCTTATCCATCACCAATCCTCATCAACTGTGGTCAACGTGTACATACAATAAGGCCCGAGACCACCAAACAAGTAAACCTATGAACACGTTTAAATAAAACTGATTGGTCAGTGGGTTAATTTGTGAGAAAGCCACTGAGTTAAAGTGGTCAGAAATGCATAGAGAGAACAACAGTGAAGTAATGTGAAGTGGAAAGTGAGACAAAGTTAGAAACAGTGTGGTCCATGTCATGGTCATAATCCATCAGATAGAATCTGCTCAGACAAATAAAACAGAAAGTGTAAGAACCTAAAAACAACTCCCTTATGGCCCAGAGACAGTACGTGGGTCGCCTTGGCTCGCGATACCATTTGCCGAGGGCAAGAGAATGCATCATCCCCAGCTTCCTTTTGATTCATAAGACTGAGGCCGGTGACACGTGACACCTCGCGGTCGCTCCCCGTAGCGGGATCAGACCAGTCACAGGGCAGAACGCACCTAACGTCTGTCAGAGCTCATCCTTTTCCATCTGCTTGAAGGCCTCCAAGTCTTCTCGCCAATCAGCCAGCAGTTCGTCAACCGACTGGCTGCTTGAGTCCGTGTCTTCCTCTGGCTTCTCCTCCTTCTCCGAGTCTCTGTCCTCTTGAGGCTGAGCCACAGCCGGCTCCGCCTCTGCAGGTTTGACTTCCTCTTTTGGTGCACTAACTTCCTCTGCAGGACTAGTATCTTCATCCACTGGACTGACTTCCTCCGGAGCACTCTCGTCTAGCTCCACCGTGCTCATCTGCGACTGGCCTATAGGTTCGTGTGAGGTGGGAGTCGTTGCCTCAGTCAAGCAGTCCTCCTCCCTTTCTTGCACATCTGCACCTGAAAAGGAAGCAGGGGCGTGAGACGAAACAGCTTTACACACAAACACTCCTCCCCTCCCTCCTCTGCAATCTATAGATGCCTCCTGGTAACCATTCTCAGTCAAAAATAGAACCGTTTTCATCAAGAGGCTGACAACTAAAACAGCATGATGCTGAATGTGAGTCATGTTTCCCAGAAGATAAAACCTTCCTCACATAGCTCCACAACTAAACTGAGAGTCGGCTGCGAAAATGAACCTGGCAGACAGATGCAGTGTGAATTTGACACAGATCTGGTCAGCGATAAAGCGTTTTCAGTCTGTTACCTCTTCTAAAAATGCAGCCGCTTTTTCAGCTGCAGATTGTGAGCGAGTTAAGGAACGAGTGCGCCCGTTTAGGACTGCCGCTAACCCAGAGGCTTGCATGATTCAGATGCAGATGGGTGCAGGCGATCTGGTCATTATGATGTCACAGTGGCTCTGTGGTGGCACAGATTCGCCGTTAATCAAAGGATCTGAGATCCAGGGTCTGCAGAGTGCACAGCAGATGCTCAGACCCAACCGCTCCTACGGTGCAGATGTACAACTGGAAGTCATTCTCATAATAACGGCCTCTCTTTAAACTGTTCAGGATTCGTTAAAAAGATTTGTTTTTACAGCTGTTTATATCAAAGTAAAAGCAGATAAGTGTGGTCAAACCCTGTCACTGTCCTGCCTTCCTGTGAAACCTATGATGACCAAAGACAGAAAAGGCTGCTATGACTTAAACTCTTCGAGGGAGGAAATAGCAAATGACACATTTCTGTGATTGCACCAAGCTTCTCTGTGAAAGTCAGAAACAGAAACCTGAGGCAACGAGCCAGACTGCACAGGATGAAGACCGTCAAGCATTACTACAAAGAGGAAAAACAGAGATTAAAGAAGAGAGAGAAAAAAAAAAAAAAAAAGCGCATACTTACTGCCCTCGATCAGGCTTCCAGGAAGAGGTTTACCTTTGAATATGGCCGCTGCCCATCAAAAAGGACAGAGTATGCAAGAAAGAGAAGAAAGCAGGACAGAGAAGAGAGAAAGGCACCGTTACACAGCACAGAGAAAAGGAGGGAAAGAGCGATAAGGATGCAAACCTCCCCCATTTCCCATTATAACCACAACAAGTGGGTGGTTTTGGAATAAGCCACAAGCTCTGAGACTTCAAATAATGCCCGAATCCCTGCAGCCCATCTTTATTTTATGAAGCCACGTTAAGGCTCAGTCAGCGGAGGCATAAATAAGCACACTGACGTGATGAGTCTCACGAACCGAGTGGAGAGGAACAAAGAGGAACCATTAGGGAGAGTGTCACACCTCTGTCTCTGGCTTTGTCGCTCAGCAGCACCTCCACCTCTCTGTACTCCTTCAGCGCCTCCAGCAGGATGTTGCCTTCCTTGTGGAACAGGAAGAGGAGAGGCAAGGTGATGTCATCGGTGCTGCGGCCATCCCCCGCCATCTGAAAGAGTGGAGCTGTGTCGCTGCTGCTGCCCTCGTTATCGTCTGCAATGATATGGGTTTTTTGGTTTTTTAAAACAGCTGCTCGTTTTTCTATATGAAACATAAAAAGAACTTATTGTTCGTGAATCTGGTCAGAAAAGTGTTGCTTTGCTGTTTAATCACGATGCTGTGAGCAGAAATTACTGGGCTGGCTGTCTTTGAGATAATTAGGTTGTCGAGCGCTAATCTAGTCACTGAGCAGTCATCTGCTGCTCGCGCTCACCAACGACTATGCCTCCAATGGCGCCAGCCTTCTGGATGTGCCGGGCCTTCTCTGCAAACATGCACTGACCCCTCTGGAGCAGAGCGATGTGACCCTGGATGTACTCGGCGTTAACGATCTCACTGCAGCCGCTGTAGGGCTCGGCTACAGTGACAAAGCCCCGCACCTGCACAGACGAGGCGGAAAAGAGGCGAAGTTACAGAAAGAACAAAGACCGACACTAACAGCACGTATCTCAGAGCTCTGCGAGCAAGCACTCGTCTCTCCATCTGTGATCCTGAAGAGGAAACGTGAGCGCCTCGCTTACAAAAAACAAAAACAACAGAAGGACCCTTTAGTGACCACTTGTAACCCCGAAGCTTGGCGAGCCCACTCACCCCTGTGGAACTTTTGGACAGATCCGTGCCAAACTGTGCCGGGCCGGCGGTCAGCACCACCCTGCCAAAGAATGGATGAGAGACGATTTGAATGGCTCTCGGAGGCAGCTGCTCTTTCTGCTGCTGACTGGACAGCTCCATCATCTCCTGCATGAACCGCACGCCGTCCTCCGCTGCCACTGCGCTCACCGCCTGCGGGCGACAGAGCGGGAGAGAGCGTTTAAAGGATGAAAAGACCTGTGAAAGTCATCTGGCCCAAAATGTCGGATATCTTGTATGCGCACATGCTCTTCTGCATTTATTACTTATAAATTATAAAGAAATATTTTCAGATTTTAAAAGATATTTTTCCCCCATTGCTTCCAGAGACTGACTGTGTGGTCAGAGCGGTTCGTAAAGAGCTTCTTAAACCTGGTTATTCTGATTCTAATGCTCAGAGTGAAACAGCTGAGAAGCAGCAGTAAACCCACTTATCTCAGCTATGGATACTGTGTTTGTTCATCTGGGTTGTGTGGTGTTGACCTGTGTAGCATGCTGGACCAGCTGAACCCTGCCATCCTTTAGGTGGATGAGACTGACTCCCATCCTCCTCAGCAGCTCCAGATGTTCAGGGTTGTTTGCCATGAAGTCCTGAGCCCTGAGGGGAGGACGGCCCATACCAGGTTCCCTGACAGGAGGCATGGGAAGAAGCAGAGAAAATGAAAGACAGAAGAGGTGAGCGACTATAGAAAACAGATCATTACTGGCAGCCCGGTTTAACCTGTTTAGCGTGCATACCTGTAAGGGGCAGGGCGCGGGCAGCTCTTATCAACGGCACTACGGATCGGCTCTCTCAGGATGCGAGGGAAGGCAGGGTCAGGAAACAGGAGGTGCGTATTGGGACAAGTCCAGTCAAAGTTTGAGTCGTCCAGCTCCTCATCTGACTGAAACATCAGGAACCAGACGTTTAAATCAAAAGGTGTCCATGCTTTCATCACTTTCTAAAAGTTTCGTTACAGTGGAATCGTTTTCGTCACCGTTCGATTTGAGGGAGCAGGCGAGGAGTGAGGGGCCATGGAGAGAGACAGGGGCAGCAGGTGTGCCTCAGTCGTGAAGACGTAGTCCTCCACGTCAAACGGTATGTCGTCCAGTTCAGCAAACAGCAGGAACAGATACTTAAACATCTCAGCGAGGAAGAACGAGTCCATTCTGGGGAAAAAAGACCAAATAAATTCTTTAATTTCTGGGAACTGCAAAGAAGTTTCCTTACTGCACAGCGACATGGATGCACATGTTTGATTCAGCAATCGGAGACACCTTCACCAGATTTCTATCTTCTCCCAGTGTAGTTTATAAAATGCTTTTGCCACAATCCCCATCCAAAGATTAAATGATGGCACACCATCGAATGTGATAACATTTTGTTTTGCCCATGCATTATCTCCTGTATGCAAATCTAATGTGGTGTAAGCATATCTAAACACAGTGCCTGATTTCACAATCGTCATTCAAAAAAGGAGTCTATCGTTCCCACCGATCCTCGTGGCTGCCTGTCCGTACATCCTTCATTGCTGCAAAGCCGCAGGGAACACGAGCAAAGCGATTGAGGTTGTCCATAATGGTGCGACCTGCCTCCAGGTAGTAAGGGTCTCCTGTGGCCTGGAAGAGCGAGAGGGCAGGAGTGTGATCACAACACAAGGAGAGCACATCAGGGATTTTTAATGAGACTGCATATCTAGAAACACATATCAGTGATCTGTATGTTGAAGGGTGCTTAATTATTACAACATTTCTGACAAACTAGATACATTCTCATGCACCTTGAGATGTGTCAGAAACATAGTAGAAAAAGCAGGCTTAGCATAAACTACTGCATGATATTAATCCGGCACTGTGAAATGAGAATGCCTGCATTATGTCACACTACTTGATAAATTACCTTGTAAAGGAAATAGGTGCTCTCTGCAAATTCAGGCCTCAAGGGATGTTGGGCCCAGTGTACCCTGAAATCAGTAGTGAAGGCCTGAGGACAACCGGAGAAGGACAAAGGGGTCAGCGCACTCGTGCTAAGCAGCGTAAATAGGACAGACAGATGAAGGGAAAATGCAGCAGTGTAGCAATAAATGCAAGCTTGTTCGTTTCAAACTGTTTTAGTTGGCAGCACAAGTCACGTGAAGTTATCTGACCGAGTGGTTAAATTTCACTGAGAAGATGAAGCCAACAGTGACAGACTACCTCTGGCAGGAAGTTGTGTTTTTTGGTAACTTGGTACAACATCTCATGAGTCTCGATGGCAGGCCGGATATCTCCCTTCAGCACCTGGGACATAAGAAATGTTAGTCGTGTTACTGAAATGCTAAACGACCAGCAAATGGTTCGAGTTCACGTGATCTAATCTGACCTGCAGCCCTGGGAAGAAGGCCAGCAGAGAGTCCATCCAGGTGCGAGCAGGAAGCAGAGGTTTGTG
Organism: Rhamphochromis longiceps; assembly: GCF_057381845.1. NCBI lineage: Eukaryota > Metazoa > Chordata > Actinopteri > Cichliformes > Cichlidae > Rhamphochromis > Rhamphochromis longiceps. The sequence continues at coordinate 11,272,715 of NC_140578.1, forward strand.
GATGTGGACGTCCAGCAGCAGAGGAGGCTGGCTAATGTACTTCATGATAGATGCGTAGTGCTAAATGGGACACGCAAAGAAGATACAACCGTTAAGATAAACAGAACAGACTGCATTTTGTTTTATTACTTATTAACTGTAAACTGTGACCAGTTTTGGTGTGACTTGGCAGGTGTGTGCATGTTTCCAGTCCCGTCAGTGAGAAGAGAAAAGATAAATACAGAAATCTGTCATGTATAAAAAAGTTCAAACTATTCTTCTTGGGTAACAAAATGTTCTAGGAGCGTCACACGAACAGCGACCTTTGTGATCAAGGACTCGGCTCAAGCGAGCAATCTTAAATCTGTAACGCTGCTTCATAAGGGAGATGCCATTGTGACAAATGCTATTATTCACACAGTGAAGCATCAGATTACTCCACCAAAGTGTGTGTGTGTGTGTGTGTGTGCGCGCGCTTACAATATTGAACCGTTCCAGAAACAGGTCGTCTCCCAAGAGGACGTAGGCCTTTAGCAGGTATTCATAATACGAATCAATTCCCGCTCCGACTCCGCTGTCTGGAACACACAAAATCATCACTTTATAAGACGAGAGGAGTCAGAGGACACACAAGAGTTCTAGTTCACCCACAAGATCCTACCGTACTTCAAATCACTTTTCCTATTTCCTTCCTTTAATAACAAACACTGCCCCAGTCTTTCTCTCTCTTCCTCAGTCACAAGTCCTCCCTGTACCTGCTCTCTCACCTCTTCGGACCCACTCTCCAGAGTGGATGTTGATGGTGGTTCCCACCAGATTGCTGTTTCTCTGCCTCTTCTCCCAAAGAAAGTCCAGAGCTCTCCGGGCATGGGCCTGTGATAAGGGAAGGGTGCTTTATCGATTGACCAGGAAAAATCTATCTGCAGCAGCTCTGCACTCTTTGAAGGATTACAGAAACTGACTCTGTGCTTATTCAGCAGTTTACTGCTGCCAGGAACTGAAACAGTGTGGAGCACAGAGAAAGCCAAAGAAAAATACCTGTAATCAGAATAACGCTGATTTAAAAAAAAAAAAACTAAACACAGAGCAAATATTTCCTGATGTGACTCGTTTTATTATATTTCCACGAGCGGCTTTTTAAAAAAGGAAAATGACACGTGCGGAGGATAAATAAAGGCATATTTAGCTGAATGACAACATGGCGTTGTGCTTACTGGAATAGTTAAAGGAAACAAGACTTGCCATTAAAATGACTTGACTTTATGCGAGGTCAAAAATCTGCACGGCAAACTAATGAAACAGAAACACCATCAGGTGCTTCCTGATTAACATCAGCGCAGAAATGAACAGAAATGATGACAAACAGCAATTTTCAAGTCTGCGTGCACTTGTGTAACAGCAAAAAGGGAACTGGGAAGATGTTTTTGTTCTCAAAAAGAGGTGACTGAGCTGAGTTTACTCAGTTACTATAAATATGTGCAGCCCCAGGCGGGGGGTAAAACACAGGTGGTTACGGTGTATCATCATTAAGATACGAGCACTGTAAAAAAAGTACATGTTAAACAAGAAAAAAACAGAACGACATCTCACCTGTAAATATGAGACACTATGTGGCATTTTAATATTTACATATCATTACATAACAGGGTGGTTTCATAAAGGCAAGGATCTGCAAACTGATCTCAAATGAAACTTAAACTGCATGTTGGGTGTGGCTGCTTGAGACACAATAAGAGCTCTCAGACAGCCATCAAGTGCCTCAAGGTGCAGAAACGGTGAGGCGATACAACTAAAACAGAGACATGTGGTGTGTAAGTGACTGCAAATGTTAAAAAGACTAACAGCTCAATCTGAACTAGATCAGCAGAAGAAAACGGATAATGGAAAAAGATGAGCCGATTTTAAATTACTGCTGAAATGTGTTGCTCGTGATGCTTTGCTGAGTGCTAATGTCCCCGCTGCACCACGTGATCATACGACCGGCCGCGTGTTACCTCAAACACAGGGTCCCCAGTGAAACGGCTTAAAGCGGCAAACTCCAGGATGATGGTTCCTGCGCACGCTGTGCAGGTGTCCGTTTCTGTGCCCGTCCTCGTCTCGGGCCCCCTGACGCCATGTTTCAGGTTCACCTGTCAATCGGAAAGGAAAAGAAAAACATTAAAACTCTGCTTTGAGAGACGCGTTTGATCTTGCGAGAGGATTTGCATGAAAACAAGTCGGCCGAGAGAACGTCTGCATCGGGGAGCGGTGACAGCTGCGAGCGGAGCAGCGAAGCAGAAAATGGAAACATGAAGCCGTGAAGTGAAAGAATGCCCCGAGCAAACGCAGGTAACTGTTTGCTGTATGTGAATAAACTCAAACATTTATTTTGTAATACACATAAAACAAAACATCTTTACTAAAGATTCTGCAAGTCTTCTATTTTTTCCATCGCACAAACGTGGATCGCCTCTATGACTGCGTCACATATGACCTGCACTCTTCTTACTGAACAAGGAGCGAGCTGCTGCTATCCTCCAAGCCGCAGAACATCAATAACACCCCTTTTTTTTTTTAAACTACATTTGGAAACCTCCTGTGGACATTTAGTGCATTTAATAAAAGAAGTAACAATGCTAGAGTTGGCTTTTGGCTTTATTCTTGCAAGAAGGAATTCAGTCAGTACAAGGTACTCATGGCGTTGTCCTGAGGACTTCATCAAAGGATCCATACCCTGCTGCCATACCCCCCCCAATCTGTTGCCAGGCAGAAAAACAGCCAATCTACCCAGATCAACCACAGTTCAACAGGATATATGCAGCATGTAAGTTAAACAAAAATGTAACTGCCCAGAGGCAGGAAGCAGGACACTGCCTCAATTAGGGAGACCCTGCATACCTGCACTTCTACGACCTGCAGGGGTCAAGCCTACATCAGCTTACATACAGTCTGTAATTCCGCCCAAGTGTTTCTGTCTCACCCTGGGATAAGGCAGGCCGCTGCTGGTGTTGAATGCGGGCAGCAGTCGAAGCCCCAGGTCTTTGGCCATGTGTAGGAGCTCATCCTGGTACCACTGCATGTGCTGACCTCCTTCTTTCAACATCACGGCCATGGAGTGTCCTCCCAGCAGACCTCTGATCAGACGCACGCACACACAACATCCACATACAGCGAATTTAGTACAACGCAATCCTATCATTTTAAATGTGGGACAGTGCACGGGCTTGTATTTGTTGACCTTAACTATCTGAAGACAATTTAATCCAATCTCACCCGAGGACTCGAATGTTGGTCTCAAAGACGGACACGACGATGTCATTGTCCAGCCGCACGTCTGACAGGACTCGTCTCACTGCGTCTTCAAACTCTGTCGTCTTATTTAAAAGCTGCAAGCCAGAAACGGATGACTGTGAAACTGGGCTCAATTACACATAGTTTAAATATCAAATGAAATGCACTGGAAAGAAAAATAATCCCAGAAATACCTAACTGGGAATTTATATTTAGTATTAAGGACTCTAGACACAGTGCTCCGATCTAATTGTTAAGCAAAACAGCATATGGAATCATCTGTTCTACACAGCCTGTGATCCTTATTCATTTACTATTTTTCATTAAACAAATAAACATCAGATGCAAACAAAGCCTACTCACCACCAAAGTGTCCAGAGTATCGATGAGGGTCAGCGAAAACCTTTCAGGGGGAAATCGTAGCAGTTTATCAAGAGTGACACAAACAGACAAAACTTCCTGACGAGTTCCAAAGCAGTAAGGTAAGTAAATCGCCTCGGACTGCTGTGGTCATAACAAAGGCAGCCTGCTACTCACTTGCCAAGTGCATCATCTATGTCTCCACGACTGGGCTCGAGCCCACGGACTCGTCCTCTGCACGTTAGAGGCATCAGCTCATCAGCTGGGTACGCATGGTCCTGGGAAACACACAAACACACTTTAGACAAAGTGCTGATGCTGTTGACCGGACTGTGTGTTCGCAGATTTGAACAAATAAATAATGAACCTCACTCAGCTCTTCTGTTTACTCACCATATAGTTCTGATATGCATGATCAAACATCTCAACCACTTGGTTCCTTAAACAAAAGCAGAACGGACAGAAGTCAGCAGGTATAACATCTGCTCAGATGAGAAAAAGCACGAGTGTTTTTTCTTCAACTTACTTCAATCTCTGCTTCTCCTCCCGGGACATGGCCTGTCCAGGGCTACATAATGCTCCAAACAGCATCAATAATAACAGTACTAGTGGCATTGCGGTGTGCTGGGAAGATTACAGCTAAATGCATACAAACCTAAAAGTACACTATCTAATCTTTGAGACCACCCTGACAAACTAACTTATGCCATCCCAATCATTCTTTTTTTTTTAGTTTTCCTTGTGAGGTAATGTCTAATGAGCAATGCTCAAAAACAGCACGAAGAGTTAGTTTTGGCTACTTCGACTCTATCGGTGTAGACCCCAAGGAGTGACTAGGTAAAATGTGCGTCCACAGCTGAAACTACAGGTAAATATCTAAGCAGGAATGAGTTCAAGTAACCAGATATTTAAGCCTAGCTGACAGTATGTGCCAGCGACTGGTTGTAGTGGAAATGTGCGCCACCTCTTGGGAACGGGTCCCTGTACGTGTCACACCTGTTTACTTTCCCTGGGCTGATTCTACACAGGATGTGTGACACGTTGTCATGGAACCCCTGACGTTACATTTAAAACCCCATTAAGACGAAACCCCGCCGTGCCAAACCAATCCAACTGGAAACCAAACCGCTGTTTTCCAGATGTTTTCGCCTAACACACCAGTGGGAAATGTTGGGAAAGCTTCTCTTTTTTTACGTTATAACGGTTCCCGGTGATCTTTATAACTCAATGTGAGCCAAACCAGACTGTTCCGAGTTAACAGTTCATGCCTTATCTGTGTTTATAACTCATGTCCTCAAACAGCCTGGAACAAATTAAAGAGTTAAGGCAACACCTCCGGCTATCGCCCGGCCTGTTAGATGAAAAGCTTACTACAGGAGAGTTAATGATTTCCTCCTCTTGACAGCTCTCTATCGTCTGCTACTCAGAAGAAGCCGAGCACTTGTCGGTCTCTAATTAGCTGAGCGGCGCTAACTAGCCGGGCAGGTGACAACGGGCGACCCGGGAATACGAGATGGGTCGAAAAAACACCTCTCCATCGCTGAACAGCGGGCCTTTCCTGGGTATCTTCTCCGTGTTTTTTGCGATTAAGTTGATAATTTCGCTGTACGGCTGTGTTTCCCCAAGCTAGCTGCCGTCAAAAAACCGGATGCTGTTACGATGAAAACGTCAACAACATCCGCTTCCTGGAAGAGTAGGCGGTGTGGTCGTAGGTTTTATTTGTCCTGCAGCACTTTCGGTCAGGCTCAGAGATGCAGTTAAAGAGCTATCGGTTGGGATTTAATGTAACTCCGAGTCAGTAACCAGCCTGGCAGAAAACACATAGCATACTGATGATGTTTGTATGGGAGTTACACACATTACACCCCCGGTAACATGACGGTTACACAACGAGGCGGGAGAGCTACCTGACAGTCAAAAATGAGGAACACAAAATAAATTTGCACTTCTGTGTCGTTCATGAAAGCTCAGAAAAAGTACAATCACAGCGATTAAATTTGCAATCACGGCGTTTAATCTAAGGCAAAAAACAACAATATTCTAATAATTATCAATACCGCAGACGAAACAAATTCAGCCAAATATCTGTCATTTTATGTGAATTCCTGCTTTTATTATGTTTTCTTTGTTTACTATTAGTAACTTTTGCTTGTATGGCACAGCGTTATTGCTCCCCGCCTGTAAAACTAGATATTTTACTTATGTGACTGTCCCGTAACTGTATGGCCACATACAAAATCTATTCTAACTTTTTACTACTTTTCTGTACGCGCTGGTAGCGCTACAATTAAGAAATATCCTGATGGAAATTGAATGCACCATGAATGCTGAGTAAATTCAGTCCTATCAATACATTAAAAAAACAGTCAAATCAAATCAAATCAAATCACTTTTATTGTCACATCACATGTGCAGGTACATTGGTACAGCACATGTGAGTGAAATTCTTGTGTGCGAGCTTCACAAGCAACAGAGTTGCTGTCCGATATGTGTGTGCGTGAAGGTGAGGAAGGTATTTAATTTGAAATATTTTAATATAAAAGCGGATAAAGTTCATATTTACTTGTTATCCAATCCCCCCCCCAACTAACTACATTTCCCATGAATCTTTGCGATGTCCATTGACGTTTAGTTGTTTGATGTTCACGTGACGAGCATTTCAGCAAATCCCTGTCCAAAAAAACAAGTTATAACCAGAGATCCACTTCCCTTAAAACTAAAACCTATGCCAGCGCCTCCCAGAAGGAAAGACCGTGCAGGTAAGCTGGAGATCGTCTTTGGAACTGCTTTTGATGCTCCATAATTTCCTTTTCATAGTATATCAGTTTACAGCCATTCTTCTGTTTACACACCGTGCCCCAGCGCTCTGTGGTGTATTATAAAGTTTGTGAGTGTGCTGATGTCAAAGGCTGTGTCTCGCCTGTTTGTTTTGCGGTGTTTCTTTTGTTTCACTCCAGTGTGCCTTTCTATGCCAGAACATGTCTATCATGGCTCCTGCCGCCGACAAAAAGCTCACCGGACTTGTTGCAGCCACATTCACTCCGATCACCAGTCAAGGGTAAGGGGATCTGAAGCCTCTTTCCTCCTGTGTGTCTGTTCAGTAAAAGTGTGTGAGATGTATTGAAACTGGGGAGGCGCAGGGACGGGCATCTTACACACCTGTTGTCAGGTATTGTTATTTGCCACATGTGTAGGTCTATATTTTTCACATTCTCCCAAAACAGTGAAATCAACCTATCAGTGATTGGACCTTATATTGACTACTTGAAAGAGAAGCAAGGTGTAAATAACGTGTTTGGTAAGTTTACCTGTGGATTCTTTCTTTTTATATTTGTGTTTTTTTTCTGTATCCCCACCTGAATCAACTCTAATATTGCATGATTCATCCGCTGATTTGTATACATACTGTTGTTTTACTGTGGTAGATATGTTGCTCCTTTGTTAATCACATTCCCTGGTGTAAAAATAATCTAAAGTATGTTTTTATATGTAGTCAGAGTTGGATAAAACCATAGCAAGTTAGCTGAATTGCACAACTCAATAAAACATTATTGACTTCTAATAAAAATCCCATGTAAACATTTAACTGATGATTCCTTCTGAGTATAATATCCAGCTCTTTAGAAACTTTCCATCAATTTTTACTCAAATTATTGCCTTTATGAAATATTGTATATCACACCTATCATATCCATGCAAGAATGCAACACACTGGTCTCCTGCAGCTGCTGGGGCGGCGTATTCAAAATTAGTCCCAGCTAATGCATACCTTTGGTGTGAAATTTCCACAGATAAACAGAGAAAACAAAGAGTTACCGCAAAAATCAACTCTGGATTATGAATGCAATGTTTTTGTTGAACTTGCAGTGACGTGTGGCTGGAGGCAAAATAGCCCAGAGAAAAGAGTGAAACATGCAAAGAAACCCCACTCAGTCTCAACCTTTGAATATCCCTTTGTGTAATCTGATTGGTGGGATTATTCTGCAGTTTTCCTGCTGTGTCCAGTCCACAAAACACTAAAAACCAGGTGCCGTGAGGCCGTTATTGCACCATTGTTCCTCGAGGAAACCAACCTCCACAGGGTGCCTTTTTAATGCTGCTGTGAGCTGTTAATGAAGACCATTGCTTCCCCGTGTAATAATATTCCTGGAAAAAGGGCACATTGGTCTTTACGCTTGTTATTTGCAGTTTAAGCATTCGTCTTCAGTTCAGACACTCATCCTTGAAATTTCTGCACAAGCTGAAGTAGATTCCCACGTCTCGAGTGCCGACTGTTATCTGCGGCTCTTTTGGTGGCACATACATGGAGAAAAGTTTAGACAATGTCAAGATCCTGCCCTTTCCTCTGCACAGCTCTCCCCGTGAGCCAGGCGTGACTCTGAAATGCTTACCGCTTCATTTTCCACTTCACCAAAAGCCCTTTGAATCACTATAGCTCAGCCTGAGCTTCTCCTGTGTTAACGTCTCATTTCCACACTACTTTCTGTGAGTGCTTAGTCAGCAGAGGATGTTTGTGCTGATCTTTGTACCTCATTGTGTTTTTATGCTCTTCCAGCTCTATTTAATTTCCCCATCATTGTCTGCACCACTGCTTTCTAGACTTGAAATAGTTTTGTGCTGTGAATTATCGCACAGTCAGCAGTCTGTGGCACAAGTTCCACGATGACTGGTTCGCCGTGGCGGTTTCCTTCATTTCTTACAGTTTTTCTATCCTTTGCTGAAGCGGTGGCAAGTGGGCTGTGCTAGACTATTATAGGCTACGCCATCCTTTTATGTCTATTTATTGACATGCTTTTTGATCTTGTTTGGTTTTTAAGACTGAGAATCTTGAGATTTAAGTTTCAGTGATGTGGATCTTGGACAGACGTTTCTTTGCTTGCAGTGAATGGCACCACGGGTGAGAGCATGTCTCTCAGTGTGGAAGAGAGGAAGCTCCTGGCTGAGGAGTGGTGTCGAAAAGCAAAGGGCAAGTGAGTCATCGCAGGCAATTGGATTTTTACTCAAAAACCCCCCAAAAATTACGCAAAGAAACAATCGAACAAGCACATGCACATTGTAGCTATTCCCTAGAGTCACCATGGGCTTTAAAGTGATAAGTATACAGTTAAAAAATAGATATTGAGGAAATGTTCTCCTCTCCACAGGATGGATCAGGTGATTGTTCATGTTGGCTGCCTGAGTCTTAAAGACACCCAAGAACTGGTGAGTTATGTCATGATTCCATTTTCTGTCGAGCTCCTGTGTGAAAATATGTTTAAATTTAGTAACACAGGGTTAAAGTGGAGTTTCCGCCACATTGACCTAGTCAGGCAGTATTGCAGGCTTAGCCTTGCCTTAACCTGAGGTATACACAACATGGCCATCAGATAAGTCAGATTTAATATTAGCGGTGTTCAGGCACCACATGTGCCTGCAGTAAAAATAAAACACTGTTTCTATATTACTTTATATTAAATGTGTTCAGTTTAAATGGTAAAGCTATTGAAATGTGAGGCAGTCACTGTGTTGCAGGGGGCCGAGTCCAGGAAATATCTGGTCCCAGTCAGCGAATAATCTGGCACATGACGTCCTGTGTGACAGTCACATGTCAGTTAAAGAACAGCATGTTGTTCGGTGCGGGTTAGAGGTCCGTTCATTGTGTCACAACCCTGCTTAAAAGAGGCTGACAAAGAAGTCAACAAATCAAACTTATGTGCGTGTGTGTCTGTCAGCACATGAGCGTGCATGCAAGGCCTGAGTGCACAGTAAGTCTGAGCGAGTGTGTCAAAGAGGAAAAAACAGCCAGTGAGGAGGAGAGGAGAGAGCAGACTGTGAGGCCTGGTTTAAAGTCTCCAGAGCACATGATGTCACACATCACGTGACCAGTCAGATGTTATCAGGCAATGGCGTTTATTGTGGGGATTATAAATCTATTCAGAATATCCAAATGTCATAGGTAATAATTTGCCTTGTTATTAATATCTAATGGAGTTTCTTTTCTTTTTTAGATAATTGATAATCCATTCATTTCCCATCTTTCATTGTCCTTCTTCCAGGCTCACCATGCAGCACAGATTGAGGCCGATGGTATAGCAGTCATTGCTCCGTCCTTCTTCAAGCCCAGCAGTGCAGGTGTGTGATGTTTTTAGACATGCATATTGCAGCATTAATAACACATTTCATACATGACAACATGCATCTCTTTTCTTGTCACCCCGCTTCAGATGTTTTGAGGACCTTTCTCCAGGAAGTGGCTTCAGCTGCTCCAACTCTGCCCTTCTATTATTATCATGTCCCATCAGTCACTGGTGTCAACGGTGAGGCAGTCTGAGATTTGGACATTTCTAACCATTTAAATTTTTATATGTCTTTTATAATGTGGGGTTTTTTTTGGGGGGGTTTTTTTTTCCTGTTTGTTTTATTTCTTCAGTGAACGTGAGAGAACTAATAGAAGGTATTGAGAAGGTCATCCCTTCCTTTAGAGGCGTCAAGTTCACTGGGAGTGACCTGATGGACTTGGGCCAGTGTATCAGGTACATTCCGCCTCACTGGTCAGTCCTCTATGGCATAGACGAGGTCAGTCTTTCCTCTTTTTGTAGCATGTTGTCACTTTAACCTTAGCCATGGAACTATCCTAAAAAATGTAATTCGTTTAAAAAAATAGCAACTTCTAGGAGCTTTGGTAATGGGAGTCCATGGAGCAGTTGGCAGGTGTGTATGTGTGTGTGTGTGTGACTTTTCATTTGCACGATGCTCTGTCTTTATTCCTTCTCTATGCTCAGTAGTTTTATTTCTCTGCACGCAGCACATATAATTACGTAGGATGTCACGTCAACAAGCTCATATCGGCGTTCGAGACCGGCGACCTCGTCCAAGCCAGGACGATACAGGTACTGCTGATCTCTCTACCGCTGCTGTGTGTCCTTGATCATTTGTACCACTTTGCTCACATCTGTACATCTTTAATCTGATTTCCACGAGCAGTTCAAGATTCAGGAGCTTGTGAGTTTTGCCATCAAACTTGGTAAGTGATAGCTTTGCACTGACATAGTAATCCTCTAATGGTGTCTTTTTTTCCCCTGCATTTTATAATGTGCTGTTGTTGCTGACAGGTTTTGATGTGGGAGTAAATAAACAGTTGATGAACGAGCTGTCGGGCTTGGATCTGGGACCCCCTCGTCTCCCGGTGATGACATGTCCAGCTGCTCGTGCTCTGGCCATCAAACAGAAATATGACAGTATCTTTCCTGAATAACTTGAACATGCTTGAACATCCCTCATTCCAATAATAGATTACACAGACTCTCTCCAAAGAGTTTCTCCATATTGTTAGGTCTTTACCCAACTGTGTTAAGTGTCCTCGTATTAGTTAACTGCGAACATGGCATTATACAGGACTGTGCAAAAGTCTTGAGCCACCCTTCATTCCTTTATATTTTCCTTCCAAGGAGCCAGACTTTCTTGTAATCTTTAAGTTCTCGAGGCTTTCAGAAAGCTGCTTATTCACTCACCTGTGATCCAGTCCTTGCACCTGAGCATTTCCAGAGGAATGTGAATGATTCAAGTGTGAAAAGGTTCCTAACTCAGGGAATGAACCAGCGATGTGTCAACAGAGAATAAATGTTAAGTTGGATCTTTAGGCACATAATTTGTTCAGCTGAATCTAGGGCTGCCACAGATGATTATTTTGATAGTCGACTAGTCACCGATTATTTTTGCGATTAGTCGACTAATCAGATCATGCATCCACTGGACGTACAAGTACAGCTTATTGCACCAGCATGCATCTGCTCTTATGTAACTATCATTAGCTTACAGCTTTAAGTGTTTGAGGTATGTGCTAACTAAAAAATAAAGACAAGATGATAATTTATTGAATTTAAATGAAATTTGCAGATTGTTTCAGTGGAGTTTAATAAACTCCTTGCTCCTTGCTATCTAAAATATAACAGGACACCGGAGTATACTCTCGAGCATCTCACACTTCTGATAATCAGTTGTCTGCTTGAGGTTTATTCAGCTATCTTAAAACTATAATTTTAATCTCAGCCAAACCGATTTACTCAGGAACAAATAAAATACTGAAAATATGTTAAACGTTTATTTTGTGACCCAGAAAGAATAATAAGAGTAGTATTAAAACTAACTAGCTGCCACCAATGTTGGAAACTGAGCAAGGCCGCGATAGGCCGCGCTATGAATTCTGGGACACAGTTTTTTCTTCTTCGGGTTTAACAGCAGCTGGCATCCTTATACATGCAGTGCTGGCATTTTCTGTTTTGGTCGGTTATTACACTTAAATCCTACTACTTATTCCTGCGTCTTTTGGGATCCTACAAAGCTTCAAACGACGCGTTGACTATTAAATTAGTCATCGACGATTTTGATAGTCGACTAATCTGAGCAAAGTGGACAGAAGAAGTCTCACCTGCTGCAGATGAACAGTATCTGAAAGTCATGTCCTTAAAAAAAACATGAAATACTCCAGCAAAGACCTGACACAGAACCTGAGAGATGATCTGGATCTCCAGCTGATCTCTGCCTTATTAGTCTCAGTGGAAGGGCGACTGTCAGGAAGCCGTGCTTAATGAAGGGAAACAAGGGTATGGCGGAGGTATGAAACTGGACTGAAAATCAGTGTAAACAGGTCTGATCGAGTGAAGAATCCAAATTTGACAGTTTAGTTCATTATTTTGTCAATAAGTACAGAGGTACACCAGCGAGATGGTGCTTCGTCATGTCTGTGAAGGTTCTCAGTCATCCAGGTCATCGTAGTCTAAGAAGCTTGGAAAGAAAAGTGTCTGAACTTCTTTAAGTTTCCTTGAAGACGGTTCACCTCTCATCCGAGAAGCTTCTTCAGTTCTAAGAGCAATTGGTGGTGAGTCCCAGATTTTAAGCACTATAGGAGTGTCACCACAATCAATTGCTCTCAATCAAAGCTCAGAGGTAGAAACATCCAAGAAGCCTGGAGAACGATTCCTGAAGATCCTCACAGAGATGACAGAGAGCTGCTCAGAGTTCAGACTATGCTAAAGGATAAAGGTGCTAAACATACAAACTCAGTTTTTGCCTTATATGCTGTTTTTCCATGTATGTTTGAAACAATCGCTGTACCCGTTTCAAAATTTCATAGCAAAATATGAAGAAACAAGGGGTGGCTCCAAACTTTTGCCATGTACTGAGTAAAATAAAAATTTAATTCAAAATAAAATACTCCAGTCATACACTGTTTAACTACAACATTATAGACTGAATATTGAGTGGGCTAAACCTATGCCAGAAAAACACAGTGAGGCGTGAACAGGAGCCCTCTGAGCTGTTGGATCTTGGCCAGCAGTGGGCTGCAGAGACGAGCCTCGTTGGATTGGAACAGCTCTGACACATCCTCCACATTCTCGATCAGAAGCTCCAGGCACCTGGAAAGCTTTTTTTGTTTATGTATCTTTAGCCATTTTTTAGGAGTATATTTGTGTACTAGGACCTGCGGTTTACCAGCAGAACATCACATTGTAACACACTAACATAAAAAAAATCAGTTATTCCCCTCATGTAGGAGTGTTTTTCAGCTGCTCTGTAACCAGATGTTTCACATTACCAAACCTTTAATGTTCGAGGTGTAAGCAGGCGAAACAGGGCAGAAGTAAAAATCTTTTTTGTTTTTTGACAGCCACATGATGTGTTTGTAGCGAGCGTATGTATTTTTCTGGGCATTCTCCACTGACTTCAAAGGTTTGCTCTTTTAATGTAATATGGAAAAAATGATGCTGTAGAAAATGTAGCACCGTTTTTACATTTGTGAGAATGGAGACCGTCACAAATCAGCAGTGTTATCCTGGTCTTACTGTTTGAAACCATGACTGAAGCTGATTTGACTCATGTCAGTGCTCCTATTTAAGACGCATGGAATGACATTTTAATAACAACTGGAAATGATCTCTTTATAGTACAAAAGTTAAAAAGTGGGCATCATTGCTTCACTTCTCGACTTATTGTGAGGTTCAAAATGTACTTCAATTGAATACAAAATTGAAAATGACAGTTATGACGAGCTGTATCCGTGAGAGACAGGATAATGAAGACGGAAGTTAAGTAATATGACCTGTTGAATGAAAAGGTGTCGGACACTATAAAGATCCTAATGATGAAAGGGAGCATTGAACACATGAGAAGAATGAGGCCTTGATTATTTTTGATTATTGTTTACTTTCTGTCTTAAAAGGGAAATGTACTGTAACTATAACAGTCAGGCATTTATTACTAATAAAGGAGTTTATCTCTTTGCTGATTAGCACTGATCATGTTTCTTTTAGTCTTAGTAGAGACTAACTGTGGAAAACTGAGTACACGGTCACCAAGTCCATAGGACCAGAGAGGGTATCGGCCTGGTGCTGCTGATCAAATGCACTGCAATATGATTATCAAGTGTGAGAACTTCTGTGAAGGCAGTTCAGATGGTTTAATGCCAGGAGCGGACGCTGCAGACCTTGCAATTCTCAGACCAACTGTCTAGTTTTTATTTTTAATCCAGTACACACACACAAAATAATTTTTTCTTCGCTTAGTTTAACTTTAAAAGTTTTGTTTCAAATGACTGAAATACATTGCCGGTGGATTCAGCTGCTGAATTAACCATCTCCCATCCAGGATATTTTGGAATATTTTGCATTTTTTTCATCCTCAGCATGCTTATGCGTGTTCATTTGTGTACTTTCAAATCATTAAGAATATCAGGCACAAGTGCGCTGACTGGTTTTTGTGTTTCACAGTCAGCACATTCTTTAGTCCTTTGGGAGGAATGTGTGCGTGCTAAGAAAAAGTAGATCAGACAAGGAGGACTTCATGAGGTCATTGTGACACAGTACGTATGTGTTTATCCAGTGTTTGTCTCTCTTAAGTCTGTGAAGGTTCTCAGTCATCCAGGTCATCGTAGTCAAAGGAGCTTGCAAAGAAAAGCGTCTGGACTTCTTTAAGTTAATTGAAGACGTTTCACCTCTCATCCGAGACGCCTTAACGCCCACTCACATCCTGGGCCATCTGATCTCAGGAATTCGCATGATAAGGTGGGGCCAGGTTTCATAATGAACTCACCCGAAACTCTGGCTGATTGGAACCCACACCCAGTTTCACACCTTGGCTCAGGCGATTAGAGGATGATCAGGGGGTCCTTTTGTCCCTCTGAGGGGGGATACTCCTACTAGGTTTATATCTAGGACTCTCCACCATTTGACCTTAGAACTGAAGAAGCTTCTCGGATGAGAGGTGAAACGTCTTCAAGTAACTTAAAGAAGTCCAGACGCTTTTCTTTGCAAGCTCCTTTGACTTGTCTCTCTTAAGCTGTGTTGTGAGAGATGTGAAGTGACGTAAAGCCCATTCAGCTAAAACACACCGTTAGAGACTAAATCAGTGACTACATTTGACTGGAAACATTTTAGACTTTGGCTCATTATAGATCTCAGCTATCTGGACTGCTTACAGTTTTGACAAAGTTTCCTCTCTTAACTTACACACCAACCCTCAGATTTGCCTTCTGCTCCTTTAAACTGCTGATGTAAACTAAAGTTTTAAACTGCATTCAAAGCCGATCTTTCAGGAAAATATTGCTTACGCCTTAAATATTAACTGTCAATTTGTATTTGGTCAAAATTGTAAATAGTATTGTATACAATAACCAAACCCAGCCACAAGGGGGCCACACGCCACCGAGACACTCCTAGCGTTAGTCCCAGGCCCATATAAAGGGGGGAGGATTGTGTTAGGAAGGGCATCCATAACATTGTGGCCAAATTGAACATGTGGATGATAAAGAATGAGATCGAATTACGTGAGCCTGAGCTATCCAAAGCAACAGACAGCAAGACCTGCTGTTTGGTTTGGAGACAGAGGGACAGCTCAAAGTCAGAGAGGCAAGGCTGAGAGGGAGATGATGACGATGCAGATGCAGCTGCAGGAGGACATGCAGAGTATTGATGTGACCGGGGAGGATGCTGGGATAGGGTGAGATGGAGGCAGGTGATTTGATCTGGCGACCCATACAGGGAGCAGCTGAGAGAAGACTGAATATAATACTGGATTAGTCACAGGAGAAACTGTGGTGCGGGATCAGTAACATGACTAATTTTTGTCATTTAACCACATCTGGCTAGAGTTTGAGTTTTATGCTGTTTAAAATGGTTTTGAGGCCTTTTGCCATCACTTTCTTTTAAGCATTGTCTTTTCATTGTGGTCTCTGGATTACTTGTCATGACAGGGAACTTATTAGTAAGTGTGTAGCGAATACTGGCTGGACTGGTAAACTTGTTTCCTGCTTCAAATGGAAAATTCAGTTCAGCTGATAATAACTGTTCACTCAAAGCATTTTAAACCATAATGTAAAATCACCTAAGATTTCTGAGAGAGTACCCCAGCCATCAGAGGACCCTCTATGAGCAAGCACTTGGCAGAGGGGGACAGAAAGAACCCCAGCGGACCCAGGGAGGGGCAGCCATCTGCTGCAGCTGGTTGGGAAGTGAGGGGAAAAGAGATGAGAGACAGAACTGAATGTAAAATAATGGAGAGAGGACAAACATGTTTAAACTGTAATACTAGACACTTGTGGTATTTTATCTGATTCATATATGACCTTATCAGAGATGTTTTACCTCCATAAAACAAGAGGAGAGATGAAAAACTGTTCTGTGGAAAAAACTGTGGTCACTCTGTGCTTCTCTGTTATTTCAGGGCTGTGACAGACTTCCTGTGTACATGCAGCATGACTCCCTCTCATCACAAGTGAGAGCACTAAAGTCATGAAACTGGTGAGTGATACATGTAAATAAACTCTCGCGGTCACTGCTGCTGGTTTTGAAATATTACTTAAATTCAGTCCTAAAAATACTTTGAACGGATGTACTGCAGACGAAAACAATCTATCTAATGAATACTGTGTAATGAGTGATGCTGCAATGTGGTCATTCTTATCTCTTTAAAGTTTATTTAAAATTATAATAATATCATTTGCAATTAACTCATAATGATAAAAAGTCGCTTTTGCTGTTTGCTATCTAAACCTGCACCTACAGGTCAGGTCCACCGAGTCAATGTTGTAAAATACAAGCGGAGCAAATGTGACATCATTCTGTCCAATAATCATTTGTATCGAGCCAAGGCACATGGAAACTGCTTGGATTAATACTCATTATAAGAGCATTAGTGCTTTATAATACAAATGTTCATTTTTTACAAGAACAGAACTGCCAAGCTGACATCCACCAACAGCTACGATATTTAAAACCAAACCAAACATTACAGCAGTTCTCACTACCATCTCGGAAACCTTCCCTTTCATTCTTGCTGCTCTCCTTCTGTCACAAATCACCCCCGACACTCATCTCCACCCTGCCTGCACTCTCTGCTTCGCCTGTCTTGTACAGTATTTAAACTCATCCACCTTCATTACCTCGGTTCCTTGCATACCCATTTTTCCACCATCCCTCTCTTTCGCGCACATGTATTCTGTCTTACTTCTCGGTTCTTCTTCCTCTCTCTATGGCAAACCTCCACCTCTCCCGGCTCTCCTCCAACTGCTCCTTACTCTCACTACAGATCACAGTGTCATCTGCAAACATCAGAGTCCACAGAGATTCCTCCTGACCTCATCTGTCAGCCTGTTCATCGCCACTGCATACAAGAAGAAGCTCAAAGCAGATCCCATATATAATCCTACCCCCACCTTAACCCCATCTGTCACTCCTACCATACACCTCACCACTGTTATTCATGAAATGTCATTCTTTATGAGGCAGAAATCTGTGTGGACTATGATGTTTCCAGACAACATTGAGATCTGCAGTGAGAGTAGGGGGCAGGTGGAGGTGAGACTGGAGAGGTGGAAGTATACCCTGGTGAGAAGAGGAATGAACACTGGTTGAAGTAAGACAGAATACGCGTGTGTAAATGTGAAGGAGATAGGTGAGGGTGCAGGGAGCAGACATAGTGATGGAAGATGAGTTAGAGATGGGTTGGGGATGTGCAGGGGAGGAGGAGTGAATGGTAAATGGTAAATGGCCTGTATTTATATAGCGCTTTACTAGTCCCTAAGGACCCCAAAGCGCTTTACATATCCAGTCATCCACCCATTCACACACACATTCACACACTGGTGATGGCGAGCTACATGCCAGGTAGGAGGAAACAAGGAAGACCTCCGAGGAGGTTCATGGATGTAGTGACGGAGGAGATGAAAGCAGACCACACGCTGTGGCGGAAGCAGCCAAAAGAAGAAAAACAAGATAAAGCAGCAAATTTTAATTTGAACTTAACAAAATCTAATGTAACGCATATAAGATTGTCGTAATTATATTCTAACAAATACCTGAAATTAATAAGTTTCGTATCAGGGACGGCGACGCGGAACCTTTGTGTCTGTCCGCCTGGTTCCGCGGCGGGATTTAGCTGTGACACAAAGCTATAGCGTTTCCGGCCAGCTCAGCGTCAGTGCTGCGGTGTTGTCAGTTTTCAGCCTGTCAAACGGAGCTTCGAGGAGCCTGCAGTGTGTGCTGAGCAGCGGAGCTTTTCGCAGAGATGGTGCTGCTGACGATGATCGCTCGGCTGGCTGACGGCCTGCCGCTGGCCGCCTCCATGCAGGAGGACGAGCAGGTGAGGATTATTAGTGAATGCTTGTATCCTGCACTAATGTTATAGTGACACGCTAGCCAACGTTAACCCGCTGCCAGCTGTCACGTCCGCCTTTAGAGCGCTTGTTTTCATCCAGATGTGGGTCGTTTGAGGGGGCACCGGCACCACCCCCACCATGACTTTCTGGTTTGGCGTGTGAAAGTTAATTGAGCCGTTTGATTTGCTGATAGGTGTCCTGCTGTAGGCCTGTCCTGCTGTAGGCCTGTCCACCTGTCCACCTCGTTATTTACCTGCCTGAAGCGACTGAGTCATCAGACCGCTTCTGCCACAGCTTTTTATTTCACGTCATTACAGCATCGCATAAGTTCAGGACTGAGATATGAAACTTTGACCTCTCAGCACCATATCACCCCATTAGTGCACTTCGATCTCGCATTGGGGGGTTACGTTTGGTTTCTAGAGTATTTAAAAGTAGAATGGGAGGCAGGCCTTTCAGCTTTCAGGCCCCTCTCCTGGATTCAAGATAAAGCATATAGTTAGGGCTGGAACAGGTGACCCTGAATCCTCACTTAGTTACAATAGGTGTAGGCTGCTGGGGGATTCCCATGATGCACTTGGTGCTTCTTAGTTCACTCACTATGTTTTTATACATCCCTCTGCATTTAATCTTTAGTTATTATTATTAATCTCTGGCTCTCTTCCACAGCGTGTTTCTGTCCTGTCTCCCTCCCTGAGCTCGGTTCAGTGGGAGATTTCTTCCTGTTAAAAGGGAGTTTTTCCTTCCCACTGTCGCCGAGCGCTTGGTCATAGTGGGTCATCTGATTACTGGGGTTTCTCTCTATTATTGTAGGGTCTTACAATATAAGACCGTCACCAGGCTGGTACTGATGTATGGCTGAAAGATCGAGCATCCATCCATTCATCTATTTGCTAATATGCCCATCTAGCTCAGGGTGGTGGGGAGGCTGGAAACTGACGTGGTTATTTGTCAGTTAGTAAGTGACTGACTCACTTTATACCTATCATTCATTATTACACTGGTTAACACTAAGTGACTCCAGTGAAGTAGAATCCACTCCCCACATTTTATTATTACCTGTAGATGAAATATGCCTGATGACGTTGGTGGACTTCTTGAAATGTTCAAATGGATGCCATTTGTAACATGAGTTGTTGCTTTTAAAACCTTTATGCTTGTGCTCGCCTTGACTCTAACATCTTTTCCTCCTTCTCTTGTTTGCTTTCATGAAGGGAAGTGAAAAGGTTTGTTGCGTCTCCGCTCTGTGCCTCAGCATCACATGTGTTTCTCAAACAACCACATTATCTATCTGTAAATTAGTGTCATCGTTTAACGTCCCGCCGCTGTCTGAGTATGTCTGTAAAACCCTCAGATACATAACGTGCTCAAATCTACGTTGCCTTCATTTCTTTTGGTGGTAAAATAATCACATTTGCTTCTAATTCTGCTGCATACGAGTCAGATTTTGATTAATTTCTGTGTTCTCTGTGCTCGATATCAGTACTTGTTTTTTTTAGTTTTTTTAAACCACTTGTGCTTTTCATCTCTTTAGCTGGGCCGGGACCTTCAGCAGTATCAGAGTCAAGCTAAGCAGCTCTTCAGGAAACTCAATGAGCAGAGCCCCACACGCTGCACTTTAGAGGCCGGTTCGATGGCGTTTCAGTGAGTGAGAATCCAAACTGTCTCAAAATAATCGTCTCTTCGTGGTTTGCGAGGAATTAAGCACACACGGATAGATGTTTTCAGTGCATTTCCTCATGCTCCACTCAAAGTACATTTTTATGTTGCTTTTTTTCAGCTATTGTATAGAGAAGGGAGTGTGCTACCTGGTGCTTTGTGAAGCCAGCTTTCCCAAGAAGCTAGCCTTTGCTTACCTAGAAGACCTCCAGGCAGAGTTTCATGAGCAGCACGGAAAGAAGGTCCCCACAGTATCCCGGCCTTACTCCTTCATTGAGTTTGGTAAGAAAAGACATGTAGTAGTAGTATAAACCAGGTTACATGTTAAACCTGTGCAGGAAACACTCGATCTGTGCTCTTATGACTGCTCGTCATAAAGCCACAAACAACAAATAAGAAAAATCCGATAAAAACATGTCCAGCTATCTTTGTGAGAGCCATCAAAGTGATCGGATTATGTGGAACTTAAAGTCTCACCTTCGTCTGTACCCCTTCAGAGGCAGGTTTGAGGATTGAGACTTGGTTTTAGGGCTAAACTTAGAACGAGGTTTAGGTTAGGGGGTTTTGGCACTTAGCTGTGATGGTTACATGTAAGTATGCAACGCTGCATACTGAGCAGAGCAGGCAGCAGAAACCTGAAAACCAATCATCCAAGCAGTTTCAGACTAACAGAGAGTTCTCTGATTATTTCTAAGATGCTGACACATGCTTATGTGCTTCTGCTGCTGGTGACTATTAATATTTTATATGTTCAGTGAAGTTGTGGTGCTAGGGGCTGATTTTTTTATTTCCTCCCTGCAGATGAACTCAGGGTGTAAATCATTGTGAAACCACACAGAAACCTCCAGGCTGAATACACTGAGGTGCCAGAAACTGCGACTCCTCTTAAGAGCCGCTTGATGTGTTTGTGGCTCTAAAAACAAGTCGGTCGCCACAAAGTATCCAAAATATGAGCAGCAAAAAAAGTGTTTACAAAACTCTGGGTTTTTAATAAGGAGTCTGTGTGTGAAACATTTCTGAATCACTTAAATTTAAATGAAAAATACTGATAACAGGAATTTATCAGAGGACTAAAAGGGAAGAAAAGGATCGGCTCTTGTGCGACTAGATCTGTTTAATAGGTCAGCATCAGCAGTCTCTCTGCTCTCATTCAAAGCTGGGAAATGTGTTTTCTATGAAATTCAATAAAAATCCACTTTAGTCCTCCGGGGAAAGTGGATCCTGGCAGTCAGCGTGTTTGTCACAGGCAGGGCTGTGAAGTAACTGAACACACAGAGCTTGAAATAACTGTGGGCTGTCTCTCTCTTCAGACACCTACATTCAAAAAACCAAGAAGTCGTACATCGACAGCCGAGCGAGGAGGAATCTGGGCAGCATCAACACAGAACTGCAGGACGTACAGAGGATCATGGTGGCGAACATCGAGGAGGTGCTGCAGAGAGGAGAGGCGCTTTCCGGTGAGTGTCTGTCATCTGTGTTCGGGTCAAACGGAGCCGTGATGGGAGTTTTCTCTGCGCGCTTGTGCTTATCCTGCTCCTTCCCAACCCCCCTTTACTTTTTTCTCCCTCTGTTTTCTCCTCCTCACAGCACTCGACTCCAAGGCCAGCAACTTGTCCAGCCTGTCAAAAAAGTACAGAAGCGACGCCAAGTATCTGAATACCCGCTCCACCTATGCCAAGCTGGCAGCTGGAGGTGTCTTTT
Organism: Rhamphochromis longiceps; assembly: GCF_057381845.1. NCBI lineage: Eukaryota > Metazoa > Chordata > Actinopteri > Cichliformes > Cichlidae > Rhamphochromis > Rhamphochromis longiceps. The sequence continues at coordinate 11,294,313 of NC_140578.1, forward strand.
TCATCATGCTCATTGTCTACGTACGCTTCTGGTGGCTCTAAGAGAGGAAAGGGAAGAAGAAGAAGGAGGAGGAGGTGCCGAAGTGGGAAAATGGGCTGCTTAGAGTCTGCAGACACTAAGAAAAGCTGTCAACTTCGACTAAAAACACAGGATTCCTGCTCTTAATAAGACTTTACAAACATGCCACCGCCCATTTTGTCCTCGCCTGTCCATGGATGTGTGCTCTGAATATAAATGATGTCATAGTACATAGTTTTATTAATAACAATTACACAACAATGCTCTCGTAGTAGCCGGGGATTTCAGATGATGTGCGAATGTGTGTGTGTGTGTGTGTGTGTGTGTGTGTGTGTGTGTGTGCGTGCGTGCAAAAAAAAATGAAAAGTTTTGTGAGTTTTCAAAGCTGTGTTGTGCTGTAACAGGAGTGGCTGATTGTCCACCTAATTTCATTTTTTCCTGCGCTTCCTTTAATAAAATAATCATGGCAGTGATGCACAGCATATCCATTAGTCTAAGAGATTTCAAAGACATAGCATTAATATTTTTAGGATGTTAAATCACCCCGGCAACGTAATAGGAAAAGATATCCAAGTCAGCTGTTTTTTTTGTTTGTTTTTTTTAAATACTGTGTGGAAGCCTGCAGACGCTGTTTGACCTGATTTAATTAGCCAAGACATGTGGGATGATGGTGAGCCAATCAGTGACTGTACAATAATTATTGAGTAAAATACAAACTGTGCTCGGTGGATCACTGAAGGTTAATATTTAAAAGCTTATTATTAATGTTTGCATGGTTAAATAAGGAGTAGGTCCAATGATGAGGAAGTCTTCATGTCATGTAAAAGTGGCCTTTATTATATTCAGCTTTAGCCCTTAGAACTGCCTTTTTTTTTAAGAGTGGCTTTAAAATTGTAATATTTCCAATAAATGAAAGCTCCATGTGTGCGTGTCTTGATTCTGAATATTATATGGTATATATTAATCTCTATCTCAAATACTGAGTAACTTCAGGTGATGAGGAATATTACATTTAATCCCAATAATTGTTGTACAGTCTGGTAACCCTCAGCCGCGTGACGCCACCATGACTGCAAGCAGGCGTTCAGAGACATTTGAAGTTCAGCAGGCTCCTTTTGTTTTGTAAAATTTGTAGACTTCATTTAAAGCTGAGAGTCGCCGCTGTTCGCTCTCAGCTGGAAAGGAACCCGCCTCTTTTCCTGTTCTGTCTTCTCTCTATGAATAAAGTCTTTTACACTCAGGCGCTCGGTCTGTCAGAACACTGAGCTGAGCTCGTCGTCATCATGGTAAAGCAGCATGCATGGAGTCAACAGTGGCGTGAGATTTGATCATGTGGTTTGTGTACTCATGACTGCCACTTTATAAGGCACACCTGTCTGATCAGCCAATCACATGGCAGCAACTCTGAATTTAGGCATGTAGATGTGTTCAAGGTGACCTGCTGAAGTTCAAAATGAGCATCAGAATGGGAAAGAAAGGCGATCAAGTGACTTTGAAGGTTAGATACTGGACATTGCTGTATATGAAGCATGTGACAAACGTTCTCTTTCTTTATCAATTGGAGAACCTTAAATTTCCACACCTACAAAAGTTTTTAGCTGTTTGCAACCACCAGCAAAGACTGGCGATACCACCCATGGCCAGCAGGTGGAGCGCTGTGCTCGCTGATGCAGTTCCGAGTTCAGTCCTGAAATAAACTTCAGCGACTGGTGTCCCCCTGTTAGTCGAGCTCTAAATCATGGGTTACTGTCAAAACTGATGGGAAAATACAGGTTACGCCTTTGGGGTGGAAAAAAAGAAAGAAAAAGAAAAAAACTCGACAGCTATGCTTGCAGGGACCTGAAAATGCAACAACGTATAGCAGCGTAAGCAGAGCATTAGTCAGAATCTTGAGCTTGAGGTAAAACAGGAAATGTCAGAAAGAGAAAAAAGAGAAGCAGCAGAGTAGCGTGCCAAACACAAACCACAGGGCACAGACTAACCTTTTCACCTCTCAAGGGAAGTGGGTATTTGTGAGTTTGGCCTCAGTTGCCATTAACTTATCTTTGTTAGCAATCATGTTCCACTAAAACTGCTTGAAGATGCTTGTTTTGTATCTCTTCCCTTTTTCTTTATTAACGATCACAGCCCTTTTGTCTCAGTGCTTCTCTACGCTGCTCTGACTGTTGGTTTTGCAGCCCTGTCAGTTTTCATCGTGTCCTGTTTATTCGTGATTGTCACCATATCTTCTCTGCCAGAAATCCCAAGCTACATTCAGTGTTTAATGCATAATCGAACATTAAAGTTTATCTAAAAGTTGAGATGTGCCAAACTTGCAAAAAAAAAAAAAAAAAACAAGCACGAAAACACACCAGAAGCCAGAGCAGCGGTGCAGCCGTGGTTTTTGCACTGCATCTGGATTCCCATCACACACTTACACTAACTGAAATGTCTTGCTGGCCACCGATACTCTGTCACCACGTTAACATAAATGCGTTCTCGCTTCCTCTGCGTTCACTCTTTTTCTTCAGAATTAAGACTTTTTTAAAAAAATTAATAAATTATTATTTAAATGCACCTAAAGGCGAGCATCAGACAGGTGAACTACGAAACACGGTGTGTGTGTTATTCTGCAGGTGCGTCCCTTTCACAGTTTTTAGAGAGAGAATAGCTTCTCTTCTTTCACTCCATTGCTCTATCTTTCTCTCCTTCCTCTCCAGGTTACCATAGCAGCAGTGAGTGTGTGACAGTCATGTGAAAACGAAGCTGATTGGATTAAAATACTTTGTGTGATCAGAGGTCAGGAAAATAGCACATGTACAGAACACACATAGTCTGACTTTACCACACACACGCACACACACACACACACAACTGAGACATGCTGAAAGATCAGTTCTTTCAACTGATCTGACTTTTTTTTTTTATCAGTTCTGTGCTCTCTTGTCGACTCATATTGCCCTATCTTGATTAAATTTCCTGTCAAAGACACAAATAGAACTAAGACACCGTCCACCCACTCTCGATTTCTCCCGAGACTTTAGTGATCTTAAAGAAACAGGGCATTAAAGAAATGTGACCTTTAACTTTAGTTAGTTTGTTCAAGGGTTGTGCAGAATGAAAGAGATTGTAGCGTATGAAAAATGAGACAGCCAAAGTTTCAGTCATGTTTCTAACAGAGTAACCTAATCATTTTACCTGATGCAAACACCTGATCGCTATCTCTGCCAAGGAAATATTTTGTGTTTAGTTTGGCTGGTTATTAGCAGAGTAACACAAAACTATAACTAGCAGTGATGCTGAGCCCAGCTTTGAGTGAATAACTTCTCAATTGATTTGGATCTTTTTTTTGTTTTGTTTTGTTTTGTTTTGTTTTGTTTTGTTTTTGTTTTTTGGTTCCTTTACAAATTGCAAAATAGGGGGAAAAACTCTGACATTTTTATGTCATGTCATCAGAAATACATATCCTATGAAAATAGGGGGAAAAAACAGGATACGTTTTCTTGATGTTATTGAAGAAACATCAAAAACTAATCTGGATCCAGACATCATTCTGCTTTCAGTGACCCAGTTCTTGCACAGGTATATAGTCATTTCATGATCATTGTTTCCTTCCTGTTTTCCATCTACTTGGTTGGTTGTTTTGACCAAAGGTTTAACACAAAATGCATTCATTTTATCTTAAAACTGGTTCTGCACCATGTAGCATTATTTACATGTTACTTTAAATTACATTCCACTGCCTACATTTACTTCCAGTATAATTATTTCTTGTAAAAACCTGACTTGTTACTCCCTTATTCTAGCCTGCCTACTTTTAAGTACCGTATTTACATTGTAATTACACATGGTAGCGCAGTGCTTAGCACTCCTGCCTCACAGCGAGGGAGTCCCGAGCTTGAAGAAGTTTGTGCAGCTTCCTTCCACAATCCAAACACATTCAGTGATCCCACTTCAGATGTTATCCGTCCATACAACGGGCATTTGTTGGCAGAAATCAGCCCCATAGATATGGGCCAGTAGGGGCCTTCTCCACCTACTAATTTGTTCAGAAGGTTGTTATCTTCCATATAGATGGAGGATCACTAACAGGAGGATGGGAAGATTCCAGAATCAATCAGTGGGGTTAGATCAACTGGTGATTCTAAATTCCCCATAGTGAGTGTGAACGGTCGTCTGTGTCTCTGTTTTAGCCCAACGCCAGGCTGATGACCTGTCACGGTGTGTCCCACCTCTCAGCACTTAGTCACAGGCTATATTATGAAATGTTACTGTGACGCTACAGCCTTCATTATTTATTATAAATACATGCACAGAATTTCTCTGAGATCTGTTGAACATTTGTTCAGATATAGTCAGTACATTCAGAGTACACAGAAAGGCTCGTCCTTCACAATTAAAAAGAACTGGGAAATCTGATTTCTCCAGTCAATCAAATAGTAATAGTTTGTAATGAAGTGAAAGCAGAATTCACTCTCATAACGTGCCTGCTAGTCACCTCTAAAGGCCATAATATAAAACATATTCCATCAAACTTCCCACCTCATCCCAGTCTCTTCCCCATCATCCTCTTGCCTCACACTCCCGTCTTAACCAATCAGACCAGAGGGAAGCTGCAGAGAGAGCAGCTGTACAGCAGAGGAGCGGGTCATAAAACGCAGAGGGCCGAAAGAGGAAGTAAAGGGGCCTGATGAGTTATTGCCCTACAAACGTACACACCGGGTCCTGGGAACCGGGAACTTCTCACAGGGGGTCAGCGTGGACCTGCTGGGCCCACTCTCCACTCCGTGTATGCTTTACCACCTTATTGTAGACCAATGACGAGCTCTCACATCTTCCCAACGATAATACTCCACGTCCATTTAGAAAAAGAGCAAACCTGTAAATGAGTCGTAAATTCTCTTTTGAGAGCATAAAATATTTATCCTGAGTGTTAAAACTGCCTTTTAGGTTTATAAAAATGCGGCTTAAACAAAGACGGGAGTGGGGGGTTAAAAAAGAGGAAGCTCAGCCATGTTAAATTTAATGTCAATTAATTATTGTAGCGATTAAAAATGATTTATGATGATGTGCTGTGAGGTACACAGGTATCTCAGTCCCTTCTTGACTCTCATTCATCTCTCGGATATTATTGTCGCATGCATGCAGTCCTGAGCTGTGACTGTGAGAAAGCCTGCTTTTTAGTGGCTTGTGACTTTATGATGCACAGAACACTGGAAGATATTCCACACACACTCAGTTTTGCACTCACTATAACTTTCAGCATGCCACTTCAACTCAAAAATAATATGGTCTGTGCATATTTTGTACACTCAGAGTGGAGAAAATGCCCTACAAACAAAACCCATGTTTCTTGTGAACATATGCTGTCGCAGAGTATGAGTTGGTTACTTCAGCCCGTTAGTTGGATGTTAGATTAGTTTGACTCACACGCACCCCTGGGCCTGGATGACCGGGACATGACGGATGAGGTTTGAGATTTAGGTGCCTGTGTGTCTATGTGTTCCTTCTGACATTACTGTGTGTGTCTGCGTGTCCCTGTGTGCTACGTGTTAATGCATTAGGCGACCTTGGGTGGGAGTTGCTCGGACTCAGTTTGCCCTCCCTGAGACCTCTCTCAGATCAACATATCATCAGCAGCATAACGGGTGCAGTTGTTACAGAGTCTTGGTTGCAGAGGTCCAAACTTTAACTTTTATTTTTGGTTTGTTTCTGACGTTTAAAATACTTTTACATTTATAAAGATTTCACAGTTATGTTACATAAAAGTGATATGGTGATATCATTATTTTGGTTCAATCCCAGTGCTTCAGCGTGAGCTTAATGCAGTGTCACACAGCATTTTTATATTTTTTCCACAGCAGATTACATTCGTTTCAGTTGTACTTCCATCCGTCGCCTTTCTGAAGTGCAAACTGTAGGAGGTGTCAAAATTAACACCAACCTACACAAATACTAACGTTTCAAATATTATTCCAATCTGTGCTTCTTTGTGGCTAAGATGTTAGATCCTTGCAGTTGCTCCGTGATTGCCTGCTTTTGTTTAACTCTTACTGTCTGCAGATGACAGTAAAACTATATTCATCCCAGAAGCCCCGTTTTAGAAGACTGAGGGCTGTTTGCTTTCCACAAGTGAGAATTCATGTGCATGTGCGGTGTGTCCGGGGATGTATTTAAAATCCTATCAAAGTGCTCTAAATATGTGTCCTACTAGTATTTCTCAAATGCATTGCAAACCCTCGTCTTTGTGAACTTGTTTCGCTGCATTAAAGAAACAGAAAAACTGTCCTTCGTGAGTTGAGTTAAATCAACTCAATAATGCTTACATATAGAGCTAATATGCCAGTTTGTCTCCGCTCTTTGTGACTTGGGGAGTTGGGAAGAATGGTGCTATATACGTGTACTTCTGGGCAGGCAATATAAACCTTGCAGGGCCCAGATGACACTGCTGGGGCTGTTATTTTCCCACAGTGCAATATAAATAGCCTGCTAGTGTGGGGTGACGGTGGGCACGCTAGGACGCTCACGGGAGGATCCCATCCACACGCAACAGCACATTCCCGTCCACCTGATCCTGCCAGAGCCCCAGGTCAACTTACAAGATGTGTTCTCATACGCGTGCATGCATCCTTCCTCCTCACACCTTTCCTTCATCACCTGTTTCCTCACCCTCTTCCTCTCGTCGGAAACTGAAGTTTCTGCCCACATCACGCTCGGCCACATCGTGACTTCGCACTCTCTGACTCTCCACCTTTGACCGCCGTGGAACGCTGTGACGCACACATTTGATCATACACACTATCTTAGTTTCTCACACAGAGCTGATCACAGAATAGCAGGTCAGCCACTGCCAAACGCTGCACTAGTATAACTTGTTCTTCGAAACCAAAGCTGAAGACTGCTAACAGCTAAGCTGCGTGTGCTCACTAACTGATTCATCAGCTCAATGAGAAAAAATATGAAGCCTCAGCTTTATCTTGATGAGTGGTTTAGTCAGAATAAATCGGTTTTGAGTGATTACGAGTGTTTGTGAAATTACACTTAGTATGTTGAGCTTGTCAAGATGTCCCCATCTTAAAATTTTACAACAAAATGAAGCCAGTAAAAAAACAAAAACAACTTCCACTGGTATGTTTACTTTCTCTAGGCAATCCCATGTCTCACCAAGTAAATGATTACACTGATTCCATGCTGATCTGAGACCCTTTTCGACTTACGTGGGCATTATCTGCCTCTTTGTTGACATTTCGATCATATAACCTCAAGTTCACACAGTAAAATTATTTACAATGTTTAAATATTTTGAAACCCTTCTAACAGATTTATATCTCTCTGTAAATAAGATACCATGTGGAGTCTTATCTTGTTGACCCGACGAGTGGCCAATCTCCATCAAGGAGATCTGAAATCTGAAGGATCGCTCTCATGGCTGACGATTTCATTGTAACCTTTAAGACAATATATCCACAGGTCTTTTATCGTCTGGAGGCACGCATGTCACACACGTAAAGCTGTCTGCAGGCTGTCTCTTTTATGGCAGTCAAAGTGGGTCAGTCAGGTGATAATCAACCTTAAATATACCCCCTCAGCTTCTTGTCCACTAGATCTGCTTATACTGTGAAGATGACATTAGATAAATGATGCTTCCTGTGCAAATGTGCATGTGTCTTAACAAAGGCACAGAGGTCACGAGAGCTTCATACCTACGTTCAGGCTCATCTCATCAAAGCCTGCACAAAATGCCAGCTTGTCAACACTCTCAGCGGAGCTTACAGACTGCACTGAGGTTTAAGAGTGCTGTTCTCAATAATGTAATTACACAGTAAGTATGAAGCATATAGAAGCATCCAGAACTGACATGCAGGAACCACTTCAGCTATGCACAACTGTTGATGCAAGCAAATCAGCTGCCACAGCCGAGTAATGAAAAGTGTATCGATGCCTGCCTCTACTAATTATAGAAAGGCATCATATACACACTTCATACTATCTGCCACCATCAAACATAAAGGCAGTGTAACACTCTTCTTGAATAACAGGCACCGATTTGGTTTCACATGGCTGTCACGCTCGGGAAAGATGGCATGTTTATGGTTAAGGGGAGTGGACAAGATCACGCACAGGCTGTCCCTGGAATAATCAGTCATGACTATCTGTCCCCTGTGTGCAGCACAGCTTTTCAAGCCGACAGCTGGAGTCACCCTTGACGGATGAGTTTCAAATCGGCGTGAAGAGCCCAAACACTGATGAAAGTGTCTCTCACCAATGTGGCAGGGCCTCGTGGCTCTGAGCCAGGCCAAGGGTAGTTAAAATTCAAAAGACTAATACTCACAAAGTTGGTCCGAAATGTGCTGCATGAAAGCTGAAGCGCTGGCGAAGTAACTACAGTCTTTTGTTGCCTGGTAAACTCTTGATAAACAAGCGACCTGAGGCTGGAGCTGCTGATTAGTTTCAGAAAATGTGGTTTAAAACATCAGGGTGGCTAAGCTTTCTTTCGCTTTTTACTGCTTTCTCTGAAATCATGCCAAACTTGTGTGTTAACGCATTCTTTTCTCAGAGTAATGGCAAGGAGGAACCAATCAGTGTTTTCTGCTTATGAGGCACAGCCACACCCTTTCTCACTCCATCCTTCCTAAATTACAGAAGCCCACATCTGGGGTGACGTCATTAGGACAACAGAGCTGCAGACAAAGTGAACCTTTCATGTGATTTATATCACTGCTAGCTTTAATGTGACATATGATATTTATAAGAAATTCTGGATTTCACTAATGGCCTTTAGTGACATAATGAAAGAAATGTGAATGCAGAAGAACCAGCAAACGTGAGACGGGGTTTGTCAATAAAAACAGCTTCTGACCAAACGGCGTGTTGTCGTGCCAACACCTGACAGCCAACCACGCATGGAGAGCAAGAGCTTGACATTGGCCGCAGCAACAAAGGCATTGTCAGTACGGACCCCTGAGGAGATCAATTTGCTCTCCTCTGGTTCCAGGCCTTTCAGCAGAGTTGAATAGAGGACAAAGGGCCGCTGGTGGCAGCAGGAGGCTTGGCAATATTTCTCTAATGGGGTGTAAAGACAAACAAATCATTGGGATGAGACACTGCTTTGTTATTGTGATGAGCCTGTGATTTACACCTGGATCATTCCTCCTGATAGGGGATGAGTCTGGGATTTCTGTGATCACTAACAGGTTATAAAGCAAGTGTGATGGGCCTGTCTGAGCACGGAGGAGTGATGAAGCTTCCAAGAAAAACAAAGCAACAGTTTGAAATCCCCAAAGCATTTATTGGCTTTCAAATGTTTTCCTTGTGGTAGGTAAACATGTAGGCGCCTGGCTATCTGTGTACCTGTAAAACTTGTAGCTTCTTATGCAGCTCTTTCTGTCCAATGATATTGATTTTAAATGAGCTGTAAAATTAAAATCATTTTAAACAAGCTCGTATATTTCTTTTTAAAAGTCACCTCAAATGTTATGACACACATTATTAAAATGAGGGAGGGTGGCGTGCAACAAAAAGTGTTTTTGGAGCTCACTAGAAGCCACTGTTGATCCACATTCAGTCTTCGATGTTTTACCTTTTAAGTCGACATTTCTGTTCCCCAAAAACACCTGAAAAGCGCGGAGGTGCTAAGCCCGGGCAGAACCGCAACGGTAACGAAGAGCGCTGCTTAAGTGTGGGCGTTCACAGACGTACCTGGAAAAAACGTGCAGCACCCGGGGAGGAGAAAGAAAAGAGAAGAAATCATTGAACGGGTTAATTTTGAGTCATAGCAGACTTCGAGAGAAGTAGAAAAATGAGAAAAAAAAATTCCTCCGCCGCGGCGACGCTGAGAGCGAAAAACATCTAAACCCTCCTCCCGTCTCGTTCCCGAGATAAAACAAATATCAAGCGACACTGTTTTTCTCCCTGTGGTATAAGGAAGCTAAATTTGGATTTAAGCCCCGTGTTTTCAACGTATTTTAGTGTCTTTTTAAAGCTCCGCGATAGACCCTCGCGGCGTCCGGCGGAAGGATACGTGGTGCGCTTCTTCTGCGGTCGTGCCTCGAGTAAGCGCAGAGAGGTGGAGGAGCGAGTCGCTGCCGTGTGCGACAACAGAACTTTAACTTTATGTGAGTTTTAAACGGTTTTAATGAGACAGGTCGTTAAACACGTACAGGGGAAAAAACGTGACATGTTCAGAGTCCGCGGCTGATCTCGAAAGTCTGCTTTTTCCCGCCTGAGCCATCTCCTGCCAAACTTTCTGAGAAGCGACGAACCTCCGGGGAGACAGCTCAGCTTCGGGCTGGCGACCTTATGTGGATTTTACAGAGAAAATGGAGCAGATACCCGTGTTCTCCCCGGGGAAGTCGCTGGCCTTTGTCTTCTGCTTCATCCAGGTCTCTTTAGGTAAGTTTGGCGCTGTGGCGAAACCGTGGTGTGTTTTAGTCACCAGCCGCTTGCCATCACGTTTCGTTGCCTCTGCATCTGCGGACACACTTAGCATCTCTTTACACTAGCTAGTTAGGTGAGGTCAGTTTTAACCTGTTAACTCTTTAAAAAAATAACCAAACAAAAATAAAGTTTTCCTTCGGCTAGCTTTAGATCGGAGGTAAGCTATGGAAGAGGTTTTAATCGAAGTTTGAGGTGACTTGGTGGGGGTTTTCTGGGCTCCTTCGTGGCCTTCTGAGACACACGCTGGGTACCTTTTACTTTGAGTGGACTCTCCTGTGCTCATGGTCGCTGACTTTGTATTCGTTAGATTTAAAATAAAGAGAACGGCTTCACACCTCCATGTGGACCAACTTCTTCCCCTGTGCCTAATTCAGGGCGTTATGGTTTAGTTAATGCGGGTACTACGGCCTAACGCACGGCTGTGTCGCACCGCTGCCCAGATGTTGAGCACCGAGCGCTGGAGAAAGAATTCAAAATGGACACTTTATCTTGTTTAGACTGCTCAATTAACAGAGTTGTGTCAGCACACACTGACGGTAATACGCTTTTCAGCATTTGGGGGTTAAATGTCATGTGAGTGTACAGTGCGGTTGTGTGTAAGAACTGAAAATGTTAATGAAGTTCCCAGGAATGTACGTGCAAAATACATCGATGTACATTTTTCAGTATAAATGGTAATATCAGCATCCCCTACACCTGTCTTTTATTCAGTTTTTCCTAACCAGTAAATTCGTCTTGTTTTTTGGCCACTCGCTTATCTTTAAAAGCAGTTAAAGTCTCTCTTTATTTGGCTTAAAGCAGCAAAATGACTCTGGCTGGAGGTCTACCACAAAAACAGACAGTGATGCCATTTTGGTTGAAACGCAGTTACCGAACTTATTACCTGCTGGTTTGGTCAAAGTGATACCCAGGTAACAACAACATAACAGTATTGGCATCGCCCAGTTTTTTTCAGGTTATATTTAAATGTATTTTACTGTTGTTTTAGAAAACAGTAATGCTTTAAATATAACTGAAATAAGGTTTGTTGACAATGATTTGTGTATGTAAACACAGCTGCATCGTCTGGTTAAGATAAGATGCAGCTCATTGGTGAACATCACAGGGATGTGGCTGGGGTTAGATGGGTTTACCTTCATTCTGAGCTCTTCTGTGGTTATGTTTTGCATCTATAGATGACCCTGATCCTTGACCTTTGGTGTTTCTTTTTTTAATCAATGAAGTTTTGTGATTACTGGAGATTGTTTCTGGGCTTTTACTGTGATGTGTGTGTTCTTTTTTCTTTTTCTTTCTTTGCTTAGTTAGTTTCAGTGGTGGCTCCGAGAGCCATGAAAATACAAAATAACCTGCTGGCCTTTGTACTCTTTTTACATCCTTTACATAAAGAGAGTACAAAGGCGGGGGAATTGATTTCTGTCCCACATGTTTTTCTAACCTTTCAGCCCAGAGCTCCAACACTGCTCTTCTCTCTCACGGTTTTTTATGGATTATAGGTGACTTGTGAACAGTGAAGTTACACAAAAGGAAGACAGACAATGTAAAAGTGCTGCAGGCAGTGCAAGGAGAAGCACAGGAATGTTGTTGGTGTTTGACATTCCTCCCTCCCTCTCTGTTTCTCCCTCCCTCTCTCTCACACGCTGTTTGCACCACAGTCAATCGTCCTAGTTTTTTATCTCGTTTCTTGCTGGTAATGAAGCTGCATAATGTCTGGATGCTGTCTTTGCCGCATCCTTTGATGCGTGTAAGTCAGCTATTCATGTGACAGGATGACACGTTAAAAGATTTTGATCGTCTCGATAGCACGAAGGTGGTTTCAGGTTAGTTAATTCACAATGAAAGCCTGCCAAACGTTTGTGGGTTGAGAGCTTTTAATGAGAAGCGGGAGAGCACGAATCACAGCTCAGTCTGGGGAAAGGCGCAAAGGTTTGACCTTATTCTCGGTCGGGGCCAGAGAGTTCTCATTCTCGAGGAAGCGTAGGTGCCGTTGTTGTGGCACACGACACAGTGTTGCCCCTGTGCTGCGGGCATGTGGATGGTTGCAAATGCTTGCCCAGTGCAAACGGCAGACTGCTACTATGCGTGTGCGTATCTATTTGCGTGTGCGTTTGTATTGTATTGTACATACACGCTGACAAAGAGCAGCGATTGTACCACCCGCGGTTTACTTGCATCTGACCCAAGCTGCCGCCTGGTGTGAAATATGATTTATCTGCAGCAGCCTGTGCCCAGTGCAGGGAAGACAAAGATGTTTATTGACCAGCCCACAGCTTTTCATTATTTGCTAATCTCCTGCCCTACCTACTCACTGTAGTCGTGTTACTAATAAAGTGAATTGAAGCATCCTGTCGGTGACACAATCCAACTTTCTCACACAGTCTCAGTAAGCTAAATTTGCTATCGCTTTATTGTGGTCATATTTCAGATTGCATACAGTTAAGTTAGTCATGTAGCTACACAGCTCTTCCTCGTGTGTTTTGCCGCCACGTTATTTGTTTAATGTAGTAGTAAAAAAAAATTGGATAACCACACACATGTCGGTGGGAACTTCTGAGGTCACTGTCTTCCGCATATATTTGGTTTTGCATTTACATGCACGAATGCAGTGAATGTGGCCTCTCTCTCTAGTTACCTTTCCAAAGAATAGATGTAAATCTATAGACTTGGTGTGGTTATGGTCTTGAAGTTGGTTAGCAGTCAAGATGAAAGTCCTAGTAATGGGCTTGACACCATTGTTCTGCGCACTGCTCAAACCACCAATTCCTACTAAACCAGTTTTGTCTGAGTGACTTTGATCCACGCACATTAAATACACTTCAGGCAAAAACCAGAATGAAGCTTTGTGCACGCCCTACGTGAACCACATCCACCATTACTATAGCAGGCAGAGTTTGTGGCTCTGAAAGTCGAGGGGATTACAAAGCGTTGTGTCTGCACTGTTGAGCAGGTTAGCAAATTAACAGGGAATTATTGCGGCCTGCATTCCTTGGCCAATGTGGCCCCGTAATCCTGGAGACAGGCAGGCAGGGCGCATGGAGTAATGAACCAAGTGGTGCACATCAGACCGGAGGCAGACGGAAACTACACGGAAAAGCTCAGAAAGAAATGCTTTGCCGTAACGGGCCACAGTATTAGTTTCAGTCCTGTGTTTAATATTCAGTTAATCAGAAACTTGTTACTGTGATTGCTTCCAGTGTTCAGTTTGTGAATTCTCCACCAGCACGATTGATAGTCTAGCAGTGCTGTAGCGAGTCATCAACCGCAGGTAACTGTTATCTTTACACCTATGCACTAATTACATGAAAAAAACAAAACAGTTTTACTTCTGAAATGGGAGACGGCGTTAACCAAAATTCACCTCGAGTTATTGAACACCAATGGAGTGTTTAGGTCACGGTCTGAGCTAAACATGCACTACAGTTTAAAAAAAAAAAACTGACATAAGGAACAGCACCAGCAGAACTGCTCATAACTAATTAAACAGAGCCAGCATCTTTACCACATTACTACACATGGCACGGGTAACTTGTGCGTTAGTGAAGGCACCATTAATGCTGATTGATGTACAGGTTCACCGCACAGCCTGCATCTATTTTCAGGAAAAGCTTTGCGTGTTTCAGCGAGACGGTGCCAAATCACATCCTTCGAGTTTTCCAGGAGCTTTACTCTGTAGTCCAGACCCATCACATATTGAAAACATCTGGTACATCAGGAAACCAAAAGTAACGAAGGATGTCTCAAACAGATGAGCGATTTAAGTATGGGAAACATTTGCTTTCAAACCTTCAGAAATCAGTCTGCTCACTATGCACTCTCTCAACCGGTTGCTGGAATCACATAGTAAGCAGCGTATTTTTAGAAAAATACCTAATTAAACAAAATGCAAATTTTTTCATTTAAAGATGAGCTTTAAAATAACTTATCATATAGTAAATGTATATTTTAAGTTTGCACACAGTGGTAGAAGTAGGGAAGCAAGGTCAGATTGTTTTCCATTAGATTCTGAACGATCGAGGGAAAGTCCCTAAATTTGTCTTGTCTGGATTACTCTCCTTGTTTCTTTCTTTCTCTTTTCCCTTCAAAACACACACACACGCTGAGAAAGCGATCCAGCACTGTATCCTGCTGTCCAGCTGTACAAAAACACCTCGGCCCTGCTCCGTATGCTCAGTTGAGGCTCGTCCAACTTTTCCAGGCAGTAAAAAGCAGCGAGGCAGTTGGTTGGTCAGTGGGATAATTAATGAATCATTTTTCCCCCTATATCTTGACCTCAGTCAGGATTTTTGTCCTCCATCTTAACCTAATTTTCATCAATTAAAGCAAATGACTACTTTAAATACTTTGTGCTAGTCGGTGGTTCACCCATGCGTTTCTAATGAATGGGTTCATGAAATCTTTTCAGTGATTTAACAGACTGCAGTGAAAGTTTTGGGACAGCTGGTGTGGTCAGAGTTGCATTAAACAATGCTCTGGATGTAGTCCTCAGTAGTTTATTACAGATAGCCTTGCGTTTAATCTCTCCTGATAAAATACTAAAGATCAGCTCCAGACATCCCAGTTAAGCATGTTACTGTGTCTTCCTGTATGACACCACCCTCAGTCTAAAGGGGACCTGGAAGACTTGAGCCTTGAAGGCCGTGCTTGGTCTGTGTGCTCGCTATCGCCACTGTTTGTGTGGGCCAGTAAAGCTTCCCTAAGGGTAACAGTGTTTAGTTTGTGCTTTGTCTCCCACCGCACATGCTGAGCTAAGGGTATTTTATTGCACGTTACCATGACAACTGCTTGGCCTGCTGGATATGGAGGCTTGTACAGCAATTCCAGGAAATGGGGTTACTTCCTCACTCAGCGCGAACAACTTCCTGCCCTCGGCTGTATGGGTATTTGCCCGTACTCTGGGACACTCGTTCGTGTGGTGTCTTTGTCTGCAGTTTCATAATTACTTCCCCATATCAATCCACAGCTATTAGCTCAAACTCCGTCTCGTCTCGTCTCCCTCCCTCTGTCTCACTACCTATTCGTCTTCTTTTTCTTCCTTCTCGTACGAGCTCTTTAGGGACCTTTTATGGTGACTTATAAAGTGAGCACCACTAGCCAGACTCCACTTGGACTGTGGTTTCAGGCTTTTCTTTACATATATTTTTATTACATTTAAGTCTCAACATTTTTAGCTTTTAGGGCTTTCACATGAAAATATAGGAAGCTTAAAAGAACACATCGGTTTGAGAATTTCCACAAGTGCATTCTGAACTCGACAGCCTGCTGGACATAACCACTGAGAAATGTCTTGTTTAACATGTTTTAGACGTGTGGTATAAGCTGTGCAGAGCATAAAGGTTGATTGTGATTGCTCAGTGTCCTGCTTGTACAGTCTGTCTTACTTTTCTGTCTTTTCCTTATCAGCAGCAGTGTGTCTACAAAGCTCCTGTGTTAGGTTGCCACATAGTGTGTGGTGTGATATGGGGAGAGTGTATCAACCGCACATCACACCAGTGCGAGTGTCACTTTCACCCCTGAACTACATGCTGTCACAGTAATAGACGGGCATTTTGATTTCGACTGCGACTGTCTGCTGTGGGAGTTGCTCAGCTCACTTAAAAAAAAATATCCAAAAGCAGTTGTTTTGGAGAATGTCCTGATGGCATTAATATCTGTATATTAATATATTATTATCTTACATTTCTACTTTTCTAATATATTTGAGACATTGTTCTGTGTTTCAAGCATTTTCACTATTTCCAAATCCAGAAGTGAGATTTCTCTCTTGGAGGCTGTGTTACACATTGTGTGACCACAGCTCGTAGTGGCATTCTCATGTTCAAAAAGTTTGTGACACTTCCACCAGAGTCAAGCCAGAGTCACCAATGCTGGTGATTGCTGCCACTGTAATAAGCGCCGATTGTATCACTGCTCCCTTGGCCACTGTTGTGTTTATGTCTGACTCTTCACCATCGTGACTGGTGTCACCGTGACAGAATGCTGCCAGTGCCTGAAAAAGGCTTCTAACAGACTAATTAGTGTCATCTGAAGGTGACAATAATACTAAAAGACGACTGTGTCAGCAATGATGAGCTTGCCTTTTCTCAGCACCCTAAGTACATTGAAAACTCTAAAAGTGCAGTTTTAAAGGCAAGAGTTTTCTTATTTTAGAACATAGCAGCACACAGATTTACTGGTACAGGGCCAACTTTAAAAAAACCTGACAGCTGACAGAGTTATATTACATCATGACATCAGGTAATTGTGAAATGGGGTTTTTTACATCCTGTTTACCACTATAATCACAGCTGGTTCAATTATGGATGAGCTCCTTTCATGGTTGATAAAAGCCTCTAAAATCCACAAACCTGGCTTTTATCTACCCCGTGAAAGGGCACAAGTAGCTGTTTTTCCCAGGTTAAGTGAATTTGTAGTAGTCCGTGTGTATTTATTAGCCTCTTTTTTGACTGTTACTGATGAAAACCGGATGCCTGGATCAACATGCAAATTTTTTTGCTGCAGCACTGCATGTGCTCAACTAGAGTGTGCACAAAATACCAAGAGATGATAATTGATTTGCAAAAGGCAACAGGTAAATTATGTTATCGTGTTTTTTGAACCAGTGGAAGAATTACTTAGATTTAGCAAAGCTAAACCAGACCAGAATCCAGGTCTGTTCAAAGAATTCAATTGAATAAGTTTCAGTTCACAGTAACAACATCCAGAGTGCACGTTACCCTTTTTTGAGACAGCTGGCACTGCTGTTGAGAAATCAGCTTTGTTCTTTAAGCTGAAATGTTTGAAATGGCTAACACCAAAAACTAAATGTTCTCTATGCAACTTATTTCTGTGCAGCCTCCTACAGTTTTGAGTGTGCAATGATGTTAACATGCTAAAAGCATGAGGACAGTCTGAAGAATAATCTTCGCAAAGGCACCTGTACAGAGTCAGCTTCCATCACCAGGGATCACTCACAGCTCTGTTTCAGTCTTATCACACTGCACAGTCTATAAATCTGCTTTTGTACTCACTCATGCTTTGCCGTCTTCTTTAAACACTCACTCACACACACACACACACACACACACACACACACACACACACACACACACACACACACACACACACACACACACAAAATCACACAGTTTGAAGATAAGGTAGCAGCAAGTGAGAAAATGAACAAGGGCTTTTGTTCCAAGGATCCAAATAATCACGAGCATTCAGTCAGGTAACTTGTGTGTTCCTTCACAGCTCACCACATCTGGTGGTAGTTTCACTGTTGACTTTGTCGATCGAGTCTTATCAAGGCTCTCATTCCTGGGAAATGTTCCTGTCCATGGATCATTGATAGTAAAGTGTGAGAACGACTAGGTGGAAGGGATACAATGTTACCAGTCTGGATTACAATACACTCATCAGTCATATGAATGTGTGTGAACCAATTGTTTTTATTTTGGAAAAACAGATTGCTAAACTGTTTTCCAACCTTCCCGTCCGGGAATTGGTAACCTGTGTAGTGGGTAATTCAGCTGTGTGTGTGTGTGTGTGTGTGTGTGTGTGTGTGTGTGTGTGTGTGTGTGTGTGTGTGTGTGTGTGTGTGTGTGTGTGTGTGTGTGTGCGCGCTTTTTAAAATGGCGTAATAAGAGGCAGGCTGTCCCAAATCTGGTAAGATCATTGCATCTGGCATTACGACAGCTTGTATGGGAAGCTCGTCAAACCAGTCGGGGGATGAGAGCACAGTTTTCCGGTCTTTGCTCTCATACTTCCATTCTTTCATTCCATCTGCCTTCATACACCTGTCTTCTCAGCTCATCATCCTCTATTCACTCAACTAAAGAACTAACCAGCAAAACACAGTAAAGCTATCTGCTAGAGGACTAGTATCCGGTGTTAGCAAAGTGGAAATCTTTGTAATCATTTCTATAAAAGCAGATAAAACATGACTTAACATGTCTTAACCACATAAGTGTGGATTATTTTCATTGTGTTAATATGTATGCATGATTTTTAACCAGGGCAAGCGCAGACGCTGTGTGTCAACAGAAGTGGTCCCAAAATAGCACGATATAGTCTGTGGTCTGTCATACAGCAACAGCAGTCTGATATCAACTCATACTGAAGTGCAGTGGATGCCTGTGCAAGTGTGCATATCGTGGGTAGCATGTGTGTGTGCATGCCTGCTGGGATTATAAATTTCACTGTGGTTTATGTACGATATCCCCGTGTCTAATGTGCTATGTCCATCAGCCTCACTCTGAAGCATAAGTCTCCTGGACCAGACAGTGAATGCACAACACTTTTCAAATAAGCTGTGTGCAAATTTATCAATAAAAGAATCATAGTAAACAGGATTAGCTGTCATTATTGCCCTCGTGGCTTTTTAACTTGAGTGACACTGTGATTAATCTAGACTCAGGAAATAACACCACTGCTGAGCGCACTTCCTGTAATGCAATGACTGTTTTGTGAAGACATTGTTGGCGTTTCTTCTAAATCAGCTGACCTACCCTCAGTTTTGTAAAAAGAGCTCTGTTCTGCAGAGTGGGGATGCATCGTATAACCACCAAACATGTGAGACTATAAATGAAGCAAAGTGCTAAGAAACATTTATACAAGTGCTTCTAATAATTTATGACAGTTCTGCTTAATTAATTACAGATGCTAAACAATGACCTCCTTGATTTAGCTAGCATATCACATTTGCAAATAAAGGCAGAGAACACCACACTTCTGTCTGGCATGATGGGCTGCCGTGGTGTGCATGAAGACCTCCTCAGCCATGTGTCTTTGGCGGCTCGAAGGCTGCACAATGGCTGATGTGTCTGGTTATGAGTGTCTCACTAGTGTGAAGAGAGATGGTCTTTGTTGTCTTCATCAACGCTCATTTTTGTGTGCCTGTGACCACTGCCTGATTTCAGACTGCCTCCGCATAGCTGGAGAGATGAGTTGCAAGCCCCCCGCCTTATGTCTCTGTAGCAGGGCAGGAAGGAAAAAAATTGCAGTTCTGCTTGGAGGGTTTCCCTCACAGGGGAGAGTGTGCATCTGTGGTGGTGTTACCATTTAATGGGGAGAAACCTGAACGAGTTTTAAATACTCACTTTTGAATTTCAAAGAGTGCGAGCGAAGCTGGGGCTCCCCACCTTTGAGGAACATTTGAGTCATTTAACAATGCTACTTCTTTGATGTGTACGAAAATATTTTTCGCTGTCACGTCATTTATTTATTTCTGTATTTAGACACAGTCATAAACAGGAAGTCATGGATGAAATTATGTACAGCAATCCAATCATTGTACCAACACATTTGACAGAGTTATAGCAGTACAGCTAATTGTTAACTTGTTTTTTCTCAAAGTTGTGATAGTTATGGTATTAATGGAAAACTCTTGACACTTTTAGAGTACATCTGGGTCAGCTCCTTAAAAATACCCCCATAGAAGGGGAGTGGACATTCGTCGACGGAGTGGGTTTGCCTCAACCATTAGACGTGGGTGGTTATGGTAAGAGGTGGCGCTGGGACGACCTCAGTGAGTCCTGCCAACGCCCAGTCATGTTTTTGAGTGATTCCTTCCTCAAAAAAAGAGAGAGACATTAAGTCATTAAAAAAATAAACAAAACAAAAAACAAACAAAAAAACCCCAAAACGCTGCCATGGTGGTAGGTCATTTATTTAGAACGGTAACATTATATTGTGTTGTCAAGATAAAAACTGAAATGTTAGGATGCTTACTGAGTAGTATGCTAATGTTACAGTTACATTATGTTTGTATAAAGGTTTAATGTTAGGCCAAGGTACAAAAGTGATTTCACAGCAGCAGCCGTGCCAGCCTTCTCAAACAAAATGATAACATAAGCAGGATAACACTTTAATGTTTTCACTGTGAAATTACTCAATTTGAATTCTTTGAATGGAACCTCTATGTTGATCCTTGCTTCATTTAATTGGAAGAATTGCCTCCCATGGTCCAAAAAAACCACAGTCACATTGTTTTGCAAACCGGTTATTCCTCGGTCTCCCCCATCCCCTCACATACAAAGTATTTCTGACTCTCTCATCAATGACTCAGAGGAGAGTTATGAGTGCATATGCTGCCTGGAGCGGCGGTCCCCAACCTTTTTTTGTGCCCCGGTTTAATGTCAGGCAATATTTTCACGGACCGGCCTTTAAGGTGTCGCAGATAAATACAACAAAATAAAATGATACGACCAAGACAAAAACTGTGGTATTTTGTAAATATAATAATAATTGCGAATTCACTGTGAAATTGTGTACCCTTATTCACCACGTCCTCCTGAAATGCGCCAACAACATTGAGAGTAACATCCTCCTTTCTGCCCCTTAATGCTCTCTGGATGCTATGGTAACGTGTGAATATTTCTTTCAAAAAAGACACACAACTACAACACAGGAAAAGACTGAGGGGAAACAGAGTTAACGATAAAAAATGTGAAAACCATAAATTTCGCACCCGGGCCTCAACTCTCGCGGCCCGGAACAAAACGACTCACGGACCGGTACCGATCCATGGCCCAGGGGTTGGGGACCACTGACCTAGAATACCAGTACCATATCTGGGGATATGACTGGGGTTTGGGGGAAACTGAGGATTAGACATGTTTCTCCTTTACCTGGCAAGATTTTAGAACATTTATTTTCAGCCTATACAAAAGTTCGCATTTCACTGAGAAAACTGTTTGATGCTCTTTACTCTTATAATATGAAGATGTTGCACATGCATGATAGATGACAACACAGATTGGTTTATAAGTGGATGGTCTGGCTTAGCATTGGCATTTATTTAGAAAGTGTTGTGGATATGAAGTGCCTTTCTGGTCTTAAAACTCTGCTCTTGTCTCTTGCAGCCCTGCAGTGTGTGGATGATAAGGCACCTTGTGTAAACAACGCTACATGCCTGAAATTCAGCAATGGCACTGAGTACTGCAGGTAAGATCTACTGGCCGGGCCTGCAACCAAACATAGCTACACCTTTAGTTTAAGTCATGCTGCACACACTTTAACAACATTCAACAAAAAGCGTGAGCACAGCAGTAGACATGCCTCATAAGGGGGGACTGTTGGATGTGAAAGCAAAGGCAGGAAAAAAGTGGGTTTTAGATCAACCCCAGCCTATTCATGGGACCATGAGGTTTTGCTCAGACACGACTGGGGGAATAAAAGACCGCTCTGTCTGACAAAGTACTGGGAACAATACCAACACACACATTTCCACCTCCAAGATTTTATTTCTGGGACATTTCAGGGGTTTTGTTACTCTCTCTTGTGTTTCTGTAGAATTGATCGCTCCAGGCTCTGCCAACACATTTTACTGCGCACCTTTTTGTTTTTTTGTTTTTTTTGATTTGAGTGGGATATCAAGGTTGGTAACATTTTTATTACAGGAGAATAACGAGGACAAAAAAATTAAACTGAAGCTTGAAACGACCTGTGAATGAGTCTCCTCGTAGCCGTGGTGTAATCAGACCAGAGAAAGGCCCACAACGTAAAGGAGTCCAGTGGGCCGCTTGAGCTAAGCCTTCCACTTTCTGACAGCATAGGGTAGTTTGTAATTAAGACTGTGTAGTCTTTTTAATTGCATTGCCACTCCCAAGCCAAATTCCAAACACACATGCACCATCGCTGGTTCTTGAAGCTGATCATATTTCATTAAATGTGATGAGAATCCTGCTGTGCGTCTGTTCCCAGAGTTTGTGGAATTTAAACACTGCTACTTGTGCAAGAAGGGATGACAACAAAAGCAACATTCCTTAATGTGTTTGACCTTTTTTTCCTGTCTGCTTCAAGGACAGATACAAATTATTGCACAGGTGCCAATCTCTGTGTACACTAGTTTGTTAGTGCTTTGTGTTAATGAGAAAAGAGACGCATGCAGAGGGGATGTGAGGAGATATTGCTACATCGAAATATTATCTAACATCTAAAGACAGGCTGTTTTTAGTTTATTTCTCAGATGGAGGAAGAACATCTAGATAGTGGTGATCAGTGGATTTTTACAAACTAGGCTTAGAAAACAAAACCAACCAACTTCAGAACTGTCGTTAATATGCACAGAGGGTAATACGGCTTCATTTAATTTGTCCTTTCTGCTGCCTTTCATTGGCATGTGTATCTTAAATCATTTGCAGCCTTTTAAGGCTTGACCACATCCTTTTAGGTTTTATTTTTATGATACTGTTTATTACTTTACTGCTATTTAACTGTGGTTGCAGGTTATAATATTAGCATTTTTACGTTTCTTCTACAACTTCTACAACTTTATTCACCATTCCTCCTCAGCTAAGTTTCTCCTTTCCTGACCACAGAGTTGGTATTCTTTCCTCTGATTTGAGTGATCCTGACAATAAGATTAAACTGTAGAGAGGAACATTGCCCTGTAGAGACAAAGAGAGAAGTCTCTCAGTTTAGAAAGTCAGCTGACAGAGAACAGGCCTACTGATTAGGTAGTCAGACAGTTTTTCTGCTGTCTGAAGCCAAACATTAACAACACGCACACTTATGTGCACATAAAGGCACACACTTTCCTCTGTCCAGGCTTTCTGGTCGCAATTGTGTTGTATTGTCAGTCAAAAGGCTCATTGTGCAAAAAATCTAATTATGTCCCTATTAGTCTCCTCAGTGTATTAAAGGCAGCTGGTTGTAAGTAAACAGTCACTCTGGCTATTTAGCTTGGACCTGCTTAATTATGTCACATGGATCATGACCGAGGTCAACAGATAATTAATGTGACAGACTCATGCTGGGTGCTGCTGAAGGACTTGAAATATTTGTTTTGGTTTCTTCACTGCATGAAAACATTTTTGGAATATGCATTTCCTGTAGTTTCACAAGCAGCATGGACGAGTAATGGATGGATGTGTGAGTGTGTGGCTCATGAAAAACCCGATCATTTCCTTTCAGCTGTTCTTTTAAGTTCATGCTCTGTGTTAGCTGTGATATTGTAAAATTTCTTATCTGGTTAGTTTCTACAGAAGAGACATAAAGGGTAGCTGTGAACCTGTCTTTAATTGTCATAACTTTATTACTGCTGCGGTAGTACATATAGAGACATTACAAGAGAGAAACACTCAAACAATCCTGAATAGAAATCTGTGTGTGAGTTCCTTAAAGGCAAAGAGGACATTTGGCCTGCACTTGCTCCCAAAGAGCCAATTATAAGCAGAATCCTGATACAAATGACTCAGTCCTGTCTTTGCATGAATACAGTAGAGGTTCAAAAGAGTTTCAATATTGTAGGAGCAGCCATATCTGTTCATTGTTGTAGTAAAGATGTAGGTAATTAAGTGTTATAGTTTTATTTCCCTCACTGTATCCATATTGCAAACCAACTCTACATTTCCTACATCATGATTATAACGTTGTGCACACATTATGTGCAAGTCCTTAGTGGTTTTCATCATGTTATTTATTTATTTATTTCCCATACACTATGGCTTAAAAATACTTCTCTGAATACATGTCAAGAGGTTGTTACGGGAGACTGGCTTCTAGACGTACTTTGGTATAACACGAAACTTTGAAAAACCCTTCTGGTTAAACTGGGCAAACGAAGCTCTCAACTGTTTCTGAAAGGGTCTCATGATTAATCGTTTTTTACTGCAGAAGGAGAGAAACTATAAACTTCATTCCGTGTTGGGAAGGTTACTTTTAAAATGTATTCCACTACAGATGACAGAATACATTCCCCAAAATGTAACGTATTCCGTTACGTTACTCAGTGAGAGTAATGTATTCTGAATACTTTGGATTACTGAATATATTAATATGCTTTTTACAACTACATGAATGTACTATTGCTCTCTGTGATTTATTACTATTATTGAAGGTTACTCACCATACCAATACCAACTAGATTTTAAAATCTTGATGTAAAATGAGTAACAGTAAGGTGGATATTAGGTAAAGTTGCACTTTTTGACGCGATCCCATATAGAAAACTATTCCGCGCATATATAAAACAGGTCCGCGGCTCCAAACCGTAGTAAAGGGACCTCTGGCTAATACGCCGGGTTCGTGTCGGGCTCGTAGCCGAAAACTAGCTTTACTTTGTTGTCTGGGTCGACTTTGCTAGCGAGAGACAGAGGAAGGCGTTGAAAGGCTGCTCCAACGGAACTTATTGTTTCGGAGGAAAACACAAACACAGTGTACAGTCGAGTCTTAATAGCTTACTTACAACTGGGCTCGTCAGGCTCTCTTTTTGGCTTCAGTGGTTATTATTATATTTACATGCTTCCATCTCGCGTTTCTGGTCAGTGACAACTCGTACTTTTCCACTCACCTTTTTCTCCCTTCCTTGCCATATATAACTGGTATGGCAGTCCATTCTCCCTGCAGCACGGGCTACACTGCCCATGAGGCTACATTCTTTAGGGCTTTGCCTGTAACACTCTGCCTATTGCCTTCATATTAAATACGTTTTTGAATGATAATTTTAAAAAATATTTCTTCACATCATTTTGCGGGCCACAAGTAGGAGTGACATGGGCCCCTTGATGTGTGTTTTGTTTGGGTTTCCACCAGCGTGGAATTACCGAAAATACAGAGTGCATAGCCTAACATATGAAACAGAAAAAGACCATCGTGTAATCCGTTCATTTCAATAAAGTAACTATATTCTGAATATCACCTATTTAAACGGTAACTGTAACGGAATACAGTTACTCATATTTTGTATTTTAAATACGTAATGCCGGTATTCCATTACTCCCCAACACTAACTTCATTCACCTTATTTGAAAGAGTGAATGTGCATGGAGTGAAACGGTAATACTTGAACCTCCACACTTCCTCTGTGCACGTGCAGTACTTTTTCAGCTTGCTTCATTTCTGCTGAGATCCTGCACATCCTCTTAATTCTGGAAAGTATAGAAATGCTGCAGTCATGGAAATTCCTTCTGTCCAATATTTTTTGCTTTAAAGAAGAAAAAAAAGTGGAGAAAAAATAAAAGAAAGAACTACAGTTTTATTTTTGCTGTACTATAGGAAATACAGTTTAAAATAATGGTAGTTGCTGAACGCAACATCTGAAAAGTCTTAGGATTAAATTTTTATTTTTTTTACCCCCTCTCTCTTTGGATCATGAGTCTTGAACGTGCACATGGCTGTGAGAGTAAGTCAAAGTGGATGGGAGAGGCCCGTTGGCTGGCATGTAGGGCAGGGTGCAAAAAAGCACAGAAGCTGTCTAACCGGTGACACTACAAGCCATCAGCTTGGGTGTGAAAGCCATGAGTAATTCTCTGTGCAGATTCGTGCATGCCAGTGTACCCGGATAGGCATTTGTAAATGGATGTTACCTGAAAGTATATTTGGTAACAGAACAGAAACCTTGGTCATGTTTGTGGGCCTCAGTGGAGTTATTACCTGAGAGGTTCAAGCAAGATCAAGACGACACAGATCATCATTATTATGGTATTTTACATCCGCAACATAATCCGTGTCTTCCGCTGGGTCATGCTGCAAACTGATGAACTCTCCCTCCTTTTTAGTCTTTTTTTTTCTCTGTTTTTTGTTCTTCCCCCTTTACATTTCAAACCTTTTCTTAAAGGTGAGGGGAGCGTTAGTGTGTTGTGTAGACCTGCTACCTTTTTGATCTGACAGGTAGAATTAGCCCGCGGGGCAGACGGAGGAAGCGAGAGGGCCTAAACAAAAGAGGATGTCTCTTTTCAGGTAATTTGAGGAGTAGTACCTCGGAGCACAACTTCTTACTAATGATGAGAGGGGGGGAAGGGAAGAGTGAAGAGGGGAGTGTAATTTCCCTCTTGCTATGCCTCCTTCATCAAACTGTCACTCATTTATCCCAAGTCCCTACCACTACCTCAGGGATTTACTAGATGGCATTTGGCCTCTTAATCTTTCCATGGCATCAGTGCTGAATATTTTTTTTAGACTATTTTCCAGAATTGTTATTGTTGAGCTCTTCACCCACTGGCTTTATTTAGTAATTCCTGCATCATCTCCCATTTGTGTCTGTGGGCTTGGAGAGCTTTATTAATGTTTGCTACCTCACATGAACTTTTTTTTGGGTAATAGAGACAAAGAGAAAATGTGGGAAATAAGTAATGTTTTAAAACCACTCAGTCCTTTCTGATTCACCCTTACACTCCTCCAAACCACGCTCCTCGATCAGGCGCACACAGATTTTAACTGCGTTAGGCATATGATCCAAACTAAAATCAACAAACCCTCAAGCTGGAGATTGGAACCCACAGCAGTGATTTCCCACTCTCGCTCTCCCAGGACTTATCTCCTTCCCACAGCCGAGCTAACAGCACTGTAGATGTGGTTGAGACTGGAGCCATAGTGATAAGAGTTTCTTTGTGTGTGTGTGTGTGCTTGTACACGTACTCTGTCTGTGTGTCTCAGAAAAGTCTAGGGCACCTTAAGCCCCGGGCAAGTTCACATGCTGGCACCCATGGAAAGGTCTGAAGTTTAGATTTAATATTTGATAGTCAAGATGAAGCTCAGTGCAGCCCTTGAGTGTGTGCTTAGAGGCCCAAAAATGTCACAAGACGTGCTTCACGGCTTCAACAAAGCATTGTTTTAACTTATCACAGAGTATGAACCACTGTCATCACATTTTCCTTTATTTCGTCTGGTGTGTGAGCAAGTGGGGGGAGTAGATAATCAGATTATGATGTGGGCTTTAAAAAGCTGATAGTCCCATGATTTGGGACGCCGAAATCAAATCAAGAAAGTGTGCAGTCAGTGTGATCAGTGTAAAATATAAACTGCTGCTGCTTGCAAACCGTAAGGAGGTTCAAACCTCTCACTCAGAAAAAGGAAGACTTACAAAGCAGCGGGGAATGTAGCAACCAGACCATAAACCCACATACAGTAGGGTGACAAGTGGCCCTCTGTCGCGCATTCGTGCAATACCGTGAGGTCAAAACTACCTCAGTTTTGTCATAAGGTTACACGTTGTCCATACGCGCAATGTGTTGAAAAGGATCTAGCCGGCGTGACTTTCCTCACTTGTTATTGCGGAAACAAACAGCAGTCAGCAAAGAAAAGCAGCCGTTATCATCTGGCGAAATTCAATCTGACTTTGCTTTT
Organism: Rhamphochromis longiceps; assembly: GCF_057381845.1. Classification (NCBI taxonomy): domain Eukaryota; kingdom Metazoa; phylum Chordata; class Actinopteri; order Cichliformes; family Cichlidae; genus Rhamphochromis; species Rhamphochromis longiceps. The sequence goes on from NC_140578.1 coordinate 11,321,790, forward strand.
AGTTCAGCGGTCATCAATCACTGACAGACGTTAGTGAAATCCTCTGACTTTTTTTATTCCCGGCCTGTGTCCCAGTGGGAAGTTTGAAGCAGATTTCTGAAATTAAGAAATCACAAATACTGTGCTTTTGTTAGAGAAGCAATTAAGGGATGACTTCATCTGGAAAATGTCCTGGGTTTTTCCTGTGTACAAAAAGTCCCCCCCAAAAAGAGGTTTGGCTTTACCCCAAAGGAAAATCACCAGGATTGTGATAAAATATTTTTAACCAGTTTGGGGGTTTTTTTTATGGTTTTTTTTTTTAGGTGAGGTTTCATTTATTTGAGTAAATGTTTGGTTTTTATTTATTATTAAATAACAATAAAATGAAATAATTTGTGTTAAGTAGGGTTGCACAGACTCATTCCCTCAGCTTTAACCTGAAGTTACTTTTCCCCTTCTCATTTCTAAACTGACTGTGTGCAGCGTAGATCTAAATATGGACCTTTTTCAGGCCGGCAGAGCTATTGGCGGAGAATACACTTTAAACGACCGCAGAATCAGGATAATGACAGAACAACATAGAGAGATCGGTAAATGGAGCACTCTGAGACAGAGGGAGTCCTGTTCTGTGTACCGCGGCTGCTCAGATGAGCCTTTTTGGACATGTTTCTAAACACAGCCTGCGATTTTTACCACATGACTCCACCCTGCACCGCACTCCTTTGCTCAGTCCTCGTCGATGTTTTTTTGGTCCGTCTGCATGGCCTCCTTCTCCTTCTAGCTCTCTCATTACCTTTGTGTCTTTTACTTCCACCTCGGTGCAGCCTCTTCGTTTAATCCTGCTTCCTCTTTTTAACTTTTACATCTGCCTCACCCCCTCCCCACCCCCGCCCGTGTGGCAAAGACAATTTTGGAGCTATTCATGGTTTCTACTCCCCTCATATTTCAACCTTAATATCTATCTTTAAGCGCATTTTAATTTCCCCTTCAACAACAGGCTCTCTGCTATGTGCAGAGGTTTCTGCTGGAAAGACCTGTCCACACACTGCATTTGCAGAGTGCCAGTGGAAACGAAGTCCTAACAAGACTCATTATCATTCAGTTAGAGGGCAAATGGCCCCTCCAGCATATGTGCTGGAAGCTCACTCAGTATACTACTCATTATACTCCTGGCTGTGTCTGTAGAAGAGCTGTAGAGGCTTCCAGCATAACTTCACCTACTTCCAAGGTACACAGAGCTCCAGCAGCGCTTGCAGCGTATAGAACAACTCTAATGTTTAACCGATGTGTTTCGGCTTGTAACCTTCGTCAAGGTCGTGAATAAAGTTTAAATAAAAACCGTTTGCTGTGCTCTAATCACCAGCAGAGTTCATCAGTTCAGTTTTTACTGTATTGTGATGCATGTTGATACAGGAAAACTGTGATAATGTTATCAGATACACTGGGAAGCTTGGACTGTAGTTTCAGCATTTGGATTCACCTCCCTTCAAAACTGTGATAAAGTTGCAGCTCTAGTCTGAATGTCTGATCTGTGTGCCACAAACACCCTCTGTAAGCGTCTGCATAGCTAGCTTGTCTTTTTTTTAATCCCTCAGCAATCTTGCAGCGCTGCTTCTTTTGTGAGCTGAGGTATTTTTGCACAGAAGCAGCAGCGAGATCAGTAACATGTTCTGTACTTTACTTGTGACATCCATGCGTGCACACACACGAATAAAGTGCAGTGAATAGGCCACCTATACTCTGCCAAAGCAGGGAGTGATCCAGGGATTGAAATGTGAGCTGGTTTATGTGCTCCATTTTTCTCTCTCACACAGCTTCTCTGCGATGGCCGCGGGGGGGACCATGATGGAGTTATTAAGTGTAGCTGGGACTATAATAGTGTCTGGAAGAAGAGGGGGTGGTGGGGTTGTATACTTGAAGGTGGAGAGGTAGGAGAAGGGGAATTACCACAAAAGAAAATAGAATTAGAGCCTGGGCGATTTCAGGACATAGGGATTAGGAGCGAAGGAGGTGGGGGATATTACGTGAGTTTGTGAGAAACAGTCCAGCCTTCATTGCTCACTGAAGTCCTCACGGCTACGGAGGTCAGCGTGAGGTAGAGGAGGAGGAGGAGGAAGAATACGAAGAAGAGGAGTGGAGGGAGCGAGAGCGAGCACAGGATGGGGGTGCTAATGTGAACCAGCTGTGGAAACCTGACACCTCGAGAGTGGGTTAGAATGAGATCTGGAGGAGTGAGAAAGACAGGGAAAGAAGGGCTGCAGGAAACTCGGAGGAGTAGGGGGAAAGCTGGAGAAAACAGGAGGGACGGAGGCCTCGTGGAGCAAAACAAAGAATCCATTAATGAGCTGCTGCTGTGTTGTTCATGAAAGCAGAGCTCGCCGTGTTAGTAAAGGTGTCCTAATCCCTAACTATGTTCTGTTGTGCATATGGAAATTTGTCAAAGGCTCACACTGCGGTCTGTGTTTTTAGGGACAGACCCGTTTGTCAGTGCGTTATTATCTTTTTCTCAGCGAGGCACCACTCCCTGTCAATAATGGGAATCATGCACAGCCTTGTCTGTTTGCCTCAGGCTCAAGTGAAACAGCCAAGGGCTAATAATGAGCACTCTGTGGCAGTGAAACCTGAAGGACAGGGTAACATTTCCTGACGCTATAGCATTTGGTTCTATCAACACTGGTTAGATAGCACCAGTTGAATTTAATAGAACTCACCATGCGTCATCCCTGTTTAGGAATTTTCACAAAAAAGGCAAATCACTTGTGTGGGGGTTAAAAAATTTTCAAACAAATATTGCTTGTGTACTGAACTAAGAGCCATTTGAAACCTCCATGATGCTGAAATGTGTGGTGCATTATGTCATATTTAAGCCTGTACGCAATCTACACACAACCCTGTTTGAGTTTGGAGTGGAAGTTGTAGACCAGCCTTTGGCCAGAGCTTTAAACCTGGCAGGGCTGGGAATTACATAGCACTCTATAACTTTGGTATCTCAATATAGAAGCTGTGTGATTCTGGATAAATGAAAGAAAAGCAGAAAAACAGGAAATATTGTTTAATCGCTGGTTGTGTGTGTGGTTCTCTTTGGTAACCTGTGTGGTTCAATCAGTTGGCTTTTTCAACCATCTAAAACCATTTTGATTAGCTCCATGATGACAAGTCATGAAGTAGTCATGATTGGCATGTTAATCTGCATACTTAGTGAAAATATTCATATTTGACACATATGTAGTGATGACATGTCACCAAAGACGGTGGTACAATTTTTATTGGCAAATTCACATCATTTTAAAATAAGCTGTTTCCACCATCAGTGTATAAAACAAACCCGTGGTTAACAAAGTTGTTTAAATAAAGCTCAAACTGGGCTACGATTACATTAAAGGAGAAGTGTTGGATTTCCCTGGACCTCGTATCACCCCCAAGTTTTAACAGTAAAGATGTGTAAAAAGTTCAGAGTGAAACATAAACCTGGCATTAATCTGGACACGCTTTTCTTTGTGTGACAGCCCGCTAACGTGATGTATGTCCGAGGGCAGACGGCCGTGTCATTACTTTGGGAGAGGTGGGCGGAGAGGTTGTCTGGGAGAAGAAAGAGCAGTCCTAATTCCCAGGACGGCCGCCTTGTTGTGATATCGCGAGCAGGCCGCGGGGAGGGACGTCTCTTTGTTTGTGTGTTTTTGTGTGTGTTGTTTGAAGGCATGTGTTTTGGAGCGTGTAGGGGTCGCGGTACAAACACACTGATACTGCAGCAGAGACGGACAGGGTGGCCATGCCTAATTTGTCTACTACTACGCTAATCTATTATCTCATCTGCCCAATTAATAAAACATAAAAAAACAGAGTGTGTGCAAATCCACTGAAAGTTTGTCTCAAATCGAGTGAATGTTTTATGTTTTGGGCTCATGAGTGCACAGGTATTTTTGTAATGAAGGTACAGGGTGATTATTAGCACTATGTGGCTCATTGATGTGTTTTTAATAATTCTGGTGGACAGTTCAGGTGTTTATATAATGTGTAGTTTGGGATTAGTTCAGTTAAAAAAATATATGAGCGTTTTGCTTGATATGTTCAATTTAGTGTATATTTTTAAAATCTGTGTACACAGCGAACTTATTGTGCACTGCATTTGTGAACCGTTTAGTGTTTGAGTGGGAACGTTTTCTCAGATGTTGTTTGTCATCTTTGGATGATTCACATGTTATACCAGCCAGAAGTTTCACAGATGCGATTGATCTGTGAGACTTTATTTCTGGCATGATTCATGACTCTCCTGTTTTCCCATGCTCTCACAACCTAATATCTTCAAGCTGCCTTGGGGTGGAGCGGCCAGCAATAAATAAGTCAGACTGTGATACTAAAGTGCAAGTAATTCCCCTCTACACTGTCATCCGATCTTTATGTGGGTCACAACACAAATCTGTAGTTCTTCCATTTATATATCATCCTTTAAGTTGAAATTGTCGAGGATGTTTAAGTCTTTCTCTTTTTAAAAGAAAAAAACTAGTAACACGTTTCTGCATGTGTGGTGTTGGATACTCGGTGGTGTATCTCTGCTGTCCTTTTTGTGTTACCTGAGCCCCTCTGGGGAGGCAGGATTAGAGGCCTCAGTAAGAGGCAGCGGGTTGCTCTGTTCCCCTCAGTCCCCAGGTGGTGTGTCTGTCACACGCAAGAAGATGACAGGAAAAATAGCATACACAGGAAACTGTCTGACTTTTTTTTTCTTCTCAGCAACAGAATAACACTTATGATCAAGTACCGTCACACATGGAGAAGTGCTAAGTGAAAGTGGGTGGGACTGAAAAAAACAGAGGAATAGAAAGTGACGAAGGGAACATTGTCTTTGATAACATGCCTAGCTGACTTATTGCGTAACACTGTAATTTTTTCTCCTCGCTGCTCGGCATGCAGCTGAATCACTTTACTGAAAAAAGGAGAAAACATGAAATCGAAAGAAAGGGGTGGTGAAGAAGAGAGGAAAAAACACACACACACATTTTGCAGACCAAATGTGGTGGTAATTTAAATAAGTCAAGCATTCTTGCCCATACTGTTGCCTGTTTGTCTGTTATGTATCGTTTAGCCCTTTGTCCAGGTAATTGCTAGCACTTTCCACTTGTTGTTTTCAGTTTCTGCCATGCTGCAGTCAACAACTTCCAGATAACTCCACCTCACATCCTTCTGCTTCTGAACTTCTCCTTTGTCATGAATGACCCCACTTTAACCCTTTGACCAAACCCAGCTTCTGCCTTTTTTCTGAGTGGGGTTTATGGGGAAACAGCTCTGGGGCTAGAGCACTTCCTTAAGTTATCTTAGAGTTAGTCTGTCAAGACACAAAAAAAAACCCATTCAAAATGGCTTTACATGTCTCCTGGGTTAAAGGCATTAAACATGCACGGTGCATACTAAGTTTTAAAAGTCTGAAGCATCTAAAAAGCTATTTTCTCTTTATGTACAGCCACACATTTTGTTAATACTCCTACTAAGGGATGTGGTTTCCCGCATGCTGTTATGTAGATCATTATACAGAAATGGAAAGACAGTGTATTAGACAGTAGTGTTTACTTGTGCTGGTTTATTTGTTTCTTTGATGTGTGTGTGTGTGTGTGTGTGTGTGTGTGTGTGTGTGTGTGTGTGTGTGTGTGTGTGTGTGTGTGTGTGTGTGTGTGTGTGTGCATGCTACATGACTCCTATACAGCTGTTACCCTCAGCGCTCTATCAGTACTCTCAGTAGTAGTCGTCTGATGTGGTGGATTACATCCACCTGAGTGAAACTCGCCCTTTTGTTTTGTTTGTTTGCGCTGTCAGGTTCACATGCTTATTTGTCTTCTTGTTAAGCTCATCTGTTTGTTGTATTGTCTGTATTGAAGGCCGATAAGCTTTTAGTTTTGAGCGTTTAACCTCTTCCATCACTGATTTGTGTTTTGATGTGTGTCCAGGTGTGCTCCCGGCTTTCTGGGGGAGTACTGCCAGCACAGGGATCCCTGTCAACCCGGCTTCTGCCAGAATGGCGGGAATTGCACTGTGACCATGTCACTTGGTGTGCCTGTACCGGGTAGTGCCACCTGTTCCTGCCCTCTTGGTTTTACTGGACCGCACTGCCAAACTACCCAGAACTCCACGTGTTACCCACACAACCCCTGTGAGAACCAAGGTCACTGTACGCTGCTGTCGCTTGACGAGTACAAGTGTGAGTGCCCAGTAGGATGGGCAGGTAAGCTCCCGTTTGATCGTCTCTGCTCTTTCAAGAGCCTGATGCATTTTTAAACAGCCCATATGACTGTTATAACCAGTTATAACTTTTGGGTCTCTGAAAGATATTAATAATCTCTAATCACGTCACCACCCTCTGAGAGTCATGAGTTTCATAGCTCCGCTGTGCTGAATAGGAAGTGAGATCCAAAGAGCTAAATGTTAGTTGTTCATCCATGCTGCATTCATGAACATCCAACATCATGCTTCGTTTCAAGAAAAACAACAGATTTATTACACATTTCCACTTCAACGCTTCCTTAATTATATTCATTATATCTTTGCTCACACAAATACAGATGTGTTATTATTTTTTCATTATACATTCCACCTGTCACACTTTGCTGTGAAATATATGATTAGATCTAACTCTCAATTCCTTTTTTCTTTTTACTCCAGAAGTACAAACCAAAATACATGTCAACACAAGTTAGTCCCGACACCCCCAAATCATCTATCAGTGATTTATTTTTATATTCAAGAAATCAAACGATATCAATAAAATTCTGAACCTTAGTTACTAAACATAGAACGTGGAAAGTTTGCACGCTGCTTTTCTTCTGATTTTTAGGCTGCGTTTCTTGATCAGTGACCACTAAATCTCCGCTCTTTGTGCACTTTTGCGTCTTTCAGGAGCACGCTGTGAGTACAAGGACAGCTGTCTCTCTAGTCCATGTGCCAACGATGGAAAGTGCAGCGCTCTCTCCAGCGGCAAATACACGTGTTCCTGTCCTCCTGGTTACAAAGGTCCTAGCTGCCTCAATGACACAGATGAATGTGAAGACACGCCTTCCCTGTGCCAGAACGCAGGCCGGTGTGTCAACACCCACGGCTCCTACAAGTAAGAGCCTAGTTTTTGATACCAAATTCAAAAATGCTCACCGTCAACAGGAAACGCTGATCAAAATGATGTCGCTCTAATTTCTGCTTAAATTTGTGAAAATGATGTTAAGATGTTACCTGCTCTGCCTTTGATGCAGGTGTTTATGCACTCCTGGGTATACGGGTCGACATTGTGAAAGCTCGTACTACCCCTGCTCGCCTTCACCGTGCCTGAACGGAGGCACCTGTCAGCTTAACTTGGACATGACCTACTCATGCCACTGCCTTCCCGGTAGGATTTCAGTTTCCGAAATTTAAAAAAAGAAGAAGCATGAAATAAAATCATTAAAAAAAAATGTGCTACCACAGCTGTTATTTATGTATAAATGAAAGTAGGTTAGTGTTTCTGAATTGTTACACTATGGTGTTTTGGGTGCAAATAGTCTGATGTTGTTGGCTCTGTCATATCTGACACGCAGCACTGTCAGAGTGCTACAGTTAGCGGATACATACAACAAATACACACACGTGATGTTTATATAGCACCAGACGTTGTTAGAGGACGGCATACTAGAGCATTATGCTTCACTGTCTTCCCAAATCAACACTTCATTAAAACCACTAATAATCAAATGTATTTATTTCATGTACGTCAGGTTTCAATGGCACTAACTGTGAGAACAACATCGACGACTGCCCCAATCACCAGTGTGCCAATGGAGGAACCTGTATGGATGGGGTCAATACCTACAACTGTCAGTGTCCTCCAGAGTGGACTGGTAAGGCACTTTCATGTGCAGTTATTTATGTGTGACTAACATTTTCCGTATGTGCCACTCTTATCTGTGGCTGAAGATGACCTGAAGTCTGGAACGTCACCTCTCCATCCATAGCAGATTGTTTGAACTGTTTAAAAACATTTCTTTGACATTTTGGCTATGTTTGATTGTTTTCTACACACTTCTGAGGACTGCTAACTCTCCTAACACCTTTGCGTGGCATCCACAGCACTTGTGTTTACAAAGTGAATATGCAGGCAGCAGCTTTCTAGGGCTTGTCTGAGTTTTGTAGCAACGATGGTGCTTTAATGATTCAAAATTACAACATTTGAGTCCCTCTATGAGGAAAAATTATGTATTTTGGTTCTCTGTCAGAAGCTCAGCATGTTGTAACGTGGCAGGCAAAGGATTAACCTATTCGTTTTAAATCCCCCCCTCACAGGTCAGCACTGCACAGAGGACGTGGATGAGTGCCGGCTGCAGCCAAACACCTGTCAGAACGGAGGTACCTGCAGCAACCTGCCTGGCGGCTACGTCTGTGTATGCGTCAATGGTTGGAGTGGACCTGACTGCTCTGAAAACATTGATGACTGTGCAACAGCTGCATGCAGCCAAGGCTCCACATGCATAGACCGTGTTGCATCCTTCATCTGCGTGTGTCCTCACGGAAAGACAGGTGGGCGTTCATACGAAACCCTGCACAACGTTAACTCTAGTGTAAATAATGGTGCCATGAGTTCGTACTGAAACTATAGATGTCCTTGACCCTTTCTTTGGTACTTCAGAGAAATGCTGCTTTCTGTGGAACACGTCTAACCTTAACTGATGTTTTTCTAAGCACATGATGCCTCTGTTGTTGTTAAAGAATATTTCACACGGAAATGAAACTGAGCTGTTACTCTGTAAAACAGTCTAATTATACCATAGAATATGTTTTTGCATTTTCACCCTGCTGATTAGTCAGCACGGTTTTGGCGTTAGAGCAAGGTAAGCCTCCCCCAAGTAGCAAATTTGCATTGACTTTGTTTTTCTCTGAAACGGGTATATAACCATGTGCAGGAGACTCTCCAGGGACATTTTGTCTCACCATAGTTTGCATTAAAGTCTTTTATTTTTTTCACTCATTCGATTTGATGTAATGTTCCCCTCAGGTCTGCTCTGCCATCTTGATGATGCCTGCATCAGTAATCCCTGCAGAGAGGGCTCTCAGTGTGACACCAATCCCATTACTGGTATGTTCAACTGTAACTGTCCACCTGGATATATTGGGCCCACCTGCAACAACGACAGAGATGAGTGCAGCATCGGTGAGTCTTCTCAGCAAATAAGCTTTAATCTCTGTCAGCCTCTGTTCTCTGCTGTTATTTATATACCTCTGCTGTTTACCAGCAGGCACCAACCCCTGTGAGCACGGTGGGCAGTGTGTGAACACTGATGGTTCCTTCACCTGTAACTGTGTTCGAGGCTACGCGGGCCCACGCTGTGAACAAGACATAAACGAATGCGCGTCAAACCCTTGCGAGAATGACGGCACTTGTCTGGATCGTATCGGAGAGTACACCTGCATTTGCATGCCTGGTAAATTTCTTGTAATTTTTTAAAATAATGTTATATTTTAACACAGCAAAATGTGAAAATTGACACACGTGAAAATTCTGTTTTATAGTCAGAAACGGGTCATTTTGCATTTAACCACAAAACTTAAAGTAAATAACAGCAGTGTCATCCACTTAAAGTTTGCTCTGTGTCCTTGACCCATGACCTTCAGTGTTTTTGTTGTTGCGAAATTGTATAGTTGTTTCTGTGTACTTGTGCAGGATATGAGGGGAATCATTGTCAGCTCGAGGTGGATGAGTGTATGAGCTCGCCCTGCCTGAACAGAGGCAAATGTCTCGATCAGGTCAGCGGCTTTATCTGCGAGTGCCCAGCAGGTTGGTACACCTTCAGCTGTGTTAGTGCATTCCCCTGACTCATTTCTGCCGACTGAACCTGTTTTTAAAAACTAAATCTATAATGAATCTTATCAATATATTAATTTTGTTTGTTATGTTTCTAGGCTTCAGTGGGGACATGTGTCAAATAGACATAGACGAGTGTTCCAGCACGCCCTGTTTAAATGGAGCCAAATGCATCGACCGACCTAACGGATACGATTGTGAATGTGCTGAAGGTAAATGGAAATTGCAACATGTTTTTGACCCAGAAAGTAGTCGCTGAAAGTCAGTTGAGAGAGTAAGAAATTCCCCTCTACCCAGGCTTCACCGGTCTGCTGTGTGAGGAGAACATCAATGACTGCGAGCCAGATCCATGCCACTACGGTGTGTGTCAGGATGGTATTGCCACCTACACCTGTAAGTGCAATCCTGGATACACCGGCTCCATCTGTAATATCCAGCTCAACGAGTGCCACAGCAACCCTTGTCAGAACCAAGGACGATGCATTGACCTCGTTAACACCTACAGTTGTCGCTGTCTACCTGGAACCACAGGTCAGTACTGAGTGTGCTGCAAAGATTCTCCAGAATCTCATTTAATGGTGCAATGTGATAGAAATTGTGTCATGTGATATGTGGAACAAACACTGTGACGTTATTCATTGAGAAAAGCTTGAGAGAAAATGAAGTGTGATGAAAAGTCATTCTGAAACACGATAGTGTGGTCACCAAAGTACAAAGGAATGTAATCATTAGAACGGTTAAAATAGTTGTTAGTCTCTTAATGGCAGTTGTAGTTGCAGCAGTAGCCGTTCACACTGAACAGTTTTAGTTCTCATTCCTCATACAGCATTTTTAGAAGTATAAATGAGCTCTAACTGTGCTTCTGAGCATTTCTAAATAATCAATTTCACAAATGCTGTTTAAGTCCAACGTCGTGTAATTGAGTCTTCTGGTGACTTGTTTAAATTGAATGAAAAGATCCCGGTCCCTCACATCTAGAGCCTCTCGTGTAGTTTGAAGTCTACAGTACTCTTCAGTGTAGCAGTCACAAGTCTCGGTCAGGCGGTTAAACCAACGTTGCTTTCTGGATTAGTAAGATCTTCATTGTGTTTTTACCACCCCAAGGCTTGGTACTGAAGTCTTGCATTCAGGCTTCATTCTGCCACTTCCCCTCTTCTCAAAGTGTTTATGTTATTTTGTTCTCCTTCGCTCTGTTCACATTTAATCATCATTGCTCTAATGCTAATCACTGATGTCACACTTTAAAGCACTCCTGTGGTCTAGTTTTATTTGTATATATATATATATATATATATATATATATATATATATATATATATATATATATATATATATATATATATATATATATATATATATATATATATATATATATATATGTGTGTGTGTGTGTGGTCATATTTTCTCACATATTGCTAAATTCCTTTTTTTCTTTGGTCTCTTACCCCCTCTGGTGGTAACTGACATTCTGTCTATCTGCATTTGAATGGAAGGAAAAAGGTTTTTGGTACTGACCAGTACAGTATCTGTGAAGAGCAAAATGATTGCATTGTCCAAGTTAGTTTTAAAATTTGTCTGTCCTCTACGTGCAAGCAGTCGGTGACTGTGGTGAAGAAGAGCTTCACGGAAGAGACAGTGTGAGGGGCATATAGAGACCACAAGTAAAAGGACGATAAACAAACTTACCTGATAGCAGTTTAGCTTTTTAAAATCCATATATACTTGTGATCAAAGGCTGCCCCACAGAACATGAAGTCTTCTGGGTGTGCCGGACGTCCCAAAACTGGTCTCAGGCTAAGTCACAACAGCCAGCTGGTTCAAAGATCGTAGATTTTATAACAGCTGCTCATCGACTTTTCCTCTAATGCAACTCCTTACTCGCATTAATCATCAGATTATTTTATTGTGCCACTTTTATATATTCTAGTGAAAGGATAAACTCTTAAACCCGACTGTTGTTACACGACATGAATTTGTCTTTGTGTACTTTCTGCTCAGGTGTGAACTGTGAGATCAATGAGGACGATTGTGCCAGCAACCCCTGCGTTCATGGAAAGTGCCAGGATGGCATCAACAAGTACAAATGTGTTTGCACCCCGGGATATTCAGGTACGTTTTTGCCTCATGAACATGTATAAAAGGCCTCAAAGCTGAGGCAGAATAAAGTGGCCTGAAATCATCACGTGCCCTTTTGAGGCTACTAATTACCTTTAACTTGTTCTCTAACAGGATTAAACTGTGAAGACAACATTAATGAGTGCATGTCAAATCCATGTTTGAGCGGGGGAACCTGCCAAGACAAAATCAACGGGTTCCACTGCCTTTGCCCACCCGGCACCCACGGCCCTCTGTGCCTCTCTGGTAAAGACCATTGTGCTCATCAGCCTTGTCAGCACGGTCACTGTGTCGAACAGCAACACGGGTAAGTTATGTCTATACTGGTGTTTTGTGTTTTACATTATTGGGATAAGATACAGTCATTTTTATTATCGTGGGAATTTCATCCAATTAATTTTCTCACTACTGATAATTTGCACTTACTTCAGATAGATATGCAGGCATTGTTTTTTCCAGCTTGTCAGCATTTTTAAATGTAATATCTCTTCACATATATATATGCAGGAGCTAATGCTGTTACTGTGACATCTTTACTTTGTGTGAAGGTACCGCTGTGAGTGTCAGGCTGGCTGGGAAGGACAGCACTGTGAGCTGGAGAAGAATGAGTGTCAGTCAAACCCATGTCTGAATGGTGGCTCCTGTGTGGATCGACACAACGGCTACACCTGTCAGTGCAAACTTGGCTTTGGAGGTAAACGCCACCGCGATCTTTCGTTTTATATAAGAAGTATTTTAAAAATCTCCTCCAGTCCTTTCTGAATTGATGCACAGTGCAGAGGTTCATTTTCGTGCCTGTGTCAAATGCCTGTGCTCAGAGAAATTTCCAGTTTCAGCAGACTCTGTTTCTGTTGAGAAACTTTGCCGATATCAGCGAAACATCAAGTCTGACACGTTATTGTTGACTCCTCTTTGATCAGGTATTAACTGTGAGAAGAACATTGATGAATGTGCATCTGGCCCGTGTCTGAACCAAGGCGTCTGTTTAGATCTAGACAACGGCTACACCTGTCAATGTAGTCTGCCGTTCACAGGTCAGTGATGGCACATTTACTCGCTTGTAATGTCACAATTTTAAGCTGCTGTCTAGATATCACTTTGGAGAATATTTCCATATGCATGTTTTGATTATTACAAATCTCTGTGAAAATAGGTAAACACTGTGAGGTGGAACAAGTTCCCTGTGCCTCCCATCCATGTAAAAGGGGAGGTGTGTGCCATCCAACTCCAGATTACACCTCTTTCACCTGTCGATGTCCTAGCGGTTGGGAAGGTATGTGTTCGTCGGCATGCATTTGTGTGTGTGCTTGATGATGGCTGTCAGCCGTAATATTAGAACTACATTCCAATTGTTTTTGCTTTTTGTGTTTTTGTCCACACTTGCGTAGGTGCGCTTTGCAATGATGATGTAAACGAGTGCAAGAACAACCCTTGCAGAAACAGCGGTTGGTGCATAAACAGCCTGGGGAGCTACATGTGTAACTGTCTGTCTGGCTACAGTGGACACAACTGCCAGATAAACATTGACGACTGCTCACCGAGTGAGTTTAATTTGGTCACTTTATTGTCTTTGGATCCAATATCATCGTAACTTCCACCAGTCTTTTATTTAATTTAATGACGTTTAAAATAAATAACCATCAGCGGTTATTTAATAATAGCTCATAAAAGCCAAAGGTGCTCATACAGTTTGAGCCGTGCTCAGATGTGTGCTTGTTTATTCAGTAACTGGTTTAGTGAGCCTGTTCCTCCTCTCGTCTGTGTTCTGCAGACCCGTGTCTGAATGGAGGCTCTTGTAGGGACGAAGTCGGGAGTTTCGTCTGTGACTGTCGCCCAGGTTTTGAGGGAAAGCGCTGTGACGTTGAGATTAACGAGTGTGCCAGCCATCCCTGCAGAAACGGCGCCTCCTGCGAGGATTACGTCAACAGCTTTGTATGCAAGTGCCGACCCGGCTTTAACGGCATACTGTGTGAAAACAACATCCCCGAGTGTACTGAAAGGTAAGCGCCCTGTCGACACGAGAGATGCTGTCTCCCAATATGTGCGACCTGAGTACGAATACATACATATTTCTGCATCAGTAGATTTTAAAGACTTTCCCCGCCTAAAGCCCTGTTTTCTTTTTCTTCCTCCGTCCAGCTCGTGCCTCAATAACGGGTCTTGCATTGATGACATCGGTAAATTTACCTGCCGTTGTCATCCGGGTTTTTATGGTGAATTCTGCGAGTATGAGAAGAACGAGTGCGACTCTCAGCCCTGCAAGAACGGAGGCACTTGCACTGACGGTCTGGGTACCTACCGCTGCACCTGTCCCATGGCATACAGTGGACAGAACTGCCAGGTAAGTGTGCAGTGTGGGTCTGCATAATTCTGTAATTCCTTTGTAGGTACAAGGAGAGTTGACACATTTTAAAAGGCTAATGGGGTGTTGTCATTACCCCGCTGGGGTGCAGCGTTGACACCAAGTTTGTGAATGTGATAACTTGAGAACGAAGCTACTTATGAGCTTCAAATTGATACCATTGGTGCATCTACTTGGAGGCTGCTTCATTGCTTTCTGTAGAGCCACGACAGGCGGCCTCGTGCACTCAGATCTCTCATATTTGCTGTCTTGTTTTAAACAGTCGATGTCATCGAAGGGGCTGTGAGTTGTGCTGGTTTGTTTTTATGAAATGTTTTCAAAACCTTCTTTTTGTATGCAGAACTATGTGAACCTGTGCAGCCAGGTGCGCTGCCATAATGGTGGCTCCTGCTCACAGACAGCAACTTCCTGGACCTGCCACTGTCAGCCTGGATGGTATGGACGTTACTGTGATGTGCCCAACCAGTCGTGCCAGGATTTTGCCGCCAGGAAAGGTGAGGAAGTATTTTTTTGGCAGAGATATCAAGAGTGATAATGACCTACTGTTTATATTATTGCAAGGAAAATTTAAAATACTAAATGTAGCCCGAGGATTTTGTTACCTTCCTGCTTACAGTTTAATCACTGTAGTAGGCTGCCTCTGTACACGGTAAACTCATCATATGTGTTTGGCTGCAGGTCTGCAGTTGGAGAATATATGCAAGAATGCTGGCCGGTGTGAGAATGTGGGAAATGCCCACAAGTGCCACTGCCAGCCAGGATACACAGGCAGCTACTGTGAAGACATGGTCGACGAGTGTCAGTCAAACCCTTGTCGCAACGGTGCTACATGCAAGGACTATCAGGGAACGTATGAATGCATAGTAAGTGCACTCTCAGCTTGATATGTGTGCATGTGTTGGCAGGTTTTATGTTTAGGTTCTATATGCAAACAACTGAGCTAACCTCTGTGTTTTGTTTCATTGTCCCAGTGTAAACCAGGCTACCAGGGGGTGAACTGCGAGTATGATGTGGACGAATGCCACTCAAAGCCCTGTCTAAACGGAGGAACATGCATCAACCTCATCAATCACTTTAAGTGCGCTTGCCCACCTGGAACACACGGTACGTGCACATAATAGGAGATTAGTTTAACAGCTGAGGAAGCTTTAAACTTAAAGTATGGACAGAAAGTGATGCTAATGTTTGAGGATAACCTTTCCTGCTTCTTTAGTTGTTCTTGACGTGGGAAAGGAAATGTTGATTGGATGTTGTACTTTTCAAAAAAAGTTTCTTTTGTTGGATCTAAAAATAAAACTGAGTGCAAATTAAATGCTGTCTGTTCTGTATGTCGTAGGACTCCAGTGTGAATTTAACGTGGATGACTGTGCCCCCAAGCCTGGCTCTCTGGAGCCTCTCTGTAAGAATGGAGGACAATGTGAAGACGGTGTGGGCGGTTACAAGTGCAACTGCCCGGCGGGGTTCACTGGTGACCACTGCGAGGGGGATCTGAACGAATGCAAGACTCGACCCTGCCACAGTCACGGCAGCCTTGACTGCATCCAGTTGGTCGATAACTACCAGTGCCGCTGTCGCCTTGGTTACACGGGTATTTTCACATTAACCTCTGAAAACAACACAACAGCACCACAAGTAATTTTTGCTGTTTTTTTTAAAAAGGGGACGAAATGTGTTTGTTTCCTCAGGTCGTCATTGTGAATCCATGGTGGATCTCTGTCTGTCCAGTCCGTGCCGCAACGGAGGCGTCTGCTCTATGAACATGAGCTCGGTGCACGGCTACAGCTGTTCTTGTCCTCGTGTAAGTTCTCTTTAAAGCTGGCTGTTTTCTAATGTAAGCGATCTCCTCTTTATCCCTCATACGGCCTTTGCAGCTCTTGTTATTTGCCCGTTGTGCTCATCAGCTTTTAATAACTACTGGTTTCATTCTTATTCCTTAAACACTCCTCCATGAGTTTGTCCTGTAAGTGCTGGTGATAACAGCAAATGGAAAATGGCAGGCAGCCATAAGGCTAGAGTAAGACGAGCCTTCTTTGTTTTTAATAAAGAAATCCAGATATTTCTTTGATTATGCAGAAAGCAGCAGGGAACAGTAAAAGGCAAAGGGGGTTACCTCCATTCAGCTTCTGAAACTGATCCAGTGTAGAAAATGAATAATGGGATGAATTACTCATGATAGTGGTGAGATGCTGTGTTGTAAAGATGACTCAACTTCATGTTTCACTCTACATGCTCTTCATTTCACACACCAGCAGGAACATAATACAGCCTGTTTTTCCAGAAATGTAACCACAGGCTACAGATCAGTTATTCTACACATATATAAGTATTGCTGTACTTGGATGAGCAGGGTGAGGGATGACACTGTCACATTTCATAAGCTAGTTTGTCTAAAAAAAAAAAAAAAAAGCCTATAAAAACATATAAATGTTAATGATTGTCTTTGATTATGCTGCCGTGTAGCTACGGCCACGGCAACTGTCACATCTGTGGCGTGTAGCATTACAGCAGGTTGGCTGTTTGTCGTTCTTCTGCCTGAACGTCAGTGCGTGCTTTTTCTCTGCACTAACCTCTTGCTCCCTGTCTGTTCTCATGCTTGCTTCAGAGGGCCACACCATGGCTCAGGTACAGTAGAGTAGCAACAGTCTTGTAGGAGAAACTAAATGCTTGTTGTAAAAGTTTGCCTGATAAAGTAATATCTACTGCCTTACTATCACACCTAAACAGCATGTTGTGTTTTATAGGGCTATACCGGGTTGGACTGTGGGGAAATGCAGGACTGTGCAAAACAAGGATGCCAGAATGGCGGGCAGTGTGTGAAGATAGCGTCCGGCCATCTGTATTGTCAGTGCAGGTCGGGCTTCAGCGGGCCACACTGCGAGGTGAGATGTCCGTTGCCCTGCCAAAATGGAGGAACCTGCGTGAAAGACCAGGCATACCCGTTCCAGTTGAGCTGCCACTGCCCGCTCTACTTTTCCGGACGATACTGCGAGAACAGACAGATTACGCCGACGCCCCGGAGTTGTCCGTACGAAGACTGTGAAAGGCAAGCAGGAGACAACGTTTGTGACGATCTGTGTAACAACCATGAATGTCGGTGGGACGGAGGGGACTGCTCGCTTCAGAGGGAGCCGTGGACAAACTGCAAGGCCTCTGTTCCCTGCTGGGATCTCTTTAAGAACGGGCACTGCGATAAGGAGTGTGACAACCCCGGCTGCCTCTTTGACAGCTTTGAGTGCCAAATAACCTCAAACTCCTCCTGCAAGTATGTGACTCTCCCCTTGACTCTTCTGTAAACATGTGTTTAAAATCAAATCCTTACCTCTTGTTCTTGATTGTGATTTCTATGTAAGGTACGACCGGTACTGCGCGGACCACTATGGTAATAAAATCTGCGACCCGAGCTGCAATACGGAGGCTTGCAGTTGGGACGGCCTGGACTGTTCTGACATTCCTGCCAATTTTGCAGGCGGCACACTGGTTCTCGTGGTCCGCCTGCAGCCTAAGGAGCTGCTGGGAGACCTGAGGGGCTTCTTGCGCTACCTAGGAGCTCTGCTGCACACCAACGTTCAGGTGAAGCTGAACGAAAACAACGAACCAATGGTTCTGCCGTACTTCGGAGCACCAAAGGGACTGGGACAACATGCCCAGAGAAGCAAGCGGGAGCTGCACAAGGAGGTTATTGGGTAAGGATACGACAGACGCGTAATTTCTTGTCTGTGCATTTCTTTGCCAAATGAATCACAAATTTCTTGCTTACCGGCGACTGAATTTCACTTTTAATTGCACAGCTCCGAGGTGCACCTGGAAATAGATAACCGCAAATGTTCCCAGAGCCCCTCTCACTGTTTTTCAAGCACAGAAGAAGTCGCTTCCTTCATTGCAGCAGCCCATATCAAGGCTGACCTCCCTTACCCTCTAGTGTCTGTTGACAGTAAGTAAATCTGTCATTCAGAAATGAATGGAATATAAGTGCTTTATATCCATTTTCAAACTAAAACCTCTGTATTTACACTTGTCTTTGTACCATTCAGGCATTTCTTCCCCACCTCCACCTCCACCTCCACCACTGATGTTTCTGATTGGAGTGGCAGTGGTTGTTATTCTGCTCATCCTGGTGCTCGGGATGCTAGCAGCCAAAAGGAAACACAAACACGGCGTCCTGTGGCTGCCTGACGGCTTCATGGCTGCTACAAATGACAAGAGGAGAGAGCCTGTTGGACAGGATGATTTTGATATGAAGTGAGTTCACGTACAAATGAACACCGTGTGCGTAAAACAAGGTGGAGAGGTTAAGTGTGCTCAGGTGAAATATATGCTGTAATGCAAGAAGGTTGTTGTTGAAATGACCGCAATGAGCTTTCAGGGGACCATAGAGTATGACACAGATACAAGCAGGATGAGAGTCATTGTCTTCAAAGCTGCTTTTGTTTCTATATCAGGAATTTTAAGACTGATGGAAGCATGATTGATGGAAGTCAGAGTCAGAGATGGCTGGAAGACGAGGCTCCATCCAAGAAACCGAGAGTAAGTGAACAATAAAGACGTTTGGCGCATACGGAAAGGCTTTGGTCATTGTGAGTTTCACTCTGAGATCTGTTGCTTTTTATAGACTGAAGACAAGCCCTTGCTGCCCATCGCTCTGGACGGAGGTGTAGATCGAAGAGAGTGGACCCTGCAGCATCGCAAAGCTGCTGACATCAGCCTCACTCCTCCTCAGGCCGACCTGGACACTGATTGTCTGGACGTTAATGTGAAGGGACCCGGTAGGGGGACAAAAACCTTTAGATTTGATAATTTTTCAAAAATCTGTCTCGCTAATGAATCTTCACTCTTTCAGACGGCTTCACGCCGCTGATGCTGGCATCGCTGCGCAGTGCCGCCCCGGACTGCAGCCTGCATGGAGAAGAGGAGGAAGAGAGCGGAGATGAACCGGGACCGAGCGTCATCTCGGACCTGATCTCTCAGGGCGCGTCTTTGATTGCTCAGACCGATCGTACCGGAGAAACCGCTCTTCACCTGGCTGCCCGCTACGCCAGGGCCGACGCCGCTAAGAGGCTGCTGGACGCCGGAGCAGATCCAAATGCCCACGACAACATGGGGAGGACACCGCTGCACGCTGCTGTGGCGGCTGACGCTCAGGGAGTCTTTCAGGTGAGACGCCTCTGCGATCTGGTGCAGATCAGTGTGACGGCCAGTCGCGTTTTGTTCACTGTGTCTTTGCACCCTTTCAGATTCTAATCCGTAACCGTGCAACGGAGCTGGACGCCAGAATGAATGATGGCACAACTCCACTGATCCTGGCGGCCAGGCTGGCTGTGGAGGGCATGGTGGAAGAGCTGATCCACTGCCACGCTGACATCAACGCTGTGGACGACCACGGTCAGAAAACTAATCCTCTTCTTTGTCTGAAGCTTTTCGTATTTAATGTGTGAATAAATTCATTAAAGGATGTGAGTTTTAATGTAGTATGTTAGCAGGACTGTCACAGTCTGGCGAGAGCAGACTGTATGTATTGTGAAGAGTGGACCCAAAATGCAGACACCAAGGAACTTGGATCAAAACTTGAGTAACAAAAAGCGAGCCGTTTAATGAGGCTGGCAGAAAAGGTACAAATAATGGGCAAGGCAAACAGAAATAAAATTAACATTAACCTAAACTGGGAGAACTAAACAAACAACATGGAAAAACCTGGACATGAAACATGGCATGGAGAACATGGCGTGAACAACAGACGACCTGACAATCACACACTGAAAACAGAGGACTTAAATACACAGGAGGTGATTAGGGGAAGTGGAGACACATGAGGAAACAGCTGGCACACATGAACATAATGACGTCACAGTGGGAGAGTAAAACTGAACATGATGAACACAGAACACCAGACCTCTTCACAATAAAACAGGAAACATAATGAGACATAGACATGACAACCCGAACTTGACAACGTAAGACACAGACATGAAACGCATGAAGAGCAGGGGAGATTTAACATGGTTGGAAACACGAGGGGAAAATAATAACTAGAAACACTTAGGCATAATAATACAAACTTGATAACAAATGACACGCAGCATGAAACACGAAGGTTGAGGGGAAACTTAAATACAGGGGAAGAAAACACAAGGAGTCTAATAACCAAATGAACTTAGATAACCTAATGAACAAAATAAACTCAAACTTAAAACGCTGGGTCAAAAGACCCAGGATCATGACAGAGCCCCCCCTTCAAGGGCGGATTCCAGACGCCCAAAACCATGAACAAAGAAAAGAAGCAGCAAGAAAACAAACACGAAACAAAAACAACACAACCCACCCAGGGCGGGCGGTGGGGGCCCAGGATGGAGGGCCAGAAACAAAACAAAGAAACCGAAGCACTCAGTCCAAACACAAGGGCTTAAGAGTCCGAGACCCTGTTTCAGGAGGGCGACCATGATCTTGGCAGAAAAGGAGTTCATGGCACAGTAGTTCAGGTGGCCGACCTGGAGGCCGATGGCACAGTAGTCCATAGTTCAAGGGTTCAGGGGGCCGGCCATGTGGAAGGTGGCAGTGGAGAAGCAAGCATGGCTGGCCACACTCGGGAGGCTTGGCTGGCGGCCGGCGGTGACGTGGACGAGACCCGTCGGGTGGCTTGGCTGGCGGCCGGCGGCAGTGTGGACGTGGACGAGACCCGTCGGGTGGCTTGGCTGGCGGCCGGCGGCAGTGTGGACGTGGACGTGACCCCTCGGGTGGCTTGGCTGGCGGGACGAGCAGAGGCGTGGCGTCGACCACTGGCTGGGTCGTGGCTGGCGGGACGAGCACAGGCGTGGCTGAACCTCCAGCTGGCGCAACAGGACCAGGCGTAGCAGAAGCACAGGCAGAGGCCGGACCAGGCGTAGCAGAAGCACAGGCAGAGGCCGGGCCTGACGAGGCCGAAGACTCTGACGAGGCCGAAGACTCTGACGAGGCCGAAGACTCTGACGAGGACGAAGACTCTGACGAGGACGAAGACTCTGACGAGGCCGGGCCAGACGAGGACGAAGACTCTGAGGCTGAAGCCGGAGCCGGACCAGGTGGAGCAGGAGCAGCTGATGCAGAGGCCGGACCGGGCGAGGATGAAGGCTCTGAGGCTGCGGCTGACGAAGCACAGGCTGGAGCTGCGGCTGACGAAGCACAGGCTGGAGCTGCGGCTGACGAAGCACAGGCTGGAGCTGCGGCTGACGAAGCACAGGCTGGAGCTGGTCCTGGCGTAGCAGAGGCAGAACCAGGTGACAGTGAGGCAGCCACAGGTGGTGAAGCAGAAGGTGGCCAGACGGGCTCCTCAGGCCCTCCAGACGAAGCACGAGGCTGGACGGGCTCCTCGGGCCCGCCAGCAGACGAGGCACGAGGCTGGACGGGCTCCTCGGGCCCGCCAGCAGACGAGGCACGAGGCTGGACGGGCTCCTCGGGCCCGCCAGCTGACGAGGCGTGAGGCTGGACGGGCTCCTCGGGCCCCCCAGCTGACGAGGCGTGAGGCTGGACGGGCTCCTCGGGCCCCCCAGCTGACGAGGCGTGAGGCTGGACGGGCTCCTCGGGCCCCCCAGCTGACGAGGCGTGAGGCTGGACGGGCTCCTCGGGCCCCCCAGCTGACGTGGCGTGAGGCTGGACGGGCTCCTCGGGCCCCCCAGCTGACGTGGCGTGAGGCTGGACGGGCTCCTCGGGCCCTCCAGCTGACGCTGAAATAGGCTGCACAAACTCCAACTCAGCCCCTGGCTCCAATCTGGCCTGGATCTCGGTCCCACAGTGGCTTAGCTGAGCCTCATGGCTAGCACTTCCAGTGCAAAATGTCCTATAATTTGGCTTCTTGGAAGCAAAGTTCATAGCATGATCAATACACTGGGATGCTAGGTAGTTGTGCAGAGGGATAAGATATTCCGTGGAAGACTTGGCTGGTGATTTTTCAGTCTTAGTCATTTCATAAACATGCCCATGAACCTTTAAGGCAGTGTTTGTTCCAATATTGTCCTTAGAAAAAACGCGTGGATTCAGAATACAATCACCCACCTCATGTTGCTGTGAGCCGTGGTGACGACCTGGACGCCGCCTCCTCCTGGAAGCGGTGGTTGTGGAGGCCGGCGCCGCTACAGCTGAGGTGAATGTAGCACTGGAAGCAGCCACCGGTTGAGGTGAGGGAAACGCAGCACTTCTCTGCTGCAGTGGCGACATGGACATGGAGACAGGTGAGAGACTGAATAAGCCGACTCTTACTCCTGTAGCCGGTGAAGGAAGAGCTGCATCACCGCAGGGCTGGTGTGATTCAGCCTGCACACTGGGCACCTGCTCAGACGATGATGGTGAGGCAGAGGAGATCGTGGCTGTAGCAAACTTCTTTAAATCTGCAGGCAGGCAGTCCATAAAACCTGGGTTAGCCGTGGCTATCCGGGTCAACTGAGCCCGAATAGCCTCCTTCTCCTCCCCCTGCTTCCCTGCACAGGAGATAATCCAAAGTCCACGAAGCTGTGTAACACGAATCTTGAATTCAAAAAAGTCACTGAAATAAATGTCCGCTGGGTCCAGCATGGTCAGGTCGTTCTGTCACAGTCTGGCGAGAGCAGACTGTATGTATTGTGAAGAGTGGACCCAAAATGCAGACACCAAGGAACTTGGATCAAAACTTGAGTAACAAAAAGCGAGCCGTTTAATGAGGCTGGCAGAAAAGGTACAAATAATGGGCAAGGCAAACAGAAATAAAATTAACATTAACCTAAACTGGGAGAACTAAACAAACAACATGGAAAAACCTGGACATGAAACATGGCATGGAGAACATGGCGTGAACAACAGACGACCTGACAATCACACACTGAAAACAGAGGACTTAAATACACAGGAGGTGATTAGGGGAAGTGGAGACACATGAGGAAACAGCTGGCACACATGAACATAATGACGTCACAGTGGGAGAGTAAAACTGAACATGATGAACACAGAACACCAGACCTCTTCACAATAAAACAGGAAACATAATGAGACATAGACATGACAACCCGAACTTGACAACGTAAGACACAGACATGAAACGCATGAAGAGCAGGGGAGATTTAACATGGTTGGAAACACGAGGGGAAAATAATAACTAGAAACACTTAGGCATAATAATACAAACTTGATAACAAATGACACGCAGCATGAAACACGAAGGTTGAGGGGAAACTTAAATACAGGGGAAGAAAACACAAGGAGTCTAATAACCAAATGAACTTAGATAACCTAATGAACAAAATAAACTCAAACTTAAAACGCTGGGTCAAAAGACCCAGGATCATGACAAGGACAAGCATATCCCAACACAGGGACTTGCTGCGTTTACATTATTAGCTGTAATTTTAGCAGTAATAATAGTTTTCTAGCTAATGCGGCTCTGGTTCTTCTCTCATCTTCCCATCATTTTAGGTAAATCTGCTCTGCACTGGGCAGCTGCAGTCAATAATGTGGAGGCCACACTTGTGCTTTTAAAGAACGGAGCCAATCGTGACATGCAAGACAATAAGGTGAGATGTTTTGTTTTCATGTGCTGATTATAAATCACAACAAACACAAGGACAGTTATGAAATAGAGCTGTAAAGAAAAAATATCAGACTTTATTTGCAGAAACATATTTTCTCCCTAATATCTGTCAAAGATTTCAAAAGCTGCTCCGTGTTTGTTGTGTCGGCTGTGGGACACACCCTGTATGGGTTAAACTGACCGTGTAAACAAACTGTGGATCTGGTCCTGCTTTTCCTGTTTGTTCGTATTAAAATAGGAGCTCCTTACGCTGTGCTTACCGCTCCCTTTGCTTCTTTCAGGAGGAGACCCCGTTGTTTCTTGCAGCCCGGGAAGGCAGCTTCGAGGCGGCACAGGTTCTCCTCGACCACTACTCCAACCGCGACATCACTGATCATCTGGATCGGCTTCCCCGCGATACGGCTCAAGAACGCATGCACCACGACATCGTCCGTCTCCTGGATCAGTACAATCTGGTTCACAGTCCCCACAATGGGCCTAATCACATGGGTGGAGGAGGAAACTCATCTGTTATGTGTGGAGCCAATGGAGCAGGCTACATTGGCATGCGCCCTGGACCACAGGGGAAGAAGAGCAGGAGGGGCGGGGGCACAAAAGTAGGAGGTGTTGGTGGAGGGCCCAAAGAAATGAAAGACATGAAGGCTAAGAGAAGGAAGAAGCCTGCAGGAGGAGATGGGGCAGCTGTAAGTGCTGGGGTGGGAGCAGGAAATGGAGGAGGCACGGCAGCAGGAAGCACCAATGGCGTGAAGGCAGCAGGAGGCCTTCCAGAGAGCTCCGTCACCATGTCGCCCGTCGACTCCTTGGAGTCTCCTCACTCCTACGCAGGCGACGTTTCCACTGCCGTCTCCACCACGGCAAACTCCCCGCCCCTGCTGAGCAGCCCCACCTCCAGACAGATGCTGCCCCCTGTCAGCCACATGTTGGGACAGCAGCAGACCTGGGTGAGCATGAACAAACACGGATACAGCCCCATGTTCAGCCTGGTTCCTCATCAGATTCCGGGATCCCACCCCGGCATGGCCCAGCACCACGGCCAGGGTTGCAGCGTCGGGCTGACCCCCATGAACGTCACCGTGACCAGGGAGCAGCTGCCACCCATCGTCACCTTCCAGATGATGACTCCCGGAGCAGGCCAGACCATGCTGAAGCAGCCTCAGCAGGGGCAGGTGCAAGTCACGCAGTCCCAGGGTCAGAACCAGACTCAGAGTCACTCCCAGCAGGCTCCGGGGCACCTCCACTGCACCCCGGGGATGATATACCAGATCTCTGATCAGATGGCCATGGCTCACGGGCTCCCTCACACCCTGCAGCACCCACACACTGTCGGCCACGGAGGCCACGCAGGGATCGAGGGCCAGTCTCGGGCTCTGCCCTCATACCCGACCATGCAGAGCCCGGTGGATAAATACCCAACGCCTCCATCGCAGCACAGCTACACCACAGCGGGCTCGGAGGGCACCACGCCCAGCCACTCTGCCCACCCGCCCAGCGAGCACCCGTATCTCACCCCCTCGCCGGAATCCCCCGACCCCTGGTCCTCCTCTTCCCCGCACTCCAACTCGGACTGGTCCGACGTCACCACCAGCCCCACCCCTCTGGGGAACTCCCACCACACACTGCCGTCATCACACCACACACACATTCCAGAGCAGGTGCAGCTGCAGCCGCAGTCGCAGCAGATGCCGCAAGCGTCTCAGCAGCCTCAGCTCGGAAACATGCAGGTGTTTGCGTAGGCGGAAGAGGAAGAAAGCAGAAACCGACTGACTTTGGGGCTTCTGTGTACTCCTAGTAACACAATCAGTACGTTCTCACGTCTGTCTTTAATCCCTTATTCTTCTATAATAATCAATCACCTCTTATGTTATCTTCTCTTTGTACTTCAGAAGACTGTGTATAGTTTCTTAAACATTTTTGAGTAAAAGTCTTTTGGAGTTTTTCTCTGATCGAGTTCTTCTAAGTCCAGTGAGGCAGCCTTTGCTCTCTGCTGGCTGGATCAAGACTTTTCATGTTTTGGCACCAAACACATAAACTGATCATCGAGGAGCTTCTGACCAGCTGGTGCGGGATTAAAAAAAGACCGGCGAGAAAAGACTGGGCACTTCCTGCATTGAGATCGTCCGTCTCTGTTCAGTGTAATAAACCTGCCAGTACTAACACCTCATTGAAACCATTCACTTTAATACGATGGGTCATATTCAGTGGATATTTTTACTCTCAAAGGAAAACCACGTTTGTTGCATTCGTGCTTTCGCTGGGTTAAAGGGGAGCGGCACTGAGAGGCTGCTGTACGATCAGAAAAAACAACAAGTGCATGTAGCAAACGCACGGCGAGGCCTGCTGGGCGGTGCTGCATGGGTCTGCGCTTGTCATGTGAAAGTTTTCAAAGTATTTCAGAGGTTTGATGAAAGTAACATCTGCTAAACATCAAATATCTGCCTGCACACTTCAAAAGGTCAGAAAATGGAGCTCCACCTGCACGCTATCGCTGCAGTCCTCGGGTGGTGTAATGAGAGTGTGCGGTTGTCTCTCTGCAGGTGGTACAGCTGTATTTGAGTAATTAATACTGAAAAGCGTACATTAGTTTGTCACCAGATTCAGTGTGTTGTATATGAAAATGTACAGACACTCCGAGCATCTTCTGCTCGTTATATCTGAGCTTAGCATGTCTTTTGTTTTGTTTTTATATGAATACGGTGCACACTTCCTGTATAATTCTGAATCTCGCCGAGGCAAATCGCCACGTCTTTAAAGTGCCTCTGTTATAAATAGCGTCTCTTCCAAAGTTATATAACCATAGCTACAATCATTGCGTCTCCGCACCTCTAACGGTCGTAAATCGTGCGTAGAAGGAGAAAGTCACTTGTCTTCTTTCTTAAGGTCGATGTTGAGCTTTTATGTGGCTGCTGTGTTTAAAACAAAAAAGGACAATCGTTCAGCGTTCAGAAAAATCTCACATACCAAATTTTGTTTTATTCAGCCAAAAATATGAAACCTGTGTCCAAACTTGTCATTTGTTGTTCTTGTTTGAAAAGTCAGACACACAAAAGCTGCACCTTTCTGCAGAGTTGTATTTGTAGACCCAGCCTGAAAACTCCCCAAATCCACGTTTGTACGAATGTAGGGGCGCTCAGGCATCAGATAACTTTTTTTTGTATGAATCACAGCAGCTCCAGTGCATATGCAAGGTTATGAGGTCATGTCTATATTCTGTATATAAAATGTTTTTTTTAAGTTTACTGTACTCTTCTCTGTTAACCAAATAGCCCGTAATATACCTGCAATATGAAGTAGTTGTTACCGTGTTTGTGTGTTGTAGAACTAAAACTGATCAAATCTGTTGGATTAAAAAAACAAAACAAATGATCGAACGAATGCTTTACTGAAATAAAGCCAAGATCTCCACACACGAGTGCACGTGCTGTCTTGTCCTGGAGCATCTTCGTGTCTCGGCAGGTTTTTACAGGTGTGTCATTTGCAGGTGGATTTTTTTTTTAGGGCCTCCATGTTAGACCTGGTAGATGTAGCATCGTGTTTTTCGCTCTGCCTGGTAAATCTGCCATTTCTGAAGGTTAAACTTGAGTCAGAGGCTTTATTGTTTTGTCCTAATTGATTCAGGCTTCATCTGCATGAATCCTCTTGGTAAGCGGTAAATGGATGCTATTCATATAACACATTTCTGCTCCTACTGAGCACTTAAAGCCACGTGTATACAGTGCTTTTCTTTATGCACACATGGATGCTCTTTAATCCCTCCTCAGACGCACAGTGCAGACGTTGTACTGCCAATAAAGCACAAAGGTTTGAACAGTGCCTGGGATTTGGATAGAGTATTTTCATATAATTCACATGTATTTATGTACTGTTGCATCACTACATAAATACACCAAAGAAGCCAAACTGAGTCATTTCTGTCCTTTAAATCTGCATTTGAAACTACAGCAGTGTCTCTGGGTACTGCTCTGCAGGTCAAAGGCAGGGAAGTGGACATGCAATGCCTACAGATAATTAAGTTATAATACTTTTGCTTTTTACAGTTACACAGATCGATTGAAAACACGATTGCATGTAAATGAGGCATTTGTGAAATGCTCATAAACAGGGCCCCAAACATCAGATAATAAACACAAAATACAGCATTTTGAATTTTATATAACCAGGAAGAACAAAAAGACTTTATGCACAAATCCATGCAACAAGTACAAGATATGAAAATAAAACACAGAAACAATCAAAATGTGTAAGCTGCACTGTCAATAAAGGATGAATACCTTAAACAAAAGAAATATTAACACGGCCTGAAGTTACTGCATCCAAGTCATCTATAATCACCTTACATTCCTGAAGTTTTAGTTGACTGCAGATTATTCGAGGAAGGCGCTGCAAACCTGAATTCAGTGCGAACCTTTGGGACAGATGAGTGAATCCTGGGACTTTGTAACTTCCAACATTTCTCTGCTGAATGCAAACCAAGAATAGGCTTTTAAATAAGAAGATCTCAGTGGTGGTGACATAATCACTGGTGTAAAGACAGATTTAGAGAGCCTGCAGAGGTCTGTGGACGTCTGTAGGTCACAGTAAAACTTGTAAGATATTAAGTGTTTATTTCTTTTCCTCTGTGTTATACGTCTGTCTCTCCGTGTGGCATTTGCATGTCTGTGTGGGTTCTCTGGCTTCCTCAGACCAACTGCATGTCAGTCCAGACGTGCAGTCGGGAGGTTATGTGAAATGCACTCGCTTTCTGCATGTTCCTTTATGGCTTACAGACACACACACTAACTCATACCCTACCACACTTAAACACACAGACACGCACCAAATCTCGTCCAGGAGATACATTACTGTCAGGAGTCTTTTTGCTTCCTACTAATGTAAGAATCCTTCCAAGGAGACAGATTAAATTCTATTACATGCCTCAGTGTGTTTCTATGTATATACTGTAGTTTATTTCATTGGTAGCCTGTCCAGGATGTACCTGGCCTCTCACCCTATGGCAGCTGGGATAGGCTCCAGCCCACCTCCGCGACCCTGAAATGCACTATAAATGGTCAGGCATTGAGAAAAATGTTCCATCTCATTAACTTCAGAAGTTTAAAACCTTTACTGAAAATGCAAATCGTTTAAATGCATAATAATAATAATAATAATAGAGTCAGATATTTTCTGTTTGGAGTTTTCTCCCGTTTATCCTGCCGAGGTGCTGTTCCGTGTCAGCCCAGCAGGAGGCAGAGTCTCACACGAACCCGAAAACGACGAGAACACGAAGAAGAGTTGCTAACGCGGAAGTCGTCCGGGATCTTATCTTCACCTGGCTGGAGTTTTCTTCCCCGTGCAATTTACTCTTTCCTCTGGTGGACGTTTTAAGCGGGATGGCGGGTCGTGATGCATTGGTCGGTGCGAGCGTGCTGAAAAGTTAACGGGCGGTTGATATCCGGTGCGGGTCAATGGACGCCAGGACCTGAGCTGCTGTTTTGACAGCTGTGGTGATCCGCCAGCACCGTGTCCATCTGTCCGTGTGAGGAGCCGCAGAGAGCGGACAGCGCAAGACCGAACTGAGCGTCTGCAAAGTTACTGGTGAGCGGACCGAAAGGTGAGACCAACCGTCGGCATTTCCCACCGCCTCGGAGTAAAACACCTGCTCCTGTTCTTGCACCCCCCGGCTCTGTTCTCCTCTGCTCATCTTCAGTCTCCAGCTGCTCGCCGAAACGTGGCCATGGCTTCTCCCCGGCTCAAGTACCTCTCACTGGGTGTGCTGGTGTTCCAGACCACCTCCCTGGTGCTCACCATGCGTTACTCCCGCACCCTGCAGGCCGAGGGCCCGCGGTACCTGGCCTCATCAGCGGTGGTGGTGGCCGAGGTCATGAAGATCCTCACCTGCGTCCTGCTGGTCTTCAAGGAGCACAGTGAGTCCGTGTACACAGCTCCCGGCACCGGTCCTGTCATGTGTGATAAACTTTAGGCCACAGTGAAGTGTTATAAATGCTCAAACAAGTCCAGCTGGATGTGAGCAGGAACCATCACGGTGCCGTCTGAGGTCTGGCTTCTTTGATCTGTAAAGCACAAATCATGCTGGGCTTGTTGTTTAATCCCAGAACATGAAAGATGATTTAAATGTTAAATATGCTTGTGGCTGAGCAGCTCCTGCAGCAGGAAGGCAGTTCAAACTGATCCAGTGATCCAGGACCAGCACTGTGAATGCTTGTGACTAAAGTGATTTTTATCTTATTTCAGCTTCAGTTCTGTGTTTGTTAATAACTTCACCTGTTCAGAGTTTACTGATGTTTTCTTCATCAGAGGTCATTTTTTCCCGATTACCTGAGAGGTTCTGTTTCTGAGGTAATCAGGATGAATTCTGAGAACTTTCACTAAAACTACAGAAAACAGGGATTCGCACGTCCATGTGAGCTTCCTGATTGGATATCATTAGTCCAAAAAAACAAAACAAAAAACAACCCTCTAGCTGGGCTGTCGTGTCTTGTTATTTTATCTTCCACCCGTGGGTCTTCGTTTCCCTGTGCCTTGCTTCGCTCCGGTGCCGTATTTGCTTTGTGTCTGGGTTTTCTGTCGTGACTGCCTCACACGTGCTGTTGATCTTTGTCTCTTTGCAGAGTTTCAAACATCTCGTGTGCACAGATGGTCACGTGATACTCGTTTACAGGCCTCTTATTTCAGACAGAGTCTTTTTAACACGACTGAGACTGAGAGTCCTGCTTTAAATTGGAAATGTGTCAGTGTGCGTGCAGCCTGAGGATTTGCAGTCAGGTTTGGTGGACTGTTCCTGACGTGCTGAAACTACAGTTGGTGGGTTTTCTGGATCAGTGAGGCTCAGAATTCGTTTTTGGCTAATAGCAGTCTTTTTTTCTGAAAACTGAAAAGTACTTCATTCACTGATCAGCAAATACAGATGTTTTTAGACACAGTCTGTTTTCAGAGGCTCGGAAGTAGGGCTGCCACAAACGATTATTTTGATAGTCGACTAGTCACCGATTATTTTTGTGATTAGTCAACTAATCAGATCATGCATCCATTGTACGTAAAAAAAAACCAGACAGTTTATTGCACCAGTATGCATCTGCTCGTATATAACTATCACTAGCTTATAGCTTGAAGTGTTTAAGGTATGTGCTAACTAAAAATAAAGACAAGATGGTAATTAAATTTTAATGAAATATGCAGATTGTTTCCCTGGAGTTCAATAAACTCAGCCGATTTACTCAGGAACAAATAAAATACTGAAAAAAGCCAAATAATAACATTAAGTTATCTAAGTGACTTGTATATCATGTTTAACCTGAGTAGCGAAAGACAACGGTGGGTTTGAAAATGATTTGCCCAGAGTCCGGTGTTCTCACCAGCTCTAGTTAGCCTTGCCCCCGGCTCGCTATCGAGCTGGTGGGTAACAGACGTCTCCGAAAACGTCGGAGCGCTTTTGAAAATATGTGGCGTCTTGATAAACTGAACAGATATTTGAAGTTTACACAGCTACATTCTCGCCTGAAAACACGTTAAACGTTAAAAGAATAATAAGAGTAGTATTAAAACTAACTAGCTACCGCCATTGTTGGAAACTGAGCTGGGCCGCGCTATGAATTCTGGGACACGGCTTCTTCTTCTTCTTCGAGGTTTAACGGCAGCTGGCATCCTTGTACATGTAGTGCTGCCATCTTCTGTTTCAGTCCGTTATTACACTCTTAAATCCTACTATTTATTCCTGCGTCTTTTGGGATCTTACAAAGCTTCAAATGACTCGTCGACTATTAAATTAGTCGTCGACGATTTTGATAGTCGACGTAATCGTGACTAGTCGACTAATCCTGGCAGCCCTACTCAGAAGTAATTGGACGACTGCCTGAAACCGTTTCATTGCCAGGTGAGGCGTGTTCCCTCAAAGTATATCATTGTTGTTTTTGTGATATTTCTTTTTCAGTGACCAGTAAAAGTCTGAGCCACTTAAACGGTTCTGTTATTGAATTATTATCACTAACATTAATTATTAACATGTGCTCAGGAAACAGACGTTCATTAACTTGAACTTGAATGACGGGAAGAGAAAAATATGGAGGAGGAGAAAAACGACTCAGGATCTGAACAAATAGCACATTGTCTGTCAACCGCAGTGGAAGCAGCATTATGACCTGGGCGCGTACGTCCGGGTCTTAGTCACCGGAACCAGCCCACTCACACTTATTGATGATGTGACTGCTGATAGAAGCAGCAGGATGAATTCAGATTCAGCCAAATGCTTCAAAACAAAACTGTCTTAAGAGCCTGAGTATGCTGCAAAAGCAGCCCGAGAGGTTCTCACAGCAAAGAAATGTGATGGTCTTAACCGCCAGGGCAGTCAGCTGATGTCACTTCAAGCTTTTCAGCTATTAAACACTAAACTGGAGGCAGAAGAAAGTAAAGATAGCTGCCGTGCCGGGCTCACGGAACATCTCAAGGAAGGAGACGCAGGATTTGGTGATGGCTGTGACTTTAAAGCTAAAAGTCGGCACTGCAATTATGTCTTGGTTGTTTTATTTAAAATCCAAGTTCCTGGTTCTGGCTGTAAAGCTGGATTTCTGAGCCTGGACTAACAGGAGCTCGTCAGGCGGTGTGTTTCTTGCGACGGGCCACAGCTTGGGCCAGAGAGACCACTTCTCTTTTTACTTTCTGAATATTAAAAACTGTGACGGGGAATCCTCAAGAGGCACCGAAGCGCTCAGTCATCTTTGCGTACTTTGATTTCACTCTAAAGCTCCAAGCTTGGTTAGAATTTGTAATCTATATGTGTGGTTTGTGTCTTCTTTCCATGCTGCAGGTTACAGCATGCGCGCTCTCAACAGCGTCCTCCGTCAGGAAATCATTCACAAACCCGTAGAAACACTGAAGCTGGCGATCCCCTCAGGGATCTACACACTGCAGAACAACCTGCTGTATGTCGCCCTCTCCAACCTGGACGCAGCCACCTACCAGGTAAGCAGCACGGCAGGTTAATCTGCGGGCCTCATGACCGCCGTGACGACCGGAGGATTGATCGCTTGTTCCTTTGTCTCCATCAGGTGACGTACCAGCTGAAGATCCTGACCACGGCCCTGTTCTCGGTGTCCATGCTGGGCCGCAGGCTGGGCGTGTACCAGTGGCTCTCGCTGCTGATTCTCATGGCTGGCGTGGCCCTCGTGCAGGTGCCGTGCATCTCGAATCACTGTTTCACCATTTCTTGAGACAATCAGCTTTTATTTGCTGTCTTAAAAAAGCTAAATGTGTAGAGATAGTCAGACATAAAACACAGGAATGAAAATGCACCTCTAAGGCTGAAGGAGGCGAGCTCAGAGATGTTTTGAGGCTGACAAAAAGACATTCAGGAAGTAAAATGGATTTGTGTATTCAAATCACAGTAAGCTACTTTACTTATGTTCACTCAGCTCAGAGAGAGACTGGAAAAAAGCAGTGTGTGCACGCAGCTGACACTTTAGTCCCCTTTGTCTGCTGAGCATTTACTCACTGAGTGTGCTGTTTTTTTGTTTTTTGTTTTATTTGTTCTGATATTTAAAGGCCAAATAAATAATGAGGCTTGTACTAGAAGACTGAGTAAATGTTGGCTGCTGATGAATGATGTGTCAGAGGAGGAATGACTGTTTTCATATCACCTCCTCCTCCTTGGCTAAACAAAGAAAATGGCAATCAGTTGGCTTTACACTTATTCTGAGAAATATTTAGCCGTGAACGGATCTGTTTGTCCAAGGTACGTGCAGGAGTGACCGTGGCTTATCAGCGGCACTCCACGAAGGCTCGCACTCACATCAGATATGATGCTAAAGAGCAACTGTTCTGTTTCCATCTCAGACCCTACAAACACACAGAAAACAGAGTCTGCAGAGAAACCCCGCTTCTGTTTCGCTGCTCGTTTCCAAGCTGGTGCTGTTACTTTTCACCCAGCGAGGTTTGTTGCGGAGCTGATGGTGCTGATGTTGGAGGAATATACCAAACAATAGCTTCACTTTGTCCTGAATCTTTATTTATCCAAAGATGAAAGTGTGAGATTTCTTCCTTTGCACATTCAAAGCTCAGCATCATCTTTTTTGTGCATTAATGCCTGTGTTTTCCTGCTTACTGCAGCACATCACACAAGAAGTCTCGCTCTGCAGCTTTTTCACAACGCAGCAAAGCTGTGACGATGCCGTGTCTGAATATTAGGTACCCGGCATGAGGGATTCAGTGAGACTTCACTGTGAATGATAATCATTACACAAAGTTCCAGTTTACTAAGTACATACGAGTTTCTCTGGAAGGCGCACGTTGTATCCGCTGGATGTTTCATTGGATGTAAAATACACAGCCCAGGTTTGTTTGTTTTCTCTGGACATCATCACGTCGAACCCTGTGACACACTGGATTGTGTAGCACTTATTATTTTTGCAGCATGTACTTTTATTCAGCAGGAGATGTGCAAGAGAAGAGAAGTCTGCTCCACGCAGTTATCATAGACTGTATCTAAATGATGGAGGAGGCCATAGCGGTGTTACGCATTGGCTCCTGTTTGGAAGCTTGGGTGACTGAATGTGGATGAGAGGTGTAAGTCATGAGCCAGGACCCACCTGCTAGTCAAAGTAACTGTGACCTTTAAACGGGTGAACCTGGATAAAGTGTACTTCAGTATTGAACCAATAAAGAAGCTTGTTTCTGCTTCCAAGACGGACGTTTCTCTCTGCAGTCACGTTTAGAGCCAGAGAGCTGGGGGTGAGATTTGGTCTGGTTCTGTCAAATTGGCCTCTGAGCATCTCTGACGCTGGCCTGTCAGTCTTTTAAAAACTAAAACCTAAAAGCTGCTGTGCTACAGGAACTCGAAACACACAAAGCACACTTTGGACTGTTTCGCCACATTTTGAGGTGGATAATCATTCCTTGAAATGTTTGTTGGGTTACGATTTAACTTCCTAATCGTACATGTGGGGAGAAGAAAGCTCGAAAGAGTTTTTTTCACCTGTTAAAATTTAAGGCTCTCCGGTTTGTGCTTGCAGTGGCCCTCTGACTCTGCCTCCGAGAAGGAGGCCCCGTCTGCTGGCTCCCAGTTCGTCGGCCTCGCCGCAGTGCTGGTGGCGTGCTTCTCCAGCGGCTTCGCTGGTGTCTACTTTGAGAAGATCTTGAAAGAGAGCAAACAGAGCGTGTGGGTCCGCAACATCCAGCTGGGTTGGTATCTATCACCAGGCAAATCAGTTGTGAACTGATATATACAGCCTGTATATGTTCTTGAAACGCAGTCCAGCGCAGTAAAAAGTATGAAAAATAAAGTGGAGGCCAGAAGAACAATGATCTGAGATGCTGTTGCTTAAAAGTGATAAATGGACCAGGAAGCTCCCATGTGTGCAGCGGTTCCTCGGGTCTTTGCTCGGGGAGCCAGCTGGGCTTTTTACCCTCCGATATGTTTCTGTTAGATGAATGTTCCTGTCTAGTTTATTTTTATCCTGGAACGTGTGAGTATGTGCTGAGTCTCCTGCGATTCCCACTGAGCTTACAGCATCTTCACCTGTGTTAAACCTCAGAGCCTCAGCAGCAGGAACAAGAAAGACGATCAAAAACGAGAATTTAATCATTAATTTAGGCCTGATTTTAGTGGAAATATTCTTGATATATTACTTAAATAATAGAAAACAGCAGTGTTGGGAATGTCGCTCTGAAGTGCTCCGTCCCTGCGTTTCAGGGATGTTCGGCCTGGTGTTCGGGCTCCTCGGGATGATGGCCTATGATGGGGAGCGAGTGAGGGAGTCTGGAATGTTTCAGGGATACAACACGGTCACCTGGACTGTTGTAGCACTGCAGGTAACTTTCACTCGCTGTGCTGTCGCGTATATTGTCGAACTTCTGGGCTAACAGACTGTTTAAAGCTGGGGCTCGGACTCCCCGTTGGCCCTACAGGTCATGCCTCTGTCCATCTGTGTCTCCGTGTTTGTTTTCTCTTCAGGCCCTGGGTGGTCTGGTCATAGCAGCGGTCATCAAGTACGCAGACAACATCCTCAAGGGCTTCGCTACGTCACTCTCCATCATCCTGTCAACGCTGATATCGTACTTCTTGCTGCAGGACTTTGACCCAACCAGGTAAAGAAAGCAGTCGCTATTTTTTTTTCTCCGTTTTTTCCTTTTCGCTTTTCTTTCTTTCAGCTCAATGAGTTTTCTGCTCTTGCCTGCAGTGTTTTCTTCCTCGGGGCCGTTTTAGTCATCGCGGCCACTTTCCTGTACGGCTACGAAGGCAAGCCTTCCCCCAATCCCAGCAGGGCGTAGGACACACGGCTGAAACTACAGCAGCTGCGGGAGGTCGTGAAGACACGAAGGGAAAGGAGGACTGGACTGCCTTTATGTTTTCACATATAGTGTGAAAACATAACGGAGGATGTAAGCAGGTTTGGATCAGAGGAAGGTTTGTTTTGTTTTTTTTAAATTTTATAACAACGCTGTGACAAGTCTCACACCAAAAGTGCCTCAGCTGAGAAGGAGAAGCAAGGAGAGACGAAACCAGGAGGGCGTTTTACTTTTCTTCTGTGATTACAACAGCGCACATAATCCAGCTGCCACGCCCGGTGAAGGGAAACTGGACCGACTGATTGTCTTCACCAGGAACTAGTTTGACTGCCTGTTAGTCTTACGGCCACATCAGTCACCCAGTGTAACAAAGGAGCAAAGAACCAGAGGGTGGGCCTTTCTAACTATTCTTCCAAGCCACATTTGCCACGTAGCCCAGTGGCTGCCGCCTTCACCTCGGGGTGTTTAACGCTCTAACAGGTACTCCTGTCCTGTTTAAGCTCAGAGTCAGAATGAGCTTCAGCTCTGAAACTACAACACCAAGCGGAGACGTTACACTGAATATTGGAAATCATGTTAATGTTTGGTGTAAGTATTAGCACTGTTGACATTTAAATCTATAAATTAATTGGCGGTTTAACTTATTCATTAGGCTTAGCTTAGTTTTCAGAACCACTGTTGACGGTTAGCGTGTCCTCTGCCTGTGTAACAGTGTCATTTGGTGATTTTTGTGGCGGAATAATCAGAATGTGGTCCAATGAAACTGAAGCTGGTTACATCATTTACAGAGAAAGTAACGTTTGATTTGATGATTTTTTTTTTTTTTTTTTTTCTGAAACTACTTTTTTTTTGGGATAAAGCGGGTATAATTAAGAACTTTATTATTTTAATTACCAGTATGTGAATCTTTTATAAAAAAAACATGCTTCCTTTGACTTATGTGCATGTGTCATTGTGTGTCTCCTCTTTGATCATTCTTACTTTACCACAACACACGGCATTTACATTTTCTACCCCAACACATAGACTCTATATAAAAGATGGATACCTGCTTTCAAATCTGATGTCATTGGCTGCATGGATGTCCAAATTATTTGGTTCCTGTGACATCGCTGAGGGTTAAAAAACAAAGTATTTTATCCTCATTTTTTTTCCACAATTTTTTTAATTTTTTGGAGCAATTCACATAAATGCATTTTCGCATCACATTTTCAAAACTCACTCGGTGAGTCAATCTATTTCCTAACAATAAAAGATGCCCAAAAGTGCACCAAACTGCAGTCGAAAGTACCTCTGAGGTGATCCATTTGTTAATAACAACCATGAGGTTCGTCATGGATCTGCTGCGTAGTTTGGATGACGCGCTATTAGGGCTGCCACGATTAGTCGACTAGTTACGATTACATCGACTCTCAAAATTGTCGATGACTAATTTAATAGTCGACGCAATATTTGAAGCTTTTGTAAGATCCTGAAAGACGCAGGAATAAGTAGTAGGATTTAAGAGTGACTGAAACAGAAGATGGCACCAATGCATCTACAAGGATGCCAGCTGCGGTTAAACGGCAAAGATGAAGCAGTCTCAGGTATGGTAGCCGTGTCCAAATTCAGGGGCCGCATCCTTTGGAGACTGCATTTGTAGGCCGATTACATCACAGCGACGCAATGAAGGCTGTCCAAATTCGACAACAATGACAAATGCGTCCTCCCTTTTCCCCAGATTTAAAGGATGGGTCGGGTATATCCTTCATGGCCCAACCTATCTAGGGATGGATATCGTTTAGGTTTTATCCGATACCGGTGCCAAACTGGTACTTTTGAAACGGTGCCGGTGCTTAAACAGTGCTCGAACCAGTGCTTAAAGAATGGAGAACACAAACTTTGTCCAAAAACCTCTCATGTTCAGCTGTTTTTTTGTAAAAAGATAACAATGTTAGCCTTTTCTGCAGCTATAGGGGATTTATGGTATCACTCTTGGCTGGAAGCAGTGCTTAAACAATGGAAAAAACACAAACTTTGTCCAAAAACCTCTCATGTTTAGCTGTTTTCCACTTTTTCTTTGGTCATTTTGGCCAGGGTGAAGGGAGCATCTGCCATCAAACAAGAAGACAGCCACATGTAGCTATGATGATGTTTGCTAGTTCACCTTACATGCATTAATGTAATAACGTGGTTAGCCTACTCAACGTAAATTACACACGAACAACATTAAGCTACTCGCCCAGCGAAGAACGGCTGCTGCTGCCATCATCATCCGTCATCATTTCTGCTACACTGGCAGGGCTAGGGGCCAGGACTCTATTCTTCGGGTTTTTGGGGGATGTTGCTAACTCCGGGTCCGATAACAGGCACCACACCCGCAGTAGATGTGTGAGGGCTTGCAGCAAGCTATCAAATACAGCTTTTAAAAAGAACGCTATGCGTCGCCAGGTGTTTCATCAGATTCGAGGTGTTACCTCGTTTGCACAGTATCACCTTAAAGCACTTGTTGCAGGCTGCTGAGTTTGCATCTTTTGCTGTGAAGTACAGCCAGACTTTTGACCGCTTCACCTTGGGCATTTTTAATCTGTAGCTCTGCTCTAAAAGAACATACGTATCTGGGCTCGCCTACTATCCTTGGTAAGGTAAAATTATTGGCTAGAATCCAAAGTGTATGACATCTCAGGAAAAAAAAGCACCGAAATGTGCGCTGCTTTTCGGTCTGGTTACTACAGTTTATGTCAGAACTGGTGCCATAATGGCACCGGATACTGGTACCCATCCCTAAACCTATCCCAGAATTCTATCCAGCCAATTCCAGTTTCTAACAATGACGGCAGCGACTTAATTTTAATATTAGTCTTTCCTGGTCACAAAATAAACTTTTAAGATATTTTATGGCGAGGATGTAGCTGTGTAAACTTCAAATATCTGCTCAATTTATCAAGACATCACATATTTGCAAAAGTGCTCTGACATTTTCAGAGACGTCTGCTACCCACCAGCTCA
Organism: Rhamphochromis longiceps; assembly: GCF_057381845.1. Classification (NCBI taxonomy): domain Eukaryota; kingdom Metazoa; phylum Chordata; class Actinopteri; order Cichliformes; family Cichlidae; genus Rhamphochromis; species Rhamphochromis longiceps. Next base: position 11,360,841 of record NC_140578.1, read on the forward strand.
ATAGATGACCGGGAGGTGAAGGCTCACTAGAGCGTCCGATGGATGCAAGATCTGATTAGTCGACTAATCGCACAAATAATCGGTGACTATCAAAATAATCGTTTGTGGCAGCCCTACTTGCTATTGAAAATTGACCCTAAGCTTCATGTTCCCAAATCTTAGTCGGGCTGGAAGTGATTCCCTTATGAAGCATTCAATTTTTCTTTGTCTAGCAAAGATGTGCTCTACACATGTGAACAGCACTAATAAAAAGTCAGAGAGGTTGACAGTGACCACTGATTGCTCGGTAGGAGTTATTGCTTTTTAGAAACTAGAGCAGCTTTTTTCTAACGCAGTTAAAAAGATAAATGCTTTAAGATCCTGACTGATAATTGACCAAATAAAAATCAATTTGTGTTCAATAAGATGTGAAACTATGATCAGAAGTTATAAACCCATCTGGAAAAGAGCTGAAAGGTTGTTTTCCCAGTAGATTTTTATACAAGTATCTTATAATCACTAAAGTCGCCTCCTGCTGGTGGTTACAGAGAACGCAGCTACAGAGCCAGCTCGTCCATCTTTTACCTACAGTCTGTGAATGTACCATGGGGACATTGCAGCCTCTTATACCCATGTAAAAATGTTACACTGTACCTGGGCTGTGGAGCGACAAAGAGGACTAAGTTCACACTTTATTTTTGGCATTTGTTTTAATGAGTTTAAAAACACTGCATGCAAAAGCCAGACAGTCTGAGAGAAAGGACTGTACGTCCTCCACATTAAAACACTGTAAAACACCGTCAGCCTGTCGCTTTCAGACAATCTAACGTCGACCGGCAGGACAAGTAGGAATAACAAGTCAGATTCACACGAAGGGCCGTGCAGCACTCTGCTCCGAGCCCACAGGCACGGCTGTTAACTGTAAAAGACACTTGAGGCCCGGATGCACTTTGACGGCAGACTGTGTGACCCTCACGGTGAAGTAAAAATGTATTTTTAATTAACACGTTATTTTAATCGGGGCATGTGGGGGGGGGGAAGTTCCCCACTATAAAAGCATCAGTTCTCTGCGCAAAGTTTCAGTCCAATAACGATCACCTTCTAAGTTGTCCCATCGGAAGTGCTGCTCGTGATTGTCGGCTTGGCCTCACAAACTGCCCCTGCGTCATAGCTACAATAATCAGGGTGTTAAACTATCTCTTTGTCCACATCGCTGTGCGGTTAGTGTGTGTTAGGTTTTGCAGTAAGCCGGCAGAACAGTCCTTCCTGGTGATCCTGGCTCTGTTGTTGTTCTATATGAGGTGTGTGTGTGTGTATGTGAAGGCTTGTTCGGTTCGCACCAAGAGTAATGAGCAGCATCAGCAAGATAATGTGGTTACATCATCCATCTCTCTTCATCTCTGTCTCATCTGGACCAGTTCAGCAGAAGCCTTTTTTTTTTCAGTCCCACTGAGGCCGGATGAGCAGATCTACAGCAAATGCACCGCCTGGAAAATCATCAGAAGCAGCGTAGAGGTTTCTGGTTTGGGGCACTGTTTCACCTCCTTCTAAGGTGCACGGAGGAGAGGAAAAAGCCTGAAGAGATCAAACCTCCTGCAGCACCGACAGTATACAGAGTAACTGTAAGGCTAGACAAGCGCATTTGTGGCTCGCAGCATTCATCGGGGTCATCATAAAACATATTACAGATTAAATGATGCAGATGTGAAATAGAAAGAAATACAAAACGCACAATCTCAGCCAAGTGTGTGATGTTTTACGACCACGATGAAGGCTACGAGCCAAAACACAACAGCCTAACAGTGAACTACGCTGAAGCTGTGAGCTCGTAGGAAAACAGCACATACTGGCTTTCATTTTCAGCCGCGAACCTTCTGACACACACATCACGACAGACCACCAGAGACGCTGCGAAGCAAACACTTCCTCTCACACCGTCACGTGTTTGGATATTTTGCTAACTGCTGAATGGACAATTTTTGAATGGACGAAACTTTTTTCGTCACCCTGAAGATGAACAGTCATACATTTTTTCTAGATGTAAAAAATGCTGTTTGAAGACAAAGAAAAAACCCTGTAACCCTCAGATGAGTGAGATTTAACAGGCGTTAGTTTGATATCCCAAATCTGGATGAGCAAGTACGTTGACGACAGCTGAAACGTTGCTGCGCTTCAGCAGATCACCTTCTAACTGCAGGGCTGCACGCTGCCAGGGTTAACTCAGAAGAAACTATGTTTTGGTGTGATCTCAGTCTTACATGAGTGGAACTTGGCATCAGTACGTTCCTCAAATGATAAAACCATGTTTGACTGTAGCAGGCTGTCATCAACACAGGCATCTCTGGCTTTTCAAAAGGCAGGGAGGGAGAAGCTCTGCAGCTCGGACGAACTGGCCACGTGCGATTGCAGGAGGGGGAAATAGTCCTGCTGCAGGGCTTCAGTCATGTCTGTGTGTATGTGACTGAAACCAAAGTGTTATTTCTGCTTTTCCTCTGATATGTCAAAAACAAGGTAGCTCTGTGTTTGCATGTGACAATCTTTGAAACACAAAGAAAAGAAATGACCCTACAATGTTTCGGCTTTACAAACGAGGCCTTGTGTGTGTGTGTGAGAGTGTGTGAGGCAGTCCGGTGTGACACAGCAGCACGCCTGGGCCCGACCCCGGGCTCCATTATAGAAAGCACACAAGCACAAACAGATACACGCGTTTGCACGCTCACGTCATCCCGGTGAGATTCTACTTGTCTGCGTCCACGATGAAGAAGGAACCCCACAGCGACGGCGTCCTCGCTGGACGTGAACGCAACGCAAACTCTAACAACTTTCCTCGCTTAAACTCTTACACAGCACTTAAGCGTACAGAACAGAGCAGGCCACGAGTATGCTGTCTTTAAGGCCGCGAAAACCTTTGTCAATTGTATTTAAGCTCCATCACTTCTTCCAGGGCCTGAGTAGCTACAGCACAGGTATCAGTTACATCCCAGCGCAGATGTTCAAGCTTCAGACGAGTCTTCCCTCTGTTGTGCAGGGCCGGAGTGCATGCCTGCACACCCGGCGGCCCAACGGCACCAGAAGCAGGGACTAACAAACTTTCTAATCATCAAAGGCAGCGGTGGGGAATTAAGGCGGTTGTCCCCTCAAGATTCAAAGCACTGCAACTCTGATGAGGTCATCAGCACGTAATGCAATTCTCAGCCTGCTTATAAATATCATTTTTGTCTGCTTTTGCGTCTCATCTGATTATCCTGTTAGCAGAATTGGCCTGATATGATATGATGTCCAGAAACGGCCAATCAGATGCACGTGGTGTTCTACTTGGGCGGTATGACAACAACCGGAGGGCCTCTCCTCGGCCTCCACATCAGAACCTGGGCATCGTTGGCGTTGGGCCTCCCCATGGCGTTAAGAGGGATGGGCTCCATTCGAGTCAGCACCCGCGGCTGGTCCTGGTGCACCCGGCCCACCAGCCTGGCCCTGGAACCCAGAGGCAGGGACGGGTCCACTGCGATGTCAACCCTCATCCTCCACTTGATGGTGTGGAGCAGGATCTTTTCCCTGGATGTGGTGTTGAGCGCCACCAGCCAGGTGGTGAAACTCTGGTCTCTTTTGATGTTCGTCAGTAAAGGCGTGTTAGATTCGCTGACCGGCACAGCCCAGGTAACGCTGGGGTAAAAATTGTCATTCATGCTGACGATGAAGCGGGACGGCTTGGACGTGGGGCCGACTATGGTGACTGTCTCTGTCGTGTTTCCGTACCAAGGGTAGCTCACGCCATCTGAGTCGCTGATGGCCCGGACCAGGCCTTCACGGAGCTGAGGCAGCTCCCAGCTGGACCTGGAGGAAGACAGAGAACCAAGAGATCTCTGGGTAACTCCAACATTCATTCAAAAGATGTTTCATAGATTTTAACTGACGTTCAAACTTATTAAAAACACAAGTTAAGCCACTGTTGCTGTGTATGACGTGTATAAACATGGCACCAAATCCACCGATGAAAGTAGTCCCCAAAAAGCGCATTTGATCCCTGTTAGCTGCCCCTTAATGGACTCCAGGAACACGTGTAACGTGTCTGTTAGTTTGCTAATGATACCAGCATGACTAGATCCAGTTGTGGTGCTGTGGCGACTGTTTTTCCTACACTGAAAAAAGAAAATGTTGGATTTACTTAATTCAACAGTGAGGACACTGGTTGAACATAGATGTTTTGCTTTGGCAGCAACTTAAACAACAACAACAAGTTAAATCAACACAAGTTATTCATATTCAATACACCTGTGTAGTTTGTGTTTATAAAATGTGATTAAAACATGTTTAGATGAAGTAATTTCAGCTCTTGAAATATTTTTATCCTTCACAATTTTCTCACTTTATTCCAACACTATTCAATAACTTTTTATCCCAATACTATTTGGTTACTTTAAAAACTACACGTTATCTTCATATTACATAATGTACAACAAAGTTTAGAGTCTGGTTAACAGATTTATAACAACTTCCATCCATCCTCTTCACCAGTCTATTGCAGGGCTAACATGGAGAGAATTCTTTTAACCAATTAACGTAACCCCAATAACTGCATGACTTAACTGTGGGAGGAAATAGAGTCCCCACAGAGAATTCACTGCATACTACACTGAAAAAAATGAAATTGGGTGGTTGTTACATTTACAAAATTGTAACGTGTAATTTGATACAATCTAGTAAGAATGGTTAGTTGCCTGGACTCAAGAAATGCACAAGATCACACAAGATTTCAAACTGCAGGAAAATCACTGGAGTTTTAAAAGGCAGACAACTACACACACCACATGTATGCTATCACTATTTATTGCGGTTTAAGCTGTCAAGGACAAAAACGTATGGAAAATTCTGCATCAAGCCTTGAAATCATAGCTTTTCCTACTTTTGTTAAGCCTCGGTTGACATCTTGGTGGCGTGGTGGTTAGTGCTGTTGCCTCACAGTAAGAGCATGGGTTCACTGGTTCAAATCCACAACCTGGCTAGTTTACAGTGAGTTCCATCTGAGTACTCTGGCTTCCTCCCACAGTTAAAAGTCATGCGGTTATTAGAGTTAGGTTAATTGGTGATTCCAAATTACCGTAAAGTGTGAATTTGAGAGAAAATAGTTGTTTGTCTGTATGTGACAGACTGGTGAGCTATCCAGGGTGTACCCTGCCTCTTACCGTATCACTTCTGGGTTATGCCCCAGCCCCCCCTGCAGCCTGGATAAAGATAGGAGGATGGTAGTGGTTGTAAATTCATTCAATTTTTATGTTAACCAGACTCTAGACTTTGTTGAACATTATGAAATATGAAGACAAATTTTATTATTTAAGTGACCAAGTAGTATTGGGGTAAAAGTTATTGAATAGTGTTGGAATAAAGTGACAAAACTGCGAAGGATTAAAATATTCCAAGAGCTCAACTTAGTTCATTTAAACAAGTTTCACTCACATTTTATCAACACAAACTGCACAGGCTTATTGAATATGAATACATTGTGTTGATTTAACTCAGTTGTTTCTGCCAAAGCAATTGTGTGCAACCACTGTTCACTTAAGGAATTCCAACAGGCTCTTTTTTTTTTTTTCAGTTTAGCTGGATTCGAACCCAGGACCTTCTTGCTGTGAGACAACGGCGCTAACCACCACACCACCAATCAAGACTTGACAGCTTAAACCACAATAAATAGCAATAACATACACGTGGTGTGTGTATGGTTGTTTGCCTCTTATAACTCCAGCGATTTTCCTGTGGTTTGAAATCTTGTGTCATCTTGTGAATTTCGTGAGTCCAGGCAACTAACCACTCTTATTAGATTTGATCAGGTCATCTGAACAAGAACAAATTAAGTTGTTGAATTTCATGCAGATCCTACATAATTTAATTATGTTCACCATAGGGACATGAAATTATTTTGTTCAAATTACAAGTTAGACTTTTGTAAATGTAACAACCACCCAATTTGCTTTTTTTGAGTGTATTTGGAGATATTTGTTGTTTTTGCTTTGCTTGTTTTTTGATTGGCTGCGGATTATTTTATATATATTTTTTTATATTTCTACCAAGCTTTTAGTTATGTGATACTGTATTTCATTAAGCCGTTTTGCTTTTTAAAATCTATTTTATTACAGGAAGTTTCTCTTTGTTGGGCCAAATTGTCTAAAAAAAGAAAGAAAGAAAGAAAGAAAGAAAGAAAGAAAGAAAGAAAGAAAGAAAGAAAGAAAGAAAGAAAGAAAGAAAGAAAGAAAAGCTATGATGGTTCAGTGTGCCAGTGGATTATCATCATCATCCCTTTGTTGTAATCAACAGCTTTGTCATCTGGAGGCCCCCTACCATCTATTTACCATGCCATGTGACCAATCCGATGACAACCTAAACCCCATCCTCTCACCCGTGCATGCACCACCCACACCCCTGCACCCAGTAGGATTAAACACCCCCTCGCATATGCCCTCCAGACATAACGCGTTTGTGTGTGTGTGAGGTGTGGGTGTGGGGGAGGACATGTCTCCGTGGGCACAATTTGAGTGTGAGAGCAGCAACTGTTGTTTAGCTCCTCTAATAGCAGCTTTTCTATTTAGGTGCCAGAGTCACAGGAACAGAATCTGTCGGTGGGCGTTTGAATGAAGGAGGCTGACGAGCTCCGTTAACCTGCTGCGTGCACAAATGCTCCCCGAGCGCGTGCAGCTCGGGCACGAACGCGTTATAGTTATTAGAGTGCACGGAGGCGCGCCGTCACGCACGCGCTCCCGTTTTCCTGCATCTGAAATCCTGTCACGCGCGTGTAACTGGGACTCAGGTGACAGAGGTGTGAACTCACATGCCGACGTCTCCGTAGGTGTTGTAAAATTCCATATGGGTGCACGCCTGGATCCAGCCCACCACCCAGGTCTCGTTGCGCGGGACTGGAGGCATCACAATCCGCGCAGACGCTTTGAAATAGGGCGTCTTGTACCGAAGCACTATGGGCGAGCTCTCCTCGATGACCGTGGGGCAGTGGTCTATGGTGGCGGACAGGTCGCACACCACGATGCTCTCTCGTTTGATGCGTGACTTGTTACAGGCGATGCTCTGGATGCAACCCATGGCTGTGCGGGTGGAGGTGGCGGTCAGCGGCGGCTAAGTGAGCCTGACAGGCACAGCTGGCCGGGACTCCACCGACACCGCGAGGCTGTGCATCCGATGAGATTATAAGGCAAAGGTGGGTGCTACCACGCTGCAGGCCCGGGAGGGTACCCGGTAACGCAGACACCCGCCCTGCTGATGTGCGAGCACATCTGCCCGCTGCTCTGGGGCTGACCCTGCGCGCTGACCTCCGGAGGATCTGAAGCAGAAACAAGGGAGCAGATAAATCGAGTGTCACGTGAATTTTAGATGCAGGGATGATTGCATCCTCTCCTCTAAACCCCAGCGGTCAGTTTCTCCCGGAGGATGCGATCCATCCGCGCTCCTGCTGCAGTCCCTGCCCGTAACCTTTGATCCTCGCCTTTCTGCCCCGAGCTGTCATGTCACAACAGGCGTCGGGGGACCGGCGGACGCTGGGACACCGGCAGGGGGACCCGAGGATCGGGCGGCGGTGTTTGGCGGTGCTGAACCGTGCATGAGATGCTGCTGCTGGTGCTGCTGGTGCTGCTGCCGGTAACCTGAGCGAGGTCGTTAGGGTCCGTCATGCCTGGCCACTCGACCGGAGGGAAGCCCGGTGGAACAAGCCGGGAGTCCGAGCATCAGCGGTGGGGTAACCAGCCTCCTCCCAGCCACCACCCGGAGGGCAATTCCCGATCAAAGCCTCTAGACCCCGGGCATCAAATCCTCGCAGTGCAGAGCGAAAGAGCGCCGAAGGATCAAAATAAGAAAAATAAGAGAAACGGTGTCATAGTAACCGCGCCGCGTGCACCGCGTCGTCCTCCGCTGAAGAAGGCTGCGTGGCTGTGCGTCGCTGTTCAGCCTGCGCGGTGCTGAAGATGCTCAGCCGACCAATGAGCGGCGGAGGGAGACCGCACGGGAGCAGCTCTGCGACCTCTCCCCCCAAAAATACCAAACCCCACAAACACGGAGTCCACGCACGTGCCACTCTGCTCAATTTTTTAGGAGTGACTCCGCCCTGGCAAAGCACCTTCCCGGGGGATTTGTGCCGAAGAACGGCACCTTTAACAGGAAGGGTCGTTTAATTGGTTTGAGAACATCAGGCTTTTCAAAATAAAACTGCCACAGTTTCGGCAAAACGACATCACCTCACGGTGCTCCGGGGTCTGCAGCCTTCCCCTACCTCCACCTCGGCAGGCGGAGGTTTCAGATAAAGTGTTTTACTGGCCTTGCTCACCTTACAGCTACCCAGAAATTACACTACTACTTTACATATAAGTATATATATCTATACACACACAGAATACGTTGTTCCTTTTGCTTTACGTCTTTTAACATTACAGATTTTTTTGTTTATAATAATAAAACATACATGGGACATTTCCATTTATTAATAAACAACTAGTCATAATAATATCAGATGTGGTGCCACAAAAATATATCTCATTTATTGGAGATAAAGAAGCTACTTGTGAATATAAAATGCTGCAAATTGTGCTGTAGATGGAGAAGTGGGTCGATTTAAGTTGATAAAGATGGCTGAATGCAGGATGATGGCTTCTGAAAACAGCTTAAACAAGATGCAGATTCTTATTTATATGCAGTGCTGTGAAAAAAGTATTTGCCCCTTCTTGATTTATTAGTTTACAAATTTCAGACCTACCTGCCCTGTGTGAAAAAACATTACCAGCTTCAGGTAATAACTGCTTGTGCCACCATTGATGTCAGTAGTAACTGACATCAAACATTTAACTGGTATTGGATGCCATTTTTGCCCAGTGTCTTTCTTATTGTTGAGTCATGACCTCTGACCTTAAAAGAGCCAGACGAGGCCTGCAGGTCTTCAGATGTTGTTTTGGTTCTTCTGTGACCGCCTGGGTGAATTTTGGTGGGCTGGCCACTCCTGGGAAGGTTCAGCACTGTCTGCAGTTTCTCCATGTGTGAATAATGGATCTCACTGTGGTTCATTGGAGTCCCAGAGCCTCAGAAATGTCTCTGTAATCCTTTCCAGACTGATAGGCGTCAGTGACTTTGTTTCTCAGCTGTTTGTTTAGATCTTTTAGCCTGCTTCACGTTGTTAGACAGCTTCTATTTAGCGATTTCTTGATTCAACAGGTCTGACAATAATCAGGCCTCGGTGTGACAGTGTAATTAAACTTCGCTTTCCAAAAACGTAGTTAATTACAGTTAATTTAGAAAGGGGCAATTACTTTTTTACTGTATATATCAGGTTGACACCGAATGTTTATAAGATGGCGAAGTTCTATAATTCCAGTACTGTACAGTACAGTGCGAACTTACTAAATTTTGTGAAGAAATTGTATCTGCGTTTGGACATGTGTAATTAGTTGTTTTATCTATTTATTTCTTTTGTTTGTTTTCTTTCTGGTGTGTAATTGACCTCCTGCTTTGTTTATGTGCGTCTTCACTTTTATGTGAGGAGGGGTTCAATAAAAAGAAAGAAAGAAAGTCTCTTTTGTGCAACCGACGAGTTCAAGTGCTTTTATTTTGGAAAGCAGCCATTTACAACCGCATGTTCTTCATTTCCGGGTCAGGTTGCTGATTCACATACAGGAGGAAAGCGGCGTGTTGGGCTTATAAAGTGTAAACATGGTGCCATTATAAAAAGCGGAGAGTCATCCCGGGTGTGTTACAGCCATGGTGAGTTTCTTATTTCACAGTTTAACTTCGCAAAAGCCCAACTTTAAAGCTAACACATGTGCTAAGCTAACCAAGCTAATGGTAATTTGGGAACCTCCAGCTAGTGATGCTGAAGCATTCACGCTGCTGAGTCAGTGAAGCAGGACTTTTTCTGTTTAGTTCGCTCCTGTAGAAACCATTAACAGAAAAAAACAGCAACATGACTTCATTCTAAACTGGGTCAGTAATCTTGATCTTTTTTTTCACGTTACATATTAATGAGTATTTAAAACAGCCAAGATATTAGTTAAAATTCAAGCTTTCCATCAGTGTTTGTGAGAAAAACTAAACTTTTGTTATTTGGTATTTATACCATGTTGAGTGGTCACGATTTAATATGTTAGTTACACGAATGTTACCCCTATGAGCAAGCACTTGGTGACAGTGGGAAGGAGAGAACCCCTTTTAACAGGAAGAAACCTCCGGCAGAACCAGGCTCAGGAAGGGGTGGCCATCTGCCATGACCGGACAGGACAGAAGACAAGTTATAGAAGAGAGCCAGACATTAATAATAAATAATGAGTCAATGCAAAGACGTGTATAAATACACAGTAAGTGAAGAAGAAACACTCAGTGCATCATGGGAATCCCCCAGCAGGCTACACCTATTGCTGCATAACTACGGAAGGATTCTGGGTCACCTGATATGTTGCAATGAGAAAGTGTAGCTTCAGATTTGTAATCCAGTCTGAGTTCAGTGTGAGTAAAAATACATCCAGTGAGTGTCCTGCGACCTGATGTTTTAATATATTTTCATTTTGGTGACCTGTCTCGTTTCTCCAGGTGCCTTCAGACTTTAAAGCCCTGATCCAGAGATTTTATCATCTTCAGTCCGAGCGGGTCGAAACCTACCGGCTCTTTGAAGAGTACGTTTGAATCTCATGATAATGCTGTTAAACACACACAGTCCTGTCTCTAGTGATTACATCATGTACACAAACAAGAGGAATCTGTATTAAATGACTAATTGCCCCCCCTTCCTGTTGTTTTTGTGATGGCTGCTGAATGTTTTCCAGGGGACACGAAGCCTACTTGAGGACAGGGCCCCATTATGACTTTGACCACTACAGGCAGCTGGTCCATGAGATAACGCAGGCGTTCTGCGGCATCTCTAAGGAAGTGCTGGAGATCAAGGGCAGGCTGCACGACGAGTTTGACAGACCAGACCTCTCCGAGCACATTGAGAAATTGCAGAACAAAGAGAAGGAGAAACTTGAACTGGTATGTAAGCACTTTCTGCATGGGTCACTTTTTAGACTGAGGCAAAGTCGAGGGGAATCTAAAATATAATATACGTCTGTGTGGTGATGAGAGATTTCCTTAACGGGCCTTTGGCAAGAAACTATGGATGCCAGTAAACATGATCACAGTAAAGGCAACAAGGCTGTGTTATTCTCTTTGTCAGAAAGCAGCACGTTCCACTCACTTCTGACCATTTGTTAAACATAAATATGTATCCTACTTTAGCGAGCCGCCGACAGCATGCCTTATAGTACCTGCTCTGAACACAAAGACACACACGTTGTTCGCACTCGTTCAGAACATCTAAAACGGTTTGTGCTAGAAAGCAAAACTATAAATATATAGATTAAAGAAGATTATAAATGACTGACCAGAAAAGTTGAACAGTTGTCAAAGAGGAATTTGTGTTGTTTAATAATGTGGTGTTAAACCGTACCTGACAGATAATGTTTCAGAACTTTTTCCAAAACTGGATGCAATTCTACTGATTCACCACAAGGAGGCAGAGTTTTTGCTTTAAACGAAAATCATTTCTTAATCGTTCTTCAGCTGAAAGCAGATTTCCCCACCATCATTGTTGAGTGTCAGAAATCATTTGTAGAGCAGCAGTTTGTTATAAATCCTCCAGTTTACATCACCGATGGAGTAAAGCTGTGAGAAAAGCTTCTGGAGGGATATGTTTGAGATTTCATATTTGAGACCTGGATCTTTTGAGGTTGATTTATCATCATTTTTTTCCCCTGTCCACCTCTCACACACATACACTCTCGATGCTAAGAGTTGATTTGAAAAGGAGGAATGATCGGGTCACTGGTGTTTCTCAAGACTTGCTGTGAAGATGCGGAGATGGTCACCACACGGTGGTGCCAGCAGTCGGCCTGTGGACTCATATTTCCATCACCGTCAAAACTGGACACACCTTTTTGACTTACTTTGTATTAAAATTGTATTAAAAGTAAACAGAATCATCTGCTAGGAGTTAAATTGCTTCAAAAAAGGCACAGCACCACAAACACAAGTCTAGTTTGCTGGGATGAAATCCAGCAGTGAGCTGCCATCCGTCAGCCTCCACCGGTCATTCAAAGTGACCAGCCTGTAAGCTTTAGTATCACTTTAAATCAACACACTGTTTAAAGATATATGTGGTGATTTTTTTCTTTTTTAGTGTGAAGGGGAAAATTAGCTACAGAAACCAAAAACCTTTCTTTAAAGCAGAATGGAAACATGATTACTGCACAAGCAAGTCCTTCATCCCGAGGTAAAATGCCCAGCACAAAACCCCCTCCATAATAATGTTACCATGGTGATTTAAGTTAGGGGAGTGGCCGTTTTGATTGACAGCTGTGCAGATGCAGCCTGCTGTAGCTGGAAGCTTCACCTCCACCAGTTTGAACTACTGTAACGAACCTCTTGACCTTTTTTAAATCTTTATTATTATTAAAAATGTTGACGTCTAGGCTGGATGTTTGGTTATTAAATGATCGTTTTGTTATACCACTATAAATCATAAGAACTGTGCTTCCTTACCAGCTTACAGCAAAATAAATACCATGATGTGACCTATAACGAAGGAGAAAAGGCTAACTTAATTTTGAATGACACCATACTTAAAATCACTTGCAGAATAATTTTCTCTCCTTTCCTGTGTAATACCTGAAGTCATGCACTATTAAAGTTATTTAAACACTATAGATCTGTGTTTCCTTATTCTAGTGTGCCTACCTGCAGGTATTTGTAGATAAATATAATTTTACTGTCATTTCAAATGTGAAACATTGAAGTTCCTTTTAATTACGGGCAGTATTACAGAGTGTTGGACAAATTTGACCACCTCAGTGCTTCCCACATTTTCACAGACTTCGGTACATCTGGTGTTCAGAGATGTTGCTTTGTTCTTTTGTATAAAGGTTTACATTCCTCTATAATTCAGCTCCCTTTCTTCCAGTAATGTTATAAAGCTCCCATTATCTCCGGGTTAATCATCCGCCTTTCCTCCATTCTCTGCTGATGAGTGGTTTGCATAAATCTTATCTGATGTGCCCTCTCAACAGACGGCTAAGCTGCAGCTGGCCAAGCAGCAGGCCCAGGATCAGCCGGAGGACCAGAGCTGTCAAGAACAGATTCAGGAGATCAAGCATAAGTAAGAGCTGCCATTACAGCCCCTCAGTTTACTGTGCTCGCTTCCCATCAGCTCGCTGCTGAGAGGCTCAGTTCTTCTTCTAATTGATCCGATAATCTTTGTAACTGTTCCATATCAAACCAGCACAAATAAAAGTGTGTGTGTGTGTGTGTGTGTGTGTGTTGCTTCGTTGCCCAGGATCATCCAGAACAAAGAGGCTCTGAGTGAGATCATGCAGGACTTCAAGTATGACTCAGAGGAGTGCGACTGACAGCTCGCTCCCAGGAGGTAGCCTCTGTCTCGGACACTATGAGCTGCACTTATCGATCCCCTCCCCCTCCACCCGGCTCCACCCAGCTCGCCGCTGCAGTCTTATTCCTCCCGGAGGGCCTTTAACATCCATCCTGCGTGAGTGTTTGTCTGCAGGCATGCGTTTGTGTTACTTCAGGGCTCAAAGAAAGAACTCTGCTGGCGCTGTAATGAAATGTGTATATAAAATATTCAGAAGGTGTGATCGGTTTGGAGACGCTCTCTTTGTTTGGATTGTATTTTTAAATAAAGATGCTTTACAAGACAAGTTTTGCTCTTAACTAATAACCAGCTGGTGTTTGTACACTTTACATCACACACAGTAAAAATAGATAAAATATTCACTTAAATGTGCAATAAGCTAAACGACATTTGAGCTGATCTGGTGACATGCCGCAAACTTTCACTTCCAGAGAGGTGTTTATCTTACATTCTGTTAAACACGAAGCAGTTTGAACTTTTTTCGAGTATAAATTTGCAGTTTTTGAAGGCGTTAATATTTTTTGTTATTGCTAACAGATCTAGCAGACAGACTGAATGAAAGGCTGCTTTGTCTCGGTTATCTCCCACTCGGGCCTTTTAAAATCAAGAGTGTGTGAGCGCACAGCCTCTGCAGCGTCCCTTGGACGGGAGTTGGACCTCTCAACACTGCGGGGACCCTGTGGACCAGTCATCTGTCAAGCTTTCTCGATGTGCGTCTTGAATTAAATGCCACAGTCACGCCGAGTTTCTGTGCTATGAATTATCTTCTTGCAGAATCTGAAAAGACAAAAGCAGATGGTTCTTACTGGGATAATTCAGCTAGGAAAAAAAAAGCCACCTCCACTAATCGTCACATTTCTCCGTGTGACTGCCGCTTTTCTCCTCGTTCTTATTCACCGTGTTGCCTCTCGCTGCCATTCTCTCGAGGTAATCAATGGGAAGCTGTCACACTTTGCGGACAAAGACATTATTCAGACGACAGCTTGTCCCCTATAAAGAACACAGAAAAAATCCAGGCACCTCTGAGCTAATCGAGTCAGGCAGACCAAAGGTTTCTTCAAGTTCAAGGACTGAGCGTCAGAGGACGTGAACTCCTCACAGAGACTCACAAACACAGCAGATCTGGAGGCTTTGCGTGCCATTTGGGCCGAGTTATTTCTGTGAAAGGGGAACGCTCGCGCCAAGAGAAAACAAAACACAAAAGGAACACATTACCGAAGGCTGTTAATTACATTTACGTGTTTATTTCTCTTTGTTGTGGCCATCAGATGAAGATGAGAAGTCCACTCATTAAATATGTAATAAAATCAGAGTGCTCGACTGAGAGCGTGTCTACTTTCATGCTTCCACCTCTGGGCCTGTAAAGTCTAAACCGCACATTTTACCCGATCATAAAGTACAGACTGAAACTTCACAGAGCAAGTTCAAGAGAAATCCTTCCCCTTTGTGTTTGCAAAGATGCCGACCATATGATGAAGCAAAGGCAGGGTCAGAAATTCAGCTGGGGCCGCGGACACAGCCGTGCTTACCTACCTGCTTGCGCGTTTTCTGCGATTTCTGCAGCCACACCCTCCACTGATCGTACAGTTTCATCGACATGCCGCCGCAGCCGTAGGCGTGCTTGCGGACCCAGCCGAAGAACTGCTTGAGTTCCCGCCGCAGCGTGGAGTTCTGCTCGCTCTGCAGCTGCTCTGGGAGGAGACGGGGCGGGGGGAGACAAAGGAAGTGAGAAGATGCGCAGGTGAAGTGTGAGCACAGGTGTGACTTTTTAAATATCAGAAGAAGTTATGCATTAAAGAAAACGAAGCATGTTCCTGACCCGACTGCTCTGTGAATATTTGGAATGATTCGTATAAGTTTAGAGTTCTTTTCAGGTCTTCATTAGACAATCAAACGGAGCAGGGTTGAATTGAGACGCTGCCTTCGGAAGGGTTGATTCTCACAGGCGGGAAAACTCGTTCAAAACAGTCGTTGCTGCAGACAAAAGCTTCGATTCCTATTTTTTCTCCTCAATCAAAGACATTAAAATACGCTTTCCATCTTTT
Organism: Rhamphochromis longiceps; assembly: GCF_057381845.1. Lineage (NCBI taxonomy): Eukaryota > Metazoa > Chordata > Actinopteri > Cichliformes > Cichlidae > Rhamphochromis > Rhamphochromis longiceps. Next base: position 11,376,303 of record NC_140578.1, read on the forward strand.
TGTACCTAATCTGTCTGATTGCGTGATAAAAACAAACAAAGTTACTCTATCGTAGCTCAACACTGCAAAACCGAAAATCCAAACAGAACTTTAGTTTCATTGTGACGCCGTGTGTTTGTGGAAGCGACACTCAGTTTCTGGGCTCCTGTCGTCTGCCACCATCAATTCTTTATTGCAAACAACAGAGCCCGATAACGACTTCCTCCCCCTGACCACATAACCTATGTAACTCATTATCTGCCCCTCCAGCTCCCAAACCTGCTTCCACTCAGGCTTTATAGGCCCTGTGTGCGCCGCTGACAGACATGCCGCTTTTTAACTTGATCAATGTTTGAAGCCGACGACAAAAATCTATCAAACGTCCCCGCGGCTCTCCGCAGTTCCCTCTAATCCTCCGTCTGGAGATCCCTATCAAGGTACTTAGCCTATTGATGTTTGGTTCCTTTTAGGCCACATGCGGTTTGAATCTCCTTGTTCAGAATGTTGGATCGGGAAGGAGGACACATTGTTCTTTTTTTGGCTTTTAATTGGCAATGAAAGGTTGATTATTGGAGAGAACGGAAAGAACGGTCAAGATATGTGGGCATCACAGACGCTTGGGAAGCATTTAAAGGCCATTTAAGCAAAGAGACAGTCAGGGACAGGAAGTACTTTAGTGACAAATGTTTGCTACATCCAGGCTGATAGCTTTTACTTGGAGACGGCGTCTACTGTATTTCAAGTTCCTACCACTGCTGGGCGTGGAGGCGGCGGTCGGATGGCTCCAGTCGCTCCAAATGCCGGCCTTCCTCGAGCCAAAGATGCCCACTGGGTTGCACCTCACCTGGACAAAATAGACGGTCCCAGGCTGGAGGCCTGCGAGGCGGCACGATGTCAGATTGCCGACATTGTCCACCAACTGATGGAGAGGTCAGAAAGAAACAGAGTTTGTAAGGAGACAGTTTTGACAGCTGGTGGAGGAAAAGCAGAAAGGCCATAAATGCCTCAACGCCGGATATCAGTGTCACTGTCAGGGACAGTAATCCACCGTGAATCCATTTCACCTGCTTTGATCTGAATGAAAACGAGGACTTCTGACCTGAAAGTGCTCAGATCCATTCTGCAACGTGACAGTGAGCTTAAACTTAAGGCTAGAGTCATACATGATCAGTCCTGCAGCACATGCTACGAGCCCCGATCTCAAATCCACAGAAGACCTGAGACAAATTCGCCAACTGTAACTGAAAACTGCAGCTGTACCAAGAAGCACGCTGCACACTCCTTCAACAGGAGATAACGATGTGATTTTGGCTCTGCTATTTTCTCCTGACTGCCTCTTATATAAAGTTAATTAATCATTTTTAATTTCACGGTCTTAGCTCTGAACGCCTCCCCACATTATTTTTAGCGTCTGAAACTTTTGTTTGCTCTGCTTTCATCCTGAATCTCCTCTGGATACTGGTGACTTCGTATTTAATAAATATTACGGTGTTTGCTTAATCTTCTCATTCAACAGAGAAACATACAAAGCAGAGAAACAGTAAGGAGCTTTGGTTAGAAAACATCAAAGAGAGTTAAAGGAGGAACATTTTGTGCACTTTTGAATCAAAACCAAGCTTCAACACTTAGAAGCTATAAATCGCTAACGACAGCAAGGAGAAGATTTGTTTTACAGCGAAGCAAGAAGCTTCATGTTCATCATTGCTCACACGTTTCCACAGTAGCTACAGAGAAAGTGCGTGTAGGCGAGTCTGCGGGTTTGTGTGCGGACCACCTTCCAGTCAGCGCTGTCCTCCAGTCGGTAGCGTATCTGATATTTGGCCTGAAACAGGATGTCCTTGAGCTCGGGGGGGATGGCCCAGCGGACCGTCAGCTGGTCCTCGAGCTCGCCGACACGATTGACCTGCACGTTGGCGGGAGGGTCTGTGGTCACTGCACACACAAGGGACATCTATTAAAGGGTTTGCATGCAGCAGGTGTAAAGTCCAACAAGGCAGGGATGACCAGTAAGAGATGAAATGAATGAAACTACTCGGAGGCTGCTTCTTAAATCATTAACACTCTTACGTGCAGCTTTAGAGTATTTACTATATTTGGCCTCATCCTTGGTCTGCTTTACCACACGATCAAAGCAAGAGCTGAAGCTTCACAGGGAATTTCCACGGTACAGATGAACTAAATAAATAGCTGTCATGTGGAAGGAAAAGCAGTGCAAATAAATATTTAATGGGGACCAAATATTGTCCAACTTTATATTTATATCTTTGAACTCCATTACAGCAAGCTTGTGTTCATACTAATCGTAATTTATCTGATACCAGGACCTGGTGCAGCACCTCACGTCATCCTCTCTCTGAGACGTACCTCGCCATTCCAGCCAGCCTTCTTCCGATTGGCTGATTGTCAGAAACAGCAGGTTTCAATATCATTTGCCTTTATTTTTTCTGTAGTAATAACCCCAAATGAAAGAAGCCATTCTTGCACTGGAGAAAACAACAGCTTACGACCACAGCTTAAATAAAATGACTGTGATGGCGTGCAAGATATAGTCTGCTCAAAGTGGCATTTACATGAAAAACTGTGTTAACATGGAGCAACTCAGATTCATTTTTATTTCCAAATCACATCAGTCGCCTCAAGACAATCAGATGAACCCCTGTGAGGAAAGACTTGGAGACAGTGGGAAGGAAAAACTCCCTTTTACCAGGAAGAAACCTCCAGCAGAACCAGGCTCAGGGAGGGGCGACCATCGAGAGACTGATTGGGTTGAGGGGAAAAATACTGGACAAAACCCACACTGTGGAAGAGACGGAGATTACTAATAGGTAATAATTTTTTTAACTGACAGCGTATAGATGCCGCTTTCAATTTAATCAGAGAAAATCATACCAAAAATAATCGCCTAAATTTGCTGCCGTCTACAGACAGAAATTCCCATCTGAGATCCGAGAAATTCAGAAATTCCTCCACATTATAAATGTGGTTTCTGCAGGACAGTGATCTTTTGCAGCTTTGCTTTCAAACAGGGAAATAACCAGAACACAACCAGCTGGTGACCAGTTGAGTGGACTCCCTACTTCAAAGGGTCGTGCTCATTATTCATTCACTGTGACGTGCTGGCATCTGTCTCCAGTTAGAAGCTACACAGCACTTATCTGCAAACCTGCACACGTCTGTCAGAAAGAAGACAACCTGCAACTGGTTGCTGCAACCTGAGATTTTTACTAATCACAGGTAGGTTTCCATATTTTGTTTTGTTTTTACTGTAGTGCGAATGACTCATTAATGTGTACCCTGGTATGATTTTTTGGACCAGCTGATTACAAAAATGTGTGTGATTAGGACAATTTCAAAGTGATACCACGTTCAGAGGTTTCCTAATTTATCATTTTAATAGTTAAATGCTATTAAAATGCTAAATTAAAAACCTGGTGCTGTTCATTTAGTGTGTGCGCTTCAGTTTAGGTCAGTCTGTAGTTCCTGCCAGAGCACGTCGTTCCCTCAGTCAGTCAGAAATAAAACAAAGTGGCTCGAGTGCTTTGAAGGGGAGGAAGATGAAGGCAAAGAGGATGGCAGCACGAGAGGGAACACTCGTTAAAAATGCTTCCCATTTGTAACCTTCCGCTTAAGACATCGCTCACTGTGTGTCGGCTGACGTGTCTCTTTGTTCGGCTCAAGATGAAGAGGGAAACGGAGCCGGCAGAACTCATTGTTTCTGGTATTCTGGCAGCGCAACGCATCACACACGGCGGCGCTCCTCCTTCGCCTCCAGCCCACTCACAGCCTCCACGCTTTCTGTTCCTCAGCGTCCAATGAGGATTCACAGAGAGAGGATGCCGAGTTCCAAAACACAAAGGCTGCTTTATGAAATGCGACAGTTTACCGGAGGCCTGTGCAAGCAGATGAGGGCTACACTAATCATAACGCCACAATTTCAATTCCAGGAACATGTGAAGCCGTCACGTGAGGGGCATCTGCTAAGGTTAACTTTTACAACATGACAGTTTTGTCTTAGAGCCACACGCTGGAGCTCTGCAGACAAACAGTTCTTACACACACACTGGACTTTCTGGACTTTGGTTTTGCACAACACTGGTCACTATATTCTTCATTTCCGGTTAACACTTGTACAGCTGCTGTTATTGTGTATATATTTATTTATATTTAGATTTCTTCATACATTCTTATATAGTTCTATATTGTGTATTTTGTTGTACAGTTATTTTAGTTTCAACTTTAATTTATATATTTATCTTTATCTTATTCTTCCCAGTTAAATTTACCCTTCATTCTAATTTGTGTTGTACAGTTATTTCATTTTTAACCTTAATTTATATTTTATTCCTTCCTAGTTAAATTGACCCTTTTTAATTTTTCATATTTATTTCCTATCTTATTCATAGCCTTTTCCTTTTTTGTTTTCTTTAGGTCACGAGCAGTTGTCCAAGCATTTCACTACATATCGTACTGTGTATGACTGTGTACGTGACAAATAAAATTTGAATTTGAATTTGAATTTGAAACGTAAAAGGAGAGGGGGAAGCGTAAAGCTGAGCTGAAACCCTCTGTTAACTTTAGATAGACGTCTCTCACTCACCTACATCGAGGATGTCCAGGGTGGTGATGTCAGAGGTAGCAGAGCCCAGCTGATTGGTTGCTTCCACCCAGATCTCGTACGGAGTGAAGAGGGCGATGTTGCGGGGGATGTAGCAGGAGTAACGCTCGTTTCCCGTGCTGTAATTTTCACACTCCTTCTCTTTGCCGTGCCATCTGGACGCAAGAACAGAGGCTGAATCTGGTGTTTGCCGCCACAGAGGCAGACGGTGTTTTTAGGCGTTTGCATCCTCGGAGTGAACTCTCCAGTCTAGCTGAGGGCGGCGGGATGAGATAATCACCTGTAAGCTGTGACAGCAGGTCTGGAGGCACTCACCTCAGTTTGTACTTGAGGGTGTATTTGGTCGGGACGTGAGTCTCGCCCTGACCACCCAGGCTCCAGCGGCAGCTCAAGTCCTTCGTGTTTCGGGACCAACAAGTTAGATTGACGGGCTTCTCGGGAGGCACTGGAGACAAAACGGAGCAGAAAACAGAAGAAGAAGAAGACTGGTGTCAACCTATTACAATAAATAAAATAAAAACAAACACTAATGTCGCCTTAAAGATACTGCATGAAAAAAAGCACAGACAGATATAAAGATTATAATCAAGAAGGAACAAAGAGTAAGAGAGCGTTAATCACACACACAGTGAGTGTGAGCCACCTGATGCTTCATGTGGTTTTAATCGAGGTTTCTTAAAAAAATGAATTTTGTCCAGAAAAAGTTCAGCTGGAAATCATTTAACTTTGAAATCAACTCAACTAATCTTAAAACGTTCAGATCAGAAATCTCTGAGAAAGTTACAGATTCACCACATCGAACGTCAGACTTTACTCGAGTACTGACACCTCCCTTCCTAACCTTAACTGAAACTTTTCCACAAACATAAGCAAGTTTCATGTCAGAGTGAAGGTTTATTACAACCTGAAACCCTTTGCTTTGTTTTTGGACCATCTCCTAATCTTCCCTCTCAGTATTAAATAGGCTTCGTTCCCATAAAATCATCTATTATGGAAAATATATGACTATACTTTCATAATGTAAATATTGTGTATGTGTATGAGTATAATAATTTCTGCCTTCATCAGCACATTAATGCAACAATGAGAATTATATTAACCTGTAGTATCACTTTAATAAAAATAACTATGATTAATATGATTCTTATTATAACTTGCACAAATGAAGATTTCTGATTAGGCAGACCGTATAATAACAGCTGAATTCTTTGAATTTTGCCCCCTACAGGACGACACAGGAGTTACATCTCCTGGTTCATGTCGCCTGTTAGTGAGTTTATTCTGCAGTGATTGCAGTTCTGCAAAATTAATACTGAGCTAATAAAGCTGATCATGTAATTATGAAGTGTGCTCATTTATAATGTCATCTGCAGAGTCAGTGTTCACCCTCCACTTACTGCCCACGTAAAGGCAGGATCCAGCCAGGACGCGTCCGTCCGCTCCGTGGCACACCAGGTTGTCTCCGGACCGCTGCTGGGATCCACTGAGGCCGTGAAGGGTGACGCTGAGGACGCTGGGGGACACCACACTGTAGGCGCTGCTGGACACGCGCGCTCCGTTCAGCGTCCAGTATAAAGTGCTGGCGTGCACGCCGAGCTCAGGGCTCAGCGTGCACGTGGCCGTTAGACTGGAGCCAATCAGCAGAAAGGGATCCTGGGGGGAGATCACCGCCACATCTGGGTGTTGGAGACACATGGACACAAAACAACCTCTTAAGCCAAAACCAGTATGAAGGCTTCATGTGATAATCAAGTCCTGTCATAATCAAGTTCTCAAAGTCTAATTAGTATTATGCTCTATTGTATTGTGCATCTGCACCTTATTGTTGTCAATGTCTACGCATGGGACAGTGTGAAACGTAATTTCAATTCCTTTGTATGGCAAGTACATTTGAAGAAATTGACGAATAAAAGTATTCTATTCTATTCTATTCTATTCTATTCTATTCTCTAATTACTGAATGTGACAGAATAAATACCCAGAATCTAAAGTTGTTTAAGATTATCTACAAAACCAGAAGATCCTCACATCCAGGCCTGACCAATAAAATAATATAATACATCATCTATTGACGGTTTTTAGAACAGTCCCTCTCTCTTCCCCCGTCTACACATGAATGTGGAATAATTTAACCAAAACGTTCCTCGGAGGTGAAAAATCCTGTAAACTTGCTAATGTTCTCTTTCCTAACAGGACTACATTTAGATTTGAGGTTTGTAGCTTCCCCCCAGTCATCGTTTAACCATAATTAACTGCGCTTTCTTCAGCAGCATCCCCAACACAGCGCTCGGCGGCTGTTTGTCTGAGTGTTTCTCAAACCGACAGCAGAGCCCGAGGTGAAACCACAGCACTTATAACAAGAAATCATTAGAGGCAAAATTTTTTGGCCAGCCGTGGGAAAACGTGTGTGTGCGCGAGTGTGTATTCATATCTTTGTGGGGACCAAAAATGGGAAGTTTACTATACTTGTGCGGAGCAAAATCCCGGTCCCCACGAGTTTGAAGGCATTTTGAGACTCAAAATGTGGTTTTGGTGACTGGGTTACAATTGGGCTACGTTAGGATTAGGGTAAGGGTTATGGTTAGGGCTAGGCATTCATTTTCCATGGTTAGGGTTAGGGTATGCATATGTCAATGAGATGTCCCCACAAGATATGAACAACCGACGTGTGTGTGTGTGTGTGTGTGTGTGTGTGTGTGTGTGTGTGTGTGTGTGTGTGTGTGTGTGTGTGTGTGTGTGTGTGTGGGAAGCAGCAGCCTCTCGGCACATATTTATGACCCAGTAATGAAGCGGATTTATGGAGCCCCGCTAGGATCAGTCAGAGAGGTCACCCCGGTTTACTGGTGAAACCCTTGAATGCTTTTCCATACCGCGACCGTCTGAGGCGTGAGGTTTGCCCCTGTGATTGATGCCCATGAGAAGCCCTCCTCTCTGTGTTTGAATGGCACCACCGGGCTCCTTATTCACAGATATTTGAGTTAATATGTAGAGTTTTATGAGCCATGCTGCAGGTGGGCGGCGGATAAGCTTTCTAACATATGTTTCACTTCAGTGTTTTAATCTGTAATGTAAAGAGAAAATGTTTGAGGAACAGCACAGCAGTTCTCATCTTCGGCCCTCGGTGAGAGGGAATTAAACACAGTGCTAATTATGAGCGCAGTAAACAATATATCTGTGATAATATGAAAAATGAATACTGTTCTAACTGCACACCTCAGTTTTCTGTTATATGCAGGCACAACATCCCATAGTTCATCCCTTGGGTTAGATGCCTTTTCATGCTCGCATGATTCAGTGGTCAGTGTTAACAAACAAACAAAACCCATTCCTCTGAAAATGGTCAGGTCTGACGACAGGACCGAACATGAGCGAAAAGGCAGCCAATCTCCAAAGAAACACTTTCAAAGACCTTCAGAAAGCTGGAGAACTGTTGCTCAAGAGCACTCGAGGAATGTCTGGCTTCTTGGAGGCAAAATATAAAAATGTTTTAAAGGGAAATTAGGAGTGGCTCAAGACTTTTGCACAGTGCTGTATACAGTTATCTGGCATCAGTTTTGCCATAAAGCAAGTACAAAGTCATAGGTAAGATTTCCTCTATGATCTTCTTCTTATTACCTCACTGACTGTCAGGTATCAGACAGACACATTTACTGCATTAATACATTTTAAATAACGTTATTTTGCAGATAGTTCTGAGTTAGTTTAATCCTTATAATCGCTATGATTAAGAATAAGAATTTTTACAGGTGAGGAACAAACTTGTTCACGCAGTTGAACATGAACTTGTTCTCTTGCTTCGAGCGCTGCTCTGCACTCTCCTTTAGACAGGATCGAGGTGACGTAGCTTTACCTGAAGTTACCGAAAGTTCGGTGTTACTCACGTGTCGTGGAGAACAACACGCGTGGAACCAGGAGGATCACCAACACGATGGGAATCATGCTTCTCTCTGCTGCTGTCCGCTCGCAGCTCCAGGAGCTGAAGCTGGAGGAAGAACTGCGCAGCTGCACTCCGTGAGAGAGGATCCCTCCTCTGACTGCAACCCTCACGCCCCGCCCCCCACAGACACACACACACTTGCACACTTTCCCTGCTGCCATCGTTCCTATGCAGAGAGATGCTTCAGGTGAGGCGGTGACAACTGTCAGGTTTGAAAATCTCACCTTTCCTGACATCACCACGCCTATTACAATATGTCATTTCCTGTCAGTGTTAGGCGAGGCTTTATCCTCACCAGTTAGTGATGGAAGTTAAAGTCATGTGATACTAAATGATTTTAAAAAAGAAATATTCTTATGTAAAGAAACGAAACCAGTCATCAGTCCAAGTATCGAGCTCCCTGTTCTCTCACAGCATATTTTTTTAACACAACCCCACTGAATGCAAAAGCTGTGTTGTTTGTTTTGTTTTTACACCTGTAAAACAACTTATTTTAAGTTATTACAGTTTATTAGCTCTAATGCAGGAGAACAGGTAATACTGTATTTTGTGTTTTTAATAATATTTGGGCTGCAGTCTTTCACCACATGGATGTAATGCTCTCACCTCTGAGTGAATCTGATCCTGAAGAGTGGGAGGCATACAGTTGTAAACTCGCCTAATCCAGATGTTATTTCACAAAACACATTTTAAAACATCTGCACCAAAGATATTTTTACCGATGTAAAAATGGATTTAAAACATCGCCCCTGCATTCACACAGAATTGGCACTAATGAGATGACGGGAAGAACAATGCAGAATAAAAAGTGCATCACGTGTTCTTCCAAACACAAGAGGAAAAACTGTGAAAGCTCATCTGCAGGTGAGGCTCTGCTTAAGTTTTTACACAGAAAATGGAGCGCTGCTCAGGTCGATGTCCTCAAGATCACAGCATCAGCATCAGAGGGTCCAGAGAGTGATTAGAAATATTAAGAATAAAAAATGACACTCGCCCACAGATATCCACCCAAAGCAGAAACGAGTAATGGACAGTCAGAGACAGAGGAGGAGCCAAAACACTCTGTTTCATTAAGAGCTTACACACAGTTAGCCCAGACACTCTCAGATACTGACAGTTACTCACAAATACTCACGGATACTCTCAGAAACTTAAAGACACTTAAAGATGCTGTCAGATACTCACACATACTCACAAATACTCACGGATACTCTTAGAAACTTACAGATGCTGTCAGATACTCACAAATACTGTCAGAAACATATGGATACTCTCAGGTACAAATGCTCACAAATACTCTCAGTTATATGTTATATTATATTGTATTATATTATACTATGTTACATTATATTATGTTATAATACGTTACATTATGTTATATTATTTTATGTTATGTTGTGTTATGTTATGCTACATATACTCTATACATATACTTCTATAACTAGCATCGGTTAAACTTTTTCATGATCCCCCTTTTTCAGGTAACCCAGCAGTAAACCGTTCTTCTAACAGGCGTGACCGTGAGTTGCGTGTTGTGTCTCTGTGAGGTCTCAGGTGTGGGTCAGGTCTTCCTCTCCGCTGCTCGTTTATGCACTGCAGCAAAGGCTGCTCTGCGGATCGAGTAGGCTGTTTGACGGCGCGTGCGTGATGATGATGATGCGCGTGACGCCACGGGCAGAGGCAGATCAGCGGAGCGGCAGACGGGACCCGGGCTGAGGCAGCAGCAGCATCCGCAGCAGCAGTGGCGCCACAAAGCGACTCTCCGCGGCTCTCTCCGGGATCTGGCATGCTTCGGCTCGGCGGCAGGATGTGCGCGCTCTCGGCCCTGCTCTCCGTGCTCCTCGCTGGACTTGCTGCAGCGTCCTCCGATCTGTTTGACGACCAGCTGGGCGACATCAATTACTGCAAGAAGCAGTGCGCGCTCACCATCAGAAACAAAAGCCCCGCTAAAGTAAGTTGTCCCCGGCAGGCTCCATCCCGCTGCGGCGCGCAGCGCAGACTAACGGGGGAGCCAGAGCTCACGATAACCCGCAGTGAACGTGTTTAGGTCCGCGCGAGGGCCTCAGGGACGCTTCGGCGCACTTAGGCCGAAAATGGATGCAGCTGATTTCTGTGTGCATCTTAAAGGCCAGTCGAGACGTGAACTGCGTCAGTGACCCACTCGGATCCGCTGTTTGTAGACAGGTTTACGCAGACAAGGCCAGACGGAGGGCGGCAGGCTGAGACCGTGAGGTTTGTGAGTTTCCGTGGATTACAGATTTTATATCTCGGGTGTTTGTCTCCCCCCCTCCCCCCCTTCTCCTCCTCTGCTGCCTTCAGGTGTGGTTCAGACACCCTGCAGGGCGGCAAAGGGTAGAGCTGCAAACACCCGGTTTGAAATCTGCGATCCAAAGCTCTGCGTCCATCACACAGAACAGCGACTCCAGACACGCTGTGTACGCATTCACCTTCGCGCTTTGGGATAAACAGCCTTTCCCCTCCCTCCGAATCAGCGCGGAAACGCAGTAAAGATGATGAAAAGCTCAAGGCTGTAATAAACTGGCCAAAAACCTTTTTTGTCTCGTCTATTCCCAGCGAGGCCACCAGAGGACGCTGTTTCTTTATTTGCATCAAGAGTGTGGTGAGAGGAGGATGCAGCAATGTGCATCCTCCTCTCACCACATCAGTATCCTGCAAAATTTTCATGGAGCTCGCTTATTACCATCAGCTTTCTCTGGCAGCATCTAAACGCGTCTTATAAACTGTTTATGTCAGGCCATAATATTACAGCTGCACCGTGTCATTACGAATGCCATGACCCATCTATGTCACAGCTCCTAACAAGGTTATCTGGAGTTTATCCAAGACTATAGGAGACATCTCTAATTTTGAACCCCCCCCTTCTGTCTGTTTGACTGCTAGGACTCCATAATGAACGCCTGTCACCGTGGCTGTCGCCTCTACTCCATCTGCCAGTTTGTCAATGGCAATGCTGGCTTTAATACCAGCAGGGAGGAGTGTCAGGGAGGTGAGTCAGTGTGTCAAGCTGTCCATTGGGCTGTTAGCTTGACTATCTATCTATCTATCTATCTATCTATCTATCTATCTATCTATCTATCTATCTATCTATCTATCTATCTATCTATCTATCTATCTATCTATCTATCTATCTATCTATCTATCTATCTATCTATCTATCTATCTATTTTCTTCAATGTTAATTGTAAATCAGATTGAAAAAAGAAAGAAAATCCTGAAGAGAGGTCACGAGGGTCAAAATCCATACGAAGCACAATGACTCTTTTATCTCGAATTTGGTGTTTTTGTAGTCGTTGGAAAAGACAGGACTGGATTTGAAAATAAAATCTGGAGAGCAACATCAAAGCTCTGGTAAACACTGCGGTGTTTCCTGAAAGCTGGCAGGCTCGTTTTTGTCAGGGTGGGGGGTTTCAGGCTGTTCTCCCTGTTTGAACTGCGGTATTGAAAATCAATGATGTGATTTGCTGTCCAGACAGCAGATACCCCGGTTCCTCCTGCTTCAGTAACAGCATTGTGGAGCAAGTCGTCTCGGTTGTGTCCGTTCTTTCTGCCCTCACCTGTTTTATTTCTTCTCTGCTGACTTCCCTTTTGTGCTCATTCTTTCTTTTCTCGCTCCTTCATCTGCGCTGTCAACCTGCTTTTGCTCTTTTCCTTTTTTATATATTCTGTCATACTTCACTACTGCGCCCTCTCTCTCTCTCTACAGCATGCCAGGAGGCATATATTAAGCTGCTGGAGCAGGAGGCCTGCAGCACCGGCTGTGCCAGCCAGCCTTCCGAACCCGAGATCAAGAGAAGGAAGGTGAGAAAGAGCACTTTGCGCTCAAAGGGTGCACCCAGACACACACAACTTATAGGTGTCGGTTTAAACTTGGCACAAGTGTGTACACAGGAGACCACCCTCACTGCCATCCTGCTCTTTCTCCTGCAGCTGAAGGCCATGACTCTCCGCCCAAAGCCGCCCTCTGTGATGGAGGCCGTGTCCAGCTGGTGCAATGACATTGTCAGCTCCGCCCAGAGTTTCATTTCCTCCACCTGGACCTTCTACCTGCAGGCTGACGACGGCAAGGTTGTGGTTTTCCAGGTAGGACCAGCTGGCACTGGGAGACAGGGAACACCATAGAGCAGGGATGTCAAACTCATTTTACACTGTGGGCCACATACAGCTTTGATATGTTAGCCGAACCAGTGAAACTCCAATTTCTGTCAGTGTAAACAAGTTTAACTCCACAGTGAGATACCTTAATGTAAGACAGAGAAGCAATTTCATCAGAAATGCTGACGACTCTTAGGGCTTAAACTGTAAAGACGTAAATGTGTTTAATATGTAATTTAATTACCTCGGTGCATTGTGAGTGGCCACAGGGGGAGCTCTTCATCAGCAGGAGAAGCTGTAAACTTGTGAAAACACCAAAATTTATGTCCTTCACATAAATTCACAAAGCCAACCAATTAGGCCAGATTGATGTCTTCGCTGGGTCGATTCAGGCCCCCGGACCTAATGTTGGACACCCCTTCCATAAGCTGTATATAAAAGAATGATGTAAGGAGATAACTGCGGGTTGGATCTGACTGCAGTAGCAATGCAGGAAAATGTTCACTGAGGTCATTGATCCCACGGCAGCCACACGCGTCATCACTGGCTGGCTGTTAGGAACGTTTGTTTTACTTTTCAGTTATGCCCTGAATGTGTCACCTGTAAATAAAAACAGCAGTGTGAGCATTTACGCCGCTTTTCTTACCCCGCATTCAAAATTAAGACAAACCACCAAAAAGATGGAATCCTGCTTTTTGCTTCGGTCAGATCTTCAGTCTGTTCTACAAATTTCACACCACGTGACTGGAAAGACAGAATATTTTAATTTGCATGTACACAGTATCTGCACAGTATATTCAGGATATATTCGTTCACGCAGGGTCTGTTGCCTACCGGTGTTGGAAAAATATAAAATGACTACTTACTGCGATTTTACGCCTCATATGTTTTTAATTGGAGGTTAAGGCAAGCCAGCGAGCCCTTATAGATTACTGGATGAGTTCATCTCTGCTTCCTTCCCGTTAGAACTGTGAAATGTATCCTCTGGTATACACTGTGTACAGCCTGGGCCACAGCTCATTTTAGAGTCAGTGCATCTGTGAAGGTTGAGTGAACAAGGGCACACAGCGGGGTGGAGGAAAGGTGGCTGAATTCAGAGAGCTGGGTGGGTTTTTTTTCCCCCTCACTGCACTTTAATTGTTTATAAATTTCCTTTTAAATGATGTCACTTCCCCTCGCTGCCATGCATATTTGATGACCAGCTGTTGAGCTCACCTCACGATGGAAACTCACTGCAAGATTAAACAGAACAGACTACGCCGAAGAACAGTGAAAAAGTGAAAGTGCTTCTTCCGCTGTGGTGCTGATGCAGACTTTTCTGCATTGACAGCTGAGGTCATGTGTGTCTGGTGACCTTGGCTGACTTGGAAAAAACCTCTCCATTATCCATCGCCGTGCGTCTTTAGATGCAGAGTGGAAAAAAGATTCAGCATTTGTCGCGTTTTCTGTTTTTGAAAAGAGTAAATTCAGATGTTAGTGTATCTTTTTTTGTTAAAGCCAACACAGTAAACCACCTCTACATTAAAGCTAAAATAAGATTGGGTCTGTTTAACCACCGACTGCCCAGACAGATCCTCCAAAATCAAAAACCATCTCTCCCAAGTGTTTTCCCGTTTGTATAAGTGACTTCAATGGCAGTTAAAGCTACATAATTAAAGGCTTCTGTGGGAAATGATAGTATTTATGCACTCTAACGCATACACAAAGGCTTCTGTGTAACACAGAGCTGTCTGTTATGCTGAAATTCATTATTAGGTATAAAAATGTGTGTGCACGCTGGGCTGTAATTCTCAACCTCATATATGGCGATGGAGCAAGCGCAGAATATGAAATTACCGACATTTCTTTTGGACTCGGTGATGGATGTTTGCTCTTTATGGCAGCGACACGCAGACTGGAGCAGCAGGGGGAAACCAGCAGGCTCCGAGAGGCAGTGAGAAAACTATCAGGCCTGTGTTTAGTGGGCAGCTGGCGAACCGCCACCAACTCGACAGATTGACTCCCCGAGTGTTGAAACAACAGAAAAAGTCGGGCTAAGGATCGGGACAGCAGAGAGGAGGGGGGAATAAACCGCTGTTGCCTGAAATAAAAATGACATGGCTGTCCATTACAGGCTGACTGTATACAGAGAGCTTTGCCTGACACCATGCTGCGAGGATAATAATATGAGCAAGCATCATAAAAACAAGCAGGCGGCTCACAGGAACCAGACAGTATACGATTCTTAGTTATTCCTACTGAAGGGAAAAACAAACTTGTAATTTTAAAGAAAGACTTGCAAAGCAGACCTCTTTATCCCTTCTCAACACCACCTTGTTGTTTTGACAGTTCAGCCCTCGATGAGGTGGCGGGAGAAGAGCGTTTGAAACAAAATGGATCGATTAAGCGCCTCTTCCAGCTGAGCCGTGGTTTTTGTTAACAAACAAATTGAACTCTGTGTGCGGTGAATAAATACTGACATAAACACGGACACAAGCGACACGTGTGCTGGATGCAGAGCTGCTGCAGGGAGCAAGGGTGTGGATGACAATCACAGTTTAACTTGGATCCCTTCTTGATGTTGATTGATCAGGACTGTGAGATGGAATGGGGGAGGTGTACATGTTTTTTTCCTTCAAAAGGGTAGCACAATAGTCCCCCCCGTATGCATATGTTAGTGCATGTTTCCTGCATAGGCACGGTGAAATACTCTTGGCCACAGAACAGGAAGGCTCGAAATCTGAGGTACACCCTGGACAGGGGACGATAAACATCCACACACGCTCTCAGATCCACAGCTACGACCAGTTTATCTGACAAACACGTCGTGGAGGACACCCCCACAAGCGAAGCGAGAACATGCGCGGAAGAGGGAGTGTTTGCCCGGGGCACCAAACAGGCTAGGACCGCCACTGAAAATGAGTGAGAATAAACTCAGTTTCCAGAGTGACTTGCAGCGCGTCAGCAGTCCTTTGCTGCTCTGGTCATGTGACTGAAATCACTCACTAAGTTAGCAGATCACTCATTTCCAAAACAAAGTAAAGAATAAAGTGAAAATGATCCTCGATTATAGTGTCCGACACAGCAAGAGGTTTCAGATCCCGTCGAGTGTCCGAATGGATGAATAATGGGGAAGAAGACACTCCACGGGGATGTGTTGTGCTGTTAGTAGGCCTGTGAGAGTGTGCTGTTGCTGAGGCCAGCAATAGTATCGTTACAACTGACTACAGCTGCTGTTTAGAGTGGAGGGAGGGTCAGCAGTAGGGAGGCAAAATCCTCTTTTAATGAGTTCTCCAGGGGAACCGAAAACATCGCGCACGTAATGAAACACACAACAGTGCAAATGGCAACAGCAGGCTCTATGTGGGTTTAAAAAGATGTTTTTCAGAGATGGTGTCCCACTAAAAGGAGCTTTAGTGAACTTATTTCAGTGTCTGAGAGAAAAGGAAACTGAGCATGCTTGAAAAAACGAATTCTAATGACGGCGTTGGTTTCACACGACGTTAAATGCTGAAGTACGAATAAATGAACTTTTACTGAACAGAGGAGAAAGATTCAGAGTCCGGAAAGACTCTGTCGTTATACTGAGAAACTCACGGGGAGCGTTTGTAGACTGTACCCTCACAGACGGCTCTTAAAGGGCTGAAATGTCCTTGAATACAAGTTTGAATCATCCTTCCAGCTCCAGGGCTGTCTGTGGGTAAGAATCTCAAATCTTTGTATGAAGGAGAGAAAAGAGAAGCAGGTGTTTTGTGTCCAAAGTCAGAATTTCCGCAAAGATTAACTGAATGTTAAAGGTTTTCACTATAATCGTGACCTTAAGGTGACGTAGGATCACCTGGATGCCTTCTGTGGGGTTTCTATGTGTTTGCTCTGACTTTTCTCATCGCTTAGGAGCTCCTCTGATGCTGTTTTCCTCTCCTCAGAGCCAGCCAGAGATGGAGTACTCTCTGCCCGAGCTGCAGGCTCCTCGATCCAGCGTGGCAGACAAACCCTGGCCTCAGGTCCACTCTCACACCCAGAGGCCCCACGGTTAGACCAAAATGCTCCGCACATCCATGCTTCTGCAATATCCCACCATTTGTTGTTTCAGCTAGAACTGATGTCCACTTTTTTAACTGTGTGTCAGGTGCGAGGGGACACGGGGAGAAGGGAACTCCCAAAGCTGCAGCGAAAGGGAAACACGCCGTCCAGCACCCGGAGGACCTCGCATCTGAGCACGACTTCCTCGGCTGCATGTCCAGGTGACACTGTGGAAAATCACCAATTAAATGATTTAAGCAGGGCGTTTATCATAAATTTAAATTGCTTTTACACAAGCGTTCCTTGGAGCCTGCATGAAAATGAACCTAAAGACACTTGAAACCTGTTTGATGAAGCTAATCTAGCACAGCTAACAGAGCTGCAGTATCGCGCAGTGTTTGGCAGTGGACACATTTAACTCCCCGACCTTACACTGACGTCCTAACTGACAAAGACAGCTGAACAGATGAAGTTCATCCTGTTTGCAAAACTCATAAAACGCCATTTAAAACCACAGAGAATCAAATAAAGTGATTCTTTCACTAAACGAGTTTCAACATGCAGAAAAATACCTCTCTGATTCTTTGACTTTGAACTTTAATTGCATTAACGAGATGCTATTTAAGTCTATGCAACATCTGCAGCGCATTTATGTATAATTTGGCGATCTTCTCGGTCTTTCTGGCCCACCTCATTCTAACGCCCTCCCCTGCTCCCCCGCTTCCTTCTGCAGACGTTCTGGCCTTCCACGGTGGATTTTAGCTGCTTGTCTCTTCCTGTCTATCATGGTCATGCTGTGGCTCAGCTGTGCCAGCCTCGTTACCGCACCGGAGCAGCACATCAAGACACAGGTACACATTTGGAAAAGAAATGAATCAACATTAAATCTTGAATTCTGCTCTGCCTGGGTGGGCAGTGCACCTGTGTTTTCTAATCTCGGAGCTCCTTAAGGACACCTTTAAAGTAACACAAACCAAACAACAGCCCACTTCTGTCTGAGTCTGGATTTCATTCCAGGAAGGCGGCATAAACATTGCTTTGATATCTGATTCTTATCAGCATTTCCCATCCACAGCAGCTAGCATGTCTTCTCCCGGTCTTCCCTTTCTGCTCATCCAATCCATTAGTCGTTAGTGAGGCGCACTTCATCTGCAGCCTGTCACAGCCTTAAAACATGCTACCAGGCTGGATCATCACAAGCATGTTTTGTGCACTCCGGTGTCTCACTTTGCTTTGTTACTGAACATATCTCAGCCACACATACAAGTTTTATTTGATTTATTTATCTGTTGATAGTTTACACAAGTTGTAATTATGAGTAAATAAAAGCTGCTGTGTATGCAAACATGCTGTGAATGCACTGGAGGACGTACATCGTGACGAGTTCTTCAGTCTTCTCAGAAAGCTTTAAAGAAAAGGGAATGTTTCAAACATTAGATAATCGCAGCATTACCAACTTAGACTTTGAAGAATTTTTTTATATATTTGACTCTGATAAACTGGGAATACACAGATGTGTGTTTGTCAGGTCTCACATTTTTGTCCTGGATCCTCAAAACGCCTGCGGTAAAAATCCATGAAAAACAAAGCAAAACAGGATACAGGTAGAAATCTCCTCTTTCCATCGCTGAAGCTGTCGGCTACTGTCAAACCTCAGACGTGTGCCTTCTCTTCCCTTTAGAAAAAGGAGCTTTTAAATCACAGCAGTACACAAACGCTTTCCTAGAACTGTCAGTTTATCCACGCCATATGGTATTATGTGCCTTTAAAAAAAAAAAAAATTCTTTGTATCTTTTTAGCTGAGTATCAACGGAGATAAAGAGTTTCTGGAAAACGCCCACAAGGTCAACCCGTACCACCTGAGTCCCGTCATCGCCGTCACCGTAAAGCAATCGGAGGAGAGCCAGGAAGCCGGGCCGCTGCCGGTGAAGGTCGACTTGAACAAAACGTGCGTTTAGGATGGAGAGCGGCTGTCTCGCTTCAGCGGGTGACTAAACTCTGAGGCTCGTCAGAGAAGAGGGGTGGGGTGAAAGAAACACATTACGATGCTTACTCCATCAGCAGAATTTTAAAGAAACATATTCTTAAGAGCATGGCACCCTCCATCTTTTAAAGTGATCTCACACAAACATCTAGCTCGTGTCAGTCAGTTGGGTTTTTTTCTGTGTCAGCTCCACCTGTCATGCATTTCATTACTTTGTACAATCCAGGTTTCGTCAAGCGAGGTCGTTCCCTAATGGTTAGCCCGCTCATTGCTTATTGATGAGTCTCGTCTCCGAGCCACGCGCGAGACAAGCAGAGAGGACAGACCGCAGCCGAGAGCGCTCGTGTCATTCGTCAAGTGTGGACAAGAAGACAAACGCGGAGCTTCGTCTTAGATTCAATTTCCCTCGTTCTCAGAGAGTTTGGATTAATTAGTGGCTTGCTCACAGCAAAGAGGGAGAAACAGCTCTGAGAGGAAAGGAAGATGAATGAAAGGTGAGCGAAACACTCTGAGATTAATCCCTCGCAGTTTATGATCCGTTTACTCAGTCAGCACCGTGATCTGTGCAGAAATGGCCTCGAAATTGAGATTCGCGTCTCGGCAGCGTGAAACGGTTCTCAGGTGAGTGACCCTCGCCGGGTTCAGAGGTACAAAAACAGCACGTCGGCGTCTCTCGTCGCCTCAGTCCCGTGTGTTTTCTGGATCTTTGTCTTTTCACACAGCTCGAATTAAATCTTAAACCGGACGCCGTCTTTAAAAATGAGCAAAAATCGACCTTAATTTATTTTCTCCTCGTTATATTCCGAGTCATCAAAGTGAGTTACCCGTTAGTGTTTTTGCAGTACCATGTACAGTTCAGTCATCATGCAAATGTAATTAGTCTGTATGTAAACTACTGTAACATCAGCTAGAGAGAGACACACACACAAAGACAGATCACACCTGTTGCTATATTATTAATAATGCTATTGTTATTATTATGATGATAATTATTCTGTTATTGCTCTTCTATCACTTCAAGACTTCATAGCTGTTATATGTGCTTTCTAATAGCTGACTATTTTGTATGTCCTAGGAGCACATACTGATGGATTCCCTCTGTAACAGTGTGTAATGCAAAGCTTTTAACACAGACCTTTGTTATTGAGCACAGTCGCAGTCTTAGAAAAGATTTTCTGTTTTCCTCTCAGTGCTTTAGATGTCCTGTAGCGCTCTCTTTTAATCCAGGCTATGTAGACAAAAAAGCGTGCATGCAAGTGATTCTTTGATAGTTTATCTTAACCGCTCGCCACTACGGCACAACTCTACTGTAGACTTGTGATTTTTTGTGTTCATATTACTGTAAACCTTGAATAGAATGCGTAATAACGAATGACAATATCCTCATGATATACAGGAAGGACTCTTAATAATAATTTTTTAAAAAGCCATCCGATCGATATCTGTGCCGGAGGTATGCCGCAAGGAACGTGAAGATGAATTTCAAACTGTATTGTTTCCTTTTTACTGGTCTGTTAATTTTCAATGAAACGATACAACATGATGAAATAAAGTGTTTTCATGGTAAGCGTGATTTTTTTCATTCCTATAGAAAACCTCAGACAAAGCGCGCACTCGTGCGTGCTTGTGTCAGCGTGTGTGTGAAGCTCGTAAAGACAGAAATAATATCAGGCTTAACGGTAGCATGGAGAGCAGAAGATTAATGGCAAATGGTCCGGTACTTATATAACGCTACACTGAAATCACATTCATACAGTGCTTTATTCTAAGCCTTTAAGCACTTTCTAACCGTGACGCCGCACACGCAGTCCAGTGGGTGCTCTGGGGACCATTAGGGCTTCAACGTGCAGACTGGAGGAGCCGGGGATCGAACCACCAACCGTCCAACCTCCTCTAACTTCCGAGCCACAGCCGGACACACTACACAGATTATTTCAGAAGCACCCAAACACAGTAAATGAGCACATGAACGTCACTCACATGTGTCGCTGCTGAACATGTCCCCCAGCCTGAACAGAGCGGGTCCCATGGTGCGGGCGAAAAGGTCATCAGGCTGAAATGTTGTTATTCACTTTTATACGGCCAAGACAGGCAGCCCACCTGAATTCATTATTCAGTCACACTAATAACATTTTTAAATAAGCTTTAAAATGCTTAAAGCTTATTTAGCTTATAAGCTAAATTAATCTAGTAAATAATTTGTTTTCAGTTTCCAACAAACAGGAAAATTAATTGACTAATCATTTTGCTATTTTGTCATTAGTTTGTTTAATATCAAATAATTATTTTTGAAATGTATATATTTTTAATAGTGTATAATATCATAAGAGTCGATAACAACTATGTTAAATTATGACTTTTAACTTTTCGTGTATTATTTATTTTTATGTTAGAGTTGTTTTATAATATATATTTTTACTGATCAGTGAGCCCATTCTCAGCCCCAGTGTGTAAAAACCACACTCACCATACAGCAGTCATTATTTCCACCTGCCTAATATTGCTGCCTCCACTAGTCTCCAGCTGTGGTGCTGTGGTGTCAGCTGTGAGGTGAAGCCTCCATGGATCCAACTTGTTTGTCCAGCACATCCCACAGATGCTCGACTGGACTGAATGTGAAGGATGTCAACACCTCAAAGTCGATTTTGTGCTCCTCAATCAATCCGGAACCATTTTTGCTTTCAGTTCATTATCCTGCCAAAAGAGACCACAGCCATCGGGGAGCACCGTTTCCATGAAAGTTTGAGCGATAGCAGCTCATCTACCAGGTAGGACCACCCGGGCCGGCCTTCGCTCCAGTGAGCCTTGGCCGCCCATGACCCTGTCTCTGGGTCGCCGCTGTTCTTTCCTTGGACCTTTTAATAGACACTGACCGCTGCAGACCGAGAACACCCCACAAGACACCATACTGTCAAACGCACTCAAATCCTCACACTCGCCTATTTTCCCTGCTTCGAACATCAGCTCTGAAGACAAAATGTTCACTTGCTCCCTGATGTGCCCCGCCCACTCACAGATGAAGAGATAATCCATGTTATCCACTTTACCCGTCACCGGTCGTAATGTTATTCTGCTAATAAAAGTGACAACAATGAACCAGGACACCCCACCTGGCTCATACTCACTCACACAACTTCTCTTAAATAAACATTCATTTCATCTCTATAATAGCCTTCGAAACGATGTTTACACCATTAACCTTTTTATTAATCATCTGCAACACTTTATGAAAATATGTTGCAATTTTAAGCCACCAGACACTGTTCATTCATAGTTTTTATAATCAGTCATTTCCTTATTTGCTGTTAAAGAATACAAAGTTGGACTACTTTATTAATTATTGTCATTGTAAAGCATCCTATTGTAGATAGATAGATAGATAGATAGATAGATAGATAGATAGATAGATAGATAGATAGATAGATAGATAGATAGATAGATAGATAGATAGATAGATAGATAGATAGATAGATAGATAGATAGAATTTCCACTGACAGGCTCTCTTCATTGTGTAATAACTATTTCAGTCCACTTGGTGGCAGCAGAGGTTTGGTGGGAGGGTGATTATAGGACTTTCTGCTATTTTTAAAATCCTGAATCCTGCTCAAGCTCATTCATCTAAACGTGAGTGGGATTATTTTTAAGATTCTTAATGCTACAGAGAAAAGAGGTTGTATTTAGTTCTTTTCACATCAGACACTCTTCCTTAGAGAATACTCCTGTATGTGAAGACAACTCTATATAACTGTGCCATTACGAGAGGACTCCCAGGGGTAACCGAGTATTTCAAAATAAAGCTACTGGGACAAAGTGCTGAGAGAAGAAAGGATGCATCTACCTGCATTCACCTGCAGGAGACAAACACATGCAATGAAGTTCTTCAGCTCAGTCAGAAGAGAAGAGAAGAGAAGAGAAGAGAAGAGAAGAGAAGAGAAGAGAAGAGAAGAGAAGAGAAGAGAAGAGAAGAGAAGAGAAGAGGACATTTTCTTATGTGTCTCTGTCACAGCATCAAAAACAGACGAGATACATTGAATTCATAATCAAACACCACAAAACAAGGGCAACACAACAGAGCTTCCAGTGCATGTGTCCAATTAGCATAACATGCTGGATGGCTGTGTGAAAGACAGACAGACGGAAGGAAATATCAAAACATGCCTCAGCTGTGACACATAATCAAAGGGAAGAAGCTTCTCTACACGAGGGTGTGATATTACACCACCCAGTGATGTTTTGGCAGGATACAGTTTGAAGTGGGTGGTGGTGCTGCTGTCACTGGTCACCATGCATGGTGTGTCTGTGAAGGCAGCGCTCTCTATTAACACTGCCGTGCTTGTGTGTGCCAACAAGTGACGACAGGTAAAACAGGCCCGTAAGTGAAGGGAATCAGAGTGAGTTAAGATGAAGACAAAGGCAGGGGCCGGGAAGGTGAGGATGGAATATTCTGGGAGTATTCTTTTGTTTTGTCATATGAGCTCAACTCCTCAAGGTGCAAGGTGCAAATCTGTGTCTTTAACTTCACACTCAGCCATCCAGGAGACGGATTAAAGCTCAGATCTGTCGGCCATACATTCAGACACTTTAGGTAAAGAGAGAAAAATTGCCTGCTGTAGCACCACTCCAGGAACTTGACCGAGCTGGCCTTCGCTCTGTGTGCACTGAATGATTTGGCAGCGGTGGGATCTCACTGATAACAAACTGGAGAGAGTGGGGGAGAGAGGTTTTCTGTGAGTGAGACTATCAGGTCTGGTTAAAAATACATTTTTATTTATTTTTCTGTCTGTTGACGAAAAATAAAGTAACGGATTGTTCTTTTCACACAGACGCGCTGACTCATTTAATGCAAATGGGCACTGCTGTCTCACTCTCGCTCTGCACGCCACAATCAGGCCTTCCGTGTGGACGCAGGGAAAGATAAACTGAGACCTTATGGTCCTTGCTGCCTCGGGCTCGGACAACACACGTCGCACGAGCTGACATTTATGACCTGACGAGAGCTCTGTCTGTACTTTGAACACAGCGTGTGGACGACCATTTAGTAACTGAGGGTCTCGGCGCTGCTTCCCTGCAGCATCAGGGACCAGGAGGTATTTGGCTCAAAGCACATGGATGTCATTGAATTTGAATTTGAATTTGAATTTCATACATCAAGGCTGAGGTCAAGGAAACTGAATCTGCTCTCTCTATACGATGATCTGAGCGCAGCTTCAGAGCTGCCTCTTTGCTCTCACAGATGCTTCTGGTGGAGTCGGTCAATGAAAAAAAAAGGCTTAATGTAAATGTAATTTGTTATTTGTGTGTGTGCAAGTCTTCCGCTTTGCCCCACAGCACAACAAAGAGAACAGCAACTGTGAATCCAAAGCTCCAAATTATTCTCTGTTTCCTCTCTGATCACCAAGTCATTGTCATCAGCGTGTCATTCAGCCTTGGGGCGCATCTGAGACCCCGACAGTCAGGTGTCCCTCAGCTAAGCGCCCTTAGGGGGCGCTATGGAACCAGGTTTGAGCGCTGGTGGCCCCATTATTACAATTTAATGGTTTATGTGAGTGAAGAGGTAATGTTCCTCTCTCGCTCTCCATCCCAGCTGAAAGCTGTGTGCTGCTCTTATCTGGCCAGACCTGCTGCAGGAACCAACCTGCAGTGCATTAAACAAGCCACCACACACACACACACACACACACACACACACACACACACACACACACACACACACACACACACACACACAAACACGGGGTCTACACAGAGCCGCGTGTGTGTGAGAGACTGTGAAAATGAACAGAATAATGAGAGAGGAGCGACAGCCAGAGACAGTTAAGGGAAGGAGAAGGAGAGTTCATCAGGGGGATTGATTGGATGCTCCATTGTCGTGTATATTTGTGAATAATTTATCTCAACTATTACACTCAGAGAAAATGATGAACATGTAATGTGTTCACGCGCTCGCACGGAAGTGACCTGGAGATGAGAAGTTAAATAAAGCTGCGCTAATAGCGCGAGTAATGGTATTAATAGGCAAATGGGTGCAAATAGGCTTTTTAAAATATTAATATTATACATGACACAGCTGAAACTTACGCCTTTGCAGGTGGGTTTATTTGGCACCCACGCAAAAGGGTCCACGTTTTCCCCAGCCACGCAATATTCTGACTACTTGGGGGTGGACGCATTTTAAAATTAAAGTCTTGAATGGCGCTATGGTGTGTGTGTGTGTGTGTGTGTGTGTGTGTGTGTGTGTGTGTGTGTGTGTGTGTGTGTGTGTGTGATGAAACCTGTCAGCTCTGCAGCCGTCTGAGTCACACCAACTGTGTGTGACAAGTGTCAGGGTGGATGTGATTGTGTGTCAGATAAGCTCCGACATGCTGGAAACTTTTGTGTTTTTGTGGAGGGGGTGAAAAATCCCCCCCACACGCATACATACATACACACACATCCACGCGGACTAACTTTATTTCACCACATCTGTCACAAAGCTCGCCTGCGCCTAAAACAAAGATTCAATCAGAGCTTTAACAGCGCGTCAGATCTGAATTCCGAGCACCCCCCACCCCCCGGTCGTTCACAGCCGAAGCAGCCGTGCACGTACACATGGGGAGACAGACATGTACATACAGCACGGATGCTACCCGGACTATTAAACTCCAAGCTGCCCGACACGCCACTCTCTCCAAACTAAGCGCGCAGGCATGAGAGGCGGTTTCAAGCTGCCCTCTCTGTGAATTGATTCTACTATGAGCCTGCCCGCACTCTGCTCTCAGCGGCAGGGGAGGGGGGGAAGCCGCGAAGAACGTTAGCCCCTGGCCGGGTTAAAACCTTGCGTGATCCTTAAAATATCACAACGCGTATTTTGACACGTGTCCGTGACATTTGTTTTTTCGCAAAAAGCACAAAAACAGCTTTTTAAAGAGTGAACTGGACGAGTCTCTACGCGCGCGCCACCCCCGCGCTGCCAGATGGAATCGTCCACAATTTATTCCAGGGAAAGACTGACAGTTTTTTGGGTCATGAAGCAGCTGTTCAAGTCAGCGGCCTGTCCCCCCTCCGCTGGAATAAGAAATTAGATCATTTTAAAGTAAATAACTAAAGCCTCTGGCTGATAAGGAGGAATTATAGAATGGTGTGCAGGCTCAATTTAATGTAGAGAGAGAGCCCCCACCCCAAAACAGTTGAATCCAATAAATACGACCCCTCCCCTCCTCCATGAAATTATTTAACACATTGGTGCTAGAGTTACACCAACTTATTATCAACACAGGGGATGGATGGGGGCCCGTATCATAAGCAACTTACTGAAGAATTACATTTGCGGGGCAGTTCTGTGGGGCTCGGCTTTATAATAACTGCTGGTTTGAGGTAGAGGGAATGATGTGATGTAAATAATGACATGAAATTAATGTTTGGCGTTTGAATGAAATTTTAGGCTCCCGAAGGTCAAATTAGATCATGTTGAATGCAATCCTGATTAGTTTTGATTCCTAATTGTCAAAACTGATTGCCAGTGTCACTGATGATAATACCGTCTTAACGAGCTCCATTTGCCTCAATTATCACTCCACTTAGAGTTTGACAATAATGTAATGTATGGGAGAGATGCATTATAATAATTATGGTCTTTGTAGTTTACCTGAATATAGACTCGTGAAGTTGTTTTTGCTCCACTCTGCCTTTTTATATATATCTTTACGCACCATTAAAACATTTGCTGAACATAATGCCTGTTTGCCACCTTTAAGTCACTTATCGTTTTGACCTTTCAGAGCAGGTACGATGTAAGAGTTACCGTGTAATTAATTCTTCTCCCTTTAAAACAAATGCCATCTAACACCTTGATTCTATTAGTTGAACATATTCCAGGTTTTAAAGAGCTGTGCTGAGAGGCACTTGGTTAAGTAACATCCCAAGTATTGTGCCAACATAATTAAGTTTCATGAACCACATGCTGTATCAGATTAGCCCATAGATTCGTGTCATTTTGGTATGGAAGAAAGTATATTACGTGTAGCTCGTTATCAGTACAGAGGAGCTAATTCTTAATGCTGCCATCAAGTCTGCCATGCTGAAACGTCATTTAGGAACTATTTTGTTTGTAAAGAGAGGCCGAATGTGATTAATTGTACAGAAAACTAAATTTTCATCAGAATAAACTCCTCCTGGTGTGTATTACTTTGAAATTTGTGATTACATTTCCTTCACTGTCCATCAGTACATCATTTCTTATGTAGGGTGGCATATAAAGGAGCCTGACTTCCTTGTGAATTTTTGAAGTGGTCTTTGAAACTCTTTAAAAATCTTTCTTTGGATACTGGCTGCTTTTCACTCATTTTCAGTCCCAACCTTGCCAACAATAACAGTTTGACAGACATAAAACTGTTATTCTCAAAGAGCTATTATCTGAAAACTTTGCATATCTCAGGATGGTGTGCATTGTGTCCTTCAAAACAGGGATGAAATTGGGCAAGATGAGGACAGAAGAAGACGTACAAAACTATCTACAGCAGAATCTGAAAATCCTATTCATAAGAAATGGGAAAAATCCAGCAAAGACCCGAAAGAGGTCCTGATCTGGACTTCCAGCTGATCCATCTACTGTTCACTAAAGCCTGATCAGAAATGACTTTAGTTGAGGGGTGGCTGTCAAGAAGCCACGCTTATGGAAAGTTTTGTTCATAACATCATCAGTATGTACGAGGTCATGAGAGAGTTACAGCAGTGAGAGTCTAGAGTCATCTGTAAGACACGGTGGAGGTGCTGTCATGGTTTGGACTGCATTTCAGTCAGTGGTGTTGGAGATCTTATTAAAACTAATGGATTTATGAACACAGAAATCCCCCATCAGATTTTATCCACCATGGAGTACCACCTGAAGACCATCTGATTGGCAGCAGCTTCATTTTTCAGTATGACAATGATCCCAAACATACTGCCAGTGGAGTAAAATTATACCTGCATAGGAAAACACAATGGAACACCATCAGTCATGGATCTGCCTCCCCAGAGCCCGGACCTCAGCATTACTGAAGCAGTGTGGGAACATCCTGACAGAGAACAAAACAAAAGACAGAAACATCTAAAGATGAAGATTTCACTGTCCTTTAAAAAGCCTGGAGAGCTATTCCTGAATATCCTCACAGAGATGACAGAGAGCTGCTCAGAGCTCAGATGGAAGGATGAAGGTGGACACACGAAACATCGACTTTCAAACTTGGTAGAATTGTATAAACTTTGTTTTTACCTTATTTCCCATATATGTTTGCACACGTATTCATAAATCTTTACACTTATTTTCCATTTTCCTAGCAAAATGTAAAGAAATTAGGGGTGACTTAACACTTTTACACAGTATTCATACAAAACAACAATAACACTAAGGACACTAATTATACGGTCTTTATGTAATAAATGAACAGATCGTAATCTGACCATGTGACATGTCCATGTGACCAGATGTAAACTGCTTTCTGTTAAATATAAAACTCCAAAATCATGGACACAAGTTCTCACTTTGTGTATCCGGACCAAGGCTTGTAGAATAGTCTTTCATACAGTGTTACCCGAGTTTAATTGCCTAAAGATAAATATAAAGAAGTCTGAACGCTTTCAAAGAGATATTATATGAGATCTTCTTTTTTTAATCCATTTCTTTTATCAACTGATCCTTTTCATCTTCTCTCGTCATCCACCTGATCCATTTGTCTCTCTAGCTACACTTCTCCCTCCCTCCACAGACTTTCCATCTGTTGGCCTTCCTCCATCTCTTCTTCCACCCCCTCCCTTCTCCTGTCTGCCCAGAGTCACCAGTCATCCACCAGCATGCGTTCCTCCTCTGGTCATAATTGAGATCATATGTTGAAGCCAGCGCTGAAACCCAACACGGGACGTCCACATCAAATAAAACCTGCTGTCAGCAGCAGGGCCTGGCTCTGCCAAGCGGGGTGAAACCGTATCTGTGTCGGCCTCACCAACACACCGTAAAATGGGAGCCCAGAAGACCAACAGACATATAGACAGACGGACCACACCTCCCTGGGAGACATTCCTTTCTCCCTCCATCAAAACTACACTTTCTGTAATATTGGTTGGTGCGTTCTCAAATGTCAGAGTGAGGTTTGCAGGCCTTTTCACCTGCAAAAGCTTGTAACTGTCAATCACTGCCAAAAGAGTGAGACGCACACCGATCTGGATGGGATGCGATTTGGATCCGCAGGCCAAGAAGCGTGTCGGCTACTGTCTCTGCAGTTTGGTCATGCTTTTGGCATTCTCATTTGTCATCTGATTGCATTACCGTCCTGCACAAAGAGCTTCTTATCCAAGTGTACTTAGCTGACTTTTGAAATTTACTCATCTTTTCTTCAAGTTGGTGCCAAAGCATGAGCATAGCCATACCACTTAGGTATTTTAATATCACCTTGATTTGTTCATGACGATTGATTTTCAGCTTCATGGACGCTGATTCGAAAAAAAAAAGGCAGGGCAGACTTTTAGTGTAACCTATCTATTCTCCCAAGTGAGTGTTCACAATTACAGTATATACATTTAAAACCTCTCAGCAGCTCAAGGCCAGGGGCATTTCTCGCCATATTTGGGATGGCATTCAGCTGAATTCCAGTTGAGGTTGAACTTGTTTACGTCTCTGCAAATCGGGCTCAGTATCACTTCCATCAATTCTGAATACCTGATCCACACTTTCAGATGACAATAGCTCCCGAGAGACTACATTTGCTTCACTGGACATACATAATTGTATGCGATGGACTTATTCTCAGTAACCAAGGATTTTAAAGGTCTTCTCCTTGTGGTGTTGCATGCACACGGTTTGTGGCCTACCACCCACTGTATAAGGCAGGGGCAGCAGCATTTCCATTTCTCAGCAGATACGACGGAGATTGAATTGCCCTTCTAGTCCCCGTGTCTGAGCAGTGGAGATAGCGATCCAGAGTAAGAGCTGGAAGACGGATGGAGCATCGGCAATGATGGTACTGCTGCCGGTGTCCTGTTGTTCGTCAAGTAGTTGAGAGATCAGATGCTATCGGGGTAGGAGGTGTCTGCTCTGCAGCCTGAGTGCTGCACACGGCAGCCAGTTTACGTAAAGGATAAACAGTGACCCTGGGGTTGTAATCCACTAGAAGGCTGAGCAGGAGCTGTGTGGATTATTGGAGACTAACTGCAGCCTCTCCACTTGTTTTACACCTCAAGAGGATCCTAATTGAGCTAAATCTCATTATTTATGGCTGGCTATGGAGACAGTAATCAGTGTGGCTGGTGTGTCTTTAAACAGATCAGTCAGACGCTGGATCTGTGCATACATACAGGTTCAGTTTCCAGGTTGCTCTCAGGGGAGGACTGAGCAGTGGGAGGGAAAATGTTCTGCGGTCATTAGAGGCTCCAGTGCGCTCTTCATCACTTTGTTGAACACGTTCGAAAGCGAGCGAGACATCTAGAGACAATATGATGGCGCTTTTGCTGCAGGCTAAGCACACCTGGCAAAAAAAATGAACGTCACTGTCACTCCTAAATGACAAATTTAATATTTTCATAAAACAACATTTAACAAGATATTTTCCGACTTTATGTCTTCTGATTTAATGAATCTGACTGATGGAGATCCAGAATATTCATTGCAAGCAGCTACCTAGACCAGCAATTTCCCGTATTATTAAAAGGCAGGGATCGTTGATTTGAAGATATGAAGATATGAAGTTTCATTGCTGGCTGATATGAGAATTATGAATGGTGACAGAGGGCAAGAGCTGACCCTGTGTGGAGCCACGGTACTCGGGACTTTGCGGTTCCACTGATAGACAATGGGGAAAAGAACCTCCGAGAGCAGTTCACGTAAATGTCACTCTTCTTGGACTGCTAATAAAAAAAGAACAGGACTCACGATAAAAGCTGCATTAGAGGAGCAAAAGAAAGAGAAATTAAGCAAGCAAGAAGGAAAAAGGAGGAGGAGGAGAGACCAGTATGTTAATATATTTCAGACAAAAGGAAAAAGATATCAGATGAAATGACGACGCAGAGATTTTGCAAAGATTTTGAGATGGCTGGAGCGAGGTGGTGTGGAGCTGAGCGAAAGAGAGAAAGATGAACGAGAGAGGGGTTTGGGAGTTTAGAAACCTCTCAGCCATATGCATTTCTGTGTCTGCAATATACATGCAAATGGTGGCATGCATGAGTGATATGAAAGCAATGAGCATAGCTAGTTTTTCAGCCGCATTACCCTGAATGATGCCAGGCTCCTGCCTACCTCACACACAGAGCTCACGGGGCTGCAGATGATGCTGGACATTTAAGTCTTTAATTTAGCAATTTTCCTCTATCGGTCTTCTCCCGAGGCACAAAAATGAAACTCCCCAACAATCTTCGATCTTTGCAAACCCCAATTTGTATTCATGACTGCTAAAGCTGAAGTCGTAGCTTGTGTTTCAAGAGTTTTTAACTTTCAATTCGATTTTTTTTAAAAATTTTTTTTATAAATGACAGTTTCGGAAGAAAGATAGAACAGCAGAAGGACAGACATCTCCCTGTAGGAAGAAGAATCTGGCTTTGATTTTGGCACATGCACAGCACATACAGTTACAAAGGAAATCGAGCATAGAAAAGCCAGGAAGACATAAAGCTCCGAGGAAGGAGCTCCGTGTTTGGCTGCCGGATGAAGGGAGTCCTGTCTGCAGCAGAATTTATTGGTGCATGTGGATTCTTGAGAGGATATCATACTGTCGATTTTACATGAAAGAACTCGATAGCCAGCAACAGTTCTGCATACAACATGTGGGTGGGTTTGTGCTCAAGTCTGTCAGAGGACCAGATTTCATATCATTAATATGAGACAATGTTTTTTGGAACGTGTTAGAGGGTCGAGGCTTGCTTTTAGGCCTGAATAATGCATTTTCTTATATACGTCCTCACAAATAGAGGCATGTATGTACACTTTGGCAGATGTAACGATCCAAAGTTTTGGCATGACCCATATATGCAAACCACTAGTCTTCACACATAATCCATCAAGTATAAAATCCACCCTGTCCCATATGAAGAAGAATTTATGGTCAAGCAGAAGTAATGTGTTCGGAGTCTACTATCTGCCGTCTACTTGCAAGAGTGTTTGGGGTCGATGGAGGCAGTGTATAAAGGATGTGGTCCATAAGGCAACGGCGAAGAAGAGCAAAACTCTAACATACAAAGATCTGAAGTGAATCTTCACGGTTAAAAACCACGAGAAATGTCCACTGCATCCACTGTCTGTCCACCGTCGCTCTCGTCCTTATTCTGGACCAGTTGTCAACCAATCAGCACTGGGCAGATGTCAGTTGCAGTTGGGATTTTGATGCATTGGGTGAAAATCCCTCTTTGCTCATTGTCTGAACACAAATGTGTACGCAGACACATTTGCAGGCTTAAATTATACTTAAATCATCACTGGTGAACAGTCCAACTCTACTCAACTGTTTGCCAAAGTCCCGTCAATGAGGGGACAAAAACACATACTGCTGGGTTAGGGTTATCCCCAATAATGGAGGGTAAATGCCCAGTGTAGGGTTTGTAATGTAGACAGTCCAGTGCATCACTTTGGTCAAAACTAATATCTCTACAAATGTTTAATGGAAATTGGTCAATCTAGAGACATTTTTGGTCCTTCAGGAGAGAAATCCTTCTGCTATCATAAGGCCAATATGATGTTTTCCAAAGCATTGCATTAAATTATAGTAGAGATGTACATGATGCCTATAATCCAAATAATTATTGGTCATACTGACTTTTGATCTAACGAAACTGCTAGGTCAAATTTTCGATTTTTCCATTTAACCTTGGTTAATCACTTAATGTCTGCAAAGCTTATAAACCTCTGCTGTACTTTGTTCACAGTGATAATTATTTAGCAACACGTTTAAACTGATGCAGTGTTCAGTATTTAGCTCAACAGACCGCCTCGCAGGTCTGCTTTTATATCAGTACACGTATTCCACAGCGATGTAAAGGAGAGAGCGATGCAAAGGTCTGCTTGGCTTTCTAAATTTTGTCTTTGCTACACTTGAATGAATTTGCCCAGGCACTAAACTACAAAGGCATTGACTAATGATGTTTACATCCACAAGCGAGTATCATCTCATCCTTAGTCTCAATGCAGGAGTCATGGTAAAGCGTTTCTGTATGATCGAGTTGGTATTTGCAGGGTGAAGGTTTACCTATGCATGCATGCTTATTCAGTCTTTTCTGCGGCTCCCCGAAGAACCAACAAGCACTGACAGCACAAGCAAGAGCAGCCCATAGGCTTGTTTGTGACACTGCCCCCTAGTGACAATAAACAGCCACACGATCTACAGTTTGCACAGCCATGTTTATTTCTGTCACTGAATGTTTTTGTTCCTGTCTGTAAGTCAGCTTACTATCTCAAAGATTCTGATGTACTGACCTGGAAGTAGGCTTAGGGTTAGGACTAGGGCTGGTTTCTAGAATCGATTCTATTCCAATTCACAAGGTCCCGATTCGATTCGATCCACGATTACATTCAATTTGAATCAGGAAAATGTTGCCTCAGACAGTCAGAAATATTATAATTCTGATCATTTATCAGTACATGTCCATATTTTTATAGCTTTAAAAAGAAAGCTGACACTTGTGAGACTTTATCAAAGGTGTAAGCATCCCAGCAGGTGCCTTTGTGTCAAAGTAACTGGGGATAAAAGACAGAACAACACGAAGGAGATTTTCCTGGCCTGGCTTTTTATAGCAGATAACCGCCTTAAAAATATACTGCAGTAGAACAAAAACTGAAGAAAACCATGAATCAACATATAAACATTACCTGATGCTGCTGAAGTGAAGCAGAGCAAAGTTACAGGGGTTTTATTAGAGACACAGCTAAGCATGTTGCAATTTTGCATAATTTTATAAAGTTTAAATTTCTTCAGTATTGAACAGCAGAAATTAGGCTTTCTTGTCGGAAGTCAGTTAAATTTAAAAAAAGACAGCGGCCAACAGCACCAAACACACTCATAAAAATTAGTCATTGGATGAACTCAATTTGACTGATGGCAGGTTTTCCACGTAATACATTTATTTTGGTTCAACCAAATCTACATACATCATGACAATTTAATTAAATTGAGTCAGTAGAACACAATTTAAAAGGAAAAAAATTACATTAATAAGATGTGAAAGGTTTTGGTTGGTTCAACTCAATACAATGTCATTCATTTGAGCTAGATTTTCTTTCGAATTGAAATGATTATTTTAAGTTCAACTAAATCATAATTTTAATTACCAGAAAACTAATTTAATTGTTAAAATAATGACAAAATAAATTTGTTTTTTCAACTCAGTTTTATTCACTTGAATTAAAAGCAGAAACAGAATGTTTTGTGAATAAACATACATTTCACATGGTCAAATTAACCTTAACAAAATCAAAGTGCTCACAAAAAAGTGCCTTACATTTGAAATGAATATCAAATCTGAAAAGCACACACCTTTGTATTACTAGGCAAGACTGAAAACAAACTGGAATTTGTAAAATCCGATTTCACGTAAGAATCATTGTATATATATTTATAGTGACACTTGCAGGTAGGTTTTCAGCAAATTCACAATGATAACCTACTAAACATTGCAATTCACACCATATTATGCCAGTCACTGAACATTTTAAACAACCCAAAAATACTTAAATACAAATATATAATGTATATATATATATATATATATATAAAAGATTTTCATTAAGAACATTTTGTGTTACCAAAGGGGAGGTATTTTAATAAAAAAAACCTTTATTTCTCTAATTCAAACTTTTACAAGCTTATAAGAATGGGAACACCAACTTTAAAACACTGGAAGACACCAAACTTGTCAACATTTGTTTTGTCTCTTCGAAAATCCCAAACGCAATTAAAAGGAAGATGCTGGTTACAACCATTGAATTTTTTTTTAGCTAAATTCTCACAGTCCTTTTATCCATCTATAGTAGTATAGATTAAAGGTTACATCACTCACAACAGAACAGCAGACAAAAATAGACAACTTCTATTTTTCAAAAAAAGGGGAAAAAAAAGGTCACAGTTTGAACAAAAGAGATAAAAAGGCCAAAATCAAATTTTGTGCTGGGGTCTTGTTTGCCTAAGCAAACATCTTCAATTTCATTTGTTGCATTTGTACTGAGCCTTTGTCCATCCAGATTCATTAAATTCTTCTGACATAACTCGAAAGTGTACTTGAGGTCATTTGGATAGCTCAGATCAAGTGCATAAATCAGTCCAAAGAGAACGATGAATGACATGATGACACTACCGAGGTTGTTCATAACTGTAGTACCTTCAATGACAACTGCAACATCCTCTGGCTCCTGAATGCCTTCTCTTCTGATGGTGTAAATACCCATGACAGTTGCTGCAGTGGATCTCAACTGTTCATCCTCAGTGGAGGAGGTCTGAAAAACAGGATGTTTCAGGTTTAAGGGCTCTGTCACTTGGAAGGGGAAATATTATGCAAAACTCAGCTTTGTATCCTTTTGTGCTGAAACATGGGTCTCTACTGCCTCTATAAACACTCCAAACATGAATAAAACCCATCAATCTGTTCTCTATCAATAGTTTGGGCTAAGGTATTATGTACCTCCCTTTGGGAGGGGCTTGAAATAGAGGAGCAGCTCCTCAAGTGTCTATAGGTGTAGGTGTGTGTGTGTGTGTGTGTGTGGGGGGGGGGGGGCTGGGTCAATTTCCCTTATTTCATGACAATTGGGGACCTTTTGAAACAGCTTGTTTTAGGCACATTATTCCGGAAACCAGAGGATCGCTGTAACGCCAGTGACACTAGTCAGTGTCTCGATGCAATCTGCTGGGTTCCTTATATAGAAGACTTTTTACTAATTGGCATAATTAACTGAATTTCATTGGAGTGTTTACTTTATGAAGTGCCTTGAGATGACTGTTGTTGTGATATACCGCTATATAAATAAACTGAATTTAAACACTGACAGAAAGTGGATGAATGTTTTCTTCACATTTACCGTGTTTATAGAGGCAGTAGATACCTACATGGCAGCCCCAAAAAAATGAACAATTGAATTTTTACTGAATCTGTCCCCTTAAAAGGTGCTCTCCAGTACAAGTTTCAACAATGACTATTAAGAGTAATACATATTTCACAATTATATTGTCTTATTTGAATATATGAGCATTTTGCGTGCGATGAACCTAACTCAAATTGAATCTAGAAAAGAAAGTGTGATAAGCGTACCAGATACTCCTTGAACAGTAGGTCTGGATCTTCATTAAAGTAGATCACCAGGCTTTTAAGAGTATGCTCCCTCTTTATGTCGATGTCATCACACTAATGCAAGGGTGGGAAAAAAAGGGTGAAAAAAATGGAATTGATTGATTGCATTTAATTGATGGGTTTATCATTAGTACTGACCAAACTACTGATCGCCATGATATCCTTGATCTTTTGGCCCTTTGCTCCCCTCAAAAATTTGCATCAGCTTGTCTGTTAAGTTGTCCAGCTGAGCCAAGAACTTCGCCTGCAGGGGTTTTGTAGTGATCTGCAGGAAGTCTGCATTCACCTGGAAATAAAACATACATAAATATAGTAAACTAGAAGTTTAAATACAGACTGCTGAATCAACACACTGAAAGTTGCTAAACATTTGAACCATCAGTGAAGTTTGTCAAGACCTAAACTGTTTTTAGCTGAGTTTAGGAATATATCGCCACCTGTTGCTTTGGCATGTTCCTAGCAGCGTTTTCCTTCATTTTTGCGTTTACCTGTGGACGGGATTATTTTTTAAAACGAAAACGGAAAATCTCCGTTTTCAAAAATACCTGTGTAAGTGTGGACGTAGCCGAAATCTTTTATAATAATAAATAGGTTTGAACATCACGGGAGTGCGCATTGTGCTGCCTGCAGTTACTCTTCCGGCCACATGGTTCGCTTTTGGTAGCACCCTCAGTAAACTATGTAGTGCTTTTAAAGACACCTCAAAACGATACTTTCTACTAGAAAATGGCATTATATAATAATAAACACAGAATACATAATTTTTAGATTATAAAAAGAAAACGGTAAGAAAGAAGTTAGCTATAGGACATCATCTTTCATTGAGCACAATGGCTAGCTGCTAATAAGCTAGCACACGTTCCGACTTAAAAGTTGGCAGCTACACAATTTCTCCTCTAAAACAAGGCACTTTTGAAAAGACCTGGCTATATTGTCAAAAAAAATAGTATTCAAGCAGAGAAGAGAATGGTAGCACCACCAAAAGTTCAAAAAACAACTGTTACAAGCTTCTATGATAAATAGCATTGCCATAGATTTAGCTGATAAAGAAATACACAATTGGATATATGAAAAAATAATATTTTACCTTACCTGAAGGTGTAGTTTTATCCAAAAAGTACAGAAAGGCCAAGAGCAGCTGCATTCATTTAGGTGATCCTGAAAGAGCGCAAAATTTTCAAAGAAGGCGGACCGTTGTGTAACTCAATAACTTTGTGTTCTTGTAACAAAGACTGCTTTGAGAGAAAATAATTTAGGTTCACCACACGAATAATAATTGCAGTAATGCTGGAGTGCTACATTTGCGTTGAATGAGATTAAAAAAAATGTTTAAGCTTAAAGAGGGGCTTGAATTTATTTCTTTGAGTTTACAAATACTTAATTGCAAAAATGTACTCCTCCTACCCCCAGTGCCCCAACAAACTCATTCATTTTGTGTTCAGAATCAGCCTCTGCTGGTTTAGAATAATTTTAGGTTTACACAAAGAAAATCAAATTAATTTGGTATTTTTTAATTACATTTATGAACAACTAACAAAATTTGTATGTGTTCTTTGAAAGGAGGACCTGAATCTGTTTTTTGAGTGCAACTGGTGGGTAATAAGCAAGCGAATAATGCAGAAAACAGAGATTTTTAGACGGGAAACTGTTCTTGAAGTACACGGAGAGAGAGCTGTGCATGAAGTGTGATTTTATCGTGGTGGAAAGTAAGAGGTGGTGGAAAGTAAGAGGGAATTCATTACGATGTTTATGTGAAGCGAAATGTGAAGCATGGTTTGCATCTTCTTTTGCTGCTGTTTCAATCAATTTTGGTTGGAGAGAGACAAACTCTGCAGCTTCAGAATCCAGTGCAAGAAAAGACGTAAACACAAAGCGCGGACCCCCCACGCATCAGAATCTGTGAGCCGTCGGCTTTCAGCCCAGACGGCGTGTCCGTGTACGTGCTGTCGGGTGAGAAAGCCGACATCTCACTGATTCTGGTGTGTCAGGGGGTCCACGCTTTGTGTTCACGTCTTTGTGCAGAATCTGTGTACCTGCTTACTGTTTTAGCTGTTTGGAGTTTGTCGAAATTTCTGGAGGTTTACCCTGAGATTCTGGCCTTTCGAGAAAAATAAATGTATTTTTGAAAATCGATTCAGGATTTTAATGAATTGATGTTATTATATTCAAGTTAGAATAGATTTTAATCGGAAAATCGATAATCAAAACCTACCCCTAGTTAGGACTAACTGTTGGTGGAAAAATAACTTGAAATTGACCAAACAAATGTATTCATTAAGTTAAAAACTTTAAGTTCAAATTTGGCAAAAAATTACAAAATTTTGACCCATGACGATCCACGCATAAGTATACATCACACATCTCTCTTGCTTTGAGGAAGCATTATCGTGATTTCATACATTTTGCGGTTTAACTGGGAGGTAGTGACGCACTCACATATTTTAGATTACTTAACGAGGTGATTTTTACAGGGGCAGCTATCGTTGGGAATCCGTGTCAGGACAGCCGTCACCAGTGTTGGTCAAGTTACTTGAAAAAAGTAATCAGTAACTAATTACTGATTACTTCCCCCAAAAAGTAATCCCGTTACTTTACTGATTACTTATTTTCAAAAGTAATTAATTACTTAGTTACTTAGTTACTTTTTAAAAACACGATTTACAACCTGAAGAGGTGATAAAGCGATAGATCTTTCAGCCCAATTCTACTTTTTCTGCATAATCCATCATACAAAATGTAATCAAATGGAAAAGTCTCTTTTTTTTAACTTGTTTTATCAGTTTTAATCTTTTAACTTTATGCATCAAGCAAAAATGTAATTATATGCAACATTCTCTGACTTGAATAAATTAGTTTAACATTTAAACCTATTTTCTGCACATTCCAGCACATAAAATAAAATATTTTTTGTGTTTACACTCACTCTTTCAAATAGATGCAAGTAAAACACAGGAGAAAATAAATAAAGTCAAAGACTCAGCGGTCCTGTTGCTCTATTTTCACCTGTAAAGCAGGACTGGGGTAGGCGGAGGTTTACCCTGGTGCAGGTGTGCCGCGGTCAGTTGAAGAATCCGCGAGTTTCTCTGTGAGTTTCCCATTACGTCATAGCGCACTCGGTGCTTGCTCAGAAGTTTAGGGGTTTTTTTCGCTGTAAAAAGAAGTTTTCTTCCCACGCATGATGGACACTAATGTTTTTGTCACTTTTTATGGAATCAAACTCAAAGTAAGGTCAGTACTTCCATGCTTTAAATGCTGCACGCTCATACTCTCTCCCACAATGGATATATGATCCACTGTTGATCTGCACACAACTGTTGTCACTAACGGCGCACTCGCTTACGTCACTGTCGTGAAACATTCTCGCAAAAAATCACGGTTTTAGTAACGCAGTGTTCCTACGGGAAAGTAACGGTAATCTAATTACCGTTTTTGCAATAGTAATCCCTTACTTTACTCGTTACTTGAAAAAAGTAATCGGATTACAGTAACGCGTTACTGCCCATCTCTGGCCGTCACATTACATATGTACCAGTGAGATTTGCTTCTTTGTGGATGAATTTGCAGTGAGGCAAATCTGGCAAATGTTCAAAGTGGTGAGCAAAGAGTGTTCCTTGTTGTCATAAGGATGCACAGCAGCACACATAACTATTCAGATCGTCTCCCCTTTAAGTTCCTCCTTAGTCACCTCCGAAAGCACAAATGTTGACGTAAGGAAAAATTTACGCCCTCCTATGCGTTCAGGGGTGGAAACTGTGGACTCCTAAGCTGAAAAACTGATGAAAACTGTTTGGAAAAGAAGCTGAAATTTGCTCTTCAACATAAAGTCTGGTAAAATCTTAGAGTGATCAGACTATATTTGAGGTAGAGATTCTGAAATAGGGATGCTGTCTGGAGATGCCTGTGAAGATGACCTTGAAGGTGAGGATGGGAATATTTAAGTCAGACACGGCTCTGGATGTTTATGGAGATGATCGCACCTCACAAGTGTTCAAGGAATTAGCAAGCTAAACATACGGCAGCGATCAATGAAACAAAAGGGCCACTTTTAACAAACAGAAATGTGAATTATGGAAAAAGGGCTATCCTGCATTTACAGGTGCAATGTGTGACAGTGTATGAAAGCTGTTAGCATCACACCTGGAGTGTGTGTGAGCTTCATAAATGCACAGGAGTTTTAGAGAGCGGAGAAAGAGGAGCCAGTTTAAATGTCTGGAGCTGTAAAAGGATTAATATACATGTCACACAGGGCACAGGTGTGTGTGTCTGTGTGTGTGCATGTTGTCTCTGCAGGATGTATGGGGAGTCCTGCTGATTTTATCATTTTGAGCAAACATCTTACTGGCATACATTTTTTTATTGTGTGCATTTGTACATGAAGCAGTGTATCCGGCCACAGAGAGATTTATTATTCCTCGTGTAGTTCTCGTGCACGTGCGTGCACGTGCGCGCGCAGGTCGTTGTGCGAAGAACTGGCAGAAGCCTCCTCGCTCCTCTTCTCTCCTGCAGTAATCAGTAAAAGTGGAGCCCTGGCCTTCTCTACCTCTCCCTGCCTGTGGTTTGTTCACATACCGTCTCAGCAGAGCGGGTAGGAATGTGTGTGCGTGTGTGTGTGTGAGGGGGTGTAAGAGTAAGCATTTCTGTGTGTTCCTGTGTGTAGTTGTGTGAGAGTGTGTGCACCTAAACTTCCAGACTGTGTGCATCTCGCTCTTTGTGCTCACATCTGTGTGTTTGTGTGTGTGTGTGTGTGTGTGCAGGGAGGGAGAGATTTGGTGTTTGTGTGTAAGAACAAGGGGTGGGGGTTGAAGAGGCCCTGTAAGGGAGAAGACAGAAAACCTGATGGTAGTTAGATGGCCTTTTCCCTGCAGTAAACAGCATGATATACATAGATTTAAACCAGGCTTTTTAAAGTGCTTTTTCATCATATAAGCATGATAAACATTTTAATTTTTAAACTGTGCCGACGATAGCTTGGCCAGACTTTAATTGTGCGAAGGATAATA
Organism: Rhamphochromis longiceps; assembly: GCF_057381845.1. Lineage (NCBI taxonomy): Eukaryota > Metazoa > Chordata > Actinopteri > Cichliformes > Cichlidae > Rhamphochromis > Rhamphochromis longiceps. The sequence continues at coordinate 11,417,205 of NC_140578.1, forward strand.
TTCAATCTCAAAAAACGGTGACAAATTTAATGCAAATCTGAATTTTCCATCGGGGTGCAGGCTTCATGGGCAATCTGCTGTCTCAGATGAAATGCTGTCTGTTGTATTTTTGTTAAACGGGAAGCAAAAAAGACACGCAAGCCTGTGAGTACTGGTGTTTCACAGTCACATGCAGCCAGAGGAGGCTGGAGGAAGGCATTAAAACACCATTGTTTATGCCTTTTCTCAGACAGTAAGCGGACTCGGTGAGCCTCTCAACTATTTCCCAGAAACTGCTTCGCGCGCTTGCAGTAACACGCATCCATGCCGACGCACACGTGAATTTGTGTCGGAGTCTGTCATGCCGCACGTGTGATGGACATGCAGACAAAACCGTCTCTCTGTTTTTGTTACACGGACACACAAACACGCGCGCACGCGCACACACGCCTACTATCAAGTTCAGTAATGAACTGCCGCTCTCAAATGAGGCACAACGCAGGGTTTATATTACACCGGCTTGGCATGATCCCTCAGCTGATATAATCACAACGTGATGAGGGGTTGTGATGACACATGAACAGAGAACATTTGGTGCCTCTCCAAAATATGACACTATTATAATAACCCACATAACATGCCGCTATGATGACTTTGCAATCATGGCATTATCATATTTACAGAGTTTCAGTAGCATGCTTTCCAGTTTACTCCAGTCTTGTTCTACAACCTAATTACTAACAGGAGAGGCTGTGTGGCCTGTAGTCTGTGATGTTATCTAGAAACACTTTTTGAAGCTGGTCCATCACCTGCTTCTTGGCCAACTGTGACTGGAAGCCAGGGTGATTTTCCAGAGATGTAACGGCTTTCTGTCCTCCAAGACTGATGAACTGTGGTGAGATCAGCAAATTTGGGTGTAAGTGCTCAAACAAACAGATTCTCTTCCTTTTTAACTCTGTAAAAGCTGACGGATCATTCGTATTGCACACTACTGACCCCTGATAGTGAGAAGAGGGGCTCTTTAACTAAAACTGCTCAAAAGTGTGGAAACATCTCACCAGTTTGTACCTTGTTTGACGCGTGGAGTCTATAGTATTATATTTACAATTTTTATTAAGACAGCTGAGTGTTGGCAGCAGGGTTAAGTTAACACATTGAAGTTAAAATTCAAAGAAATTAAGTTATCACAGACATTTTATTAATAGTTTTAGAAGTTGTGATCCTATTTTCACTTATAATAATAAACAATATGTACAATAATCACAACATGTGACAAGTTACTCTGTAATAAAGTCAGAGAGTGACTAACTATGGCTGAACATCGACAGCGCGTGCTCACACAATGGAAAATGACCTTCACATCTTTATATTGTTTGTACTGACTTTACTGGTTAATGATTGCTAGATGCTCAGGTGTTCAGGTGAGTCAGCCTCAGGTGCTGCTGTGTGCATCTGAATGAAAGTGTTTGTGATTCACCCTGACCTTCACACTTGCACCCAGTGCCACACTCACACTAACAAAGTAAAAACCACAGTACAAAAGGCTCCCATCTTTCTGTCTCTCGCCTTTCTTTGAGCTCATCCTAAGCCACCGCCCAGTCTAATTCCAGCTTGCGTCTCAGAGCGCGGAAAAAAGGAAAACATCGAGTCATAAACACGCCAGATTAGGTCAGAGTTGGTTTCATAACCACTTCATGACCTCTTACTCTCCCTCTTATATGTTTTTCTTTCCCTTTCTGCCGCTCTTCCTCTTTTCTCTTTCCCGTCCTTCTCATTGCTCGCTCTTTCCTTCCTGCAGCCTCTCCTTCTCATCTCTCAGCTCTCCACTTTCTGCAGACCAATCTGTCTTCTATTTGGCTTTGCTCTCTTTTCCAATCTTCCCTATCCCCGGCTCGCTTTTTATGTGCTCTATCTTCACACTCTTTGGCCCACTTTATAAGGTCCCGCTGTACCTCTAAACTTCACAAGTCCCTCACTCCTTGTATTTTCCTTTTGCTTTTTTTCTCCTTTTCTCGGTCTTTTCTTTTTATTTTTTTATCCTCCTGCTCACACAGTTTCTTTTTCTTTTTCTCTGCAGCCATCTTAGTAACCAGCTCTCAGCAACCTGATGTCTCAACACGACAGAAACATGTTTTATTACAGCACGTGCAGCAAATCTATAGATCTGAAATGAAATGCACCCGAAGAGTTATTTTTCCTGTAAATCAAACACGTTCATAGTTTTTGGGTGTTTTATGTTCTTTGTTGTTTTAAACTTTGATTTTAATTTGTTCCGTTTCTAAAACTACTCACAAATCTAACAGATGTCTGTCTGTGTTTTTTCACAGCTCGCAGAGATGCAGCTTTCACGTTCTTTAGAAATGTATTTTTCTGACAAAGACTAGTTTTTAATCAATACTACAAAAGAACCTTAACAGGCCCTCCATCAGTTTTACATATGAAGATCTATAAACTCGTAATGAGAAGTACTGCACAGCCTGTGAAAAACCATTATAATGTCTTCTGATAAAATAACCCTGATAATGTCTCAGCTTCAGTTTAGATGTTACGTATTCCTGGCAGAAAACTATGTTTCAAATGAAGTTTGAAAAATGACATTGCAAGATGGGTCTAATGAAAGTTATAAAGTAGGAAATCGGACAATCTGGTCTTAAAATATGTTAAGGCCAGATTATTCTGTTAAAGAACTACACTGCGCGTTATTTGTCTGGCCATATTTGGCAGTTTGGTGTGAAAACCTGACTGTCACACCTGAGAGAAGAAGGTCGCGCCGCTATCCGAACCTTCACACCTAGCGTGCACTTACCACTGGGAATGCTCCATCTGGGTTAGGTTCTAGTCACCAGTCACCTCCAGTCATTCATCACTTAGGTAGAACTACAGACATTTGTTTCAAAAATACTCTGGTAGAAGAACTAATTTGACTTAATTACTCAAGTTAAAGTGAAAAAAGTAGAGGCTCTGCAATGTTTAAAAAGTAAAAAGTGGTGCTTTGGAAGACGTTTCAATCAGCTCATAAAGCTCACTTATATAATGTATTAATATAATATTAATACAAGGGAATGCAAACTTCATTTCAACTTCCAATTTTTAACTCTAATGTGTGTACTCAGCTTGAGCTTCTGTTATGTAGAACACAAACAGAAAAAAGACAAAGGAATTAAAAAGCTAAACTCTGTTTGCTGTTGCCTGCACTGTCGTCGGGTGAGTTTTCCTCCACAGCTAAAGAGATCAAATGAATAAAGTCAGAGGTTAAAGTTGAGTTTGGTAGCAGGGGAAACTATGAGATCGGTTGCAGTTACATTACAATAGAAAAGTTACGATAATTCCTGTTGTGATTTTGTGTATAAGTTGTGATCAGCTGACCTGTGCTGCTGCTCTTTGTGGACTTCATCGTGTGAATTCAACAAGTTATCAGATGTTACATGAGCCATCGTGGCAGATTGTCCACTTGTAGACAGCATAAAGCTGGTTTAACCTCCTAAGACTCGAACTCTTCCAAGGCATGCATTTTTAATTTCTCTTTGATATTTGGGCATATTCGGACCCAATGAATGTAAAAACAAAGAATTACCAGATTTATTTATTTTTTACCTGATTTTTGTTTCTAAGAAAAATGAGAGCCACATATGAGGATATTCGTTTAAAATTTCGATAGAAGAGCAGCAGTATAATGTCCTTGTAAGTGGATATCAGTCCCTTGTAGAGCAAAATAGATTATTTTAGAATAAATAACCCAAACTGTGATGTCCACATATGTGGACGCCAGGTCCTAGGAGATTAAAGGTGGAATTCAGTAAGTAAATGTAATCAGCGTGATCACCTTACTTGTGATTTGGTTTAGATTACATTTAGTTTGCTACCCTGATGTAGCCGATCACTGACCATGAACACCACAGCTGCTCTGCACCACCGAACCGCTGCAAACCTCAGAGCAGTACTGCAAACTAAGTCTGCAGCAAACCAAGACTTCTTTATCCAACTTATCATTAACACAAAGTTGCTGTACTTGAATTTATTTTTATTTTGTATTTTTTTTGCAGGATGTTTCATAATATGAAAAAAGAACATATAGATTCAACGTGTTAAAAAGATTAAGCTTTAAATTTCCGGTATATCTATTCCTTTGAAAATAACCTCTCCTTCCTCCCTCGTCTCTCTGTTTTACAACTTTCGCATCTCATAGTGAAGTTAGCTTCATTCTGGTAAATAAGGCAGTAGCTAGCAGACAGATTATGATAAAATGCACACAAACAGTTTGCTGATGTTTGATGAGCTGTTAGAAATTTTGCATTTGAAATTACCTTCTGTAGCACTAGCTAGATGCTTAAGTACCATGAAAACAACTTATTTACATCTGCACCCTCTGGCCTGCTTTAACCCCTGAGCATGGTGCTAAGAATGATGTGTACATTTTTGCCTCTTTCGTATTTGCCTTATCAGCCTTTGCTTTGAAATGCTTAGAAAAACCTATGGTGGCTGTTAAAAAGTCCCATGCTAGAGCCACTGTTTGGTTTGGCTGTTCCAGGCTACTGTAGAAACAGGACAGCACACCATGATGGAAGAGATCCACTCCTTCTGAAGATACAAAGGCCTCTTTCTAAGGTAACAAAGACAAAAATTAGTCATACTTTCAAACAATCATACACTAATGAAAACCTAATAATGGAGGAAAAAAATCTTTATGTGGGTGTGGACGGCGGATTACTGGCTCTGGAAAGTTACAGAAACAGTTGATGTTGGAAAGTGTCGGGGGAGGAGGTTCTGAATAAGTTTGACCATCCAGCGTACACGTTTGATGAAGCACTCGCTGCCTTTTCAATTTCATCTGTTTCTCATAAGTCCCTCGACTTTCTGCCAGTCTACTTACTTAATACTTAAGTATTCTTTTAATGGTTACCTTTATTTTGTATTCTTGTGATCCCTCTCAGCCCAACTCAAACACTGCATTACTCCTGGAAAAACATAGTTGTAAAATTAGGCTCTGACATTTGGTTTTAAGATAAGTCGATCCTTTAATAAGCTCTAAACATGATTTGTGATTAGATTTTTGAAAACATTTATGAAGAAATTTCTTTTCTCGTTATTTTCTTTCAGTCCTTCCAGAGTCTAAAACAACAGTTCATCCCAGAGCAATCCAACTCAAATTAATGAGATTCTCTTTGTTTATTTTCCAAGAAATGTAAAAACAAGTCCAATCAAACATTTTGTAATACCAGGCGCTCAGTGAACCAGCTCGACTGTACTGATAACACCCACCCAGTTTCCCTGTGAGCGAATGAGAGATAGAACCACAGGAATAAAACCATATAGCCTCGGTACACCAGACTGAAGAGTCAACTTATCTAAACCTGGGCTAAAAGGATAACAGGTAAAATCAGACTGCCCTTCGTACCAAATGAGCATCATTTAACCACCACAGCCTACCCGAGTGTTGTTGCTGACAGCCATCCTTTCGTGATGGCTGCTTCCAGCAGGAAACGCTGAATGTCAGTACAGACCTGAGTTTGTTTCCAGCACCTTGTTGAATCTGGGCCATGAAGAACTGAGGCAGTTCTGAAGGCAAAAGCCGTTACTAACAAGGGGTAACTGATGAAGTGGCTGCTGAGCATATAGAGAAGCATGTATGCAGTGTGTATGATGAATTATTACGAACATATGTGAAATTTCACAATTTCAACAGTGTGACTACACTGGCATATATCTTCCTGCTGGGAAAAACGTGTTGCACAACTTTTATATGTATGTTTGGTAACACAGAAACTCTTGCTTTAGGAATGGATCTTGAATGATTTATAGACCATAAAATTCATTGATCACAGCTTTTCAGAAACACGTAATGTAACTCAACTGAAAACAAACAGCATGGCCACTGGGCACGTTTGTGGCCAAATATTCTGTAATCTGTTGTGGTAATTTAATTAGCTAAGAAAGAATGTGATTAATCAAATCAATTAGATTGCACTATGAAACATAAATCATGTTTCCCCAGCCTCATTATCAACCTCAGGGTGGATGTGTTAGTGTGTGTGTGAGAGAGAGCATGAGCGTGTGTGAGTCTACATGCAAATATGTGTATGTGTGTCTCAATGTGGGAATGTGTCCAAGTGTGACAGTGAGAAAATGTGGATCTATCCTTCAGCAGAAACCATTTTATCTACTGAGGGTAGCAGACTGTGTGTGTGTGTGTGTGTGTGTGTGTGTGTGTGTGTGTGTGTGTGTGTGTGTGTGTGTGTGTGTGTGTGTGTGTGTACAGCTAGTGTACACAAGAGAGTAGTTGGAGAGGAGAAAGAGGGGGATAAGCATTTGCAGGCTGCAATTATGGATAATTTTCCAACAGCAGCAAAATTAAAGCCCCCAAAACAAAACAAAGAGGGCAAATTTAGTCCCTGGACGAGTCTGTCACTGATGCACACGACACAGAGACACCGAGAGAAAGAGCGTTGGTATACATACAAAGCTTCCAGCAACATCTGTAATACAAATATCGACAAGTGATGTCTGTCATGTTGATGAGTCAGTTTGGATCAAGCACCGATTGCAGGAAGCCCGGAAGAGGAGGAGTGTTACCCGACCGCTGTCCTGCCAAATAATGCTCTGTGCCGTTAATCTGACCTCACGCATCTGGATTTCATGCAAAACATTTTCATTTTGGCTTGAACCACATGTCTATACACCAAACATAAATTGAATAAATTCATTCATTTCTTTATTTGGAAACAAACCACAGACAAATACCCAGCTGGAAACTATAAATTCTTTGAGCCTGCTACAAAAAAAGCAGATAATATAAGCTCCTGCTGGAAATGAGTAGAAATCTGCTCTTTAAATATGACCTTGTTCACTCCATTAGTCTACATGCAGGTTTGAAACGCGGATGTTTAAATAAACAAATCAAGCAAAAATAATTCAATAAAATACATAAAATTATTCTTATTTAACATGCTGGTGCATGCTCGTGCTACGCTATTGTTTGCACTGTGATTTTAGTCATTGTTAGGTGGTTGCTAGGCAACATGATGACATCACCAAAAAGCGAAAGTTTGTGATTATTTGATTGAAATTTAATTAATTGATTTAAATTAAAACGATATGATGCTTTTATAAGGTATGGGAGTGTAAACTCTATAGATGGATGGACGGATAAGTACCTGTGCTACAGCTGGCAGTCGACGTGTGTAATTGGCCAGAAAGAAGCATACACCAAAAACCTCTGGTTGCTAGGGAAAAGTGTTCACTCCCCAGCTGGTTGGTAAGCATTTACTGGAGGTTGTTGGCTATCACAAAGAGGGGGGTGCACCAAAAACCTCCTTGCCGTTGCCTTTTTTTTTTGCTAGCTGATTGCTGTGGTCACCTGTAGTTTCCATGGAAGATCCTGACTTAATTTCAGTTTTAGTCATATAGCACCAAATCAGGTAAAGAAACCAAGAATCTGAGGACTCCCTGTAAGCAAGCACTTGGTGACAGTGGAAAGGAAAAACTCCTTTTTAACAGGAAGAAATCTCTGGTAGAACTAGGCTCAGGGAGGTGCAACCATCTGAGAGATCTGTTGGGGGTGAGGGCAGAAAGACCAGACAAGGACAGCAGAAACTGCACCTTCGGATAGGTGCAACTTCTAGTTTGAAGGCGAACATTTTAATGCTTCGTTTATCCCTCACAAGTCATTGGCGAGTGTTCGCTGGCCAGTCTCTAGACCTACGTGACTGCAGCTGAGGAGGACTTCAGAGTCAGACCATCATCATGTTCTGCAGGTTTATCACTACTGCTAGTGAAACCTTTCACAGAGCCACTGTTACCATAAAAAACCATTAATGATCTCTTATTATTTTATTCACAAAGTTTATGTCTGGACAAACGTGGGTTTAAAGTGAAATGTGGCAGAATTGGAATTAGCGGTGCATCAATTTTCTGTAGGTAAATAGTTTGTCTTCCAGATGTAGATTAACTCAGTATGAAGTTCTCACAAGCGAGCTCTGAGAAAGACGAGTAATAGAGGGTGAAGCCAGCTAGGTGTGACTCATCCTGTTCTGAAAATCACCAGAGCTGACATTATAAGCTGGTATGCATATATCAATGAGAACCGAGCCACTAAGACAACTCCCAGTGATATGAATATTTCTCACAACATGTATACCTTTCTATTCATTTGATTTTCACACTTCCTTGGTGGGGAACACATCAGCGTTTTACACAAACTCTGAACAGGTAGAATGTGAAATGTTGTCTTACAGCAGTATTTTCACAGAAACATTGCTTTAATGCCTTTTGTGTCTCACAGAGAAAGGTGATAGCCGAGAGCAGCCAAGGTGCATAACAGGGCTTAATTAACTTAGCCTCCCAGTGTCCTTTCCTTTCCTTTCCCTTCCCTCTCTAGGTGACTTTTATGGTTGCTGTTGTTTCCAGTGACACCAGAAGGACCATCATTAAAAACCAGCCAACATGTAGCCTTCAGCTCGGTAATCACATCAAAAGGAAACAGTATAACAACCTCTGTGTAATCCTCCATTAGCATGGCCCCACCCCTCAAATCGTAACACCCCTACCTTTCCTCACCAAAGCACCAGTAATTAGCTTAGCACTAACGAGTTGCCAGAGGGAGCAATAGTTCATCTCAGCTGCTTCAACGCGTGTAACAATCTGAAAACATTTCTTGAACAATGGCATAAATCTGTGTCTGCTCCTCCATCCTCAGTAATGACAGCTGTAAGAAACCAACATTTTTAACTGACAAAAGCAAACATCATCTCAGTCTCTTATCAACATAAATGGAAGGGCAATGGTGAACTCTTTTTTTTTTTTTTTAAATTACTAGTTTTTTTGTGTTTTTTTTGGTTTTTACAGAAAACAAAATTTTGAGGATAACTGTGGGGAAAGAAATTCTGGTAATTTTCAGAAATCTTCTTTGTTAAGAATTAGATGTATACCACTAGGAGCTCGGTGGAAGCCTTTTTCAGACATAATATCACCATAAATCTATTAAAATGATGACATCTGAGTCACTTTGACATTAATGTTCCTCTCAGCTTCATCCAGGCGTACCAATAACAGTGACGCTATGGGTGTGTGATTGGGCAGTACATCAAGCAATGCAGTGTATGAGGTCAGAGGCGCTGTGAGTTTCAGAAAAAAATCAAAATAAAAATCTGTCTTGTTCTTCCTGCTTAGAGAATTCTCTAACCTAACAAACCAGTAGGCAAAGTGATGGAGGCTTTGTCCCTCTGTGGTAGGTATTTATTTACCATATATGAAGGAAAGGTATGACAGAAGTATAAATTAACTCATCTGTTTTTGAAGAAAGCATCTGCAGTGATATCTGCTGCAGTTTTTATGCGTTATCTTGATGCATGCTAAGTCATCCAGGTAAGTAAATCCCAAAAGGTTGATTCTGTTCATCTGGATGTAGCGTTTTCAGTGCTAATGCTGGGATGCACTCAAATCGGCATCATCTACCCCAGGCAGCAGGAAGTAGAGCAATAGGGGCCGTAAACTCCCAGGTAGCTGTGCCTAAAACGTCTGCCCTGTTTAGACCCTGGCAGTGAGCCTCAATCGTCGGGATGACGATTTAAACCCCAGGGATAGATTGTAAATGCTGAAAACGTTACGTCCAGATTAACAGAATCAACCTTTTGGGGTTTTGATGAGTTGTTGCAGAATCAAAACACACACACACACACACACACACACACACACACACACACACACGACTCACATACAGTCGCAGACATTGTGGAGCTGTACAAAGAACAGGTTGGACTTGTAAACCATCCCAGGTGAAGCAAATAGAACTGATTTCCACTTTACATCTAATGAGAATGATTTACTGTTCCTAAAAAACTCGACGGGCCTTCACTAAAACATTAGTCACGAGTGTTAATTGCATGTTTGCAGCAGTACCCACTGAGCCGCGAGCATGCATGAATAGGGCAAAGTGGGAGTTTACCCGGTTTACCCGGTCGTACAGCGCGCTGAGTAATATTTTCATAAGAATTAAAAGAATCGTCATGGTAACGTGATTTATTGTCAAAGGGGTTCAAGTGAAGGGAATAAAAGGAAGGTTTCTCAGCTTGCACATGTGTAGTTATGAGTTTCTGTACTGTATTTACGGGTCCAGCTCATTCCCGTCTGACTGAAAGCCATAATTAATTTATTATGTGCACATTCTCCTAAATATTCCAAAAGTATAAACAATGCATTTATTCTGAAACTTACTGACTTGAAGTAGTTGAATTTTTTCTTGTGAGTGATGTAGCCTAAAGAACAGTGCCATGAAATAATTGAATACTTTGGCAAGATTATGAAAGTTAAGTAATGGGATTGCCAGAAAAATCTTAGCGGTCTATTTATTTACTGTTCATATAATCCCATATCAGAAGTGTGGGGGTAATATTTTTTAATTCAAATGGCAGATGTAGAAATCTGCATGATCTATGGAACTGTATGAATTTCATAAGAAATTATTAAAATGGTTTGCTATTTGAATGCTAATAAAGCACCTGTTTTAGTGCCAAAATGTTATCCTGTGTCAGTGAAAAGTGATTTAAGATCATGTCGCAGGAAGATGATCTGTGTGACGTTCTTAAAGTTCGGTCACTTTCCACAACAGGTGGACATAAAGAGCAAGGATGCAGTCGATTAACAACCCAGCTAACCACAGGAACACACACAATCATAAGGTGAATGAAAATGTTGGTTTATTCAACAGTTTATTAAATTTTACCTCCACTTTTCACCACCAACATCGATCTTTGTGCAGAGTTAAACTGGGATTGTTTCAAACCTGTTTGATTGCTTCTGTTCGTGATGACTCATACGCTCTTCTGTAATAATGTGTCGAGCCCCGGCAAATCGCTTTTGTCATTAATCCTGGTAAGTCAGGGGTTTTCATGCACACGATACTTTCTCTGTATTGTCAAATGTTCAAATTTGTGGTCCAGCACGCATAACAAAGGTGTAAAACAGCTGATCTTCCTTTGATACAGACAGGCAGTCAATGCAACCACGTTCACTGATGATGCTTTGCAGCAGAGTCCCTGCAGATAAAATCACAAATGAGCAGAAAAGCAAAGCTTGATCAGAATTGATCTCTGGAGACACGTTTGAGATGGATCCAGACAGAATCTAGATATATCTAAACACGAGGTATTAGACCTGAACGCAGCCATTGTTGAGTCACGTTCAGCAGTGCCTTTCATGCTAAACACCCAACTCTTCTGCTCTGGTTGCCAGAAAAGATACTCTTCTTCCCCTCGCAGAAGCTTTTTCACATGAACTTCTGGGTAAAAATCCTGATTGTCTTTTCCAGTTAAAGGGAAAATTTAGGCAAAATCCAAATAGATTTAAGTCTATCCATGCAGCTTCTTCCACTTACACAGTTTGGGGTAATGGGGAGGCTAGAGCGTATCCCAGCCGTTATAGGGAGTATAGTGGAGCATAGTCAGGTCACCGGTGTGTCACATGGCTAAGACAGAGAGACAGAGAACCATTCACACCCACGGTTGATTCAGAATCGCCTTTAGGAGGAAGCTGGAGTTCCTAAAGAAATACCAGGGATAACATGCAAAACTCCATACAGAAAAGGCCCAGACAGCAGATTTAAGCCCAGGACCTCCTCGCTTTGATGCCGCAGTGCTAATCGCTCCAACAATGAGCCACCTGAATAGATCTGTAATGAAGAATAAAGAGAAAAAAAAGATGTTGTGTTTTCACAACTAGATGCCTCAGAAGCAACCCTTTGAATGGAGAAAGGTCAACCATTACCAAAATTCTGTTTCAAATTCACCATCTCTTTACCAAGGCTTCCAGCTTTGTACTTACACAGATCATCAAGGAAAGCAACAAAGTAACAAATGACATGTTATAAAAATATTGGACGTGTTTAAGATTGTTTTAAACGTGTGCTTTTTGTTTATACCCCAAAAAGGAATTAACCCTTGACCTTGCTGTGCTGAAAGAGGTAATGGCAGGCTGGTGGAGGTTTTACTGTCACCTTGGCTGTGCGTGCAAACCTAACCTTTTACCCTGCAGGTGTTCACACTATGATTTACTACTTTGGCAACATTCAGTAGGAGGATCACCTTCCTATATACGGATAAATCTCTCTCTTCCAGTCTTCCTCTCGCTTTCCATCTCTTTCACTCTGCCGCTGAACCCAGCTGATCTGTTCAATCACCCAGGAGCACTGAGGCAGGACCCTGTAAAGGTGATTCACTCCATTTCAGCCTTCTATACACCATTTCTCCCTCTGTGATTCCCCTCGGCCAGCCATTGTCGACCTAACAGTGCCGCATGACATTCAAAGAGCGAAGATGAAAGGGTAGTTTTTAGCATGGCTAATCTAATTTTATCCAGTCTTTAATTAACAAAAAATCTTCGCTCATAGGTAATCCAATCTATTTTCCTCTTTTATGCAACTGTCACTTAAACTAGTTTATTTTGGTTTGCTTTCTGAGAGACTTTGCTGTAACTTTTATGACATGTTGAAATATTTGACAGCTTAAACAGCTGTAGAGTGCTAACAGGCTCACTGTGCCTTGTTTGCAACCATCGACTGACATCGCATTATTGATGAGGAGGGAGAGCCCAGTGGCTTCGAAAGTTTTGTATATGTCATTATCACACATCTATGAGGTTGCTGATAGGTGATTAAGGATTAGCCCAAAAAAAAAGTAGGGCGAGGCGCCTTGCTTCAAACCAAACTTTTGATTTTGAGAAAAAGAAACTGAAAGACACCGTCTTTGTCCGAAGAAACATGGTAAACAATTACCCTATGTTCCCCATTGTTTCAGCCGCTGACCCGTGAAGCCTGGGAAATGACTGATGTCTGATTGTATTGTGTTATGGCCCCCTCATCTCCCTTCAGTGTGGCCAAGACATGTAGGGGAACTGGGCAATTATTTCTGATTTATCTACTTGGACAAATCCTGGCATACTGAGCAGGGCTCCAGAGTTTAGTTGAGGTTTGTGTCCTCATTATTGATACTTTCCATACTGTTGGCTAACTTCAAGCCTTGCCAAGAGGTCCGGTTTAGAATTGGGGTCTATAGTGCATGACTGATTTCGAGAAGCATGATTTTAAGTCATGTAAATTAGTTCGTGGGTGAGCAGGTCATTAAAGGAGAAGAAGCCGGACTGATTTTGCCTTAAAATTAAACATAACTGTCAATCCTAGAAGGGATAAGGAAGCATAACACTGTGAAATATCGAGTTATTGACCAGCCATTAAATGTGTGATTCGATGAGATTTAATATTAGATCTTATGCAGGACTTTACTTCCTTTTTAAAATATAAAGACATCTCCTGCTTGTGCTGCTGTCTCTTACGGCTTTCTGCATCTCTTCGGACTGTTTATTATTTCATTACCACTGATAATGATGCATGTGGTATATGCATTAAATGAGTATGTAAACCCAGGATTTACACCACACTCATGTAGTATATGTAACAGTGTTATCTAAGGAGCTCGGTAAGAAAAGCGTCTGGACATCTTTAGGTTTCTTGAAGACGTTTTATCCGAGAAGCTTCTTCAGTTCTAAGAGCAGCTGGTGGAGAATCCCAGATTTTAAGCTCTGTGGGAGTGTTACTCAATTAGAGTAACGTAACGGAATACTTTGGATTACTTAATGTATTATCATGCTTTTTGCAACTACATGAATGTACTATTGCTGTGTAATTTATTACTATTACTGAAGGTTATTCGCTATACCAATACCAACTAAATTTTTAAATCTTAATATAAAAGTAGTAACAGAGTAACAGTAGGGTGGACATTAGGTAAGGCTGCACTTTTTGCAGCGATCTCGTGTGGAAAACTATTCTGCGCGTATAGGTCCGTTGCTCCGAATATTTACATGCTTCCATCTCCCGTTTCTGGTTGGTGACAACTCGTACTTTCCGACTTTCCTTTTTCGCCCTCCCTCTCGCTCACAGACACATAACGGGTATGGCAGTCCATTCTCCCTGCAACACGGACTACATACATTCGTTAGGGCTGTGTCTGTAACACTCTGCCTATTGCCTTCATATTAAATAATTTTTTGAACATTTGAAAAAAAAATTTCTTCATGTCATTATGTGGGCCGCAAGTAGAGGTGACATGGGCCTCGAGACTGAGACACAGGCATTTGAGCCTCTTAATGCGTGTTTTGTTTGGGTTTCCACTGGCGTGGAATTACCAAAAATACAGAGGGCATAGCCTAACATATGAAACAGGAAAGACCGCTGTGTAATCCATTTATTTCAACAAAGTAACTGTATTCTGAATACCACCCTTTTAAACGGTAACTGTAACGGAATATAGTTACTCATATTTTGCATTTTAAATACGTATCCTCTTTCAAACCATCTCTATCGGGTTTTGTTCTACGACCTCTATGACCTGGATGACTGAGAACCTTCACAGACTTATGTGCGCAGTGTTTTGCACACATAAATTGTCAACATTATTCTTTTTTCGGGTCACTTGATGCATGTACAGTAGCTCAGCTGAGCTTGGACTGCGCTGAGTATACCTTACCTGCCATAACACCACCCGCTCGATGCTGTATTGCGTGGGTCCCCTCGTTCCTCTGAGATAGTTTTGATCCATCAGGACATGGATGGAGAAGATGTTCTGGTGCTTTTTTTGTTGGACTGGGCTTTGTTGCAGCACATTCTGTGGCTATTCAGCTGAACTCGGAGTGTTTTCACACCTGTATTGTTTAGTCAGGTCGAAATTAAACCGTTTCCCCCTTGGTGCACTTTGTTTGTGCTGATGTGAACACAATAACCGCACTCAGGTGCACCGCACAACAAAAGCAGCCAGACCATTTGGAGGAGGTGGTCTCATTTATGGTGACAATGCGATCCAACCATGATCCGACTGATCTACCAGGCATATGATGCAAATTTGAGCCATACATCTTCCCATAGCCTGATAGACAACTGTAGATACAAACAGTGATAACTAGCTGTAAAACAAATGTAAAATTCTCCATATTATCCACTAGTCCAGGGGGCACCTTCCTGTATCTGACCAAGAAGTGGACAAGCTCTCATGTTTGCAGTGAAGCTTTTGGTTTACTGGAAACCGTAGAAAAAAGCTGCAAGTATTCAAACTTATCAACTGATTAAACGAACTGTAAGTGCGAAAACACCCTTTTGATCTTGGAAGGCTCTTTGTTTGTCTTGCTGGAGGCATTCCTGAACCCTTTTTGCAGTGTGGTGGGAAGATTATGCTGCTGGGGGAAGCCACTGGGAATTCCCTTTGTCTGCAACAGCATTTAGGAGGGTTGCACATGTTGAATTAACATCACTATGAATTCCAGGTTTCCCAGCTGAATTCTGCACTGTAAACTGCATGACCAGTGTCTTTCACCAGGCCTTTTAAAGTTTGTATTGTAAAACAGTGATCACCCAACTCTGTGAACCATTTCTCATTACTCACCTTAAACCGTATTCCTGCTTCTTTTTCCCGCTATTCCTGTACTCAGCCAACCGCCCAACCCAACACTAAACTCTAAACTAGCACTGCTCAACACTTACAGCATGTGTCATATTCACTGTACACGGAGCAGCCTATTCAGTTAATTCCCAAGCAAGCATCTAGTCATCCAGCCAGTGAGGCCGGCAGCCAGGGAGGAAGCATTTTTCAGTGGTGTACCATGTTGCCTTGGCCAATCGCTGGTAAACGTATCTCGTAGCTATGACTGCATCTCTGTCCTAGCCAGCACTGTGGCTCTGATATGCCTCTTTGTTCCAACTAAATCCTCATTAGTCATGCCAAACTGACACACACGTACACACTGACTGTTCTAACCTTTCCAGCATCCCACCTCATACGATTCAGTTACTATAGAACAATGACACGATCGCTATGTGGCACGAAACAAACCAATCTCCTATACGCTTGTGCTGAGAGCTCAGTGTAGAGTGAAGTCTTTACATGCAGAGGAAAATGTTTTCCTTATATGAACCTTATTCACGACAACATTAAAATCAAACATTAGCCGTATGCAGCATTTTAAGTCGAGATTATCCGTCAAAGCATCAGAAACGCACAAGAAACTTGTACCAAAAGACAACCTAAAGAGTTTCGTTTTCCATTTAACATCACACTTCATAGTTAGCACCCTGCTGATCATTCAACAGTGTTACTTGATTACTCTCCATGCAGACAGCAGAAATGCTAAACTTGAAACTTCAAAACGAACATTTTATGAATCAGGAAAAGCTAGCTGGTGAACACTTGTCCCCCATATCAACATAACCCGCTGACATCTAGCTAAATGCTAGCATGCTTTACAAAACAAATACCTAGCATATGAGCTTAAACTAACTTACACAACAAAGTAAAGCAGATAGAGACAAACAGACCATGATTTAGGAAAATTAATGAAAAAAAAGTCAATAATAATAATTATTTAAAAGGGTTTTAGGAGATGATTTGATGTTGCTGGTGAGGGGCAGATGTACTGACTGACATCCTTAGAGAAACTGTCAGGACCAAACACGTGAACCTCAGTTTTACTGGCAGTGGGCACGTGCGTCTTAGGCTACATCCACACTAGTGTGTGTTCGTTTGAAAACTCAATCGTTTTCTCTCCGTTTTGGCCTCCCATCCACACTTAGACGGCATTTTCCCCGAAGGAAAACGCAACATTTCGAAAACGCTCTCGAAAACGAATACATTTGAAGACGGTGTTTTTGCATCGCAGTGTGGACAGTGAAAACGGAGACTTTCGAAAAAGATGATGCATGTTAGTCATATGATGCAGTCATGTGACCAATTCAACTAAGATAGCGGAGGGGATTATACAGCAGCTATTTTGTTTGTTTGTTCTCAATTTTGACAGCCCTATTAAAGATTAATATCAGTCTGTACATGCTCCAGATAGCTTTTCTTCAAATTCTTTAATTTTCACTCGCTTTTGCAACTTTGTACTTTTGTGTTACTCGCAACAACAACTCCCCTCATTGTTGGTCCTTTTAAAAAACGCGGTGCTTTTCCTCGACATTTTGCCGACGTTTCAAAGCGAAAGTAAATAAGCAGCAGGCAGAAATGAGGCAGGCCGAATCTTCTTGCATTTCACGCATGCGCAGTACTGGAACGTAAGCGTTTTCGGCTGTTTCAGTGTGGACACACAACTCTGTGAAAACGACTGAAAACGCTTGTGTGGACGCGGAGCGTTTTCAGATGAAAACGCCATTCTCACATGTGTTTTTTCACAGCTGTACATCTCTTTTACCTCATCTTCAAGGTGTTCTTACAGGACTTTTATTTGGCTGCCACTCAAAAAGCGGACCTCGCTATTTTTCCAAGCTTAGCTTCAACCCAGGCTGCTAAAAATCTCAGAAATGTAATTTTGCCGCAGCTTTTTCAGCAGTGCTGAAGATGCTGACTGTTGTTGGAAGGAACTAAAGAAGCATAAATGACTTATGAGCACAAGCGAGCGAGGCAAGGCAACGGTTGCACTGCCATTTCTGAGAGCTCGCTTCATTTTTTTGAGCTCACTGTGGAACAAAAAGACCAAATCAGTTAATTTCAATGCTGCTTCAGACAGCCAATGATTCATATCAATATATTCAGGTCTCGGGGAGCACACTATTTATAAACTAGCATTATAGCGCTCTGACTCACCAGCGCCTTTAGTTTGAGTCTTTTTAAGAGGTCTTATGGCGGCAGTGACCACTGTGTTCATTGTGCTGCTTAATCATCAGTGCGCAGGAGAAGCTGCAAGGTGCCATGACACAGAGTAATGCCAAGACACTCAAGCAGAGCCTGAAATACAGAGAGCTGAATCTGTTATATTTAAGTCTGGATTCTGCGTCACTGTGGCAGAGCCTGTTTACAGAATACAAGAATAATGTGTGTCTGTGTGTGAGCGTTTGTAAATCTGCAAATATGTGTGTTGTTTTTGAGCCACTGTTTCTCTCCTGAAATAAATATGCACAGCACATATACTGTTTGTACTTAGGCAAAATAGATGGTATTGCTGGTGAGCAAAACATCTATCATTTCTGGCTCTGATTAATAGTTGTCCTGAGGATGGCTGTTCTGCAAAGAGAGAGAGGGGGGAGGGAGGAGGAGATGAAGTGCAGGATGACAGGAGGAGGGAGAGGAAAGAAAAAGCAGACAAACAGCAGAGGAGAGAGAATGAGGAAAGAGCTCCTCCCGCTCAGGGGTCGGAAACAGTTGAGCAGAGAAACAAGCTCGGAGATTTCTGAATGTCTCCTGATGTGTTTAAACTGTGTGTTAAAAGGCTTTATGAATAAATCCTGACAAAAGGCCCCTGTCATTGTTGGTAAAATGGTGACTCACCTACCATAGTGAATTGAATCCACCTTTCCCCCTCGGTCCCTATAAATATCCACTTAATTGTTTACCCTTCGACGTTCTGTGTTGTTCTACATTAATCCTTTACCATACAGTAGTGTTATGGTGGTGATTGTGTTTACTGCACTGTTTGTCATGTTGCACTCCACATGGATCCAGCTGGCCACAGGATTGCTCCATATTTACGAGTCCTCAGCAATGAAAGGGCTAAGCTGTTGTTTTGTCATCGTCGTTCAAAGCGATTCGTTCTGATTTGATGTCGCTGTTGACAGGACACAGTTTGTTGGTGCCTTTCAAAGAGCTACAAATTATGTCACAAACAGTTTTCGGACCCGCCACTTCTGTGGTTAATGTTTGGTGGGTTTAAGACAAATATAAAATTGAACAAAAATTCAAAAAAAAAAAAAAAAAATGCTTTTCTGTTAAAACAAACAAAAAACCCTCGACTTGGCTAAAAGTAACTAACAATCTGTTACAATCTGTACTGGACGTGATAAAACTACCAGCCGGAGGAAAAAAATGTGGATCCCTCAACTGGTTTGGCAGTGGTTACTGGATGGTGCTGGCACTTGCTGGGTGTGACTGGATGCAAAGAAGCTTTTAAAAATCTCCTAGTGATTGCTCTGGTTGCTTCAGAACTTGAAAAAGTGTGACGCAAACCGGAAATGGAGAAGGTTCACCTTCAAAGTAAAAAGCATCAAGACGCACTGCAATCCTAAACAAGGCAAAGCAGGTATTAGACTGGACAACTTCATATTCTCTACTGTTCACTGGTTGCACCTTACATAAGCTATTGTGCAGAGGTCTGGGGCAATAACTATAAAAGTAAATGAAATTTTATGATGTGGTGTATGTATTATATCAGAAATATGTTCATTATTATTATTGAGGAAGCTGATTAAATATTGGAAATATTGATGGAATTAGGAATCATACCAGACAGAAAAACACCCAGGGCAACACCATCAGTCATGGATGGGCCTCCCCAGAGCTCGGACCTCAGCATTACTGAAGCAGTGTGGGATCATTCTGACAGAGAACAGAACAAAGAAGAGCTTTGAATATCCTTCAAGAAGCCTGGAGAGCTATTCCTGAATATCCTCACAGAGATGACAGAGCTGCTCAGAGAGCTCAGACTGTTAGAGTAGTATAAACTCTATTTTCGCCTTATGAAGCATGCAGGTGTAAACAACAGGAAAAAGCCTCAGCCTGATATATAAGACTGATACTGATACTTGGTCACATTTGTCATGTGTAGTTATCTATTAACTTATATACGCTCTGCTCACATGGTTGTGTTGGGAGCAGGATAGTTACAGAGTGCTCTCTGGTAGACAAACGATATGATGCCAACACTTAGACGGTCTTTAGTCATCTGCCTTTTTCATGCCATCGTCACAAAGAGACTACCTGTTAGAGTTTAGGATTTAATGAGAACTCTAATTACCTAGCTTAAACTGCTGTTGTACATTGATCCATAGTGCTAGAGCTGGGCGATAGAACGATAACGATATGTATCGCGATATAACTTTTACTCGATAGAGAAATTAAGCTATCGCGATAGACCTCGCCGCTCTTGTCCTCTTAAAAAAAAAAAAAAAAAAAAGTCAGCCGATCCAAATTCAGTAGCGCAGAGCCGAACCAATCACAGCCGCAGCGTCACGTCGCGTGACTTGTTACGTACAGCACAAGTGACAAGCCGCACGTGTGTTTGTTTGGGAAGCAGCCAGCGGGTAATGGAGCCAGCGCATAATGGAGGAAATGAGTGTGCCGACTAGAAAAATCAACCGAGCGTGACCGAAGAGAAAACCGATGATGGTTGCAATGCCGGAGAGATTGTCGAACGGAAGAGCCATAGAAGTTCCGTAGTGTGAAGGTATTTCGGCTATTTCAAGTCTGACAAAAAAACAGAGTAGCGTGCACTGTAAATGTGCCGAAAGCAAGTCTGGAAATACAATGAACTGGTGCATGCGTCACACTGTGCGCCACGTTATTGTTTCGGTGAAATGAATTTCTACAATACTGTTACTGTTAATTCTACTCTCTGCAGTGTTTAAATGCTTACATATACACACAGTTACTGTCCGTCCACACATACGACTCGGTTCTGCTTCTATGCCCCAGCTTTGTTTACTTTTTCCCACCGAGGCTTCTAGACTTCTGATTGGCCAACATTTCTGCACGGTTAGGAATCTAGCGCCACCTGCTGCTTTGGCATGTTCATAGCAGCGTTTCCCTTCATTTCTGCCTTTATGTGTGGACGGGATTATTTTTTTAAAACGAAAACGGAAAATCTCCGTTTTCAAAAATACCCGTGTACGTGTGGACGTAGCCTCAGTCTCTGACTGGAAGCGCTAATTCATCATTCGGCTTTTGTCAGACTAAAGTAACTGTTACAACTGTTTGAAAAGCTCAGCTATACAACAAGGAGAGATTGAGAATTTCCTTTTAGTTCTCAGTTTATTTGATATTGACAAAAGTTAGTCAGTTTTGTCTGTTCTTCTGTAAAACAAACTAAGATTTATTTTTAGAATTAATATTTTGTTTCTAAGTGGAATTGACAATTTAGTCTGTTTCGTTTGTTCTATTTTGAAACTTAAACGCTTTAGCGGCTGCCTTTTGTGTAGTTTGCAATATTTGCCTTTATTTATCTGAAAAAGTCTCATGTTCCTTAAGTACATCTACCCTGTTGAACTTATTATGGGAAATGAATATTTAAATAAAAACAAGCTGCTGATTATTTCACATTTTACTTGTGAGCAACGGCACATTTAAATCTTACAAATATAGTTATTTGGCTTATATCGCGATAGATATCGTTATCGCCTGAAATGAAAAAAACATATCGTGATATGAAAAAATCTCATATCGCCCAGCTCTACATAGTGCATTCAGCAGAGTTTGAGCATCATCATAAAATTGCTTGTCATGCAATCATTAAAATGTCATTTTTTTAGCAACGTGAATGTTTACAGATTTGTTTGTGTGTGTGTGTGGGGGGGGGGGGGGGGGGGGGAGTGCACGTGCAGGTGTGTGTGTGTGTGAGGAGAGTGCCATCTGCTCTGGTGTTGAGACGGTTAAATAGCAAACAAAGAACACAGTGCAAATAATGTAAATAGCCCTCTTCTTGGCTGTCTCTGTAACACGTCACTGTAACTGGCCTTTGTGTGTGCATGTGTGTGTGTGTGTGTGTTCCCATGTTTTAAGACTGGGTGTATGCTAATTAGAAGCCACGTGGATATGTAGGTCACATCAACCTATTTTCTGCAAGACTTACACCCCGTTTCCATGTCTCACGCACACACACGTGTACTAAAGCACGCACACACAGGGAAAAACGCAGCAAAACAGCCCCAGTAAATGCTGCTCCCACCCACCCCCACCCACTTCTTAACACCCGTTTTAGGTTTGAGCCACTTTAAGTGAATGTAAAGTTGAGATCAAAAGAGGCAGAGGGGATGATTTTACATCCCTCAAACACACTTGTATAAATATACACATGTACACACACTCTTCTTATGTACCCCCCAAAAAGGCCTCCATCACAATATAGAGCCTGCGGTGGCGTTCCCCTGGCGTCCCATAGTGTTAGCTCACTTTTGATTTTACTCTACAAACTGAAACAAAAGCCTCCGTGCGCCGTCCCCTACCTTCTTTTATTTCTTTCTTCAAGATCTTTGCAATGAAGTTTAAAGCAGGAGCAGGGTTCACTCGAAAGACAGCCTCCCATGGGTCCGTCTATCGAGACGTTTAAACTGAGATGGGGGGGGAAGAACTAAACAATACCTCCATCCTCCTCTCCTGACACTGCAGGCAGCTCTAAATTCATCATCCCACCGAGGCTATTTTGGGAGCTTAAAAATTAGGAATACTTCATATAGAAGTGTCTCCAGATCCTCTTCTCTGTGTTTGTCCCTGTCTGCCCCCCCACCCTCTCTATCTGCCAGTCAGCTGGTATAGGAGTTAAGAATGGCTGTTTACTTTCTGTGTGGTATTATTCATATCACCAAGCCCAGCACCACCCCCGCCCTTCCTTTATAAACTGACAGGATCACAATCCAGTCTCCCTGCCCACTCCTACACCCTCCACACCCTTCGCATAACACCCACCTCCAGCGATCCTGTCAGCTACTGTCCCCTCGTTGACCCTGCCTTTACATCTCACTCAGTTAAGTCGAGATAGACAAATGTACAAGCAGCTGACAACACATTCGTCTCACTCCATTGTCTCCATAAACCAGTCACGGCGTTTTTGTCTTAAATACCAGTCATTCCACTTTCGTTATGTACAGTGCTACTTCCATGGGACTGTAAATGATTTCTGTTGCTCAGACTAAAAAGATCTGGAAAATGCGATGAAAAGAACAGAGCTTAATGTTTAATGGCAGCAAAAGTTGGAAGGTGTCATTTTCTTATGTATTTTCACCTTTGGAAGCTCGTGTTGTGAAGCTACGGGAGCCACTGATGTTCATAACAGCACCAGTTTTCTCTTGTAGGGCACAGAGGAGCAGATGAGCGTCAATGCCTGACTCCCTGGTGTTACAACCCCCATTACCCGTCTGCTTAAACCCCATCCCCCACTTCTGCACGCATGCATAAACACACATGTGTGCGTGAACACACACACACACAAAGCTTGAGGGCAGGGGGAGGTCACAGTGCTCTGTGCTGGCTGGCAGTGGTATCGGAGGGCACGTGGGAGACATGCAGCAGAAACAAACCGATGCAGAAAATGCACGCGCTAGTGTGGGCATGCACGCTGGCAAGTGTGCTCATGTGCATGTTCTGAGACAGAATTAAAAGATGTGACAGAGCCAGGCGGGGTGGGAGGGCAGGGATGGAGCTGGGCGCTCTGTTAGAGGAGGAGGAAGAAGAGGGACTTGGCACAGCCTCTTTTTTTCAAGTTCCACTCAGGCGTGTTTTTGGCGTGGTGGCTGCCTTCACGCTGATGATGCAATTTGCCTGCCTCCTCGCCAGTCACAGGCAGCGCGTGTTTCACCATCGCCGCTGCGCTCATCCTTATCAGAGTGTGACTGCAGTTTTCCGCGGCCCTCCAGGTTCAGCTTAGGGGATCAGGGTACCACAAAGCCTGTTACAGAAACAGCTAGCTGCCACTCTCACTTCTCACTTGCTCCCATCCGACTGCGGCCCGCCATCCTCCTCAGCACTGTCATGGTAATTTGACTCTCCATCTGAAGAATTCAGAGCCTATATGGTGTGGTGGAGGGGAGGTGGAGGATGGCAGCGTGGAGCACGCTGGATAATGGATAATGGAAAGGGAGCGAGCAGATGCAGGATGTGACCACACGTTTCAGTGTGGCTTTGTCGGGTTGGGCCTGGTTGTCAGTGGTTTCCATCTAAAACGAAGCAGGAAGCCACACTGGAAAAATCCAGAGCAATGCTTCCTCAGTTATCACCCAGCAGTAATGGGGATGTACTGGTGGTTACGCTGCAGCCATGTTTTCCTGTATTGTATCAGACGGGACGTAGCGGGGACATCGCGACTTCCTCCGGTGGGAGCAATGCCATTACTTTCTCTGTGGTAGCACCTGTGGTTCATCAGCTACCATTCAAGTCTTTCTTTCTGTCTCAGACTTTCTCTTCCCTCTCTCTGAGAGGATAAGACCCTCTCTCACAAGTTAAAAGATGCGTTGTCCTCCTGTGTGTGTGTGTGTGTGTGTGTGTGTGTGTGTGTGTGTGTGTGTGTGTGTGTGTGTGTGTGTGTGTGTGTACGTGGTTGGGGTGAACATAGGTGTGTGTTCATGCATGTGCATGTTTGTACTGTGGAGGGGCTGTACCACTTCCCACAGAAAGAAAACATATGAGAGCATTACCACCACCACCTCTCTCTCGTTCTGTCACTCTCCCCCTGCTTCTCTCTCACCCTCCCTTCTCTTCTCCTTCTTAAAGGCACAGGTAGAAAATAAGAATTATAAGTACTCTGAACGCATCATCTAATTGGATCATATTGTATATTTTTAAATATATCCTTAAACATTGTGAAAAATGTTACCTGCATGTAAGAATGTATTAGACTGATCTGATAAACTGTCAAATCTGTGTAGGTGTATCCATTTGGAGGCATGTCTGAGACTCAAAACACATTGCATTCAGCTTAATTTTCTGTTGTAGTGTTTATTTATTATCATTATTTTATTTCAGACATGTAGGTCCTTTCAAACACGAAGATAGGTTTGTATCCATCTGTTTTTAACCGCTGCTCGCTCTTAATTTACCTCGGTTTAATACCATCCATCCATCCATCCAGCAGACAAGCCCAGACTTCCCACAGCCGGGCTACTCTTTCCTGCTCATCGCGTTTATAACCAGTTGTTCTCAAGCCAGCTGAGGTATGTTGTTTTTTTGTTGAGTTGTGGGTCTGCCTCAGGGCCTCCTCCTGGTACAACATGCCCAAAACACCTCAACTGCCTCCTTTCAATGTGGAGGAACAGCAGCTGAACTGTGAGCCCCCCTAAATGTCCAAGCTCCTCACCCTGTCTCTGGGAGAGAACAAAGCCACCCTTCGAAGGAAACCCAATTCAGCTGCTTGTGTCTGCCATGGATAAGATTACCCCAGCTTTCTTTCCTGATTCTGAGTTTTTGTTTAATAACCCAAACAGGGAATGTATGGTCTTCAAATTCAGAAACCCTTCTTTCTTATGATTTAAAACAGCACCTCGGTTCACAGCGACGAGACCATGGCACTGCCGTGGACAAAAACAGAAAAGCAACCAACAGAAAAGTTGAACTCGAGAGAACTAAACACACTTTCAGACAAGAGCTGTGTTTTTCTTCAGAAACAAAAAGAAGTATCATAAATCATCAGCTCAGTTTTTCAGTGTGTGAGAGAAAAACAGAGCAAATCAATAACTTAAGCCGCCCTTTAATGATGGCTGGCTATGTGGTAGCAAAGTTAGTTTCAGCTTTGTCTTTTTTTCTTGTCACTACTTTTTATCTCTGTAAGGAAGGTTATGAAATGAGTCATGGTTATCTGTTTGTTTCTTGTCTGCTTGCAGGATTACTCAAAAAGGTGATTTGCATGGAAATTTGAACAGAGCTTGGATATGGCTCATTTTGTAAGCAATTAACATTTGACATCACTCCCGATGTTGATCTGGACCCGGAAGTTCTCCTTAACTTTGTAAGAAAGGGCCAAATTTGACATTGCATAGCATATTTTCATAGATAAACCTTAAGAGATTTTTTTATGTTCTAAAGAAATTCTAGTCTGGATCCAGATATGATTACAAATTCAGGGCCTCAATTCAGATATAGTGTGGTGGGAATTTTTTCGCCTTGCCAGAGGCTTGTAGTCTCGCACCACTCTCAGCGTAGGTTGGGCCTGACCCAACCAGAGCAAAAAAGTCATGTGACCCTTAAAACGAGCACGAGGCATTGCGTGTTGCACACTGCTCACAGCAGCAGCAAGTCCAAGCATTCATGGCTGCCCTTGTCTTTGCAGGTTGTTGCAATGTTTTTACTCCATCATAGTCAAACCAGCCATCCATACTTTTTTTTTCATCTTTATTTCATCATTTTCATTCCTGTAACTACTCACAGTGATGTCAAAGCACTTGTGGTTGGACAAGGTGTCGCAGTGGGATCTCACCCGTCATAGGTGCCACAGCCTTTCATGTCTTGGTAAAGACTGTGCCTGGGTTTGTTTGTCAGTTTTGGATAAGTCCAGTCTACCTTTAAAAAATGAAAATGGTGGGATGTGTTCCCATAGCCTCATTTATTGTGGGATATGTTTATTCATTTATGTTCTTGTAGGGCCATCTGTAAATATGTTGTAACAGTACATATGTTCTGTGTCATTCTGAAGTACAATACAGCATGTCGAGAAAACCACAGAGCGAAACACAGTGGAAGCAACAAGCCTAACAGCAGTGACCTCTTTTCTTCATGTTCACCTTCTGTGTCATTTCAGAAGGTGGCCAGGGTCAGGGGATGGAGCGCGTCATCTTCCAGTTGGACCGTCAGTGGATTGATCCCTGGTTCCTCCATTCCACATGCCACAGGATCTTTGGGCAAGATACTCCGAGTTGCCCGTGATGCGTCCATCAGAATGTGCTACCCTAAAACAGGAACTTGTACGTAGCTTGTTCCCAATTTATATTTTCTTTTTGTTTTATTTCAATGCACTGTGTTTAATTGTGTATTTAATTGCCCTACCCTCGTTAAGCTCACATATGAGCTTAAGAAAAGGTATTAACTAGGTAAGGTTTGATTAATTTTGGTTGATGAGTTGCAAATTTTCCAGCACGATTAAGAGTTTTATACCCGTTACCTCTGTAACATTATTTTGTTGTTTTACTTTCTTCTTTCCATAGTTTTGTCTCGCAGGTCTTTGGTCCTCTCATCCTGCATCTCCATGCATTGCTGAGTATTTAATCATGTACTTAAAAAGGGCTTTAACATTAACAAATGCATTGGGAGAGATCAGTCACCGACCCCCGGCAACCTCCGATCACTGGGAAAAATGCGTACACTACCACCAGTTGGTGAGTGGTTGCTGGAAGTTGTTGTCTCTTGCAAACAGGTTGCAACACTAAAAACGTCATTATGATTGCTTTGATCACAAGCAGATTTCCATGGTTACCCAAACTTTGCATGGAAGATGGCATCTTATCTGCAAGCACTTACTAACTAACCTACACAAAGTGCATGCAACCACAGCAATCTGCTAGAGGCCCAAGCAAACACAAGGAGGTTTTCACACTTCTTTGCAATCAGTTTGACCTAATGAACTACTGCATCTAATAGGCAGGGAATATTACCATGTTTCCTCACAATGGTGGTTTCCAGGCGTATGTCAGCTGGTCTCGTGGCCTGTGTGAGTGGAGCAACTTCAAACCTTCAATCATAATAATACATTTTCAGTTCTCTCTATAGGCACCAAATAAAGCAAAGTCTATAAATTAAAATGATGTAGTGCTAGAAAAATGTGAATTAGAATCATGCGATTATAGAAAAAGGCTGACGTGCAGCCTTACCTGTTAAATGACATGTTTTAAACTAAAGAAAAAAGGAATTTACTTTGAAAAATGATGTTGGGAAAGCCATTGGGAACGCCTTGAACAATACAGAAAAAAACTAAATAGAAAAAGGTAAAAGAAAATAGTTTTAGCCCATAAACCGACTGGTCTTAGCTCTCCAAAGGAAGATACGTATGCTAGATCAGAATTCGGTCCTCCTGCACATATACTGCTGTTTCATTATGTTGCCATAGCCGTCACAGAGAGTCCAATTCAAGCATTCAATTCAATTCCTGCTGTCAGCTGTTTATTTTTAAATAGACACTCACTGGTCCTGCAACAGCAGGAATTTAACTACAAACTTTCTTTGCCCTTATCAGTGCTGTTTATTCTGCATTGCACCAGTGTTCCCTGTGGGTGATTGAAGTCTCTTCAGTGCGCATGCGCCAACCAGCGTGCAGCCTGTTACAGTCGCTCCTGCTTTTCTCTTAGTTTAGCTCTTTTTTCTTACGTATTCTTTTTTTTTCTGACTTGTATTTTCCTCCGTTTTCTATCTCTTACTCAATCATGTGGATTGAGAGAGTTTTTGTTCTTCTGGTGGCCGTGGAACTGTTACTTTTATCATGGAACGGGACCACGGCACATCTCCTACACGCACGGACTGTTTACTCCAGAGATCAGCTGATCGCCCTGATGCCGGCCGGCTCGCTGGCCAGGCCCGCAGAAGTGCCCGCAGAAGTACCAGCTGAAATTTGGAGGAAAACACATCGGGGATGCAGAGGTCAAGGACAGAAGAGAAGAAAAAAGGTGACGGTGAGACAGCGGAGGCTCGAAGCGAGGAGGAGGTTTAAACCGTGTCTGCCGTCTATCGTGATGGGAAATGTGCGATCGTTGGCAATTAAAATCGACGAGCTCTCAGCACTGGTACGGAGTCAGAGGGAATACCGAGAGTGTAGCCTGATGTGTTTCACCGAATCATGGCTGCACCAGGTCATTCCCGATGAGAATGCTTCCGTGGAAGGCTTCCACACTGTTTGGGCGGACAGGGACAGCATCGCTAGCGGTAAGCGTAAAGGAGGTGGGCTTGCTGTTTTAGTTAACAACCGGTGGTGTAAC
Organism: Rhamphochromis longiceps; assembly: GCF_057381845.1. Taxonomy (NCBI): domain Eukaryota; kingdom Metazoa; phylum Chordata; class Actinopteri; order Cichliformes; family Cichlidae; genus Rhamphochromis; species Rhamphochromis longiceps. The sequence goes on from NC_140578.1 coordinate 11,445,589, forward strand.
CCTGCCAACATAACAATCAAAGAAAGGATTTGTTGCCTGGACACTGAACTGTGTGCTGTTGGACTCAGGCCGTATTATTTACCCAGGGAATTCTCTCACGTCATCTTGGTGGCTGTTTATGTACCCCCCTCTGCTAACCCCACAGCTGCATGTGACACTATCCACTCTGCCATAGCTCGGCTACAGACTCAGCACCCGAGTGCCTTTATTGTGATCTCGGGTGACTTCAACCATGTATCACTGGACAATACACTACCAACATTCAAACAATATGTGGACTGTCCCACCAGGGGAGAGAAAACTTTAGACTTACTGTATGCTAACGTCAAGGATGCATACAGCTCCTCCTCCCTCCCCCCACTTGGTAGGTCAGATCATAACCTGATTCACCTCACCCCCCGCTATGTGCCAATTGTGAGGAGGGAACCTGTGACCACCAGGACTGTTAGGAGGTGGTCAGAGGAGGCAATAGCGGAACTACAGGGCTGTTTCGAGGTGACCGACTGGGAAACACTCTGTGAGCCTCACGCCGAGGACATCAATGGGCTTACTGAGTGTATCACAGGCTACATAACTTTCTGCACCGACTCCATTGTTCCAGCTCAGACTGTTCATTGTTACCCAAATAACAAGCCGTGGGTGACTAAGGACATCAAAGCCCTCCTCAACAACAAGAAGAGGGCTTTCAGAGGGGGCAACAAAGAGGAGGTGAGGAAGGTCCAGGTGTTACTAAAGGACAAGATCAGAGAGGCTAAGGACAATTACAGGAGGAAGCTGGAGTGGAAACTCCAGCAGAACAGCATGAGAGAGGTGTGGAGGGGCATGAAGACCATCACTGGATTCAGGCCAACCAACAGCAGGGGAGCTGAGGGAGGTGAGAATAGAGCCGACGAGTTGAATCTGTTTTTCAATAGATTCGACACCACAGTGTCTGCTCCCACCCCCACAACCTCACCTGCAGTCAGCCTGGAATCCAGAGCCACACCACTGTGCCAGCCTCTCTCTTCACATGTTGCCTCCTGTGAGATTCTTGACACCCCTCCCCCACCCATCACCTTCACTCAATACCAGGTTGAGATGCAAATGAGGAGACTTCACTCAGGCAAGTCTGCTGGACCAGACGGAGTGAGTCCCCTTGTCCTCAAGACCTGTGCCCCCCAGCTGTGTGGAGTCTTTCATAAACTGTTTATGCTGAGTCTGAGTCTGCAGAGGGTCCCGGTGATGTGGAAGACATCATGCCTCGTCCCTGTACCAAAGACGCCTCGTCCCAGTGGCCCCCAGGATTACAGGCCCGTGGCACTGACCTCCCACATCATGAAGACCCTGGAAAGGCTCATCCTGGACCAGCTGCGACCCATAGTAAGACCACATCTGGATCCCCTTCAGTTCGCTTATCAGCCTCGTCTCGGAACAGAGGACGCCATCATCTACCTGCTCAATCGTGTCTACACCCATCTGGACCAGCCGGCGAGCACTGTGAGGGTCATGTTTTTTGACTTTTCCAGTGCTTTCAACACCATCAGGCCGACCCTCCTGGGTGATAAGTTAGCAGCGATGCAGGTGGATGCTTCTCTGGTGTCCTGGATTGTTGATTACCTGACAGGAAGACCACAATATGTACGTCTCCCACAGTGTGTGTCTGACAAGGTGATTAGCAACACAGGGGCACCACAGGGGACTGTCCTCTCCCCCTTCCTCTTCACCCTCTACACCACAGACTTCAGCCACTGCACAGAGACCTGCCATCTTCAGAAGTTTTCTGATGACTCTGCGGTGGTTGGATGCATCAGCAGGGATGATGAGACAGAGTACCGGGCTGTGGTCGACTCCTTTGTCACGTGGTGTGAGCAGAATCATCTGCAGCTCAACGTGGCAAAGACCAAGGAACTGATCGTGGACTTCAGGAAGACCAGGAAACACTTGACCCCTGTTTCAATCCAGGGGGTCAGTGTTGACATTGTGGAGGACTATAAATACCTTGGAGTACACATTGACAATAAACTGGACTGGGCTAAAAACACCACAGCACTTTACAGGAAGGGCCAGAGTCGTCTCTATTTTTTGAGGCGACTGAGGTCCTTCAACATCTGCCAGAAAATGCTGAGGATTTTCTATGAGTCTGTTGTGGCCAGTGCGATCCTCTATGCTGTTGCATGCTGGGGGAGCAGGCTGAGGGTCGCAGATGCCAACAGACTTAATAAACTGATCCGTAAGGCCAGCAATGTTGTGGGGATGGAGCTGGACTCCCTCAAGGTGGTGTCGGAGAGGCGGATGCTGTCCAAGATAAAGACAATGTTGGATAACACCTCCCACCCACTCCATGACATGTTGGTCAGTCACAGGAGCTCGTTCAGTGAGAGACTGAGATTACCGAAAAGCACCACTGAACGACACAGGAAATCATTCCTGCCTGTGGCCATCTCCCTGTACAACGCATCCACTTAACACACTGTTTGCTGCTACAACTACACATGTTTCTTTTCCAAATATTTATTTATAAGTGACTTATGTATGTATGTATGTATGTATATATATATGTATATATTGTACTATTCTTAGTTAGCGTATTGTCTGTCTTGTCTTAATGTTGGTTTAAAATGGAGCACTGTAACAAAAAATAATTTCCCCCAGGGATCAATAAAGTATTCTGATTCTGATTAAGCACTTTATTTAGTTTGTCTCCTTGACCAATAAGATCGATAAGGTCTGTGCACTCAGGATCCAGGAGTGGGTCAATTAAGCTGTTTTATCTTCATGTCATTCCAAACACTTTGTCAGCATTTATCAACCAACAAATGAGACATCATCTGGTTAAAAACAGAAAAGAAAAACTTGATGAAAACTATTAAAAATAATAGGCCACGTGATGATAGTAAACTCAACCTGTGCATAAATGGATATCAATCTGCACCCTGGATAGAAAATTAATATGTACACAATCACTGCAATGATGGGCCAATGTGAAATTCAAAAAACATTAGAGCCTAAGTTAGTGCATTATCTCCTTTTCAGACACGGAGTAATTTAGCTGGCCATGACTGAACGTACTGAAAAAGAAGCAGGAAGGACATTCTTTTCTAAAAATGTTGGTGAAAGACACAACCACAGTAGAGCTATTGCAACAAAAACCACCATACTAGCTCATCCAATAAATTTAAAGTGGGTAAAGATCCTACTGTATTATAGAGAAACCCTCAACAATTGACAATTCCTTATAAGCAAGCACTTGGCAACAGTGGGAAGTAAGAACTTCTTTTGAACAAGAAGAGACCAGGGATGGGGAGCTCTAGGAACCAAAAGCAAGCCAGCAGTCTGAGAGAGCTCAGTACTCTATTGGGATAATGTGGTCTTTTGACAGGGTCTGATTATTCTGAGAACTTAACTAGCTAACAAGGAGAAGGAGAATTATGGTCTCTTCCTAGTCCCCGTTAATACCCTCTTTGAAATGTTTTAACTAAAGGCTTTTCAAGGAGCTTTTAGCGGAGACTAAAAATCACGAATTGCAGCAAGTGCGCCCTTGAAGAAATAACGAACCAGTTTTTCAGCATCACTCTGAGACAGTGAGATAGTCAGAAATAGTGCATAAGTGAAACAAAACAGTCCTGCATATTCATTTAATTATAATTCAAATACAGTAGGAGGGAATTAAAATTACGTTTTTACTAAAGCCCATGATAATGCATTTCAGAGTCATTGTCTGGTTAGCCAACTAGTTTATTTTTTTCATTTTTTTTACAGCAACATGCACAAATCTCACTTTTGACCAAATTTTTAAGTAGAAAATGACATTTGATCCAGGCGTTTATATCTTTAACTCTATACATTAAGTAACTAATTTGTGCCTCCTGGGTTCACAGTTAAATATAACACAGCATCATCTGCATAGGAATTAATATGTGTAATATGTGTAGAGATTAATATCCTGGCATACAAAATATGCCACTGTTTCTTTAACAATAGCCAAGGCAGATTTTGTTTGATTAAGTGATAAGTGGAAAGGTGATTAAGTGGAAAGGTGCTTCCAAGCTTGGAATCAGGCTCGCTATTTTTCAACTTACCACTAAGCACAGAGCTAGTGGACTCCCTACTGTGTGTCCAAAGAAAAGTTTGATATGATTGGAACCTCTGCTGTTTTGAAGCATCTCCATAAGGCGGGCCCGCTTCACAGTCCCAAGAAAGTCCACTTCAGAAGAAGTGCACGATAGATTTCTGTGTTCCTTCAGGTTCGCATGCACATGATGGCTCATTTTACATCTTTTGCACACATGCAAAATGAAATGACTCTCCTGGTCTGTTTGCACAACTTTTTAGACACCAAAGGACATGAAACAAGTAAAAGCCTTCAGTCTTAAACAGTGTTAGGCAAGTTACTTTGAAAAAGTAATTAATTATAGTTACTAGTTACTTCCTCCAAAAATTAACTGAGTTAGTAACTGAGTTACAAGATTCTACAAGTAATTAATTACTTGAAAAATAACTTTTGCCTTACTTTTAAAAAAAAGTTTTAACCCTCTGGGGTCCAGGGTATAATTGCCCATTTTTAACTACTTTTGATGTTTCCTCTACATTTCACCTTTAAAAACGATTTACTTTGCCTTGTTTGGTATCATTCTTTTCAGCACAACCTCACGTGTCTGAATTTACAGTTATGTTTTCATTTTGACATACTGTATTAACACAACTGATCTAAAATCAGACAAAAAACATAAAATCCGAGTAGAAAAAGTTATATTTTTTACTGTAATAACCACAAACATGTTTAATGAATCATATTTCATAACTTTAAATGCAAATGTAAATTGTAAAATTTTAAATTAGATGCACAAGTTTTGCGAACAACAAAGTTATTTGCATCCATTTACCTTTTAACCTTTTTTATAACCACTTTAAACTATTTAGATAACAATCAGCTGTTCTGCATTCAATACGATGCCACTCCAAATATTTCTGTCCACTATAAAGGAGAACATCACAGCCTGATACCTGCAGGTCTGACAGCAGGTGCATCACTCCTCCTGTTTTTTTTACCTGGAGACAGCAGTCGCCTCATTGTTCTGAAACACAATACAAAACTATCCACAACACTACACACTAACTACACAAGACAACACATTAACTACACACTAAAAACACGCTAAAAGTCACAAATTGCTCACATCTCAAAACTCGCTCTTTCTTTCTCTCTCTCTCTCTCTCTCTTGCTGTTACTCCTAAAACATCCCCCTCTTCCTAAACAACCAAACGTCATGTTGCCATGTCATTTTTGCTTGATTGACATGGTGCATTTTTCCACCAACACAAAAGGGCGGGATTTTTTTGTTTTGTTTTTTTATTTTTTGACCATGAGCAGAATCAGAATACTTTATTGATTCTGATTCTGATTCTGCTCATGGTCAAAAAATAAAAAAAACTAAACTAAACAATGAGCAGAGAGTGCTTGCTAGCGCTGTCCTTAGACAGTAAACATGAATGAAACTATTGAGGAAAAAACACGTATATATTGTTTATCATGACTCTGGTTTTACGTAGCCTATCAACACAATTTAAAAACTGGTATATATATCACCTTGTTGCTTTGTCATCTTGACAAAGTTTAGTAACGCTAGTAACGTTAGTAACGCCGTTACATGTAACGCCGTTATTCCCATCACTGGTCTTAAACGGGTGAATGCTTTTTACACATCACAGTCAACAAGAAGTCAATTCCAGCTGTACTCTTTGGCAGCAGCCCACACAAACCACATCAGATCTTCAAATAGCCTCTGAAATGGGGTACAGTGGAGCTGGTATTATCTGTTGGTTGAAATTACAATTTAGTTGAAAGCTACTGCAACTTTGACATTATACTGTTACATCTTTTTTCAGATGAGGCAAACAGACATGGAAGAGCATTTATGGCAACTACAGAGGTTTTATGGCAACTACATGTTCAAACACAACACGTTTTTCTATTGTGTTCTTTCGTATCAAATTTAAACAGAAGATGCAAGTTTACCCTTACAGTTCCAGCCAGGATACGCATCTTTTGCTTGTCTTTATCAGCCCCAGCTTTTGTTCCACTTTTGCTCTCCCTTTCCATCACTACCTCATGTCTCCCTGTAATGCTTGAATTCAGACTAATCCCTTCTTCTTAGTTTTTGCCTTTTCTTTCTCCAGTTGCAGATTCTGATCGAATGATAAAGTTCCACCAAATCACTGTGAAAGTGATGTAGTCAGTGGAGCCTGGACTACCGCCAGAGGTTTGGCAGTCATAGTTAGTTCTTCAGCAGTGCTTCTTAATTCAGCCCTTTCTGACCCTTTTCCAGTTTTTGACCAGCCCAACTCTGCTGCCAAATCAACCATATCTGCTCTTTGAAACTGAGTGAAAGCATTGGAGCTAGGCCTTAAACTCAGATCAGCACATCAACAATAACTAGGAATAGAAGGAAATACCAAAAAAACCCATTCAAAAAGCAAAGCAAGACAGTCTGAACAACACAATATACACAATATCCCCCCAGCAGTGCATTCTTCCGCACCTGCAAACTCGCTGTGTTGGTGAGGAAAAACACCCAGTTCTTCAGGGTGTGCTGGAGCTAAAAGCGTCTAACCACACAGACGCACAAAAATAACTAACAGGCTTGAAAACAAAAGTCAGCAATTTGTCCTTATGAAATAATTGCTGCTACCACCTATCAGGGGGACACAATGGATGTTCCAGTCAGACAAAAGTGCAGATTCCCAGAAACGATCGTCCCCAGAGACGTGAATACTATATAACCCACACTCACACCTCACTGCAACTAACCTCTCCAACAGATGTCACTCAAATATGCAAATAAATAAATAACTCGGAGTCCCCCAAACCTGTATTACACCTGTTTTAGATATTTACTGGTTTCAAGTTGGTTTCTTTTAGGAAGTAAACTCCAGCAGGTGAAGACAGGTGGGGGAAACTGTGGCTTAACAAGCTTTGGTTCATCACATCACTTATCTTCAGCACAAAGGAACACACAGCACTAAAACCTGCGTTTCCACAGTTCGTTCTGCGCATTTTATCAATCTAATTGAGCAATTTAGGCTTGAGCAGCTCGCCGCACTCCACATAAGGACAGCAGGAGTTCGATATTGAACTATAAACCCTCTGATTGATGGACAGTTGATGGACTGACTCTACCTCCTGAGCCACATTGCAGCTACTCCAGTCAAGAGGTATTAAATTACTTCTGGTACTGTTACCTGGTGTGTTTTATGAAGTCCTATGATAAGGCTTCAACACATGGATCTGTTATTCATACGATCCCCCCGGATCATATTTCCTCATCGTAAGTGGCGTAAAAAACACCAACCAGTGAAGGCACCTGTGCTGTTTTAAACATGGCAGTGTTTTCTATTTAAACGCCCGTGAACGCTTCACCTGTCCTGTGTTTTGGGGTTCCAATAATAAATAAAGTGGCATTAGATCGCGATAAATCTGAAAGCAGTGGCATGTTCAGATTAAAAGGCAAAAGAGCTACAATGCACCACAGATGTGTTTTAGCATGTACGGCTTTTTGTGTTGTCAAATGCAATATGATAAACTGTATTTTTAAAGTTTGCAATGACTTTAAACGGTTTTATAAGGTTGCATGGCAAAGATTTGCGATGGAGCTGATTTTGATTTCTTTCACGTGTGCCTGCAACAGCGGTGCACAGCAGCAATGAGAGACGTCTGTCGTTCTTCTTTCTGTCTTTGTCTCTAATTATGGCAGCGCTGAAGTGCACGCAGCTTTTCTTCGCCACAGCAGAGGCCCACAGTAGCCGCTGGGTGTCAGACGGATGAAGCGGGGTGGGGAGGGTGCCGACCATTTGGGAATGGCACAGAAGAACTTGGTGACCAAGAGGAGTGACGTAAATCAAAACAGACAAATAGACAGGAAGGCAGGCAGCTAGATATAACAGCAGGTAGGTAGGCATGCAGACATAACAGCAGACAGACTGACATAATAACAGACAGACAGGTTCAGAGTTAGGATAACAGCCGGTTTGAAGTTATATAAGCAAAGGCTTACAGTTTCAAAAATCTTTCAGTGGCAGTAGATGTGTACCAAGGCAGTGCAGATGGATTTTTATTTTCTCACTGTTGCATTTTCCTGCAAGCTCGTTATTTTCTGTGGTCTTTGCTGAAACGTGTAGTTTTTCCAGTTAAATAGTATATAATAGCTTACACCGTGCATTATTCAAACCTAGCAACAAAACACAGCCCGTTTGTTTATGAAGGCGGGATTTGGAGACGCTGGTTTCAATCCAGTGATGCACTGACAGCCAAGAGTTGAATAGGCAGTGTGTTTTATATTAACAATGGCTCGGTGATGTAGTGACTGATGCTGTTTAGCTTCACACTTACATGGAAGGTATGATAATCAGTGATAATTTTTCCACATGAGAGTGGTCCCGTGTTCACTCCAACCCCAGCTGCATGCACAGTGACATAAAAAGTGACAGTCTGAAGGGGCAGTTTTTCTTCTGTAAGTCAAGCTGAAAAGGGGAGGAAAGATGGACCTCGAGTGAAGGAGAAGAGAAGAAGCAGATCAAGGGGCCACTCCGAGTCAGGGCTGACTCATATGGACTGCAGGGCGGAGGGTTCACGGCTGTCTTGTGTTTGGCTGTTTTGAGGTTGCATTCTTCTCTTTCTACTGGCTCTCCAGAACCCCCACCCCACTTCACCGTCGCCACACAAACATATATACAAACATGACCTATACACACACATGCACACACTCACACAGGCTCTGGGGACAACACTGGAGGCAGGTGCCGAGAAATGGGCTGAAAAAGGCTTCCATTCGTTTTGGCGCTGAATTATTCAACCTGTGATTAATTATAATTTGGCCTCACTAAGGCAGGGACTGGGGGAATTCCTCTGTTGGTCTGGATCGCAGCTTATTGTGTTTTTCCTTCCTGTGGAGGCCGACGTCGGGGCAGAGCCGAGACCTAACAGGGGTACTAGATGCCTGCACATCTATTGCGGACCCTTACTCGCGAAGCTGTTGCATAACATGAATGGAAAGAGTGCACTCTGCAGACTGGAGCGGGGAAACGAGAATTTAACACTCATTTCAAGGAAGAGAAGACCACTGTGGTTAGAAATAGCTCGTGTTCAAGGCTGTGCAACTACACTGTTTATCTGAATGAGGATAAGCCCAACCAAAACAAAAATAGAGACAGAAAATAAAAGGAAAAGTACGTTCCTCTCTATTTAATATGGCGCGACACGAGGCACAAACAGTTTGTATCTTTGTTAGTTGTACACTTGGTTTTATTTAAGGTAAAACACACAACATGCTACTTTTATGTTGATATAATTTCAAATTACAGTTTTACAAATTTAAATTAAACGCTCAGCCCACTAATTTCATTCATTTATTTACTTTCCATCCTGTGAAAACGGGAAAACTTTTTCCTGTTTATGGTATAATGCACAGATCACCTTGTGCAGTGAGCCAGCATGATAGGTGAGCATGTTACAGGATATAAAAGATCAAAAGTACATCCTTCCTTTACGCTTGGGTAACAAACGCCACAAATGTGACTTACTTAAAGGATCTAGCAGCTAATCACAGGAGCTGTTATACTGAGCTGATCACACTCAGTGATACGGAATAACATGCTACCTCCCTACAGCTGCTTTGTAATTGGAGTCAGATATGTAAGTCCCAGAGAAAGAAGGGGGTTACCCTTGGGTCACTGAGGTGGCAGATTTGGAAAGAGTAATAATAATCCATCCCGCTTTCGCTAACAAGAAACCAGCCAAAGATTTCGCCATGAGACGGCGGCCTTGTGCGAGACGTGAAATACAGTAGAAGCTTTGATCCGACTGCAAGATGATTGCTCTCCGTGCAGAGCAGCGAGTGTGACTTGGCACAGGACGCCGCTGCTGAAGTCTCCCTTGTGATAACCAAGAACGCCCTTGATTAACTCACAGCTTCTCGAACCAAACACAAACCCTTCATTATTTATTCTTTAATTATCTGAACGACAAAAGATCTTTTGCTGCTGAGAAACCAGATTCAGTGACGCAAACCTCAGAGCTGTTTGTAACATCTGCTCTGACAAGACGGCAACAATGCTTCTCATTCGGAGTCAAATTTGTCAGAACTGTGAATAAAGAGGTGCATGAGTTAAGAACTCGGAAGATTATGAGGAAAATACAAGTAGAAATACAATCAGTAAGAAGAAAATATGCCCGGCGCTCTGCCTCTCTGTGACAGTGCGAACCAGTGATGGATGCTGTAAACACAGTTCAAGCAGTTTCAAGGTTCGGCCTCTTGTTAATTCAGCGTAGATCGATAGTTGGTGAAAAAGAGTCTTTTTTAATGACATGTTCAGATGACCTTCAACAACATCAGGGTCTGACTCATGTGATGACAAGGTTTAACAGGACAGGTAATAATGTGCTGACCGCTGTCGTGCTACCTGACCCTCGGCCAACGCGCACTCTGTGCCTGAAAGACCCTGGTGACGCTCACAGAGTTCATTTCCATAACAGATCATAGAAAACAAGCTAGGTGGCAACATTTCCTCACTGACAAATCCACAGGGGCCTTATTTTATCTTATTTATTGTGCATAGCATGTCTATAAGCCCTCACTCATGCAGACCTAGAATCAGCCAGCAACCCTGAAAATGGATGTTGGTGAATGGTTGCTGGCTGTCACCGGGTCAAAGTGCTCACAAAGAGGGCGCTGATGCAAAAGCCTCCTTCTGGCTGCTTTGTTAGCTAGCAGATTGTTGCCTTTTTGCAAACACTTGTGCACAGAGGTTTTATTACCCGATGACTCGCTCCCTTTTAGTCTCCTCCTTCTGATTTATTGTCCTGAAACATGGTTGAATCTCTGGAAACATTTGTGTGTGGTGTATGTAACAATAAAGTAACCTGAACATGACTGTGCAGAAATAATGGAAAGATGCCATGGGACGCACACAAATACGAAGCACGACTCACAACATACCAGTGCAAGCAGTGTTTACTGCACTGAGCCTGGTACTTTCTCTGTCTTTGTGTCAGAAAGTGCATTATAGCAAAGTTTATTTCACTGTGATCAAAGTCACAAACACAGAATGAGTTAAAAATGTCACACTATGTTCACGACCAGAGACGGGCAGTACTGTAATCCGATTACTTTTTTCAAGTAACGAGTAAAGTAAATAAACTAATAAACTAATAATTACCGTTTATTGCAAAAACGGTAATTAGATTACTGTTACTTTCCCGTAGGAACGCTGCGTTACTGCGTTACTAAAACCGTGATTTTTTTGCGAGAATGTCTCATGACAGTGACGTAAGCGACTGCGACGTTCGTGACAACAGCCGTGTGCAGATCAACAATGGATAATATATCGAGTGCGGGAGAGAGTATGAGCGTGCAGCGTTTAAAGCGTGGAAGTACTGACCTTACTTTGAGTTTGATTCCATAAAAAGTGACAAAAACATTAGCGTCCGTTGTGTGTGGGAAGAAAACTTCTTTTTACAGCGAAAAAAACCCTAAACTTCTGAGCAAGCACCGAGTGCGCTACCACGTAATGGGAAATTCACAGAGAAACTCGTGGATTCTTCCACTGACGGCTGTGGCACACCTGCACCAGGGTAAACCTCCGCCTACCCCACTCCTGCATTACAGGTGAAAATAGAGCAACAGGACCGCTGAGTCTTTGATTTTATTTATTTTCTGCTGTGTTTTACTTGCATCTATTTGAAAGACTGAGTGTAAGCACAAAAAAATATTTTATTTTATGTGCTGGAATGTGCAGAAAATAGGTTTAAATGTTAAACAAATTTCTTCCAGTCAGAGAATGTTGCATATAATTTAATTTTTGCTTGATGCATAAAGTTAAAAGGTTAAAACTAATAAAACAAGTTTTAAAAAGAGACTTTTCCATTTGATTACATTTTGTATGATGGATTATGCAGAAAAAGTAGAATTGGGCTGAAAGATCTATCGCTTTATCACCTCTTCAGGTTGTAAATCGTGTTTTTAAAAAGTAACTAAGTAATTAATTACTTTTGAAAATAAGCAATCAGTAAAGTAACGGGATTGCATTTTTGTTACTGATTACTTTTTTCAAGTAACTTGACCAACACTGTTCACGACTTTAATCTAAAGATGTTCAGAGGTAGCCTGGTGCAAATAAACAAAAAGCACAAATGCTATCATGCAGACACATAGGGTAAGGGTGAAGTTTAAGTTTAGTTGCTTCTATCACAAAAAAACTGAAAATATGCAATAACTCAGTCATAGATCAGGAACACTCAGGGCACATATGACTTTTATCTAGAGTTACAGTGAAGTAGAGCTGTAAACTTTACAGTTTGCAGTGAATTTTATCACAAGACAAGAACATCAGCATTAGAGGATCAGCTTCTGCGATATCTGCACGTGGAGATAAACTGGCTTGGTGAAGTTTGATGGACAACATATCGATAAAAGTTCTGGACCACACCTTTAAATTTTCAGGTGTTCTCAGATGTCCCTTAGAAACATTTGTGAGAGTATGCTTCATTGTTCTAAAGAGAGTGGTGCTGCAATAGGTTTTCTTATTTCCACGACTGCCCTATTATTGCAAAGTGCAAGTGTTTAGCAACCATAGCAACTCAGCCACAAACTGGGAGACCACAAGGAGTTACAGTAGGGTTGCCAACTGTCCCGTTTTAGTTGGGACATCACGCATGATGAAAAAAATTGTTTCGTCCCTTATTCTACCTTAAATATTGACCGTTACCTGCAGTTTCACGTGCAGTGCATATTTACACTATGCCCAGCTGGTTGTGCATTGTGCTTCTGGCATGCCAGAGTCTCCCTTATCCCTAACCCTTTCACTGAGTGCTGAGAAGATCAGCTGAGCTCCAAACCTCCAGCGGGATTACCATCATCATGGAAACCGTACACCAGGAGCTTCACGGATGATCAGCCCCTGTAGGTGTGACGTGTAGGCGACCCAGCACACTGGACCATGTAGTGTATGCTTTAGGTAACTAAAAATTCACTGTTGTACAAATTTACTAAATTCTGTTTCCTGTCGTCTATTTTTAACTACTTCAACTACTGTGAGCTTCATGTGTGCATGAAAGTTGATATGAAATTAAATTGGAATTGAATTTATAATGGAAGATAAACTGAAGGAAAGTCAAATCCACACCTCCAACCTCCACACAAGTTCAGGTTCATTAAGTAAATTAAGTCTCATTTTTACTGCGTGCACAAGAGGCCGACGTGCGTGGTGTGCCTCTGTTCCTCTGCAACTTCACGACCAGCGTGCAAAGGAGGAAATGATGGTGCTGAAGGGGCTAATCGGGCTAAACGGGTTCAGATGGAGGGGTAGATTTAACTCCGAAACATAATCCACTGAAGGAGATTGCTAGAGTTATTCTAAAAACATACTTACACCGTATTTCTATAACACCAGACGGCTATCTCTGGAGATCCAACTTGAGCGGCTCTTACCCTGGGAGGGGTGACGGGCAGTAGTAATAGACAGCTAAGCATTTCTGTTGGTTTTCTCATTATTAGACCAGAGCACAACACTGTTTGTGCCGTTATTGAAAATCAAAGCATCACATTTGTTCTTTCCATTGATGTTTAAAAAGTGGCGGTATCACCAACTGGATAGCTTCGAGTTATGAAGCTTTGAGTTTAGCGTTTTCATCATTGCCCATGTCGTGGGTTGAAAAACACCCCCTGAAGCACACCTGCATAAAGTGTCTGACATTAATAATGATCATAATTTTAAAAATGAACATCATGCTTAATTCAATATGACCCGAAACTGTGGACTAAGCCCAAAAGCTCTATGAAAAAGTGTTTACTTTGGACGTAATGGACGACCTTTCCCTCCATAGACTTCTATAAAGCGAGCAGTGTTTAAATAACTAGAGGTGACGCCCCCTGCTGGCTCCTCTTTGGGTTCACCTTTCAGAACACCTCCATCCATCTTTAACACAATCCACGTTTAAAACAAATAACCGACAGGTAAAGGTGCGAAAGCGCTAGAAGTGGGCACTGACATTTAAATTCACGGGATGAAGAAAGGAGAAAAAAAAAAACCTTGCTCCACAGAGCAAAGTCCTCGCCAGCGTGCATTTCCCATCTCCCCCTCCTCTCTCCTCCTGCGGTCCGCAAACAAGAAGTGTGTGTTTCCCTTTAAGGAGCCCCCACCGTTTGCTTAACAGAGGGAGGAAGAGCAGGCCTGCGGAACAGCGGCTGAGGAGGGGAAAAAAAATCCAACGGAGGACGGTTTCAAGTCCCCCCCAGTAGAAACTGTGCCTGATTTGTGGCCAATGTTGGAGATGTAAAAAAAAAAAGAGAGAGAGAGAGAGAGAGAGAGAGAGAGGGAGGGAGAGGAGAGAGAAGGAGGAGGGAGGAGGAGGAGGAGGGGGAGGAGAAGGGGGGAGTAAAAACACTAAAGGGGTAGCTATGGAGATGGAGCGTTTTGCTGGCTGCTTTCTTTGACAGGTGTTGAGTGGGGCAAAAGTCTTAAAACAGAAGCAGCATGTACGCCAAAGGTAAAGGAGCCGTCGTCCCTTCCGACAGCCAGGCGCGAGAAAAGTAAGTGACCGAGCCGCCGTGTGTGTGTGTGTGTGTGTGAGCGCGCGGAGGAGCGAGCGGCACAACTTTGTAAAGTAGCGAGGGTAATTTCACAGGAGCCGCTCTACTCTTTCCTCCCTCCTCCCCGTGACCCCCTCGGAGGTGCGCGATAAACTTTTTCCTTTGCTTGTGGCTCCAGTTTGCGTGTTTGTGTCTGAAACACGGCTGCCGTGCGCACACTTCTGTCACTCGTGGGGAGCGACACTGTTGCCGTTTCCTTTCCGTCCTGATACTTTGTTGCGGCTCTCGGCATCAGAACTTCCACGCGCGTGGAGAGGAGCCTGCTCCTGCTCCTCTGGAGGGGGCAGGAGCAAGGGGCGGGATGGGCTGCCTGCTCTGCGGGGTCCCGAGGCGTGAAGCCGGGTCCACGCAGGGAAAGTTCAGTGAGCGGGGCCAAAGTTTTGCAGTCACGGGGAGCAGAGCCTGAATGTTGAACTGCTGCTTCTTGCAGGACGCCGAGGAACGTTAGGCTGAAGTCTGCGCTGTTATTGTGTGAACACATAATATTGGACAAATGATTAGAATTTTGTTTATTGCTTATTTCTGCTGTGCCTTATTATTTGTCCACATCGTCCTCCTTGCCTGTGCATCCTTCCAGGATTTGAGCTCACTACACAAAGCCAGTGTAACTTTTAAATGCCCCTGTCTCTGGTGGATGGGAGGCTGCCGCCCTCTCTCCTTTATGTCCCTGCTAAGCTGGAGCATGTCTTTCAAAGAGTTGGACCCTCTTTGCATCACAGCACTTTAGATCAGAGCTATGTTTTATCATCATTAGCTATTTTTAAGCACTAAACAGTCTGAGGTTAGAAGAGTGTAGGGATCCCTGCTGGGATGCAATTGTAATCTAAAAACACTGTCAGGTCCTGGGAGGCTGTGCTGTTCCGCTGCACCTCATGCATCTGTAATAGAAGCCAAATTTCTTTAGAGACTCTCTTGTATTTTTTGATGCATTGCCGTGTCATATTCAATTGATTAAGCCTCCTAGAGATGTGGCTCGCTTATGTGCTTAGTGGAAGCTTCCTCGAATACGACTTTGTGCATGCCTTGTGCCACAAGCCTTTGATTTCACTCTGAATTCCCATCAGTTTATTGGAAAATTGAGCAGTTCTGTGTGTGTGTGTGTGTGTGTGTGTGTGTGCTGAGGAGTGAATCCTAAATGAAAACAGTCCCATGTGGTTTTCATGAACAGCAGGCAGGGTGACCTTTGAACCAGCATATGATGCTTTAATATTGCACATGAGCCGCCAGCAGACGCCGAGGCTGCGTTTACACCTGTTTGTGTGGCTCAGCTTCATTAGTTTATTTACAATACGCTGAAAGCCATCTATCATTTGAGTTCTGTGTTCCCGTTGCTTGTTCGGGGACTGTGGATTATGCTCCGTGTGTTATTGGGAGTGAAATCAGTGCAGAGGCAGCATGTATTTCAAATGATAGTGTAGGAGGAGATTAATAATTGAACTCATAAGAAATACAAGTCTTTGGAGAGCTGGAAATGATGAATGCTGCTGCGTTAAGGCTGCTTGTGAATAACCGCATTTCTGAGTTTGTTTTTCTGCATTTATTCCCACCTTTTCTTTACGTCTCTGTGTATATTCGCGTCCTTTCGGCATGTCACAGGCTTACAGGTGTTGTCCACACATCACAGATGACGCCTGCCCTCTCTGCTCACCTGTCTTGTCACCCTAACCTGCCCTGCAGGGCCAACACATGTTTCCTTGTAAGTGTAGAGCTCGCAACAGCTGCCTCAATGCATCACTGAATTGCCTCATATTCATATTTACATATTCATACGACTCTTTACATATTCAGATATTAAACAGAGGGCATCCCGGATGGGCTCGTATCTTATTAAAGCAGGCGTGCAGTGTGGCGTCACAGCTCCAGCTCTTGCGTAGAAGATTATGGTGTGATGTGCTCAGTTAGGTAATCTATAAAGGAATAATATGACTTTACGCTCTTGGTTTTGTACAACAGCTCTAATCATAATAAAGTGTGAACGTTTCCCCACTTTTATTTTTGTGTCCTTTTGATTTTAAAGGAGCTGCACGGCTCTTAGATTTGACACACAAATCTGCAGAGGAACATCAGATCACATATTTAAGGCCAGAGAAAAATGTAATTAGTTCAAAGCATGTTTTCCTTGTGTAGCTGAGAGCAATTGGACGATTCATGACTGTGGGCAGGCCACGCAAGTTACACCAGGGGAAGAAGTTATAGAGGGACTATTTACTCATAAGTTTATATTGTGTTTTATTAAACTGCTTCCTTGTCTTGTGCCTAAAACGTTTCACGCATGTGCACGTGCATAATTTAAAATCGACAGCATGTTTTCTTCCTGTGGGGTGTCACAAATGTGGTGATGGCCAGCTGCTGGAGCTTTTCAGGGATTAACCTCACACTGGAAATAATGGAACCAAAACAATCACAAATTTTTTACACCGCTCTGTTTAGGGAGCCTAAAAAGGGCCTGTAACTGGGAGCACGCTTCAATACCGAGGTGGCAGCCTAACTTAGAAAGCAGTGCTTCATTTACCGAAGGACTTGTGAGGTTTTGTTCTTGATGAAGTGTTTAATAAAGCTGCTCTGTATTTACAGTACTGAACGCTGCAGGTATGTACAGTAGCTCTCAGGGTCACTACACAAAATGTTCCAGCATGCACTCTTAGTTTTGCTGTTAATTGTGTTGTGACATATGTACAGTGTGCTTTTTATTTCCGTCACAGCCTTGAAGCCAAGGCTCGAATCCAGCCCGTTTGCTCAGAAATGCAACATGAAACAGTCACACGAGCGTTTCTCACTTTTGTGGATTCCGCTGCACGACCAAGGCCTCACCATACAGCTGTCTTGAGATCACAGGTAGCAGGAAATGAGGGGGGGAGAGTGTTTTCTTTGCAGATCCTTGAGAAACGTTGTTGTGATGAGGCGTCTTGTAAAGCGAAAACAAGCTACTAATACTAATAAAGGTGGAGGAGGAACCGGTGCCCTCACAGCCAGAGAAATTAATTATTCTCTGCACTTTTCAGTGTTTTATTTAATTTAATTTGGACGGGAGTGACACAGAAGCTTCCGTATTAATGTCTCCTATGTAACTGGAACCTCTTTGAATTGTGCGCTGATGGAGCCAGCACATTAATTAAAGGCGCCATTCACAAAAATGTTTCACAGATCGACGCCACACCTTATTTTTTATTGATTTTCTTCTTTTGTAAACTCGTGTTTGGTTTCTAATCCTCGGTTTGTCCGTGTGGTTTCGAGTGCTGTTGGATTTATGCGGGGAAAGAGCTTCAAGAGTAAAGTTAATCAGTTTGTTTTGAACATGGGTTTCTTTACATCCTCTGCTCCTCCCCCGACTCCTCCCATGTATTTACATGCACTTTAATGGGGATCTTCAGGTCTGAATGCATGGTTTTGATTCTACACAGATGGCTCTGCCATCTGCATTTTAGCCTTTTGAAGGAAGCATAAAGAGCTGTGCGCTAACACAAGCAGAAACACTGCTCTAAAAGTAAAGAAGCCCTCGATTTACCCTCAGCACCCTTTGGCTGACTGTGCTTTCATTCAGATATGTCAACAGTCAATTAATGCCGCCTTTCGTCAGCTGCTTCTGGTGCATCCGCACAAATTTGCTAGTTTTCTCACTTGAAATAAAGAAGAGAGTATAAATATTGAAGCTACGTGCCTGAAGTTGTTAATCAGTTTGGCAACAGAGCACACAGATGAGAAGTGCGCGCCTTTTATTAGCACACGGGAAAAAGCCTCGATCGAGCAAACGAGGCTCTGTGTGTTCCTAAACATGCGTCGGTTACAAAACAAAAGCTCCTTTTTGAAGTTGCATCATGTTATCGTCCTCATTACCTGCTGAGGATGGTAGTCAATCGCTCTCGTCTGCCTCTTTCACCTAAAAACGGCTTTTGTGGGTTAAAAATCCAGTTTTACTATTAAACTCTGAGAAAAGTTCCACGTGATTCTGTCAGCAGGTAACATCACAGAGCCGAGAGGGAGAGCGGAGGCTTCATGTGTGCTTGTGTTTGTCTAACAATGTGTGGATTAACCCATGGCTAAAGCCACTGCTGTTTACATGCTCGGTGACGCTGATTTGTTTTGACAAAGGAAATGCCATAACTGAGCCCAAAAAATATACACAGCCACTGCGCAGCGGGAATAAGCTTTAGTGAAACAGCTTCACTCTATCACGGATGTCTCAAACGGGCATCCACCCTCTCATTCACCTTTAAGTGATACATCACTGCATCCACACCGGGCACAGCCGTACTGTGTTTATATGCTGGGTGTAAATGTTTCATATTTATCCCGTCGCGCTTTAAAATCAGTATTTATTGTTTCTAAAAGGCATGTATGTGAAAGCAGATGCAGTTAGAGGCCCTGCCTCATCCTCCATCGCTTCCTTCCTTGGCCTGCCGCCGCTCTCGCTGCTGAATTATTGAAACAAAGACATGAGAGTTAATTTGCTAACTGTCTGTGTTTTAGCTCGCTAAACTCAGCCGAGATGCCCTTGTCTCCTGAGGCGAGCTGGGACAGCCTGGGGCTAAATGTCAGGTGTGTGTTTCCCGGGGACGTGACAGTGGGAGAGATCTCCTTGATGTGTGGACATGGAGCGAAGTCTTAGTTTGCTTGCGTAACGTTGGCGACGAGAAAGGAGGGAAGATCAGAAGCGATGTTGTAGAGGGTTTTCATTCTTCTCCTTTGGAGCTGCTTATGGTTTAAAAATTGTTATGAATCATTTTGCGTCTTAAGATAAAGAAGATGAGGACGAGACAGATGCTCTGCCAGTTGGCTTTGTGGCTCTTTTAATACAGCCTGACACACTTTACGTGACGGGCCTTGATATTTAGTCGGCAGTCAAAGCACAGGTCAGATGTTCTTCCTCCCACTCAGACTGATCCCCCATGTCTCATCGACTAATTTGCATCAGCAATTTGTTTTTTCTGTTAAATTTCCTTTGTGAACCTCTTCAGAGGGCGCATAAGCTGAGGAGAGGGCTGTTTGTGCTCGTGCTTTGTCTCGTAAGCATCTCACCTTTTATTCCTGACTGACACGTGTAACCGGAGCAGGGGTCACGGGGAAGCGTTCTCACCGGTGCTGTCCGTAGAGCAAAGAGCCGAGGCCCTGACCTTCAGTTTCCCTCTGCCACAGCTAACCCCCCTCACGCCTACTTTATCTACCTGTTCTTCCTCAAGCTCTGCTCCACCGGCTTGCAAAAATGTCTCCTCCTCAGCCGGGTTACACTTACTGGTTCTGACAGGGTAACAAAAGGTGTCCCCTGAAGCCTGGATTGAATGAGTGTTTTTAAATAATGCATTGCAGCCAGGGCAGGTGCCCATCGCTGGGGCACGGAGCCCCTCAGATCACACCAGACTCTGCCATGAAAATTTCATCGGCGCAGTGCTCATGGGAATCTGTTCGATCCTGTACAGCGTAGGTGCAGCATATAGGACCTGGCGCCTGCTGCTGGGTGTTCGCACTGCAAAGGCAGGGTTGATTTTGAACGTTACAACATGTGGCAGTCCCGTCTTCTTGTTTTGAGGAAGACCTATTTTTGTTTTCTTGCTCTGCTGCTGACGTAAAATGGAGCAGCTTCTTAGGAGGTTGTGAAAGGGTCTATTTTGACCTATGATCTTTTGCTGTGTCCCAACTCTAAACAAACAGTGAGCGAAAATAAAACTAAAGAGCAATGAAGGCACAATTTCAAGTTTAAAAACAGAAAATACAAACGTGCCAGAACATCGGTAGGATACAGGAGTCGAACCCTTTTCTTTTGTATGAAAGTCCTGTTGTTTATGCACTTTTAAACTTTTAGGTGGGAGCAGTATTAGCTGTCCCACAGAAACATCACTGAGAATGTAGTTTAATGTCGCGTGAACGTCATTTTTAGGAGACAGGGTCGCTTGTTGAACCTTGCTAAACTGCAAGTACAGTTTCATTGCGATTCATTATTTAGCATACCTTCTCTCACTCTAACCAGTCACGGTAGATGGCCCCGCCTCCCTGAGCCTGGTTCTGCCGGAGGTTTCTTCCTGTTAAAAGGGAGTTTTTCCTTCCCACTGTCACCAAAGTGCTTGCTCATAGGGGATCATATAATTGTTGGGTTTTTCTCTGTATGTATTATTGTAGGGTCTACCTTACAATATAAAGCACCTTGAGGCGACTGCTGTTGTGATTTGGCACTGTATAAATCAAATTAAATTGAATTGAATTCAAATGGCATCCTCTAAATGTGCAGCTGCCAAAATGCAGATGTGAGAAAAAGGACAGGCGACATGAGTTGGCTTTGGTTGGCTGCTTCCACGTGAGTCCTTTCCCACACGACTGAGACTTTGACTGGAGGAGCGCGTCGGCCACTGCTGGTTTAAATGCTCAAATAATTAACAACATAACTCTTTCGAGCTTTACATACGTTATTGACGCCCGTGCCAAAGGAGTCATTTTGGTGTTTGATGCTCCAACTAAAGTGATCAGTGTTTCTGTAGCAGCTCGTTTTCACATTATTGCATATTTTCGTGATTAGCTCCACGTGCCAAAGCTGCAGTCGTTACTCTTGGCTAAAAACAAGAAGCTTACAAAGCTTTCTGTGTTTAAAAAATTGATTGCTGTGATTATTACCGTGCAATAAAGTGAACCGGAAGGCTGTATATGAAGAGAGGACGAGCAGGCTCTGATTCCTGAGATCCTTCAGTGTGGGCAGCAAAATGATGGAGGTTTGCAGCAAGGCCTGTTGTGCTCTGTGATTGGCTGCAAACTGGACACTGTTGAAGCTGTGGTGGAGAGGAGGCCACTGAACAAACTGTGATCCATCACAGATAACCCCGCCACCCTCCGAAACACAACAGGCAGGGGAGCTCCTTCTCCACACACTGATTCAGCTCCACTGCCCAAACATGCTTTACCCTTTATATTACAATATATCTGTGTGATAGAGAGGGAGCGTCCAGATATTATTATTATTGGATGAAAATAGTATTTCTCTTTCTCATTAGAAGTTTACATTTTTTGCTAAAAAGCACAAAAATTTCACATGAAACTAAAATAAGTACCATAGTAGTGCCGTTTCCTTCGTATCCTGTTCTAATGAAACACGGCTTAAGGTAAAGTCATAATCTGGGTCATGTTAGAGCCAACAATCCTCTGAATTGTTAAAAAATAAAAATGATTTTGCTGCACATTTTCGCAGATGACTCTTAGTTACAGGCGATGGGCATTTTCCTGAACACCGAGCTGATCACTTGCACTTCAGCAGAACAGTCGCTGCATCTGATATCAATATTAAACATTAACAACAAACAATTTGCTCCTACATGTGACTCTTTACAAACAAACACACACCGTGTTTTCGTATCTTTGTGGGGACATCTAATTGACATAATGCTAATTCACATAGCCGCTTACCCTGACCCTGACTATCAAAAATTAATGCCTAACCCTAAGCCTAACCATAACCTAATTGTAACCCTGATGCTAAAACCACATTTGAGTCTCAAAAATGCCTTCAAACTCATGGGGACTGGGATTTTGGTCCCTATAAGGGCTGTTGGTCCCCACAAGCATAGCAAACTTCTGATTCTTGGTCCCTACAAAGATATGTAAACACAGCCACACACACATACACACGACATATATGTTTTCCTTAAACTGTGTGTTTACATTAGGCGCTGATATGGGCATAAATAGGATGGTTTCAGATGTTAGAAATACCGCAGGTGATGGCATCGCGTGTCTGGCTGAAACTAGTCTGGACCAGCTGCAACACTTTAGCAGATAGTTCTCAAGACGCTGCAGTGACATCTTTAAAGACATAAAGAGTCAGATTGTTCAACTCTGTTCTGGCTCATTATTGATTCATTCAGTATCACCCAGCAACAACCCAAACATCATAACTCTCTGTCTGGTCTGGGCTTGATGCATGTGATCAGCATAAAATCTATCGCCCCCACCGTACACAAAAGCGCAGCACCTCCCCGCACAGTGCTGTAGAAGCAGGGAGAGCTGAATATAGATGACTGCATGGTGTGGCGTCTGTCCGCGCTTCTTCATCGTAGTAAAAATATTTAGTAGTGCAGTTTGCTTTTGTCCTGAAATGGTGAACCTGAGGGAAGCATGTGCGTCCATGCAGATTTATGCAGATGAATTTGTTGTCTAACCGGGAGTGGGTGCCAGTATTTGAGTTCTTTGTGATAATAATGTTGGTAAATACTGTTTACCTGAGTTTTGCGAGTCTGGCCAAGTGGCAGTAGGATGAGTGTTAATAAGGGAAGAGAAAGAAAGTAATTGGCTGGTCTCTAAAAACTGATGCTATTTATGATATAAAGTACATTTATGTTTGTAATAAGTCCTTTGCAGCCACTGAGAAATATGTTTGTTTCCTTCTCTGCTGTAACTAGTTGAGAAGATCAATACCACTTTCAAATCTGTGCATCGAAGCGGGGCTAAGACGCTTTTCTTTACTTTCTGTCAGTTTAATTCTGTTACCACAGCACATTCTCATATTAATCACAGACAGAGTTTCATTTAAGGTTGTGCAAGTGATCCCTGTGAGCTAAAAGCTCAGGTTACCGTGAGCTTTTTTTACTCTCGCCTCTGTGTGATGTCAGTGAAAGTGGATATCTTTAATGTGGTCATCTCAGGCATACAGCTGTGGCTGTTTGCACAGCAGCACCACGGGAAGCCAATCAGGAGTCGGCTTAAAGGGTGAGCAGGAAAACCGGCTTGTTTCACACGGAGGATGAACCGAGCGGCTGCGTCGACGCTCCGTATCAGATAAATATTTTTTTGAACTATGAATCGTGATAATTCACTTGACTGAAATCTAAGAGCTGGAAATGTTCATAATGGGTTTAAAGTTACTACGAATAACTATCCTGTATAAAGACAGGAAGCAGGCGCAGGTAGATCACCTGGCTCTGTCCACAGAATGCAACATTTGCCTGTCAGTACCTCTAAAACTCAAATAAAAATCACATGGTTTTAATCTAATGTTCCACAAGCTAACGTAAAAAGAGGACATGGTGGTTTGTAGTAGGATAATGTGTCGTACAGACTCAGGACACAAGCTGTGAGAGTGCGAGGATGGCCGAGGAAGGGAGACCTGTGCCGGTGCCGATTTTCAAGAGCAGATCTGTAGTAACTACAGTGGAATAAAGCTGAGGAGCCATACCATGAAGATATGGAAATGGGTTGTGGTCTGTAATGAGAGTAGGGAACAGGTGGAGAAGAGCCTGGAGAGGTGGAGGTATGCTCTGGAGAGAAGAGGAATAAAAAGTAGCAGAAACAAGGCATGGTACATGTGTGCAGCAGGGAGGATGCTAGCAGAGGTAGTGAACCTGGGGTTAGCTATCCAAAGCACAAGGGAGGTGAAGAGGAGAGTGCGGGGAGGGTGGAGCAGGTGGAGACGAGTATCAGGGGTGATTTGTGAAAGAAGGACAGCAGCAAGACCGAAATCAAAGGTTTCTAGGATGGTGGCCAGACACGGCAAAGTCAGAGAGGCGAGGCGGAGGCGCTTTGGACGTGTGTGGAGGAGAAAAGGTGGATGCTGAGGGTGGATGTAGTGAAGGAGGACAGGCAGAGCATTAGTGTGACAGAGGAGGATGCTGGGATGGGAGGAGGTGGAGGCAGATGATCCGCTGTGGTGACCCCTAAAGGGAGCAGCCAAGAGAGGAAGGAGAAGAAGAATGTGTCGTACAGTTTCTTGGCGGGAAGCGATGACTTTATGAAGTCCCACCATCTTGTTGCTAGGCAACCGGACTTTTACTGGTTCTCGGATCGACACATCACACGAGCCGAATTCATTTTCTACAGCAAAAGTTAAAAAATGTGTGTTTTTATTGGTGACTGGTGGGAAACTGTGCAGTCAAAATGTGCACGACTTGTTTAAAGTCATGAACCAGCATTTAAAAAAAAAAGATTAATAGTAGAATCGAACGTTATTCTTTTTTTCCTGTGCATGAATAAATAGTTTAACTCAGTAGTTTGATCCTTTGTGATCAGGCCTCATAGATAGCAGGCTCTGGGTTGGGAGCAGCCGGCTGACTGGGGTCTTTATCCCTGTGCTGATGCTCTGGTTGCCTCCATCAGTACAAAGACATGCAGACTGTGTTAATTGGTAAATGTCACATGCAGGTGTGAGTGTGAGCTTGAACAGCTTGTCTGTCTTTTCGTACACGATTGACTGGCAGGTGTAGCCCACCTCTTTACCTGGTGATTGGCTCCTGCTCACTGAAACCCTCTAAAGGACATGTGAGTAAAGCTTTGGTGATGAATACAGGCTGAGCTGCAAAGTGTAAATATGAGGACATAAAGTCTATTGTTTAGTGTGAGAAGAATACACTATATTTTTGATATCAGCAGAAGTGTAATATTAAAGGCTTGTTTGCAGAGCCTCCTCAGCCATTTCCAGCAGCTGTGTTTCTTTTAGCTGGATGATCCTAAAAGATTTTCTTTTAATGGACCGAGCTTAGACAGCAATATTTGATTTAAGATTTGTCTCACAGGTGATTGAAAAGCTGCTAATAATTATCAGCTGTGCTTCCGTCTTAAACTAATTGCTGTTTATATTAATGAATCATTTTTGTCTCTTAAAGAGTGATTTGTGTTATCATTTCTAACACGTAGAATCCACAAGGGTGTGTTCGCGTCTGGGAGTCCTGTCTGAGGATATTCTTCATCCATGTTTTTCTCTGTGCCTCAGCAGCAGTCATCCTGAAACCTGCGCATCAAACATTCATCACCCCGTCGCTGTGTATATGATATCTGTACTGTAAAATCACGTTTATCCGAGCGCCATCTCAGATGACACGGCGATGATTTTCCGCCAGTTGTGCACAAACGTTTGACTTTTCCTTCACTTTTGAAATCCTCCTGAATGAACGCTCACTGTGATCCTCAGCGCTCACTCCTCCTCTCGTCTCTGCTCTTGTTTTTCAGGTTAGCTTTATATGTGTACGAGTATTTGCTGCATGTTGGTGCCCAGAAATCAGCACAGACCTTCCTGTCAGAGGTAAGAAGCTCTTTTAGTTTGACTTCCTGTTCAGCGAGGATGAGTGTGATTCCCCCTCTATTGTATGACTAGGAATGGAATTCACATTATGAGCTGTTATGTGTTCGAGCAGGCAGCTGAGGTCCCGACTTTAAGAAAGTGTAAAAACATGAACATGTTAGTGAGCCTAGTCCTATGTGTGTGTGTGTGTGTCTGTTTTATAGTTGCTGAATAACAGCAGTACTTTGTAGTAGGGCTGCACGATTTTGCATAAAATGAGAATCACGATTTTTTGGCTTAGAATTGAGATCACGATTCTCTCACGATTTTCTTTTCCAGTATAAATATTTATTGCACTTATTAACTGCACATCAACTTCGTAACAGTTGAGACTGAACATAAAAACAATAAATAAACATAAAAACAACAAATGTCTCACGTTTTGTTGTTGCCGCAAAATGTTGTACTGCTTGAAATTCCGTCTCCGTGTGTATAGAGCAGGTAGTGCAACAATAGAAAAATAGTAGCGGGACGGCACTGTGTAGCGTTTGTCTAGGGTGTTGATCATTTTCCTAAATCCCTTGTTTTGCACAGTGTTGATGGGAGCCATATCTTTGGTCAGGTGATAAGTGATAGCCTCCGTAATTTCTTTGTGCCTGCGGGAGTTCGACGTGCATAGGGAAGCGCTGTAAAAGGTTCCCGTTATTGATGTTTGGGTGGTTGACCAGGACGGATTTTCTCCTGTCACTTTCTCGTCATCCCTGACGTGCTCTCCGTTGTTTTTTCCCTGCTAATTTTAGCATCACACGGCACAGCTTCTGTATCACGTGGTATAAGGCTCCGCCCTTGTCATTTGTTGAGCAGGAAGAGTGAGCGCTTGTTTTCATGCAGATTACGTCCCGGATCAAAATGCGGTACAATCGTCTTTTTTTTTTTTTTTTTTTTTTTTTTTTAAATCGTTGTCATTTGGAAATGAGATCGCACATAAGTATGAATCGAGATCGCGATTTTCTAACGGTTAATCGTGCAGCCCTACTTTGTAGTGTTTGTTAATGTGGGACAATGTAAACATGCTGTCAGTTGGGCTTCTTAATGTGATTAGCATCCCTTCATTATTAGTTTCAGTTTAATCAGCTGTTAAATTGGAGCAGTTTGACATGTTGTAAGCTGGTGCTGTTGCTCCTGTCCTATTCTGACATTTAACAAGTTAAACCAATCGTACCTTTAGTATTGGAAACAATTGCAAACTTAACCATTTGTTTCAGGTCTGCTAGACTTATTAGCCTTATATTATGCCCTTGAACTGTCGAGGAGGTAGGGTCTCTAATGTGTTGCATCCTCTTCCTTAATGTACATCCTTCCTGCTAATGGTCCCATGTCCAGGCCTCCTTCAGGAGAACACCTCTGCTGCTCATTGGCTTTATTCATCTCCGCTTAATACAGTCCACAACGCAGAGAGGGCTTTAATGGCAAACAAAGGCGGGCCTGTATCATCCAACTTTAATACCGACGTGATTTATGTGTCGTTTAATCAGATGAAGTCAGGGTGGAGTCGTGTAGAGATGCTGGTGCACATGTGTGCTGCATATCTGTGATACTGACCCTCAGAGCAGGCTTCCTGCACATTAGTCCCAGCCCAAAAGAGAAATACAATGAAGACATCCACTAACAGAGGTTTATGGTCTCCGAGGAGGCTTAAGCATCCGAAATCAGCCGATTTCCAGCTGACTGGTGACAGCCAACTGAATGCGAGCTGGTCTGTTTTGCGAATGAGCAACAAGCGCAGAGCGGTGCAGGAGAAAAGCCACGTGCACACTCGCAGCCCTGCTAACATGTTGTTGTACGCACTAGAAACGGATTTAAGCACCTGACCAAATCAGATAATTATTTGTACCTGTTTCCAGTTTCTTTTGTTATAAAAGTGTTATAGAGTTAAAAAGTTTTTTTTTTATTATTTTGTTTGTATATGCTGTCAACTGTAGTTCTTAGAAAATCAAATGTGACCGACTGCAGGTATCAGTCGGTAATATTAGCTTTGTTTAGGTACTTTACGCTAAACATAGCATGTTTAGCGTATTTATAACACTGAACAGTGAATACAAAAATAAACAAACCGCAAAATCAGTTTTCAAAATAGCAAACATCAGTTTTTTGGAGGAAAAATGTCTGACTTGACCAGGGTGAAAAAATAAGCTGTAAAAGAACCGTCACAGTCAATATAAAATATCAAAATCCCTCATTTAAATCAATAAAAAAGTTTTATCACTCCCAGCTCTGCTGAAAATGATGAGCTTTTCAATGAAAAAACACACACGTACCCACCTCACATCGCCTTTCCTGGAACACGGATGCATCGGTCAGATATAATCGGTCTTTTTTGCCTTTGCTTCCACCAGCGTGCAGGCAGGCAGGCAGCAGGGTGGACGGGGCTGCTGGAGGTCGGCCCGGCTGCCAACAACCAGGAGTCTGAAATATGAAGTAGAGATGGTGGAGCGGCACAGAGAGATTAAGTAGCTGAGCTGCAGCGAGCCTCGCTGATTTCAGAGCCCTTGTGGGTGAATCCTCTCCCAGAGATCGAGTGTTATTGGTGAGCCGCTGGAAAGGGGTGAAGTTCTGGGTCGCGTGCAACCCGAGGCACACAAACACGGATCCGTACACACGTTTAAACGGCCTCAAACAGGAATTAAAACATCTACCCAGACAGGGATTAAAACGGCAGACACGCAGAAGAGTCCACATATCCACGAGGCACGCACGCTAAGACTGCCAAATCAGTTGGATGCCAGTTGTCTTAAATGTAGCGCCTGCATCGGTGTGCTGCTTAAAGATTTTGAGTATTTCAAGCCCGTCTTCAGGTTTATTTAGTCTCTATATATGCTGAGAGTCAGTCACATGACCTGCGTAACATCAGTCTGTTAGAGTGATGACATCCTGTCATTTAGTCAGGCGTTTCCATCCAGCTTCCTTTACCCACAGAAGTGACGGAGAGAGCCACGGCACGTGCACAATGTTTGCATCATCATTATCAACACAAGTCTAGTGAAGCATAGCCACACTTTTAAATGCTAAAATCAGCTGCTGCTGTCTACCTTCCTAACTTTGAGCCTTAACAGTGTCTAAAATGTCTGAGTTGTTTAAAAACTAAAGTCACACCATGCAGGTGAAACTATTCACAGAGACAAACCTGTGAACCCTGATGCTGGGAAGCTGGCTACATTAATATAGGAGTCTGTGGAGACTCGCTCGCTTTTGGGGTCGGTTTTTGGCACTCCTTTTTTCAGCCTCTGAGGTTTCCACTTAAATCGGACACGTAATGACAGTAACAGTAATAATGATGTATGTGAGCAAACGCAGCAGGTTGGCCTTCCACTTTCTCGTGCCTTAATAAAAATCTAGCCACCTTTAGCCTTCGTTCTATTAGTAGACTAGCTCTAACGGTGAGTCTGTTCTCAGAGCTCAAACTATTATCAGTCAGGAGAGGGACACGTGACTTTCTCTCACTTGCCGTGAATTCTGTGGTCAATCCGCTCTCAGACGAACATCACGCAGAATTTGTGCGAGCGAGCTGGCTCGGTGAAAGACTGTAAGTAGCCAACACAATTGACATTTGCATTCTCTGCCGGGTAACGTTGAGAAAATTTCAGGGCTGCGGTGCATTGTGAAAAATACTCGTGTCTGGCTTTTAAAAGTTCTCATTTTGCCTTGGTGGCATTGTGGGAAGTGCACTGGATTCTCTGAAAGCAAACGAAGCACAAACGAAGAAAATATCTGTGTCAATAATGAAATTTAACAAATGCCAGAAGTAAATAAAACAAAAGAAAAATCAAATATGTTACGACGAAAGAAAAAAAAAAGAGCTAATCTGTTGTGCTGTAGAGTGCGCTGTCAAAGATACACAGCATGCCTGAATTTGGTCCTGTGCTCTGCATTTGTAGCGCGTCTTTAATGCTTCTTGTATGTTGTGCAGTTTTATATTTTATTGTTCCTTCAGAGATAGAAATGTGTGATCTATTGGCCTCTGCATCTCCCAGCCTCGTGCACAGAAAAACACACATGCATGTTTCAGTAGATAAGGGACTTCTATCGTCACAGGTAGACTGAAGGCGCACGCACACCTGCTCATCTAATGAGAGCACTATCACCTGGACTCTCCTGCCTCAATTAGCCTCTGTTCCTCCTTCAGCGAGAAACACACACACACACACACACACACACACACACACACACACACACACACAGAAAAACAGAGTCACTCAGGTTTATAGTATACACACAATACACTTCTGTCCCCAAGAGGACTTTGCCATTCTATGCTCTCCTGCACAGTGCAGCACTCAGCTCTTTAGCAGCATTAAATCAACAGGCCCACACCAACATACGGCACATCACATCGTTATAGGCGGCACTGGGGAAATGTGGAGAATGGAAAACCTGAAGACTTTTATTTTATTTTATGTATATATATATATATATATATATATATATATATATATATACACACACACACACACAGTGGGACAAAAAAGTATTTAGTCAGCCACCGATTGTGCAAGTTCCCCCACCTAAAATGATGACAGAGGTCAGTAATTTGCACCAGAGGTACACTTCAACTGTGAGAGACAGAATGTGAAAAAAAAATCCATGAATCCACATGGTAGGATTTGTAAAGAATTTATTTGTAAATCAGGGTGGAAAATAAGTATTTGGTCAATAACAAAAATACAACTCAATACTTTGTAACATAACCTTTGTTGGCAATAACAGAGGTCAAACGTTTACTATAGGTCTTTACCAGGTTTGCACACACAGTAGCTGGTATTTTGGCCCATTCCTCCATGCAGATCTTCTCGAGAGCAGTGATGTTTTGGGGCTGTCGCCGAGCAACACGGACTTTCAACTCCCGCCACAGATTTTCTATGGGGTTGAGGTCTGGAGACTGGCTAGGCCACTCCAGGACTTTCAAATGCTTCTTACGGAGCCACTCCTTTGTTGCCCGGGCGGTGTGTTTTGGATCATTGTCATGTTGGAAGACCCAGCCTCGTTTCATCTTCAAAGTTCTCACTGATGGAAGGAGGTTTTGGCTCAAAATCTCACGATACATGGCCCCATTCATTCTGTCCTTAACACGGATCAGTCGTCCTGTCCCCTTGGCAGAAAAACAGCCCCATAGCATGATGTTTCCACCCCCATGCTTCACAGTAGGTATGGTGTTCTTGGGATGCAACTCAGTATTCTTCTTCCTCCAAACACGACGAGTTGAGTTTATACCAAAAAGTTCTACTTTGGTTTCATCTGACCACATGACATTCTCCCAATCCTCTGCTGTATCATCCATGTGCTCTCTGGCAAACTTCAGACGGGCCTGGACATGCACTGGCTTCAGCAGCGGAACACGTCTGGCACTGCGGGATTTGATTCCCTGCCGTTGTAGTGTGTTACTGATGGTGACCTTTGTTACTTTGGTCCCAGCTCTCTGCAGGTCATTCACCAGGTCCCCCCGTGTGGTTCTGGGATCTTTGCTCACCGTTCTCATGATCATTTTGACCCCACGGGATGAGATCTTGCGTGGAGCCCCAGATCGAGGGAGATTATCAGTGGTCTTGTATGTCTTCCATTTTCTGATGATTGCTCCCACAGTTGATTTGTTCACACCAAGCTGCTTGCCTATTGTAGATTCACTCTTCCCAGTCTGGTGCAGGTCTACAATACTTTTCCTGGTGTCCTTCGAAAGCTCTTTGGTCTTGGCCATGGCGGAGTTTGGAGTCTGACTGTTTGAGGCTGTGGACAGGTGTCTTTTATACAGATGATGAGTTCAAACAGGTGCCATTCATACAGGTAACGAGTGGGGGACAGAAAAGCTTCTTACAGAAGACGTTACAGGTCTGTGAGAGCCAGAGATTTTCCTTGTTTGAGGTGACAAAATATTTATTTTCCACCCTGATTTACGAATAAATTCTTTACAAATCCTACCATGTGGATTCATGGATTTTTTTTTCACATTCTGTCTCTCACAGTTGAAGTGTACCTCTGGTGCAAATTACTGACCTCTGTCATCATTTTAGGTGGGGGAACTTGCATAATCGGTGGCTGACTAAATACTTTTTTGCCCCACTATATATATATATATATATATATATATATATATATATATATATATATATGTGTGTATATGTATATGTGTGTGTGTGTTAGCGCACAAGACAGAGCACATATAGGAAAGAAATGGAGATCTTCCAGCTGTCATGCTGTCCTCATTGACTGTGGTGAAGGATCTCTCGGGTTGTATATACGAGTCTGTGTGTGTAGAGTCGTGTTAGCAGGAGTGTGTGAAGCAGGCAGTTGGTCTGCTATCTGTCACCGGATCTTATCTCGGTGTCCAGATACAGACAGGAGCTCTGCTGGTTTGTGAGGGCAGCAGAGAGGACCGCCGCTTCAAGACAGTCGCAGTTTCTTATCCACAAACTCGGCACCGCGCTGCTCTGCAGAGCGCCATGCTTCTGATCGGCCTACTTTCCTATGCGACTGTCGCTCTGTCAGTCTAAAGTTGGGAGGACAGCTGAGCAAAATGATTACATTATGCATTAAATATGCTGCAGTGTCCAATTTTTCATTTTTCTCCTCTGTCTCCTTCAACCCTCTTTCTCCGTCCTGCTTCTTTCTAACAGATCCGATGGGAGAAGAACATCACGCTTGGAGAACCTCCTGGATTTTTACACTCATGGTGGTGGTATGTATACACTGATCTGTACTTTTCTATTTTTCTTGGCTACATACGCTTTTGTTTTTTCCAGCAGTTCACATGTATACTGTAAAGGTACCCTTAATGGAATAAAAGGAAGTGCAGAGGTGGAGAAGGACGGTAATTGCAGGGAATGCTAAGTGCATCATCTCACACATGTTTAAATGCTGCACTCCTGGCATCCCTCTGACTGACAAGTGAGTTAACGTCCCCTGGTCTGTTATTTAAACTGCTTTTTTATACCTCTCATTGAAGTGTGTGCACTGCTCAATTAGAGTCAAATTCGGAGACAGATCCTCTGTCCTGTGACAGTGTTTATAGTAAGTCCAAACTGAGTAAAAAGCTAGCTGTAGGGAGATGCAGTGTGTATCTGTTATCCTCCGAAATGAGGGTAACAACACATATTTTCAGACAGTCTGCCCGAGGAGATGTTGATAGTGTTGTAATGGGCTGTACACATGCGAAGGGTGAAAAATTGGGTAAAAAATGAAATTAACAAAGACAGTTGGAAGTTGGAAAGACAGCTCAGTGGCTGTGAGTACCAGATGTTTGGTTTTCAAAATGTTCAGCGAGAACGTAAGCACCCTCTGTCCAATGGTAAATGGCCTGCATTTGTATAGCGCTTTTCTAGTCCCTAAGGACCCCGAAGCGCTTCACACTACATTCAGTCATCCACCCATTCACACACACATTCACACACTGGCGATGGCAAGCTACATTGTAGCCATAGCTGCCCTGGGGCGCACTGACAGAGGCGAGGCTGCCGGACACTGGTGCCACCGGGCCCTCTGACCACCACCAGTCAGGGGTTTTAGAAACGTAGAAATAATTTTTATAATTTCGCATCTGTGATCTTCCGCGGTAGATCCTAAATCAAATAATCACGATGTGCATGAAATGCAGACGTTCAGCTTTAATCCAAGTAGTTTTAACCCTAACGCGTTTTTGTACAATGGCCTCCATTTTTCAGAGGCTCATACGTAATCAGACCGTAGACTGACGAGCAGTCTCATAGCCAGGTGAGTCCTGTTCCCTCTTCTTTTTTTTCATGACAAATTGAGCAGATAAGCGATCTGCTGCTGATTCCAAGTGTTAAGCTTGAATTTGATATCCGTTCTCTGGAACGTCGACTGTGAGGTCCAAAGAAGTGTTGATACACGTGGAGTAAGCTATCACTGAGCCAAAAACACACCTATAAGAGGGACAGCAAAAACTTCAGCAGTGGCCAAATCAAGAGTTACTTTTTATTGGCCAGCTCAGCAGTACCAAAGGCCTGAAACACCACAGAAGACAACCAAATGATGTTAGTGTTCTTTACTTGGTTAAGGACATGTGGAGAGAACGTTCTTAGGAGGCAGGAGTACCACTGTCCACATCTGGGATCAATCAAAGTGCAAACCGCTGGTTACAGCCAATATAAGACTTGACTTGGCCAGAAAACATCTAAGAGTGTGCCTACTTGTGGAAAAAGATTGTTTGGACAGATGAAACCCAGGTTTACTTTTACCAGCCTGATGGGAAGAGAAACATTCGGAAAAGGAAAGGAAGAGCTCATTACCTGTCAAACACAGTGGAGGCAGTCATGTCTTGGGAATGTATGGCTGCTAATGGAACCGCGTCACTAGTGGTTACTGATGACGTGACTGCTGATAGAGGTAGCAGGATGAATTTTGAAGTATAGTTCTGACTGACTTCCTATCTCACCTGCACCTCTGTTGGATATTGTACAGAAACGTTATGGCTGCAGTGAATTGGTAAAAAGATCCTTGAAATGTGTTTATTCTTTTGGTGTTTTTAGGATGACTCAGGTATGACTATAAGATAAGGAGTGCGGTTTTTGTCACAGCATGCCACGACCTCGCCTGCTGCGTGGCAATATCAGCGGGTTGAACTAAAATAAACAACGCTCTTTTTTTTAAAGAACCCTGGCATGCACTTGACCCTTCACCTCCTTCTGCGTGTCCGTCCCAGCTGTCCTGCTCCCCTCTGGGGAAGTGAGCCTCCCGGTTGGAAAACATCTGCTCTGTCCTCAAGCTTGTTTGGCCTGATGCTTCATTTAATGGAACAAGGCTCTGACGTGGGCCGTGCCTCTTTTCTTTCAGCTCCTTTAAACAAATCTGTCAGATCTCTTAATGCTGGGTAAATAGAAGACACTGTTTTTTTTTTTTTTATCTGGCTGGAAGAACAGGGTCAGTGGAATTACAGCCTGGCACGTACCATGTTTTTCTCCATGTCTGAATTAAAAGGAATAAGAACACCCAAAAGTAGGATTTCCCCTTTCCGCTTGTCAGCCAGCTAATAGAAAATCCAACTCTAATGCGAAGAGGGAGAGAAAACAGGCAGGACAGAAGAAGCTGGGTAGCTGGAACGGACGCAGACAAAGAATCGAGCAGGCAGAGCATCAAGGAGGTTGAGAGGCTGAATCCTCAGCAAGGCAGCAGGAGGGGCAAAGAGAAGGGATAAGAGGTTTGACAGGGCCCGCTTTGTTTGTCATTCATGCTATCCTGCTCATCCCCAAAGCCCCTGGCTGGCCCTGTGTAATAAACCCGGACATGCAGCTTCGTTCATTCATCCTCCAGGCCCCAGTGTGTGTTGTGATTGTGTAGCCTGTTGACACGGTTCATAATGGCCCTTAAAGAACCTGGCTTCTCTCAACCTGACAGCTCTCAATTGGATCACTACCAGTAATACTGACAGAATGACATACACAAACATACAGTGCAGCCCAAGTTTGCTCTTGCCTGAACCAATAAGAGCGCTCAGGGAGCCGTGTGTGTGCACGCACGGGTGCGTGTGTGTATGAGGCAAATGGAAACTGAGCACTTTTAGTGTATTTTCACTGTACTGATATATTTCAGTAGTGCAGGATATGATACTGTGTGTGTGTGTGTGTGTCAGAGAGCAGTTGGAGAGTAGGCTGCTGATTAGCCATGCAGGGCAGGGCAGGCTGAAGTGTAGTATGACCTAGCTAAGGGGCGTCTGTCTGGGCCACGCAGCACGTGGACACGGATACTCAGTGGGAGTGGGGTCTGGGGGGTTGGCTGTGGGAGGAGAAAGAGGGCGGAGCCCCCTGTCCATCCCTAAACCAGCCGGCACCCCCCCTCCCCCCTCCAACCTCCAGCCTCCCCCAAAACAAAAGCTCCAGATGGTAGGAAAGCCACCAGCCTCCCTCATCCCTCACCCTTCTCCCCCCACCCCTCCCTCAACCTTTGTCTGGAGGCCTGTCCCTTTGTTTGCGGAAGAGAGACCCCCGAATGGATTAACTCTTTACATTCCAGCCTCTTTTGTGTTAAAAAGCCAAATCTAAGACCCCGACCCCACAGCCACCCCGGGCCCCTCCCCCCCTTTTAGTGTCTCATTGGGGCTTTCTTCCCTCTGTCTTTGCCTCTGTGGCTGTTTCCTGTAGGGCACCGATGGTTGGTAGGTGGGGGGGGGGCTTCAGAATAAGAGCGTGGCTCTAAGAAGGGGGAAGGGGAGGGAGGCTGGTAGCGGGGGTCACTCATCCACGTCTGTTGTTATGGGTGGACGGATAAAGAAAAGGCTCAGTGAGGGCTGCAGGTGTTGATTGTGTCATTAGCTCGCTCTCTATTGGCCGCCGCTAGTTGTCTCCTCCTTATCTCAAAATCGATTGCTTTAACCAGTTTTCACTGGATGGCCACTGAATTCTCCTTCATCCCAGTGCACACACACACAGGCACAACAACAGTATGTACTGTAGAGGGATCTTCTCTGTGATAGCCTCTAGCTGAAATTCTTGTTTGTGGGGGCAGAGCAAACAAAGTGAGAGTAGCCATCCGATGCTCCCAAATGTCTGGACTGTTCTTTGACATCCTTCTGTATTTCATCCTGTTTAGTCCCCTTTATTTTTGCCTAAATAATCATTTATTCTCACTCTTGATTGCTTTTTTTCTTTTGTTTTTAAGTGATGGTGATTAAACTGTAATTTTGTTGGTTTATATTCCAAGGGGGAGATACACTACATGTAAATATAGGCTACTTTTAGACTGCTCCCTTACTCATAAGGGGTCACCACAGCGGGTTGCTCAGCACATTTTGATTTGTCAGAATTTCCTGTTTCAACCCCCACGGGATCTGTGTCTCCTTCCAGTAACAAGGAAGAGACACAAACAGGGGATTTTTTGATTCTTGGCTGAATAGTGGTGGTAAATACATGTAAACATAATCCATTATTAATGCTAGCGTCACCAGCAGTGAAATCCTCTACAGTGACAGAGACCTCAACAGCTGTGATAGTTGTTTGGCGGTAACAGGAAGTGTAAGCACAGAACAAGGACGATTAAACAAGATGTGCCTTGCTTGCTTGCTAACATGCTAGCTAGCTTTGTGTCACAGGCATCTGCAGCCTTTCTCAGTTTAAGAAGTCTGTGTAGACTTAAAGTTTGAAGTCTCTTCTTCATACTGTTTAGTAAAAAGTTATGAGCTCCAAGTTTAATAACACTGTCTTAGTTTCAGTGGTGATGGCCAAGCAATGCATATGCAACACTAGGAGGTAGCACTTTACTATAACTCACACTTAATACAGTCAAATCAGTGGAAACCTGGAAAATCTGAAAAGCATACAGTTTACTGCAGTGAGCCGAATTTAACTTTGCACAGTGTGTGAGAGTTGGATGAACTGAAATCAAAGGTTTCCTTATTCTGTCAGTTATGTCATGGTGCGAATACACTATAAAAGAAATTTGGTGATTTGGTGTCTTACTTTACTAAAGTTATCAAAAGGTCGCTTACTGAACTTAAATTGGTTCAGTCCAGAAGAATTAGTTCCCGTCACACAGGCCTAGAGACTTCTTGGCAACCAACCGTGTGTATTCCCCGATTGATTGGCGAGTGGTTGCTGGCACTCACTAGGTGCTATTAGTCACAAAGAGGTTGATTTCAGTGCATTGGTTTGACACAGTGGCTGCCAGCAACTTCGCCAACTGTAGGTGAATATAACTTCTTGCCAACTGGTTTCCAGGCCTGTGTGGTGGTGTCTGACTTTCAGATACTACTCTGTCGACCAAGTGCAAATGTTTGTGAAATCGGTGAAAGTTGAAAGAATACTGTTTTGGGATTCCTAGACAGACAAAATGTTTCCTATTAGCCATGTCATGCACAGTTATCCCCCCTGCAAGGAGAGGAGGCCCGAATGTCTTTGCTGTTACTGCGTAATTATTCTGGGCATCATTAAGCTTGATCACTAAGCCTCAGTCACTGCCTCTGTGACTGTTGTTCTGTGTGAGCGGGCTCTTTGTCTTTGGGTCTCAAGTTTGACAGCTTAATTTTTCTCGTGGGTCAGGTTTGTTTTGCAGGACTTTCTTCAGTCACAGTTACTGTATTATTACACCATTTCCAAAGGCAGGTCCTGTGACGGACAGGGAACCTGTTCAGGGTGTAACTAGCCTCGTGCCCCGGGATAGACTCCGGCCGCTCTCTGCTACCTAAGGTTGAGAAAACAGACTGTTGAATGAGCACATGGAGCATTTCTGGTTTATAAGGCACGATGATGATAAATGATAAATGCGCTGAGTTTTTTTCTTTTATACTCG
This sequence comes from Rhamphochromis longiceps, assembly GCF_057381845.1. Lineage (NCBI taxonomy): Eukaryota > Metazoa > Chordata > Actinopteri > Cichliformes > Cichlidae > Rhamphochromis > Rhamphochromis longiceps. Next base: position 11,483,464 of record NC_140578.1, read on the forward strand.
TGCCGCATCCTGATCTCCATCTCTGTCTTAATTTTTATTTCCGTCTCCCTGCTGACTGACCGACGGACTGAGTGACGCACACAGGATTAAACCAGCTACTAGCAGCCTGCGTGGCTGTCTTTCAGTGTCTTTGTTTACCCTCTTTATTGTACTGGAAAAGCACATTGTAACCACTGGCTCTGTGAGGCCACAGTTAATTGCAAATAATTATCGTGATGGCATTTAATTTTAGTAATTGTCATCTTCTGGACGGCTGGACGCTAATCCTTTCCTCCTCCTCTGTTCAGGATACAAAGAGCGCGTGTTTGTGTGCGCCGGCCACGCTGGCTCGTATATTTTAGTCTCGTTTCTGATTTGAATAAATAAAAGAGTTTATATGACCCCCAAGCTGTAATTTAAATCTCTCCTGTGACTCTTCAAAGTAAGAGCTGTTAAACTTTGCATCCTTTGTACAGAGTCGTGTGGCTTAAACCACCAGTTACATCCCATAATACTATAAAGAGCTTCCCATGATGAGATGATTAGATTGAAATGATTAGATAATTGGATAGAAATTTTACTATAACAAGGGTGTGCAAGATTTCTCGCAGATTGCTGTTGCTAATTAACTGCAAATGTTGACTCCCTAGATCATTTCTACAGATTAGCTTTTCTGAAAAGGATGGGACAACAACTGCGTGTTATTCTTCTAAATGTGGGTGGCCCTATATTGAAAAGGAAAAAAAAAGGCACCGACAATGGTCCCATCCTACATATACCTGGATTCGGTCCTACCGATGCACTGAAGCTGCCCTATGGGGTCTAAATTGGGTGAATATTAAAAAGATTTTGCTCGTTAATCTAACACTTCCTCACACTTTCTGCCTCTCTCTATGCAGAAAAAGTGTAAAACCTCAGAAATAATATCAGAAAAATGAAAGTATTTGTTTCCGCGTTTAGTCCTCTCCGGCAGTGATCCTCCTTCAGATTATGCAGAGAGACGGAATGAGATTTGCCTGCGCCGGCTCAGACAGACGCAGGTCAGCTGTTAAAAATCGTAATATATTTCAGACTTCACAGGCCAGGAGATGTTAGATCACCTTCCCCTACCCCTGCGACTGCACCTGGTTGTGTCTTTTCTGTAACAAACTGCAACCCGCGTCCCATTTCATTTCCCCGAGAGCTGATTGGATTTGCGATGGTCGCGCCTTCACACCGCACCTCGTCTCTGACAGAGCAGCAATCTCTTTAACACCAACCGATAGATATGATAATGTACACTGGCTTTATTGCCGAGTGACAGAAGGGCGGCACAACACACAGGCACGCGCACTCACGCACAATGTGTTCACCACCAGCTTTGCACAGTCCCGCCCTGTTCCTCGGTGCCCTCCTCGTCTAGAAGGGACCCCAGCGCGCACTGAACGCCTCAGGGCACCGACTCTGCCTTTTAATCTTTAAATACTCTAATAACACATTTCTATTTTAGTTCAGATGCTTTGAAAGGTTGGTACCTCGTGCTGCGGGGTTCAAATTTATTGTTTATTGTTCGTTTTTATTTTTAGGACACCCATCGTTGCACTCTGGTTTCCTTGATGCCCTCAAATAGCAAAGAAAATTTAAAAAAAAAATCAAAGGACAATGAAGGAATGTGTAGATTGCTGATCAACAATGTTCTGTAATAACTATATTCAAGAGATAATAACACAGAAGCATGAAAATCACGCATCCTGCGCAATGAAAAATGACCAGTATGTGACAGGGTGCTGCCGAGCCACTCTCTGACAGTTACGGGCGATCAGCTAATATTTTCTGCTCCATTTCGCAGTCTGTCACATCAAGTGTCACGGCTGTTCCTAACATCAGCACAAAGAATGCATGTTAGAGTTTATTTGCACCTTTAAGTGGCAAAAAAAAAAAAATCCTCTCGTGACTTCAGCATTTCTTGTTTTTAATATTCTGTCCGTGAAGTCAGCACCGAGGAGAAGCAGCACTCCTTTATTTCAGTGCAGTAATTAAGGGCCCATTTGGAGCGGGACCTGGTGGCCTCCGATGCCCTGAAGGAGTTGGATTGGTCTAATTAACTAATATGAACACTGCTGATTGGGCAGTAAGTAACATAATCACAGCTGATTGGTCAATAACCTGCAGGTCACCGGGACGGGCCGAGGGGAACATTTGGAGGTCCTTCCTGGTAATTTGGACCCGAGCTGCTGGCTGGACTGCGCGATAGTGTGGAGGCTAAAGAGAAGACTGCCGTGGTGTATGTGTGTGTTTGTGTGTGTGTGTGTGTAGCTGGAAAAGTGCTGAGATTTTAAATGGTTTTTAAAGCAAAAATGATCAAATCTGATGCGCTCACTACAAAATATTATTTTTCTGCGGCTAGTCAAACAAAACAAACAAATTAAAGGTGTCAGCCTTTAAAATTCTGATGACAGTAGAGACATTGATCAGCAGATTTATCAATACTGAAAATAATTGTTAGTCACAGCTAACAGTTGTCATCGTCAACCACGTTGTCAGGTCAGCTCTGCCGTTTCTGTTGGACGCGTTTTGATCACATAATATCTCGTTCATATCATAATGTTGTTAATTTTAAAACACATGTTCCTAGAAACTGCAGTCAGGGCCAAGAATCAGCCAATCACACTGATGTTTCGGTTCATCGGTGCCGTTTTATGTTCTTTGGATGGTTCTGTTGAGACAACATTGAAAAGTGCTGTCACCGGAGCTCGTGACTCACACTGACGTTGACGGCTTCTTGGTCTATTTTTGAAAAGTTTGTCTCAAACTGAGCTATCAAGAAATCATTTTATACCTGCTCTGCTTTTTAAACATCTACATGATATTCTTCTGCTTCTGTTAACACTTCTGTTTTAACCACTTTTTGCCATGAACCTGGTGTGTCTGTAGCCTACAGATGAAAGTGTCTAACTGCTGTTACTGTCCTGTGTGCACAGTGTATTCTGGGATCTGTACTGCGCTGCCCCGGACCGGAGGGAGACGTGCGAACATTCCAGCGAGGCCAAGGCTTTCCATGACTATGTGAGTGAACTTAACCAACCCTCCCGCCGTGTACAAGTACACACACATCCACATGCTCGTGAACACCCATGATCACACAGACCGTGCATCAGAAAGAAGGGACTATCCTGTTTGAGATAATGCTGCTGGTTCTTGTTTTGACACGTTTGTTTCTTACCGTCTGCGCGTCTGCTCTTCCTGGTTGCAGCCTCCGTTTGGGGACGGGGCTCGCTGCGAGCCAGACGTCTGAAATGGCGTGCTTTTAAAAAATGCAACACCCGTGAACACCACTTGTATATTTTATGGGAAAGCCCTTAGACTTCCATCTTTGAATTTTTAAAATCCAATTGGGTGTTTGTGGCAACGTTCAATATTTAACTCGATATGACTGATTACATATATTTTTCCTATCAGCTGCTTCAGCGGTGCAGCTCAGCTGGTGGCCACACTTCCTGTTCTAGTGAATCTGTCGCCGAGGTTAAAGGTCACTGTACTGCCTGACTATTTATCGTTCCACTCGTGGCTTCAGTAAAGGTCAAATCACATGAAGCAGCTGGTTGATCGCACCATTACATCTACACACACATTTGCACACAATAGCTGCTTATGATAGTTGTGGCAGAGGATGGCCCGGGTGCTGCAAGGTCAGGGCCTGAGCCCCCCGTGACCCCTGTCTTCTGCACAGTTGATCAGACCAGTAGATCAAACGTGCACGTTTTCTGCAGGCCAGCACAAAGCGAGCGTCTGTTTTCTCGTGACTGCAGACCACGCAGGCTTAACCTCCTCACTTTGTCATCTTTTTTCAAATTGTTTTTTTGTTCTTTAGCTGCAAGGGTTTTCTCTTTTGGCTTGTCCACACTATGATAAATATTTGCATCATGCCGCGTGGTGTATATTTGAGTAAGGATTACACGGTGTGCGAATGTTGACTGGACAGACTGCTTCAGCTGTGAGATTATCGTTCCACCCGGGCAGAAGTTAAACCTGAAATGGATTAGAGGCACGGTTCTCGCCATCCGCATTTCATTCAGGCCGTTTTAACTCGTAGCCTGTCACCCGTCCAGTTGAACTCTCTTATGAGGTTTGACGGCAAAAGTGCGAGCGCTTGTCAGCTGAACAGATTACATCTGTCGCGCATGTACCATGCATGTCTGCGCGGGCACTAGTTGATGTGTGCGTCTCCTCGCCTCGTCTCTGTGTGTGTGCATGTGTTGGACCACCATAAGATTAATTACATGGTTAATTAAACCTAGTAGTTAATTAAATCTGACAACTGTGTCTAATTAATCTAAATGCCATATAATTTCCTACACCTTTCTCCAGAGGTAGGCCAGCTGGATGCCTGCATGTCAGCTATTTAACGGCTCTGGTTTGACAGCCCTGGTCAATATATGTCTGAACCTCTGGCTTGAAATTCTGCCAACCTGCCGACATATTTTAAACGTGTTTCAGTCTTTGTTTGCGTAAACTGGTTAGCTGAGAATCCGAATCGCTGCTGCTGCTCCTCAGCATTGGACTGCATAGACAAAACATAGAGTCAAGCTGCAGTTTAGGGGTTAAAGTGCTGATGTGAATCAGAGGTTCAGAAGTATATTGAGCTTGTTTTTACTAAAATACAGTAAAGATAGGTAGAGAGAGGAGGCAGGTGCTCTGTTGGTGTTGTGGTAAAGTGATAAACGCATCCTAAAGGGGAACTTGATGAGCATTTAAAACTGCTGAGACGCTCTGTTTTTGATCTTCGACCTCACTCAAGTTCACAAGGTCAGCCTGTGCGAACTCTCAGCTCGCGACTGCTGATTTGCTGCGATTAGGAGTTTAAAGATAGAAATATTTGTCATTTTATGGTTTCGCATGCGATGTGCAGGTGTTTCACTTTCAACTTTCAAAAAAAACTAGTGCAGCCTTCCGATTTGAGATAGACACAAGGTGCAGGATACTGTTTGCACACAAATGCAGAAATCTGAATACAAATCCAACGAAAAAGAAAGTGTAGAAAAACTGCATTTTACGCAGGGTCCTCTTTTATAAATGATTGTACCCTCTTACTTCCATATTTAATCAATGGCATATAAAATCAGTGTTTGCACCTCAAGTTATTGGACACAGCAATTAAAAGAAACACAAGAAAGAAGCACAAATTTCACAGAATTTAAAACTCAGACGCTCACCTGAGAAGTGGGGAAAAGAAACGGTCTCAAATCTGTAATCGTGAATGGCAAAAAGTGCAAAAATGTCACGCAGGTTATCGCCTTGGCGAGGACCACAGCAGAGAGGAAAAGGAAAGGCTGTAATACAAATAAGAGACAAAAAGGCATCAGTTCACACAAGGAAAGCAGGCGGCTATTTATAGCTCCCGCAATTAATTTAGTGTATGCTATGAAGAGCAAATTCTCTATATCAACATAGGTAGGCGTGTTTGAGAGGCAGAAACAACTATATTTATGAGAAGCAGCTGTCCGTTTTATCTTATGTTTACATACTTTCACTTTTCACCTTTGCTTTCACTCACTGGTTTGGTATAGCCACAAAACTAGTTAGTGATGTTTAGGACAAAAAGACTGCACCTGGGTTAAAATATCGTCTTGAATGTGCTTGAAAATCCAGGCCAAAGGTCAAAAGGAAAGAAAAACATGTGTCGTCAGTTTGAGTCGGTAATTGAGAAAAAAAAAAGAAAGAAAGTTTGAGTCGGTAATCGTGGACCTCGTGCTACCTTAATATAAAAGAAAACTATAAATTATACTGCTTTGAATTCATGCTTTGCTAAGTAAAGTTCCAGAGTTGTTTTGGATTAGGAGTCCTAATAAAGCGTAGAGGGTGTGGCAGAGGCTCTGACAGTGCACGACAAGGTGCGAGAAAGCACATGTGCTATTGTGACCATTCCCGCACGTGTCTTTGTGCGTCTGCGTGACGGCGAGAGCCAGAGCATCGGGGTCGAAGCGCGTGAATCCCCAGGGTGACGAGGGGTCTGTCTGCCTCTGATTAACTCTGGCTCCTCGGTCCCCGCAGACTGACGGCCCGATCGAGTCTCTATCAAGGCCCCTTGCTGATAACGGCTCCCTCGCTCCCCCGAGTCCGCCCGGATCACGGAGTGAAAAACAACACGGCTCCCGGGAGCCGCGCACTCCACTCTGTGTGCAGCTCAGCAGGAGCGGTGGAAGGGGAACTTGTGTGAGATAAACCAGGATTGCTTTTGTTTTTATTAATGCTTCTTCTTACATGTAATTTATGGTCTGCCTGGCCTCTATAGAGGTGTACGCTGTCATTTTGCTGCGGATAACAATGAGAAAATATCAGCAAAGAGCCATAAAATTGATATCTATATATCTGCTTATTTGTTTCCGCAAACTAATTTGGTTGCCAGGCAACGCTGAGCCGGAGTACAGTCTTAGTTACAGATTTGGTTTGGCTCAGCTCAGTTTGGCTCAATTTGGCCCGATTTGAAGGCACCTCTTACTCAGCCCTGTCCTGCTGGCCCCCTCTGAGAGCAATGATGTAGACTTTGTGGACTCTCCAGTTTGGGAAAGATAATGGAATATAATGTGCTAATCCCCAGATCTGGGGACTGGTTGACAGCTAATCCAGGGGAATGTGGTGGGATTGGAGCCCTGGCCTCCCTCCCAGAACTGGAGGCCTCTGACTAGAAGGGTAGCTAGTTGCTTTCACCCTTGAATGGCGAATCTGCTATCGTAGACACTCTCACGTAAACACTCCCACTTGCAGCAGCGCTTGTGTGCATATCCCACTCCCACGCGCTCTCATGCAAATGAATACACGCACTCAAAGTAAGCGAGATGATGCCGTATCATAAAGAGCTGGAACAGCCTGAAGTCTTGTACCTCTGTAAAGTAATTTGAGTGTTCGCTCTTGTCGTCTTAATTGTCGGAATTGTGTTTCTGTCCTTCCTCTTCACGTCGCCCTTTAATCACGTTTATTTCCTAAAAGAGATCCGCGCATCTCATGGTCCTCTTTTCTGCTGGAATTTGGATGTTCCTCAAAAGAGCACTTTGTTGAGGAAATGTGTTTGATTATAAGAACATGGCACGTCTTTAGTAACTCAATATGAATGATTAAAGCACGCGAGCTTTGTGAGGAAGAAAGCATACATATTGACGGACGCACACACACAGAGAACGAGTCGCTGTCTTCTCCATCTCAGACACGCGTGCATGCACTTGCAGTCTCAAACAAACAGTCTTTCAGGAAGCGATCCGCTCGCCTCGCTGCTGCAGACATTTTGCTTTGCCCCAGCCAGAGGTCGCAACCCCAAACATCTGCGATTCACGCCAATCCGGGTTCACCGCCTGCAGAGCATCACAGATTTAGTGCCACAAGTGCGTCACTCACGTCGCAGTGCTTCACTGACTCCTCTCAGCTCTCGGCTTACTGATGCAAACTGTCACGATAATGGCTGAGATGGAGGAGTCAAAAACAGGGATTCAGCTTTGAACGTTTCACCTCTTCCCGAAATAGAGCGCATTAAGAAAACCGTCATGAAAGCCCTCGTGAACATGATAAGGCGCTCGAGCATTAGCTGCATATTTGATTGTTTGATCGACAGAAAATTTTAACATTTTGAAAATGCAGTCTGACGTTCTGTCTTTACATCAGCAAAACTTCCATTTAAATTTTTTTTTAATTTTCAGTTTTTCTTTCCTGATTACGTTCTTGATTGATGTCAAAAAAGTCAGAAAATATTCCCCGCCAGTGTTTTTCAGAGACCAAGGAGACATTACTTACAGTCTTGTTTCACCATTCTGAAATCATATTTGCTTTTATTAAAAGACTAACAGATTAATGACAGTCAAACAGTTGTCAGTATATTTTCTGTTGGTTGACCGGTTGATTGAGTAATTAACTTCTTGCTTCTGCTCTACACTGAGTCACTTCAACCAGGAAAACGAGTGCCGCAGCCCTAATCTGATCTCTTCCCAGCATGCCGTTTGCAGACCGTAGATAGATGGAGATGCAGTGTTGGCTGTTGCCTGGCTATTCTTTGAGCGGGTTAAACATTTGTTAGGCTCGACCACAGTAACAGGTGGCACGATGGGAGGAGCTGCGCTCTGTAAACAAGCGTTGATAGCCAAGCCTTTGTCTGGACTCTGTGTGGGATTTTGTGTGGTTTTTTTCATCACTGCTACTCACTACGTTACCAGGTGCTCACTTGCCATTTTTTTTATGCCACACGTCTGCATGAAACCTTCCTTCCCTGTCAAAGCGCTCTTTGTCCCCGTCCTTTTTTTTTTTTTTTTCATGAAATTTACTCATCCTGCACCGTTTTTTTCCTGCTTCAGTTCCTCTCAGGTCTTTTTCGCCATCCTCCAACCCCCTCCCGCCGTGCTTTCTTTGCCTTCCTCTCTGTTCCACGCTCTCTTTCTTATTCCTCCCCCTCTCTCCTTCGCCGCCCTCCCTCCCTCTCACAGGAGATTGATTGGGTAATCTGGCTGGGTGCCAGCAGTGCCCGCTTCCTTGCTCGGGGGAAGGAGAGAAGCAGGGGCGACATGACGACATGCAGGAATAATAATAACATCCATAATATAGGCAGAGTAGGTATGGATGGAGGCATGAGGACAGAAAGCGAGAGAGAACGCAGAGGACTGGAGTCTGCGTTGGCACGGCGATATCATCCTCTCACAGATTCTGCTGGCTGTTTTCACTTTAAATATAGCCTACACACCATGGTGTGCCACAGCATTGTGTCTCCATTCCTGTCCGTCTCCCGTCTTCTCTACCTTTCTGCCACCGCCACCGCCTCCTCTGTTCACGCCCGTGTCGTCTTTTAATATCAAACAGTGCGTGGAGTGCAGGCTGCAGGCAGACGGGCGCTGAGCGAGAGGACGCCGTCTTTGTGTGCCGTTGTTTACCGTTGTTACAGTCTAAATGAAAAAGGCCGGTCGGCTCCTCTGTCTGTGTATACCTTTCGCTATCTGAGGAAGGCAGCAAAGCCTGAAAGTGCTGCCCTCAAGCTGCGTGCGTGTTCGGCTGGAGGTCTGCAAGTGACAGAAGCAGAAGATCAAATGTTGCTTATGATTCCCTTCCTTGCAGGTTCATTCTGGGCAAGCTTAAACCGAGCTGCAGTTTAGCATTTGATCTCAGCTATGTAAGCACGAGCCGCTGGATCTGTGTTTGACAGGGACAGACCGGGACATGGACGGATGCAGACGACCATCCGGGGACAGAGACGGGGAGGGGATGTTTCTGTGCAGGGAGAATGAGGTGTGCGAAGGCACTAGGGACTCTTTTTGAAGTCTGCATGTTTTGCAGTTTATCTGAGTTTTGGTACTAGCTATGCTTTGCGTCCCACTAGCCAGAGCAGCGTAAATGCCATCAATCTGCCCGCGCAAAGTTATTGTAGAAGCCAGGCCCTGCAGCTTATACTTTCCCTCCTTGCATGCAGATTTCCAACCCAGTCCCATTTAATTTCCCTAACCCAGTTACCCATGAATACCCTCTTAGTTGCAACATCATCATCCATAAAATTTAAACGAATGCTTTAAATGAATACTACATTCAGGGGAATAGTGAAAACTCCTTGGGGCATTTGTTTATCTCTCCCAATGAAACTAGCGGGTGAACGCTGCCAATTCTCTTTCAGTTTAGTCATTTTCAGGAAACAAATTATGGCTCAATAATTAAAAAAAGCAGCATTCATCACTTGTTTGCCCTCGACTGTAACCAGTTTACTGTGGAGAATTGAAGTGAGCAATTTGTCAGGGGGCTGGAAGTTTGAGGGCGACCTTCCGTGCTGGGGGTGCCTGCGATGCTTCTCTTGGCAAGCCTGCATCACGCAAGCCTGCCCGCACGCACACAAGCACACATTCACTCCCTCCCCTCTTTCTCACCATCTTTGAAGCTCCCTGACACCGGCGACTTCCAAACCACATCCATTTATCCATTGTGTAAAAACACACTGTCCGGCTCGGAACGGCATAAATTACTGCAATTATGATGCTTCTGCTGTCTTTGTTTCAGCTTACTTTGAACTTTCCTTTGGCAGGCTGCTCTGACTCTGTGTTTTTATAACTTTGTGTCCCAAGTCTCAGAGGAGAGGGCAGAACAACCTGGTAGAAGCTTAGACGAGTGTGTGGTTACTGTCGATTTTACTGTTTCTCTGAGTAAATTTCTTCAAAGTGAAACGACTCTGCTGGTCTCCAGTCAGCTTTCCCAGCTGTGGCGCTCCCCCGTTCTCTCCTCCCAGAGAAAAGCTCGGAGCGCTCCATTACTGCCGCTCCTCATTAGGTCTAAAACGTTGACGGCGGTTGCAAGGATTGTCAGGCAGATACGAGTGAAAGCCATGTTTAAGCATACGGTCCCGTTGGTTTAACTGCGAATCGAGAAGCCGTTTCCTTCTTTTAACCAAGATTCATAATTAAGTCAGCTTTCATCAGTGACAAGAGTCTGATTTTAAAGTCGACCGTCATTGTTTCCTTCTGTTCAGGTCCACAAGTACACATTTGCTATCCTTTGAGAAATTTAGCGTGTCATGAACTGACTCAAAGGTTTTGACAAACATTTCAAATAGGTTGACGGAGGACGGGCCAGCGTTTATAACCTGGAAGGCACGGGAGAACCTCCCATGCAGGTCAGGGCTTCCTGAGACGATCGCTTCTGATGACGTCGTCACAAGTTTGTCAAACTGTGCAAATAAGAGACGCACTGAACTGGGAGGTTGTGTTTAAGTGTGTGAGGACACAAAAATCAGTAAGATAATAGATTAAATGAGCAGTAGGGCTGGGCCATATTATACCGTTCACGGTAATACCGGTATAATGTTAGGCAACGATAGGAAAATGAAATATCGCGATAGAATGGGAGTAAAACGCGCATGCGCAGTGCCTTTGTTTTCATACGCACATGGCCGATTGTTGAGTGAAACAGATGAACCAGAATTGGTTTGTAAAAATGGTGCAACTTCCGTGATGTGGAACTGGTTTGGTGTTTGTCCGTCAGATACACGACAAAGCACATTTTTTTGCAGAACATGCAAGCGGCCGTTGTTATTGTCATATTTGTCGGACTAAGATGCTCTTAAATCTGGGAGTAATCTGGGTCCTAAACTCCGTATTCTTCAGGTCAAACAACACTGCAGCATCACTTAGAGTTAAAAACTGTCTAAATTCTTTCATCTTTAATAAAACGATCAGCATTGCTGCTTTACCAGGTGTAACTATGAAGTTTAACTTCCAGGCATCCATGAAAACTAAAGTTATTACATTTAACGGAGTTAGACGTTAGCAGGAAGCTAGCGGAAGTTAGCTCGCTAGTTTCGCTAGTTACCTAAGCATGATATTGCATGTTCTGACTGAGAGATTTCTGAAAAAAATCAAACGTACAGCTCTGCTATCACTTCCAACATAAATGAAGACAGGAAACTAAACAGCAGTGACGTTTGTAGGGTTACTGAAGTTGGGCTAGCTGGTATATAATGATGTGCTACGTGATCGCTAGCGACACAGCTATGTTAGCATAACATAAACAGTGAAGCTGGAGGACGAACACTAACACTTTTCCACTTATAAAAGTTAACGTGAAGGTTCTTCATGGTTAGAGACAAATGCAATCGCATGGCAGGATGTTGTAAACGGACCAAACTTCAGTCAGGAGAACAACTGAGATAATCCATCCACAATATGAGGTTAGTCATTAATAGACTGCAACAACATGGGAATAGAGCAGCTGCCAGAGAATTCAACATTAATGAATCAATGGTACAGAAGTGGAGGAAGCAAGAAGAATGAGTTTAATAAAGTTTGATTTATCTGACTGCTTTGTTTCGCTTAATGTGCCTTATAATCCCGTGCACCTTATGGTCCGAAAAATACATACTGCACACTGCAGTTTAATGTTGCAAAGCACCTCTTTTTAACTTCAGTGGATATTATACATGGTTATGCTCAGGATATGTCAGCCCATTTCTACTGGAAATGCCTTTTGGTTAAACTTTCAGCAAGGAATTTGCATTTGCACTGTTACATTTTTATAAAGCTTTAATGTACATAAAAACCAGCTTCTTGTTTAAGTGAAAATAAATGGAAGGTTGTCTTTTTGCGCTAGTAATGTTGTGGAGTTGTATTTTGTCTCGCATCAATTATATCGTCGGTTATATCGTTATCGCAAATTTTCAAATATATATCGTGATAAATATTTTTGGCCATATCGCCCTGCTCTAATGAGCAGCATTAAATATTTCAGGTCAAGATAGACCGCATGCGGTGTGTGCATAACAGCAATTGCACATAAAGAAAGCAACCCAGGTTATGCAAGGGATCAATAGAGATATCTTTCATAAGATATGGAGATTGAATGAAGCGGTATCAAGGGCAGGTCTGCTTTCAGAAGTCAGTTTCTCTTCCTCTCATAGCCTTGCGTCTTTTCTTTAAAGCGTGCCATCCTTTACTGTCCTGAATCATGTTCAGTTTATGCCTGAATAGAGATCATCACTCACCTGAATTGTGGTGGCCAGACAGTCTGTGTTTAGCACAAAAACCTTCCTGAACCTGGAAGTGGGCACGTCGTTCCTGCCACACGTGGTTTCTATGGAATACTGAGCTTCCTCCCATGATTATTTATGGTTGTTCCCACTGACAGCCAACTGCATCCCATGAAAACTAAGTTAGAAACCAGCTTAACTTTTACATAACCTGAGTTTTTCTCAGTGACTAGCACTCACCTGTTCATCCATGATATGATCTGGTTAATTCAAACATTGCAAATTTGGAGCGGCAGCTTTAAATTGCTTTGAGAAACTAACAGTTTGTGGCAACTTTCAGAGGAAGTCTTTTCACTTCCTCCCTCATGTTAGTCTTTTTTCCTCTCAGACACTTTGAGCCTTATCCTTTCAAACACCGTAATTTCTCTAAAAGATGCTCCTCGGCTTTTTGTTTTCTTTTTCATATCTTTGTCCACTCTCACATCGCTCTTCTCTCTCGTGCATGCACACTCACACACATGCACACACAGACACAGTCTATCCTGCCCTTTCTCCTCTGCCTCTCTTTGTAGCAGTGGGCAGGCTTGTAACTGGCAGACATTGCAGCTTGGCACAGTGCGTCCCTGGAACTGTGTGTGTGTGTGTGTCTGCTGTCTCCTACTGCTCTGCCAGTCCACCAGTCTCAAGTACCAGCTGGGCACCCAAACTCACAACCAAAATAAACTGGCGGCCCTAAGCCCATTGGTTGGTGTGTATGTGTGCATGTGTTTGTGCGCGCGTTCTGGTGAGTGCATGCACGTGTTCATGGCTGTGTGTGTGCGAGCGCGTGATGCCGATTGGACGCCCTTCTTATTAAGTCTCATTGAAGCGAGGGGTGACACAAACACAGACCTTCCTCAGATGAATGCCTGAGATGTTCGCCTGTCTCAACTTTGCATTACAGTGAGGCCCTCCCTGCTAGGATTAAAGACTAAAACAATTACAAAGCCTTATTTGCAATTTAAATTCTCCCAAATGCAGACTTAATCCCCATTTTCCAAAGGCAGCAATACTGAGAGGCGGAATAAATGTGTGAGAGAGATCCAATTCAAGCCTCTGTTGGGGTTTCTGTTGCTAAAATAACACTTATAAGTTATAGGGGGGGGGATAATGAATGTGCTTTGAGTTGGTTGAGTTATGTTTGGAGAACAGTTTGCTTCTGTTAAAAGCTCGTCTTGGTAATGACGGGATGAATGTTGCAGAATCAGCAGGGGGGCTGATTTTTTTTTCTTTTTTACGCCATTTGTGCAGAGAGACGACTTCACATCCTCTGAAGTATTTGCATTTATGTTGTTTGCGTTTAGAAATTCACGTGTGCGCACGTTAAGGTGTCCTGATAGCAGGAGCCGTGGCAGGCATGCTTTACTGCTGCTCGGGGTATATTTACAGACAGTGACTTTAATGCGGTGTAATGATTATTTTTATTCCAGGTACTTCGGCAGCCAGTTCGCTCTGAGTGGAATGACTCCCCATTGGCCCACTGATTACCTCTGTGGCTGCTGCCACACCTGGCTCCTTCAGCTCTCCACTCGCTCCACCATTATAACCTCAGCCCTCCCCCTTTTTATTACTACACCTTCATCTGTTCCCTCCTCCCTCTCTCTGTCTCAGTACACCTTTACTAATGCAACAGTAAGCTGCTCCTTCTTTTTATTAGTCTGCTTTTATGATACAACTCCTCTTCTCTTGTAACTTTTCAGATTTAGTGCTATAAATCAATCTGCCTATTTCATAGATATGCATATATATATTTGTTTACCTGTTTTAACCTTAAAGTACGTAAATATGTTAGGTTAAAAACAGTGGATGGGGACGTCCCGGTCTTCGGATAAACTGCACCGCAGCAGTTTTATTAGATGCCAGATAAATAATAGCCCTCCTAATTATTAAAATTAAAAATGTGTCGATTTCAGCCCGTGCATGTTTGCTGTTCATTCTTAGGTCTCAAACACTTTTGCATTTCTGTCGCTGTTTTCACACATGAACTTTGGACAATGTCTGGGAAATCGAGTCGTTCGCTGTGAATTCACAATTACCGGGAATATTCTCACATCGGCTCGCCTGGACGTTAGCAAGACTTTCTAGCAGAGAGCTGGCAAATTTAAAAAAACAAACAACCAAACACTTAATGTCCACTCTGCTGGGTAAAGTCTCAAAATTCGGCGCTGCACGTGTGAAAATGTCTCAAAATATGCACAACTCTAAATACATCCAATGTGCTTTTTTCTTGTTCCTGCAAGACTTTGTGCATCAGTTACAGTCAGTTTAATTTCAGCTACACTCAACAACTAAACTTTTCCTTTTTTCCGAAGGAAATATGATATATTTATCATTATTATAGGGCGGTAAGTCGCTTTAAGAACAGCATGCATGTGCAGAGAGAGCGACACCTTGTTGAGATTACACAGTTTGAAGTCAGCATGTTTTCCGTTTGTGGCCATTTTATAAGGTCAAGTCTTTTCTTTTAATTCGGCGTCTTCCTTTTCTGGTTCTCATTTGAGCTCAGAGCTCTTGCTTTCTGTCTGCTTCTTCTCTTCAGTTCCTTCATCAGCCACTCTTACTTCGTTTAAAGAAGAGAAAAGTAGCTTTCCCAAGCAACTACAGCGTTAGCTATCGAACAATACTATTTTAAGATTGGCCTCCTTCATTAAATACAGGTAGAAAGTTTGATTTGTATCCATGTACCTATGAGTTATGCATCTAATAATAACCTGTCATGGCTAATGGAAACCTCTAAATTAGTTGTAATGAGTTAATATTCACGGGGACTATTTCAGAGTCCTTTTTTGGGTGGTGGGCAGATCTTGAAATACTCCCGCGATTTCTTTTCATTCATAACTGCAAACAAAGGTGGAAAAAAAGATAAAACCTTGAGTCGAATGTTGTAGTACTTGCTCCACCTCACTCTTTTACGTAGCGATGTCACTGCGATTCCACTTCTAAAAACAGCTTTGGCTGCTTAACAGCGACACACTGAAGAAGCTCAGCGGCGTTTGGGTTTAAGGACAGAGGCCGTCTTTGCTGCACTGTGAGGCTGTTTTTTTTGTGACGTATTTATCTGTTAACTGTTTGTTAGTTTAAATAATCTGTTATGCGTTTTGTTTTTTTTGTTTTTTTCCATATTTCCTGAAATATATCTACAGTTATCGTACAGAGCCTATACAGGCTTGGCTCTGTGTGATGTCAGAAAGAGCAGAGTTCCCTTGGTAATCATCTCAGCCGCATGGCTCTGGATGTCACTGCAGACACTCACCTGCTGTTCAGTTCCCTGTTTTACGAGGGGCAGCCAATCAGACGAGAGCTGGTTTAAAGGTAGCCTTAAAAAAAGAGGACCTAAAAGTGCTTATTTGTGGCATAGAGTCCCTTTCAGAAAGAACTGACTGTCTCCAGCAGGAAAACATAAGGAGTTTGTTATTAGAAAATGTCTGCAATTTTTATAGTAAACATAGACCATTATTATTAGTGTGTCTGTTTGGGCATATGTTTGATGTTGTTCCCCTGAAATCAGAGCAAACCCTGCCCCTGCTGCCGTTTGGGGTTAATTCTTCCGAGAGAGCCGGAAAATCCAAAAATCCACATCGTGTACTTAGCAACAACAGCGACGTGTGAACTTCCAACCTCCGTTGAGCTGTCTGGATCTAAGCCTTCAGATCAGTTATTTATATCTCCCATGATTAAGTTCAGTGGATAAATAGGGCAGCACATCTGTTTCACTATTGACTGGATGCTCGGACCTGTTCGAGCTTTAGCTCGTGCTCACGGAGCCACGCGTGCTTGTGAAAAGACCAAGAGTTGCACAGGGAAGCGCACACGTGTTACTCCTCGTGTGCGTCCTCTCTGCTCTTTCTCGTTTCTTTTTCTTTACACCACATCAGATCTTTAGTGTAAAAAGTGACATTTGGGCCAGAGATCCACTGCACTGCACTCTGTTGCACACTGAAAAGGTCAGCTTTCATTGAAGGAGTGTGTGGGACCAGCCACTGCCTTGTGAGCGTGAGGGAGAAAGAGAGAGGAGTTTCTTTGAATAGCTGGGCCACTTCAGTTTGCTTGGATAAACTATACTGTGGATTCCTGCTTCGTGTCCTCACGGCGTGGACCGTCGCCAGAGTTGCTCTCTTCTGTGCTGAACTGCTCTGTGGATGCTGTAATCTCCTCAGTGCATGGCCAGATTACTGTCTGTTCCATATTGTCTGGTGGCGGGCTGCAGGATGGAGAGAGGGAGGGATGGAGGAGGCTCTGCTCTGATCTGTTGCTACATAAGGAAGATTACCTTTTTATTAATGTATCCATCTGGACATTTGCTATATTTGGTTGTTTGTCCAGTCTGACACACTGTATAAATCTTATGAGATTTAAATCTAAATACATAAAGGCAGAGATTAGACATAAGTGTTATTTCCCAGGAGTTGTTATGAACAAATGAGTAAATCAGAGCGTCATTTAATTGCGATTAGATAGTATTAAAATACTGTAAATGTTGGATTCTCGTCATGAGTAATACCATTAATTTATTATGCTATTAATCTGGAAATGATTTCCCGAAACTGGATGATTTTCAGCAAAGAAAAATGAAGAAATGTGAGTGTTCATTGTGGCCCGCCACCCCACCACCCCACCCTTCCATGCGTCTTCCTCTCCATCTCTTTCTGTCTCCTGTGCACTCCATGCAGAAATGATTTCCATTCCTGCTGAATTAATGAGGTTCTGCTGAACTGAGAAAAGGCAAGGGGAGTGAGTACGCACAAAGGCACACACACATGCACAAGCAGAAGCAAGCTGGGAGACACACACACACACACACACACACTATATCCACTGCTGAAGCCATATTTAAGTCTGCATCCACACTCGCACGCAGACAGTGATTCACTGAGGCTCGGACACTTTTTGGCTTCTTTAAAAAAAAAAAAAAAATTATTTTCCTCCCTTCGCAGCTCAAGTCTGTTTTTTATTTTCAAGTAAATTGCAGGAAATGTTGCAAAGATGAAAGTGTTGGACGACAATCACAAATAAAGCCGAGCCAAACCTGAGGTTCAGTCAGATTTACATGCCTGTATATCCTCCAGTGCAGGCAGTACAGTGCACACGACACACACATACACACAAATATGAGTCAGGCCCCAGAGCTGGGCCCAGTCACCATGGTAACACACTGCTGTGTGTATTAAACAGTACAGTGATTTGGGGCTGTCGGACGTCCTTACCCCCACACATAGATGTAGGTGCAGGTTTCCCCTGCTCAGCTTCTCTCTCGGCTTTGGCTGAAGCCACTTTACGCCGACAGAGACGTGAAGCTGTCTCACCAGCCAGAGGCCCGATAAGCCGAGCGCCGGCTCGAGTCTGGCTCACGTACCGTAAACGGAGACAGTGGAAACACGTGAAGGAGCGCGCGGTCAAAAGGATGTAATTGCGGTACGTCTGCACCGCTTGAAAGCTCCATCAAGGATCAGCTGAACAAAGACGAGTAGAAAGTGCCGGCTGATTTTCGGGCAGGTTTCTCCTTTCGTAGCCGGTTTCTCCTCGAGCACGAGTTTTCGGGTTTGCAGCCGTCATGGGAAATGCCAGACTCGTGAACGCGGGCCACCTCCAACCACAAATGATGCTTGAGACCACCTTTAAAGAGCGACAGTATGCAGACTGGGCGTTCTTTCTTATTTCCTTTTTTTCTGGCTTCTTTACTTGCTTTCTTCATTAAATGCACATGATCATGCACATTCAGCCACACACACCAAAAGAGCGACCTCGCTCCTGCTCCCCTCTCTCTGCTGTCTCAGTATTTTTCTTTCCCATTTATCATCACTGAAGCAAAGGAACCGATTCCAATTTCATGTGTTTTCATTCCGTTCCTCTATTTACTTATTTTTTCACCCCCTCCTCTCTGTTTTGATCCCAGGCAACCAGTCAGCAGTCAATAATCTGTTAAATAGCATTGATCGCCACCATTTAGTTTCCTGGCCAGCTACTTAGGTTATAAAGCTGATCAATGGCTTTGAATGGGAACCACCTAGATAGTGGATTGACTGCTGGGACGTGCTCCGCAATCATATAATTTGTCTTCATTTGCGGTTCAATTATTTGCCATAATGGCTGCTGTCAAAAACAGCCTCACGCTGGCCCACAATGGCACGCCGAGCCTCAAACTGTGGCGAGCTCTCCTTGCCAGCGTGCCCGACTCGCTCGGCTCACCTTGACGCTGCCCCTCCCCCTCCGCCTCTCTTTCTCACGCCGCTGCTTTCCGACGTCACGGGAAAGACATTAGGCGGTAAACGGCACGAGAGGAGCACTTTCACATGTTGAAATGAGTATGAGACCGTGTGTGTGTTTGGGGGGAGGGTTATGAGGGGCTTCAGAGAGTGTGATCTCTGAGTGCATGCAGATGGTGCCCATGGATGGATGTGTAGATGAAGCCTGACCCAGACTGGACTTCCTCTTCCCGAGAGCCCCTTCCTGAATTCATTAATCACCTGCTGTATGACATGTTGTATGTGTGTGTGTGTGTGTCCAAGTTTATTTACATGTGTGTGACTTGTGTAATTTCTTTTAGAATAAGTAGAAAAACCTTCAAAGTAAACTTTTTGGTAACATACTATGTCATTCTAAAAGCCTTTCTCAAACATTTTCCCAGCTACGGCGGTTTAAATCCCCCATGTTTGCTGGATTTTTGAATAGTACCTAATATACATTAATACTACACTGACCTGCAGTAACTAAACTAATCCTAATGCATGTAAATCACTAGCCAGGAGGCTGCTTTGTCATTCTCCCAGGCCTCATTCCAACATTAAAGAATCTTTAGCTTTATGGCTCCTTTTTAGGGTTTAATTGTGCTTTTATTGCTGGGGCATCCCCACCCTCATTCACGTCTTTCCACTCAGGCTCATCTGGCACGACTTCCCTCCAACTCTTTACTACTGTACCCCTCTCTTTAAATCTCTTGTCTTTCTGTCTGCCTCTTTTCTTCTCCTTCTACCTCCCCTGGTTTTATTGGAGAAGGAGTGTCCCCCTCCCCTCTGCTTGTTTGAAGTGGCCTGCTCATATATCACAGCCTTTCCTCGCAGGATATCCTCCCTCTTCCTGCCTCTCCCTCTCTTTCTCCCCGTCTCCCTTGTTCCCTCCCTCTCTGGGGTCATTAACTGGGGGGAGAGTTGGGGTGCGTGGGACAGGAATACCTGTTAACTCTATTTCTTTTCTACACTTTAACCGTATACTCAGCGGACACAATCCCACACACACAAGACAGTAACGGTGAATGTCTCCTCGGAGGAGCTCGGTGTGGCGCGATTCAGAGCCAGGTGGTAGGGTACCTGGTAGCAGGTGACGGAATTTAAACATAAATTCAGTCACCTGAAGAGTACAGAGCTTGTCTTGATTTCTGGGATGTGAGCAAATGTCAGAGTGACTGATTTTGTTAAACTGCTTGGTAAAAACCTCCTGACAAATATTCTGTACATCCCTCTCAGCCCTTCAAGGGATTCATCAGGATCTGTGGGTGTGTCTTGGGTTACCTGGTTATCTGCCAGTGAATCATTTTGGTAGGTTGAATGGGTCGATAACCAGTCGGGGAGTTGTTGGTTTTGAAGATCTGTGATGTTTTTCTGATGTTTCTTTCGGTGTTTTTGTGGTGGTACATACAGAAGTGACATCCAGACGGATGTTTTATTGTACAGAGATCGTCCACGTTACTCACCCCACTGAGTTTTTAGTGTTGTGGCCGAGCATTTCCCCAAAAAGCACATTACTATAAAATATAAAGTGTAAGAATCAAGTCCTTCTAATCTTTTTTTTTTTTTTTTTTTTTTGTACATTCAGGCTGAAGTCCGGACTGCGTTTGCATTCAAGCTTTACCCTTGCGTCTTGAGATCAACTGCATTTACGTGGAATTGGACTCTAGCTGGAGGCTGGCACTGCGCTCATTATTGAAACTGTCATGTACACAAATTGACTTGTTTATCTTATTTGCATCGGAGTTATAATTGTGGTTTAACTTGATTAACAGGGCTGAGATGCTCATTGAGATGATCATCAGTGTTTCAGATTACTCATTGCAGTTGTTCTTGTATTTTCTGGTCCTCCTTTAACTCTGCCCTCAGTGGTTTGAAAGAGAAAAAGATGGCTGAATGCTTTGTTTTTGGACCCAACATCCAAACGTATACAGCTTTTAACTTACTAAGTTATTCATATTCATCGGTGTGTACGGTAATTATAAATCAGTGTTTTCTTTGCTCCTGACTGGCTGAGAATATTCTATTATATTTTAATATTTGTGTTGCAGGGTTGAAATCCAAATGCATTTTTAAAAAATGGCCGCTGCATCTCGTGCATCTAGAAGAAGGAGTTAACATAAGGAGCCACGGTGTTTTGTCGATATGCCGACTGATGAATTGGCGTCATTGATGAATCTTTTACAAGTCACCAACGCAACCCTCCCAACCTCACAGGCTCATTTTGTCCTGCTTGTTTGACTTGTGATGAGATCTGAACCGAACGTGAAGCGATGGCACGTTTTACCACACGACTCCCACATTTTCATTATTACAGTGTTTGGCTGGAACGCGGGGGCGCAACCACTCCGGGTCAGAGAGAAAAAACGACGGGAAGGATTTGGTCTTAATTGGCCACGAGGGGAACTGTGTCATTTCCTACAAATTTTACACAAAACAAATTTCATCATTACACCATCACGAGGGCGTACTTCGGCGCGGTTTCCCGTTTGCTTCGTTTTATTTGCTCCGCCACAAGGATTACCCCACTGTCCTTCATCGGCCCCTCTCACAGCACAGTTTATTTGACTCTCATTCGTCCTTAATATCTTTCCTTTATGAGATTCATTATTCGCTTCTTCCTTTTCATAGTCCTTTAATTCAGCCTTGCACAGCCCCTCTCTCTGCCTTCCTCTCTTTTTCCCATTTTCTCTCTTTCTTCTGCTCCTTGTTTTTCCCTCTCCGTGCCCTTGTTGTCATTTAGCTGCTTCCCCCCCAGCCCAACCCAGCCCTCCCCTTCTTTTACGTCTTAGATTTCCCCTCCACATTTTTCTTTCATCCATCCATCCATCCATCCATCCATCCATCCATCCATCCATCCATCCATCGCACTCTTCAGCTCAGGACAAGGAGGTGAAAGCCAAGCGGATTACAGTAGCAGTTTAATCTGGCTGACCCACCAAGGGATTGCTCTCTACTTTTCTGTGAGGCTCCAGGGCTAGAGGGCAATGGGGCTGGGTGGTGGGTGGGGGTATTCAGACTCAGGGGTCCAGCAGAGAGGGTGGAGACCAGGTAGTAGACGGGGGAGGGGGTTGGGGTACCGGGGCAACAGGGAGGGAATAAAATGAGGAAGAAGGTGGAGGATGAGAGCTGGTAAACTCAGAGACTTTATCCAGTTTGAGATAAAATGCTCTCCAGGATGGCGCTGTTGGTTAGTGTGTGTGTGTGTGTGTGTGTGTGTGTGTGTGTGTGTGTGTGTGTGTGTGTGTGTGTGTTTGGTGCCAGAGGTGGGGGAAGGGCTTTGGTTGTTATTAAGAGATGGAATATTAATGCTACTTTGCCTCTAATTTCTTTCCATCTGTCATCAAGTGGTTGTGTGTGTGTGTGTGTGTGTGTCTTGTCTATGAATAGATACTCCTCAGATATTAACAGACAATTAGTCTGTTCTGTGTTTCAAAGACAAAATCCAAACGTGTCCTTGGTGTGGTTTTTTTTGTCCTTTATTCTGAAAACATCAAATCTCGTTTTACTCCATCTCGTCAAAGTCATTCAGACTCATGTGGCTTTCATCCCCAGTTAACGCCAAATTTATCGGTTCACCAAGTACTGCGCCAGATTCTGTCTTTGTCGACCGACAGCCTCACATGTTTGTTTCCTATCGCTATTTTTAACTAACTCTTGAAATTTGGACATGAAGAGCCAGGATAATATGGCAATTAACGGCAGGGGTGCTCACTTCGATGGGAGAGGGAGGAGGATGGGCACATGAAGTCAGAGGTGGTTCAATTAAAAAAAACTTTAAGGAAATTGCTTATCAGGCTTTTCATATTAATGGCAGTCTAATAAAATATTATATCATTAATGCACTAATAGTGCTTGAAACACTTTTAGTTTTTGTTAATGGAGACCTTAAACTTTCTGGTACTTTCTGCTTTATTGGGTTAACTTTACCAGAACCTGAGCCTTGTTCTAACCCAGCGCTGGTATTGCTTGGATTTTATCATCATCTCACTGTTCCCTATTGTCCTGTCTAGGGATGGGTATCGTTTCGGTTTTATCCGATACCGGTGCCAAACCGGTACTTTTGAAATGGTGCCGGTGCTTAAACGGTGCTCAAACCGGTGCTTAAAGAATGGAGAACACAAAATTGGTCCAAAAACCTCTCATGTTCAGCTGTTTTTTTTGTAAAAAGATAACAATGTTAGCCTTTTCTGCAGCTATGGGGCATATATGGTATCACTCTTGGCTGGAAGCAGTGCTTAAACAATGGAAAAAACACAAACTTTGTCCAAAAACCTCTCATGTTTAACTGTTTTCCACTTTTTCTTTGGTCATTTTAGCCTTTTTGGCCAGGGTGAAGCGAGTATCTGCCATCAAACAAGAAGACAGCCGCATGTAGCTATGATGATGTTTGCTAGTTCACCTTACATGCATTAATGTAATAACGTGGTGAGCCTACTCAACGTAAATTACACACGAACAACATTAAGCTACTCACGCAGAGAAGAACGGCTGCTGCTGCATCATCATCCGTCATCATTTCTGCTACACTGGCAGGGCTAGGGGCCAGGACTCTATTCTTCGGGTTTTTGGGGGATGTTGCTAACTCCGGGTCCGATAACAGGCAACCCACCCGCAGTAGATGTGCTCGGTGTGAGGTCTCGCAGCAAGCTATCATACGGCGCATTTCTCGGCTTTAAAAAGAACGCTATGCGTCGCCAGGTGTTTCATCAGATTTGAGGTGTTACTTCCTTTGACAGTATCACAGTATCAGCTTAAAGCACTTGTTGCAGGCTGCTGAGTTTGCATCTTTTGCTGTGAAGTACAGCCAGACTTTTGACCGCTTTGCCTTGGGCATTTTTAATCTGTAGCTCTGCTCTAAAAGAACGTACGTACCTGGACCCGCCTACTATCCTCGGAAACATAAAATGATTGGCTAGAATCTAAAGTGTATCACAGCTCAGGAAAAAAAAGCACCGAAATAAAGCACCGAAATGTGCGCTGCTTTTCGGTATGGTTACTACCGTTTATGTCAGAACCGGTGCCATCATGGCACCGGATACCAGTACCCATCCCTAGTCCTGTCCTATTTTTTGTTCATTCAAAGGCCAAATCGAGCATCTTTCTTGGAGATTGTGAATTTAAAAATGATTCAGATGGGTATGCAGGTGCTTCCAGCAGCTGCAGGTAAAGGCTGTAGTTCAGTTTATGAAGAGATTACGCTGAATAACCCTACGGACATGATGATTTGGGTCCCCGTGTCCCTCAGAGGTCACTGCACATCAGAACAGAGTTGTTCTGAGTGATCGCCATTATCCTATGACGAGCCATTGAACTCTTCCAGGATAACAGTGCCCCAATTTATAGAGCACGAGTGGTCACAGAACGATTTAATGAGGATAAAAACTATCCGAATCATCACCGCGGCTATACAGGAGACGTTGGACCAGCGAGCTGGGAAGCGCTCGTATCAAAACACTGAAGAATGACGGTGGAGCTCCCCAATAGCATTTCATAGACGTGTAGAGTCGATGCCAAGGTGGATTGAAGCATGTTTTGGCCCAACACCTTCACTTTAGTTTCTCACCTTTCTCCAGAGGTGGGACCAAGTCATTGTTTTGCAAGTCTCAAGTAAGTTTCAAGTCTTTATCCTCAAGTCTCAAGTCAAGTCTCAAGTAATGTCAGGCAAGTCAGAGTCGAGTCTCAAGTCACTGGTGTAAAAGTCCGAGTCAAGTCACAAGTCTGAAACTTTGAATTTCAAGTCCTTTCGAGTCTTTAAAAAAAAAACGAAAAAATAATGTTGCAGTTATGCTAAATGTAAATATTAGACCATGTAATTTTAAAATCTGTGTTTTTCTCAACACATGACAAAATAGTGAACTTAGAAAATATACACAAATTGTGAAATTGCACCTCTTTAAAATGCAGCTCAATTAAACCTAGCTCCAAGAATAATTTTCACCGACAGTTCTGAGATACGCTGCATGTTATTCTTGGATGCGGTTGTAGGACCGGCTTTAAAATCGCATGACAAAAATATCATACACATTAAAAAGAACTGCATCACCAACGTAGCCTGGAAAACATTTGCTAGTTAGATGAAGTCAGCTATCTCATCGTAGCATATTTATATGCATATTTATAATCATACGGTTCTTGGAGTGAGTGCATACACTCGTGAAGTTTAGTAACTTCAGGTCACTGCAACAAGTCCAGGTACAGTTTACCGACGGATGGGTACAGGACCTTGAAATGCACGGTGTAGAACGAAAGACCATCGTACGTATCATAAGTTTACCAGTCTCACAAATCGTCGTCATAAATACACATTCCTTAACCGTTTATTAATAGGACCTTTGAGCTCAACGGTAATTAATTAGTAGTGGAAATCATTTCTGGTACCCATCACAGAAATGTAGCAGTGACAACAATATTGTATGCTGTAATCGTACTGGACAATTAGTGATACAAAAAACCTGTTTTATCCTGTGAATAAAAGTATATGTTTTTGTTAATGTACCATAATAACAGAAGCGAAACACAATATTGTGTCAGGACAATTCACTATTTATGCACAATAAACACAGGAGCATAGCGCGACAATTTCTGTTCAGCGCCAGACTTGCTTGTAACCTATATCACCAATTATGTTATGAAAATGACGTATTAACTACTAAAAAATACTGACCTTCGTGTAAATGCTTGGAGCAGACTAACCTGTGAGCTGGAGTGTTCTGGGACGTTATATTTGATCTTTGAATGGCTGCAATCCAGGCCATCCGTCGCGTCTTTGTTACTTCAGAAACATGGCTTGAACAATTTCTCTTCAACGACGTAATCCGATAACAACCGATCTCTTTACCCGTCGGCTTCCCGTGGCTGTCATGCGACCGGCTATTGCAGTTAATAATACAACAGCTTCTTGACATTTTTGTGTTTCTTTTTATCGCTGTGTGACTGATTTCAATTGAAAGCCTGCGTGCGCTACTACCGCTTGCCACGAGTTCCCAGAATCCTTTGCGGTTCTACCCGTGAATGACGTCACATTTTCAATCTCTATATAATATGCGTGTTAAATTTTATATTTTGG